>NC_143173.1:12510000-15010000 GCF_047325235.1 Durio zibethinus
AACAAGAATTAACTCAAGTAACTAATTCTAGCAGCCTATGCTACTTTCACTAAAATGATCATATCTCAAGATATCCAACTCAAAATTAAAATCTTTTTAATGTGTTGGAAAATAAACTTGATAAGCTTTCTAATCATATATAGCACATCTTGTGATTCTTTGTGGATAAATTATAAAAATTTTTGTAATCCACGTCAGATGCTACTGCTAGATAGCCTATATACCTTTTAATAAAAATTACATATTTATTTATAGGAAACTCTAAATTCAATTTAGCTTGTTCTGTTAGAAAGTAGACTCAATATTTTTTTCAAACACATATGTTAACATGTAATTTCTTGTATAAAAATTAAGAGGAATTTCGTAATTCCTCCCTTTTACTGTTACTAGGCAACCTGCACATCTTTAGGTAAAAATTAGATAACTTGTCATAGAAAACTCGAATTCAACTCCAATTTGTTTCGTTAGAAAGTAGGTTCAACATGCTTAACAACAATATGTAATAATTATAGCAATAATTTATCCATTAATAGAGAATCTTATTTTAATTATTATTGCAGATCATAGCATCTCATCCAAAAACAAAATTTTTCTTTCAATCTTTAAAAACTCAAATCTCCACTTTCAGCCTTTAAACTCCATTCAATAATCATTAATAAATCTTAAGAACATGAAATAAACAAAACCCAATAATTTACCCAAATAGATCATAAAGATTAATGAAAGATTTCATAATTTTATTGGTTTTTCTATCAAAACTTTAACTCTATATAATAACAATCAACATGATTTTTTTTAAATAAAAAAAAGGCATATACTCATCTTTAAGGGATTAACTTGATTGTAGTCTCTGATTTTGAATCGCCAACTTGATTTTTTATATTCTCTAACCTTAAGAAAAATGAAGGAGAAAAACTTTTATTTCCTTTTTGTTTCTCCATAGCTAGGTTTTCTTTCATTTAATACCTCAACCCTTTTTTTTACTAATTAATCTCTTAGTAATGGGCTTTGGTATTAGTCTAGCCCAATTATTATTTGGGTTGGAGTATCACGTCTTCCCTTCCTTATAAAAAGTTTCATCCTCGAAACTTGATTTACATCCATATCTTATTCCTTCATTTCTGAAATAACTTCTCTTGTCGTATGATTGTTTCATTAAACTTTTATAAAGGTAACAATTTCATCTCAAAACTTTTTCTTTCCAATCAACCATTTGAATAAGATATTTTTAATATGTTAAAAAATATATCATCTTGAATTTATAAATACTTATATCCAACCACAGAGCTTCTATCAAGATATTCTCTTGACATAGATTTATCATGTGCATCAGACATCTGAGGTGATAGTATTCTTTATATTGAACTTCTTTCACTTTATCAAGAACTTCAAATGCCCTTACATATTGCAAACTTAACATTTCTTACTTTATAATCCTTGTGACGAGTAAGATGATTAACCACTTGAAGTTATAAATCATATCTTCAAATTTTGGTATAATTCTTTTGCTTACTTTAAACCCTTGCTTAATCAACCAAAGTTTATCAGTCATTTGTTTCATAAATTCAAGAAATAAAAGTTTTTCTTCTTTGCCCTTATACCAATAAGTCTAAGACTTAGATCTACTTTAATACAAAACCTCAAAATAATGAATCATTGAATGTTTGTTTTATAACTATCGTTATAAAATATTTCTCTTTAAGTCATGACATAAGCATTTCTTAAAAGAATGTCAATCAACAGTAAAGCCTCAAAAAATAAAGGGAACACAAAATATTCTTATCCAAAATATTGATAAAAAAAATCCATTAATCTTTATTTATTAAAAATTCATCACTTTTTGGACTAATAATAGCATAAAAATTTAGAACTTAAAACAAATCTAGTTTCCACTGTGCACTTTGATATTTTCTTCCAATAAAATTCTAACAAATTAACTTTCATAACATTGTTTCATGATAAGAAAAACATATGTCCACAAATTTTTATGTAATTCGCTCTACGCTGAGTATTCATAACCATATACAACCTCAACGTTGAATAATAGTATCAACAAATCCTATAGTCACCAAAAAAAAAATCACATAGTATTTTAATATCACATAGTATTTTAATTTTCCTTTCTTCTCCATCGACAATATAAAATTTTCTATCAATTAATCGTTATAAAATATATGAAATCGATACAATAGATCATATCCATAAATTTACACCATATAAATTCAAACATAAATCTTTGGTTACCCAAGTTGTCTCCAATTTCGAATATTGTTCTTTCTAATTTAATAGATCAATTATCATATAACAATTGATTCTTCATAATCCCCACAAACATCATAATGTCTCAAATGTTCTTTTTACCAAATATATTGTTGTCATTTCTCAGTCAAAGTCAAAACCTATGCATCATAATCCATAAGTAAAATTCTCTTATAAAATTTAAACAATAAAAACTTCAATTACTTGAATTTGTGCCGAAAGTATAGTTATAAACAATAACCAAATGCATCACATTATTCTCTAAAATCGAATATATGCTCAGCATCACCAAGTACACAAAATCATCAATTATAAGATTTCAACCAATATTTTGCCCTTGTAAGATTTCAAACAATCATTCTTAGCTAAAACATATATATTTTTGTAAATCAGTTACTCCTTCAAAACGAACTTCCTTACTAAATCATCTAGATAACCACAACTTTAATTTTTGTCTACAAATTTAATTCCTTGCTAAGTACACAGCTTTGTATAATAATAGGCAATGTTCTCCATAAATATAAAATTCGAAGGAATCTAATAGTATACTTCAATTAGAAACTATAACCACAAATTAATCACTTTAGCCATTAAAAAAAAATCAATACACCCCAAATAGGAATTTAATATTCAAACATCAAATTAACTATACAAATGTTCAACTCGTATAATCAAACCTTAAATACTTTCGTAATAAAAAAAAATGTAAAACAAATTAAGTGAATATTCTTCTTTACGTATATTAAACTATTTATCATAATTATCGCATTTTAGACTAAATCCATCAAGACAAATTCTCAAACATTATAACACATAAATAATTACTTCAAAATTTTAAAACATCATTTCATTCAAGCTCCAATATTCTATACTTTTAATTCCAACAATGTAAACAAACATTCCCATATTTATTCATGATTAAGGATTCACTTAACACTCATCAAATAACTTCAAAATCTCGTTAAGTTGAAGGTCTTTTCTCAAACCTATAAGATTTTCAATGATCAAATCATTCTCTTAAATAATCTTTTAACTCATAAAATATGTTTCATTATAAATCGCATCAAAAATCTCTTTAACTTATAAAATCACACTATATCAAAGTAATTACACTTTCTTTTTACTGCAAGATCCAAAAGCAACATGTAGATATCAACTAAAATAATTACACCAAGAATTCCTTGAATCATTGATTCCTTAAAATTCATCCAAACTTTAACTACTCCAAAATTCATCGAATCATTTACTTATACTTACCACTATGGTCTATGGATCAAAGTTATATCCTTGAAAAATCATCACATTATCCAAAAGTCATCATCTATATTCTCAAAAAATCTTCACTTAGTATTTAGATCATAATCATACTCATATAATAACTTTTTCAATATAAAAATCATATACCACGTTCTTAGAAAATCATCGTTAATCTAATTATCATAATTTAATTTTTTAAAAATCTTCAAAGATCATAATTGTAGTTCTTTGAAAGCCTTCAAAATCATAATATAAGCTCTTTAACATCTTACATAGTTTAAAGATCATAACCTGAACTCTTAGAAAATCTCCAATAAACATAGCTTTAGCTTTTAAAGAAAGTATCATCACAATCTACAAATCATAATCTAACTCTTAAGCTCTGATACCACTTTATATCATGCCTTAAGACCAAGATGCAATACAACCATATTACCTTGAAGTAAACCCCAAAGTAATACGAAGCTTTCTTTCTTAATTATTCTAAAATTTTTTAATAAATTGATATATTCTACCAAGTAAAATCCCTATCTTTAATCTAACTAATGATAAATCTCTATATATATCTAAATACAAACCATATAAAAATACAAAACCATTTCATAAAATCTCATAGGCCAATATTTTCTTCTCCGACTAAGTAATCTTTCCTATTTGATCTTCTAGCTTTTCACAAAACTAAGCAAACTTATCACTTACTCATCTGTAAAGAAAAAAAGTAAAAAGGGAATGAACAAGCTACAGCTTAACAAGTATAGGCTCACATACCTTATCGGATCAAATATCGTTTTCATACATGTCATATAAAGTATTCAAAATAGTCATCAAATTATAATGTCAAAACATTTCAAAATCATCGTTTTGTCAAATATTTCATAAATTCATAAATTAATGTTAAAACATGTCAATTTATCAATTATAAATCACAAATCACTGTCAAATACATATTTCATACAAGTCATGGATCAATGTTTAAAATCATCATAAATCATCATTATCATTCATTTATCGTTACCTATGATCATTGTTATAACCCGTGATATTGACCATGTCGATAATTTCATCCTTATGATCATTGCTAACTATTATAACTCGCTAGCCAAAGCCTTACACTAACTACTATTACCCGTTAGTAGAGTCGTATGATCATATCTTTGCTAACTACTATTACCCATTAGCCAAGGTCGTAGAACTAGTTCTGGTGTCGATGATTCCACTTTCCAATAATGTAAAAATGTAGCTATCATAAAATCATTTCTTAAACATAAATCATTTTCTTATTTCATTCATAAGCATGATCCATCATTTATATAGAAAAACACAAAATAATTATATGCTTGATCATATTTTCATACATCGAAAATAATGATCTAAAACATTCATTCATTTAAAAACATACATATATACATAGATTTAAAAATAAGTAAAGTATGTGAGATTCTACTTACCTCTTTTCAATTCCATCACTTTGTTTTTCTCCCAAAATAATTAATGGCCTATTCAAGATAGTTTCAATATAACAGAAATTAATCAACCCATTTGAGCCCACTTATACCAAAACAACTAAGTTAAACAAAAATTAACTTAAGTAACTAATTCTAGTAGCCTGTGCTACTTTCACTAAAATGACCATATCTCAAGATATCTAACTCAAAATTCAAATCTTTTTAATGTGTTAAAAACTAGACTCGATAAGCTTTCTAACCATATATGGCCCATCTCATGATTCCTTATGGATTAATTATAACAATTTTTGCAATCTACGTCAGATGCTGCTGCTAGATAGCCTGTATACCTTCTAATAAAAATTATGTATTTATTCATAGGAAACTCCAAATTCAATTCCGCTTATTCTGTTAGAAAGTAGACTCAATATGCTTTCCAAACACATATGGCTTAATCTGTAATTCCTTGTATAAATATTAAGAGGAATTTCGTAATTCCTCCCTCCTACTGCTACTAGGTAGCCTGCACATCCTTAGGTAAAAATTAGATAACTCTTCATAGAAAACTCGAATTCGACTCCCGTTTGTTTCGTTAGAAAGTAGATTCAACATGCTTTCCAATGATATATAATAATCATAGCAATAATTTATCCATTAATATATAATCCTATTTTAATTTATTATTATAGATCATAACATTTTATTCAAAAACAGAATTTCTCCTTCAGTCTTTGAAAACTCAAATCCCCACTTTCAGCCTTTAAACTCCATTCAATAATCATTAATAAATCTTAAGAATATGAAATAAAATAAAGCCCAATAATTTACCCAAATAGATCATGAAGATTAATGAAAGATTTCATAATTTTCTTGATTTTTCTGTCAAAACTTTAACTTCATATAATAGCAATCAACATGATTTTTTTTTAAATAAAAAAGAGGGCATATACTCACTTTTAGGGGATTAACTTGATTGTAGTCTTTGATTTTGAATCGCCAACTTGATTTTCTTATTCTGTAACTTTAAGAAAAATAAGGGATAAGAACTCCTATTTCTTTTCTGTTTCTTTATATCTAGGTTTTTTTTCATTTAATACCTCAATTTTTTTTTTTACTAATTAATCTCTTAATAAACTGATGGGCTTTGGTATTAGTCTAGCCCAATTATTATTTGGGTTGAGATATCACATTGTGTCATAGCGAGTTCCTGTGGTGAATACCATGGTCCTGAGAACCAAGGCAATATCCATGTCGCCAGTGAAGGAAATGCCCCCGAGTCCTCCACTATAAGGGCCTCGTCTTGACACCTCTAACTCATCAAGTAGCTCCATGGCCTTCACCTATATCGATATCCCAATCATGATCAAAATGGGAAAGAAAAACTTTCTAGATTAAGGAGACTTATCAATGATACAACGCATGGCAATGAGCAATGCTGCTGTGACTTGTAACAAGTGCAGGGGACTGTGCGACTTGTGCCTACGAATGGAGGCTGGATCATAAAGCCAGAATTAAGGCAAAATTCAAAGCATTGAATCATCATTTTAGAAAGCAGGATTTGCATAAAACATGTAAAGAACAAGTACTGAACATTTGGTGCTCCGCTAACTGTTCCAACCGGAGTGCAGCTCGGAGGGCATCCCCACTAGTGAGATGATCATGCAACTCGCCAGTAACAAGCATAATTTAAGTTTCAAAAAGAAAAAGATCTTTTATTTGTATGTCACATTGCTAAAAATGAACGTTTAAAACAAATTCCTTGGATTTTGGGACGACAAGAAACCTAGATGAAGCAAGCAACTATTCAAATCATTCTAACATATTTGAATGCACAAGTTCATCCTTTGAATCAGAACATATTAGTTAGACAGCCTTAGAAAGGACATGATAAATCTTTAATCACCAGTCCTATTAGATATGCAATATAAATTATGAAATAATGTTATAGATTCCAAGAAATTGCGGTCTAAAAAGTGTCTTTTATCAAAACAGCATGATGACATTCGATGTAACATACACCATATTATATGACTATTTTATTCAAAAAATTATGATAACTTAGCAAAAAATGCTACTATTAATAACACCTAACCAGAATATGTATTTGCCCATTCATTAATAAAGTGTTTGTACATCAGCCAATATTTTAAATCACAAAAGTGCTGCAATGGGAAATTTTGACTAAAATTGCTAAGAAAAAGAGTTTCATATCAGCCCATTTGACAAAAACACTGTCTCATGCCTAAATCCTAATAGAATAAAACAACTAAATCTAAAGCATCGCACTTGATTAACATCACACAATGTGTGATACAGTAAACAAGTTTCGCTTCTTTTCCATTTTAAGCCTACCATAAATGATCTACAGAGTTTAATATTTATTCATCTGGTTTTGCATAGAGACACGTGAGGCCTTAAGGATTTCTCAATCAAGGTCTTCTCAGATCGACAATCTAAATAAATGAACAATAGCAAGTATCAAAATAAGAGGATTCTTTTCTTTTCTTTTCTTTTCTTTTAGATTGAGGAAGAAAATAACAAGTTGGAACCATTAAATATTTGCTTTACGTAAACCTAACCCTAAGGAAGAACTATACAGGTTTCATTTCATGTAAAAAAGTCAACAAATGTTTAGATGGTAAAAGGATAGATTCTTACCGTGGAGCTTATGTGCATCACATGTGAATATCGTTCAATATTCAGCTTCTCCACCTTTACAAAGCCATCTTCGGAGACCTACACCAATAATATGCATTAACGAACAATTGGTTACAACCTCTGTCTCGAAAAGGAAAGATATGGCCTTTCTGAGCTAAAAAAAAAAAAAAGAAACATGAAGTTTAAAGTGGAAGTGCATAATTCATTTCTTTGGAAGGAAAATCTGTCATGCACAGAAAAAATTGGAATGAAATACCACACTGAAAAGCTAGATCACAGAAAAAAAAAAAAACTCCATGGCGGGATATACATAATTGAAATTGCTTAGGAAATACCTTTCCGACATCATTGCGTTCCAAATCAACAAGCATGATGTGTAATGCACATTCCTTTTCATTACTTAGCAATTGCTTTTCTGCTAGCTCATCTTCAGCTGGTGTCTTTCCTCTCCCTGCCGCTCCCGCCAATGGCCTATTAGCAATCTTATTCTGTCCATGTCAATCACAAAATTTGAGATCTTAAAATATCTAAGTATAGTCTTCAAATTTCAAATCAGAAAAAAAAAAAAAGGCAAAAAAATCAGTAACAAAAAGAAGTGTAAAAGTTTACCTTCTTTACCCTGGTAAGAATTTCTGGACTTGACGCAACTAGAATACCTCCTCTAACCTGAAAGGACATATGAAATCATAAAACTCACAAAATGCAACTGCTGAAATAATTCACAGATTCACAACTAAACAGATAATTAAAGAAGAACAAACTAACTTGCAAGTAAGCCATATATGGACTTGGATTCACAACTCTCAAAGGTCTATATATTTCAAAGGGGTCAGCAAATGTTCGCCGTTCAAAACGTTGACTTAATACAATCTGGAAAATATCCCCTGCCAGGATATGCTCTTTTGCCTGTAGTACTGCCTTCTTAAACTCTTCACTTGCCATATTAGAGTTGTTTAAAGAAGGGCCGAAATGATAGGTTTGTAAATCTACAGAGCCTGGAGATAGCTTTGGGCTAAGAATAAAATCAGAACAAAATGATGCATCAGAGAAATTAAAAGGCATCTGAACTTAATCAAAACCAATGCTACAGTATAACAGTTGCTCACAGGTCAACATCCTGTACTCTAGCAACCAACTTTTCTAGGTGTTCAACGCCTTCATTGTAAGCTTTTTCATCAGAGGAGTGTCGATCTAGCCTCACCCAGTGAATTACATATGCTTTCTGTTTTAAAAGGAACAGTTAATATTACTCAATCACGCTATCTATATCTCTAACAGAACTGATTGATAACTGAAACTGAAATCCTGAACTCAGTACCCCTTGCAAGACAAGGAGTATTGTCGATCGAGTGAAGGAATACCTTTCCCACATGATCAAATATAATCACGTTGTTGTAGAGTCCTACATATATGTCTGGGAGGTTTCTGTCATCATGTGGAGCCTTTGAGAATTTGAACTTTTTCTTCTCCACATTGCGAACCATATCATAGGAGAAATAACCAATCCATCCACCTACACATCACAAGGATTATTAGAAAGAGTGAGTTTAAAGATGTTATAGAGAAACCATATCAACCAATAATGAAGTGACATCAGAATTGTCCTACGTTATTTCGAAAACTAAGTACTTACAACAGGAGAATCTTAAGACACTAGACAAGTCTCCATTCAATACAAGAAAGTAGCTTAATTTCAAGATACTTGATTACTACTGCATGTATAAATCTACATATTGCAAAAAAAGGGTACCTTCATTGAAGTTCAAATTTTATCATTTCTAGCCATATCCAGAACTTAAATAGTGCATTTACACCCCATTTGTTCAACTATTCTAACCTTCCTTTGCATGAATATGCACTGCACACATCACATATAATGTTCAAATTTTTTAAGATTTCTTTGATCAATAAATGAAAAAGAATCTGTTTTTATGTTTGGATTCCACCACATAATGCAACAAGTGTTTTATACTAACCCATCATGCACTTTTGAACCACTCAAACCCCTAAACTTTCTTAATTCACCCATCATTTATTAAGGGTGGCAAAATCATCTGGCAAACACATGGTGCTCTATACGCAACATATAACATACTATAGCCATAAAACCAGCCAGCAAATCATTATAACCATGGATCTCTATTGTGCTATGCAACAATCTGTAGTCGTAAAAACATAGCTACCTAACCGATCGTATTATATTTGTCCAAATAATCAAAATAATTACAAGAATTTGAGATAGCTACACGTGTTGAAAATCTTTCAATTTCCTTAAAGTGTTTTACGACATATGATCATCTTTTGTCATTACTATGAATATTAACTTTTTAGTCTTTTCATTTCCATGGAAATATGGAAACCGATTTTGAACGAATCAGCATTCCAAATACTGTTGGTAACATGAATTATTGCATTATTTTGCATTCTACCCAAAATAAGAAACTCACCCCCTTGTTTCTTCAAATGTATAAAATAATACACACAAAAGTTCTATATAAAAGCCTCATTCTGCAAGTGTAATTAAACAATAAATAAGCCCTTAAATTACCAAGAAGGCGACAACAGCTAGCTAGTTATTAATCGACATTCCTTAATTTGAGAATAGCAAATCAAAGCAACCAATTAAGAAACATCATTGGCAATCAAAATAAGGCATAAGCTTTAATCCACTTATAAGATTAGGATCGATCCATACTAATAAGGATTAATGATGAGAAATGCAAACCATCATGATATTGTCATCACTATAAAACATATCAAATAGAGATTTATGGCAATTAGACATGCAAAAGACCAAACCACAAAATGCATCAGGAGGATCATCAATAAGTTGGGGTTTCCAAGTCTTAGAGATTCTCATAGGAATCCACATTGGATCTTCCATGACCTCCTAAGTCAGACACCCTTCCTCATGATCCATAACCATAACCTTATTTTCTTTCCCCACAATTTCCATTGTCGGTTGAGCCCCAACCACACTATAACAACACTAATACAATCAAAATCATAAACTTAATATACCCCTGCATATAAAAAAAAAAAAAATTAAGGATATAGTTAAAGCTCTTACAACACCTGAAACCTGAGAACCAGGCTCCACTGACTCAAAAAGAAAACTGGGAGCCTCTCTATCATCTTCTTTAACCAAACACCGGTATGCAAGCACCGGAGTTAGGTTATCAGAGAAAATGCAAGGGTATAGCGGCACTAAAATTTCCTTTATTGATTGCCTCCACAAACTTGGTTTCATCATTAACTGAAAAAACAAACCAACAAAAAAAGAAGTCACTTTTCACGTTGAATTGAGCCTAAAACATAATAAAACAACAATTTTGAGAATTTAAATCCCTCTTTCCTGCATTTTCTCAGTAATTAAACGGATGGGAAACCAAATTTATTCAAAATTTCAGAACAATTCAAACTGAAGTCCCCCAAAAATTTACTATTTATCTGCATTAAATGATTAAAAAACGAAATATGAATCAAATTTATATTAGTTTCTCATTAAGTTATTTTTAATAAAGCAGTTCACTTTCATCATTTTACTTCAATCATCTCTTTCATTTTAAAAAAAAGCCACCCAACATTTTCTTCATGTTTCCCGCATTTTCTCAACGACCAAACAGTACAAAAAAATTTAATTTTTATTTTTTACCAAGTGGAGAGCTTGAAAGAGAGCTCCTGCATTTGAGTGCAGTACGGAACAAGTTGGAGCGGGAGAAATGCGGGTGACCGGAACTTGAGCAAACCGGTGACTTGAAGGAACCAGTCGGGGAGAGAATGCAAGGCTACTTTGCATTGTCATTGCTAATGTCGAGGTAACCGGAAGCTTGAGTCGCCGGTAACCGAACTTGACCTTTTGAGACACTTACAGAGGTGTGTATGTCATGGAAGAAGAAATATTTTTTATTTCTGATTTTACCCTTTGAAGTTTTTGTACTTATCTTGAATTTTTGTTGAGTGGGTTTTTGGCTGTCTTTTTCTTTTTTAAAAAAAAAAATTTATGGTTTTTTATTTTTTTAATCTAAGTTATTATTTTTAATTAGAGTAAATTAAATCCAATTTCCTACTCATTTACCTAAAATCACTAACAAATTTTTTAAAAAAAATTATCTGTTAAAATTACATATTTCGTTTGTAATAAATACATTCATGTTAAATTAAATAAAGAGATAAATATTTTTTTATTTTTTTCTTAGAAAACGAGTTTAAATTTTACTTGAAAATAAATGCACTAACCACTAATGTAAAATCCTCCATTGTAAATATTTTCTATTTTTAATTCTTAATAATTTAAGTAAAGAATCTGTTTTTTTGGATACATAATTTATATACATTAAAAAACATTATAATTTTTTATTAGATACATTCATGATAAAAATATATATACATATTCATAAATTATTACATAAATATTTTCTATTTCTTTATTTTTTTTAAATATTGAATTTTTTAATCAAGATTAAGCATGAAAGTTTTAAAATAGAAAGCTAGAAAGTGGAAGATTCATCAAGAGGTTGGCTTTTAAGAATGCTTAGATTTGGTGGGTCCAAAGTTCACTTGATTTTACATTTTTCTTCTCCATTGATTATATACGAGCAACATTCACTGTCACTTTCCCATGGCTGGCTATCTATTTATTTTAAGCCTTTGACCAGGCATTCAGACAATTGTCGGTTAGCCTAAATGAAGATTCTGTCTTGCAAAGTTATTCAGTATAATATTGATTGAATCCAAAATCAACCGTCAAAGATCAATCATTGTGAAATACACACTACAAAAAAATTAAAGATTAGTGACAGTTTTGTAATGACGTTTTGATTTAAAAACGTCATTAGCTTTCGTATTTTAATAAAACTTAAGGCATTTTTTATCAAAATGACACTAACTATTTAAATAACGGCGTTTATACTTATAAATGTCATTAAAGACAGAAATTAGTAGTGTTTATTGACTAAAAAGCCTTGAATAATTCTCTCTAAAAAATTAGTGTGATTATTGAAGGCATTTTTTTGCAAAAAAAGCCTTGAATTATCCTCTTATAAAAAATGGATATGGGATTATTAAAGGTATTTTTGGCAGACAACGCCTTGAATAATCTCCTCATAAAAAATGGAAGCGTTTATTGAAGCCGTTTTCTACTAAAAACGCATTCAATAATCTCATTGTCAAAATTTAAGGAGATTATTGACAGTATTTTTTTGCTAGAAATACTTTGAATAATCCGTTCATAAAAAATAGATAGGAGATTATTTTTTGCAGACAGCACCTTGAATAATCCCCTCATAAAAATAGAGGCAATTATTGAAGGCGTTTTCTGCCAAAAATGCCTTCAATAATTCCTCTAAAAAATTGAAAGGGATTATTGAAGGTGTTTTGGGTCAAAAACACCTTCAATAATCTCCTCGTCAAAATTTAATGGGATTACTAAAGTCATTTTTGACAGACAATGCCTTGAATAATCCATTCATAAAAACATAGAGGCGATTATTGAAGGCGTTTTCTGCCAAAAACGCCTTCAATAATTCCCTTAAAAAAATTAAAGAAGATTGTTGAAGGTGTTTTTGACTAAAAACACCTTCAATAATCTCCTCATCAAAATTTAAGAGGATTATTGAAGGCATTTATGCTCAAAAAATATTTGGTTTGTATATGTGATATTACGAATTATATTTTGAAATTTACATTACGAACATTATAGTATTTCAATAAACTAATCACACATCTGAATTTAAAATCGATAATGTTGCCATATAAATATACTTTTTTTCAAATAACTGTACTTAATATATCTGTATTCATATAAGCTGCCAATTGATATAAAACAAATATATGCCAATAATATTAAACAAAATTATCCATTCAACATGGCATGTTAAAAATATTATAACAAATGAAATGCATATATTTACACTCAATCAATAATCTCCAACCTCAAGGTTTAGCAAACAATAATACATATTCACACCACTCTTTACGGATTTCATCAAGTTCCTCTATCGTGAAGCTTCCTTGACTCTCCGATTAAAAGAAAAATCAGAAGTAAATGTTAATAAATGAGAACATAATTTAGCTTTTTTTTTTTTTGCAAGATATAATGATTTTATAAAATTAATACTAACCTTGAATGGTGCAGTCATAAAATCATATAATACTATCTGTCTCATAAAATGAAGGACATAATATCTACATTCAGTATATCCTGGTTGACGAGATACCTAAAAAATAAATTTAGTGGTTTAGGAAATATTTATCTAAACAAACTCAGCATAAAAGAATAAATTTCACATTTACCTGTTATCTTTTCTTTCTTATCAAATGCAGATATTACCATCCATTAAAAAGAAAAAAATTACTTAATACAAAAATAAAAGTAATTATGAAGAAATGGAAGATAATATAATATCATGTAATACCTTTTTATAAAACTTTTAATATCGGAGTTAGGCATCGCCGTTGTTTGAGCGAAATTAAATAAGTATGGTGTAAAGGAATTGGTATCAATTACAATAAGCTGCCAATGATGACTGCATTTTAAATTCAGGTAAGGTTGGAATAATTATTTGTATGAATATAACTTACACAGCATTATACATGAGCAAATAATAATCAACTCATTTTTTCATGCATTCAATCACATGACGAGCACAACAACGACTGTGCCACTCTGCACACTAATGAAATTTAGGTCAATGAATCTGAATCTATGGGTCATTTGTCTCACCTTGACCTCTTTATATAGGAAGCTGCACGATAATAATCAATAATACTAGTTAGTAATACACCGTAATATAGATTAATACAGATTGAATTTGTATATTTATATCTATAAGCTAACCTTATGTAAGCAACAATATCAGCAACTGATATTTCATCCAAGTTACAAAATTCTTTAACCTCATCCCCACCAATGTAAAAAACTGATGGTTGATCAAATAACCCATCCTCGGACTCAACATTAATACAGTTTCATCCGGATAAATGATCAAGTGAATAATTAGATAACTTATCAATGGCAGCCTAAGCAAGGGTCATACTCTGAGTCCCAATATCCTGCTACAATATTATATAATGAAATATAAGTATTAAAACCAAATCAATAAATATAATAAACAAATAAATATTAAGTGAATAAACAAAATCATAATTCATGGCTGGTACCGAAAGTTGGGTTTCTTGTCTAACTTGCAACGGAAGCTTGTCCTAAACGGATGATGTTATCTGACTGGCTTACAGACATGCTCGGCAACATTGCTGTGAACATCGCCTCTAAAGCTGTGAGTCATTGTTGTTGCTCATTCAGGCATTGCTCTTGGTCATCAAGTCTTTACTGTTGTTGCTTAATGATTGCTTCATATCATTCATTCGTCATTTTAGAGGTTTTGGGTTGAATACTAAAAAACTTTAATGGCAACACAAATTTACTAACCCCACAAACTCAACTATGTTCTTCTTTCGCTCCTAATGCTAAAGACAAAGAATCTTCACCATAGTTGGTTACCAATTCACCAGATTATAATTTAGTAGCATAGTAATCCTGAAAGATAATAATAAGATACACTATAACAACAAATCTATTCAAGTATAAAGTTATGCATACAAGCACAAAGCCAATCATACGTGATATAATGAGCAGTTATACATACAATCTTTTTAGTCATTTCTCGGGTTGCTTCATCTGCAAATGATCCATCCTTCTGTAGATGTCCTTATTTCCACACATCCAATTTAAAAACTTTGGTGCCAGAGCTAGCTGATTCCTAATAAATTATCGCAATATAAGAATCAGAATCTAGTAAACGAATGTTCATAAATATTCATTTATGAGTATAAAACAAGTGTGTCAATACTTACAAGCTTATACTTGACATTTGCATAACGTTTTCTCGATGTTCGATGGTGATATACTTGTTTGGCCTGAATGTTCTTTTGTTATTCTTTGATTTTGTAAAAAAGAAAGAAATTATGTAAATCACATATTAAGATATTGAATATATTACATAAAATCTTATAAACAATATTTTGTAATGAGTATGCCTATCGAGAAATTTTTTTATAGTTGATCTCGAACAAAAATCATCCAATTGTCATAACTTATAACTTCTGCATATAACGTATATGGAACAATCAATAAATCACTATGATCAGCAAGCAGTAAAATATATTGGGCTATCAATCTGCTTTTAAAGTCTCTGAAGGCTTTCTCAGCCGATTGCAACATAAGCTTTTTACACTCAATTAGGACATTGAACCGTTCCTAAAAAATTTAACACAATTAGTATGAACACATTGAATTTCAATTAAATGATCATTTAACAAATTTTATGAAATAGTTATATAAACATACCATAATCGACTCCCATATACGATCCTTTAGATCATCAGAAACTTGTCTCTAATTATGGTACGTAATTGAAATGCTACTATAGATGACCGCTCTAATATAAGTAGCCAACTTAGCAACTCCATCAAACACAGGCTGCCTACTTTGATTGAAGTCGACGTGAATTTTCATGTCAGTCACTGGAATTTGTTTATTTCATCCCCTTTCTTTTCTTTTTTGGCTTACAGGTATGTCTTCTTTATGTTCAATAGCAGGAGATGTATATTATTCGGATTCTATAATACTTGCAATTTTAATCATAATTATATGAAATACACCAAACTATCTCTCTAAATTTCACACAATACATAATAAAATACAACCAATATCATATTATAGTTACTACACCAATATACATAAATCATCCTCAAACCCATAATATTTTACAACTACAAACCATATTGTGATTCCCACCTTAAGTGAGAGTTCCATGCAAAACAAATGATAAGTAAAAAAATACACAATTTCCATAATACCATTTAGCAAACCATAATATTTAAACAAACTACACAGAAACACCGTACATGCAATCTCTTGGTGCTTGGACAATGAATGTTACGGTGGAATTAATAAATATATATTAAGAAAAGAAAAAAATACCTATATCGAAGAACATAAATAATACAAAAAATAAACAAAATAAAGACATACCGGTAAATAGAAATGTGTGTGGCATTGAGTTGTTGAAGGTCGGTGGCGACGAAAGAGATAAAGAAACCAAAAGGCAAACTAAATGGGTTTAGGGGTTTTGGTTTGGTTGCAATGCAGCTTTTAATCATTTTCTATAATAGTAGTTTGAGATTTCGAAGTTCAAGACAAGGGAATGAATATAAAAAATGATCACTAAAGGCATTTTTCTACCAAAAACACTTTCAATAATCTCCTTAAATTTGGATGAGAAGATTATTGAAGGCATTTTTTACTAAAAATACCTTCAAATATCCCCACCAATTTTTTAAAGATAATTATTGAAGTTATTTTTTTACAGAAAATACCTTTAATAATCCCCTCCATTTTTATCAAGAGATTATTTGAGGTATTTTCTATCAAAAATATCTTCAATAATCCTGTTCACTTTTTTATAGAGGATTATTCAAGGAATTTTCTGTATAAAAGTGCCTTCAAAAAACTGAGATTTTTTTTATTTGGGATTAGTCAAGGCATTTTTACCTAGAAACGTCTTGAATATTCCATTACAAAAAATTGAAGGTCTTTTTTTGCTAAAACACCTTTACTGATCATTTTTTATATTCATTCCCCTGTCTTGTCTAACAAAGACTTCAATAATCCCCTAATAAAAATTGAGGAGATTATCAAAGGCGTTTTCTACAAAAAAAAATACCTTCAATAATTTTTTTAAAAAAATTAGAAGGGATCTCCTCATCAAAATTTAAGAAGATTATTGAAGGTATTTTTTGTAGAAAAATGCCTTCAATAATCTCCTAATAAAAATTGAAGAGATTATTGAAGGTATCTTCTGCAAAAAATGCTTTCAATGATTTCTTTTAAAAAAATTAAAAGGGATTATTGAATGTGTTTTTTGTAAAAAAAATACCTTCAATAATCTCCTCGTCAAAAGTTAAGGGGATTATTGAAGGTTTTTTTTATCAAAAATGTTTTCAATAATCTCCTCGCCTAAAAACTTTAAATGGATTATTGAAGGTGTTTTCTGTAAAAAAATACTTTCAATAATTTTTTTAAAAAAATTGGAGGAGATTATTAAAGGCATTTTTGGCAGAAAATGCCTTGAATAATCCCCTAATAAAAATGGAGAGGATTATTGAAGTACTTTTTGTAAAAAAATACCTTCAATAATTTCCTTTAAAAAATTAAAAGGGATTATTGAATGTGTTTTTTTATCAAAAATACCTTCAATAATTTCCTCGCCTAAAAACTTTAAATGGATTATTTAAGGTGTTTTCTGTAAAAAAAATAACTTTAATAATTTCTATTAAAAAATTAAAGGGGATTATTAAAGGCATTTTTAGCAAAAAATACTTTGAATAATCCCTTGATAAAAATGAAGAGGATTATTGAAGGCATTTTTTGCAAAAAGAAAAATGCTTTAAATAATTTCCTTTAAAAAATTAGAGGGATTATTAAAGGTATTTTTGCCAAAAATGCCTTGAATAATACCCTGATAGAAATTGGAATCAAACGCACCTAAATAATTTTGTAATTTTTAATAATGCTAAATGTAATTTTTTAAAACTCTCTCCAACTCATAACATTAAAATTTAGTGGCATTTGTTTGTTGAAAATGGCTTTATTTCTCAGATTTATAAGCATTTGTCTTACAAACTCCACTAAAATTATCCCTAAACTTACGATATTGAATCCTTAACTTCAAGCTTCTCCTTCATTAATCTATTATTTTTCTTTTCAAACCAACTATAATTTACTTTCCCTTTCTTTCAACTTTTACTATTCGAGCTTTGTCTTTCAGAACCCTATTTCTATTTTTTTTTTCATTATTTACTTTAGCTTTTACTTCATTCTACTATTCTTTTAGCTTTTGCAATTTTTGTTATAATTTTTAGTTTAAAATTTTTCTCTAAAACCCATCTTCTTTAAATACTCATTTGGAACCCATTATCCTTTTTTTTTTTTTTTTTTTTTAGGTTTTCTTTGAACCAAATTTACCTTATTTCAACCCCAAATACAAATACACTAGCCTAATGTCTAGGTTAACAGCAGAGTTATAAATGCTTTATATCAAGTAGCTGAGAAAATACTTCACAATAAGGAGTTAAAATTTTATAAATGGGATGGTGACCTTTCCATAGACATCGATTCTTGTCATAGTGTGCATAACTGCTTTGTTATTTTGGTCTTCTGTAAGTACTAGTCTTATTATTATTTTTGGTTTAATACATAGAATAATTAAGTGTTCTACATGTTCATTTTCATATAATTTATTTATATAATTTTGGTCTGATAATGTAGCAAGTACTACATGGATATGAGTTGGATGCAAAAGTCAAAATTAAGTCAAAAGTACCAAGATGGAGTGAAAATTTTTCTTAATTTTGCATTTGAAAATACAAATGAAGATAACATGATATTTTGCCCATGTTTGAAGTGTGCCAACATTGATTGGCAACTGCGTGAAGTTGTTTTGGAACATTTAATTTGTATTGGATTTGTCTTAGGATATGTTAATTAGTAATTTCATGGAGAGCCTATACCATTAAGATCTTCGACTAGAGTTCCTTCAACTTCAAAGGCTCCCCAACACTAATATGATCCTATTAGACCAGATGACATTAAAGGCATGTTGTGACATGTTTTTAAAATTCATAACTAATATTTTCATAATGCATCTCCCTAAAACGATGGATTTAATGAGTCAAATGTTGAATTGAATGAATTTAGTGAACATAGGATAGGTGTAGGTGACCAACAACCTAGTGGAGAAGCAGCAAAATTTTATAGGTTGCTTAAGGATATGAATGAAAATTTTTATGAGGGATCTAAACATTCAAGGTTATCTTTCTGTGTGTATCTTTTTCACTTAAAATGCTTATGTGGATGGATGAAAAACTCTTTGACTTTATTATTAGAGTTTATGAAAAAAATGTTTCCTTTTGCAAAAATCTTTGAATCTTGTAAGGATTTAAAGAAGATAATCAAGGATTTGGGTCTTGGATATGAGAAAATTCATAGTTGTCCCAATGATTGCATGCTGTATTGAGGTTATAGAAAAAATCAAGAAACTTGTCCTTTGTATGGTATTTCTCATTGGGTGGATAAAAATTTCTATGAAAGGTTGAATAAGGATGACGATGAGATCTATATAAAAAAAAAGCCTATAAAGGTTTTGCGCTATTTTTCATTAATACCAAGACTTCAACAACTCTTCATGTCTTTCAAAACTACAGATTCTATGAGGTGGCATCATGACAAGTGGATGAATAATGAATCATTAAGACATCTTACAAATTCTTTGGCATGGAAATCATTTTATTCTAGGTTTCCAGACTTTGTTTCTGATCCTTTAAATGTTATGCTTAGAATTGCATTTGATGGATTCAACCCATTCAAAATGATGAGTACTTCTTATAGTACTTAGCCAATTGTATTGATTTCATACAATTTGCCACCATAGATTGTCATGATACAATAGTCATTTATCTTATCTATGATAATTTTTGGGGAAAAAAGTCTGAGTAATGATATAAACATCTACTTACAACCTCTTATTAAAGAGTTAAAGCAATATGGGAAGGAGTTAAGACCTATGATGCATCAAAAAAAGAAAACTTCAATATGTGTGCTGTTTTGTTATGGATTATCAACGATTTTCCTATTTATGCAAATTTATCTAATTAAAGCATAAAAGGTCATTATGCTTGTCCATGTTATGCTATCCAGACATGTTTAAAATGGTTACATAATGGTAGAAAGTTCAGTTATATGGCACATTGTCGACGGTTAGATGATAATTATCAGTTTAGATTCAAAAAACATCTTTTTGATGGAACTGAAGAGTTGAGGAGATTGCCTTTACCAATTAGTAGGTCTAATATCTTGTCAAAGTTAAAAGATATCAATTTCATTTACAAAAAAATGATTCAATCAAAGAAAAGAGTGAGAAAGATCTTTGAAGGTATCTGGCCTCTTATTACTTAAGTTGGTGATATCGATACTCAAGTTGGTAATTTTCATGTTCAATGTGATGAGGAAAAAGATGAAGAAGACGATCTTAATGAGTCTGAATTGTAGAAAAAAAGAAGTATCATTTTTGAGTTACCTTATTGGGAATATAATTTATTACATCATAACCTTGATTTGATGCACATAAAGAAAAATGTTTGCAAAATTTTATTGAGACTATTCTCAATGTGAATAAAAGATCAAAATATGACTTAAAAAGTCAATTTGACCTAGTTGATATGGGGATTTGCCTTAACCTTTATCTTAAGTTGCTTCCTAATGGCAAATATCAATTGCCTCCTACTTGTTTTGGGATTTCTAAAGCTAAGAAAAATGTGTTTTGCAAGGTTTTGAAAAATGTGAAACTTTTGGATGGCTATGCGTCAAATATATTGAGATGTATGAATATGAAATAGCAAAAGCTTTCTTCATTGAAGTCACATGATCATCACATTTTGATGCAAGACTTCCCCTTGCTTTACATTCATCAATGTCAAAACGAGTCACTTTAGTGGTAATTGAATTGAGTAACATATTTAAAGCTCTATGTGGGAAAGTTCTAAATGTGGAAAAGCTTGACAAACTTGAAGATCGAGTCACGATTACTTTATGCCATTTAGAGAATATTTTTCTTCCAAACTTCTTCACTATTATGATACATTTGGTTATCCACCTTCCATACGAAGCAAAGTTGATGGACCGGTTTATTATTGATGGATGTATCCTATCGAAAGGTATTGTTTGTTAATAGCTGAATTAGGTTGTTATTGTTGATCATATCACTCTAGTTAAAAGGTATATGACAAATGTTTTATGCCTTAGGTTTTTGAGGAGGTTAAAGTTTTATTGTCACAACAAACGCTATCTAAAAGGTTATATTGCTAAAGGATATTTAGAGAAGAGTGTATGATATTTTGTTCTTGTTATTTGAAAGATTTTGAAATGAGATTTAATAGATCATCAAGAAATGTTGGTATGCAGCATACTGACTTTGCCTACAATTATCTTTTTGAAAGTTTTAGACAATCAATAGGCAAAACTAAAATGGTAGAGTTAGATAATAAATCTTGGGTACAAGCACATCAATATATTTTTTTTCATCATGACTCAATTGAATCATTTCACACGTAAGTTTTCTTGCAAGGAAATAATTCATTCTAGTAAGCATAATTTATTGTATTTTTCTTATTGTTAATACTTTATCATGATAATTTGTAATGAGTATAGAAATAATTTTAGAGATTATGCAAATTCTCGATAATCAAACCCTTGAAAGCTTGATGAACTATTCATCAAAAACTTTCATGAATGGTTAGCAGTAACTGTAAGTAATGCCATACTTCTCATTATGAGAAATCTACATAGAATGCATAGGGTATAAATAAAATTAATAACATATATATATTTATTCCACCTTTATAGGTTTGGGGTGAGAGGTTTGTTAGTGAAGAGGAGAACTGTCTTTCACAAGGGCCAAATAGGATTGTGAAATGATACAAAGGTTTCATCATCAATGGATTTAGATTTCACACGAAATCTCGTGAGAGATTTAAAAGTACACAAAATTTAGGAATTGTTGTTACTTTATCAACTACTAGCTATGCTAGTGCTAGGGATACAAACCTTTTAAAGGAAAATGTTGGCTATTATGGCATGATTAATGATATCATTAAGTTAGATTATTATGGCAAGTTGAAAGTTATCCTATTTCGGTGTGATTGGGCTGATGTGAATAGTGAGAGGAGTATTAAGAAAAATTAGTTTGGATTTACAATTATGAATTTTTCTCAATTAATTCACACTGGACAATAACTCATCGATGAACCTTATGTTTTTTTCTCTCAAGTTAAATAAGTTTTTTATTATAAAGACCCCAAAGAATTGGGTTCGTTTGTTGTTCTTTGAAACACACCTAGAGACTTATTTGATATGCAGTCAAATACCAGAGATGATGTTGAACATGGAACTGAACAAAAGTTGGATGAAAATATCTCTAGTACCTCTGCTCAATGGGTCTGCGAAGATGTTAATGAAGATATTTATGAACCATGGATCATCCATATTTTGTAATTCGAGTGTTTAAAACATAATGTAATAAATGCTTGTATGTAATTTATGTCTCATTCGCTTTTCTATATTTATTGTATTGTAAATCATATGTTATCTTTTAATTTAATTAAATTGATATGTTCTTTATATATGTTCTTTACATATGTTTTTTATATATTCACTTTTATGATGTAGCTAAGTTACAATGCGGAGGAGTACATTGAAAAGAATACATATAAAATATATTAGTTTAAAACCATCTGCAGCACCAGTTGATCTTGGCTATGGATTGAATCCTTTTGAGGGGAACGTACATACTGTCAGTTCTAACTCAGTCACTTCTAACCATTCAACTGATATTAGATCTGGCAATATAGGAGGTCTAGGTTTAGATAGTATCCCATCATTTCATTCTGCTTTTAATTTGAATACAGGTATCATAAACCCTATATTTAGATTTCGATTATAATGATTAAAGTAATGGTAATTTACAAATTGACTTTTTATTTTTTTTAGTTGATAACAATGGTCAATGGAGGACCAGACATTGGACAACTTTGAAGGAATTACTTGCACTACCTTCGAACGAGTGTATTGTAGTGTCTGCAAACTTTAATGGGCAAACAATTGGTAAAGAGTCTTAACTGTTGGCTGGATTTCTAGGCATGATTGCCCGAAATGGAATGAAACTGCCTATTCATTATGAAACGTGGCATAAAGTTCCAGTAAAAGTTAAGGTCGATGCTTTAAACATTATTGATGTATTAGTATAATTAATTACATATAAAAAATTAATTATTTTAAATTTGGTTTATTGATTAAAACTTTTTTTTGGTATTATTACAGTCACAATTTGTACTTGAAATACCAACTTCATTTTTGGTTAAGTCACTGGGAAAGAAATGAAAAGACTATAAGCATAATTTGAAGAAAAAGTATTTCAATCGAAATACTACTGTAGAGGTCACAATGGAAAATCTACACTGTAATGTGATTAGGTGGCAATAAGAACATTCAGTTAGATTTTGGTTCTTAAGAAAAGGAAAGGTACTAATTTATAACTTCTTATATTAGTTTTAATAATAAAGGTGTTTTATGATATAAGTTGGAAATATTTGTATTTCTACCATATAAGCAATTATTTTTTATGATAGGAAAGAGAACAATTTGGGATTGGCAGCAAAAAGCAACAAAAATATAGCCACACAAGTGGGTCAAAAAGTTTTGCAAGAAAGCAAAAAGAAATAGTAAGTTTATGATATTAAACTTATCCTAATGATTGAACTTGGTTTCCATTGTTGATATATGTGTGTCATAATTTGTAATTTATGTTTGTTTAAAATTTTTATGCCGTTACAAGGTAAAAATGCAAATTTACAGTTATTGTTCTGGTTTTAATAGTTTTGATAGTTTCAATACACGATATTAAACTTGTCCAAATTATTGAACTTAGTTTCCATGGCTGATATGTATGAAAAAGTTATTATTTATGTCTATTTAGGACTTTTTGTGTCGTTAATAGGTAAAAATACAAAATTGCTACTAATGTTCTATTTTAACAGTTTGGATAGCTCTAATACATGATATTAAACTTGTCCGAATAATTGAATTTGGTTTTCACAGTTGATATGTGAGAAAAAATTATCATTTATATCTGTTTAAGACTTTTTATGCTTTTAAGAGGCAAACATGCAAATTTGCTGTTATTATTCTATTTTAACAATTTGCATAGCTTCAATACATGATATTAAACTTGTCAGAATAATTGAACTTGGTTTCCATAGTTGATATGTATGAAAAAGTTAACGTTTATGTTTGTGTAGGACTTTTTATGCTGTTGAAAGGAAAAATGCAAATTTGATATTATTGTTCTGTTTTAACAATTTAGGTAGCTTCAATATATGATATTAAATTTGTCTGAATGATTGAACTTGGTTTCTATGGTTGATGTGTGTGAAAAAGTTATCATTTACGTCTATTAGGACTATTTTTGCTGTGAAAAGGCAAAAATATGAATTTACTGTTATTAATCTATTTTAACAGTTTGGATGGCTTTAATACATGATATTAAACTTTTTTGAATGATTGAACTTGGTTTTAGCAGTTGATATATGTGAAAAAGTTGTTGTTTACCGTTGTTTAAGATTTTTTTGGCTGTTAAAAGGCAAAAATACAAAATTGCTATTATTGTTCTATTTTAAGAGTTTGGATGGCTTCAATACATGATAATAAACTTTTTTGAACGATTGAACTTGGTTTTCATAATTGATATATGTGAAAAAGTTATTATTTACCTCTGTTTAGGACTTTTTTTGTCATTAAAAGGCAAAAGTACAAAGTTGCTATTATTGTTCTATTTTAAGAATTTGGATAGCTTCAATACATGATATTAAACTTGTCAAATGATTGAATTTGGTTTCCATGATTGATATGTGTGAAAGGCCAAAATGTGTTTATTGTTTACATTTGTTTAAAACTTTTGTGCTATTAAAAGGCAAAAATATAATTTTACAGTTATGTTTCTATTTTAATAATTTAGATAGATTAAATACATGATATCAAACTTATTCAAAGTTTTGAACTTGATTGATAGGCTTGATATGCATGAATAAGTTACGGTTGATATGTATTTAACAATAAAATATGTTTTTATATAAGAGATTGAGATGGGTGAAAAAATTAAACGCGTAGAATTTTTTTGATTAACCCACATAAAAAAATATGGATCTTACCTGAATGTGAAAACATAAAAAATTGTGGTAATTTGTTACAATTTTTTATACATAAAGTAAATATTTACTATTTTAAACATATTATGAATTAATCATTAAACTTGATGGTTTTATCTGATTAATTGACAAGAGAAAGCGAAAGAAAAAATGACTGCTGAGATTGAAGTAGCATCTGATGGTTCTATCAACATGCAAGAATTGGAAAATTGGATTTTCACAAAAGTTGCTGGAAAAGAAAGACATGGACAGGTCCAAGACCTTGGATTTGGTCCAACACCATCTAGCTACTATAAATCTAGCTTTCAGCAATTTATATTCTCAGCAAGTCAATCTTCGTAAGACATTTCCATATTGAGAAAGGAATTGCAAACTATGCAACAACGTTTCCAACAAATGAAAGCAGAAAGAGAACATAAGCATGCTAAAATTGAATAAGACCATGCTAAAATGGACCAAGAGCATGCAAAATTTCAACAGTTGCATGATCTATTCAATACTCTTATGAATTTTGTGGAACAACAATTTTCAGGAATTAATCTAGGTGATCCATCAACTCAGGTATTATATTTAGTAAATATTTATATTTTTTTAATATAAAAAATAGCTTATTATTAAGTGTTAAAACTTGTTTGATATTATTTAGTAGGTTCTTAAGCACATCAGTGACTAAGGTGAAAAAAATTCTTTATCAAATGACAGTATTCTAAATTTATACAGTCATCAATTTCATACATTTAAAATCTTTTGGTTAATGTACTAAAATAATTTGAATGTTATTATACTAATTATTAAACTTTGTGCTACATGCATATTTGAACAAATTATGTATTTATAATATTCAGTGTATGAATTTAAGTTTGTTTTTATTTTTTGTAACATTTTTATTTAACGATAATAATAAATCTTAAAAGAAATTAAAAAAATAAATTCCTTAATTTTGAGCTGTTTATGTTAAAAGAAAGCTGTTAAATTCTAAATTTAGTGGCATTTGTACCTAACATGCCACTGAATTTAGCTATATTTTTTCTATACAAACGTCGCATGTTTTTTACTAAACATATCTTCAATAATCCCTTGATAAAAAATTAGAATAGATTATTGAAGGCGTTTTCCACAAAAAAATGCCTTCAATAATTTCCTTTAAATATGTTCAAGAGATTATTGAAAGCGTTTGTGAAAAAAATTATCTTCAATAATCCCCTGATAAAAAATTAGAGTGGATTATTGAAGGCATTTTCTGTAAAAACAAATGCCTTTAATAATATTTTTAAAAATGCTTAGGGGATTATTAAAGGCATTTGTGACTAAAAATACCTTCAATAATCCCCTGATAAAAAATTAGAGGGAATTATTGAAGGCATTTTTTACAAAAAAAAAAAAAAAGCCTTTAATAATTTTCTTTAAAATTTTTCAAGGGACTATTGAAGGTGTTTTATGTAAAAAAACACCTTCAATAATTTTTTTTAAAAAATTGAAGGAGATTATTGAAGGTATTTTTAGTCAAAAACGCCTTCAATTAACACCTTCAATAATCTTCTCGTCAAACTATTATAAAGTCTAATTTTATTTTTGTTATTTATTTTATTTTATTTTTATTTTATGTATATATTTTCTTTTATATTCTATGTATCTATTATTTATTTATTATTACTATTTATTTATATAGATTTATTTTTATTATTTTATATTTTATTTATTTTTGTATTTTTTATTTATTTAATTATATATCTGTTATTATTATTTTTTTTATCCTATAATATTTTTTTTATTTATCTTTTCTAATTATCTATTTTTTTTATTTGATTTTTATTTTGGAAGGTTGAGATTGAAGGCTAAAGAATCCTACTGGGAATGGGGATTCAATCAGAAGAGTCCAGATTGGATTCAAAGATTGAATCCCCGTCCAAAGAGGAATTGGGATTGATCAGGAACTCCTGATCAATCCCTATAAAAGGGACCTCCTGGAACAAGAACAACACACACAAAAACAGTGAGCAAAGCTACTTATTTGAGAGAAAAGGAGGCGTATAGGAAGCTAAGAAAAGGTTTATGAGTGTTCTGAGAGCTAGCAAAAATTTTTTGAAGATTTTTGGTGATTTTTTTCTGAGAATTTCTGGAAAATTCTAGATTTCGGTTGAATTTTTCGATGAAGTTTGAATTTTTCGACAAAAATTTCGGCCAACCTTGAAGTTTCTGGTGACCTGCCTAGTTTCCGACGAAGAATCCCAAAAATCGGTGATCTTTCGACAAACTTTCGATGAAATTTTTTAGATTTCGATGACATTTTCCAGAATCTGATGAACATTCCACCGGAGTTCTTCAGCCTTTTAGAGAGAAGAAAGAGAAAAAGAGAAGAAGAGAGAGAGAGAAGGAGCTTTCTGTCGAAAGACAGAATGAAAGACCTTATATACCCTCAAAAAATGAAGTCGTTTTGGCCTTAAGTGACCCAGAGGATCCGCGCGTTTTGCCGAGATTCAACCCGACCTGAGCGTCGACCCGCTTCCTAACCCGCGCGTGTCTGTCCCTCTTTTGAGCCGAGCCGAGCTTTCAAGCCACTCCCCTGAACTGTTTCTCTTCCTTGAGCCAAGTCGAGCCGAGCCGTATTTCGAGCCGAGCCAGGTTTTTTTTTTGTTTATTTATTTATTTATTTGTTTTTTTTATTTATTAGATTAGATTTATTTAATATTTTTTATCTTTATCTTATTTTTATTTTTGTTTTACTTTTCTTTATTTTTTTATCTTTATTTATTTTCACTTTTATTTTTTCTATTTTCTTTAAATAAAAATCAAAAACATATTTTTGGGAAAAAGTTGAAAGTATCAATTTTCTTTAAAAACCAATTTTCAAAAAAAGATTTTTGAGGAAAAGTTGAAAGTATCAATTTTTCTTGGAAATCAAAGTTTCAAAAAAAATATATTTTTGAGGAAAAGTTGAAAGCATCAATTTTCCTTAGAAATAAATTTCCAAAAAAATATTTTTGAGGAAAAGTTGAAAGTATCAATTTTCCTTAGAAATAAATTTCCAAAAAATATTTTTGGGGAAAAGTTGAAAGTATCAATTTTCCTTGAAAATCAAAATTTTCGAAAAATATTTTTAGGGAAAAGTTGAAAGTATTAATTTTCCTTAAAAATAGATTTTCATAAAAGGGGTTTTTGAGGAAAGGTTGAAAGTATCAAGTTTCCTTAAAAATAAATTTCCAAAAAAATATTTTTGGGGAAAAGTTGAAAGTATCAATTTTCCCTACACAAGAACAATCATTCTTTCCTTCCTTTCTATTTTGATTTTGATTTTGATTTTGATTTTGATTTTTCTTTAACTAATCCGATGACGGAGCCTTTACAAGTGAAACAGTAGTTTTTCTTGCATACTCTTGAGGTGAGGGGATTTTCTCAATTTTTTGCTAAAAGTATTAGAGTCAATTGAGAATAATTTCCAATAATTAATTACTTGGTAAAATTTTAAGGCTTTTGGATAACACAAATTTAAGCTGGTACCATCTTTTGATGGGCATTGTGAGGGTGCTATAACCTTAAACTTAGGCGTTTCCTAAAAGGACAGAATCTTTAGGTGGCCAATCGCACCTAGATAAAAAAGATTGGTGGCGACTCCCTAAAAGTCAATGTCTAGTGATAGATCCCCGGATCTAGACGTTATGACAGCTTGGTGACTCCACCGGGGACTTTTGAGAGTCAGGCCAACAAATAATTTGTGTTATCCAAAAGCCTAATAAAATTAAACCTTTTTGTATATATGTGTTATTGTTCATTCATGTTTGTTTACCTTGTTAATTATGTCATTCATATGCATGTGCATAACATGAGCTCTACACCCGAGCTCCATCCCTCTAGGAGGGAGTAAAGTACCTATTGTTTTCGTGAGGTCTAATGCCTCCGCAGTGGCTAGCGAAATACTCCCATTCAAATTGAACCTTTTTCGCTTGTAGCCTATAATGGGTGAGGATTAGGGTGCCTTACTAGTCTGTGATGGACAAGGATATAAGGAGCAATTTGAGGACCTTTAGACTTTGACCTTGAACCGCATATAGTGAGCCTTAAGAGTGCCTAAACCTAGGATAGAGCCTTTTCTACCCAATGATAGATATACCCTGAAATTAAGACATAAAAAGGGAGTTTATCTAATCATTTTGATTGTTTAACTTTGTGCATCATTATCATATGTAACATTATGCATCAGCATCACGTTCATTTCATCCATGGAACTAACTATGTTGTTTGTCTAATTGTATGCATCTGCATTATTTTCATGATCATGTTTTAACACAATCATTTGCATCCATTTCATACTAGATTTTATTCAAGAAAATGTGCATTTCATTCGTGCATCAAAGCATCATACACAAAGCATAGCATAATATTTCTAATCATAAGTATGGTACTCAAGGTTCCAGGATAGCTCCATCTAGCGAAAATCCTACCCATCGACACAATACAAGATCCAGAGCAAGGCAAATGGAGCAAAAAAATTCTCATAGATTTGAAAAGATAGAAAAAGCACAGGAAAAGATTGAAAGTGAGCTAAGTAAGATTCTGGAGGCTCTTAATAACATGAATAAAGGAAAAGGAGTTAAAGAAAATACCAGCCAGCAAGTTCCCCCATTACAAGAAATGATTGACCCTTTGTATCCTCCAGGTTTTGGCCCACCTTAAGCCCAATCTCCTCAAGAGGTCCCACCACAACACTTTGCATATTCGACATATCCTGGAATGCCATCAGCTTTTAACCCAGGACAGTATAACAGCTATATAAATCCTGTCTTCACTGAAAAAACCGTAAAACCAATTCCTGATCTAGATGATTTAAAAGAGAATGAGAAAGAAGAGATAAGAGTGAAAGTTCAGGAAAGCTCCAAGATTAGTATGCTAGAGCAAAGGTTACGAGCTGTAGAAGGATTTAGCTTTGATGGGTCAGTTGATGCTGCTGGGCTCTGCCTAGTCCCTGATGTGATTATTCCTCATAAGTTCAAAGTACCAAAATTTGAAAAATATGATGGTATAAAGTGCCCCAAAACTCACATCACAATGTATTACCGAAAAATGGCAGCTCATGCTCATGATGAAAAACTCTTGATGCATGTCTTTCAGGATAGCCTTACAGGCTCAGCGGCCAGGTGGTATGTTCAGCTGGACAGAACCCGCATTCGCTCTTGGAGCGATATGGCACATGACTTCATCGATTAGTATCGACATATTATCAATTTGGCCCCTGATCGTTTGTCTTTACAGAATCTAGAAAAAAAGGCAAACAAGTCTTTTAAAGAGTATGTCCAGAGGTGGAGAGATGTTGCTTCTCAAGTACAACCTCATTTGACTGAGAAAGAAACTACAGTGTTATTTGTCAGCACTTTGAAGTCTCCCTATTATGAAAAGATGATAAGAAATGCAATAAAAAATTTCGCTGACATGGTAATCTCTGGAGAAATTATTGAAAGTGCCATAAAAAATGGCAAGTTAAGAGGAGGAGAAACCAAGAAGACATTAGAAAAGAAAGAAGCTCAAGCTCAAGCTATGAGCTTTGATAGACAACAATTCAGGGGTTATCAACCCTATCCATCTCAAGGTTACTCTTCATACTATCTTGTTATGAATAATGCCTCATCCTACCCATACCAGCTAGTTCCACAACCACCTTATTCATCCACACACCAATCAATTTTTAACCCCCAAAATCTTACATATAGCCTTAACATTCAAGCTTCTGCAAGAACCCAAATTCGTCCTATTTACCCAGCAAGTGGTTCACGAGAACAACGAACTACTCGAGAAAAACTTGTATTTGATCCAATCCCTATGACATATACAGAGTTATATCGAGAACTCTATAATAGCCATTTGATTGCCCCCAACCATGTGGAGCCGCTTAAACCACTCTACCCAAAGTGGTATGATCCTACAGCCCACTGCGACTACCACTATGGAATTACTGGCCATTCTACTAAAAATTGCACTGCTTTAAAGCATAAGGTGCAACGGTTGATCAATGATGGAATGGTAAGTTTTGATCAAAGGAAGGCAACAACACCTAATGTTAGCGTTTTGAGTGAAAGTCAAGAACAGAAAGGGTCTAGAGAGTCACAATGAATTGAGGGCAAGATGTCAATAGAGATTCTTCACCTGGTCGCATAGGGAGACAATTTTAAAGAATGGAGATAATGCTGGTTGAAGATTTCTTTTATCATTTTAGGATTTCTTTTCGAGTGATTGTTAAATTTCTTTTTGCAATATGATTTCACTTGTTATCATCTTAATGAAGGCAAGTTAATGCATTTCATTACATTTTTCTCTTTCACTTGACCATTATTCCATGCTCTGTTAACTTTTATAACTTATACTCCTATTCTTAAATTTCAGATGATGAATATTTAGACAATGATAACAATAATTCTGAGATTTAATTTTGAGAACTCATCCACATTAATATGAGGAGGTGATTTGAGCACAAAAAAAAAAGGGTAAGCCATTACCAGAGGTGAAAGAGATATGCCTTGAAGATATGTAATCTTTTATACAGGATCATGAGCTTTGTTCAATAGATGATGTGCAAGAAAAGTATTCATAATTGAGATGAAAAATGGCCATCTTTCTTTTACCATTCGAAAAACCATTTATTGCTACCCTTTTGAGCCTATTTTGATTTCTTTTTCAGAGGAACCCCAACTAAGGATCACCCTCTACATTGGGGGGCAATTTTTGAAAAATCACAAAAGGTCTCAAAAATGAAAAAAAAAGAGAAAAGAAAAAGAAAAAAATAAATGCCACACATGACTTGGGGCAAAGTAATCCTTTGTGTGAAAAAAAAAAGTAGTGAAATGATGTGGGGAAAAATGCCAAGTTACATCAAATGATCCTTTGGTTTTGAACCTTTTTAATACATGTTTTAAGCCTATTATATCCATTTCTTTTATGACCCCTCACCTTGACCTGCATTACAACCTTGAAAAGCCCATTTGGATCAAATGTGAATACTTAACTTGAATGATCATATATTGAGTGAAGGTATGCTCATGATAAAACAATGGAATCATGCTACATTGCTCTAAAGTTGGATGTATGGAAGATATCAACAATGGATGAAAAATGAGCAAAAAGAAAAAAAAAGATGATGAAAAAAAAAAGAAAGAAAGAAGGAAAAAATGAAAAAATGAAAAAAGATTCAAATTGAAAACCTGAAAGGGTGATTTTGGTAGAAAAAAAGATCTAGGTCAAATGGCTCACATGAATGGAAGATCAAAGACATCTAAAGATCCCTCAAAGACTGGGGCAAAGTTTGCCAAACTCAAGATAACTTCAACTGTAAATGGAATGGGTTTCTAAAAAAAGAATCCTAGATTAATGTTGAGAATTGTTTGAATATTCATCATTTGGACATACCATCCATCCCAATGACATGTATCCAATTCATTTTCTTTCCCATTTGCTTTATACCAAAATAGATCTTCATTGATTATCTTTACCATAATTCACCTTGTGTTCTCTTATTATTTCACCCCTAGAATGAATTGAAAAAATGCTTGATTGCATTGTATTTGTCAAGAATTGAAATGATAGTAAATGAATGAATATGTGATTAAAAGAGTCTTGCATTCATTTGAAAAGAAATCTAAGATGATGGTGGTGACAAAATGAAGAAATGGCAGAAACCTAAAATAGATGATTTGGAAGGATATATGATGTGATCAAATGGAGAATATGATGGGGGCAAATCTTGAAAAGTGGTATAACCAAGTGATGAGTACAAGGATGAATTGGTCGATATGACTTGCAAGTTATGATTGAATGATGAAAACAATCAGTGGATAAAGTTTATTTTGGAATGGTTAATGCTGAGACACCTATGAGTAATGACCCAGTGATGGTGGATGAAACTTGTTTTGATATTTGTTAGTGCTGAGAAGTCCATTGAATGATGGTCAAGTGATGATCGATTGATGAAGCTTATTCTAAAGTATTGAGAAACTGAACAAGAAAGAATGTAAGTGGAAAAGACAATTGAGAGCTACACTGGTTCGATCTTAGAAGAGCAGTGTAATTGGATCTTTGAAGAATCAAAAGGCTTGATGCCCAAGAAAAAGCTTGAAAAACTTGAGTACCATACATTGAATAGGAATTAATTAGCCAACATTTGCATAGCATACATTGAAATTCATATGCATTGCATAGCATACACTACTTTCAGAAGAATATAGTGTATAAATTCAATAAGCAGGGGTGTTCCAACATCCCACATAGAGAAGATAGATATGAAGACATATTCAAAATTGAAAAAAAAAGCTTGTCAGGTAAGTTCCTAATCCTTGAAATAGGATGTCTTTTGGTATCATGGTTGATTTATAAGACCTTTGGGCATAATCTCCTGAAATTCCTTCAAACACAACTTTCAACTCCTTTGGACATGATTGTCAATGAGCAATTTATTTTCCAAAGTCATGGTGCCTCTGTTTAGAGGAGCAATTTACTTTTCAAAGTCGTGGTGCAGTCGTGGTGCCTCTGTTTAGAGGAACAATTTTATTTTTCAAAGTCGTGGTGCCTCTGTTTAGAGGAGCAATTTACTTTTCAAAGTCGTGGTGCCTCTGTTTAGAGGAGCAATTTACTTTCCCATTTAGAGGAGCAATTTACTTTCCAAAAGTCGTGGTGCCTCTGTTTAGAGGAGCAATTTACTTTCCAAAGTCGTGGTACCTCTGTTTAGAGGAACAATTTAGGAGCAATTTACTTTCCAAAGTCGTGGTGCCTCTGTTTAGAGGAGCAATTTATTTTTCCAAAGTTGTTGAGCCTCTGATTAGAGGAGCCATTTATTTTTTTCAAAGTTTGAGCCTCTGTTTAGAGGAGCTTTGGTTAAAAAAAAAAAACAAAAACAAACAAAAAAAATCAAAAGTAAAAAAAAAAAAATCAAAAAAATGAAAATGTTAAGTTGAATCTTGATTGGGTGTCTACGTCTTTGCGTAATTTCTGTTTCACAAAAAATGTGCAAAGAGGGGCAACTGTAGACACCCAATTTGGTCCAGGCCCGGATCAATTGGGCCTGGTCCAAATGGGTAAGTCCAATTTTATTTTTGTTATTTTTTTTACTTTATTTTTCTTTTATATTTTATGTACATATTTTCCTTTATATTCTATGTATCTACTATTTATTTATTATTACTATTTATTTATATATATTTATTTTTATTATTTTATATTTTATTTATTTTTGTATTTTTTATTTATTTAATTATATATCTGTTATTATTTTTTTTATCCTATAATTTTTTTTATTTATCTTTTCTAATTATCTATTATTTTTTTATTTGATTTTTATTTTGGAAGGTTGAGATTGAAGGCTGAAGAATCCTATTGGGAATGGGGATTCAATCAGAAGTGTCCATATTGGATTCAAAGATTGAATCCCCGTCCAAAGAGGAATTGGGATTGATCAGGAACTCCTGATCAATCCCTATAAAAGGGATCTCCTGGAACAAGAACAACACACACAAAAACAGTGAGCAAAGCTACTGATTTGAGAGAAAAAGAGGCGTATAGGAAGCTAAGAAAAGGTTTAGGAGTGTTCTGGGAGCTAGCAAAAATTTTTTGAAGATTTTTGGTGATTTTTTCTGGGAATTTATTGAAAATTCTAGATTTTGGTTGAATTTTTTGACGAAGTTTGAATTTTTCGACGAAAATTCTAGCCAACCTTCAAGTTTTCGGTGACCTGCCCAGTTTTCGGTGAAGAATCCCAGAAACTGGTGATCTTCCGACAAACTTCCGACGAACTTTCTGGTGAAATTTTCCAGAATCCGATGAACATTCCACCGGAGTTCTTCAACCTTTTAGAGAGAAGAGAGAAAAAAAAAGAAGAGAGAGAGAGGGGAGGAGCTTTCTGTCGAAAGACAGAGGGAAGGACCTTATATACCCTCCCAAAACGACGTCGTTTTGGCCTTAAGTGACCCAAAAGATCCGCGCGTTTTACCGAGATCCGACCCGACCCGAACGTCGACCCGCTTCCTGACCCGCACGTGTCTGTCCCTCTTTCGAGCCGAGCCGAGCCAAGTCGAGCTTCCAAGCCGTTCCCCCGAGTCGTTTCTCTTCCTTGAGTCGAGTCGAGCCAGGTTTTTTTTTTGTTTATTTATTTATTTTTTTGTTTTTTTTATTTATTAGATTAGATTTATTTAATATTTTTTATCTTTATCTTATTTTTATTTTTGTTTTACTTTTCTTTATTTTTTTATCTTTATTTATTTTCACTTTTATTTTGTTCTATTTTTTTTAAATAAAAATCAAAAAAATATTTTTGGGGAAAAGTTGAAAGTATCAATTTTCCTTAAAAACCAATTTTCAAAAAAAGATTTTTGAGGAAAAGTTGAAAGTATCAATTTTCCTTGGAAATCAAAGTTTCAAAAAAAACATATTTTTTGAGGAAAAGTTGAAAGCATCAATTTTCCTTAGAAATAAATTTTCGAAAAATATTTTTGGGAAAAAGTTGAAAGTATCAATTTTCCTTAAAAATAAATTTTCAAAAAAAGGATTTTTGAGGAAAAGTTGAAAGTATCAATTTTCCTTGGAAATCAAAGTTTCAAAAAAATATATTTTTGAGGAAAAGTTGAAAGTATCAATTTTCCTTAGAAATAAATTTCCAAAAAATATTTTTGGGGAAAAGTTGAAAGTATCAATTTTCCTTGAAAATCAAAATTTTCGAAAAATATTTTTAGGGAAAAGTTGAAAGTATCAATTTTCCTTAAAAATAGATTTTCAAAAAAGAGATTTTTGAGGAAAAGTTGAAAGTATCAATTTTCCTTAAAAATAAATTTCCAAAAAATATTTTTGGGGAAAGGTTGAAAGTATCAATTTTTCTTAAAAATAAATTTCCAAAAAACTATTTTTGGGAAAAAGTTGAAAGTATCAATTTTCCCTACACAAGAACAATCATTCTTTTCTTCCTTTCTATTTTGGTTTTGATTTTGATTTTTCTTTGACTAATCCGACAACGGAGCCTCTGCAAGTGAAACAGTAGTTTTTCTTGCATACTCTTGAGGTGAGGGGATTTTCTCAATTTTCTGCTAAAAGTATTAGAGTCAATTGAGAATAATCTCCAATAATTAATTACTTGGTAAAATTTTAAGGCTTTTGGATAACACAAATTTAAGCTGGTACCATCTTTTGATGGGCGTTATGAGGGTGCTATAACCTTCCTCACACGTAATCGAACTTTCGAACCTTGTTCTAGTTAGCAGACCTGAACCTATTCTTTTAAGGGTCCTTAAACTTAGGCGTTCCCTAAAAGAACAGATTCTTTAAGTGACCAATCGCACTTAGATAAAAAAGATTTGTGGTGACTCCCTAAAAGTCAATGTCTAGCGATAGATCCCCGGATCTAGACGTGATGACAAAGGGGATTATTGAAAATGTTTTACACAAAAAAATTACCTTGAATAATTTCTTAAAAAAATTGGAAAGGGTTATTGAAGGCATTTTTTCCAAAATACACCTTCAATAATTTATTATAAAAAATTTCAGGGGATTATTAAAAGTATTTTTTGGAAAAAAAATACTTTCAATAATCCCTTAATAAAAAATTGGAGGAAATTATTAAAGGTATTTTCTGCACAATAGGCCTTCAATAATTTCTTTTAAAAAATTTTAGGGGATTATTGAAGATGTTTTTTTTATTAAAATGCCTTCAATAATCCACTGATAAAAAATTGGAGTGGATTATTAGAGGCGTTTTCCGTAAAAAAATGCCTTCAAAAATCTCTCATCCAAAATTGAAGGGGATTATTAAAGGCATTTTTAGTCAAAAACGCTTTTAATAATCTCCTTGTCAAAATTTAAGGGGATTATTAAAGGTGTTTTATGCCTGAAACACCTTCAATAATCCCCTAAAAAAATTAAAGATGATTATTAATTGAAGGCTTTGTTCTTCATGAAAATTGGAATCATATGCCTTCTAAATCATTTTGTAATTTTAAATAATGTTAAATGTAATTTTTTTTTTTAAACTCCTTCCAACTCAAAACATTAAAAGTTAGTGGCATTTGTTTGTTGAAAACACCTCTATTTGTTAGAGTTATGGGCATTTGTCTTACAAATTCCACTAAAATTGTCCCCACACTTAGCGTATCGAATCCCCAACTTCAAGCTTTAGCTTCATTAATCTACTATTTCTCTTTCCATACCAACTAAAATTTACTTTCCTTTTCTTTTAGTTTTTACTATTTAAGCTTTGTCTTTTGAAACCTTATTTTTACTATTCCTTCATTATTTACTCTAGCATTTACTTTATTCTACTATTCCTTCAACTTTTGTAATTTTCATTATAATTTTTGGTATAAAAATTTTCTCCAAAACCCATCTTTCTTAAATACCCATTGGAACCCATTATATCAAGTAGTTGAAAAAAATATTTGACAACAAAGAGTTGGAATTTTATAAATGGGATGGTGACCTTTCCTATCTATTGTAAATTGTCAGGGATAAGTTGAATAAAGTTGCCAAGGTAACTTTTTATAGTGCTTCATACCTGTAATTGAAGAAACTAAGAAATTGTTCAAGTATTATAAGGAGATCTTTTAATTGATATTATTATAATGTGCATAACTGCTTTGATGTTCTGGTCTTTTATAAGTACTAGTCTTGTTATTATTTTTGGTTTAATACATAGTATAATTAAGAATTTGACATGTTCATTTTCATATAATTTTCTTATATAATTTTGGTTTGATGATGTAGCAAGTACTAAATGGATAAGAGTTGGATGCAAAAGTCAAGATTAAGTTAAGAGTACTAAGATGGAGTGAAAAATTTTCTTAATTTTTCATTTGAGAATACAAGTGAAGATAATATGATATTATGCCCATGTTTGAAATATACTAATATCAAATGGTAAATGCGTGAAGTTGTTTTGGAACATTTAATTTGTATTGGAATTGTCTCAGGATATGTTAATTGGTATTTTCATGAAATGTCTGTACCATCAAGGTCTTCGCCTAGAGTTCCTTCAACATTAAGGGCTCCATAACACCAACATGATCCTATTAGACAATATGACATTGAAGGCATGTTACGAGATGCTTTTAACATTCATAACCAATATTTTCATCATCTGTCTCCCTAAAATGATAGATTTAATGAGTCAAACATTGAAATGAAAGAATTTAGTAAACATGGGATGGGTGTAGGTGGCCAACAACCTAATGGAGAAACATCAAAGTTTTATACGTTGCTTGAAGATATGAAGAACTTTATGAGGGATCTAAGCATTCAAGGTTATCTTTCTATGTGCGTCTTTTTCACTTGAAATGCTAATGTGGATAGACGAAAAACTCTTTCACTTTATTATTGGAATTATGAAAGAAATGTTTCTTTTTGCAAAAATTCTTGAATTGTGTAAAGATTCAAAGAAGATGATTAAGGATTTGGGTCTTAGATATGAAAAAATTCATAGTTGTCCCAATGATTGCATATTGTATTAGGGTGATAGAAAAAATCAAAAATCTTGTCATTTGTGTGGTATTTCTCATTGGGTGGAAAAAATCTCCGATGAAAGGTTGAATGAGGATGATGATAAGGTCAATGTAAAAAAGAAGCCTATAAAAGTTTTATGGTATTTTCCATTAATACCAAGACTTCAATGACTCTTCATGTCTTCCAAAACTACAGATTCTATGAGGTAGAATTGTGATAAGTGGACGGATGATGGATCAATGAGGCATCCGATTCTATGAGGTAGCATCATGATAAGTGGACGGATGATGGATCAATGAGGCATCCAATAGATTTTTTGGCATGGAAATCATTTTATTCTAGGTTTTCAAACTTTGCTTCTGATCCTCGAAATATTAGGCTCGAACTAGCATTTGATGGATTCAACTTGTTCAAAATAATTAGTACTTCTTACAATACTTAGCTAGTTCTATTGATTCCATACAATTTACCGTCATAGATTGTCATGAAGCAATAATTATTTATCTTGTCTATGATAATTCTCAGGAAAAACGGTCCAAGTAATGATATAGACATCTACTTATAACCTCTTATTAAAGGGTTAAAGCAATTATGAAAAAGAGTTTAGACCTATAATGCATCAAAAAAAGAAAACTTAAATATACGTCTACGTTATTATGGACTATGAATGATTTTTTTGCTTATGCAAATTTATCTAGTTAAAGCATAAAAGGTCATTATGCTCGTCTATGTTGTGCTGCACGGACATCTTCGAAATGGTTACATAATAGTAGGAAGTTTAGTTATATGGGACATTATCGATGGTTAGATGATAATCATCGATTTAGATTCCAAAAACATCTCTTTGATGGAACTAAAGAGTTAAGGAGATTGCCTTTACCAATTAGTGTGTCTAATATCTTGTCAAAGTTAAAAGATATCAATTTCACATATAGAAAAAATGACTTAATCAAGGAAAAGAGTAAGGGAGATCTTTGAAGGTGTCTGGCCTCCTATTACTTAAGTTAGAGATCAACTCAAGTTGGTGATTTTGATGTTCAAAGTGATAAGGAGAAAAATAAAGAAGATGACCCCAATAAGTCTGAGTTATGAAAAAAAAGAAGTATATTTTTTTAGTTGTCTTATTAGGAATATAATTTATTACGTCATAACCTTGATGTGATGCATATAGAGAAGAATGTTTGTGAAAATTTTATCTGGACAATTCTCAATGTGAATAAAAGATCAAAAGATGACTTAAAGAGTTGACTTGACCTAATTGATACAGGGATTCACCCTAACCTTCATCTAAAGTTGCTTCCTAATAGAAAATATCAATTGCCTCATGCCTGTTTTGGGGTTTCTAAAGCTAAGAAAAATGTGTTTTGCAAGGTTTTGAAAAATGTGAAAATTTTGAATGGCTATGCGTCAAATATATCGATATGTGTGAATCTGAAAGAGTGAAAACTTTTTTCATTGAAATCACATGATTATCATATTATGATGCAAGACTTACTTCCCCTTGCTTTACATTTATCAATATCAAAGCAATTCACTTCAATGGTAATTGAATTGAGTAACATATCTAAAGCTCTCTGTGGAAAAGTTGTGAATGTGGAAGAGCTTGACAAACTTTAAGATTGAGCCGCAATTACTTTATGCCATTTAGAGAAGATTTTCCCTCCAAACTTCTTCACTATTATAATGCATTTGGTTATCCAACTTTCATATGAAGCAAAAGTCGATGGACTGATTTATTATCGATTGATGTATCCTATCAAAAGGTATTATTTGTTAATAGCTTGATTAAGTTGTTAGTGTTGATCATATCACTCTAGTTAAAAAGATATATGACAAATGTTTTATGCCTTAGGTTTTTAGGGAGGTTAAAGTCTTATTATTGCAACAAATGCTATATAGAAGGCTCTATTACTAAAGGATATTTAGCAGAAAAGTGTATGACATTTTGTTATCGTTATTTGGAAGATGTTGAAATGAGATTTAATAGATCATAAAAAATGTTGGTATGTAGCATACTGACTTTGCCTACAATTATCTTTTTGAAAGTTTTGGACAACCAATAGGCAAAGCTGAAATGGTGGAGTTAGATGATAAATCTTGGGCACAAGCACATCGATATGTTCTTATTCATCATAACTCAATTGAATCGTTTCGTACGTAAGTTTTCTTGGAAGGAAATTATTCATTCCAGTAAGCATAGATTATTGTATTTTTCTTATTGTTAATACTTTATCATGATGCTTGTAATGAGTATAGAAATAATTTGAGAGCTCGTGCATATTATCGATAATCAAACCCTTGAGAACTTGATAAGTTGTTCATTGAAAACTTTCATGAATGGTTAGGAGCAACTGTAAGTGATGCCATACTTTCCATTATAAGAAATGTATATAGAGTGCTTAGGGTATAAATAAAATTAATAACATATATATATTTATTCCACCTTTATAGGTTTAAAGTGGAAGGCTTCTTAGTGAAGAGGTGAAATGTCTTTCACAAGGGTCGAATAAGATTGTGAAATGATACAAAGGTTTCATCATCAATGGATTTAGATTTTACACTAAATTCCATGAGAGATTTAAAAGTACACAAAATTCAAGAGTTGTTATTTCATCAACTACTAGCTATATTAGTGCTAGGGATATAAACCCTTTAGAGGGAAATACTGACTATTGTGGCATGATTAATGACATCATTGAGTTAGATTATTATGGCAGGTGAAAAATTATCTTATTCTAGTGTGATTTGGCTTATATGAATAGTGCGAGAGGTATTAAGAAAAATCAGTTTGGATTTACAACTGTGAATTTTTCTCGATTAATTCACATCGGATATCAACTCATCAATGAACCTTATGTTTTTTTCTCTTAAGTCAAACAAGTTTTTTATTCTGAAGACCCCAAAGAATTGGGTTGGTTTGTTGTTCTTCGAAACATACCTAGAGACTTATTTGATATGGGGTTAAATACCAAATATGATGTTGAATATGGAACTAAATGTTTTCCTTTTGCTAAACAAAACTTCAATGAAAATATCTCCAGTACCTCTGCTCAGTAAGTCCACAAAGATGTTAATAAAGACATTTATGAATCATGATGGATCATCCATATTTTGTAATTTGAGTGTTTAAAACATAATGTAATAAATGCTTGTATGTAATTTATGCGCATTCACTTTTATTTAAATTATTGTATTGTAAGTCATACATTAGCTTTTAGTTTAATTAAATTGATATGTTCTTTATATATCATTGGTTATGATTTCTTAACTTCTTAATGTCTTTATATATGTTCTTTACATATGTTTTTTATATATTCGCTTTTATGATGCAGCTAAGCTATAATACAGAGGAGTAGATCGAAAGGAATACATATAAGAGATATTAGTTCAAAACGTTCTATGGCACCAGTTGATCTTGGCTATGGACTGAATCCTTCGGAGGGAAATATACGTACTGTCGATTCTAACTCAGTTACTTCTAACTTTTCAACTAATATTGAATCTGACAATACAGAAGGTGTAGGTTTAGATAGTATCCCATCAATTGATTTTTCTTTTAATTTGAATGCAGGTATCATAAATCCCATATTTAGATTTTGATTATAATGATTAAAGTAATGGTAATTTACAAATTGATTTTTTTTGTAGTTGATAACAATGGTCAACGAAGGACCAGAGGTCGAACAACTTTGAAAGAATTGTTTGCATTACCTCTGAACAAGTGTATTGTAGTATCTGCAAACTCTAATACGCAACCAATTGGTGAAGAGTCTCAACTATTAGCTAGATTTCTAGGCATGATTGCCGAATGATTGAACTTGTCCGAATGATTGAACTTGGTTTCCATAGTTGATATGTGTGAAAAAGTTATCATTTACGTCTGTTTAAGACTTTTTATGCTATTAAGAGGCAAACTCGCAAATTTGTTGTTATTGTTCTATTTTACAATTTGCATAGCTTTAATACATGATATTAAACTTGTCAGAATAATTGAACTTGGTTTTCACTATTGATATGTGTGAAAAAGCTAACGATTACGTCAATTTAGGACATTTTATGCTGTTAAAAGGCAAAATGCAAATTTGATATTATTGTTCTATTTTTATAGTTTGGATAACTTCAATACATGATATTAAACTTGTCCGAATGATTGAACTTGGTTTCTAAGGTTGATATGTATGAAAAAGTTGTTATATATGTCTATTTAGGACCATTTTTGCCGTTAAAAGGTAAAATTACAAATTTGTTGTTATTAATCTATTTTAACAGTTTGGATGGCTTCAATACATGATATTAAACTTTTTCGAATGATTGAACTTAGCTTCTATGATTGATATGTGTGAAAGGCCCAAATGCTTTTATTATTTACATTTGTTTAAGACTTTTGTGCTGTTAAAGGGTAAAAATATAATTTTATAGTTATATTTCTATTTTAGCAATTTAGATAGATTAAATACATGATATTAAATTTATTCAAATTTTTGTACTTGATTGACAGGCTTGATATACATGAATAAGTTACGGTTGATATGTATTTAACAATAACAAATATTTTTATATAGGAGATTGAGATTGGTGAAAAAATTAAACGTGTGAAACTTTTTTAATTAACTTACACAAAAAAAGAAGAATCTTACCTGAATGTCAAAACACAAGAAATTGTGGTAATTTGTTACATATGTTTTATATAGAAAGTAAATAGTTACTATTTTAAATATATTATGAATTAATCATTAAACTTGATAGTTTTATTTTCATAGAAGTTACTAGAAAAAAAAGACATGGATAGGTTCAAGGCCTTAGATTGGGTCCAACATCATCTAGCTACTATAGACATAGCTCTCAACAATTTACATTCTTTGCAAGTCAGTCTTTGCAAAACATTTTCATATTGAAAGAGGAGTTCAAACTATTTAACAACGTTTCCAACAAATGGAAGCAAAAAAAGAATAGGAGCGTGCTAAAATTGAAGAAAAATGTGCTAGAATGGATCAAAAATGTGTAAAATTTTAGCAGTTGCATGATCGATTTGATACTCTTATGAATTTTATGCAACAACAATTTTCAATAACTAATCTAGGTAGTCCACCAACTCAGGTATTATATTTAGTAACTATTTTTATTTTTTTAAATAAAAAAGTTCTTATTATTAAGTGTTAAAATTGGTATGATATTATTTAATAGGTTTTTGAGCACACTAGTGACCAGGGTGGAAAAAATCTTTCATCAAATGGCAGTATTCCATATCATTGCAGTCAACAATTTCGTACATTTTAAATTTTTTGGTTAATGTGCTAAAATAATTTGAATGTTATTGTATGATTATTAAACTTTATGTGACATGCATATTTGAATAAATTATATATTTATAATATTCAGTTTATGAATTTAAGTTTGTTTTTATTTCTTTTAACATTTTTATTTAATGATAATAATAAATATAAAGTGAAATTTAAAAGGAAAAAGTAAATTTTTTAATTTTACTGCGTTTATGCTCGAAAACATTGCTAAATTTGATATTTATTGGCAATTGTAGCATAAAACGCCACTAAATTTAGGGATGTTTTCCTATACAAATACCACTGAATTAGCAGCATTTTTCTATACAAACATTTCTATACAAGCATTTTATGATAAAAATACCTCTAAATTAGCGACGATTTTGCTTGCAAATGCCACTAAATTAGCGACGTTTCGTATAAAATGCTATTTTCCCTGATGTGGATATAGTCAACGCTTTTACTGGCATTTTTGGCAAATGCTGTAAATATTTTAGTGGCGTTATAAATGCTACTAAACCTTAAAAAAATGCCACTAAAGACCTAAACCATTGTAGTGCCCGATGATGAAAATAAAGGCATATAGGAGGCAAATAAACTTGAATCTGAACGAGTTTGATTGGCCTTGGAAAATTTTTTCCTAAGGTGTAATACCCAAGCCCAAATTCATACCCTAGACAATGACAAAAAGAAAACTTATCAATAATTTTTATCGATAGTTTTCTCTGATAAAAAAAAACTTTAAGAAACACTTGAGAAGAAGAAAAGAGGAAGAGCTAGGGCAAATCAATCCTAGAAATAACTTATTGAGGTAAGATTTTGCTTAAAACTCTTAAACTTTTCATGTTTTATGTAATTTTCTACAAACTCTAATCTATATTTGTATATCTTTCAACTTCAAAAATATTTTGGCAACTTTCCAGTGACAATCCAGTGAAATTATGGGTATTAATGGAAAGGTCTCTTCAAGACCTTTCTAATGGTACATGTGGCACTTCATTTAGTTTAGAATTTTAGGAGAATTTAGTGTTTCAAATTTTTTATTTCTGGGCTTCTGACAATTATAAACACCCAAATTTTAAACATCGAAGCTTCTTGCTCGGGTGGATGATTTGGTTGAACTTTAGGTGCTTTTGATAGTACAAAATGTGAACTTTCTAGTGGTATAATTGGTTTATTCAAATGATTTATAGGCTAAGAGAATTAAAGCCCCAAAGTAGGCTTTATGAATCTAAAACCCAAAAAATCTGAGCTGTTTGTGATAATTTGTCAAGTTTTGGCTTTCAAAACTTAAGCTTTTAGAAACCATTTCTGCTAAAACAAAATCTAAGTTATAGTATTACATTCTTAATTTAAATTCATGCTTTCCTTTGTCACTAGAAACTATAGGATGTTTGAGATTTTGTGGCTCAGAGTAAGCCAAATAATCATAGAATGTGTAAATTTTAAAATTTAAAAATTCTCATTTTTAATTATTTTAAAAATTGTTTCCAACCACTATGTGATTTACTTAGTTATAAATTACATGATTTTTAGTTATATTATTTTTAATGAATTTTTACTTATTTTAATATATTTTTATTATGTTAATTCCACATTGCTAATAATGTTAAATGGTTATTAAGTTATATTCAGATTTACAAAAAAAAAAAAAATTGATTACTATTAAGTATTAAAAATTAAATATTTGTAAAAATCTATATTGTTACTGATTTTTATGTTTTAATTCTTAATTTCATATTTATACTTAATTTTAGGCATTTTGCTATATTAAAAAAAATTATTTTATATAATAAAAAAATACTTTCAATTCGTTTTGAATTGTCAAAAAAGTTACCACACAACCCAATTTGCTTATGATGACTAGTGTAGATACCCCATTTTGTTTGCAAATTTTTTCAGAATTGAAAATAGGCTTCAACTGTAAATTGGGCCCAATTGAAAAAAATCTATTTTTTAACTTAGTTTTTGGTTTAATTTTACTTTTGTCAAAAAAGAAGGAAAAATGGAAAAGTTTTAATGAAATATGGTGAAAATGATGTTTAGAGATTTTGGGAATTTTTTTCATAATCAATTCACATTAAAATGATTCCAAAATCAATTCACATTAAATTAAATCAAATAAAATCATAGATTTAAGGCCAATTAACTTAGCATGAATTTCTTTATAAATCTGAAGGCAAAACAGAGAAGAAGGGGGTCAAAAATTCAATGAAACATCATTCAGCAATTATAGACAAAACAATCAAGCAACAATTTGGTATGAAGCTTTTAAGTAATTTTGTAGCAATAAGCACCAATCAATAAGCAATTCAACAAAGAAGCAATTAGCAGTTTTCAACCATGCAAATCAAAGGAAGAATTGATAGCAGTAAGTTCAAAACAAAGAATCAAGTAATCAAAACTAGCATACATAGCTTGCAGTAAATAATCGACAGAAAAACAAGAAGAAAAAAGAACCCATCAGTAATCAAACCTAACTAAGAAGAAACACTACCAGTCTTATACATAATACCCCCAATCCAAAAAAAATCCATATCTGAAAACCAGTCATCCCATACCCTAGGAAACCCAAACCAATTCCCAAAAAGAAACTTGAACTACCCCATAATCAAAGCAACTAGGAATCACCACCTTGGCTAAAAAAAGAAGCCTTAAGAAAACCCATAGTGGTCACTGGCGAAGATCAAAGGCCGACAATAACGAAACAGGTGGTGGTTTGTCATTTTTGGGCTGTGGATTTTTTGACTTTGGTGCTTTGTTTAGGGTTTCCTTCTTTAGTTTGCCACTAGTGGATGGCAAGAAAGAGGCAGATTGAAGGAGAAATAAGGAAAAGCTTGGAAAGAGAAAGATTTTGATCTAGATTGAAGGAGAGAGTGTAAAGAAGAGAAGTCGAGAAGTAAGACAGGAGGAAGGAAAGTAAGGAGATGTTGAAACGATAGTGTTTTAAACTCCAGCCAAAAAGGACCCGCGTAACACCTATAGTGACCTAACCCGATTAGATTTTTTATATTCTTTTTTCTATCTTTGATTTAATTTCTTTCTTCTTCTTTTATGATATTTTTGCATATTTTTATTTATTTTTGCATGATTTTTATTCGCATTGTTTATGTGTATATTTTAAATTTATTTACGTGTAATATTTATGATTTGCATGATTCATTATTTACATTATTTGCATGAATTTTTTTGCATGATAATTTTTGTCTACTTTAATTGATTTTTTTCTCTTTTAAATTTTAAAAAAAAAGGTTTTCAAAAAAGTATTTTATATTTGATCCTACCAAATTATTGGAGGATTGTATTTTAAGTTAAATCTTACCAAATTATTAAAAGATTTAATGAATTTTCTCAAAAATAAAATTTTATAAATATTTTATGATAAAATCTCACCAAACTATTAGGATATCTACATCAAAGTAAACCTTAGCAAATTATTGGAGGACTTTACAAATTATTTTCCTAAGTAAAATACATTAATAAATCCCACGACAAAGCCTCTTCAAGGTGGGATACTAGTCTTCATGAATACTCCTTACTTGAGAGAATTATCTTAAATTGCTACCAAACTATTAGAGTAATTTTGAGATTAATTTTCAATATTAAATATTTTGGTAAATCATAAATATGGTAAAGACTTGGATAATTTGAGATCAAACTGGTACCATTCTTGGGATGGGTGTTATGAGGGTGCTATAACTTTCCTCACATGTAACCATACTCCTAAATCTGAAATTTGGTTTTGTGGACTAAAATTTACTATTTAAAAATTCCTAAGTCAATCTTAGGACTTCTCTTTAAATGTGATAGATTTTTTTAGATAGCCAATCACACCTAAACAAAAAAGATTGGTGGCGACTCCTTTAATCAATGGCTAGTGGTAAGTCCATGAATCTATACATTATGATAGTTTAGTGACTCCACTGGGGACATCGAGAGGTAGGCTAGTAAATGATTTCTTGTTATCCAAGCCTAACCTAATAAATTTGAGATTTTTTTCTTTTTTTGTTTGTATTTATTTATTTATTCATTTTTAGATATCTATCATTTATTTGTATATGCATAACATAAACTCTATACCCGAGTTATGTCCCTTAGGATGGAGCTAAGTACGTACACCTTTATGAGATTTTATGTTTCCATATAGGCTAGCGAATACTCATACTTAGATTGAACTATTTTCACTTATAGCCTATAATGGGCAAGGATCGAAGTGCCTTATAAGTCTATAATGGACAATGATGTAAGAAACAATTTAAGAACCCTTAGATTGTCAAACCTTTGAACTTAGCATGTAAATAAACCCTATGAGTCCAAACCTAGATTAGAGTTATGCTTTCCCTAGTGTTGGAAAATCCCAAATAGGACATATGATGGGACATTCATTCTGCTTGTAAATTTATATATTTTCTTTGTATTTGTGTACTAAACCTTTATGTTGTTTTTTGTATATATTATTCTTTGTACACATCATTCTTTACTAACCATTTTTTTTATTGTATATGCATGCATTGACAACATTAAATTCTTCTTATTGCATTCATTTTTATTTTTTTTTGCATTCATAATCATGCATAATCTAATGGTTCCATAAATATTGTTCTAAATTTGCACCCTAATTGTGGGAAATAAAGATTCAAGGATAGCTCAATTTCAATATTATACCTGGGCTCAAGTTAGAAGAATGGAACAATATAATGCGAGCTATGTCAAGAAATTGGAAAAAGCTCAGGATGAAATCAAGAGAAAAGTGAGCAAGGTCCTTAAAGCTTTGGGTAAGCTGAAGATAGGAAAGGCGATAGAGGAAGACATTTCGCATGAAGTTACTGATCCACTGGATCCTCTAAGTTATGGACCTTATCAGGCCCAATCTACTTAAAACTTCCTATCACAACAGCTTGCATTTCCAAGCTATACTTATTTGAGGATACCACCTGCACCCAGCCAAAGAAATGTTCAAAACTACATCAATCCTACCTTTACTGAAAAAGAAGTTGAACCGGTCCAAATGCCCAATTTGGACAATCCAAAAGAGAAATTGGAATTGAAGGCAACTGAGTCCTTAGGGGACTTTAAGACTGATCACAAAATAGATATGATTGAGGAAAGATTGTGGGCTATAGAAGGCATTAACTTTTATGGATCCATGATGCTGTAGGGCTTTATCTGATGCTATAGTGATGATACCCCCAAAGTTTAAAGTACCAAAGTTTGAGAAGTATGACGGTACTAGGTGTTTTATTACACACATCATGATGTATTGTCATAAAATAATAGCATATGCTAGCAATGAGAAACTACTTATATATGTGTTTCAAGATATTTTAACTAGGTCTATCACAAGACGATATGTTCAGTTGGATAGGACTCGCATCTGATCATGAAAAGATTTGACCCATTCATTCATCAATCAATACCGTCATATTATAAACATGACTCCTGATCGTTTTTCTTTGTAAAGCATGGAAAATAAGACAATAGAGCCCTTCAAAGAATATGTCCAATAGTGGATAGATATGGTTGCTCAAGTTCAACTTTTTTTTACCAAGAAAGAAACAACAATCTTATTCGTAAACACACTGAAGGCACTCTATTATGAGAAAATGATAAGAAACGCAACAAAAAAACTTTGTTGACATGGTGATCTTAAGGGAGATTATTGAAAATGCTATCAAGAGTGGCAAGATTATTGAAAGAGAGGCTAACAGTGCCAAAAAAGGTGGGATGCCTAAGAAGAAAAAAGTTAAAACCCAAACGATGAGTTTTAGGGGTAACAATTCAGAAGTCATGCTCTATACCCACCATATGTTCATCATGCTTACTACCCGATAGTTAAAATGTTGCACAAGTTCCTTACCAGCCTTATTTCCCAACCATGAACATCACTCTAAGTCCTCATAATTAGCTTTTCCAACACTTGCATATGGGCCTAATCTTGTTGCTACACCAGTTTCAAGGTCTAACAATCAAGCGAGTGGTTTGAGAATATCTAAAGGCAATTAAGTGAGGGCTCGCATTTATCCTATTCCCATAACCTATACTGAGCTATTTTCAGAATTGATCAATAATGACCTAGTATCCCTAATTTTTTTGGAACCATTAAAACCACCTTATCCCAAATGGTACAATGTTAATGCCACATGTGACTACCATAATGGGAATGTGAGTCACTCCATAAAAATCTACCTTGCTTTCAAGCATAAGGTGTAAAGTTTAATTCAAGTAGACTTGATGAGCTTCAATGAATCAAGGGAGCTAAATATCCATAAAGGCCCTTTACCTAATCACCTAGAGGCATGATTTCAGAGAGGCTGATTGGAACTACTTATCATTTTAAGATTTCTTAAAAATATGGATATCTTTTATGTACTTGGATTTCATCTTATTTTTCATCATTTTAATAAAAGTGACAAATTTGATGCATTTTCATATCATTTCCTCTTTTTTGTGAATCACTGTTACATAAACCTTCTCATCTCTTTTTATTATATCCATTCTTTGATTCCGAATAATGAATGTTCAAACAATCATGACAATAATTTAGGATTCAATTTTGAAAACTCATTCTTGATGATTCGATTTATAAGTTAAGATTTTTTATTCATTAGGACTGCCAAATAAAAAGAAGACAAATCTGGTGAAGAGTTTTTAGAGCGATGTAACACATGATATTTGTAATTGTTCATTCACAAGTCTACTCTTGGTTAATAAATGTTCTCCATTAAAAGTATTCATGTTCAATATGAGAAATGGCCATCTTTCTTCTATCATTCATAAAAAAGGTAAAATTATCCTTTGCTACCCCATTTGAGCCTTTTGAAATTTTCTTTTAAGGAACCCTAACCAAGGATCACACCCACACTATGGGCAAAGTTTGAAAAGCTTGTTTATCTTTAGTGATTTCAAGGGCAAAGCCCTTTTGTGCTCATATTTTTCTTAAAAAATGATGAAAAAAAAAAGAGAAAAAATGAAAGAGAAATTGATGGGGTAAAATGCTAATATGCTCTATATGAAAAAAAAATGTTTCTTGGTTTGATAACCCTTCAAATACAATTTGGGCATGGTTTATCCATTTCTTTCATAACCTCTCACCTTAGCCTATATTACGTCCCTTAAAAGTCTATTTTGATCGAATGTGAATACTCGAATTGGAGAATTATGAATTGAATTAAGACAGATATGCCATTGGATTGTTTAGGACTTTGATTAAAGTGTCATTGATGGATAAAAGGGAAAAAGAAATGAAAAGAAAAGATGAGAAATAGGTGTGCAAAAAAAAAAACAAAAACAAAAAAAGCAAAAAAAAAAGAAAAAAAAGGGAGACTAAAAACTAAAAACCCGAAAGGATGATTTAAGTAAAGATGAAAAGTTAAAAAAAAATAACTTCATGTGAGGATCTCAGGATTAAGGATGATGATTGGCTCAAAGATCGAAGATATTGATGGAATGTGCCTTTGAAAAAAGATTTTGAGTTTGAGTTTAAAATTGTCTAAATAGTCATTATTATAGATGTTAATATCCTATTTTGCTTTCCTTTATCTTTGAGTTGTTCTTGACCATACATTTTTTTCAATAATAAAGACCCATTTTTCTTATCTTTACCAAGTGTACATCCCTCGAATGAATCAAGGAAATGTATCATATTTGTTATGAATTAGAATGATGGTAAATAAATGAATGACACTATTCGTAAAAGATTTTTTCATTCTTTTGAAAGAAATCCAAGATGAAAAGAGTGAAACAAGCTCGAAAAAATTATTTAAAAAGGGCAAACAAAGTGACCTGGTGATGAATTTAGTGATAGATTGGTTGACATAACCTGTGAGTTGTAACCAAATGAGGAGAATGACATGGATTAGTTGACAGAATTTGTTCTGAAATTGTTAACACTGAGAAGCTGAGAAGGAATGGTGGAGTCGAGAACCTTGTTATCATGACTAAAATTTCATGATATTGATTTAGTGACATTTGCAGTACATACATTGTGATAATTGCATTTACATCATTGTTGGGGCATGCATTTGCATCATCTAAAGAACATTTGAATTATATTAGACATTGGCATTTGCAACATTTAGTGAGAATCTAAATTGTGACATTTGTATCATTTAAAAGGCATTTGCATGACATTTGTCACATATAAGAATTTAACTGTGATTGGGGAAATTTTTTTTTACCTTTGAATCCTCAAATAAGTAATATCTTTCATAATGAGATGTATTGTGGACAAACTTTCCAAACTTTTAAAGTTATAGAACTTTTGTTTAAAGAAGCTTTTCAAATGAGATTCTTTAAATTTTGGATGCAAAACCCCAAAATTTTTCAAATGTGAATCTTTGAAATTTCAAATGTGAATCCTAAAATTTTTGAATGAAAATTTTTAATTTTTGGATGTAAAACCCTAAAATTTTTCAAACAAGAATCTTTGAACCTCAAAATTTTTTATATGAATCCCTGAATTTTTAAACATAAAGCTTTAGATTTTGGATCTTTTGAATACAAATCTTTGAATTTCTTGTGAAATTGAAGCACTTGTGAATCTTTGAATTGCTTGTGAATCTTAAAATTGCTTGTGAATTTTTTAAGTTCTTGCGAACCTTTGAATTGCTTGCAAATCTTTGAATTTCTTGCAAACCTGAAACCTTTGTGAATCGAAAACCTTTGCAAAACAGAAAATCTTGTGGATCTAAAAATCTTTGTGAATTTTTTGCAAAATTTAGAGTATTAGGATCTTTCAACTTCTGTTATGAAACCTTGCAAATCTTGGAATTTTCAAATTGTGAATCTTTGGATTTTAGGCTAAAAAATTTGAATTTTATTTGTAAACTCGTGATTCGATCCCAATCACTCATTTCGATCTTGGCTCAGTCTAGATCATTTTATTTTTTTGACTCGCAGTTCAATACCAATCTCCTGTTTTGATCTCGACCAATTTAAATCATTTTATTTCTTGTTTCATAATTCAATCTTGATCATTTTCCTATTTTTGGTATACTTCGATTACTTTTTAAATCTTGACTTTCAAACCCAAACAAAATGGTTGTCTTTTGTATTTGCACAATTCATATTCCACAAAAAATGCATAAAAAGGGGCAACTATAGACACCACATTTTGTCCGAGAATTTTTTTGAAATTGAAAATAGGCTTCAACCGTAAATTGGGCCCAATTAAAAAAAATCTATTTTTTAACTTAATTTTTGGTTTAATTTTACATTTGTCAAAAAAAAGAAAAAAAGGAAAGTTTTAATGAAATCTGGTGAAAATGATGTTGAGAGATTTTTAGGATTTAATTCCAAAATCAATTCACATTAAAATGATATTGAGAGATTTTTGGGATTTAATTCCAAAATCAATTCACATTAAAATTAAATCAAATAAAATCATAGATTTAAGAAGAATTGATTTAGCCTAAATTTTTTCATAAATCTAAAGGTAAAGCAGAGAAAAATGGGGGTCAAAAATTCAATGAAACATCATCAAGCAATTATGACAGAATAATCGAGTAACAATTTGGTAGGAAGCTTTCAAGTAATTCTATAGCCATAAGCACCAATCAATAAGCAATTCAACAAAGAAGCAATTAGCAGTTTTTAACCATGCAAATCAGAGGAAGAATCGAGAGCAGTAAGTCCAAAACATAAAATCAAGCAATCAAAACCAGCAAATACAGCTTGTAGTAAATAATCGACAAAAAATCAAGAAGAAAAGAAAACCCATCAATAATCAAACCCAACCAAGAAGAAACACTAATGGCCTTATACACAATACCCCCAATCTAGAAAAAATCTATATCCGAAAGCCAGTAAACCCATACTCCAAGAAACCCAAACCAATTTCCAAAAGGAAACACAAACTAGCCCATAATCAAAGCAACTAGGAATCACCACCCAAGCTGAAAAAGAAAGCTTGAAGAAGACCTACGGTGGTCAATAGCAAAGATCAAAGGCCGACAATAACAAAGCAAGTGGCAGTCTGTGTCATTTTTGGGTTGTGGATTTTCTAACTTTGGTGCTTTGTTTGGGGTTTGCTTCTCTAGTTTATGACTATGGACAACAAGGAAGAGGTAGAGTAGGCAACGATTTTCAATCAAAGTTTGGGCTTTGCTAGGTTCCAAACAAAGGAGAAGGAAAAGCTTAGAGAGTGTAGGATTTTGATTTGGATTGAAGGAAAGTGTAAATAAAAGAAGTCGAGAAGCAAGACAGAGGGAAGGAAAGAAATGAGATGATGAAATGGCAAGGTTTTGAACTCCAACCAACAAGGACCCACATAGACCCATAATGACCCAACCCGGCTAAATTTTTTATGTTCTTTTTTTTATCTTTGATTTAATTTCTTTCCTCTTCCTTTATGATATTCTTGCTTAATTTTATTTATTTTTGCATGATTTTTATTCACATTGTTTATTTATATATTTTAAATTTATTTGCATGTAATATTTATGATTTGTATGATTCATTATTTACATTATTTGCATTTTTTTTGCATGATAATTTTTGCTACTTTAATTAATTTTTTTCTCTTTCAAATTAAAAAAAAAAAAGGCTTTCAAAAAAATATTTTGTATTTTATCCTACCAAACTATTGGAGGATTACATCTTAAGTTAAATCTTACCAAACTATTGAAAAATTTAATAAATTTTCAAAAATAAAATTTTATAAATATTTTATAATAAAATCTCTCAAACTATTGAGAGATCTACATCAAAGTAAACCCTACCAAACTATTAGAGAACTTTACTAATTATTTTTTTGGGTAAAATACATTAATAAATCCAATGACGGAGCCTCTTCAAGGTGGGATAATAGTCTCCATAGATACTCTTGAGATGAGAAAATTATCTTAAATTGCTACCAAACTATTGGAGTAATTTTAAGATTAATTTTCAATATTAAATATTTTGGTAAACCATAAATATGGTTAAGGCTTGGATAATTTGAGATCAAATTGGTACTATCCTTGGGATGGGCACTATAGGGATCTATAACCTTTCTCACACATAACCGCACTCCAAAATCTGAAATTTGGTTTTGTAGACTAAAATTTATTATTTAAAGATACCTAAGTCAATCTTGGGACTCCTTTTTAAATATGATAGATTTTGTTAGGTGACCAATCACACTTAAACGAAAAAGATTGGTGGTGACTCCTTTAATCCATGTCTAGCGGTAGGTCCACGGATTTATGTTATGACAACTAGCCAAAGGTTTGCCTTATTAAATTTATGTTTTCAGGATAAATTTTAATTTTTTAATATTTCTTGAATTATTAGGATACTAAGAGAATTGAGTGATATGCTGTTTAAGTTTCGGTTTAGTGCATAAAGTAAGTGACTTGATATCCTTTTGGTTTTTATGTCCCTAAAAATTAGCCTCAATATATTTAGAGTTTAAAAATATAATAAATATTGTTTTATCCATTTGTTTTGTAAATCAGGTTGAGCATGCATAATGTGTATATGATTTCTTTGTTATGAGTTTGGAATATGGTTTGACATTGTTTTGATTTTTGAATATGATTTTGTAATAATATATTTATATATCCAACATTTTTCGAAATATGAAATTTTGCTTTGGAATGATTACGAAATTTACTTTGTATGAATTATGTTATGAGAAAATTTATAAATATTGAATTTGTATATGTAAGGTAATCTAAAAATATATTATGATTTTTGTCTCCTAGTATGACTATGTTCTAACCCTGCCAATGGGGGTTACTTGTTGGCCATGTCGAAATGCACTTTGTGATATTGATACCAATTTCGAACCATGCCACAGTTGAGAATAGTGGTTTTTTTCACCATGCCAATGGTGATATACTTCTATCTCATTGCACTAAAAGGGTTTCTATGATCTTTTTTCTGTCCCATTACACTAATGAGTAATTATGATTGTTCAGTTCAACCACCCGATTGCTTATGATATTCCTTTATCCCATTGCACTAAAGGAAAAATTCTGATTGTGACCTATATCACAGGGGTTAAGTATGGTCATAATATGTTACTAGAGACTAATAAACTTTATGATTTTGTGATGTTTTATTTTCTTTTGAAATTTGAGCTTTTGATTTTGAAATATGATTTGCGAAAATATGTTTGAATACAAGATTACCCAAAATATGTTTGAATCATTTAGTTAATGTTTTGACTAAAATATTTTGTGACGTGCTTAATCCAATTGAGTGGATATTGGTTACTTACTGAGTCATCATACTCATTCCTTTAATTTTTTTTTACTTTTTTAGATTTCGATGTTTGTATCTTGGAAGGCTTAATCTTGACAACTACTTGAATTAGCAAGATTAGCATCTATCTTTAGCTTGGTATAGCTTTTAAGTGAGTATTTTATTTTTTATTCTATAAGATTTACTAGTAAGAATTTTAGTATATTCGACTAACTTGTAAACGGTATAATTTTGTAAACTTGAGATTTTGTAAAGTATTATTTTGGAGATTAATAGAGATTTTGATTTAGTTCGATATCTATTAGCTTGCATACTTGTGAGATTTGTCTTATGAGTATGTGGCATTGTTACGTCTTAAATCTTTGGGTTTTGGGCAAGACATAAGGCTTAACTAATCTTTCATGCATAATATGCTTGATTTTTAAGAAATATATTAAAATATTTAAAAAAACTAAAATATGAATATTTAATATTTTAAAATTAAAATTTAATAAACAAATATTTTTATTAAATTTTAAATATTTTGAATCAAACCCAAATTTTAAATCTCTTGTCCAAGGCTTAGCCTTAAACAGATTTAGAAATAAGTTTTCCTTTTATTTTACTAAAGAATTTTTTTCCAATTTATTTAGGGAAGTACACATGCAATTTATGTGCAATTAGAAAAATAAATATAATCAAATCGAATCAAAATTTATCAATATCACATTTTTATTGAGTAGAAAAAATAAAAACTAATTAATTTCATCTTGACAGATGGTGTTATAGACAATTAGAATGAAAAGGATTAATTAAATTGTCTAGCCTTTGAATATGAATTAATTTCTACCAATCATCTCTGTAAAATATCTAATGAAACAATAAGAAAACTCAAAAACAAAGAATTTGCGAAGGTAAGGTGCGATTATTCTTTTGAAGATATATCTAATTGATCAGTCACAAAATAATTTGTTGATTTCATTTGAATGGCAATTTTTCTTGTAAAAAATCATTTTCTAAACTATTGATCAGAAATGGAGAATAAAACATTTCTCAGATTAGTGGGATCCAGCTGAAAAACCAATGTTTAAGCTAATTTCACAACTGATAATTACTTTTCTCTAAATTTTGCTACTTAAGTTGAATTATGCATTTGTCTTTGCACAAGTTTGGACTAATACAAGTGTCATGATCGTTTTATATTTTTATTGTACTAATTGAATTCTTGAAAACTTAGGATATTCATAAGAAGACATGGTAATTCGTATTTTCCTGTCATATTTAGTATGGTGTTTGATACGTGTAATTATGTGAATCATTAAATTAAAATACAAATTATAAAACATGTTTAAATCTTAAACACGAACACAATACGTTTAATATATATGTTACACGTGACATGATACAATTAACACATGTACAATTAATTCGTTTAAACACGATATAAATAAATACGAATAATTCGGATATACACGAATAGATACAACTAACACGGATATATAAAAGAATACAACTAAAATAATAAAAAACTATAGACTGTCAATCGTTTACAACTTAATAAATTTGGCATATTAATAATACAAAAAATACTTACATATTAAAAAAATAAAAAAATTTTAAGACTCATTTAATATGTATTTAATATATATATTTAGATTTTAATTTAGATTACATAACTATATTAATATTTAGTATCAAATTCAAAATGATAAACTATTAAAGATTAAAGAATAAAATAATCATGTATAGGACTAATGTTAATATTTTTATTGTATTTATATTATTAATATAAAAAATAATTTTATAATAATTATTAAATGAGTATCATAATTAAATGTTTAAAATAATTTTTATATGATATTAAATAGCTAATTGGGTATCATAATTAAAAGATTAAAAATTAAAATAATCTTTATATATTTATATTAAATTAAAATAAATAAAAAAATATGTTAAACGTTTTAAATATATTAAATGTGTATTCATATGATAAGATTACATTAAACGTATTATTCGTATCGTGTCATGTGTTTAAATAAATAAACACATATACGATACGAATTATGTCGTGTTGAAATTCGTGTCGACAAGAATAACATGAAACGTATTTTTTTAAAACACATAATTTTTTTTATATCATTTTCGTATCATATCACTATGTCGTATCTAAAATTGTCATGTCTATCCATAAGTAACATTAGAGTATTTCCTCCAATAATTTGTCTATTTGTATTAATATTTCCTTTTTGTAGTTTCATTATCAACTAGTGGATTGCTTCCGATATATGTGCTGTTAATCTGTATTAAACATAAATTCCTGTCTTTTTTGCATCATCAAATTAGAATATTTTACGGGTAATTAATGCTAATATGCTGTCCTAAAACACATTTGGCAGCTTCTCTTTATTTTTTGCATATGAATCGCTCTTGCTTTGATCAAAAAATAAGCTTCTTCTCCTTCTTTTAATTTTCTCATTTTTAAGAAATTAAAATTTAATGAATTTTCCTCAGAAGGAATATTATTTCATTTTCAAAAGAAAAAGAAATCAAACAGATCAAGAAAGGCACTGATTATTACCAGGTGGCACTATAAATGGAAGAGTTTTTTTCTTTTTCTTTTTATGGAATAAAATGGAAGAATCCACATGTTTTATGCCTGTCCATTCAATTCAAGCTATTTCCAGTTCTAACTAACTGGTTTTAATTTGACCATCATTTTCTGGTATAATCACTAATTATGGTGAAATCTAGAATTCTGATAATAAGTCTCGTAATGGTTCAATCATGTTAAATTTATTCATGACTACATACACTTACTCTTCAAATTAATGGTCATTCTGTTAGTTTTCATTTTTCATTTTTCATTTACAGACCAAAATTCTTGAAAATTTCTAAAGAACATGTGAATTAGGAAATTACTATAAAAAATTGGTATAATATATAGTTCAAAAGTATAACAATTATACATTAGTTGAAATATGTCTATCTATTTAACAATCAAAATCTAGTTTGGCATTGTAGATAGTTGGAGTGACATAGATGTGATTATTAGTATAAAGTTTTTTCTTTATGTGTTGAAATTGATAGGTGAGTTTGGAATTTTGGACAAAAAAAGAAAAAAAAAAAAAAAAAAAGAGTTCACACCAAAGAAATAAGGTCAAGGTAAACGCAAAGGTAAGAGACCCACTTCTTTATTTTTCGTTGTCATTATCTCATCAAATTCCCCCATTCTTTGCTCCTATGGTGCAAGTCTTTTTCCAAGTCTACAAAGTCCCTTAAAGACTTCCAATTAATCCTGATGATAAAAATAAAGGCACAAAGCGAATAGATTTGTTCATGGGTCGAATCTAAATGAGTTTGATTGGTCTTGGAAAATTCTTGCCCAAGATTTGACTAATTTTTTGTGCTTAATAAGCTTGATTTTTAAGAAATATATTAAAATATTCAAAAAAAAGTAAAATATGAATATTTAATATTTTAAAATATATTTTAAAATTAAAATTTAATAAACAAATATTTTTATTAAATTTTAAATATTTCAGATCAAATCCAAGTTTTAAATCTCTTGTTCGATGCTCAAACTTGGACAGATCTAGAAGCAATTTTCCTTTTATTTTACCAAAGAATTTTTTTAATATATTTAAATTATTTACAATTAGAAAAATAAATATAATCAGATTAAACAAAATTTTATCAACATTACATTGTTATTGAGTAGAAAAAAATAAAAACTAATTCAATTCATCTTGATGGACGGTGTTGTAGACATTTAGAATGAAAAAGATTAATTAAATGGTCTAGCTAGAGTTGCTCATAGGTCAGTCAGGTTGGGTTTATGATTGATATTTTAGCATTTTAAGTAAATTTAGATCCGATCCTATTTTTTTAGGCTTTATTTTTTGTCCAAATACATTCTTACATGTAATAATAAAATTCAAATCCACCAAAAGCACAAATATTTAAAATTGGGAAAATTAATTTTTTAAAACTTTCTTAAATTATTAATTTAACTAATTTAATTAATTTTAATCGAATTTATGAGCCATTTGAGTTTGGATTCAATTTAATTTTATTGAATGTAATTTAAAATTAGATCATTATTTTAATATTTTACATAAAAAAATTTGAGTTTTATCCTATTATAAGTAATAAAGCAAATAGATTTTATCTATTATAAAAATATAAAGCAAATGGACCTTATCTCATTATAATAAAAATATTTTTTTAATTTTCGAGCTGGACAAGGCTAGGCTCGAGCTTAAATGGTGAAACCCAAGCCTGACACTAGTTTTTGATCAGGCCTTATTTATTTACCTAGACCCTTTTAACAGACATAATATTCATATCCAAATTTTTAAAATTTCGGACAAAATTTCGGATTCCAGTGGACAATCTAACCCTTGAATAGGTCTAAGTCTAGTCTTTGAATATGAATTAATTTCTACCAATCAACCCTATAAAATATCTAACAAAACAATTAGAAAACTCAAACAAGGAATTTGTAAATGAGCTATATCTGACTGATCAATCACAAAATAATATGATAATTTTAATTGAATGGTAACTTTTCTTGCCAAAAATCATTTTCTAAACTATTGATTAGAAACAAAAAATAAAACATTTCTCAAAAAGGTGGGATCCAGCTGATTTCACGTCTAATAATTACTTATCTCTTAATTTTGCTACTTTAAGCTGAATTATGCATTTGTCTTTGCACAAGTTGATTGAGTCAACTACACTAATACAAGTGTCATGATCGTTTTTATATTTTTATTATACTAAAGGAATTCTTGAAAACTTAGGGTATCCATTCGTAACATTAGAAATTAGAATATTAGTACTACCACTACAATAATAAAAAATTAGTTTATACATATTTAGCAATATATATTACAATGATTGTGATATATTTGTAAGTATTCATATTCCAAAGACTATTAAGATGAAAAAAAAAAAAAAAAAAAAAAAAAAACCCAAAAGATGAATCCAGAATAAAAGTGAAAAAAAAAATTATAGAAGTGAGGAAAAGTATTCAGTATAGCAAGTAAGCCTCAATTATGCTCAAAATCCAGGATGAAAGCCAACCACAAGTAGATGCTTCCAATTAAAGAAGGGGCCTGAAGCAAAATCTAGCCATATGACTTTCAAAGTCAGAAAACTTGAACCAATTAATGGCAGATAATGCAGGATAAATTAGAGTTTCAAACCTTCTTATATATTGCACTCTATTGTTGATGAACCAAGCATTCTCAAATACAAAACAATCTCATCAATTAACATATTGATTCGGGTTGATGGCACTATTGAACAAGCATTTGAAAGTGGCCAGCTCTTTTTTCCTCGTTTACATTGAAATTATGATTCTTCTCTTATGCTTCAATCTTAAAGGTCTTTTCTTTCTTGGTTCAGCAGCCTTGGCAATTAATGGAAATGAAACAGATCGGCAGGCTTTGCTCCAGTTTAAGGCCAAGATAGCTGGTGATCAGCTTGGGATTATGCGTTCATGGAACAACAGCGTCCATTTTTGCCAATGGCCTGGTGTTAAATGCGGACGACGACATCAGAGAGTTACCAGGTTGGACTTACCAGGACTGAAACTAATGGGACCAATATCACCTTATATTGGAAATTTGAGCTTTCTACGGGTGTTAAGTCTTCAAAACAACAGTTTCATTCAAGAACTTCCACAAGAAATTGGCCGTTTACATAGATTGGAAGAACTAACTCTTTCTAGAAATTTCATAGTTGGTGAAATTCCTTCCAATATATCCGGTTGTTCGAAGCTCAAACACCTTTACATTGGACACAATCTGCTAGTTGGAGAAATACCTGCTGCATTTGGCCACTTTTCGAACCTGAAGGAATTAGGCCTTGGCAACAACACATTAAGAGGTAGTATCCCTCCTTTTTTAGGGAACTTGTCATCTCTAGAGAAAATCTATCTGCCTCTAAATAGATTGTCTGGGGTTATCCCGGAAGCTCTTGGCCAACTAAAGAATCTTACCACTTTTGCCGTGGCAGTTAATAAAATGTATGGTATCGTTCCGTCCTCACTTTTTAATCTTTCTAATATCAGAAATCTAGATATTGGGGAAAATAACTTTCATGGTAGTCTTCCCTCACAATTGGAAGTCAACATGCCATATCTTGAACGGTTTTATGTTAACTATAACCAACTCAGTGGACCATTCCCTCTTTCAATAACCAATGCCTCTAACCTCATCGATCTTGAGGTCGTGAGAAACAAATTTACTGGAAAGATGTCTTCATTACAAAAGCTAGAAAAGTTGCAAAGATTGAATATTGCTGGCAATCTTCTTGGTAGTCAGGGAGCAAATGACTTAAACTTCCTCTGCTCTTTAACTAATGCCACCAGCTTGGAAGTTGTGGCTATCAGTGAGAACAACTTTGGAGGGATATTACCTGAGTGCATAAGCAATTTGTCAACTACTATCACCATATTTGCTATGGAAAACAATAGCATAGTGGGGAGAATACCAGCAGGATTTGGAAATCTAATCAACTTGGAGGCGCTGGTGGCAGGAGGAAACCAATTATCAGGTTCCATTCCATCTGTGATTGGCAGGCTTCAAAAGCTACAATTATTTGCTGTAGATATTAATTCTATCTCAGGATCCATGCCCACTTCATTGGGAAATTTAAAGATGTTGATCAAGTTGCTTCTAAATGACAACAATCTTCAAGGTGAGATTCCTCCAAGTCTAGTCAAATGTGAAAATCTGATTTTTTTAGATCTTTCTAATAACAATCTCAGTGGTTCTATACCTTGCCATATAGCTGGACTATCATCCTTGTCAATCGGTCTATTCTTATCTTCGAACCGTTTGACTGGCGTGCTTCCCTTTGAAGTAGGAAATTTAAGAAATCTTGGTGTATTGGATGTTTCTCATAACATGTTATCAGGTGTCATTCCAAATGATCTTGGCAATTGTATAAGGCTGGAGGTACTACTGATGAGAGACAATTTTTTCAATGGATCAATTCCTTCATCCTTGAGTTCATTGAGAGGTCTTATAAATTTAGACATTTCTAGAAACAATCTCACTGGTAAAATTCCAGATTTTCTTGTGACATTTGGCTCTTTACAGTACTTGAATCTTTCTTATAACAATTTCGAAGGTCTAGTACCAGTTGATGGAGTCTTTAAAAATGTAAGTGCTGCATCCCTTGTAGGGAACAGCAAGCTTTGTGGAGGCACTCCAGAGTTCCACCTGCCAACTTGTGATAACTTGAAACAACATAGAGGGAGATCAACTATTTCACTTAAATCAATAATTGCTGTTGCTTCTGCTTTTTCAGGAGTTATTTTGGTTTTCTCCCTTATCTTTCTCATTTGGTTTAGAAAGGAAAGAAATCACCCTGCATCACCAAATGCAGAAAATCCATTGTTGAAGTTATCATATCAAAGCATCCTAACAGCTACTAATGGTTTCTCATCAGCAAATTTAGTAGGTGCAGGTAGCTTTGGTTTCGTATATAAAGGAATTCTTGAAGAGAATGGAAAAATTATTGCCGTCAAGGTACTTAAACTTCTGAGACATGGAGCTTCAAGGAGTTTCTTAGTTGAATGTGAGGCCTTGAGGAATGTTAGACATCGAAACCTTGTCAAGGTATTAACAGCATGCTCTGGTGTGGACTATCAAGGCAATGATTTTAAGGCTCTTGTGTATGAATTCATGGCTAATGGAAGCCTAGAGGATTGGCTGCATCCACCTGTTAGCATGAATGAAGGAGAGGAGGCAGCAAAAAGCTTGAATTTTTTTCAGAGATTGAATGTCGCCGTTGATGTGGGCTGTGCATTGGAGTATCTTCATCATCATTGTGAAACACCAATTGTTCACTGTGATCTCAAACCAAGCAATATTCTACTTGATGATGAAATGGTTGGCCATGTAGGTGACTTTGGCCTAGCAAAATTCATTCCATCAAACATACAAAATAACACTTCAAGCGAGTCAAGCACTCTTGGGTTTAGAGGAACAATTGGTTATGCTCCGCCAGGTAAGTGGACCGCTACATATTTGTATAGAATGCACTGTTTCAGATATATATGTTACTTAATTTAACAGGTTAATATCCTTGATGTGAGAAAGCTATTTGCATCTGTTTTGAATTTTTTGTTCTTTTTTCTGACAAATGAATTGCAGAATATGGCTTGGGATGTAATGTGACAACATATGGAGATGTGTACAGCTATGGCATTCTTTTGCTGGAGATGTTTACAGGGAGAAGACCCACTGATGAAATGTTTAAAGAGAACCTGAACCTTCATAACTTTGTTAAAACAGCTTTGCCAAATCGAGTGGCTGAGATTATAGATCCCACTCTTCTTCAACAAAGTTTCAGAGGAGAAACAATGATGAACAATACTTTCAATAAGAGCAGCCAAAAAGATACCAGACTTCTTCGGAGCTTGAATTCCATTTTTGAAATTGGAATTGCCTCTTCTTTTGAATTGCCAACTGAAAGAATGAACATGGCTAATGTTGTTGCTGAGCTTTGTTCTATAAGAGACAAGATGCTTCAACCTCGATCATTAAGAACAAAAGGTACTAATTTTGGTTTAAATCTAAGTAACAATAACATTTAATTTGTTATACATTTTTATCAAATTTTACATCCTTTGCATTATTTTCTTTAGCTACAGGTACTGCTTAATGCTTTAAGCTTAGTTGGTCCATTGGTGTGTGAAGATGCAGTTTTGATCAGTATCACATTTGATTGGGAACTCCCTGGCGCCATGTGTTCTGTCCTGCGAACAGTCCCTCCCCTGGAATGAAACAGGGAAAAGAAGAAAAGATCGTCATTTCCTTCAGCTGCAGTTACTCAGTCTTGTGTTTGTTATTCTCTTCTTTTTTAGTGAAGGACCAAATCTGTAAGAATATTGGATTTAGCTTCAAGTTCTCAATCTTGTGTCTACATTTCATGAATAAAATTCCACCTCTAATGTTTCAGGTTTCATGAATAATATACATTTTTTTTTGCTTAACATTCTTGGATTTAGAATGACTTTATGTCCAAATTTATCTGGTTTGCTATTCAACTACATTTAAATCCAGACAAATGAATTTTATAAAGCTTCTGTCACTATTCATTTCTTGAGGGTGGCTTTTATTTAAGAGGTCTGACCCATGAACCACACAGACACAACCAAATCTGGTCAATCATCGGTTATCAGATGAGTTTGGAAATCAAAACTTTCTTCTTGTCTTTTTCCACAAAGAAATCACAGGGCAACTAACCATTATTTTCATGTATGTTATAAATAACATACAATAGGGGGTACTATAATTTTCACCCTCCATAGATAGAATCCAAACTTTTCCTCTTCTATCATTTTTTAACAAGAATTTATTGTGAGAATTGTTCATAAAGATATTAAGATGAAAAAAATAAATAGGTGTATTTTATGAATAGATTAATAAAAATGACTATATGGTCATCAAAATCCATGGGAAAGGAAAAAGATTGTTAATGTTTAATGTTCCATGAATATGTGGCAGCAATATTATTATGGGAGATGGCTAATATTGGTGCCAAGCTCTGACCTTAGGGTATTCCTATCAATGTAGAAGAGAAGGATGGTTAGAGGCAAAGGTAGGGGGTGTTCCCTATATTTGCACTCCGACGTGCAAGTTAGTAAGGATTAGGTCAGAAAGGAAGTAGGAAGGAGTTGAGAGAGAGAAGTAAATGGGTTGAACTTGGCTTTATGGTGCCTAAATCTCCATATTTATAGGTAAGCTAAGGGGGACCGTAAGGGGACAATTAGGACAGGATTGAGCTAAGGTAGCACTGACCATGTCAGGCTGACCTAACATGTCAAGTTGACATAAATGACAAAGATACCCTTGATTGTTTGCTAAAGCCTTTGAAGGGAGAAAAGACTACTATACCCTATTGACCATCAAATGCCTCTAACACTCTATCCCTTGATCAAGCGATCTAAGTATCAGATATCCAAATTTATTATCGACGTCTCCAATGTGGGGATAGATTGGCTACATGGTTCGTCGAAGGTCGATGTTGCAAAAGGAGTTTGATTTTGGATGATGACTAGCTTTGCACCATGGTTCGACCTATCGATTATCTGATCTCATGAGTGTATTCTGGATTGAGTGCATAATTGATTTAAAGGTTGCTGAGGTGATGATTATCTGAGGTGATTCGAGATTAGTGCTAGAGTTCATATGGCCATGGTGAAACTTGTATTTTCTTTTGAAAATTTAGATTTGAGCCTCTATTTTAGACCCTGAAGGTGAACCAGGTTCTCAATTTACCTCTGACAGTTATTCAATTTAGATGGTCTGACCTAGGGTTCATCCAGTTACGCTAGTCTGATAGTATTAGATAAAGAGATAGGTGGTTTAAGCAAGAAAATTTAAAGTCGATAGATGAAAATATGTCTAACTACCCATGCTCAACACGTGGCGCAGAATGTGTCATCTATCTGGTCTCCAGCGTGTCTATATAAAGGATTGATAGGGCTTTAATTTTTCACCTTTTGTTTTCTTTGCTCTCCATCTGACTTAAAAGTTTTTATTTCAACAACTTTCTAGCCTTCAAAGTTCTTTTTACACCCACTTCGGTACATATTTCTAATTATGTCCTTTAGTATGAGTTTTGAAGAGACTAAGAATTATAAGATAGAGCCAAGGGTAAGTTAGAGAGTGCAGTAAGATAACGACCAAATCCTCCTATTATTGGGTGTCGCAACTATGAAAAGATGGCTTATTGGTTCAACCCGATGTCCGAAGAAGGGTAATGATGTAATGAAGAGAATGCTTAGGCAAAGGGCAAACAAGTTTTAAGCACAGAAAAGCTATGTGCTCAGATCAACTTTGAACTTCAACATCCCCATGCTTTCTTTATCTCTCAAGTTGGTCTATCTTTTATGGCTGACCTTTTTTCATTTTTGGTTATTTCCCCTTCGAGGGTTCGATCCTCTCTACCTCTTGCACTTTCTCTCTCCTCAATCAACTTTCTTAAACATCTCATCCTCTTTTGAAAGGTTTCCACCTCATCATTCTTTCTTTAGAATCAAACTACTTTCATCCATTGCTCTTCCTTGGAATCCATCTTCCACGTAAAAGTCAAATTTTTCTGATGAAAGGGGTTTTGAAGAGGAATAAGAGAAAAGAAACACCTCGACTGGAGAATATGACGATGAGAGGGAGAGTTTTATAAAGCAAGGCAAATTAGCCAAGGTCCATGTATATACTCTATGTGACCTTGGCATGATCCCTAAAGATATGATGGGTGAGCTAAAGGGTAGAGCAAATCCAGAAGACTATCCTAACATGTTGTCAGCACATCACGTTAGTGCTTTAGGTACCACTTTCTTTTTTTCCAGAGAAGGGTACAATGTAATAACGTTGATCTCCTTAGACCAGATCACTGATAGACTAGAGTCACATCGACCTATGTATATTGGGTTCGTTCGTGGCCAGTTAAGGTTTCCACTACATCCTTTATTCATTTCAATTTTTAATTCTTACAATTTGACCATCACTTAGCTCACCCCAAATTTTATTTGATACATAGTCGCTTTTATTATTCTTTGTCAACAACTAAATGTTCTTCCTTCTCTCCCTCTATTTAGGAAGTTTTTCTCTCTTAAAAAATCCTAGTGACAACAGATAGTTTTATATCACAGTTTAACCAAATAAAAAACTTTTCACCAATTGCTCGAGCTCAATAAAAAATTAGAAACTGCTCTTCCTATGTCTTGAGAAGTGAAAGGCAAATAAAGATGGTGAACTTGAGGTTGAGGCTTGAGAATAAAGAGTATACCCAACTCCTTTATGGACGTATTAGTGGCCCTCTCTATCCTCAATTTGTCAGATCAGGATAAAATTTTAAATTTTATAATAGAGGGAGCTCGTCATCAATGCTTATAGGCTAACCTCCCCGAAAGTGATAAATTGGACAAACTATTAGGGTAGGTTTAAGGTAACCTTATAGGGTTTTATTTTAAGTTAATTTTTTATCTAACTATTAGCTTGATTTTGTAGAGATAGCCAATAGTGGCAACTTCAATGTCTTGTTATCCCAATGTGCCCTGAGGTCTAAAAGGGGCCAAAAGAAGATCCAGCTCAAGACCCTATCCTTTGGGAGAGATAAGGTGGTTAGCACCTCTTTGCCTTGCTTTCCCTAAGGACGAAAGTCAAAAGCTAGTGTAAGTCGAGACCTGTCTTCTACATCGATAACAACACCACCCCTTCTAGCTAAAAGACCACGAGTGAAGATCTTATCCTTTGCTCTTGAGAACCTCAAAACTAGGGTGCTAAGTCTTAGCTTGAAGAAAATATCTATGGGGTTGGAGTATGCTCTAACAGATGACCCTATCTCCAACTTCGACATTACTAGGAGGTTTGACAAAGTCACAATTCCTCTTTTTGGTAAGCATCTCTTGAACTCAACTCAATTTCTTGTTATTGTTATTATTTTTATTTTTCTAAGTCTAAGGTCCTTTCGTGTAATCTAAAACAAGTTCTTACTTTAACCTATGTAGAATAACAGTCAAGCCCTCCATCATGTTTATCTTTTCATGGGACATATTCTGAAGGTTGAGAAAATAATAAAATGCCATTCACAAAATAATAAAGTGCAAACTCGATTTATATCGAGCTACTTATAATAAATCTTTAAGTTGTTTGCATTTCTAGTCTTTGGGATGATGTTGCCATTTAGATCCTATAATTTGTAAGTCGCATCATGAATGACTTCTTCAATAATATATGGTTTCTCACGTCAAGGCCAATTGCCATCTCGATCATCTACCCTTAAAGCTTCAACTTTCCTAAATACCATGTTGCCCTTCCTAATGTGCTTACACCAAACTCTTTTATTATAATAGTTGGCTACCTTTTGTTGGTAGGCTGCAATCCATGTTAGGGCTATGTCTCTTTGTTATTTGGTGAGGTTGAGGTCTGCACTAAGTGCTTTTTCATTTTTTTCTTTTGAGACCAATTCAACTCTTAAGCTTGGCAGGCCAATCTCAACTAGCACTACAGCTTCTATTTCAAATGCCAAGTGAAAGGAGGTTTTACTAATAAGCACCTTCATAGTTGTTCTCAGGGCCCACAAAACTTTCAGTAGCTCGTTGGCCCACTTTTTTTTTGCCACGTTGAGCCTCTTTTTCAGAGCTTCTAATATTTTTTTATTTGCAACTTCGGCTTGCCCATTGGACTGAGGGTGGGTAACTGACATGAACCTGAGGTCAATGTGAATATTTGAACACCATTTTTTGAACCTTAAATTTTTCAAATTGTTTGTCATTGTCTTTTATTATAGACTGAGGTAAGCTAAATCTACAGGCTATGTTTTTCCATAAATTTTTCAACTTATGCTTTAGTGGTGGTGGCTAAGGCTTCAGCTTCTAACCATTTTGTGAAGTAGTCTACTACCACTAAAACGAATCTCCTCTTACTTATGGCCGGGGTGAATGGTCTAAAGACATCCATTCCTCACTACATGAATTGCCACGAACTGATGATAGGCGTAAGCTTGGTTGAGGGGAGATGTTGCACGTGGGTAAATCTCTGACACTTGTCACATCTCTTCACCAGTTCGATTGTATCCCTCATGATGGTGGGCTAATAATAACTTTGCCTCGACACTTTATAAGCCAAAGGCCAAAGTCTGAGGTGACTTTCACATATTTTTTTATGGATTTCTCATATGACTAACTCTATCTCTTTTTCATCAATACATCTTAAGTAGGGTAGGCTAAAGGATCTTTTGATAATTTTTCTTCGATCATTATATATCGGGGGGCCTTTCTCATCAAGGCCTTAGCCTCAATTTTTTTTTTTAGACAACATTCCTATGGTTAGGTATGCTTTAATTGGCATCATCTAGGTTTCTTTCTTTATGACTTGTCTGACAAGCTTGTCCTCGGTGCTTTTATGCTCTAGTTATTCTACTAGAACTAGGTCTAAACTCCTAATTATTGCTCCTAAAATTAACTTAGACAGGGAGTCTAATATTGAATTTTTTAACCTCGATATCTTTTTTACCTCGACTCTCTTAAAGCCAACTACCAGGGCTAGTGCTTTGTCTTGATACTTTTAAATTCCATCTTCTCGAGCTCAAACTCTCTATTTATCTAGTCGACCACCAGTTTGGAGTCGCTATAAGCGGTTATGTGTTGACCATTTAGCTCGGTTGCCAACCTTGGTTCAACTATCAGTGCCTCATATTTCACTTCATTGTTAGATGCTTTAAACTTGAATCTCAAAGTGTATGGGTACTGTAGCCCTTCTAGGCTAATCAAAATGATGTCAACTCCTTCATCCTAACTTGTAGTTGATCCATCGACATAGAGCTTTAAATCATCCTTATCCAAGGTTTTTTTTTTTTTTTCAAACTATCCTTCAAGTGGTACCAAGGTGTACTCTATGACAAAGTCTGTCAGCACCTATGATTTTAATGCCAATTTAGGCATAATGTGTAGGTCAAATTCATTGAGCTCTATTGCCCATTTGATTAGTTTTCTCGACATTTCAAGCTTATGTAAAACTTGCCTCAATGGCTGATCAATCAGGATATGGATCGTGTGGTCTTAAAAGTATAACTTAAGTTTCCTGGTCGATGTGATAATGGCATAAACTAATTTTTCTATATTGCTGTAGTTAACTTCAGGCCTTATCAATACTTTACTTGCAAAATAGATCGGTCATTATTTTTCTTCTTCTTCTTGGACTATGATCGAGCTGACAGCCTAATCTATACTAGCTAAGCATAAGTACAATGTTTCACCAGTCTTTAGTTTAGACAAAATAAGCAAAGAGGATAAGAACTCTTTGAGTTCATCAAAACTTTTTAGCATTAAGGAGTCCACCTAAAATCAAAGACATTCTTGAAATTTTTAAAGAATGGTAGACATCATTCTGTCGATCTAGACATGAATCGACTAAGTACGGCTATTTTACCTGTTAACCTTCATACTTCCTTTACTGAGGTTAGCACTTTCATTTCTAAGATCACTTGAACCTTTTCAAGGTTCATTTTTATCCATTTTTTATTGATCATGTAATCAAGAAAGTTACTTGATGTAACCCTAAAAGCATATTTGCTTGAGTTAAGTCTCATATTATATTTTCTAAAAATGTTAAAAGTTTCTCTGAGGTTTTTTAGATGCTCGATCAAACTCTTACTCTTGACTATCATGTCATCTACATATACCTTTATGTTAGAATCGATCTAGTCTTTAAACACCTTATTTACCAATATTTGGTAGGTCGCCCCTACATTCTTCAATTCGAAGGGCATGACCTTATAACAATAAAGGTTTTTCTCAATAATAAAGGTCATTTTATCCTCGTTCTCTTTTAATATTTTGATCTGATTGTAGCCAGAACAGGCATCCATAAAGCTGAAAAGGATTTGCTCGGCATTATCATCTACTTGCTGATCTATGCTAGGAAAAGGGAAGTTATCTTTTAGGCAAGTTTTATTTAGGTCAGTAAAGTCCATACACATTCTTCATTTTTTTGCTGTGTTTTTTTACCATAACCACATTGGCTATCCACTTAGGATAGTAGACTTTCCTGATAAAGTCAGCTTCTAATAATTTGTCAACTTCTTCCTTAATAGCCTATTGTCTTTAGGGGGTAAAAGTTTTTTTTTTTAGCAGAACTAGTTTTACATCAGGATTAGTGTGATATTTTTTTACCATCACTTCAGTATCAATTCTGAGCATATCGAACAGTGCCTAAGCATACAAGTCAACATTATCTTTTATAAATTGGATTAGTTAGTCTTTATGTTGGAGCTTGGCTCTGATCTGCATGTATTTTTGGAGAATGTTGTTCCAAAATGGGATTGTCATGAGGTATTCAGTCAGTTTAGGTTGGTTTACGTCTGAGTCCGATCTTTGATCAATTATCTCTTTTTGTTCAATTAGGTCAAGATCATTTCTTACAAAAATGGATCCCAACATGATGATTAGTATATTGAAGAACTTGTTGAACATATCAATAAAATTGAAGTATATTCTTCATTTCATGCTGTGTTTGGCCAACGTGTTAGCTCGGTCGATGTAACATCAAATTGTTTGCACCGACTTAAGAGCTTGGTTGTTTCTAATGTTATCTTAAAAAAATTAAAAATGGAATAAAATTAAACTTTTTTAGATCTTGAAAGCTCAAAGTGACTTAAAAGCACACCACTCCTAGGCCGATCTTACGTTTTGTGCTTTTGTTGGTGATGTCTTACTTCTTGTCAATTATCTGTGTTGATTTTTTTTTGCTTTCGACCTCGATATCGACTAAGCTACTTATTTGCTTCCCAGTCCTACCCTTAATTGTTGTGACATAACATTACCGTGTTGTGGATTGGTCTTCCCAAACTTTTCCAACATCTTCAGGTGTGGAAAATTTCACCTTCAAATAAGGAGCTGAGCCTATAAGCTATATAACAAACTGGCTAGGTTGGCCTAATATCATGTTATAAGCAGATGGGACATCCACTACCATGAATTCTACGATCGAGGTAATTATCTTCGTTTTAGTCCTTAAAAAGATTGAGAGCTTGATAGTTCCTTTTATGGGCACCTGCTCATTCTCAAACCCCACTAATGTGGTGGTGATCAACTTTAACTGATCTTCATCAATCTTTATTTTCTTCAAATAGCCATAGTACATGATGTCGGTTGAACTCCCATTATCAAATAGGATTCTCTTGACCACATAGTTATACACCAAGGCTGTGATCACTACGGTATCACCGTGTGGGTGTTGGATTCCCTTCAGATCTTTCGAGCTAAATGAGATCGGCTCATCTCTCTAGTCTTTTTTTTTTTGGTCGAGGTGCTTACCGCCATTACCATGCCCTAGTTAAATTTCCTTTTCATTGAGGTGGAGCTACCTTCTTTGACCACATTAATCACCTTGGCAATTAGTTACTATTATCAGTTTAGCCCTCTTTTTGATTTGGCTCTTCTCATCAAGCATCACTTCTTTCTTGTTTTGCTCTTCCTCTCTGGCCCAGGTGGACGCTCTATGGTCTTGTCTGTAATCCATTTAGGTCGATCTTATCTTCTGTATCCCGTAAATCTCCTCAACTGATCTCATCTTATTAAAGTTTTAAGTCGACACAATCTTTGGTATTATGATCGATGTTCCTGTGAAAGGCATATCTTTTTGTCGGATCCCTCTTTATGTTTTGTCTCAGTGGCTTAGGCCATCTAAAGTTAGGATTTCTTTCAATTTACATCAAAACCCTCTCATATGAGGTATTCAGTACAGTGTAGCTTCTTTCTAAACTAAGGTTTCTAGCCCTATATCGTCTCTTTCTTAGGGGAGGATTATAGAAATCTTTACCTTTTTGACAATCGAAGAGTGGGGATGAGCCTCTCTCACCTCGATTTATTTTTCTTGTAGTTTAAGTATTTATGTATTTATTTGCTATTAGTAGGCTGTTGGTAAGAGTTTTTGGTAGTTTTAGTGACAATGTCAGTTTTAAATGGTACTCTTTATCATTGAGTCCACTTGTCATTGCAGCAATAGCGATCGTCTATTCTAGGTCTTGAACCTAAAGAGCTTCTGTGTTAAAATGTGTGACATAGCTTTTCAAAGTTTCATTCCACCCTTGGTGAATTGACATCAAGTTTAGGGTCATTTTTTTTGCTTTATGACTGCTCACAAATCTGGATAGAAATGAGTGGCTGAGCTCCTTGAATATGGTGATTGATCTTGGCTCCAGGCTACTGAACCAAGACTGAGCTGCACCTTTCAATGTAATAGCTAGACCTTTGCGCATAAAAGCCTCATTTGCCCCCTGCATCATCATGTTAGTTTTATAAAGTTCCAAATGATCAAAGAGGTCTAAAATATTGTTATATGTCTCCAAGGTTGGCATTTTAAATCCTTTGGGAGGCATGACTCTATCAACTTCTTAAGTAAAGGATGAGGTCTCTAACTAGGAACTTGAGCTCATCCTCAAATGCCACTACCTTTGTTTTCAACTCTTTCTCCATGGCTTGTGTCCAAGCTTCCATATCTCTGTTTGGTTGAAATTCATGATCTATTTGTTTGGATTTTTAAGTTGTGGCATGTGTGAAATGGTGGCTGGGGCGGTGATGAGTTGGGTTTGTGTGTTCTTCTTCTTTGGAAGTTGAAGAGGCTTCTGCCTCTTCGTAGCTTGGTTGTCCGAGTGCAGCTTATTAGCCAAATATGATTAAGTTCAGTACTTTGGAGACTTGTGGTGGGGTTATAGTTAGCAGTATTTACTTGAGAGCTTGTATTTGTTCTGTCAGGGCTTGAAATTGTTCCATGGTTGATCCTGCCTGTGGTTTAGTTTAGGCAGACGGAATGCTAGCTAAGGTGAGTTTTTATTCCAGTCATGATGGCTGCCTCTCCTTCCTCTTGGGTTTTTTTTCTTGGTGGCACTGTTTTGTGCTCGGCTAATACAATAATGCCTCTACCTAGAGAGCCAAATGTTGGTGCCGAGCTTTGACCTGAGGGTACTCTTATAAATGCATAAAAGAAGGACAGTTAGAGGTAAAGGAAGAGGTGTTTCCTACGTTTGCACTCTAACGTGCAAGTCAGTAAAGATCGTATCAGAAAGGAAATAGGAAGGAAAGAGATAAGTGAATGGGATGAACATTGCTTTATGATGCTTGAATCTCCATATTTATAGGTAAGCTGAGGGGGACCATAAGAGGACAATTAAGACAAGGTTGAGCTGAGGTGGCACTAATTATATCATGTTAGGTCGGCAAAAATGACAAAAATGCCTTTGGTTGTCTACTGAAGGCTTTGAGAGGGGAAAAGACCGCTATACCCTCTTAATCATCAAATGCCCCTAACAGCTATCATGGTAAGAACATAATACATAGCAAACCTGGAAGAATAAGACAAAAGGATCTAATTCGAAATTGGATGTAACAGTTTAATCATGAACAAAAGGATTAATTCTTTTGATCATTTTGTTTGCATTTTAATCACTCTTGTTTTGATCAAAAGATAAAAGCATCTTCCACTTTTTTGAATTTTCTCATTTTCAAGAAATTAAAATTTAATGAATTTTCCTGAGAAGGAATATTATTTCATTTTCAAAAAAAAAAAAAAAGGCCTTATGATTTTGCAGGAATAGATTTTGATGACCATATGGTCACATAATTTAAGCATCTGCAGCTGTGGCTTACAAATTTTTAATGGAATGATATGCCAAAGTTCAGCAATTTCAGCTTTTTTACCTTTTATGGACTTAAAATAAAAGACCTGCAAAATGCAAATGATGGGTTTTCCTTAGCAAATTTGATAGGTGTTGGTAGCTTTGGCTCCGTGTTCAAAGGGATTCTCAATGATGGTAGACTTATTGCTGCCAAGGTACTCAACCTTCAGCAGAAAGGAGCAGTCAAGGTCTACATGCCTGAATGTGAAGCTTTGAGGACAATTCGACATCAAAATCTTATCAAGATCTTAAACTGTTGCTCGAGTGTGGATTTTAGAGGCAACAATTTTAGAGCTTTAGTTCTCCAGTTCATGCCAAATGGGAATCTAGAGAACTGGCTGCACTCAGAAACTAATGAACAGAACCAACAATTGAAGCTTAATATTTTCCAGAGATTAAATATTGCCATAGATGTGGCTTCTGCACTGGAATATCTACAGCACAACTGTCACAATCCAATCGTCCACTGTAACTTAAAACCAAGTGATGTTCTTCTTGATGTTGACATTTATGCATATGTAAGTGACTTTGGTCTCGCCAAGCTCCTTACAGAATGCACAGATATGTACTCTCACAATCAAACCAGTTCAATCGGTATGTGAGGATCCATGGGTTATGTTGATGGAGGTATTTACTTCATTCTCTCACTCTGGCTTGCATACTCAACACATAAGCACATACCTTTCACTCAATTATTAATTGATTGCAAAATTTTCAGCATGTATACGAATACAATTCTGTTGCCAGATAATAGGTTTGTATACCAATTAAAAAAAACAGCTTGTTGGCAGCAGAACTTGGAACTCTATCAGCAGTCATGAATCTAAGCAAATGGTCAGCAACAAAAGAAATTTTCTAATGATCCCTGAAATTCCTGTCTCAAATTTTAAATGTAACAAAGAGATGATTCACTTTTTCGTTACCGATTCATATGCTAATCTACATATGTATGCTCTATAGCAATTGCAATATTTATGATCTTTTTTTCTATTTTATATGCTTTATTATTCATTGGTTTCAATGTGCAGAATATGCTATGAGAGGGTCGGTATCTATCTGCAGTTATGGAATCCTGTTGTTGAAGATGTTTACAGAAAAAAGACCAACAAATGACATGTTTAAGGATGGATCAAACCTCCACAATTTTGCGAAGAATGCTAAACCAGAACAAGTAATGGAAATCCTGGATCCTGCAATACCGTTAGAATTTTCAAGTAATGGAAGAGATAAACTAGAGCAATATATTGTTTCCATATTTAAAATTGGAGTCATATGTTCAGCAGAACAGCCTAGAAACAGAATGAACACGAGAGAGGTCAGCAGGAGCTCGCAGGCAATCAAGAACAAGTTTATAGAAATAAGTTCCCCGAGGAAAAGCCAAAATCATGATTAATACCTTATTTTTAATTGGCTCTAATTTGTTTCATTTTTGTTTTCTGATATATATCATTCCCATTGCTAAACTAAGAATCCAGAAACTTGAACTGCTTGGAGGTTCTGAAGGGTGCATTTTGTCTGTATAATTTGTAAAATGCCTGCTCATTTGCATTTTTTTCAGTAATTTTGTGATTAATAAAGTTGATTGATTTTCAAAAGAACAAACAAAAACATGATTAAAAATATTGTTAATAATATATTGCAAGCATAATGGCCAAATATATATATATATATATATATATTCAACCATTCATTTGAAAAATTATCGACTAATTTTAAAGTTAACATAACTTCTTTTACTTCACCTATTATTTCTAATTTTTTTTTATACGTACAATAGTTTGGTGATGTTAAATATCTAACCTAAAATAAAATTTAATATTTAAAATTACCACTTTAACGTATGAAATTCTATTTATTATTAAAGCCCTTATTTTAGAATATAAAAGAAACAAAAGATCAAAGTATTAAGAGAGGAGAATCAAGAGATTAATTTAATTGATTCATATAGTCATAACATTTAATAGATTTAGAGTTCGAATCCTAACATATATTATCCCTTTCCTTATCTTAAACTGCAACCTTCTATGTAAAATATATATATATATATATATATATATTATAAGAGAGGAAATTTATTATCATGTATCTACTTTAACTTAAAAAGGAAAGGTCTTTTAACAAATGAAAGGTATCTACTTATGGCGATGTCTGCAGTTATAGAATCCTGTTGTTGGAGATGTTTACAGGAAAAAGACCAACAAATGACATGTTTAAGGATGGATCAAACCTCCACAATTTTGCAAAGAATGCTATACCAGAACAAGTAATGGCAATCCTGGATCCTGCAATACCATTAGAATTTTCAAGTAATGGAAGAGATAAACTAGAGCAATTTATTGTTTCCATACTTAAAATTGGAGTCATATGTTCAGCAGAACATCCTAAAAACAGAATGAACACGAGAGGGCAGCAGGAGCTTGCAGGTAATCAAGAACAAGTTTATGGAAATAATTTCCCAGAGTAACAGGCAAAATCATGATTAATACCTTATTTTTAATTGGCTCTAATTTGTTTCATTTTTGTTTTCTGGTATTTATCATTTCCATTGCTAAAAACTTGAACTGGAAGTTCTGAAGGGTGCATTTTATCTGTATAATTTGGAAAAGGCTTGCTCATTTGCCTTTTTTTTTCAGTAATTTTGTGATTAATAAATTTGATTGATTTTCAAAGGAACAAACAAAGACATGATTAAAAATATTGTAAGCATACTGCCCATATATACATATATATATATATATATATCATCAATCATTTATTCTTTTTATATATGAAAGTGTGAATTTTAAAAATATTAAAAGTGAACAACATAAATACATTTATGAATATTAAAAAATAACAAATTTACCTTTGAAGTTCTAGCATTTTTATTTGTTTAATAAAGATTATTTGTCATTAAATATATATTTTTTATTAGTTAGTTATTTAAATTTAAATCTAAAAGTACTAAAAATAAATAACATAAATACCCTTATAAATTTTAAAAAATGACAAATTTATCTTTCAATTTTTAGCATTTTTAAATTTATTTAATAAAGATTATTTTTCATTAAATATATAACTTTTTATTCGTTAGTTATTTAAATTTAAATCAATTAAACTACATTAAAAATTTATTTGTGGGATAAAAATTAACCCAAATTTACTCTTATCTTCTTTTTTTAGAATTTTTTTTTGGTCAATTTCATAAGTAATAATTCAACCAAATTCATATAAAAGACAATTCTCATCTTATGGGCTACCACATATTATAAGTCCATAATATTGAACAAAACATAGACATAATATTTCCTCTGTTACTCAATTACTAATTGTTTTAGTCTAAATTATTAGATTAAAATGTATATCTCCAAAACATTTAACTTTTTATTAAGTAAAATATATAATTTTTTATTTTCAAGATACAATTTAATTTACTCTTTGTCTTCTTTAATGGTATATATCATAAGTCCGTAAATATATTTATATTTTTCATTTATTTAATTTAGATTAATTAAAATTAAAGTTCATACAAAATTATAATTAAATTAAATTATTAAAATATTATTAAGAAAGAGTAATACACACATTATGATAAGTTTGTATGTTTGATTTTTTTTTATTTTTATGATAAATATACATTTATTTATTTAATGATTGCAATGGTTGATTACAATATTTTTAATCACTCTATGCAATCACACTTTAACATTACAATGCCTAAATGAATATTCGCTTTATAACCATAATCTCTTGTACCCTTATATTATTACTAAACTTGGTTTTTATTTTGTCTTCTATAAATTGATTCTATATTACATCCAAGTTAATTTTAGTCTATCCTTATTTTTTTTATATTTAATTTCAAATTTTTAGTACTTAAGATATTTTTATAAAGCCAAAGTCAATATTGTTAAGAAACATGAATCTTGAAGAAAATAAATTATTTGATATATATTAGTTGAGTTTTGTTAACTCCACAAACGAATTAAAAAATTGACACATCACTCACTTCTTTTTCAATTAGTTTTTTTTTAATATATTCTAAAGCCTAAAGGGTATATATCAAGCTACTAACTTTATTTGTGGAATTTAAAAACTCTATTATCAATATATTTGATGATTTTTCCTTGAATAATATAAATTTATTTTTTTCAATTAAGAATGCTCTAACATATTTTTGTGTTTTGATAGCGAAAATATTTTAATCACATGATTAATTGTGCCTATTTTGTTGAATGATCAAAGTTTTGTTAGTTCTCTAACAAATTATTATATTCTTTGAAACAATAATGTTATAGTTCATTTCATGTTATTTGCTTATATACTTTGAGTATATGATTATTGATTTGTATTCTTATCATGAAAGTATCTATTTAATAATTATTTGTACTTTCATGAATGTGTTTATTATGCATAAATACATATATCATCTATGATATATACATATAAAAATGTAAACTCCACACAATATCAAAAGTGATTGTTTAATTTAGTAGACTCCTATTAATTAATAATACACTACATGCCAATCATGCATGTCTAACTAATTTTTCAATTCATAAAGAAAGGAAAACTTAAAATTGAACTCATTAGTCACATGATAAAAAATTTAAAGTATAAGGATGCAAAATAAAATATATTTATTTATATAGTCTTACAATTAAAATACAAAATTAACTCAATTGATAAAATTAAATTATATATATACAAAAATAAGATAAATGAATCAATTAATATTTCATATAGATCCTAAGATTATTAAATTAATTTTTTTATTACTCAATGGGTCAATGTATCATAATTAATATATATGAAAATGATAAAAAGAAAAAAAAGGTATTAGATGATAGATGATAACTAGACCTATTCATGGGCTAGGCTACTTGCCGAACCCAAAAGCCCATCTGAAATTTTAAAAGGTTTGGATATAAATATTAAGCTAGTTAAAAGGGCCAAGACAAATAAATGAGGCCCAATCAAAAAATTAGGTTGGGCTCGGTTTTCTTTATTTAAGGCTCGAGCATGACCCGAAAATTAAAAAAATATTTTTATTATGATGCGATAAGTTTCATTTGCTTTTAATTTTTATAATGGATATGGCCCATTTGCTTTATTACTTATAATAAGATAAAACCCAATTTTTTTCTTTATGCAAAACATTCAAATAATGATTTAATTTTAAATTGTATTTAACAACATTAAATTGAATCTAAGCCTAAATGACTCATAAATTTCATTAAAATTAATTAAATTAGTTAAATTAATAATTTTAAAAAAATGAAAAAATTTATTTTTCTCAAATTTAAATATTAGTACTTTGGGTGGGCTTAGATTTTATTATTACATATAAAAACGGGCTTGGACAGAAAATAAAGCTTGAAAAATCAGGTTGGGCTAAGCCTAAGGTTGCTTAAAATGCTAGAATATCATGTGCTAAGTCTTGCCTGAACCTAGCCTAGCTTGGCCCATGAACAGCTCTAATGATAACGTGACCTTTGATTTTTTTTTTCAATTAATGTGTAAAAAGTGCTTCATTTGGAATTTAGCCAACTTTACTATAAATAGTTATTTAAGTTTTAGCTAAATATTTAGAAAACTCACAAACATAGACATACTTTAGATTTTATAGTCTACTTTGAATAGGAGATTTTATAATTATAAACATGTTTAATATATATCTATATTATATATAAAATGTGATAATTTATTAAATTATCTCTATTTATTGTTATTTAATATTTTTTAGTAAATTAAAATATTGTTTACCTTTTATTTATTTTCTTATTAAAATAATTATTTTTTGGTTAAGTCATTCATGCCCCATTTAACGTAAGCGATACGACTAGAAGCTTTAAAATAGTTTTCTACATATGAATATTTTAGTGTTTGTAACACATTACACCTATTAATATATTGTACTCAATTAAATTAATTATAAAAGATTTAGTGGTAAATCAATTATAACATAGTAGTAAATGTATAATAATATAATAACAAATTATTGATAATTTTGTTGTAAATTAGTGATAATTTAGACAAAATCAGTAATAAATTTATACTAGATCAATGAAACTGTATAATAAATTATTGATAACTTAATAATAAATTAAGATAAATTAATAGTAAATATATAATAATTTAGATAAATAATTGATAAATAGTTGTATGTCAATGATAACATAATAGTATATACATAACAATATAGTAGTAAATAACAAATAAGTTAATAGTAAATCATTTATTCATAATTGTAATTGCATAACAATATAGTCATAAATTAATGATAACTTAATAAAAAATAAATGATAACTTAGCAATAAATTAATGATAATTTAATAGTAAATTAATAATAATTTAATAGTAAATAAGATTCAGTTTAATACTTCCTTCATTCCAATAAAATTGTCACATTTTGAATTTTGTTGGTCAATTTTTTAAACTTTAATCATGTATTATTTTATATTTATTATTGATAAAAATATGAAAAAATATATTTTAATAACTTTAAATGAAGTGGTTTCTAAATATATGTTTTATAAAATTTAATTTGTTAAAATATTCAAAATAATAGATGTCAAAGTTAGAAAATTTTAATAAAAAAAAAGTAAATTATGACAATTTAACTAGGACAGATAGGAGCAATAGTAATTAGTTGACAAATTTAGTGGTAAATCATAATGACTTAGTAATAAATCAATGATAATTTAATAGCAAATAATTATGAATTTAGAAGTAATTAATAATTGAAAATAAGAAGTAAATCAATATAACTTAATAGTAATAATTGATAAATTAATGGTTAACCAATGATAATTTAATAAAGTAAATTAGTGATAACTTAATAGTATATCATTGATAATTTAATAGTAAATAATTGATAATTTAGTAGTAAATCAGTAATAATATAATAATAGATGTATAATAACTTAATCGTAAATCAATTATAACATAGTTGTAAATGCATAATAGCATAATAGTAAATCAATTATAACTTAATAAAAAAATAAACAATAACTTAGTAGTTAATAATTGATAATTTAGTAGTAAATCAATCAAAATTCAGAAGTAAATTAATAATAACTTAATAGTAAATCTTTATTAGTTTAATATTAATTAAATTATAAATTTAGTAGTAAATTATAAATAACTTAGCAATAAATCAATGATAATTTAGTAGTTAAATCACTGAAACTCAATAGCAAATCAATAATAACATAGTAGCAAATACATAACAATATAGTAATAAATCATTGACAATTTAGTAGTAAATTATTGATAACTTAGTAATAAATCAATAACAATGTTATAGTAAATTATTAATAACTTTGTTATAAATCAGTGATAATTTGGTTATAAATCAATGATAATTTAGTTGTAAATTAGTTAATTATTAATAACTTCATAGTAAATTATCAATAACTTTATAATAAATCATCAATAACTTAATAGTAAATTATCAATAATTTAGTGGTAAATCGTTGATAACTTAGTAGTAATAATTTAATAGTAAATTAATGATAAGATAATAGTAAGTAAGTGATAACTTATTTGTTAATTAGTGATAACATTTTTTTATACTTGAAGTTACTAGTAATTGAACCTTAGTTACTAGAAAGAGCAAAGCTAGAACTTTCATCTTTAGGAACTAGAATAAACCTATCATATACCTATTCATTAAAAAACTTTGGAAAAAAAATTCTAAATTTGAATGAAATAATAATGTTATTATATAAAAAGAAAATTATCTCATATATTGTAATTTATTGATAAATTAATAATAAATTATAAATAACTTTAGTGATAATTCAATGATAACTTGTAGTAAATAATTAATAACTTAATAGCTAATTATTGAAAAGTTAGTAATAGATCAATAGTAATTAGTAAATGCATAATAAAATAGTAGTAAATCATTGAATTTAGTAGTAAATCACTAATAACGTACTAATAAATCACTTATAACTTGTTATATATCAATGATAATTTAGTAGTAAATTAGTTAATCACAACAATTTCATAGTAAATTATTGATAACTTCATAATAAATTATCAATCACTTTATAATAAATTATTAATAATTTAGTAGTAAATTATCAAAAACTAAGTAATAAATCATTCATAACTTAATAAAAAATTATTAATAATTTAATAATAAATCACTGATAACATAATAATAAATCAATGATAACTTAGTTGTTAATCAGTAATTTTTTTTATATATTTGAAGTTTTTAAGGATTGAACTCTAGTTATTAGTAAAAGTGAAGTCAAAATTTAGTAATAAATTAGTTATAATAATAAATCAATATTAACTTAGTCGTAATTTATTAACAACTGAACGCTAAATCAATTGTTATTTAATTTTAAATCAGTTATAATAATAAATCAATAATAATTTATTAGTATATTAATTTTAGCTTAGTAGTAAAGCATGGATGACTTAATAATAAATTATTCATATTTTAATAGTAAATTAGTGATATAATTTAGTAGTAAATTATCAATAATATATAGTAGTAAATTACCTTCAAAATATAAGAATATCTTTTTATATTTATCTAAAATAGGTCATATCTTTTTAATTTTAAAATTCTTATATTTCATTATTTAACAAACAATAATAATATTGAACCAAAGTTAATTGAGAAAAGTATTTCAATATTTAAAGAATAAATTAAAAAAACTATTTAATTAAAATAAGATATACCTTTTAAGTAAACTGTGTTATTTAAAATCTTATTATAACATATTTTAGTAAGTTATGCATATTTAGTGGCTCTTTAAGAAATCAATATTTGATATTAAACGTAATTTTAGTCAATATCCCTTGTAAATACATAAATAAACATAATTGATTATTATATAAGATACTAGTAGTTCTTGATTACTTCATATCCTTCTTTTAGAATATGCTTTATAAATTAATATTTTTTTAATTAGTAAAATTCGTATAAGTATGCATCTTTTACTATAACATGATTTACATTACATAAATAAGTACATGTTAAAAATAGAAGTCGGTGATGAAAATGAAAACATTATATATTTACTTTATTTCAAGCAACAAAAATTTTATAACAATTTGATTTCAAATCAAAATAAAGAATTTAAATTTCCAAAAACAACTAGATGAAAAGCAAAAGTTTAAATGAGTTTAGCAATAATTGATTGCCTCAAAAATTTATAAAATTGAAGATAAAAATCCAATACCAAAAGAGCTATAAAAAAAAAAACTCAAGGAAAAGCATAAAATATAAAAGAAGAGAAATACAAAATCCGATTTGGTTGTCATAGAAAACAATCCTCTATAAATGAAAAATTAAAAAAATAAAAAATGAATGAAGATGATAACCTAACACAAAAAAACTTAAAAAAAAAAACTTTTTAAAAAAAGTCAAAATAGAGAAAGATTAAATATTTATTCTTTTTTGGTAGTTAATTTAAAGTTTTTGTTATATTTATTTTCTTAATCTTAAATTACATTTTCAACTTAATTTAGTCTAATGATAATTATTTCAATTTTATTATTATAAAAATATTAAAAATATTTTATTATACTAGAATTACAATTTGATTAACAATCACATGCATAGCTCATGAAAGAATATACTAGTCTTCTTTCATGAGCTATGCATGTGATTGTTAATCAAATTGTAATTCTAGTATAATAAAATATTTTTAATATTTTTATAATAATAAAATTGAAATAATTATCATTAGACTAAATTAAGTTGAAAATGTAATTTAAGATTAAGAAAATAAATATAACAAAAACTTTAAATTATATATATATATATATTCAAACATTCATTTGAAAAAGTTATCTACTAATTTCATAGTTAATATAACTTCATTTGCTTCACCAATTTTTTTCTCAAAATTTTTAATTTTTTTAGCCGCATAATAGCAATGTGATGCTAAGTATCTAACCAAAAATAAAACTTAATATTTAAAATACCACCTTTTTTTTTTTTAATTTACTGACAAGATATTTTTAGGCTTCGCCTAGTACATCTCCTCTCCAGATTGGTCCAAGCATGCTTATTTACGTCTAACCTAGTAAATTCATGAGAAATAACCTTCATACAGTCTTCCAACTAACTCAAACCTAGGCAACAAAAAGAGGAGCACACTTTAATCATCCGTTGTTATTATTAATGCCCCTTATTTTAGACTATGAAAGAAAAAAATATCAAAGTATTAAGAGAGGAGAACCAAGAGTTTACTTCATATGGTTTATACAATCATTTTTAAAAAAGTGACATTTAATAGGTTTAATATTCGATCCCAATACAAACATTTTTTGTTTATTTCAAGTTGCAACCTTCTATATAAAAAAAAAATTAAGAGGAGAATTATTATCATGTATTTAGCTATTACTTAAAAAAGGAAAAGTCTTTTAACAAAGAAAGATTTTTTTTTTTCTATCTTTTCAAATTTGTATGAAAGAATGAATGTTGGTTTCTGAAAAAGTTTTTAAAACTTCCATTGGGACTTTGAAACAAAATGTATAAGTTTCAAGATTTAGTCGCAGAACAAAAGATGGTCTTTTTCTCAATTTTTCAATATAGAAATTTACGGATTGAAAATTCAACATAGAAATATGTTAAGGTTAAACTTGCAGCAGCTGATGGATTCATGCGAAGAGTAATGGATGATTTTTTCTTAATAAACCAAAAAAATTGGAATTTTCTTGTCGGACATTAATTGCTTTTGTCGATTGCTTTTTTGACTTTTGAATTTTGATGTCTGCATGCATTGAAATGTCGTATCTAAATTTATATAATTTTTATGAAAATTGATCATTATTAGTTTAAAGTATAGTATATGAATAATATATTTTTTAATTTACAATTTTTTTAAAAAAAATATGGAGTACTATAATTTCATGATTTGCTTAAACTGATTATCAAAATTGAGTTCATTATTTGATAAAAAAAGTTTTATCAAAAATATATAATTGGATGAAAAAAGTAATAATTTTTAACTTAATTACAAACTTTTGTATATAATACCAAATCATTTTTTTTTATTAAAGCATGTCGGTTGATGTCTTGAATAAAATTATCAGAGATTGAACTTTGGTTCCTAGCAAAAACAAAGATAAAACTTTCATCTTGAGAGGCTAAAATAAACCTACCATGAATCTATGATTTAATAAAAAAAATTCTAAATTTTAATAAAGCAATAACATTATTATATAAAAAAATTATCTTATATTATAATAGAATCCCAGGGAATTAATTGTTATATATATTATGCATAAAATTTATTAATAATTATTAAAAAAATCATAAATTATCATAATTATATGAATGATTACTAAAATTACATTAAGAGATTATAAAAATTTTATAAAAATTATTATATTTGTATCAAGGGTTAAAAAATTATGTTATAAATTATCAAACTAATATTGAAGGTTACTAAAATTATATCAAAAATTATCAAAATTTATCAAAGGCTATGAAACTTTTAACAGAAGTTAGCAAAACATATCAAAGATTATAAAATCAAAACTATATTAAAAATTATCAAAATCAAAATTAAACTGTTAGCATTTATTATTGTTGTTGTTATTATTATTATTACCATTATTATTATTCAAAAAATTATTTATTAAATTGAATTTTTAGAGATAAAAATTACAAAATCATTACACACGTACTAAAAACTAGTATAGCTGAAAAGCATAACAAGTATAAATCAATTGAAATATGTCTATCTATTTACCAATCAAAATCTAGTTTAGCATTGTAGATTATTGGAGTGACATAGACGTAATTAGTATAAAGGTTTTTCTTTATGTGTTGAAATTGATAGATGAGTTTGAAGTTTGGACAAAAAATAAAAAAGAAATAGTTCACACCAAAGAAATCAAGTCAAGGTAACCGCAAATGCAACAGACCCACTTCTTTATTTTCCATTGTCATTATTTAGTCAGATTCCCCCATTCCTATGGTGCAAGTCTTTTTCCAAGTCTACAAAGTCTCTTAAAGACTTCCAATTAATCCCGATCATGAAAATAAAGGTATAAAGGAAGCAAATAGACTTGTTCATCGGTTTGAATCTAAATGAGTTTGATTAGTCTTGGAAATTTTTTTTTTTTTTTTTTCAAGGGGATAGAGCCCTAAATGCAGGGGAGGGGGGAGATTGGAGTCGAACCCCAACCTTGTGTCATCCTAAGACTTTCTTAGCTACTAGGCCAAGAAGTTGAAGACAATTTTGAAAAATTTTTGCTTAAGGCTTGACTAATCTTTCGTGTTTAATAAGCTTGATTTTTAAGAAATATATTAAAATATTCAAAAAATATTAAAACAGTAAATTTATAAAATTAAAATTTAATAAACAAATATTTTTATTAAATTTTAAATATTTCGGATGAAACCCAAATTTTAGTTCTCTTGCCTAAGGGTCAGCCTTGGACAAATCTAGAAGCAAGTTTTCCACTTATTTTACTAAATTTTTTTTTCAATTTATTTAAGACAGTACATATAAAATGTATTTACAATTAGAAAAATAAATATAATCAAATCAAACAAAAATTTATCAATTTCACATTGTTATTTAGTAGAAAAATGAAAACAAATTAAATTCATCTTGATGGATGATGTTATAGACATTTGGAATAAAAAGATTAATTAAATGGCCTAGCCTTTGAATATGAATTAATTTCTACCAATCAACCCTAAAAATATCTAACAAAGCAGTAAGAAAATTCAAAAAAAGGAATTTGCAAAGACAAGATGCAGTTATTCTTTGAAACTATTATTTTATTGACTTATTAATCAGAAATTATCAAATGACTATACTTGAATGGTAACTTAATTTCCTTGCTCGTTGTCTAATCTATTGATCAGAAATAGAGAACAAAGATTTCTCAAAGAAACGAGGATCTGGCTAAGAAAACCATACTCGAGTTGATTTCATGTATGATTTTTAATTTCTATCAATTTTGCTACTTTTTTAGTTTTGTCTCAGACATGATTTAATCCCTTTCCATTCAATTTCCTGATGCTCAATTTAATATTATTTATACATGCATTTAGTATAAAAGTGAAAAAAAATCAAAATTCCAAAGAGTATACCTTAAGATGAAAAAGAAAAAAAACCTCACAAGATGAATAGATAATGAAAGTGACAAAAAACATATAGAAGTGGACGAAAGTATTCACTATAGAAAACATTGTTCAATAATGACAAAAAACCAAGAAAAAAGCCAACCCCAAATAGACGCTTCCACTAAGCAATTTCTACACACGACTTTCAAAGTCAACAAACTTGAACCAATCAACGGAAGATACAGTTGCATAATATCAAAGTTCCGAAATTTCTTATATTACACTCTAGTTCTAGTTGATGAACCCAAGCACTCTCAAATACGAATCAATCTCATCAATTAACAAATTGATTCGGGTTGATGGAGCTATCGAACAAGCATTTGAAAGTGTTCAGCTCTTTTTTCCTCGTTTACATTGAAGTTTTAATTCTTCTCTCATGCTTCAACATGCAGGGTCTTAATTTGCTCGGTTTAGCAACCCCTGTCATTAGTGGAAATGACACGGATCAGCAAGCTTTACTTGAGTTCAAAGCCAAGATAACTGGTGATGAGCTTAGGATTATACATTCCTGGAATAGTTCCAGCCATTTTTGCCAATGGTATGGTGTTACATGCGGTCGCAGACATCAGAGAGTAACCAAGCTGGAATTGCAATCCCAGAAACCAGCGGGGTCTGTACCGCCATACATTGGAAATTTGAGTTTTCTCAGGGTGTTGAATCTTGCACGCAACAGCTTCAGCAACGAAATTCCTCAAGACATTGGACGTTTAAGAAGATTGGAAATATTACAATTGTCCAATAACTCCTTCAATGGTGAAATTCCATCCAATTTATCTGGTTGTTCTAAGCTTAGATTTCTTCATATTAGAGGCAACCAGCTAACCGGAGAAGTACCGGGTATGCTTGGTCTCTTGTCAAAACTAAAATATTTAAGTTTTGCCAACAACAGTTTAACAGGGAGTATCCCGCCTTCCTTGGGGAACTTATCATCTTTGGAGAAACTTTCTTTGGCTAGGAATGGACTGAATGGGGTTATACCTGAATCTCTTGGGCAACTGACAAATCTTTCATTTTTTTCTATGGCACAAAATGCAATTTCTGGAATTGTTCCTGTCTCAATTTTCAATCTCTCTAAGATTACAGTTTTTGATATTGGCGAAAACAAGATTCAAGGTACTCTTCCTTCTGACTTAGGAATCACTATGCCATATATTAAATTATTTTCCGTCACACAAAACCAAATCACTGGACAATTCCCTGTTTCAATATCCAATGCCTCAAATCTTGTGCTTCTTCAAGTTTCAAAAAACCAACTTAAGGGAAACTTGCCTTCATTTGAAAAGCTTAATAAACTATCTAAATTTCGCATAGGCAGAAATCATTTTGGAAATGGGGGAGCAAGTGACTTAAACTTTCTTTGTTCTTTAACCAATACTACCAAACTAGAATATCTAGATATAAGCGTAAATAATTTTGGAGGGGAATTGTCTGAGTGCATTGGTAATTTGTCTATCACTATTTGGTCTTTAGTAATACAATATAACAAAATATGGGGAAGAATACCTGCTGGGATTGGAAATCTCATCAATTTGGAGGTGCTAGTGATATCACGAAATCAGCTTTCGGGTTCCATTCCCTTTGCTATTGGGAGGCTTCAAAAGCTAAAGCTATTTTATGCTCACCATAATTATTTTCTCTCTGGGCCTATTCCCCATTCTATTGGAAATTTGACAATGTTAATCAAACTTGCTCTATATAGTAACAATCTTCAGGGCAACATTCCTTCAAGTCTAGGTAAATGCAAAAATTTGGCGGGATTGGATCTTTCTCAGAACAATCTTACTGGATCAATACCCCCTGAAGTAATTGGACTCTCATCATTGTCCATTGCTATAGACTTATGATGGATTTAGAGCAGAGGAAGAACAAACAAAGACAGCAGAAACTAATCTGTCACTTGAAGTAAATTGGCTCATTTGATCATGAGCTTCATTTCATTAATTTATAGGCTTGAAAAATACAAAAGTTGTTGGCCTAACAGCATGGGTCACCATACACAGACCCATCATTTTACCTAAACTAATCTGCTGCCAGAAAGTTTCAGCAGAAATGCCATACTAACTTGCTTCAACCACTAACACACTAACATGCTTCAGTACTAGCATGCTTCAACCACTAACACTCCTCCTTGGTATTTCTGCTGGAAACACCAAGACCTTTCCTTAATGTTTCAAACCTTGCCTTTGGTAAGGCTTTGGTCAGAATATCTGCAATCTGATCTTCTGACTTGCAATGCACCAGTTTCACTTCATTCTCAGCTTCAACTTCTCTAATAAAGTGATACTTGATCTTAATATGCTTAGTTCTTCCATGAAACACAGGGTTCTTGACCATTGCAACTGCTGACTGATTATCACAAAAAATTTCTGTTGGATCATCTTGCTTTTGACTCAAATCCAACAGAATTTTCCTTAGCCAAATTGCTTGATTAACAGCAGCTGCAGCAGCTATATACTCTGCTTCTGCTGTTGATTGAGCCACTGTTCCTTGTTTCTTTGAATTCCAGCTGAACACATTTAATCCAATGAAAAACACATAGCCTGAAGTGCTTTTCATGTCTTCATGAGAGCCAACCCAGTCACTGTCTATGAATCCTACCAATCTTGAACTGTCATTCTTCTTGAACCAAATTCCAAGTTCATTGGTTCCTTTGACATATCTCAACACTCTTTTTGCAGCCTTAAAATGCAACTCACTAGGATTTTGCATGAACCTAGAGAGTAAATTTGCAGCATACATGATGTCTGGCCTGGTTGCTGTCAAATACAATAAGCAACCAACCAAGCTTCTATAAATAGAGCCATCAACTTGTTAGCTCCATCTTACTTAACAAGTTTCTCATTTTGAGCCAAAAGAGTGTTGACTGGTTTGCAATTTTCCATCCCAAACTTATTCAGGATTTCATTTGCATATTTTCTTTGACAAATGAAGATTCCTTGCTGGTCTTGATGAATCTCCATTCCAAGAAAATAAGACATTTCTCCCATGTCTGTCATCTCAAAAATTTCCTGCATTTGGAGCTTAAAATCTTCCACAATAGCTGATTTGCTATCTGTCACCAGAAGATCATCAACATACAAAGAAACAATCAACAGATCATTACTGTTAAAAACTTTAATGTACAATGTTGCTTCACTGAGGCTTTTCTTGAATCCTAACTTCAGTAAATGATCATCAATTCTGGAATTCCACACTCTGGGAGCTTGTTTTAATCCATACAAAGCCTTCTTGAGTAGATAGACTTTGCCTTCATGTCCCTTGGCAACAAAACCATCAGGTTGTTCAATGTAGATCTCCTCCTCAAGATAACCATTCAAGAAGGCAGATTTGACATCAAGTTGGTATATTTTCCAACTTTGTTGAGTTGCTAAGGCTAATAACAGCCTTATAGTGTCCAACCTTGCAACTGGAGCAAATGTCTCTGAAAAATCAACACCAAGCTGTTGGGAGTAGCCTTTAGCTACTAATCTAACTTTAAGTTTGTTGATGGAACCATCAGCATTCAACTTTGTTCTGAAAATCCATTTGACACCAATGATGTTTTTGTTACTTGGTCTGTCAACCAGCATCAATGTTTGATTTTTCTCAATCATTTGAATCTCCTCCTTCATGGCATTTCTCCACTCTGAAAATTTGACAGCTTCTTCAAAGCTTGTAGGTTCAAGAATGGCAACATTTGATCTTTGATAAATATCTGTGAGTGGTCTAATTCCTCTCACTGGTTCATGATCAATAATTTCATTTTCAAACATATAATCTTTTTTATCTTGGAAGCTTATCATGTCTGCAGCAATTTGCTTGACTGATTCTACCTTTGATTTTTCCCAATTCCAGGCAGCTTGCTCATTAAATCTCACATTCCTACTTACAATCATCTTGCCTGTAAGTGGATTGTAAGTCCTATAGCCTTTGGTGATGTTGTTATAGCCCAGAAAAATACATATTTCTGCTTTTTTATCAAGCTTGTCCCTTTTGATATCAGGAACGAACACATAACAGATGCTGCCAAAAATTTTGAGGTGGTGCACTGATGGTTTGCTTCCATTCCAGGCTTCAAAAGGAGTGTTTCCCTTCAAAGCTTTTATGGGCAGCCTGTTGAGCAAGTAGACAGAAGTATTGACTGCCTCTGCCCAGAATTTCTTTGGAAGATTCTTCTCAAACAGCATGCATCTTGCCATCTCCATGATTGTTCTATTCTTCCTTTCACTGACTCCATTTTGTTGTGGAGTGTAAGTTGCTGTCAGTTGGTGTTTAATTCCTGCAACTTCACAAAACTCATTAAATCTGTCAGATGTGTATTCAGACCATTGTCTGACCTTATAATCTTGATTTTGCAGCCACTTTGATTCTCAATCCAAGCCTTGAACTTCCAAAATACATTTGCAACTTCAGACTTTTGTTTCATGAAGTAAATCCAACACATTCTGGTAAAGTCATCTATAAAAGCAATGAAATATCTACTGCCATTCAAGGACAAGGTTCTCATAGGACCACAAACATCAATATGAACAAGTTGTAATCTTTCAGTTGCCTTCCATGCTTTGTTAATTGCAAATGGCAACTTACTTTGTTTTCCTAGTTGACAGACTTCACACACTCCAACACTGACTTCAACAGTAGGCATGTTTAATACAAGATCATTTTTATGCATGAAATTCAATGCATTGTAGTTGAAATGTCCCATCCTTTTATGCCATAAAGAAGATTCATCATGTGAAGTAGCATATGCAGAGGAGTTTGCTTCATGCCAATTCAAGGAAAAACATTTTCCTTTCATATTAACAGTAAAGAGTTCATGGCCAGTGGGATCATGAATTATGCATGCCTTGTCTTTGAAGACTAAAGAGTAGTTATTTTCTAGCAACTGTCCTACACTTAACATGTTTTGATCTATTTTGGGCACAAATAACACATCTGAAATGAGTTTGGTACCTGTTGGTGTCTCAACTGCCACTACTCTTTTTCCTTTGACTTCTATGAAATCACCATTACCTATTCTGACTTTAGAGGTGTAGGTCTTGTCTAGTTCTTTGAATATGTTGATATCAGATGCCATATGGTGTGTGCAGCCACTGTCAATGAGCCATGCACTGGAGGAGGTTCTGGTTCCATAGCAAGTTGCAACAAAAACTTGCTCTTCTAGCTGTTGTTGATTGTCAGCAACTCTGGCTTGTTGATCTGGCTGCTGCTGTTTTTTGCTTTTACATACCTTCTCCATGTGACCAAGCTGCTTACAGTACCTACATTGTATGTTAGGTCTGTACCAGCAATATTTCTCCAAGTGAGTAATCTTTTTGCAGTGAGAGCATGGTGGAAATTTTCCTTTCTTTTCACTGTTTCTAGAACCTTGGTTTCTTTGGTCTCCTTGTTTTCTACCTTTGCTTTCTGTTTGCATCTTGCCTTTCTCCTTGGCTATAAAAGCACCTTCTGTTGAATTCTCTTGTCTGATAGCCCTTCTTTGCTCTTGAGCTTGTAGAGCATTGAACAATTCTGCTGGAGTTATCTTGGTCAGGTCCTTAGAGTCTTCAAGGGATGAGATTTTTGACTCAAACCTCTCTGGTAAGCTGACAAGAACTTTCTCTATAATTCTTTTGTCTGACAACTCATCACCAAGTAATCTAATCTTGTTTACTATCTTCATGAGTCTGTCATTGTACTCCTTTAAATTTTCAGACTCCTTCATCTTTAAGACTTTAAACTCTCTTCTAAGATTCAACACTTGCATTTGTCTTGTCTTGTCACTGCCTTGAAACTCTTCCTTGAGCACATCCCAAGCTTGTTTTGCAGTTTCACAAGTCATGATTCTAATGAATATGTCATCAGAAACTGAAGACTCAATACAGCTTTTAGCCTTATACCTCTTTGCCTTTTCTTCACTATAATTTTTCATTTGAGTTACTGTTGGATTTGCAGGAAGTTGTGGTGGTTCCTTCTCATTTTCCACCACTTCCCACAAATCAAAAGCACTCAAATAAGTCTTCATTTTGACAGCCCATATCTGGTAGTTCTCACCAGAAAAAATAGGAGGTGGAGGTAAGGAGCAATTGCTTGAGGCCATTTAAGGTTGACAAAGGCTGGCTGGAAAGTGTTTGATGGCTTTTCACTCAATTTTTGGAACTTACAGATCCTCTAAGAACTTAAAGAATGCTCTGATACCAATTGATGGATTTAGAGCAGAGGAAGAACAAACAAAGACAGCAGAAACTAATCTGTCACTTGAAGTAAATTGGCTCATTTGATCATGAGCTTCATTTCATTAATTTATAGGCTTGAAAAATACAAAAGTTGTTGGCCTAACAGCATGGGTCACCATGCACAGACCCATCATTTTACCTAAACTAATCTGCTGCCAGAAAGTTTCAGCAGAAATGCCATACTAACTTGCTTCAACCACTAACACACTAACATGCTTCAGTACTAGCATGCTTCAACCACTGACAACTTATCATCCAACTATTTGACTGGTGTGCTTCCGGTTGCAGTAGAAAATCTGAAAAATCTAGGTGAATTGTATGTTTCTCAGAACAAATTATCTGGTTTGCTTCCAAACAATCTTGGTAGCTGTGTAAGACTGGAGAAGCTGTTCTTAGATGTAAATTTGTTTGAAGGGCCCATTCCTTCATCTTTGGGTTCATTGAGAGGGCTTAAGGAATTAGACTTATCTGACAATAATCTTTCCGGTAAGGTGCCAGAATTTCTTGCAAGCTTTGGGTCATTACAGTATTTAAATCTATCTTTCAATCATTTTGAGGGTACGATACCAATTGAAGGAGTCTTTAAGAATGCGACTGCTACATTCGTTGAGGGAAATAGTAAGCTTTGTGGAGGCATTCCTGAGTTACACCTGTCCAAATGCAACTCGAAAGCATCCATCAAAAGATCAAACATTTCTCCTAAATTAAAAATTGCAGTTGTTTTTGTGATTTTAGGAGTGACTTTGGTATTCTCATTTCTCCTCATTTTATGGTTTAGAAAGAAGAAAGAGCAGCCAAGAGCAACTTGCGCAGAAAATTCACTTTTACAGTTATCATACCAAAGCATCCTAAGGGCTACTGATGGACTCTCCTTGCAAAATTTGGTTGGTTCAGGTAGCTTCGGTTCTGTATACAAAGGAATTCTTGAAGAGAGTGGAGAAGTTATTGCCATTAAGGTGCTCAATCTTCTTACTCATGGAGCTTCCAGTAGCTTCTTACATGAATGTGAGGCCTTGAGGAACACTAGACATCGGAATCTTGTCAAGGTATTAACAGCAATTTCTGGTGTTGATTATCAAGGCAATGATTTTAAAGCATTGGTTTATGAGTTCATGGAAAACGGAAGTTTGGAGGACTGGCTGCATCCATCTGTTGGCGTGAATGAACAAGAGACTATGAGAAACCTGAATTTCATCCGAAGAGTAAATGTGGCAGTAGATGTTGCTCTTGCATTGGAGTATATGCACCATCATTGTGAAAATCCAATTATTCATTGTGACCTCAAGCCAAGCAATATTCTACTTGATGAGGAAATGGTTGGCCATGTAAGTGACTTTGGCTTAGCGAAAATCCTTTCTGCAGAGAGGCGAAACTATTCAACCACTCAGTCAAGGTCCCTTGGATTAAGAGGAACTATTGGTTATGCTCCACTAGGTAAGTACACTTCATTCATTTCTTCCATTTTAATACTTTTCTCTTAGCATAACATAATTCAAAAGCGATGGACATGAGAAGCTATATGCCTATACCTTTATATTTTTCGAGGGATCTTCTCTGTAATTATTACTATAATTTATATAATTTGTGATGACTTAATTGTAGAATACGGCATGGGAAGCGAGTTGTCAACAAAAGGTGATGTGTATAGCTTTGGCATCCTCTTGCTAGAGATGTTTACGGGGAAAAGGCCAGCCAATGAAAGGTTCAAAGGAGGTTTCAACCTTCACAACTTTGTTGTGGCAGCTTTGCCTGAACAAATGATTGAGATTATAGATCCCATTCTTCTTCAAGAGAGAGTCAGACGAAGAAATGACAAACATCTTCAATGCTTGAATTCAATAGTTGAAATGGGAGTCATTTGTTCTGCTGAATCCCCAAGTGAGCAGATGGACATAAGTGATGTTGTTACCAAGCTTTGTTCTATTAGAGACAAGCTTCATCCAACTCGATTACATCATGAGGGCCAAACTTTATATGCTGCTCAATCAGCAGGTAAACAATTTGCATTATTCTCAACAAAATACTCAAACCATTACATGACTTAAGGCACATTTCCACTTCTTTTCAGATAAATACTGTGTTCATTGATTTGAACAAGTAGATTGTTTTTTGGTTACATTCTGTTGAAGTAAATATGATGGTTTAACTTGGTGATTTCTTTGTTTTCATATGCTTCAGGTGTCTGAGGAGCCACATCAATGGACTTGAGAGGCTTAAGAGAGGCAAAGTACTGCCGTTCCTTTTTTTCACTTTGTATCTAGTATTTGCAGAAGTAAAACTTTTCAACAAGCACTCGAGTTGGAGAAAAGAAAGATAAAGAGCAAGTTTGTCCACTAATTATTGGTGTATGTCGTTTGTATGAATTCCCTTTTGTTGTGGATTATCATCAAATCAGAATTGGAATAATGCAAATAAGTTGTTTTGCTACACCTTTGGCGGCTGGTTAATATAATTTTTCTTTTATTTTTTATTTTTTTAGAAAAAATAAGACAATTCAATAAATCCATTTAGTTGAAACAGTGAAGGGAATTTTACAAATCCATATAAATGCTTGCTTCCAACATCCAAGGTTTCAGAGAATATAAAATAGAGGCCATGATTAAGCAGTAAAGATAATAGAGAGAAATTTTAAATTTTTTTAACAGGCATAAGTCATCATTTGCAACTGTGGCTTACAAATTTTTAGAGGCAACAATTTTGTGAGCTCTAGTTCTCCAGTTCATGCCAAATTCAGAAACCAATGAGCAGGACCAACAATTGAATCTTAATATTTTCCAGAGATTAAATATTGCCATAGATGTGGCTTCTGCACTGGAATATCTACATCACCACAGTCCCACTCCAATCATCCACTGTGGCTTAAAACCAAGTATGTTCTTCTTGATTTTCATATGTATGCACATGTAAGTGACTTTGGTCTTGCCAAGTTCCTTACAGAATGCACAGATGTGTACTCTCACAATCAAACCAGTTCAATTGGTATGTGAGGATCCATTGGCTATGTTGCTGCAGGTATTTACTTAATTCTCTCACTCTGTCTTGCATACTCAACCAAAACGAGATATCAATCAGAGAGTTATTTTGTTAAGCATAAACATCTTTTTTGCACATTCGAAGTACTCTTCTTTTTCTTCTATCGAACGATAGTGTATTAGAGTGATGATAAATATATTTAACATCAATTAAATTCAAAATATCTTGGACTCATTTTTAGACTTGTCATGTCCACCTTCTTTGATTGAATTTCATTGAATTCTTTTATATGGTGATTCCCAAATTTTATATAAAAGATTTTTGAAAATTTATTATGATATATACGAAGGATTTTTTTATAAAAAATTTAAGAAACGAAGAGATTTTCTCGTTTAAAGATCAAAGGAAACCACAAGTATCACAGAGACTTTGCATCGGATTTACAAATTATCTATTGAAGGGGACTGCTGAGATAAAAGGATATCAGATAATAGAACTTGAGGGCTTATAATCACATAGCCTGTTAGTAAAAATTTAACTCTTTAATTCCAGTTATCAGGATTCAAATCCTAATGGCCTCAACTATTTTACATAAAAACAAAAACAAAAACAAAAAACAAAAAACGGGAGGGGATCATGATTGAGGAGAGAACATGATTATAACTCTGTTAAGTGCAAATGACTTAATAGTTAAAACTAATTAGTAATTAACAATCTGGAAGATGTACATACATAAAACTTAATGTTTTACATTCTGTGGTTCTTGTATTTCAGACAAATTTCCTAATAACACAAAGAAAACTTGAGCTGATCAAGGTTCGCAAACGGCTCCTGTGGTTGATAAAAGTTTGTATCATTTATCAATGAATGCAGACTCTGCCAGGTCGATGGAACAAGTAAGGCCAGCAGCTTTGTTTTGGCACTCAAGGTGCTCAGCATCAGGATCACTGTCTGCAACAATACCAGCGCTAGCTTGAAGATAAGCTACCCAGTCTTGGCGTCTACCAGCATCTTTGTACGAGTACCTTGTCTCATAGCGGGTTCCTGTGGTGAATACCATGGTCCTGAGAGCCAAAGCAATATCCATGTCGCCGGTGAAGGAAATGCCCCCGAATCCTCCATTATAAGGGCCTCGTCTTAACACCTCTAACTCATCAATTAGCTCCATGGCCTTCACCTATATCGATATCCCCATCATGATCAAAATGGGAAAGAAATACTTTCTAGATTAAGGAGACTTATCAGTGATACAATGCATGGCAATGAGCAATGCTGTTGTGACTTGTAACAAGTACAGGGGACCATGCAACTTGTGCCTACGAATGGAGGCTGGATCATAAAGCCAGAATTAAGGCAAACTTAAAAGCATTGAATCATCATTTTAGAAAACAGGATTTGCATAAAACATGTAAAGGACAAGAAGCACTGAACTTTGGTGCTCTGCTAACTGTTCCAACTGGAAGTGCAGCTCGGAGGGCATCCCAACTAGTGAGATGATCATGCAACTCACCAGTAACCTGCATAATTTAAGTTTCAAAAAGAAAAGATCTTTTACTTGTATGTCGCATTGCTAAAAATGAACATTTAAAACAAATTCCTTGCATTTTGGGACGATAAGAAACCAAGATGAAGCAAACAACTATTCAAATCATTCTAAAATATTTGAATGCACAAGTTCATCATTTGAATCAGAACATATCAGTTAGACAGCTATAGAAAGACGGACATGATAAATCTTTAATCACCAGCTCATATTAGATATGCAATATAAATTATCAAATAATGCTATAGATTCCAAGAAATTGCAGTCTAAAAAGTGTCTTTTAAAAAAACAGCATGTTGACATTCAATGTAACATGCGCCATATTATATGACTATTTTATTCGAAAAATTATGATAACTTAGAAAAAAATGCTACTATTAATAACACCTAACTAGAATACGTATTTGCCCATTCATTAATAAAGTGTTTGTACATCAGACAATATTTTAAGTCACAAAAGTGCTGCGAAAGGAAATTTTGACTAAAATTGCTAAGAAAAAGAGTTTCATATCAGCCCATTTGACAGAAAAAACGGTCTCACACCTAATTGTAATAGAATAAGCCAACTAAATCTAAAGCATCGCACTTGATTAACATTACACAATGTGTGATACAGTAAACAAGTTTCGCTTCTTTTCCATTTGAAGCCAAAGGGCATTATTGGAGCTACCATAAATGATCTACAGAGTTTAATATTTATTCATCTGGTTTTGCAAGAGACACATGAGGCCTTAAGGATTTCTCAATCAAGGTCTTCTCAGATCTACAATCTAAATAAATGAACAATAGCAAGTATCAAAATAAGAGGATTCTTTTCATTCCTTTTCTTTTCTTTCAGATTGAGGAAGAAAACAAGTTGGATCCATTAAGTATTTGCTTTACGTAAAGCAGACCCTAAGAAAGAACTATACATGTTTCATTTCATGAAAATAAGTCAACAAATGTTTGGATGGTAAAAGGATAGATTCTTACCGCGGAGCTTATGTGCATCACATGTGAATATCTTTCAATATTCATCAGTTATCCACCTTACGGAACCATCTTTAGAGATCTACACCAATAATATGCATTAACAAACAATTGGTTACACCCTCTCTGTCAAAAAGGAAAGATATGGCCTTTCTGAGGTTATATAAAAAAAAAAAAGAAACACGAAGTTTAAAGTGGAAGTACATAATTCATTTCTTTGGAAGGAAATCCATGGCAGGATATACATAATTGAAATTGCTTAGGAAATACCTTTCTGACATCATTGCGTCCCAAATCAACAAGCATGATGTGTTATGCACGTTCCTTTTCATTACTTAGCAATTGCTTTTCTGCTAGCTCATCTTCAGCTGGTGTCTTTACTCTCCCTGCCATTCCCACCAATGGCCTATTAACATTCTTATTCTGTCCATGTCAATCACAAAATTTGAGATCTTAAAATATCTAAGTGTAGTCTTCACAATTTCAAATCAGAAAAAAAAAAAAAAAAAAAAAAAAAGCAAAAATAATCAGTAACAAAAAAAGTGTAAAAGTTTACCTTCTTTACCCCGGTAAGAATTTCTGGACTTGATGCAACTAGAATATCTCCTCTAACCTGAAAGGACATATGAAATCATAAAACTCAAAAAATGCAACTGCTGAAATTATTCACAGATTCACTACTAAATAAATAATAAAAGAATAAACTAACTTGCAAGTAAGCCATATGTGGACTTGGATTCACAACTCTCAAAGCCCTATTTATTTCAAAGGGATCAGCAAATGTTCGCCATTCAAAACGTTGACTTAGTACAATCGGGAAAACATCCCCTGCCGGGATATGCTCTTTTGCCTGTAGCACTGCCTTCTTAAACTCTTCAATTGCCATATTTGACTTCTTTAAAGAAGGGCCGAAATGATGGGCTTGTAAATCTACAGAGCCTGGAGATAGCTTTGGGCTAAGAATAAAATCAGAGCAAAATGAAACATCAAAGAAATTAAAAGGCATCTGAACTTAATCCAAACCAATGCTACCGTATAACAGTTGCTCACAGGTCAACATCCTGTACTCTAGCCACCAACTTTTCTAGGTGTTCAACGCCTTCAATGTAAGCTTTTTCAACAAAGGAATGTCGATGTAGCCTCACCCAGTGAATTACATATGCTTTCAGCATATAAAAGGAACACTTAATATTACTCAATCATGCTGTCTATATTTCTAACAGAACTGATTGATAACTTTTAACTAAAATCCTCAACTCAGTACCCCTTGTAAGACAAGGAGTATTGTTGATGGAGCAAAGGAATACATTTTCCACATGATCAAATACAATCACGTCATTGTAGAGTCCTAAATGTATGTTGGGGAGGTTTCTGTCATCATGTGGCACCTTTGAGAATGTAAGCTTTTTCTTCTCCACATAGCAAAATGTATCATAGGAGATCTAACCAATCCATCCACCGAAACATCACAGGGATTATTACAAAGTGTGAGTTTAAAGATGTTATAGAGAAACCATATCAACCAACAATGAAATGACATCAGAACTTTCCTACACTATTATGAAAACTAAGTACTTACAACAAGATTCTAAGTACTTACAACAGGAGAATCTTAATAAAATTATGCACCTAAAAGGTTAAGACACTAGACAAGTCGCCGGTTCAATACCAGAAAATAGCTTAATTTCAAGATACTTGATTACTACTGCATGTATTAATCTACATATTGCAACAAAAAGGGTACCTTCAGTCAAGTTCAAATTTTATCATTTCTAGCCAAATCCTGAACTTAAAAGTGCATTTACACCCAATTTATTCAACTATTCTAACCTTCCTTTGCATGAATATGCACTGCACACATCACATACTTATAATGCTCAAATTTTTTAAAGATTTATTTGATCAATAAATGTAAAAGAATCTGTGTGTATGTTTAGATTCCACCACATAATGCAACACATATTTTATACTAACCCATCATGCACTTTTGAACCACTCAAATCCCCAGACTTCTTTTATTCACCCATTACTCATTAAGGGTGCCAAAACCATCTGGCAAACATATGGTGTTCTATACTATAGCCATAAGACCTGCTAGCAAATCCTGGTAACCATGGACCTCTGTTGTGCTATACAACAAACTGTTAGTCATAAAAATGCAGCTACCAACTGATCAATTATAACTGTCAAAATAATCAAAATAATTAGAAGAATTTGAGATAGCTATATGTGTTTAAAATCTTTCAATTTCCTTAAAAGTGTTTTATGACATATGATCATGTTTTGTCATTACTACAAATATTAACTTTTAGTCCTTTCTTTTCCGTGGAAATATGAAAGCCAATTTTGAACAAATCAACATCCCAATTACAATTGGTGGCATGAATTATTGCATTATCTTACATTCTACCCAAAATAAGAAAGTCATCCCCTTTTTTTTTTTCAAATGTACAAAACAATACACTCAAAAGTTCTACATCAAAGCCTCATTCTGCAAGTGTAATTAAACAATAAATAAGCTGTTTAATTACCAACAAGGTGACAACAGCTAACTACTTATTATCGATATTCCTTAATTTGAGCATATCAAATAAAAGCAACCAATCAAGAAACATCATTGGCAATCAAAATAAAGCAGGTGCTTTAAACCACTTAGAAGATCAGGATCAATCCATATTAGTAGGGATTAATGATGAGAAATGCAAACCATCATGATATTGTCATCACTATAAAACATATCAAATAGAGATACATGACAACTAGACATGCAAAAGACCAAACCGCAAAATGCTTCAGGAAGATCATCAATAAGTTGGGGTTTCCAAGTCTTGGAGATTCTCATAGGAATCCACGTCAGATCTCCATGAGCTCCTCAGTCAAACTCCCTTCCTCATGATCCATAACCACAACCTTATTTTTTTCCCCACAATTTCCTTTGTCAGTTGAGCCCCAACCACACTATAACAACCCTAATACAATCAAAATCCAATATGAATCAAAATCATAAACTTAATATAACCCTGCATATAAAAAAGTAATTAAGGATATAGTGAAAGCTCTTAAAACACTAGAAACCCGAGAACCAGGCTCCACTGACTCAAAAAGAAAACTTGGAGCCTCTCTATCATCTTCTTTAACCAAACACCGGTATGCAAGCACCGGAGTTAGCTGATCAGAGAAAATGCAACGGTAAAGGGGCACTAAATTTCCTTTCTTGGCTGCCTCCACAAACTTGGTTTCATCATTAACTGAAAAAACAAACCATCAAAAAAGAAGTCCCTTTTCACTTTGAATTGAGCCTAAAACATAATAAAACAATAATTTTGAGAACTTAAATCCCTCTTTCCCTGCATTTTCTCAGTAACCAAACGGAAGGGAAAGCAAATTTATTCAAAATTCAGAACAATTCAAACTAAAGCCCCCCCAAAAAATTTACTATTTACTAGCAGTAAATGTTATATTAGTTTCTCATTAATTTATTGTCAATAAAGCAGTTCACTTTCATCATTTTACTTCAATCATCTTTTTCATAATAATAAAAAAAAAGCCACCCAACATTTTCTTCAAGTTTCCCGCATTTTCTCAACGACCAAACAGTTCAAGAAAAAAAGACTTAATTTTTTATTTTAAAAAATAAATTAAATTTACCAAGTGGAGAGCTTGAAAGAGAGCTCCTGCATTTGAGTGCAATACGGAAACAAGTTGGAGCGAAAGAAATGCGGGTGGCCGGAACTTCAGAAAGCCGGTGACTTGAAGGAACCAATCGGGGAGAAAATGCAAGCTAGGGGTGCACGTCATGGAAGAAGAAACATTTTTTTATTTCCGATTTTACCCTTTGAAATTTTTGTTTAGTGGGTTTTTTACTGTCTTTTTCTTTTTTTTTGGTTAAAAAATTTATGGTTTTTTTTATTTTTTATTTAATTTGTTATTTTTAATTAGAGCAAATTAAAAGTCGATTTTCTACTTATTTATCTAAAATCACTAACAAATTTAAAAGAAAATTTATCCGTTAAGAAAATTTCATTCGTAACAAATATATTAATGTTAAATTAAATAAAAAAATAAATATTTTTTATTTTTTCTTTAAAAAACTAATTTAAATTTTACTATAAAAAATGCACTAATCACTAATGTAAAATCCTCCATTGTAAATATTTTCTATTTTTAATTCTTAATAATTTAAGTAAAGAATCTGTTTTTTTAGATACATAATTTATATACATCCAAAAACATTATAATTTTTTTTAGATGCATTCATGAAAAAAATACATATACATATTCATAAAATATTACATAAATATTTTCAATTTCTTTTTTTTTTTAAATCAAGATTAGGCATGAAAGTTCTAAAATAGAAAGCTAGAAAGTGAAAGATGCATCGAAGGGTTGCCTTTTAAGAATGCTTAGATTTGGTGGGTCCAAAGGTCAGTTGATTTTACATTTCTTCACCATTGATTATTTAAGAGCAACATTCACTGTCACTTTCACATGGCTGACTATCTATTTTTTTAAGCCTTTGACCAGGCAATCAGACAATTGTCTGTTAGTTCTGTCTTGCAAAGTTATCCAGTATAATATTGATTGAATCCCAAATCAACCGTCAATATCCGTCATTACTTAAATACAATTCAGAAATAACTATCCATCAATATCAAAATTATTCATTCTATATCACTGTCATGTAATGACAGCCACTTTACAAGACAATTTGTAATTTTGTATATCATTCATGACCATTTCCTCTGAAAATCATCCACAGAAAGGAATCCAAGGTAGGTTTGATTGTGTATTATCACTGAAAATCAGTATTAAAGGAGTCATATGTGAAAGGGAATGGATATGGTAAACATACAAGCAATCCCAAGATCAAAACTAGAACTCCAAGGGCAACATACTTGTCATCAGGATCAGTGAGTTCCTCAGAGAGTGGAGCAATTGGCCCCCTCTGCAAGAAAAATATGAGAACTACCCAGTAAAATGCCACATCATTGAACAATGAAGAGAGTCCAAGGAGCCCAATGGAGATTGATGTGAAGCGAGATGAAGCCTGCCCAGTTAGAAACTTGGTTAATTTTAACTCTTCATATGAGGGTAGAGCCTTTACAAGGGGAAGGGGATGGCAGGGTTAGAACCCACGCTCACATGCCTTCTGCAAACCCTCTTAACCACTAGGTTAAGAGGTGGAAGGCATTGGTTAATTTTAAATCTTTGTTATTCCACAATACGTTAAAATCCAAAAAAATGGCATGAGAATTGTGCAAAATTTATTTGTTTTTACATGAAATGAAGTACCTTTCTTCCCCATATTGCAAGGGAGATTCGCCCCCCATCTAGCTCCCCTGCAGGGATGCTGTTGATGGCATTGATGAGAAGTCCAGCCCATGACCAAATTACAAGTGGGTTAACTGATATAGGAGTGCCTTCCTTCAGTACATCACCTAGAAGAAGCTTTGCTGAAAAAGGAGAGAAATCCTACAATCAGACAATGTCTTTCTGACCTGAAGAAGCTAAAGCATCTGTCAAATGATAACATGAATGCTGAAAAAAAACAGTAATGCATGAGAAGACCTATCACCATTCAGACATGTATGTATATGAACGCGACCTATCTCTGAAGGCAGAAGTGCTTACCTACACCCCCAGCAAGAAATGATTCGTGAAACACAGAAGCATCAACAACAACTCCAATACTATCGCTTGGTGGCAAGAAGAAGCCTAGAAGGAATAGGGCAAAACTCAAGGAAAAGCCAGCTAAAGGTCCAGCTGCTGCAACCTTCAGAAGGTCTTCACGCTTGGGAACAATATTTTTGATCCTTGTTATGGCACCAAAAGAGCCTATCTGCCATCACAGCAGTCCATTAGACTTGCAGCACGCATTTTTATAAAATATCAAATAGATCAGAAAAAATAAGGGAAATGGTCGCAATTTACAAATTTATAAATAGGAACCACGGTCATAATTGATACTGGTAACAAGGCTGTTTGTCGTACAAATTCCTTCAGAGTAACTACTTATGAGCTCCACTTAAAGAAAGTACAGACGCTTTTGGGATTGGTAACTAATCTACATAGTTCAAAATCTAAATGGAGTGTGCTTTTGCTATATACATTTCATGTTAATATAAAGAGAGAGGTTAAGGTCATGCTCTTATTTAGGATTTCCACACTACGTCGCGACGAAGATTCCCTTCTAGAGGTAAGGTACCAACGAATAGGAACTGAAGAGAGAGAAAACAGAAGTGGATTGTTTTTAAACAAAGGATTAGTGAAGAGAACCATATATATCACCTGCCAACTGGGAACAAAGAATGGAACACCAAGCTTAACTCCTGTGCTCTTTGCTACTAAGATGTGGCCCAATTCATGTACCCCCAGAAGCAGTGCAGTAACAAAGGCTCCAGGTAGACCATCCAATAACAAGTTGAGATTGTCAAATATTGATCTGGAGCATTAACAATACAATTGGTAGTAATACAATAAGACAAACTGAATGATCCAATGGAAAATTCTTATAATTCAAAGAAAAAGGAAGCACAGCAAAATATCAGAAATCATATCAACATAAACTTCTAATTACAAGAACCAACTGTACTAGTGAAATATAATGATGATAGAAAGGAGTCCATCCTACAAAAGAGGAAGATAGAGTGAGACCGAAGAAGAATGAAGACTCTTTGGTCAATAAAGCTGGGACAGATATGAGCCAAAAGGAATAAAAATATACAGTGACAAGTGTAATGTACTATATGCCATCTTAAAATACTCAAACTGAATAACTCAGTGACCAGTCGAATAATTTTGAGCTTGCTATAAGTCTAAAAATATATCCCCAGTAGGGAAAACAGTCTGAACAAGAGCATTTTAGTCTTGGTTATGGTTTGATTATGATCACAAGAAGAAGCCACAGTTAATATATTTGTTGAGGATGTCAGAGTGAAAATTGATAGAAAATCATACAATAAGTTGGACTGCAGTGCAGGCACATTCCGAAGAAGTAATGTAAACACTGCAACCAGACCAAAAGCCCCAGCTGCAAACCACTCAGGGACCGCTGCAAAACATTTGTTTAGTTTCAATGACAGGGATTTAGGAGTATGACAACAATAAACTTTGCTGACAAAATAGCATAGCCAAGCCAACTACCGGTCGTCTCTGGAGGCAAAGTCGTTTTTGGAACAACAACTGCCACTGGTTTGTCATCTTCTGGATTGATAAGAAGGAAAAGCTTATATTGATCGCCAAATTTGTTCTGTATATTGATGTAGAGAAAACTGAATAAAGAATCAGTCATTAGCCTACAGAATAATACAATGGAAGAAACAGAGTAAGCATACCTGCATTCTCATAGAAATTTTTTCAAAACTTCTAGTAGCCTGTCCTCGCAGGTTTCCTTTGAACAACACTCCACCCTAACAAAATGAAAGTAAACAAGAACATAAATAAGACAATTAAAACCCAGAGTTGGGAAAAAAGAGAAAATAAATTTGTTAATGGTTTTCTTTTATCTTATTCCCAAGAACAATATAACACCCATCCATAGGAGAAATTCAATCTATAACTATGTTTGTAAAGATTATTATCTCCTTGAATATGTTATAAATTGTAGAAGGTTCCTACAAGGCAACTTCATTTGATTTTGGCCCCTCAGATAGATGCTTAAAAGAAAAAGGAAGGATTAAGGAAGCCTCGAACTATCAAAATTGCTAACTCACCTCATATGGTTCCTGGCTTGTCACAAAGAAAGTATCAAATGCAAATACTTGATCCTTTAGAATGTCAATGGTTTCCTTCGTAATCCTCATTGATTCATCCAGTTGCTGTGGCTGTTCAGGAAACATGGGAAGATGTAAAAGAAGAAGCAGGAAAAGAAGACCTCTCTTGTAAATTCCAGTCTAGGAAGTGATACAGCATCATGATCACCTTCACACCTGGCAGAGGCGATCCACTAGTAACTTCAACATCATCATCCTCCTGTGTCAAACACACACAAAATTTAATAAAGGTCAAGCAAGCTAATACCTAAGTCATTCCTCTTCAAATCAAAGCCAAAAATCAAACAAAAAAAAGTATGAGCCAGAGCTTAGAACAGACAACCTCTTATTCTATGAATTGGCATTTTGCAGATTTGCAGATTGTAAAAATGGCAGCTCAATGTAGGATTAATGCACTAAAATACTTCACATTGCAGGTATTAAATATCAAGTCAAATATAGAAGCTTTGAGAACCAAGTAACCTAGGGGCTTGTCTTGTGAATACCACACCCAACTTGGGAGGTATTGTCCACTTTAATCCGAAAATCTCACGGTTTTATCTCACAAAAGGCACATCACAAGTATGGATTTTAGTCTCAACTTATATACTATACCAATGTGGGATTGGGGTGTAACATGTATATTGCCCTATTCCATTGCCATACAAATATTATTACAGAATAGAAATTTATACCTGGACACCACCTTGAGCTTTAATCTCTTCATCATTATTGTTTATTTGCTCAACATTCATCGGCTGCGAATCGATCTGGGAACCATTTTGCTCCCCAGAATTAGTAGTAGCAAGCTTATCTCCACCATCATGCTCAGCTTTCTCCTACAAGCATTTAACATCTTAAATCAAAAACATTTCTTTTTTTTTTTCTCCAAAAAAAAATGCTAAGTGGATTCAATATTGCAAAACTATCACATGGATGTGTTCATTCACAAAAAGATGAATGCTTTAACACATAACTCATAACTTCTAGGATAGATTTATCAATAAAAATGCAATATTTTCTAAATTTTATCATAAAAAAAGAAAAAAAAAACCTTGTTTTTTCCTGTGATAAAATTAAAACAATTACCTTATCATTATTACTATCTGGTTCAGTTTCTGTCTCTGTAACTCTACAAATAATCCCTCTTTTCCTGCAAAATCTATAATAAAAAAATTAATTTAATAGATTTTCTTCTTTAGAAGAATTTAAAAATAAAAAAAAAAAAGTTACCTAGAGAGCTGGGAAAGCTTCAAGTTCCTTAAACGACAGCGTTGCGACTCAGTAAGAGTTGGAGAAGATAACAATGGCTGAAACCGAAGATCACAACAAGAGCTACACTGAGATAAGACACCAAAGTTCCCGCGAAAACTTGCTGCAATATTCATTTTTTTTTCTTTTTTAAATCCTAATTTCTCAAAAAAAAAAAGAAAATTTAATTCAAACGAAGCTCCAATTCCATTGGAAAATTGAATCGCAGATTTTAAAAGAGAGTTTGGATTTTCTTTGGAGTCTTATCCCCCTTTTGTTTTTTTTATTGTTCGTTGCTTCGAAGGAGAACCCGCGAGACCGATATTTTTGGGAGGTCTGAATATTGAAAGGCGAAACCAGATAGACCAATCATTTAATGACACGTGTATTAGAAACTGCGTGGATTATTTTGAGTGGGGACCTTTTTGACGAACATATCTAAATAGTTTTTTTGCTTTTTAGATAATAAAAATACCCTTAAATAAAAATTTAATAATCATTTAAGTTTATGATCAATTAAGTTTTGAATTTTTTTATTTAAATTAATTAAATTTTTAAAATTTATTTTCATTTAATTAAATTTTTATATATATTCATTCAATTAAATTTTTAGTTAGATAAAAATAATTAATTATTTTTTAATAAAGATTTAATTAATGAAAATAAATATTTAAAGATTTAATTAATTAAAAAAATAAAAACTTAGATAATTATTGCATTTTAATTTAAAATTTTTTTGATCCTTTTGTCTTTTCTTTTCACCTTTACAATTATTTTAATATTTCAAGTGAACATGTAAAAAATACTATCAAAAGTTGCATTTCAATGACAAAAATCAGTTTGAAGGACTGATCTCATGCCCCCATGTTGTAGCTATTTCATTGTGGTTTTGGGATGATTTGGTACCATAACACTAATCAGAAAACACAAGTATTTTCTCTTCTGGACATGGCAGAATATACAGATATGTTACATGTTATTAAACTTTTATTTCGATATAGATGCAAAACTAACAACTTGTCTGTTTCAATCTGAAACAGCAGATGGAGATCTAGTCGTATGATGTTTTTCACTCATCAATGTTTTATTGACAGTTAATTAGAACTGTCGATGGCTGATGTTAAGTAGATAAAATCTTCCTCGTCATCATTAGAATTTTAAAGATTTCTATTTGAATTAAATGAAAATTTATAATGCACTTAAAATTTAATTCAATTAAATCATGTAATCAAATGGTATTCGACAAATATAAAATTTAAATTTAAATATCTATAATCTCATTTTTTATTTAAAATTACGGCCTTTTTTATTTAAAAATAAAAAACCCCTAACTCATGAGCAAACTCAAAATGAACGCAAGCCTAACACATTGAACAATTGGACATTGTAGTGGCCGGTTCATGTGAATAAGAAATTTTTATATGAGATTACAAATTGTTAATTACATGATTTGGGTTTCAAGAGAGAAACTAGCCAATGTACAAGCCATGTGAAGAAACACCAGCCTAAAAAGATTACTGTTGCTACCCTTGACAAAATATAGATGTTGAGGAAATACAACTATTTATTAAGTTAAAAAGCTTCAATCTAATCAAGTCAGCAGAAATAAAATTAAATAATTAATTAATTATATAAGAGATAATAATTTAATGTAGTTCGATCTAACTGACCTACGTCCACAGATAATAAACAAAATCTACTAATTGTAGAGAATTACAAACATAGATCAAAATATATCCACTACTCAATAATTAATACTTATAAACTCCCTCAATATTCTCTAGTCTTATAGAGTATTCTTAATTTAAATAAACGCATACCAAGACATGCTTGGCTCCACCTGTAATAAAAGTCCCACAATCATCTTCTCTTGTGTGCCTTTACGCTTCATGCAAATCGATTTTCAAAATACGAACTCGAACTTCTTTCTTAAATCGTGCTCCTCTAAGCTTGCCTCTTCTCATGTCTCGAACCTTTATCTCTTCTCACATCTAGAACCTTCAGCTCTTCCCGCATTTCGAACATTGGCTCTGATACCACTTATTAGAGATCATCACAATTCTAATACTACTTGTTAAGCCAAAAAACCTCAATCCAATCAAGCCAGTAGAAGCAAAATCAAACGATCAATCAATCAATTACACAAGAGACAATAATTTAACGTGATTCGATCCAACTAACTTACGTCCACGGATGAAAAATAAGATCCACTAATTATAGAAAATTACAAACATACATCAAAACGTATCAATCACTCAATAATCAATACCCATAAACCCTTTCAATCTTCTCTAGTCTTATAAAATATTCTCAACTTAAACAAACACATACCCATATGTACATTATCAACGTAATCGCACATATACCCATATGCACTCATACATCATACCTATGTGGACCTTCTCAATCTCTTTTAATTCACTCACAAATAAACATACACACTCATAAAACATAAAGTCTCAATACTACTATGGGTATCTATCCTACAAAATCTTACAACTCTTTTACATCTTTTTCTCATATTTAATTTTGTAGAGATTTCATTTATTTATAATCATACAAATTTGTCTTTTAAGAATCTTTACAAACTTACTTTTTAAGAATTTTTTTTCTCATAAAATGCTTTTTCTGTAAGTCAAACTTGCTTATGGAGTGAGCGTGGGCACCGGTAGCACTTGGCAAAGAGCCTAAATGTATCGACTTACATGATGAAATTTGTCATGCTAGCCCAACCTCCCAATCTGAAGCCAACAACAAAGACCCGTATCACAATGAATTTGTTCACTGCATACACTGCTGTCCAGCTTGGGAGGAACAAAGGAGGCTTCTCAGCTGCATTCTGCTCACACAAGAATTCAAGGTTAATTTCTTGTTTTGATCTGCTTTTGATGTGAACAAGAATAAGACAACAGGTTTGCTTGGAAATGGTGGGTCTGAAAGGTTTCCTGTCGGGCAGAGGCTGATTTATAAGTGAGCATATGAGCCAAGGCAGGGATGATGTAGACAGTGAAGCTGACCAGAAGAGATCCTACAGCCGAGTTAATGGGACCAAAGAAAGGAAATATGATAGCCAGGAACTATATTGGTATCACCACAGGTAACCTGCATACTGCCCTTAAAGGCTCCAACATATGCTCTTTGTCTCATGCATCCCAACCACTTTCTCCCACACAAAGTACAATGGCGTACAGGCAAACCCGAATGTGATAAACTGTGAAATTGGAAGCCAAAACAATTTTGATCATGTCAGCTTCAATAATCCAATAGGACTGTATGATAGCATAAAGATTGGCCTGTAACAAACCTGGTGAATTAACATCAGGACAACTGTCGCATCACGCCAGGCAGAGCGTGGAAGGAGTGAAAAGGCGTTGGAATGAGTAAGGAGTTGATCACCAAAAGCCCAGTAGACGGAAGCAGCCGATGGGATTGTTAGGGTGAATACATATAGGGTGGCCAATAGATATATGTACTTGAACTTTTGAGGCTTCCACATTGCATGCATAATTTCACTGTAAACATCAAGATTTGTACAAAACTCAGCTTTACTCAACCGACGTGGCAGTCTGGTCAAAAGTGACCAAAGGTAACATTTTTGTTTTCTTGGAACTGTAGTAATAATAAGAACACCTACACAGTGACAGCATGTCCGCAGAAAGTATAGAGGATATTGGTGGCGCCAGTGAAGTACAAAACCAATTTGGCTGGACCTTGGTGAGTTACACCTTCCAACTGTCAAAAAAGAAGGTAAAAAAATTTGAGATTAAATCAAAAACTGAGGAAAGATTAGAATTCAGAACCATATTTCTTTGTTTTTACCGTGCCATGGACAAGGCCTGCAATGGTCAAATGCCATGCAGTGTAGGTGGTCATGCCAAGCCCCAGAAAAGACCAGATTCTATAGTTGTGAAACGTGGGGATGAACACTGTGGTGGCACAGCAAGCTCCAAAGATGTAAGTCCATGTCCGCTTGTCTAACTAGTCATTTATTTAATATATATTGCTGTAATCAACTCATAAAACATCAGAAATCAGTTGATTAATCCATCAAAGTTGAGAATTTAATGAGAAAAGTAGGCATAAATTAAAGAAATGGACCTGCCACAGGCTATAAGCTGAATGACAGATCCAAAGAGCAAAAAAGTGCAGTTAAAAGCCAATCCAGCAGCTTTCCAGTAAGGTCCCAATAGACCATCTAACACTTCAAACCACCGCATGTTAAAAAAACAAATTATTATATTGAAGAAAGAAGGAAATTAGAAATTTGAAGTAGAAATTTTAGTTTTTAAAGGGTCATATTGATCTTGAAAAGCTAACCTCTATGACATGGTCCTTGAAGCTAACATTCTCTTTCTCCTTTCTGCTTTTGTACTCAATATAAAGAACACTGATCAGATAAGCAGTCCAGCTTCCAAGAGCACCATAAAAAATCTGCAGAATAATCCCTGAAAGCATTCCCATTTGAGAGAAAGAATAGGGCATTGTTAACAGAACTAAAGCCATCTGCAATCCCACCAGGGTAGCGTTATCAGTTAAAAAAAGAACTAGTTTTTACCCTACTTTGATTGCAATCTTGAGCTGGGATTTTAGTACCTGGTTCGAAGCACAGCTAAACCACGCATCATAAACAGAACCACCATGCCAAAGAAGGCTCTTATCACTGAAAATGGAATCATCTCCCTTCTCTTCCTCTTTCTTAAGGCTTGGAACAATTGCTTCCTCTGCTTGTTTCTGTCCTGACATTTCTCACTTAGTATAGATCAAAAACAAACAAAAAATCAAACAAAACACAATAGCCAAAACCAATCAAGAAATTTTTTAAAAAAATAAAAAAAGCAAGCAATTTTAGAACATGAACCTCAAATATTTGACTATGTTTCCTTATTCCAGGGAGGCCCCAATTGACAGTCACCTATAATGGAGAAGTAGAGGAAGAAAAAAGGCCACTTTTTGACAAATGTGAGACAATCCGTAAATCAGCACAGCTTCTTTAACTGCTCTCAAACAAAGACTGAGAGGAAAGAGCAAGAAACCAGAGTTTTTGGGTGGCTGTTACAGCTTTGATTTTCATGGTTCAAAGGAGGTTACAAATTTATGTATCAGAAAAACTTATAATTCATAATTGCCTTAGAAGAAGACAGAAGAATCCCAACTCTAGAAAAAAAAAAAAAAAAAAAAAAACATGATTCCAAGGTTGGTAGTGCCTGAATTATCCTTCAAAAAGCAAGCTAAAAAACAATTTAAATGATTTTTTTTTATCATTTCCTTTGACACTGAAAAATCCAACAAGCTATAAAGATCTGCCAGCGTAAAGCAGCACCTTAGAAAGCAAAAAAGAAACCCATTGACAGTGTTTTTAAGCAAACAAGGAGAAAACATAAAAAATGCAAACACAACAAAAACAAAAACAAGAAGCAATGATCATTGTTTTCTGTTAAGACATAAGAGTGACAAAGAGATCTTTTAGGTTCTGCTTTTAACACTGTATCAGTGTCTGTGGGTGTTGTCTCTGTTACTATATTCCTATGACAATAATAAGCCTTTTTCAATGGCTTATCCATTGGGTACTGACACAAATCTTCGGTGGCAGAACAAAAATATTTTCCTTTAAATTAAACTTTTTTTATTCAAAATTTTCTTTTCTTGTAATTCCAGTGATAATGGTTTGGTTATTGGAGTATAACTTTGTGACTCAACTTTTATTCCAAAAGCATGTTATTGAATTGTTTGGAAACTTTTTTGAAATGACATAAAATAAAATCTAACTTTCACATTTACTTGTTCCATTACATATGTTAATCAAATTATTTATATAGAATGAATAAATAATAGCATGAATTGCATTTAATAATCTCAGGCAAATTAAAAATCGAGTGTTAATATGAAATGATACTTTAATAGAATGACAGTAGAAATGTAAGGCGAGTTCTTCATCCACAAAAGACGAGTCAATTTTTAAAGAGGGATGACGAAATAATTAGATGTATGTCAACTGAGTACCTAAGAGAATTGATTATATTGACCAAGTAAATGAGTGTAACACATTTCATTGAAAAAGAAAGAAAATTGCACTAAATTATAGAAAAAATATATGATAAATTTCTAGATTTGTTGCTTGAAATTAGATATAATACATTGAAAAATATGATAGAAGAAATAAAGTATCTTGATGATGAATTGATGATCAATTTTATGGTAAGATGTCATGGGAAATTTTTGTCAATCCTACCATCAATGTTTTCCAAAAACAATTAATAGAAGCAAAACAAAAAGCATTTTTGGCAAAGCCAATGAAGATTACTGACCAAGAAAAATTAGACCCTTTTTCACCAAACTCCTACAGGAAAAATTAGTGGCTTCCATTAATGATTTTGCCATTTGAATCAAAATGTCAAAATCTGATATGAGTCTTTTGAGCAATCAACCACTAAATCCTAAAAACTTGAAATGCACAATAAAACAACATTTATATGGAGGTATTGTCATATAAAAATCTTATCACTACCAACCACTTGATTTTCAAGTGTTTGGTAGAATAAATATCGTAGGTTTTATTTTTTTTTTTTATTTTGAGTTGTGGGGATTTTGTTTTATATAGTTTCTAGTCAAAATCCCATACACAACTTTACTTTATGCGCTAATATCAATTTCCAAAAATAAAAATCAAATAATATGTGTTTGGAAATAAGTGAGCTAAAAATAGGAAAAAATAGATTAGTTATACTAATTAGTAACATAGTGAGAGTAAAAAAATGGAAAAATTACAGAGGTTTAGTCAAATTAATTTATAAAATTATTTATCTAACAAATTTAAGTTTCAAATCAATGTTGTAAATTTTATTTTTATTTCAGATTATGATCTCTTTTGTAAAAAATAAATTTATGTAACATGTTATTTTTACGAGATTATATATATAAGGAAAAATTATAATTACAATCAAATTGTTGTTTTTAAAACTAAAATAACCTATATTGCTAATAGAATACTATATAACAAGGTTTTTTTTTTAATATTTCCAATTTCAATAGTATTTAAAATGTTTTTAAATAAAAAAAAAACTTTGTTTTTGGTATAATTGGGCAAGGTCAAGGTTGAAGGTCGTGTTATCTAAAAACCCCATAATTGACCAACTTATATAATAATAATAATAATAATAATAATAATAATAGTAAAGTTAAATTCGAGTTGTGAGTCAGACGCAATTAAACAATTGTTACAATAATAAATTCCTCAATCATTCTCTCAACTTCTTATAAAGAAAAAAGAAAATACTCTTGTAGGTCAATTTTGAGTTAAAAGTATAAAAATAAAAAATTGAGTTCAAAATAAGTTACAAATGTTTCAAATGGAGCTTAAGTAAGTCTTTTATTTATATCAGTTCTTGAAAATTAATCATAGAAAAACATTCTCACAAAAAATAAAAAACCATTTTAAATCATTTTTCTACATTAATTTTCAAATGATTCTGAAAATGAGAAGGAAATAAAGTTTGGTTCCTTTAATTGGTGACCTTAAAAGAATCATTTAAACTTTATTTCCTTAATTGGTGATCTTAAAATAATCATTTAATGCAATCTCATTAATCCATTTATCATGATCATTTAATTCAAGATCAGATACAGCAATCCTCAATGACATTGGACTTATCGATTGCTAGATTACTAACAACGATAATTAAACTTAAATCTTACAAATGAAATATTCAATTCTTATCAATTTAATCAATCTTTGTTGATATTTATTGTAATCTAATTCATCGAAGTTTATGAATAGATTAAGCAAAATTACTGTACTTTAATACATTAATTTTGAAACCAATCATTGCTCGTATTATTAATTTTCTGTTACATTTAGGTGCTCAACATTCCAACAAAGATTAACAAGGGTGCTGTTGAAATCATCACTCCTCTGGAGCTTGTCAATAAGGGTGACAAGGTTGTGTCTTCTGAGGCTGCACTTCTTGCTAAGCGTGGAATTAGGCCCTTCTTATATGGTCTTGTTGTCCTGTCTGTGTATGACAATGGCTCAGTCTTTAGCCCTGAGGTGCTAGATCTTACCGAAGATGACCTGATTGAGAAATTTGCTACTGGTTTATCCATGGTTACTGCACTGTCTCTTGCCATCTCATGCCCAACCATTGCTGCTGCACCATTATGTTCATCAATGCCTACAAGAATGTCTTGGCTCTTGGAGTTGCAACAGAGTATTCATTCCCTCGGCTGACAAAGTGAAGGAGTACTTGGCGGTATGGAATTGACTCTTTATATGGTGAATTATTTTTGAATTTCTATAATCCTGTGAGCTAAGTGAATTGTTGCATGCATCCAGGTTCCAAGTAAGTTTGCAGTTGCTGATGCTGGTGCTGCTCCTGCTGCTGCTGTTGCCGAGGAGGAGAAGAAAGCAGAACCTGAAGACGAGTCTGAAGACGATACGGGATTCAGTCTCTTTGACTAAGTTTGTGTTTATTACAATAAAGATTTAGGATTACAAATATCTTACTAATTTACTTTCATGGCTCCTATAATAAAAAACTGCTGTTTAAAGAAGATAATTTTATGGGTTTTTGACGATGAAACTTTTGTTCTAATCTTCAAGGCTAGGCCCAAGTGGTTAAAGCCGCTGATATTGCAGGCCTCGTTGTTGACCCATAGAAGTTATGGGTTTGAAAGACTATGGTCTAATCAACTGGGCTAGCGGTGGCACATAAGATAAAAGGTCCTCAGGTTCTTCAGCAAAACTGCAACCTGTGATTAGCTTATATATACATATATATATATATATATCTCTGAAAATTGTTTAGAAGAATGAGAGATTATTCCATCTCAAAAGTTAAAGTAAATCATCAATTCACAAAAGGATTTATGGATCTTTTGGGACATGTTAGACTTATAAATCGTCTATCAACCAAAAATCATAAGAGTTCAAACTTGAATGTTTCACATCCAAACCCTAAATTTTAACTATTTGGGTCAACTCTTATTAATTTAATAATTAACTAAGGTACCTTAATTTCAAACTAGTTTGTGCTGAATATTGCAGTATTAGCTCAGCAGGAGCCATTTGATATGATTCGGCCAGACCAACAAAATAGGCTGTGGCCTTCATTGTAAAGGCGGTTGAGGTGGATACTTAATCTTATCCTAAATGTTAAACAATGTAATGTAAAGCAACCATAACACTTGGTTGATAGTTTATAATTTTAGGATGAATCATTACCTTCTGGTCACCTAGCCACCCAAATATTTTTTAAATGCATTTGGAATAGTTTATTTGGTTGATTTCTTTTACTATATATATATATATATATATATATATATATATATATATATTGGAAATGTTAGCCAAATGCTCATTGCACAGAATGCATATTTGAATACCCATTTTTAAATTAGCAAGATAAATAGAAAGCTTCTTCTATATGAATGGACTGAGTCATTTTGAAAGAATCTGAAACCCTAGTGTTGGGCAATCACAAAAGTTAAACTAAAGGTGAGACTAAAGGTAAGACACCATGAGGTTCAGCTTCAAGCTGACCACAACTTTTTTGAACTTCACACGTTCCAGGACCATGCAATGGAAAGCAGTCCCCCCCCCCCCCCCCCCCCCCCCGGGGATTGTGCTGGAACCTTGGTGCTATTTTCATTATGACAACCCAAATGCTTGAATAGACCTCCGAAAACATGCCCCAAGGCCCCACTGCTACAAGTTCTGAACCTGGAAAATCTCTCCCTTGTGGAGCTTGAAGCTGACTAAGGGTGGGGGCCAATTTGCATGTTTACTGACAAATTATTTCCACAATATATATATATATATATGATATCTCTAACCTAAATCTTTTGCCAGCATAAAATGACAAAGCTGAGAGATTCTGACATTACATGCCATTATCTTTTGTTATCCACATGCATGTCACTGCATAATCACAGGAATTGATTAATAGAAAAGAGATTAGATGACAGAAATTAATATAATCAAATTACGTGAGCCTACCATTATCTTCCAAAATAAGCTGCCTGGATGACAGTTTATTCTCTGTATTTCTTTGTACTTTTAGGGGATAATTGTTGTCTCATATAAAACCAAGATCACATTTAAAAGGGATCAACAACAATATAATAAGTAGGTGGCTTTCTCTATTACTTTGTGCATGAAAATGAGAAACTCTAACTCATATATGAATTTAACCTAGTGGAAATGGAAGAGAATAAAACAAAAAGAAGTAAAGAGTAAATTCTACATAGAAGGATATTCAAAAGCCTAAAGGCATCTTGAAATGTCTTAGATGCTTGCCTATCAGTGTCAAGCAAACAGATCTTATCCCCATTTTGATCAACCAGCCGAAGAAATTGTTAAACACCCACAACCAAATATATATATATATATATATATATATATATATATATATAGCCAATGGGTTGATTCCTACAATCTTTCTTGATAGACAATCAATAAATTTAATATAAATTTTATTTTAGACCTGAGATTTGCTTTGATCCTAAAATTAAAAACCTGCCCTCCCTTAAACTTCTATTAAAAAAGAAGAAAATGACATTTTACTGCTAATTAATCCTACTTAGGGACAATATAATTTTCCTCTAATTTCCACTTCATCAACAGTGTAACAAGCTTACGTCCACCGCCCCATACCCTGGAATTTTTGTTACCCACGTTTCCATGTACAAGGCCACGAGCAGCGAGCTAAACATGGTCATCAAGTTTTTTTTTCAACTCAACCGAAAAATTGGTCCACCGTTCATGGAACTTGCTCGAACAATAATGGCAACTGTAGTTTGAAATCCTGTCATTGTCATGTTCTCAATTACTTGTCCTTGAACATATGTTTCTTTTTAACATTTTCACCTGTCTACCCTGGTAAGGCTGCAGATATAGAAAAAAATAACAGTTCTTACTATAATGCTGCTTGAACCAACTTGAATTCTGTCACGATAGTGGCAATGGGCGGTGCTTGATGATCGTCAGCTCACATAGTTGTGCCCAACATTGAGCCAACTCAAATGTCTGCAGCCACCCCATTGTCGTTTATAACAAAAATATTGCTCCATTAAACCCCAAAGAAAATGCCAGACAATTGATCGGTCAGAATTCATAAATAAATAAGCAAAAATTAAATTCAATTAATTATTATACTAGCTGAAGCTTAACCCCACCATTTCATATCCAACTTGACCTATAAAAACACCCTAGTGGCTGAGTCCAAACATCCCACTAACCAAAAAAGCACTGAGTTTTCAGTTTTCTTGCTTTGGCTTTTATAGTTATTTTGTTTTGTAAGAGTTCAACAATAAGGAGGAAAGAAGAAGGGAAATGGAGGGCAAAGAAGAGGATGTTAGATTAGGAGCCAACAAGTTTTCAGAGAGGCAGCCTATTGGAACTGTGGCTCAGAGCCAAGATGATGGAAAGGACTACACTGAACCACCACCAGCGCCACTTTTTGAGCCTAGTGAGTTGACCTCGTGGTCTTTTTACAGGGCTGGGATTGCAGAGTTCGTGGCTACTTTCCTTTTCTTGTATATCACCATTTTGACAGTCATGGGAGTTGTTAAGGGAGCAACTAAGTGCTCTACTGTTGGGATTCAAGGGATCGCTTGGGCCTTTGGTGGCATGATCTTTGCTCTTGTTTACTGCACTGCTGGAATTTCAGGTAGTTCTCTCTCTCTTCTTTTCCCTTGTTTGATTCTCAAGAAACAAATTTTCTTTTTGGGTTCTTTCCAAAGAGAAAAACAGGATGAAGAAACTGATAAAAATTAAAAACTTTCCTAAGCTTGATTTTCCCAACTCATCATATGCTTTCCAGGGTTTATCCTGCTACTGACATGTCAATAGAATAGAAGTGATATTTTACCCAGAAAAAGTGATTTACTTGAACTAATCATTGGGTTATTGAAGAATTATTATGGTGACGGTGGTGTGGTGAATAGGTGGTCACATCAACCCGGCGGTGACATTTGGGCTGTTCTTGGCAAGGAAACTATCCTTGACAAGGGCAATTTTTTACATGGTCATGCAGTGCTTGGGAGCCATCTGCGGTGCTGGTGTGGTTAAGGGATTCATGGGGAAGCAAAGTTATGGTGTTTTGGGTGGTGGAGCCAACTTTGTGGCTCATGGCTACACCAAGGGAGATGGCCTTGGTGCTGAGATTATTGGTACCTTTGTTCTTGTTTACACAGTCTTCTCAGCCACTGATGCCAAGCGCAATGCCAGAGACTCTCACGTCCCTGTAAGTTATCTTCCTCGATCCTTCCCAACAATTATGTACTTACAAATACATACATACATATATACATACATATGTATATATATGATCGGTTCACATGCACGCTTTCTCGTCAACAGTGGCGGATACAAATGGAGAAGTAAGCTGTGCATGAACATCTAGTCAATAATGAATCACTGAATTATGTACAATTTGAAGATTATTTGTTAGAAATGGAAGATCAAGTTATTTGATTTAATTACTAATGGAGGGCTGAATTTTGTGTTGCTAGATTTTGGCACCCTTGCCAATTGGATTTGCAGTGTTCTTGGTGCATTTGGCCACCATCCCAATTACAGGAACCGGTATTAACCCAGCTCGTAGTCTGGGTGCAGCCATCATCTTCAACAAGCACAAGGGTTGGGATGACCATGTAAGCCTCTAAAATTTTCTCACCCATTTTTTCCCCCTCACTTTTGCTGACTCTGGATGATATGCTTATCTACTTTGGTTTGGGTTGAGTGCAGTGGATTTTCTGGGTGGGTCCATTCATCGGGGCAGCACTGGCAGCTCTCTACCACCAAGTTGTGATCAGAGCCATTCCTTTCAAATCAAAGTGATCAGATCAATGGTCATGATTGTGATTATCATATTTATGGCCATTCATGTCTTTTTATCTTAAGATAAACTGAAAAAAACATCAGTTTGTTTGCGTGCCTGCTTATTTGTATGTAAGTAAATGTAATCTATGCTTGAGGGGAGCCTTCCTTTTACCTTGTTTTCTATAAGCTAAAATGTGAGGGTCGCTGATAGCCAATGGACTCATCTCAAAGTGAGTGGGCATTCTCTTTGTATGATGGCTGTGATTTGTGAAATGTCATTTTCATAATAACACCAACCAAAACCTGCTCCATTGTCTATTTCTCCTATTATATTGCTGCTTTGAGCTGTGATTCTAATACAATAACATTGAGTAGGAAGCAAGTACTAGCTCTATATATGATAATTGATCTTATCAATTCACAAGTGAATACATTTTTTAAATTCGAGAAAGGAATTCAAATCCTGTTCTTTTAAGTCATTAATCATTTAATCAATGATCGAATCGAATGTCAGTATATATTTGCATATTTAGCGAATATACCCACTATAAATTTTTGTTTAAAGATTATATCAATAGCTGTGGAAGTGATCACTGATCAGGTGAAATTCATAAATGGGGAAAATTTTAATGCTGTGAATTACCAATTCAAATAATTTGTTTACCAGATATCAGAAAGGGTTAAAATTGGTATAGGCTGCAGGATTTGGTGTATTTGCCTCATCACAAATTATATGAATAAACCAAAACAAATCAGCAGAGAGCTTCAGTTCTTAAACCAATTATATTTTAGCCTGCTTGCATCAACCAGAAAGCATATGCCAAAGCTTGGTTTTAGGTTCTGCTAGCACAATACCAGATGCTACCTGACCAGTTTGTCCAAGTCTCCAGTTTGTCCAAGTCTCATCGCTTTCCACTTGGCTTGAAGCAATCAATTTGTTTCCTGTGTTCTTTTCGTTATAATATTAACAAGTCATTTTCAATAATAGTAACTACTCAAAACCTCGGCTACCTTGAAGAAAGATGGCAGTGCCTGTGAGATATAATATAAATATATGAATTATTAGTATTTTATATTTTGCTTGTATCATAGCTCTGCTTATCAAAAGATGTAGATAAGTTAAGCTGACATTTCTCCTTGCCAAGCTAATGCAAATGTCATCGGTTTGACTTTTTTTTTTCCAATGAAATTGTTTCTTCCAAATATTATTCTCTTGAATGACACAAACCCAGCTCAGGTCAGATTTTTTTTTTATTTCTTTTGTTCATAATAACAACAATACTAACACCCCCTTATTTGATTATAGATTTAATAATTTATATATTTGTATCATATAAAATATTAAAATTTTGTGTATTCGTATCATATTTTAAATAAAAATTATGTGTTATAATTCATATCAATACGAAAATATAAAATATTTTTTTTTATTTTATTAAATCTATTTATAATTTTTATTAAAATTTTAAACTTTATTTTTTTATATTTTTTATTTGTATCATTTTCTTATCTGTCTTATATAGTATTCAATTTGAAATGACTAGGACTGGTGATTATCTCCCTGCATGAAATCCTCAACTAGAATCTCTGAAACCTTAGCATATAACTTGTTCATAACACCTTCTCCAATCTGCTGTGAAAGCATGGGTTCTGTAAAGGGCTCTGATGCCTTTAGCTCTAGACTCAGGGCCAGACCATACATTTTGATCTTCAAAGACTGAACTTCTTCTGGGGATGGTGTATGGTATGGTACATCGAAAAAGTCTAATTTCTCTTCATCAATGAGTCCCTATGGACCAAAAGTGAGTACAAAATTGATTAAGCAAAATTTATTGTCAGAACTCGACTAATTTAACTGATGAACCTTTCCCTTTGTGGTTGTACTTACTACTTAAGAATGGAGTTTTACATTTAAAATTGATCATCGGATAAATTGACATGTTATTAGAGTTAATATTTAAAGGTTATGGATTTAAAAGAATTATAGGTCAAAATTTAAAATTAATTACCTGTTAAAATGGTTTTATTTTTTCAATTAAAATTTATTTTTTCTTTATTGATGTCAGACAACTTATAAAACCAGATATCCGATTTTTAAGTAATAAAAATAGGTTAATGTGGTTTCATAAAATTTTAAGTGTTGGGACATAGTTGCTGAGTCGATTGCCCCTGACATTTTTATTAAGGGTGATTTGATTTTGTTTTTTTAATATTGCATAATGTTATAAATTTATAAATTTTGATATAAATCCAAACTGAACCTTTATATGATCCGAACCGAATATTATAAAGGTTTAGTTTGGTTTAATTTATCAATTTATCAATTTTATTTTTTATTTTTATATATTATTTTAATATATTTAAATAAATTTTGATATAAAATTATTATTTTATTTTGTAAAAATTTAAAATATATATAATTTAATTTAGTTCGATTTTTCACTTTTTGATTGAAATTCAATCCGAACTTAATATATATATATATATATTTAATATCTGAATTTAATCTAAACTGAATAAAAAAATTAATCCAAACTAAATCAAACATTAATGTTTCGAATTGATTTCGATTTTCTTAATTTTTTTCTCACGGTTAATTTTCCTTCAGCCTAAAGAAACGGGCTAACATTAGGCTCTGAGATAGATAGAAAATATACGGCCTAAAGAAAACGGGCCGATGTTGGGCTCAGACGGATAATATTCAGCTTCTATAAATAGTATTAAAATTCGAATCATCTCCCCGAAACCAAAACCCTAAACTGTCGTCCTAGTGCCGCTTCCTTCACAGTCTGAAACCAAAAGGACAAGATCGGAGACACAAGATGGCGGCCAGCAATCATACGGTTTTACAGTTCAATGCGCCGGCAACGGCGAGCGTGTCGGCGAAGGTTCACCCTCTCGTCATATTTAACATATGCGATTGTTACGTCAGGCGTCCTGACCAAGCCGAGCGCGTCATCGGAACGCTACTCGGTTCGGTCCTCCTTGACGGCACCGTCGATATCCGTAACTCCTATGCTGTTCCTCACACCGAATCCTCTGAACAGGTCTCGTAAAAATTTTTGTATTTTTTTTTAAGTTTTAAAGTTTGGTTTTTTGCTAGAGATCTATAAGTAAGTGTTGCCATTGTCTGACTGATAAAGATGAAATCTTTTACATTCACTGCTTTGCGTGCTTCATTCGTATTTAGACCTGGCAATCTAAAATATGACACGATTACACGATATGAAAATACAAAACATAGGTGTCACGGTTTAAAATTTTAGTAATTACTATATATGGGTTTAACATAACTAAAAATATATATTTAATATTTTGTGTTGATACAAATTATCACATGCAATTTTCATGTAAAATACAGCACAAATTTTAATATTTTACAAGATACAAAGACACGAATCACAAGTTCTATTCGTATTCATGTTATTCATTATTGACCTAAAAAAGTTGACTTTTTAAGTGATATGGAATAGTTATGTTTGCTCTGAAGTCTGCTAGGTAATAATAAAGACAACATGTTTTCATAGGCTTAGAGCGGTTGTACTTTTATTTTTAATTGCTTTTGTAATTGTTCAGTTTGGTATGGCTGCAGGTTGCTTTGGATATTGAATACAATCATAATATGTTAGTCTCCCACCAAAAAGTGAATCCAAAAGAAGTCATTGTTGGATGGTAATTCTCATCTCCCTACCAAGTTTTATTGTTGAAGCTCTTCAGTTCTAGTAAGGTGTTATGCAAATATAGGACTAATGATCATATTAAAATCGTCTCTACAATATCTTTTTTTTTTTCCGCTGTCACAGTTGAACTGATTGACTACCATATGCAAGTTTGTATATTTCCGTAACAGTACCAACTTAGCTATTAATTCTGTGTAACTTTCCAGGTATTCAACTGGGCTTGGAGTCACAGGCAGTAGTGCTTTGATCCATGATTTTTATTCTAGGGAAGTGCCTAACCCTGTTCATCTCACGGTGGATACGGGATTTAGGAATGGAGAGGGTACCATAAAGGCTTACGTTTCTGTGAATTTAGCTCTTGGAGACCGACAACTTGCTGCTCAATTTCAAGAAATTCCTCTTGATCTACGTATGATTGAAGCTGAGCAAGTCGGATGTATGCATACACTTAAACTATATTAGATACCATGTTGTATCCATTAAGATATTGTCTATTTTTTATCTCCCTTTCTAAGCACACACACGTGTGCGTGCACACTTGAACGCATTCTCACCTGGCCCTATGCCTGTTTAAGAAGGTTTGTAGCTGCAATAGGTAGAGGAATGCCTGAAGCTGATCAGTTGGCCCCTGTATGATTTGTATTTAATATACATCTTTGGGTGGTTGGTGTGTTGGAGGGTTGAGGGAGTGCTGTGGCTTCAACGTTAGTATCTGGTCTTTGTTTTTCAGGGCTTTGTCTAAAGTCTTCTCGGTGGGGGTGTTTTATTTTTTAGACTATATGCCATTTGAGTATTGAACTATTAATCTATTCTGAAAACGACCTTTTTTTTTTTAAAATTTGTTAAGTCTGGGCCCCAAGAGTTAATACAAGTATCCTGATAATTGTGCTGGCAACTAATGCTGCTTTACAATTTGAGGTTCAAAGTATTCTTGTATCTTCTTTTTCTTTGGGGTGTTTAGAATGATAACTGAATCAACATGGTAGCAGAAGCTCAACATCCCCCCTCAGACATTTATTCTATAGTGCTTCTGATGAAGAGGAATATTTATATGTTAGTAGTTAAGTAGTTCTACCCTGCATGATTTATCATCTTTCTTTCACTGTGACTGCGTATAAGAAATCTTGATGCAATATAATTGAGATTTTTTTGTTTTGATTCAATCTAATTAATGAAATTTGTTATAAAATATAGTTGACATCCTCAAGACAACAGCGGTTGACAAACTGCCAAATGATTTGGAAGGAATGGAAGTCACAATGGAAAGACTATTGGCATTGATAGATGATGTCTACAAATACGTTGATGATGTTGTGGTACGTATTTTACTCTATCGTCTTTATTTTATTCTGAGCTGCTGCCATATATAACATTTGTTTTCATTCTCAGGAAGGGCGCATTCCAGCAGATAACAGCATAGGTAGATTTATATCAGATACGGTAGCATGCTTACCTAAAATATCTCCTCCAGCTTTTGATAAGCTTGTGAATGATGGTCTTCAGGTAACTTTAAGTTTAATATGTTTCTGAGTATCATAACAATGGTTTAAAAGTTGACATTGAAATAAAACTTTGGTGCTTTGGCATCGACCTCTTGATATTAATCTTGTTATTTCTTGTTAGTGTTAAAATCCTTTCATTTCTGGAATGTTACATACGGCTCTAATTCTTGTGGCTCTTGCCTAATGCAGGATCAGTTGCTGTTACTATACTTGTCAAGCATCACCAGGACACAACTCGGCTTAGCAGAAAAGTTGAACACAGCTGCTCAGATCCTGTAACTTCTGTTGTAAGTGATAACTTTCTGGTCATAGGCTGCCATACTTCGTGAATTGTGGGCATTTTTCACTTAAAAAGTTTTTGTATTCAGAACAGGGAATTAAAATCTTTGAGATCTAAATATTATTTTTCTTACTTGATGTGATAATTTATTAATGTGATTTTTATTTTTCTTTTGAATTACTTGATTTATGCATGAATCGATAAATTTCACATTTAAGTTACATGTCCTGTCAAGAAGTACAAATATTTGAACGATCTGAAAAGTAGCATGAACTGATTATAGGTCGTAGTTTCGGGTTGGTGCAAACTGAACTGATTAGTCATAGGTACAAAAACATAGTTTAATCTCCTCAAGTGATCGATAAGCAAAGAGAAAAAACTCCATGAAACAAGCGCCTCGAGCTAAAAAAACGTGTCGTCTTGTAATTGGTTTGTCATCAATAATCCATAGAAGCCTTTGTCCCCCAAACAGTCATATCCAACATTCAAGCTGTTATTGCTTTTACAATGTATTCCTATGATAATTTGATCTCAAGAATATGTGTTCCTCCCCTGATTTTGCTGCCTGTTTTCAGCTGACCATCCACCTTTCCACCCCCCCCCCCTCCTCAATTTCTCTTCATTAGTTACCATTTTCCCTTCGTTTCTTTAAGCATTTTGTTATCACACATTTGGCACTTGAATGCTAATGCCATGGTTTTATAGATGCACTTTCTTCTTCCATTTGTCTCATGAAAAAGAACAAAAGCTTCTGGTGATTTTCCATGCTAGTGGACCTAAGCAATAAATCGATTCATGTGCCTTGGTCAGTCACTTGATATTTGGATTCAGTGAATACACCCACAGATTAGCATTCACATGAAATCTTCATGGCTGCAATAATTGGTTGATATAGGAAACTTTAACATCTGACTCATTCCTTCTCTATTTTAGATTTTTTTTGCCCTTTTTCTCTACCGAAAATGTGATATTAATGAATTTAGATATTAGTTTAATTGATTTCCGTAATTATTTTTAAAAGATAACCTCTAATCGAATCCACTTGGTGACTTTTTATTGAAATCATCTTTAAGACATTTTGTTTTATAGCAATCTATCTATTTATGAATTTTTTTTGGATTTTTTCATTAAAAAATAACATTTAATAAGTCTTGATTCAAAATCTCAGCACCTTCTATGAAAACAAACAGAAAAAAAATGACATCAATGCTACTGCAATGGCACTACTGAGGTTCAATTTTTTGAAAATTACATAAGAGTTGACCCATCCATTTTTTCATCATGAAATCAGAAAAACCAGACGGGTAGCTTTCCTTTGTTTTTTTTTTTTTTTTTTTGACTTATTTTTTATCAACTTAGACAACAAGTCTCCTTATCCCAATTTGTACAAGCTAACGTATATTTTTTTGGCCAATTATTTATACAACCTAAATTTAAAGGCTAAATCGAAAACCATCATCAAATTCTTCCTTATCCAGTTATAGCCATATCCTTTGATGAGAATTTTTTATTTAATATTATTCGAATTAATTTGTCACCGTTAAAATTAAAAATTAAAATTTTAATATTTTACTCTTTCCCAATGATTTTATATGATTAATGGCAGTCTTAAACTTCATTTATGAAGGGAAAATCAGAATTATTCAAAAAAAAAAAAACAATTGCCTTTTGTTTTGGGCAAATGAGAGCAAGTGAAAACCATAAACTTAAACGATTCTTTAAAAGAAATACAAAAAAAAAAAAAAAAAGCAGCATTTTCTTACACTTAATTCAAATTTACTGATTAAAAAGTTCAAAACAGAAAAAAATCACCCTATCCCGAACTCCGGCTCAGCCATCCCGAGTCCATCAACGGTCTGATTTAAAACACGTAATCCTCAAATCACCATCACGACCGTTAAAATTAACTGGAGACATATTGCAGGAACTCAAGATCAGATTCAATCCCAGCCATCGCTTCAGGCGCCAAAACAACTTCCAGATCAACGCTCCCATTTCCCTCCCGCCCTGGAAAAGCGGAGATCTTCCCATCAAATTTATTGGCCCCACCGCTCCTAACCGCCAACGGCCGTCCCCACCCAAAATCATTATCGTACATTGGAAACCTCGGAGAGCTCCCCATCGTCATCGACGCGCCGTCGAGGTTGCCCAACGGAAAACAGCGCGGATCCTTCTCCCACTCCTTGACAAAACGCCGCACCGTTTCGTCGTTGTGGGCCTTCACGCTCTCGTTTAACTGCTCCGCACACCAGCGTAGATCACGTGACGTGACGTCACCTGCTGACGCGTACGTTGGAATGCTTTGAATCGCGTTCCCGAAATATAAAGGATCCAGCTGCGGGTTCAGCCTGTGACGGCAATTCACCGCCATTCTGAACGTCGTCGTTTGGGAAGACGAAAGCTTCCTCGCACGTGTCACCGCTCGCCAGAGAAGAGCGCAAAGTGACTGAAACGACGAAATCTCCGCCGTATTTGAAACCGAAGCCGAGGTTTTGAACAACCAATTCTTCCCGTTACCGTTATGGTACTTGTCGTTACTTTGCTTCCCGAGAATTTCAACGGCGTTAAAGTTTCCGTCAATAAGAATCTCCCCCTTCTTCTTGTTGACTTCGGCTTTGAGTTCCAAAATGGCTTCTCGGCTGAAACTGAAGATTCTCTCCCGTAATATCTCGTTTTCGTTAAACGTAACTTTGGGCCCACCTTCTGGCACTCTTAAAATCGCCGATGAAATCAAAACCGAGTCTCGCAAAAAAACCGGTTGCCTTGCGATTTTTTCAATGCTCTGATTATTATTATTATTATTACTAATTTTTCTGCAAATTTCGGCGAAAGTGTTGAAGAAATTCCAAAACGACGTGCCGTCAGTCACCGCATGGTTCACAGAACATCCGATGAAGATTCCATCACCGAGTTCAGTGACTTGGACGGCCATGATTGGTCTAAATTGCCCTTGGTAACTAACCGTGCTGTCGAAACAGAAAAACTTCTGAACGAACTTGGGAACATCGAGGGGACCAATGACGTCACGGATAAACAAACTTGCACACGAGGCGTGGTAGAACTCAACGCCGCCGTCGTTGCAAGTAACGTAAATATAACCTTTTCGGTCGGTGCAAAGACGGCCGGCGAGAGGAGGGAAAAACGACAGCGTTTTGGAAAGGGATTGTTTGAGAAGGGAAACGAGTGAGTCGAAGGGAACGGGAGGGCGCGTGAAGAGACAACCTTTTTGGATGTAATGACAAGACAGCATTGGGAGATCTGAAACTGAGAGTTTAATGTCTCCTAAATTCGATTTTCGGTCTGGGAAAATGGTTGATTTTGAGGCCAAAGTAACAGACAGAGCTGACGAAGCCATGACTCTGAGTTTCTTCTCGAAGTGTCTGGTTGGGGAGCGAGAGTGAGGGAAATGTGAGGGGTTGGAATGGGCATTTATAGGATTTGGGGGTGCATGCACTTCAACTTGGTGAGATTGTGCCTTTTATTTTATTCTATTAATTTAATGAGTCTTTGTTCTTATTCTAGACTGGTTTTTGTTTTGTCTCATGTGACTAAACTTTTTGTTTCCTTTTTTTTTTTTTTTTTTTTTTACAACAACCATAAAAAAAGCATAATTATAAAATATTACTTGCACAATTTTACTTGATAATAAGTAATTAAAATTTGAAGTCAATTTTTTTAGTTTGGGACTTAATTTAATTAGTTCATACAATTATTTTTAAAATATAAATTTTAAAAATTTAAATTTAAATTTAAACACACATAATTTATATGAAAAATTTCTTCAAGCGTAAATTTAATTATAATAATCATAAAATTACGTATTTAATAATTTTATACATTTAACTTGATAGTAAAGAGTTTTAAAAAAATCAGAAGTTCTTATTTCATATTAAGATGATTGAAGTATTTGAAATTTATTCATTAAGAACAAGTAATGTTGGGTTAGTTTGATATATGTACATGCAAAATTCTCTTACTCAGAATATTTTGTGCAATGATTAATATAAGTTCCATTATTCAAAGAAAAGAAGTTGAATTTACTACGATTTGAATTTATTTTACAGGTTTGCAGCTAAAGGGATGAATTGAACAAGTGGGACTAGTGGGATAATGAAGAAATAGCTACCTATATGTAGGAGAATTCTGCAAATTGAAGGAAGCAAATTGAGGAAAAAGAAAATCCAAAGGGAGAGATTTTTCCTTCGAATCTCAGGAATCTATCAAACTAGAGCCTATATATCTTGGATTAATACACAAAAAAGCCCACATATGCGAGATTTGCATGCCTCACGCCCATCCATCCAATCCACAGACCAAATCTCTTCTCATTTACCTTTGAGTTTACAAGTTTTGATTCAAACTAATATATGTGTTAAAACATGCTTGGCAAGCAATAAATATTTCTAGTCTTTTGACCAATTGCCCACTGATATTCAAGAGATTAACTTAGGGATTTAAAATTTGATCGTGACCATATTTTTGGTCACATCGTATATATCATAGTTATATATATATAATAGATAAGATAATAATAGTCATTCTTATTGCAATCGTTAGTTTTCTTAAAATTTTCACAATCTATAATAAAATAAAGCAAAAGAATAGTTTAATATAATAATATTTTTTATTATATTTAAAATAATTTATAATATTTTAATCTTACATTTATAGGCTAAAATAAAAATTTTCACATATTTTAGTTATAATTCAATAAATATGCTATAAAATTTATAAATATATTATTAAAAAAATGTAAATAACAGTTTTAACGTCTTATTATGATCACAATTTTTATTATACCATTATTTGTGGATGAAATATATCGTTATTTGTGTAAATGACAATTCACACTTTCATTGCGATGAATAACGATGACAGAAAATGACAATAATATTAAATAACTATTGCTCGCATCGTAGATGTTATTTAAATATATGGATTAACCAATGAAAGTTGGAGCAAATTGATTCTACTTCTATTAGGATATAGTATCATAAACTCTAATAATAATCTATCAATCATCACTTCAAATAAAATAAAATAAAAAGATATTAAGATATGATTTACTAATTACAATACACAATATTAGTAGATTTATTATACCCATAAAATATTGTGAATATATTATCTTAATAGTTTGGTTTAAAATAATATCTTAACATTTTTTAATCATATAATCAGATGTGTTTTCAAACTTTGCTTGTAAATAATATCTTTTTTAAATAATTTTAAGGGTGTGTTTGTCATATAAATTTGATATATTTAAAATTTTATTCATGAAATTATTCCTGAATGGATCTTAGTTGAAAAAAAAAAATTTCCTATCTCTTACCAACTTAGCTAAAACCATTTTGGTATGTAATCTAAGAATTTGGTTCACTAATACTTATATTTATTTTTTCTGTTAAAAAAGCTGAATCGAATCTCTCTCATTTTTCCCAAAAAAAAATAAAAAGTTTGGCTTGAAATAAGCTTTATCCCATTTCTCAACCTGCTCAAGATCTCATGACAAATCAAAATTTTCATACCAAAACAATAAGATTCCATCCAGCTAAGGGTAAATATAAGATCGTATCAAGTGAATTCAGTTTGATTTTGTTAAAATAATATATAAATGTATAAAATTTAATTTAAAATTAAATTAAATTTTCGTGTAATTCGATCGGATCAAATTTAAATTTTATTGGTTTAGTTTATTAATTTTTTAAATTTTTAAATTTTGGTTTTTATATATTATTTTAATATAATTTTTAAATACTTAAATAGTTTAGGTATAAAATAATTTTTTTATTTTATAAAAATTTAAAATATATATAAATTAATAAAAATATTATTCAATTCGATTTATTTTTTATTTTTATTTAAAATTTGATTTAAATCTAATAAATATTCATTATTCAAATTTAATTCAAATTAAATAAAAATAAAATTAATTCAAATAAAATCAAATATTATAATTTTAAAATAATTTTTTATTTTTCAATTGTTTTCTCACCGTTTAATCCCTGCGGACTCCTTTGGATAGTTCTGAATTTTCTGTACGTTGTCAAAAGTCGGCTGAGACAGAAACTCCCAACCTAAAGAAAAAAAGTCGGCTGAGAAAGAATCCGATTAACTGTTTTTATGTATTCCTGAACCGTCTCATCTGATAATTTTAATTTCATTATTAACTCAAAAGCTACTTGAAATTATTTGATTCACAATGGAAAGAATCTCTCAAAACCGCCATTTCTGATTGGTCGGCCAGTGGGATTATTAATTATTTAAATTTTTATTATATAGGATGAATATATATTAAAACATTAATTAAAATTAAATTTTTTGTTTTATAAACCTTTAAATAAACATTCATGTTTGCAGCTTACATAACTGTTTGACTTAATAGTTTAAAAATAATTTATGAATATTTATAAACAACCCCCTTGACATTTTGCCACGTGTATGACAGTTTTGTTTATACCGACCATGAACAATTGCATGATTTATTATTGTTTTTGCTGTTTTAGTTGGTTTTAATGTATTATTTTATTTGATGATTGTTTAGGACATGAAGTGAGTGTTGCAGTGAATCTTCGCATGCATATGTAGCTTACAGACAGTTCAAGAACAACCCATGAAAGTTAGTACCTGAAGAATTTTGTTACGTTCAAGAAAGGTTTTATATAGGATGGGTGAGAATGAATCTAGTTATATTCGATTTGATTTTTTGAATAATATATAAAATTATAATTTTTTTAAATTTGATTTAAATTCAAGTCAAATTTTTATTCAATTTGATTTGAATTAAATTTTATTGATTCAATTTTATTCATTAATTTTTAAAATTTAATTTTTATATACTATTTTAATATGATTTTAATACATTAAATACATTTAAATATAAAATAATTATTTTATTTTATAAAAATTTAAAATATGTATAAAAACTAATAAAAATATATAATTCAGTTTAGTTCAATTTTTTTTGGTTTTTCATTTTTCAATCTAAAATCAAATCCAAATCTAATATATATATTTAATATCCGAACTTAATTTGAACTGATAAGAAAAAATCGATCCAAACCAAACACTATAATTTTGAATAAATTTTTAATTTTCTCAATTTTTCTCCTACCTTAATCCAATCCTAATTCTTGGTTTTTTCTAAAATGGAGTTTGGATTCGAATTTATATTCTTAATCCTTTTAAAGAGATAAAAACAATTAAGTTAAATTTAAATTATCGATGAAATGGTCAAATGATGCTTATATAATCAATTTAGTAGGAAGTACATTTGTACAATTCAATACATAGAATTTGATCAGCAGCCAGCCAAAAATTAGACATTCTAAGCCAATGCCAAGCTCTTGATAAGAAAAAAAATACAGAGAAAGTAGCCCTAAAAAGGAAAGAGGACCAATGGAAACAAATAATGTTGTTTCCCTTCAATATTCCTTTATGGTTGGTGATCCAAATTAATATGTTCAAACTCAATGAACTTGTACATGTTTCCAAAACCTGATCATATCTTTTTTGACAAGTCCAAGTTAATACGTATTATCCTATCTTTGACTGCCTAAGATTTGATTGGAAACACGTGAAAATGGAAGACATAAGGTCAAGCAATGTAGTAATTTCCATCATTACCCTATAATGGTTGTTAACTTTCTCTAGAACCTCCTTTAATTTTCCTTCCCACCGTTTTTGTGAATTAAATCGTGCTATTCTGAAATCCAATGGTGTTTTTCGTAGTAGTTCAAGAGGTTGGTTTACTTTTGCGTATGCTTCGTCTGCTTTGTTTTTCTTCTTCAGACGCATTTGGCATGATGTAGAACCCTGTTTAGAGATGTTTTTGCCGGTATATATTGATCCAAAATTTGATGCTCAAGTGGAATTTGGAGCATTCGAAAAACTTGGAGATCCAACTACAAGAAGACAAGTAGTCTAATGGAAGATTGCTTTGTTATTTTCACTTCTATTTCTTGTTTGTGATTTGACATAGGCTGCTGGAAAAATCTTGAATTTTTAGTCTAATAATTAAGATTTAAATTCAAACAATCTTAAATATAAAAAAATATAATTATATTAATCGTAAGGTATGTATTTAATCACCATTAAAATTTGTAGTTGGAAATTTGCCTTTTTATTTCTTTAATTTTAAATATTCTTTTATAATTTAATTTATTTATCTTAAGATGTTAGGATATCCTGATTTTCCAATCTAATCAATCATATATGTAATTGACTAGTTATCCTTTAATATGCAATGTGCTCAAATAATTAATCCTTCTTCAAGGAATATCAAATAAGATTCAAATATATAATGAAAAAATAATTTTAGCACCGATGACACTGAATATTTGATTCAACAATTAATTTATACTTATCTTTACGATAGCAAAATTATACAAATAAAACTTAGTCTAGTAGGTAAAGAGATGAGTTTCCTTTCGTATTGTCAATCAGTGTTTATTTTTTATAGGAAACACTTTGAAAATAAAATTTTAAATACACCAGATTAACATAAAAGGTACACACTTAAAATAATTTGGAGAGGGCATTAAAACTAAATAAAATTTAATGATATTTATGATCATTTAAAAAAAATAAAAAGTAAAAAAGTGATTCTACCCATAAACATAATTATAAAAATTATTTATAATCCAATAAAAATAGAAAGAGTTTGCTCTTTGTAAAGATGGCATCAAAGTAGGGGAAAGGAGGCAATGAACCTTTTATCAAACAACAAAAATCAAGGTACCTACTGCTCATTATGTGACGTTAGCATCTTACTTTATTAGTTAATGTTTCAAACAATTCAAATGTTTGAAATTAACCCAAACTTTTTTAATAATTAATGGTTGAATTAACAATAATTAAGGGTTGTTGCACTTGTTTTTGTTCATTGAATTCTCTTGCATTGCATGGGTTCCCACTTGACGTTCTTTGAACTTACTGCTACTTTCATACATAGGCCGCCCACCAAAATTCCAAAGATTGTGACAATTTTTTCTTTTTTTTAATGACTTTGTCTATAGCTTCAAATGATCAATGAATCTAAGCCGGTTTTGCGAGAATAAATTATTCTAACAATGCAAGCCGAAATTTGTCAAACAGACAAAATGGAAAATAATTAATTAAGAATTAATTTCAGTTTACATACAAAAGGATATAACTTATAAGCGAATCCAACTGTCCAAAGGGATCGTCTTTGAGGTCACATTCAAATGGCTTGAACGCATTAACTAGAGAGGGATATTTGCATGGCTAGCTAGTCCCACACGACCAGCTTTGAATCATTTTAAGATCGATTCCAATATTTCATGGCAAATCGATTGCTTTTCGCGCAAAAATGAAGAATCCCACTTTGCCAATAATTTTAATAACATGTATGAAAACACTCCCTAATTACTTGGATGTTATTAGGAATCTTGGATGGGGAACGACTCCTTTGATGGGTGTCGCAATAGCTTTATTTCCGATATTTTTATATGGAGGTTTATAATTCTTCCATTTTATTGGATGAAATTTCGTCACATTAGATTCACGAGAACCATGAAACCTCATTTTTCAATAACAAAAAGTTAAATTTTTAGTTCTCAGATTTTTTTTAGCCCATTCTATTTTGCTCGTTCGATCGCGAAAATTTTTTGTCTTTGTATTTTCGATATATGGGTATGTGACTTGCAAAATGAATTTTTCTCCTCTTAGTATAAGTTAATTGATAATTAGAGGCAGTTTAGTAATTTAAGTTGAATTGACATATTAAGCCGATCTAAACTCACGGATCCATATCAGTTTGACTACCTCAACAATCTACATATTAAACCTCCGGGATACTAACCTGTCATTAGGGATATCAATGGGTAGGGTAAAGTATTTTTCATCCTTATTTTCGGATTTTCATATTATATCCATCCCTATATCCATATTCAACGGATATTTTAAATATATCTCTATCTCTATTTTCATGGGTATTTAATAGATATGAATAATTTCCATTCTTATAGTTTTTTTTTTTTTTAAAGGTAAAAACTAAAATTTTATTAACTTTTTTTTATCCTGTATATTTGGTGGTTTTTTATAAAAATATATATATATTAATATATATTTTCTCAATAAAAATATATTATATTTAATTAATCTAAAATAATAATTTATATTATTTAATAAAAATCTATATACTAAATATATGTAAATATATATGTAGGATATGGGTATAGGTTAGGTATTATATTATCTATCTCTATTCTTGCATCCAATAAAAATTTAAAATCATATACATTCCTATCTCAATTTTCATACCTACAATGTAATACTCATCTCATTACCATTAGAATAAAAAATCAAATTTCTCATTAAGAATGGATAAAATTAACATCCTTATTTGTCATGTCTCAATGGACATTCTACTACTAACTCAGCTTGAACCTACTAGGTTAGGTCTAATCCCCTATGACTGACTTTGAAGCTGACATCGAACAGCCCAAGCTGCCCAAGACTCCTATTTTACAGATATAAATAGCACCGTTGAGGTATCTCTCATCTATCTTGTTTTTCATACACTTTTATACTATCTCTTCCTCTTACCTATTAAAGTTGCTTTCTGATTTGAATATCGAAATAGAAACGTTAGGACTATTCTCAGCCTTTGTTGTTAACCAATCTTTTTTTCTTTCCTGTGCTTTCAGTGTTTTACTCCTCTAGGACAGATCAGCACAAACATATGACTATTCTAAACAATTGGCTGGCAACAAGGGACAAATTGAAAGCATGGGGAATAGAGGTGTATAAACAATGCTACTTGTGCCAACAGGAAAGAGAATCCACGGAGCATTTATCTTTTTTAGTGTGGTTTTACAAAAATTATTTAGCAAGAATATTACAATGGGCTGCTGAGTTACAATGGGCAGTTAGTAGAATGAAAGGGAAAGCATTGATCTCGATCATCTTGCATATTGCATGAAGTGCCTTCATCTATCAGATATGGAGAGAAAGGAATTGCAGATTGTATAAGAAGGAAGAGGAGACAACGGAACAAGAGATTGGTCGGATTAAGTACGATTACTTGTATATTTTTATTGTAATTGTTTTATATTAAATGCATATAAAATATAAAATTTATTATGTCAAATTTATATCTATATATCAAACATTGCAAAACAATGTTCTATTTTTATCAAATTTATAAATAATTTTATTAAAATTTAAATTGTTTTATATCATAATATCGTAATTAATCTAAATTATAAATTGTTGATGCTTGCTGTCACTCCTAATCCCAAGCAAAGTCGGCTCAGAATCTCAACTGTTTTAGCTAATATTGAACTGTCTCATCAGATTTAGTTATAATACCATGTCTTCTTCTCTAATCATTTTACAATTTATTTTTTAATTTTAATTAACTACTGAAAGTCGGCTAATTAAGCCATTTTTTGATTTGTCGGCTTGTTTGACTTGGCGTTGAAGATTATTTTTAAGATTTGAAGTTACCTTTGACATCTGCCACGTGTGTGACAATTCAAAACAATGAATTATTTCACTTGGTTTTATTTTTTTATTGCTATTTTTTAAAAATTATCCAAGAGCTCGGGATCAGAGAGTTGTGTTGCAGTGAACCTTGGCATCCGCAAATTACCAGCAGATGCCAATTCAAGAACAACCGTCAAGGATTTCACAAGAAGAAAAGTGAATTTTTTAGGCATTTATAAGTGTAAGTAAAAGATTAAAAAAAATATGATTATTATTATTATTATCAGTAATTTTTTTATCTCTAAGTAAATGAGTATCGGTGAAAATTTTTTAATAAACCATTAATATCGAAATTATATATGTATTTGATAGCATAATTTTTTTTATATTTTTTAAATTATTATTTTAAGTAAAAATAAATGTTATAGACATTTTAAAAGTCGATAAAAACCATATTTTAAAATGCCACTAAGATTAAAAATTTATGCAGTATTTTCAAGTGCAATAATTTGGCTAACATTCAGTTTTCTTGGATGTTTTAGGCAACTCATTGACGGGCTCCTTCCAAGATTTTAATATCTCATTGAATTGGGAGAAAAGTGCAATACTAATCTCCGTTACTCCTCTAGTAACCATGACCAAGAATTAACAATCACATTTTGTATACAATATTTTAGAGGTGTTCACTTATAATATATATACAAAATACTTGTTGTGGTAGAAAAATTGTTGGGATTTACCTTGAATCTCAGAATCTCAGAATCTCACATTGAAAGTTAAGTGAGTTTGAGTTTGTCTTGTATCTCACATCGGGAGTTTAGTAAAAGTATAAAGGGTTTCACCCTTATAAATAAGATGTTTTGATTTTAATTTAGTAACCCCAGAGAGTTAGACACCAAGAGAATAGCTAAGTGAGTAGGCTATTAAAAGGTGTAATTGGGTTTTGGGTTAAGTTTTGAGTAAGGAGTTTTAGGAGACTTTTCTCATTCTAAAAGTCTCACAATTGTAAAGATTTATTTGATAGTGGATTTGGTTTGGAGTAGGCCATTTTGAGTTGGGCCGAACCAAATATATTTGTGTATTTTTATTCTTGATTTGAGCTTGAACCAAATATATTTGTGTATTTTTATTCTTGATTTGAGCTTGTTATTTTGTGTGTGATTGCTGCGCGTGGGTGTTGTTTTTTCCCAACAAGTGGTATCAGAGCGAGGTTCGAGGTTCGAAGAAGTTTGAGATTCCGTTATTTGATGGAAAGAGTAATTTTATATTATGGCAAAGTACGATTCAAGATCTGTTAGTACAACAAGGGTTGGATCAAGCATTAGAGAGTAGTAAGCCTGAGGAAATGTCTGATGCTAATTGGATTAGGATTCAGAAGAAAGCTGTTAGTACTATTAGATTGGTGCTAGCTCCAGAGGTAAAGTACAGTGTGTTGACTGAAAGTACTCCGAAGAGTTTGTGGGATAAGCTTGAAGGTATTTATGCTTCGAAGTCGTTGACTAATAGATTATGTTTGAAGATGAATCTGTATTCTCTGAAGATGGAAGCAGGTATGAGTCTTCATAATCACTTGAATGAGTTTAATAGATTGGTTTCTCAATTACTAGCGATATCTGTTGATAAGTTAAAAGCTGAAGAGAAAGCTTTAATTTTACTGTCATCTTTGCCCAAGTCTTATAGGCCTTTAGTTCAGATTGTGCTGGTAGGTAGGTCTACTTTGAAGTTGGATGATGTGATTGCCCTGTTGCGTGAGAATGAAAGGTTTATGGGAGCTCAGAACTCATCACCTGAGGGGAGTACACTAGCTGTAGAGGGTTTTGATCCAGGAAGGACTCAAAAGAGGATTGATGGATCAAGATGGAGATCTAAGTCAAGAGACAGAGATTACAGTGATGTAGAATGTTATTATTGTGGTGAGAAAGGACATATCCAAGTGCGCTGCAGGAAGCTGAGAAGGGATATGGCTGCTTTTAAAAGGGCGAATGATGAGAAGAAATCAGATGAAGAAAAGAGTGATACTGCTGCTGTCGTGTCTGATGATGATGATGTTGTTTTGACAACTTGTGTGGATGAGACCCAGACTTTGAAAAGTGATAAAAGTTGGGTTTTAGATTCAGCTGCTACAGTTCATGTTTGCAATGATAGAAGCTGCTTTGTGGAGTTGAATGAGAGTGAAAAGTATGGGAATATTGTGGTTGCTAACAAAGAAAAGGTGCAGATTCAAGGCATTGGGAGTGTTCGCCTTAGATCTCACAATGGTGTTATTAGGACACTTCGTCATGTAAGGTATATACCAAATTGTCACTACAATTTGATTGCTTTAGGTGAGTTAGCTTTTCGGGGTACACATATTATGGTAGTAATGATTGGTTGAAAGTGTACAAGAATGGTAGTGTGATTCTACAAGAGAATAGGGTCAATAATCATTTGTACATGTTTGATGGAGGCTCAGTTGCTGAGATGCTTGTGATGAAAGAAAAGAAGAAAGGTAAGCGTGTTAGCTTTGCAGATACTGTTGAAGTGTTTGGAGATTCAAGTCAAGGAAGGATTTGTTGGGATTTGCCTTGAATCTCAGAATCCCACATTGAAAGTTAAGTGAGTTTGAGTTTGTCTTGTATCCCACATCGGGAGTTTAGTAAAAGTATAAAGGGTTCCACCCTTATAAATAAGATGTTTTGGTTTTAGTTTAGTAACCCCAGAGAGTTAGACACCAAAAGAATAGCTAAGTGAGTAGGCTATTAAAAGGTGTAATTGAGTTTTGGGTTAAGTTTTGAGTAAGGAGTTTTAGGAGACTTTTCTAATTTTAAAAGTCTCACAATTGTAAAGATTTATTTGATAGTGGATTTGGTTTGGAGTAGGTCATTTTGAGTTGGACCGAACCAAATATATTTGTGTATTTTTATTCTTGATTTGAGCTTATTATTTTGTGTGTAATTGTTGCGCGTGGGTGTTGTTTTTTTCCAACAAAAATATGGGTACGTATATTTTTTAGACTAATCAGTTACAAATTACGATTAAATCTAAACACATATGAATTTGAGAAAAAATCTCTTAAATATTAGGTAATTATCATTAAATCGGATAAAATATTTTATGAAATGAGCGGAACAGTTGAAAATATAACAAAAAAGCCTATTTCAATAGTGGCATCCAAAATGCTTATAAAAACTCAATTTATTATTTCAAGATAAGAATAAACAATACTGATGATAGATTTATCAATTTTATCGACAAAAAAGATTTCTAAAAGATTTTTTTTTTCAAAATTTTTTGTTTTCCACTTTTTGGATGTTTGTTTGTTCTTTGTTTTCCTCTAGACAGGGATGGGTTGCATTTGTCCACTTAGCTCCAACAGACAAAGAAACAAGTGCAAGACACAATATCTTCCATGACCAAGAGCAAATGCAGGACACAATATCTTCCATTTTAGATTTCAAAATTGTCAATGACAAAGATGAGTCAAGAAACCCCCACACTTTATTGCTCAAGGGAGGCTGGTTCCATTGGCTAATTCACTTAATCAAATCTTAATGGCCTGAACGTGGTCCTTTCCTGTCACCATTTGCATATACTCTACCTAGCTAGGTAGCTTTGACCAAAAATATGGGAAAATTTTTCTTATTGATCTTTGATACCCTAAGAAGATAGAAAATCTTGAAACAATTTTATCACTGAGATTTTCAGTCCGTGATTTTAATTTTCTCAAAGTTTTATTTAATCCATGATTTAAAACTTAAATTTTTTCATCTACAATCTATTGATGAAATTTCCTACTTGTATTATTACCGTCCGTGATAAGTATTCGTTCATGTTTTATCCAAATTCTAACAGCATCTTGAGGGATGAATGGATTTTGAAGGAATTTAAAAAATCAAGGATGAAAAACTTGAGTTTTTTAAATTGCATATGATCCAAATGGAACATTACGAAAGAGGAGAAGGCTAATGAGCAATTAAATGAATGACACATTTGGTTCTTGGCAAATTCAGTTTAATCATACAACCTTCTTCCTTTTTCTAGATATGAACATTTTGAGTGCAACCACTAGACGCAACCCAAGAACAATTCCATGGATCTGACATAAGAATTTGAATTCTTCAACCAAGCCAGCATTGTTTCATGCATTATCTTGGTAGCCTGATTTTGTCAGAGTGACAACTCTCCAGCTGCATTAGGTTCTCAAGTTGTTTGAGTGGCTCACCAAAACAGGCTTATCTTTTCAGTATTGGCCAAAACTTTCAGCTGATACATTGAAGTGATCAGACAAAGATCAAAAGCAGAAACAAAATGTCCATGACGATTCTTCAATATACTACTACATAGCATGAAGATCTTGTCGAAATCCTTATCCTTAGCTTGATTCTTCAAGATTTGAAAGGACAAATTGCATTGTGCAGCATAATGCTGCACTTTCATGATTTTAGCCCTAATGATTCCTTCTACTAGCTAGTACAAGAGTATAGCAAAAATGCTTACGAAATTCCTAAGCCTATGTTAGATGGACTCGGCATTGGGTGTTTTAGGTGATGTTTTGTGCATTAATTTTGCAGATCAAAGTGTCATACTCATATGAGTAGTGAAGTTGCCAAATGCAATGCACGTTCTGCACAACTGATGCTGACAGTCGTTGAAGCTGTCAAAGATTTAACAGCTTCAACAGAACAAAATTTGCTAAAAAGATGGCGGCTTCACTTTCATACGGTAAATAATACACCCTTGTTATAGCTTAGCAACTAGCTTTTGAATTGTATTAAACAAGGACGTCCGCCTTGCACGAACATGTTAATTATTTCTGACAAAAGTAGTGATACAGATAAGCTATATGTTGATCAAAACTGTTTGTGACAACCCTCGTTACTCAAACTCGGGTATGTGTCCGACACGAGTACGTTCAATTTTTTTCAGTTTTTTCATTTATTTGAAAGGTTGAAACTCCGTATTCATGTCTATCAGATATGTATCGAGCATGGTTATTTCCAGGAATGAAAAGCCTAGCAAGTGAAAACTAATAAAACTGAGTGGATATATATGTTAAACATTTCAACTTGTTGGGGATGGGGCATTGGGGGTCCCTTCTCTTCCATGAATCAATCACAAGAAACAATAATAAACCAAAGAGAAACCAAAGCAAAGACTATATATAAATCTCTCTCTAGGTACATATTTTTATATCTTTGATTCCACTAATGGAGGAGCACCAAGGTTGGCGAGTCGTGCAGTAATTGAATTTTGACCAAATGGAAGAAAAAGCATCATGATTTTGCTGTCTGGTTTGATAATTTATGTTCCTGTTCTTTCTTCGTTATATATTTCAATATCTTTTATAAAACAGACCAAGAAACTTCTTAATCAACTCTAGTGGAGTAGTGCTTATCTCTTTGCTGCATTAATTCACTGTTTTCTTCTATGTTTGCCACACTTCTTACATTGCTGCATTTGCAATTTTCTTTTTATTTTTTATTTTTTTTATAGATTTTCCTAAAGCAACCTGAAATCCCATTATTTCCATGTCCATTAATGTCTGTAAATTTAATGCACTCTGATCATATATACAAACTCTGCAATTATCAATCACTGCTCAGCAGCTGGCACTATCAGCAAAAACTGATGTTTTCTATATACAAGTTTACAAAATCCAAACTTCAATCTTCTGAATCTGAATCTGAATTGCCTGAAAAAATTTCCAGGTTTCAGAAAAAACAATGGATTAGTGAAGCATGAACACCATCTTTGAATAATATCGGAAGTTTTTCTTTACAGGGTGGCATGCATGAACTAGCTTATCAAGCTTACAAGTTCAACTTCAATCATGAATCTGAATTAACCAAAAAATCCCATCAAGATTCATGAATCAGACTATGAATTGCTGAATTAAAAAAACCATTTAACTGATGTTGGCTGCAATGACCATCACTAACAACCAACTAGCTAATAAAAAAAATGTTAAAGGACATGAATTTACAGAAACCTGAAAGCAAAACACGAAAAATTAAGCATTATTTTATCCATAGTTTTAACGTGTTTAGAACAGTGTTTGAAGTATATAGACTTGTTTAGTCAAAAAGGTTAGGGACAAAGATAGGTTTTCTTAATCAAACACAGCTTGTTTTTCTTCTTAGCTATAGATTTGGTAAAAATAGATCATATATAGATTCGCTAAAAATAAAAAATATATATATATTTTATGTTTATATAAGAATTATCATATGATATTTTTATATTTTTTTACGTATTTGGTATACAAATTTCTAAAGGTAGGGGGTTTGCTTTTGTGCAAAGCTCATGATTGTCAAACAAGAGACATCCAACAAATCCTGAAAAACAGGTAGATAAGACCCCTAGAGAATGAAGGGGGTGAACGATGGAAAATTCCAATCTTGGGAAAAGACAGTGCCTTTATTTTGGGGGAAATATGCATTAATTGAAACCAAAGTTTGTGCACTATACATTAAAAGTGATGGTTGTGGAGCACAAAATAAAGTTGAGATTTTGGATTTGGTATTCAAAACGGGACCCCTATACAGCGAAGTTAAGCTTAGCTCCACTCAATTTCTGAACAGAATTTCTGCTGTTTGATTGTGGAATTTGTGGTGCATGTATAATTACAGATGACTTAATCAAAGACACTCCCATTGTTGTCATCCTCTCACTATTTCTCCATACACTTGAACTTGTCCTGTGGCAACTCTCATCATTTTGAATGTGATAATGATTTAAAAAATTGTTGTATATTAAATAATCATAAATTAAAAGACTAGTTAATGCTTAATGGCTAACGCTTCATTTGGATGATTGGAAAAATAATTTTTATCATGTCATCGCGTAGTTTTTAATTGGACCGTAATGAAACCTAACTCCCATACTAAAATTTCCTATTTTCCATCCTTTCTATAAAAAAGGAGTAAAACACGTATGGAAAAGACAAATTGATAGCTTAAAAACTTTTCTTTCTTTCATGAATTTGCTTTTGATGGAATTCCTTGTAACTTTCTGAAGAACAATGTCCACTTACACAATTTTGAGAGAAGTGAACTCATCTCAAGTATAACTTTCTGAAGAATAATGTTCTTTATAACTGTGACGTATAGACAGAAGTCTCAGCCCAACCTCTCACCCAGTCCAAGAAAAGAAACCAATCTTAAACTTTTACAGATCAACACCATGGGACGAGAGCACCCATACAAAATTATTTGGACATGTGCAACATGGGCTCCCCCAATCCAATGCTCTACCTTATGAAAACAGCTCTCCACTTTAAACAATACCCAAATCCATTGTCAGAAAGGTTAGTGGCCAACAATTGCCAGGTTTTTGATGATTGAATTGATAAATCTGATTTTTTTTTTATGGATTTTTAGTTTGAGAAGGAACCGATAATCTGATATGCAAACTGGGATTTAGGTAGTGTAGCCAAGAACTTAATAAATAACTGAGCTACAAATTCAAGCCTAGCAAGAACTTCCCACTGATCATAACAACTGAAATCTTTAGGCCAAGTGATGGAGCAGAAAGGGGAACAACAATGATGCTTGGCAGAGAGTAAAGAGAAGCATGGCAAAGACACGCTAGTAACAATGATGCAGACAATAGCAAACCAGCAGGGATAACATAGACGGCAACATCTCTGGTCTCTTGGCACCGCTAATCATTTTTTTGTCTTGCATCAGCTCTAATCAGGAATCAGACAGATTTCAAAACACATGAAAAAGCATGCCAACCTTAACATACTTGAGTTAAACTAGAAAGGGTTTTGTAGGTTTCAAAGGACAAGAGGACACCATAGATGAATATCTTCCCTAATAAAGGATCATTCGTTAACTACTTAGATGATAGAGCTTGAGGAATGTAACATATATAAACACATGTTAACCCCTCAAATAAAAGAACTTGTATATGGAGTCAATTAACAGTTTACCTTTCTCTGAATTTGGCCTTCAAATACTACACAGCACACACCAGGAGGAGCTCACATCAGGGCATGTATAGCAGCAAAAGGAAAAAACTCCGTAAAGCATTCCAAGTATCACTAAAACCAGCAATTTTGTTACTAGGAAGAAGTATAACCTGAAGGAACTAAAGTTATAACTTCCAAAATAGAGCAAGTCTGCAAATATGGCTCCTTGACATTGATGAATATAGATTGGTCCTTGACCTATTCCCCCTAACCATACCCTTCTTTTTCATCAAAAACATGAATAACTTAACCTAATAATAGACTTAATACAAAAAAAGACACGAAAATAACACAGTTTAAAATTTTATCAATAACTATATATGGGTTTAACAAAACAAAAAAAAAAAATTTATATTTTCGTGTCAATACGAATTATGATATGCAACTTTTGTGTGAAACATGACACAAAGACACGAATTTCAGTACTTTACACAAAATGAATACACGAATCTCCAGGTCTACATAATAAGATCTCACCGGCAGTAGTTTGGTTCATAGTTCAGCTCAATACCCCATGCCCCTTTAAACCTCTGTTCATCAACATAATCTTAAGCAGAAAAAATCACATGAAAACAGTATTCTTCTACCATAATCTTATAATTCTATCAAGTTTAAAATAAACAGATAAAAGTCTTTCAAGCATCATCAGGCAAGACTCCAACCATCGTATTCAGCAGCTCAGAGAAAACATTCGACAATTAACTCAGGAAACGAAATGGGAAAGATTCAACATAAAACTAACAACAAAAGTTAAAGCTTTAAAGTAAAGACTAACAATTTATTATCGTAGCAGAAGAAATCAGCACATAATAAATATCAAAAGAGTTATTCTCAGCTCACTCTTTCTCTGATCATTTTAATCCCCAACCATTAAAAACACAAACCCATCATCAGATCACAAACTATTTACATAAATATTTATAAACATTGGCCATCATCATCATCATCATCATCATCATAGGCATTGCATTAAAAAACCAATCAATATTCAGAAAGATGATAATCACCATAATCATCCCTCTCCCTTGATGCCACATCATGCTCCACTCTTTCACCAATCTTTTCTTCTTCGTATTTCAATCCTTCTTCTAATGCCAGTCCTCCTAAAGCCCCCGCGACAGCTCCAACAGCTAATCCGGTCCCGAGCCCCATTTTGAGACCTCTAGGCTTCTGATCGTACGGCGAGTAATCTACTGGCGCCGATGGGGTGCTATAGCCGGAAGAGCGTTCGAAGAAGGGACGTGGAGGCATAGGCGGGGGTGGAGAAGAATAGTAATGGCTGGAGTAATAGGGAGAGTAAGCGTCCGGGATGGCAGAGTACGGTAGCCGTGGAGGAGGAGGAGAGGCTGACGGTGGGAGAGGCGGCGGGGGAAGAGAAACATAGGGCGAAGCAGAGTATCTTGGTGGAGGAGGGGCATTTGTGTAATAATAGCTAGGAGGGGCATAATGGTAATCATGAGGTGGAGGAAGGGGACGTTCGCGGATTCCGAGTTTCACGCGAATCTTGCCTTGGGGACGACCCGATGGTCGGAGGAGAGAAAAGGTTCGGATCTTTGAACTGTCTTCCGGGTCGGGTAATTCTTTGAGATCAACCCGGAGGGTCGCGACTAAAGGTTTCGGATTTTCCGAGGGTTTGGAGTGGAAGATCTCGAGTGTTAAAAAGGCGTCGTGGAGAGGGACAGCGAGGGGAAGTGTGAAGCGCTCGTTCCAGACCGGTCTAGTTGAGCCGGAATCGTCTGAGCGGGTTGAGAGACGTCGATCTGGATCGACCCAGAAGACTGCGTAGGGTTTGAGATCGCCGTTTCGCCAGTTGACGTTTTTTAGATGCTTGGCTGACACCACCGTGAAACCGAGGTCGAGTGGTCTTGGCGGCGGAGGTCGAGAGGAAGTGGCCATGGCGGTGTCTGTGGCGGTGGTTTTAGGTTTATGCTGATGCTAACGTAACGTCGGGTGGTTGGATTTGTTTTTATAAAGAGATGGTTTGCTTGGGAAGGGGAGAAAAGGACCAGCACAATCAAATGACTGTTTTAACCTTGTTAAGCATCCAAAGCATATTTTTTATAGGAAAAAAAAGCATTTTTTATTTTTTAAATAAGATTAATCGTATTTTTAAGTTTTATTTGAAGTTAAATAATAGTTAATTTGTTTCTTCAATATTTTTAAAAATACGCTTTCATATATTTTTCATTCAAAATTTTAGTCTTTTTCATTTGACATTATAATTTTTTATGAAAATTAAAAAATTACTAACAATTAGTTTTGTTGTGAAAATTAGCATGAGAAAATATAATTTTTAAATTTTATTAACTAATAAAAATTAATTAAAAATTAAAAAATCTAATTTTTATGAAATTAAAAAATTTTAGTTTGTATCAAATAATTTTAAAAATTTTATTTGTTTTTAATTTTTAGTAATATAACGGCATTGTGGCCAACGGCAGCCGGACTCATTGTGCACACCTCCCAATAAAACGCATATTGACGCCGAACTCAAGGGGAGGGTAATTTCCGTAGTTAGTAAAATAATGGAGGATATATTTGTCAATTCGGCTTCCAACCGATGCACCTTCCACCCAAAGAGCTTTTAATTTGGTGGAATGACATAAAAATCTGAGGAAAAAATAAATCCTAGCAAGTGTAAGTGATAATCTGTATAATATTTAGGTGTACACAGTGCTAGAGTGTAGACTCTAGCCTCAGGATGTTACTTTATTTATATAATTTTTTTGGGAAAAAAAAAAGTAAAAAATACTACCTTCATCTTGTTTGATTGTTAACATTTAAGTTTCACATAGTTTAAGAAAAAATTAATTTTAATGTATTTTATATTAAAATTTTAATATTTTATAAAATTAATGTACTATAATTTTAATGTTAAATGATTAAAAATCATAAAAAAATAAATTAAAAAATAAAAAACAACTAAATATTTAAAATATATATGTAAAATGAAAGAGAAAGTATTAAATGAGCTAAAATTTGAATTTAATAATTAAGACAACTACTTTTTTATGAGTATTGAATAAAAAATGAAAAAAATATTTTAAATTAATGTTGCTTTGATCAAATTCTAAAATAAATAATGAATTAAACATAACTATTTTTATATGTAAAGCCCTTTTGCAAGTTTCAAACCAAAAAACAAAAAAACACTTTAGTCCATCTTTATAAACACTCATCACTATTTTCTTGTTTTCTTTTATTAGGAGTAATATATATGTATATATATATAATATTAAGAGGTTTTGTGAATGAGCCTTTATTTTAAAAAATAATAATAATAATACACTTGAAAATACAAATAGCACTACAATTATACGAAATTAAATTTGATTGATCCACTTATTAATATATACTTTATGTTTATAGCTCTTACATCAAATTCCCCTTCATTTGCTTTCTTAAACGGAACAACTACGACAAAGAAAGAAACGGGGAATTCGATAGCGAAAGCCCCCTTCCCAAGATACGCTTCTTTGCTACAGCCAAAGCCAGAGATAGTATTTACTGCAACTCTCTCTCTCTCTCTCTCTAAAGCGTTAGATCTCTCTTTTTTTTTTTATGCATTTTCATGCTTTTCCTTACAACGTTGCCAAACACCAGATTTTCTCGAGAAAATATTAACGTTTCTTTAATCCTCTGTGTTTTTCAAAACGATGTCGGACGCTTTGATCAATGGACTAGCGGGAGCCGGGGGAGGGATCATCGCTCAACTCATCACTTATCCTCTTCAAATGGTACGATTCTCTTTTCCTTTTTTTTAATGTAAATTAAACAATAACAATTCTGTTCTTGATTTGACCTACAGGTAAATACTCGTCAACAAACAGAGCGTGATCTCAAGAAAGAGAAACGGAAACTTGGAACCATTGAACAAATGTGCCAGGTTTTTTTTTCTTTTTTTTTGGGGCTATATGACGATTTTTATGTTATAATTAACGGAATATTCTGAAAATTTAACGTTAACGAATTTTCAAGTTAGGAACTGTTTGGTTGTTGATTTTTCGATTAGTTTTTTTTTTTTCTTTTTTACATGTTTGGGTAGTAAGAATTTATGTTCATTTTCGATCAATTATGGTTTTGCTTTTGCTTTTCAACAATATTTAAGAAAGCGAAAGCAAATAGTAAAAGCAGCAACCAAACGGAGTCTTAGTAATTTTGTGTTTAGTCTTGATTCTTGAATTTGTTTGTTTACTTTGTGAATAGGTTGTAAAACAAGAAGGATGGGAACGGTTGTACGGAGGCTTAACCCCTTCTTTAGTTGGTACAGCTGCATCACAGGTATCTTTTTTATTGCTTGGTGTTTCAGTACTGTTCTATTGCTTTTTTTTATTGCTGAGAGTGTGATGTGAGAAAAGAGAAGTGGATTTGTCATAAGAGTCATTGGAATGCAACGAATTTGGTTTGTTATGCTTTAGTTTTACATTGAAACTGAGAAAAGTTAGTAGTTTTCCCCATAAGTTTGTGATCCTTACCTTGATAATAGTGCTTTTTGAATGTATTACTTTTTGGCAAATGGCTACTGTAAACTCGCTTAGAGTAGTGAATTGTGACTTTCAATGTAAATGGTATGTGGTCCCTTAGGGGTGACAGATTTGTCATTGCTGCATTTATTTTTTCTATTTCTAGATTAATTTCTTAATATTCATGAAAACCCATGTCCTAAATAGCATATAAAATCCTAACTGAAGCTAGCTTTGGGATTAATTAACAAACAAGTTAGGATTAATATGTTCTTATTCATTTGAAGATGCTATTGAGCGATATCGAATTCCTGATCACTGTCTTGCAACCTCTATGGAGAATGTTTTGCATGGAGATATTTTTGTTGCTTAACCAAATTCTTCATACATTGCTTTTTTCGAACTAGACTTTCTTTCTAATCCATGCATAAACTGTTTTTGAGTTAATGTCATGAATGGCCCCTAAATTATAGTGAAATGTTCAATGTGTACCCAAACTTTAAAAATCTCTAATATGGTACTTGAACTATGAATTTGTTAACTAATGTGGTACTTAAATGATTGTTTGTCTGCCACATGTCATCATTTGAAGCTAAACAAATTCATAATTCAGGTACCACATTATAGATTTTTAAAGTTTAGATATCACATTAAATATTTTACTATAGTTTATGAGTCATTCATCTACTAACCCGCTGTTTTTTCTATTTGTAAATTGACTCTGTAAATTTGCACTATTCTGTTTGTTTAGTTTATCTGGATTCGTAAATACTTGCTGTTTCTATGATACAGGGTGTTTACTATTATTTCTATCAAATATTCAGGAACAAAGCTGAAACTGCAGCAGTTGAACGCCAGAAAAAAGGGGTTGGTGATGGATCAGTTGGAATGATTTCATCACTTATTTTAGCTGCTTTAGCTGGGTAATCTAGTTTTATTTATTTTTAATTTTGCCTGAAATCTGATTTCCTCTGGCTGTTGTTGCATCAGCTTTTCAAAAGCTCTTTTATAAACTGTAAAGCAAGCACTCCAATTTCTTCCAGAAAATATCCACAATTGAGTATTAATTTTCTATTGTCTATGTATCTGTGAACTAAATATATACGCTTAATCATTTCTCTGTGTAGGTGCGTAAATGTGCTGTTGACAAACCCCATTTGGGTAGTTGTGACACGCATGCAGGTAAAAAGCAAATATCCATTTCAGAAAGCTTCTTATTTGCTGTAAAACATAGAATGAACGAACTTTAACGTATGCATTTCTTCACAAAGTCCACCAATAAATCCATTACAACAAGCGTGATGCTTTTGATCTAAGCTAATGGCCATAATTCTTTAGTTATCCAAGATTCCCAGGCCAAATTATGCCTGAGAAAATAGGGGCAACTGATATGACCTCTTGGGTGTGATAAACATGTTCTTTATCAGTATGCCTAACATTAGTCAATGCTTAGCATCTACACTTCTGTTTAAGATCACACATAAATTATGCACAATAATTTGAAGGTATCTATTTCTTTTTCAGTTTAAATGTTTGTTCATATTTCAATTAAACAACTATTGTGGTGCAGACTCACTCAAAAATCTCAGAGAAAGACTATCCTAATAGGTTGGCAACCACTACACCCGAGGAAACAGTCCTTTCTGTCATTGAGCCTCTTCCTTATGGAACTAGCCATGCGGTATGCACTGTTGCTTGGTCTATATAGTTCTTTATGTAGTTCACTTATAACATTGAAGTTCATAAAAGTTCTCTTCCATGGAAATGGTAGAATATTGCAGTTTTAACCTCTATAATGAAATACAAAAAATATGAAAGCATTAATTCACATCTCCCCTATTGATAAATGATGATGCTTGTGCTGTGTGGTGGAATGGCTACAAGGATAGGACTCATTGATACGATCGCCGATTGATGATAACTAATAAGTGATGAAAATAATGAATGATGGGCATTCACTTAGATAAAAGATAAATTTTCTCGGTAGATAAAACTATTTTAGAATTAATGCATCTAATTTATAGCAAGTCTAGTTAATAACTAATGTCAGAATTAATCAGTTATTGTAGACCTTTAATATGGCATGATTTATTGCTTGAAAATAATGTGCATGAAGTTGGAATGCAGTGCCAAATGTTATATTATGTTATAAGTATTTTCTTATTGGACATGGAGTTTGGCAAATTATGTTTGCCTGGTCAGTACTTACAAATATCCCAAATATTTGGGTTAATTAATTTGAAATTTTGTTTCCTTGTTGATGTCAACCAAAATGCAAGATTTTTTGTCACATTCTTTTGCATATGGAATACTTTCAGATTCAAGAAGTCTATGATGAAGCTGGATTTTGGGGCTTCTGGAAAGGTGTATTCCCAACATTGATCATGGTATGTGAGAAGTGACTGTTACATCTGGTAAGGGAGTATCACTAATAGTTCCTGTTGTCATCAACAGGTCAGCAATCCTTCTATACAATTTATGCTGTATGAAACGATGTTGAAGAAGCTGAAGAAGAGCCGGTCTCTTAGTAAGCAGGGTAACAACAGAGTAACTGCATTGGAGGTTGGCTCTGAGTTCATCTCTCTTTAATAATAATTATGTCATCTTCTTATGTCAATGTTCCTTGCAAATGCCTTTTTCTTCTCTATTTTAATCTCTGAATGAATTGTCTAATTATGCTAGATATTTCTTCTTGGAGCTTTGGCAAAACTCGGAGCCACTGTTGTAACGTATCCCCTTAATGTTGTAAAGGTATGATGTACGACATGTAGACATGCATTCTCTAGACGGAGAAAAAAACTTGTTCTGAACTGTTCCGAATCAGTTGAAATTAGATAAATGAATTTTAACAATCGCAATGAGTATTAGAAGACTAGCGAAAAAGAAAAATTCGATGGCCTGCCAAAATCATAACTATAAACCATGGCCCCATGAGTTGGTCATGATAAGTGATAACCTTTCGATATCACTTGAAAAATGAGTCAAACTCTTATCCATTTCTTTGTTGCTTTTACAGTCAAGATTACAAGCAAAACAAGTTACAACTGGGGACAGAAGGCATCATTACAAAGGTTTGAGTCAGTATGGTGAAGTTTACGTGATATGAATATACGAAGATAGATTATTTTCCATGAATGCAAACTCTGCTTGTGTGATGTTTGGATTCATTAAAATAATTTGTTCTATTTCCATCATCTTCATCTATATAGGGACTCTGGATGCCATTCTAAAGATGATCCGCTACGAAGGCTTCTCCGGCTTTTACAAAGGTATGAACACGAAAATCATACAAAGCGTTCTGGCAGCTGCTGTCTTGTTCATGGTTAAAGAGGAACTTGTCAAGGGTACTCAATTGTTGCTTGTTAAGGATGGCATCCATACTTTGAAATCTAAGCCTCCTTGACCCTGAAACTCTCTCGCTCTCCTCATTCGTGTGTTGTTGGTCAAAACATTCAACTTGGATTATAGCATATATTAGCAGGCATGTAGCTTGAAATAGAAGGGATTTATAAGGAGTACTTGTAGAAAATAAAATCATTTATGGGTTCTATATACAGTTCAATTTGTTCTATATAAAAGCTTCATAGTTCAGTCGATTTCTGTATACAGTCAGAGTATTTTTAGATTTTATCAGTTATTTTTCATGTCGATTTAATATATTTAAAATTTTACTTTTGCTCTTCAAGATTAAACCTGAATTAACAAAAAAAAAAAAAAAAACTTGTCAACTAAATTAACCGGATTCAAATATTTTGACACAGATTTTTATTTTTGAGATAAAAATTTATTAAACTCAAATAAAAAAAAAAAAAGAACTCAATGATTAAGAATCTAATCACATCGAATTGAATGGATACAATAAAAAAATTCAAGTTTAACTTGAAATTAATTGTTTGAAATTTAATTTAAATTAAATCAAATTTTAATTTTAAAATTTGAATTTGATTCGAAATAAATATTAAGTTATTTAGATTTAAATTTATTTAATAAAAATAAGTTTGATTTTTGTATTTAATTTTAAATTTAATTATATATTTAAATTCGAAAATTAATATATATAAGTAAAATAATAATTATTTTTAAAATTTGATTTAAATTTATATATATATATAATAATAATAATAATTTTTTATTAAAATAATAAAAATATATTAAAATTTAAAAATACGATTAGACTAGTAAACTTTTTAATTCAAACATTAAAATGTTCAAGACTTACCGAAAAAGTCAAGCTGCTCCAACTTAAGATCGATTTATCAATGATCGAGCCGGAATTTTGTTTGAGTCCCATAGTTTGTCAGTATTGATGACCCGACCCTTAATCGACCGCCGTTTCGGCATTTCGTCGGACCACTTATAAACCTTGATTTCGTTAACACTGCCCATTTTCACTCCTCCAGTCTCAGAATATCAGCAACGCCATTTCCTTGCCCAAACAGAACCTCCAAAAATGCAAGATCAGGCAGAAACGGGAAGCAAAAAGGCAAAGAAAGCGAATCTCCTAGATCACCAATCCATCAAACACAGCCGCGACGAATCCGCCTCTGAGGTTAAAAAAAAAATTTGAAAAAAAAGTTAAAAAACGACCCTAGATCCATTAATCTTCACAATCACAGATCAATTTTTGAATAATTATTTCTCTTTTTTTAAATTTTGGATTTCAAATACATTGTTAGGAGTCGTGGATATGTAGAAGATGTGAGGATGAGTAATGTCAAAGTATTGCTTGGAACGATTATAATTGTAATCGCTCTTTTTGGTCAATTTTACAAAAAGAAGTTCCCCGAGAACCGCGATTTCCTCATCGGTTGCGTCGTTTTATATCCTTTTTCTCAGAGTTTCTTGTTTTGGTTTATTGTAATTGCTAGATAAATATTGATAATGTTTTGGATAAATTTGAATTGAATTGCTGTTTGTTTAGCAGTTTTAATTAAAAATTTGTATACCCAACAATCTAAAATATAACATAAATATGATAAAAAATAAAATATAAATATGACATAATTTAAAATTTTAATAATAATTATATATGAGTTTAATAAAATTAAAAATATATATTTCATATTTTTATGTCGATAAATAATTTTTATATAAAATATGATTTGAATACAAAAATTTTAATATTTTATATAATATAAATATATGAATTATCTATGTTTAAAAAATTGTGATATTAATCGAAAAGAATTTAATTTAAGTTCTGTTTGATGGTTAATTTTATTATTTAATGGAAACATGTGGTAATATAAGAAATTATTTTCATTGAAATGAACAAATATATAAAATTTAATGTGCATTTAAGCATAATTGAATCATATGAAAGTGGAATCAGGTTAAATATATTAGGTTGAAGATATTAAATTTAATGCATATATATATATGCATAATTTAATGCATTTCTTCTAGTCTGATCGTATGGAAGTTTTGTTTTGAAACTAAATTCTGTTGAATTCTCATCTATTTAGTACCATTTTAAGTGATTAAGAGCTTTGAGGAAGAAACTTTCACGCTTCAGCCAACCTTGATTCAATGCCTGGCTTTTTTGTGTAAACTTGTGAACAGAGACCAAAATGATTACAATCCCTTTTTCTTTCCTAAGTTTCTAATGCTTAAACCTGAAACCATTTGGTCAGAGTGTATCTACTACTAGGACAAGATGCTGTTAAAGATTTCATCTTGGTTTCCTTTTATTTACCTTGCTTTTCTTGGCAACCAAAGAGCGTCATCTTGTATGTTACTTTCATGTTCCTTTTGATCCTTGACTCTGGCAAGTATATTGTTCTATGGACTACTCCAGCTGATCATCTACACAAAGGAAAAGAACGCAATTCTATTTACTTATCGTCCTGCAGCAAGTTCCGTTTCTTTCTAATCGAACATTTCTTTATGTTATATCTTATGTCATGCATTGATTTCTTTTTCTTTAAGCTGAGATTATCTTCATGTATGATGAGTGTGCACTTTGGGCTTGACGTGCTTAAGCCTGTGATGTTGAACGTTCCTCAACATTGGCATGGTTACTGATTCTTGAGATTACCATCTAACTCTATTTAATCTTATTGGCATGATGAGATAGGCTCGAGTTTGGGACTGTTTAATTCGAATTTTTGTCATCTAACACTGGGGTCAAGTTTTATTGGAAAGTTAAAAAGTACTTTTATTATCATAAATGAAATTGAGGGATAGCAGTTTGATCTTATGCATGTTTTGCTATTTGTCTATCTTTAGCTCAGTTCTATGCTTTTCATTCCACTGCAAGATGCTCATAAGAGCTTTTTCCATCCTAGGAAAGTGTTTTACGACTTCATCTACTTTTCTTGTGCGTTCTTTATCATGAAACAGTTACATTTCATCCGTAACTTTTCACGACGTTGCCTTTTTTTAATCTATACCAAAGCTTTATACTAATGATGTGGAATGATGCCTAGCATCCCAATAGATATCTACATTCTTGAATATTCCCCGAGGTATTATATTTCTTGTACAAACTCTACACAAACAAACCCCGATTGTTGCCTAACCTCTGTGGTCTTTCAGAAAAAGCTTACACAGTGTGGGCAAATGCTTTATGTGTGCCTTTGGCTGAAAGGAACTTAACAAATTACGGAGATTAAAAGTAAATCCTCCATAACCTTGTGCATACTTGCATATGAAGCCCCATGTGTGTTGTTTTCTACATCTAAGTTCAGATTTCATGTTTGTAGGGTTCCATCACTAGCACCGGTTTGGTGGTCTCTTCAAAGTTGCCAAGATTCTCTGATCTTTATACACTTACTACAGCAAGTTCAGATCCCAAGTCAATATCTGCCGGAGAACCAGTCGAGTTCACTAAAAGTGTTACCCAGTGGTATCTCCTTTTCCTTCAACCTCCTTCCGATCATTACTCTTCCGTATTACATTTCTAACCCGTTGAAATATTGTAGGTTCACTGGCTAAGGGTGGAGTATTGATGGAGGATCTATTCTGGAAGGATGTTGAAACACTAGTAAATGATTACGCGGCGGAACCAAAGAAAAAGAAATGACTATGTAGTAAGGCTTACTTTGATAGGTTATCGGTTAGACTCTGAATTCTGGCCATGTTGTGACTTTGATGTAGATTTTCACCAAAATTATTGTTGGTGTGGAAAATTGAGCTAAAAAAATCAACTTTGCCTTAAGATTAGAAGACAATTTACATCGATGGTCGAAATCGAATTCTGCTAATGAAAAGGATTTAGCATCTTTAGCTCTCTCTGAATCTTGTATCTATCACTGTGATTATGATTTCCAGGTAACTATCTTCTATCTTCCTAGTTTAATTGCTGTTAGGACCAGCTTCGGATGTCAACTGCATTGATTTCTGTTGCCTGGCTACTGATCTTTACGCTGCCTGCTTAACTGATGCAGCTGTCTATGACATTTCCATGTTTCCTACGGCATAATTTATAGATAGATTTAACTATTTTTTATTTTATGTCGTGTAGATTTAACTATTTTTATTTTCATATCATATAAAATATTAAAATTTATATATTTATATTTTATCTTATAAAAAAATTATGTATTATAATTCATGTTGATATAAAAATATAAAATATTTTTTATTTAACTATTTTTATTTTCATATCATATAAAATATTAAAATTTATATATTTATGTTATATCTTATAAAAAAATTATGTATTATACTTCATGTTGATATAAAAATATAAAAGATTTTTTATTTTATTAAATTTATATAATTATTATTAAAATTTTAAATTATTATTTTTATATTTTATATTCATATAATATTTTTATCATATAATTATATCGTATTTTAAATTATTAAATTTATTCATGGATTTAGTTATTAATTTTTTTACTAACTTTAAAATAAAATTTTTATATCGACTTAATGAATTTAAAATTTTATTTTAAGAGTGATTTTATAAAATTAAATCTTGACTATGATATTTTTAAATTTAATTAGTAAAATTTTTATTTTTTTACTATAAAATTTTTTTATATTTATATAGTAATTGGTAAATCTTATTATTTGTATATTCATATTTATAAAATATTAAAATTTATATATATATGTCATATTTTATATAAAAATTATTTCATAATTTATGTTAATATAAAAGTATAATTATTATTAAAATTTTAAATTTTTTTTTTATTTATATTATAATCGTGTTAATGTCATCGGATCTAATAATTGGAAATCAATTAAATCACTTTCCACCACTCATATATTTATTTAAAAACTTCGCTCTTATTTGCATCGTGAACTATCAATCAAGTCCCTTTTAATGACCCCACTTTTAATATTTGTCTGTACCAAATTTTGAATCCTCTATCGTCAAGCCCCGAATATTCCCTTTCCCTCGCAAAAATCCTATTACTAACTACTACCACATTAACCTGTCCTTTTCCATGCCCTGATTATTACAATAATATTTCTGCCACTAATTAATTTAGTATGATATAATTGAGTCGAATAAAATAAATATTATAAAATATTTAAATAAATTTTAAAATTTGATTTGAGTTCAACCAAATTTTAAATTTAAATTTGATTTAAAAAAATTAAATTATTCAAAATCATTTAATTTGATTTATTTATCAAATAAAAAATAATTTTATATTTTATATTTGATTATAAATTTAATTATTTAAATTTAAATTCAAATGTACATATATAAATAAAATAATAATTTTTAATTAAAATAATAAAATATATATTAAAATATAAAAATTAAATTAAATTTATGATCTATTTAAATTATAAAATAAAACTTTTAAATTAATTTTTTAAAAAAATTAAATTATTTAAATTTAATTTAATATTAATTGAATCGTATTTAAATTTTATTAATAACTTAATAATTCTGACGTATTATTTACGCTTACACTACTAACTAGTACTCTTTTAAACTGTCATTTTCCATGCCTTGATTGTTACACTAGTATTTCTTCTGATATTTTCTTTTCGTTTCTATCCGTTGCTTGCTCGCCAAACAAATTCATTAAAACAACTAACAAGTACACGTCAGCCTTTCAGTGTCACCGCCGACGTGGCTTTTCTATTGGACTGGGGCCCACAACCAATGAAAAAAATCTGACAGGGGCTTTAACCAAAAACCAATCAAAATCAATCAAAGCACGGATCTCAATCCGGACAACAATTAACCGTATTGCATAAAGCTACTTGACGTCCGCCTGGTTTTTTTTCCTTCTTCCGGATAAAACCAGCTTCGGGCTTTCTTCCTCATCTTTCTCATACCATTTTTTTGCGAAGGAGATTCTTTTCTCTCTCAAACACTCTTCCAGCTTTCTCTCTATAGAAAACGACTCTCTCCTCGATTGTGGCGCTTTTAATTCTGATTTTTTTTGGTAATCGAATCTGGTTTCTTAATAATAAAAAATTTTGAAAGAATCTGATTTTTTTAAAGTTTTTTTTATTATTTTATTTGAATTCAACGATGGCTGATTCTAGAGACCGAGAATTTGTTGACGATCATGTGGATCGAAGTGAGGATGAATTGATCGATTCATCGGATGAATCGTTGTCAATCAACGGCGTTGTTGAGGCCTCTGGCTTTGGATCTGGAACAAGACAAAGTAGTGAGATGAGGGACGAAATCGGACTTGCGGAACGATTAACCGACATATTCGTAGAGGAAAACGACGGAGATTTGTTGCTTCAACAGACCGATCGAGAAGATAGGGTTCTGCAATGGTTACAAGCTTTAGATATGCAAGTAATCGGCGCTTGTCGAACCGATGAAAGGTTAAAGCCTTTGTTGAAAGTCAACGTTTCAAACGGCGTCGCTGAGGATCGGTTGTTAGCTCATTTGAGTAAGGTATTGTTGATAATTTGGAATTCAATTGATGTAATTGTTCGAAATTTTTTAGGATTAAATTGAACATATGATTCAAGGTTTCCTTTTTATATTTAAAAGTTTCAATTTTGCATTTTGTGTGTTTAATTTCATTTGTTTTGATAAAATCCTCAGCACTTTGAGCCATCGGAAGTTGGTATGCTGGCGAGGTGTTTTTGCATACCATTGGTTTCTATTCGAGTTGGGAAGATCAACAAACAAGGGACTCATTTTCACCCTACTGCTGTAAGGTAATTGAATTCTTATAGATATCGGAGTCTCTGATTTATCATTTTTGTTGCAAATGATTAGCATTTATTAATAACATCTATCACACAGCCGAAAATGTTACCGAAAAGCATGTTATCATTGTAAACTATTTCCTCTGGATTATGATATTCGGCTATCCTTAGAAACTAATATTATTTGGTTGATTTAAGATCAATTATAGATATAGTTACAATCCGAAGTTTACTTTTTTTTCTTTAGTTTTGGACCCATCTTACATGATCATTAATGATGCAATTATAATGGTTTCGTAGTCTTTAATTATACAGCATTTTGGTAATTTACCTTGGATTAGCATAACTCTTCTTTTCTGCCTTCCTGTCTCCATTTTGGGAATTAAGATGATATTAATTGATTGTATTATGTATGGTAATGCTTTCAATATCCCATCCAGGCAGCTTGGTTTTAAAATATACCTGAGTTATAAATATTCTGGTCTTTCGCAGTATGTCACACATATTTACTACCAGTAAGTTTGGATGGCATGTATTATCACATGATTATATGTGCTGACTGTTGCAAGTGGCTATTTCTGTGTGTTTTGTCATATTACACTGCAAAACTGAGAGTACCTACTCTTTATCTGATCGTTGGGCTTGGTTATGCTATCAACGTGCCATTGTACCCTATGTTGGATTATTTCTTAACTGTAGTGATTTTTCTGAATTTTTTTTACTTTTTGATGCATGAGTCTAGATAGTGTTTATCGTTGGATTAGGATTATGATTTTCTGAAGGCATTCTTGTTTAATTTAGCCTTGTCTTGAGTCTTTAATTTGATTAATTTTCATGATTTGTAGATTGCTGCATCTTTGCTGGTTGCATTGCAGCATGGTTAGAAGTTTGGAGATCGGTCTATTTATTATGTTTTCATGACTGTTGTCTGCAAAATTTCCTATATCTTGGCCCTACATGATAAGTTGTCTCCCATAGTGCTTTGATTTAGCATCTACTTGAATTGATTTCATGTGTTGGAATCTGTCCTTTAGTACTAGGTTAACTCTACAATATAATCTGAATGGAAGGTGTATGTTTAGTGGTTAATAGTTGGTAAAAATTGCAGGGTTCTATTTTAGTTTGTTGTTGGTGATCATGTTCATGCTTGCAAATAAATATATCTTTTGACTTGTAGGTAAAGTGGGCGTATTCTAATGATCTCTGAATTATGAGGAAGTAAAGGTAGTTTCATCTCCTATATTATATAGTTTGCTGTTGCTGTTTTGTGGATATGTAGCGTTGACATTCAATGAATCAATTATAGGTTTGAGTGCTAATGACATTGTATGAATTACAGTTATGCTGCTTTGTCAGTATCAGTATTCTTCATTTTGCTGTGAATTTTGTTGAATTCTGAACTGAATATTTTCCGTACCATTCTTATAATTTCAATGTTATTCTTTTGCTATGTAATTCCATTCCTTGTTTTGATTGATGATTTTGTTTTGTTGTCATGAATTGGTCAAATTCTGGAAGCGGTTGTGTGGAAACCTCTTAGAGCTGTTCAGATTTGTCCATGTTTGTGTAAAAGAAGATTGTAAAATGTGTCACAGGATATCACCTAGATTGTCTTTAACTGCTGAATCCATTAAACCAATATGATTGGAAAATATATAAAATGTAAGACTGGTTCTTTAGTGGACATTAAAGCATTGAGCACAGGCATCTTATTATTGATTTATTGAATTCTTTCTCAGAACAAAAACCGAATATTAAGTTTTACATGGTTAATGTTCATGTCGGATGGTACTTTGTGAATCATGTGTGATTCTTGATATAGGTAATACCAAATTTCTATAGAGATTTGTTATTAACTTGTTATTCAGGCTTTCTAGTTGCAGAGATAGTTATCTATTTGCTAGCGGCAGATACAATGAAACATTAGCTCTCAACCTTCCCTAAACATCGATAATAACAGTCCTTGCCGAAACCTTTGTACTTTTTTTAAATCTTAGGCTAAAATACTAACAAAGCCCATATATTATTTCACTTTTCTTACATCAAGTCCCAATACTTCAATTGTACTCTAATAAACCCATATCCGTTAATTCTATCCAAATAAACCTTTATTTCAAATGAAAATTTTATTTATTTTAAAGGTTTGTTTAGGTATAAAGTAAAGTTTAAGGGCTAATTTGGATACAAATTAAAAATTAAGGGCTTATTTGGGTGCAATAAAAATATAAGGGTTTATATAAATGAAGTAATAATGTTACGGGTTTTTTTTTTAATTATTTTAGCCTAAATCTTATTTGGTTGCCTGAACTATAACTTTCTTCATTCTGCTCTCCGCTCTCGGCTGGGGAATTTTTTTGATGATTTAAACTGCTAAATCATACAGCTTCCTACATACAAGGTGTAATGTAATGGATTTGATATTTATGGTTATAACTTACTTTTCTCTTATTGCTGTTTATACTTTACTTGTAGTTACCCTCTTACTTTGTCTAAAATGTTTTCCGACCTTTTTGAATTGATACAGGGGAAATTTGAGTCTTACACTCTTGCCAACATCAGACTTGCGCCTTTCATTCGTTGGGGATGACGGTCAAATAGAGAGACTTTTTACCTTCAGTGGCAAACCTCAGTGTGCTGCTGTTTCCATTAATGAGATCCCAGCAGACAATTCTGGACGATCTTTCCTTGTGAAGATCCCTGATGGCAAAGTTTTTTACTATTGGTGCTCTGAGAAGTCAGAGCTCTTAGGGGTTGAATTGCTCTCAAAGGTAATTGTGGTTTTCTCATTAGTAACTGTCCTTTGCTTGTGCAGACGTTCATACCTACAATAAAGTTGGAATTTTCTTAAATCATATTTTGTGTTTACACCAATCTAGCATCATCTAGGCAATTGCTGTTTAACTCTTATTATTAGATCTGTATGCAAATTGTTCTTTTGTCAAGCGATTGCCATCTAATGGTATGTTCTCTCCATGATAGCTGAAGGATTTAATCAAAAGAAAGCCATCTATTGCTGAATTAACTGGAATCAGCGAGTCACGACTAGGCTGCTTTGCAACTCAGCTCCGTGCCTATCTTGTCGGAACAACAGTGAGTAATACACGAGCAACTTGTTCAGGTTCACCCTCACCCAATACGGTTCTTGAAATGAGCAATGTGCACAATGGACAATCTTCATTGACGTCAAAATCTTTGCGATCCCGGCACTCTAGCAATCAGGTACTCAAGGTGAATGCACTTTATCAAGGTAGCTTAAGTCCAAGATCAAGTTCTTTCAAAGAATGTTTGACCCGAAATTTGTCTTCCTTGAGGAGCACTGCCAGAGATAAGTTACGAAGGCGTGCTGATAACCATCTTTCATTAAATGAGAGCCTTACAATTGCTTCACCTATTACAAATGATTCATCTAATTGCAACCAAGGTGAAAATGACAAAATCCCAGATGTCAAGAGTTGTCCATTCGCGCCAAACTTCCTGGAATCTCTTGGAAAACTTGCCATTCCACCAACTTTAAGCTCTGTATCTCAAGTTTCCTCCCTGGGACCACCTATCTTTTCTCCCTATTATTGTTGGTGTCCTCCAGGATCATCAACTCTGCAACATTCAGTTGCTTCTGAACTGTCAACTGCATCAATTGAATCTCTTAAGCTTCCTCCACTTTCTTCAATATTGCCAGCGAATGGTGCCTCTAGCATGTTGAAACCAACAGCGCCTCTTGATCTGGCTGATGTTCCTTCGCTGGATTTTCCGGCTTTCCTCCCAGAACCGTTGGTCAGATTTCCAATGGCAAGTTCACAGCAAATCCCAACCTTCACGCCTTTGATTTGCGATCCCATTGTTCATATTCCAGTCATTGATGTTTGCTCTTCAGGACAAGGTTACTTAGTTAGTGCTGGTCCAACTATTTCAACAACAATTCCTCCATTGCATCCAAAACTCGTGAACCCGTTATTACCTGATTCTGATGCCATGGTGGAAAAGGGTGCTAGAGAAACCCTTCGGCTACTCATCAGTGGTTCAACACAGAGCAACCCTCCATTGATTGATGTATTTCCAGCAGTTCTGACTACCGCAGATGATAAAAAAGGTATCCTTGTGGCCGGAAACAGGGGTCTGTACGGTGGAGCCAGAGACGTTAGTGCTATAGCCGATGGCATTGCTGCCATGAGTTTGGTTACACTTTCTTCCAACTCCATGGTAGACAGTTTTGTAAAACAATGCAGCAGCAGCAGCAGCTGTGACGATCCTGATGCGAAGCAGGTGGGATGTAGCGATTTGGATGGATCTTGTTCAAACAGTGATGGTGCTAAACTTTCAGAGTCGAGAGAAGCAGAAACTAGTGATTAAATAAATACTTGTTTTTTCTTCCTCTGTAGATTTTTTTGTTCCTTGAAATGGAAATTGTAGATGATGTGTCTGCAGTTTTGTTATATTTGATTGCAAAAAAAAAAAAAAAAAATTGTAGTTAGTCCCAATCTCTACCCATTTGGGGGGATTTGTTGTCTTGTATTATTCCTTTTGATATTAGTGTGTTATTTTTGGCTTTTGGTTGGAATGTGAATGGGTTTATCCACATTTTCCACCTACTTTTTTATCTCTCTTTACCGAGCACTGCTTTGATTAGTTTCGATAATTTAAACATGCTTTAACTAGGTAAAAAAGACACGAATGTATGGCACATTTTAAATTTTGATTTAATAAAAATTAAAAATATATTTTATATTATTTATATTGATATAAGTTATGGTATATAATTTTTGTATAAAATATTACACGTGAATGGTTTGTATTTTTCTTTTTGGTTAGAATGTGAATGGGTTTTTCCACATTTTCCACCAACTTTTGGAGCATTTCTTTGATTAATTTAAACAATTTAAAATACGGTTTGAAAGTGATAAATATATATATATATATATATGAATGAGATATTTTAAAATTTAAATAAAAATCATATATGAATTTAATAAAAATTAAAAAATATATTTTATATTTTTTGTATTGATATAAATTATAATACGTAATTTTCATATAAAATATTATATGAATATATAAATTATTAATATTTTATATGATATAAAAACACGAATAATCACATCCAACTTTAATGCTATATTATTTTTCTTCTCCTATATAATTTGACTTTAAAAGTAATCTTAAGTTAGAATTTTCCTTAGGCATAACTCTTCTAAAATAAGATGCATCATATATTAACTCTAAAAAATTAAACAATTTATCTTCTTAAATTTTACGTTAAATATATATATATATATATATATATATATATTATAAGTTGCGAAAGTGGCGAACAAGAAGAAATGTGAAGACGGTTATCTATGTACTTACGCACTAACTAGAAAAACTTGGTTCTACTATTAGCAATTAAGATTTCCCTACCAACACTTTCAAAATGATGAGAGGAGGCTTTAGATTGAGAGGACAATGGCATATTCTTTTTCAACATTTACTCAATCATACTTGACTCTGTGATTCTGATTCACCATGAAAGCAGAAATTAGGGGGAAAAGGTGGCATAATTTGACCATTTTTGCCACACATGTATAAATATATATTGTACAATTTTGTCCAAGCTATGACACAATTTAATATATGATTATCAAGTAGGAGTTAAAAAACATCAAAAAATTCAAAAATTAATTTAAAATTATAATGTTCAATTCGGTTCAAATTGAATAAAAATTCAATTCAATTCGAATTTAAATTCAAATCAAATTTTAAATTTTCATAAATTATATAATATACAAAAAAATTTAATAAAATTCAATTCGAATTGTACCATTATCATATTTATTGTTAAGTTATTGTTAACAACTAGCAATGCTACATCTTTGGAGTGTTGAGCTATTTATTAGGAAAAATTTTTTTTCATTTGGTTCTTAACACAGAAAAACTTAATAAAAGGGTATAATTTTGTGTTATTAATAGATTTGATGACATCTTAGTGAAGAAATTGTAAGATAAAGCTAGACCCCACCTTTTTGAATGTCATCTTACTTTCATATATAAGGTCATGAAGTTTTGTGTTATTGAATAATCAATTTAAAAGATAAGTAAAAAAAGAGAAGAAAAGAAAAGAAATATTGTTTCCCCTCCTATGTTAACACCATGTATGAATTTAGACAAAGTTTGTCTTATATAAAGGAATTGGGTAAAAAAAAAAAAAAAACAAGGCAAATAATAAATTTTAATAATTTAAAATATGATACGATAATATAATTTAAAAATATAAATAATTATATGATTTAATAAAAATATTTTATATATTTTATATTAATATAAATTATAATATATTTTTTATATAAAATAAAATATAAATATATAAATTATTAATATTTTACATAATATAAATACTCGAATTATAAAATCTTCATTAAGTATAATTTTGTTTGATTGAAAGATAAGATGTTTGAAGTGATATTTAAGGTAGTAAACAAGTTAAAATGTCTCAATCTTTTATTTAAAAAAAAAAAGCTTGGATTATTGTTAATTAAAAAAACAGGTGAAGTCGAGGGACCATGTTATTTGTTGACTTCCACCTAGTCCATATGAACTCCTAGACCCTAGTAAAATTTCATCGTACATCCATTTACTATTGTTATAATATTTTATTTTTATTAATTATTTTTTAAATTTAATTTTTAGTTTATTTCACAACTTTAAATTTATTTATTGCATCAACTGTCATTAAAATATAATAAAATCTAATCCTTTGGCACTACATGCACATCCTTCACGTGACCAAAAAAAAAAAATGTGGATTTGTTTACAATTTTAGATTGAAATTTTTGTTATATGGATATTTATGTTGCATATTTCATTATATTTTTTAATATTGATTTATAAAAGACGTGATTTTTAAATGTTTTTTAAAATTTTGGATTCAAAAATTAAATTTTAAAAGTAAATTATAAATAATTAGTGTATTTATTCTTATTACTAGCTATTGATCTCATTTTTTGAAATTAAAATTCGAACCTATGATTTGTTTCATAAATTTCTGTTTTTTTTAAATTTTTTTTTATAAAATTGTATTTTTGTTATTGAGAATCATGTTAATAATCAAGATCAATTGATGTTCGTAATCATAAAAACATCGAAAGCTAAGGGTAAAAAATTTAAAATGACTATTAGTGAGTTGATTTTCCTTAATGAAAAGCTAGTAGATGATGATGATAATAATTATATTTTCATCAATGGAAATTAATTTCATCAAGTACATATATAGACTAACAATGGAATGGTAGACAATAATAAATTATTTTTTCCCTTTTTCACAAAACAAAAAGAATCAAAATGCATATTTAATTCATATAAAATAGCTATGAAAATCTAATGAATTGGCTAGGAGACACAAATTGGACCAATCCATGATTTGCTTTCAAGTTGATAAAAAAAAAAAAAATCAAAACACCATACTTTTATTGGGTTTTTTTACTCCAAAAAATGCCCAAAAATGTATAAAAAAAATTTACAAAATGACTTCAAAAATGGTTTTCAAAGCAGTTGAGAAACATGAAAGAAGAAAAAGCCTCCCATTTTATCACTTAGGCAAGTAGTTTTCCCTTTTTACTTTCATTTTATATTCCAATTAATTTATAATATATAAATAGAAATTAATTATGAGCAATTTATAATACATATTTTACTAAAAAAATAGTATTGGGAGATCTCATGAAATGAAATATTACATGCATATTTCCAAATTTTTCTATCTTTATAATAACATAAAAAGACTAAAAATTCAATGTACTTAATCATTATAAGTAAATTATAATGGTATAAACAATAACAATATAAATATATTACTTATGAATCCAATGGTTATAAATATTAAACCATGATCCTTTCCCTTTTTTTTTTTTTTTTCATTTTTAGTCCTTATGGGATATTTATTATACTATTTGCAAGTATATATGAATTAATGTAGAGTTTAATTCAATTAATTTAAGCAGCTTTTTATAAGAGAACATCCACTAGGTTTATGATTCATTAGTTACATCTACATCATTTTCTTTTATTTTCAAGCTGTGATATTTTTTGTAAAAATAAAAATTAAAAAAATTATCAAATACACTGATAATGAAATTTTTTTAACTTCACAAATGAGATTAAGATGGTAATATATATTTTGTAATGTATATTTAAAAAAAAATTTAAAAATAGTTTAAAATAAAAGTGGGATATGTGTCATCATCTTACTCTTACTTATGAAATTAAAAAACTCTATTATCAATGTATCAAATAATTTCTCAAAAAACTAAACACAATAACATTTTCTTGTCTAAACTAAATGAATATATATATATATGTATGTGTGTATGTATATAAAAATGTATACATATTCAAAGATTTAGACAAAAAATATTTTTGCGAATTACTGAGTTATAAATAGAAAAAACCAATTATTTATTAAAATAAAATATTTACAATTTATTTATCATGATATAATAAATTATTATTTTTTAATAATACAATTATATGACATGATTTAAATGAAATAAATATATATTGATTTGATGTAATTATATCATACAAAAATTTTTGTGAAATTTATGAGTTAAATTATAAAAAATAATTTTATGGGGGTAATTATTATTAAATTTTAGAAGTAGACATTGGGTGATTTAATGTTACAAATAAAATTTCCCAGTTGGTAGGCTAGAAAAAGTAATCCTATTGGATTTTTTAGTAGACCATTTTAATGTCTATTATTAATATCAATAATAAAGTGGGTTTCACTGATGTCAAAAAGTGACAAAAGATGAGTGACGTTAGCCATATCTCATTCTTGTAAAAACTCTATTATAATATTTTATAATATCTACTTATTAAAATTAAATTTTACATTTGTTGTGTCCCCATCACTTTTAATAAAAAATCATTTTTATTATTTATAAAATTCTATTAAATTTATTATTTGCATATAATAAAACTAAAAAAATTTTAAAAATAAATATGAACAAATATCAAAGGAGTTAAGTAATATAATAAACATCCAATTGAAGAATGCCACGTGTAATCCAAACATGTTCGCACCGTTATTTTAAGAGAACTCGTCTTTCTTTCAGCGTACAACTATTCTTTTCTGTTACAGTTTTCATCTGATCTAGTCAACCGCCGCCTTCAGCTTACTTTTGCCACGCGGCTTTTGTTTTTTTATACATTGTTATTAATATTTTTATTGTATATAAATATAATAGAATTTTTTTAAAATGGTTAAAATGCATTGGCGATATTGGAATTTTCAACTTTATTTAAAAAATCGAAATTAACATTAAAATAAATGGGTTTATTTTTATTAATTAGTGAATATCAATTAAGCTAATCAAAACTTTTGAGATGTTTTAATATTTTTTAAGAAAAGTTTTGATTTACATATTTATATTTTTAGACCGATTTTCATTTATATAAAAATATCAAGCTATATATAAATTATTGCATAAAATTTATTAATAGATATATCGAGAAAATTAGATATTTAAAAAAAATTTATAACTGAAATATAAGTTTTAAATTTAATTAATTGATTCATATAATTATTTTAAAAAAATATTTAATAAATTTAATTTTTATAATTTTTATCTTTAAATTATGATTTTTTTAATAGAAAATAATAAAAATAATGCCAAAAGCAAAAGAACGATTTTTAGACATGATAAGGACATCTTTGACCTTTTCCGCTTTTTCCGTAAGGTATTTTTTTTTTAATAATTATTGAATAAACTATAGATGAAATTGATCAATTTGCCTAAACAAATAAAATGATTGGTAAGCATTTGGGTGGGCATCTCTGTCTTGAAAGGGAAAAAGCATTAATTAAATTATTAATTGGCTCTACTAATTATTATTATGTATTTAAATTAAATATTGCCAAAATAGTTGTAAACAATTTTTTCTTATTTTATTCATGATATATGACCAATAATAAAAACTAATTTTTTTAAAAATATTTTTAAATGTAAAATTGGATGGTGGATCCAATCATAGAAAACACTTATAGTTCTTTTTTTGGCTATTTGCAATCAATTTAACAATATTTTAATAAGGATAATTAATTTTATCTCCAAAGTTTTTATAATTAAGAAGTAGTTAATTGTAGGTTTATCCAAATTGTTAACATTTATTTTTGGAAAATTATCTAATTATTAATGAAGTTTTTAAATTTTAGAAGCAAATTTGTATATTTTAAAGTATATTAAAAAAATAAAAAGTTAATTAAAAAATGGCAATCTTTTCACCTTGTTTTTTGGTATTAAAAAATTTATATTATTAGTGTATAAAAATAAGTTCTTTATTTTTTTGAGAAATTATTTAATATATAATTAATAAAAAAATTTAGTTTTAAATAAATATTTATTTCATTTACATATCGCTCATGATCTATGTAATAATAGAAGCATCCATTTCAAATGCATCCTTTATTTTTGCACAATACAGTTATGAAAATCCTAAAAAGAATAATTGGGCATATTTTACGTGTCAATTGCAATTTAATTAATAAATCCATTGATACGGAGATTTCACACTATTAATAAAATTTTTTACTTTCATAAATAAAATTAAAAAATTAAAAAATATTTTATTTGTTAATTAATTTAATTTTTAAATATATACTACAAAAATATATATCACTCAACTCTTCTTGTAAAATTTAAAAACCAACGATAAATGTATTTGACAATTTTTTTTTCTTACCGTTGGAGGTTTGCCCAAGCATAAAGAGCAGCAGACCCATTGGAATCTACTACAATTAAAAGTACCATTATTTTGCTGACACATCCAATCAAATCATTCCACGTCATATCGCATAAATTTATGATTATTAAATCCTTTTCACTCTCCCAACTCTCTGATTGGTCGCAATGGTATTTTCCTGTCGTTTTCTTCCTAGTTGCTTTGTATGATCCCATAATTTTATTTCTCATGTTCGATCTTTTCTATCCAATCAATCTCGACCGTCCATTTCTAGTCCTCTGTGCTCTACTAAAAGAATTTTCTCAGCTTTATTGTCTTCAGGCTTCACATTTCTCTTTGCTTCGCCCTTTCTACCATGCCTTCTAAACCCGACCCACACCTGAACCGATTCGTTTTATCCCCGACCCAAGTCTGTTTCGTTTCAGATCCTACAAGATAAGATAAAGTTCAGTAGAAAACGTTTCTTGCTTTCTTTCTTTCTTCCCCAGATCGGTCTTTTTTTTATACGGTTCTCGTTTTGTTAAAAAAAAAAAAAACGTTTCGATTTTTTTAAAAAGTTCCGGTTCGGTTTTTTGGATGGAGGAAAATAATAAAAAGCTGAACAAAACGACGACGTCAGATACCGGTATGTCCGACGTCGTTTTAAGCTGCGTGATGCCGTACATCCACGACCCGAAAGACCGCGACGCCGTTTCCCTTGTTTGCCGACATTGGTACGAGCTCGACGCGTTGACACGTAAGCACATAACGATCGCGCTTTGTTACACGACGAGTCCGGATCGGTTGCGACGGCGTTTCCGACACTTGGAATCGTTGAAGCTAAAAGGGATGCCTCGGGCGGCGATGTTTAATTTGATACCTAAAGATTGGGGAGGGTACGTGACGCCGTGGGTGAACGAAATAGCGGAGAGTTTCAATTGCTTGAGATCCGTGCATTTTAGAAGGATGATTGTTAAAGATTCGGATCTGGAGGTTTTGGCTGGGTCTAGAGGGAAAGTTTTGAGGGTTTTGAAACTTGATAAATGCTCTGGATTTTCCACTGATGGTCTCCTGCACGTTGGCCGCTTGTGCCGGTAAATTTTCTATTTTTAAAATTTTATTTTGTAATTTATGGTTTTTTTTTTTTTTTTTGGGATTTTGCAAGGTTGATAATGTTAATTTCGCTTCTTAAGTGCGATGAACTTCGCTTTTTAATTCGATATCCGAAGGGCTGGAGATGTAATCGAGCTGCCGAGTTGATACATAAAAAACTCTAGATTGATTTGAAACCTGACTTAAGTTTCATCAAGTTTGAATTTTTAAATTGAATTTCTGGGATAAAAATCGAATTAACGAATAAATTTATTTAATAATAAATGAGCTCGATTTTTATGCTTTATTTAAAGTTTCATTATGTATTTAAATTTAAATTCGAACTTAAATTGATGTATATATATATATATATATCAATTTTAATTTATTTTATTATTTAATTAAAATTTTTATTTTATTTTTTATATATAAAATAAAAATAAAATAAGAATTTTAATTAAATAATAAAATATATATAATAAAATAATAATTTTAATTAAATAATAAAATATTTTAAAATTTAAAAGTTTAATTAAATTTGATATTATGATACTCTTAACTTAATTCAATAATGATATAATCAAATTTGAATTTTATTGAAATTAAATCTAAATAATTTATGAATATTAATGTATCATTTATATTTTTAAGGGTTTTGAATTTGAGCATCTTTATAAAGAGATATGGCTTGAACCGAGTGGAATGGAGTGTAAGGATTGATTTAGTCACTTCCTAGTACTTGGATGTACAAGTTTAGTTTAGTTGATTTGGAGGAAATATTTTCTTTGTTTGTTTCTTGGGAAAATATGGAAGTGATTTTAGTTTTTGAAACCTCTATTTTTTTTTTCATCTATATTGCTTGCTCGGTTAGGGTAATTGAAGGACAGTACTTATATCTTTTTTTGTTTCCTCAGGCAATTAAGAACCTTGTTCCTGGAAGAGAGCTCAATTGTTGAGAATGATGGTCAATGGCTTCATGAGATTGCGATAAATAACTCAGTTCTCGAGACTTTAAACTTCTACATGACGTATCTTGTCCAAGTGAGTTTCGAAGATCTCGAACTTATTGCCAGAAATTGTCGCAACTTGGTGTCTGTGAAAATCAGCGATTGTGAAATTCTGGATCTTGTTGGTTTCTTTCGTGCTGCTGCTGTTTTAGAAGAATTTTGTGGTGGTTCTTTCAATGAGAAACCGGACAGATATACTGTTGTAACATTCCCCCCAAGGTTGTGCTGTTTGGGTTTAACATACATGGGGAAAAATGAAATGCCAATTGTGTTTCCCTTCGCATTGTTGCTTAGAAAGTTGGATCTCCTCTATGCATTACTCGACACAGAAGACCACTGTTTGCTAATCGAAAGATGCCCCAACTTAGAAGTTCTAGAGGTAGAATCACAAAGCCATTGTTTGTCTTTATTATTTTGCTGTTCTAATTGCAACTCTTATCTTGTTTGTTTGGTCTGGCTATAACTTTTTGGGGTTCCAAGTGGATTTTTTTGTTTGTTTATGAAGTTTGGCATTTTATTGATGAACTTTTTTCTTTTTTGAAAAGTTTCTTAAAATGTTGGTCCATTATTAAGACACTTTTGACCTTGTTTTCTGGTCTGAGCTTCAATATAGACATGGTGATTCATGTACTCATGTCGTGTAAAATATTGAAATTTATGTATTAATGTTGTATTTTATACGAAAATTGTATGTCACAATTCGCGTCGCGTCGACATGAAATCATAAAATGTGTTTTTTTGGTTTTGTTAAATTCATATATAGTTATTACTAAAATTTTAAACTGTGTCATGATTTAAATTGCTGGTCTACTTCAATGTAGTTGTATGTTATTGAATTTTAGCATTTTTTTTTTGTGGCAAATTTTATCTGGCATTGAGATTTCAGTAGCTGAATGTACTAAATGCTCAAAAAAAGTCCTGGAAATTTTTAGATAATGTAAAAATGCCAAAATGCAGAAGAATATTGTAGATAGGACATGCTATTTTTCATTTTCTTTAATCAGGTCTTATTAAATATATTTGCTCATGGGCAGACAAGGAACGTTATTGGAGATAGGGGATTAGAAGTTCTTGCACGAAGTTGTAAGAAACTAAAGAGGCTTAGAATTGAGCGAGGTGCTGATGAGCAGGGAATGGAGGATGAAGAAGGTGTGGTTTCACAAAGAGGATTAATGGCATTAGCTCCTAGATGCCTTGAATTGGAATACTTGGCTGTTTATGTATCCGACATCACCAATGCATCATTGGAATACATTGGGACATACTCAAAAAATCTCTCTGATTTCCGTCTAGTCTTGCTTGACCAGGAAGAGAGGATAACAGATTTGCCTCTTGACAATGGCGTCCGGGCTCTATTGAGAGGCTGTGAAAAGCTTAGAAGATTTGCTCTCTATCTCCGACCTGGTGGTTTGACTGATGTTGGCCTCAGTTATATTGGCCAATATAGTCCAAACGTCAGATGGATGCTTCTGGGTTGTGTTGGGGAGTCAGATGCTGGACTTTTGGAGTTTTCCAGGGGATGCCCTAGCTTGCAGAAACTAGAAATGAGGGGTTGTTGCTTCAGTGAGCATGCACTAGCAGTTTCTGTGATGCAATTAACTTCTTTGAGGTACTTGTGGGTGCAAGGATATAGAGCATCAACTCCACCTGATCGTGATCTATTAGCGATGGCTCGTCCATTTTGGAACATTGAGCTAATTCCTGCAAGACAAGTAGTTCCGACGTATCAGGTTGGAGAGCCTGTCATGGTTGAGCATCCGGCTCATATACTTGCGTATTACTCCCTAGCCGAACCAAGAAAAGATTTTCCAGATACTGTTATTCGTTTGGATACATTAGTTGCTGGAATAGAGATGTAAATATGACCTTTTCCCAAGTTGCCATTACTTCCAGCCACGTCCTGTTTATAAAGTTTGTGTACCTTTCTCCTTTTTTTGTTTAGAAGGTTCCAATTTGATATTTCACTTTCGATTTTGTTTCGAGACTTCGTCATGTAATAAGATTGTGTTTTGCTCTGTAATTTTGAAAGCCCTTGCTGGTTTGGTGGGCTACTGTTTTGTCCATTGTCCGTGGAAATAGCTTAGGTGTTAAGCCTTTACCGATTTTTCTGTTGATTCTGCTGAATGAATCTTAACAGAAACTTTTGATAGTGGCAGACATGGAAAATGTTCAATTTTAAGTGTATTTTTGTTTTTGCGACAGATGGAAATGTTACTGCATAAGAATTCATTATGATTCCTGCATACGATTTGTGTGCTTGGAATTTTTAATAGAGTAGTTAGCGGAATAATTGCCTGTGAAAGATGCAGAAGAAGCAATCCAAATTGGATTTACTATGAAATTTTTAATAAATTCAATGAGCTACATTACTTAAAATTGTAGCAAAAATTATATATATATTTGATAAAAAAAAAAAGTGTATCGTGTTTCAGACAAGATACCATACATGAATAGCCAGATGTAGCTACTAATGGCATCAAAGAATTGAAGCTTTTGCTGTGAGAAGCCATTGTTGGGGGAAACTTGATATCTGAGATAATTTAGTCACAAAAATACGGCAGAAAATTTGGAGCTGACCCTTTTTTCAAATGTAGTTTTTCAAGTTTCCTCCATTTTCTTCGTTATGATTAAAGCAATAGATTGTAAATAAAATGAAAAGGAAATTCCATGGGAACTGAGAGATATCAGGCATGCCATCAAAGCTACATGAGGTTTTAATCTGATAATTTTCTGGTGGCATAAAAGAAATCAAAGTTTTGATTTCTGCATGCTGGCAAAGTTGCAGATCCTTACATTATGTGCAGCAACTCTGACCAACCATTTCAGGAGATAACTTTCATGCATTGCCATTGAAAAGAAAGCTTCAGTGCTACACATCGGAGATAACTTTATTGTGTTCCGGATGGACCTGGAAGAAAGTGTCAGCCAGTCCTGACATCAGGAAAACCTCTTTTACTCTAGTTGTTTTACTAACTAACGTGTAACATTAGTGTTGTCTTGTTGGAAAGTTTATTGGAATCATAGAGGATGTCACATTTAGAAAAAATCTTCTGTCATGATTTTGTGATCCTGGTTTAGAATGTAGGAACTATTATTTATGGCATTGAAAATGACAGTCAGGGCGGCTTAATTAACATTAATTTTTGGTTTTGAGATGAAGAACGTGTTTGACTTATCGTAAAGAAGACAGTTAGAGATGTCGAACATAGTATTTTAGAACCCGTTCCAATATTTAAATCAATCAAGAGTATAAAGATATAAATTAATATTTGTCTAATTTTTCTTTTAATATTTCATTGATGATGACGTAGGTAATTTTAAACCATATATAAGTACTGATGATGCGATAATCAAAATATTGATTGCATAGCCATTAAGACAATTTTTTTTTTCTTCTCATAAATTTCTAGTTCTATGTTGCCATCAAAGGATTGGAGCTTTCATTAAAGAGAGTCAGAAGGAGGAATCATGAGACGTTTAAATGAGTAAAATTGAAGGGTACTGTTTTTACAAAAGTTCCATCCATACAGGTGGCTGAAGCGAGAGATCTCTATTGCCTGATAACCCTGATAACCTCTTTCAAAGGATTTCAACAGCAGCGGCAGCCATAAGAGGCTAAAGCAATTAGGACACTGTTTTTTTATGGAACTGTAGCTGCCATATCCAATTTGTAGCTTGTAGTAAAAATGGGCGTTTGGCCGTTTGGAATTCTGATCAGGATCAACACCCAAAAGATGCTGACAGTTCAGGGCTGATTCTGGATCATATTAGCTTCAGTTTCAGGACCCATTTCAGGATCAGACTATCAAACTACATGAGAAAAATGTACTAGCAATTATAGTAACCAACATCAAACCTGCCAGTGATTACAAATGTCAGAAAGTTGAAGGAACTCCTTTTCATGACCTGTACCGACCCTCGGTATTACTTGATGGCTTAGCCAAGACCAAGAATCAACCTAGAAGTGATTACCCAAATCATTAGAATTGGACTACAACTTGAGAACACTGTTAACAGAACCTGATGAAGAGATGAAAGAACTTGTTTTGCCATCATTTTTTCCATTCCCTAATGGTCCAATGTTCTTATCCTGGTCTCCCGTCAGCCTTGATCCAATTTGATTTAAATTGTGTACTCCATTCATGATTAAGGCTGCAAATTAAAAAAAAAATACAATTAGTCCTGATAATTTGTATATTCATATTTATCTATTTTGTATTTAATACGTGTAAAGCACGAAAATTGTCATGTAACAATTTATGTGGATATTTCTAATATAAAACATATTTTTAGTTTTTGCTAGACGTTTTTTCTAAAGTTTTAAACTGTATTGCTTTGATATCTTTTTTCATATTTTGTCACCATGTTATGTTTAAAATTGCAAGATCTAAATACAAGACGTGAATGATGAGTCTATATTGACATTTCACTTGGTATCCTTCTCAAGTTTTTTAATATGCAGACATTTGTCTTTTCAAAGTCCAATTGTAAATTCTAATGGAATCAAATGATATAATGGAACAACAGATTGGAGTACTACAGCAAAGAAGTCGAATTATGGGCAAAACCTGATCCTGTTTGAGTTCCATCAGAACAAAGTAGCACTTAAGAGGCTTAAATACTTTTATATGCTCAAAGTCATGTCTGAATTCTCCATTGGTAGATGGTTCAAAGCTGAGTGCTTCACAACTGGCTATCATCAACAGCAAGTGCTCAAAAGTACAAAAATTGATATTACAATGGCTTTAATATACGATCTCCATAAGAAATCTCCAGGATAAGAACATTGAGATACCAAGGGTACTAAGAATTGTATAGATTTATCGACTGTAAATCATTATCTGACCACAATTACAATGAAAAAAATCATCATTGGGGCCCTAATATGATAAAAGTATTGATTTCACATGAATATGAAAGATAATTGCAATGAATTTGAACTTATCTTATCACTTTATATGTCAAAAGGCAATAGGCTAAGAAGGGCTAAAAGTAATTTAGAGTTATGGGTCTTGTTCCTTTTTATGCCTTTTTCAGCCATTGGTTATGTTCCCATGAAAGACCAAACACATGATGCATGGTATAGTACGGTGCACTATGAACAATTTTAATGCCATTTCTAAGTCAAAAGTTTAGAATTCACTTGGATGACATAATTGATCTAATGAAGTGAAATGGGAAGCAAGAAGCCAAACTTATTTCTTTTATATTAGAATTTGATGATTTGTGTATTCATATTATATTTTACATAAAAATTATATATTATAATTTGCTTTAAAACAAAAAATACAAAATACTATTTTTTTTTTTTGTAAAACCCATATGGGCTTTATTAAAATTTTAGTTGCATTAAGTTCGTGTTTTTTTTATATTATTTTTATATAGTGTATTTTAAATTCTTCCTAAGGCCATCATTAACAGTGCCCTTCCGCCTTACATCAAGACTTGATTAACTTTCATAGCGACTTCTAAAAATATGCCAAGCCATGAATATATATAAATAAATTTTGTATCAAGTGATAATATCAACACAACTTTATCATCTTTGCATGAGATCTGACGACAAAACGGTCTCAAGCCAAGATCATCCTTAAATAAAGCAGGCCAGTCTGTAATATATATATATATATATATATATATATATCATGCTGTTGTAATTGGGGTTGGGGGGGGGGGGGGGAGAAGGGTTTGCATGGTTCTTCAAAAGGATTTTGAAGGTGGATCATTGCGTTATTACTAAAGTAAGATTGCCTCTTTTCTTTCTGGAAATTGAAAGAAGGAAAGATGGCCAAAAAGGTTTGATCAAATTTAGAATAAAGTGGGAAAGAGTGGTTTCATATGCAAGTTGAAGAAAGGCAGCTCTCTTAGAAAAAAAAATATAATATAAAGTAGATAGTTTTTGTCATCTTCTGAGAAAAAAAGTTGGTAAAAACAATTATGTTGATCATGTTTGTGCTTTTAGCTTTTGAACACTTGAATTTGTGTGGCTTAGAGAATGATATACATGCAAAGTGACATGGGTAAGGCACTAGTCCCTTCCATCTAGTTGCAGCAGCAGCAACAGTTGCCCTGGTGGGGGAGTAGATCCCACAATGGAAATGCAAAGAAAACAAAAAAGTGACAATTTTTTCATATGTGGAATGCCTATTTGCCTACCTATGTAGAGTGATCATTATCATCAACCTATTCATTTCATTAGGGTCCCACTAAAGCATCTGAAGAGTAGAATTACCAGCATTTTTTGTACTGTTAATGGCAGTTCAGTAAATCTTGTTTTGATTGAGTTTAGGCTCTCAGGGTAAAGAATCAAATCCAAAATGCTCGCATAAGAAGGAGATTATAAGAGTTGAGATTTGAACTCTAAATTTGAATGTTATTTTTTAAGAGTTGTTATATTAGTCAACCAAGCTAAGCGTTGAAAGAGCTGATATTTTTAATAACCCTTTTTCAAAACATGATTTATGTACTGTATTCTTAGCTTTTCATGATCTGATGAACCATGGTATTTTGTTAGGATCTTATCAGAAGATTAACATAACTGGTGTTTTTATGGAATGGATTGTAAATTTGTAAGCAGGATGCTGCCAAAGAGTTGCAATTTATAGTTGCCTCAGTTCCAGGATCACATGGCACAAACTCAAGGACCTAAAATAGTAAATGAGCATAGCTCCAACCAATAAGGAAGAATCTCAGAAGGATTTTAGGAACATGTGGAAAAAAAAAAGTAAAATCATATTCTTTCCTGTTCCCATAAGAAAAAAAAAAGAAAAAAAGAAACATATTCTCTGAAGGTAAAAGAGAAAGTTAGCAGTTGATCTGCCTAATTTCAAAGCTAGATTTTCGCTTCCTTTCAACATGGTTATAGCAGGCCAAAAATACATGAACAGTTAGATTCCTTTTTTGGTTCTCAAGTAAACATATGAACCACAAAAAGGAGTGATGCCTCCAGAGACCAGTAAAAGAAGCTGTTATGCTAATGAATCAGTCTTGCCACCATTACAATTGGGTTGGCTGAAAGAGAAATATCAAAGAAAAGGGCAAAATTGGATTGGACCAAAATAAAGATGATCAGAGAAAAATAAAAATGTAAACCACATTGCATCTTTCTATATTCTATAGCAGGTTGAAGCATGTGATGCTTAATTAAGTGGAATGCATACTCAGCTTCGACTAAGTGATGGCAATCAAGCTTGGTCAACTTGGCCATATTGGATCAATAAAGGTGAAAATGGCAGAAGGGATCCAAGAGAAAGTAAGCAATCAGATTTTGAGAATTTCCAAAGCAGTGCCAAATGAGTCAGCCAATTAGGCCACATCACCAAATGACATGGCAGAAACCATTACAAAAACTATTATAGTTGCAAAAGTAGCAAAAGGTTCTTTTGGATCACTCCATGACAACTGCAGCAAATTTCTTATATCTCAGTAACAAATCATTGATCTTGCCTCGTACACATCCCGTAATGCCAATGTCTTGTGATTCTTGGCCTTCAGCTATGGGCAAAGTGTCCTAATCATCCAACAAGGCTTTAGCCTGCATCAGAATGGAGAACAACAAAAGCTAGGAAAATTAGCAAAGCTAATAGAGAATCCAGAACTTGGATAAATGTTTGTCTGACAAATAAATGCGAAAATAGTAGGGGTCTGATATGTTTTCTCTTTTATTCATACTCCGAAAAGCCGTTTTTCATTCATGATTTAACCAGGTAGAGTTACCTCTAGCACATGAATTTGTTCACCAAGACAATTCCTTGTATAGATAAATTTACAGTTTGGACACCGGTGTTTAAGCAATACATGATTCCACCATTGTGTAATAAGCAAAACCATCTCGTCTATAACAGAAGACATGAAAAAGAGCATTTTGAAAAACCCTTCTCAACATTATTAGATTTGAAATTGAAACGTTGAGTGTACAACAGAAAATAACAGCCTTATGTATCCATGCATTTCATATCCTGTGTAAGGGTTTAGAACACTGAGCTCTGGGGTGTTATATGAGCTCCATGATAAGCACTGCCATACAGATTTTGCTCCTGAAGTCTCAGGCCATTTGAAGCAGTCTGGTATTGAGATGATGTAAACCAATTCCCATGAGTTGAATTGAAAGCCAAAGCTGATCCATCATTTGGGTGATTCCAATTTTGGCTGACTTTTTGCATGCTAGCCAGCTTTTGCTGCAATGCAAGAACAGTAGACTGATTTACTGAAGGAGGCTTATGATTGTCTGAAAAACCAGTGTTGGTGAGATTGACAGTTGTAATATCGTGAATGCTTGGTCTCCTCTTATCTTTCCCTCCTGAAAGCTGCCTCTGATAGTATTTTTGAGCATGGCTTGCAACCTGAGTTGGAGTCTTGGTAACCACAAAATTTCGGGAGATATTTCTCCAATCCCCTTTACCATACTTCATAAGTCCCATCAGAAAGCGCCTATATGTGATGATCAAAGAAACCATGGTTAGAACAAGTACAGAAATCATCTAAGTTTCAGGTTAGACATTATAGAAAAATATAACTACAAAGTTACTTTGAATTGTTAACTGCACTCATAACAATTTGACTGAATTTTGAAATGGATTCAACTAAGTTTCAAAAAATTTATATCACCAACAATAACCTGAGTGTTTAAAGCATTTTTGACTAGTTTGAAGGAAAGTCACCTGTGTTCTTCTTCTGTCCATGGCACCCCTTTCTTCCTCTCCTGATCATGACCTCTAGCCCCAGTAGACCTCTTCCTATAGGCATCGAAATCACGATTATCAACCAATTCTAATGTAAAAGATGATCTAAGATAACCTGGAATCGGAACTCGCCCTGCTTCTATATCAAAAACATCTTCTTCCAATTCCCTATACTGTTTAATCACATCCAAAACAGTTTTTCCAGGTATCATTGCTGCTACTTTCATCCATCTATCAGGAACATCTTCACCATATATGGCTAAAGCACTCTCAAACCTTTTGTTCTCCTCCTTTGTCCAATATGTGTTGTTGCTCTCTTGATCAAACCAATCCAAATTCGACATGAAAGAAGTTGCATGCAAAGTTTCCATGCTAGACAAATTCTGAAAAAAAAAAAATGCAATTTTAACTTGAAAAAGAAGTTTTCATATTGGAAATGAAAGAAATATGAAGCTAAGGAAGAGACTGTTTCTGATTGCAGAAAGTAAAGAGCTTTAGATGCTTAAGAGAGCATTAAAATCAGAATCATTTACCTGGGAATCAAGAATCAATCTTTTTTTCAACAGCATAAACTGAAGAATCTAAAAATACAAACTTTTAAAGAATCAAGAGAATCTAGAAAAAGAACAACAAGACAGGAAAATCTGGGTGCTTTATTTATTTATAACGAGTAGAATTCTTGGAGAATTGAGAACAAACCAAGCTTGGAACTTTGAATTTATACTAAAAACAAAGCAATAAAGTGAAAAAAAAAAAAAAAAGAAAAAACTACTGAAAGGTGGTGGAGAAAGTAAAAGGCCAAGTTGTGGAAAAAAAAATGAAAGGAGATTCTTTGGATAATCAAACTGATAGAAAATAGAGGGAAATTGGGTTTTCTTTGTTTGGGTTTCTTTGAAGAGAAGAAACAAAAAAAAAAAAGAAGTGATAAAAGGGAAATGTTGAAGAGAATTGAGGAGGGAAATGAAGAGAAATATTGGTTTTTAACTGTGAGTGGATGAGTTCCCAGAGACTAGAATTGGACAGAGACAAGGAAGCTAAGAAAGATAGCTTTGTGAGGCTTTGAGTGTTAAAATAAAAATTTTCCTTCTTATTATATAAGGATTTGATTATGGAATTTTTAATTTTTCTTAATTTTTATTTTTTTATAGATGAAGTTAGGTTTGGTAATTGTACATTTGTATTATATTTATTTTATATTAAATATGTATAAAATATAAAAATTTTTGTGTTATGGTTCATTTGATATGTTAAATTCAAAACATATTAAATTTATATATAATTTTGTTAAAATTTTAAATTTTTTGTGTTATTTTAAAATTATTAGAATTAAATAAAATCTTAATTTCTTTAATTTTTATTTTTTGGGTTCGGAGGTGTGATGTAGTGGAACTTGGTTAGCCCAAAAAGTTTATAAAATTATAATGGTACCCTTGAAAAAGAAGAAAAGAAAAAAAAAAGCATTATAAAAGAATGAGAGAGTTTTCTACCATTAAACCATCATCAAATTTGTCCTTTTCTAAACTTTAAAAATAATAATTAAGCCCATCATATCATCATAATGAACATTAACTGTCACAACTTTAACATTAAAATTAAAAATATCTTATTTTTTGTGATTTCATGTAAATTTTAATGAAAAACTTCCAAATAAAAATTAATGAATAATAATTTTAATATTAAACATTTCAAATTAAAGTGCCTGTCTGAATTTCTGATTTTTTTTCTCCATATATATTTTTGAATGAAAAAATGATGGCTAAACAAGTAAAAACAATAATCCTTTGATCATCTGCTGTTTGTCAAATCTATTATTGCTTTTCACTCACAAATCTCTTATTGTTTTTCAATAAAAAAATTTTCAAACTTTGATTCTCAAAGCTGTCTGGAAGATAGATTGTCTAGCACTATGTAATAAACATATAACTTAAAATTAATTGATTATAAGTGAAAAGATTCAATTTGAAAATAAAATTATAAAATATTAAATATTTGTTAGATATGTTATAATACTATTTTACTATATACTTATCATGTGTAGATAAAAATAAAAAAATTTATCAGATTTAAAAAGAGCAACAAAAAAAAAATTTTAATTTTGATATTATATTAAGCATCAAATTTAAAATCAATTGATAATAAATGAAAAAATCTAACTTCAATATAAGATTATAGGATATTAAATATTTTTTAAATATGTCATAACACCGCTTTAACACTATGGAAGGTCAGTCGGGGACGATAAAAGTGACTCGTTCAGGTCATTGCCGTTGTCTACCAGAAATGCCATCTTAAGTTCCCTTGTTATGTGATTCAAAATGGCAATGTAAAAACGAAACTCCTAAAAAAAACACCAAAATTATAATGTTAGAACATTTTTTTGTAAGAAATTTTGCTTGCTGGTGGTGAAAGCTAGCTGAATAGACAGTTTATTAAGACCTTGGGTGCCATGGAAGTAATATAGCAGCAGCTTTCATAGAAGGAGGTGCATTGGCCCTGGAATAATTGTATGAGAACTTCTGCTTCAAGCCTCATTACACCTAAAGAAGCAAATACTTTCCAGGGAAAAATATGCTGAATTGAGCTCAGCCTTTTATAATTGGAGCATTTCTTCCACTATTCTACAACTTCTATATGGAATAGCTTAAAATTTTGACAGTTGAGACACAGAGAAAAGAAAAAGGCTGAAAGGCAAATAAGTAAACACTGTTTCTCAAGCAGCAGCTCCAACAGGGACCCCTGCTTTGAGCCTTGAGGATCCGTATAGGGTTTCTTCGAAGCGGATAATCTCATTCTTGGAACCATATGCAACTTGGGTTCTATCATCAAGATTATTGATCACTTTGTCTAGTACTGACTGATGACCATCACTACTGTAACCACCAGCTTTCTCAATCAGGAACCCCAAAGGAGCTACCTCAAATAACAGCCTCAGCTTGGCTTTGGCAGATGGTGATGCCACATTTGTGAAGATACCTTTCTCTTTTACAATGATCTGTAGATAAACAAATAGTAAATCATTTTAAAATTGGCAACAATATGAACTATAGGAAAACCAAGGTATGGAAGAAGCTTGGCATACCTGGTTGACATCTGGTACCATTCCACCAGTGTACCTCAATGTGTATTTCTCTCTCACATAGTAGTTGATCAACTGTTTTTTAAAATGTAAAAAACAATAAGAGATAAAGCAATAATATTCCCTCATTAAAAGAACTAGGAAAAGTTAAATATAATTGACTTGAACCTTGTCATATTCAGGATTGTCAAATGTGGCTCTCAAGTTTCCAGGGGAGAACATTTTTCCCTCACCAATCTCTGTGGTATCCTTGACATGTTGCCATTTTCCTGATAAATGCACCAGGGAAACATCATTTTAGAGTGAACAAGAGGAATTGAGGTGCTCAATACTTATTCCTTAATCTTTGGTCATTTTCTGATTGCAAAATTTGATACTAATATTGTTGCAACTTGCAAGTACCTTCATCAAGCAGGAGGAACTCATGGGTTCCAGGAATGTCCTTAAGAGCAAGAACATATGTACTCCGAGGACCGAAAATTCCCATTGCTGCAGCAACTTGATCTCTTCCTGTTACTCCAGTTAACTTATCTCCAGGCCACACCCCAAAGATGGTGCCTACGGTGAAATTTGTATCGACAATACTAGAGCCATCAAGTGGATCAAAAGCAACACTGAATCCACCTGTTCATGTAGTAATAAATTATGACTAGTCTACAAGTTCTTGAAATTTGGATCAGTAATTTCAACTGATGAAAAAACTTTAAAGAGGTTGAAAGACATGAAGACCTTCTGCAGGGCCTCCCATGTCCTGAAGCTCAGGAACTTCTTCTGAGCATGCGTATTTGCAGAAGTGTGAGTAAGTCAAGGCCTATATATGGATCATAACCAAAAATTATTACTTTTAAACTTCACAGACAAATTGCTAGAACTTGGACAATGAGTGGTTGTCTAAATCATTCTGCGTTCAGAGTTTTATATGCCTAACTATATGATTTACCTCTCTATTAGTTCCTTTTAACTGGGATTAGGAACTGACATGCAAAAAAAGTGCATCTAGAACTCAAATTAGATACCATTTTTAATCTTTTTCATCAAAATGACATCTGAAAAGCTTATGAAGAAGACTTGAAATAACCACCAATTGTAGATATAGGAGCCAATTTTTTTGTTGGTCATTTCTAACCTCAAACAGAAGCTTGTTGGCAAGCATATCCACAGCAAGCTGCTCATCTCCAAAGGAATTCACACAAGCTGTACCTCCACAGGAAGCTGTCCTAACCTTGAAAGCAATTGTCCTTAATGCTTCTCCCATGCACATCATCAATCTAATCAGTCCCTTGTCTGGGGTTGCCTTTGTCAGGAACTCTTCCTACAACCATATAAAACACATTCAAATTACTGATTCAAGAACCGAAAAAAAAAAAAAAAAAGAAACAAGCTAGAAAAGTTTTACTATGTTGATTTACCAGGCTGTCTCCAATCTCACATCTTGTCACAAGGGAAGAGTTCTTTGTCTTTGAAACCTTCAATGATGATCTTGGCACAACCCTCAGTGATTCCCCAAATAGAGAGCTTGATTTAAGGCTCTGCCATACATTAATTCAGTATAATTTTTTATTGAAGTACTCATGGCAAGCCAAGAAAGCATGCATGATAACTGATATATATAATCATACCCTTGAACTGAAGGAAGGAGATAGTGATGGTGGGGAGACTAATGCAGTGGAATGCTTAGAGGAGACACTAGGAAGAACAATGCCATGCGCATAGCAGTTGACACCAGTCTCCATGGTTGAAATTTTTTTATTATTACAGAATTGAAACTTCAGAAATCTCTTACTTGTGCCTTGTGGCAGAGAAAGTGCTTGAGAGTTGAGTAGGGTAGTAGATAGGCAGTTAACCATGTCGTGACATGTGGCAGCTGGTGAGAGGATAGGCCTAAAATCAATTTGGAAACGGCGAAAGGGGAGGGAGTGAGCTTATATTATCATCTCTCACTAATGTGTGGCTATGGTCCCATATTTCAAGAGATTGTGATAGGGAAGGCTTGCTAATTGCTGCCTTGATAAAATGTTGTCGAGGCTAGGCCTTGGAACTTGGAAGGGGGCTTTCTTTAACTGCCTTTTTTATTGCATATGTAAGGTTGTTAGCATGGGAATTGGAGGTCCACAATTGCCTCACCATTTCTTCAATCATTGTTTAATGTGCCATTTAATTTTCAGATTTTTTTTCATTCTATATAATTTTAATTTGTGATATATTGATATTTAAGTTTGATTTAAATGCATGATAAAAACTTTTTTTCACCGCATCATAAATATTATTTAAAAATTCAATCATAAAAAGACGTTTACAATAATATACAAATCTTCTCTCGGAACATGTCTGAAGACACCCTTAGTCAACACAATATGTGAAAAGTAAGTTGGATTATAGCTCTTTTTTTTTTTTTTTAAGGATTATAGCAGATATTAAACTTTTAACTTAATTGATGATAAACCACCCAAATTTGGGCTATTTGTACTATTTGGCTTGGATCTTAAATTAGGCCGAAACATAATTTAAACCCAAATTACAAGCCCAAAAAGGTTCCCAATTTGATTGGGTTTTGAAGATTAGGGTTTAGACCTCAAAAAGCCTGTGAAAAGATTACCGCCAAGCACAATCCATTCCGCCCCGACTTCAGCCTTTCTTGTCACAGTTCAAAGCTCTGCTCTTTTTCTATGGAGGCCAGGGTTTTTTCTGGGGTTTTAACCAAAAATCAGACCCCATTTTTAAACCCTTTACAACCAAGAAAGCTCCAATCTTTGGGAACATAAATAGTTTGTACAATACTAAACATACCCATCAATTCTCAAATGCCTCCTTTCAGCTTTACACAGCTTTTTCACGCAGAAACCATTGTTTCAGACAGGCTTTACCCATTTCTCTTCGCTGTAGCTTTTTTAAAATTGATCGAAGCCCATTTCCATTTGAGTTTTGAAAGAAAAGTTGAGTTCTTTTAAATCTTGTTATTGTTGAATTTGATGTTTAAGGTGGTAAATGTGAGTTTTAACAAATACCCACATTTTGTTTTGTTTTAGTTTGTCATCTATGATTACCTAGTGAATTGCAAGAGTTTTTTTTTTTTTTCTTTAATTACTTTTGGTGCATGATTTGATTTTTTTTATTGTATTGTAGGTGATTAATATGTCTGGAGATAATTCTCGTGAGCTTGAGTTGTCCACTTTAATGGCATTGTAACCTTTGGATGGTCGTTATTGGGGTAAAGGGAAGGACTTGGCTCCCTATATGAGTTAATATGAACTTATTTACTTTAGGATTCTTGTTGAGGTAATCTTGTAATCATCAATCTCTTAATATATTCATTTTTAAAGTAATTTCGTTTCAAATTGTTGGTTCTATGTGCCTACTTGGCTTCAATGTTTTGCCTTTTGCTCATTGTTTGAAATCTAATTCATATACATCTTGGAAATTGGATTCATTATAGAATCTGTCTTAGCATAGTTGAATTATGACTTGATTGAACTTCAGCTGTGATAAATCTTACGCTGATTGACATAATTTTATGGGAAATATTGGAAAGTGTGGGTGCCATGAATCAAAGGGTAACATAAATCCTCTGATACTCGACTGGTGGTTGCCAACTGAAACGAGTCGATGAAATGTAAATGATATGATGAGACTTGTGGTTGATGTATAACTTACAATAACTGATTTCCAAATCCTATTAAGTTGAATTCTATTTATATTTTCATCATATAAGTCAATGAACTTCATTTTTCTTTCTTTTTTCTATGCTTTCTTGAAGGACCCTTTTTAAATATAAATAGTCTGTCAGATTAAATGGTTGCTGAAGCTTTCACAAATTCCTGAAGTCATTGAAGTTCCAAGCTTCAGTGCAGAAGCTCAGTCCTATTTGCAACGATTGATTGATGGATTTTGCATGGATGATACCTTGGAAGTTAAAAGAATAGAGAAAGTAACTAACCATGATGTAAAAGCGGTGGAATAGTTCTTGAAACAGAAATGCCAATCTCACCCAGAGATTGCCAAGGTTGGGATTTACTCATTATTTCCTTGACACATTATCTTTTTTGTTTGACTTAAATTCATGCAAGTAATTCTTTGGGAATTCTAGGATCAAATTACATTTTCTCTCTGGTTTCAGGCGCTTGAATTTTTCCATTTTGCTTGCACATCTGAGGATAAAAACAACCTTCCCCATGCATTGATGTTGAAAGAGGCAATGACCAAAGTCATGTTTCCAACTATGGATAAATTGATTGAGGCAATATGTAAGATGGCTAAGGCTAATGCAAGTATTTCTATGCTTTCTCGCACACATGGCCAGGTAGACGAGTGATTTGAAGCTTGAAATTAATTATTTCTCTGTTAATGTGTCATAAGCGACTCAGTGAATAATATTTTGATTTGTGCATTAGTATTTGAACTGTCAAGCCGATCGCGATGACACATTTTTTTTTCTATGGGAAAGAGAAAGAGAGAGTGTTTTATCCCAAGATTTCTTATATTTCTTTGTTGTTGTTGTTTTAATTGTCTTTGATTTGTTACTATTACTTACTATAGAAATAGCTTTTATTACTTGATCACTTAAATCTTTGGTTTATTTCAGCCAGCTTCATCTACAACCTTGGGAAAGGAGATGGCCATTTTTGCTGTCAGGCTAAGCAGAGAAAGGCAAGAAATTTCTCAAGTTGAGATGATGGGCAAGTTTGCTGGTGCAGTTGGAAACTACAATGCCCATCTTGTTGCATATCCTAAATATTAACTGGCCTCAAATTGCAGAAGAGTTTGTAACTTCTCTTGGATTAAAGTTTAACCCCTATGTTACTCAGGTATGTTTCGTGCACTCCTTCCACTTATATAGTAAAAGTATATATGTCAGTTGAAGGAGTGACACTCTTAGTTATCCGTCTATGGATATGATCAGTTATGGGTTTATGTGCTTCTCCTGGAATACAACTTGTGATTATGCAATCTTGTCAAATTGTTGATATTTTCTTCTGATTGAATATATCTGGTTTTCGCTTGTTTGCAGATTGAGACGCATAATTATATGCCAAAACTTTACCATGCAATTATCCGGTTTAACAATATATTGATTGACTTTGACAGAGATATATGGGGCTACATATCTTTAGGATACTTTAAGCAGGTGAGTATTTTGATGCAGGATGTTGACTTAAATTTATAAGTATCGTTTTTATGCCAACCTAATATCTTTCTGTGCTCAAAATTTGGAGCAGATAACCAAGTCTGGTGAGATTGGCTCATCAACAATGCCTCATAAAGTAAACACTATTGATTTTGAAAACAGTGAAGGTAATCTTGGTAAGGCTAATGAAGATCTATCTTACCTGAGCATGAAGTTGCCTATTTCACGTTGGCAGGTAAGACCATATCATGTCCACTTGATTTTATGCATGTAAAGTTCATAGCTATTAGTCAAAATCTATTCAACAAAGAATACATTTCTTCTTATGTGTTGAATTTGCAGCGAGATTTGACTGATTCAACTGTCTTGAGAAACATGGGGGTAGGACTAGGCCATTTTCTTCTTGCCTACAAAAGTGCGTTACGAGGAGTAGGAAAGCTCCAGGTATGCCACTTAAGATAAAAGTTCCAATCTCCTTGAAGTGCATGGTGATTATTTTAGTGCTGAAGGTATTTAGTAAATAAGTGGAATATTTGGTTATTTATCTGTGAAATTTGGAATCTGTCATGTAACAATGACTTGCGGTATGGCACATTAGCATGTTTTCTTCAACTCATAATGATTAGCAGCTTGATATCACCTATGAAGCAACTGCTCTTGCTGATTCTTCTCTGAATTGTAGCAGTAGGTGCTTACTCACAAAGCTTTTTCTGCTAGATACTTCTATCCCTTTTAAACTCCATTTTCATTCCAGGTTAACGAAGCTCAGTTAAGTGAAGACTTGAACCAGGCATGGGAGGTACTTGCAGAGCCAATACAGACTGTATGTATCATCTGTTCTTCATTTATCTTATTCTGTATCTTGATTCATCCTTTTTTAACCACAAAGTGGTAGCAGCTTATATCCTTCAGGTTGATATTTTAATAGCTTGGGTGAGATGCTAGTGCTTGATTCTCAAACTCGATTGTCTCCCTTACAAAGTCCACTTCATTCTTGTTTCTTTTAACTTATGTGTAGGTCATGCGGAGATATGGTGTTCCAGAGCCTCATAAGAAGGTGAAGGAGCTAGCTAGGGGAAGAACTGTTACCAAAGAAAGTATAAGGGAGTTTATCGAAGGCTTGGAGTTACCCAAAGAAGCTAAGACCCATCTTTTGAAGTTAACGTCACATTCCTACGTTGGAGCAGCCATTGAATTAGCCAGAACATAGATTCAACCATGAACGCTATAAAAGTAACCAAGGTCTTAGAAACATGTAGTTGAAAGAAATAGCCATGAAACTTATTGTTGAACTGGCAATTTAGTGTTCGTTGCACCATATGAGACAGATGGTCAAGTGTTAACGAAGTCCGAGCTGAAATTTTGTAAGCAGTCTTAATGAAAAGTCAACTTGAAAATTTTGTGCACAGTGATCAAGCTTCTGTTCCCATAATTTCCCCCATTCATCCCTAATATTCTTGATCAAACTCAGGATCTTTCATTGCAATAAAATCAAGTTTTGCAGCAATTGACAAAACTTTGTATTTGGGGTGTTTATTCAATTTGTTCGGTTAATCTCAAATCGAATTATTTAAAATTGAATTATGTTATTTTATTTTCATTAATTAAATTAAAATTTTTAATTTAAAAAATTAATATATCAAAATTAATTTGATCAATTTGATTAATTTTTTTGATTAATTGAATAACAAAATACATTAAGTTAAATTATATTTTAAATTCTTATTTTTTCATATATAAAATAAATTAAATAAAATTATCCAATAAAACTATGAAAACATCAAACATTAAGTTAAAAACTCTAATAATTTGAAATGAAATGGATAATTTTATATATTTTTAATTTTATATACAAATTTTATAATATTTCAATTAAAATTTTTATTAATTAAGTTAATTTGATTTTTAAACCAAATTAATTAAAAATAAAAAAAAAATTTAAAAAATTTTTAATAATTAATCAAAATTAATTCAATAACTAATTAATTAATCAAATTAAATTAATTCAATCAATTAATTCAATTAAAATCGAATCACGTGCACCCTTTTTTTTATACTTGTTAAGTGCTAACTACCATTTTTGTATTATCGACTTTATCATTCAATCTTTACCGTGATACAAAAACGGAGAGATCAGATAAAGTTGAGTTTGAAACGTTTATCGGATAGATTCATCACCAGGTGTACCCCTAGAATTTCATTTACACATCAGCCAGGCAAACCGGACAGAATCATTTGACTACCGAATCTACCAAATCCAAAAAAAGGACGACGGCATTAAATGTCTTCTGTTTCAACATTATTGGTGCAGTCTGCAATGATTGAACACTTGATGATTGAGATGGTGGACCCAAAGAATTATCTTAGTATATACATGAAATAATAAAAAAAAAAAAAAACTACCGATTCTAAAGTAAAGGACTGGACAACTGTCACATGGTAAAGTCATCATTGTCCTCGGCAAGAAGGCGTTGGCAATCATCAACACAGTTCAAAGAAGGAAGTTTCCACACGAAAAAGACAGTTTTGATCAGTTCTAAAGGTTTAGTTTAGTTAATGTTTTATTTTCTTATCTTCTGCTCTCTTCCCTCCGTTTTCTCACTTCTTCAAATGCCTCTTTCAGGTTCTCTCTCTCTCTCTCTCTGTTTGTCTTGTTTTAAGGTTGTTTGAGATAATGAAAAACATCAGTTATTGCATTAAATAATTACATCAGAAGTGATTTGATTGAATTCTGTTTTTGTTTCGTGGCTTGTGGTGCTTAAGTTATGAAGTTGCTTCATTTTTTTAATTGTTTTTTTTTTTCTTTTTACCAAGCTGCTATGTTAAGCATTGAGTTGGTCAGCAAAATTTGGACTGTTTTTGATTATATATAGTAAGTTAAAGATCTGTGGATCCTTTTCATCCTTTTAAGATATTCTTAACAAAAATGGAGTATTAGTTTGATTCCTCAGTCTTTTGGCTCTGCCTTAAAAAGAGATGGATCTTGGTTTACAGTATATATAGTTTTCTAAAACTTCTCTGAATTCTAATTTATGAAAGATGAGGAGCTTTTAAATAATACCTTTTTTTTTTTTTTAGCTTTTTCTTTTCTCTCCTTATGTGGCTAAAAATGTGGGCAAGTTGAGATGGGCTACTGGTAGTTCATTCCAAGATAGATGAAGCTGCTTGCAAGTTTTCGCTTTATTTGGGATTTTGTCATTGCCACCATATAGCTAATGGGGAGGATTTATATATCAGTTGGTTGTTATTTGTTGTTGCAGTTGACCCTTCTATGATTTGGAAGGGATCTGGATCTGAAGATACTTGCAGCCTGCTATCTGGCTAGATTGAATCACAATGTCAGCTTATAATGGCCACCAAATGGAGCGGGAATTCTCTGCTCAGAGTCTCCTAAGTAGGGGAGATACTGGTATGTATGCAGTTCTTGATTTGATTTTGCTTTCCTTTTAGATTTCAAGAGTTGTTTTGATTCACATATTAGAATACGCTTTCCTGAGAGGCAAATATGATTGATGATGATGATGTTACTTTAAATCTGGAATGGATTATAACCATTTGGCATGCCTGGACTGAATCGGATTATATCATGGTTGAATTTGTCATCTAAAATCCTGCTGTCAAGTTGCTAATTTCTCCGAAGATCGAAACAGTTTGTGGAAAATATCTATTATGAAACACTATTTTAATAAGTGCCAGTGGATGTTTCTTTCTGTGATTGCTACTGCAAAACCTTTTCGTGTCTGACATATACATATTAATCTTGGTTGTTCTGCTTAGGAACAGAGATGGGAAGCCGCTATGTGGTTGAGTCTGGATTCTACATTACATCTTTTGCCGTAACAATCTTCATTGCTGCTCTTGTAACTGTTGGGGTTCTATTGGTAACTTTGCTAGTCACATTAGCAGTAATGTGGCAATCCTGTGAAAGTCGGAGCAAGGGAGTTGTGGAGATCGACAAAGCAAGTGATAGTTACCATTATTGCAAGATTTTTGAGCTGCATGGGCAGCTTAACGGCTTGGAAGCAACTGAGGTTCCTCCAGTCTGCAGGAGTCTTGTCATTCAATACATCAAAGGAGGAGAATATGCACAAGATTTAAATATCACAATGTGGATGATTGAAAGTTTTTTTGATACTGTTTCACCATCACATGATCATCTGGATGTGGTGTTAATGGACGTAGATGACATCCTTGCTTCAGATCCTTGCTACTCCAATCAATTAATGCCACAGTAATCCCCTCAGTGTTTTACACATTTTTTGCATTTGCTTAAAATCTCCTCTTTCATCCATGTTTTTTTTTTTTGTTATGTATTGGCTGAAATCCATTAACCTGCAGTTCGTTACCACAAGATTTTCCCCACTTTTTTTCTTTGATTTTTTTGGTACAAAAGAGGTCACTGCTTGAGAATAAGAAAATGGGTTGTAGATGCTGAAATTTGAACCCAGACCTGCTGGATGCCATAACTGTATGAACCAACTGAACTAAGCTCCAGGTTCTTTCTTCTTTGATTTTTGGCCCCTCGAATGCTTGTTAATTTGCGGTTTCCTTTTCTTGAAAGCTCTTCAGTTTTCATATGTTAATTTTTAGAATTTGAAGTCTGGAAAAGGATCTTTGTTTCATAAACCATCTCTATAGGGGGCTAAAAGACAAACAAATATTGAAGCAGCTAGTGGCAGCTTGAACCTTTGAAAAAGGACCTTGATGTTTTTCACTATTGATTTTGCCTTTCAATTTTGCTGTTAATAAAACTATTTATAGGTTATACACTACTTAACAGGATAAAATCCTGTTTTGGCTCAGGTTCAACCAATATGTCTGTGGCAAACCTATTGATTGCATTGAACGTGCAACCTGTCTGAAGCACCTGCTTATTCTGGAATTGTACAAAAAACTTCAGTCCAGAGGATGGCCTTTGATTCTGCTATCAAGGAAGCCTGAGAAACAGCAAAATGTCACTATTGAAAACCTTAATTCTTTAGGATATAATGGTTGGTCTTCTCTGATTATGAGGTATTGTTGGTACTCTTTTCTTTTCAATTTCTTTGAGAAAATCAATGTTCTGCTTGATCTATAGATACTGATGGTTGTTTTTATGGGGGTAAATCCTTATTTTTCTTGATGGGATTATGCTTACTTCATTTGAAAGCATAACAGTATCACTATATCAGCTTTGATTTGTATTTCTTCAGTGCCTATGTCCAATGCAGACGGTTAAAATTTCCAGGAAACTCTTGCAGGTTGGACAGCGAAATGGAAATGGATACACGCGAATACTTTTCTAGACGAAGAGCAGCAATGAAGAAGGAAAATATTGAAATAATCGGTGTGATTAGCAGCCAAATGGATGCTTTAACAGGCTCGTCTTTGGGAAGACGTGTTTTTAAGCTTCCAAACCCTCTATATTACAATTTTGAAAATCAAATTGAAAGCTGGAGACTTTCACACTAGATCTTGTGTCCACTTGGTTGTTCTTTGCATAGTGTTTCTCAAATTTTTTGGTCATCTGGAAACCTGGGGCTTGGCTGAATTTTCTTTCCAATATAATTCGAAATCCGGCAATATTCTTCAAACACCCCCCCCCCAACCTTTTTTTTTCTTTTTTTCTTGTATTTCTTTATCAGCTCACGTATCTAAGACCATTTCAGCTTATTTGAGTGCTTGATTGAGTGTAATTTTCATATGAAAAAATTACATCTTTTTTTTTTTAAACATTTAGCTGATTAGCCCACTTTGAATCTCTATTGGCTCCCAAACATTTGTGTAGTCTGATGATAGGATAAAAGATTGTAGATGATGTGATTTGAACCTCGAGTTTATAAAATGTTACCTTTAAAGAATGATTGTATGAATTGATTGAGTTAAATTCAGATGTATCCTTTTGCTCCAGTTGTATTTCTTAAAAAATTGCTTTGGACATGATAAACTTATGTTCTAAACTTTTCCCTGACCACTAGGAAAGGTTTCAATTCCAATTTTATGATCCATTCCATTGCCTGCATCCCTGGTAATTGGATTTTTCGGCATCTAATCCTTAGCCAGTGACACTCTTGCATAAGCAATTTTCCACCTCCGCAAATTCTTGAACCACTTTGATCAATAAGCTCAAATCATTTTATTTAGATAACTATATAAAATGGCATTGGGCGCATGACTCTCTGAGTTTCCATGCTTCTGATTTTCATTTCTCAAGTACAGCAACTTGTATAATATCTGCAGACCAAGAGAGCTGCATTTAAGATTCTTCAGATGGCTAAGAACTCGAAGAAGATGAATTGATAATATTGCTCTTTACCTCCACATTGGCAAAGCCTGAAATATGAACAGTATGGGAACCTATAGCAGGCCATCAGGAGGTTTTTTTTTTTTTTTGGGTCTTGAGACCCAAATGCTGAATCCATTTGGCACAGCTTTAAAACATGGATCAGTTGTTCATTAACCCCCAAAAACTAAACATATGCAACAAACATTCCCCAATTCCCAGCCAAAATCTGGGCCATCAACTTTATCTAAGCTATGGATCCCATTGAAACTTTCAATTAGTTACATAAACCTTGCCTGACGAGTCAAATTACATTTCTTAGCGTCCACAAAAGGGCTAAAACTTAGCCTATGGAAGTATTTCTGTCCAGCCACCATTTTTTAGCAACTTCGTTTCAACAATTAGCATCGTCATGGCCAGTGAGAATGACAAATAAGAAATGACCCATTGTACAACACAGGCAAAGCTGAAACAATATAAATTTACCAGTAATATGAAGATCAAAACCAGAATCTCATTAGAGAGTCTCATTAATCAGAACTTTACATCCAAGTACATCATCAGGTTCATGATAGACATCCCTAACTAGTCATATCCACTAAATTGCTAAAAGATTTAGCCCCTAAAACTCTGCAGAAATGTACATCAGTGCCTTGTCTTCATCAAAAGGAGCCCCAGAAAAACCATAGAAACATCAACCTCTAAGCTAAATGCCACTATCATCTCTTCAACAAAACAAACAGACAAAACCAGCTACAATCTTCAAGAATCTTCAACAGCCACCCCCTAATCTCCAAGAAACAGTCAAAATTCAGCAAAATGCCACAGACACAGATTCACTAAAGTGATATACCACATGAGCACCAAGAAAATCGCCATCCACCCAGAATTCTTAGACCCACCGGAAAACTCCACATTATATTTCCTGATCATGTTCTCAGATAAAATGCCCCATTTCCTCGATCTTTCCTTATCCCCTCCATCATGACCCATCAACTCATAAACATAAACCTGTGCCGCCCCTTCTATCTTCAATGGCGTCCCAACCCCTGACTTCAAATGCCTCATCAATCCTTTCAAATACATCTTCGCATAAACCCCATTTGCCTCAACTTCCCCAACTTCACCTCCACCGCTCGGTCACCCTGTTTCTGCCACGACCACTGGAATATTCCTGTGCCCCATTACCGCCATGGCTGTTATCACAGCATCCACCATCATGTCGAACAGGTTGAAATACCTAACCCCAGTGACCAAATCGTCTCGGAAGTTAAAAGGGTAGTCTTGGAATAAAGCGAACCCAACTGGGATTTCGCTGTTGAGGCGGAAAACATTGTAGGGATAGAGGTTGATCAAGAAAGTTGAATTTGTTTGTTCCAAGAATTGGATTAAGGGTTTTATGATGAGGTCGCCGGCGGGTTGTTGGAACTCGGCCGAGGAAGGCGGGAAAGCGGTGGTGATTGCGGAGAAGAAAGAGAAAGTAGTTGAGATTGGGATTTTATCGATGCCCAGTTCTTGCAGTGCCAGTTGGAGGTTTCTCATTGCCGCAAGCAGGAAAGGGGATCAGTCTTCTTGGGCGGCGGAGTCAAGTACGGGGTTGCCTACAGAGACGAGGGCTAAATTGGAACGAGGGTAACAGGGGAGGACATGGCTGTGGAGCCAATGGAGAGTAGGGGAACGGTTGGAGGCGAGAGCTGGGAGGAGAGGGTTTGGGATGGAGAGGAAAAGGGAGGTGTTGGTGAATGCAAAGGCTTTTATGAGAAATGGGTCAGCGTCTGATCTTGAGGGAGGCGATGGTGGTTGAAATCCTGACGGGTGGTGGGGGGACGGTGGTTGTGGTAGTGGCGGAAGGGCAGTTGTCGGTGACTCCGATGGAAGGGAGGGAGGAAATGAAGTGGACGAAGGAAAGGAAGAGGGAAAAGAAGAGAAAGAAAGGCATTTCCTTGGTGATGAAAATGAAGTGAAAAAGCAGCTTGTTAAGAAGAGACAGTTAGGGAGATATTTTGGGCGGGAAAGTTTAGTTACAGTGGGCGGCAGGACGAGAAAATTTGAGAAAATTAAAAAATTAATTTAAAATTAAATTATTTGAATTGATTTGAATCTGTTTTTTTAGTCGATTTGTTAAATATATATTAAGTTTGAATAAAATTTTAAATTGAAATATAAAAATTTTTTAAAATAGAATAATAGAATTATATATTTTTATTAAGTTTTGTATATATTTTAAATTTTTATAAAATAAAAATTATTATTTTGTATATAAATTTATTTAAATATATTAAAATTTTTATTAAAATAATATTTAAAAAAATTAAATTTAAAAATCAATAAATCTCAGATTAAATTAATTTAAAAAATAAATTTATTCAAATTTAAATTAAATTTTAAAATTTCTTAATATTATTCATTATTTTTAAAAAATTAATCGAAATTGTTATCACCCACAGCGGTGGGGATTGTAAGCCAAGGGTTCAAATTTAGTTTTCATCAGAGCCGTACGTTAGAGTTAACATGAAGTGATTGCTGTACTTGGATTCGGATCTAAACTGGAAACTATTGGGCCCCGCCTAGTTGGGACAGGGTCGAATAAAATATGGATCATCGTGAGAAAAAAAGCAAGAAAAAAAATCCCTGATAAGACAGCATTCAGTTAAAAGTAACGTAAAGCTAAAAAAATGTGATTGTGTCTGAAAACCAAGAAGGGTCAACGTTGTCAATTTAATCTCAAACAGCAAAGGCCACCATAGCCGAGTTGGTTGAAACAAGACAAGGTAAAGCCCAACCTGTTCCATGACAAGCAAAACATAACAGATATTTTTTTTTCTTTCTTTAAATCCCAATAGTTTCTCATTATCTCTCTTTCACCAATCATCATCATCGTCCACTTGAACAGCACCTGTTCGCTCAAGAAGATCCAGGATTTCTTCTTCTATCAAGGTACACTTTTTTTTTTTTTAATTTGCACTATCTTTTTGGTTACAAGTTTTTGGAATTCCATCAGCTAACTGGGTTTTGCAGGGATATTTGTTTTGTTATGATTCTACGGATTGGAATTTACGTCTCTTTAATGATGAATAAGCTGATTCGAAGTTCTAAATTTTATAGCTAATTTTGTTGAATTGAACATAATCTGATGCTGAATTGTGTCTTTGATTGTCTGTTTTAAAATCTTTGAGCAGTTAATATTGGCAAATATAGAAGAGGAAATTGAATTAAGGCCGATCTGTGGAATTAGATAAAGAACAGTAGGGTTAGGTCTAAAGCAGATACGAGCCATGTCTTTTATTGGTACTCAGCAGAAATGCAAGGCTTGCGACAAGACTGTTTATCCAGTGGAACTTTTGTCAGCAGAGGGGTTCCTTACCATAAGTCTTGCTTCAAGTGCAGTCATTGCAAAGGGACACTGAAGGTAATGTTTTTGATTGCTTTCGATCATTTTCTGCTCATTCATTCATATTGATGAAAGTATAGTTAACATGTTCGTTTTGTACATTGATGAAAATCTATTGCCATTTATTGCATTTTTTGCAAATGTTACTAAGCATTTTATTTTGCTCGCCGGTTAATTTAGTAGCTCTTAAGAATGCATAATCAAACCACGTACTAAGGGAGTATTGTTCTAGGCTCTGTGAGCATGAGTTGGTCACATGATAGATTATGTTGGCCAACTTCTTTGGTTTGTGTAATGGTGCTTCTGGTCCTAATTTAGCGGTAAGTTACATATTTCCAGTTGGGTAATTACTCCTCGATGGAAGGTATCCTTTATTGCAAGCCTCATTTTGAGCAACTCTTCAAGGAGACGGGTAACTTCAACAAGAACTTTCAGTCACGTAAGCCTTTAGCTCTTGCTGGATGAAATCCTTTATATGATTTGTTGATAGTTTTGTTTTGTCGGTTTAATTTGCCATTAATTTTATTGTCAGCAGCTGCAAAGTCAGCTGAGAAATTGACTCCTGAACTGGAAAATCTCCCCTGCAACACTGCATGTTTTTGATTAAGCGGAAAATTTCATTACAAGGTATGTTATAGTTTACTGGATGTTCTTGCTAATTTCCAATAGCTTGTATTGATTTCAGACACGATCACCTAGCAAAGCTGCTAGCATGTTTTCAGGGACACTAGAAAAATGTGCTACTTGTGGCAAAACTGCTTATCTGCTCGAGAAGGTAGAATTCAAAGATCCCAATAAGTCATTGTGTTAAAAATGCACTTTTTGTCTGCAATTGCAAGACTTCGATTTCTGCTGCACGTCCCCGTTCTTTTCACCCTCATTCCTTTGAACTTTCAGTCCTTACACCTGGCATTTTCATCTGAATCTTTATGAGGTTTACTCCCAATGAAAAACGTTCTGTTTCACTTATGTATGTTTAGGTGATTGTGGAGCATCCATGTTTGTCTGTTCCTTCTTTGAAGGGAGCAAGATTCAAGTTCTTGAACTGATGAAATCAGGCATGGGGTAAAGCCTGTAATATTTTCTTTACATATACAGAATTGGCTCGGCTAGGTTTCCCTTCTACATTATGCTTTACCATAGTGCATTTAGGTTCATATTGTCACATAAAAGGGTCACCATTCGCAAATGAGACGTATAAGTAGATTTAGAGTTGTGCAAGTTCCATTTGAAATAATCCATTGCTCTCATAAGATGTGAGCGATGTTGTCAAGTTAGAAGTGATTCTTTGCTCCTTTAACCATTCCAACCCATGTGGAGCTTGAGAACATTTTGATTGGTTTGCATTTGAGCTAGACAAAGGACTTCTCTTGTTGGAGTCGATGTCTATCAAGACTCTCGAGCATTGTACGAATTGAAGTATGGTTTCAAGAGGTCAAACTGTTGAGATTTCTTACCACTGATACATGCTTTTGCAACTATATCTGCTTATAACATGATTGAAATGCTTAAAAATGCACAAGATATATTTATTTTGCTTCGAAACTGAGTCAGGTTTCAACGTGTTGACCTAAAATGTGGCATCTTTGTGCCAAATTTGGACAGGTAACAGTGGAAGGACAGTCTTACCACAAGTCATGTTTCAAGTGCTCTCATGGTGGCTGCCCTATAAGTCCATCAAACTATGCAGCCCTTGAGGGCATTTTGTATTGCAAACATCACTTCTCCCAGCTTTTCCAGGAGAAAGGAAGCTACAATCATCTTATCAAGTCTGCATCAATTAAGCGCGTGGCTGCCTCCATACCAGAAGCTTGAACTGTATTGTTTGTATCATTTTCATGTTTTTCCTTCTTTTCTCATGCTTGCTGGTGCGTTTTCTTATTGATCCCTCTGATTTATGTTCACGGGAAACCGAGAAAAAACTCGGGGTTCCTCCTCTCTGTTTCACTTTCCCTTGGTCATCTGCGTTCATGTTATGGTAAATGTTTAATTGAAATGTGCATTCCCCGAGTTGTAAAACGACCTTTGCTGAAACTATGTGTAGAAGAAGTGGATGTTTTGCCCTGTTTTTGTTTTGCAGGTAAATTTATGAAGTTTCCCTCATTTGCAAAAGAAATTGTCATGTAAAAATGTGGAAGGACGTCAATTTTATCCAATGGGAATATGACTTTTTAGCCGAATGGGATAGAAATGGCTATTACATTGTGCATGAGAATTTAGATGGGAATTATTTTAAATTTTTTTGTTGAGGATGGGAGGGGAAATGGTGATGTAACATCTATCCTATAACTGTATTTAGAGGTGTAATCACTCGAATTTAAACTAACACAGTATTAAGCTTAAATTCAAGTGTTTGAATTTGATTGGGTTTATTTTTTTAGTTCGAATTCGATTCGATATAGAAATTAAGTTATTCGAGCTTACTCAATTATATTTAACTAACATGTAAAATAAACTTGATTTTTATATTTAACAAAAACTAAATTATTTGTGTTCGAGTTTAAGCTTGAGTTTGAGATATTTTATTAATTAAAATATATTAAAATGTAAAAATTCGATTAAATTCATGAGCTATTCAAGTCAAATATAAAAATTTTGAATTTGGTTCAATTGATAAATCTACCTACTCGAGCTCTATTTTGATTCGATAATAATCGAACTGAATTCGAATTTTATTCAAATCGAATTTAAACAACTTACAAGTATTAATATATCATTTATTCTTTTACCTATAGCTATACTTTACATGTATTTTATATTATTTAATAAATAAGTTTTTTATTAAATAATATAGATTATTATTTTAGATTAATTAAAGTTAATATATTTTTATTTAAAATATATATATTAAATATTTTTTAAAAAATTATTTAAATATATAAAATTAAAAATTAAAAAAAAAAAATTTTGTTATTTTTTTCTAAAAAGGTCATTGTATAGAAATTACTCATATTTATTAAATAATAACAGGAATTGGGATGAAAAATTGGAGATAAGAATGGAGATAGATTTAAAATATTTATTAAATACAAATATGAGTATCAAATAAAAATAGTTTATCTGTTTTATATTTTGTCTACTGATATTTTTAAAAATGTATTCAAAATGACCCTTATTATAGATTTACAAAGGACTGAGGAATTGTATTTTTCTCTGTCAATCTATTACCCTTCAAGTTTGAATCTAAGATTTTACGTAAATAAAATATTAAAATTTCACATTAAAGGTTTTCAATTTCAATGTAGGAACAATAATTTAAAAAAAAAAAGGGATGGACTATGAAATATTGATTCAGGTCCAAGTAAGAATTACAAGGGCTAAAATTGGATACAATTGGGCCATGAAGTCCAAATCCACCCATGGGAATGAGGGAAAGTTACCTGTAGGAGTAATACGGTGTCGTATTTTTCTTCATTAAAACGCACTCCGTTACGTGTTTCGTCGTGCCACTAAGACAAACTCGATTCGGGAGCGAACTCGGGTTCAACTGAGTCACAAATGTCGAACTCACTCTCCGACATCCATAGCCATCTCTCTCAGTAAGCTCTCTCTCTCTCTCTCTCTCTCTCTCTCTCTCTCATTTAATCTAAAGTTTTTTCTGTTTATTCTTTTTAATTTTCCTTTTTTGTCAGATTAACGAAGCCAATCCTCGACTCGCTCTCGAAAACGCCATATACTCCTCAAGAAACCACAAAGATCTCCACAAAATCAACGCTCGAATCTCTCCTCTCAACAAAACCATCAGTCAAAGACTTCTCCTTATCTTGCGCATTACTCTCCTCTTCTAGCTCCTCAACTCACGAGCTTCTCACCTGGATCCCCGGCCACCTCTCCACCGCCGCCGAAACAGCCTTTTCCGACCTCTCGAAAGCTTACAACGACGCCCTTCCAGGCGACGAGAAGAGAAATTTGGTGGCGGGATTGATGCCGGAAATCGTGCCGCTTTTGAAGGAGAAGATTAAGGAGAGCTCCATTGACAAGAGTGATGAAAACAATGAAGCTTTTGCCGCGTCGGCTAGGGTTCCCGTAGGGTTCGCCATTTTGGCTGCTTATCAATTTAGATGGTTCATTTCTCAGGTATTTTTTAAAAATTAAAATTAATTTTCTCAGAAATACTTTCTTTTTTTTTTAATTTATTTTAACGTTTAAAATCTTTTTTTTTTTTTTGCAGGTTGAGTGTCCAGATTTGGGTAAAATAGTAAATTTGGTTATTCCTTGTGCATTAACATGTCTTGATCACTGGTCACCGGAGGTGAAAGTAAGTAACTCTGTAATTTGAAGATTTTGTTAGACCTAGGGATTCGTGTATTCATATTGTGTAAATATTAAAATTCATGTATTTGTATCATATTTTATATGAAAATTATATGTTATAATTCATGTCGACATAAAAACATAAAATACATTTTCTTTGGGTTTGTTAAACTCGTATATAGTTATTACTAAAATTTTAAGCCATGTCACCTTCATGTTCTATTTTGTATCGTGTTTGTGTTGTGTCAACGTGTCGTGTTTTAGATTGCCAAGTCTAGATTGTGTAATTAGTGATTCTTTAGTTTAAAAATTGGGGTGATTTTCTTAAATTTTTGCATTGATTATTTTTAGGGGCAGGGGATGATTAGTTTTATACACATAGCAACAAATGTGAAAGCAGTGGAGCTTGATTTGTATGGAGATGTGATTCTTGATGCTTGCTGCCAGAACATTGCTTCTGATGATGAGATATGGCAGTATGTCATGGAGATGTCGGTGCTACTCGTTACTTGCATTCAAAGAGACAATCCCCGTAGCTCGTGGTATGCTTGTTGTCTTCATATCTTCGGCATCTTAATTGTGTTGTTGATTATGTTTAGATTGCTAAGCAACAGTGCATAGTTATGTCTTGGTAGGCTCATTAGGGAGAAAAACTTATGATGTTCTATCGATAGATTAATTGGATTGCAAAAGCGACTTTAGGTTCAGGGCATGAGGCTTTATGCTTGGTCTTAGTTATGAATTTCATTGCGGAAGGTTGAATGGTGTTTTGTTAGTTGGTATGGAAATGTGATTCTTGATGCTTGCTGCCAGAACATTGCTTCTATTGGTGAGATATGGCAGTATGTCGTGGAGATGTCGGTGCTATTTGTTACTTGCATTCAAAGAGATAATCCCCATAGCTCATGGTATACTTTGTTTCTTCGTATCTTCAGCATCTTAATTGTGTTTGTTGATTATGTTTACATTACTAAACAATAGTGCATAATCATGTCGTAGTAGGTCCATTAGGGGGAAAATTTTATGTTCTATCAATAGATCAATTGGATTGCAAAAGGGACTTTAGCATCAGAGCATGAGGTTATATGCTTGGTCTTAGTTATGAATTTCATTGCTGAAGGTTCGGTGGTGTTTTGATCAATTCTGACCTTTTTTGCTATGCTGATATCCGGATTGGTAGCGTATTGTGTTGCATTCTTGCTTAGTAATTTATATCTTGTTACATTCTGTTGGTTTCGATAGTTGTTTCTTGATACACGTAAGAGGCTTTAATTTGTTCCTACTTCGTACTTTTGTTGCAGTCATAGGCAGTTCTTTCATTATCATTTGCTTTTTATTAGGTTTGAGAAGATTCTAAATGAGATGTTGAGCCATTTGGAGCGACAACCAAGGAATAAGGAGAGACGTATTGCATGGCTTAAATTTATTGAGCCAGTCTTCAATGCTATTGGCCTTTTGTTATTAGCTCATTTTAGGCGTATTTTCCCACTTTTCTTCCAATGGATGCATGTTGATGATGATGAAACAGTTCTGCTGGTAAGATTATTGTGTCTTCTTGCTCAGCAAGTTTCAGTTTAACTACTGATTCAAATTAAAAAACAATTACTAGGTGTTGGCGTTTTAGGCAGAATTTAAACATTTCAATGTTCTGCAGCTTCTCAAACGGGTTCAAACAGTTGTTAGGTTAACATGGGTACGGAACACACCATATGTCGGAAGGTAAACTAAGTAACTGTGCTTCTGCATTACATTTGATTTATAGTAAGGTGATTTTATAGTTCAATGGAAGAGAATATCTATTAATTCCGTCATTTTAAATGGCATTTAAACACTGAGCTTGTAATAACACAGTGCACAATGATTGTTGAAGTGATAAAAAAATGAAATAGGATGGAGATATTTTCTTAATGCTGTCTCATTTTAGGAAGTTCAATCATTTGAGGCTGCAAGCCTTGGAGCAATGGTAGGGTTGCTCCTTTGTGACCAGAAGGTCATAGGTTCAAGTCTTGAAAATAGCCTCTCTACAAAAAATACATAGAGAAGGCTGCGCACTATGGACCCTCCCCTCAACCCTCGCAAAGCGGGTAGCTTTGTGCACTGGGTTTTGCCCTTCAATTGTTTGAGGCTAATTTGTGAAAGATAAAATGTCCTTTAAGCCTTATGTGATCATTTGAAAATTTTCTTCTTTGAAGTTCCTTCTAGAGCCAACTTTAGTTGCTCTAAACTTATGGAGGGACATTTATTTCTTGTTCATTCGACTTCAAAACGTGTTATTGTCCTCTTCCTTCCACTTACTGTATGTTGCACACTTTTGAAGATTCCATAAATTTGCCATAGTGCGTATTAACTTAAAGTATTTACTTTGTGATTGAATCGACTTTAGTTCCCAGATTCCTTTCTCCATGGTCTTCAATCTTGTTTGCATCCCATTATGTTCAGATTGGTAGATGAACTTGTTGTATTATTCAAAGAAGCAGCATTGAGAAGAGCACGAGAAGATATTCGAACCGATATTCTTAATATACTAATCATGCTTCAGCGGTAAGGCTCATTACAAATCTGTCAAGCAGTTTCTAAACAATCTTTTATCCCTTTCCCTAATCTTTTTTTTTTCCCTGTAATCCCAGATGCAAAGGTCAACAGTTTGAAACAGCCTGGAACAAGTACAGGGATGATCCAAACTTGACCGCCCTAGCTCGCAGTCTATCAAGTGAACCAACTTTCAAAGCAGAGAGTGATTCTGCTGCAGGTGGCGCTACGACGGAGTTAGAGCCATTGACAGTTGAATGAGATAAGTTTTCCCATGTACATTCACTCTCATAATTTTAGTTTGGAAACAATGTTTGTGTAGTTCTGGATTTAGGACATGAAGATGTTAACAGGTCAATGATCAGTGATGACATGTTTGAAAGGATATGGAAATCATGGATTCTTATCATTCTCACGATGTTGCATAAATCCATCATGATGGGATGGTGATCATGAACATTGTCTGAAATAAAAAAAATGAAAAACATAAAAGGAAAAATCAAAGTTGTTGATCATACCATAATAAATCCATAATCACCAGCATACAGAAACAATATTAACACATTAAACGATAAAATGGTAAACTTGTGAGTCTTCTTTTCCTTTAATTAATCAATATCAGAAATGTTAATAACAGATTGACTGTGTAAAAGACCAATTCTACAACCTTTTCCTTAAAGAATAAAAAACATTAAATAATATTTCCTCTACAACCCCAAGCTGGGAATGATACCAATAAGGTATTTATTGGAGTTCTGTAATGCTGCAGCTGTTGCTTATACAAAAGAAGGGCTTCCAGGAAAAAAAAAATGAATCTAGGGTGCAAAATCCATGGCATCATATGCTACCACATGTCTGAAACTCGTCTCTTTGAACATTGTCGTTGTCCTGCAATAAAGGAAACAAAATATACAATGATCACACACATAATCTGTTCCTGGGAATGATGCCTCATCATTTGCTTCGTTTCTTAGCTTCACTGTAGAGTATAACCCCAAAGACTGTGAGTGTATAACCAAGCATTCCGGTGACGGAGACTGGATTTCTAAAAATTAAAATTGAAACCACCACAGCTACAGCTCCTTTCGCGTTTCCTAGAACCTGCAAGAAAAAACATCTCAGTATCTCAAAATGCTTAAATTGATGTCTGTTTGAATATCTGCATAATGATACAAACATATGGGGGTACCGTGTGCATAAGGAATGACGGTACAATGGTCATTCCAAGGGAAAGTTTATAAAGAACTTACACTCATAGTAACCAAACAAGTTTCTAAAAAGAATTAATGACACGAATAGTCTTTAATTATAATGAAATGTTCAATATGATATCTAATCATTAAAAATCTCTTATGTGATAAAAGTATAATGAATCTATCAACTAATGTGATACCCCTAACTTTGTTAACTCCAAATAATGACATATGAGTGACAAACAATCCTATATGTATCACATTAGTTAACAGATTTATAGTTCATGTGTGCAGATACTATATTGAATATTTTACTATTGTTTAGAGATCATCCGTGACATTATACTTTCTATAAACAACTAAAATGGGTAGAATTCATAATCATATGAGTTTGATGCAGTGAAACTCGGAATCACTTTATTGTTGGGTCTTTTTAGTAACTGTACTTATGTGACTTCACCGCATAAACAAAGTAAGCAATCCTTCCTCTTCACTTTTTTTTCTTTTAAAAAAAAGATACAACATAAATGTAGAAAATTCCTGAAAGCCAAAAATTTTTACGAAAAGAAGTTGAGAAAAGCCTGGAACAAGAATTGCACGTGCCATACCTGCAAAGTCAGGGGGCTGGTGTGTTTCGTGACCAAAAAGTTGGTCAAATTCACAAAATATGCCAGTGCTGAATTGAATAGTAGATACCAAATGATCTTGATGTCATCTCTGGCAAGGGCAAGGGTAATACCAACCACATTTTCTTCCATAATGAGTGTTGCAGGAAGTAGAAATACAACAGCAATCGGAGCCATGTAGAGAAGGAGGTTCATGGAATTCAGCTTCTCTCTAAAATAAAATTACAACAAAATTTCAGTATCCGTTTCTAGTCTCTGAACTCCATAAATATATAAAAATTATGCCATCAAACATATAGTAGAAGCAAAGGAATAAAAGTTCCTCACCCTTCAGAAGAAAGCAAAATTCCTTGTAAAACTGACTTGAGAGCTCTTGCAGCTGTAGCTGCAACGCATATGATAAAACCAAAGAGATGGAAACTTGGTTCACCCTGTGGCCATGTAAGAAACATGAAAAATAACAATCGGAAAGCAGATCAATTGAATGAAATAAAATAATGTGAATAACGCAGAACACAAATTTTGGATTTATAAAGATGAAACGATGAAATTTGAAGGTTTTCAAATCAAATAGTGTGGCAAAATTCCAGACCACACACTTCTAAATTCCACAACCAGAACACACGATATGAGAAATAGAGGGGAAGAGGAGAGAATCGAAGAGGAAAGAGAAAACACATAAGAGAAGCATTGATCAATCATAAAAAATAACAAGGTTTTCGTATAGGAGTTAATAATTTAATCATGCATTGCACCATTTGAAAACAAGAAAAAGGAAAGGATAATACACAAATTATGATCATTATTATTGAAAAAACCTCCAAATCATGCTAAAAAAATGGGGCATTCCCATTGATTCCAAATAACCAGATATCTAGTTTTAAATCTTGCAGTTCTTTTCCTTCCATTCCTTGTTTAAGCCACTGAATAGAGCTTAAAGCAAATATTTCGATTCATAATTCTAATGTCAACATACTGCAATCCTTCATCTATTAATGGATTCTTTAGGCTAAATGATGCTAATGAAATCCAAATTAGACATAGGAATCCACTTTACAACTAGACAATACTTTGAACCTCTCAGCTCATATCAAAATCATCATATTAGCCTAAATAATAAGGGGGAATTTGCATCAGATTCCCACATCATTTCCCTCTCAATTATCACTTAAAATCATATACAACCAACACAATTCAATATAATAAATCAAGTCCTTTCAACGATCCATTCAAATCCTCCACAAATACAAATACAAAAAAAAAAAAAAAGCTAATAATTCCATTATGCAATAAAAAATATAAAGCTTAACAAAATTAACAAATCAACACAATTTTGAACAAACTAAAGGAATCCAATTTCCAATTCCACTGAAATCCTCAATAAATCCCCTAAAAAAACTACCATTTCCATTAACAAACCAATACAAATTTCAACAAAACATAACAAAAAGGCTACCATTTTCATTAAACCCTCTATCATCACTTAAAATTATATCAGAAGAACAAAAACAAAGCCAAACCATTTTCAACAAAAAGCTAACAATTTGATTAACCAATACAAAATAAACAAAAAATAGTCAAATACATACCCCACTGGCAACGATAACCCCAGTCACAACAGGAACAAGGGTAAGATAAGTAAGCCAAGCCTCCCTCTTCAATGTCATCAAGTAAGCGAAAACAGCCGTAAAAAACGGCGTCGTAGCACCAATAGCCTGATTAAAACTAACCGGCAGGAACCTCAAAGAAATGTTCCCAAACACCACCGACACACAAAAGACCAAACTCAAAGCCGAGATCTTGAAAAACTGAACCCTGGATCGAATTGTCTGCATCGGAACCATCTTCATCCATGCAATTGCGATGTAGCTTAACAAAGAACAAGCTGTCATGTGACACATGGTTAAGAAGATTGGGTATTTGAAACCGTAATTGCTCAATAAATATTTGTTTAACAACAAGACACCAATGTTGGACGAGTACCAGGCTGTTACTAGCCCGATCGTGAACAATTTCGATTTGTTTTTCATGTTTTTACGGGGTTTTTAAGATCTGGGTACCTTTATTTTGATCGAAAAAGGCAAGCTTTGAAAAAAAGGAATGAAATTGAGATTATATGAAGGTGGATCTGAGTTGAGTTTGGGAAATCATGGGTTCGGAAAAAAAATGGTTCTTTGAGATGATTTGATGGAATTAGCTCCCATGGATCTGATTCAAGTTTCTCATTAGAAATTCAAGGAACCCAAAGAGAAGAAAAAATAGAAAATTGATATTAAAAAAGGAAAAAAAAAAGCTTTCGGGTTTTGAGGAAGACCAGAGGATATGAATGTGGCTGCCTCTGCAAATTTCTCTGAGAAAAGAACAGAGACAGACAAAAGGATTTTAAAGCACACGAATACGCGTTTGCGTTTTTGTTTTTTTACCAGTTATTATTATTATTTTTTTTATTTTATGGAAAGGCTATTAATTAAATTTGATTAATTATTTAAGGTTATTTTGTTTTAGTATTTTCAATTTAATATATAAATCGGAATGATAAATATATCCGAATGTGTTGGATTTCGATTTGAACCCAATTATATAAGATTTTTTTTTTTGAAAATAGAATTTCAGGTTGAAATTGAGTTTTAGGTGAATCCATTTTGATATATATATATATATACATAATTTTTTAATTTTATATTTTTAAATATGTATTATATTAATAAAATTATTATTTAATATTTTAATTTAGGATATTAATTTAATAAATATATTATATTTATGTATAATTAAAAAAATATTTTATAAATATTATATTAAATTAAAATTATTAAATTAATTATAATCTTATATATATGTTAATTAAATATAAAAATAATATTTTAATATAAGATCGATCAACAAATAAAAACTTGCCTCAACCCACTCCCTGGCCATCAGTAAATATAATTTCCCAATTCCATAACTTTTTTTTTTTTTTGAAAGTATCAATTCCATAGCTTAGACCATAGTCCCTGGAAAATGTCCTAAGGCTTTAAGAAGAGTATACTAGTAAAAAGGTTTAGTGCAAAAGTAGGTCCAAATGCAGCCTTTAATTTTTAATTAAATTCAAAGATTATGCGAATGTGGTCCCATGTGATGTGAATGCCCTTTTGCTACAAAATTGGATCATGCAAAGGAACAACCTTCTTTTGACCAAAACATCAATCGCCTACAATCCAACATATGCCTTAATCTCTTCATCAATTGAATCAAAAGTTTTTTTTTTTTTTTTTGTCAAATGAATATCAACTCAATAAGATTCATGCGCGTTATATTTTTTTCTTTCATATGAAGATTAAAAAGTTAAAAATATATTAAAAATTTTAAAAAGCTTTGGTTGTTGGCAATGTAAATGTCTAGGCTTGTTGACATGTGATTAAAAATCTTTCATTGTTCTTTGTTTCTTTTGGTTCATTCTTCTTCTTATTCCTCTCAAAATTAGGTTTTGACTAACAAAACCTTGGGATTTTAACTTTGTTTGCGATTGTGGTTCCGTTGAATGCGGGGCCGTGGAGTTCAAATTCGATCGAAAGTGAATATAAATTGTTATTTTTTTTATTGAATTTATTTGAAATTTAAATAAGTTTAAGTCAACAATAATAAACTTTTTTAAAAAAAATTTTAATGTACTTATTACAAATCTCGTATTATATGTTTAAAATTTTTTAAATTCGTAACTTTTAAGAATGATGTTAATCGAACTAATATAAACATGTATACTAAAAGAATTACAAGTTTCAATTATTTTTGAATAAAGTTTACAAATTTTTTTGAATTTATTCTTGCTTTCTGAAAAAGAAATTTACCTAATAATTTATCTCATTTTCACTTGGTTGATTAAAAAAGAAAAAGAGATAAAACCCTTCAAAGACCAGTTCACTTGGTGCCGTTACCTTTGAATATGTCTTTATTCAATTAATCAAGCCGGCTTATTGAGACTAAGTCGGATTGTTAATGCTTCACAACATGTTAATTTAGTTAGAAGTCAACTTCAAAAATTAAACTTGAACCTAATTCTAGATTTAGTTTAATGATTTACCCAAACTTTGATATTTAATTTATTTAGTTAATTTAAAAAATAACATTGAATAAATTTTAAAATTCAAATACTGTAATCTCTAAATCTACTTGAAGTCATAACCTGTTGCCATGACTTGAAACTCAAGCTCTTGCATGTTTTAACATAATTATTTTGATAATTCATGCATTTATATAGTATAAAATACTGATAATTCATATATTTATATCATATTTTATATAAAAATAATATATCGCACTTTAAATTAACACAAAAATATAAAATACAATTTTTTGATTTTGTTAAATCTATTTATGATTTCTGTTAAAATTTTAAATTGTATTATTTTTGTGTTTTTATCATTTTCGTTTTCATATGTAATCATGTGTTTTTATCGTTTTCGTTTTCATATGTAAATCTAATCATGTGTATCATGCCAAGGAAACTTGTTCACAATATGTATATCATGCAAGCTTGTGGATGCGATGAATCAAGTTGTCAAAGCTAACATATAACAATACATGCTCAAGTAGATCAACCTGGCTATTCAGTTCCATAAATGATTGATTACTCAAAACTTCAAAGTCAAGTAACAAAAGCGGAGTCTTGTTCAGCATCATAATGAAACAAAAAGACTGCTCCAAAACACATAACATTTTGACTAAGTTTATAAAAACAAAATGAAAAGGGAGTCACTCGACTTATCAATCAACTCCATCGAGCATCTAGACAACTGCAATGAAAGAAGTAGGAGAGGGTAAACAAGCATTAGTAGCTAAAATAGCAGAGCTCTAGGAAAAATTGTCCTAAGTCTGCAAAGGAAAATGTTCATAAATAGTTGTCAATGTTTTCACAAGCAGATTTCATTTGAAAATCACAGCTTAATATCACTATATTAGTAAGGCAAACAAAAGTTCATGGCCAAGTACAATAATCTGAATAAAGTACTAGGATAAAAGTGACAGAATGTCTCAACCATAGCAACAATCAAGATTGCAAAGACACAGCTACAACAGCAAAAATGTTAGTAGAGATGCATTATCAGATACATTTATGTACGGGTTTCATAATGAATAATCACAAATGGGCTGGAGTTGACGCAACAAGAAAACATGAATCATTATGGATGTTATCATTATAATATTTGCAGACAGGGGCACAGGGCTAGAAACAGACACAAAAACTAGAACCATCACCCTGACACACAAAAGGACCTAACAATGAATAAAGCAGGCAAATAACATGCAAATATTAACTTGTCCGTTAAGTAGCTAATCTTCAAACAGAACGTTAAATCATTAATCTGAACAAAGATTCCTCATACACAAGCAGAAAATTTTGAATCAACGAAAAATAGGTGGCAAACTCAAGAATCACAAAATAACTAAGGTCATATATTGGGAAGTCAAGATCACCTCATATATTGCTGGGGTACATGAAGACTCTGACTCTATCTCCCTGCAAAGGAAACAAAAGATACAAGTAAGATCAAAAGCACATTGTAAGGACACCCATTAAATAACAACAATATACCACACTTACCATAGATTTGGGGGGAAGGTTAGACTTAAACTTAGCACGAACGACACCACTGTTACCATGAGGTCTAGTAACTTTTCCCCAAATGCAGCGATAGTGTGAGCCATTCTTCTTCACCTTAGCCTTGTAAATATAAGCCATACGTTTGCCAGCATACCAAGCTACTTCCTCCTTGGTGTTAACTCCCTCGATCTGGATCAATGAAGTGTTTGGATACTGGTTTGACTTTGACCTAACACCCACCACCAAACAAATCATAAGCACCAATCCAAAAAAAAAAAAAAAAAAAACCAACTTCATAATCAATTTCGAGTTCTTCGATTCAGTTCAAAAAATATATACAAGATAACCCTAAACCCTCATTTTACTTTCAGAAGTAATTATTTTCTGCCCCTAAAGCAAAACCTAGAAATTCAATCACATCCTTTGTTCCCCAAACACTAATTTCCGTTCACAAAATGAAGTTACTAGCCTGTCCTATAGCCAACAAAAAACCCAACTTCTGCAAATAAATGCAACTTAATTCTTGTTTCCTTTGCTCATTTTCCCAACAAACAAAAATGAAACTTCAACTTTCTTTTCTTAACACATTAAATTAGCTAACTTTACTCATACATGAAACTAAAAATTCATTTTTTCTTCAAAATTTGTTCCTAATTCCCCAAAAAATTTACAGCTTAAAATCAAGAAAACAAAAATAAAATAAAGTAATAAAAAGGTTAAAGTTTTATTACCTCTTGTAACCCAAAATGGTTCCTCTTACATAGAGTCTGCAATAAAAAATTTAAAACAAGTGAAAAGAAAAAGAGTAAGTTAAATCTAAAAACTACATCCCATTTGTTAAAATGGGAATTTGAAAAAAAGTTAGTGCTTTGAAAGAAAAAGATCAAAAGACCTGACTCGCTCTCCTTGGCGTCCCTTTACCATTTTTTTTCCGATTTGGAAGCTGAAGCTTATTCCTTTCGATGCTGGTAACGGCGACTGCAAGAGAGACCTAAAAACCTAATTAGGGTTAAGGTTTGGGGAATTTATATGTAGAGTAGCTAAAGTTTATAGACGGTAAATCAGATGTATAAGCGTTTAGGGTCTAGGAAATTATGACATGGATTTGGGCCTTGTTCTTGTGCAGGCTTTATTTTAAACATTAAAAGGCCGAAAGGTAGAAAAATGTCTTGCAATTATTAAATTTTGATTAAAAAATCATGCCAAAAAAATGAAACTTAGATTAAAAAAATTAAGAAAATCTATTATGCTTTCTCGTTTGTAACTCATGCTGCCTTGTTTGTTTGTAATTTTCCTTTTTTATTTCAAAAATAAAATCCAAATATTTTTTTATTTTTCTTTTCTTTGAATGATTTTCCTTTTTTATTTTTAAATTTTATAAAACGTGATAATTTTTTATTATGTATCATAATTTTATTGGTATTTATTCCCACATCAACCAATGACTAATGGTTAGGAGTGAAAACAATTTGAATGAATTTGGTTTAATTTTTTTGAATAATATATAATATTATAAATTTTTAGAATTTGAATTCATTTTTTTTTTTAAATTAATTCGATCCAAATCAAATTTTATTAATTTTGTCTGATTCATTGGTTTTTAAATTTTATTTATATATATTATTTAATATATTTTTTAATATATTTAAATAGATTTGTATATAAAATAATTATTTTTATTTTATAAAAATTTAAAAAATATATAAAAACAAAAAAATATATAATTCGATTTTTTTTATTTTTTACATTCATATCCTAAATTTGATCTAAATTTAATATATACACATATTTAATATTTGAATTAGATTCAAACTAAATAAGAATTTAATATCTAAATTTAATCTGAATAAAAAAAAAAATTTTTAAAATTGATTCAAATTGAATCAAACACTACAATTTCAAATAAATTTTCAGGTTTGTCAAATTTTTTTCTCACCTCTTGTATTAATCCAAAAGACCAGAATGTCAGATGGAAGTGAATGTCCAATGTATGAGTCCAAAAGACCAAATCGCCTTGCATTGAAAAAACTTCTCACATCGAAAATTTTGGTTGTGTGCTTTGTGATTTAGATGGAGCTACGTGTTAACTCAAATCAATCAATTTTGAGTTAATAACATGTTTTGTCTCTGAAAATTTTAACAAAAAAAAAAGGATAAAAGTGACACAATGCATAGATCAAACAAGAATTTACCTTCTACCCATATTTGCCTTCAAAAATTTCAACACAAAAATTCAACCTTTTTCATCATAAAGGAATTACAGTAGGAAAATCTCGCATTACTTTGCGTTAATTAATTGTTAGATACTTTGTAGTTCTTTTCCATCATTAAACCTACAAGGAAAAGAAGGGGACTTTCCTTTTCTTTTGGGAAACAAAAACAGATCAGTGAATAAAAATGGTAAGAACTACTATATTTTTAATTATACCAGTCAAGAAACAAGATTGAAAAGGTAAGTACAAATAGGAAAAGCAACAGAAAGGTCCTGCTGCTGCTATTCCTTTGGATAGCTTGAGAAAGCTCTTTGTTACCCAGCTCTACATTTTTTGTGGCTTCAACCGCCTGCAAAACAAGACAGCGTAGACTTGGAGATTCAATGCTTAGAGCTGAAAAAAATGTGAAAGATAATCTCATGCCAACATGCCTGATTCAATTACTTTAATGATCTATTTATAGCTTATCTGGAGCAACTAGAAGTGTGTGCAAATTATACCTATATGTTCAACTTGGACAAAAGTGTATCCAGTTCCTTTGGAATTTCCATTTCAATAAGAAATTCAGCTTACACGGTCAACTTATTCAATCAGATTCATAAATAAGATTGACCGGTATCAAAAATGACAGCATCGATTTGGAGAAAAAAAGAAAGTGAACATGGAAGGGCATATTTTTGCACCTGATCATAGAGATGTTCTATCTGTTGAGCTTGTTGCAGAACATGTGTGGACATGAGGTGGTTCAGTGCAGACATCTCCACCATCTTAGTTTCGGTTTCTTGAACAGCATCTAGAAGACTAGTCAACTCAACCTATATAATAAGCATCTTCAGTTTATTGGGATTTCAAAAAATGAATTAGATCATTTAAGAAGGGCACCATAGAAATGGTCATATAGAATCTATCATGACAAATATTCTGATTACCTGAAGAGCACGGGTTTCATCATCCAGTAATTCCTTTTGGACTCTAAGAGGTTCGTGTTGCAGCTCATTGGTCTCTCCGAGCTCCAAATTGATTGGTTTAGAGGTATCTAGAGTATTTGAATTGACAACCCGCTTAAGTTTTCTTCTTGGTATTGCTCTATTGATAGCATCTTGGAAGCGAATGGCTCTCAGCTGATCAAACTGCGCCGTGACTGAATGAAGTTTCTCACTTAAAATTAGTACCTGAATGTTAAGAAAGGAGCACAAATGTTCATTCACCAAGCTAAAAATACCATTAATGTTCATCAAACAGAGAGGGAGAAACCACTCCAATGCAGGGACAAAAAGTATTACTACAAGGAAAGCTGAAGTTATCACATAAAAAAAAGAAAAGAAAAGGAAAAAATGATAAGGACTCTTGAATCTTGATTCAACCATTTAGCTCCAGAAAGCTGAAAGCTATCAAGATTAAAAGTGTGAATAAATTAAACCAGCATACACAATTCCAGCAAATAAACAAAGTCATTCAACTGACTTATTTCAATAAACATAAACACGAATTTAACCTTACCACTCCATGTTTATGCGCTATGGTATCAGCATTTGAGGTATCCTTGATTCCAAGCCAGCCCTTTGAGCTTGCCTCTTCATCATTTATGCTATTATTGAGAACATCAATTTGATCTTTGCAAACTTTAATAAAAGCAGTAACCTGCACCGAATTTGACTTAGTAACATTAAATGCAAACAAACTAATCCCCAAAATCATTGATCTTCATTTGACATAAAACTAAACCCTTTTCTTAAGAATCAAAAGCAGCCACCAAGTGAATGCAATCAAACACTTCCTCTCAGGAGTCAACTGCTACAGACTCTAAAATTTAATCACTTCCAGGCAAGCAGAAAACCAAAATGCATATATCACTAATCATCAAAGTTCACATCTTTTCATTTCGGACAATTCAATTAAGAACATGAAAACACGAAAAACAGCAACAAATTCTTAAACCCTTTAAATACATATCCAAGAAAAACAACTTTTGCTACATCAAATGCATTTCTATCATTGAGTTAGATCTGTCAAAGTTACAAACTTTAACAACTTTTTCCCCATCAAATGCATAGATCACACGCGAATTTACTTATCTTTAGACAGTTCATTTGATCAGAATATTACGAAAAAAGGAATTCCACAATTTAACATATAAAGGAATGCATATATAACTAATCATCAAAGTTCACACCTTTTCATTTTGTACAATTCAATTACGAACACGAAAACACGAAAACACGAAAAAAAACAGCTACAAATCCTTAAACCTTTAAATTCATATTCAAAGAAACAACTTTTTCCACATCAAAAACGAAAGAATAATTGACAGTTTTTCTCAGTAAAGAACACTATGATGTCTGAAATTAAAACATGTAATATTACTTCATGTTCAATGCTGTCCCTCTCTTGCTCAGTTGTCCGGTGAACATCCACGTAATCTTTCCGGTGCTTTGACATGAACTGATCCAAAGCTCCTATGCTCTCTAACTAATTACAAAAAAATAAAAAAAACTCAATTTCTTCTTTAAAAGAAAATCAAAATTTTGGAAAATTTTTACAATTACCGTTTTGAGTGCAGATTTAGTAAACGGCGTCATCTGACGCGGTTTATGGATTATAAAAGACGCCATAATTGCTGCCAATTTAGACTGTAAAAGCAACAAAGAAAAAGAAAAATCAGAATCTAACAAATTTTAGAATTAAAGAGAAATTATAAGATAAAATGAAATATTTAATTAAAAATTAGGGAAGAAAAAGGAAAAATGAACATTTTACCTCGTTGTAGCCTGATGAAATTGCGGTGTGCCGAACAGCATCTTTGAAATCGTCAGTTCGATCTCTGAATCTTGACATGTTTGTGATTTTCAACTACTTTTTTCCAATTTCGTTGGATTTTTTTCCTATTCTTTTAAACTTTTAACCAACCATTTATTGAATTGAATTGAAATCTAGAACTCGAAGGGAACAGTTGCAGGAAAGGGTGAAGAAACGAAAATCTAGAAAAAGAAAGGGAAATGTGGGAAAAAGTACTAAAAGGAAATAAAGAAAACAAGAAGGGTATTTATGTCATTTCATTATAAAGAAAATGGACAAGAAGTGCTATTAAAACGCACGTTACTCTTTTCTCTTCACGTCTTTTTTTTTTTTTCAAAATTTTTATAAGTAAAATTATTTAGTTACTTTTTCTTTTTCACATAAATTTTAAAAAATTAATTTTCGAAAAATTATAAATTTTTTTAAAAATAAATTTTCCCAAAGCCAAATTACTTAGAAAGTGAATTTTCGACAGTTTTTAAGAACTTTCGAACATTTATTTTTGAAAACTTTAAATTTTTAAAAATTTTTAAAGATTTTTAACAAAAATCTTTAAGATTTTTTAAAAATTTATTTTTGAGAGTTATATAATTTTTTAAAAATTTATTTTTAATTTGTGTTTTTTGATTATGAAATGTGTTAAAAATAAAAGAATAATTGAGTAATTTTATTTATAAAAAATTTTAACTGAGATGTAAAAAAAAAAAAAAAAAGCTGAAATGCATTTAACAATACTAAAAAATATGCTGCTTTCTCAATCTGCAACTATCAAATCTGGACATCTAACCATTGATTTTTGTTCATTTTTATCTCTTTTTTCTTCACATCTCACAGATTTTTATTTTTATTTTTATATTTAGCTAGAGATTCACTGCTCTAATAATTTAATACATAATATGATAATATGATACAAATATAATATGAATATAAAACACAAAAATAACAAAATTTAAAATTTTAATCATAAATATATTTAAATTCAACAAAATAAAAAAAATATATTTAATATTTTTATATCTATATAAATTGTGACATAATTTTCATGTAAAACATGATACAAATACATAAATTTTAATATTTTATACTATATGAATACAAAAATTACTAGATCTAGCTCTAATGCATTCTAAATCCCACAAAACATTGATTTTTTCAATGAACACACACCTAGGCAAATGAGAAAGAAAATGGAAAAGAATGCAACAGAAGTGTACTGCCGATAAATAGGTTTGATTTTGTAGACATTATCACAGATCAGCAAATACATGATATTCTTTGGAATCCACAGCTATGAGCCTTAAAGCTGCAACAGTTGCTGCAATCGACATGAGACCAAAGAAAGCAACATTAAGCCAATGCCATAGCTTTTGTAAGTAACTCAGTTTGTCCTGCTTTGCCACAAGGTACATGTGGTTTGCAAGGATAAATGTTAGAGGGAACGTGCTCAATGCCCCTGTAAGGCTCTCAAAATCTCCAAGGAACGGCAAAAGAGCCGACACCAGGGTACTGATAGCGAGGTAGCCACCTCTTGCACCGATTCTGAATGACAAGTTTTTCAGTTTCAAGGCACTTCCTCTGATCCCGAACTTTGTGTCCAAGTATTCGTAAGTTGGGCTTGCAAATATCTACAGCAGCCGAGGAAGGTGATCAGGTTGAAGCTATGAATGTTATTGTAAAGCAGGAGTTACAACAAACAAGTATGCTTACATGCAAAGCAATGACAGATTGCAGAAATGCAGAAATGTTAGCGGCTGCCTTGACCCAGACCGGGCCGCTTACGCTATTAAGCAAATAAGTTGATGTTGAAGATCCGTAAGCCCAGTAGCCAATAAAGGTAACAGCATACATAGGTACAACTCCCACAGTGAACTGAAAGTACAAAGCTTTCAGCATGTTCTTCACAGCGGGCTGCCTCACTGTTGCCTGTAATGAGAACAATGTTCCAGAAGCGGAGACAAAATTAAATAGTCACAACAATGAAGGAGACAAAAGAAGGGGGGAAACAGGATGGAATGCAACATGGCCTCAAATTCAACATTTTGTCTTGGCGGAAACCAGAATGACATACAAACTTCAATGAGAGGGAAAATAACGATTTTGATAAAAACACAAGCAGATGTATCAGTATGGCTGAGCTGGCTGACTTCAGAAGGGCAACCGAATATGGAACTGACATCCGCTGAAGCAAATATGAAGTGCCATATAGAGAACTGATGTATGCACTCCAAACCTTGATCTTCTCATCATTTGCACAAGCTTAAGTACATGCAAAGATCTAACCTATTTCTGAAGTGCAAATACGTTAAGAAGAAGGTTTTTTGGTGAAACTAATTCATAGTGGTAAGGAAGATTTTCAAGGTTCTATGACTGAACATTGGGAAGCAGAACTGTAATCATTAAAATAATCTAGCCTACCTGTATTTCTGGAAGCATTCCGGTATTGAATGCAAACACAAGATTTGCAGATGCTCCTATGGTTGTAAAAATTCTGCTAGTTGATGACCCTGGTATGCTATAATCTCTGGATGATGCATTGGTTCCTATTAACAGCATGGGAATCATTATTGCCATATAAATGCAGCAAAAACTATATAATTTCATCAGCAATATCAGATCAACAAAAAAGAGTACGACAGGGTTCGAAATCAAACTCAATTGGAACTAAATGATATTAACATAAGCCACTTGAATTTGTGTTAAGTGTATTCCACACAAGTCAAAATTGCCAAAAGGCTAGAATATTTTCCATTTGGTAAAAAAAACACAACAGCATAAATACCAAATATGAGAACTTACCATCTTTAGCTGCCAGCACGCATGCTACAATGATATATATCAGGCTGAGAACTGTTGAACATCCTAACCATACTCTTAGAGATGACAGATGAGGTGTTGCTATGGCAAACAAAGTACACACAAATCCAGCTATGGCAATAAAGTATGGAAGCTTCATGGTATGGTCATCCTCGAAAAGGACATAACAAGCCTGCATGCAAATTCATATGTTAAAGATTTTGGGAGAAACCTCAAGCAATTTAACTATGATATCTATGAACTTTATATAAATCATTAAACAGAGTTCTAATTGATAAAGCCGATAACCATAAAAAAAGTAGAAATGTTAGAATAGCAGACTATCAAATGCTCTTGCAGATATTTTGCAACCTTTTGTAACATCTATCTTTAACCTAAAGATGGATATGTGACGAGGAAAATAAGTGTACTTAGTCATTCCAGTATTACCTTTAAAGCAGAACCACCCAAAATGAGATATCCTATGTTAATCATGAACAGATTGACATATTGCAATGCCCATGTAATAGAATAAGCTTTCCTACCTGTTGAAAAAAAATGCTCATCAAGCAACAAATGAAATAAATAAGATTCAAACTAAAGGAGATTCAAGAATTTTCCTTTTACTTATGCTCATACCATATATTTGTGCTGCAAGATCTCTGTATCTGATATGCCTCTTTCCCCCAAATTCATGGAGCTTAGCAACAAGCATATTTGCATATAACGATACCATGGTGGCTAAAAGTAAACCGACTACACCTCCTATCCAGCCAAGAGGGACCATGATGGTCCCAGAATATCCCAAGACAAATACACTGTTGATACCAGTGGTCAAGACAAAACCTGCCTGGAACCATGAATCTGAAAACTCACCAAAAAGATCAAATGAGCTCAAAAGGAAAATGGAACATCATCAGACCAAAACTCACCCGAGATCAAGTATTATAAGGAATTGATTCCTATTTATTTCACTACTATGGAATATGGGTTCCCAGTTGTGCAAAGCAAAACCAGATAACTATGAAAATAAAATGTCAACATTCAGTTAGCTTCATCTTACAAAAAAGAAAAAAAAAGTTTCAAGACGCCAATCAAGAACTTAATTCCAACAAAGTACTTTAAACTCAAGTTTTTGCTAAAGAAAAAGAAAAAAGAAAAGTTATTATGACTATGAAAATGGCTCAAAAACAAAAAGATAACATTTTGCAGCATAAAAAACAGTAAGATAACAGATAGAACAAGAAAAAGGTTGAACTCTGGCAAAATATGCAATAAAAGACCCTAAAGGAAACCCATTATCACAATGAAAATCCCACAACAGGAGACCCCAAAAGAAACTACTTTCACTATGACAAAATCCCAGAACTCAAAACAAACAATCTTTCAGAATAAAGTGTTGCAGCATGAAAATATCAAACAAAATACAACAGAAGACAAAAGAAAAACCCAGAATTAGAAAAAGAAAAGAAAAGGAACAATCTTTCACAGTAAATGGCTAACAAAAGAACATACCAGTGCTAATTTGATGGGCAGTTTCAGGGACCTCAACAGTTAACTTATCATCCTCCACCTCATTTCTGTTATCCGTCGCCATGTTTGGCTCTCTCTTTCCTTCCTCTCCCAAAAGGCACTCTCTTTCCACTTGTTGAACCTTTTCGGGTTCTTCTTCTTCTTCAATTACATTTATAAAAGCCAGGGCTTTTATATTGGAATTCAATGGCTCTTTTTCTCTCTCACTTTCCTCTCGAATTCAATGCCAGAGTTTGTCACCGCCAACAAAGAACCGTCTGCTCCAATTATAGAAAATCTGGGTTCTTCTCAAAGAATCAAATCGATGCTCCTTGTTTGGCGCTTGACAGAAACGTCTAAGCAACAGCTTCCTCTCTTTTCACATATATAAAAGATCCATGGCGGCACCATTTTCTTGGATCTTTATAAAAAGTTAAAACCAAAATAATAAAAATGTTTTAATTGTGTTTTAAGCGTAATCATTTATTATATTCTTTTGTCTCAAATCATGATATTTTCATGCTTTAGTGGAACTTTATAGGGTAAAGAAAAAAAAATGAGAATATTAAAAATTGGTTTAAAATTATAATATTGGATTTGATTTGGATATTTTTTAATTTAATTTGAATTAAATTTAAATATTAAATGTATATATCGAATTAGATTTAGATTTAGATTGAAATATGATAAATTAAAAAAAATCGAATTATGTATTTTTATTAATTTTTATATATTTTAAAATTTTTTAAAATAAAAATAATTATTTTATATATAAATTTATTTAAATATATTAAAAATTTTATTAAAATAATATATATAAATAAAAAATTTAAAATTTAAAATTGATAAATCAATAAAATTTAATTTAAATCAAATTGATTGTAAAAAAAAAAAAAATTCTGAATTGAATTTTAAAATTTTATATTATATATTATTTGTAAAAACCAAATCAAATCACCCCTAGATCTTTGATGTCAACGATTTTGATCATTGATGATCAACGGTTGACGAGGATGTGAGAGATTGGGTTTAATGAGTTGACAAGTAAAGAATCTAATCCACAAGTAAGACTTTTCTTGTACAGCTGTCGTACTGGATTTTATTGTCTTTTAAGGGGGATCCGTTTCCTGGCTCACATCACAAAGAAGTCATCCTCACAAAGAAGTCATCCTCATTTTTTTTCCTTAAATTATTTTCCTATAATTATTTACATAATACTAATATATTTTAATTTTATCTTAAGCTATTAGGTCTAGTAGCTAAAAAAACATTAAGATTGGGTTCAAAGTTCAATCTTTTCCCTCTCCTTTTAATGTAGAGCTCTCTTAAATGATCAAAAATATATATTTTTTAATTTTATGAATTTTCTTTGCTTGTTCTCGCTTCTTTGAATTTTTTTTAAATAAAGATATAAATAATATATTAATACTCATAAATTATTAAAATTTTATTTGAAAAAATTTAAATTCAATTTAATTATTATCAAGTCGAATTAAAATTTAAATAGATCAATTTATCCAATGAGTCAAATTTAAATATTTTAATATTTAATTCAAATAATTTATGAGTCTAATTGAGATTTTAAATTTTAATATATTTTTATTATATATCAATTCGAGCTCGAGTTCAAATACTTAATTGAGTTTAAAATTAAATATAAGAATCAAATTTATTTTTTAATTAAACAAGCATAATTAAGTGAAATTGAATAATTTGATTTTTATCTAAAATTTAAAAATTAAAATTTAATCAAACTTGAATCAAATTTCGAATAACAAGTTTAAATTTGTCATTGTATCGATTTAGTTTGACTCAATTACATTCATAATTTTTCATTTTATTATAATTCAATTTTTAAAACAAAAAAAAAAATGATGGACATTAGATTCACCTAGTATCAATTTTTTTTTTTTTTTGGTTTTGATAAAAAGATCTATATATTATTTTGAAAGTATAATCAAAGAACAAATTTAGATTATAGTGTTGAATAAAGTAAAATATATATATAGTTTTTACATAGACTTTGTTATATAAATATTCTTTAACATAATTTGATTTAATTCTTTATATTTCACATGATGAATATGTAAAGAATTTTTTTGTTTATTTTTTTTATAAAAGATATTGTAATTGGAGAAAACACAAACAAATTACATGTATTCAATTTTAAACCCTAAAAATACTAAATGCTATCAAATAATTGTATGAACAAAAAACTAAATTTGAATTCATTTCAATTTAAAATATAATAACTTTTGTTGTTTTTTTTTTATGTTTCCAAATTTTATCCCTATCATAATGGTGTGAAAGAGTTAACACACGCTGTAGTCATTATAAATTGATGGGAAGAGGAATTATTTCGTGTGTAAATTCTCAAGCCTAAGTTTTGGCATTGCAATACGGATTATGATAAAAACAATCTCAATCAAAATGACATGCTTTTGCCGTTGAAAACAAATTTATCCAATTTAAGATTTTCATCGAAATTTGATTCCTTTTTGTTGAATCTTATTTTATATTTGCAATCAAATTTGAAAATATTGATCAAATTACACAAACCAATCAAAATATAATTACACCTATTTGCTCGATCAACAAGGTTAATTCTTGTTCAATTAATAAAACCAACTCTCTTGGATACCTTATAAGTGCATGCTCAGTTGCCACAATATCTTATCATAAAGATAACTTGTTCAATTAATCACTGATATTTCATTAAGGCAACACTTTAAAATTTAACATTTAATTTTTAATTTATTTAAAATCATTAAATATAATTTATATTTATTTGAGATTATTAAATATAATTTGTAGTTATTTACATGAATTTTTTTTTAAATTTTGTAGACATCCCATTTTGTCCGGGATTCTTTGTCAATTAAAACTAATCCTAGTTCAGTTGTAGGAATTTTTTATTCATTTTTGTTATTTCATATTTATCTTTTTTTTATTATCTGATTATTTTAAAAAAAAAAAAAAAGGGAAAGATTGAGATTAAGTTGAATGATGATCAGAAAGCATGATTGGTGGCTAATCTTTAGCATTGGAAGACTAAGTGGAATAGAACTGAAATTCTATAAAAAACAGCATGGTTTTATAAAACGGAAAAAAGATGGAGGAGAACTCGGAATAGGAGAGAAGAAGAATCCGAATAGGAGACGGGAAGAAAAAAAAGGGAGAAAAGATAGAGGAAGAATTTGATTAGGAGAGGGAGAGGAATCCGAATAGGAGAAGAAAAAAGAGAGAGAACAAAAAAAAAGGAAAGAGTCATAAAAAAGACTCTGATATTCATCTATTCCCCTGGACTCTAGCAGCAACTTAACCCAACGTCACCCTTCTCCATCATGGCGATCACTAGCCTTAGTCCCGTGGGATGCCATTGCTAAATTGAAAACCAGACCTCATATTACACCACCATTTCTACTCAAGCCAAACTCCCACCATGGCTGCCAGAGCCACTATCTCCATTCATAACCATTTCCAGCAGTATCCAAAACTACTTTTCACCTAACCACAATTCCAGATTCGACAATAAAACCCAAGCAGTCAATAGCTAGCACTCAGCAACGGCGCGACGCCCACAGCTCTCAGCAGGCCAATGCCGTATCAGTTGCGCAACAAGAAGAAAAAACAGAAGCCAAACAAAAGGGGAAGGCCCCATCGACACCAAGCCTTCGAGGCTTCCCCTCTGTGGGAAACCTTCCCTTTCTTGATCCTGCCTTTGGTTCAATTGGAAGTCCAGCATTTGGGAGCACCGGAACTGCATTTGGTGTGTCTAATGCCCAGGGAGAAAGATGAGGAAACAAAGCAAACAACCGCAAGTACCAAAACTCAGCATTTGGAGTGCTTGCTAGGCTGTTCGCCTCACTGTCTGCTCGTCTTCTCATACCCGTTTGAGTATGCGACAGATAGAGACACATACAGTATGCAGAGGAATAGAGATGAAGGAGTCGGAGAGAGAAAAATAGAGTGACATGCAACTCGCCAATGCAAGTATTCCCTCAGGTTCGGGTCACTTGGGCTGGGCGCATCAGGATCCACCATAACCTGCAGCGAATGTGAACGAGGCTGATCGGTAAACCAAAAACCCTACTTGATAATATAAATAAATGAGAAGATGCAGGGAGAGAAAAACTTGATAGCAAGCAAGGGAATGTGAGGCTGCTGGTATAAAAAAAAAAGGGAAAAAATAAAAAAAAAGACTGGGCAGCAAGAACAGAAAGAATGCAGCTGCAGTTTTGGTTCACCTTTATGCCAGAGACTAATCACCTCTGACAGAAGTTCACGAACTGTTGAAGGAAACTAACCAAAGCAAGCGTCTTTCGAAATGATCTGGTACTTTTTTTTTATAGGGCTTTTCTCATAAATGTTTAGTCAGGCCTAGATCGAAAGGTTGCCCCAGCCTGCAGTAAAAAAAATCATCATTCGAAATCATATGTCAATTCCTACAGAGCAGGGGGTGTATCGAAGCATACATCCTAAGTCGGGGCATCCTAAGCCAATGCCAAAAGTTTTTTTATGGTCGAAACACTCGACCCTCAAGCTACTAATCCGACCTGGTCTCGTCCCATACATGTTGGGGAACCCTGTTTTTGAGCTGACGCTTGATAAGGATAGGTAGTTGTAAAGGTTATTACCGTACTGCCTCAATCACCTCCTTGAAAGGGTCTCATCCTCCGTCGAACCTTTGTAATTGGCTTCGACCCTAGTCTGAATCTTTGGCCGCCTCTCGTGTGTCTCCTTCAAAATGTCTAAATTATTTTCTACTGGCCAGCGTCCAACGCTTAGGAGGTCTTCTTTGAGATGTAATTAACTGCTAAATCATGTCTCCTCCTTGAGAAAGTTGGCTTGCATAACATAACGAGAGAAGCGCATAATTGCTTTAAGTGCGAGTGCGCGCGCTACTACTACATCACACTCTTGAAATAACATTCAAGAAGTTAAGCTTCAGAGGCGTTGATTTGGATGCTCTCCTTGATATGTCCACTGATGAGCTGGTCAAGCTGTTCCCTGCTCATGCCTACAGAAGGTTCCGAGGGGTCTCAAACGAAAGCCCATGGCTTTGATTAAGAAACTCCGCAAGGCGAAACTCCGCAAGGTGAAAAGGGAGGTCCCCACCTGGTAAGAAGCCACAACCTATTTTTTTATTTATTTTTTTTATGTGCTTGTTCATTTTTTTTTTTTTAGAATTTTTTTTTGCATGAATAAATAAAAAGGGAATAAAAAAACATAAAATAAAATTTTCAAAAAAAAAAAAGGTTTTTTTAAGGAAAAGTTGAAAGTATCAATTTTCCTTAAAAATAAATTTTCAAAAAAGGATTTTTGAGGAAAAGTTGAAAGTATCAATTTTCCTTAGAAATCAAAGTTTCAAAAAAAAATATTTTGAGGAAAAGTTGAAAGTATCAATTTTCCTTAGAAATAAATTTTCAAAAAATATTTTTGAGGAAAAGTTGAAAGTATCAATTTTTCTTAAAAATAAATTTTCAAAAAAAAGATTTTTGAGGAAAAGTTGAAAGTATCAATTTTCCTTGAAAATCAAAATTTTCGAAAAATATTTTTGGAGAAAAGTTGAAAGTATCAATTTTCCTTGGAAATCAATGTTTCAAAAAAAATATTTTTGAGGAAAAGTTGAAAGTATCAATTTTCCTTATAAATAAATTTCAAAAAAATATTTTTGGGGAAAAGTTGAAAGTATCAATTTTTCTTAAAAATAAATGTCAAAAAAATATTTTTTTAGGGAAAAGTTGAAAGTATTAATTTTCCCTACATAAGAACAATCATCCTCTCCTTTCTTTCTATTTTGATTTTGATTTTGATTTTGATTTTTCTTTAATTAATCCGACGACGGAGCCTCTGTAAGTGAAACAGTAGTTTTTCTTGCATACTCTTGAGGTGAGGGAATTTTCTCAATTTTTTGCTAAAAGTATTAGAGTCAATTGAGAAAAATTTTCAATAATTAATTACTTGGCAAAATTTTAAGGCTTTTGGATAACACCAATTTAAGCTGGTACCATCTTTTGATGGGCGTTGTGAGGGTGCTATAACCTTCTTCACACGTAACCGAACTCCCGAACTCTGTTCTGGTTAGCAGATCTGAACTTATTATTTTAGGGACCCTTAATTTTAGGTGTTCCCTGAAAGAATAGATTCTTTAGGTAGCCAATCGCACCTAAATAAAAAAGATTAGTGACGATTCCCTTAACTCAATGTCTAGCGATAGATCCCCGGATCTAGACGTTATGATAAATTTTACGTAAACTTACCATTAATTATTAATTATCTCAATTAAATTATCATTTTTGAGCATTTAAGTACGTCTTAAATAATTAATTTCAATGTTTTTAATCGTACTTTCTTATTATAAGCCAACGTTACTTACCAATTCCCTTTCAATTAAAACACCCCAAAATACTATTAATAAATATTAAATAAAGTTTCAAAAAATATCTATTTATGCATTTAATTCACTTTATTGATATATGATTTTTTTTTTCAAATAGCAAAGCTCGAAACCCTTTTTTTCAAATAAAAAAAAAATTTCTATTATGAGTGAGTACTTTTTCTATCATCATAGCATTTATGAAATTTTTTCAAATTTCATGGTTCCTACTATTTATGGAATTTGCCTAGAAATTTCATATGAAAAAGTGATTGAGATTACGAGAGATTTTGGTGCAATTTGTACGTGTTTTAACCATAAAATCCATTTTTCTAACCAAAAAAAGCCTACTTGCCAAGTTGCTGTTAGATTTCAAAGTTGATAAATGAGTGGATGTTAGGTAGGGAAGTATTGCCAGTCAAATTGACAAATCAATAATGACCTCAAATTTGGCACATGCTCCGTTTTTCTTGAATCTCTCTTTTTTAGAATTTTTTTAAAAACATATATTTTTAATCGGTTTTTTAATCATGCTTGAGTGGATCTTTAATTTCAATGATTAAGATTGTTGATGATGTGCGAAGGTCAAAAAGTTGAACGAGACTTGAGACATTAAAAAATGTAAAACAAAATTTTTTATTTCAATCATTCAAATTAAAAATTAAATACTATACATCAAATCGCGAGATTGATTCGTAATACAAATTTAATCAATTAAAAAGATTTTATATCATAAATAAATTTGATAATTTATATATGTAAATTATATAAAACATTAATAATTAATATATTTATATCATATTTTATATATAAATTATGTATCTTAATTTGTATTGATATAAAAATATAAAATAATTTTTTTATAAATTTATTTATAATTTTTATTAAAATTTTAAATCATATTATTTTTTTATATTATTTTTATTTTATATTATTATATCATATTTAAAATTATCAAATTTAATAATAAACATATAAAAATGGGCGTCCAAACTGGCTTTTTTTATATTCATTAGGAATGACGGAAAGAAGAGTTTCAACATGTAAAAATTGCTTAGCATTTTTTTTTTTTTTTGAGAAGTACTTTTATTGTAGGACCCAAGAACAAAATTTAGGGGCTTCCTGACCGTTCCTTGAGGGAGACTGCCCCTTACTGTCCCAAATTAGTTGCCTCCATCTTGTAGACTGGGAATTACTGGGTGGAACTGTCCTGTCCAATAGAATTGATTGGGATTCAAACAATTCTACCATTGTTCCTGCATCAATTTGAGACCTAGAAAAATAGAAATAAGATTCACTATTGCATGTGTTTCTGAAAAAAAAATCTAATTATTTATCTCCCCCAAAAAAATCAAAATGAGTGGACATATAATTAATTGGCAAAAAAAAAAAAAATCTCTTGTTACATAATTTAAATTGATTTCAATCCCTTAAAAAAAAAAAGCAATCAATGTGACTCTCATGACACTAATGCTCTCAATCGACATTGAAATTTAGTGTCGATTTAGAGAATTAATGTTGAATTATTAAAATGCATTTGATATAATGATATAATATAGGAGGAATTTTGATATTAAGGAAGAGATGGATTAGTCAAAATATTTTCGAAATATAAAAAAAAAATGATAATTGATTGAAGAAGTTTTTGATATAAGATATTTGAATTCCTTATAAACATTATCTTACATTTTAATTTTAAATTAATCGAAGTAACCGAAAACATGAATTATTTGAAACCAAATGATGCACGTAAAACAGAAAAAAGAAATGAGTTTAGAGCATTGCAGCAGATCACGCAAGTGGCAATAGGCGAATTAAGCAAATAAATTTCAATAGTCATTTGGACTTTGGACACAAAAGCATGCTTGCGGGATATATAAATGGTTAGGCTATCAGCATCAATTTTCAAGGTTTGGACTTTGGTACATTGGGTATAGGATAACCCAATAATTTTTCTATTTCAAAAGCTATGGAAGGAAATATGGATTACCTGCTTGACTGCAACCATATCCTCAATTTTCTTCTCTATGTATTTGATAGATTAGCCTATTGATATTTAGATCCGTTGAAATGATATTGAAAATGACTACCAGAGCTTGGCTTAGTGGCAAGGTCTTAAATTTAAATCACATGTGAGTTTTGTTTAAATTTATATTGGATTTGTTTTGAGTATGTATTGATTTGTTGGTTGATTTACTTGTTTAATTTAGATAAATAAATTGCTGGTTTCCATGCTGATTCAATGTTTTGTAATAATGTGTTGATTTGCAGTAACTCATAGTGAACAAGGCTGTAATAGGTGCTATTGTCGGTGATGCACTGGCAGGATGGATAAACGACAGGTTTTGGCAGGAATAAATCAAATTTTCTTGCTGATCTGCTATTTTCTGTGAGTGCCTTAGTTATGGCTTTTGCTCAAGCTCCATGAATGATTATTCTTGGAAGGAAATTTTCAACCTTTTTATATTTCAAAAGCTTCCCCTGCTCGAATTCGATGCGCACTAGTTGCATAAATGGTCTGCTATTACAGGAGGAGGCAGCTGAAAAGAAAGAAAAACTAGAAAGGGGAACGAATAGATTCGTTTGAAACCCAATAAGGCACGCAAAGGATTGCTATGGGGTGCAGGAGAATCAACTACAAGCAAGAAATAAGAGCATTAAGCATATAATGCAAGAGTCTTTCAATCGGATACGAAACCTGTAATGGACCTCTGATACCAATGAAGTTAGATGTTTTTTGAATGGATTAAGATGATTTAAAAGGTTCAGCAAAGCTAGAACACAATCCATTCAGATGAACTAGATGCTTACGTTATGACTACTGGCAACCTTGTCAATAAGATTATGAACTTTTACAAGAAGCATTTCTCCTGTAAGCAACAGATCTTGCATTTCAAAAAATATAAACACCATGCCTTCAATTCAAGCATGTCTTGAAATGGTTTTCTTACATCAGAATTCAGAATGTTCAGAATGTTATGTTCTCCAGCAGAAAACATGACTACATTGCATTACAGCTACATACAACAATCCACAACAACAAAAATACAAAGTCTGTCACATAACTACGTAATTTAGTAACAACAACAGCAACAACAACACAAAATTCACATCATAACCTTGTAAGCTCCATCTTCTAATCCTTATCACCTTGGATTATCCTTCTCTACAATCACATTGACCTTCTCATACCTGAAATCTCCAGGAACTGCTCGAGACTCTACCGGGAACACCGTGTGCCTACTAGCCAAAATTGCCCACATAAACAGCATCACAAACGCAAACAAGGCTCCACATCCTGTAGCAAAAATTAGCCCAGCTAAAATTGTCAAAGCACAAAACTTCCTGGTTTCTGCTCTAAATTCCTCACTATCCTTATCCACATGACCCAGTGGATCAGCAGGCAATGAATGCATCCAACTTGAAACATCTCTTACCCTAAATCTCCATGAATAAACATTGCTACTACTCTGTGAAGATTCCCCATTTGTCGTTGATATTATACCAACAAAAACATCCCCATTGCCCCACATTTTTATCAAATCAATATGGTATGCTAGAATTGGATTGAAAGGCCTCTTGTCATCTAATTTACTCAATCTAACTTGTAAAAGTTTGGAGCTTGAATCATAATCAATCCAAGATTTCAACACCTCCCCATTGTTTAACACCAAATTCAGAGATGACAAATTGCTAATTTTAACAGATTCAAGACTCCCAACATCGATTCCTACATGATTTGCATTCAAATTACCAACTTTATCATCTTTCTTAGTATCAAATTCAATACCCAGAAACATATTTTCACCAGAAAGACCAAAAGACCCTTGACCCTGAAACCTCGTCTGAAAATCATTACGAATAAGAACAAAAGCTAAACCATCACCATTACCAGGAGACATAGAAAAGGAAAACTCGGTTGAAAACGACATTGGTCTACCCGCATTCCTTTCCTCCACGAACTTGAAGGGCTTATCAAGCAATAAAAGTCCAGAACTTGGCGCGTGATGGCTCGTGAGTTGAACATGGGAGCCTCCATCTTCAACCTTGGCATCACCAAAGAGGGAAATGTGGGGAGCAAACCTGGGGTTGTTATCAAGGGCTTGATGGGCAAAAGAGGAAATTGGTTTTGCTGTAAGGAACAAAAGGATGAAGATTTGGAGATTAAAAGAGAAAGTGTAGCTGTGAATGGAAAATGCAGCCATTGTTTGATTTCTTTTTGCAGGTTTTTGCTGGTTTTTGGGAAGGGATGGTGTGAGGGTGAGCGTTCACGGGCCGCAAATCAATAGAGTTTCAACGCTTGGCTGTCGGCAATGATTCCATTTTTGGGTTATGGGAGTGCTTTGGACAACTAAATTTTGGTTTATTTATCCAAATAATTTTAGTTTAGGATAAGTTTTTAAAAAGGCTATAGTTTTTCTTTTCTCATTCTTGTTGACTAATGTAAAATACTCAAATCTAAAGGTGTAGATTCTGGCAAATTTAATCACTGACATGAAAAAAAAAATAGGAAAGTGAAATAATTTAAAGTTTTTAATAAAAATGGTACATAAATTTGATTAAAATAAAAAAAAATTGCTTTTTTTTTTTTTTATGTCTTGTTGTTTGGATAGCAAGGCTACTTGGTAGAAATGAAAATATTGAACTGAAATCTTAACAATAACTGTTTGTTAAAAAAAATTCGTTTGACTTACAATTTTTAAGGAGATTGAAGAATCTAAGACCTTAAAAATTAAAGAATCTGAGACCATCGAAGAAAGAAGCAAAGATGTTCAAACTCAGCTTGCTTGGACTGATTCTCTTCCACTCTGGCAATGATAGCCATAGAGCCAACTGTAGTTTCTGGCCTTTTGGATTACTGCTCTTTCATCAGTGTCTTTTTCCAAAAAAAAAAAAACCTTGGCCTTTGCCATATGTATATATTCTTTTGTTAGGTTTTATTTGTGTCTATTGCTGCCATGGCAGCTGCAAACACTCCAAAGATCATTACTGAAAAGGGTGTTTCAGAGATCAGTTGCATATACATTCCTGTAGGAAAAAAAAAAAAAAACCAGTGACCTAAAAGGGTCAAGCTGATTTTTTACTGTCAATTTCATTTTCCCCCCTCTTTGGTTCATAAATGGACAGAATCCAAGGGATCTAGGCAAATAACGCTCATGGTCATTATTAATAATTAAAAGTTATAGAAAAAGAAGCATATTTGTGGTATTTATGTCCCAACTATTCAATGTATTGAAGAATTAAGGGGACTGTAGAGGGGGAAGACATGGGGTGCTGTTAGACAAATGGGATGATCCTTCTTCTGAATTTCTTTGATTAAGAAAGTTCATTGGAGAGAGGAGAAAGCAAAAGTAGAACTCCATGGAAGGCAACTGAGTTGTTGCAATGCTGAAAAATATGAGAAATCTGCTTGAAAATGAATTTGCAAATCCTATCAAAGGTACCATTGGATAGCAGGCTCACCAACTATAGCCATAGCCCATATAGGCATTCCCGACTTGCCAATCTGTCATGTGGTGGGTGCATGCTTGCCTGGTTGACTAAGATCTTTTTCAAAATGTAATTACAGATAGAACACAGGTTTTTCAACAACTTGCCAATCCCAACAAGAGGTGTTGATGGCCCAATGAGTCGGGTTCGGGCTCGATTTAAACGGTCTAAAAATTATGTTCCGGTTTTTAATTTTTTGTTCCAACCCTTAAACAAGTTTAATCTACCCAATACTTCATAAAATCTTAAAATTTTTTATACAAAGAACCAGGAGAGAAGATCATAACTCTCAAAGCTCTCATTCTCCTGACAATTCTATATGACAATATGGAACAAAAATTTTTTCTTATAATTAACTACATGCGTGTCGATTGTCAGAAGTAGAAATTATGTCTATACTGATCAGTGTTAGTTTTTTTCTGCTACCAATAATTCATTATAAGATGCAATAAAAAGTGGATTGGAATACATTACATTTATAGAAGGAAACTAGTTTCTGTCTTGTATCGTATAAAAGCTCCTCATTATGGAGGTAGCTAGGCAGTAAAATCTTTTTTTGTCATTGATTGTTCTGCTGCTGGTATCTGTCTCCATGCTTGCATTTTTCTTATTTTGTCTCCGTGGACCGAGAAGAAGGGGGCTGAGCAGGAAGAGGATTGTACCATGAGAGAAGTAAGGAGGTCAACCAGAACATTGATTCTGGCAATGCAATGGAGTTGGGCTCTCATGATGATTTAAATGAATCATCTTTTCCTCGAAGGTAAATCCTTGGCCGCTAGGCAAGAGGATAGCAAGTTACAAATTCCGTTTCGGTAGGACATGCATTTCTATTACTATAAAATTCATAAATAAAGCAATTAATCATGGATTACCATTATTTGACGATGAATGTGTTCCAAAGAAAAGAAAAGGGATTTGTCAAAATTTCGGGGTTTAAAGGGTCGTAGAAACACATAAGAACTCTTGAATGGAACTAGAAAAGAGATACAACTCCAGTTCTTTCGGAAATGCTAAGATTTTTGGCGCAAGAAAAAGGGGGCTGATCCTTATCATCTTAACTTGGTTCTGATTTCTTTGTTTTTTTAAGAATACCGCTTCTGCCACCTGTATTGAATAGAACATGCTGAGGCAAACCTTCTTCGCGTCAAACCTGCTTGATTTAGATCTTTTCTCAGTCCTTTTGTGCTTACAAGCTGGGATACTACCCATTTCCAGGTGCCGAGCCACAGCCACCATGTTCCCTCCTATATGAAAAAGTATGTTTTTTCTTTTGACAGAATTTTTAGTGAACGTATACCAAATAAAATTTGCGTTATTGCTTGTAAATTAAAAGACAAGAAAAGAAAAAAGAATCGTTTGGGATCTGAATCTTAATTTCTAATCTTACAGACACAATGATGCCAGGTGGGGACTTTTTTTCATCTCTGACCAAAGACATTGCTCCTAGAAAACTTATCCCTTATGCTTGATGGAAGGAGTATAAGGTTGCAAACCCAGTCAAATACAACATAATGGTTTAGAGGACAATTTGCAGGTTGTGTTCCATTCAACTTATGACATAAATCAATAGAGACCAATAAATTTTCTTTCCTTTGATGATTTCAAACCAACAAGGATTGCAACTGCCATGGAATTGGGGGGGTTTCATGTTACAGAATCTTCCCCAACATGTATTGCTGGCCCATCACTCTACTAATTTCAACAGATTATTGTCATTTGAGTTGGTCACTATATGTTTATTCTTTATTAATCAAAAGCATTTGAAAAAACAGGAGCAGTAGGCAAGGCATTGTCAGAAAAGAAGCTATTAAGCTCTACAGGCTGTTGGTTCAATTATTAGTGTCATTAATTGAAGGCATCTGCAAATGTGGCTTTCAGTGTCTAAAAATGAATGGAACTTGAATGATTAATTAAATTTGGATTAATTATTTAACGAAATTAATTTTTTATACAAAAGAGACCGAAACCTAAGAGATAGAAGAAGGAGAATTACAAGCACCGGAAATTGATCCAAACAAATTAATCGGAGCGCCCAAAATATAAATTCTAGTTAATTAGCATATAGTATTTATTAAGTTCCACATGTTGATGAACAATTATTAGTCCAAAAATGAAGACTCACTTTTTTTTTTTAATTTTAAGACTAATTTAACAATTTTATACAACCAAATAAAGCTTTTTTCTCCAAACTAATCAGAGCCAATTACATAATTGGAGATTAGTTATGATAAAGCTTTTGTTCCCTGTCATTTGAATCCAAAAATAATAATTGAAAGTGGAATAAGAAGAAAAATATTGGGTTTTAGGTATTTGTTTGAAAATGGAGGAAAGTCAAGGTGTTGGGTCCCAGGCAAGGGGCATCCAATCTTTCTCCGGTGACTTGGAAAAAAAAATTATATCTATGGTTTTCTTTTGGCAGTTCATGTCCTTCATGTAGTCCTAGGAGGAGACATTTGAACTACATATTTCACGTTCAAAGGACAATTTGTACACTCTAATGTCCAAAACAAATTCTTCCATCTGAAGCCAGGGACCCATTATTTTGCTTGCCATTTTCAATTTCATCATTTCATTTCATTTCAGTAAAGAATTGAACTCATATTTTGTTTATACTGAAAAAATGATCATTTCTAGCAATACTTTTGTCTCTCTGAACTTACAAAAGAAAGTGGAGTTATATACATACTCAAACAGATAAAAACATCGGAAATTTTGGGTGTGTGTTGTGATTGATATGAAATTTTATGTTAACTCAAATTAATCGATTTTGAATTAATAATGTATTTTGTCTCTAAAAAAATTATATTAGAAACATAAAAATATTATTATCATCATCATCATTATTATTATTATTATTATTATTATTATTATTATTATTATGGTATGAAAAATTGAACAAGTTAGCACTTGAACAGAAATGATGCATTGTACCAGAAAAAAACCACTGCTGGTTGAATAAATTATAGTAAAGATCATAAGAAGAGTTTCATTCAAAGCAATATTCTCTTTAAGCCTGTCTGATATTTAGGATCTGGTCTGATTGTTTTCATGTTTAGTTGCAATCTTGATAACTTACAGTAGCTTACACCTAGTGATCAATGATATTGACATGTCTTAAACATGTATGGTAAAAGCCCCATTAATGTTGTTCCTTTCTCGTTTAAGGAGGATACTTCTTGTTTCTTCATTTGAGGAAAATGACCCTTCATTGTACAATACATATGTACAATGCTTTGAGTAATTGAGAAAATGGGTAGTTAGTATTGTTGGGGCCATATGACAGAAGGGATGTAATTTTAATGTAAAGATATTAGGGGTCATGTGCTTGGAGGGATCAAGAGGATTAAAAAAAAATTAAAGACCTTTTTTTTTCTTTCGCAAAATTAGGGTAAGGTCTTGTAGGACTTTTTTCAAGGCCTCTCAACACGTGTGTGATTCCCTTGCCTTAGGGACACTCAATTTAATGCCCCAAAACCATCTTTCACTGCCTCGGATTCTAATTAAAGTCCTTTAAGCATGTGATTTGGAGTCTTGACTTAGGTCCATTAGGTCGTGTGGCCATGCATGCTAGCCTGTTTCTATGAAAATTCACCCATCTCTTATATGGTTCTCAGCTTAAACTGAGGTTGAGACTTGAGATAAAACTACAAAAAAAAAAATTCATAATTTGACAAGTTAATTTTGCGGTGTTTAAATCATTATAGGAAAAAAAAAGTTTACTTTTAAAAAAGGTAAAATTAAGTTGTTGGAAGTTTCTATATAATTAATGATCAAAAGAGTTTTCCAAAAATGAGAGTAAAATTAGATTTAATAATTTAAAATATGATATAATAATACGATATAAATATGATATGAAAATATAATATAATAACGACACGACTTAAAATTTCAATAATATCAATATATGGGTTTAAAAAACAAAAAATATATACTTCATATTTTTATGTTGATATTGTAACATATAATTTTTGTATAAAATATCAAATGTATACATAAATTTCAATATTTAGACGATATGAATATATAAACTATCAGTTCTTGATAAAACATTGAAGTCCAAGGCATGTAGGAATATTTATCGTTTTTAATTTCAGGCACTGTTTCATTCATAGTGTTTATGAATAGCTAGCTTCCACTTGGTTATCTGTCAATGATGATTAATTCATTGACAAGGCGATGATTTATTCCAAGAAACAAAATATTTCATTCAAGCAATTACATCAAATAAAACAATATTTATACCAATTTTTTCCTCTTTTAATTTGCTTCAAATTACATGTTTTAATGAATTAAAAACATAAAGATAATTGGGGTTTTTTACTTCTCTATAATAACTTAGAAATAATTAAGATCATCCACTATTAATCAAGATAAGATATTAATTAATCAACTTGCATATTGTAGCTTGAAATCATAGAAAAAATATATGCAAATCTGTCAAAAGATCCTGACACTTAATTTCTCAAAGAGAGACAGGTTATCATCATCATCTCACATTCATGTTGCTTTATAAAATAAGTGAAAAAAAATCACATTCATGATGACAACTGTTAACAATTATGATGATGGCATACATGGGGTAAGTTCTACATTTTTCTTGGGGAACGAGCTACAAAATTTTCATGAAATCAGATCCAATGTGTTCATCGTCTAGGATTTTGGGTTTGAATCATGGGATTTCATTCATTTAACTTATGAAGCAAATAAGTTATGCTTTTCCAAGAAAATAAAGCAAAAAGGGAAAACCCTACCAAATCTAATTGAAAACTCATGCAAAAGATTTGAAACACATGAAAGAGAGTCTTTGGTTTCTTTGAAGACAAAAGATAAAAGTTGATTGTGATCACTTACTTGATTTGGAGGATGTTAAAAGTCTTTGACTGGCCATTCTCCGATGAGTTTCCTGATCGAATCATCGGATTTTCTTGATGTTCAAGGCATGGTTAAGGGAAGGGAAAGAGTATATATGCACCATATAAGGATATATATGCACCATATAAGGATGTATATACATCTTCGAAGCTACCAAAGGAGGAATCCAAAGGGATAGCATGATCCAAAATTGCGGGGGGAAAAGGGTAGAAAATAAAGGATCAATGCGATCCCTTTGGATCCCTCCTCTAGTACTTATTGCAGTGTCAATCAGACACCTGCTAGCTCTTCCTCGCTCAAAGGCCTTCACTTTTCTTTCTTTCTTTCTTTTTCTTATAGAGTAAAGTGGCTTGAAAGGGGAGGCCTCCAATATAGAAGAAGGGCTCAGTGCTCAAACAAAGACTCACATTTTTTTTTTTTTGGATTTTAATTATATAATTTTTACTAGGATTTATTTGTATCATATGATCAATAATTAAAAAATATATATATTATAATAATAAATTGATCCAAAGCAATCCAAGCTGTGGGGGATAGATAGGCTTATATCAGCATGGTCAAAGATGCTGATATTTGAGGCTCTTTCGGCAGATATTGAATATTTTAATTGGTCTACCTGAATATTTCTTATTATTTTTTAGAAAAGATTTCCCTTTGTTACCTTCTATTAATGGAACGGATGTTTTAATTGCCTTCCAATTTGGTATATATGTGAAACAAACAACATAATGTTCAACTTTCCAATAAAAAAACAAAAAATAAAAAAAAGGTCCCATAATTTTATCAAATCAGCTTTGTATAGGGGAGAAAAATACTATTTTCTGATATAACTAAAATGTATGGCCTAGCTTAATCCTTACATACACCTGAATAATATACAAAGTTGAATTAAAATGGCCAATGATTCAATTCATAGTATTGAAAAAATTAGTTTTTCATGTAGTTTTTTCACCAAATCCTGCAAGCTATAGTGCAGTTTCTTGTATGTGGGATGGGAATGAGCTGTGTCATGGTTTTTTTTTTTTTTTACCATTTCTGTCATTTTGCTGCTTTTTCCCAATCCTTGTCATTTCTAGTTACTTCCTAACTAGAAAAGTAAGAGAAGCTTTAGTTTCTATTTGATGATTTCAGTTATCCAAGGCAACCGAGACCTGCAACCACAATAACAAACAAATTAAGTCTTATATCTCATAATTTTGAGATCGGTTACATCTCTTATTATGATTTAATTATGTTTTATACTAGCCGTCTTCCTATTGTAACCCTTCACGTTTAGTGTGGTAACACAGGACGGAGTTGAAACCTGCAACACCAGCGGCAACAACAATGGTTAATTTCTTCATAACAAATACGAAACATTGGATAGGCAATCCAATATCTATGAAGGGTCTCAGTTGACCTCCTCAGATCTTGATGTATGGTGCTAGATCTTGTCCACACTAGTGAAGCATATATGGACCACAATCCACATGCAAAGTGCAGGCCTTTTTCTTTCCATGGTGCTATAAAGAACCCACCAAAAAATATTTATTCCCTCTTGTTTCTCATCGCCGAGACTCCCGGGTATAGTGCTCCACAAAAAATATATGATAATTATAAATTTAAATCTTTACGAATATATTATAACATATTCTCATAATTTTTAATGTGAAAATTAAGGTGTCACACTCAGAGGTAGTGGGAAGGAGAAAGAGAGAGAGTAAATATGATGGTATGATCAGTCTTATCGTGACATGAAAATAGGGTTTTTGATTGTATCTTTGGTTTGTGTCACATGGACGGTGCCAAGGGGGCGCTAGGGGCACGGCCCCTACCAAAATTTTTTATTTAGCACTATTTTAGATCAGTAACTGAAGCTATCAAAACTAACATGCATCTCTTTTCCCCATTTGATGGAGTGGTGTGCACGTCTTAGGACATATATATGTCCCTTCTGTGAAGGACATAAATTTCATCCCCACAGCCTTTGTTATCCACCTGGTAGAGCAAAGGAAACCCTTTGAATCAAACCATGCCATTAGCTGCATATATTGCACATGAAATTTCATTCACTAATTGCCAACTCTCTCCCAACAAATAGTTTTTCATTCTTTTGTTTGGATTATCCTGTTGTTTAGAATTGCCTCTTCAGTTCAGCTGGCCTCACTCATGATGACATGGTAACATTATCAAGTCATCCTATTACCCATATTGGATTTTAGTGACTAATTATTTCCCTTTTTCTTTTGCTTTTGTCAAACAAGAAACTTCACTAATTATTACATGAATTAAATTCAGAGGTACACATTGTTGTTTTTTTAAGTGGCACATGGACTTTCAATGTCAGGGTCTTCATATAAAAGGGCATTTCAATTAATGCTAAGGACACTACCCCCAATTTGTTTGCTTGGCATCAATGTCTATAGTTTTCAATCTGGTTTGTGTGTGTGTAAGAAGTGGGGCATTGAGTGACTAATGAGAAAATTAGGGCTTCGGGAACCTCTGATTTATCAGGGATGAGATAGTGTGACCAGATCAGACATGATACAAGCCTGGTGTTATATGTGCTGGAGGCTATTTGGTTGAGTTGAAATAAGCTGTTTTAGTTCTGCAAGATTCAAATCCTTTGGTGTTGGAATGATCTTTTTTCAAAGGACTTTATTTTATAACAATGCTCTTTAGTAACATGGTAATTTTTTCGGTGTTGAATCATTGGAAAGGTGAAATATTTTGGAAAGCTATCTCAAGAAATTGATTTTAAGTTATGTTATGTTTCATATTTTTCAAGTTTAAATCACTATGGTTATTTGCTATTGCTAGCCTTGTTGCTATCTCTTTAATATTTGGAATATTAATAAAATTTATTTTGGTCAAGAAAAAACAGATGTAAGAGAATGTAAAAAACAGATGTAAGAGAATGTATCTTTAAAATCGTAATGAAAAAAAACTTAATATAATCATATAAGTAAAACCTGAAAATAATATTGACCATATTGCCAAAAGAAAATGATGGTAAATATTAAAAGTATCATCTAGTTTAGTTGATAGAGGTTTTTTTTTTTTTTAATGATTATATATTGTAAAAAAAAGAAATTTTCTAGTCATCCAAACAAAATCTACAACAACCAATAATAAGGTGAAACCCTAAATTGTGCATTAAAGTTCTTGTTTTTGGTACTTATTACTCTTTATTGTTCACGCAAATATGATTTTTTTATATATATTTAAAATTATTAAAATTTTATATTAAACATTCGAAACTAAAATTCCAACATCCTATGAGATTATTTGAAAGCAAATATGGCCATTGCTTACTCTATTATAATTTCTTTAAATCCCTATCAGCTAGTGATCCGTGGGACCAGAAAAAAAAAAAAGGATTGAGATTTTCTGGTAGCAGCTCTGACTTTTGTGGTTTTTTTTTTTTTTTTTTTGTCTAAAATTTCCTTTAAAACAATGGGGAAATTAGACCTATGAGAAATTAGTTTAATTGGTAAGATGAAACGATAATCAAAGTTCGATTTTTTTAAAGTACTTCAAAAGTAAAATTTTGAATATATTAAATTGAAGCGAAAAAGATACACATAAAATTTTATAAAAAATTAGGTTCGAATAAAATTTGAAGATATCCATTACGAGGCAAAATAGAGATCGGAAACTTGCTCCATGGCACTTTGGTTGGTTGGAAAACAAGCACCCAACATATCTCTTTAGTTCTTTGTCATCCTGCTTCTCCTTTTGCTGGTTTTCCAAGTTATTTCCATGGATCCATCAACTTCTTTTCTTTGCCTTTTGCTCTATTAATTTATCATCTTTCTTTTCTAGCTTTAATAAAAAGCTCTTGAAAAAACATGTAATGCTAGGGAAACCTGATGACAAAAGATTTGAGAGGCCCCTTAGTGTTAGTGACATGAAACTTGGCTACCTGCCACATAAATTTTTAAAGAAATGGGACCATTGAAAATAAAAAACCACAAAAATATTGTTCCTGAGGGAACAAATATTGCAGATCGAAGATGATGTGATAGAATCAGCACTTCATTACATGCAATATTTGGATAAACAGTGCATATATATAGTAGTATTGAATCATATCATAAACCAAAATAATGGGTTTTTGTTGTACAATGACAGGAGAACAAACATTCTTTAAAAGATGGTTCATCTCTATTCTCTCTTTTTTTTCTTATATTTTTTGTGGAGGGCTAAGTTTTCAAAAGCAGCTTTACATCTGAGCATGGTATACGGGAGGAATTCTGGTTGTAAATGCAATTCTATAAGCAAACACTGCTCCATGATCTCTATCTTTATACCTTTAAACATAAGGTAAACATTTGACAGCTAGCTATAGTTTCATTTCATCAGTGTAATAATCTGTCATGTGATCATTGCAGCAGATTATGCTTGTGTTTTTCTTTGCTATGCTTTGATCGTCTGCCATTCTAAAGGTTTCTTTGATCAATCAATTGAATCACAATTATTCAGTTAGCCAACTGTAAAGTGAAAGAGACCCCTACAATTTTTTTTTTTTATACAAAATGAAGTTTGAACCATCATATCTGTAAATTTAAGCTAAACAAGATAAGCTAAGTTACCAAGTTTTGTGGGGCAAGGAAGTGAAAATTTTGGGGGGAAAATGATTCCATTTTTATTCAGTTTTTCGAAACAAGAAACTTGTAATTGTTCTATGATGTATTTTGAAATTTTTGAAAGCAAAAAACACGGTAGATTTGTTGTTGATGCTAATTTGATTCTTTGCTTATACTCTCAATATTCATCAATTTAATCTCCCATTAATTGCCTCCTTGATCTTGCTACCCGAAAAGCAATGGCACAATCCTTGCCCACCCTCCATACCATTTTCCCCCACCAAAGCAACGTAAGCAGCAGACATCTAGGCTCCACAGGCTCCAGCCACCCATCAAACACAGCCACTGCTAACACTGCTTTGGTGGATTGTAAACTGTAAGGTGTACTATCAGGAAACCTGACACCAGGCCTGATCAATAGTTAGTGTGTCAGCCTTGTCAGTTATCATTTATGTGGCTTCGCGATTAATTAGTGTGAGGCAGAATAAGACTATAACATGACCAACTCGACAGAGATAAAAGAAAAACACAGAACAGAACCTGAGCTCTCGTATTATAATCCATACGTGTCCTATTAAGGAGCTTCCAATACATTGGTAGAAAAACACAACAGTAACAAGACCTATGCAACAAGACAAACGACACCCCTTAAACTTTACTACCCAAAAAGCCAGATCATATCATAGTTTTTTTTTTTTTTTTTTTTGTAAGAACTAACAACTTAACCAGAGACTTCTATGGGCTTAACTTCAGGTTTTTTCTCTTCTTCTTTGGGCACAATAACAGAAAGCACACCATTCTCCACGGTAGCCTTGATTTGATCCATCTTTGCATTGTCTGGCAACCTGAACCTCCTCAAAAACTTGCCACTGCCGCTCTTGATCCTATGCCAAGTGTCATTCTTATCTTCTTGTTCTCTGCTCCTCTCCCCACTGATTTGCAGCACCTTACCTTCTTCAACTTCCACTTTCACCTCTTCTTTCTTCAGCCCTGGAAGGTCAGCCTTGAATATGTGAGCCTCTGGGGTCTCTTTCCAGTCGATCCTGGTGTTGGCAATTGCAGAGGTTTCACGCGAAGAGGATGGGGCGTTGGCTTCTGAGCTGGTGGTGAATGGGAAACACTCAAAAGGATCCTATACGTCTAAAGAGAATGGATCAAAGACGTTGCTTCTCCTGCCACTGAAAAAGCTTGGAATCATAGACATTGTTGTTGATGGGATTCTTGGCCCAAAGTATGCTTTAAATAAAGAGATGATGCTGACTCTGGTAGATTATGGGATTTACGTGGCGTCCCTAAAGCAAAAGCTATGTCACATTTGGCAGAAACTGCGACCATCTTCTATAATTTTCTTGAATATTTCTTCAAGAATCAGCCACGCCAGAGACTACCACCAGTTTCCATGCAACTTCAAGCGGTTGGCTTTGGCTTCATATCACACAGATCTGTTTGTATATTATTGTTCAATCCAGTGGTGATGCCACATAACAGCACAAGGGGGCATGGCCTCCAAAATTTTAAATATATTTTTAAAATATAATGAATTATCAAGGTAATATAATTATTTTTAATTTTTATTTGTAAATCTTATACTTATTAAATCTTTTTAAAAATTTAAGAGCAATATTTATTTTTCAAATTTTCATAATAAAAATGTAAACTTTAAAAATATTAAGGAGATGTTGAAGAATCCTTTTGTTTTGGCTAATAAAAAATGAGGAAATTTTAAATTACTTAGACTTTCTAAATTTGCACTTATAAATTTGATAATTTTAAATATAATACGATAATATAATATAAAAATGATATAAATAAAAAATATAAAAATAATATGATTTAAAATTTAAAACATTATACATAAATTTAACAAAATTAAAAAATAATATTTTATATTATTATGTCGACACGAATTATAATACGTAATTTTTTTTATAAAATATGATACTAATTTACAAATTTTCAATATTTTACTATACAAAATTATCAAATCCAATAACAGTAATAATTTTTTTATTATTTAATTTGACTTGGTAGGTGAAATTTGCATGTGACATGGACTGATATAGACTCCAAATTATTGCAATTTATGGGTAGCTTTCTCTTTGTTTACTAATAGGTTTTTTTTTTTTGGACTAAATGAAAAAAATTTCAACTATCCAACAAGAAAGAATAGGCAAAAACAGATGGGTTAAATAGATTATTAATAATTAAATTATATAAAATTTTTAAAATAATAATTTAATTATTATTTTTTATTTTAATTATTTTAATTTAAATGTTTTTTTATTATTCGATTGTTAAGTTTTTAAAATGTGTTGACGTGGCACTGACACATTATTTTTCACATCAATTATTCGTATAATTATGTGGCATCATAAGTGTATCATTAAAAGTTAATGATTGAATGATAAAAAATATTTATTTAAATTTAAATGATTAAATTAAAAATAATAATTTTAAAAACATCCATATAATTAGATGATTAATTATGCATCTTATCCAAAATAAACATATGGATACAGAGACAAAGTAAAAAATAAAGAGAAACTCAAACAGTAAAGTTAACAAAAAAACTGCGATACTAATATTAGACAAAATTGAATTATTATAGTACAAAAAGCTTTTAAAATGGCAATGCGCCATGCTTATGTCATGGATTACGCACAAATTTTAGATTAAGATGCTAGTATGATAAGACTTGCTCGAGATAATGTCCGATAATAAATTATTATTAAGTAATTAATTCAATTGATTAGATTTATTTATTTTTATAAGAAAGTTTTGAGTTTAAATTTTTTTATTGGTTATTTATTTAAATTATTTTGAATGTACGATTTGTAATTATTTATTTTAAATTATTAAATATGATATATTTTAATTTAATTTAAGATATTAAATAATTTATTTAATTTTAAATTTATTTTTATAAAAAAAATGTCGACGACAAATTAAAAAAGATTAAAATCGATGCTCTAAAGACATATATTATCCAAATGTGCGGACCAAAGCCAAAATCACAGTCCAATAATACACTCCAGTTGAGCACGATAGATAGACTTAAAAGCTTCCGGTGAATGACACGTGCACCCTCTGAATTCACCTAAACATGAATGTAAAAGATAGAATGATTTGGCACTTTCGGAAAAGGAGATGAGTAGAAATAAATAATGCAAAACATCAATTATTGAGCAGTTCATTCATTCACTGACATTTTGTTCCTCGAACAGTTGATGCCAAAAGCTTAAAAAATATTCACATCAAAATCATACATTAAGGATCTGTTTGGATTCAAACGAAGCCACCTCAGGATATAAATTTTTTTTGTCTAATTGTACACGGTGATCCGGTTGGATCACATGGTGGGGCACCGTAGAGAGCAAATCTACTGCCACCCATAATCTCTTTTAAAGTTGTTGTTTTCTTTTTTTTTTTTTAATTAATTTTAAAGTTGTCTAGCATGTTCGATATTCTCTCGTATTTTGTGAGAATTTCTTCATTGATTTATATAAAATCTTGCATATAAAACATTTTAAAAACTATTGATTTCTTGTGATTCGTGGAGAATTTTGAAAATTTTTGATCAATTTTGGATTTTTTGATATATTTGAATGAATCTTAAAACTATTTTTAATTGCTTTTATTGATTTTTAGAATTTTTAGGGTTGAAATGATAAATTTATGCAAATTTTGCTTTATTGCATTCGTAGGAGTGAAGAATTGTTGAATTTTGCTAAAAGATTCAAAAAATTCATATAAGAGTCATAAAAAGGAGGTTCGCCCGTTATAAGGGATAAATGTGCTCACATATAAGGGATTTTAAGTGATATAATCATTAACTTACACGTACAATTAACAAATCAATTAAAACAAAAAATAAAAAATAAAAATGCGTTAATAACTTAATTATGATTATATATCTTTAATGAATTTATTTATAACATAAATCACATATGCAATTACTTTATAACAATTAAAAAAATAAATTCTATATAATTATTATATTCTTATGCACATTATTAAGTTTTGATATCGTTCTATTTAAATTTTTATTTAATGAGAAATCATATTTTATGGCTTAACATGAGTTTAATAAAAAGAGATTAATAATAAAAAAATTCATTTATATTAGAATTTATAAAACAATTTTTTATTAGTGGTATTTTAGTCAAACACTTTTAAATTTTTTAGAATTAAAATTTTACAAAAAATATTTTAGTCAATTACTTATAATATTTTTTGAGTATAATTATAAAAAATAGATTAGTAATAAAAAATTCATTTAAATTAAAATTTATAAAAAAAATTACTTAGAATTTTTAATCAATTACTTTTAATACACAAAATTAAAATTTTAAATAATTAAATTTCACATAAATTTATTTTTAATTTTAAATTGATATAAATTAAACTTAAATAAATTAATAATAGTTATATATTTACAGATAAATTTGTTAATTTAAAAATTTATAAGGGCATTTAGTTTAATTACTTTTAACATTTTTAAAATTCACACTTTTTTATATAAATAATATATGATAGATGAAATTTAGTTATACTGATCTTCTTATTTTAAAAGAAAGAAAATTTAAATTTTTATGTAAATTTGAAAAATAAATTTTGCTTTAAAATTTTATAAAGATTTAATGTATAAAATTTACAAATAAAAATTAAAAATAATTATATTACCTTGAGAAAATCATTCATTTATTTTAAAAATATATTTAAAATTTTGGAGGCCATGCCCCCTCGTCCTCTTATGTGGCACTGCCACTGCAATGAACAATAAGATACAAAGAACTTGAAGTTGCATGGAAACTGATGGTAGGCTCTGGCGTGGCTAATTCTTGAAGAAATGTTCAAGAAAATTAGAGAAGATGGTCGCAGTTTCTGCCAAATGTGACATGGCTTTTGCTTTGGGGACGCCATGTACATCCAAGAATCTACCAGAGTCATCATCATCTCTTTATTTAAAGCATACTTTGACCCAAGAATCCCATCAACAACAATGGCTATGATTCCAAGCTTTTTCGGTAGCAGGAGAAGTAACGTTTTTGATCCATTCTCTTTAGACATATAGGATCCTTTTGAAGGTTTCCCATTCACCACCAGCTCAGTAGCCGACGATCTTCGTCTTCACGTGAAACCTCTGCAATTGCCAACACTAGGATCGACTGGAAAGAGACCCCAGAGGCTCACATATTGACATATTGAAGGCTGACCTTCCAGGGCTGAAGAAAGAAGAGGTGAAAGTATAAGTTGAAGAAGGTAAGGTGCTGCAAATCAGTGGGGACAGGAGCAGAGAACAAGAAGATAAGCCCATAGAAATCTCTGGCTAAGTTGTTTGTTCTTACAAAAAAAAAAAACCCTATGATATGATCTTGTTTTCTGGGTTGTAAAGTTTAAGAAAGATCCTGGTGTCGTTTGTCTTGTTGCATAGGTCTTGTTACTCTTATACTCGATCTTGATAATGTTTCGAGTAACGGGTTTTTTGTTTGTCTAATTTCTTTGCTCTACTCTATCTTAATGTCTATCCAATTTCAAAGAATTCCCGAAAAGAGGATATACTATATTAGAAAAGAACTTTAATCTAGCTAAACCAAATGGCAATGATAATCCCAATTCTGTTACATATATTTGATAGTTGAAATTGACAGGAAATACAAGAATTATCAGATTAAATTACTTCTTTCATGCATAATTTCTTCTAAATCAAATTTAAAATGAAATTTCCCATATCCATCACATTCCTACATAGTGTTTCAGCCAAGTTGTCTCTGAAACATTTTACTAATCTCAAATCCTTTTGTCAGTCATATAATCAAAACTTAGTAATTAACTTGGCTTATTAAATTTGCAGATATGATAGTTCAAATCTCAACATTAATTGCATTCGACCTCCTTTGTATAAAAAGAATTTGTAGGGGTCTCTTTCATTTTTTTTAATTAACCTTGAATTCATCATTTTACAGTTGGCTAATTGACTAACTATGATTCGATTGATTGATAAAAGAAAAATTCGGAATGACATCTGCGAGATGATTTAAGCATAGCTCTTAAAACTTTTACCTGAATCGAATTGAACTTTCTCACTTGCAGCATTTCTTGTTCATCAATCTTATGTCCTCAATTAGACGATCCAAATTACAATAAGAAGATCCACCAACATTGACAGATTCTTTAGCCAACTTTGCAGCTTTTGCAGCTGATTTCACAACCTCCTCCCCCTTGTCCACCATCAAATCTTTCACCATCTTCCCCACAACTTTCCTATCACACACATCCTTCATGTCTAATCCCAATTTCCACACTTCACTCACAGATCTACTATTCAATTGCTGGTCAGCAAAGTAAGGCCAACAAATCATAGGCACCCCTGCCACCACACTCTCCAGAGTAGAGTTCCATCCACTGTGGGTCAAGAATCCACCGATGGCAAAATGAGCCGAGACCTCCTCTTGTGGAGCCCAACCCACCATGCACCCTCCTTCTTTAGTCCCCTCCACAAGCTCCACTGGTATACCCTCTCCGGCATCGCCTTTTTCGGGCACGCTATCGGGCCTTAGAACCCACAAAAACCTCTGTCCACTATTAACAAGCCCAAACCAGAACTCAATAACCTGCTTTCTTGACAAAACTGCAATGCTACCAAAACTAACATAAACAACAGATCCCTTTGCTTGCTTATCAAGCCATGACAAGCAACTCCTATCAACTTCCCAAAGACTATTTGAGGATTGATCAAAGACTGTTTCATTTGTCTCGGCAAGTCTTGTCTTCAGGTGCACATGGAGAGGTCCAACGGTATAGATTTTGGAACACTTGGTCCGCATACGAGATAATATAGCTCCTTCCAGGTCTTCAAAAGTGTTAATATGAGTCCATGGGCGCTAAAATTTTTTCTTGTCTGTCTGGCTAGAAATTGGAGATTGAAATCCATTATGTCTCTGGCTCGGCAGCAACTTGGAAGATCTCGACATCTAAGAAAAGTTTCCGCACCTGGAACTCTTGTTGTCAGGCGATCCATATCTTCATTTCCTTCAGTTTCTTTTTTTTTTTTTTCAAACACAATCAAGCAAACATTAATTATGTAAAATTGCGAAAAATAAAACAGAATTTGATAACTTGAACTCCTTTATTGAAAAGGATATGATCCGATACCTCTGATTGGAAGCTCCCCAGCTTCGATCATATCAGGGATGGCAAAATAAGCCCAGATGGAAGAAGCACTAACGGTACGAAACTGAATGATGGGAATTCCAAGCTCATTAGCAACGTCAAGAACAAGGCCTAATGCTCCATCTCCTATGATGCAATCCACAGGTGGCTCAATGTTAACCAACATCTCTCTCAAAATTGGCTTCGTTCTCAATTCCATGCTCTTAAACATATCCGTGATGCAATCGGCTAGTTCCCGGGGATGATCACAAGGAAGACCGTCCGATATGGTCTCCAATTCGAACGCTGGATACTTGGCGAAACGCGAAAGAATATCGGTGTGACGAACTAATCGTTCATGGTTGTGCTCGGAGTTTAGGAAGGTGACTTTGAGGCCTGCAAGAGCAAATAGCTCAGCTAGCTTGAGCATGGAGTTGATATGACCTTGAGCTGGGAGAGGGAAGATGAGTACATGAGGAGAAGCCTGCGGCTGTTGCTCTTGCTCCATCTTTGCCAAGAATTTATCTCGAATTGCCTAGAGCTGTGTCAAGTAGATTTGTCTCTACAACTTGTGGTCCTGCTTTCAATTTGCTAGTCTCGTCTATAACGCAAAAACCTAGTACTCTTCCAGCTTGATCGATTGGTATTCGTAATAAAAGATTGTTGTATTACTCACCTTAGCATATGTCTTCTTTAATATATATATATATATATATATATATATATATATATATAAAATAATTTTATTTGTTTTAGATCAGTTGTTAGATTTAACGATTGTGTATTTATATTATATAAAATTTATTTATATTTTATATAAAAATTATATATTGTAATTTATATTGACATAAAAAAATAAATTTAAATTTTTTAATCTTATTAAATTTATATATAATTATTATTAAAATTTTAAATTATATCACTTTTATATTTTATTTTTATATGATATTTATATCATATTATTATATTATATTTTAAATTTTCATTTCTATTACAATAATAATAAAAACATCTAATGAGGCCAAAAAGACTCCTACAGTTCGCGGTAACACTATAACTATACCAAATCACAGAAAATTAAATATTGTGCTGCCACCAGCACCTTACTTTGACGGACAGTCCGAAAATTTAATAAATTTCTTTTTTAAAAATTAAATATTGGGTTATTTCGATGTCGCAGCCGGGCCATGGCTTTACCATAAGGGTATGCTGAAGACTCTTTTGTTTTGACTAATAAAAAAAGGGAAATTTTTAAATTATATGATCGTACAAATATATTATGATAGCAGTTATATATCAAAATTTTAAATATGATATAATGATATAATATAAAAATAATATAATTTAATATTTTAATAAAAATTATAAATAAATTTAATAAAATTAAAAATATATATTTTATATGTTTATATCAATAATAAATTATAATATATAATTTTTATAAAATATAATATGAATATATAAATTTTTAATATTTTATATAATAAAAATACATAAATTATAATACCTATAATAATAATAGATTCTTTTATTATTTAATTTGACTTGGCAGGTGAAATTTGATTGTGACATGAACTGACGGAGATTATTAAGTTATGGGTAGCTTTCTCTTTATTTCCTAGTAGTTTTTTTTCTTGTGAATTAAATGAAAAATTTTCAACTATCAAACAAGAAAGGATTGGCAAAAATAGATTATTAATCATTAAATTATATGAATGTTTTTAAAATAATTATTTAATTATTAATTTTTTTATTTTAATCAATTAAATTTAAGTAAGTATTTTTTTATTACTCAATTGTTAACTTTTAAAAATGTGTTAATATGACACTTCATATTATTTGTTGCATTAATTATTTATATAATCACATGACAACACATTAGCATATTATTCAAAATTAACGGTTGAAAAATAGAAAATATTTATTTAAATTTAAATGATTAAATTAAAATAAGTAATAATTATATACTAATTTTAAAAACATGCAAATAATTGGAAGATTAATTATGCGTTTCAGTCAAAATAAATACATGGATATAGAGACAAAGTCAATCATAAAGAGAAAATCAAATAGTAAAATTAATAAAAAAATTCCGATACTAATATTAGACGAAACTGAAGTATTATACTACAAAAAACTTTTGAAATGGCTACGGCCCATGCATATGCCATGGATTGTGCACGGGTCATAGTTCAAAAGAATCGTACGATGGGACTTGTCCGTAATGATATGAACAACCGGTTAAAGAGGATCGGAGCAGATACTCTAAAAGCATATAAATTATCCAGGTGTACGGTCAAAGTCAAAATCAAAGTGCAAGTGTGCACCCGAGATGAACACGGTTAGTAGCCTTAAGCTTCCGTGCCGTGAGAGATGCACCCTTTGAATTCTCTTTAAAAAGTAGAATGATTTGACACTTTCGGCAAAAGCAGTCGAGAAGAAACAAATAATGCAAAACATCAATTATTGAACTGTTCATTCACTGACATTATGTTCCTCCTACCGCTGATGTGAAAAGCTTTAAAAAACTCACATCAAAGTATATATTAAAATATTTTTTTTTACAAAATATAAAATTAAAAATATTAAAATTTAAACCTTAAGCAAATTCTATCTCACTTCTTCAAAGCTTTTAAGCACGGTTTGTGCATATAAATCAAGAACCTCAACAAATTAATTTATATATAAAGTCCAAGAAAGTTAAAGAATATATATATCTATATATTAATAATCCAGGTTTGCTAGACAAGTGGGGATTGGGTCTTTAATTAAATCTCTTTTAAGAGTGGATCTGGAAAACCATTGGATTTAATACGATATAGTTTTTTTAAATCTACGATTGACAGGCAATTTTAGGTTCTATATTAAATTAAGGATATATTTGAATTCAATCGGTGCTTAAATAAGATACGAATTTTTTATCTAATTGTATATGGTGATCCGGTTGGATCACATGGTGGAGTACTGTAGAGAGCAAATATACAGTGCTGCCACCCATAATCTCTTTTAAATTTTTTTTTAAAAAATTAATTTTAAAGTTGTTCAACATGATTTGATTCGATATTGTCTCCTATTTGGTGAAAATTTATTCACTGTTTTATATAAAATCTTGCAGTTACTTATCACCTTAGGATACTATAAAATTTGAAAAAAAAAATGAATTTTTGTGAATTTTGAAGAATTTTGAGAATTTTTTTTTATCAATTTTTAAAGATTTTTGATATTTTTGGATGAATCTTAGATTATTCTTAACATGTTCTTATTGATTTTTGAAATTCTTGAAGTTGATATGATAAATTTACACAAGATTTGTTTTGTTGCATCCATAAAAGTGAATAATTATTGAATCTTAATAAAAAAATTCAAAAAATTCATGCAAGTCATAAAACGGAGGTTTGGCTATTATAAGGGATAGATGTGCACATATATAGGAGATTATAAAAAGATATAATTATTAACATATATAGTTAACAAATCAATTAAAATAAAAAATTAAATATGCTTAAATGATTTAATTATGATTATATATCTTTAATAAATTTATTTATTAACATAAACCACCTGTGCAATTACTTTATAACAACTTAAGAAATAAATTTCATAATTATCTTATTTTTATGCACACTACTAAATTTTAATCTCGTTTTATTTGTATTTTTATTTAATATGAAAATAATATTTTATGTCTTAACATGAGTTTAATAAAAAACACTCTAACAATAAAAAAATTCATTTAAATTAAAATTTATAAAAAAATTACTTAAAATTTTTAATCAATTACTTTTAACGTATAAAATTAAAATTTTAAGTAATTTAATTTTATATAAACTTTATTTTTAATTTTCATTGATTTAAATTAAACTTAAATAAATAAAAATTATATATTTACAAATAAATTTATTAATTTTAAAATTTATACGAGTATTTAACTCAATTTATATGAGTATTTACGGATAAAGTTATATTAAATAAATTAAGGTAAAGCCATGGCCCGGCTACAACATCGAAATAACCCAATATTTATTAATTTTCGGACTGTCCGTCAAAGTAAGTCGTTGGTGGCTGCGCAATATTTAATTTTCTATGATTTGGTATGGTAATACTGTTAGCAAGAACTGTGCGAGTCTTTTTGGCCTTATTTGGTGCTTTTATTTTTATAATAATAAAATTTAAAATTTAAAATATAATATAATATATAAAAATAACATGATTTAAAATTTTAATAATAATTATATATAAATTTAATAAAATTAAAATATTTTATTTTATTTTTTATATTAATATAAATTATAACACATAATTTATATATATAACATAATTAAATTTTATATAATATAAATACACAAATCATCAAATTCAATAACCATTCAAGAGAAATAAAATTATTATATATATAAAAGAAGACATGTTAAGGTGAGTAATACAACAATCTTTTATTACGAATGCCAATCGATCAAGCTGGAAGAATACTAGGTTTTTGCGTTATAGATGAGACTAGCAAATTGAAAGCAGGACCACAAGTTGTAGAGACAAATCTACTTGACACAGCTCTAGGCAATTAGAGATCAATTTTTGGCAAAGATGGAGCAAGAGCAACAGCCACAAGCTTCTCCTCATATACTCATCTTCCCTCTCCCAGCTCAAGGTCATGTCAACTCCATGCTCAAGCTAACTGAGCTATTTGCTCTTGCAGGCTTCAAAGTCACCTTCCTAAACTCCGAACACAACCATGAACGACTAGTTCGTCACACCGATATTCTTTCCCGTTTCACCAAGTATCCAGGGTTCGAATTCGAGACCACATCGGATGGTCTTCCTCGTGATCATCCCCGGGAATTAGCTGATTGCATCGTGGATATGTTTAAGAGCATGGAATTGAGAACCAAGCCAGATTTGAGAGAGATGTTGGTTAGCATTAAGCCAACTGTGGACTGCATCATAGGAGATGGATCTTTAGGCCTTGTTCTTGACGTTGCTGAGGAACTAGGAATTCCCAACATTCAGTTTCGTACCATTAGTGCTTCTTCCATCTGGGCTTATTTTGCCATCCCTTATATGATCGAAGCTGGGGAGCTTCCAATCAGAGGTGTGTGATTATATCCTTTTCAATAAAGAAGTTCAGGTTTTATTTTCGCAATTTTACAAGATTAATGTTTGCTTGATTGTGTTTGAAAAAAAAAAAAAACTGAAGGAAATGAAGATATGGATCGCCTGATAACAAGAGTTCCAGGCATGGAAAGTTTTCTTAGATGTCGAGATTTTCCTAGTTTCTGCCGAGCCAGCGACATAATGGATTTCAATCTCCAATTTCTAGCCAGACAGACAAGAAAAAATTTAAGCGCCCATGGATTCATATTAAACACTTTTGAAGACCTGGAAGGAGCTATATTATCTCATATGCGGACCAAGTGTCCCAAAATTTGTACCGTTGGACCTCTCCATGTGCACCTGAAAACAAGACTTGCCGAGACAAATGAAACAGTGTTTGGTCAATCCTCAAATAGTCTTTGGGAAGTTGATAGGAGTTGCTTGTCATGGCTTGATAAGCAACCAAAGGGATCTGTTGTTTAAGTTTTGGTAGCATTGCAGTTTTGTCAAGGGAGCAGGTTACTGAGTTTCCGTTTGGGCTTGTTAATACTGGACAGAGGTTTTTGTGGGTTCTAAGGCCCGATAGCGTGCCCTGAAAGGGCGATGCCGAAGAGGGTATACCGGTGGAGCTTGTGGAGGGGACTAAAGAAAGAGGGTACATGGTGGGTTGGGCTCCACAAGAGGAGGTCTTGGCCCATTGTGCCATTGGTGGATTCTTGACCCACAGTGGATGGAACTCTACTTTGGAGAGTGTGGTGGCAGGGGTGCCTATGATTTGTTGGCCTTACTTGCTGACCAGCAATTGAATAGCAGATTTGTGAGTTAAGTGTGGAAATTGGGATTAGACATGAAGGACTTGTGTGATAGGAAAGTTGTGGAGAAGATGGTGGACAAGAGGGAGGAGTTTGTGAAATCAGCTGCAAAAACTGCTAAGTTGGCTAAAGAATCTGTCAGTGTTGGTGGATCTTCTTATAGCAATTTGGATCGTCTAATTGAGGACATAGGATTGATGAACAAGAAATGCTGTAAGTGAAAAAGTTCAATTCGATTCAGGTAAAAGTTTCAAGAGCTAGCAATTCATGAAATGTCTTTTTCTCGGCAATTTGATTGATTGTGTTGCCAGCACATGCCAAAGGACAATCGTAGAGAACCATTTGCCAAAATGTGGTTGGTCCTTAACATTTTAATTGTTTCTTATAAGACTTTTATTCCTGATTTGTGATGTATTTATCTGCATAGCTGGATTCTTATCTCTTTCCAATAATGTTGCAGACAATTATATATAGCAAAAATATAGTAACTGATTAATATGTCTTATCATATCTAGTATTTTTGTGACTGAAATTTCATCACCACTCTTATTACTTAAATTTGGATTGTTTCAATTACAGATGATATAAAATTAAACTTATATTAAAAAATAAATCATGCTACAGTATATAAAATTAAACTTTTTTTTCCAAAAGTAAAAATTCGGCAAGATTCTATCACTAGATTTAATCAGCAACAAATTGACTGGACAACCTCAATGTTAAAGGCCAAGCCCTTACAAATACAATCATCAAAAGGGTTTGTCACTATCTTCTAATATAATGTATTGAAGAAATTTAATTCCATATTTACTTTGTAATTTGAAAATAATTAAGGCTCCATTTGTTTCAAAAAAATGATTTTTAAAAAATGATTTTCATATTTTCAGGTATTTTCTTGGCAGAAAAAAATTGGATTATCAATGAAAAATAACTTATTGGTCAATAAAAAATGAGATAATTTTTTAAAAAATTATCTTACATATTTAAAAAAGAGAAGATATTTTTTTTAAAAAAAATTGTCTATAAGTAAAACTATTTATTAATAGTTTTGAGTATAATTTTACTTATAAATAATCTTACATTAATAAATAATATACTATTAATAAATAATATTATAATATATTAATAAATAATATAAAGAATAATAAATAGTTTGACTTTAAGTATTTTTATATTAACTTAATATTTTAATATGAAATATTATAATTAAAATATAATTATTTTTTTATATTAGTAATTTTAATAATAAATAATTTCAATATATTTTAATAATAAACAATTTTTAATATTTTAATGTTATATTAATATTATTTGAAAAAAAGTTTTTCAAAAAACAACCAAATAATAAAAAATAAAATTTTTAACTCATCCAAGTAACAAAAAATTTCTTTCAATTCAAAAAATATAAATATTTTTAAAAGTTATTTTTTAAAAATCATTATTTTCGAAACGAACGGAGCCTAATTACCAAAAATATTCCAAAGCCAACGGCTTATTTTACCAACTGCTTAAAATTTTAGGTAAGTTAATTTCATATAAAATTTATTTTTAATTTTAATTGATTTAAATTAAACTTAAATAAATAAATTTTATATTTACAAATAAATTTATTAATTTTAAAATTTATAAGAGTATTTAACTTAATTTATATGAGTATTTACAGATAAAGTTATATTAAATAAATTAAGGTAAAGCCATGGCCCGGCTGCGCCATCAAAATAACCCAATATTTAATTTTTGAAAAAAATTCTATTAAATTTGCGGACCGTCCGTCAAAATTAGTTGCTGGTGCAGCAGCACATTTGATTTTCTGTGATTACGTATCGTAATAGTTTTACCAAGAACTGTACGAGTCTATTTGGCCTTATTCGATGCTTTTATTATTATTAAATAATTTAAAATATATTATAATAATATTATACAAATAAAATATAAAAATAAATAGATTTAAAATTTTAATAATATTTATATATAAATTTAATAAAATTAAAAATTTATATTTTATATTAACATAATTTAATATATATAATTTTTATATAAAATATAATATAAATATATAAAATATAATATTTTATATAACATTAATAAGCGAATCATCATATCTAACTGCGAATGCCGGACAACTAATCCCAGAGAAAGAAAATTAACTAATATAAGTTAAATAAAAAAGACATGCTAAGGTAAGTAATACAACAATCTTTTATTATCAATACCAATCGATCAAGCTGGAAGAGTACTAGATTTTTGGGTTATAAATGAGAAAAGCAGAACCACTTGTTGTAAGGGCAAATCCACTTGACACAGCTCAAAAAGTCCAGGCAATTAGAGATCAATTCTTGGCACAGATGGAGCAAGAGCAACGGCCACAAGCTTCTCCACATGTACTCATCTTCCCTCTCCCAGCTCAAGGTCATGTTAACTCCATGCTCAAACTAGCTGAGCTATTTGCTCTTGCAGGCCTCAAAATCACCTTTCTAAACTCCGAACACAACCATGAACGACTAGTTCGTCACACGGATATTCTTTCCCGTTTCACCAAGTATCTAGGGTTCCAATTCGAGACCATATCGGATGGTCTTCCTCGTGATCATCCCCGGGAACTAGCTGATTGCATCATGGATATATTTAAGAGCATGGAATTGAGAACCAAGCCAGATTTGAGAGAGATGTTGGTTAGCATTAAGCCAACTGTGGACTGCATCATAGGAGATGGAGCTTTAGGCCTTGTTCTTGACGTTGCTGAGGAGCTAGGAATTCCCAACATTCAGTTTCGTACCGTTAGTGCTTCTTCCATCTGGGCTTATTTTGCCATCCCTGATATGATCGAAGCTGGGGAACTTCCAATCAGAGGTATGTGATCATATCCTTGTCAATAAAGGAGTTCAGGTTGTTGAATTCTGTTTTATTTTCGCAATTTTACATAATTAATGTTTGCTTGATTGTGTTTGAAAAAAAAAAAAACAACTGAAGGAAATGAAGATATGGATCGCCTGATAACAAGAGTTCCAGGCATGGAAAGTTTTCTTAGATGTCGAGATCTTCCAAGTTTCTGCCGAGCCAGCGACATAATGGATTTCAATCTCCAATTTCTAGCCAGACAGACAAGAAAAAATTTAAGCGCCCATGGACTCATATTAAACACTTTTGAAGACCTGGAAGGAGCTATATTATCTCATATGCGGACCAAGTGTCCCAAAATTTATACCGTTGGACCTCTCCATGTGCACCTGAAAACAAGACTTGCCGAGACAAATGAAACAGTGTTTGATCAATCCTCAAATAGTCTTTGGGAAGTTGATAGGAGTTGCTTGTCATGGCTTGATAAGCAACCAAAGGGATCTGTTGTTTATGTAAGTTTTGGTAGCATTACAATTTTGTCAAGAGAGCAGGTTATTGAGTTCTGGTTTGGGCTTGTTAATACTGGACAGAGGTTTTTGTGGGTTCTAAGGCCCGATAGCGTGCCCGGAAAAGGTGTTGCCGGAGAGGGTATACCGGTGGAGCTTGTGGAGGGGACTAAAGAAAGAGGGTACATGGTGGATTGGGCTCCACAAGAGGAGGTCTTGGCTCATTGTGCCATCGGTGGATTCTTGACCCACAGTGGATGGAACTCTACTCTGGAGAGTGTGGTGGCAGGCGTGCCTATGATTTGTTGGCCTTACTTTGCTGACCAGCAATTGAATAGCAGGTTTGTGAGTGAAATGTGGAAATTGGGATTAGACATGAAGGATGAGTATGATAGGAAAGTTGTGGAGAAGATGGTGAAAGATTTGATGGTGGACAAGAGGAAGGAGTTTGTGAAATCATCAGCAAAAACTGCTAAATTGGCTAAAGAATCTGTCAATGTTGGTGGTTCTTCTTATTGTAACTTGGATCGTCTAATTGAGGACATAAGATTAATGAACAAGAAATGCTGCAAGTGAAAAAGTTCAATTCGATTCAGGTAAAAGTTTTAAGAGCTAGCAATTCATGAAATGACTTTTGCCTAGCAATTTGATTGATTGTTACAAGCATATGCTAAAGGACAAATCCTAGAGAACCATTTGCCAAAATGTGGTTGGTCCTTTAACATTTTAATTGTTTCTTATAAGACTTTTATTCCTGATTTGTAATGTATTTATCTGCATAGCTGGATTCTTATCTCTTTCCAATAATGTTGCAGACAATCACATATAGCAAAGATATAATAACTGATTAAAATGTCTTATCATATCAAGTATTTTTGTCACTTAAATTTCATCACCACTCTTATTACTTAAATTTGGATAGTTTCAATTACAGATGATATAAAATTAAACTTATATTAAAAAAATAAACCATGCTACAGTATATCAAATTAAACTTATTTTTCCAAGAGTAAAAATTTGGCATGATTCTGTCACTAGATTTAATCAGCAACAAATTGATTAATTGTGACAACCACAATGTTAAAGGCAAGCCCTTACAAATACAATCACCAAAAGGGTTTGTCACTATCTTCTAATATAATGTATTGATGAAATTTAATTCCATATTTACTTTGTAATTTGAAAATAATTAAGATTTTGTTTGTTTCACGAAAAATGATTTTTGCATTTTCATATATTTATTTGACAAAAAATTATTTGGGCAATGAAAAATAACTTATTGATCAATGAAAAATGAGATAATTTTTTTAAAAATTATCTTTAAGATTTAAAAAAAAAAAGATATTTTTTTGAAAAAGAACGGATTATAAGTACAACTATTTATCAATATTTTTTAGTATAATTTTACTTATAAATAATATTATATTAATAAATAATATACTATTAATATAATATATTAATAAATAATATATTATTATAATATTTATGTAAAATAATTAATAAAAATTATTATAAGTAAATATTATATTAACATATTAATATCAATAAATAATATTATAATATATTAATAAATAATATACTACTGATATAATATATTAATAAATAATATTATATTAATAAAAAAATATAACAATAAATATTATTAATTTAATTAATAAATATTAAAATAATATATTATTAATAAATAATATACTATTAATATAATATATTAATAAATATTATTAATAAATAATTTCATAATATATGTCATAACGTCTAGATTCGTGGACCTATCACTACACATTGACTTGAGGAGTTACTACCAATCTTTTTTATTTAGATGCAATTAATCACTTAATTGAATTTATCATTTTAAAGAGAAATCTTAAGTTGGATTTAGGTATCCTTAAAAAGTATATTCAATGTCTGTGAAACCAGAATTAGATCCACGACTGTGGTTACGTGTGAGGAAGGTTAAAGTACGCCCATAACGTCCATCGAAAGATGGTACCAACTTGATTTCGTGTTATCAATTAAGCCATAAAAATCTTACTAAGTAATTAATTATTAAAAATTATTCTTAATTGAATCCAACACTTTTGGCAAAAAATTAAAAAAAAAATTTTCATCTTAAGAGTATATAAGAAAACTACTATTTCTCTTGCAAAGGTTTTATCATCGGATTATTTAAAAAAAAATTTTAAGAAAGAAAAGGAGAAAAAAAAGAATAATGCTTCAACCTTTAACATGGATCTCTTTCATTATTTTTTTTTTATTTAAAAAAATTCATGCCTTTATACAAGAAAAATTGATACTTTCAACTTTTTTTTAAAAATACATTTTTGAAATTTTCATTTTCAAGGAAAGTTGACACTTTTAACTTTTCCTCAAAAATATTTTTTTTTTTATTTTCAAAGAAAATTGATACTTACAACTTTTCCTTAAAAATGCTTTTTAAAATTTTTATTTTCATAAAAAATTGATATTTTTAATTTTTCCTCAAAAATACCTCTTTTGAAATTTTTATTTTCAAGAAAAATTGATACTTTCAACTTTTCTTCAAAATACCCTTTTTCGAAATTTTTATTTTCAAGGAAAACTTATACATTCAATTTTTCTCAAAAATATTTTTTTTGAAATTTTTGTTTTTAAGAAAAATTGATACTTTCAACTTTTCTTTAAAAATTGTTTTTTTGAAATTTTTATTTTCAATAAAAATTAATACTTTCAACTTTTCCTAAAAAAATTTAAAATTTTAATTTCTAAGAAAAATTGATACTTTTAAATTTTCCTAGAAATATTTTTTTTGTCATTTTTAGAAATCATTGGAAATTTAAAAAATGTTTAATTAAATAAATGATTTCATTTTAATCAATAAATAAATAAGCAAAAAATTAAAAAATAAATAAACAAAAAAACATAAATAAATAAAAAAACCTTGGCTTGGCTCGGCTGGGCTCGAACAGAATGTGATTCAAAAATAGACATGACTGGAGCGGCTTCATGTATCGCTCGGCTCAGTAGCTTAATAAAAGTTAAATGAAACGGGTAAATAAGACGAGCCACTATAGGTAAAGTTGGATCAAAGGAAAACACGTAGATCCTACTTAGCTCAAAACGACATCGTTTTCAAGCGGTATAAAAGGCCTAAAATCTCATTTTTTTTTCTGAGACTGCTTCTCATTTTTTTCTCTCTACTATTCTACTTCTTACTTTAGGTGATTTTCGATCATCGTTTTTTGTCAAATGTCACCGAAAAACTAATCAATTTTTAGGGTTTATCTTTGAAAACTAGACTTTTTGCTGTAAAGTCATTGAAAAACTTAAATTTTTGTCGAAAAATTCAATGGATTCTAGAAGTTCCAAAAATTCTCCAAAAAATGCAAAAAAATTCCAAAAAAAAAAAAAACTAATCCCCTAATTAAAAGATAAATATCCAAAAACTACTTTTGAAAACTATAATCTTCTACGAAAATCTTTTTTTTAATTGCTTTTCTTGTTTTTTGTCTGTCCCTGCTCTTGTGATTGCTGGGGTTTATATAAGGGTTGATTATAAGATTCAAAAATCAAAATCTCCCTATCTTATCATCTGTTCATCCTCGTTTAAAAAGAAAATCCTTTTTTTATCTCAGTTTCAAAATTTAAACTCCTAATCCTAAAGTTTTAACAGGATTAAAATTGTACGTTTATTTTTTTTATTTTATTAGTTTTATCCAAAGCCTACAGATTTAGAAAATAGGTGTCTACAATTACCTCTCTTCGTATATTTTTTATGAAATAGAAATTATGCAAAGATGTAGACACCCATCATGACCTAAATAAATAAATAAAAAAGCCAGACTAATATGAAGTTTGAAGACAGAAAAATTTAGATTAAACCAAAATTTGAGATGAATGACTTAGACTGAACCGAAGTCTGAAATGAATAACTTGGACTGAACTAAAGAAATATCTGACATAGGTCAAAATCTAAAACAAAATGACTTTGACTGAACTAAAGTTTAAAATGAATAACTTGGATTAAGCCAAAAAATGATTTGACATAGGCCAAAATCCAAAATGAAATGACTTGGAAAGAACCAAAGTCTTAAAAGAATAAATTGGACTCAGCCAAAGAAAGATCTAGCATAGGCTAAATCCAAAACAAAATGACTTAGATTGAACCAAAGTCTAAAATAAATAACTTGGACTAAGCCAAAAAAAGATTTGGCATAGGGCAAAACCCAAAATAAAATGACATGGATTGAATCAAAAAATGATTTGGTATATGTCAAAATCCAAAACAAAATGACTTGAACTGAACCAAAGTTTGAAATAAGTAACTTAGACTAAAACAAAGAAAGATCTAGCATAGGCCAAAACGTAAAAACAAAATGATTTGAATTGAATCGAAGTCTAAAATAAATAACTTAGACTAAGTCACAATACATCAAAAAAATTTAAAATGAATGCCACTTCATCCTTGACAACTTCAATCATTTGTGATGTCAAAATACCTTTTTGCAAAAGCAAATCTCATGATATGCATACACGAAATGCTATGAAATGCTAACTTTCTTGGAATGCATGAAATGTTATGAGATATCAGGCTTATCTAATTATGGAAAAAAGATTCTTAAGCTCTTTGCTATTTTCATTTACTCACTTATTATGGATCCTTTAACTTTTAAACATATTTGGTTAAGGAATCAAACTATCATTGTCTTTTAGTTTCAGCCAAACTGAGATCAACATTGCACTAAGTTTTTATTGCTTTAATTTCGTTTACTTATGCCACTATAAGCTTTCTAGAGTAATGAAGAGAATTTGTATATCTTTATTTGTTCATTTATTATCATTTCAATATAATGATAGATGTCAAGCAAATGCAATTTTTTTTTACCCGGGTAAAGGGGTAGACAAAAAGAAAATGAAAATAATAAAAGAGGTTAGTGTTGACATAAAAAAAATTAAATTTATTGATTGAATAGGATTGAGTTACAAAGATGGGCTAAAATGGGCTATCAGATAATCATGATCAAAGCAACCTGGAGCTATTCTCAAAAACCATCTAACTGAAACTTTTGATCCTTTCAAGTTCATCAAAACACACTTGCCCCTTACACTATGAAAGTAATGTCTTGAACCTCTACACTGCCTTTTGTGGGTATTCAATATAGGCCCCCTTTTTTTTTTTGTTGAAGTCAAACTGCCATTTACAAGTTTTCAATTTGAGCTTTTTTTCTTTTTCCCATTTTTTAAACTCAAAATGCCTTTTATAGGTTTTCAATTTTAGCTCTTTTTCTTTTTTTTTTTAAACTCAAATCTCTCTTTACATGTTTTTAATTTCAACTTTTTTTATTTTTAAGAGAAATACTTCTTTACAGTATCTGAATTTATTACATTGGGCAAGTCTTCTCCATCCATTTTTGTTAGGATTAAAGCTCTTATTAAGAACACTTTCTTGACAACATATGGATCTTCCTAATTTGAAATCTATTTTTCTCTATTATCATGTTAACTTAGGATAATCTTTTTGAAAACCAACTCTCCTTCATGAAAACATCGAGGTCAAATTTTCTTGTCATATGCCGTATCATTCTCTTTTGGTATAACTGAGCGTGATATAGCGTTATCGATCTTTTCTTCTTAATAAAATTTAATTGCTCGTAATGCTCTCAGATCCATTCGACTTCTTCTAAATCAACATTTTTTAGGATTTTCAAAAAAGAAATTTTTACTTCTACTAGCAACACTGCTTCCATCCCATAGACTAAAAAAAAAATAAGGTTACCCAAGTAGAGGTACGTACTAATGTCTAATAAATGTACAAAGCAAAAGGCAACTTCTTATACTAATCTTTATAAGTCTCGATTATTTTTTTAAAAATTTTTTAAAAATTTTTTGCTGCTTTTATTGTCCCATTCATTTACAAATGATAGGGTGTCGAGTTATGATGTTTGATTTTAAACTGGGCACATATCTTTTTCATCATATTCTATTATGATTTTTAGCATTATCTGAGATAATTCTTTTCAAAAGTCTATATCTACATATTAGTTCTTTCTTAATGAACTTACATACTACCGATCATGTCACACTGGCATACAATGCAGTTTCAACCATTTAGTGAAATAGTCAATCATTACAAAAATAAACCTGTCTATTTAAAGCCTTCGAAGCGATGGGTCTGATAACATCCATGCCCCACATTAAAAATGGTCAAGGGGTGCAATAACATGTAGAGCATTTGAAGGGGCATGTATTTTATTTGTGTAGATTTGGCATTTATGGCAATTTCTAACACATCTAACCCATGCTCCTTATTTGCATGTTATACTCGAAAATCATGAAAGAACTTCCAAGGTAAGTAAACCTGTTTTTATTTTTTCTTGGTGTGGGAATCTACAATCTCTTTGTTTATGCCTATAAAATGGGTCAAATTCTTACGAAATCCTAATTTATGTTTTTTAACATATATCTTATTAAGAGCTTTGAGGTGCAATCCCAATAAAGTTAAATATTATTCAATGTTAGATGTCATATCAACTTCATTAAAGATGAAACACTTATATAAAGGATCCCAAAATTACACTAGAGCCTTAATTAGTTGATTCTCGACATTCACTATAAGAAGGTTAACTATATATCCATGTCTCTAGCAAGAATCCTCTCGTCTTGATGGACTCATCTTATTTCATATATCAAATAAGTTTTCTAGATTATTTTGTTTGAAGATGATGGATATTTCTTGAGACAAGATAGAAGCATGGCCAACTAGTAGACAATTCCTTTCTTTTTGTTGGATTTTCTCAAACTAAGCCTTTACCTCATTTGGTGACTCACAAGGAGCTAATACAGATGAAGAGCAGACCAGTTGTTTTGTGAAATCCATAAAAGAATTCTTTGTTGAAAACTATCTTTTCAAGCAAATATTCTTTATGCAACTTCATAATATGAGTATGAATCATGCAAAAATGAATAAGAAAAAAGGTTAGTACACTGGATAAGATAGAAAAATATAAATAAATAAAATTATTTATCATACACAAAAAAGAATGAATCCCACAAAAAAGAATGAATCCTAAGCTTTTGATCAATTCTAAAGGGCAAGATATGGCTCTATCTATAAGTTAGGCATTTTTAAGGTTTATTATATGTGGTTTAAAGGTTAAAAATCTAAAGGTTCTTAAATTGCTCCTTACATCATTATCCATCACAGATTAGTAAGACACTCAAATTCTCACCCATTATAGGTTACAAGCGAAAAAAGTTCAATTTGAGTTGGAATATTTCACTAGCCACTGTGGAGGGATTAAAACCTCATGAAAACGTAGGTACTTTACTCCTACCTAAAGGGATAAAATTCGGGTTAGAGCTCATGTTATGCACATGCATATGAATGACATAGAATAAATAAATAGAATAAATGAATAAAAAAATATTTACAAAAAATTCAATTTTATTAGGTTTTTTTATAACACAAATTTATTTGTTGGCTTGACTCACAAAAAATTCAATTTTATTAGGTTTTTTGATAACACAAATTTATTTGTTGGCTTGACTCACAGATTTTATCTAGCGAAATTACTAAACTGTCATAACGTTTAAATCCATGGATCTATTGCTAAATATTGACTTGAAGAGTCTTCATCAATTTTTTTATTTAGGTGTGATTGGCCACCTAACTGAATCTATCATTTTAAAGAGAAATCTTAAGTTTGACTTAGGTATCCTTAAAAAGTAGATTCAATAGCTACGAAATCAAAACTAAGTTTGAAAGTATGGTTACATGTTATGAAGGTTATAGCACCCTCACAATGATCATCAAAAAATAATATCGACTTGATTTCGTGTTATCCATTAAGCCTTAAATCTTACAAAGTAATTAATTATTAAAAATTATTCTTAATTAACTCTAATACTTTTGATAAAAAATTAAAAAAAATTTCTTACCTCAAGAGTATACAAGAAAACTAATGTTTCTCTTACAAGAGCTCCATCATCGGATTATTCAAAAAAAATTTCAAAAAAAAGAAAAGGAAAAAAAATAATGCTTTAACCTTTGATAGGGATCTCTTTCATTATTTTGTTTTATTTTATTTAAAAAATTCAAGCCTTTATACAAGAAAATTGATACTTTTAACTTTTCCTCAAAAATATATTTTTAAAATTTTTATTTTCAAGAAAAATTAATATTTTTAACTTTTCTTCAAAAATACATTTTTTGAAATTTTTATTTTCAAGAAAATTTAATACTTTTCAATTTTTTCTCAAAAATGTATTTTGAAATTTTTATTTTTAAAAAAAATTGATACTTTCAACTTTTCTTCAAAAATACCTTTTTTGAAAATTTTATTTTTAAGAAAAATTAATATTTTTAACTTTTTCTCAAAAATACCCTTTTTCAAAATTTTTATTTTCAAAGAAAACTAATACTTTCAACTTTTTTTCAAAAATATCTTTTTTTTTTTCAAAGGTGTTACGAGTCGAGTTGGACCAAAAAAAAATACGCGGATCCTACTTAGCTCAAAACAACGTCATTTTCAAGCAATATAAAAGACCTAAAATCTCATTTTTTTTCTTAGACTATTTCTTTTTTTCCTCTCTTTACTCTTCTCTTTCTCACTCTAAACGATCTTCAATCACCATTTTTCATCGAATATTGCCAGAAAACTCATTGGTTTATGGGTTTTATCACCAAAAATTAAATTTTTCATCAAAAAGTTACTGAAAAATTTAAATTTTTGTCAAAAAATTCAACGAATTTTAGAAGTTTTAGAAAATTTCCAAAAAATGCAGAAAAATTTCACAAAAAAAAAAAACTAATCTCCTAATTAAAAGATAAATCCCCAAAAACTGCTTTAGAAAGCTATAATCTTCTTTGAAAATCTTTTTATTTTTTTCTAAATCACTCATTTTCTTTTCTGTTTGTCCTTGTTCTTATGATTGCTTAGGCTTACGTTGTGGTTGATTACAAGATTCAAAAATCAAAATCCCCCTATCTTATTATCTTATCATCTGTTCATCCTCGTTTAAAAAAGAAATATTTTTTTATCTTAGTTTCAAATTTTAAACTCTTGGTTCTAGAGTTTAAACTCTGCTTTTATTTATTTTATTTATTTATTTTATTAGCTTTACTCAAAGCCTGCTGATTTAAAAAGTGGGCGTCTATAATATATTAATAAATAATATAAAAAATAATAAATAGTTTTATTTTAAATATTTTTTATATTAACTTAATATTTTAATATTAAATATTATTATTAAAATATAATTATTTTTTAATATTAATAATTTTAATAATAAATTATTTCAATATATTTTAATAATAAATAAATTTTCATATTTTAATAGTTACATTAATATTATTTGAAAAAAATTTTTAAAAAACAACCAAATAACAAAAAATATTTTTTATTAATTCATTTAAATAACAAAAAAAAATTTCAATTTAAAAAATATAAATATTTTTTAAATTTTATTTTTAAAAATCATTTTTTACGAAATGAATGGAGCCTAATTACCAAAAAATATTCCAAATCCAACGGCTTATTTTACGAACTGCTTAAATTTTTACAATTTCTTCATAGAAAAAAAATAGTTGCAATCAGTCATCCAACCGTTAGAACAATGATAAATTTTCAATTTCAATGATCAAATTTAAAATTTTGCAACATTAATTTTAAAAAATTAATATAAAATGCAGAGAAATTCACAGAACCATTTAATTTTTACATCAAATTGTTATTTTGTATTTTATTTTTGTGGATGTTACAAGCAATACAGTCTGCAAAGAGCAGAAACAGAGTAGAATCGTTTACTATGCAAACAAAGTATCATTTCGCGCCGCGCCCCAAGCCTGGTTAAGATTCCTATTTCTTTGGTTCCCAGCTGTATTTCTTAATCCAAGGCCTATTGCTAGATGCCAGCTTAAGTTCCGTATTATTACTGGTGCATGGACTAGGAAGTCAAAGTCGAGTTTGAAATGACATTTTTCTGTAGATGGACTTCCAATTAAATAAGAGTAAAATTGATTAGCAAGTGAGAGACAGACAGGGTTTCGTTTGAGCTCTGAGAAGAATATTCTTCAAGTGAGATGGAATCACGTCGGTCCCAAGCTTCTCCACATGTACTCATCTTCCCACTCCCAATTCAAGGTCCTGTAAACGCCATGCTTAAGCTAGCTGAACTCTGTGCCACATCTGGTCTAAAGGTTAGTTTCCTCAACTCTGAGTATAACCACAATCGCCTGGTTCGTTTTGCCAATATCCATTCCCGTTTCGGAAAATACCCTGGATTCGAATTCAGGACTATTTCTGATGGTCTTCCAAGGGATCATCCAAGGTCAGGTAGTCGATTTATGGAAATTTTTGAAGCCATGAACTTGAGAACCAAGCCACTTTTGAAAGATATGTTGGTTGAGATTAGCCCACCTGTTGATTGTATTATAGGAGATGGGATTTTGGGATTTGTTCTTGATGTTGCTAATGAACTTGGAATTCCCATCATTAATTGTTGTACCATCGGTGCTTGTTATTTGTGGTCAAATTATTCTATCCCTGATATGATTGAAGCCGGGGAGCTTCCCATCAAAGGTAACTTGAATTTTAGCAATTTTCTTTTACATGGTTTTAGTGTTTTGTGGGTAGAATTCGTTCAGCTGATAATTGAGTTTTTTTTTTCTTTTCTCAAATATTGAAGGAAGTGAAGACATGGATCGGCCTATAACAGCTGTGCCAGGCATGGAGAAATTTCTTAGGTGTCGGGATCTTCCAAGTTTCTGTCGAGCCAGCAACATGTCGGATTCAACTCTCCTAAGGTATGGCACTGTGACACGAAAAAGCCTAACAGCCTGTGGACTTATACTCAACACATTTGAAGAACTAGAAGGACCGATTTTGTCTCAAATTCGCACCAAATGCCCCAACATCTACACCATTGGACCTCTTAATGAGCACTTCAAGATAAGACTGAGCCCGGAAAATGAGGTTTCATCTCAATCTTCAAACTGTTTTTGGGAAGTAGACAGAAATTGCATGTCATGGCTTGATAAGCAACCGAATCAATCTGTTGTTTATGTAAGTTTTGGTAGCATTGCAGTGATGTCAGATGAGCAAATTCTGGAGTTTTGGCATGGGCTTGTGAACAGTAAAAAAAGGTTCTTGTGGGTTGTAAGACCAAATTCAGTGGCTGGAAAAGCCTTCCAGGGAGAGGATACACCGGTGGAGCTTGTGGAGGGGACTAAAGAAAGAGGATACATTGTGGGTTGGGCGCCACAAGAGGATGTCTTAGGCCACCAAGCTGTTGGTGGGTTCTTGACTCATAGTGGATGGAATTCTACTATGGAGAGTATAGTGGCAGGGGTGCCTATGTTGTGTTGGCCTTACTTTGCTGATCAGCAACTGAATAGTAGATTTGTGGGTGAGGTATGGAAACTAGGGATAGACATGAAAGATGCTTGTGACAGGAAAATTATTGAGAAGATGGTGAATGATCTGATGGTAGAAAGGAGGGATGAATTTGTGAAATCGGCCGCTGAAATGGCTAGGTTGGCTAAAGCATGTGTTACAGTTGGTGGCCCTTCTTATTGTAACTTCGATCGTCTAATTGAAGACATAAAAAGCATTAGTCTGCACAATCATGATTGCTGTTGGCCTATAAGAAACTCCCAAACTACTAACAGCTGTTCTGGTTGACGTATTAAAATAATTTGGAGTCATATGTTTCTTGTATAAGTTGAAGTCCGGGTAGACTTGTTCTCTGCCTCGTGGCCCAGTAATCAAGGAGGCTTTGAAAAGGACATAAGATTCTCATTTCCAGTCAAAGACGTCTCCTCCCACTTAGGGCTATGTCCTCTTGTGAACAAAAAAATCAAAGTGATCTTGAACTTTTAAAATAAAATTGTATAATTAATCAGATGTTGTCTCTAATTGGAGGCGGATGTGAAGTATTTATATTGATAGCTAGAATCCTATCTCTCTTCCAATGATTTGCAGATAGTTTTGCGTAGAACTAGTAATTGAAAATAAAATAAAACAACTAGATGGACTTTCCCCTCTTAGCCCAAGTGGTTAAGAGGTTGTTAGAAAATCAATTAGACGGCCCTCTTTCTCTTTGTACAGATATTAACTTTTTTAAAAATAATAATAAATAATAATAATAATAATATGATGAGAAAATAATATGAATAAAAAATATAAATATATATTAAATTAAATTTTTAATAAAATATATTTAAATTTAATAAAATTAAAAAATTATATTTTATATTAAAATAAATTATAATATATAATTTTTATTAAAAAATAATATAAATATAATATTTTATATGATATAATTATACGAATTATCATCTCTTGTTATTAATAACAAAAATATAAGAATCTTTATTTATCTGAAAAAGGGAAGTCATCGAAGGGGCAAAATTGAATTGTGTGATGAGAGGTGAATGAGAAGTGGTGTCGTGGTCTGGTGTGGCCACGCTGTTCCAACAAACAAATTGCTGCCCATTTAAAATAAACTGACTACTACAGCTATACTTTTTTGGGCCCATTGATGTGACAACAGATTACAACAAGGCTAATGCAGCAGCCTTCATTATAAAAAATATATAACTGCAAGCTCTTGAGCACTTCAATTCAAAGAGCCCCTGAAAAAATTCGGCTGAGATGGAAAAATGTCAACAATCAGAAGCTGCTTGCCCTCATGTTCTCGTGTTGCCCCTCCCAATACAAGGCCATGTAAACTCAATGTTTAAGCTAGCTGAATTGCTAGCTCTCTCTGACTTCAAGGTCACCTTCCTAAACTCCGAGCACAACCATGAACGCCTGGTCAAGTACACGAATATTACTGCCCATTTTGCAAGATACCCTGGATTTGAATTTAAGACCATACCTGATGGTCTCCCTGATGATCATCCGAGGACAGGTGAATGGTTCCTGGAGATGTTTGATGCCATGGAAATGAAAACCAAATCAAGTTTGATAGAGATGCTTCTCAATATTAGCCCGCCTGTCGACTGCATAATTGGAGATGGATTTTTAGGCTTTGCCCTTGACGCTGCTAATGAGCTTGGAATCCCCATCATTTATTTTCGTACCAGCAGTGCTTGTTGCTTCTGGGTTTATTACTCGATCCCTGATATGATCCAAGCTGGGGAGCTTCCTACCAGAGGTAAATAAACTTTTGTTTTCACTGATATATATGATCCAATTGTGACTGCCTACGTTTTTTTTTTTATTTTTAACTAAATCCAACTGATTCTTGGAACCTGGAAAGAAATTAGTGAAGCAATTAAAGAGAATGGCATTTAAATGATTGATTTCCTAAAGTTTTCAAATGGTAATTCTTTTATATGCTCTGACTCTGGTAAATGGGTTTTTGTCAATTGAAGAAATGGATCGCTTGATAACAACTGTACCAGGCATGGAAACTTTTCTTCGATGTCGAGATCTTCCCAGTTTCTGCAGAGCAAGTAACATGACTGACGCAGATTCAAAAATCCAACTTATTGTTAAAGAGACACGAAAAACCCCTCAAGCCCATTCCTTGATACTAAACACGTTTGAAGATCTAGATGGGCCAATACTATCTCATATACGCACCAAATGCCCTCATATCTACGCCATTGGACCCATCCATGCTCAACTAAACACCAGACTAAGGGAAAAATATGGAGAATCATATGATCACTTCTCGAATAGCCTTTGGGAATTGGATAGAAGTTGCATTTCTTGGCTTGATAAGCAACCAAAGCAATGTGTTATCTATGTAAGTTTTGGTAGCGTTACAACCACATCAAGGGAGCAACTTACAGAGCTTTGGTATGGACTTGTTAACAGTAAAAAGAGGTTCTTGTGGGTTATAAGGCCAAATTCGGTAACTGGAAAAGATGGCCGGGGGGGGGATGTTCCGGTGGAGCTATTGGAGGCGACTAGAGAGCGAGGCTACATTGTAGATTGGGCACCGCAAGAGGAGGTCTTGAATCATCCGGCTGTTGGCGGGTTCTTGACTCATAGTGGATGGAACTCTACCTTGGAAAGTGTGGTGGCAGGAGTGCCTATGATTTGTTGGCCTTATTTTGCTGACCAGCAAGTAAATAGCAGGTTTGTGAGTGAAGCATGGAAAATTGGGCTGGATATGAAGGACGTGTGTGATAGAAAGGTTGTGGAAATGATGGTGAATGATCTGATGGTGAATAGAAAGGAGGAATTTGTCAAACCAGCGGCCAAAATGGCTAAGCTAGCCAATGAATCTGTTAGTGTTGGTGGATCTTCTTATTGCAATTTGGACCGTCTAATAGAAGATATTAGACTAATGAGCTTGAAAAAACTATGAGAACTCATAGGGCAAGCAATCTTCCAAGTTGGAATATGTTTCAACTGTTGATAGATCAGTGTCTGTTTTTCTAATAAGCTTGGCTCCACCAAGAATGTGTCATCGTTTATAATTTTCATGGTCAGTATCATGATGTGCTTATTACATTTATTTGCTGATTGTAAGAACTAAGAACCACAAGGTTCCTATTACAGTTTAAATAATACTCTTTGGGTCTTGGCAACATTGTTCCACTGAGGATTATAAATTCTTGCTAGTTGTGTTACAATGTGAATCATATATCTTATCAGATTCTGAACTTCTATCTCACAGCAGATTAAAAGTGCCTGTTGTCTACGATTTATATCTGCAGAGAGTCGGGTAAATAAGAGCACCAGTCAGTCAAGTCTAACATGTTATAATCAAATTACCATCCATTGGAGTGATCCAGACCTCCCTGGATTAAGTAGTTGAAATTGGAAACCCACGGCCAGAGTCTTGTCACGCCTCAAACTAAATCCAAAGATTTAGGACCTAACATCGCTACATACAGATGAATCTCATCATCAAATTTTCCAAGTACTCGTTACCCGCCAAACATTGTGTCTCTCCCATTCCTGCTTTCCGTTTTCTCCACCTCTCTATTTTCTTCGTCCATGTAACAGAGATAAGGCTTGATCTTTGATTTACTTGCCAAGCATCTCTTGTTCATAAATTCCCCCATTACAGAAAAAACCCAACCAAGGGAACTGTATAAAAATATCATCTCATAATCATAAGATCAGCCACAACAGAATCATCAAGCCATAACAATCCCAAAATAGAATGACCCCTCCCTAGCTTCATTTCAAAGCTCTTCAATCCTAGCAAACGACCCTTCCATGTTACCATGCTCCATGTGTAACGAGATATTTGTAAATGTGCTGCTGCATATGCAATTATGTTTGTGCATATATATATTTTTAATTGTTTTCATCTCAATACAGGCTTTGAATTCATAGTTTTTGTTGAACCATGACGCACATTATTGAGACTTGACTACGAAAAGTTTTCCTTTTTTTTGTGAAAAGTTCGAAGAATATAAGTTGTTCTAATCCCCATATCAAGATAAGATGAGATAAGAGGTGTGGAAAAAATTTCACTGTATTCATTATTAATACCAACAAAAGTTCAGCAACGATGGTCGACCCGAAATGAAAAAAACAAACTCTTGTGTGAAATAATATCGTTTAATATATATTTTTTATTCAGATCAAATTGTATAATCATATTATTTAAAATTTTAATTATTTATTACATGATGTATAATAAATAATTAATTTCTTTAATAATATGATTATATTTTTTACGGTGAAAAGCATTTGTTGAATAATCTAATTAATGGCCTTTGGAAAATGGCGAAAAGAAAAGACGTGTGTTTAAGGGAGTGAGTGACGTGGATATCTTTTGGCTTTGGCAAATCGATAAAAGAAGAGACATGTTTGAGGGAGTGAATAACATGGATATCTTTTGCATTTCCGCTTTTTATTTTTTTTAAATAAATAAAAAGTAGAATCCATAATAGTGATTAAATTTGATAATCTTACGTTGTTACACACAATGATATAACATAAAATAATATGAAAAAAATATATAAAAATAATATAATTTAAAATTTTAGTAAAAATCACATATAAATTTAATAAAAATAAATATATATTTCATATTTAAAGTATTTATATGAATTGTATTGTGACATTTTTTATATTTTAATTGTATTTGATATGAAACAGTTATTTTACAAAAATATCAAATCCTAAATTTATTGATAATATCATGATAAGAAATATTTTTTGTGATTGTAGGTACATATACACCCGTTATTAAATGTTAATTATTTGATCACATTTTTTATCGTTGTTAAAATTATATTAATATTCAACAAATTTAAATCTCTACGCCTTCGATGTCTTTATTTATCTCCGTGCTACAATATTGTTTCACTACTAGATTCTTTTTGGCCCCTAATACAAACGATCGTAGATCCCTTTCGAACCAGTGTTAACAAGGATGACAGATGACTAGCAATGTGTTGAAGCAAGAATTCCAGGGGCTTTGCCCTATCCTCCAAGGTGCATAAATGTACCTATGTACCTTTGTTTTTCCCGAAATTCAATGCAGAATTGGGTTTTTTTCATGGTGAGCTTAATGATAAGCCAAATATAGAGCTTGGAGAAGAACATGAAGAGAGAACCAATGGCAATCAAATTAAGGTATTGCAAGAAACAAAGATAAACACGAATAGTGGTCCATACTCCTTAGTAGACTACAATGATTGTATGTAACTAACCAAATTGTCCAGAGATTTGTAGGATGAACCTCCAGGTTTTAGACAAAGATTCGCCTTTTCCTTCAATAACATGATTCTGCTTCTCATTTCCTGTCCTTCTGCTTCCACCATCAGTCTCCTGATTGCCCTCTCTATCTCCCCTCTCCCTATCTTGTATTCCAGATGCACCCCAACTCTCCAAACATGGCTTACATATCTTGCATTTATCTTCTGGTCAGCAAAAGATGGCCGACAAATCATAGGAACCCCATCACATAAACTCTCCAGGGTTGAATTCCAACCACAGTGTGTCCAAAATTCTCCCGTTGAAGGGTGAGCTAGCACTTCCTGTTGGGGAGCCCATTTCACTATGTAGGCTCTTTCACCTACCATTTCTAGGAACCCATTCGGCAATAGTTCAAGCCACTCTGAGCCGTCGACTAACCTTGGTCGAACCACCCACAAGAAGGGTTGATTGCTGTTGGCCAGCCCCCAAGCTATCTCCAAGAATTCAGTCTCATTTATAGCCGCTACACTTCAAAAGCTAACATAAATCACAGAGTTAGGTGCTTGTTTGTCTAACCATGATATGCAACTCTGGTCTTGAGGCAATAAGCTACTGGAAGAGGCAGGAAAGCACTTGTGGAAAGGACCTATTGGAAAAACTGGGATAGAAAAGTACAGGGAACATTTTGTTAGATGTTCTTGTTCAAGGTCTTCATAGGAGTTCCATATAATTCCTGAAGAGGCTTGGTTTCTTGAACTACAATAGCAATGAATTGACGTAATCTTCCCAGATCACCTCTTTCAAACATAACAATGTCTTTGAATTTGAGTTGTGGAAGCTCTGGGACTTGGTTTTCTGCTTGAGAGTCTGAGAAGCAATTATATTCAGCATTTCAATAATTTTTATTGCATAAATAAAAAGGATGACATTTAACATTCGCTTAAAGCTAGGCTGTAACAAATACAATTAATAATTATGTGCTAACGTGAACTTTATAGCTTCTTTTTGGAGAAAAAATAATGCAGTCAGAAGAAACTAAGATTTGTGACATTTCAACTCGTCATCAAGTTTCTCTAGCAAAATCTGAATCCTATCAGAACACCATAGAACTATCTCAGAAAAATGATCTTGATAATTATTCATCAGAGTCGAATCTTGATAAAAATTGCGCTCTGATGACAATTCTTAGTTGTGGTTTTCTAAACCTATTGCTGTGACCAGAAGCTAGATAAATGATCTGTACCTTGCGCTGAGAGGTAACCCTTTTCGCACAGAAATGGCATGTACGTGAAAACAAGAAAAGAAGAGACATTGCTGGTCCTTAACACAATCCTTGGAAGCTTAAGGCCATCAGCAACCGCTTGTGTAAAGTGCCATAAAGCATCAGTTATTAAGCAAGTAATGTGATCCTCCAAGTTGACAGATAGCAGCTTAGCCAAACAATCACGAAAAGATGTTACACAATTCCAATTGAGGGTTGTTAGGAGGGTTACAATATGATTAAGATCTGAAGGCACGGCATGATTTTCTGATAATCCATCAGGTATAGAATAGAATCTGAAATGAGGGGTAGTTTAAGGGGTTGGGAGAGTTGAACTGAGTATGGATTATGGTAATGGAAAAGCCCTTGGCATGGAGGATGTTGGCAAGCTGAAACATGGGATTTATATGGCCTTGAAATGGCATCGGAAAGAGTATGACTCCATGGCCTTTCATTTTGTTTTAAGAGTATTGCTCTTGATTCCAGTTTCCGTAGCATAAATCATCCAACAACTTATAGAGTTTCATGGCATATGTGATGACTTCATAATTAAGATATTTTATGCAATCTTATCTGTTAATCGTATTTCAATAAAAAATATAAAAAGAATAGGGTCACGTGGGAACTGGACAAGGACGAATTGTCTTTATCTGTATATCCGTAGACAACTAACACGCGGCTCAGTCGATGATTGATAGATACAGGTCATGAAATTTTGAGATTTCAAATTCAAATTTTATAATGCATGAGTTTTGATTTAATTTCTATTGAATTTATCAAATTATATGCTAATTTCGTCCATTGATTTGTTTATTTGATTTAACGTATTTGATTATGTTAGAAATTTTAAAATAAAGTATAAAAAATAATCTTATATTGAAAAAAAATTAAATAAGATAATCATTTAAATTAAGAGAAGTAAAAGTTCATTGTAGTTAAATTTAAGTAAATAATGAATCATAGGTTTGAATTTTCAAACTTAGTAGGTCTTGTATTAATTAAATAATTAATATTAATATTTAATTAATGGGATTTTGCATTTAGCGATGCAATAAAAAAAGTAATTTTTTTAAATTTGTTAATTACTTAAGTGTTTAATTAGTTAAAGTATGTCAAAGATAATTAAATTTATTCAAAATAAATAATTTTTAACTGTTAAAAATGGATAATTTTTATCTATTTAAAATAAACCGTTATATCTATAAAATAAATAGACACTTACCTGGTTATATAAGTTCCTCAATTTTTTTAGAAGATACAAGAAACAATTTTCAATACTACTATGCTTCTTTCTTCAATAACATCCTTATTTTTTTTAATAAAGTTTTAATGCAAAAAATCTCATAAAAGTTTAATGATTTTGTAATATATTAGTGAATATTCGGTGAATTGGTTTCATTAATACAAAACGTAATCAGTCATTGAATTTTATTATATTTTCAAAATTTATCTTCAACTATTCTTTTGCACTCTTCTAAGCAAATAATATCACAAGAACAAATAAAATCTTAAAAAAAGTAGTATCATTACGTCTTAAAGCTTTTTCTTAAAATTTCATATTTACTAAAAATAGATATTTCAAATTTTCGGTTTTTGCGCTAACAAATTATAATTATAATTATTTAAGGGAAAGCTGCATAATTTACAAAAATTTCTGAAAATGTGACTTACGAATTACAAAGCTCCAATTAACGAAAAGGAAAAATATATTAGACTAATCCCGAGTCTGATTGGAATGATAATTTGAAGCTAATCAAGCTTTCTAGAGAGTGAAATGAAGAACCTGCTTGCTGGATACATTGTCCTGGGGAGTTATAAAAGCAGCTGCATCACAGTTGCAAGAAGGTTTGATTAACTGTTATACATGAATTCAATTGCAAATCTGCAATTTCTTTTCGTGTTATCCATGAATTCAAACAGCTTCTAAACTCTAAAGAAAGATACCTAAATGACAAATATAGGGGCTAATAGGCAATGATAATGACCTAATTGGAAACTGATAATAATAAATATTGAGTTTATATTTGATATACTTTTAGTGCATATATTTTATATGTTATCAATGAATCAAATTATAACAATTCATTAATAAAATAAATGAATATATTTAAAATATTTATTGTCATCATCTGATTCACTTAAAGTGTATAGAATGTATAAATTAATAATATATTAAATATAAACTCACAAAAAAATTAAGAAAAAAAACATAAATGACTTTGCTAGGATTTATATATTTTGCAAGTTTGCCATTCCAAAGAAGTTTTGGGTCTTGATTTTTTTTTTCAATAAAAATTTTTGTTCCGTTCTTTGTAGTAATACACAAATTTTTTATTCCAATAAGCAAATCACTGAAACATATAGTTCTGCAATTTGCATTCATAACATTGGAAAATGAGTAAAAGTAATTCAATCTCCAATGCTATTGACTATAGGGCTTGATATTCAATCTTCTGATGAAACAAAGCAAATTCTAGTTGAGAACTTTTTACTGTGTGTGGAAAGTGAGTGATTTCAATGATATGATGTGATGAACCAAGCTATGAGATTGTCTTGAAGAACCAACTTGACTCAAGCATAGATTTGATTTGTCCTTTATATACAACACTTTCTCCATCATCAATCTTTTGATTTTCCTCTCTATTTCCCCTCTCTTTCCAGCCCATTCTCTAATTGCAAACCAATCCTCCAAATCTCTCTTACATATCTTGCATTAACCCTCTGGTCAGTGAAACAAGGCATGCATGCAAATCATAGGGACCCCTTCACATATACTCTCCAAATTTGAGTTCCAGCCATTGTGAGTCCAAAGGCTCCCACTATTGAGGAGCCCGTTTAACTACCTGTCCCCTTCCAACCCAATGTTTCCAAAAACCCATTTGGTAATGGTTCAAGGCCACTCTGAAACATAGATTAATCCAGGCCTAACCACCCATAAAAATCGTTGCCCATTTAATTGCTTGCTGTTAGTGCTGCAGGACTTCCAATGCTAACATTAACATAGATAACTGACTTCGACTCTTGTTTGTTTACCCAGGAAATAAAACTTTGGTCTTGTGTTAATGAACTACTTGAAGGCACTGGAAAGCTTTTCTGAAATGGGCCAATTGGGAAAAGTGGAACCCCAAGTTCTTGGTGCAGTGCTTCCAATGCAGATTGTTCTATTTCTTGGAAACTGTTCTATATTAGCCCCGAAGAGGCTTTGCTTTGGTTCACCATACCAGCCACCAACTAATGAAAGATCTTCCTGGTCACTTTTGTGGATGACTGGAAGGTAATGTTCAGTTTCAGATTGCTGCAAGTCTTCCAAAGCTGACATATATAACTGATTCATGTTCCTGCTTCCCTAACAAGCAAAAAAACACTTAATGCATGATTTTCATTCACTTATTTTAAATCAACATATTTTATCTTGATTTAAAAAATTAAATAATTTATTTACTTTGAATTTTTCATAAAAAAAATAATAAGAGATATTACTAGCTAAGGGCATTAGGCAGAAAAGATTAACTGCAAATATTTTTTTGATTAGAACCCAATTGGACCTATTGCCAACCGAACTAACGGCTGAATATAGGCCTTAAATCATGAGGAATTTGGATCGCAAAGCCCCCCAAACGGAAGAAATGTAGCTAAGAATATCACTTTCACGACTCACGAGGTCACATCTGATCTTTTGAAAGGATTTGGAGCAACCCCACGTGCTGATACTCTCAATTTTTCATGATTTGAATCTTTGATAGGCAAGTTTGCTTGCTTTCAAAACAAATTTCAAATGGATCAATTTAGAGCCATTGAACCTGACATTTTGAATTAAGATCCCAACTTGTGGAACTACTCTTCAACCACTCTCACCATTTTTTTTCAGTTGACTCACAATTTAAGTGATAGCATTTCCTTAGAAAAAGGGAAAAAAAAAAGGCTTGAGCAAGTAAATATTATACTGTTTCAATATCCAACAGATCATAACACTGTAGTTTTATGCATAGATTGCTTTAGCTTTACTGACAGTCAGTGGTTTGCTAAACGATTAACAATCAATTAATAAACAGAAACCTATTTATATTCTCTAAAATCATACTCTATAATTACTGTAATTAACATGGCAATAATACTCTAGGCAGTCTTTGAGATTAAAAAAAATAAATGTTGTTTTGCTTTGTGCAAAGGAACAAGAAAATCGGACAAAGCCTGTCTGAATTGATTAAGAGAACAAATATCTAGTCGGAACAGTAGCTAATTAAAACCTCAAACAGAAGTAAGTCTCCACCATTTTCTTCCATTTGCAGCATCCAAACCAAAACCAGATAATGCCTGCTTCTGATAATTAATACTATCTTAATTAAAAATAAGTAAACATCAAATATCTCAAGTCTAACATTCAAATTCAGTATATATAATTTTTGAGTTTATATTTGATACATTGTCAATATATATATATATATATATTATATTATCAGTGAATCAAATGATGATAACTCATTAATATTTAAATTGTCATTATTTGATTAACTAACAGTATATAAAATTTATACACTAACAATGTATAAATAATTAATACCCAAGTTATGAATTTTAATTATTTGAATTTTGAATCAATAATTAATACATACATTACCCAATTGCCCAAAGGATGAACGAAAGTACATTTACTATTTTTTTTTGAAATTTTTAATTTACTCTTAAATTCCTCTTATCATATTATTTAACTAGATTATAGCTTGTGTATAGCACGAAATAATTTTATTTATTTAATATGAATATATATTACCAATTAATTTTTTTTTCAAAATTATATTAAATTTTTAAAATTTATAACATATATAAAATTTATATATATTAACTTGTCATTAAAAATAATTTTTTTAAAAACTGCAAAGAAAAAAAACCATATCTTTCCTTTCAATATTTTTGTTTACAATAATATTTATACACCTGTAATATTATATCAAATAAAAATAAATTATGTCTTTTTTTAAAAATAAAAAATATATATTATTGAATGATAAATTAAATAATAAAAGAAGTATTAACACAATTTGACTTTGTAATCTTGACAAAATTATTATACAAAATATGACAATATTAGAAAATATATGAAAAAAGAAAAATAAATTGAAAAAAATATTATTTTTCATATGAGTGAAACTGTAATAACAATAAAATAAATCTTAAAAAATTTACAAACAAAAAAAATAAATTGCAATAGTAATAGAATATAACTTAAAAAAGTTATTGAAAAAATAAAAAAAATTAATGTATAACACATTACATTTGTAGTCTTAAATTTATAAAAAAATTCTTTAGTGGCAATTAGGATTAAATAGATAATTTTTAAGTTAATTTTTTTAAATTTAAAATAGATATAATAAGAGATAAAGATAATATTAAATTTTTTACATTTATTTGAAATATAAATTTAATAATTAGAGTTCAAATAGATATAATCATTTTCATAATTTTATTATTTAAAGATTTAGGATGAAAATTTTTAAAATTTTTCAAATCTTACATAAATTTGTTTGAATTTTTAATGTCTTATGCAAATTTTTTTAAAAAATAATTTTTTAAATCAAGATAAAAATATTGTTGAAAGGTTTGAATAAACTTAATTTTTTATAATTTTTAATTTATCTAATTTGTAACTAAAAAAAATTATATTATTTTTTAAAAAAACTATCCTATGTGTCACTTAAAAAAGTTGTCCACATAAATACTTATATGACATACTTGTTTGTGTATGTTGTTATATTATATATATATATATATATTACATTAATTAAAAAAGATATTACATGCATAATTTTCTCAAATTTATAATCATTAAATAACAATTTTAATGATATATCAATTATTTTAAAAGATAATAGTATAATGACTATTAAAATCGAAAAGTACTAAGAAGTAGAACCAAATATGTTTTGTCCTATGTATAATTTTTTTCAAAAACAAACACAAAGAATTGGAAAAAAAATTAAAATTTAAATGGGCATTTTTTAGTGTTCTAAAAAATAAATTATATTGATACTTAGCTAGCAAAAAACAAAGAAATGGGGTCCCAACAAAAATTAAGGCAAAAACGTACGGCAAATTTCATCCCACAATTTTTTGACCTTTTTTATCTTCTATCCCTTCTTCATGTCCTTGTCCCCACCACCGCTACTTCACGCTGACGCAAAGATAGCAATTTGGGTGCTTGCTTCTGTGCTTTACTTCTATCTAATAAGAATAAAATAGTCTTAGTAGCACAAAATTGGGTTTCTTTTTTTGGATTTGTTCAAGTTAATTTCATGTTTTAAAAAAATTTAATAAAGAAAAGGTAAATCCCATCTACTTTTATTAAAATTAACGTGAAAGACGTTATATATTTTAATTTAAGTAATTAAAGTATACGTGATATCGTATGAAATTCGAATGATTATTAAATTTTAAATTTATTAAAAAATTAAATATGATTTAATGTTAAAAACCAAATTGTATGCAATTTAGATAGGATTGGGACAAAGATTTTAAATGGGGTTTATTGAATCGAATTTCTTATTGACGGTTCAAAGGATTACACGTTCTATTAATGTAAAAGATTCTCTTTACTATGTTATTCATGGATGTAAATAGTTTTATCAATGAAGATTAAAAGTATAGAATTCAGCGCATCTTGAGAAACAAATTTTTGTATTGATTATTTGATTAACTGAATTTTTATTCAAGACGATAATCACTATGTGTTAAAGAATCCTCCAATAAATTTGATTCATTTAATGCACAAATATTTAGGGAAGACCTCGAAGACTTATTAAGGGTAAGACGACCTCAAGGCTTAAGATTGTAAGTGATTCTACCACTGTTTTGCATAAAAAAAAAATCCCATATGCTCTATTTTCTACTTTGACAGGTTTCGATTTATCAAGTGTTGATTCGAAAACATTCATTTTGATTGAACTTTTGAGCCTAAATGTTTAAAGAAAAGTTTTCCTTTTTTTGTGAAAAGTTCTAAGCATATAAGTTGTTCTAATCCTCATGTCAAGATAAGATGAGATAAGAGGTGTGGAAAAAATTTTACTGTATTCATTATTAATACCAACAAAAGTTCAGCGACGATGTTCAACCCGAAATGGAAAAAACAAACTCTTGTGTGAAATAATATCGTTTAATATATTTTTTTTATTCAAATCAAATTATATAATCATATTATTAAAAATTTTAATTATTTATTACATGATGTATAATAAATAATTAATTTCTTTAATAATATGATTATGTAATATAATTTAAATAATATAAAAACGTAATTGTTTCGTATATTCATTTCTTCAACCAATTTTATGGCGAAAAGCATTTGTTGAATAATCTAATTAATGGCCTTTGAAAAATAGAGAAAAGAAGAGACGTTGTTACACACATTGATATAACATAAAGTCATATGAAAAAATATATAAAAAAAATATAATTTAAAATTTTAATAAAATTACATATAAATTTAATAAAAACAAATATATGTTTCATATTTAAAGTGTTTATCGCATTTGATATGAAACAGTTATTTTATAAATATATAAAATCTTAAATTTATTGATAATATCATGATAAGAAATGTTTTTTGTGATAGTAGGTACAAATATACCCGTTATTAAATGTTAATTATTGGATCACATTTCTTATCATTGTTAAAATTATATTAATATTCAACGAATTTAAATCTCTACGCCTACGATGTCTTTATTTATCTCCGTGCTACAATATTGTTTCACTACTAGATTCTTTTTGGCCCCTAATACAAACGATCGTAGATCCCTTTCGAACCAATGTTAATAATGATGACAGATGACTAGCAATGTGTTGAAGCAAGAATTCCAGGGGCTTTGCCTTATCTTCCAAAGTGCATAATATACCTAAGTACCTTTGTTTTTCCCGAAATTCAATGCAGAATTGGGTTTTTTTCATGGTGAGCTTAATGATAAGCCAAATATAGAGCTTGGAGAAGAACATGAAGAGATAACCAATGGCAATCAAATTAAAGTATTGCAAGGAATAAAGATAAACACAAATAGTGGTCCATACTCCTTAATAGACTACAATGATTGTATGTAACTAACCAAATTGTCCAGAGATTTGTAGGATGAACCTCCAGGTTTTAGACAAAGATTCCCATTTTCCTTCAATGACATGATTCTGCTTCTCATTTCCTGTCCTTCTGCTTCCACTATCAGTCTCCCGATAGCCCTCTCTATCTCCCCTCTCCCTATCTTGTATTCCAGATGCACCCCAACTCTCCAAACATGGCTTACATATCTTGCATTTATCTTCTGGTCAGCAAAAGATGGCTGACAAATCATAGGAACCCCTTCACATAAACTCTCCAGGGTTGAATTCCAACCACAGTGTGTCCAAAATCCTCCCGTTGAAGGGTGAGCTAGCACTTCCTGTTGGGGAGCCCATTTCACTATGTAGGCTCTTTCACACACCATTTCTAGGAACCCATTTGGCAATAGTTCAAGCCACTCTGAGCCATGGACTAACCCTGGTCGAACCACCCACAAGAAGGGTTGATTGCTGTTGGCCAGCCCCCAAGCTATCTCCAAGAATTCTGTCTCATTTATAGCCGCTACACTTCCAAAGCTAACATAAATCACGGAGTTAGGTGCTTGTTTGTCTAACCATGATAAGCAGCTCGGGTCTTGAGGCAATAAGCTACTGGAAGAGGCGGGAAAGCACTTGTGGAAAGGACCTATTGGAAAAACTGGGATAGAAAAGTACAGGGAACATTTTGTTAGAGCTTCTTGTTCAAGGCCTTCATAGGAGTTCCATATAATTCCTGAAGAAGCCTTGGTTTCTTGAACTACAATAGCAATGAATTGACGTAATCTTCCCAGATCATCTCTTTCAAACATAACAATGTCATTGAATTTGAGTTGTGGAAGCTCTGGGACTTGGTTTTCTGCTTGAGAGTCTGAGAAGCAATTATATTCAACATTTCAGTAATTTTTATTGCATAAATAAAAAGGATGACATTTAACATTTGCTTAAAGCTAGGCTGTAACAATTACAATTAATATTTATGTGCTAACATGAACTTTATAGCTTCTTTTTGGAGAAAAAATAATGCAGTCAGAAGAAACTAAGATTTGTGACATTTCGATTCGTCATCAAGTTTCTCTAGCAAAATCTGAATCCTATCAGAACACCATAGAACTACCTCAGAAAAATGATCTCGATAAAAATTGCACTCTGATGACAATTCTTAGTTCTGGTTTTCTAAACCTATTGCTGTGACTAGAAGCTAGACAAATGATCTGTACCTTGCGCTGAGAGGTAACCCTTTTCGCACAGAAATGGTATGTACGTGAAAACAAGAAAAGAAGAGACATTACCGGTCCATAACACAATCCTTGGAAGCTTAAGGCCATCAGCAACAGCTCGTGTAATGTGCCATAAAGCATCAGTAATTAAGCAAGCAATGTGATCTTCCAAGTTGACAGATAGCAGCTTAGCCAAACAATCACGAAAAGGAGTTACACAATTCGAATTGAGGGTTTCCAGGAGGGTTACAATATGATTAAAATCTGATGGCACGGCATGATTTTCTGATAATCCATCAGGTATAGAATAGAATCTGAAATGAGGGTAGTTTGAGGGGTTGGGAGAGTTGAACTGAGTATGGAATGGAAAAGCCCTTGGCATGGAGGATGTTGGCAAGCTGAACATGGGATTTATATGGCCTTGAAATGGCATCGGAAAGAGTATGACTCCATGACCTTTCATTTTCTTTTAAGAGTATTGCTCTTGATTCCAGTTACCATACCATAAATCATCTAACAAACTTATAGAGTTTCATGACATACGTGATGACTTCATAAATAAGATATTTGACGCAATCTTATCTGTTAATCGAATTTCAATAAAAAATATAAAAAGAATAGGGCCATGTGAGAAATGGACAAGGAGGAATTGTCTCTATCAGTACATCCATAGACAATTAATACAGGGCTCAGACGGTTGGAGTTGGTCGTGACATTTTGAGATCTCAAATTCAACTTTCATACTGCATGAGTTTTGATTTAATTTCTATTGAATTTATCAAATCATATGCTAATTTCGTCGGTTGATATGTTTATTTAATTTAACATATTTGATTATGTTAGAATTTTTTAAAATAAAATATAAGAAATAATTTTACATTGAAAAAAAAAGTAAATAAAATAATCACTTAAATTAAAAAGTGTAAAAGTTCACTGTAGTTGAATTTAAGTGGGCGATGGATTATAGGTGTGGATTTTAAAGTTTGGCACGTTTTGCATTAATTAAATAATTAATATTAATATTTAATTAATTCCATTTGACATTTAGTAGTGCAGTAAAAAAAGTAATATTTTATTTATTTTTTAATTTTTAATTATTTAAGTGTTTAATTAGTTAAAGCCTATCTAAATCAAACAAACAATTAAGTTTATCCAAAATAGATAGATAGATTGATAAGAATAGATAATTTGTATAAAATAGATAAATAAATTTGTTTAAAATAAATAATTTTTAACTGTTAAAAAAAGATAATTTTTGTCTATTCAAAATAAACAGTTATATCTATAGAATAATCAGACACTTAATTGATTATATAAATTTTTTTGGTTTTATGAGAAGATACAAGAAACAATTATCAATACTCTCCCTCTTTCTTCAATAAAATTTTGATTTTTTTTTTATAAAGTTTTGATGTAGAAAATCTCATAAAAGTTTAATGATTTTATAATACGTCGGTGAATGTTCAATGAATTAATTTCATTAATGCAAAATGTAATCTATTATTAAATTTTATTGTATCTTTGAAATTTATTGTCAGTTATCCTTTTGCACTCTTACTAAGCAAATAATACCATAAGAACAAATAAAATCTTAAGAAAAATGGCATTGTTACACGTTCTCAAATTTTCAGATTTACGAGAAGTAAATATTTCAAATTTTCTGTTTTTGCACTAACAGATTATAATTATAAATTTTTTTAGGTAAAGCTGCATAATTTGCAAAGAATTTCGAAAATATGATATATAAATCACAAATTTCCAATTAATGAAAAAGAAAAATACATTAGACTAATCCCGAGTCTGATTGGAATGATAATTTGAAGCTAATCAAGCTTTCTAGAAAGTGATATGAAGAACCTGCTTGCTGTATACAATGTCCTGGAGACTAATAAAAGCAGCTGCATCACAATTGCAAGGAGAGCTGATTAACTGTTATACATGAACTCAATTACAAATCTGCAATTTCTTTTCGTGTTATGTATGAATTCAAACAGATGTTTAACTCTAAAGAAAGATACCTAAATGACAAATATAAGGGCTAATAGGCAATGATAATGACCTAATTGGAAACCGATAATAATAAATATTGAATTTATATTTGATACATTATCAATATATAAATTTTATATACTGTTAATGAATCAGATGATAATAATTTATCAATAAAATGAATCAGTTGATAATATCTCTCATTAATGAGTAAATCTTTTTAAAAAAATTTAATTTATGTATATTTTTTTAAAGTTTGATATTTACTCATTAATGAAGTATCATAATTTGATTCATTAAAAGTATATAGAATCTATATACTAACAATATACTAAATATAAACTCAAACATAAATGACTTTGCTATTGCTTCTATATTAGCAAGGTTGCCATTCCAATCGGCCATGTGAAGAAGTTATGGGTCTTGATTTTTTTTTTTCAATCAAAATTTTGGTTCCATTCTTTGAATTAATACACAAATTTTTTATTCCAATAAGCAAATCACTGAAACATATTGTTCTGCAATTGGCATTCATAACATTGGAAAGTGAGTAAATGTAAGTAAATATCCAATGCTATTGACTTTAGGGCTTGATAGGCTTATTCAATCTTCTAATAAAACAAAGCAAATTCTACTTGAGAACTTGTTATTGTGTGTGGAAAGGGAGTGATTCCAATGATAAATTGTGATGAACCAAGCTATCCAGAGATTGTCTTGACGAACCAACTTGACTCAAGCATAGATTTTATGTGTCCTTGATATACAACATTTTGTCCACCATCAATCTTTCGATTTTCCTCTCTATTTCCACTCTCTCTCTAGCCCATTCTCTAATTGCAAACCAGTCCTCCAAATCTCACTTACATATCTTGTGTTAACCCTCTGGTCAGTGAAACAAGGCATGCATGCAAATCATAGGGACCCCTTCACATACACTCTCCAAAGTTGAGTTCCAGCCATTGTGAGTTGAAAAGGCTCCCACTATTGAGGAGCCCATTTAACTACCTGTTCCCTTCCTACCCAATGTTTCCAAAAACCCATTTGGCAATGGTTCAAGTCCACTCTGAACCATAGATTAATCCAGGCCTAACTACCCATAAAAATCGTTGCCCATTTAATTGCTTGCTGTTAGTACTTCAGGACTTCCAAAGCTAACATTAATATAGATAACTGACTTCGATTCTTGTTTGTTTAACCAGGAAATACAACTTTGGTCTTGTGTTAATGAACTACTTGAAGGCACTGGAAAGCTTTATGAAATGGACCAATTGGGAAAAGTGGAACCCCAAGTTCTTGGTGCAGTGCTTCCAATGCAGATTGTTCAAGTTCTTAGAAACTGCTCCATATTAGCCCTGAAGAGGCTTTGCTTTGATTCACCATACCAGCCACCAACTAATGAAAGATCTTCCGGTCACTTTTGTGGATGACTGGAGAGTAATGTTCAGTTTCAGATTGCTGCAAGTCTTCCAAAGCTGACATATGTAACTGATTCATGTTCCTGCTTCCCTAATAAGCAAAAAAATACTTAATGCATGATTTTCATTCACTTATTTTAAATCGATATATTTTATCTTGATTTAAAAAATTAAATAATTTATCTACTTTGAATTTTTTATATAAAAAATAAAAAAGATATTACTAGCTAAGAGCATTAGGAAGAAAAGATTGACTGCAAATATTTTTTTGATTAGAACCTAATTGGACTTATTACCAACCGAACTAACGGCTGAATATAGGCCCTAAATCAAGAAGAATTTGGATTGCAAAACCCCCCGAAACAGAAGAAATGTAGCTAAGAATATCACTTTCATGAGGTCACATCTGATCTTTTGAAAGGATTTGGAGCAACCCCACGTGCTGATACTCTCAAATTTTCATGATTTGAATCTTTGATAGGCAGGTTTGTTTGCTTTCAAAACAAATTTCAAATGGATCAATTTAGAGCCATTGAACCTGAAATTTTGAATTGAGATCCCAACTTGTGGAACTACTCTTCAACCACTCTCACCATTTTTTTTCAGTTGACTCACAATTTAAGTGATAGCATTTCCTTAGAAAAAGGGGGAAAAAAAAAAGGCTTGAGCAAGTAAATATTATACTGTTTCAATATCCAACAGATCATAACACTGTAGTTTTATGCATAGATTGCTTTGGCTTTACTGACTATCAGTGGTTTGCTAAACGATTAACAATCAATTAATAAACAGAAACCTATTGATATTCTCTAAAATCATACTCCATAATTACTGTAATTAACATGGTAATAATACTCTATGCAGTCTTTGAGATTAAAAAAAAATTGTTGTTTTGCTTTGTGCAGAGAAACAAGACAATTAGACAAAGCCTGTCTGAATTGATTAAGAGAACAAAGATCTAGTCAGAACAGTAGCTAATTAAAACCTCAATCAAAATAAGTCTCCACCATTTTCTTCCATTTGCAGCATCCAAACCAAAACCAGATAAAGCCTGCTTCTGATAATTAATACTATCTTAATTAAAAATAAGTAAACATCAAATATCTCAAATCTAACATTCAAATTCAATATGTGTATTTTTTAAGTTTATATTTGATACAATGTCAGTATATAAATTTTTATAGATTATCAGTGAATCAAATAATGATAATTTATTAATACTCAAATTATCATCATTTAATTCACTAACAATATATAAAATTTATACACTAACAATATATAAATAATTAATACCCAAGTTATGAATTTTAATTTTTTGAATTTTGAATCAATAATTAATACATAAATTACCCTATTGCCCAAAGGATGAGCGAAAGTACAATTACTATTTTTTAAAAATTCTTAATTTACCCTTAAATTCCTCTTATCATATTATTTATTTAATTAAAAAAGATATTATACTTATAAATTTTTTTGAATTCCTAATTATTAAATATTAATTTTAATGATATATCAATTAAATCAAAAGATAATAATATAATTATTATTAAATTCAAAAAGCACTAAGAATTAGAACCAAATATGTTTTGTCTTATGTATAATTTTTTTCAAAAACAAAGACAAAGAATTGGGAAAAAAATTAAAAATTAAATGGGCATTTTTTAGTGTTCTAAAAAATAAATTATATTGATACTTACCTAGCAAAAAACAAAGAAATGGGGTCCCAATAAAAATCAAGGCAAAAACGTACGGCAATTTTTATCTTCTATCCCTTCTTCATGTCCTTGTCCCCACCACCGCTACTTCACGCTGACGCAAAGATAGCAATTTTGGTGCTTGCTTTTGTGCTTTACTTTTATCTAATAAGAATAAAATAGTCTTAGTAGCACAAAATTGGGTTTCTTTTTTTGGATTTGTTCAAGTTAATTTCATGTTTTAAAAAAATTTAATAAAGAAAAGGCAAATTCCATCTACTTTTATTAAAATTAACGTGAAAGGCGTTGTATCTTTTAATTTAAGTAATTTAAATATATGTGATATAGTATGAAATTCAAATGATTATTAGATATATGAATTTATTAAAAAATTAGATATGATTTAATGTTTAAAACCAAATTGTATGCAATTTAGATAGGATTGGGACAAAGATTTTAAATGAGGTTTATTGAATCGAATTCTCTATTGACGGTTCAAAGGATTATACGTTCTATTAATGTAAAAGATTCTCTTTACTATGTTATTCATCAATGTAAATGGTTTATCAATAAAGATTAAAAGTGTAGAATTCAACGCATCTTCAGAAACAAATTTTTGTATTGATTATTTGATTAACTGAACTTTTAGTCAAGAAGATAATCACTGTGTTAAAGAATCCTCCAATAAATTTAATTCATTTAATGCACAAATATTTAGGGAAGACCTTGAAGACTTATTAAGGGTAACAAGACCTCAAGGCTTAAGATTGTAAGTGATTCTACCACTGTTTTGCATTAAAAAAAATCCCATATCAGTTTCATGCTCTGTTTTCTACTTTGACAGGTTTTGTTTTATCAAGTTCTTGATTCGAAAACATTCATTTGATTGAACTTACTGAGCCTAAATGGTTAAAGAAAATATATCATTAGTAATATATTTCAATTGCAAAGGGATATTACAAAGAGGGTTTTGAATTTTTCTTCTACAATTCTGGTTTTTTTTTCTTTTCCCCAACCAAAACAGCCAATTTTCAAAGACAAATCCTTTCCCCTCTTAAAATTAGAAGGAAAAAAAAACCCATTTCTTATTAAAAAAAAAAAAATCCCTTCCCCTATTTGTTTCCTATTTTCTTCTACTTATGGCTAATCCCCAAAAGCTGCAATCATCAAATCTTTATTGGTTCCTAAACTACATTCACATTCTTGAATTTCTTTCCTTGTATAAACCAAAATACCATATACTGGCATTTCTCCAATAAAACAAACACTATTGGACATAATTTTGGACTGATTTTTCCAGGGATTAATAAGTCCATTCCTGGGGTAGACATGCTTCATGATTTAGGCCTCCCTCTGGTCTATAATTTCTCCTTGCTTGTGTCAGCATTGCATTTCTTCTGGCTACCAATGCATCTACAGAATTGAACCGTCAGGATTTCAGTAACTCGGAAGTAATTAACATGGGTTAAAAATGAATCAGGCTTGGTAGTGTAAAAATGGTATCCTGGACTCACCATGGTTTGATGCAAAGCTGGCATTGAAATGTGGCTGAACATTCCTGTTAGAATCATTGAAGTTCAGATTGAAAGCTTGAACAACGTTTGCTGGGAGAAGAGCTGTTGAGCAACCTGTTTAACACCAGAAAGAACAATGCAAAACCCCAATTATTGAGTAGTGCGAGAAGAGAATTGAAAACCAAATGTGTTGCATAAAGAGTCTAAAAGACCTCAAAAGAAAGCTGGAAGCCTGTACTTGATTTCTTGCAAGGTTCAGGAGTGTTGTTGCCATATCTACGAGGTAGGAAAACACCCGTTCCAGCACACTCTCTTTTAACACCACCAGATCCAACACGGAACACAGCTCTCATGCCAGAACCAGAGTTCTTTTGAGGCTGCTGCTTAGATTGAACTTGAAGTGGAGGCCATGAACATTGAGGCAACACCAGAGGCGTCACCCTAACAACATTTTTCATTGCTCTTCTATGGATCTGCTGCTGCTGCTGTTGTTGTTGATGAAGCTGTGCTTGCCAGTTGCTTGCCTTCACTTGCCTCCCCAAAGCAGCTTTGCACTGAGGTTTTAAGACCTGCTCCTGCCGTCCATGATACTAACAAAACAAAGAAAAAGAACCCCATAAGCCTAAAAACAGATCAGAAAATAAAATAAAATAAAAAATCTTTCTAGTTGGAAAAAATCAAGGTTAAAACTTCCAACTTGAATAGCACGCTTACCTGATTTCTTTGAGCAATATTATAAGAAAGACTCTGACTTGAATACAAGCCAGAGCTTGAGTTCTTCATGAAGGCATCACTTCGTGTCTTGGAAATGTCTCTTCCATGGTAAAAGTTGTTGTGTTTGGGTGCTTCATTGCTCATTTGTAACCTCGCAACGTGGCCAGCTACGACATATATGAGATCCCAAGTGCCATTTTGGGCGGCGCTGAAAGGAGTTGTTGGAGGAGAAGGAACTTGAGATGGGCCATATGGGCTGCCATTGCTAGAACCTGACCTGCCTCCGAGCCCACTCAGAGTCGACTGTGGCGAACTCGCCCAACCTACAGTTTTCTGAATCAAAACCCCAAAAAAGAACCCAAATGTCAATCAAAAAGACTAAAAGTACTAAGCTTAATAGGCTCAACATGAAAACCCCAGAAATTATTTACCTCGTTTTTGTCCAGGGAGAGGCTAGGAACGGTTAGTTTCTGACTCGTTGAGTGAGCGAGTCGGCAAGTCAACCCAGCAAGAAACTCATCCTCGTCACTCTTATCAGACTCAGTAGAACCAACAATGGTTTCAACAGGGGAGCTGAGAGCAGAGAAGGAGTCGAACTCGTGGGGGAATTCAGTTGGGAAACCATGATTCGACATCAGCAAGTCCTTGTTGTTTTTGCCACTGGTTTTGTTCTTAAGGTTCTCTTTCTCCATAACAACATCGTCATCCGTTAAAAACTTCGCCGGAAGCCAAAACTCAGTGTCATTTATCTGCTCGGCCATGAGAAAAAAAAAAAACAGAGGAAAACAGAGGAAAGCTGGGGGAAATGCAGAGGAAGTGAGGGAGGAAGTTGCTCGGCAGAGAAGATTTAATAAAGAGGCCAAGTTTGGGTTTTGAAAGCGAGAGGGAAAGGGAAAGAGAAAGAAAAGGGTGGGAGAGAGGAGTAGAGCATGTTGAAGACAAACTGCATTTATTAAGGTTGCAGTTAAATTTAATAATTTAAAATGTCATATAATAACATAATAAGAATATAATAAAAAATAATATAATTTAAAATTTTAATAATTATTATATATAAATTTAATAAAATTAAAAAATATATTTTTATGTTTTTATATTAATATAAAATTTTAAAATAAATATAAATAAATATAAAAATTTTAATTTTTTATATGATATACATAAATAAATTATCAAATTTATTTTCAAAACAGAGAAAGGAAATTTAAAAAATATATAAATTGAAACTTTTTGGGAGGGGGTGAAGAGGCAAAGGGCAATGAGAGATGTGTAAACAACTAGAAAGCAATGGCCCAATGGCTGGAGACATTTGTCCTGTTTTGCAATAGACCTGCCACCTGTCCTGTTGTGGTTGATTACAAACTTAACAATTAAGAGTCAAGTATTTCTTTGTTTAGTAGTTTATTTATTTTTAATTTGCTTTTGAAATTCAAAATTTTTTTATACTAATAATTGGTTTTCAGACTGTATTTGGATCAGTATGAGATTAATTTAGGTAAAATTAAAAATAATAGTAATAATATTAAATATTATAATAATAAAAATATATATTTAAATTAAATATGATAGACTACTATCTTAACATAGTAATCGATTGTTATGATTTAAAAATGAATTTGTTTTCTGATTCAAATTTTTTTTTGTTTTGATTTTATATTAAAAGCAATTGATTATTTTAAACATAATAATGGACTGTTCTAAGAGCCAATAATAAACTATTAGATCCTTCTTTCTCCAAATTGCATTTATGAAGTATTATCCAAATATATCCCACAGTGGAGTTAAGAGAAAAAAAAAAAACTTAAATTCTATGACAGCAATGATACCATAGAATCCAAATGAACTTTAGAAGATCTTATACATTTAGCGGTTAAAAAGGGTTAAATTTCTTGTTTACATCATTATTTTTTTTTTAATCCTAATCTGGCATGATTGATAGTTTTGTTTTTTTTCAAAATTTGCATGATTAATTGGTTAAAAATATGGGAGATTTTGGTAAGGAGGATTTTGAAAGATTGTTTGGTAATTTGGGAATTGGCATCTTCATGTTATTTATCCCATTTGGCTGAAATTTTCACATATTTAGTAATCTTACATCTCTATCCATCTTTCATGCTTTTCTTATTGCTTCTTGGTAACAATTACATTCTTCTTTGAGAGGGTGAAGTGTTCAAAATTTAAAGTTTGGTATAAATAGATTTAATTAAAGTTTACCACATAATTAATAATCCATATGTAACAAAATTAATATAAATAAGTCAAAATGACAAAAATCATATTGATAGTCACATACATTAATAATGAAAATTTTACATTTTACAAACAAAATTAGCAAAAAAGAAAAAAATTTTGATGTAGTAAAAAATAAAAATAATTAAAAAAAAGACATACGGTAGTCTTTTAACTTCACTCATAAAATTAAAAAATTTCACTATTAATATATAAAAACAAATTCAAGCCAATAAAATATATAAATTTCAAACTTTTTTTTTTCAATTTGCATTACGAAAGTCATCTACAAGAGTTACAAATAAACCTTTTGCAATGTCTAGTACTTACCTTATAATATATTAAATTAATCAGAGATACTTAAGACTTAAGAGAAGAACATGGTGTCCCACATTAATTTTTTTTTCTTTAATCTTTTGATCTTTGCATAATTTTCATGTAGCAGCACATTCTCAAACTCTTCAATTACATTTCATAGATCAGCCACACTTTATGGCCACTAATTAAAGGAGAAAACATAATCATTAACACATCCCTCCATGCATTATTTTTTATAATTATCATTTCGTTTTTCCCTCCCCTTGCTTAAGAGTAAGATAGTCAAAGTTACCCATCATTTTAATTTAATTTTTATAGAGTATTAAACTTTTAATTTTATGATTTAATGTTATATGATCATAAATATAAAATATAAAAAAAAAAGATTAAGTTGAAATAATTTTATGATTATCATTTGTTTCTTTGATTTCAATTTTTCTTTAAAAGAAAACTATAGTGGACCCTCAATGTCACATGCATAAGATACCATTGGATTAAATTTGCAAATGTTGAATGAAATTATAGCTTATAGTTTAAATGCAACTTCAAGAAAAATGTTGTGATGCATGGTCAAATTTTGGGGAGTTGTGATTGTGTTTATAAAGAAATGGCTTCTCCATGCAAGGAAATTGATAGAAAAAAAAATCTTCAATTATATTTTTGTTAATTTATTTTAGTTAATGCCACTCACTAATTATATTGTACTATGGTTTCAAGCCAATTGCAATATGATAAAATTAATTTTAAAAAAATCATATTCATAAGAGTTGATGATGTGATGTGATATAGCAAAAAAAAAAAAAAAAAGACTATGGTTCATGTGAACACATACACATGCCAAATTTGTATACATCACTTTAGACATTACAAATTCCACCAAAAAAAAATTGATAATAATAATAAAATACACAGAAATAAACTGATCCATTGTATTTTGTTTACTCATCTTGATAGACAAAGATCTAATTTTGTCACCAGATCAGCTTATCAATTGAAATTTTGGATCACAAAAAATTTATTTCTTTATTTTTTTTGCAGATTTATATTTTTATCTACTCAGGGAAATGCGTGGTTTATATACATTGCTTAAAAATAATACTAAATTTGGATCTGATTTGGATTTTTTTGGTGTTTACACTGAATTTAGACCTCAATCTTCACCAAACAAAAAATGAAAAATTGAGAATGATTTGGAAAATGTCTGAAACTTTTTGTAGCAGAGCTGATGTGATTCCAAGCTATCAAGCGTATTTTTAACTGTTTGTGAAATGTTCTATAGTTATGGGCAACTAAGCCCTTTGGAGTTGATGCACATGCTTTTATTTTTTTTCCTTCTTTTTTCTATGGCCTCTTTTTTGCAAACAGATTGAGATTGCTTTCTTAAAGTCATGTTAAGATAATGTATGGAAGAGGGAAGAAAAGAACAGGAAGAAGTAATCTGATCCACATGTCAGCTTGAAGTAACCTAAGACAATTATTTTGTCTTTTTTCTGTGCATGTTCTTGTTTTGTTTGTGCATAGGGTTGTATAAGAATAGAATATGAAAGAATAAATATATGTTCACGGTTTATTCATTTATTTTTAAAATGTTTTCATTCATATTTGATTTGTGCTTAACAAAAAAATTGTTCTATATAGGATGATTTCATTTGGTTTATATTCGATTTAATTAAATTAAATAAATATATTCACAAATATTAAACAAACATATTCATTAATATATATATAATGAATAACAAATAAACTATAATAAAATAAATTTAAATAAACAAACATTAAATGACTAGAAATGAACTCAAACAAATATAAATAAATCTCAAAATACGATTAAGATAAAAAATAAAAATATAATTTTATTAGTATTATTATAAACAAATAGTAAATGAATAATAAATGAACAAAAAAATAAAAGTTTTAAAAGAATTTTAAATGAATTTGTTCATGAATATAAATAAACCAAATAAATCTCTATTCATATTTAATTCATTTAATAAACTAATATATAAATACTATTCAAAATATTTATTAAATTTAACAAATAAATATAAACAAACAAAAATGAAATATATTCACAAATAATTCATCAAAACCTCTATTCATTTATCTTGGGGATATTAATGATAAGGTATGGATATGGTAGAGTATTTCCTATCTCATTTTCGGATTTCCATATTATAACAATCCCTGTATTTATATCCAATGAGTATTTTAAATTTATTTCTATTTTTATCTTTGCTGATATTTAATATATATATATATATATAGATAATCTTTATACCCATATTAAAAAAAAGATAAAAATTAAAATTTTGTTAACATTTTTTTTTTAATTTTTATTTTGTATATTTAGATAATTTTTTATAAATACATATATTAATATATTTTTTTGAATAAAAATATATTAATTTTAATTAATCTAAACAATAATTTATATTATTTAATAAAAATCTATACACTAAATATATAAAAATATATACGTAAAATACAGATACAAAATAAATATTATATTACTTATCTTCATTCTCATATTTAATAAAAATTTAAAATTATATCAATCTCAATCTCTATAGTCACAATATAATATTTATCCATATCTTCATTCAAATAAAAAAATCAATTTTTTTATTAAACAAAGATAAAATTGATATCGCTAGTTTACCCTGTATGTACAGAAAGAAGTGGATGGGCCTTGGGCAATAGCAAAGGAGTGCCGGAAGCCTTGGGCAACTTGCTTTGGGGGATTCCTCTATTGACTCAAACTTCAGTTTCGAGAAACAAATCCCAATCACAGCTTGACGTAAACATAAACAAAATAACTTAAAACCCATCAATTATATCGAACTTCAACAACACCACCGTCAATCCTTCTGCCCCTTGCAGCTTTTCCTGTACAAACAAAAACATAAATAAAATCAAAATAATCAATTTTCAGAGTTTTTGACAAGCTCATAATATCATAAATTTGGTTAAATTAATAATCTTGAAATGTTAATGTTAAAATTAGATTTTTTAAATTAAATTTGAATTTTAAAATTTAATCAATTAATTTATGCTTTCATTTTAAGATTTAAATTTCAGTAACACTTTCTCTAGACTATGACTTTTTTTTTTAATTTTTAAGAAACATCAAAATTAAACGTTTTTGAAACTATTTACAATCTATTAGATGGCAAATGAAGATTTTTAGGTACTAAAATGATTAATTAGTTTTGGGCTAATTGGGATCATAATATGGGCGATGAAGTGCTACATAGGGCTAATTAGTTGGATCATAATTTGGGTTAATTAATGCTTAGGTTGGGCCTTGAAGGTGACCTAAGAATTTTTTGGGCTAATTTGGATAATAATTTGGGCCTTAAAAGTGAGCCGAAATATTAAACTGAAAAGTCTAAATCCAATCCTGGCATGTTATGTAAATTAATAAAGCCTCCGTCTAGTAATCGAGAGGTCAAGAGGACATAAAGTTTTAGTTTCGAATCAAGATTTTTTTTTTTTGTTTTTTTTAAGAATTATGTATTTTGTAGATAAAAATATATATAATGATAAAATAATAGAAGTTAAAAAATAAAAAAAATTGGTCCATTTATATAAAGAAAGTGATAATTTTAGACATTATCCCTTGTTATTAATTAAAAAGATTTTCTCTATGTGAACTTGTGATCATCGATTGTTTGTTTTTGAGAGAAAAAAAAAATAACATGATACAAAAACAATATAAAAAAAAAAACATAAAATCGTAAATTTATATGCCATGTGTTTTTGTTCATCATAGAAGGCAAAAGCCCTTATCAATGTTAATAATGGACTGCAGTAATTTCAATTCAATTCACTACAGCTACCTCATTCATGTGAGCACAGCTTGCATCCTTTAAGAGTAGTAGTAATTACACAAAAATGCATTGAGATCAGGTCCCAAATTGGGGTTACTTGCAAACTAGTTAAAAGTCCATAGGCTGATACTTAAAATGGCTGGACCCTTGTCTAACCACCAATTTCTCAGTTTTAAAAACAATAATTAGGGGTGTGTGGTTAATGCTCATCAAAGAAAGCCTGCCTGAGTTTGCTAAGTGCAGTTGTCACGGGTCGAGATTTAAGCTTCGAACTCGCACGACTCCGGGATCTCGGCATTCACCTTTCCGGTGTCTCAGATCAGCCTTCTCGTTACGGTTCACACCCTTGTGAGGTATTATCCGCTCTGATCCCCTTGGCCTCACGGTTTTGTCCTACAAAAGGCGCCTCACAAGGCGGAGATGGTGTGAACCTTTTTATACCCCAGTGACCTTCCTATTATGTTCGATGTGGGATTCAGGACTCCCTCTTAGGTCCGTGACATTCTCTCGCACCCAACCTCGTGACGCCCTCGTCACGGAGGTCGGCCACCCTGCCTACCTCCCTCGAGGCGCTCGACGTGGATCGAACGGTTTAAAGCTGGCTCTGATACCACTTGTCACGGGTCGAGACTTAAGCTCCGAACCCGCGCGGCTCCGGGACCCCGACATTCACCCTTCCGGCGTCCCAGATCAGCCTTCTCGTTACGGTTCACACCCTTGTGAGGTATTGTCCGCTCTGACCCCTTGGCCTCACGGTTTTGTCTTACAAAAGGCGCCTCACAAGACGGAGATGGTGTGAACCCTTTTATACCCCAGTGACCTTCCTATTATATTAGATGTGGGATTCAGGACTCCCTCTTAGGTCTGTGACACAGTTATCTTAGCTTTCATATGACAAATATGGAGAGCCAAGCAGCACATAAAACTTAGAAAAATATAAATTTTATTTATATATGAAATTATCAAAATTTAAATTTTAATTATTAAAATTAAAATTTTAATATTTTACCTTCAGATTACGTGACTGTCGGTAAAATATATTTTTGTTTTGCTGTGAAAAAGGGAAATAATTTTAGTATTGAAAAATTGCTGACATAAGAATCATTGAAGATTGAATAAAGAAGGCGGGATATGGGAATGCAAGGAATGAACTTTGGAAATGTAAACTGTCAACTTTACTCATGCTTGAGTTTGAAGTCAAGGATTTTTTTTTTTTTTTTTCATCTTTTGAACTATAATTAAGATTTTATCTTTAATTCTGAAGTCGATTTCAGTATTATTTAACTAACAAGTCATTTTTTATGCTTACTTTTAATATATATGTTTTATTATGTCCATTTTGTTTATATGGGTTTTTGAACTTCAATCAAATATCAATAGCTTTAAGTTAGGGGGGGACCGTTGGTGGGGTCTTTTGCCTTGCTTTTTTGCTATAGGTACAAGCTGTGAGAAGATGGGGAAAATGTAAATGAGCCACATATAAATAAGAAATCCATGCAAGAAATTAAAGACTGAAAAGAAATGTGTTAGAATTAGAAGAGTTGCATCATTTCGATATAAACAACAAAATTAGGTTTAGCTTCAATCTTGCATATTATAAAATTTACTTGAATATAATTTTTTTTATTCGATAAATGACGAATTCAAATCTAATTCTTTGAACATGAAATACACTAGTTAATTTGCGAAATTAAATGTACCAATTCAATACTTCCTCGCACTATTAAAAAAGGAAACGGTAACAATGTACTAACATTTGGAGAACTCAAATTTACTCACTTTTTGGTTTTCTAACACAAACTTTGATAGGATTTATAGATATACTTTCACATATCATATGATAAAATGGGTCATAGCTTATGTCTCCACTTTTTTTTTAACAAAATTCATACAAAAAATAATAAAAAAATAGATTTCGTAAGTTGTGTCATTATATATTTATATCATATTTTATATAAAAGTTATGTATTAAAATTTTTATTAATATAAAAATATATAATATAAGATTTTTATTTTATTAAATTTATCTATAATTTTTATTAAAATTTTAAATTATATTTTTTTATAATTTTTATTTATATTATTTTTATATTATACCACCATTTCATCTTTTACTGCGTTTGACAGGTAAGCTCTATTTTTAAACAACAAAAAAAAAGTCAAAATAATAGAGAATAGTCATACATAGATATATAGGACAGCCAAAAGGCAAAAGTAGTTTATGCCTTTTTAGCTCAAACGGCTATATTATCACCAAAATCATTACCCATATTCAAATCCCATAAACCCTATTTACAATTCAGGCCTTCCTGCAAAAGCCTAGTCCTTAGCAATTCACTCTTTGCAGACAAATCATCTCTTTTATTTTTCATAACTGTTAAATTACTTTCCATCTTTTTTATTTTTCGATTTTATAGTTGCTATTAGGGTGAAAAAATTAAAAATATATAAGATTAATTTACAATTACAGTATTTAATTTGGCTTGAGTTAGTTATTTTAATCAATTTAAATTAAATTTGAGTATTAAATATATATATTAAAATCGAATCAAATCTTAAATTAAAAAATAAAATTTTTTTTAAAAATCACATTGAATTAGTTATATAATTTTATTAACTTTTATATATTTTTAAATTTTTATAAAATAAACTTATTTTATATTTAAATCTATTTAAATATATTAAAAATTATATTAAAATAAATTTAATAAATTAATAAATTAAATTAAACTAATAAAATTTAAAATTATATTCGATTTAAATTTGATCAAATTTTAAAATTTTAAAATTTTATATATTATCCAAAAAATTAAATCGATTTCAATCTAATTTAAATTATTATTACCCTTGACTGCCTAATAGCTATCAAGGATTTTGATTAACAGTTATAAATGATAGTTACATTTGCAATTTGCATTACCTATTGGTGGGCTGCTGCTGTCAATCAAATTCTGGTGGTATTTGAGAAGTAAAATTTTTGTGGAGGACCACATTAGATTCCCCTTTGCTTAAATTCTTTTTTTTTTTGTTTTTTGGAAAAATTTACCCTTTTTAACTCACATTTGTGTTTTTCTTCAATTGTATCTTTTGATTTTTACATATATTATTCTAAAAATAAAGTTAGGAATTTTTTTTTGTTTTATTTAGGATTTTTTTTCAGACGATTTTAAAAATATATTTAACATATTAATTTGGTGCATTCAAGATTTTACTTTTAAAATATTTTTTTACAAGAACTGAATATTGATTGATAAAAAAAGAATTTATTTCTTTAGTAACTCGACTAACTTTTGTGAGTATAAATAAAATTAAATAAAATATTTACTTATTTTATACATAATATACTTAATACTTATTGCAGAAAAAACTGAAATAATGCATAAAAATTATATTCATGCTTAGCTTTTATTTTTTTGGTATAATTTTGAAGGATGCAAATTCTAATCTAACTCTTTGGCACACGCATTCTTATATTTGTTATTAAATAAAAATTTTAAGGTATTAATTTTATCATTTATTTTATATTTCATTTTATTAAACTCAAATTTTAAGAAATTTAATTAATCATATCAACTAAACTATATAAAAAATATAAATATTTTTAAAAATTAAAAGTATTTAAATCAAAAAATTTTGTCACGCAATTAAATTCGAACAAAATTTCTTATTAAGTTATATATTTGTGGTATGGTTAATTGTTAGTTGTTTGTTAAAGTTCTCTAGAATTTTTAGTGGTTCTTGAGTTAAACAAAATTGAATTTTCATGTTGTATGGTATGAATCATTCTTATAACTTATTTTGTTCTTTCATTCCAAATTGAGATTAATTTTATTCAATGAGTTTTTTTTAATAACATAATAATTCTAAAAATTTTATAAGGTTAATTTTATATGGGTATTTTTTTTTTAAAAGGAGTAGAACCCTACAACAAAAGGGATAGCGGAGCCTGGAGTCAAACATTAGTTTTGAGGTCTTCTTTAAGGCTTATTTGACCATTAGGCTGAGAAGCTGAAGACACCAACTTTGGTGTCTTATTTATTTTATGTGTGTATTGATTAATTGAAAGTGACTCCAAAAATAAATATAACAAAACCTTTGATTGAACTACAAGTTTCACTATTTGGTTCTTTATTTGGACATATTTTAATAATTGCACTAAATTATTTATTTATTTTTTTAATTATATATGATAATTTATGTATTTATATCATGTAAAATATTAAAATTCATATATTCATATCGTATTTTATATAAAAATTATATATCATGATTCGTGTCGATATAAAAATATATAATATATATCTTTAATTTTATTAAATTTATATATAATTATTATTAAAATTTTAAACCTTATTATTTTTATGTTTTATTTTTATATAATATTCATATCATTTTTAAAATTATAAAATCTACTTTCAATGACTAAATTGATTGAAAAAAAAAAAGAATGAACAAGTGAGTCCCACTCATTAACAACATGGGCTGGATTGGAGGAAACAAAAATTAATTTAACATCTTTTAAAGGTCACAACTCAACTATAACCTAATACATCGGTTTACATTAATTTCACTTTTTTTTTTCATTATTTTCTTTAATAAAGCTTTCTTTTTCACAGATGAATTATTAACTTAATAATATTGGAGTAAAAAAAACATTTTTGCTAATTTAGGTATAACTTATTAATTAAGCACGTGGAACGGCAACAACACAATGGTGCTACGTGTTCAACAAATAAATTTCCTCAATAAAATATTATGGAACTCAACTATTCAAGTTTGGAAAATACTTTTATTTACAATTTTGGAATAATTTTTAAAAAATTAATTCTTATAATTTAAATAGTAGCTACTAACATTCCAAATTATTGATAGTTGCTTATATTTTTCCATAGATTCTCTTAAAATCACTAATTAGTAATAGTAAAAAAGATTTTATCAAATTTTATTTTCTTTAAACATTAAAAAAGAAAATAATTATTATTTTCAACTATTAATACCATTTAATAAAATATTACTTTATACGTCACCAAATAAAATAAAAAATATAAACATCTTTTTTATGCATAAATAAGAAAAAAAATAGAATTATTGAAGTAACACATTAATTAATTTTATGCAAACTCCACCTAATTGAACTCTAATCACAATTTTTTAATATTTTTTTTTAAAATTTTATATATCAAGAAAAATTCAAATAGACTACTTTAATTTTTTGTTAAAAAAAAAAACCCTTTTAGTGACACTTTACCTTTGTCACTAAAAATTGGTAAATATTTGCTACTCTTTGGAGACAGGGTAAAAGTGTAAGTTCACGTGGATTGACACATGCGTCGGCTTCGTTATTTTATCAATATTTTGAACGTATTCTCAACTCAGAGAGCTGAGAGCGAAAGCTAACAATAGAGGCAGACAAAGACAAATCCATCAAAACAAACGATCCAAAACCAGTTTTTCAAAAAGAGACGTTACCCCAATGGCACGGGCCCATATCTTCTTCTTCTGAAAGTTCAAAAATCAAATCTTTCAACCCCAACCAACAAATGTCTTCTCTTGGTAACCCAAAGGCTTAGCCTTTTTTTTTGTATGTTTTTTCAGAGCTAAGGAAAAGGGTAGTTGGTTAAGTTGATACCCTTTCCAAAAATGGAGGCTTTGTTGAAGAAGAAAGATGATTGGACTGAGTCTGCGAGTGAGTTGAGTAGTTGTAATAGTGGTGAGTCTAAAGAGGGTAGTAGTAGTAGTAGTTCCAGTAGATCAAGTTCAGGGAATTTGGTTGACAAAGTTAAGGTTAATAAGGCTAGAGTGTCAGGGTCAGGGTCTGCTTCAGCTTCACCTCCTTCTCTTTTGGGTTGGCCTATAAGGAGAGCTATTGCTACTACTACTACTACTCCTGCTACAGTGTCAAAGAATTCAGATGTTGCTGATGGCAATGGAGATGAAGACAAGATTAGTAATGAAGATGACAAGTTTAAAAAACTGAGTTCAAAGATTAATGGTTAGTAATGTTGTTTTTAAGTTTAAATTTTGTATTTTGGCTTTCTGATGTTTGGTTAGGTAGGCAGTGGTAGCTTTCTGTCATTCCATAAATCCCACATGGATTTGTTTTTTGGCCAAAAAAAGTCTAATTCTTTTTTCTTTTTGGAAATTTAAGTAGAGATTGACATGATGAAGGAGAGGTTTGCAAAATTGCTGCTTGGTGAAGACATGTCAGGGTCAGGAAAAGGGGTTTGCACAGCTTTGGCTATTTCAAATGCCATTACCAATCTCTGTGGCATGCTCTCTCTCTCTCTCTCTCTCTCTTTGAATTTATGGATTTTTAAGGTTCTTGTTCCAATTTAATTAACTTTGTTATTTTGTGAACTTATTAAATTTGTAAATACTATATGTAGCTACTATATTTGGGCAATTGTGGAGATTAGAGCCTATACATGAGGAGAAGAAATCCATGTGGAAAAGAGAGATGGAATGGCTTGTTAGTGTTAGTGACCACATTGTTGAATTGATACCCTCTTGGCAAAATTTTCCAGATGGAAGTAAGCTTGAGGTAATTGTCGTCTTTAAAGTAGTCCAGAATCATTTTTTGTTGCATTAAAAGGAAAAAATGAAGAAAAATTTCAGAATCATGTGAAATTTGAAAAGTAACTTTCTCAATCTGTATAATCCTCCTTGGTTGCTGTCCGCTGAGAAAGCATGGGAAAAGAAAGTATCTTTTAATCTTTTGAAAATTTCACTGTTTGTAATTTAATGGTAAAGTTTCACTAAATTAAAGGTAAATTCAGCTGTTTTGCTGTTTTTAGCTATGAAACTCAACAATCAGAGTATAATTCCAAAGCAGATGGCACTTGATTTAAAGTTTCTTGTCTTTTAACTGTTTCTTCTATGTTTTCATAGGTCATGACTTGCAGGCCTAGATCAGATATTTTCATCAATCTTCCAGCCCTGCGTAAACTAGATAACATGCTTCTGGTAAGAACTAACAATGGTTGTTTTATGATTCATGGTTGTCTTAATTTTGGGTATAAGTTTTTGTTTACAACTATAAGATGTGCTTTGCTGTGGCAGGATATATTAGATAGTTTCACCAACACAGAGTTTTGGTATGTTGATCAAGGGATTATAGCCCCAGAGGCTGATGGATCTGCCTCCTTTCGGAAAACACTGCTACGCCAGGAGGAGAAGTGGTGGCTACCTGTGCCCCGTGTGCCTACAGGCGGTCTCAGTGATAATTCAGGAAAGCAATTGAACCACACACGTGAGTGCACAAATCAAATATTGAAAGCTGCTATGGCCATCAACAGCATTTCTTTGTCAGAAATGGAAGTTCCAGACTCGTACTTGGACACTCTTCCAAAGGTCAGAAAATTAGACATAATTTTTGTCTTCTGTTCAAAGGTTATGTGACAATATGACATATAGTTTCCCAAAATTTTGTTGCAGAGTGGTAGAGCTTGTCTAGGAGATCTAATTTACAGGTATATTACATCTGATCAATTCTCAGCAGAGTGCCTGCTTGATTTCCTTGATCTATCATCTGAACATGTTGCTCTTGAGATTGCAAACCGTGTTGAAGCCTCAATATATGTGTGGCGTCGAAGATCTCACTCGAAGCCTCCAATCAATCCAAACCAATCTAATACGAAGTCATCATGGGAAATGGTAAAAGACCTAATGGTTGATGGAGACAAGAGAGAATTTCTAGCAGAAAGAGCCGAAAATCTCCTGCTTTGCTTGAAACAGAGGTTCCCTGGTTTGACTCAAACTGCCTTGGATACCAGCAAAATCCAGTGCAACAAGGTTTGAATCCCTTTTCTGAAAATATCTAGTTTTGCGAAAGGCTACTTGATTCTCCCTCCAACTGTTGTTCAATTATAACTTATTTTAAACTTCCAGGATGTCGGAAAGTCCATTCTTGAAAGCTATTCAAGAGTTCTGGAAAGCCTGGCATATAACATTGTGGCACGCATTGATGATTTGTTATATGTCGATGACTTAACGAAGCATTCAGAAAAGTTGGCATCGGTTCCTACAGTTAGTGTAATTGCACACAAAAAGGTTTCAATCCCATATTCTGTGCCTGCCTTGAGCAGTCCCTACAAAACAGCAATCACCACCCCAAGTTTTTCACCTGCACCACTGATCAGCCCTGCAAAGGGAGAGAGAACTCCTTTTCTCAAGGAGAACAACAACAACAACAACGCCAACAACAACAGCAAGCCTCCCCGCCGTGGCTTTGGAGTGAAGAGGGTCTTGACTAATTATCTTGGAGTTGATTCAAAAGCAAAGTTACGTGGCAATCCAACAGATGGTTCATCAATTCTGAACTCAAACAGTACTGAGAACTCAGGGAATCAAAAGGATCAAATTATATCAAAACAATCATCAGCATACCAGAATAGGATCAGAATGCTACAAAATCCTCCGCGATATACTGTCACTTGAGATTTTCTGACAAGAGGAAAAGAATAAGGTATGACAAATAGAATACTTAATGACAGAAAACTTCTGGTTGTAGCAAAATACTGATGCGTACGAGTTAAATTTTATATTTTTTTGGTTGTGTTCCTGATTCTTGTAGTTCATTTGAAGCAGCTGCTATTTATATCAAAGCAGTCTACTGTTTTTAAGGGTGTTAACTGTGTGTTAATATGAATGTAACTGAGATGACATAAAATATAGCCATGAGATGCTTGTTCACATTTTCTCTACTGCTTATTGTGCATAAATGGTTATCATAAAAGTCAAAAGGAAAACCATAAAAATGGGGGCCATGAGATGTTTGTTCACATTTTCTCTTCTGCTTATTGTGCATAAATGGTTATCATAAAAGTCAAGGAGGAAAACCATAAAAGTGGGGGCATTCCGAGAATTGAACTCGGGACCTCTCGCACCCTAAGCGAGAATCATACCACTAGACCAAATGCCCTTGTTACCTGTCCAGAAACAGGAGTAGAAAGGATGTTGTATCCAAGGCAAAACAGGGCTGCACAGGAACATCCAAGGAGAAAGAAGAAGTTAAACTACAATGACTTTTCAAAATGGCATTGCCAGCTTAAACTACTATAATCAAATAATGCATTTGGATTTTGAGAAGTAAAAAATCCAACATAGCATACTTGAATCTCATAACTCTCCAAAAAGAAAGAGGAAGCACTGGTTATGATGGCCTCAACTACATACGTAATTCATGTGGAGAATAAAAAATTGGACTTGCTTTGGTGTAAGAAAATCACAAGCTATTGAAAAAGAGTCAAATCCATACATAAGTTCATATGGATCACTATGTTTTTGAGTAAGTTGAAAACATTACATAATACAACCTAAATTTCACCACCCTTCCTTTCAAATGAGTTCGCAACAATGAACAAGAAAAATACCAAGCATTCATTTCCATTTGACATCAAACATAACTATAGACAAAAAAACATTAGATTTAAAAGCGTAGGAATCGAATTGTAAATCTAAGAGAATTCGAGTGAATTATTCAAGCTAAATTTTATGTTAATCTTACCAATGTTTTTCACCTTTGAGAACAACTAAACATCAAACAATTCTATTGTTACATTTTGTCTTATTTAGGGGATGTTTATAGTTCGGTTTTAATTAAATTAATTGGTTATCGAATTAATTTTTATCAATTAACGAAAAAAATTTTAGATAAATTTTAATTTTTAGTTAATTTGATTCGAAAATCAAATTAATCAAATTAATCAAAATTTTAAAAAATTAAAATATAAAATGAATTATTTTATTTCATAAATTTTTAGAATCTTTAACATAATATTTGGTCTTTGAATATTTTATTAGATAATTTTATTTAATTTATTTAAAATATAAGAAATTAAGAGTTTAAAATATAAATTAATTTAAATATATTTATTATTCGGTTAACTAAGCCGGCTAAATTAAATTTGATTGAAGAATTTGGTTTGAAATTTATTGTATTGATCGAACATTTCTAATTTTGCCTTTAGTTCTTCTGGGTATTGCTGATTACTAAATATTATTATATAATTCAGCATCTTTGTTAATCAAATCGATGTATAGTGGTAAGTATTCCCGTCTGTCACGCGAGAGACCCGCGTTCGATCCCCAGCAATGGCGTTCTTTTTCCCCAAAGCCGAAAGGCTGTTGGTGCAACTTTTACTTTTCTTCTACGCATTTTCTGGGAAAATGAAATAGAAAAAAAAGGCCATGAATTTCACAACCTTAAACGAGCTAACTAAAACGTCCTCAGCATAATAGAAACAGAGAGATCTCCGCCGTCTGATCTTCCCTACTGAAACTCCCCTTCGTCCGATCATGACAACCAGCATCCATGTTACCGCCCTGGACAGTGTTGTGAACGTTAACTCCCTCTTCACGCTCGCCGTCTTCATCGGCCTAACGTGGAACCCTTATGATTCCAGCAATACCCTCGTCGACCCAGGTAGCCGATGTTTCCCAAACTCAAAAATCGCAGAAGACTTGATAAAATTCCATGTCTACTCCTTCAGTTCCTTCCTCTTCTCCAGCCTCGTCGCTTTAGCTCTTAAACAAGCAATCAAGATCTCCAAAACCCATGCTTTTAACATCGATATTAGGTTCCGTGGTTCTGAGTTTTTGGAACATGTTGATGTTAATAAGACATTACTTCGGGTCGGGATGTTGGTTTCAGGTGCTGGGTCGGTGGCGGGATGTGTGTTTTTGATGTTGGCTTTGATTAATGTAGTTCAGATAAAAGTTGGGACTTTGGCTTGTGGGAGTGGATATGCGTTTGCAGCGGTTGTTCCTCTTGTTATTTTCGTTCCTCTTGCTCTTTTGATCTATGTTTGTTTCGGGCTTTATGCTTTTACTCGTTAAGGTTTTGGTCTTCTTCTTCTTCTTCTTCTTGGGAACCTTTGTTTTATTGTATGATGTAGTTGGAATTATAGTGGAATGAAGGGATTATGTTGTAACTTGGGTTTGTTGTTGTTGTATGATCTAGGTGGTTTTATAATGAATCAATAAAGAAAAGGTTTAAACTTTGAGAGTGTTGAGTTTTCTTGCTTAGATTTTTCTTGATTTGAAGTGTTTTTGGGTTTATTTTGTTGCATGATCCAAGCTAGAATTATAATGGAACATGGCTATAAAGATTGGAACTTTGAAAATTGTTGTTGATGTTTCATTTGGGTTTTTGGTTTCTTCTGGGGATCTTTTTCTTGTACGATAAAGTTGTTTTGATACTGTATTTTCACTTGGGCTTTTGATTTTGTTGTTATTATTGTTTTATAATCTAGCTGAGATTATAGTGAAATATGAGAATATAGGATATCAGTATGTTCTACTGGGTGTGATCACATTGAAATTTTAACTTTGTAATTTCAAGGAATGACATTTGTGTTCTTTCCGTACGACTAAGGAGAGATCATGATGAAAAAGTGGGGTTTATTGTCATAAAGATGTGAAATGAACATATTTGTTAGACTTTTAGTTCGTAGTCTGCTAGATCTGTTTGGGTTTTCGACAGAACTGGTGAAGAAATTTTCTTTATTATCTATTTTTAATGGGTTGAGACAGTGCCGGTATCAAGTTGGTGGAGATCAGCTCTAGGTTTCAGAACAGTGAGTAGTGTTTGGCAAATTTCTAGAGTTTGTATTTCACCGACATATGAACTGGGAAACGAGTTGCTTATTGAGGTTACTACAGGCATTGAAGTCTTAGAACATTGTTTTAATGAGTTACAGATGAGAAAGTAGCAGGAATAAAGACCCAAAAACCACAAGCTTATCAGCCCACAAACATGCTATGGAGGCAGAATAGAAGAAGGTAAGGTAGTCAATATGTCACGGGTCGAGACTTAAGCTCCGAACCCATGCAGCTTCGGGACCCGGGCATTCACCCTTCCGGCGTCCCAGATCAGCCTGACCGCCACGGTTCACACCCTTGTGAGGTATTGTCCGCTCTGGTCTCCCTGGCCTCACGGTTTTGTCCTACAAAAGGCGCCTCATAAGGCGAAGGTGGTGTGAACCCTTATATACCCCAGTGACCCTCTTATTATGTTCGATGTGGGATTCAGGACTCTTCCTTAGGTCCGTGACAAATATACTAGGTTTTTTTAAGCTAATGCTGTGTTGTCAGCTTGAAATTATACCTTAGTTGTTTATAGATGTATCAATGTTGGCTTGCATTTCATGATTCTGGTTTCCATGAATGTTTAAACTGTGGATGGGTTTAATAAGGTCGTTCAGAAGAGATTCCACAGAAACAAGATGTAATTGTTGACCTTTGATGGTCAGGTAACTCTGAATCGATGTTCTGGGATAGTAGGTGCTGCAGCTGATAAAAGACTTTTCTCTAGTTCCACATCCATTGTAATGGTGGAATTCGCATGTATTTGGATATTTTTTAGCTATTTGTTTCAGTATAAATTGTTGAGAAGCGTCTTTCTTTCATCACAAGTTGTTGAAGAAATGGAAACTCCAATGAAGTACATCTGTATTCTAGCGTTTCTTGTGATAATGACCATTGCAGGGTTCAATGGAGTGGAAGGACATGATGATTATGGTCCATGTGGGAAACATAACATTGAGAAGGAAGCTGAGAAGCTGGCTCCTTGTACAAAGGCAGCCCAAGATGTGAAAGCTCCAGTTTCCAACCGTTGCTGCACTGTAATGGAGAAAAAGCTCAAGAATCCAAGCTGCCTCTGTGCTATTATGTTTTCACATACAGCATACAATGCTGGAATCAAGCCGGAAGTTGCCGTGACCATTCCAAAACGCTGCAACATTGCTGTTCGTCCCGTCGGTCACAAGTGTGGAGGTAGAATGGGCATATTACATAATGTTTTCTTGGTTACACCTATTCTCCCTTGCTTTTATATAATGCTGCTAGTGTTAGTTCAATTATCATGAAGCTATTGTTTATTTCTTGCAGCTTACCCTCTCCTTTAAGTGTGAAGGCTCCCATGGTTCGTCGTCCTGTGCTTCCCATGGTTTGTTCTTGTTGCTAGTCAATCTAGTTGATGAGTTTCACTGTGACATCCAACTGTTTGAGTAAAAAATAAAACTGCAGTTGGATCTTTGAATAATAAATGCTAGTTGTTTCCTTTAATAATACTAAATAAAAGGTTAGTTTTCTTTGCAAAATATTTGCATGTTGCTCAATAACCATTTTCTCCAATTTATGCTGTCAATAGGATCAATAATGGAGAGGGTCACTTGAGTTGAACAATCTAACTGATATCATTGATGTTGTTGAACTAATGAGGCTTTTAGGATGTTTCATATTCAAGTGAGCTAAGATAGCATATCCTAAACGATATGAGTGGCAAGTTGCAAGAAGAGAACAGCCGGTGATTCAACAAATAGGGTAGACCAGCTTGGTTCTACCATGAAAGTGAATCATGCAAGTGGTCCATTAAGAATTCACTGTTTTTTTTTTATTCGGGAAAGGGACATTCAAACTTTGCTTGTTGAACAGCGATTGATACATCAAGTGATGATTCATCAATCATTGAACTAAATTCTCAGATAATGAAATGATTCGGGTGCAGTTCACTGTCTTTTTACTAGTAAATAGTGGTTAACTACTAGCAATGTTTATCTGGTGTATTTGGAATTTATAATGCAGGACAACATGCCAACAGACCGATATCCTATGTATTGGTGAGGAGGAAGATTAGGGTAGCTAGCTCTGTGGAAGAAATGATTAAAAAAAAAAAGGAGATGAGGGTTAGCCGATTAGGAAAAGAGAGAATTTAGAATTTTGGATTAACACTGGGAGTAAAAGCAGTATAACTGTTGACATATACCATTCATTTATTCTCTTTATCTTGTAAGGAACTCTTTCATTAAGCCAATGAACCTCACACGAGTTGTTGCCAGGAGGACTTTACAAGGAACATTGATTATCTGATTCCCCGAGTTTTAATTTGTTCATGCAGTCATTCTTAAGAGGCAGCATCCAGCAAGTCTGGTGTTCAAATTCTAATATTCCCATATTGCGATCTCCTTTGACTCTAGAGAAAGAGAGGTTAATGGATATGTTGGTAGAAGTCGAACTTGTTAGATGCTATGCTGTCAGCTTCTCATGAAAAGGTTCTTTTTGCCCCTTCGGGATAAAGAAGTAGTGGAATTACAGTAATGGCTTTAGCAGGCACTAACTGCCATTGGAGTAGTAGGTGCTGCAATAAAAAAAAAAACACTTTTCTCTAGTGCTACATCCACTAGGATTTGTGGGTTTCAAATGCATTACTAAAAACCTTTTTAGTTGATTGGTTTTACTATAAATTTTGAAGTTGAGAAGTGTTTATGCATTGCAATATTGAAGAAATGAAGTGCATCTGCTTTCTGGTGTTTCTTGCTATTTTTGGCATTGCTGAGCTCAATGTAGCAGAAGGAGCTGGTGAATGTGGGAGATCATCCCCTGACAGTGAAGCCTGGAAGTTGGCTCCTTGTGTAATGGCAGCACAAGATTCGAATGCTCAAGTGTCTGACAGTTGCTGCCAACAGGTGAGGAAAATAGGCCAGAATCCAAGATGCCTCTGCGCTGTTATGCTTTCTAACACAGCTAAGAGTTCTGGAATCCAGCCAGAAGTTGCTGTGACCATTCCTAAACGCTGCAACATTGCTGATCGTCCCGTGGGTTACAAATGTGGAGGTATATTTTATTTTCACAGTATTATTTACAGATTCTTTATCCATTTTTCCTCTGCTTTTGCAAGATTCACCAAGTTTGACTCTCATTTTCCTTCTTCATTTGCATCTCTTGAAATTGCTTCTTACATTTTGCAGATTACATTCTGCCTTGAGCATGAAGGCACAAGTCATGATTCCTGGTGATGTATTTGAATGATAAGTAAAAGATTGTGTTCGGTAATCTTTCGATAACTTCAAGTATTTTCTTACTGCTCAATGCTCAAAAACCTCTCCTCAATAAATGGAATTCTTGAAACCCTTATCTCGCATATTCCTATAAAATAAACCAGAATATGGAAACCAGAATTTGAATGCAGTCACTGGAACTATAGATCACACGACTGTTGGCAACATATAACTAGGGTTGGCATCGTGTCGGGTTCAGGGCGGGTTTTGCTCGCCCCGAACCCGACCCGACTTAATGCTTTAATAAACCCGAACCCGATCCTACCTGAAATTTTTTTTTGTTTTTTCATATCCGAACCCGACCCCGATCCCGATCCGATATTATATAAACTGTACCCGACCCAACCCGAAATTAATAAAATATTATTTTTTAAAATATAAAATATTATTTTTTAAATATAAATATTTAAAAATATCATTATATAAATATATATATAAATAAAAAATTAAAAAATTAATTAAAAAAATTATTTTTATATATATATCGGGTCGGATAGGGTCGGGTTTGCGTAAAATCTGACCCCGGCTTTTTCTTCATGTTACCCACCCGACCCGACACTATACCCAATTTTCCAAAAAAAAAAAAAAAAACCGACCCTAAAAGGTCGGGTCGGACCGGAACCCATCGGGTATGGGTTTTTTTGCCTTCTCTACATATCATTCATTGTATATAAGATGCTAAAATGCATCCAATCTTGAAAGTGAAATCAATATGAGAGAAGGGTATACTATATATGTCAATATATAGTTATACTAATCCATTTTCTTGTGGGAAAAATCCCACAGAGCATAGTTCACAACAAGAAGATTAGATTAGTCAGGCAAAAGAAAAGTAGATAAACGTATAATACATGATTCCGGCGTGCTCCGAACTGTCTGCCCTAAATATATCAGCTTACAGTGTCAAAATTCTTCCTCAAAGTCCTAAGCTGTGTTATGCTCTATATGCTTCTACTGTATTGCTAGCTATCTACCAGCTTATTTCCATAGTAATAATACGATTAATTATGCTGCTAGTGTTCCTGCAAAATAGCCCACAAATATAATTTCAATCAGCTTGATCAAAGAAATATGCAAAGAAACATGGAAGTATGCTAGACTATAAGAAGAAATATTATGCCAAGAACATAAAAGAAAATTGGTTTCTGTGTTTTTTTACTGTTATTATTATTGCTATATTTTTGTTTGGCCTATAACATCAAGCACAAATAAGGTGGGGTGATTTCCTTTCCTTGTCAGTTGAATCCTCTATGAATAAATTTTCAAAGTGGTGAATGTAGAAAAAAATGTAAAACAGAAGGGTGCATACATATACAGATAATGCAAAAAGGAGATCCATCAAACAATTTTTAATATATGCCTTAAAGTATTGGGATGGAAAGTTTGCATTATTTTGGATTAAGATGTTAGTAATAAAGTGAGCCTGTACAAACAAAGAATAAATTGATTAAAGATTGTTCAATACTATAATTTTTATGGACAGTGAAGAGTATTTTGTTTATCAACAAAAATCCACAGCTTTCATACCCTGCCACCAATTCCCTCTTGATGCACCACCAGAATTGTTTCCATTGGGATCATCATCTCTCCCATCCTTGAACTGTCAAAATAAAAGACCAAGAACAGAGAAATCCCTGGCAGTTAGCACGTAGAGAAAGCAAGATGCAGGACCTAACAAAGTGTTTGTTAAGGAATATTGTAATGTGTGTTATAGTTACATAATGGGGAGACTCAGTGGTCTTCTTCCTTGGAGAATAATTTTCTTGGCCTCCATAGTAGATAGATGAGCTGAGATTGCAAGGTTCCACTGTTTCATTATGATAAACGGATGAACTCTTGTCTTTGTTAGTTGTGCCACTGCTTTGTCCCTTGCTATCGGTGGTGTGATCTGAAACAAAAATGTGAAGGATTCACATTATATTCTCTCATCCAGCTTTCTCATGTCATCAGTTGCTTGAGAATCCAGTAAAAGCAACTTCATATAGTTTGTTTTTATCAAATTAAAAGAACTCAAGGTTTCCTGCTACTCATCTAAGAACCAGCACAAAAGCCAATGACAAAAGCAACAAGCCATGACAAACCTGGATTTCCATATTTGCCATGATGGGGCAAACCCTGATTATTCCATGACCCCATCATTCCAGAGTGACTGGAGTCCCTCCCTAGCACCTGAAATCAGAAAGAGAACAATTCAGACCATTGCAGCACAATTCCATTTAAAACAACCGGCAAAATCTATAAAAATTAGAACAAAAAGAAGGATAATCACAATAAAGAGAAGCCATGCATAGTTACAAGTCACAAGGGTCAAGTTCTATTGCACAGTCTAATCCAAAAGCACTAATTCTAGCAACTATTGGAATATACAAATCAGCCTACATTTTCTTTCTTCTCCTTCACTTCCAATATCCCTTCTCTTTCATCAATGATGCAAATCACTTAGAAAAGTTGAAATATTCAAAAGAAAAATGAGTATACTCCACTAGCTAGTATATCTACCCACCAAGTGAATCATAAAAAAAGGTTACAACAAGCACTTGATGAACAGACTTTAGTGTATTATATATAAGCTTCTCTCTGCATCTTTTCAAGAATCATTCACTTAAAAATATAAATCACATCAACTTTTGATCATCATTCAAAGCCAATTCCATGAAGTTGGAACAAGAAATGTACAAACTAATTAAACAATAAACCATCTTTATACTATACATCAACTTCTTAACTTCCAATCAAGAATTACCTCAGTACCAAAATTTCATATATTTTCAAGTACATAGTTGCCTAAAGAGTAAACGGTATTTTCTTTTTTTCACTTTAAACCATAAAAAATCAACAAAGTTGTATCATTTATGAATACAAATTGATAAGCAAAAAGTCTAAAAACCAGGTTTTTCTTTTTTTTTTTTTACCGTTGGTGGAGGAGGGAAAATGGTGTCAAAAATCCCACTTGTGGATGAAGAAGAAGAAGAAGAAGAGTCCTTGGGATCAAAGAGATGATCCAAAGAAACAGATGATGATGATGAAGAAGAAGAAAAAGAACCACTCACTTGCCTTTTGTTTTCCATACCAGAAAAAAGTAAAACTTTTTTTTGTTTTGTTTTTCTTAAAAGCTTTCTTTGTCAACCAACGAACAAAACTACTTTGATAGATCTTAACAGAAACGACCCTAAAAAAGAACAAACAAAAAGGAGGCCTGCAGTGGATAAAAAAACAAACAGATAGACTAAAGAAGGCAGATAGAGCAGCAATGGAAAGCAAAGCAAAACAGAACGAGAAAGCTATAGGGAGAGAGAGCACGTGAAGAATGTTGATTTGAGGAGATATCGTTTGTTGGCAATCTGTCTAAGCTATTTATAAGCCCAAGAAAGAGTTGAAAGTCTTCAGGAGGCAAGGAAAAACCAAGGCTAAAAACCCATGTGAAGCTATTCCTTTCGTGTCTGTTTTTTGGCACAAGGATGCACCAGTCAACACCCAAGTGGATATTTCTTTTGCCTCAAATCCAACCTTTGCTTGCCATGTGTTTCCTGGCGTATTTCTTTGACTTTTGGTGTTTTGGATTGTTGGGATTCTGATAGAGAATAAAGAGAAAGAGATAAAGAAAATTTTTTAAAAGGTTTTTCTATGTTATATATATATATATATATATATATATATATATATTGAAAATATTGCTCTAGTTGATTTTTTGAATATCAAAACATCTCCATTACTCGATTTAATATTTTCTCTTTTTTATAATATTTAAAGTTATCAAAAATTGAATCTTATTAAAACCCTAACATTTTTATCTATAAATCACAATTGTTTGACAATTTCTTTTTCATTTAATTTAATTTAATTTTTTATTTAAAATTAATAAAGTACAAAAAATAAGAGAAAAGGGTGTATTTGCTTTTGTTCTTTAGTAAAATCAAGTCACTTATTTACATCTATTAATTTAACATGGATCTCATTTATAATATTATTTCGTTATACAATTTTATAAAAAAAACTTAAATTTAATTTTTGTTAAAAAATATATTGAAAGTTACATATATTTTTATTTTTTTGTATATGAAAGGTTGTAACTTAAAAATAAAAAAATGAGTTATAGATATTAAAATTCGAACTCAAAATTTACTAAATGTTATTTTTAAAAATAATTGAACTGATTATTTTAAATTATGAGATTTGTGTATAATATCAAATGATTTTAAAATAAAAAAAGTTAATTAATTCATATTAAAATTAGTATATTGACTCAAATATTATTATATAATACATCTGTTGAATTTTTTTTTTTAAATTTTATAAACACATTTAAAAGATTGGCATTTGTTCTTTAAGTTAGGTTAAAATTAAGATAAATGTGGAAGTTTGTGATATCAAATAGTAAATTAGATTTATTAATTAAATTATTGTATAGTTAGTTTCAAATGCTTTAATAATTAGCATAACTATTTTCAAGTCAGACAATTATTAACTAAAAAAGGAAAAAATTCCATAGGCTTGTAATTTACTTTAATAATACCAAAAAGAGAAAACATTAAGACAATTATATTATAGAGAGATTGTGATTAGATAATGACATTAATTAAGCAGGGAATAGCAATGATTAGTTGCCACAATATTTTCTGCTTTAGTTAATCTCATCAACCTAACTAACTAAGAAATGGTGGATTCATGAAATTTCTAATTGGAGGAATGAAGATAACTTTATCAATAAAAATCCAAATCTTGCCTAATAATTTAGGCTAAATAATTGTTGGGTTGCATATATATCTTTGACATTAATTTCAAAGTTGACAAAAACAACATTTATAATTGAATTTAGATAAACATTAGAATTCAAGATAAGGTTCTTAAACAATCAAAACATTATCATAGCTTTTTTTTTTAATCTACCTTTAAACCTTTTACTTTTATATTTATTTGGCTGATGAAGACATTATGTATATGAGTTTTTTGAACTCACATTCTCCCAACATCAACTCTAATATCATATTAATTGATCCAACGATCAATCGATAGTGGAATCATATCATAGTTAAATACAAAAAAAAGGTGGTAAATTAAGAAAGAAAAAGGAACACTAATATACTAAAAAAGCATTTAAACTATTTTATTTTTCTTAAATAAATTCTTATATTTTTATTACATCCAAATAAGCTCTTATCTTTGAATTTATATTTAAATAAACTCTTATTTCAAACAAAAGATTAATTTATGTAAAGAGTTTGTTTAGGTAAAATTAAAATTAAAAATTTATTTAGATATAAATTAAAAATCAATGATTTATTTAAGTACAAATTAAAGATTATAGACTCATTTAAATATAATAAAAAAAATAAAAATTTATCTTAGTAAAATGATAAAATTTGAGAGTTTTTTTTTTTTTTTTTTATTGTTTTAGTTAGAGGGATCTAGTAATTTATTACTTTGAATTACCAAACAACTGTTTTACACGTGTAAGCCTATAGCTTGAAAGGGTTTTATATTAATCTTAGATTGTAGTTTTTTTTTTTTTTGTAAATAAAAATTAAAAAAAAAAGTAATAAGATATACAAGACATAAATAATTTATATATACCTTCATATTGATTACACCGTAATTTGTTTGTTTGTTTGTTTTTTTTTTTTTAATTTTAAGCACTAAATCGAAAGTTTAATATAATATAATTTGGGTATCACACATGTAATTAATCTTTTTGCTTTATTGGAAACTAATAATCTAATTTTCATAATTCTTTGATGATTTAAAAAACAAAAAGTAGATATGCAAGGCATAATTAATTTATATATTCCTTGATGAGTTATGGAATTTTCTTTGATATCATTTCCTTTAGGTTCCTTTTGGATAGCTAAGTATAAGTGCTGAAGAATGGTAACTTTTTTTTCCCCCATGAATGTGCAATTTCAAGAGCAAAAAAAGTTAAGCTTTTGTCACATGCTACACCATTGGATTTTTGTTTGAAAGCATATGCCTACTCTCTAGTTTTTCATGCATGCATGAACATGATACTTAGAAATTCAGTTATTAATTTCAACCCCCAATTGCTTTTGCACAAACCACATCAAAGCTAATAATTGTACTTGTTGAAGTCATAAGATTCATATTCTTAATTTATGGATAGGGAGAGACTCCTTTAATATGTAAAGAGTATAATGAAATTTTGTCATGAATTTTGGATCATAGAAGAGGGTTTGGTTCAAATGATTCACAAAAGATAAGCAATTATTGAATTACATATTAAAAAAGGGCTTGTCAGGTGTCACATTATCATGCATTACTTTTTTTTTCTTTTAATCTGAAAAAATGAACATTTGATATTGCTTAAGATGAGATTATGTATCAACTGAATTAAATATTTAGATATATTTTATTATATTTGTTTGTTCGTAATCAACTGTTAATATTTGATTGTTACAAAAAAAAATAGCATAACCAAAGCAACATAACAAGAGATAATCCTTTTATTGATCTCGTATTTTTCAATATAAGATTTGAATTGACACCTCTAAATTAAAAATCTCAAATTTTAATTGAGTTTATTGGAACAAGTATATAAGTATTAATATATATCACAACTGAAAATGAAAGTAATTAAAAAGTGATAATTTATGGCTGCAATTTATTCGAGGAATCAATTTGTTAGCATAACATTACAACTTAAATCCCATAAAAAACTATAAACTCTTGATTAATTACATCAACATCTGCCCATTAAGCAATGACATGTCTTTTACTTCTTGTACCATGTCGTGGCTTTGCCTATCTTCATAATTTTTCTTAGCAGCAAATCTTCAATTAATAATAAACATTTATATACTTATTTTTTTTACAAAAAAAATTACAATTTAAAAATTAAAAAAAGGTTATTATTGTTGAGATTTAAATTTTAAATCTATTAAATACCATATTTTAAAGATTGTTACATGAGCTAACTGACCGTTAAATTGGATTCAATTTTATCTCTTTTACATTTAGAAATTAGTTACATCTCAAATTAATTTGTTATTATCATCTTAGCTAGAAAACATATGAAAACTATTGGCTAAAAAAACATTAATTTCCTTTGCAGACAAAAAATGTGAAATGATTCCCTTGATATTCAACCAAAATATGACGACATTGATGCCACTTTCTCCTCAATTATTGCAAACTTGATACAATTTTTGAACGCATAGTTTTTTTTAACCAAAAATGTTTAAACAATTAAGTTATGATTATTTATTCTCCACTAATGTTTCATTATTTTTAGTAATTATTACTTTGATGTAAGAAGATAATTAATTATGCATGGCTGTAATTAATTCCAACTTGATTCAAAAGTAGTGATCTGACATTCCAATTAATATAAATTCTGCTTAGAAATTCAACACCCACCAAGGAATTTGATCCACTAGTCATATTGCAACAAAGTGAAGAACATTCCTAGGTTGTCAGAAACATTTGTGAGTAATTTTCATGTTTCAACATATATGGAGTTGATTCTTGCAAGCCGGTGAATTAAATTGACTTTTTATGTCTTTGATTGTATGTTTCTTAACCAAGTGGCTCATGTGTAAACGTGTCTGATGGGACATGAGTTTTGAAGATGGAATCTAGTTTAATGGATAAAAAATTATCTTTTATTTAAATTTAATTTTAAAAATATATAAAATATTAATATAATTTTTTCGAACAATAATCAAGTTTATTTCATGGATCACATTGGACAAAAATTTTAAAGATTTATTTGATCTTAATTTAATTTGATCAATAAATATATTTGATCATATTATTTATCAATTTTTTTTAAATTTACTGTTTAAGTTACACACAATAAAAGATGAAATTATATATCCATTCTCACATAAAAGGTTAAAAATAAGGATCATGCATGGGTGAAAAAAAATGCAAATTTAAGATTCAATGAGAAAGTTGTACATGAGTATTTGTCTTAATATAATAGGTGCATATATATATATATTTACATATTCACGTATTCAAAGACTTAAGTTCGAATATTTCAAAATAATTTACGAAATTGATTAAAAAATATGTAATTTACTTACTGTATGATATTTCTGCAGACTTAAAATGCAGTAAAGTTTTTGTTAAAAAAAAACAGTGAAGTTTTATTTTTACATTCAAACAAAAAGATATTTTTTAATTATAACCATAATCTAGGAATTCAGAAATTTCTAGTAAGTTAAGGATTTTTACAGTCAATTGCCACTTAATATTTTTATTTTTGATTTTTTTTACATTGTTAATACTTAATATTAACGTTTAAATAAAAAATTAAATATAAACTTAAAAATTAAAAATAATTTAATGATATCAAAACTAGGGAACCAATTATCTTGGATTCATGGAATGAAACTAAAAAAAAAAAAAATTAATTGACAAAAACAAAAGATGAAAAGAAACATAAAGTGACAGAAAACTTCTATGAATAGGTTAATCACGTTCTGGTTTTATATGACAGAAGAGATTGGTTTCATGTTATCAATTAAAGTTGATATGAATAAATTAAAGCAAAATCCATTCTGGTAGTCTGAATTTATATATGATTGCCAATCTTTTTTTTTATACCACTTTTTAGGAAAAAAAAATGAAAAATTGAATCTAAAAGATGGATTATATAATATATTCAATAAATTTAAAATTCAAATCTCAATCCCTATAATATTTTCTTATATTTTCAGACTATAATTTCTTTTATACTAAAACACTGCAAAGCATTATTATCAAAATTGTCATATGAAGTTCAAAATCGAGCTCAATCCCTGTATATTTATTAAATGGAAGCATATCACTTTAGAAGTATAAAAAAAAGAATGCATAAAACATAGAATTAATTTTATTATTCATAAGTTCAGACTGGTTCACCAGTACTTCAGTCAAGACAGCAGCTTATTTGCCATGTTGCGTGCTTTGCACAAAGCCTCTAAAGGTTCAGCTTTAGGCATAGTTACACCTTTGCCTTCCAAACCATATATAGATATATAGATATAGTTTTCGTAATCCTTTATACATAGATCCTTTTCGCACCCCCTTGTAAATAGTATCAGAGCTCTAGACTTATATAAAAGTTTGCTAAAGCTTGTATTGCTAGTTCTGCAATAAAGATCTACTTGTTATTCATCTTGTAAGATTTTTTTTACTCTTACTTGCATCTTCTGCATAAGCTCTTTGTTTCAAAGCTCATACCTGCATATCTGAGTGGATAGCTGGCTTTTATGGCCTGAGTTGCCTTTTGTTGCTAGCGTTTCAGAACATCACACCGATTTTAAGCACCAAAAACATGGAAACTTATAAAGAAAATTCTTGTATTTGTCAAGATAAGTCTTATAATCATGACTTGCATATAGATCCTAAGTATGAATCTAGTAATATTAGCATAAGTAGAACTGTAAATGGTTTAATAGATTTAACTTCTTCTTTCTTTCATAAACTTTTGGTAAAAATTGATAATATTGAAGATAAAGTAGATATGCTGGTAGAAAAGATGGACCAAAAGCATGTTCCCCTTGAAACATCTAAAGATTTTGGACCACTTTACTATGGCAATATTATGATGAACGATGACAAACTTTCATCTTATACCTTTGCAAAGACGAACAAGAATAACTTGATTTCGACTCTTATAAGTATATTATTAAAAATTTTAAGTAAAAAATGGAGTAAAGTAATGATCCGTAACAACAGATTGATTACCTTAATGCTATTGAGACTCTTTATGAAGAACATAAAGACCACTTTCTTAAATACAAATATCATTATATGCTCAACTATGACACAACCAGTGCCAGTAGTGAAGAAGCAAATAGTGATATAGTAGATGATAATTTTGAAATTCTTGCTACTAACCCAGTAGTCAATGATGAACCACCTTTATCCGATAAAACCACATCTGATGAAAAAGATAGTTTTGATGATCAAGCAGATCCAGAACCAACAGAAATTCCAACCCCTCAACCAGAGACGCGTGGGAAAAGAAAAGTCGAAGCAATATCTAACCCAGATATTGATGATCTAAGGCATTTTCCAGATTTAATAGATCTTGATATAATGGATCAATATCTTCCTCATCTTAAGGAAAAATACACTCACCTAAACAAGGATGAGATCAAAGATGAGATAAAACAAACTTTTGATTTTGGCCAAACAAGTCAGGTTCAGACAGAAATCTCTATAATCGATTCGTTAAACAAATGAACGGTTTCTCAAGGAGGTACATATTTAGACTTAACCAAAGTCCTTCTTCAAAACTATGAAAAAACCATAGATGATTGGGCACAATCTATATCTATTGTAGTCACAAATTATAAGGAGACATGAGGCAAAGAAAGATTATTCAACTACTTTTGTGGCACATGGCAAGGTGATGTCCTTCAATTTCTCAAAAAATGGGAGAAGACAACCCTCGAAGAACAGCAGAAATCCTCTCTGTTAGCTGTCGGTAATATCCCTTAACTTTTGAAAGATTTAACCCAAATCTTGAAAAATGAGTTTTACGGTAGTACAAAATCCCTGGATCCTACTCAAGAAGCTCAATTTATTTTATCAAAATTAAAATTATGTGATATTAAGTTTTTAGATGATTTTTCTAAAAAATATCTTTCTGAATATCAAAAATTGGATGAAAAACATTCAAAATTTTGGTTACAACAATATTTTCTTAAACTTCCCTCACCATGTGATGAATTAAGTTCTCAAAATTACCCTGTTTACCTTGAGTTAAAACTCAAAACTATTCATGCTGTAAATCCCAGTATAGAACTGTATGATACTCTCGAATGTAGAATACACTACATTCAGAATCAGGTAACAGAATACTGTTTGAAGCAAGAAGCTGCAAAACAGGTAAAATCCAAACTTTCGTATAAACAATGTACAAAGATTTTGGAAAATGAATTTGAATTTGATTGTAATAAACAATCTTTTTCAAAGAAATCTCATTTTAAGAAAAAACGAAAATATTTTTAGAAAAAATGGAAACCTATAACTTTTAAACCTAAAAAAGGTAAATTTGTTGTTAAAAAGAAGAAACAATCTTCTAAAACTAATTGTAAATGTTTTCTTTGTGATAAAAAAGGTCACTATGCAAACGCTTGTCCTAACAAAGGAAAAAGTGAGAAGAAAATGATCAAAAAACTTGATGAAAGTTTTCTTCAAATTTGTTTTGCTAAGAATTATCTGATGAAGAAATTTATTATGAAATTTTTTCCGAAACTGATTATAGTTCTTTTGACGATAAATCTAATTTTATTTTCATGCCGAATACTAAATCTAACACAGATAATGTTTCAGTTTCCTCTTCTACAGGTACAATAACTACCAATGAAGTAGGTATGGTAAAACTCAAAAATATTATGAGAAAAACTCATTTTATTTCTGATGATAAAATTAAAGAATTACAACTTATCAAATCAGATGAGATTTACAAGACAAGTTGGTTTAAAAGGTTCCAACCTTGGTCTAAATGCCATATAGAAAACTATCTGGTGATACAGTCGCTACTGACTTAACAAGGCTCAGTAGAAATTTCTCTTTTTACCAAAAAGAAAATAAACAATTTTCTTTCTAAATACCCAAAGGTCAAATACATCCATATTGGAATGATTTTGATTACCATTAAACCACTATTTTTATCCACAAAGGATATTCTCATAATAGCTGTTTTAATGGACTACCATTTTCAAAACCCTGCAAATGCTGTAATCAGAAGAATCCAATCCAATTTAACAGCAGGAGTAGTTTTATTTAAAGTTAAACCAAACTATTTTATTTCTATTTTTGATGAAAACATTGAAAAATGTTTATGTCTTCGAATCAAAATACTTAATTCTGATTTCGAATCAACATCGCATGATCTTTCAATCAACTGGTCAGCGGTTTATGAATTTACAAATACTACTAATACTTCTATCAAATCGATAGATTCTAATATTATTGAAATTTTTGAACCAAACACTTTTGATTCAAAAATTAAACCTAGATTAGTAAATCTCGCAGACTTATCAATCTCAAAAGGATGGTGTCTCGAATATCTTTCAAGTACTTCTAAACAACAGAAAGTGCCAAGTTTAGAATTTTTCTCATCAGAAAAAAATCTTTACTTTAAAAATCCAAATGAAGCAACCAATTTTAATCCAAACCTGATTTTACCCCCAGTAAATGTTTTTGAACATCAAACAGATGATGATATTGAGAGTATAACTAGTAATCAATCTTTTTGTACTCTATATCGAAGTTTTTTTTCAGGATTTCACGGTACCAACAGTACAGAAACCCTCAAACAAGCAAATAGTATGCGCCAATCAGGTACTACTAAAACTGCTCAAATTTTTATTTTTACCGAAAATAATCCATCTCGGTAAGGTACAATTGATAATCAAACCCATTATCATTCTGTTAATTCTGTGATTAATTCACACATTTCTTCTTCTAGAAAAACTAGAAATGAAGATATTAAAATGTTTCATTCTATACATAATTTTCGTAACTCAAGAAACAATATCTTTTGCCAACAAGGTACGATATTATACTTATGTTGAAGGTTATTTTTATTTTCAAAACTATAAACCCTATAGTTTGAATATTTTAATTGACACAGGAGCAACAATCTCTAGCTGTCGACCTAATGCTTTGTCGTCAACCAAATGGCAACCTATGAAGCATTCTATAATAATAGTAGGTATCGATGGTAAAGAAACCATTATTAACCTAAAGGTAAAAAATATACATGTTGCCTTAAACGATATAAAATTTATTATCCCTAAAATATTATGTTTTCCTAATATGCATGGAGACATACTGTTAGAAAATAATTTTATACATAAATATTTACCCTTTTCAATTTTTTCTGATTATCTTATTTTTACTATTGATAAAAAATCAATAGATGTTTCTTTATTATCCAAGCACAATCATGTTTGTGATAATGGTTTTCAACCAGAAATAACTTATATTTTTGAACTTAAAACTATTAATGAAAAACATTGGCTTTATAGAATTTTGCAGGAAAACTTCAGTGAAGACCCATTGAAGCTTTGGAAGCGCAGTCCAAAATACTGTGAACTTACTCTTTAGTCTCCAAAAGAGATTATACGAGTAAAACCAATGATCTATACCAAACAGGATATAGATGAATTTGAAGTACAAATTTCAGAATTGCTCGATAAAGGTCTGATAAAACCAACTACCAGTCCACACTCCAATCTAGCATTCATGGTAAGAAACCATTCTGAGATTAAACGAGGTAAACCCCGTATGGTTATTAATTACAAGAAATTAAACCAAAATCTTATTTTTGATGGCTGTTTTATCCCTCGTAAAGATGTTTTAATTAATTTAGCAAAAAATGCTAAATATTTTTTTAAATTTGATTGTAAGTCAGGTTTTTGGCAAATCATGCTAAATGAAACCTCTAAACTCCTTACTGCTTTTAGTGCACCAGCAGGCTATTACCAATGGACTGTTATGCCTTTCGATCTATGCAATGCACCTCAAATCTTTCAACGTTGGATGGACAGTATTTTCAGCAAACATAAACAATTTTGCTATGTATATATTGATGATATATTGATATTTTTTAATACTTTAGATGAACACAGGAAACACCTGAATCTTATTGCTTAAGAATTTATTTTCCACGGTATTATTTTAAGTCCCAAAAAGGTTGAACTTGAAAAAATCGAAATTGAATTTCTTGGTTTTAATCTTTCTACAAATGGACTAAACCTGCAAGATCACATTATTTCCAAGATTAGAGACTTTTTAGAAGAACTGGAAAATGTCAAACAGCTACAACAGCTGTTAGGTATACTTAATTATGGTAGGCAATTTTTCAAAAACCTTTCCAAAAAGGAAAGCTATTTTTTGCATAAATTACGTAAAGATTAATGATTTTGTTTGGACACCTACCGATTCTGATATTGTCAAACAGATCAAATCAGATTTAACTACTATACCTAAGGTCTATTTACCTAAACTAGGTGACCTATTAATTTTAGAGACAGATGCCAGCAATGAACATTGGGGATGTGTCTTAAAAGCTAAAAATCTTCATCAAAAAGATGAATTGATTTATGGATATAATTCTGGTAAGTTCAAACCAAACGAAATAAATTATATTATATTTGAAAAAGAATTATTAGCCATAAAAAATGATGTACAGCGATTCCACATCTATTTAGCCCCGGAGTTCTTTGTTATTCGAACAGATAACCAAGCAGTCAAGAATTTTCTCCAAAACAGAAAGCTTTCTGATAATCTCAGGCGAATTAGGTGGTACAATTTTCTTTGTTCATATCATTTTCAGGTAGAGTTCATCAACGAAGACAAAAATCTCCTTGCAGACTTCCTAAGTAGACCTCATGGATCGAGGAAAACATCCAATCTATGATACTGGTGGATGGAGAACTATAAAGAAAAAATCAGGTAAAAAATCTTTTTCTTCTTCTTCCTCTTCTACTACTTCTTCTCCAAGACCCCATATCTCTACAAATCTTAACAAAGGATTTAACTTTTACAATAATCCTAACCAAGGATTATATCTCTACCATCAACCTCTTTATTGACCCCTTTTCATGAGGATTCAATCAGAATACTCACAGTTTGCTTAGGATCCAAACGACTAGACTCCTATGAGTTATTCTCAAATCGTTTCTTTCACAGAACAACTGTTGGAAAAAATAAAATTTTCATTCTCTAACCCAGAGATCAAAGATTTTTATAATCCTAGACTTGAACCACAAGTCTATAATTTGTCAAACAAAGTTTGGAAATCCCATCTCTCAGAAAACAAAACTAGCTTTCGAAAAGGGATGACCAACTTAGCTGAGTTCTTAGTCAAACAGGCTAAAAAATTTCAGAATTTTAAAGAAATAGCTTTCCAAAGTCTTCTATCAACAAATCTGCTAAAACAGCAAGATATTGACTTCTTTGCTTTAGAAAAAAATCAGTACAGTCTTCAAGAGATAAATAATTTTTTGAATTTATGTGAAATTTTGATAAAGATAATTTTATTTCTTCTAAGTTAAACAAGTTTAAAAGAATTCTTCTCTTCGAAAAAGCTGCGGTATTCTTAACCCAAGAATTATTTCAACAAATTAATTTTTCTATTTTACAGTCAACAGAACATTGTTGGTTGAAAAATTTTTAGATTATTATACTTCTACTTATATGTATAATACATCTTTTGGTGAGCACATACCTAAACTAAAGTTTCGACTTGACCACGAAAGTTTTGATATAAAAAGTATTGAACTTGGTTTAGTTGGACAAATAATTGTACAAAATTATTCTTTTCACATTTTAAAAGATTTTTCAGCTTTTATAAAGCACCGCTTTATTGATGTATAAAATGGTCAAAACACCTTTTTTACGTTCATTTTACTATATACAATTTTTTAGGTACCTTTTAAAGAGAAAGATTTTACCAACCCTACCAAATATGAGAATTTGATACCGTATCCAGTGGATACTTTCTACAACCTTACAATATACTTGATCCACCCACAGACCACTTCGAATTCTCTGATGATTTAAACAAAATCATCTCTAAATATACCAACCCAAACTCCTATCATTTCCAAACAGGAACAGACCTTATGGACAAAGCAAAATTCTTTCTCCATTTAGCCACCAAACAAGACTATCAAAAAATAACCTGTTGGACAGATGGCAAATGTATTTTTGTTAAAATATTCATTGAACCACATGAAGATCTTGATATTGAAAATACCCTAAAAGGAATTGAGCTTTTGGATAAATTATCTAAAATAAAAGATCTGGATCATCCAACTGATCTACTATACCAGTATCAAAAAGGATGACAGATGTGGAACAAATCACATTCAAGATCTCCACAATCACCCAATCCCTTAACGCACTGGATGAAGAATTCTATAACTTAACTAATGCTATGGAAGAATAAACTGTGCACATTCTAATCCAGAATAAGCCAGAACAGACAGCCGACACAAAAAGATAAAACTCCATTCGACGCCAACGACTAGCACACAGAAAATACTATAGCAGTCAATTGTAGCAGTCACTGTAGCAGAAGATAAAATGTCACTGTAGCAGTCACTGTAGCAGAAAAAAACAGAGACCTACTACGAAAAATACTGTAACAAGTCACTGTAGCAATACTGTAGATAAAAATTTTACTGTACACTGTAACGGGTAACTGTACAGAGTCATTGTTCATAGGTTAAAATTTTTCTATTTAAAGCCTCATTGTATCTAAGCTCGAGGAGGCCAATTCTTCAGACTCTCTCTCTCTTACATTTTCTCTCTCTATTCTTCTTTGTCCTCCAAACCATATATAAATATATAGATATAGCTTTCGTAATCTTTTATACAATGTCCTTTTCACCAACTCTTTTCCACTCAAAGCACTGAATCAGTAACCCCAAAACCAAGCCAACAGTACGACGAGCTAGATCCATTCCTGGGCAAGACCTCCTTCCCATCCCAAATGGCATTAGCTTATAATTAGTTTCATGATCAATTTCTCCATTTCCAAACCTGTCGGGCCTAAAACTTTTTGGTTCATCCCACAGCTTAGGATCCCTGTGAATTGCCCATGCATTAACTAACAGCATAATGTCCTTAGAAATGTGATACCCACCTAGGGTACAATTATCCGAGGATCTATGGGGGATTAAGAGTGGTCATATCGTGTGTAGTCGAAGGGTCTCCGAGATTACGTTTTGTAAATAATTTAGTTTGCGTAGATCATGAACTTCATCTAGCAATTTGTCTTGGCCAACAAGGCAGTCTACCTCAGCTATAGTCTTTTCTAATGCATTTGGATTGTTGAGTAAATTTGACATGCTCCATTCTATAGTTGAGACTATCGTCTCTATGGATGCATTTAGCATGTCCTGGGTATGATCAAAGCAAACACATTAAAAATATTTTTAATGGTTGCATAATAAAAAAACCGCACAAATCTTGAATGATTGATGCATTTAAACATAATGAGTTATTTTAATTATACAAAAATCATGAATGATTGATGCATATTACTCTAGATTGTGCCACTCACTTGAAAAAAATTTATATAAAAAAAAAGAAAACAGATTGTGACTAATTACCATCATCTGGGCTTTGATGTTTTCATCAGTGTAATACTCAGGCTGTGATTCTTGCAAAGAAAGAAAATGGCTGATCATAGTGTCTTCCCTCTCAAAATCACCTTTATTCATTCTATGCTCATCAATCAAATCTTGCAAGAATGCATCTGTTTCTTTGAAAAGTCTCACTGTATTCTTCTTGAATCCTTGAAAATCAATCCACTGCAATTAAGGGCAAAAATCTCCTATATTTCCTGATACCCCCGCCTGAAAAAGATCTTCTACAAGCTTCTGTAGTCTTTTTCCTTCTAGTTTTCCTGTCACTTTTTCTCCAATATTGTATTGTTTTCCTGCAACCATTCTAATAATCATATTGAATGTAAATTCTGACAACATTGGTTTCAACTTTACCTTGACGAAACTATCATCCTGGCTAGAAACAACATTGTACAATTTTTTCAGTAAAATCCTCGCTTCGTCCATCCGAATTGCCGAAGACAATTTCAAGCAATTTGGAGAGAGTATTTCATGTCTGTATATACGACGAAGGTTGCGCCAATGGTCACCATATGGAGCTAAGCCTAAATTGGTGTTGTTGTAGCCAACATACTTGCCTGCCCACAAGATAGGGCGGTTTGCAAAAATGATATCGTTTTTGGTGAAGCATTCTTCCACGGCGGAGGGTGATGACACGATGACAGCGAGGCGGGAGCCGAGCTGGAGGGAGAAGATTAGACCGTGTTTTTGTGAGAGGGTGAGGAGGCATCGGTGGAGGGGTTCCTTGAGGAGATGGAGGTGGCCTAGGAATGGAAGTGCAAAAGGACTTGGGGGTAGGTTCTTGTGTTTGGTTCTTGTTCCAAGCAAGAGCTTGATAATAAGGATGGAAATAAGAAAAAGGCATGAATATAGTGCAATTTTGTCTTCCATGCTAAAAATGCAAAGGTTCTGGCAATTGCTACATGCAGCACTTGCAATCCTTTTATACAAAGAAGGTCCATGCAAAAACTAAATATAAAATAAAAATTTATAATTTAATTTAATTAATTTATGTATTTATTATTAAAATATAATATATAATATAGTTAGAATTGTAGAGTCCGGATCTATTGAAAAAATGACGTTTTTAGTTTTCGTTCATTGACATTAAAATTATTATAGTAAATAATAATAATAATGATAATATTGATTAAATAATAAAAATAAATGTATAATAAAAAATAATTATTTAAAAAAAAATGTAACCGGGATAGGCCTGCTATCGTACACAACATTAGCCTCTCCAGCCGTCCTACCACCACCCTGCAGCCACCAGACTAACAATCCCTCTAGCTGCCTCTCCAGCCGCCCTGCCACTACCATGTAACCACCCTACAGACACCCTACCCTCAGACTCAGGCGCCCAGCCTTATAAAAAACCCAACTCCCTCACCTTTTCAATCTCCCGGACATCTTCGGACGCCCAGGGACACATTAATTCCACCCGACAGAACCCCAACACTAAGCACCAACCTGCATCTTACCAGAAACCGAAACTCAGTGCCACACATCCACTCCCTGCGCCTGAAACCACCACACCAGCACCCAACGAGCCCCCGACCATTAGCTCCCCATATTACGCATCAGCAAACAAAACAACAAAAAAATCCACATAGAAAAAACACACAAAAATCAAACAGTCCTCCGGGGAGGAACCCAGCGCCGAGCTACCTGCAAGAGCATAATATTATCGTCAGTTTTGTTTTTTCTTTTAAAAAAAAAAAGACCGAAACTTTAAGCTCCTATCTACGGCGATCGGGGCTGTTTCCGGTGAAAAGGACATCATATTTGAAAATAAGACGTTGAGGAGAATTTTTAGGAATTTTTTTGAAATTTTTCGTCACCGGCGAGCGTCGGCAGCAGCTACTTGCGATGATCTCATGCTTCGGCCGGCGCGGCAGTACGGCACCGGACAACGGCAAGCCAGAGAGAAGTTTTTTGGAGGTTGGAGATTTATGATAAAACAAAGTGACTATTAATTTTCTCCTTTTGATAATCTCATTATGATAAAAAAAAAAAAAAACCACGTAAAAAAAAAAGGATCCCTGGCAGAGTTGGGGGCTTGCAACTGAATACTACTATTAGGAAGAAAAAAACAGATGTGAATTATATCTTATGCCAATTCCAGGGGTCAAAGCCATTCCAACCTAACCTAAATAACATGTCAACTATACGGCGAATTCAAAAATTAACCAAAACCTTAATTCATCTTAGATAGTAAACTCCAAATAATTAGATGAAAATGCATACAGACTCCGAATTTGCTGACCTCAAAGAACATGACAATATGTTCATAAGCCTTTTTGTAATCTACGCTAAAAACAAGCATGCTGCAAATTAATCAATTAAAGAAATACGGTGATCAACTTAAAATGGAAAAACATTTAGAAAGAGGAAGCTTACTGACATTCGAGCTCGATGCTTAATCTTCCAAAAAAACGGCGTACTTCCACTCAGTATTGAGACAGAGACTTCTCAGTATCTGGTGCAACTCACTGCTAGTTGTACTGCTCATCTCTATCTCTCCTCAATAAAAGAAACCAACTTTTCATTTTGTTCGAAAAGGTCCCCCCACTCCACCTAAAAACAACAAATTTCAATCAAAATCTCCCCCAACCTATCTTTGTTTGCAATAAAGCCCTTAGCTTCCTTTGTAAGAGCCTCTTCCAGCCTGTTTTCTCCTCAACCCGGCTCGCGGTTTAACCGGCGGTCCCACCGTTGCCAGTAACAAACTCTCTGTTCCCATTCCCTCTACGGCCAAGAAAAAGAAGAAAAAAAAAACGATCTTTTAAAAGTTTTCGTCGCAGATGCCAATTACAAAAACAAACTCGCGAGATCAATCATGAAAATCTCGTCGCAATAAACTCCGTTGAAGTTGCTGCATTTAGCCATCTTTTTTTTTGGGTTACAAAGAATGAAAATCTTTTCGAGTCGTTGAAGAGAAAGTGAAAAACCACAGAGAGCGAGGAAGATTTTGCAGAAAAGGTCTAGCTTATATCCGACAACATGGATAGTTAAACCCGTTGAAGATCAATTTTCTTTTCTTTTTTTTAAATAGCGACGAAAATTACTTTGATTCGAGTGCGAGATTCAACAAAGAATTGAACAACAAGGTTAAAAAAAAAGGAAGAAGAAGAAGAAAAAGAGAATCGATCAAAGCTTAACGGACTCTCCGAAAAAGCAGCTTTCAACAAAGTCGATTTCAAATCTCTGCTATTTTTATTTTTCTTTCCAAGGCCCTTTTCTTTCTTTCTTTTTTAACCGAAAAGAAAAAAAAATAAAAAATAAAAAGAAAGAAACGACCCTTCGCTTGCCATTTTTCTTTTTTTGTTAATCAATCAGCAGCTTTTTTGACGAAACCGGGCGCGGCGTAACTTTATAACTTGCGCATCGTTGGGGATCCTTTATTAGTTTACGCACGAGGGACATTTTGGCTCGTTTCAGTCGGTCAATACAGTTATTTGAGAGAATTTTGTCCTTTTTTGGTGTAAAAGAAGAAAGAGGGGAGGGAGGGTTTTAACGGGAGAATATGCATGAATTTATGAAACTTGGCATATATTTTATATATCATGGATTTGAATTTTCACAGAACTTTGTTTTCAAGGTCTTGAGAATTTAGATCAAAATATAATTTGTTTTAAAAAAACAATAACTTAAATGGAAGCATAAAAGTTCATTTTTTCGATATCGATATGATGAGCATTCAAGAGCGATGATTGGTGAGTATGGGCAGTGATAATGTTTTGATTTCTCTTGATGGAACATTTTAATTTTTATTGAATGTTTTAAAAGAGTTTTTTTCGGTTTATATTATGGGTTATCATTCAAATAAAATCTTGAACTTTACTTAAAAATGAAAATATGTATTTAATTTTTTATTACATAAAATTAAAAGTTATAAAATTTTATTTTATTGTAATTGTAGATATCAAATTTGTCTGACTTTGATCAAATTTGCTATTTTATTTAATAATAAATAATATGATAACAATATTATTAAATACAATAATATAAAAATAAATACAAAAATACAAAATACAAAAACAAAAAAAAAGCCAGTGACAGTGGTGCCTAGCACGGTATCGCTGTCCACCTTACCCTACCACCCATACCACTGGCCCCCTACCCTTCTGACCACCCATACCACTAGCCACCATATCCTACCACCCATACCCTATTCATTACCATCGCCTAAGCTCCTACCACTGTTAGATCAAACAAAAATAATAAAAGAGACACGGGGCTTGTGCTTGTGTCACGGATTTAAGGAAGAGTCTTGAATCTCACATCGAACATAATAGGAGGGTCACTGGGGTATATAAAGGTTCACACCACCTCTACTTTGTGAGACGCCTTTTATAGGATAAAACCGTGAGGTCAAGGGGGTCAGAGCGAATAATACCTCACAAGGTGTGAACCGTGGCGGTCAGGCTAATCCTAGACGCCAGATGAGTGGATGCCCAGGTCACGGAGCTATGCGGGTTTGGAGCTTAAGTCTTGACCCGTGACAAGTGATATTAGAGTCAGCCCTAAATGATTCGATCCACGTCAAGCGCCTCGAGGGAGATAGGCAGGGTAGCCAGCCTTTGTGAAGAGAACGTCACGAGATTGGGTGAGAGAGAATGTCACAGATCTAAGGAAGAGTCTTGAATCTCACATCGAACATAATAGGAGGGTCTTTGGAGTATATAAGAGTTCACACCACATTTATTTTGTGAGGTGCATTTTATAAGACAAAATCGTGAGGCCAAGGGAACCAGAGCGGACAATACCTCACAAAGGTATGAACCGTGACAGGTAGGCCGATTTGGGACGTATGATGAGTGGATGTTCGGGTCCTTAAGCCGTGCGGGTTCAGAGCTTAAGTCTCGACCCGTGATACTTGAGCTCTCATGCCGAGCTTTGTGCCACTCCTTCAAGCACAGGGCATTATCGAAGCTCTAGAAATAGAGCTCTTGACCGAATACAAAATAAGGCAACAAAAAAAAAAAGGATATCTTGTAAAAAAAAAGCTTTTTGCTAGAAAAACATAAAAAATACACAAAAAATAACTTAGTCCCCTAGAACGAGAAACTCAGTGTCGAGAGTTTTTGCATAAAGAAAGAATAAAGTCAGTTTTAGAAAAAAAAAAGAATCAAAAGAAAAAAATAGTTTTAATCGAAACTTCAAAAGCAGATCTAAGCCGTTTGAATTGCTTTTTGGTGAAAAAGAGGTTAGATCTGTGTTCAGGGGATCAAAAAGAGTTCGTGGGTATTTTTTGAAATTTTTTGGTACTGACGACAGCGATCGAAGCTTGCCGTAGGTAAGGATCACAGCGACCATCACGACCGATGGTCACCGACCCTGATCGGGTAGAAAGAGAAGCTCTGAGAATGTAAAGAAAGAGGGGGAGAAGAGAAAATGTGAGAAAATTTTTTTTGGCTTTTATAGAAACTGTCAAAGCCAAAACGAGGCCGTTTCAATAAAACTTAAAAAACGACGTCGTTTTGAGCTGAAAGATCTCCGCGTCAACCCGCTGACCTGATCCGGGGTCTGGGCAACAGACTCGCAACCCAACTCACCATTTGACCCTAATTAGTCCGAATAAATCGGACCAGACCAAACCAAACCGTATCGAATCGCTGAATCACCCAGATCAAATCGAGCCGTCGGACCAGACCAGCAATGATTGGTCCGGTTTAGGCAAAAAAAATTTTGTTCAAAATTTTTTATTTTTTATATATTATTTTATTAATATTTTGCATAATAAAACATTTATATTTGTTAGATTAAATGATGAAATATGTAGTTAATTTTTTTATAATTTTGTTAATTTTTAAAATAAACTTTAAAAAAATAAAATAAAATAAAAATAAATTTAATAAAATTAATAAAAAAATATGAAAAAAAAGAAAATTATATCCAATGATGAGATTCTAAAAATATTCCAAGTAAAAATGCTTTAAGAAATCTCTAAGTGAGATTATATTTTTTAAATATTACCAGTGTCTTGGAATATTTATAGAAAATCTTCAATATAATAAAAATTCCTCTTTTCTTCATTTTTTTAACGAAAATATTAATAAAAATTAATAAAATTTTTATATAAAAAATAAAATGTGTGCATTAACATATTATCATTTGCATTGTATACATGGCATAATTTTTTTTTTTTTACTAAAAAATAAATTTGAGCATCCGAGGATGAAATTTTAAAGTATTGCGAGAAGCGATGCCTAAAAATTTTTTATGTGAGAAAGAGTTCTTTTAATGTTACTAACGTACTGAAACATTTTAAGAACTATTTCAATAAAAAGGCTAAAATTTATTTTTCTCGAATAAATTTAAAAAAATAAAAAAACAATTTCTAATAAATAAAAAAAATCAAGAAATTTATTTTTCAAATACCAAAAATGAGATTGTTTTTATCAAAATCAAAGGATAACACGTAATTAATTGGTACCATTTTAAATGGGCGCTGTGGGGGTGTTAATCATTCTCCACGCGTAACCGACTCCTGAACCCAAACTATTTCGCAAATGGTAAAATTATTTTTTTAATAAATTTTAATTAATTTTAAAATCTTATTAAAAGAATAAATTTTAATAGTTAGTCAATCACATCTAGCAAAAAAAGATTAGTGGTGACTTCATTTTTTGTTTTTTTATTTTTGTTTTTAAATTTGTCGGATAGATCCAAAATCGTTATGACAGCAATTAAAATTTTGACTGTAAAAATATTTAATTTTTTGATAAAATTTCTTTAGTTGGATGATTTAATTTGTAAAAAATTTTTACTTAAATTGATTTGAAAGGGCTAGATGACAAGTATACAAAAAAATATATATTATTTTAAAATTATCAATAAAAAATCATTCATTAATTTTTAAGATTTAATGGATAATTATAATAAATAAAATTTTATAATTTCAATCTGATATACAAAAGATGGAAATTTTATTTCCAAAGATTTATTTGGTGTTAAGCCTATGTATTTAAGAATCATGACATGTTCATTAGTTTTTTAGCTTGTTGCACCACACAAACTCAACATCATTTTTCGAATCCCATGATATGTGTTTTGCAGTGGTGATCTTTAGTGATTATTGCCATTGATTTCTAATCATTTTCTTCCTTCTTTTATAAGCTCATTTATTTTCCCATTTGTGACTTTAAATAAGAGAGTCACCCAATATTTACCCACCGTCAAGAACAAAAACACAAACGAATAAGGTTAAAAGTAGAATAAAAAAAATTCTAATCTAACTCTTTGGCACACGCATACTTATATTTGTTATTAAATAAAAATTTTAAGGTATTAATTTTATCATTTATTTTACATTTCATTTTATTAAACTAAAATCTTAAGAAATTTAATTAATTATATCAACTAAAATATATAAAAAACATAAATATTTTAAAAAATTAAAATGTATTTAAATAAAAAAATTTTGTCACGCAATTAAATCTGAACAAAATTTCTTGTTAAGTTATATATTTGTGGTATGGTTAATTGTAAGTTGTTTGTTAAAGTCCTCTAGAATTTTTAGTGGTTCATGAGTTAAACAAAATTGAATTTTCATTTTTTAGTGGTTCATGAGTTAAACAAAATTGAAATTTCATTTTGTATGGTGTGAATCATTCTTATGACTTATTTTGTTCAACATTTCTAATTTCATTTCGTTCCAAATTGAGATTAAATTTATTCAATGAGTTTGTTTTTGGTAACATAATAATTCTAGAATTTTTACAAAGTTAATTCTATGTGTGTATTGATTAATTGAAAGTGACTCCAAAAATAAATATAACAAAACCTTTGATTGAACTACAAGTTTCACTATTTGGTTATTAATTTGGACATATTTTGATAATTGCTCTAAATTAATTTTTTTATCTCTTTTAATTATATTTGATGATTTGTGTATTTATATCATATAAAATAATAAAATTTATATATTTATATTATATTTTATACAAAAATTATATATCATAATTTATGTCAATAAAAAATATAAAATATATATTTTTAATTTTATTAAATTTATATATAATTATTATTAAAATTTTAAACCTTATTATTTTTATGTTTTATTTTTATATAATATTCATGTCATTTTTTAAATTATAAAATCTACTTTCAATGACTAAATTGATTGAAAAAAAAAAAAGAATGAACAAGTGAGTCCCACTCATTAATAACATGGGCTGGATTGGAGCAAACAAAAATTAATTTAACATCTTTTAAAGGTCGTAACTCAACTATAACCTAATACATCGGTTTACATTAATTTCACTTTTTTTTTTCATTATTTTCTTTAATAAAGCTTTCTTTTTCACAGATGAATTATTAACTTAATAATGTTGGAGTAAAAAACAAACATTTTTTCTAATTTAGGTATAACTTATTAATTAAGCACGTGGAACGCCAACAGCACAATGGTGCTACGTGTTCAACAAATTAATTTCCTCAATCAAATATTATGGAACTAACTATTCAAGTTTGGAAAATAATTTTATTTACAATTTTGGAATAATTTAAAAAAAATTAATTCTTATAATTTAAATGGTAGCTACTAACATTCCAAATTATTGATAGTTGCTTATATTTTTCTATAGATTCTCATAAAATCACTAATTAGTAATAGTAAAAAAGATTTTATCGAATTTTATTTTCTTTAAAAATTAAAAAAGAAAAAAATTATTATTTTCAATTATTAATACCATTTTTATAAAAAAATATATATTACTTTATACGTCACCAAATAAAATAAAAAATGTAAATATCTTTTTTATGCATAAGTAAGAAAAAAATAGAATTATTGAAGTAACACATTTAATTAATTTTATGTAAACTCCACTTGATTGAACCTTAATCACATATTTTTTTAACATTTTCTTTTAAAAATTTTATATATCATGAAAAATTCAAATAGACTACTTTAATTTTTGTAAAAAAAATTTAAACTTTTAGTGACACTTAATTTTCTCACTAAAAAATGGAAAAAATTTCCTACTATTTGCAGAAGGGTAAAAGCGTAAGTTCACGTGGATTGACACACTCTAAAATAGCCGACGACTGACCGGGCCTCCAATATTTTATCGATATTTTGAACGTATTCTCCACTCGGAGAGCTGAGAGCGAAAGCTAAAAATAGAGACAAAGACAAATCCATCAAAACAAACGATCCAAAACCAGTTTTTCAAAGAGAGACGTTACCCCAATGGCACGGGCCCATATCTTCTTCTTCTGAAAGTTCAAAAATCAAATCTATTAACCCCACCCAGCAAATGTCTTCTTTGGTAACCCAAAGGCTTAGCCTTTTTTTTTTTTTGTATGTTTTTTCAGAGATAAGGAAAAGGGTAGTTGGTTAAGTTGGTACCTTTTCCACAAATGGAGGCTTTGTTGAAGAAGAAAGATGATTGGACTGAGTCTGCAAGTGAGTTGAGTAGTTGTAATAGTGGTGAGTCTAAAGAGGGTAGTAATAGTAGTAGTTCCAGTAGATCAAGTTCAGGGAATTTGGTTGACAAAGTTAAGGTTAATAAGGCTAGAGTGTCAGGGTCAGGGTCTGCTTCAGCTTCACCTCCTTCTCTTTTGGGTTGGCCTATAAGGAGAGCTATTGCTACTACTACTACTACTCCTGCTACAGTGTCAAAGAATTCAGATGTTTCTGATGGCAATGGAGATGAAGACAAGATTAGTAATGAAGATGACAAGTTTAAAAAACTGAGTTCAAAGATTAATGGTTAGTAATGTTGTTTTTAAGTTTAAATTTTGTATTTTGGCTTTCTGATGTTTGGTTAGGTAGGCAGTGGTAGCTTTCTGTCATTCCATAAATCCCACATGGATTTGTTTTTTGGCCAAAAAAAGTCTATTTCTTTTTTCTTTTTTGAAATTTAAGTAGAGATTGACATGATGGAGGAGAGGTTTGCAAAATTGCTGCTTGGTGAAGACATGTCAGGGTCAGGAAAAGGGGTTTGCACAGCTTTGGCTATTTCAAATGCCATTACCAATCTCTGTGGCATGCTCTCTCTCTCTCTCTCTTTCTCTCTTTGAATTTATGGATTTTTAAGGTTCTTGTTCCAATTTAATTAACTTTGTTATTTTGTGAACTTATTAAATTTGTAAATACTATATGTAGCTACTATATTTGGGCAATTGTGGAGATTAGAGCCTATACATGAGGAGAAGAAATCCATGTGGAAAAGAGAGATGGAGTGGCTTGTTAGTGTTAGTGACCACATTGTTGAATTGATACCCTCTTGGCAAAATTTTCCAGCTGGAAGTAAGCTTGAGGTAATTGTCGTCTTTAAAGTAGTCCAGAATCATTTTTTGTTGCATTAAAAGGAAACAATGAAGAAAAATTTCAGAATCATGTGAAATTTGAAAGGTAACTTTCTCAATCTGTATAATCCTCCTTGGTTGCTGTCCGCTGAGAAAGCATGGGAAAAGTTTGTATCTTTTAATCTTTTGAAATTTCACTCGAAGCCTCCAATCAATCCAAACCAATCTACTACAAAGTCATCATGGGAAATGGTAAAAGACCTAATGGTTGATGGAGACCAGAGAGAATTGCTAGCAGAAAGAGCCGAAAATCTCCTGCTTTGCTTGAAACAAAGGTTCCCTGGTTTGACTCAAACTGCCTTGGATACCAGCAAAATCCAGTGCAACAAGGTTTGAATCCCTTTTCTGAAAATATCTAGTTTTGCCAAAGGCTACTTGATTCTCCCTCCAATTGTTGTTCAATTATAACTTATTTTAAACTTCCAGGATGTCGGAAAGTCCATTCTTGAAAGCTATTCAAGAGTTCTGGAAAGCCTGGCATATAACATTGTGGCACGCATTGATGATTTGTTATATGTAGATGACTTAACGAAGCTTTCAGAAAAGTTGGCATCGGTTCCTACAGTTAGTGTAATTGCACACAAAAAGGTTTCAATCCCATATTCTGTGCCTGCCTCGAGCAGTCCCTACAAAACAGCAATCACCACACCAAGTTTTTCACCTGCACCACTGATCAGCCCTGCAAAGGGAGAGAGAACTCCATTTCTCAAGGAGAACAACAACAACAACACGACCAACAACAACAGCAAGCCTCACCGCCGTGGCTTTGGAGTGAAGAGGGTCTTGACTAATTATCTTGGAGTTGATTCAAAAGCAAAGTTATGTGGCAATCCAACAGATGGTTCATCAATTCTGAACTCAAACAGTACTGAGAGCTCAGGGAATCAAAAGGATCAAGTTATATCAAAACAATCATCAGCATACCAGAATAGGTTGAGAATGCGACAAAATCCTCCGCGATATACTGTCACTTGAGATTTTCTGAGAAGAGGAAAAGAATAAGGTATGACAAATAGAATACTTAATGACGGAAAACTTCTGGTTGTAGCAAAATACTGATGTGTACGAGTTAAATTTTATATCGTTTTGGTTGTGTTACTGATTCTTGTAGTTCATTTGAAGCAGCTGCTATTTATATCAAAGCAGTTTACTGTTTTTTAGGATGTTTACCGTGTGTAACTGAGATGACATAAAATATAGCCATGAGATGTTTGTTCGCATTTTCTCTTCTGCTTATTGTGCATAAATGGTTACCATAAAAGTCAAAGGGAAAACCATAAAAATGGGGGCATTCCGAAAATTTAAGTCGGGACCTCTCACACCCTAAGCGAGAATCATACCACTAGACCAAATGCTCTTATTACCGAATCCAGAAACAGAAGTAGAAAGAATGTTGTATCCAAGACAGAAGAGGGCTGCACAGGAACATCCAAGGAGAAAGCCGAAGTTAAACTACAATGACTTTTCAAAATGGCATTGCTAGCTTAAACTACTATAATCAAATGCATTTGGATTTTGAGAAGTTAAAAATCCAACATAGCATACTTGAATTTCATAACTCTCCAAAAAGAAAGAGGAAGCACTGGTTATGATGGCCTCAACTACATACGTAATTCATGTGGAGAATAAAAAATTGGACTTTCTTTGGTGTAAGAAAATCACAAGCTATTGAAAAAGAGTCAAATCCATACATAAGTTCATATGGATCACTATGTTTTTGAGTAAGTTGAAAACATTGCATAATACAACCTAAATTTCACCACCCTTCCTTCCAAATGAGTTATCAACAATGAACAAGAAAAATACCGAGCATTCATTTCCATTTGACATAAAACATAACTATTGACAAAAAACAGTCAATTTAAAAGTGCAGGGATCGAATTGCAAACTTATGAGAATTCAAATGAATCATTCAAGTTAAATCTCATGTTAATCTTACCAATATTTTTCACCTTTGAGAACAACCAAAAATCTATGAACAACTAAACATTAAACAACTCTATTGTTATATTTTATCTTATTTTGGAGTGTTTATAATTCGAATTTAATTAAATTAATTGATTGAATCAATTGATCATCAAATTAATTTTTATTAATTAACAAAAAAATTTTAGATAAAATTTAATTTTCAATTAATTTGATTTGAAAACCAAATTAACCAAATTAATCAAAATATAAAAAAATTCAAATATAAAATAAATTATTTTATTTCATAAATTTTTAGAATTTTTAACATAATATTTGATATTTGAATATTTTATTAGATAATTTTATTTAATTTATTTAAAATATAAGAAATTAAGAGTTTAAAATACAATTTAATTTAAATATATTTATTGTTTGGTTAACTAAATCGGCCAAATTAAATTTGATTGAAAAATTCGGTTTGAAATTTATCCAATTGATCGAACATTCCTAATTTTGCGCTTGGTTCTTCTGGGTGTTGCTAGTTTCTAAATATATTATATAATTGAATAGCTTTTCCAACCAAGTCGTTGTAGTATAGTGGTAAGTATTCCCGCCTGTCACGCGGGTGACCCGGGTTCGATCCCCGGCAACGGCGTACCTTTTTCCCAAAGCCGAAATGCTGTTGCTTCAACTTTTACTTTTCTTCTACGCATTTTCTGGGAAAATGAAATACAAAAAAAGGCCGTGAATTTCACAACCTTAAACGAACTAACTAAAACGTCCTCAGCATAATGGAAACAGAGAGATCTCCGCCGTCTGATCTTTCTACTGAAACTCCCCATCGTCCGATCATGACAACCAGCATCCATGTCACCGCCCTGGACAGTGTTGTGAACGTGAACTCCCTCTTCACGCTCGCCGTCTTCATCGGCCTAACGTGGAACCCTTATGATTCCAGAATTATAATGGAACAAGGCTATACAGATTGGAACTTCGAGAATTGTTGTTGATGTTTCATTTGGGTTTTTGGTTTCTTCTGGGGATCTTTTTCTTGTATGAAAAGTTGTTTTGATACTGTATTTTCACTTGGGCTTTTGATTTTGTTGTTGTTATTGTTGTATAATCTAGCTGAGATTATAGTGAAATATGAGAATATAGGATATCAGTATGTTCTACTGGATGTGATCACATTGAAATTTTAACTTTGTAATTTCAGGGAATGGCATTTGTGTTCTTTCCGTACGACTAAGGAGAGATCATGATGAAAAAGGGGGGTTTGTTGTCATAAAAGATGTGAAATGAACATATTTGTTAGACTTTTAGTTCGTAGTTTGCCAGATCTGTTTGGGTTTTTGACAGAACTGGTGAAGAAATTTTCTTTATTATCTAATTTTAATGGGTTGGGACAGTGCAGGTATCAAGTCGGTGGAGATCAGCTCTACGTTTCAGTACAGTAAGTAGTGTTTGACAAATTGCTAGATTTTGTATTTCACCGACATATGAACTGGGAAACAAGTTGCTTATTGAGGTTACTGCAGGCATTGAAGTCTTAGAACATTGTTTTAATGAGTTACAGATGAGAAAGTAGCAGGAATAAAGACCCAAAAACCACAAGCTTATCAGCCCACAAACATGCTATGAAGGCAGAATAGAAGAAGGTAAGGTAGTCAATATACTAGGTTTTTATAAGCTAATGCTGTGTGTTCCGCTTGAAATGATACCTTAGTTGTTTATAGATGTATCAATGTCGGCTTGCATTTCTTGATTCTGGTTTCCATGAATGTTTAAATTGTGGATGGGTTTAATAAGGTCGTTTGGAAGAGATTCCAGAGAAACAAGATGTAATTGTTGACCTTTGATGGTCAGGTAACTCTGAATCGATGTTCTGGAATAGTAGGTGCTGCAGCTGATAAAAGACTTTTCTTTAGTTCCACATCCATTGTAACGGTGGAATTCACATGTATTTGGATATTTTTAAGCTATTTGTTTCAGCATAAATTGTTGAGAAGCATCTTTCTTTCAGCACAACTTGTTGAAGAAATGGAAGCTCCAATGAAGTACATCTGTATTCTAGCGTTTCTTGTGATAATGACCATTGCTGGTTCAAAGGAGTGGAAGGACATGATGATTATGGTCCATGTGGGAAACATAACATTGAGAAGGAAGCTGAGAAGCTGGCACCTTGTACAAAGGCAGCCCAAGATGTGAAAGCTCCAGTTTCCAACCGTTGCTGCATTGTAATGGAGAAAAAGCTCAAGAATCCAAGCTGCCTCTGTGCTATTATGTTTGCACATACAGCATACAACGCTGGAATCAAGCCAGAAGTTGCCGTGACCATTCCAAAACGTTGCAACATTGCTGTTCGTCCCGTCGGTCACAAGTGTGGAGGTAGAATTCGCATATTACATAATGTGTTCTTGGTTACACCTTTTCTCCCTTGCTTTTATATAATGCTGCTAGTGTTAGTTCCATTCTCATGAAGCTATTGTTTATTTCTTGCAGCTTTCCCTCTCCTTTAAGTGTGAAGGCTCCCATTGTTCGTCGTCCTGTGCTTCCCATGGTTTGTTCTTGTTGCTAGTCAATCTAGTTGATGAGTTTCACTGTGACATCCAGCTGTTTGAGTGAAAAATAAAACTGCAGTTGGATCTTTGAATAATAAATGGAAGTATAGTTGTTTCCTTTAATAATACTAAATAAAAGGTTAGTTTTCTTTGCAAAATATTTGCTTGTTGCTCGATAACCATTTTCTCCAATTTATGCTGTTAATAGGATCAATAATGGAGAGGGTCACTTGAGTTGAACAATCTAACTGATATCATTGACTTTTATATGATGTTGTTGAACTAATGAGGCTTTTAGGATGTTTCATATTCAAGTGAGCTAAGATCGCATATCCTAAACGATATGAGTGGCAAGTTGCAAGAATAGAAGAGCTGGTGATTCAACAAATAGAGTAGACCAGCTTGGTTCTGCCATGAAAGTGAATCATGCAAGTGGTCCACTAAGAATTCACTGGTTTTTTTTTTTTTAAATTCGGGGAAGGGACATTCAAACTTTGCTTATTGAACAGCGATTGATACATCAAGTGATGATACATCAATCATTGAACTAAATTCTCAGATAATGAAATGAATCGGGTGCAGTTCACTGGCTTTTTACTAGTAAATAGTGGTTAACTACAAGCAATGTTTATCTGGTGTATTTGAAATTTATAAAGCAGGACAACATGCCAACAGACCGATATCCTATATATTGGTGAGGAGGAAGATTTGGGTAGCTAGCTCTGTGGAAGAAATTATTAAAAAAATAAAAAAAGAGATGAGGGTTAGCCGATTAGGAAAAGAAAGAATTTAGAATTTTGGATTAACACTAGGAGTAAAAGCAATAGAACTGTCGACATATACCATTCATTTATTCTCTTTATCTTGTAAGGTACTCTTTCATTAAGCCAATGAACTTCACACGAATTGTTGCCAGGAGGACTTTACAAGGAACATTGATTATCTGATTCCCCGAGTTTTAATTTGTACATGCAGTCATTCATAAGAAACAATATCCAGCAAGTCTGGTGTTCAAATTCTAATATTCCCATATTGCGATCTCCTTTGACTCTAGAGAGAGAGGTAATGGATATGTAGGTAGAAGTCGAACTTGTTAGATGCTATGCTGTCAGCTTCTCATGAAAAGGTTCTTTTTGCCCCTTCAGGATAAAGTAGTGGAATTGCAGTAATGGCTTTAGCAGGCACTAACCGCCATTGGAGTAGTAGGTGCTGCAATAAACAAAACACTTTTCTCTAGTGCTACATCCACTACGATTTGTGGGTTTCATATGTATTACTCATTAAAAACGTTTTTAGTTGATTGGTTTTACTATAAATTTTGAAGTTGAGAAGTGTTTATGCATTGCAATATTGAAGAAATGAAGTGCATCTGCTTTTTGGTGTTTCTTGCTATTTTTGGCATTGCTGAGCTCAATGTAGCAGAAGGAGCTGGTGAATGTGGGAGACCCCTGACAGTGAAGCCTGGAAGTTGGCTCCTTGTGCAATGGCAGCACAAGATTTGAATGCTCAAGTGTCTGACAGTTGCTGCCAACAGGTGAGGAAAATAGGCCAGAATCCAAGATGTCTCTGCGCTGTTATGCTTTCTAACACAGCTAAGAGTTCTGGAATCAAGCCAGAAGTTGCTGTGACCATTCCTAAACGCTGCAACATTGCTGATCGTCCCATGGGTTACAAATGTGGAGGTATATTTTATTTTTACAGTATTATTTACAGACTCTTTATCCATTTTTCCTCTGCTTTTACAAGATTCACCAAGTTTGACTCTCATTTTCCTTCTTCATTTGCATCTCTTGAAATTGCTTCTTACATTTTGCAGATTACACTCTGCCTTGAGCATGAAGGCACAATTCATTGTTCCTGGTGATGTATGTGAATGATACATAAAAGATTGTGTTCAGTAATCTTTCGATAACTTCAAGTATTTTCTTACTGCTCAAAGCTCAAAAACCTCTCCCCAATAAATGGAATTCTTGAAACCCTTATCTTGCATGATTCCTATAAAATAAACCAGAATATGGAAACCAGAATTTGAATCCAGTCACCGGAACTACAGATCACATGACTGTTGGCAACATATAACTTCTCTTTGTGATCATTCATTGTATATAAGATGCTAAAATGCATCCAATCTTGAAAGTGAAATCAAGATGAGAGAAGGGTATACTATATATGTCAATATATAGTTATAGTAATCCATTTTCTTGTGGGAAAAATCCCACGGACCATAGTTCAGAACAAGAAGATTAGATTAGTCAGGCAAAAGAAAAGTAGATAAACGTATAATACATGATTCCGGCATGCTCCGAGCTGTCTGCCCTAAATATAACAGCTTACAGGGTCAACATGCTTCCTCAAAGTCCTAAGCTGTGTTATGCTCTATATGCTTCTACTGTATTGCTAGCTATGTACCAGCTTATTTCCATAGTAATAATACGATTAATTACGCTGCTAGTGTTCCTGCAAAATAGTCCACAGATATAATTTCAAGCAGCTTGATCAAAGAAATATGGAAGTATGCTAGACTAAAAGAAGAAATATTATGCCAAGAACATAAAAGAAAATTGGTTTCTGTGTTTTTTAACTGTTATTATTATTGCTATATTTTTGTTTGGCCTGTAACAGGCATATGCATAAAAGTCGAGCACAAATAAGGTGGGGTGATTTCTTTTCCTTGTCAGTTGAATCCTCTATGAATAAATTTTCAAAGTGGTGAATGTAGAAAAAAAAAATGTAAAACAGAAGGGTGCATATATATACAGATAAAGCAAAAAGGAGATCCATCAGGAAATTTTTAACATATACCTTAAAGTATTGGGATGGAAAGTTTGCATTATTTTGGATTAAGATGTTAGTAATAAAGTGAGCCTGTACAAACAAAGAATAAATTGATTAAAGATTGTTCAATTCTATAATTTTTATGGACAGTGAAGAGTATTTTGTTTATCAACAAAAATCCACAGCTTTCATACCCTGCCACCAATTCCCTCTTGAAGCACCACCAGAATTGTTTCCATTGGGATCATCATCTCCCCCATCCTTCTTGAACTGTCAAAACAAAAGACCAAGAACAGAGAAATCCCTGGTAGTTAGCATGTAGAGAAAGCAAGATGCAGGACCTATACAAAGTGTTTGTTAAGGAATATTGTAATTTGTGTTATAGTTACATAATGGGGAGACTCAGTGGTCTTCTTCCTTGGAGAATAATTTTCTTGGCCTCCATAGTAGATAGATGAGCTGAGATTGCAAGGTTCCACTGTTTCATTATGATAAACGGACGAACTCTTGTCTTTGTTAGTTGTGCCACTGCTTTGTCCCTTGCTATCAGTGGTGTGATCTGAAACAAAAATGTGAAGGATTCACATTATATTCTCTCATCCAGCTTTCTCATGTCATCAGTTGCTTGAGAATCCAGTAAAAGCAACTTCATATAGTTTGTTTTTATCAAATTAAAAGAACTCAAGTTTCCTGCTACTCATCTAAGAGCCAGCACAAAAGGCAATGACAAAAGCAACAAGGCATGACAAACCTGGATTTCCATATTTGCCATGATGGGGCAAACCCTGATTATTCCATGACCCCATCATTCCAGAGTGACTGGAGTCCCTCCCTAGCACCTGAAATCAGAAAGAGAACAATTCAGACCATTGCAGCACAATTCCATTTAAAACAACCGGCAAAATCTATAAAAATTAGAACAAAAAGAAGGATAATCACAATAAAGAGAAGCCATGCATAGTTACCAGTCACCAGGGTCAAGTTCTATTGCACAGTCTAATCCAAAAGCACTAATTCTAGCAACTATTGGAATATACCAATCAGCCTACATTTTCTTTCTTCTCCTTCACTTCCAATATCCCTTCTCTTTCATCAATGATGCAAATCACTTAGAAAAGTTAAAATATTCAAAAGAAAAATGAGTATACTCCACTAGCTAGTATATCTACCGACCAAGTGAATCATAAAAAAAGGTTACAACAAGCACTTGATGAACAGACTTTAGTGTATTATATGTAAGCTTCTCTCTGCATCTTTTCAAGAATCATTCACTTAAAAATATAAATCACATCAACTTTTGATCATCATTCAAAGCCAATTCCATGAAATTGGAAAGAAATGTACAAACTAATTAAACAATAAACCATCTTTTATCCTATACATACATCAACTTCTTAACTTCCAATCAAGAATTACCTCTCAGTACCAAAATTTCATATATTTTCAAGTACATAGTTGCCTAAAGAGTAAACGGAATTTTCTTGTTTTTTCATTTTAAACCATAAAAAATCAACAAGGTTGTATCATTTATGAATACAAATTGATGAGAAAAATGTCTAAAAACCAGGTTTTTTTTTTTTTTTTACCGTTGATGGAGGAGGGAAAATGGTGTCAAAAATCCCACTTGTGGATGAAGAAGAAGAAGAAGAGTCCTTGGGACCAAAGAGATGATCCAAAGAAACAGATGATGATGATGATGAAGAAGAACCACTCACTTGCCTTTTGTTTTCCATACCAGAAAAAGTAAAACTTTTTTTTTTGTTTTGTTTTTCTTAAAAGCTTTCTTTGTCAACCAACGAACAAAACTACTTTGATAGATCTTAACAGAAACGACCCTAAAAAACCCCAAACAAAAAGAATGCTTGCAGTGGATAAAAAAACAAACAGAGAGACTAAAGAAGGCAGATAGAGCAGCAATGGAAAGCAAAGCAAAACAGAACGAGAAAGCTACAGGGAGAGAGAGCACGTGAAGAATGTTGATTTGAGGAGATATCGTTTGTTGGCAATCTGTCTAAGCTATTTATAGGCCCAAGAAAGAGCTGAAAGTCTTCAGGAGTCAAGGAAAAACCAAGGCTAAAAACCCATGTGAAGCTATTCCTTTTGTGTCTGTTTTTTGGCACAAGGATGCACCAGTCAACACCCAAGTGGATATTTCTTTTGCCTCAAATCCAACCTTTGCTTGCCATGTGTTTCCTGGCGTATTTCTTTGACTTTTGGTGTTTTGGATTGTTGGGATTTTGATAGAGAATAAAGAGAAAGAGACAAAGAAAAAAAATTTTAAAGGTTTTTCTATGTTTTATATACATATATATATATATATATATATATATATTGAAAATATTGCTCTAGTTGAGTTTTTGAATATCAAAACATCTCCATTACTCGATTTAATATTTTCTCTTTTTTATAATATTTAAAGTTATCAAAAATTGAATCTTATTAAAACCCTAACATTTTTATCTATAAATCACAATTGTTTGACAATTTACTTTTTCATTTAATTTAATTTAATTTTTTATTTAAAATTAATAAAGTACAAAAAAAATAAGAGAAAAGGGTGTATTTGCTTTTGTTCTTTAGTAAAATCAAGTCACCTATTTAAATCTATTAATTTAACATGGATCTCATTTATAATATTATTTTGTTATACAATTTTATAAAAAAATACTTAAATTTAATTTTTTTAAAAAAATATATTGAAAGTAATATATATTTTTATTTTTTTATATGAAAAGTTGTAACTTAAAAATAAAAAAATGAGTTTTAAATATTAAAATTCGAACTTAAAATTTACTGAATGCTACTTTTAAAAATAATTAAACTGATTAAATTAAGTTTCAAATTTCGTGAAATCTTAGTTGTTGTTTCAATGTGATAAAATGGATAAGGTTGGTTGGGCTCAAGTTGATGTTATAAAGTAAGAAAAGATTTATAAGATGTTTTTTAAGTGAAATTTATGAAATTTTTTTACTTAAAACGATCAAACAAAAATTTAAATTGAAAATTAAAATCAATCGATCAAATAAATATCAATAAAAATTTAATTATAAATAAGATTTTTAATAATTTATATATATATTAGTAATATTCATATTGAACTTTATTAATTATTTATTTAAATTATTTATTAAATTATTTTAAAAAAATTATCCTATAAAATATGCCTTTGTTACTCTTTTGAACTTTTTTTTTTTCAGCTCATCAGAATCATTGAAGATACCTTATGCCATGCAGTGAAGATATTACAGCAATCTAACTATAATCTTCTCAACAAATCTTTTGAAGAAATAAAGACAGAATATATGTCCAGCAGAATCATTGAAGATACTTTATGCCACGCGATGAAGATATCACAGCAATCTATCCATCTTCTCCACAAATCTTTGAAGAATTAAGGACCGAATATATGTAGAACCATTGAGAACGTGTTAGATTTTGATTTCTTTCAACTTGGACATGTATAATTAGATCTGATCGTTCATGTATAATATTGAAATTCATATAGTTATATTTGTTTTACACGAAAATTACGTGTTATAATTCGTTTCGATATAAAAATATATAATATATTTTTTTAGTTTTATTAAATTTATGTATAATTATTGTTAAAATTTTAAGTCGTATTACTTTCGTATCCTATATTCATGTTGTGTTTGTATCGTGTCATTATATTGTATTTTAAATTGTGAGATTTATGTATAATATTAAATGATTTTAAAATAAAAAAAGTTAATTTATTCATATTAAAATTAGCATATTGACTCAAATATTATTATATGATACATCTGTTGAATTTTTTTTTAAAATTTTATAAACACATTTAAACGATTGACATTTGTTCTTTAAGTTAGGTTAAAATTAAGATAAACGTGAAAGTTTGTGATATCAAATAGTAAATTAGATTTATTAATTGAATTATTGTATAGTTAGTTTTCAAATGCTTTAATAATTAGCATAACTATTTTCAAGTCGGACAATTATTAACTAAAAAAAGAAAAAATGCCATAGAATTGTAATTTATTTTAATAATACCAAAAAGAGAAAACATTAAGACAATTATATTATAGAGAGATTGTGATTAGATAATGACATTAATTAAGAAGGGAATAGCAATGATTAGTTGCCACAATATTTTCTCCTTTAGTTAATCTCATCAACCTAACTAACTAAGAAATGGTGGATTCATACAATTTCTAATCGGAGGAATGAAGATATCTTTATCAATAAATATCCTAATCTTGCCCAATAATTTAGGCTAAATAATTGTTGGGTTGCATAGATATCTTTGACATTAATTTCAAAGTTGATAAAAACAACACTTATAATTGAATTTAGATAAACATTAGAATTCAAGATAAGGTTCTTAAACAATCAAAACATTAACATAATTTTTTTTTAATCTACTTTTAAACCTTTTACTTTTATATTTATTTGGCTAATGAGGACATTATGTATATAAGTTTTTTGAACTCACATTCTCCCAACATTAACTCTAATATCATATCAATTGATCCAATGATCAATCGGCAATGGAATCAAATCATAGTTAAATGCAAAAAAAGGTGGTAAATTAAGAAAGAAAAAGGAACACTAGCATACTAAAAAAGCATTTAAACTATTTTATTTTTCTTAAATAAATTCTTATATTTTTATTACATCCAAATAAGCTCTTATCTTTGAATTTATATTTAAATAAACTCTTATTTCAAAAAAAAGATTAATTTATGTAAAGAGTTTGTTTAGGTACAAATTAAAATTAAAAATTTATTTAGATATAAATTAAAAATCAATGATTTATTTAAGTGCAAATTAAAGATTAAAGGTTTATTTAAATATAATAAAAATATAAAAAAATTATCTTAGTAAAATGATAAAATTTGGGAGTTTTTTTTTTTTATTTATTGTTTTAGTTAGAGGGATCTAATAATTTATTACTTTGAATTACCAAACAACTGTTTTACACGTGTAAGCCTATAACTTGAAAGGGTTTTATATTAATCTTAGATTGCAGTTCTTTTTTAAATAAAAATTTAAAAAATTAGAAAATAAGAAAGAAGATATGCAAGACATAAATAATTTATATATACCGTCATATTGATTACACAGTAATTTGTTTGTTTGTTTGTTTGTTTTTTTTTTAATTTTAAGTACTAAATCGAAAGTTTAATATAAAATAATTGGGGTATCACTTATGTAATTAATTTTTTTGCTTTATTGGAAACTAATAATCTAATTTTCATAATCCTTTGATGATTTAAAAAACAAAAAGTAGATATGCAAGGCATAAGTAATTTATATATTCGTTGATGAGTTATGGAATTTTCTTTGATATCATTTCCTTTTGGTTCCTTTTGGATAACTAAGGATAAGTGCTGAGGAATGAAACTTTTTTTTTCCCATGAACGTGCAATTTCAAGTGCAAAAGAAGTTAAGCTTTTGTCACATGCTACAACATTGGATTTTTGTTTGAAAGCATATGCCTACTCTCTATTTTTTCATGCATGCATGAACATGATACTTAGAAATTCAATTATTAATTTCAACCCCCAATTGTTTTTGCACAAACCACATCAAAGCTAATAATTGTACTTGTTGAAGTCATAAGATTCATATTCTTAATTTATGGATAGGAAGAGACTCCTTTAATATGTAAAGAGTATAATGGATTTTTGTCATGAATTTTGGATCATAGAAGAGGGTTTGGTTCAAATGATTCACAAAAAATAAGCAATTATTGAATTACATATTTAAAAAAAGCTTGTTAGGTGTCACATTATCATGCATTACTTTTTTTTTTTCTCTTAATCTAAAAAAGTGAACATTTGATATCGTTTAAGATGAAATTATGTATCAACTGAACTGAATATTTAGGTATATTTTATTATATTTATTTTTGTTCATAGTCAACTGTTAATATTTGATTGTTACAGAAAAAATAGCATAACCAAAGTAACATAACAAGAGATAATCCTTTTATTGATCTCGTATTTTTCATTATAAGATTTGAATTGACACCTCTAATTTAAAAAACTCAAATTTTAATTGAATTTATTGGAATAAGTATAAAAGTATTAATATATATCATAACTCAAAATGAAAGTAACCATAGTTGATACAATTTTTGAACGCATAGTTTTTTTTAACCAAAAATGTTTAAACAATTAAGTTATGATTATTTATTCTCCACTAATGTTTCATTATTTTTAGTAATTATTACTTTGATGTAAGAAGATAATTAATTATGCATGGCTGTAATTAATTCCAACTTGATTCAAAAGTAGTGATCTGACATTCCAATTAATATAAATTCAGTTTAGAAATTCAACACCCACCAAGGAATTTGATCCACTAGTCAAATTGCAACAAAGTGAAGAACATTCCTAGGTTGTCAGAATATGAAGACAATATGCCATACATTTGTGAGCAATTTTCATGTTTCAACATATATAGAGTTGATTCTTTCAAGCTGGTGAATTAAATTGACTTTTTGTGTCTTTGATTGTATGTTTCTTAACCAAGTGGCTCATGTCTAAACCTGTCTGATGGGACATGAGTTTTGAAGCTGAAATCTAGTTTAATGGATTAAAAATCATTTTTTATTTAAATTTAATTTAAAAAATATATAAAATATTAATATAATTTTTTTTTAATATTTTAGTATTTTTGGAACAATAATCAGGTCTGTTAGACTTCATGAATCGAATTAGGTTTTGGACAAAAAATTTTAAAGATCAATTGGACCTAATTTGATCTGACCCATGGACATATATGCTCATGCTATCTATTAATTTTTTTTTTTTAATTTATTGTTTAGGTTACACACAATAAAAGATGAAATTCTATATCCATTCTCACATAAAAGCTTAAAAATAAAGAGCATGCATAAGTGAAAAAAAAAATGCGAATTTAAGATTCAATGAGAAAGTTGTACATGAGTATTTGTCTTAATATAATAGGTGCATATATATATTTACATATTCACATATTCAAACAATTAAGTTGGAATTTTTCAAAATAATTTACGAAATTTATTAAAAAACATGTAATTTACTTACTATATAATATTTCTCCAGACTTAAAATACAGTAAAGTTTTTGTTAAAAAGGAAACAGTGAAGTTTTATTTTTACATTCTAACAAAAAGATATTTTTTAATTATAACCATAATCTAGGAATTCAGAAATTTCTAGTAAGTTAAGGATTTTTACAGTCAATTGCCACTTAATATTTTTATTTTTGATTTTTTTTACATTGTTAATACTTAATGTTAACGTTTAAATAAAAAATTAAATATAAACTTAAGAAATAAAAATAATTTAATGATATCAAAACTAGGGAACTAATTATCTTGGATTCATGGAATGAATCTAAAAAAAAAAAAAAAACTTAATTGACAAAAACAAAAGGAGAAAAGAAACAAAAAGTGACAGAAAACTTCCATGAATAGGTTAATCACATTCTGGTTTTATCTGACAGAAGAGATTGGTTTCATGTTATCAATCAAAGTTGAAATATGAATAAATTAAAGCAAAATCCATTTCTCTGGTAATCTGGATCTTATATATGATTGCCAATCTTTTTTTTTATACCACTTTTTAGAAAAGAAAATTGAAAATTTGAATATTGAACTTAATTCAGTTGAATTATATAATCATTTTTAAGAGATGATATTTGATAAGTATAAGATTCAATTCCCGATTCCTATAACCTCTTCTCATATTCTCAAACTATAATTTCTTTTATACTAAAAAACTATGAAGTATTATTATCAAATTTGTCATATTAACTTGATAATCGAGCTCGATCCCTTGATATCTAGTAAATGGAAGCATATGACTTTAGAATTATAACAAAAAAGAATGTATAAAACATAGAATTAATTTTATTATTCATAAGTTCAGACTGGTTCACTGGTACTTCAGTCAAGACATCAGCTTATTTGCCATGTTGCGTGCTTTGCACAAGGCCTCTAAAGGTTCAGCTTTAGGCATAGTCACACCTTTGCCTTCAGTCATGTCAATTTCCTTTTCACCAACTCTTTTCCACTCAAAGCACTGAATCACTGACCCCAAAACCAAGCCAACAGCACGGCGAGCTAGATCCATTCCCGGGCAAGACCTCCTTCCCATCCCAAATGGCATTAGCTAATAATTAGTTTCATGATCAATTTCTCCATGTCCAAACCTGTCAGGCTTAAAACTTGTTGGCTCATCCCACAGCTTGGGGTCCCTGTGAATTGCCCATGCATTGACTAACAACATAGTGTCCTTAGGAATGTGATACCCTCCTAGGGTGCTATGATCCGAGCATCCATGGGGGAATAAGAGTGGTGCTATCGAGTTTAGTCGAAGGGTCTCAGAGATTACGTTTTGTAAATAATTTAGTTTGCGTAGATCATGAACTTCAGCTAGCAATTTGTCTCGGCCAACAAGGCAGTCTATCTCAGCTATAGTCTTTTCCAATGCATTTGGATTGTTGAGTAAATTGGACATGCTTCATTCTACCGTTGACATTATTGTATCGATGGATGCATTTAGCATGTCCTGGGCATTATCAAAACAAACACATTAAAAATATTTTTAATGGTTGCTTAATAAAAAACACACATATCTTGAATGATTGATGCATTTAAAGATAATGAGTTATTTTACTTATACAAAAATCATGAATGATTGATGCATGTTACTCTAGATTGTGCCAGTCACTTGAACAAAAATAATAAATATAAAAAAAGCAGAATGTGACTAAGTACCATCATCTGGGCTTTGATGTTTTGATCAGTGTAATACTGAGGCTGTGATTCTTGCAAAGAAAGCAAGTGGCTGATCATGGTGCTTTCCCTCTCAAAATCACCTTTATTCATTCTATGCTCATCAATCAAATCTTGCAAGAATGCATCTGTTTCTTTGAAAAGTCTCACTGTATTCTTCTTGAATCCTTGAAAATCAATCCACTGCAATGAAGGGAAAAAATCTCCTACATTTCCTGAGACTCCCATCTGAAAAAGATCTTCTACAAGCTTCTGTAGTCTTTTTCCTTCTAGTTTTCCTGTCACTTGTTCTCCATTATTGTATTGTTTTCCTGCAAAAATTCTGATATTGAATATGAATTCTGACAACATTGGTTTCAACTTTACCTTGACGAAACTATCATCCTGGCTAGAAACAACATTGTACAATTTTTTCAGTAAAATCCTGGCTTCGTCCATCCGAATTGCCGAAGACAATTTCAAGCAAGTTGGAGAGAGTATTTCATGTCTGAATATACGACGAAGGTTGCGCCAATGGTCACCATATGGAGCTAAGCCTACATTGATGTAGTTGTAGCCAACATACTTGCCTGCCCAAAAGAGAGGGCGGTTAGCAGAAATGATTTCGTTTTTGGTGAAGCATTCTTCCACGGCGGAGGGTGATGACACGACGACGGCGAGGCGGGAGCCGAGCTGGAGGGAGAAGATTGGACCATGGTTTTGTGAGAGGGTGAAGATGCATCGGTGGAGAGGTTCCTTGAGGAGATGGAGGTGGCCTAGGCTTGGAAGTGCAAAAGGACTTGGGGGTAGGTTCTTGTGTTTGGTTCTTGTTCCAAGCAAGAGCTTGATAATAAGGATGGAAAGAAGAATAAGCCATGAATATAGTGCAATTTTGTCCTCCATCCTAAAAATGCGATGGTTCTGGCAATTGCTATATGCAGCACTTGCAATCCTTTTATTCAAAGAAGGTTCATGCAAAAATTAAACATAAAATGAAAAATTTATAGTTTAGTTTAATTGGTTTATGCGACTATAATTAAAAAATGATATATAATATATTTAGAATTCAAATATCAATACTTGTAATTTCTTATTTTATGTCAAGATTGTAATCTTTTTTATATAAAAAATTATGAAAACAAAAAAAAAAGAAGCTACCCTTTCCTTTTCTTTTAATTAATAGTACATTTGCAGAAATAACGCATATAATGAGAGTTTGATGAGATTGAATTTGATTTTATTGTTTAAAAAATTCAAGTAAAAGATTGGAATATATATAGTTGACCTCACAAATTGTTTTTTTGTTTTATAAACTTACCATTTCGAGCTAGTTTTCACGTAAATGAAGCTTATGGCAATAAAAAATATAGCTTATGTCTCCAAGGTGAAAATTTGATTGATTTTGTTCATGGATTGGCAGGATTGCTTTGGAATTCTCGAGATTTGTTATGAATTCTTAATTACTCTTATTTTGTGGCAACTGGTAATAGTATAGCTGCCAAGTTGGGTGCCCTTAGTAAAGGTTTACCTTTGGGTATGTTCATATAAGATCTTTCCCAATCTATTGTGCCAATTGTCTTCATACAAAACACTTTTTAACTCAAAGCATCAAGGCGAACTTTTAAGTTTATTCTAGATGGTTCATTCATTTTAATATAAGATTGAAGTTCGATTTTTAATTCTTGTAAATTTCATTTTCATAATTTTAATTGAAAAATTGATAAAAAAATAAATTATAAAAAAAATATAGGCATTAATAAGCTTACAATGAAATATATTTTTCTTTAAAAATAAAGTGAGAATTCATATTTTAAAATTCACTTTTACCATTTTTTTTTTAATTTTAAAAGCCTATACGTGTAGTTTTATTTAATTTTATTTTAAATGTCAATATTCCAACTTCAGAAATGTCTCCAATCGTAAACTTAAATCAACAATCCTTTTGTTTTTAGAAATTTCAATAGTTAGGATGCGGGATAGGTGGAGCATTTTTCATTCTCAATTTTTTTTATATTATACTCATCCTTCTACCTATTTTCAATGAGTATTTCAAATTTACCTACATTCTAATTTTTTTGTTTTTGTATTTAATGGGTATGAATAATCTTTGTTTCCATGTATTTTAAAAAAATAAAAAATATTTTTTACTTTTTTTAAATTTTATTTTTCACATATAAGTAATTTTTTTTATAAATATATATACAAAGGGAAAATGAAAAAAAGTCAAAATTGATGGGAAAATATGCATAAAATTATTGTACATATTAATTTATTTTATATTCATTGCATCAAGTTTTTTAATTAAAGTAAAATCAATTGAATTTATTTTTTTTCTTTTTAGAACAATATATATTATATAATCCATTTATATAATCATCGTAATTAATTATGAATATCAATATAATAATGCTAGTTTTCTAATTTTTTTTTTCAACAACAAAGACATAAATTTAGTATGAGATTCTGCACACTTTCATTTTATTTTTCCATCATACATTGACACTTTCATAGTTTTCAACTGCATGAAAACAATTGTATTTACAATATTGAATTAGTTGCATGCAAGATTCAATCATTATGTAGATGAAACTAAAAGAGTAAAATACATACAACAAACAGATTGATAATAAAAATAACTTGGATCTTCTTCAATATTCATTCGATTATCGAAGCATAAGCAACAATAGGGCACCTCACTTGATGCAGGCCATCATTCCAGGTCAAAGAACAAGAGATAATAGAGTTGCCAACTTCAGCTCTAATAGTCACAACAAAGGATTCCTTTTGGCCAAGAGAATTGAAAGAAAGTGCACTTGGTTGAACTTGGATTTTAAGTCCTGGTGCAGCCCTAACAACTGCCTTGTAAGTTGACACAGCTGAACCAACATTTTTTACCGTCCCATGAAAGTGTCTAGTGATAGATTTTCCAGGAGTAGCAGATAATGCAAAGGAAGGGTAGTTTAGATCCCACACTGTTCCATCTGTTTCTTCAGAACAACTGCTATTATTTCCAGTTCTGAGCTGTAGATATGCAGGGCTATATCCTCGTCCACACAAAAATTTAACATAATCAATCTTCCCGGTATCATATATCAATCCGGGTTGGGCCGGTAGTGCAGGATTTATGTGACCTGCCCCGAACGCAAACTCACCTTCAATGTTGTTCTCAGCACTCACTGGAAAAGCTGCAAAAAATTAGATGGATTCTACTTAGATGTGAGAATTCAAAAGCTCTTTGATAAACATTTCATGTCTACATATGGCCGTTTTCAAAATGCAATTTTGATCTTGCATAAAACTAATACCTGTTGTCATTAGAGCAGACTTAATGGCAGCAGGAGACCATGTCGGATGAAATGACTTAACATAAGCACCTGCCCCAGTTGCATGTGGACAAGACATGGATGTGCCAGAAACAATATTGTATGGAACTACTCTTGCATCACCTTCGGTTGCTGTCACAGTGGTATTTCCAGACCATGCAGCCAAAATATCAACCCCAGGTGCTGTAAGATCAGGCTGCCTCAAATCAAGAAATTAGAACTTAAAAGGAAGGAAATTTAACAGAAAATGGAGAAAACTATTTCATTTACCTTGAGGATATCTGCTGTGATAGGGTTAGGCCCTCGAGATGAAAATGAAGCAAAGTACGGGGCAAACTGATTATATTCTTGGATGCTCTTGTATATTGTTGCAGTTGGGTTTCTAATCAAAGTAATGCAACTAAATTAATAATATTCGGCCTCTGATTAAACTTTTACGGATAAATATTATATAGAGAACTTGGCATATACTCTGTTGAGTTAACGTAGTTGAAAACAGTTCTTCCATCATCCATGTTCAAGTTGGAAAGAGGTAGAGGGTAACTGAATTCATTATCTTTGTTTCCTTCATATTGAAATACAGCACCAACAGCTCCTCCCTCCATTGCACCTTCAGCATTGCTGTAATCTTCGCAAAAAACAATATTTCCTTTCACTAATGTTTCGTTCAATGACCCTGGCAAGCAATACCTGCAATCCATAACGAATTTTTCGACATCAAGATAACATTCATTAATGTAGCATAAGGTCTGCATTTTGCAATCTCAATGCTCAATGCTACATGGAATCCTGGGAAACAAAACCTTGTGAAATGTCCAGGGCATCTCCACCATAGATGAAAGGGTACATTTTTCCATCGAGATCAAATGTATTTATAGATGTTCCCTACATTAATCATATATAAAACTGGTTAATTCAAGAGTTGGCATAGGAGTAGCAGAAATGAATCCCCTTAATTACTTCATAAATTTCACCATTACCGAGTTTCACCTTCCTCACGAACTTTCTATCTATGGTACTAGCAGCTACAGATAGAGACCAAGGTGAAAGATTCACAATTGATGCAGGATCAGGACCATTGTTACCAGCAGAGTTGGACGTCAGGATCCCATTCTTCATTGAATGGAAAGCTCCAATAGCAATGGAGTTTTCAAAATAATCGGATGCAAAGGAACCCCCAACTGAAAGAGAGATAATGTCAACACTATCGGCTATTGCATCATTAAATGCTGCAAGCATGTCTGCATGATGGCAACCATCAGACCAACATATCTTGTACACTGCAATGCGGGCAGATGGAACCCCTCCACGAGCCATCCCTTCGGCAAGGCCATATAAACTTGCCTGGCTAACTAAGCCACCTGCAGCTGTTGATGCAGTGTGACTCCCATTACCATCTGAGTCTCTTGGAGATTCGAAATCATCTGAACCGAATTCTCCATCAGCCCGGTAGTATCTAGGATCTAGCTCCAATTATTTTCCTGAAAGGGATTATGAAAGACCAATCAACATTTGATAAATGATTTTTATCTGCTTATGTGTGTTATGATAAAGCTTTGTACAATTATTTTTACTTGTTGCAAGTGAAATTAGATGACTTTTGGCAAGTGTCCTTCCATTTTTCAGGAAGTTGACCAAATCCTGTGTCGTTAGAACTTTCAGATTCTGGCCATATCCCTGTGTCAAGCATTCCAACAACAATATCATTCTCAATAACTGATCTTTTCACTTTTTTGGAGAAGACCATGAATTCCCATGACCTTGATGTGTGGAGCTGCTTCTTTTGGAACACAGAGGCAATCCCTTCCTTTCCTGAAGAAAAATATTTCCAGTCACCTTTTTGGATAGCCGCGTGATCTATTGATAAAACGTTGAATATTTACTCCCACTGCATCCCAGTTGAAATTCCAAAAGCCTCAATTATTAAAAAAAATAACAAAAAAAGGGAGTTCTTTCCATAATTTCACCAAAAAATAATATTTAAATCTATTAAAGAAGCATCTCAATGTCAGAGAACTCTCAGTTTCTCTGCCTCCTCCTCGGTCAACTTGGCTGCAAATCCATTGAAGCTCCTATGGTAGCTATAGAGCAAAATGTCTGATGCAGCACTTCTGAATGCAATTCACAAATAGAAGTAATTATATATGAAATGGTGAATCAAAGTTGAGTAAAACTTGCATTCAAATGCAAGGAAAATAAATGACAATTGACAAACCTGGGAACAATATTCTGAAGCAAGCTGGTGTGAAGGCTTGCAGCAGAGACCTCACCCTTTGGAAGGTCATCCATGTAAACAATGTAGACCTTGTTCAACAAAACAATTAGACGTATCAGAACTAATTCTAATTCCTAAATCAACCAAATAAACTCGGGTTTCATGGAAAACTCTGTTTGCCTGTCTCTCATCAGAGGCTCCATGGCAACCAACAAGCGTGCTGACAGTGAATCAGATGAGCATAAGCCATGTCAAAGGAGAAGTCTGGACCACCATTGGCAAGTTTTGTAGTATGAATAAGCTCCATTGGAAGGGGCTATACATAAGCATTGATTAATTGTACTAGGAATGAGCTCCATGGCTTTAATTTCTGAAACAAACTAATCATTGTTAAGCTCGCAAATGGAAGAAAGGTGGCCATGGCCGGCTTTTACTACTTATGAAACAGTGTTATTTCTGCCAAAAGTGCTGATTACAACAGAAATTATTCAAATGTTCATTTTTGTCGCATATAATTGGCATTTGAATCGAACCGTTCAAAACATGTAGTACATATTGTTTGGATTAAGAAACTTATAACAAAGTACTGTAAGTGCATTATTGAGAATGGGTGGATTTGGATATGTACTCTTGCTCTTGCATCAAACTTTCTCTCAAGTGCATATTTCCACTGTTTCTTAACTCTTGGGGATTAATTTTCTCTCTTTCATGTGTGAAAAATAGTAAATATGGTGGAGTTTTATTTTATTTTATTTGCATTTTTGACCAATTAACCATTTCAATATTTGATTACTACATATCAATATAAACTACCATACGCCACTGTTTCTTAGAGAATTTTTTGGGTAGGGAGAGCCTACAGTTTTCGAATAAGGGATGGATTCATAGTTTTGAGATAGATAAGGGATTACATAAATCTATTGACCAAAGTTTAGATTAATTGTTTAAATCAACGATTGTCAAAGGTGTTCATAATTGGGTCAAGCTGAGTTCATATTTAATATTAAGAGCTCATATGCTTGTTCCAATTAGGCCTGATATTTTGAGCTTCAATTTTTTTTTTAATTTTGCTTAAATTAAAAAAATAAATATCAAATTTACCCATTAAATTTAATTTATATAATAAAAAATTTTAAATTTTTTAAAAAAAATAAAATATAAAAATAAAAATTTATATATATTTATACAATTATAATATTTTAATTATTTATATTTATTTGAGCTGGGTTGGGCTGGGTTAAGATTTTAATTCTTTTGTTTAAGGCTTAATTGTTCAAGAGTCAACTTAAAATTTAAACAAATTTAAAAATTATATCCAAACTAATTTAATAAATTTTAATTTTTTGTTTAAATTTTTTCAAAATTTGATTGAACCTTTGAATTTAAGCGGATAATTTAACCCTGAACTGGTCTATCGGCTACATGAACCACTTTTTCTGGAGATAATTTGAACATTCAAAAGTTTGTTATAGTTTCAAACTCCACGACCTTAAGCTGATTTAATATGGGATCAGGATCAAAATTCATGGTAAGGAGCAGATGAGAATTGAAATGCAAAGGCTTTTTGATTGAAATTTCTAGACATACATCTCTACTTTGGGTGTACGAGTTTGTAGTATGTGTTTTTTCTTTCCATCGGGAGAAACAAGGAAAAAAAAAGAAGTAAAATCAGAAGAAATTAGTTAAGCCTTTCAATCATTCGATGTCCCATGGCAGCTAACAAGCATGAGACAAAGTAAAACTGCAGGTTAGGATGAACCATGTAAAACGAGAGCTCTAATTGCAAATATCATAAGCAATATAATCAAATTTCATTATTAATTATAAGTGAAAAATATAATCAATAACATTTTATTTATCCAAATATGAAATAAGAAATATTGTAATATTTTTTAGTATTATATAATAATAAAATAATATTAACTGTAGTAATATTTATAAGAATTTAAAATCTATTAGAATTCTTACGTCGTTGTACAAATTGGATATATTTGATTTTTTTTTTTTTGAAAGATGATATATTTGGGTAAGTTAACTAACTGATTGAAGTTAACAAGAATTGTATAAACTAATTATAGTTATACATTGACCAAAAAATTAATTAAAATAACAAAAAATTTTCAGCTATTTGTTTTTATAAATTTGATAATTTATGTATTTTAATTTTTTTTGAACTTATGTATTCATGTTTGTTTATTTAATATTTAATATATGTAAAATATAAAAATTATAATATTTACACGTAAAACAATAAATATTTTTTAATAACTTTTTATAAAATTTTAAGTCGTGTATTTTTCGTTTTTATGTGTTGAATTCCTCTCTCATGTCATGCTTATTCTACTTTTTCGTAAAAAAGTATAATATTATTTGTTATTATACTGGTAAACAAAATCTATTAATTTATGTTCTTCTGAATTTTCTTTTTACCTTTTATCCGAGAGATTAGTGTGATGAAAGAAGGTATTAATGGTGGCTCTGTATTAGCAAAGCCTAGGGTGCATCGGATGATCTCCAAGTCCAAGGAAGAAGAAGAAGCATTCCTGAAGTCGCTTCCGTAGGGTTATCGATTCAAGCCGCTTGATTTTGAGCTTGTTGATTTTTATTTGAGGAGGAAAGTTTACAATCAACCGTTGCCACAGAATAGAATCAGGGAGGTTCAACTCTATAACTATGATCCTGATACCCTTACAGGTTTCTATTTCATACCCTCGTTTTCTTTAGGGTTTTCTTGAAATCAGAAGATTGCAGGTGTTGAAGAAAAAAAAAATCGAGAGAGAAACTATCTTTTCTAGATGATTGTTGCATGATTTTTTTTAGTAGAGAGCTGTTTATTCTGATAAGTTGAGATAATTTCATGCAACTATTGATATGTTAATATTTCATGTCTCACTCGTTTTATCACATGAAATATTCGATACAATCCTGATGGAAATTGAAGAAAATCTAAGCAGGATATAGTATATATATGTATAGTTTCCAATTCTATAGCAGTTTTTATAATGAAGGGTCTTTTTTCTTTGTCTTTGAGAATAGAGATCAGTAATAATAAGTCATCAAATGGAGTTGTGAATGAGTGGTATTTCTTCACTCCAAGAGACCGCAAATACCGCAATGGCACAAGACCAGAGAGAGGAGCTGGCGATGGATTCTGGAAGGCAACTGGAGCTGATAAGCTTGTCAAGTGTAAAGGAAATTTAGTTGGATTCAAGAAGACTTTAGTCTTCTGCAGGGGGAAGCAACCTCACGGTGTTAAGACGAATTGGATTATGCATGAATATGTATTAAGTAATCCTCCACCAAGAGAAAGAGCTAGTAATGATGACATGAGGGTAACCTTTTCTTCTTCTTTTTATGTTGCTTTAGTTCTGAATTATACTTGTATCTAGCATATATGTGATAGACATAGTCTAGCTTTGTTAATTGTATCTTTATTTATTATTGCTTATCACTTAATTAATGTTTTTTTTTTGTTCCAGCTTGATGATTGGGTACTGTGCAGAGTGTATAAGAAGCAGAAGGATGCAAAGCCAAAACCTCAAACCCCTCAGCAGGGTACTGATAAAAAACAGGAGGGAGCTGAAGTTGCAATTCCAGCTTACACTGAAACCAAGAAGCAAGAATATGGGATTTTACCTCTATCTGATCAACAGTTTCAAGTTGAAGACTTCAATATGCTGCCACAACAAACTTATCCAATGCCTTTTTACCACAATATATATCATAATTCTTCATCTGGAGGACTCCCAAAGTTGCCCGAATCTTTTGATACTATGCTGGAACCTGACTCAACCATATTTTCTCAGCAGGCTGCTGTGTCTGAATATGGTAATTTTATACCAACAGCCGTAGATATGTCACCAATTCCTTCTGATCAGTTCCATTCCATGGGCCAAGATAATTTTAACATACAGCAGCAGCAGCAGCAGCAGCAATTTTCAGATTTCGCCAATAATTTTGAGTTCACAGCTGATGATAAATTCCTTTTGGATGAGGACTTTGGCTTACCAGATATATATAGAGATTTGTAGCACTGTAGCCAAAACAGTAGGGTTTGAATTTTTTTTTTTTTAATTTTCTTGATAGATATGGTTTGAACTTTGGGCAATGGAAGTTTTGCCCTATTGGCATTTCATTTTAAGCAATTTAGGTTATTAGGTATGAAATTGTATGGTTTGGCTGGCTTATTAAGACTTTAGGTTTAGAGCTTGTTAATTTTAGCTACTTGGTATGTATATTAGGCAATTCCAGCAGTAATTTGACTGAATTCTCCAAGTCCAAGTCCAAGACTAAACAAATTTTTATATTTTTAGGATGCATTCTTTGTTGCAAGTGAACGTGTGGGGTGCTGCTTGGCAAATTCCTTTGCTATTAAAACTTTCAGATTTGGGCCAAATTTTGGAGTCTAAAATTCCAATCATAACATTTCTTTTCCAAAGCCGCTCTGGCAAATTGTTGGTTGAAAATAGTGTTTTAATGTTCAATAAACACAAGTATTTTAACAGTCTCTTCTACAATAATTTTTTATGTATATGGATTTTATAGAGAAGAGAAGTAATTATAGAGTTTTAGTATCCATAGAAAGCAGTAAAGCTGATACAAAACAAACAAGGCTGCAGAAAGCAGCAACAAGCCAACAAGGAAACGATTGTCCACTATATAAGCAGGGATTTACTCAACCCCCAAGAATTACATAGTTCCTTATTTACTTGAGTCCCCAGAGTCATTAGAGTACAGCTATTTGTAAGATATTATGATATTGAAATAAATACAACGACGGGACTCCTCACCATGTGCACACCATCATCCCATTCCAAAGAAGCAGAAACTATAGATTTATCAGTTTTTCCTTCAATTGTTAATACAAATGATAGCTTCTGCCCCAGAGATGTGAATGACAAAACATTTGGATTAACTTGTATCTTAAGTGCTCCTGTTGGGACAGTCACTTTTGCTCTATATATAGACATTGGTGATCCCACATTTGTGACTGTCCTGTTGAAGGCATGGTGAATAGGTTTCAAGGGTGAGCTAAAAAGAGCAAAAGAAGGGTAGTTTAGATCCCAAACTGTTCCATTGGTAGCTTCAGAACAAGTAGAATTATCGCCGGTTACTAATCGTAGAAATCGAGTGCCATATCCTTGTCCACATAAAAATTTTATGTAGTCAACTTCCTCAGAATCATATAGTAGACCAGGATTGACAGCCTTGGTAGGATTCAAATTGCCTGAGCCATACGCAAATTCAGCGTCCAAGTTAATGCTGGAACTCATAGGGTAGGCTGCAAAGAACATTGCGATCAGAAAAATTAACTACAGTCACAAAAAAAAAAAATTGTAGTTCAGGGAATTAATGTAACAAGTCATGGCCATTACCTGTGGTCATGAGGGCAGATTTAATAGCACCAGGGGACCATGTGGGATGAAATGATTTAACATAGGCAGCTGCTGCAGCAACATGTGGGCAAGACATTGATGTTCCTGAGATTATGTTGAATGGCACGAATCTATTATCGCCTGTAAATTGAGAAACAGGGGAAACTAAAGACCATGCAGCTAGAATGTGAACCCCTGGTGCAGACAAATCTGGCTGCAATTATTAACAACAATATAATGTAATAATCAGTCGTATATAGAATGGTATACGTACAGAAAGATTAATTTTTCATCAAGTTACCTTGAGTATGTCAGGTGTGATTGGATTCGGACCTCTTGATGAGAAAGAGACTATATAAGGAGCAAGTGAGTCATTAGCCTCATTACTCTTATATATAGTTGCAGTTGGGGTACTGTAATTTGTTTTAAAAATACATACTCAAGTGTTAGATGTCTTCAGTTACAATAGAAAGGGGTGTTAAAACTTTGTTGCTACCTTGTCAAGTTTACATATTGAAAAATCTTTTCACCATCGACTAGATCAACGATAGATGCAGGCAAAAGATAGAAGTCAGCAGAATCATATGGACCCTGGTCTCGCATCACTGCACCAACTGCACCAGCAAAAAGAGGTCCTCTCCCATTGAGTGCTGCATCACAAAGAACAATTTTGCCCTTCACCAAATTCTGGTCTAGTGAATTCGTAAAGCAATACCTGTACTTCAAGAACCAACCCGTAATCAGACTCATAAGTTAGATGTTTCTCATACTTTTATTTCCAGTTAGGAAAGGAAATTTCTAACCAAATCTGTTTTTCTCACCTTTCATTTGAGTTTGGATATTAGTAGTATTTTTATTTAGTGATGATGCCCATATTAATTTGAAGCTTCTAAAGCCTAATTTATTATTGATTTTTTTTAAGAAAATGGCTCAGTTTGGATCGAACCTGGACGAACGCCCCGTATAATTTGCAGTAGTGTTGGGTGCATCACCGCCATAAATGATAGGGTACATTTCGTTCTTGAGATCAAATGTATTTATTGATATTCCCTGGACACATGCCAGATAAGCAAATAAGTATTGAAACCAAAGGAATTATAGTTGCAATATCTAACTACTTTTCATTAAATGGAAATTCAATTGTGGTTGTTTATAGCTTAATCGGTTACTTAATAGTTATACTTCTTGTTTCACTTCCTATCATCTTGAACTGATATTAATGGTATTACCTCATAAATATTATTGTTTCCAAGCTGCACCTTGGTGAAAAATTTGCGGTCTATGGTGCTAGCAGCCACAGAAAGGGACCATGGTGAATAATTTGAGATGGTTGAACGGTCGGGGCCATCATTACCTGCAGAGGTTACAGTCAATACACCATTTTTCATGGCATGAAAGGCTCCGATTGCAATAGAATCTTTGAAATAGGGTTGTCCTGATGATATTCCAACTGAAATAGATATAATGTCAACCCCATCGGAAATTGCATCATCAAATGCTGCAAGAATGTCAGCATCAAAACAACCATCTGACCAACAAATTTTGTACACAGCAATACGCGCAGATGGAACCCCTCCTCGGGCTGTTCCTGAACCAAAGCCATACAGGTTTGCCCCATTAACTAACTTCCCAGCTGCCGTTGATGCAGTATGAGTACCATGACCATCAGAATCTCTTGGAGAATTAATGTCATTTGGGACAAAAAACCCAGAGCTGCGGTAATATTGTCCACCTATGATCTTACTGCATTTGAATATACAGCAATGTTAGACAATTCAAGCACTAATTTGATTGATTCTCCAAGACAGCAAACAAATTTTTGTAATGCATAGTACTTGTTGCAAGTGAAATTGCCTGCTGCTACTTGGCACCTGCCTTTCCATTTGCTGGGAGGTGGACCAAGTCCTTTGTCATTAAAACTTTCAGATTCAGGCCAAATTCCGGTGTCAAAAACTCCAATGATAATATCACTTTCCAAAGCTGCTCTTTCAACTTGTTGGGAGAAGCCAATAAAGTCCCATGACTTTGTTGTATGAAGATTTCTTTTTTCATTTGGAAACACAGATACTATGCCTTCCATTCCTAAAATGTCCAAAGATGGATTAATCCGTTTCAAGAAAAGAGATGATCATGGCGAAATCATGCTCACTTACCAGCCATTTTTTGTGCTTCTTCCTCGGTTAGCTCCACCACGAACCCATTAAAACTCTTTTTGTAGCTATAGATCACTGACTTTGTAAAAAATTGACTGCATCATTTCCATTTGCATAGTCAACCTCAATATACTTGAACAATTCTTTGTTTCATACTGTCTGGTCTTACTTGCAATATATTATTGTTCATGCTTTCTTTCTAATAAATTTGAAATTGCTACATTAGACTGATTCAATAGCTGGAGTACTCGTCCAAACTCAAAAGCTCGCTCAAATTTTAAGAGGGCTTTAATAAGAAAAATTTTGAAACTTGAAATATTGAGTCAGACCAGGTCGAGTTGAGTTTAGATAAACATATAAGTTATTAATACTAAACATGAGTCTGACTCAAACCCGATTCGACTCAACTCATGAACATCTCTAATTAGAATTTGGAAAGTAGCCGTTATCTTTAACTTTTTCTCCTTCAGAAAATGAAATACAAGAGAGTATCATGACTTGAACCAAGAATAATATAACAGAGCTTTGCCTTGGTATTATTTCTTATTAGATTTCTTGTTCAACTTTATATTAATGGGAGTAGACAATTATTTGTATCAAAGCAAACTGCCTCCAAATTTACTAGTTTTCTTTTCAATTGTTTGTGCGAAATTGCCTATGAACTCCAAGTAAATTCTTACTACTTGATCACTGATAGCAATCAAACCAGCCTAATACATTGATCTGCATTTCTATTCATTTTTAGTCCCACAAATGGTGCAAATTATTTTCAATGCAAATGTGAGCAATTGGTATTTGCTTATACCTGCCAAAGGCATCTTGTAGCATTCTGCTATGAAGCAAGGATATGGAACTTCCATCGTTAGGGCGGTCGCCCATGTAGACAATATAGCTCTGCAAGTTCAAAAGTACAAAAATGAAATGCATCAGCCATGAACAAATTTGTCCAGATAAGGTTAAACAACTTAAAACATATTCCGTGATCATCAAACCAGGAAAGAATGATAAAAAAATGACTTAAAAAATATGCATATATATAAATATAGGAACAATCCAATTGATTCATTTACATAAATATTGCCTTTTTATTGGTATTGGATGGAGAATGATCGGATGCTGCTCTGCTAGTAAGCAAAGCCAAGAGAAGGCCATGGAGGAGAAGGCACTGAAGAAGATATCGTCTGCCCTTCATTGAAATAATGATAAAATAAAAAACATTTCCAAGTTCTATGTTGGAAAATGTGTTTGTCCAAGTATCAGTATGAGCTATGCACATTTATACATTCAACAAATTAATGAGCATGTTTTTTGGTACATTGCTCATGAACGCGTTATTCCACTTATAATTTTTTTTTTTTTTTTTTTGTGGTTATGAATATCCAAAGCCTCACCACCATTGATTTAGATTTTGTTTTTTTAGACATTAAATAGGAACTTGGAATCGTCACTTTGGGTTCACGTGGGTGATGTAAGCACTTGACCTTCACTTAAGACTTTTTAGCAAAGAATTTTTTTAATCGTGAATTCGAATTGAATTAAATTTAATTTGATATTTTTTAATAATTAATAATATTAAAAAATTTTAAAATTTAATTTAAATCGATCATTTTGGACTCCCATCATGTCATAATTGCTATTATAAGGTGTGATAGTAATTCATCGTCTTGTCAAATCAATTTTAATGTTTTAAGAAATTTTTATTCTATTGTTTTATGATGTATCTATCTTTTCATTTATTGCAAAATTTTCATTGGAGGAAGGTTTATTTGCGGGAGTGTTTTTCTCGCTTTATTTATATAATTGGTATTAATAATTTATATATTTATTTAAATTTGATTTAAAATAAAATTTTAAATTTTAAAATTTTATTTAAATTAAAAAATAAATTTTAAATTTATATATTAAATTTAATTTAATTAATAAAAAATTAAAAAAATAATTAAATTTAATTTAATAAAATTATATTTAATTCACATATATATAAAAATTAAAAAAATTATATAAAAACATAAATATAATATATATAATTTTTATTTTTAATTTATATATATAAATTTATTTATATATAATTTATATATATAAATAAATAATTTATATATACGTGAATTCGAATCAAATTCAGATTTTAAAATTTTTATTCAAAATTTAATTTAAAATTTAAACAGATTAAAAATTATCTTTAAATTTGTTCAATAAATTTTAATTTTTTATTTAAATTTTTTAAAAATTTAAATAAATTTTTAGATTTAGACGAATAATTTGATGCTTAAACAAATCTATCTACAATGTTATTGGTCGTAGCATGAATATAGCAGCTTTCGTAAAACAAAAAATGACATTGACAAAGCAGTCATAGACTCTGATTTTTTGGTTTGTATTAAATGTTGGTTCATGCATGCTTGCAAGAAACCGGTTTGATCTAGTTTTACTTTGTTCTAACAACTGTTTGACATAGACAATAATATCCAGAGACAAATTAATAATGAAATTTTTGACAGGCCAAAGGGCCATGAAGGTGTAATTCAATCATTTGCAATTATCATGATCACTTTTTTATTAGAGTGGCCGAATTTAGCCGGTTAGATCCCATTGAAAGACCGTTTTAAGTGCCTTTTAATCCGCTAATCTGTTTGCTTTCTTTGGCTATGGAAAGCAATGTCTCCTCTCCTTCTCCTGAGGAGCCTTTCTCTCTCTCTGAGCAAGAACTTTCAGCAAAACAAACACCAAGTTCTAGAATTTCACTAATCACCCTTTGCTATCAATAATTAATATTAATCATTCATCATTTTATGGTTAGTTTCTTCTCTTCTTTCACACCTTATTTGTTTCTCAAGAACAGGAAAAAAGGAAAGAAACAGAAGCATTTCTTTTTCTCTTCATTTCATTGGAAATAAATAGGTTCTTAGGATTTGGTTTTCCGATTTCTTACATGAAGAAATTCAGGATACCGGGTAATGGTGGTTAAGCCAAATTTGGATTTTTTTTTTTGTACAAAAGAGGTCGAGGGAATAGGATTGTAAGTATTGATGTTCGAATCTTAAACTTATTAGATATCATCTGACTATATCAATCGATTAAATTAAGTTCTTAATTTTAAATTTGGATTGTTTGATATAATAAAAATTAATTATTATTATTATTTTTTGGATGTAGCAGGTTTTGAAAACCATAAAAGACAAGTGTAAATGGCATATAGAGTGGATCATGAATATGATTATCTATTCAAGATTGTATTGATAGGAGATTCAGGTGTGGGAAAATCTAACATTCTTTCAAGATTTACAAGAAATGAGTTTTGCTTGGAGTCCAAGTCAACCATTGGTGTTGAATTTGCAACAAGGACTCTTCAGGTTGGCTTTTCATATACATTAAATTTAATTATCTTTTCCATATACGGCTTATTTGCTCAATGTTGTTCTACTCACCATTGCTGCATCATTTATTCATTGTGTGATTCTGATATTTATATGTTCTTACAAATTGACAAATTGACAAGGTTGTATCATTTATGAATACAAATTGACGAGAAAAATGTCTAAAAACCAGGTGTTTTTTTTTTTTACCGTTGATGAAGGAGGGAAAATGGTGTCAAAAATCCCACTTGTGGATGAAGAAGAAGAAGAAGAGTCCTTGGGACCAAAGAGATGATCCAAAGAAACAGATGATGATGATGATGATGAAGAAGAAGAACTACTCACTTGCCTTTTGTTTTCCATACCAGAAAAAGTAAAACTTTTTTTCTGTTTTGTTTTTCTTAAAAGCTTTCTTTGTCAACCAACGAACAAAACTACTTTGATAGATCTTAACAGAAACGACCCTAAAAAAAAACCAAACAAAAAGGATGCTTGCAGTGGATAAAAAAACAAACAGATAGACTAAAGAAGGCAGATAGAGCAGCAATGGAAAGCAAAGCAAAACAGAACGAGAAAGCTACAGGGAAGGAGAGCACGTGAAGAATGTTGATTTGAGGAGATATCGTTTGTTGGCAATCTGTCTAAGCTATTTATAGGCCCAAGAAAGAGTTGAAAGTCTTCAGGAGTCAAGGAAAAACCAAGGCTAAAAACCCATGTGAAGCTATTCCTTTCGTGTCTGTTTTTTGGCACAAGGATGCACCAGTCAACACCCAAGTGGATATTTCTTTTGCCTCAAATCCAACCTTTGCTTGCCATGTGTTTCCTGGCGTATTTCTTTGACTTTTGGTGTTTTGGATTGTTTTGGGATTTTGACAGAGAATAAAGAGAAAGAGACAAAGAAAAAAAAATTTAAAGGTTTTTCTATGTTATATATATATATATATATATATATATATATTGAAAATATTGCTCTAGTTGAGTTTTTGAATATCAGAACATCTCCATTACTCGATTCAATATTTTCCCTTTTTTATAATATTTAAAGTTATAAAAAATTGAATCTTATTAAAACCCTAACATTTTTATCTATAAATCACAATTGTTTGACAATTTACTTTTTCATTTAATTTAATTTTTTATTTAAAATTAATAAAGTACAAAAAAAAAGAGAAAAGGGTGTATTTGCTTTTGTTCTTTAGTAAAATCAAGTCGCCTATTTAAATCTATTAATTTAACATGGATCTCATTTATAATATTATTTTGTTATACAATTTTATAAAAAAATACTTAAATTTAATTTAAAAAATATATATTGAAAGAATATATATTTTTATTTTTATTTTTTATATGAAAAGTTGTAACTTAGAAATAAAAAAATGAGTTTTAAATATTAAAATTCGAATTCAAAATTTACTGAATACTACTTTTAAAAATAATTAAACTGATTAAAAATTAGATTTATAAGATGTTTTTTAAGTGAAATTTATGAAATTTTTTTATTAAAAACAATCAAACAAAAATTTAAATTGAAAATTAAAATCAATAGATCAAATAAATATCAATCAAAATTTAATTATAAATAACATTTTTAATAATTTATATATATTATTAATCTTAATATTGAACTTTATTAATTAATTATTTAAATTATTTATTAAATTATTTTAAAAAAATTATCCTATAAAATATGCCTTTGTTACTCTTTTGAACTTTTTTTTTTTCAGCTCATCAGAATCATTTAAGATACCTTATGCCATGCAGTGAAGATATTACAGCAATCTAACTATAATCTTCTCAACAAATCTTTTGCAGAAATAAAGACAGAATACATGTCCAGCAGAATCATTGAAGATACTTTACGCCATGCGATGAAGATATCACAGCAATCTATCCATCTTCTCCACAAATCTTTGAAGAATTAAGGACCGAATATATGTAGAACCATTGAGAACGTGTTAGATTTTGATTTGTTTCAACTTGGACATGTATAATTAGATCTGATCGTTCCTGTATTCATGTCATGTATAATATTGAAATTCATATAGTTATATATTATTTTACACGAAAATTACGTGTTATAATTCGTATCGATATAAAAATATATAATATATATTTTTAGTTTTATTAAATTTATGTATAATTATTGTTAAAATTTTAAGTCGTATTACTTTCATATCCTATATTCATGTTGTGTTTGTATCGAGTTATTATATCGTATTTTAAATTATGAGATTTATGTATAATATTAAATGATTTTAAAATAAAAAAGTTAATTTATTCATATTAAAATTAGCATATTGACTCAAATATTATTATATGGTACATCTGTTGAATTTTTTTAAAAAAATTTTATAAACACATTTAAAAGATTGACATTTGTTCTTTACGTTAGCTTAAAATTAAGAATGTGAAAGTTTGTGATATCAAATAGCAAATTAGATTTATTAATTAAATTATTGTATAGTTAGTTTTCAAATGCTTTAATAATTAGCATAACTATTTTCAAGTCGGACAATTCTTAACTAAAAAAAGAAAAAATGCCATAGAATTGTAATTTACTTTAATAATACCAAAAGGAGAAAACATTAAGACAATTATATTATAGAGAGATTGTGATTAGATAATGACATTAATTAAGAAGGGAATAGCAATGATTAGTTGCCACAATATTTTCTCCTTTAGTTAATCTCATCAACCTAACTAACTAAGAAATGGTGGATTCATACAATTTCTAATTGGAGGAATGAAGATATCTTTATCAATAAATATCCTAATCTTGCCCAATAATTTAGGCTAAAAAATTGTTGGGTTGCACAGATATCTTTGACATTAATTTCAAAGTTGATAAAAACAACACTTATAATTGAATTTAGATAAACATTAGAATTCAAGATACGGTTCTTAAACAATCAAAACATTATCATAACTTTTTTTTTAATCTACTTTTAAACCTTTTACTTTTATATTTATTTGGCTAATGAGGACATTATGTATATAAGTTTTTTGAACTCACATTCTCCCAACATTAACTCTAATATCATATCAATTGATCCAATGATCAATCGGCAATGGAATCAAATCATAGTTAAAGACAAAAAAAGGTGGTAAATTAAGAAAGAAAAAGGAACACTAGCATACTAAAAAAGCATTTAAACTATTTTATTTTTCTTAAATAAATTCTTATATTTTTATTACATCCAAATAAGCTCTTATCTTTGAATTTATATTAAATAAACTCTTATTTCAAACAAAAGATTAATTTATGTAAAGAGTTTGTTTAGGTACAAATTAAAATTAAAAATTTATTTAGATATAAATTAAAAATCAATGATTTATTTAAGTTCAAATTAAAGATTAAAGGTTTATTTAAATATAATAAAAATATAAAAAAATTATCTTAGTAAAATGATAAAATTTGGGATTTGTTTTTTTATTGTTTTAGTTAGAGGGATCTAATAATTTATTACTTTGAATTACCAAACAACTGTTTTACACGTGTAAGCCTATAGCTTGAAAGGGTTTTATATTAATCTTAGATTGTAGTTCCTTTTTAAATAAAAATTAAAAAATTAAAAAATAAGAAAGAAGATATGCAAGACATAAATAATTTATATATACCTTCATATTGATTACACAGTAATTTGTTTGTTTGTTTGTTTGTTTGTTTTTTTTTAATTTTAAGTACTAAATCCAAAGTTTAATATAATATAATTGGGGTATCACATATGTAATTAATCTTTTTGGTTTATTGGAAACTAATAATCTAATTTTCATAATCCTTTGATGATTTAAAAAACAAAAAGTAGATATGCAGGGCATAACTAATTTATATATTCCGTGATGAGTTATGGAATTTTCTTTGATATCATTTCCTTTAGGTTCCTTTTGGATAACTAAGGATAAGTGCTGAAGAATGAAACTTTTTTTTTCCCATGAATGTGCAAGTTCAAGTGAAAAGAAGTTAAGCTTTTGTCACATGCTACAACATTGGATTTTTGTTTGAAAGCATATGCCTACTCTCTACTTTTTCATGCATGCATGAACATGATACTTAGAAATTCAATTATTAATTTCAACCCCCAATTGGTTTTGCACAAACCACATCAAAGCTAATAATTGTACTTGTTGAAGTCATAAGATTCATATTCTTAATTTATGGATAGGGAGAGACTCCTTTAATATGTAAAGAGTAAAATGGAATTTTGTCATGAATTTTGGATCATAGAAGAGGGTTTGGTTCAAATGATTCACAAAAAAAATCAATTATTGAATTACATATTAAAAAAAAGCTTGTTAGGAGTCACATTATTATGCATTACTTTTTTTTTCTTTTTAATCTAGAAAAGTGAACATTTGATATCGCTTAAGATGAAATTATGTATCAACTGAACTAAATATTTAGGTATATTTTATTATATTTATTTGTTCATAGTCAACTGTTAATATTTGATTGTTATAGAAAAAATAGCATAACTAAAGTAACATAACAAGAGATAATCATTTTATTGATCTAGTATTTTTCATTATAAGATTTGAATTGACACCTCTAATTTAAAAAACTCAAATTTTAATTGAGTTTATTGGAACAAGTATAAAAGTATTAATATATATCATAACTGAAAATGAAAGTAATTAAAAAGTGATAATGGATAATTTATGGCTGCAATTTATTCGAGGAATCAATTTGTTAGCATAACATTACAACTTAAATCTCATAAAAAAACTATAAACTCTTGATTAATTACATCAACATCTGCCCATTAATCAATGACATGTCTTTTACTTCTTATACCATGTTGTAGCTTTGCCTATCTTCATAATTTTTCTTAGCGGCTAATCTTCAATTAATAATAAAAGTTTATATATATTTTACAAAAGAGATTACAATTTAGAAATAGGAAAAGAGTTACTGATTTGAAATCTATTAGATATCCTATTTTAAGGGTTGTTACATGAGTGAATTGCCTTAAATCAATTTAATTTGATTTTTTTACATTTGAAAATTAGCTACATCTCTAATTAATTTGTTATTATCATCTTAGCTAGAAAACATAGAAAAACTATTGGCTAAAAAAACATTAATTTCTTTTTGCAGACAAAAAAAAAGTGAAATGATTCCCTTGATATTCAAGCAAAATATGATGACATTGATGGCACTTTCCCCTTATTTATTGCAAACTTGATACAATTTTTGAACGCATAGGTTTTTTAACCAAAAATGTTTAAACAACTAAGTTATAATTATATATTCTCCACTAATGTTTCATTATTTTTAGTAATTATTACTTTGATGTAAGAAGATAATTAGCTATGCATGGCTGTAATTAATTCCAACTTGATTCAAAAGTAGTGATCTGACATTCCAATTAATATAAATTCTGTTTAGAAATTCAACACCCACCAAGGAATTTGATCCACTAGTCAAATTGCAACAAAGTGAAGAACATTCCTAGGTTGTCCGAATATGAAGACAATTTGCCATACATTTGTAAGCAATTTTCATGTTTCAACATTTGTAGAGTTGATTCTTGCAAGCTGGTGAATTAAATTGACTTTTTGTGTCTTTGATTGCATGTTTCTTAACCAACTGGCTTATGTCTAAACCCGTCTGATGGGACATGAGTTTTGAAGCTGGAATCTAGTTTAATGGATAAAAAATCATTTTTTATTTAAATTTAATTTTAAAATATATAAAATATTAATATAAAATTTTTTAATATTTTAATTTTTTTGAGCAATAATCAAGCTTATTTCACAAATCAAATTAGGTCTTGGACAAAAAATTTTAAAGATCTATGAGACCTGATTTGATCTGATGGATGGACATATTTGATCATACTATCTATCGAATTTTTTTTTAATTTACTATTTAGGTTACATACAATAAAAGATGAAATTCTATATCCATTCTCACATAAAAGGTTAAAAATAAGGATCATGCATAGCTGAAAAAAAATGCAAATTTAAGATTCAATGAGAAAGTTGTACATGAGTATTTGTCTTAATATAATATGTGTGTATATTTTTGCATATTCAAAGACTTAAGTTCGAATTTTTCAAAATAATTTACGAAATTTATTAAAAAACATGTAATTTACTTACTATATAATATTTCTCCAGACTTAAAATACACTAAATTGTTTGTAAAAAAAAAAAAAAAACACAGTGAAGTTTTATTTTTACATTCTAACAAAAAGATATTTTTTAATTATAACCATAATCTAGGAATTTAGAAATTTCTAGTAAATTAAGGATTTTAACAGTGCATTGCCACTTAATATTTTTATTTTTGATTTTTTTTAACATTGTTAATACTTAATATTAGCGTTTAAATAAAAAATTAAATATAAACTTAAGAAATAATAATAATTTAATGGTATCAAATTTAGGGAACTAATCTTGGATTCATGGAATGAAACCAAAAAAAAAAAAAAACATAATTAATTGACAAAAGCAAAAGAAGAAAGAAACAAAAGGTGACAGAAAACTTCCATGAATAGGTTCATCACATTCTGGTTTTATCTGACAGAAGAGATTGGTTTCATGTTATCAATTAAAGTTGATATATGAATAAATTAAAGCAAAATCCATTTCTCTGGTAGTCTGGATCTTATATATGATTGCCAATCTTTTTTTCATTTTTTTTAACACTTTCTAGAAAAAAAATTAAAAATTTGAATATTGAACTTAATTCAGTTGAATCATATAACTATTTTTAAGAGATAATATCCTGTAAGTATAGGCTTCAATTCCCAATTTTTATAATCTCTTGTATTTTCGGACTATAATTTCTTTTATACTAAAAAACTACAAAGTATTATTATCAAAATTTTCATATGAACTGGATAATCGAGCTCGATCCCTTGATATCTAGTAAATGGAAGCATATGACTTTAGAAGTATAACAAAAAAGAATGCATAAAACATAGAATTAATTTTATTATTCATAAGTTCAGACTGGTTCACTGGTACTTCAGTCAAGACATCAGTTTATTTGCCATGTTGCGTGCTTTGCACAAAGCCTCTAAAGGTTCAGCTTTAGGCATAGTCACACCTTTGCCTTCAGTCATGTCAATTTCCTGTTGACCAACTCTTTTCCACTCGAAGCACTGAATCAGTGACCCCAAAACCAAGCCAACAGCACGGCGAGCTAGATCCATTCCAGGGCAAGACCTCCTTCCCAGGCCAAATGGCATTAGCTTATAATTAGTTTCATGATCAATTTCTCCATTTGTCAAACCTGTCAGGCTTAAAACTTGTTGGTTCATCCCACAGCTTGGGGTCCCTGTGAATTGCCCATGCATTGACTAACAACATAGTGTCCTTAGGAATGTGATACCCTCCTAGGGTACAATGATCCGAGGATCTATGGGGGATTAAGAGTGGTGCTATCGAGTTTAGTCGAAGGGTCTCAGAGATTACGTTCTGTAAATAATTTAGTTTGCGTAGATCATGAACTTCATCTAGCAATTTGTCTTGGCCAACAAGGCAGTCTATCTCAGCTATAGTCTTTTCCAATGCATTTGGATTGTTGAGTAAATTTGACATGCTCCATTCTACCGTTGACACTATTGTATCCATGGATGCATTTGGCATGTCCTGGGCATGATCAAAGCAAACACATTAAAAGTATTTTTAATGGTTGCTTAATAAAAAACCTACATGTCTTGAATGATTGATGCATTTAAAGATAATGAGTTATTTTAATTATACCAAAAATCATGAATGATTGATGCATATTACTCTAGATTGTGGTAGTCACTTGAACAAAAATAATAAATATAAAAAAAACGGAATGTGACTAATTACCATCATCTGGGCTTTGATGTTTTGATCAGTGTAATACTCAGGCTGTGATTCTTGCAAAGAAAGCAAATGGCTGATCATGGTGTTTTCCCTCCCAGAATCACCTTTATTCATTCTATGCTCATCAATCAAATCTTGCAAGAATGCATCTGTTTCTTTGAAAAGTCTCACTGTTTTCTTCTTGAATCCTTGAAAATCAATCCACTGCAATGAAGGGAAAAAATCTCCTATATTTCCTGAGACTCCCATCTGAAAAAGATCTTCTACAAGCTTCTGTAGTCTTTTTCCTTCTAGTTTTCCTGTCACTTCTTCTCCAATATTGTATTGTTTTCCTGCAACCATTCTGATATCATATTGAATGTGAATTCTGACAACATTGGTTTCAACTTTACCTTGACGAAACTATCATCCTGGCTAGAAACAAAATTGTACAAATTTTTCAGTAAAATCCTCGCTTCGTCCATCCGAATTGCCGAAGACAGTTTCAAGCAATTTGGAGAGAGTATTTCATGTCTGAATATACGACGAAGGTTGCGCCAATGGTCACCATATGGAGCTAAGCCTACATTGGTGTAGTTGTAGCCAACATACTTGCCTGCCCAAAAGAGAGGGCGGCTTGCAAAAATGATATCGTTTTTGGTGAAGCATTCTTCCACGGCGGAGGGTGATGACACAACAATGGAAAGGCGGGAGCCGAGCTGGAGGGAGAAGATTGGACGGTATTTTTGTGAAAGGGTGAAGAGGCATCGGTGGAGGGGTTCCTTGAGGAGATGGAGGTGGCCTAGGATTGGAAGTGCAAAAGGACTTGGGGGTAGGTTCTTGTGTTTGGTTCTTGTTCCAAGCAAGAGCTTGATAATAAGGATGGAAAGAAGAAAAAGGCATGAATATAGTGCAATTTTGTCTTCCATGCTAAAAATGCAATGGTTCTGGCAATTGCTATATGCAGCACTTGCAATCCTTTTATACAAAGAAGGTTCATGCAAAAATTAAATATAAAATGAAAAATTTATAGTTTAGTTTAATTGGTTTATGCAACTATCATTAAAAAATGATATATAATATATTTAGAATTCAAATATCAACACTTGTAATTTCTTATTCTATATCAAGATTGTAATCTTTTTTATATAAAATTTATGAAAACAAAAAAAAAGAAGCTACCCTATCCTTTTCTTTTAATTAATAGTACACTTGCAGAAATAGAGCATATAATGAGAGTTTGATGAGATTCAATTTGATTTTATTGTTTAAAAAATTCAAGTAAAAGATTGGAATATATATAGTTGACCTCACATTTTCAAATCTCTAACAAATTTTTTTTTATGAGATTCAATTTGATTTTATTGTTTAAAAAATTCATGTAAAAGATTGGAATATATATAGTTGACCTCACATTTTCAAATCTCTAACAAATTTTTTTTTTTTTTTGTTTTATTAACTTACCATTTCGAGCTAGTTTTCACGTAAATGAAGCTTATGGCAATCAATAATATAGCTTGTCTCCAAGGTGAAAATTTGATTGATTTTGTTCATGGATTGGCACGATTGCTTTGGAATTCTCGAGATTTGTTATGAATTCTTAATTACTCTTATTTTGTGGCAACTGGTAATAGTATAGCTGCCAAGTTGGGTGCCTTTAGTAAAGGTTTACCTTTGGGTATGTTCATATAAGATCTTTCCCAATCTATTGTGCCAATTGTCTTCATACAAAACACTTTTTAACTCAAAGCATCAAGGTGAACTTTAAGTTTATTCTAGATGGTTCATTCATTTTAATAAAAGATTGAAGTTCAATTTTTAATTCTTGTAAATTTCATTTTCATAATTTTAACTGAAAAATTGATAAAAAAATAAATGATAAATATATATATATATATATATATAGGTATTAATAAGTTTACAATGAAATATATTTTTCTTTAAAAATAAAGTGAGAATTCATATTTTAGAATTCACTTTTTCCATTTTTTTTTTAATTTTAAAAGCCTATACGTGTAGTTTTTATTTTATTTTATTTTAAATGTCAATATTCCAACTTCAGAAATGTCTCCAATCGTAAACTTAAATCAACATTCCTTTCGTTTTTAAAAATTTCAATAGTTAGGATGTGGGATAGGTGGAGCATTTTTTATTCTCATTTTTTTTTTATATTATACTCATCCTTCTGCCTATTTTCAATGAGTATTTAAAATTTACTTACATTCTCATTTTTTTTTTGTATTTAATGGGTATGATAATCTTTGTTTCCATGTATTTTAAAAAAATAAAAAATATTTTTTAGTTTTTTTAAATTTTATTTTTCACATATAAATAATTTTTTTTATAAATATATATATTTTTAAACACAAATATATTAGTTTTAATAAATCTAAAATAAAATTTATATTATTAAATAAAAAATTAATTTATTAAATATGTAAATATATTGGGTACAAGTTCAAGGAAAATACTATATTACCTATTTCTATACTTGTTTTCTATAAAAAATTTAAAACTGTATTAACTCCCATTTCATCCCTAAAATTTAATACCCATCCTGTCCCCATTAGAGTAAAAATCATGTTTTCTTTTAGATTTGGGTAACATTAATATCTTTATCTATTTTAGTGTTAGATTATATATATTTATATACTGAAGAGAAATAAAAACCAAGTAACAGCAAGAAATTTCAAAATACAGAGGGAAGATGAAAATAAGTCAAAATTGATGGGAAAATATGCGTAAAATTGTTGTACATATTAATTTATTTTATATTCATTGCATCAAGTTTTTTAATTAAAGTAAAATCAATTGAATTTATTTTTTTCTTTTTAGAATAATATATATTATATAATCCATTTATATAATCATCGTAATTAATTATGAATATCAATATAATAATACTAGTTTTCCAATTTTTTTTTTCAACAACAAAGACATAAATTTAGGATGAGATTCTGCACACTTTCATTTTATTTTTCCGTCATACATTGACACTTTCATAGTTTTCAACTGCATGAAAACAATTGTATTTGCAATATTGAATTAGTTGCATGCAAGATTCAATCATTATGTAGATGAAACTAAAAGAGTAAAATACATACAACAAACAGATTGATAATAAAAATAACTTCAATCTTCTTCAATATTCATTCGATTATCGAAGCATAAGCAACAATAGGGCACCTCACTTGATGCAGGCCATCATTCCATGTCAAAGAACAAGAGATAATAGAGTTGCCAGCTTCAGCTCTAATAGTCACAACAAAGGATTCCTTTTGGCCAAGAGAATTGAAAGAAAGTGCACTTGGTTGAACTTGGATTTTAAGTCCTGGTGCAGCCTTAACAACTGCCTTGTAAGTTGACACAGCTGATCCAACATTTTTTACCGTCCCATGAAAGTGTCTAGTGATAGATTTTCCAGGAGTAGCAGATAATGCAAAGGAAGGGTAGTTTAGATCCCACACTGTTCCATTTGTTTCTTCAGAACAACTGCTATTATTTCCAGTTATGAGCTGTAGATATGCAGGGCTATATCCTCGTCCACACAAAATTTTAACATAATCAATCTTCCCGGCATCATATATCAATCCGGGTTGGGCTGCTAGTGCAGGATTTATGTGACCTGCCCCGAACGCAAACTCACCTTCAATGTTGTTCTCAGCACTCACTGGAAAAGCTGCAAAAAATTAGATGGATTCTACTTAGATGTGAGAATTCAAAAGCTCTTTGATAAACATTTCATGTCTACATATGGCCGTTTTCAAAATGCAATTTTGATCTTGCATAAAACTAATACCTGTTGTCATTAGAGCAGACTTAATGGCAGCAGGAGACCATGTCGGATGAAATGACTTAACATAAGCACCTGCCCCAGTTGCATGTGGACAAGACATGGATGTGCCAGAAACAATATTGTATGGAACTACTCTTGCATTACCTTCGGTTGCTGTCACAGTGGTATTTCCAGACCATGCAGCCAAAATATCAACCCCAGGTGCTGTAAGATCAGGCTGCCTCAAATCAAGAAATTAGAACTTAAAAGAAAGGAAATTTAACAGAAAATGGAGAAAACTATTTCATTTACCTTGAGGATATCTGCTGTAATAGGGTTAGGCCCTCGAGATGAAAATGAAGCAAAGTACGGGGCAAACTGATTATATTCTTGGATGCTCTTGTATATTGTTGCAGTTGGGTTTCTAATCAAAGTAACGCAACTAAATTAATAATATTCAGCCTCTGATTAAACTTTTACGGATAAATATTATATAGAGAACTTGGCATATACTCTGTTGAGTAAACATAGTTGAAAACAGTTCTTCAATCATCCATGTTCAAGTTGGAAAGAGGTGGAGGGTAACTGAATTCATTATCTTTGTTTCCTTCATATTGAAATACAGCACCAACAGCTCCTCCCTCCATTGCACCTTCAGCATTGCTGTAATCTTCGCAAAAAACAATATTTCCTTTCACTAATGTTTCGTTCAATGACCCTGGCAAGCAATACCTGCAATCCATAACGAATTTTTCGACATCAAGATAACATTCATTAATGTAGCATAAGGTCTGCATTTTGCAATCTCAATGCTCAATGCTACATGGAATCCTGGGAAACAAAACCTTGTGAAATGTCCGGGGCATCTCCACCATAGATGAAAGGGTACATTTTTCCATCGAGATCAAATGTATTTATAGATGTTCCCTACATTAATCATATATAAAACTGGTTAATTCAAGAGTTGGCATAGGAGTAGCAGAAATGAATCCCCTTAATTACTTCATAAATTTCACCATTACCGAGTTTCACCTTCCTCACGAACTTTCTATCTATGGTACTAGCAGCTACAGATAGAGACCAAGGTGAAAGATTCACAATTGATGCAGGATCAGGACCATTGTTACCAGCAGAGTTGGACGTCAGGATCCCATTCTTCATTGAATGGAAAGCTCCAATAGCAATGGAGATTTCAAAATATTCGGATGCAAAGGAACCCCCAACTGAAAGAGAGATAATGTCAACACTATCGGCTATTGCATCATTAAATGCTGCAAGAATGTCTGCATGATGGCAACCATCAGACCAACATATCTTGTACACTGCAATGCGGGCAGATGGAACCCCTCCACGAGCCATCCCTTCGGCAACGCCATATAAACTTGCCTGGCTAACTAAGCCACCTGCAGCTGTTGATGCAGTGTGACTCCCATTACCATCTGAGTCTCTTGGAGATTCGAAATCATCTGAACCGAATTCTCCATCAGCCCGGTAGTATCTAGGATCTAGCTCCAATTATTTTCCTGAAAGGGATTATGAAAGGCCAATCAACATTTGATAAATGATTTTTATCTGCTTATGTGTGTTATGATAAAGCTTTGTACAATTATTTTTACTTGTTGCAAGTGAAATTGGATGACTATTGGCAAGAGTCCTTCCATTTTTCAGGAAGTGGACCAAATCCTGTGTCGTTAGAACTTTCAGATTCTGGCCATATCCCTGTGTCAAGCATTCCAACAACAATATCATTCTCAATAACTGATCTTTTCACTTTTTTGGAGAAGCCCATGAATTCCCATGACCTTGATGTGTGGAGCTGCTTCTTTTGGAACACAGAGGCAATCCCTTCCTTTCCTGAAGAAAAATATTTCCAGTCACCTTTTTGGATAGCCGCGTGATCTATTGATAAAATGTTGAATATTTACTCCCACTGCATCCCAGTTGAAATTCCAAAAGCCTCAATTATTAAAAAAAAAAAAACAAAAAAAGGGAGTTCTTTCCATAATTTCACCAAAAAATAATATTTAAATCTATTAAAGAAGCATCTCAATGTCAGAGAACTCTCAGTTTCTCTGCCTCCTCCTCGGTCAACTTGGCTCCAAATCCATTGAAGCTCCTATGGTAACTGTAGAGCAAAATGTCTGATGCAGCACTTCTGAATGCAATTCACAAATAGAAGTAATTATATATGAAATGGTGAATCAAAGTTGAGTAAAACTTGCATTCAAATGCAAGGAAAATAAATGACAATTGACAAACCTGGGAACAATATCCTGAAGCAAGCTGGTGTGAAGGCTTGCAGCAGAGACCTCACCCTTTGGAAGGTCATCCATGTAAACAATGTAGACCTTGTTCAACAAAACAATTAGACGTATCAGAACTAATTCTAATTCCTAAATCAACCAAATAAACTCAGGTTTCATGGAAAAATCTGTTTGCCTGTCTCTCATCAGCGGCTCCATGGCAACCAACAAGCGTGCTGACAGTGAAACAGATGAGCATAAGCCATGTCAAAGGAGAAGTCTGGACCACCATTGGCAAGTTTTGTAGTATGAATAAGCTCCATTGGAAGGGGCTATACATAAGCATTGATTAATTGTACTAGGAATGAGCTCCATGGCTTTAATTTCTGAAACAAACTAATCATTGTTAAGCTCGCAAATGGAAGAAAGGTGGCCATGGCCGGCTTTTACTACTTATGAAACAGTGTTATTCCTGCCAAAAGTGCTGATTACAACAGAAATTATTCAAATGTTCATTTTTGTCGCATATAATTGGCATTTGAATTGAACCGTTTAAAACATGTAGTACATATTGTTTGGATTAAGAAACTTATAACAAAGTACTGTAAGTGCATTATTGAGAATGGGTGGATTTGGATATGTACTCTTGCTCTTGCATCAAACTTTCTCTCAAGTGCATATTTCCACTGTTTCTTAACTCTTAGGGATTAATTTTCTCTCTTTCATGTGTGAAAAATAGTAAATATGGTGGAGTTTTATTTTATTTTGTTTGCATTTTTGACCAATTAACCATTTCAATATTTGATTACTACATATCAAATATAAACTACCATACGCCACTGTTTCTTAGAGAATTTTTTGGGTAGGGAGAGCCGACAGTTTTCGAATAAGGGAAGGAGTCATAGTTTTGAGATAGATAAGGGATTACATAAATCTATTGACCAAAGTTTAGATTAATTGTTCAAATCAACGATTGTCAAAGGTGTTCATAGTTGGGTCAGGCTGAGTTCGTATTTAATATTAAGAGTTTATATGCTTGTTCCGATTAGACATAATATTAAGAGCTTCAAATTTTTTTTAATTTTGCTTAAATTAAAAAATTAAATCTCAAATTTACTTATTAAATTTAATTTATATAATAAAAATTTTTAAATTTCTTTTAAAAATAAAATATAAAAATAAAAATTTATATATATATTTATACAATTATAATATTTTAATTATATATATTTATTTGAGCTGGGTTGGGCTGGGTTAAGATTTTAATTCTTTTGTTTAAGGCTTAATTGTTCAAGATCCAACTTAAAATTTAAAAAATCTAAAAATTATATCCAAACTAATTTAATAAATTTTAATTTTTTGTTTAAATTTTTTCAAAATTTCATTGAACCTTCGAATTTAAGCGGATAGTTTAACGGTCTACCGGCTACATGAACCACTTTTCTTGGAGATAATTTGAACATTCAAAAGTTTGTTATAGTTTCAAACTCCACGGCCTTAAGCTGATTTAATATGGGATCAGGATCAAAATTCATGGTAAGGAGCAGATCAGAATTGAAATGCAAAGGCTTTTTGATTGAAATTTCTAGACATACATCTCTACTTTGGGTGTACGAGTTTGTAGTATGTGTTTTTTCTTTCCATCGGGAGAAACAAGGAAAAAAAAAGAAGTAAAATCAGAAGAAATTAGTTAAGCCTTTCAATCATTCGATGTCCCATGGCAGCTAACAAGCATGAGACAAAGTAAAACTGCAGGTTAGGATGAACCATGTAAAACGAGAGCTCTAATTGCAAATACCATAAGCAATATAATCAAATTTCATTATTAATTATAACTGAAAATTATAATCAATAACATTTTATTTATCTAACTATGAAATAAGAAATATTGTAATATTTTCTAATATTATATAATAATAAAATAATATTAGCTGTAGTAATATTTATAAGAATTTAAAATCTATTAGAATTCTTATGTTGTTGTACAAATTGGATGTATTTGATTTTTTTTTTTTTTGAAAGATGATATATTTAGATAAGTTAACTAACTGGTTGAAGTTAACAAGAATTGTATAAACTAATTATAGTTATACATTGCCCAAAAAATTAATTAAAATAGCAAAAAGTTTTCAGTTATTTGTTTTTATAAATTTGATAATTTATGTATTTTAAATTTTTTTGAACTTATGTATTCATGTTTGTTTATTTAATATATAATATATGTAAAATATAAAAATTATAATATTTACACGTAAAACAATAAATATTTTTTAATAACTTTTTATAAAATTTTGAGTCGTGTTTTTTTCATTTTTATGTGTTGAATTCCTCTCTCATGTCATGCTTATTCTACTTTTTCGTAAAAAAGTATAATATTATTTGTTATTATACTGGTAAATAAAATCTATTAATTTATGTTCTTCTGAATTTTCTTTTTACCTTTTATCCGAGAGATTAGTGTGATGAAAGAAGGTATTAATGGTGGCTCTGTATTAGCAATGCCTAGGGTGCATCGGATGATCTCCAAGTCCAAGGAAGAAGAAGAAGCATTCCTGAAGTCGCTTCCGTCGGGTTATCGATTCAAGCCGCTTGATTTTGAGCTTGTTGATTTTTATTTGAGGAGGAAAGTTTACAATCAACCGTTGCCACAGAATAGAATCAGGGAGGTTCAACTCTATAACTATGATCCTGATACCCTTACAGGTTTCTATTTCATACCCTCGTTTTCTTTAGGGTTTTCTTGAAATCAGAAGATTGCAGGTGTTGAAGAAAAAAAAAAAATCGAGAGAGAAACTATCTTTTCTAGATGATTGTTGCATGATTTTTTTTAGTAGAGAGCTGTTTATTCTGATAAGTTGAGATAATTTCATTCAACTATTGATATGTTAATATTTCATGTCTCACTCGTTTTATCACATGAAATATTCGATACAATCCTGACGGAAATTGAAGAAAATCTAAGCAGGATATAGTATATATATGTATAGTTTCCAATTCTATAGCAGTTTTTATAATGAAGGGTCTTTTTTCTTTGTCTTTGAGAATAGAGATCAGTAATAATAAGTCATCAAATGGAGTTGTGAATGAGTGGTATTTCTTCACTCCAAGAGACCGCAAATACCGCAATGGCACAAGACCAGAGAGAGGAGCTGGCGATGGATTCTGGAAGGCAACTGGAGCTGATAAGCTTGTCAAGTGTAAAGGAAATTTACTTGGATTCAAGAAGACTTTAGTCTTCTGCAGGGGGAAGCAACCTCACGGTGTTAAGACGAATTGGATTATGCATGAATATGTATTAAGTAATCCTCCACCAAGAGAAAGAGCTAGTAATGATGACATGAGGGTAACCTTTTTTTCTTCTTTTTATGTTGCTTTAGTTCTGAATTATACTTGTATCTAGCATATATGTGATAGACATAGTCTAGCTTTGTTAATTGTATCTTTATTTATTATTGCTTATCACTTAATTAATGTTTTTTTTTTGTTCCAGCTTGATGATTGGGTACTGTGCAGAGTGTATAAGAAGCAGAAGGATGCAAAGCCAAAACCTCAAACCCCTCAGCAGGGTACTGATAAAAAACAGGAGGGAGCTGAAGTTGCAATTCCAGCTTACACTGAAACCAAGAAGCAAGAATATGGGATTTTACCTCTATCTGATCAACAGTTTCAAGTTGAAGACTTCAATATGCTGCCACAACAAACTTATCCAATGCCTTTTTACCACAATATATATCATAATTCTTCATCTGGAGGACTCCCAAAGTTGCCTGAATCTTTTGATACTATGCTGGAACCTGACTCAACCATATTTTCTCAGCAGGCTGCTGTGTCTGAATATGGTAATTTTATACCAACAGCCGTAGATATGTCACCAATTCCTTCTGATCAGTTCCATTCCATGGGCCAAGATAATTTTAACATACAGCAGCAGCAGCAGCAATTTTCAGATTTCGCCAATAATTTTGAGTTCACAGCTGATGATAAATTCCTTTTGGATGAGGACTTTGGCTTACCAGATATATATAGAGATTTGTAGCACTGTAGCCAAAACAGTAGGGTTTGAATTTTTTTTTTTTTAATTTTCTTGATAGATATGGTTTGAACTTTGGGCAATGGAAGTTTTGCCCTATTGGCATTTCATTTTAAGCAATTTAGGTTATTAGGTATGAAATTGTATGGTTTGGCTGGCTTATTAAGACTTTAGGTTTAGAGCTTGTTAATTTTAGCTACTTGGTATGTATATTAGGCAATTCCAGCAGTAATTTGACTGAATTCTCCAAGTCCAAGTCCAAGACTAAACAAATTTTTATGTTTTTAAGATGCATTCTTTGTTGCAAGTGAACGTGTGGGGTGCTGCTTGGCAAATGCCTTTGCTATTAAAACTTTCAGATTTGGGCCAAATTTTGGAGTCTAAAATTCCAATCATAACATTTCTTTTCCAAAGCAACTCTTGCAAATTGTTGGTTGAAAATAGTGTTTTAATGTTCAATAAACAGAAGTATTTTAACAGTCTCTTCTACAATAATTTTTTATGTATATGGATTTTATAGAGAAGAGAAGTAATTATAGAGTTTTAGTATCCATAGAAAGCAGTAAAGCTGATACAAAACAAACAAGGCTGCAGAAAGCAGCAACAAGCCAACAAGGAAACGATTGTCCACTATATAAGCAGGGATTTACTCAAACCCCAAGAATTACATAGTTCCTTATTTACTTGAGTCCCCAGAGTCATTAGAGTAGAGCTATTTGTAAGATATTATGATATTGAAATAAATACAACGACGGGACTCCTCACTATGTGCACACCATCATCCCATTCCAAAGAAGCAGAAACTATAGATTTATCAGTTTTTCCTTCAATTGTTAATACAAATGATAGCTTCTGCCCCAGAGATGTGAATGACAAAACATTTGGATTAACTTGTATCTTAAGTGCTCCTGTTGGGACAGTCACTTTTGCTCTATATATAGACATTGGTGATCCCACATTTGTGACTGTCCTGTTGAAGGCATGGCGAATAGGTTTCAAGGGTGACCTAAAAAGAGCAAAGGAAGGGTAGTTTAGATCCCAAACTGTACCATTGGTAGCTTCAGAACAAGTAGAATTATCGCCGGTCACTAATCGTAGAAACCGAGTGCCATATCCTTGTCCACATAAAAATTTTATGTAGTCAACTTCCTCAGAATCATATAGTAGACCAGGATTGACAGCCTTGGTAGGATTCAAATTGCCTGAGCCATATGCAAATTCAGCGTCCAAGTTAATGCTGGAACTCATAGGGTACGCTGCAAAGAACATTGCATTCAGAAAAATTAACTACAGTCACAAAAAAAAAATTGTAGTTCAGGGAATTAATGTAACAAGTCATGGCCATTACCTGTGGTCATGAGGGCAGATTTAATAGCACCAGGGGACCATGTGGGATGAAATGATTTAACATAGGCAGCTGCTGCAGCAACATGTGGGCAGGACATTGATGTTCCTGAGATTATGTTGAATGGCACGAATCTATTATCGCCTGTAAGTTGAGAAACAGGGGAAACTAAAGACCATGCAGCTAGAATGTGAACCCCTGGTGCAGACAAATCTGGCTGCAATTATTAACAACAATATAATGTAATAATCAGTCGTATATAGAATGGTATACGTACAGAAAGATTAATTTTTCATCAAGTTACCTTGAGTATGTCAGGTGTGATTGGATTCGGACCTCTTGATGAGAAAGAGACTATATAAGGAGCAAGTGAGTCATTAGCCTCGTTACTCTTATATATAGTTGCAGTTGGGGTACTGTAATTTGTTTTAAAAATACAAACTCAAATGTTAGATGTCTTCAGTTACAATAGAAAGGGGTGTTAAAACTTTGTTGCTACCTTGTCAAGTTTACATATTGAAAAATCTTTTCACCATCGACTAGATCAACGAAAGATGCAGGCAAAAGATAGAAGTCAGCATAATCATATGGACCCTGGTCTCGCATCACTGCACCAACTGCACCAGCAAAAAGAGGTCCTCTCCCAGTGAGTGCTGCATCACAAAGAACAATTTTGCCCTTCACCAAATTCTGGTCTAGTGAATTCGTATAGCAATACCTGTACTTCAAGAACCAACCCGTAATCAGACATCATGAGTTAGATGTTTCTCATACTTTTATTTCCAGTTAGGAAAGGAAATTTCTAACCAAATCTGTTTTTCTCACCTTTCATTTGAGTTTGGATGTTAGTAGTATTTTTATTTAGTGATGATGCCCATATTAATTTGAAGCTTCTAAAGCCTAATTTATTATTAATTTTTCTTAAGAAAATGGCTCAGTTTGGATCGAACCTGGACAAACGCCCCGTATAATTTGCAGTAGTGTTGGGTGCATCACCGCCATAAATGATAGGGTACATTTCGTTCTTGAGATCAAATGTATTTATTGATATTCCCTGGACACATGCCAGATAAGCAAATAAGTATTGAAACCAAAGGAATTATAGTTGCAATATCTAACTACTTTTCATTAAATGGAAATTCAATTGTGGTTGGTTATACCTTAATCGGTTACTCAATAGTAATACTTCTTGTTTCACTTCCTATCATCTTGAACTGATATTAATGGTATTACCTCATAAATATTATTGTTTCCAAGCTGCACCTTGGTGAAAAATTTGCGGTCTATGGTGCTAGCAGCCACAGAAAGGGACCATGGTGAATAATTTGAGATGGTTGAACGGTCGGGGCCATCATTACCTGCAGAGGTTACAGTCAATACACCATTTTTCATGGCATGAAAGGCTCCGATTGCAATAGAATCTTTGAAATAGGGTTGTCCTGATGATATTCCAACTGAAATAGATATAATGTCAACCCCATCGGAAATTGCATCATCAAATGCTGCAAGAATGTCAGCATCAAAACAACCATCTGACCAACAAATTTTGTACACAGCAATACGCGCAGATGGAACCCCTCCTCGGGCTGTTCCTGAACCAAAGCCATACAGGTTTGCCCCATTAACTAACTTCCCAGCTGCCGTTGATGCAGTATGAGTACCATGACCATCAGAATCTCTTGGAGAATTAATGTCATTTGGGACAAAAAACCCAGAGCTGCGGTAATATTGTCCACCTATGATCTTACTGCATTTGAATATACAGCAATGTTAGACAATTCAAGCACTAATTTGATTGATTCTCCAAGACAGCAAACAAATTTTTGTAATGCATAGTACTTGTTGCAAGTGAAATTGCCTGCTGCTACTTGGCACCTGCCTTTCCATTTGCTGGGAGGTGGACCAAGTCCTTTGTCATTAAAACTTTCAGATTCAGGCCAAATTCCGGTGTCAAAAACTCCAATGATAATATCACTTTCCAAAGCTGCTCTTTCAACTTGTTGGGAGAAGCCAATAAAGTCCCATGACTTTGTTGTATGAAGATTTCTTTTTTCATTTGGAAACACAGATACTATGCCTTCCATTCCTAAAATGTCCAAAGATGGATTAATCAGTTTCAAGAAAAGAAATGATCATGGCGAAATCATGCTCACTTACCAGCCATTTTTTGTGCTTCTTCCTCGGTTAGCTCCACCACGAACCCATTAAAACTCTTTTTGTAGCTATAGATCACTGACTTTGTAAAAAATTGACTGCATCATTTCCATTTGCATAGTCAACCTCAATATACTTGAACAATTCTTTGTTTCATACTGTCTGGTCTTACTTGCAATATATTATTGTTCATGCTTTCTTTCTAATAAATTTGAAATTGCTACATTAGACTGATTCAATAGCTGGACTACTCGTCCAAACTCAAAAGCTCGCTCAAATTTTAAGAGGGTTTTAATAAGAAAAATTTTGAAACTTGAAATATCGAGTCAAACCAGATCAAGTTGAGTTTAAATAAACATATAAGTTATTAATACTAAACATGAGCCTGATTCAAACCCGATTCGGCTTAACTCATGAACATCTCTAATTAGAATTTGGAAAGTAGCCTTTATCTTCAACTTTTTCTCCTTTAGAAAATGAAATACAAGAGAGTATCATGACTTGAACCAAGAATAATATAACAGAGCTTTGCCTTGGTATTATTTCTTACTAGATTTCTTGTTCAACTTTATATTAATAGGAGTAGACAATTATATGTATCAAAGCAAACTGCCTCCAAATTTACTAGTTTTCTTTTCAATTGTTTGTACGAAATTGCCTATGAACTCCAAGAAAATTCTTACTACTTGATCACTGATAGCAATCAAACCAGCCTAATACATTGATCTGCATTTCTATTCATTTTTAGTCCCACAAATGGTGCAAATTATTTTCAATGCAAATGTGAGCAATTGGTATTTGCTTATACCTGCCAAAGGCATCTTGTAGCATTCTGCTATGAAGCAAGGATATGGAACTTCCATCGTTAGGGCGGTCGCCCATGTAGACAATATAGCTCTGCAAGTTCAAAAGTACAAAAATGAAATGCATCAGCCATGAACAAATTTGTCCACATAAGGTTAAACAACTTAAAACATATTCCGTGATCATCAAACCAGGAAAGAATGATAAAAAAATGACTTAAAAAATATGCATATATATAAATATAGGAACAATCCAATTGATTCATTTACATAAATATTGCCTTTTTATTGGTATTGGATGGAGAATGATCGGATGCTGCTCTGCTAGTAAGCAAAGCCAAGAGAAGGCCATGGAGGAGAAGGCACTGAAGAAGATATCGTCTGCCCTTCATTGAAATAATGATAAAATAAAAAACATTTCCAAGTTCTATGTTGGAAAATGTGTTTGTCCAAGTATCAGTATGAGCTATGCACATTTATACATTCAACAAATTAATGAGCATGTTTTTTGGTACATTGCTCATGAACGCGTTATTCCACTTATAATTTTTTTTTTTTTTTTTTTGTGGTTATGAATATCCAAAGCCTCACCACCATTGATTTAGATTTTGTTTTTTTAGACATTAAATAGGAACTTGGAATCGTCACTTTGGGTTCACGTGGGTGATGTAAGCACTTGACCTTCACTTAAGACTTTTTAGCAAAGAATTTTTTTAATCGTGAATTCGAATTGAATTAAATTTAATTTGATATTTTTTAATAATTAATAATATTAAAAAATTTTAAAATTTAATTTAAATCGATCATTTTGGACTCCCATCATGTCATAATTGCTATTATAAGGTGTGATAGTAATTCATCGTCTTGTCAAATCAATTTTAATGTTTTAAGAAATTTTTATTCTATTGTTTTATGATGTATCTATCTTTTCATTTATTGCAAAATTTTCATTGGAGGAAGGTTTATTTGCGGGAGTGTTTTTCTCGCTTTATTTATATAATTGGTATTAATAATTTATATATTTATTTAAATTTGATTTAAAATAAAATTTTAAATTTTAAAATTTTATTTAAATTAAAAAATAAATTTTAAATTTATATATTAAATTTAATTTAATTAATAAAAAATTAAAAAAATAATTAAATTTAATTTAATAAAATTATATTTAATTCACATATATATAAAAATTAAAAAAATTATATAAAAACATAAATATAATATATATAATTTTTATTTTTAATTTATATATATAAATTTATTTATATATAATTTATATATATAAATAAATAATTTATATATACGTGAATTCGAATCAAATTCAGATTTTAAAATTTTTATTCAAAATTTAATTTAAAATTTAAACAGATTAAAAATTATCTTTAAATTTGTTCAATAAATTTTAATTTTTTATTTAAATTTTTTAAAAATTTAAATAAATTTTTAGATTTAGACGAATAATTTGATGCTTAAACAAATCTATCTACAATGTTATTGGTCGTAGCATGAATATAGCAGCTTTCGTAAAACAAAAAATGACATTGACAAAGCAGTCATAGACTCTGATTTTTTGGTTTGTATTAAATGTTGGTTCATGCATGCTTGCAAGAAACCGGTTTGATCTAGTTTTACTTTGTTCTAACAACTGTTTGACATAGACAATAATATCCAGAGACAAATTAATAATGAAATTTTTGACAGGCCAAAGGGCCATGAAGGTGTAATTCAATCATTTGCAATTATCATGATCACTTTTTTATTAGAGTGGCCGAATTTAGCCGGTTAGATCCCATTGAAAGACCGTTTTAAGTGCCTTTTAATCCGCTAATCTGTTTGCTTTCTTTGGCTATGGAAAGCAATGTCTCCTCTCCTTCTCCTGAGGAGCCTTTCTCTCTCTCTGAGCAAGAACTTTCAGCAAAACAAACACCAAGTTCTAGAATTTCACTAATCACCCTTTGCTATCAATAATTAATATTAATCATTCATCATTTTATGGTTAGTTTCTTCTCTTCTTTCACACCTTATTTGTTTCTCAAGAACAGGAAAAAAGGAAAGAAACAGAAGCATTTCTTTTTCTCTTCATTTCATTGGAAATAAATAGGTTCTTAGGATTTGGTTTTCCGATTTCTTACATGAAGAAATTCAGGATACCGGGTAATGGTGGTTAAGCCAAATTTGGATTTTTTTTTTTGTACAAAAGAGGTCGAGGGAATAGGATTGTAAGTATTGATGTTCGAATCTTAAACTTATTAGATATCATCTGACTATATCAATCGATTAAATTAAGTTCTTAATTTTAAATTTGGATTGTTTGATATAATAAAAATTAATTATTATTATTATTTTTTGGATGTAGCAGGTTTTGAAAACCATAAAAGACAAGTGTAAATGGCATATAGAGTGGATCATGAATATGATTATCTATTCAAGATTGTATTGATAGGAGATTCAGGTGTGGGAAAATCTAACATTCTTTCAAGATTTACAAGAAATGAGTTTTGCTTGGAGTCCAAGTCAACCATTGGTGTTGAATTTGCAACAAGGACTCTTCAGGTTGGCTTTTCATATACATTAAATTTAATTATCTTTTCCATATACGGCTTATTTGCTCAATGTTGTTCTACTCACCATAGCTGCATCATTTATTCATTGTGTGATTCTGATATTTATATGTTCTTACAAATTGACAAATTGACAAGGTTGTATCATTTATGAATACAAATTGACGAGAAAAATGTCTAAAAACCAGGTGTTTTTTTTTTTTACCGTTGATGAAGGAGGGAAAATGGTGTCAAAAATCCCACTTGTGGATGAAGAAGAAGAAGAAGAGTCCTTGGGACCAAAGAGATGATCCAAAGAAACAGATGATGATGATGATGATGAAGAAGAAGAACTACTCACTTGCCTTTTGTTTTCCATACCAGAAAAAGTAAAACTTTTTTTCTGTTTTGTTTTTCTTAAAAGCTTTCTTTGTCAACCAACGAACAAAACTACTTTGATAGATCTTAACAGAAACGACCCTAAAAAAAAACCAAACAAAAAGGATGCTTGCAGTGGATAAAAAAACAAACAGATAGACTAAAGAAGGCAGATAGAGCAGCAATGGAAAGCAAAGCAAAACAGAACGAGAAAGCTACAGGGAAGGAGAGCACGTGAAGAATGTTGATTTGAGGAGATATCGTTTGTTGGCAATCTGTCTAAGCTATTTATAGGCCCAAGAAAGAGTTGAAAGTCTTCAGGAGTCAAGGAAAAACCAAGGCTAAAAACCCATGTGAAGCTATTCCTTTCGTGTCTGTTTTTTGGCACAAGGATGCACCAGTCAACACCCAAGTGGATATTTCTTTTGCCTCAAATCCAACCTTTGCTTGCCATGTGTTTCCTGGCGTATTTCTTTGACTTTTGGTGTTTTGGATTGTTTTGGGATTTTGACAGAGAATAAAGAGAAAGAGACAAAGAAAAAAAAATTTAAAGGTTTTTCTATGTTATATATATATATATATATATATATATTGAAAATATTGCTCTAGTTGAGTTTTTGAATATCAGAACATCTCCATTACTCGATTCAATATTTTCCCTTTTTTATAATATTTAAAGTTATAAAAAATTGAATCTTATTAAAACCCTAACATTTTTATCTATAAATCACAATTGTTTGACAATTTACTTTTTCATTTAATTTAATTTTTTATTTAAAATTAATAAAGTACAAAAAAAAAGAGAAAAGGGTGTATTTGCTTTTGTTCTTTAGTAAAATCAAGTCGCCTATTTAAATCTATTAATTTAACATGGATCTCATTTATAATATTATTTTGTTATACAATTTTATAAAAAAATACTTAAATTTAATTTAAAAAATATATATTGAAAGAATATATATTTTTATTTTTATTTTTTATATGAAAAGTTGTAACTTAGAAATAAAAAAATGAGTTTTAAATATTAAAATTCGAATTCAAAATTTACTGAATACTACTTTTAAAAATAATTAAACTGATTAAAAATTAGATTTATAAGATGTTTTTTAAGTGAAATTTATGAAATTTTTTTATTAAAAACAATCAAACAAAAATTTAAATTGAAAATTAAAATCAATAGATCAAATAAATATCAATCAAAATTTAATTATAAATAACATTTTTAATAATTTATATATATTATTAATCTTAATATTGAACTTTATTAATTAATTATTTAAATTATTTATTAAATTATTTTAAAAAAATTATCCTATAAAATATGCCTTTGTTACTCTTTTGAACTTTTTTTTTTTCAGCTCATCAGAATCATTTAAGATACCTTATGCCATGCAGTGAAGATATTACAGCAATCTAACTATAATCTTCTCAACAAATCTTTTGCAGAAATAAAGACAGAATACATGTCCAGCAGAATCATTGAAGATACTTTACGCCATGCGATGAAGATATCACAGCAATCTATCCATCTTCTCCACAAATCTTTGAAGAATTAAGGACCGAATATATGTAGAACCATTGAGAACGTGTTAGATTTTGATTTGTTTCAACTTGGACATGTATAATTAGATCTGATCGTTCCTGTATTCATGTCATGTATAATATTGAAATTCATATAGTTATATATTATTTTACACGAAAATTACGTGTTATAATTCGTATCGATATAAAAATATATAATATATATTTTTAGTTTTATTAAATTTATGTATAATTATTGTTAAAATTTTAAGTCGTATTACTTTCATATCCTATATTCATGTTGTGTTTGTATCGAGTTATTATATCGTATTTTAAATTATGAGATTTATGTATAATATTAAATGATTTTAAAATAAAAAAGTTAATTTATTCATATTAAAATTAGCATATTGACTCAAATATTATTATATGGTACATCTGTTGAATTTTTTTAAAAAAATTTTATAAACACATTTAAAAGATTGACATTTGTTCTTTACGTTAGCTTAAAATTAAGAATGTGAAAGTTTGTGATATCAAATAGCAAATTAGATTTATTAATTAAATTATTGTATAGTTAGTTTTCAAATGCTTTAATAATTAGCATAACTATTTTCAAGTCGGACAATTCTTAACTAAAAAAAGAAAAAATGCCATAGAATTGTAATTTACTTTAATAATACCAAAAGGAGAAAACATTAAGACAATTATATTATAGAGAGATTGTGATTAGATAATGACATTAATTAAGAAGGGAATAGCAATGATTAGTTGCCACAATATTTTCTCCTTTAGTTAATCTCATCAACCTAACTAACTAAGAAATGGTGGATTCATACAATTTCTAATTGGAGGAATGAAGATATCTTTATCAATAAATATCCTAATCTTGCCCAATAATTTAGGCTAAAAAATTGTTGGGTTGCACAGATATCTTTGACATTAATTTCAAAGTTGATAAAAACAACACTTATAATTGAATTTAGATAAACATTAGAATTCAAGATACGGTTCTTAAACAATCAAAACATTATCATAACTTTTTTTTTAATCTACTTTTAAACCTTTTACTTTTATATTTATTTGGCTAATGAGGACATTATGTATATAAGTTTTTTGAACTCACATTCTCCCAACATTAACTCTAATATCATATCAATTGATCCAATGATCAATCGGCAATGGAATCAAATCATAGTTAAAGACAAAAAAAGGTGGTAAATTAAGAAAGAAAAAGGAACACTAGCATACTAAAAAAGCATTTAAACTATTTTATTTTTCTTAAATAAATTCTTATATTTTTATTACATCCAAATAAGCTCTTATCTTTGAATTTATATTAAATAAACTCTTATTTCAAACAAAAGATTAATTTATGTAAAGAGTTTGTTTAGGTACAAATTAAAATTAAAAATTTATTTAGATATAAATTAAAAATCAATGATTTATTTAAGTTCAAATTAAAGATTAAAGGTTTATTTAAATATAATAAAAATATAAAAAAATTATCTTAGTAAAATGATAAAATTTGGGATTTGTTTTTTTATTGTTTTAGTTAGAGGGATCTAATAATTTATTACTTTGAATTACCAAACAACTGTTTTACACGTGTAAGCCTATAGCTTGAAAGGGTTTTATATTAATCTTAGATTGTAGTTCCTTTTTAAATAAAAATTAAAAAATTAAAAAATAAGAAAGAAGATATGCAAGACATAAATAATTTATATATACCTTCATATTGATTACACAGTAATTTGTTTGTTTGTTTGTTTGTTTGTTTTTTTTTAATTTTAAGTACTAAATCCAAAGTTTAATATAATATAATTGGGGTATCACATATGTAATTAATCTTTTTGGTTTATTGGAAACTAATAATCTAATTTTCATAATCCTTTGATGATTTAAAAAACAAAAAGTAGATATGCAGGGCATAACTAATTTATATATTCCGTGATGAGTTATGGAATTTTCTTTGATATCATTTCCTTTAGGTTCCTTTTGGATAACTAAGGATAAGTGCTGAAGAATGAAACTTTTTTTTTCCCATGAATGTGCAAGTTCAAGTGAAAAGAAGTTAAGCTTTTGTCACATGCTACAACATTGGATTTTTGTTTGAAAGCATATGCCTACTCTCTACTTTTTCATGCATGCATGAACATGATACTTAGAAATTCAATTATTAATTTCAACCCCCAATTGGTTTTGCACAAACCACATCAAAGCTAATAATTGTACTTGTTGAAGTCATAAGATTCATATTCTTAATTTATGGATAGGGAGAGACTCCTTTAATATGTAAAGAGTAAAATGGAATTTTGTCATGAATTTTGGATCATAGAAGAGGGTTTGGTTCAAATGATTCACAAAAAAAATCAATTATTGAATTACATATTAAAAAAAAGCTTGTTAGGAGTCACATTATTATGCATTACTTTTTTTTTCTTTTTAATCTAGAAAAGTGAACATTTGATATCGCTTAAGATGAAATTATGTATCAACTGAACTAAATATTTAGGTATATTTTATTATATTTATTTGTTCATAGTCAACTGTTAATATTTGATTGTTATAGAAAAAATAGCATAACTAAAGTAACATAACAAGAGATAATCATTTTATTGATCTAGTATTTTTCATTATAAGATTTGAATTGACACCTCTAATTTAAAAAACTCAAATTTTAATTGAGTTTATTGGAACAAGTATAAAAGTATTAATATATATCATAACTGAAAATGAAAGTAATTAAAAAGTGATAATGGATAATTTATGGCTGCAATTTATTCGAGGAATCAATTTGTTAGCATAACATTACAACTTAAATCTCATAAAAAAACTATAAACTCTTGATTAATTACATCAACATCTGCCCATTAATCAATGACATGTCTTTTACTTCTTATACCATGTTGTAGCTTTGCCTATCTTCATAATTTTTCTTAGCGGCTAATCTTCAATTAATAATAAAAGTTTATATATATTTTACAAAAGAGATTACAATTTAGAAATAGGAAAAGAGTTACTGATTTGAAATCTATTAGATATCCTATTTTAAGGGTTGTTACATGAGTGAATTGCCTTAAATCAATTTAATTTGATTTTTTTACATTTGAAAATTAGCTACATCTCTAATTAATTTGTTATTATCATCTTAGCTAGAAAACATAGAAAAACTATTGGCTAAAAAAACATTAATTTCTTTTTGCAGACAAAAAAAAAGTGAAATGATTCCCTTGATATTCAAGCAAAATATGATGACATTGATGGCACTTTCCCCTTATTTATTGCAAACTTGATACAATTTTTGAACGCATAGGTTTTTTAACCAAAAATGTTTAAACAACTAAGTTATAATTATATATTCTCCACTAATGTTTCATTATTTTTAGTAATTATTACTTTGATGTAAGAAGATAATTAGCTATGCATGGCTGTAATTAATTCCAACTTGATTCAAAAGTAGTGATCTGACATTCCAATTAATATAAATTCTGTTTAGAAATTCAACACCCACCAAGGAATTTGATCCACTAGTCAAATTGCAACAAAGTGAAGAACATTCCTAGGTTGTCCGAATATGAAGACAATTTGCCATACATTTGTAAGCAATTTTCATGTTTCAACATTTGTAGAGTTGATTCTTGCAAGCTGGTGAATTAAATTGACTTTTTGTGTCTTTGATTGCATGTTTCTTAACCAACTGGCTTATGTCTAAACCCGTCTGATGGGACATGAGTTTTGAAGCTGGAATCTAGTTTAATGGATAAAAAATCATTTTTTATTTAAATTTAATTTTAAAATATATAAAATATTAATATAAAATTTTTTAATATTTTAATTTTTTTGAGCAATAATCAAGCTTATTTCACAAATCAAATTAGGTCTTGGACAAAAAATTTTAAAGATCTATGAGACCTGATTTGATCTGATGGATGGACATATTTGATCATACTATCTATCGAATTTTTTTTTAATTTACTATTTAGGTTACATACAATAAAAGATGAAATTCTATATCCATTCTCACATAAAAGGTTAAAAATAAGGATCATGCATAGCTGAAAAAAAATGCAAATTTAAGATTCAATGAGAAAGTTGTACATGAGTATTTGTCTTAATATAATATGTGTGTATATTTTTGCATATTCAAAGACTTAAGTTCGAATTTTTCAAAATAATTTACGAAATTTATTAAAAAACATGTAATTTACTTACTATATAATATTTCTCCAGACTTAAAATACACTAAATTGTTTGTAAAAAAAAAAAAAAAACACAGTGAAGTTTTATTTTTACATTCTAACAAAAAGATATTTTTTAATTATAACCATAATCTAGGAATTTAGAAATTTCTAGTAAATTAAGGATTTTAACAGTGCATTGCCACTTAATATTTTTATTTTTGATTTTTTTTAACATTGTTAATACTTAATATTAGCGTTTAAATAAAAAATTAAATATAAACTTAAGAAATAATAATAATTTAATGGTATCAAATTTAGGGAACTAATCTTGGATTCATGGAATGAAACCAAAAAAAAAAAAAAACATAATTAATTGACAAAAGCAAAAGAAGAAAGAAACAAAAGGTGACAGAAAACTTCCATGAATAGGTTCATCACATTCTGGTTTTATCTGACAGAAGAGATTGGTTTCATGTTATCAATTAAAGTTGATATATGAATAAATTAAAGCAAAATCCATTTCTCTGGTAGTCTGGATCTTATATATGATTGCCAATCTTTTTTTCATTTTTTTTAACACTTTCTAGAAAAAAAATTAAAAATTTGAATATTGAACTTAATTCAGTTGAATCATATAACTATTTTTAAGAGATAATATCCTGTAAGTATAGGCTTCAATTCCCAATTTTTATAATCTCTTGTATTTTCGGACTATAATTTCTTTTATACTAAAAAACTACAAAGTATTATTATCAAAATTTTCATATGAACTGGATAATCGAGCTCGATCCCTTGATATCTAGTAAATGGAAGCATATGACTTTAGAAGTATAACAAAAAAGAATGCATAAAACATAGAATTAATTTTATTATTCATAAGTTCAGACTGGTTCACTGGTACTTCAGTCAAGACATCAGTTTATTTGCCATGTTGCGTGCTTTGCACAAAGCCTCTAAAGGTTCAGCTTTAGGCATAGTCACACCTTTGCCTTCAGTCATGTCAATTTCCTGTTGACCAACTCTTTTCCACTCGAAGCACTGAATCAGTGACCCCAAAACCAAGCCAACAGCACGGCGAGCTAGATCCATTCCAGGGCAAGACCTCCTTCCCAGGCCAAATGGCATTAGCTTATAATTAGTTTCATGATCAATTTCTCCATTTGTCAAACCTGTCAGGCTTAAAACTTGTTGGTTCATCCCACAGCTTGGGGTCCCTGTGAATTGCCCATGCATTGACTAACAACATAGTGTCCTTAGGAATGTGATACCCTCCTAGGGTACAATGATCCGAGGATCTATGGGGGATTAAGAGTGGTGCTATCGAGTTTAGTCGAAGGGTCTCAGAGATTACGTTCTGTAAATAATTTAGTTTGCGTAGATCATGAACTTCATCTAGCAATTTGTCTTGGCCAACAAGGCAGTCTATCTCAGCTATAGTCTTTTCCAATGCATTTGGATTGTTGAGTAAATTTGACATGCTCCATTCTACCGTTGACACTATTGTATCCATGGATGCATTTGGCATGTCCTGGGCATGATCAAAGCAAACACATTAAAAGTATTTTTAATGGTTGCTTAATAAAAAACCTACATGTCTTGAATGATTGATGCATTTAAAGATAATGAGTTATTTTAATTATACCAAAAATCATGAATGATTGATGCATATTACTCTAGATTGTGGTAGTCACTTGAACAAAAATAATAAATATAAAAAAAACGGAATGTGACTAATTACCATCATCTGGGCTTTGATGTTTTGATCAGTGTAATACTCAGGCTGTGATTCTTGCAAAGAAAGCAAATGGCTGATCATGGTGTTTTCCCTCCCAGAATCACCTTTATTCATTCTATGCTCATCAATCAAATCTTGCAAGAATGCATCTGTTTCTTTGAAAAGTCTCACTGTTTTCTTCTTGAATCCTTGAAAATCAATCCACTGCAATGAAGGGAAAAAATCTCCTATATTTCCTGAGACTCCCATCTGAAAAAGATCTTCTACAAGCTTCTGTAGTCTTTTTCCTTCTAGTTTTCCTGTCACTTCTTCTCCAATATTGTATTGTTTTCCTGCAACCATTCTGATATCATATTGAATGTGAATTCTGACAACATTGGTTTCAACTTTACCTTGACGAAACTATCATCCTGGCTAGAAACAAAATTGTACAAATTTTTCAGTAAAATCCTCGCTTCGTCCATCCGAATTGCCGAAGACAGTTTCAAGCAATTTGGAGAGAGTATTTCATGTCTGAATATACGACGAAGGTTGCGCCAATGGTCACCATATGGAGCTAAGCCTACATTGGTGTAGTTGTAGCCAACATACTTGCCTGCCCAAAAGAGAGGGCGGCTTGCAAAAATGATATCGTTTTTGGTGAAGCATTCTTCCACGGCGGAGGGTGATGACACAACAATGGAAAGGCGGGAGCCGAGCTGGAGGGAGAAGATTGGACGGTATTTTTGTGAAAGGGTGAAGAGGCATCGGTGGAGGGGTTCCTTGAGGAGATGGAGGTGGCCTAGGATTGGAAGTGCAAAAGGACTTGGGGGTAGGTTCTTGTGTTTGGTTCTTGTTCCAAGCAAGAGCTTGATAATAAGGATGGAAAGAAGAAAAAGGCATGAATATAGTGCAATTTTGTCTTCCATGCTAAAAATGCAATGGTTCTGGCAATTGCTATATGCAGCACTTGCAATCCTTTTATACAAAGAAGGTTCATGCAAAAATTAAATATAAAATGAAAAATTTATAGTTTAGTTTAATTGGTTTATGCAACTATCATTAAAAAATGATATATAATATATTTAGAATTCAAATATCAACACTTGTAATTTCTTATTCTATATCAAGATTGTAATCTTTTTTATATAAAATTTATGAAAACAAAAAAAAAGAAGCTACCCTATCCTTTTCTTTTAATTAATAGTACACTTGCAGAAATAGAGCATATAATGAGAGTTTGATGAGATTCAATTTGATTTTATTGTTTAAAAAATTCAAGTAAAAGATTGGAATATATATAGTTGACCTCACATTTTCAAATCTCTAACAAATTTTTTTTTATGAGATTCAATTTGATTTTATTGTTTAAAAAATTCATGTAAAAGATTGGAATATATATAGTTGACCTCACATTTTCAAATCTCTAACAAATTTTTTTTTTTTTTGTTTTATTAACTTACCATTTCGAGCTAGTTTTCACGTAAATGAAGCTTATGGCAATCAATAATATAGCTTGTCTCCAAGGTGAAAATTTGATTGATTTTGTTCATGGATTGGCACGATTGCTTTGGAATTCTCGAGATTTGTTATGAATTCTTAATTACTCTTATTTTGTGGCAACTGGTAATAGTATAGCTGCCAAGTTGGGTGCCTTTAGTAAAGGTTTACCTTTGGGTATGTTCATATAAGATCTTTCCCAATCTATTGTGCCAATTGTCTTCATACAAAACACTTTTTAACTCAAAGCATCAAGGCGAGCTTTAAGTTTATTCTAGATGGTTCATTCATTTTAATATAAGATTGAAGTTCGATTTTTAATTCTTATAAATTTTATTTTCATAATTTTAACTAAAAAATTGATAAAAAAATAAATTATAAAAATATATATAGGTATTTATAAGTTTACAATGAAATATATTTTTCTTTAAAAATAAAGTGAGAATTCATATTTTAAAATTCACTTTTACCATTTTTTTTAAAATTTTAAAAGCCTATACGTGTAGTTTTTATTTTATTTTATTTTATTTTAAATGTCAATATTCCAACTTCAGAAATGTCTCCAATCGTAAACTTAAATCAACATTCCTTTTGTTTTTAGAAATTTCAATAGTTAGGATGTGGGATAGGTGGAGCAATTTTTATTCTCATTTTTTTTTTTTATATTATACTCATCCTTCTACCTATTTTCAATGAGTATTTCAAATTTACCTACATTTTCATTTTTTTTTTGTATTTAATGGGTATGAATAATCTTTGTTTCCATGTATTTTAAAAAAATAAAAAATATTTTTTAGTTTTTTTAAATTTTATTTTTCACATATAAGTAATTTTTTTATAAATATATATATATATATATATATATTTTTAAACACAAATATATTAGTTTTAATAAATCTAAAATAAAATTTATATTATTAAATAAAAAAATTAATTTATTAAATATGTAAATATATTGGGTGCAAGTTCAAGGAAAATACTATATTACCTATTTCTATACTTGTTTTCTATAAAAAATTTAAAACTTTATTAACTCCCATTCTCATCCCTAAAATTTAATACCCATCCTATCCCCATTAGAGTAAAAATCATGTTTTCTTTTAGATTTGGGTAAGATTAATATCTTTATCTATTTTAGTGTTAGATTATATATATTTATATACTGAAGAGAAATAAAAACCAAGTAACAGCAAGAAATTTCAAAATACAGAGGGAAAATGAAAATAAGTCAAAATTGATGGGAAAATATGCATAAAATTATTGTACATATTAATTTATTTTATATTCATTGCATCAAGTTTTTTAATTAAAGTAAAATCAATTGAATTTATTTTTTTCTTTTTAGAATAATATATATTATATAATCCATTTATATAATCATCGTAATTAATTATGAATATCAATATAATAATACTAGTTTTCTAATTTTTTTTTTCAACAACAAAGACATAAATTTAGGATGAGATTCTGCACACTTTCATTTTATTTTTCCATCATACATTGACACTTTCATAGTTTTCAACTGCATGAAAACAATTGTATTTACAATATTGAATTAGTTGCATGCAAGATTCAATCATTATGTAGATGAAACTAAAAGAGTAAAATACATACAACAAACAGATTGATAATAAAAATAACTTCGATCTTCTTCAATATTCATTCGATTATCGAAGCATAAGCAACAATAGGGCACCTCACTTGATGCAGGCCATCATTCCAGGTCAAAGAACAAGAGATAATAGAGTTGCCAACTTCAGCTCTAATAGTCACAACAAAGGATTCCTTTTGGCCAAGAGAATTGAAAGAAAGTGCACTTGGTTGAACTTGGATTTTAAGTCCTGGTGCAGCCTTAACAACTGCCTTGTAAGTTGACACAGCTGATCCAACATTTTTTACCGTCCCATGAAAGTGTCTAGTGATAGATTTTCCAGGAGTAGCAGATAATGCAAAGGAAGGGTAGTTTAGATCCCACAATGTTCCATTTGTTTCTTCAGAACAACTGCTATTATTTCCAGTTATGAGCTGTAGATATGCAGGGCTATATCCTCGTCCACACAAAAATTTAACATAATCAATCTTCCCGGCATCATATATCAATCCGGGTTGGGCTGCTAGTGCAGGATTTATGTGACCTGCCCCGAACGCAAACTCACCTTCAATGTTGTTCTCAGCACTCACTGGAAAAGCTGCAAAAAATTAGATGGATTCTACTTAGATGTGAGAATTCAAAAGCTCTTTGATAAACATTTCATGTCTACATATGGCCGTTTTCAAAATGCAATTTTGATCTTGCATAAAACTAATACCTGTTGTCATTAGAGCAGACTTAATGGCAGCAGGAGACCATGTCGGATGAAATGACTTAACATAAGCACCTGCCCCAGTTGCATGTGGACAAGACATGGATGTGCCAGAAACAATATTGTATGGAACTACTCTTGCATCACCTTCGGTTGCTGTCACAGTGGTATTTCCAGACCATGCAGCCAAAATATCAACCCCAGGTGCTGTAAGATCAGGCTGCCTCAAATCAAGAAATTAGAACTTAAAAGGAAGGAAATTTAACAGAAAATGGAGAAAACTATTTCATTTACCTTGAGGATATCTGCTGTAATAGGGTTAGGCCCTCGAGATGAAAATGAAGCAAAGTACGGGGCAAACTGATTATATTCTTGGATGCTCTTGTATATTGTTGCAGTTGGGTTTCTAATCAAAGTAATGCAACTAAATTAATAATATTCAGCCTCTGATTAAACTTTTACGGATAAATATTATATAGAGAACTTGGCATATACTCTGTTGAGTTAACAGAGTTGAAAACAGTTCTTCCATCATCCATGTTCAAGTTGGAAAGAGGTAGAGGGTAACTGAATTCATTATCTTTGTTTCCTTCATATTGAAATACAGCACCAACAGCTCCTCCCTCCATTGCACCTTCAGCATTGCTGTAATCTTCGCAAAAAACAATATTTCCTTTCACTAATGTTTCGTTCAATGACCCTGGCAAGCAATACCTGCAATCCATAACGAATTTTTCGACATCAAGATAACATTCATTAATGTAGCATAAGGTCTGCATTTTGCAATCTCAATGCTCAATGCTACATGGAATCCTGGTAAACAAAACCTTGTGAAATGTCCGGGGCATCTCCACCATAGATGAAAGGGTACATTTTTCCATCGAGATCAAATGTATTTATAGATGTTCCCTACATTAATCATATATAAAACTGGTTAATTCAAGAGTTGGCATAGGAGTAGCATAAATGATTCCCCTTAATTACTTCATAAATTTCACCGTTACCGAGTTTCACCTTCCTCACGAACTTTCTATCTATGGTACTAGCAGCTACAGATAGAGACCAAGGTGAAAGATTCACAATTGATGCAGGATCAGGACCATTGTTACCAGCAGAGTTGGACGTCAGGATCCCATTCTTCATTGAATGGAAAGCTCCAATAGCAATGGAGTTTTCAAAATAATCGGATGCAAAGGAACCCCCAACTGAAAGAGAGATAATGTCAACACTATCGGCTATTGCATCATTAAATGCTGCAAGAATGTCTGCATGATGGCAACCATCAGACCAACATATCTTGTACTCTGCAATGCGGGCAGATGGAACCCCTCCACGAGCCATCCCTTCGGCAAGGGCATATAAACTTGCCTGGCTAACTAAGCCACCTGCAGCTGTTGATGCAGTGTGACTCCCATTACCATCTGAGTCTCTTGGAGATTCGAAATCATCTGAACCGAATTCTCCATCAGCCCGGTAGTATCTAGGATCTAGCTCCAATTATTTTCCTGAAAGGGATTATGAAAAGACCAATCAACATTTGATAAATTATTTTTATCTGCTTATGTGTGTTATGATAAAGCTTTGTACAATTATTTTTACTTGTTGCAAGTGAAATTGGATGACTTTTGGCAAGAGTCCTTCCATTTTTCAGGAAGTGGACCAAATCCTGTGTCGTTAGAACTTTCAGATTCTGGCCATATCCCTGTGTCAAGCATTCCAACAACAATATCATTCTCAATAACTGATCTTTTCACTTTTTTGGAGAAGCCTATGAATTCCCATGACCTTGATATGTAGAGCTGCTTCTTTTGGAACACAGAGGCAATCCCTTCCTTTCCTGAAGAAAAATATTTCCAGTCACCTTTTTGGATAGCCGCGTGATCTATTGATAAAATGTTGAATATTTACTCCCACTGCATCCCAGTTGAAATTCCAAAAGCCTCAATTATTAAAAAAAATAACAAAAAAAGGGAGTTCTTTCCATAATTTCACCAAAAAATAATATTTAAATCTATTAAAGAAGCATCTCAATGTCAGAGAACTCTCAGTTTCTCTGCCTCCTCCTCGGTCAACTTGGCTGCAAATCCATTGAAGCTCCTATGGTAGCTGTAGAGCAAAATGTCTGATGCAGCACTTCTGAATTCAATTCACAAATAGAAGTAATTATATATGAAATGGTGAATCAAAGTTGAGTAAAACTTGCATTCACATGCAAGGAAAATAAATGACAATTGACAAACCTGGGAACAATATCCTGAAGCAAGCTGATGTGAAGGCTTGCAGCAGAGACCTCACCCTTTGGAAGGTCATCCATGTAAACAATGTAGACCTTGTTCAACAAAACAATTAGACGTATCAGAACTAATTCTAATTCCTAAATCAACCAAATAAACTCAGGTTTCATGGAAAAATCTGTTTGCCTGTCTCTCATCAGAGGCTCCATGGCAACCAACAAGCGTGCTGACAGTGAAACAGATGAGCATAAGCCATGTCAAAGGAGAAGTCTGGACTCTGGACCACCATTGGCAAGTTTCGTAGTATGAATAAGCTCCATTGGAAGGGGCTATACATAAGCATTGATTAATTGTACTAGGAATGAGCTCCATGGCTTTAATTTCTGAAACAAACTAATCATTGTTAAGCTCGCAAATGGAAGAAAGGTGGCCATGGCTGGCTTTTACTAATGAAACAGTGTTATTTCTGCCAAAAGTGCTGATTACAACAGAAATTATTCAAATGTTCATTTTTGTCGCATATAATTGGCATTTGAATCGAACCGTTCAAAACATGTAGTACATATTGTTTGGATTAAGAAACTTATAACAAAGTACTGTAAGTGCATTATTGAGAATGGGTGGATTTGGATATGTACTCTTGCTCTTGCATCAAACTTTCTCTCAAGTGCATATTTCCACTGTTTCTTAACTCTTGGGGATTAATTTTCTCTCTTCATGTGTGAAAAATAGTAAATACGGTGGAGTTTTATATTTTTTTATTTGCATTTTTGACCAATTAACCATTTCAATATTTGATTACTACATATCAAATATAAACTACCATACGCCACTGTTTCTTAGAGAATTTTTTGGGTAGGGAGAGCCTACAGTTTTCGAATAAGGGATGGAGTCATAGTTTTGAAATAGATAAGGGATTACATAAATCTATTGACCAAAGTTTAAATTAATTGTTCAAATCAACGATTGTCAAAGGTGTTCATAGTTGGGTCAGGCTAAGTTCATACTTAATATTAAGAGTTCATATGCTTGTTCCGATTAGGCCTGATATTTCGAGCTTCAATTTTTTTTTTAATTTTACTTAAATTAAAAAAATAAATATCAAATTTACTCATTAAATTTAATTTATATAATAAAAAATTTTTAAATTTTTTTAAAAATAAAATATAAAAATAAAAAAATATATATTTATACAATTATAATATTTTAATTATATATGTTTATTTGAGCTGGGTTGGGCCGGGTTAAGATTTTAATTCTTTTGTTTAAGGCTTAATTGTTTAATATTCAACTTAAAATTTAAACAAATCTAAAAATTATATCCAAACTAATTTAATAAATTTTAATTTTTTGTTTAAATTTTTTCAAAATTTGATTGAACCTTCGAATTTAAGTGGATAGTTTAATCCTGAACCGGTCTACCGGCTACATGAACCACTTTTTCTAGAGATAATTTGAACATTCAAAAGTTTGTTATAGTTTCAAACTCCACGACCTTAAACTGATTTAATATGGGATCAGGATCAAAATTCATGGTAAGGAGCGGATCAGAATTGAAATGCAAAGGCTTTTTTATTGAAATTTCTAGACATAGATCTCTACTTTGGGTGTACGAGTTTGTAGTATGTGTTTTTTCTTTCCATCGGGAGAAACAAGGAAAAAAAAAAGAAGTAAAATCAGAAGAAATTAGTTAAGCCTTTCAATCATTCGATGTCCCATGGCAGCTAAGAAGCATGAGACAAAGTAAAACTGCAGGTTAGGATGAACCATGTAAAACGAGAGCTCTAATTGCAAATACCATAAGCAATATAATCAAATTTCATTATTAATTATAACTGAAAATTATAATCAATAACATTTTATTTATCCAAATATGAAATAAGAAATATTGTAATATTTTTTAATATTATATAATAATAAAATAATATTAACTGTAATAATATTTATAAGAATTTAAAATCTCTTAGAATTGTTACGTCGTTGTACAAATTGGATATATTTGATTTTTTTTTTTTGAAAGATGATATATTTGGGTAAGTTAACTAACTGATTGAAGTTAACAAGAATTGTATAAACTAATTATAGTTATACATTGCCCAAAAAATTAACTAAAATAACAAAACATTTTCAATAATTTCTTTTATAAATTTAATAATTTATGTCTTTGTCTTTGAGAATAGAGATCAGTAATAATAAGTCATCAAATGGAGTTGTGAATGAGTGGTATTTCTTCACTCCAAGAGACCGCAAATACCGCAATGGCACAAGACCAGAGAGAGGAGCTGGCGATGGATTCTGGAAGGCAACTGGAGCTGATAAGCTTGTCAAGTGTAAAGGAAATTTAGTTGGATTCAAGAAGACTTTAGTCTTCTGCAGGGGGAAGCAACCTCACGGTGTTAAGACGAATTGGATTATGCATGAATATGTATTAAGTAATCCTCCACCAAGAGAAAGAGCTAGCAATGATGACATGAGGGTAACCTTTTTTTCTTCTTTTTATGTTGCTTTAGTTCTGAATTATACTTGTATCTAGCATATATGTGATAGACATAGTCTAGCTTTGTTGATTGTAACTTTATTTATTATTGCTTATCACTTAATTAATGTTTTTTTTTTTGTTCCAGCTTGATGATTGGGTACTGTGCAGAGTGTATAAGAAGCAGAAGGATGCAAAGCCAAAACCTCAAACCCCTCAGCAGGGTACTGATAAAAAATAGGAGGGAGCTGAAGTTGCAATTCCAGCTTACACTGAAACCAAGAAGCAAGAATATGGTATTTTACCTCCATCTGATCAACACTTTCAAGTTGAAGACTTCAATATGCTGCCACAACAAACTTATCCAATGCCTTTTTACCACAATATATATCATAATTCTTCATCTGGAGGACTCCCAAAGTTGCCTGAATCTTTTGATACTATGCTGGAACCTGACTCAACCATATTTTCTCAGCAGGCTGCTGTGTCTGAATATGGTAATTTTATACCAACAGCCGTAGATATGTCACCAATTCCTTCTGATCAGTTCCATTCCATGGGCCAAGATGATTTTAACGTACAGCAGCAGCAGCAGCAGCAGCAATTTTCAGATTTCCCCAATAATTTTGAGTTCACAGCTGATGATAAATTCCTTTTGGATGAGGACTTTGGCTTACCACATATATATAGAGATTTGTAGCACTGTAGCCAAAACGGTAGGGTTTGAATTTTTTTTTTTTTAATTTTCTTGATATATATGGTTTGAACTTTGGGCAATGGAAGTTTTGCCCTATTGGCATTTCATTTTAAGCAATTTAGGTTATTAGGTATGAAATTGTATGGTTTGGCTGGCTTATTAAGACTTTAGGTTTAGAGCTTGTTAATTTTAGCTACTTGGTATGTATATTAGGCAATTCCAGCAGTAATTTGACTGAATTCTCCAAGTCCAAGTCCAAGACTAAACAAATTTTTATGTTTTTAAGATGCATTCTTTGTTGCAAGTGAACGTGTGGGGTGCTGCTTGGCAAATGCCTTTGCTATTAAAACTTTCAGATTTGGGCCAAATTTTGGAGTCTAAAATTCCAATCATAACATTTCTTTTCCAAAGCAACTCTTGCAAATTGTTGGTTGAAAATAGTGTTTTAATGTTCAATAAACAGAAGTATTTTAACAGTCTCTTCTACAATAATTTTTTATGTATATGGATTTTATAGAGAAGAGAAGTAATTATAGAGTTTTAGTATCCATAGAAAGCAGTAAAGCTGATACAAAACAAACAAGGCTGCAGAAAGCAGCAACAAGCCAACAAGGAAACGATTGTCCACTATATAAGCAGGGATTTACTCAAACCCCAAGAATTACATAGTTCCTTATTTACTTGAGTCCCCAGAGTCATTAGAGTAGAGCTATTTGTAAGATATTATGATATTGAAATAAATACAACGACGGGACTCCTCACTATGTGCACACCATCATCCCATTCCAAAGAAGCAGAAACTATAGATTTATCAGTTTTTCCTTCAATTGTTAATACAAATGATAGCTTCTGCCCCAGAGATGTGAATGACAAAACATTTGGATTAACTTGTATCTTAAGTGCTCCTGTTGGGACAGTCACTTTTGCTCTATATATAGACATTGGTGATCCCACATTTGTGACTGTCCTGTTGAAGGCATGGCGAATAGGTTTCAAGGGTGACCTAAAAAGAGCAAAGGAAGGGTAGTTTAGATCCCAAACTGTACCATTGGTAGCTTCAGAACAAGTAGAATTATCGCCGGTCACTAATCGTAGAAACCGAGTGCCATATCCTTGTCCACATAAAAATTTTATGTAGTCAACTTCCTCAGAATCATATAGTAGACCAGGATTGACAGCCTTGGTAGGATTCAAATTGCCTGAGCCATATGCAAATTCAGCGTCCAAGTTAATGCTGGAACTCATAGGGTACGCTGCAAAGAACATTGCAATCAGAAAAATTAACTACAGTCACAAAAAAAAAATTGTAGTTCAGGGAATTAATGTAACAAGTCATGGCCATTACCTGTGGTCATGAGGGCAGATTTAATAGCACCAGGGGACCATGTGGGATGAAATGATTTAACATAGGCAGCTGCTGCAGCAACATGTGGGCAGGACATTGATGTTCCTGAGATTATGTTGAATGGCACGAATCTATTATCGCCTGTAAGTTGAGAAACAGGGGAAACTAAAGACCATGCAGCTAGAATGTGAACCCCTGGTGCAGACAAATCTGGCTGCAATTATTAACAACAATATAATGTAATAATCAGTCGTATATAGAATGGTATACGTACAGAAAGATTAATTTTTCATCAAGTTACCTTGAGTATGTCAGGTGTGATTGGATTCGGACCTCTTGATGAGAAAGAGACTATATAAGGAGCAAGTGAGTCATTAGCCTCGTTACTCTTATATATAGTTGCAGTTGGGGTACTGTAATTTGTTTTAAAAATACATACTCAAATGTTAGATGTCTTCAGTTACAATAGAAAGGGGTGTTAAAACTTTGTTGCTACCTTGTCAAGTTTACATATTGAAAAATCTTTTCACCATCGACTAGATCAACGAAAGATGCAGGCAAAAGATAGAAGTCAGCATAATCATATGGACCCTGGTCTCGCATCACTGCACCAACTGCACCAGCAAAAAGAGGTCCTCTCCCAGTGAGTGCTGCATCACAAAGAACAATTTTGCCCTTCACCAAATTCTGGTCTAGTGAATTCGTATAGCAATACCTGTACTTCAAGAACCAACCCGTAATCAGACATCATGAGTTAGATGTTTCTCATACTTTTATTTCCAGTTAGGAAAGGAAATTTCTAACCAAATCTGTTTTTCTCACCTTTCATTTGAGTTTGGATGTTAGTAGTATTTTTATTTAGTGATGATGCCCATATTAATTTGAAGCTTCTAAAGCCTAATTTATTATTAATTTTTCTTAAGAAAATGGCTCAGTTTGGATCGAACCTGGACAAACGCCCCGTATAATTTGCAGTAGTGTTGGGTGCATCACCGCCATAAATGATAGGGTACATTTCGTTCTTGAGATCAAATGTATTTATTGATATTCCCTGGACACATGCCAGATAAGCAAATAAGTATTGAAACCAAAGGAATTATAGTTGCAATATCTAACTACTTTTCATTAAATGGAAATTCAATTGTGGTTGGTTATACCTTAATCGGTTACTCAATAGTAATACTTCTTGTTTCACTTCCTATCATCTTGAACTGATATTAATGGTATTACCTCATAAATATTATTGTTTCCAAGCTGCACCTTGGTGAAAAATTTGCGGTCTATGGTGCTAGCAGCCACAGAAAGGGACCATGGTGAATAATTTGAGATGGTTGAACGGTCGGGGCCATCATTACCTGCAGAGGTTACAGTCAATACGCCATTTTTCATGGCATGAAAGGCTCCGATTGCAATAGAATCTTTGAAATAGGGTTGTCCTGATGATATTCCAACTGAAATAGTTATAATGTCAACCCCATCTGAAATTGCATCATCAAATGCTGCAAGAATGTCAGCATCAAAACAACCATCTGACCAACAAATTTTGTACGCAGCAATACGCGCAGATGGAACCCCTCCTCGGGCTGTTCCTGAACCAAAGCCATACAGGTTTGCCCCATTAACTAACTTCCCGGCTGCGGTTGATGCAGTATGAGTACCATGACCATCAGAGTCTCTTGGAGAATTAATGTCATTTAGGACAAAAAACCCAGAGCTGCGGTAATATTGTCCACCTATGATCTTACTGCATTTGAATATGCAGCAATGTTAGTTAGACAATTCAAGCACTAATGTGACTGATTATCCAAGGCTACAAACAAATTTTTATGCTGTAAGGCATAGTACTTGTTGCAAGTGAAATTGCCTGCTGCTACTTGGCACCTGCCTTTCCATTTGCTGGGAGGTGGACCAAGTCCTTTGTCATTAAAACTTTCAGATTCAGGCCAAATTCCGGTGTCAAAGACTCCGATGATAATATCACTTTCCAAAGCTGCTCTTTCAACTTGTTGGGAGAAGCCAATAAAGTCCCATGACTTTGTTGTATGAAGATTTCTTTTTTCATTTGGAAACACAGATACTATGCCTTCCATTCCTAAAATGTCCAAAGATGGATTAATCAGTTTCAAGAAAAGAAATGATCATGGCGAAATCATGCTCACTTACCAGCAATTTTTTGTGCTTCTTCCTCGGTTAGCTCCACCACGAACCCATTAAAACTCTTTTTGTAGCTATAGATCACTGACTTTGTAACAAATTGACTGCATCATTTCCATTTGGATAGTCAACCGCAATATACTTGAACAATTCTTTATTTCATACTTTCTGGTCTTACTTGCAACATATTATTGTTCATGCTTTCTTTCTAATAAATTTGAAATTGCTACATTAGAATCAGACCTATTCAATGGCTGGACTACTCGTCTAAACCCAAAGGCTCACTCAAATTTTAAGAGAGCTTTAACAAAAAAAATTTTGAAGCTTGAAATATTAGGTCAGATTAGGTCGAATTGGGTTTAGACAAACATATAAGTTATTAATACTAAACATGAGTTCGATTTGAACCCGATCCGGCCCAACTCATGAACATCCTAATTAGAATTTAGAAAGTAGCCTTTATCTTCAACTTTTTCTCATTTAGAAAATGAAATACAAGAGGAGAGTATCATGACTTGAACCAAGACTAATATAACAGAGCTTTGCCTTAGTATTATTTCTTATTAGATTTCTTATTCAATTTTATATTAATAGTAGTAGACAATTATATGCACCAAAGCAAACTGCCTCCAAATTTACTAGTTTTCTTTTCAATTGTTTGTACGAAATTGCCTATGAACTCCAAGTAAATTCTTACTACTTGATCACTGATAGCAATCAAACCAGCCTTATACATTGATCTGCATTTCTATTCATTTTTATTCCCACAAATGGTGCAAATTATTTTCAATGCAAATGTAAGCAATTGGTATTTCCTTATACCTGCCAAAGGCATCTTGTAGCATGCTGCTATGAAGTAAGGATGTGGAACTTCCATCATTAGGCCGGTCGCCCATGTAGACAATGTAGCTCTGCAAGTTCAAAAGCGCAAAAATGAAATGCATCAACCACGAACAAGTTTGTCCAGATAAGGTGAAACAACTTAAGACATATTTCATGATCATCAAACCAGGAAAGAATGATAAAAAAATTACTTAAAAAATATGCATATCTATATATATATATATATGAACAATCCAATCGATTCATATAAATAAATATTGCCTTTTTATTGGTATTGGATGGAGAATGATCAGATGCTGCTCTGTTAGTAAGCAAAGCCAAGAGAAGGCCATGGAGGAGAAGGCTCTGAAGAAGATATCGTCTGCCCTTCATTGAAAGAATGGTCAGATAAAAAACTTTTCCAAGTTCTATGTTGGAAAATGTGTTTGCCCAAGTATCAGTATGAGCTATGCATACTTTATAGATTCAACAAATTAATGAACACGTTTTTTGGTATATTATTCATGAACATGTTATTCCAATATGTAGATAATTTTTTTTCTTCTTTTTTTTTTTTATGGTTATAAATATCCAAAGCCTAACCACCATTGATTTGGATTTTTTTTTATAGATATGAAATAGGAACTTGGAATCGTAACTTTTGGTTCAAGTGGTGATGTAAGCACTTGACTTGACTTTAGACTTTTGCGGAAGGAATCTTTTTTCATCGCGATAATAGATTGAATTGAATTAGATTGAATTTAATATTTTTAAATAATTAATAATATTATAAAATTATAAAATATAATTTAAATCGATTGTTTTTTGGACTCCTGTCATGTCATAATTAATATTTATCAGATGTTACAGTTGTTCATCGTATCGTGAGATGAACTTCAATATTTTAAGAAATTCATATTCTATTGTTTTATTATGTATTTATCTTTTCATTTATTGCAAAATTTTCATTGGACGAAGATCTATTTTCTTGGGTGTTTTTTTGATCTTATTATTATTTTTCATATTAATAATTTAGATACTTATTTAAATTTAATTTAATCTAAAATTTTGAGTTTTAAAATTTTTTAAATTAGATCCAAATTAAAAAAAATAAATTTCAAACATACTCATTAAACTTAATTTATATAATAAAAAATTTAAAAAATAATTAAATTTAATTTAATGAAATTATATTAATATATATATATAAATTAATATTAAAAATTATATAAAAAATAAATTATATATAATTTTTATTTTTAATTTATATATAAATTTATTTATATATAATTTACATATATATAAAAATAAAAAATTTATATATATGTAAATAAAAATTTTAATATATATATATGTGTGAATTCGAATCAGATCGAATTAAATTTAAATTTCAAAATTTTTATTTAAAATTTAACTCAAAATTTAAACGAACTTAAAATTTATATTCAAGTTCATCCAATATATTATAATTTTTTATTCAAATATTTTCAAAACTTGAACAAACTTTCAAACTTAGACGAATGATTCGATTCTTGAAAAGGTCTATCAACAATGTTATTGGTCATAGCATGAATATACCAGCTTTCGTAAAACCAAAAATGACAATGACAAAGCATAGTCATAGACTATGATTTTTTGGTTTGTATTAAATGTTGGTTCATGCATGCTTGCAAGAAACCGGTTTAATCTAGTTTTTCTTGACGTAGATAATAATAACCAGACACATTAATAATGAAAATTTTGACAGGCCAAAGGGCCATGAAGACGTAATTCAATTATTTGCAATTATCATGATCACTTTTTTGTTAAAGTGGCCGAATTTAGCTTGGTTAGATCCCATTGAAAGACCGTTTTAAGTGCCTTTTAATCCGGTAATCTGTTGCTCTGTTTGGCTATGGAAGGCAATGTCTTCTCTCCTTCTCGTGAGGAGCCTTTCTCTCTCTCCAAGCAAGAACTTTCAGCAAAACAAACAGCAAGTTCTAGAATTTCACTAATCACCCTTTGCTATCAATAATCAATATTAATCATTCATCATTTTATGGTTAGTTTCTTCTCTTCTTCACACCTTATTTGTTTCTCAAGAACAAGAAAAAAGGAAAAAAAAACTGATGCATTTCCTTTTTCTCTTCATTTTCATTGGAAATAAATAGGTTCTTAGGATTTGGTTTTCCGTTTTCTTACATATGAAGAAATTCAGGGTATTGGTAATAGTGGTTAAGCCAAATTTGGATTTTTTTTTTTGTACAAAAGAGGTTGAGTGAATAGGGGATGAGATTGTAAGTGCTGATGCTCGAATCCTAAATTTACTAGATGCCACTTGATTATATGAATTAATTAAATTAAATTTTTAATTTCAAATTTGGATCATTTGATATAATGAAAGTTAATTTATTGTTTTTTTTTTAACGTAGCAGGTTTTGAATACCTTAAAAGATAAGTGTAAATGGCATATAAAGTGGATCATGAATATGATTATTTATTCAAGATTGTATTGATCGGAGATTCAGGCGTGGGAAAATCTAACATTCTTTCAAGATTTACAAGAAATGAGTTTTGCTTGGAGTCCAAATCAACCATTGGTGTTGAATTTGCAACAAGGACTCTTCAGGTTGGCTTTTCATATACATCAAATTTAATTATCTTTTCCATATATGGCTTATTTGCTCAATGTTTTTCTACTCACCGTTGCTGCTTCATTTATTCATTGTGTGATTCTGATATTTATATGTTCTTACACTAAATTTGTTAATCAAGCAGCTGAACAATGTTAATGAAATCTGAATTACATGGAAAGGGCAACTAGCCATTGATGATTTAATTGATACTTCTTACAGCTTCAGACAAAAGCACAAGAAATTAACCATCTTGGTCTGAGAAAAAAAAAAAAAAAGAGCAGTCAGTGTTTGGATTAGTATATTCTACCTGAGCTTTAGGGGCTGTTTCTCGCATTTCAGGTAGAAGGGAAGACAGTTAAGGCACAGATATGGGACACAGCTGGTCAAGAGAGGTACCGCGCCATTACCAGTGCTTACTATAGAGGTGCAGTTGGGGCTCTTTTGGTTTATGACATAACTAAAAGGCAAACCTTTGACAATGTCCTCAGATGGCTGCGTGAACTGAGAGACCATGCAGATTCAAACATTGTCATTATGATGGCTGGGAACAAGTCTGATCTGAATCATCTTAGAGCAGTCTCACAGGGAGATGCAGAAAGCTTGGCCGAGAATGAAGCTCTCTCTTTCCTCGAAACTTCAGCATTGGAAGCTTTCAATATTGAGAAAGCATTCCAAACAATTTTATTGGATATTTACCACATAATAAGAAAAAAGGCACTGTCAACACAGGAAGCAGCTTCCACCACTGGCCTTCCTCAAGGCACTACCATTAATGTTTCCAATCGGTCAGAAAATGGAAATAAAAGAGCTTGCTGTTCTACCTAGAAGGTATTTTTTGTACAAGAGGTAACAGAAAATGTTGCATTGCCAGCCAATTTTGTGCCTCCTTTGGGACAGACATGAAAACACTTTGTTCTGAATATGGGAAACAGGTTTTTGCTTCATAAAAACCATAGATTAAGCCAAACAATGGGGATTTTAGCAGTCTCATGTTTCGATCTGGAATTCACAGTTGGTTTAATGCATGGGAGAAGCAGATGAGGTGTTGTGAGGTGTAGCACTTGATTCTGTTTTCATTTTTTTTGAAAGCCTTGCTTATGTTGATTTCCTGAGCTTGCAATAAATTTATAATTATTCATGTTGTAAACCAATCTCTGTTACTCCCAGATTTAGATCCAAGATATGAATACAAAATTTTCACTTTTGACAGTTATTAGTGTACATGATATAAACTTGTAAGTTGTTAAATTACTGTTTGACCTGAAAGTGATGGAGCTGAGTTAATTGTGTAATTTTTTTTATTTAGCAAAATTAAATTCAAACGAGTGATCTTCAATTCAAATCTTGAAAACAAACATGAATTTTCTAAACATTTTTTTTCATGGCTGGATATAATATACCACAACATAACAGAAGAAACAGGCTTAGAGTCACCATTGGAACCAACCAAGATGAAGAACAAACCTCGCAAGCTCCACTTTTCCAACCAAACCAACCAGCGTTACTTTCTTCTTCTCATCAACCAACTTTGATGCATACTTTGCTACAATCTTTGTGCTCAAACACAATGCAAAACCCAAGAGATATTAATTACCAGTTCTTTAATGGCCAGGGTTTATCTTTGTCTATATCTTTTCAACAACATGATAACATGAATCTCCCTTTGAACTCGGATGCTCAAAAAAGCTCTGGGAATTCAATCTTGGGAGGTCTTTTGAAGCAGAATGGCCAAATGAGAAGTTCTGTTCCACTTGGTCCATTCACTGGGTATGTATGTGTGTTGAAAAGTTCAAGGTTTTTGAAGCCTGCATAGCAGATTCTAGATGATTAATTTTTGTGGTGTGGATTATAGAGTTTTAGACTTTCCATTGGAGAGCTTATGTGATGGTGGGGTTGGTAAGGATGCAATTACATGCAGTGACAGAATTTAGCATCGTTGGCATCAGTGCAAATGACAGTAGGAAAACTGCGTTCGATTTTCAGTTAATATACTGTAGAAATGAAAATACTATATGATCATTTAAGTGGAGACTAATGAGACCGGTGGATGCATGTTTGAAAAGATAAAAGAAAAGATGTTGATTGTGATATATTCACTTCCTTTCAATTAAATTGTAGCTGATGATTTAATTGTTTGTGTCAAAGAATCAGTATCAGTATCCTCAGGGTAAGATATCTGATTTATCTAGTAGAGATGGCAAAAAGATATCTTGTCTTATCATATTAAATCATGTTACTGTTCCTTTTTTGTTTTGTTTTGGTTTTGCATTTTCTCTATATATTGTTTCCTTTTAATCTTTCCTTTCCATCACCCCTTCTGTGTTCTTGGTAACATCCCTGTTTGTGTGTGTTCTGTGCACTGCACTGACAGTGGGGAAAAGCTCTCTTAACCTGCATATGACCCTGAAGCTTTCCCTGTTAGAGAGGCCTGTTGAGCTTGTAAGGGTGACATTGGAACACACAAAAAGGGGAAATGCAGTTCTTATGTAGGAAACTTTAGTAGGGCTGCACCAATTTGAGTATTTTCAGTTATATGCATGCCTGAAATCTATATTGCTTTGCATCAGATGAAATGTGGCAGCAAAGTGTTTAACATGTTTTCATAGCTAGAAAGCTAATGCAGGCAGCAACTTATTGGTAGTGAGGAAGATTAAAATATTCCAACCTGTTCTTCCTTCATCTCCATTAGGTATACAGGAAATACAAGTTGTACTGCCAGCAAATGCAATCAGTTGTTGCATTATTCAAATGTGTTTGTGGACTTGGGAATGCAGCTTCTTATGTATGTTTTTGCTTTCAAAGCCATTGCAAAGCATTTTAGCTGCTTGAAGAATGCCAGTGTCATGATAATGTTCCAAGCCTTTGGACATCTGATCAAGGGATTACTAACCTCTTTGGCGATCTCAAAGAGGACTTCCGGATCATGCAGTTGCTGTGCTCAAGACATGGCTGTTCGAACATTTCCTGCATCCGTGAGTGATTGTTTTAGAAACTTTTCAATATCATATTGTCCTAATTGTACTGTCCATTAATGGTTGAGAACAAACTTTATATTCATGGCAGTTATCCAACTGATTCGGAAAAGCTAATGTTAGCTCTACAAACAGGTCTGTCCAGGTGAACATCTTTTCCAGAGAGCCATAATTTTGTGCACTTCAGGATTGGCTAATGCAGCAATGAAATGAGCCTTTGTACAGGTTTCCAATTGGTTTGTCAATGCAAGAGTAAGAGAGTGGAAGCCAATGATGGAAGAGATACACATGTTTGAATTAAAGCAAGCTCAGACACCATCATCAGAAGCAACAAATCAAGATGCTAAACTGCCAGAGCTCCTTCTAGACAAATCGCCAGATTTCAATGCAAGCCAAGAAGTTCAGACATCCAAACTATAAACCCCCAAGAAATCAGCTGCCTATCAATCACCAACATCTTGGAGTTGGTGGAACCAGCAATTTCTGTTTAGCGTTGATTCTCAACCAGAACAATGGAACTGACTTGGCACAACAGCCTGGACAAAACATACATGAAGTTTTTTATATAAAAGTTGTGAAGTTTTTTTTAAAAAATAATTTAATAAAAATTTTAATAAAAAAATATAAACAGATATATTGATAAAGTTTAATGTATAATATATAAAAAATTTATTGAAAATATTGTTTATAATTCAAATTTGAACAATACTTATTTTGTAATAAAAATTTTTTTAATATTTTTACTAAAAATGTCTATATAAAAATATATATCAAAATTTATTAAATTTTGTTCAAATTTTACATATTTAATTTCTATAACGAAATTTTTTATTATATTAATTTTAATTTTTATTTAATAATTTCTAATAACAAATTCTACTAATTTTAGTCAAAAAAAACTCGATCTAAAACTTTTCCCAAAAGCTACCGCCCATTCATAATTAATTTATGCATAACAATTTATTCATAATTCTAAAATTTTTAATTAATCTCTTGAAAATAATTAAATATTCTAATTAATTATGAAGTAAAACTTGAATTTTCAGCTTTGGAGTATTTTATATTTAAAGAATTAGATTTGTATTTTTTTATTCTTTAAATAAAAAATTAAATGATTTCATTGGATAATGTTAAGTAATTTGAAAAAAAAATGCAATTAGAAAATAAGGGTAAGAAGAATAGTTATTAAGTATAAATGATGTCAAATTGAAGAGTAAAAGTTTTGTTTCTCAATTTGTTTTATATATCATATTTGCAAATATTTAAAAAGATGAACAAAATGAATTATATGATGGAAAGTGTGTTTTTATGTGATGCATAATTTAAGGGTAAGAAATGTTAAAATTTTCACAAACAAGTTTATATATAAATTTTATCTGTGAAATATTAAATTTTTAATTTTAGTAAGAAAGATTTAATCTCTAATTATTTCAAATATAAAAAATTTTTATATAAATTTATTGTGGGTTCATCTAATTTTATATAAAACCATTAAACTATAACTAAAGCCCTTAATTAAATAAGTATTTAATAACAAAATATGTAATAAATAATGTAAAATTCAAGAGCAAAAATATATCAATTCAAACAACTATATTTTTAAAATTTTTTATCATTTTTTAAATATATTATTAAAGGAGTTTTTGTACAAAAAATGGGAAAGAGTTTGATTTCTTTTAAACAGTCAAACAGATAAACGGCTGCTGACAAGAAAGAAAGTCAGTTCGGTGGAGTTAGATGCTCGTGATAACCAAGGGAAACGACATCGTCTCACTCAACCTTCAAGAGAAAATAAAAAAAGATTGAAACTTTATAAAAAACCAAGAAAAATTCCTGAGCTTTAGATTCAAGCCTTTTTTTTTTTATAAAACCAAAGCTTCTCATTTTCCGTAGTAAAGTTTCAATCTTTGGTAAACTTTGTAATTTTCTGATTTTGGGTTACATTTAGATATCCCAACAGAAGAGTTGGGGTAGTAAATCCAGGCCATGGAGAAGGAGAAAGTGGGGTGGAGACAACAAGCTTGAAATTTAAGCAGCAACAGCAAAAGTTATTGCAAGCACAAAAAAACCAGATTGAGACTGTCTCACAGTTGCTTGCTGGTGCTTTAAGTAAGACTTGCACTGCCCCTCTTGCTTGTCTCATCATTCTCTTTCAGGTTTTGCCTTTTTTAAGCTTTTTTTTTTTCGATTTTTAAGGATATTTTTGGGTTTTTTTAGATGGTTTTTTGCTTTCATGGTATTAAGGGTTGATTTTATATATTGAAAAAAGTGGGTTTTAGGAAAGGTAGGTGGTGTTCTTCCTTTTTTTTAATATCATGAGGAATTTTGCATTAAAGATGGTAGTTTTCTGATAAATTAATATATGTTTTTGTGAATTGATGAATGTTTATACGGGAGAAGTAGCTGATCACCCTTTAGTGTGCTTTTTCTTTGTGAAATGTTGGTTATGTATTTGTAAGTCATTGACACAAATTGTTTACAGCCAAATTGGTCAATTAGAAAATCTGAAATGACTTGGTTCTGTTTTTTAATATATTGTGTTCAAAATATCTCGTGGTTGGTATGAATATCTATGAATTCTGGAAATGAAAGCTGTCACGGATTGAGAACATTGTCTTCACCTTTTGTGTATGAAACAATAATCTGATATGGAAAATTATTCAATTCAAATTAGTCAGGGTAAACTATGTGATGTGATATGGTGATGTCTATGCAATGAGCCTTTATGCATGTGTCCCTGTAAAATGTTGTTGTTTTCCATTTAATATCTGTTGAATCCTTGTTTTGGTTACAGAACTAATTTTGTTCAATTTGTGTTGCATATGCTTGATATCATGATTACCTTGTCATGTGTAGTTTTCAATTTTTCATCATTAATTATGGTTCCAGTAATTTTTATTTTTTTTTTATCTTTTGTCTCTCTCTCTCTCTCTATCTATCTATCTATCTATTTATCTATCTATATATATATCTTTCTTTTTGTGTCTTGAAATAGTATTCCTTCATGAGTTGGCAACCATTCTGATATTTTGCCATATTTCATCTACCTTGTTTTTGTCATTTTATATCATAGGTGCAAGGTATGCACTCTGATGCTGCAACATTAAGGAAAGCTAGTATATGGCTTGAAGCATCATGTATTGTTGGCGAATAAGGTTTTAGAGCCTTCTGGAAGGGAAATCTGTTTACAATTGCACATTGTCTACTATATTCTTCTTTAAACTTCTATGTTTATGAGCGCTATAAGAAGGTTGGCTCTAAGATTCTTGACATTAATACCTTCTACAATAAAATGCCATCTGTATTTTGGTGAATTTTGCTTTGGTCTGGTACTATATATGATACCAGGACTGGAGAGACATGGTGAAAATATGACTGCGGACCTTTGCATTTATTTTGTATGGTGGTTTGGCAGGAATTACTGCTGCATCTGCTACATATCCACTAGATCTTGTTAGAACATGTCTCGCAGTGCAGGTTAGATCCATATGCCCTTCACAAAATATTCTCAAGCAAATTATTTGCTTTCTCGTTATTAGAATTTTATATTATTGTTCAAAGTAAGGCTGCAAAAAGTACTCAATGGCATTGTTTTGGATGGCCTTTCTGCAATATTATTGGATTTTTCTGTGCATTAGAATATATTTTCCTTGCTTGGCCACAACTATGAGCAGGCTTCATTGCTTTAAGTTGGTAAATAGTGTTTTCCTTTTTCTTTGTTTATGTTTGCTTATATCTGACTGAACTTTTGTCTTTAACTGCTAGTTTACATGAAGAGAGATGCATGTATGTGTTCCCATTTGGGTTTTGACTGGTCGAAGTTGTGACATTGAGTAATTGCAACATCTAAATCTTAATCCTCAGAGCTGTTTACATAGTTTTTGGTGTTTTTACTTTCGAAAACATAACTTTGGTTCTTAGTTTGCTGGTACAACTAATGAGTGATATTTAAACCTCTCTGCTTTGCTTCTATATACAGACAAATGTTACGTACTACAGAGGAATTTGGCAAACTTTACAAACTATATGCAAAGAGGATGGTGTTTTGGGCCTATACAAGGGACTTGGAGCAACACTTTTAGGTGTTTGACACAGCATAGCAATTAGCTTTTCATTATATAAGAGCTTGAGGTTTTTCTGGGAGTCACAAAGGTGATTACTCCTTTCCATCAATAAACTGAGCCTTGTGATGATTGTTTCATAGATCATCCTTTTCTAAGCACAACTTCTTGAGGTGTGCTTCTCAGTTAGGCTTCCTTGCCATTTCTTAGTGGATCAGAGTCCTTCAGACCTTGCTGGTACAGTTCACCAGGAACTCTCCATCAATTTGTATGAGATGTGGAGTAAATTCAATAATTTTATTTTCCTTCCATTCACTGAAGATAGCTTAAGTCAGATGTTTTTACTAAAAAAAGTAGTGATTCACAGTAGCTAATGGGTGCTCGTCACTGAAATAGATGTCATATAAGTTATACATCTTGTAATTGCAAATGAAATTATGTACCTGGCCTTCATTTAGGCCACATTTAGTGCTGTCGAGTTTTTCTCTCATCCCTTGGGGTTCCTTGGGGTAGTAACTGGGTTTCTAGCTTTATAGCATGGGTGATCTTGTTGGTCCTGTTCCAAACCTTGGACCTTTCACTTGCTATAGAAGGTCTGTGTGGTTGAATGCACTACCTTTTTGGGCCAGTCAACCTGCATTAATATTACCTAGATTGCCAATCTAATATAATTCATATTGACTATGGCACAATTTCATTGCTTTCTCTTTTTTATGATTGAATGTGATATTACCTGTTCCTTAATCATCCAAAATTTGTTTCTCATAAACTAAAAAGACTTATTAAATCAATGGCTTGTTGAGTTGCAAAGTTCGATCTTAGAGTGCTGTAGCAGCTCAACTATGAATTGCTTTCTCCGGGACATGATTGGCCACACCATACTAACTTTTCTCAAAAAGTACAGAGATTCAACATCATTACTGATTTTTACTGATGGCCTTTGAGTTAAGGTGTTCTTGGTTAGCTGGAAAGTTTTTGTTGAAGGCTTTTTTCAAAGTTGAATCACAAATTTGTGATAGCACGCTGTTCATTGATGGTTTGGATTGTTTACTTTAGCAGTTGAAACTACTTTTCATAGCATTTGTCATGAAAATTTGGATTCTTGTCGAACTTGACTATTTCTGAACAATTAGGCTGTTTGGTTGGTTTGTGTTTCTTAGTACATAGACTAATTTCTTTCTTTATTGGCTTGGTGATATTTTCTTCCATGAATTACCTTCTAATGTGTTGAATAAAGCAATGCATGGCTCTTTTCATTTGTGTTTTGTATAAAGGCAGCAATATTTCCTTTGGATCTGATTAGTCAATGCAAAAAGTTGGAGTGGGCTGGTGGACAAGCCCCCATTTATACAACAGGGCTTTTCGGCACTTTTAAGCACATATTCCAGACTGAAGGCATTCAAGGTTTGTATAAAGGAATATTGTCTGAATATTACAAAGTGGTGCCAGGTATTGGTATATGTTTCATGATCTATGAAACATTGAAGATGCTTTTAGCAAATATTACCACAAAATTATAGTTTGTGATCGTATCTCCCCAGATGTTTGATCTGCAACTGAAATGATTGGTACGCTAATTTGTTTGGTTATGTGATAGCACAGCACATTTAACTTTCACAATTCTTGCAGTGGCAAATTTTTTGATGCTGCTGTGAGAAATATATTTTTCATGTAAATAGATGGAGGGTGACTTACATTTTGATACCAATTGTGATCATCTTTGAATACCCTTTTCCCGGGTGCAAGTTTTTACATAATTGCGCAAATCACTAGCATGTATAAGTACATTTATAACTTCAAATTTTAATAGTAGTTTTACATTTTCTTACAGAAGAGACTTGATTCATTTTGAGTACTTGTCTTTTGTGATTTTATTATCAATGATTTTTGAATTACAGTTGCTACTTTGCTCTCTGTCCTCAAGATTTGTTTGCAAAGTGTTCAGGAATACATCTGGGCTGGCCTTACTTTTCTTTTTTTAATTTCTTTTAATTATCTATTGCTGCACAAAATTCTAGTATAGCAGCATTCAATCTCATTGGACTGATTGTATTAACAAATTAAAATTGCATCAGTAAATGTGATATTCCCTTCCATGGTGTCTTAAGCTTTGAATTTGATGCTTCCTTTTTTTTTGGATATGCATGTCTTAATAAGCTTTAGCAAATCTCATTGTAAGCATGGTCCAAGTCTTTTGGTTCTGAAGACATCTTGATTTATGGTGGATTTGGGAGTCAAACAAAACACCCTCAAGTTCCTGACATCCTACATTATTTTGCTTTAAGAATTATGAACAAAACAAGTATGCAACCTCAATACAGCTTGGATTTTGCTGTTACTGCCAGTTTCTCAACAATTTTCTTTTCCAGGAAAGTTCAGAAGCATTTTTGCTACTGATGTTTCTGTTATCGAACAAGAAAAATTCCATCAATCAAGAGTTACTTTTGCCCATCCTGCTGTTCTATCTCATCGGTCTATTATTAGTGAAGATAAACAATCAAACAAATTCAGTAATAAACAGGAAAAAAGTCTTTAAAAAGAAATAAAATTCACAAAATAAAACTATCAGTAGCTTGCCATCAACACATGGATAATCTTCATGCACTGCAAATTAAAAATCAATAAACAGCCAGTTCATTAAAGCTCATAGCAATTCAGTTCCTAAAAGCACTTGATCATCAGAATCAACTATCAAGGGAAAAAAGAAACAAATCACACTTTGAAACAATCAAAAAGCAAATCGAAGTATCCCCAGCCTCATCTTGCTTCTATTGGCACGACTGCTTTTCATGATCAAACAAAGCATCCAACTCCGCCTCGTATCAGTGCCCATCTTATTATACCTACGCCAAGATGAAAATGGCATATATTATCATCTCTTATGGAAAGAAAATGATAGATATGAAAATTTATAGTCCCAATTCCCAAATATAAAACAAAGAGATTATTAATTTATAAAAGAACAAATAACTCACCTGCAAATTTAGAGGTTTCAGTAATTATCCAGTGTGTCAAATATTTGGATGGAGGGTATGTGCCTGACTTTAGAGAAATCCTCTCCTTCTCTCCCGTCTATCACTTGTATCCTTTCTACCAATGACCTCTGCATATACTCTAATTTCATTTCTTGGAGAGTAGTAATATACCTCAAACCTTCTGGAATCATCTTCAAATTATCTAAATAAGACAAACTCCGGAGATGTGGCATTGCGCCTTCTTCGATCTCCCACTCTTCTAATTCTGATAAACTTATAATTTGAAGAGAATCTAAGTTGAAGAAACCCATTGGCAGAACAAATCAGTTTCGTCCCTCTAATGACTCAAATTTCATAAGAGATTTGTTTGTGATTTATTAGATATTGCTTGATGAACGAGAAGACTTACAAAAAGAATTCTAAAAAAAAAATATTCATAATAAGTAAGTTTAACTTCCAAGAAAAAAATTTTAAAAAGAAATAGATTCTTAATAGGCAAGTTCTAACTTACAGGAGAATAATTCTAAGAGGAGAGGAATTTTTAATAGGCAAGTTTGTATGGTTATAAATAGGTGAAGTCTCTCTAGGGTTAGGTATGAGAAAAAGATGTAAGAGAGTTGTAGGGTTTTGTGGGATAGACATCCCATAAGAGTATTGGAGTTCTACGTCTTATGGGTGTGTATGTTTGTTTATGAGTGGACTAGAAGAGACTGAGAGGGTCCACATAGGTATGATGTATGAGAGCACATGGGCATATATTTGGTTATGTTGAAAGGGTGCACAAGAGTTTGAGTTTGTGTTTATTTGAGTTAAGAATACTCTATAGGACTAGAGAAGATTGAGAGTGTCTTATGAGTATTGATTGTTGAGTGAGGTTGATGATTTGATGTATGTTTGTAATTCTCTACAACTAGTGGATCTTGTTTCTCATACGTGGATGTAGGTTAGTTGGACCGAACCACGTTAAATTGTTGTCTCTTTGTGTGTTTGATTTATTGTTTGATTTCGCTTCCGCTAGTGTGATTGGATTGGAGGCTTTTAGCCCAACAAATGGTATCAAAGCTATGGTGTTCTCCAATAAATAGTATTAGAGCTGTGGTGTTCCCTAACAAGTGGTATCAAAGCTAAAGATTCGAAACATGAAAAGAGTTGAAGATTCAAGATGTGGAAAGAGCCGAAGGTTCGAGACGTGGAAGAGCTGAAAGTTCGAGATGTGGGAATAGCTAAAGGTTTAAGATGTAGGAAGTGCATGGTTTGAGACATGGGAAGAAGCAAGTCCAAAAGAGCTCGATTCAAGAGAACAGTTTGAGTTTAAGTTTTGAAGATTGAGGATTGGTTTGTATGAAGCATGAAGACACAAGAGAAGAGAAGATGATTATGAGACTTCCATTGCAGGTGGAGCCAAACATGTCTAGCATGAAGACAGATGATTAATGAAATTTGAGTCAAGGTGGAGATTGTTAAGAATAATGACTCAAATCTCATAAGAGATTTGTTTGAGATTTGTTAGAGATTTATTTGTGATTTGTTAGATATTGTTTGATGAACGAGAAGACTTGCAAAAGAAAAATTCTAAAAGAAAATGGATTCTTAATAGGTAAGTTTGACTTACAAGAAAAGAATTTTAAAAGGAAAGGGATTCTTAATAGGCAAGTTTAACTTACAAGAGAAAAATTCTAAGAGGAGAGAGATTCTTAATAGGCAAGTTTGTATTGTTATAAATAGGTGAAGTCTCTATAGGGTTAGGTATGAGAAAAAAATGTAAGAGAGTTGTAGGATTTTATGAGATAGACATCCAATAGGAGTATTGGAGCTCTACGTCTTATAGGTGTGTATGTTTGTTTATGAGTGGATTAGAAGAGATTGAGAGGGTCCACATAGGTATGGTGTATGGGAGCATATGGGTATGTGTTTAGTTATGTTGAAATGGTGTACAAGGGTTTGGGTTTGTGTTTGTTTAGGTTAAGAATACTCCATAGGATTAGAGGAGATTAAGAGTGTCTTATGAGTATTGATTGTTGAGTGAGGTTGATGATTTGATGTATGTTTGTAATTATCTACAACTAGTGGATCTTGTTTCTCATCCGTGAATGTAGATTAATTGGACCGAACCATGTTAAATTGTTGTCTCTTTGTGTGTTTAATTTATTGTTTGATTTTATTTCCGTTGATATGATTGGATTAAAAGTTTTTAGCCTAACAGTATGCACCCCACCGTAAGCGAAGAGTCCTCAAATTAGGCAGCTTTTCCAATACAGTCATTGGATCCTGCTTCAGCCTAGATCCCACCAAAGTTAACTTGACAATGTTTGCTGGAACAAATTTCAAAACATAATGCCTCGATTGCGGATCTTCTTCTATCTTCCCATCTAATAGTTTGGAGAGGTTATGACACTGAGAAAGGGGTTCCAAGTCTGGAAATGATTGGCTTGAGAATAACCTCATGTACAATGACCGCAGGCGGTGTGCTTCGACCAGTACTTTTAGGATAGGCTCAACATCTTTTGATCTCCTAAAAGATATTCCTAAACTCTCAATATTAGCCAAGCCCAACACTTCATTATTTTCAATTAAATTCTCAACCCCAATGTACTTTAAAGTTTCAATATTTTTTAAAATAATCCTTGGCGGCATCCACAATTCAACAAGTTCAAAGAACTCCCATTCCGACTATGGAAACGACATGAAGTCTATCTTCTTCTTCTGTCATCAACTGATCCAAAACATTCCTTGTCATGTCTTCCAAGCCAACAACATTCACTTCCTCAACATGCGAATACGTTCTTCTTAACCGCTGTTGCCACTGCATTCTGGAAATAGAGCTAGACTCCTCTCCTTCACCAGATATCTCATAAGCTCGAAGACTCTTGAAAATAGCTTCAAGCTTAGTTTGGAATGCTGTGACCTGAACTCTTCTTTTGTGCAAATGAGAAGGCTTGGTGAAAATGGAGGTGAATCTCTTGATGATTTCATGAAAGCCTCTTTGACGTGCAATTTCAAAGCATTTTTAGAAAAAAAATGTTTTTAATAATTTCTTTTAATTTTTATGACAGAATTATTCAAAGTATTTTTGTTTGAAAAATATCTTAAATAATCTTTTACAAAAAATTAAATAAGGTTATTAAAGACTTGTTTTACTAAAAACGAATAATCTCTTCTTGTTTTGAGGATTATTGGTAAAAATGCCTTAAATAATCACTTGTCATAAATTAGAGATGATTATTCAAGACGTTTTTGGTTAAAAGAGTTTTAAATAATTATTTCATAAAAATTAAAGGGAATTATTGAATGTGTTTTTAGCCAAAAATATCTTGAATAACCTTATTCAATTTTTTAAAGAAATTATTCAAGATTTTTTTAGACAAAAATGTTTTGAATAATCCTTAATAAAAAATTAAAAGATAAAAAATATGTTGAATAATCACTTCATAAAAATTAAAAAAGATTATTGAATGTGTTTTTAGTAAGAAACATCTTGAATAATCTCATTCAATTTTTTGTAAGAGATTATTCAAGATGTTTTTAACTAAAAATGTATTGAATAATAATAAAAAATGATATTATTTAAAACATTTTTTACCAAAAATATTTTGAATAATTTCTTACAAAAAATTAAATTAAAATTATTCAAGATATTTCTGACAAAAAAACGCATTCAATAATCTTCTCATAAAAATTGAAAGAGATTATTCAAGACATTTTTAGACAGAAATACTTTAAATAACCTTATTCAATTTTTTATAAAGATTATTAAAGATATTTTTCATACCAAACGTTATATATAAACTAATTTTTTTACAAATAGAAACATATAATTGATTTGCATTGATTTTTATACATGCTCTTCAAATTAGTAACAATTATTTCATAATTTTTTAATAAGGTCAAATTTTAAAATAACACTACTTTTATTTTGAAATTCTAAAATATCATAAAAAAGATAAATTTTTAATTTTAAGACTTGAAATATTATTAAAAATTTATCAATGTTTTTTTAAATCAAATTATTCTGAATTAAATATTAAAATTAAATATCTAATAATAAAATTTAAAAAAAAAAGTATGAATTCTCCGAATCAAACACCTTATTAAAGTATTGTGGGAAACTCTCACTTAAAAAAAAATTCAATAATGCATTGCCGACATTGAAGCTGACATGAGTTTGCCATCTTGTGTTTGTGACTTCAATTAATTTTTAAAAGGAGCTGACATGAAATATCGTCAGAGTTCAACAATGGATAAATCTATTCACAAATATTTTATTTGAACTAATACATCGAGCATCAAATCTTAAATATTTAGAAAAAATTTTAGATGAAATTTTTAATAAAATTTATAGAATTTTTAATTAAAATTAAAAAATTTCGTTATATAAATTAAATATATAAAATTTTAAAAATTTTAATAAATTTTGATATATATTTTTAAATAAATATTATTAATAAAAATATTGATAAATTTTTTATTATTAAATAAATATCTATTAAATTTAAATTATAAATAATATTTTTATATATTATAAATTTTTACATTAAATTTTATCAATTTATTGATTTAAATTTTTTATTAAAATTTATGTTAAATCTTTTTTTTAATTTACCAATTTTACCTTAAAAATTTTCATTTAAATTTTATCCAAATATTTAACAATGAACACCATGATAATTGTTTAATACACGTGGTTGAAAAGGACAATTATAGAAGACCCCAAAGTTATTGGCTTCATAAAAAGGAAAAAGTCATTGATAAGGACAAAAAAAGGTAAGGTAATAAAATTATTTAATTATATTATCCATATATAAATTTTTTATATTATCAATTAATTAAATAATATTATTTTATTTTTTTTAAAAAAAAATTAAGTTTTGTGTATTTATTTTTAAAGTTAATAAAAAATTTTATTTTATTATTAATAAAATAATATCATGATAATATACAATTTTATATATTAATAATGAATTAAATATAAACTCAATTAAAAATTGTACTATATGATACAAAATTTAAGTTTTTTTTCTTAAATAATATGTATTTTAAGTTTTATCTAAACCTAAATTTGTTTTTCTCAAATAATATTTAAAATGTATCTTTTCTTACATCATTTAAATGCATTCAAAATTTTACTTTTGAAATATTTTTAACAAATATCAAACTTTAGTTGACAAGTAAAAAATTTATTATTTAGATTAATTCATAAAGTACATTTGATTTGGAGAGAATCCATAAATTTTCTCTCATAATTTTGATTGTGTGCATTTGTTTTTTATGTTTTGCTCAAAATAATTTGATTACAAAAAAAATGTTAGAGTCCCAACAATATTCAAAATCTCAGAATTAGAAATTCATTTTTTTGTGGTATTTTAAAATTTTAGAGAAAAAATTATCTTATTTCTAAATTTGACCTAAATAAAAAATTGATCATATAACCTTACCTTTTTTAAAAAAAAAAAAAGTCTAGAAGTAACTGAAATTTAGTTATATGCTTTTTATAAACAATATAATTTTTTTATTTGTATTGCAATTAAGGCATTGCAAGAAACACCTTAATTGATAATTTTTTTTCTTTGCCATGAAAATCATGTTATGACATAAATGATTTTCAATCACAGTTTGATAAAAATTGAAGTGGCCATTAATTAAGGCATTTTAATGGAAAAAACCAGTTAAGGCATTTCCTTTTACAAACGCCATAATTGTTGCATTTTAAAGTTTTGTATTTCTAGTCAAATATTGTGTTATGATAATATGAACGTTATAATATTTAATCGTCAAGCAGAATAACTTATATTTATACATCAAACAAGGTGATTTTATATATGAAACACCTTTTTTGAGTTTTTATTATGTTTCAATGACCAATATATTTTTTATTTTTATTTAAACATATCTCAGCTCAAAGCAAATACTTTTCTCTTTAAACCAATTTTAGCTTCAACATTCATCATTAAATCTTTGTCCTATTAAGTTTATCTTTGTTTTTTAATAAAAAATGGTATATATATACTTTTTGATACCTATTTATCTGATTTACGTTATTTGATGCATTCCAAACTTTTCTTTTTTTATAAAAAATATTTTTAGATCTGAATTTCTGTTTCTAATATATCAAACTTGTTTTGTGGTTTATTTGTTTTAGCTCTTTCATTTAGAATTGTTATTGATTTATAATTTTTAAAACATATTAATTAAGACGTTTTTGTATACAAATACCTTAATTAATCTATTTTATAATTTTTAAAACAGATTAATTAAGACATTCAAGGAACCAAACACCTTAATTGATCTTTTTTTAAATAATATTTATCCCATTAATTAAGGTATTCATGTTTACAAATGCCTTAATTGATGATATTTGATAAATTAAAACAACAATTAATTAAAATATTTGTTTTATTTTGCTACTGAAAGCATTATTTATCATTTGAATATTTATTATTAATAAAATAAAATGAGCGATTGCTATAAATTTGTCAAGAAAATTATGATAATTATACAAAAATTAATATATATGATTCTCCATAATCAAATGAGTTAATCTAAATACGAGATGCTTTGCAAATAAAAAAAAATTGGGTATAGCACTTTTTTAGATATCACATTTTTTTTCAAAATCTAAGATTTGATAAACTAAATGCTCCCTTATAAATAAATCTTTAATTTTTTCAATATTTAATCATGAACTCATATAATTAAGTCTCAGTTTCTTCATCATTTTCATTTGTCTTTAGATTTTTTTTTTCGTTTGTACACATATTAAGCATAAACCCAAAACTTCAATAAGACAAAACAATGTGGATTATGTCCTATCCTTGATTATCATAGATAAATTACCTTTTTTCTAATTTTTTTTCTCTCAATAAATAAATAATTTATAAGAGAAAGCTACAACGAAATATTTATGTTTTGCTATGCAACCAACAGATATATAATCATTTAAAAGAGTTGTAGACACCGAATTTTATCCAGGTCTATATTTTTATAATCTAAAAAAATTAAAATTAATTAAAATTTTAAATCAAAAAATTAAAAAAAAAGAAAGAAGACAAACAGAAAATCCAAACGGAAGAAGAAACAAACAGGAAATGGCTGGTGCCAGCGGGTGCCGTGTACAACACCGTTGGCCACCCACACATGCCACCACCCCAGCTATCATAACACCCCATCGTCTAGTCTCTTCACTCCATCAACACACGCAACCATCGTTTCAACCATATAAAACACTCGATTCTCCCTTATTTCGAATTTAGCTGAAACTCTCAGATCCCCTCACCAAAACAGCAGAAACATGCTCCCCTACCAAAAATCTCTTAGACAAAAAAAAACTCACCCCCCCAAATACCCAAACAGATCTAACCAAAGAAAACAGAAACAAAAAAAAATAACACAGTCTTCCCCGCAGGGAGGAACCTCAGCACCACAGCCGCATGAAACAAGAATGAGAAATCACCAGTTTAAGCTGTCCAAAAAAAAGAGAAAAAGAAGAGAGATCAAAAACTTCGAAGGCAGATTTGTGACAGTTAAGGCACTTTCAGGCCAAACGAAGGTCGAATCTGGAAAGAGGGCGTCGAAAGGAAGTTCTGGTGACTTTCTGATCATTTTTCGATCACTAGCAACCATCACCGACGATGACCCGTACGACGGCCAGTGTAGCACCCGGTGTCGGATTTCGGTGAACCCAGAGAACCCCAAAACCTTTTTTTTTTTGTGAATGAAACAAGCTGAGGCAAAAAAAATCTGACTTTTGTAGAAAACATAAGGGCAAAACGACGTCGTTTTGAGCATAAGACCAAAACGATGCCGTTTCAAGCGTAGAGGATCCGAGCATGGATCGAACCCGACCCGAGATTCGCGCGACCCGATTCGACGACCCACTTCAGCCAGCCTTGAATCGATTCAGACGAGCCGCCAGCGAACCACCAATGAACCGGTCTGAACCGCTGATCGCCCGAACCATCGATCGAACCGTCGAACCGGTCAGACCAACCTAGACCAGTGTTGATCGGATCGTTGACCGGTTCGGTTCAGGTAAAAAATATTTTTTTAAAATTTTTTTTATATATTATTATTTTTGTTATTTTATATTTATGCATGATAAATGTTTAAATTTATTAGGATAAATATCAAATTGTTATTAATAATAATAAAATGAAAATAATATAAGATAATAACTAAAATATATATATGTATTAAAAATGTTTAAATAGTAATAATAATAGAATAAGCTTTTTATTTTCCCTACCTAGATATTGAAGGGAATAAAAAATATTTTTTCAAACAAATAATTTCGCCTAGATGTTAAGAAATTATTATTAATAAATTTTCATAAAAAAATATATAAGAAATTTTTAATTAGTTTTCAAAAATTGTAAAAAATTGAACTTGCTCCGAAAGTCCGCCTATATAATGGAGATTTTTAGAGATGTTTGCGTTTTAATTAAACCCCAAACCCTAAACTTAAACCCTAAAATTTTTCCCTAAATCTATTTCAAAACTTTAAGGATACGTGTGAAAATCTCACATGAAATGGTTTATTCCCGAATGCTACCTAAATGATGGGGTATTTAGGAAACTCCATTTCATTAAGTTTTTCACATGAGTTCTTAATTCACATTAATAATAAGATTAATAAATAAAAAGTATAATAGTAAATTGGGATTTTAAATATAAACAGTCACACCTAAGCTCTACCTAGATGTTAGAAAGTCGAGGTGGTCTCATTATACTTAAGAGTCCAACTTTTAAATTGCATCTCATCCTACATAACATTCATTAGCGTACATACGTTAGCATGTTATCATCGATAATTGTCTGCATTATTCTCTCTTCAATTTACTGTTGGATGATAAAATATTTTATAATAAAAAAATAATACTTTAAAAAAAAATTTTTTTGTGATATTATAAAATAAAATAAAAATAACATTTCGAAGAAAATAATTCTTGGTATTCTACCTAGATGTTGGAGAGTCACTAACAATTATCTTCTATAAAGACTATTATTTCATTTTAAAGATTATCGTGTTAAATCTTAAGTGAAAAGAGTTATTTTAAATTCTGCCTAGATGTTGAAGAATTTTAAAATAATTCTTTAACTTCAAAATTTTCTCGATATTTCTAAATAAAAAAAATTTTATTTTTGCAAATAAAGGGAATTAATGTTAAATTTCAAATTAAAACCATTTTATCTAACATTGAAAATAGCGCGTAATTAAATGGTACCAATTTATGGGCGTTGTGAGGATGCTAATCCTTCCCTACACGTAACCGACTCCTGAACCCAACCTGATTTTCGTAGACCAAAATTCATCTTTTTGATAAACTTTAAACCCGCTTTTTTAGTTTTATTGAAAAGATAAACTTTTGCGTGGCCAATCACACCCTAACAAAGATTGGTGGTGACTCCCCCATTTACTTTGATTTTTTAAAAAATCATTTGCATCTGACGGTCCCAAAACCGTTATGACAGCTTGACGACTTCACTGAGGAATAAATAATAGAGTCAAGCCAAAACTTTTAATTATACGCCATTAAGAATCGTTGGATTTAATTGGTTTTATTTTACATTTCATTTAATCTGCTTTATTTTGATTTTTCAAAAAATATATATGTTAAGGAATAAGCTAAATTGTATGTTAGTTGTTATTTTATTTTAACTTTGTGTTTATGGTATTTTAATTAATACATTATTTTGCACACACGTTGCATATTCATGCATGAGCTCTAAACCCGGGCTCTATCCCTTTTAAGAGGAAGTGAAGTAGCTATGCTCTCGTGAGGTAATAACCTCCGCATTTGCTAGTGAAACACTTTCACTCAGATTGAACCCATTCCGTTAGTAGCTTACAATGGGTGAGGATCGGGGAGCCTTGCTAGTCTATAACGAACGATGATGTGAGGAATAGTCTGGGAACCTTTAGACACGTAAATCTTAACCCGACATATAGTGAGCCGTAAGGTCCAACTTTAGGATAGAGCCATACTGTCTCTTTTACAAAAAAATTACCTGGATTAGGACACTATGTATATTCTGTTATGACGTATGTTATACTTGCTAATTCATTTACTCATTTTATTTATTTATTTTATTTACATTATTGATTTGTTTTGTTGTCCTCGATTTTGTTGCATGCATCATATAGGTACCATATTTCTAGAAGATGTTGTTTTGGACCAATCTTTAGCAAGAAAAACTTTCAGAAAATCTAAAGGATGTCGTCTATGTGTAAGAGCTACTTAGAGGTCAAGAGTTATTCAGAAGGTACTCAGGAGAAAGAAAGAGATTACTTAGTAGATGGTCACATATCGGTGCTACCACAGTCAGTGCATATGGATCTCAGTCAGAATAATATATCAGAATTGGAAGTCATTTGGAAACAGTGAAGAATAGAGAGAAAAGAATCTTTTTCCAAGAAATATAAGGATGTGACACTGCTTATGCTAGTGAAGGTTGATGAACAACTAATGAGAGTCGTAATACAGTTCTAAGATCCATCTTATCGATGCTTTGTATTCAACCAAGAATACTTGGCCTCCACGATCGAAGAATATCTTCTTTACTCCGAATAGAGTCTACCAATCAAGATAAGATCTATTGAAAGGAGCATAAGACTATCGGATATAGAAAGAAGTTAGCCAAGATCATACAAGTAGAGGTTAAAGAGATAGAAAAGTACAAGAAAGAAAAGAATGGGGTTGAGACCATTCCATCAACAAAAGGTCAATGGTTGGCATTCTTTCTTAAGCTCACTAGCGATGATGTAATATAAAGGGCACTATGGATGTTTTCGATGGCTATCTTATATAGTTGTGAAGATGAGTCATAGGTACCTTTGTTAGGAATATTGGGGTAGTGAGTTACGTGCCCTTTATGGTTCAAAAACAATATGATTCACGACAGTTCATCCCTATGACTCATAGGCTCGATTCATTTGAGTTTGATTATGGAACACCCGATTATGTGAAAAAGGTTCGTGAAATCATCAAAGCATGAAAGTAGGTCAACCGAATGAGCCCAGCTAGATTCGTAGATAATGTTGCTGAAGGTTACCTTACATGGATGATGAAAAAGGTTAACGAAATTAGGCCTCTACCAGTCAATATTTCAGAGCAGTTACCAGCTTCTGTTTTAGTATCGATATTATCAGCTCTTAAAATCGTTCAGCGAGAGTTTGAGATTGAAAAAAAAAGGTTAGAGAAAGAAAAAATGGCTATGATGGATCAGGTTAATCAACTAAGGTATGATTTGATGATGAGAGATGATGCAGTACAAAAGTTGACTAAAGAATGAAAAGTATTGAAAGAGGATTTGTAAAATCTGCGTCAAAAAAATAAGAAATTAAGGTTGGATAGTAAACCTTTGAAGGGATCCAAAAAGAATGTGGAAGAACTACGAGATATGATGGAATATTGGAAGAACAGAGCTCGAGAGAACAAAGAAATGATCTTTACATTCATTAAAGAAAAGCATGAATAGAAAAAAAAACTTTCAAGAGCTTCTGAAAAGGTAGCAATGCACTAAAGAGAAAGTAAGAAGCTAAAAGCTGAACTAAAGAGGGAACAAAACAAAAACTCTGATTTGCAAAATGAGAAAAAAACCTTAGTGCATGAATTAATAAGCTTGAAGCTTTAATTGACAAGCAATCAGACTCACATAGACAAGATTTTGACTGAGTGGTAAGAGAGAAAAGATTATTGGGCTCGCACTTGTAATATGGAGGTAGATGCTCGAGAGATGTGAAGAGCAAAAAGTTTAGAAATGCAGCAATACATCGAACATCTGACTGCTCAAATCTACAAAGCTGTTCAAAAAATAAGCAACATGGTTGAAAAGGCAGAAGCACTAGAACGAGAGATTGTACCAACCTAAGGCCACAGTCAAAGATTACTATGCTTTTTGCATGAAGCCAGATAGTAATATGCTCAAATCAAATATTTTTATACTTTAATGCAAGAATTATTGGATGATGTATAAAGACTCCCATGGTTAAGAAAAGTTTTTTTTTGTTTCAATCGATCCAAGACAGTATCCTAATTTGCATTTCATTCATTTCATGCATGCATTTTCATATTAACAACAATATCAATGACATTATATCATGCGATCTAATTCATGGTTAATAAACTAAGGTTCAAGGATAGCAAAGCCAAGAAACCAAAATCCATCAATTTCGCATAGATATAATACTCGTTCTCAGACTCGAGCCATAAAAGAAAAAAATACAGCTAGATTTGAAAGGATCGAAAGGGTACAGAAAGAGATACAAGAAAGAGTGATGAAAATATAACAAAACATTGAAGCACAAATGGTTGACTTAAGGCAACTATTAATTGGATCAATGAAAGGAAAAGAAGTCATTGACGTATCAAGGATAGGAGATGAGGTTAATATGAAAAAGTCATTATACCCTCCGGGATTCACTCCACCTCAGGTTTAGGTTCAAGTTCCTCAGGGTATACACATACAACCACCAAGTGCACAACCATACCCTTATGTCAATCATTTTGCAAGTCAACAACCGACCCACTTGAATACCAATTCGGGACCCATCCCAGTCGATCCCATCATAGTACCAAATCTTGATGACCCTGTTGAACAAGAGAAGTCTTTTAAAATGTCAGAACCTATTATAAATTTAAAAATTTGAGACAAGTATAACCAACTCAAAAAGAGGCTCAAAGCGGTTGAAGGTAATGACATTTATGGGGTTATTGACGCTAATGAGCTCAGTCTAGTGCCTGACTTGGTTATCCTATCAAAATTCAAGACCTCAGATTTGGAGAACTACGATGGGGCAAAGTGTTTTTCTGCTCATATCACCGTATTTTATAAAAAGATGACGGGTCATACCCATAACGACAAACTATTGATACACTATTTCTAAGATAGTTTGACTGGTTTAGCAGCTAAATGGTATATGTAGTTAGATTAAAGTAAGATCCATTCATTAAAAGACTTGGCCAAAGTTTTTCTTACCCAGTATAAGCACGTCTTGGATGCAGCCCCTGATAGGCTGTCATTACAAAATATGAAGAAAAAATTAATGAAAACTTTCAAAAAATACGCACATTGATGGAGAGATGCAGTAGCCTAGGTCTAACCGTCACTGACTGAAAAAGAGATAACTGTGATATTCGTCAATACACTAAGGCCCCGTATTATGACAGATTGGTGAGAAATGCCACGAAAAATTTTTTGACATGGTAATCTCAGGAGAGATGATAGAAAATGCTATCAAAAGTGGTAAAATTGAAGGGTCTGAAAAGAAGACAATAACTTTAAGAAAGAAAGAGCAGGAGACACATACTGTCACTCACAGAAATCCCTCACACCATTCTTTTATCCCGTATAATCCATACTCCCTTACTACCCTGCCACAAATCAAATCTCTCAACAACCATACCATTACCGAGCACCCCAACAATCGTTATTCAGATCAAGTTTTAGCCCTCAACCATCCAATTACACCTCTGTACCTCTAGTTCAACCATTTACCTGATCAACCTATCCAAACAGCAATCAAAGAAACTCACAGAATAATAACAATTGAGAAAGACCTCATTTTGACCCAATTCTCATGTCTTACACCGAATTGTACCCCCAGTTAATAAGAGGTCACATTGTTGCTCCTACTTATGTGAAACCATTAAAACTACCTTACCCAAGTTGGTATGATCCTAACGTCAAGTGCGATTATCATTACGGAGTTATAGGACACTCTACTGAAAATTACACGGTATTTAAACACAAGGTGTAAGGTTTGATAAATGGACTTTTGTCTTTTGATACTAAATTCAAGCAAGTGTCAGTGGAAACCCTTTACCGGATCACACCGAAGAAAAAATCAATATGATGGGTAAGAAAAAATATGTGAAGATCAAAATTTGCACGGATGAAGTGAGAACCCCTTTTGAATGGGTGTACGATTGTTTGTATGAGACGGGCATGATTCAACCATTATTTTTGGATGACAACGAAAGTCATGAAGACCCTGACCATTTTTGTAAATATCATGGGAAAACAATTAGACATTCGATCCAAAGTTATAAGGTCTTTAAGCAAATATTGCAGAGCTTGATGGATGAGGCCATCATTGAGTTCTATGATGAATGTGATGAAAATAGTGTAAATACAGTGGGCGACGAACATCCTGGCAAGTCTTTTATCCCTAAACCTCTCACTGTTTACTATGATGAGAAACCAGAACCCCTAACTGAGAAAACCATCTTTTCTTCTAGGACATCAATGACCATTTATGTTTTTAGTCCATTACCTTATCAGACCGACAAAGCAGTCCATAGAGATACGATTATGATATAGTGATGCGAAGGCCTGATATGACCTCGAATAATTCAAGTGCAGAAAATACTGCCAACATAACGGGCATAGGAGGAATGACCCGAAGTGGTCGAATTTACACTCTTGAAATGTCAGAAAGGGCCAGGAAAGAAAAAGGCAAGATATGAGAAAAAGACACAAGGGAAAGCCAAGATTTTCAATCGACGATAAGCTCGAAAGTGCAAGTTAACAAACCCGTATCAAAAAAAGAAGCTTGTGAGTTTCTAAAGATCATCAAACATAGTGAGTACAGTGTAGTTGACCAGTTGAATAAACTATTAGCTTGTATTTTTTTACTGTCATTATTATTGAATTCTGAGCCGCATAGGAATGCTTTGCTGAAAGTGTTCAACCAAGCTTATGTCGAGTATAATATTTTTGTTGAGAAGGTTGATCACATGGTTGGGAATATTACAGCCCCTAATTTCATCACTGTCAATGATGATGAAATTCCTCCGAAAGGACGTGATAATGTTAAAGCTTTACATGTTACTATCAAGTGTAAGTCCCACACTATGGCTAAAGTGCTGATTGACAATGGATCATCTATTAATGTTATACCTCTAACAACATTGTCAAAGCTTACAATGGATCCCTCTCACATGCGAAATAGCCATATAATTATAAGAGCATTCGACGAGGCGCGAAGAGAGGTAATTGGCGATATAGAGATCTCATTACAGATCAATTCTTGTACCTTCAACATCATATTTCAAGTAATAAACATAACTTCTGTATATAGTTATCTACTTGGAAGACCTTAGATTCACATGATCAGAGCTGTACCTTCATCTCTACATCAAAAGGTAAAATTTGTCATGGAAGGAAAATAAGTTTGTATGAATGGTGAAGATGACTTATTCATAACAAAGACTTTAACAACTCTCTACGTTGAGACAACAGAAGAAGCAATTGAATGTTCTTTCAGAGCTTTTGAAGTAGCAAACACTGCTTATATAAGAGAAAAGTCAAGGATGTCGATCCTTCAATTGTCAAAAGCTACGAATATGGTGATTAAGTAGACTGCTGGTAAGAGTTAACGAGTCGAGCAAGGCTTAGAAAAAGCTCTACAAGAAATCGTAAGAGCACCATGCCTGATTGAAAATAAAAAAAGATGAGGGTTAGGCTATAAGCCTACAGCTGCTGATAAAAAAAATGTAATGCTAGAAAAGAAAGAAAAGAGAATGGCATACCTCAAAGGATAAAATTCGATTGATGGAAAAATGGTGTTCGTTTATTTGTATGAAAACTTTCATTCAGTCGAGCATGTGTATACTGGGTCAACAGAAGTTGAACAAGGGGGACAGATAATGGGATTAGAAGAAGCTTTCTCACAACTTCAAGTTGAAGCAAATGAAAGAGTCATGAAAGATGAAGAGATCTTTTTTCCTTTTTAGGAGCCTCAAAGAATGGTGTACCATTTTTGTTGCCTTGAACCTTTTAACTCGAAAATTCCAATTGCTTCTGCCCAAGAGCATACGGAGGTTTAGTGTATGGGCTTATTTTCATTGTCTTAATAAAATGATAAATGCAATGCATTTCACCTATACCATGTTCTCTATTTTTTATTTTTCTTTTCTTTCGTTACAATTCTCTTTGCCTTTGCCAAGATCAATATATATTTATTTGTGATTATACTCATTTTCAGGTTTTTTAATAATGAATATTATGGATGACCAAAGCAATAACACCGGGTTTGATTTTAAAAATTTGACTCACATTAGCAAGCTTGATAATGAAGTTGATTCACAAGACTATGATTTACCTTATGATCTATTGAAATGGATGAAACAAGAGAAGAAAATTATAAAACCCTACCAAGAATCGACTGACCCATTAAATTTAAGAAATTATGACAATAAGAAAGAAGTTAGGATCGATATTTCACTATCATCGATTGAGAAGCAAAAGTTGATGAATCTACTGCAAGAGTACATGGATGTATTTTCATGGTCCTACCAGGATATGTCAGGACTTAGCACAGAGGTGGTTGAGTATAGATTACCCTTAAAACCAGAATGTCGACCAATACAACAGAAGTTGAGATGCATGAAGCCAGAAATATTGCTAAAGATAAAAGAAGAAGTAAAAAAATAATTTGACGCTGGTTTTTTAGAAGTAGCCAAGTACCCTGAATAGGTAGCCAATATAGTCCCAATTTCCAATAAAGATGAAAAAGTTAGAATGTGTGTGGACTATCGAGATTTAAATAGGGCTAGCCCAAAATATAATTTTTCATTACCACATATTGATACCCTTGTGGATAACACTACTAAACACTTCACTTTTTTATTCATGGATGGGTTCTTTGGCTACAATCGATCAAAATGACTTGTGAAGATATGGAGAAAACTACATTTGTGACAATATGGGGCACGTTTTGCTATAAAGTTATACCTTTTGGGCTAAAGAATGCTGGTGCCACATATCAAAAGGCGATGGTCACTCTTTTTGATGATATGATGCATAAAGAGATAGATGCATATATTGATGATATGATAGCTAAGTCTCAAGAAAGTGAAGATCATGTTAATAATCTCAGAAAGCTTTTTGAAAGATTATGAAGATATCAGCTCAAGTTAAATCCAATCAAATGCACATTTACTGTTAAATCTAGAAAATTGTTAGGGTTTATAGTCAGTGAAAGAGATATAAAAGTAGACTTTGATAAAATTTAAACTATTCAAGAGTTGTCAACACCATGCACGCAAAGGGAAGTGAGAGGCTTTTTGAGGTGATTGAATTATATTTCTCATTTCATATCTCAACTTACCTCGAGATATGATCCAATCTTCGGGTTGCTTCATAAAAATAATCTTGATGAATGGGATGAACAATGCCAAAATGCATTTGAAAAGATTAAAGAGTATTTGATAAGCCCACTGGTGTTGGTTCCACCAGTTGCAGGAAGGCTATTGATTTTATATCTGATAGTTCAAGAAAAATTGATGGGGTATGTATTGGGGCAGAGAGATAAAACTGACAAGAAAGAGCATGCTATCTACTATTTGAGTAAAAAGTTTACGGAGTATAAGGCTAAGTACCCTCAAATAGAAAAAATATGTTGTGTCATAGCTTGGACTACTCATAGACTCAAACAATACATGCTTTACCATACAACATGGCTAATCTCGAAATTGGATCCCCTCAAGTACATTTTTGAGAAACCGTCTTTGTCAGATAGGATAGCGAGATGGCAGGTCATGCTTTCAGAATATGATATTGTGTATGTGATGCAAAAATCCATAAAAGGGAGTGTAATTATCGATTTTCTTGTTGATCGAACTACGAAAGATTATGAACTAATGAAGTTTGAGTTTTCAGATGAAAATTTGATGGCAATCTTACAGGATGAAGATAAAGAGACTGCAAGAGAAATATGAAAAATATTTTTTGACGGGGCATCCAATATAATGGGGCATCCAATATAATGGGGCATGGCATTGGAGCAGTGCTGATATCCCCAGAAGGAAATTACTACCTCTGTACCACAAGGTTAGATTACAACTGCACAAACAATGTTGCTGAATATGAAGCATGTGTCATGAGGTTACAGATGGCTATTGAAAAGAAAATTAAAACACTAGAAGTATATGAGAATTCAGCTTTGGTAATTTATCAACTAAAAGGTGAATAAGAGACCAGAGACTTGAAACTAGTGTTATATCAAAGGCACATAGCTGGCTTGAGGAAACATTTTAAAGAGATTCAATTTCAGTATGTTTCCCGAGAAGAAAATCAGATTGCTAATGCCTTGGCTACTTTGGCAGCAATGTTCAAATTCAATAATAGTACGAGAATTCAGCCCATTAAAGTACAAATAAAAATTTTACTAGTCCACTATTCAAATATGGAAGAAGAGATAGATCGACAATCGTGGTACCACGATATTGTATAATATATCAAGTGTCAAAACTACCTAGAGCAAGCTTTAAAAAATGATAAGATGATCATTCAAAGATTAGCAGCAGATTTTATGCTTGATAGAGAAGTCCTGTATAAAAAGAGTCGAGATCAAATTTTACTAAGATGCATCGATGCTGTGGATGCAAGAAGGATACTTGAAGAAGTACACTAAGAAATTTGTTGAACATATGCTAATGGGCATATGATGGTCAAACAGATCATGAGAGCTAATTACTACTAGTCTATAATGAAAAATGATTGCATCAGTTATACTAGAAAGTGCCACAAATACCAAATTTATACAGATAAAATTCATAATTCTCCAGTTTCGCTATACGTCTTGGCATCACCATGGCCTTTCTTTATATGGGGAATGGATGTGATCAGACCCATAACCCCAAAAGCTTCAAATAGGCATCGATTTATCTTTGTGATAATTGACTACTTTATAAAATGGGTAGAAGCCACTTCGTACGCTAGTATTACACGATCAGTGGTATGTAAATTTATAAAAAAAGAGATAATATGTCAGTATGGGCTCTCAAAAAAGATCATCTCAGATAATGCTAGCAATTTGAACAATAAAATGATGAAAGAGTTGTGTGCACAGTTTAAGATTAAGCATCATCATTTAGCACCGTATCGTCCAAAAATGAATGGTGCAGTGGAAGTTGTGAATAAGAACATCAAGAGAATATTAGGGAAAATGACTGACACATATAAGGATTGGCATGAAAAGTTACCTTTTGCTTTGCTTGCCTATAGAACATCAATCCAAGCCTCCACAGGGGCCACCCCATTTTCACTGGTGTATGGGATGAAAGTTGTATTACCGATTGAGGTAGAAATTCTTTCTCTGAGGGTGTTGATGAAAACAAAATTGGATGAGACAGAATGGGTTCAGGATCATTTCGAACAACTAAATTTTATTGAAGAGAAAAGGCTCTCAGCACTCAGTTATGGACAAATGTATCAAAGAAGAGTCATGCGAGCACATAACAAAAAGATACGACCTCGATGCTTTCGTGAGGGCGAATTGGTTTTAAAAAGAATTTTGTCATATCAGCATGACAATAGAGAAAAATGGACCCCCAATTGGGAAGATCCATATGTGGTAAAAAAGGCTTTTTCTAGTATAGCTCTGACCCTAACAGAAATGGACGGAGATGAATTACGAAATCCTGTAAATTCAGACATTGTCAAGAAATATTTTGCTTAAAAAAAGAAAAAATATATACAAAAAAATAAAAAAAAGAAAGAGATTCATATTGAAAATTCGAAAAAGACGGTTTGAATCAAAAGGGGGTCATTTGAGCTGAAAACTTGAAAAGGTAGCTTGAATGAAAGTGAAGCTCAGAGAAAGTTCTTCAGAGAATGAAAGAGTGGCACAGAATGGATGAATTGTCACCAGAATGAAAAGAAATGATTTTTAGAGGGCAAGTTTTCATTGGTCACAGATGTGGGACAAGGATTGATCATATGAAATCACAGGTGACAAGATCGTAAATGTAACGAGTTTTTGAAAAAGACCTGGTCTGAGTAGGTCGAGGTCATCCAAATGTTCATTATTTAGAGAATTGATATTTGATTCTTGAAATACTTTTGAGTTAACTGTTCTTTATGTCTCGAAAGGCTTATCTTTCTAAACCCAAAATACCTTATTACTGATCCTATTGCACACCCAACATTAAACCTGAAATCATTGCATTTGTCATTTGAAATTAAGATATTGACTGATAAGTTCATAATAGACCAATGCATCACTTGAAAAGAGAATTTAATATGAGGATGACAAAAATAGTAATATGAAGGCAGAAAGAATAAAACGAAATTGATTGATTGCTGAAGACAAATAAGAGAAATGGGATAAAGAATATAAAAAAAAAAGAGAGATTTTTTAGCGACTAAAACCCAAATGGGTCCGTCATGAGATAAAGACTTCTGGTCAAAAATTGAAAGATTTAAAAGGACTAGATTACTAGAAGCAACTTTTAAAGTTTGAAAGAATTGAACCAAAAGTTGAATTAACTGGATAAAACGCATGATATAATTCGTTGATGGCATTTTTATCTTTTTATTCATCATAATCATTGCATGCATTACATGCCTCTCAATAAATTACGTAGAAGGTTTCTTTATGAGACATCAAGAAGAATCAACATTTTTCTTTCTCGAAACAAAGATGATGACCTTGAAGATGGTATGTCAGCATAATTTTAAAATCAAAACTGTTGGTCTATGGAGTACCCAATCTCCTATTTCTTAACTCACAACTCATTCTTATATATTTCCCTGACTTACGGTTCAGTCCCAATCATCTTTAATCTTTGACTCACGATTTATTCTCGATCTTTTTATCCTCCGATTTACGGTTCAATTTCGATCTCTTTAATTCAAAATCGTAGTTTAATCTCAATTATTGTTATCTTTTGACTCGAGGTTTAATCTCGATCTTTTATCTTTTCGATTTACGGTTTAATCCTGATCTCTTTAATTCAAAGTCACAGTTTAATTTCGATTGTTGTTATCCTTTGACTCGCGGTTTAATCTCGATCTTTTTATTCTTTGATTCGCAGTTCAATCTTGATCTTTTTAATCCAAAGTCACAGTTTAATCTCGATTGTTGTTATCCTTCGATTCGTGGTTCAATCCCGATCTCTTTAATTCAAAGTTACAGTTTAATCTCGATTGTTATCATTTTTTGACTTACAGTTTAATCCCGATCTTTTTATCCTTCGATTCGATGTTCAATCCCGATCTCTTTAATTTAAAATCACAGTTTAATCTCTATTGTTGTTATCCTTTGACTCGCAGTTTAATCTTGATCTTTTATTCTCTGATTCGCGGTTCAATCCTAATCTCTTTAATTCAAAGTCACAGTTTAATATCGATTGTTGTTATCCTTTGACTTGTGGTTTAATCCCGATCTTTTTATTCTCCGATTCGCTGTTCAATTTCGATCTTTTTAATCCAAAGTCACAGTTTAATCTCGATTGTTGTTATCCTTCAATTCACGGTTCAATCCTGATCTCTTTAATTCAAAGTCGTAGTTTAATCTCGATTGTTGTTATTTTTTGACTTGCGATTTAATCTCGATCTTTTTATCCTCCGATTCACGGTTTAATCTCGATTTTTTAAATTTAAAATCACAGTTTAATCTTGATTGTTGTTATCCTCTAACTCGTGGTTCAATCCCGGTCTTCTTATTTCGGACTTATGATTCAATCCAAGTTAACGTCATTTTTCTGACTTGCGGTTTAATCCCAGTTATTCCTATAGTTTCTCAACTCATGGTTTTAATCTCAATCGCTTTTATTTAGTTAGTTAGCTTCGGACAAAATTGTTGTCTTTATCTTTGCCCTATTACTGATTTTCAGTAATGTACAAAAAAGGGCAGCTATAGACACCGAATTTCGTCCGGGTCTACATTTTTATAATCTAAAAAAATTAAAATTAATTAAAAAAATAATCAAAATTTTAAATCAAAAAATTAAAAAAAAAAGAAAGAAAACAAACAGAAAATCCAAATGAAAGAAGAAACAAACAAGAAATGGCTAGTGCCAGTGGGTACCATTGGTCAGACCGGCCCAGACCAACGTTGACTGGACCGTTGACCGGTCCGATTCAGGTAAAAAAATTTTTTTTTAACTTTTTTATATATTATTATTTTTGTTATTTTATATTTATGCATGATAAATGTTTAAATTTATTAGGATAAATATCTAATTGTTATTAATAATAATAAAATGAAAATAATATTAGATAATAACTAAAAAATATATATGTATTAAAAATGTTTAAATAGTAATAATAATTGAATAAGTTTTTTATTTTTCCTGCCTAGATGTTGGAGAGAATAAAAAATATTTTTTCAAACAAATAATTTCGCCTAGATGTTGGAGAATTATTATTAATAAATTTTCACAAAAAAATATATAAGAAATTTTTAATTAGTTTTCAAAAATTATAAAAAATTGAACTTGCTCCGAAAGTCTGCCTAGATGATGAAGATTTTTAGAGATGTTCGCGTTTTAATTAAACCCTAAACCCTAAACTTAAACCCTAAAATTTTACCCTAAATCTATTTCAAAACTTTAAGGATACGTGTGAAAATCTCACATGAAATGGTTTGTTCCCGAATGCTGCCTAAATGATGGGGTATTTAGGAAACTCCATTTCATTAAGTTTTTCACACGAGTTATTAATTCACATTAATAATAAGATTAATAAATTAAAAGTATAATAGTAAATTGAGATCTTAAATATAAACAGTCGCATCTAAGCTCTGCCTAGATGTTGGAGAGTCGAAGTGGTCTCATTATACTTAAGAATCCAATTTTGAAATTGCATCTCATCCTACATAACATTCATTAGTGTATATACATTAGCATGTTATCATCGATAATTGTTTGCATTATTCTCTCTTCAATTTATTATTCGATGATAAAATATTTATAATAAAAAAGAATAATACTTTAAAAAAGAAAAATTTTTTTGTGATATTATAAAATAAAATAAAATAAAAATAACATTTCGAAGGAAATAATTCTTGATACTCTGCCTAGATGTTGGAGAGTCACTAACAATTATCTTCTATAAAGACTGTTATTTCATTTTAAGGATTATCGTGTTAAATCTTAAGCTAAAAGAGTTATTTTAAATTCTGCCTAGATGTTGAAAAATTTTAAAATAATTCTTTAACTTCAAGATTTTCTTGATATTCCTAAATAAAGAGCTTTAGTAAAATTTTATTTTTGCAAATAAAGGGAATTAATGTTAAATTTCAAATTAAAATCAGTTTTATCCAACATCGAAAATAGCACGTAATTAAATGGTACCAATTTATGGGCGTTGTGGGGGTGCTAATCCTTTTCTACATGTAACCGACTCCTGAACTTAACCTAATTTTCGTAAACTAAAATTCATCTTTTCGATAAACTTTAAACTCACTTTTACAATTTTATTGAAAAGATAAACTTTTGGGTGATCAATCACACTCTAAATAAAATTGGTGATAACTTTCCAATTTACTTTGATTTTTAAAAAAATTCTTTGTGTCTGACGATTCCCAAATCGTTACAATAAGAGTACAAAATTAATAAGAAATATTTGCATCCTAGCCATAACCCTCTTGCATTTTCCATTAAACATGATCACTGACTATACAAAATTAAAGAAAAATGTATTTTAAAGTTGAATAGTAGTTAACAGGCAACCTAATATTGATATATCATTTCCATAGACAAGTTGCCTCGCTTTTCTTGTTTTATTTGCATTTCTCCTGCTTCATGAATAGTAAATCCTAGATCCTTTCAATGGCTAAGGGCACAATAGCCTCTGCCATTTCTCATGCTCATCGAAAACAGAGTTCAAATTACTCTTCTTTCTCTAGGACTTCAAAGAGAATGGCTCTATCCGGCACGGTATTTCTCTTTTATCAAAAGTGGTGAACCTTTGGCTCTGTGGTGGGCAGGAAAGCAAAAGGACAAAGAATCTCCTTTACAGTAGCAAAGGACAAGACCCACAGAAAAAAAAAAAGGGACAATTATTGAAAATCGTTTACTGTATTATTTTGTTTTTAAAAAGATGTAATTTTCTGTTCACACTTGTAATTGGGTTTTGATAAGATGATAATAACAAGCAAAATTGATAGATATTTTTTACATTTTTTTAAATTTTAAATTATGATTTAAAAATTAAGTGAAAATATTTTATGTAAACGAAAATTATAAAGTAAAATTAAAATATTTATCCAAATTTTTAATTAATCATGAACTTAGATATATATTTGATATAAAGATATTTGAAGTAGAATTAGCTATATATATATATATCACACGCATTACTTCTGCTGTCAACTCCTCCCTTTTGACTTGGTCCTTTACAACTTTTGTCAAAATTTCAAGCAAAATTTGTCTTGCCATGCATTAATTGTTGAGATACGAAAGCCCAAAGCTTAGTGAAAAGCCGAAGAAATGACTCAATCGAGCTCCGTCAGTGGTTTCATAATGTAGTTTGCAAATGGGATGAAACACCCTCTAGAGAAAAAAATGTAGGCAAAGTGGAAAATTTTGATCTGATGTAATGTTTAAGAAACTCCCCTTCCTACATGAAAAAAAAAAGCTATAAAAAATTAAATGAACTGTCTTATGAATGACTTCATTAACTACATAATAATTTGATAAAATGAGAAATAGAATGCATGTAATTATTGTCTCATTCGTAATGAAATTCTAATATTTTGTTTTTGAAACAAAAAAGAATTTAATTTAATTCTTAAAATAAAAAAAAATATATTTAATATTTGTACAGGTGCTTGTCTGTCATAGATTAAGACTTTACTGTCCTTTGGTTTTCAAAGCTCTTTTTCAGGTAACTTTTTTCTTTCTACGTTTTTAAAGTAGTGTTGGAAACTCTCACTTAAAAAAAAAAATCAATAATGCATGGCTGATATTGAAATTTACATGAGTTTGTCATTTTTTGTTTATCAAATCAATCAATGAGAATCCGATGAAATTGGGAAGAAATTAATGTGAAACATCGTTAGAGTTCAACAATGGATAAATTTATTCACAAATTTTTTACTCGAACCATTATGTCAGTTCCAAATCCTAAATATTTAACAATGAACACCATTAGGGGCAAGTAATGGGAGCCATGCACAAGTTAGTTCCAGGTTGTAGGGATCCAGACTCGATCGAGGCCCGGGCTGCGGTTGAAGCTGTGAAGTTTGCAGCTGAAATGGGGTTAGTAGAATTGAAATAGAAGAAGATGCTCTGGGGGTGGTTCGACAGATACTACAGCACGAGGAGGACCTGTCCATAACTGGCAATCTCATCACTGAAGTTAGGCTAGGGCTTGCATCTTTTCTGTCATGGGAATGCATGCATAATAAAGGGGAAGCAAATACGGTAGCACAACTATTAGCAAAAGAGGCGTGAAGAATTAATGACACGTTTCACTAGGTCGATGAGTGTCCGTTCCTTGTCAATGTAAATGTTGAAGCTGACAAGCTAATTCTGTCATATCCAATCAAGACAATTTTGTAATAATCGTAGCGTGAAAGGACAATTATTGAAGATCCAATAATTATTGGTGATAAAGATTAAAAAAAAAGTAAGGTAAAAAATTATATTTGATTTATTATTAATATATAAAATTTTAATATTATTAATAATTAAATAATATTAATTTATTATTTAATTTTTTAAAAAATTAAAATTTATTTATTTATCTTAAAAATTAATAAAAATTCATATTTAATCATTAATAAAATAATATCATTTAATTTATTGATAATATATAAAATTATATACTAAAAATATATTAAATATATACTCAATTAATAATTACACAATAGAATATGAAATTATTATTTTTTAAATAATATGATATGAGTATTTTAAGTTTTATTTAAACCTAATTTTGTTTCTCTCAAATAATATTTAAAATGTATTTTTAGACAATATTTAAATACATTCACAAATTTCATTTTGTAGTACTTTCAACAATTATCAAACTTTGGTGACAGATTAAAAAAATTTATCATTTAGATAAATCCGTACAGATAAATGTTTAATTTTTTCAGTATTTAATCATGAACTTACATAATCAAATTTCAATTTCTTCAATATTTTCATCTTTGGATTTTTTTTCTAATTTGCAGCACAAATTAAGCATAAGCCTAAAGCTTCAATAACACTAAACAATGTGAAATATGTCCTGTCCTTGAATATCATAGACAAATTGCTCTTTTTTAATTTTTTTCTCTCAATAAGCAAGTAATTTAGAAGAGTGAGCTAGAATGAAATACTTATGTTATGCTATGCAACCAACAAATATATAATCATTTAAAAGACTACAAAATTAATAAGAAATATTTGCAGCCTAACCATAATCTTCTTGTATTTCCCATTAAACATGGCCATTGGCTATAGAAAATTACAGAAAAAAAGCATTTTAAAGTTCAATAATTGTTAACAGGCTACCTAAAATTGATATTTCAATCCCATATAGAAGCTGCCTCGTCTTTTCTTGTTTTATTTGCATTTCTCCTGCTTCACGAATGAGTAAATCCTAGATCCTTTCAATGGCTAAGGAAACAAAAGCCTCTGCCATTTCTCTATTATCAAAGTTGTCAACCTTGGTCTTTTTGGTGGACCTGCTGACTATTAAACATTGGACGGGAAAGCAAAACAAGAAAGAATCTTTATTATTTACTTTCATTTCCACTAACTTTGTCCTGAAAAATCAATTGAATACAAGAAAAAGAAGCATATGTAATTATATCATCACTTTCTTTAATCTTCTGCTGTTGGTGGATTTACCCAACCCTGAAAATTTATTAATAGCAAAGGATAATTATTGAATTTTTTACTGTATTACTCTGCTTTTTAAGAAAGTACAATGATCAATTGACATGTTTAAAAATGATAAAACAATTCATATTTAATACGTTTCGAATTTAACAGATGCGATTTTCTTCAAAACAGAGTCTAAAGTACTTTTCTTTCTATAGGACTACAAGTGATCTGCCTGAATCTGTTTAATATTTTTAATTCCTATGTATTAGCCGGAAGTGTTTCTCTTTTATCAAAAATTGTAAAACTTGGCATTGTGGTGAGCCTGGTGACCATTTAACTTTGTACAGGAAAGCAAAAGGACAAGGAGTCTCTATTCTATACTTTCGTTTTCACTAAACGTTGTCATGCAAAACCAATTGAATAGAGGAACGAGAAGTATATGTAATTATATCATCACTGACTTTAGTCTTCTGATGTCGGTGGATTAACCCAACCCTGAAATTTTAATTGTAACGAAGGACAATTATTGAAGACCCACAGAGAAAAAAAAAGAGGGAATAATTATTGAATATTATTTACTGTGTTATTTTATTTTAGTGGGTGTAATCTTCTGTTATTATAGGAGTTTTGATGAACTGACTACGGCAAGCAAAATTGATTGAGCATTTCTACTATACTTCTAAATATCTTTTATAATTTGTGACTCCCCATAAAAAATATAATAAAATTTTTGTTAAAATATTAAATTCGAAGTTAAATTAGTTTATAGAATTATAGTGATATTTCAATAAATAAATTTGCAAATTTTAATATTTACAAAATTTTTTATTCTCAAATTATGATTTTTTAAAAAGAATTTAAATAAAAATATTTTATGTAATAAAAATTACAAAATAAAATTAAAATATTTTTTTTGAATATTTAATTAATCATGAACTTACATATATATATATATATATTTATATTGAGATAAAGGGATTTGAAGTAAAATTAGCTATCCCTCACATTACTTCTCCAACCAACTCATCCCCTTTGAATTGGTCATTACAATTTTTTGTCAAAATTCCATGCAAGGCTTCTCATATCAAGTATTAATTGTTGAGATATGAAAGTCCAAAGCTTAGTGAATAGTCGAAGAAAAATTTGCATATGGGATGAAGCACACGCTAAAGAGAAAAAAAGTGGACAAAATCGAAAATTTTGATATGATATAATGTTTAAGCAACTCACTTTCTCACACAACCAGATGTTATAAAAATTTAAATGAAAAATCGACAATTTTGATATGATATATTGTTTAAATAACTCACTTTTTTACATGAATAGATGCTATAAAAAATTAAATGAATTATCTTATGCATTACTTCATTAATTACATAATAATTTGGTGAAATGGAAAATAGAATGCATGTAAATATTATCTCTTTCATAATGAAATTCCAATGTTTTGTGGTTGACACAAAAAACAAATATTTAATTCTTAAAATAAAAAAAAATATATTTAATATTTGTGTAGGTGCTTGTCTGTCAGAGACTAGGACTGTTCTGTCCTATGTTTCCTGACATATTTTTAAAGTAGTGTGGGAAACTCTCAACCAAAAAACAAAATCAATAATACATGACCGATATTGATGTTGACATGAATTTGTCATTTTTTATTCGTCAAACCAATCAATAGAGAATTTGACGTAAACTTGAGAAAAGCTGACATGAAACATCTTCAGAATTCAACACAGTAAATCTATCCACAAATTTTTTTGAACAAATATATCGCTACTAAATCCTAAATAATATATATATATATATTTTATTAATTTTATCATATCCAATCATGATAATTTTAGTAGAACTAGTTAGAAAGGATAATAATTAAAAATCCCAAAGTCATTGATTTCATTAAAAGAAGAATCATTGAAAGGACAATTATTAAAGATCCAAAAGTCATTGATTTCATTAAAAAAAAAAACATCGGTAATAAAGATTAAAAACAGTTAACGTACGTAGAGATTATATTTGATAGAATATATTATTAGTATATAAATTTTATATATTATTAATAAATTAAATAATATCAATTAATTATTAATAATTTTTTTAAAAATTTAATTTAATTTATTTATTTTAAAGGTTAATAAAAAGTTATATTTAATTATTAATAAAATAATATTATTTAATTTGTTGATAATATATAAAATTTATATATTAATAATATATTAAATATAAATTCAATTAAGAATTATACAATACGAGATGAAATTAAGTTTTTTTTAAATAACACAATTAATGGTATTTTAAGTTTTATCTAAATCTAATTTCTTTTTTTTTAAATAATATATAAAATGTATTTTTTGACTTCAATTAAATACATTCAAAATTTTATTTTTAAAATACTTTCAATAAATATCAAACTTTAATTAACAAGTAAAAAAATTATCATATAGATTAATCTTTAATTTTTTCAGTATTTACTCATGATTTTACATTATTAAATCTCAATTTCTACATCTTTTTCAATTGTCTTTAGATTTTTTTTTTTCGATTTGTAGCACAAATTAAGCATAAACCCAAAGCTTTCAATAACACAAAACAATGTGGAATTTGTCTTGCTCTTGAATATCATAGAAATTTTTTTTTTTTAATTTTTTTCTCTCAATAACCAAATAACTTAGAAGAGAAAGCTAGAATGAAATATTTTTGTTTTGCTATGCAACCGACAAATATATAATGAAATATATAATCATTTAAAAGACTGCAAAATTAATAAGAAATATTTGCAGCCTAGCCATAATGCTCTTGCATTTTCCATTAAACATGGTCACTAGAAAATTAAAGAAAAAAAAAGGCATTTTAAAATTGAATAGTAGTTAACAGGCTACCTAATATTAATAATTTAATTCCATAGAGAAGTTGCCTCGTCTTTTCTTGTTTTATTTGCATTTCCCCTGCTTCATGAATGAGTAAATCCTAGATCCTTTCAATGGCGAAGGACACAAAAGCCTCTGCCATTTCTCTTTATTCAAAAGTTGTGTACCTTTGTTTTTGTGGTGGGTCTGCTTACTATTATTACTGTGTTTATTCCATCATTTCTTCACTGTCTTTAGTCTTCTGATGTTGGTGGATTAACCCAACCCTGATAGTAGCGAGGACAATTATTGAATATTTTACACTGTATGTTTGCTATGCAACCAACAAATGTTACGTACTACAGAGGTATTTGGCACGCTTAACAAACATTATGCAAAGAGAAGGGTGTTTTGGGCCTATACAAGGGACTTGGAGCAACACTTTTAGGTGTTGGGTCCAGCATAGCAATTAGCTTTTCAGTATATGAGAGCGTGATGTCTTTCCGGCAGTCACAAAGGTGATTACTCATCTTGTGATGATTGTTTCATAGATCATCCTTTTCTAAGCACAATTCCTTTATCCTTTTTATAATTAACTTTTTATCAGGCCCCATGATTCCACGGCCCTGGTTAGTCTATTTTGTGGCAGTCTTTCAGGGATTGCATCATCAAAAGGTTAGCTTTAGGCAAAATCAATTATAGAATCACAACTCATAAAAAAAAAAAAAAAGCCAAAGAAATTACTAATCCAATCTGCAAAATTGTTCCAAAATGTATTTGGCATATTGGAAGAAGCACACATTGGAGAAAAAAGAATGTGGGCAAAATTCAAAATTCTGATCTGATGTAATGTTTTTGTTGGATTTGTCTCAGCTTGTTACAAAAACAATACTTCATTCGGATCTGAAGTCCCCAGAAGCTTGGAAGCCCATTAGCAGGCTGTCGAAAAGCATAGAGAGTTTGCCTCACTTGGAAAAGACAGTGAACCGATGCTGTTGTCAATTGCACAAACATAAATGTAGGTAGAAGAATAAGCGCATAGGAAGATTCAACCTCATTTCTTGATTAATCTAAAAAAAAATGTTCACTGTCATATAAGAAACAACTCATGGTAGGTATGCCTGACTCAATTTCATAACCACAAATAATGTTTCAAAGGAACAATAGTCACTTAATGGCTCGATTCATAAGAAACAACTCATGGTAGATTATCCCTTCATTGAAGTCATTAGGACGTTGAAAGAGCAATATGTTCCTCCTATAATTAAGTTGTTTAAAGCACTTGAACTGTAATCAATCCCCCAGCACACTTGTTTTTTTATGAACTTCAAAAGCATTTATGATGTTTTCCATCACATGGATATTAAATTTTATAAATCTAAGAAAACATATCTAAGCATGTTTCTAACTCAAAGCAATTACCATGACTGGCACATGTTCCATCAAGCGTCAAAGTCATGATAAAGCCAATTAAATGATAGATACAAATTAAAGCAAGCATTAAAGCCTATAGAATAACATGTAAAGGTTAACCGAAAGCATTCATGTTTTAAAGCACTTGAATTCTTTTCATCCATTCTAATTTCATTTCTTGGAAAGCCATAATATGCCTCAAACCTTCTCGAAACATCCTCAATTTTGAAAAATTATATGGTAAAAATCAAGACCAATAAACTAAATTAACAAATAATCATGAAAATTATTTTATTTTTTATGCTAAATTTTCTAATTATTTAGACATATGCGAATATCTTAATTCTTAAATTTTTTTAAAGGTTTGGAGACAAGTGGGTTTCTAATATGATATTTTATGTTCATTTTTTATTTCTTATATTTTAAAATATTTCTATTATTTAAAGTTTTATGGTTTTAATTTTATTTTATTTTTCTTAATTATTTTGATTTTTTCAGTAAATATCTCAAAATTTCATTAAACTTAAACATTGTTTGTCAAAATATTTTAAAATAATTTCATAAATAAGAAAAAGAAACTTTATTGATAGTGATTAAAAAACGGATATAGTGGATCAATTGGATCTGTTGATTAAAGTTTTGTAGCCCTATTTGTCAATAAAAAGCCCATCAAACATTTTTTTAAACCAAAAAAATCAACCAAGAAGGCCCATTATTAACCCAAACCATGTCAACCTTGCTGGAAAAACAAAAAGAGATGGACGCGTGATACTAAGCTCTCCCAAACGCGCGTGCCAAGATTGAGAGAGAGCTCCCAGTAGTGTACTTTCCTTCCCTTGTCATCTCCATTATTACGTCAAAACGCACCGTTTTCTCCATTGAAAAATAATTCCCTAGTTCTTTCTTAAAAAAAGCACTCTTCCTGTTAATTTCTCAGTTCGATCTCTTATTTTCAATGGAGGAATCACGTATTCAAATCTTGCTACAACTCATTTACTCGGCTCAGTTCCCGTAAGCTGCTTAATATTTTTTTCCTTTATATTTTCAGTTAATTTATAGCGTTTTATTTCATTTTTATTGAATCAAATCATCAAGATCGACGTTTTTCATGTGAATTAATTTCAAATTTCATTCGAATCTCAGGCTGATGTCAATGAAGAAAAGAAGGCCTCGTATGCAGGTACTATTCGTTTTATTTTCAGTGTTTGGAAAAGTTTGTTTGTTTACAGTAATTGTGAATTTGTTTTTATATATTCATTTTGAAATGGTGCAGTTCCTGGAGCGAATATGCAAATTTTCCCGCCAAATAATGGTGGTGGAGGAGGTGGCGGCCGAGGTTATCAAACTCTTGGAGCTCCAACTGGTATGTTCTTTTTTTTTTTATTTCTTTTAATTTATTTTCTTGCCATATAAGAAAAACTTTGTTAAATTTATCGGTCTTTCTTTTTCTTACTCTGTACTTTTATGATTAGAAAGTAATTATTTTCGCTATTGATGTGATAAAATTGAAAATTCTGCGATATTTGCAATGATTGATGGCTTAATGAGTTATTCTTAATAAAAAAAGGTCTTAAAGAATAGTTTAGTAAGGAAACTTTGTTCTTCGCAAATAGATAATAACTGAAGGAGAGAGAAACTTTCAAAATCATGACACCTAGTGTTAAGATATGGAGATTTGGTCATTGAACTGAAAGGTTTTACTTATTGGAAGTGACATCCGGTATGCTAGGGAAATTTAGCGAGGAAGGTTGTTATTTTTTATGCACTTTAAGTTTGAATGAATAGTGTAGATTGCAATTTACTCTTATGTTTTCCTTTATGGAATAGTTACCTGTTATTTTCATAGTTACTAATTTCTTTATGTGGAATGAAGTCCATGGTGAATATTGTTAAAAGGATGTTATGAAATGAACCCTCTCCTGATGCATATATCCTTTTGGTGGTTCTGTATATATTTTTGATCTTTCCTTGAGCATTCTCTCCTTGTTTATTTCATTGTGTGTTTGTGCGTGTCTCTTCTTAGGAATGTAGAGTTATAGACTAATGATTTTGCATCCACATTCTAAAACGCCTAAGAATATTGTGGCTGAGTTACTGGTGTCGCAGTTAGATGTAGTTCATGATGGTAATATTGTGATGCTTTTATTTAGTGTTATTGAAGTAACCTTAATGTTTAATGATCCCTTTGTCTATCATATGCAGAAGTATTCGAACAACAGCCACCAAACAACTGGAAGGGAGTGTTTAGTATCTCGTCATACACACAGTATTTTAATGTGGATATAGATGTTGTCATAAACAGATTGATAAGTTCCTTTTATCCTGTTGGTGGAGATTTTTTCAGCAAGATTGATGCTAACCCTGATCTGTGAGTATGCCCCCCCCCCCCCCCCCCCCCCCAACAAAACCCAAAAAAAAAGAATCTTCTTCTGCCACCATTGTATCATAGAACGAGACATTCTATAATATGGATGAAAAAGCTGCTTTTGTCAAAGCTTCATCATTCTATTTTTGGAATGGAAGTTACCCTTTAGAGGAGAAAAGTTTATTTTCTTGTGTTTTAGACCTAATAAAAGCATATTATCTCTAGTCAATATAATTGAGATGAAAAGTAGGATTGAAAGCACTCAAAGCAGCCATTTACCTAGGCATTCTTTCATTTGCAAGAAACAAGCTTTTTGGAAGTCAAGACCTGAATTCACTTGTCTTATTCATAAACTTACTGAGTTAGAAAGTTTAGTCATTTGGTTCTTTATTTTGACATGAATTGTTACAAGAAGGAAAACGGCAAGAAGCATTAAAGGAAGCATACTAACCATGAAACAAGGCACCTGTAGCACAGTAGATAGAGCGTCTGTTTCCTGAGCAGAAAGTCATAATTTCAACCCATACCTGGTGCGTGCTGATTTATTTGATTTACTGATTCTCTTGTGTAAGTTCTTAGTCATTTCAAAGAAGTACTCAGATTGAGGTTAACAACAGGGTTGCCTCATTTAACCACAAATTGTGTTAATAACAACTGTAGACACCCAATTGGGTCCGGGCTCAGATCAATTGGGCCTGGCCCAAATGGGTAAAGCCAAATTCAATCATGTATTATTATTATTATTTTTTTTTCCTTTTCTTTTTTTTTTCTTTTCTTTTGTATTTTTATATTTATTATTATTAATATATGTATATCTGTATTTATTTATTTTTTTATTTAGAATAGATTTATATGTATTTTATTTATATAGTTATATATTTATTATTATATTATAATTTATGTATTATTATTATTATTATTATTTTTTTTTGGTAATATTTTTTTTTTCGGATTTTAAATTATCTGTTAATATTTTTTTCTTCTTCTTTTTCCCGTTTATCTGATTATTATCTAGTATTTTTTTATTTTTGATTTTGGAGGGCTAAGATTGAAGCTGGAGAATCCTACTGGGAATGGGAATTCAATCAAGAGAGTCCAATTGGATTCAAAGACTGAATTCTCGTCCAAGGAGGAGTTGGGATTGATCAGAAACTCCTGATCAACCCCTATATAAAGGACCCTTTGGAACAGATGAAGAACACACAGAAAACAGAAGCAAAAGCTACTGATTGAGAGAATAGGGGTGTTTAGAGAGCTAAGGAAAAGTTTAGGAGTGTTCTGGCAGTGAGAAAAATTTTTTAGAAAAATTTGGCGAAAAAATTTTCTGGAAATTTCTGGGAAATTTCCAGATTCCGACGAAAATTCCGGCGACTTTTGAATTTTCCGGCGACAATTCCGGCGAACTTTGAAGTTTCCGGCGACAGACCCAGTTTCCGACGGAGAATCCCAGAAACTGGCGACCATCCGGCCAACTTCCGGCCAATTTCCGGCGAAATTCCCAGATTCCGGCGAAATTTTCAGAATCCGGCACCGGCGTTCTTCAAATTCTAGAGAGAAGGCAGAGAAGAAGGGAAGAAGAGAGAGAGAGGGGAGGAACGGTCTGCTGAAAAACGGAGGAAGGTGCCTTTTATACCCTCCCAAAACGACGTCGTTTTGGCTTTAAGTTAATAAGAGGATCCGCGCGTTTTGCCGAACCCGACCCGACCCGAAGCGTCGACCCGCTTTCTGACCCGCGCGTTTCAGCCCCTCCGAGCCGAGCTGAGCCGAGCCGAGCCGAACCAAGCCGAGCCGCGATCCGAGCCGCTCCAGGTTTTTTTTTTTTTTTTTTTTTTTTTTTTGAATTTTTTTTATTTGACTTTGATTTTGATCTTGATTTTTTTTTCTTTTTTCTTTAATTAATCCGACGACGGAGCCTCTGCAAGTGAAACAGTAGTTTTTCTTGCATACTCCTGAGGTGAGGGAATTTTCTCAATTTTCTGCTAAAAGTATTAGAGTCAATTGAGAATAATTTCCGATAATTAATTACTTGGCTGATTTTGATTTTTTTTTTCTTTAATTAATCCGACGACGGAGCCTCTGCAAGTGAAACAGTAGTTTTTCTTGCATACTCTTGAGGTGAGGGAATTTTCTCAATTTTCTGCTAAAAGTATTAGAGTTAATTGAGAATAATTTCCAATAATTAATTGGATGATTTTGTTTTTTCTTTAATAAATTCGACGATGGAGCCTCTGCAAGTGAAACAGTAGTTTTTCTTGCATACTCCTGAGGTGAGGGAATTTTCTCAATTTTCTGCTAAAAGTATTAGAGTCAATTGAGAATAATTTTCGATAATTAATTAATTGGTTGATCTTGATTTTTCTTTAAATAATCCGACGACGGAGCCTCTGCAAGTGAAACAGTAGTTTTTCTTGCATACTCTTGAGGTGAGGAAATTTTCTCAATTTTCTGCTAAAAGTATTAGAGTTAATTGAGAATAATTTCCAATAATTAATTGGATGATTTTGTTTTTTTCTTTAATAAATCCGACGACGGAGCCCCTGCAAGTGAAACAGTAGTTTTTCTTGCATACTCCTGAGGTGAGGGAATTTTCTCAATTTTCTGCTAAAAGTATTAGAGTCAATTGAGAATCATTTCCAACAACTAATTACTTGGTAAAATTTTAAGGCTTTTGGATAACACAAATTTAAGCTGGTACCATCTTTTGATGGGCGTTGTGAGGGTGCTACAACCTTCCTCACACGTAACCGAACTCCCGAACTCTGTTCTGGTTAAGCAGACCCGAACCTATTCTTTTAGGGACCCTTAAGCTTAGGTGTTCCCTAAAAGGGCAGATTCTTTAGGTGGCCAATCGCACCTAGACAAAAAAGATTGGTGGCGACTCCCTTAAGTCAATGTCTAGCGATAGATCCCCGGATCTAGACGTTATGACAGCTTGGCGACTCCACTGGGGACTTTGAGAGTCAGGCCATCAAATAATTTGTGTTATCCAAAAGCCTAATAAAATTGAACCCTTTTGTATATATGTATTATTATTCATTCATGTTTATTTGCTTTGTTAATTATGTCATTCATGTGCATGTGCATAACATGAGCTCTACACCCGAGCTCCGTCCCTCTAGGAGGGAGTAAAGTACCTATTGCTTTCGTGAGGTCTAATGCCTCCGCAGTGGCTAGCGAAATACTCCCACTCAAATTGAACCTTTTCCGCTTGTAGCCTGTAATGGGTGAGGATTAGGGTGCCTTACTAGTCTGTGATGGACAAGGATGTAAGGAACAATTTGAGGACCTTTAGACTCTGACTTTAAAACCACATGTAGTGAACCTTAAGAGTGCCTAACCCTAGGATAGAGCCCTTTCTACCCAATGATAGATATACCCTGAAATTAGGACACAAAAGGGTGTTTATCTAATCATTTTGATTGATTAACTTTGTGTATTATTTTTATCATATGTAACACTATGCATCAGCATCACTTTCATGTCATCCATTGAACTAACTATGTTGTTTGTCTGATTGTATGCATCTGTATTATTTTCATGATCATGTTTTAACACAATCATTTGCATTCATTTCATACTAGATTTCATTCAAAAAATGTACATTTCATTTGTATATCAAAGCATCATACATAAGGCACAGCATGACATTTCTAATCATAAGTATGGTACTCAAGGTCCCAGAATAGCTCCATCTAGCGAAAACCCTGCTCATCCATACAACACAAGATCCAGAGCAAGGCAAATGGAAGAAGAAAGTTCCCATAGATTTGAAAAGCTAGAAAAAGCACAAGAAAAGATTGAAAGTGAGCTAAGCAAGATTCTGGAAGCTCTTAACAACATGAATAAAGGAAAAGGAGTTGAAGGAAGTACAAGCCAGCAAGAAGTGGCTGACCCTCTGTACCCTCCAGGTTTTGGCCCACCTCAAGCCCAGTCTGCTCAAGAGGTCCCACCACAACACTTTGCATATCCTGGAATGCCATCATCCTTCAACCCAGGGCAGTATAACAGTTATATAAATCCTGTCTTCACCGAAAAGGCAGCAGAACCAATTCCTGATCTAGATGATTTAAAAGAAAAAGAGAAGGAAAAGATGAGAGTAGAAGCTGAGGAAAGTTCCAAGATTAGCATGCTAGAGCAGAGGCTACGGGCTGTGGAAGGATTTAGCTTTTATGGGTCAGTAGATGCTGCTGGGCTCTGCCTAGTCCCTGATGTGGTTATTCCCTATAAGTTCAAAGTACCAAAATTTGAAAAATATGATGGTACCAAGTGCCCCAAAACCCACATCACCATGTATTGCAGAAAGATGGCAGCTCATGCACATGATGAAAAACTCTTGATGCATGTTTTCCAGGACAGTCTTACTGGCTCTGCCGCCAGATGGTATGTTCAGTTGGATAGGACTCGTATTCGCTCTTGGAGTGATATGGCACATGACTTCATCAGTCAATATCGACACATTATCGATTTGGCTCCTGATCGTTTGTCTTTGCAGAATCTGGAGAAAAAGTCAAACGAGTCTTTTAAAGAGTACGCCCAGAGATGGAGAGATATAGCTTCACAGGTACAACCTCCTCTGACAGAAAAAGAGACCACAGTGCTATTTGTTAGCACTTTGAAACATCCCTATTATGAAAAGATGATAGGGAATGCAACAAAGAATTTTGCTGACATGGTGGTCTCTGGAGAAATTATTGAAAGTACCATAAAAAATGGCAAGTTGAAAGGAGGAGAAACCAAGAAGGCATCAGAAAAGAAAGAAGCTGAAGCTCAAGCTGTGAGCTTTGATAGACAACAATTCAGGGGTTATCAACCCTATCCATCCCAAGGCTACTCTCCATACTATCCTACTGTGAATAATGCCTCATCCTACCCATACCAGCTAGCTTCACAACCATCTTGTTCATCCACTTACCGCCTTAACATTCAAGCTCCTGTAAGAACCCAAATCCGCCCTACTAACCCAGCCAGTGGCTCGCGAGAACAACGAACTACTCGAGAAAAACCTGTATTTGATCCAATCCCTATGACTTATACAGAGTTATATCGAGAGCTTTATAATAGCCATTTGATTGCCCCCAGCCATGTGGAGCCGCTTAAACCACCCTATCCAAAGTGGTATGATCCTACAGCCCACTGCGACTACCATTATGGAATTACTGGCCATTCTACTGAAAATTGTACTGCTTTAAAGTATAAGGTGCAACGGTTGATCAATGATGGAATGGTAAGTTTTGATCAGGGAAAAGCAACAACATCCAATGTTAGTGCCCTGAGTGAAAGTCAAGAACAGAAAGGGTCCGGAGAGTCACAATGAATTGAGGGGCAAGATGTCAATGGGGATTTCTTCACCTGATCATATAGGGGGCTAATTTTTAATGGAGATAAGGCGGGTTGAAGGTTTCTTCTGTCATTTTAGGATCTCTTTTCAAATAATGTTAGATTTTTTTTTTGCAATATGACTTTACTTGTTATCATTTTAATAAAGGCAAGTCAATGCATTTCATTACATTTTTCTCTTTCACTTGACCATTATTCCATACCCTGCTACCCTTCATAACTTCACATTCCCATTCTTAAATTTCAGATGATGAATATTTAGACAATGATAACAATAATTCTGAGATTTAATTTTGAGAACTCATCCACATTAATATGAGGAGATGATTTGAGCAAAAAAGAGGGTAAGCCATTACCAGAAGTGAAAGAGATATGTCTTGAAGATGAGCAATCTTTTATACAGGATCATGAGCTTTGTTCAACAGATGATGATCAAGAAAGGTATTCACAATTGAGATGAAAAATGGCCATCTTTCTTTTACCATTGGAAAAACCATTTATTGCTACCCCTTTGAGCCAATCATGATTTTTTTCCTTGAAGAACCCCAACCAAGGATCACCCTCTACACTGGAGGGTAATTTTTGAAAAAAAAAAAAAAAAAAAAAAAAAACCACAAAAGGTCTCAAAAATGAAAAGAGAAAAGCAAAAGAAAAAAATAAATGCCACACATGATTTGGGGCAAAGTAATGAGATCCTTTGTGTGAGAAAAGAAAAAGCAGTGAAATGATGTGGGGCAAAATGCCAAGTTGTATCAAATGATCCTTTGGTTTTGAACCTTTGTAATACATGTTTTGAGCCTATTATATCCATTTTTTTTATGACCCTTCACCTTGGCCTACATTACAACCTTGAAAAGTTCATTTGGATCAAGTGTGAATACTCAACTTGAATGGTCATATGTTGAGCAAAGACATGCTCATGATGAAGCACTGGAATCATGCTACAGTGCTCTAAAATTGGATGTATGAAAGATATCAACAATGGATGAAAAATGAGAAAAAAAAAAAAGAAAAAAAAAAGAAAAAAAATGAGAAAAAAAAAGGAAAAAATGAGAAAATGAAAAAAAAAAAAGATTCAAATTGAAAACCTGAAAGGGTGATTTTAGTAGAAAATCAAGTCAAATGGCTCACATGAATGGAAGATCAAAAACATCTGAAGATCCCTCAAAGACTGGGGCAAAGTTCGCCAAGCTCAATATGACTTCAATTGTAAATGGAATGAGTTTTTGAAAAAAGAATCCTAGATTAATGTTGAGAATTGTCTAAATATTCATCATTTGGACATACCATCCATCCCAATGACATGTATCCAATTCATTTCCTTTCCCATTTGCTTTATACCAAAACAGATCTTCATTGATTATCTTTACCATAATTCACCTTGCGTTCTCTTATTGTTTCACCCCTAGAATGAATTGAGAAAATGTTTGGTTACATTGTATTTGTCAAGATTTGAAATGATAATAAATGAATGAATATGTGCTTAAAAGAGTCTTGCATTCATTTGAAAAGAAATCTAAGATGATGAAGAAATGACAGAAATCTAAAAGAGATGATTTGAAAGGATATATGATGTGATCAAATGGATGATATAATGGGGCAAATCTTGAAAAGTGATGAATTGATCGATATGACTTGCAAGTTATGATTGAATGATGAGAACAATCAGTGGAGAAAGTTTGTTTCGGAATGGTTAATGCTGAGACAATGACCTAGTGATGGTGGATGAAACTGGTTTTGAAATTTGTTAGTGCTGAAAAATTCATTTGAATGATGGTCAAGTATGATTGATTGATGAAGCTTATTCCAGAGTATTGAGAAACTGAACAAGGGAGAATGTGAGTGGAAAAGACAAATTGAGAGCTACACTGGTTCGATCTTAGAAGAGCAGTGCAATTGGATCCTTGAGGAATCAAAGGGCTTGACACCCAAGAAAAAAAGAGCTAGAGAAACTTGAGTACCATACATTGAACAGGAATTAGTTGACCAACATTTGCATAGCATGCATTGAAATTCATATGCATTTGCATAGCATACACTACTTTCAGGAAAGTATAGTGTATAAATTCAAGAAGCAGGAGTGTTTCAACATTCCACATGACAGATATGAAGATATTTTGCAAAATTGAAAAAAGAAAAAGCTTGTTAGGTAAGTTCCTAATCCTTGAAATAGGATGTCTTTTGGTATCAGGGTTGATTTATAAGACCTTTGGGCATAATCTCCTGAAATCCCTTCAAACACAACTTTCAACTCCTTTGGACATGATTGTCAAGGAGTAATTTATTTTTCCAAAGTCGTGGTGCCTCTGTTGAGAGGAGCAATTTACTTTCCAAAGTCCGTTGCCTCTGTTTAGAGGAGTAATTTATTTTTCCAAAGTCGTGGTGCCTCTGTTGAGAGGAGCAATTTATCTTTCCAAAGTCGTGGTACTTCTGTTGAGAGGAGCAATTTACTTTTCCAAAGTCGTGGTGCCTCTGTTGAGAGGAGCAATTTACTTTCCAAAGTCGTGGTGCCTCTGTTTAGAGGAGCAATTTACTTTTCAAAGTGGTGTTGCCTCTGTTGAGAGGAGCAATTTACTTTTCAAAGTCGTGGTGCTTCTGCTGAGAGGAGCAATTTACTTTCCAAAGTCCGTTGCCTCTGTTTAGAGGAGCAATTTACTTTCAAAAGTCGTTGAGTCTCTGTTTAGAGGAGCTTCGACAAAAAAAAAAAAAAAAAAAAAACAAAAAAACAAAAAAAAACAAAAAAAAAAATCAAAAAAATCAAAAAAATAAAAACAAAAAAAAAAATCAAAAATAAAAAAAAATCAAAAAATGTTGAGTTGAGTCTTGATTGGGTGTCTACGTCTTTGCGCAATTTCTGTTTCACAGAAAATGTGCAAAGAGGGGCAGCTGTAGACACCCAATTGGGTCCGGGCCCAGATCAATTGGGCCTGGCCCAAATGGGTAAAGCCCAATTCAATCATGTATTATTATTATTATTTTTTTTTCCTTTTCTTTTTTTTTTCTTTTCTTTTGTATTTTTATATTTATTATTATTAATATATGTATATCTGTATTTATTTATTTTTTATTTAGAATAGATTTATATGTATTTTATTTATATAGTTATATATTTATTATTATATTATAATTTATGTATTATTATTATTATTATTTTTTTTTTTGGTAATATTTTTTTTTTTCGGATTTTAAATTATCTGTTAATATTTTTTTCTTCTTCTTTTTCCCGTTTATCTGATTATTATCTAGTATTTTTTTATTTTTGATTTTGGAGGGCTAAGATTGAAGCTGGAGAATCCTACTGGGAATGAGAATTCAATCAAGAGAGTCCAATTGGATTCAAAGACTGAATTCCCGTCCAAGGAGGAGTTGGGATTGATCAGAAACTCCTGATCAACCCCTATATAAAGGACCCTTTGGAACAGATGAAGAACACACAGAAAACAGAAGCAAAAGCTACTGATTGAGAGAATAGGGGTGTTTAGAGAGCTAAGGAAAAGTTTAGGAGTGTTCTGGCAGTGAGAAAAATTTTTTAGAAAAATTTGGCGAAAAAATTTTTTGGAAATTTCTGGAAAATTTCCAGATTCCGACGAAAATTCCGGCGACTTTTGAATTTTCCGGCGACAATTCCGGCGAACTTTGAAGTTTCCGGCGACAGACCCAGTTTCCGGCGGAGAATCCCAGAAACTGGCGACCATCCGGCCAACTTCCGGCCAATTTCCGGCGAAATTCCCAGATTCCGGCGAAATTTCCAGAATCCGGCACCGGCGTTCTTCAAATTCTAGAGAGAAGGCAGAGAAGAAGGGAAGAAGAGAGAGAGAGGGGAGGAACGGTCTGCTGAAAAACGGAGGAAGGTGCCTTTTATACCCTCCCAAAACGACGTCGTTTTGGCTTTAAGTTAATAAGAGGATCCGCGCGTTTTGCCGAACCCGACCCGACCCGAAGCGTCGACCCGCTTTCTGACCCGCGCGTTTCAGCCCCTCCGAGCCGAGCCGAGCCGAGCCGAGCCGAACCAAGCCGAGCCGCGATCCGAGCCGCTCCAGGTTTTTTTTTTTTTTTTTTTTTTTTGAATTTTTTTTATTTGACTTTGATTTTGATCTTGATTTTTTTTTCTTTTTTCTTTAATTAATCCGACGACGGAGCCTCTGCAAGTGAAACAGTAGTTTTTCTTGCATACTCCTGAGGTGAGGGAATTTTCTCAATTTTCTGCTAAAAGTATTAGAGTCAATTGAGAATAATTTCCGATAATTAATTACTTGGCTGATTTTGATTTTTTTTTTCTTTAATTAATCCGACGACGGAGCCTCTGCAAGTGAAACAGTAGTTTTTCTTGCATACTCTTGAGGTGAGGGAATTTTCTCAATTTTCTGCTAAAAGTATTAGAGTTAATTGAGAATAATTTCCAATAATTAATTGGATGATTTTGTTTTTTCTTTAATAAATCCGACGATGGAGCCTCTGCAAGTGAAACAGTAGTTTTTCTTGCATACTCCTGAGGTGAGGGAATTTTCTCAATTTTCTGCTAAAAGTATTAGAGTCAATTGAGAATAATTTTCGATAATTAATTAATTGGTTGATCTTGATTTTTCTTTAAATAATCCGACGACGGAGCCTCTGCAAGTGAAACAGTAGTTTTTCTTGCATACTCTTGAGGTGAGGGAATTTTCTCAATTTTCTGCTAAAAGTATTAGAGTTAATTGAGAATAATTTCCAATAATTAATTGGATGATTTTGTTTTTTTCTTTAATAAATCCGACGACGGAGCCCCTGCAAGTGAAACAGTAGTTTTTCTTGCATACTCCTGAGGTGAGGGAATTTTCTCAATTTTCTGCTAAAAGTATTAGAGTCAATTGAGAATCATTTCCAACAACTAATTACTTGGTAAAATTTTAAGGCTTTTGGATAACACAAATTTAAGCTGGTACCATCTTTTGATGGGCGTTGTGAGGGTGCTACAACCTTCCTCACACGTAACCGAACTCTCGAATTCTGTTCTGGTTAAGCAGACCCGAACCTATTCTTTTAGGGACCCTTAAGCTTAGGTGTTCCCTAAAAGGGCAGATTCTTTGGGTGGCCAATCGCACCTAGACAAAAAAGATTGGTGGCGACTCCCTTAAGTCAATGTCTAGCGATAGATCTCCGGATCTAGACGTTATGACAACAACATTTTGCATAGCTTTTGTTTTTGATGTAACAATATTTCAATTTCTTTTGGGTATATAATAGTATTAAACATCGGTACTTGCTTAACAAAGGCTAGGACTTTACGGTTATTTAGTTTTCAAAGCTATTCTCTTTTCCTTGTACCTTCTTTTTCCACATTTTTCAAGTAGTGTGGGAAATTCCCACTTTTCCTTTAAAAATCAATCAACAATATATAGCCGATATTGAAGCCGAAATGAATTTGTCATTTTTTTTTTATTTGTCAAACCAATCAATAGAAAATTATAGGAAATTTGGAGGAAATGGATATGAAACATCTTCAGACTGAAAAAAAAAAAAAAAAAAACAGTGACGAATATCGATGTTTAATTTTAAGAGGGCTGAAATAGTATTTTAAAATAATAAATCTTTTTATTATTATTTTTTTCCTTAGACAGACATTGCAGTGCTAATTGCTCATAAGATTCCAGCCATCGATTCATCAGAAGTGGCATTGCCTCTTCTTCTATATGCCACTATTTTAATTCTGATGTTTTAATTTCAAGAGAATCAAGTTGGAGAAATCCATTGGCAGAATAAAACATTTTTAATCCTTGTAAATGATGAATTCCTTAAACAGAGAATCCTCAAATGAGGTAGCTTTTTGATTGGTATAATCCATAAAACATCCTTTTTCAAGAGATTCAAGACCATTAGAAATCTGAAATTTTTACATTAGAAATGATCAACTCACTATAGAAATGTAAAAAAAGAATGGTTAAGTGATACACCAGAGCTTTGTAAGTTATTTGATATAACTCGAATAAAATTTGAATTCGATTTGATTATTATCGAGTTAAGTTTGAGTAATTTAATTTATCAAGTGAGCTGAGTTTAAACATTTAATGCCTTAGATAATTCATAAATTTAATTAAATTTTTATATTTTAATATATATTTTTATTATTTTATTTAAAATAACTATTTTATTCTTATATATATCAATTTGAGTTCGAATTCGTTTTCGAACATAAATAATTAAGCTTAAAATTGAGCACAGCAATCGAGCTAATTTTTTATTTAATAAACAAGCCTATTTGAGCTAATTTTAATAACTTAATTTTTATTTTTAATTAAGTTTCAGTTTGAAAATTAAAATTTAATTGAATTTGAGCCGAATTTCAAGCAACAAATTTCGAGTCAAGTTCAAACTTCTTATTGTATTGATTCGGTTCGATTCAATTACACTTTTAAAAAAGTTATTTCAACCAAATATGTTTCTCTTTACTCATATGTTAATACTTTTTTTTAGGAAATATGTGGTTTTTTTTTTTTTTTTTTTGGAGTTTGATGCTAGTAAATTAAATGAGGATGAAAAATCTAATAGACCTAACTCAATAGTCTATACTGAGAAAACATAGATTAAGAAATTAATCTAATTGTGCCAAGTTTATCCCTAGGCTTGTCAAATAATGAGAAACATAAATTAATCAGGTGAGCAAAGATGCATTAATGCTTTTTAAATTAGTGTTTTCGGCATCATTGATTTGTTTTGGTCGGAACAGATTCAATTTGTTGATGATCGTCCTTTGAATGAGTCAGAAACAGATTGTTTTTGCATTCTTTTGATTTAATCCAATGCTAGAATTCTGGTGTCTTTTGTCCAATCGAAGCTTTCCTTTATTTACATCAAAATATGACTTAGCAAAGATGTTACCAAGCAAGACAAAAATTTGTAGTTTCGTGGTTTTGTAATTCAAACTTTTCAATTTGATTGGTTGGAGAATTATCTTTCTATTTTTTTTCATTAAATAAGTTTATAACTTAAAATTTACAATTTAGAACAACTATTTGAATGGAATATATTATTCAGTCATTTTTTAAAAAATTCAATATCAATAAATAAATGTAGTCCACTAAAAAGCTTCACCTGCAATGTAAGATAATTTTGTTTTTTTCCCACAATACGCATTTATAATATTTAATTTTCTTAATTTTTTTTCGTGAAATGTATTTATCAGACTTTCAAGTGATTTTCCTTAAAATGGTTAAAGAAAGGCCTTGAACGTGGTAAGTTTGAGTGGTTTTTTACTATTTAAGAAAGGAAAATTATTCAAATACGTGGTTGCTGAATGTTTATTAAGGTATAATTAAAAATACTAATAAATTAAATAATTATCAAATAAATTCGTATCAATTATAATATTTTGATTTTTAACTATTTATCATCTTTTTTTTTTAAATATAGAAACTTGGTAAGGAAAACAAAAATAAATTAAAATATGTGTCATTATTCTAACCTAACTTGTAAAATTTAAAAGCTCCATGTGTTAATGTATTTGATAATTTTTTTTATTTTTAATGTTGTGTTTTACTGTAAATAGCGGATTAAACAGATGAAAATGAAAGAGACCAAGTCTTTCCTATATCAACACAAGAATTAATAACAACAATAAATTCTTCAATGAACCATGCTTTGGATTTACTAATTCATTACAGCACCAACACATACTAATCTCAAGACATCGCTCATTATTAGATACAAAGTGTATGAAATTAATAAAGAAAACAAACAAAAAAGAGAATCAGAGAGAGAGAGAGAGAGAGAGATCAAAAGGCAAATGGAGGTGATATCCGTTGCATTCCTGCTCATTTTGCCATATCTAAACATGGATATCAAATTTTATACATCTAAGAAAACATATCTAAACATGTTTCTAACTCAAGCAATTACCATGACTGGCATATGTTCTCATCAAGCGTGAAAGTCATGATAAAACCAATTAAATGACAGATACAAATTAAAGCAAGCATTAAAGCCTACACAATAACATGTAAAGGTTAAAAGAAAGCATCCAGCCCAGCTTCAAGTCGGTGCCGATTAGATTACCCGTACCAAGATGAAAATGACTTTTATAGCTTTTATGAAAAGGATACATTTCCAAATGAACACAAAAGAGATTATCAAAGAAATAATTAATTCACCTGCAACTACTTTGAGTGAGGATTTGGCATTGCAAAATTGGCGTCTTCAATCTTCCAGTGGATCAATTACTTGGATGGAGGGTATGTGGCGTACTTTAAAGAAATCCTCTCCTTCTCTTCCTTGTATCACTTGAATCCTCTCTACCAATGACCTTTTCATCCAATCTAATTTCATTTCTTGGAGAGCCCGAATGTACCTCAACCCTTCTGGAAACATCTGCAATTTTGGAAGACCATCCAATTGTAAACTCCGGAGGCGTGGCATTGCGCCTTCTTCAATTTGCCAATCTTCTAATTCTAATAAATCAATGATTTCAAGAGAATCAAGTTGAAGAAACCCATTGGCAGAGCACATCATTTTACTACCAGTATATGATGAACGCCCTAGCTTGAGAATCCTCAAATGAGGTAGCTTTTCCAGTGCTGCCATCGGATCCAGGTTCATATAAGAAAAACGCAAAGTTAACTTGACAACGTTTGCTGGAAGAGATTTCAAAACATGATGCCTCGAAAGTGAATCTTCTTGCATCTTCCCTATTAAGAATAGTTTCGAAAGGTGATGACACTGAAGAAGGGGTTCCAAGTCTGGATACGATTGTATTGTACTCTTTGTTAACCTCATGTGCAATGATCGAAGGCGGTGTAATTCTTTCAGTGATTTCAGGATAAGCTCGACATCTTTTGATCTCTCAAAAGTTATTCCTAAGCTTTGAACACTAGTCAAGCTAAGCACTGCATTATTTTCGGTTAAATTCTTCACACGTATGAACTTCAAAGTTTCAATATTTTTTAAAGTGTCCCTTGGCAGCAAACACATTTTTACTCCATCCCAAAAAAGTCTGCGATCATACAATAAAATATGCCTTAAACGTTCCAACTTGAATAGAATATTAGGAATTCTCATCAACCCAACACTTTGAAGGTGTAAAGTGTGTAAACTCTTCAACTTACCAATAGATCGTGGCAGGATGATTTCTTTATTACATTTTAACCCCAAATAACTCAAATGATGTAGGTTACCAACTTCACTTGACACATGCCACTTGACGCTCCTTTTAACAAGATTCAAGACCCTTAAAAATTTGAAATTATTGCATTTTGAGATGCTTAGTTTTATCAGTTTCTCGTCTTGAAAGAGTAAAAGGGAACGTAAGTTTAGATTTTTTCCCTTTGTACAAACATACCTTTTGCTAGGATGAATAGCAATTCTTCGTGACATGAATGCTGTCAAGTTGACATTAAGAGGATCATCATTGTTTTCATCAATTGGTGGTGGATGCATAATTTCCAAGAAATTCTCCTCTTGAGCTTTGACCACGCACAAGTCCCTCAAGAGATCATGTATACGACATGTTTTTACACTTGTTCCTGTGTAGTCCATCCTGCCAACTTGAACCAAACATCTATTTATCAGTTCTTCTAGGAATTGTTCAGCTACATCCTCCATCAACATTCCCCCGCTTTCTAATGACTGTGAAATGAAACCTTCAGCTATCCATAATCGAATGAGTTCCTTCTTCGAGATCTCCCAATCTTCTGGATAATGGCCAAGATATAACAAGCATGGTTTTAGACAATAAGGCAAATCATTGTAGCTTAAATCCAAAATTCCATTCACTGCACCATACTGATAGTCTTGTTGTTGGAACCCTTTTAAGTGTGCATGGATGTCTTGTGAACCATCTCCCACTGAGCCCGTGACTTTTTGTTGCTAGCAAGCCTCCCAACACAACAATTGCCAGAGGTAGACTTCCACATTTTCTCACCATCTCTCTTCCCAGCATCTCAAATTCTTTGGAGCCAGCATGAGATTCTGTCTCATTTCCTGGGAATGCTTTCCTGCTAAAAGGCTTCCAACTTTCATCATCTGTAAGAAGTGGAAGCTCTATTGGAGGTTGCAAGGATCGGCAAGTAATGCAACATTTTTGTTGCGTGTTGTGAATAAAATTTTGCTTCCCCTTTTTCCTCGTGGAAAAGAAGGTTTAAGAATATTCCAATCCTCGCTTCTCCAGATATCATCAAGAACCACAAAGTACCGTTTTTCTTTCAATACATCAAAAAGACTTTTCATCAACTCATTCTCTTGCAGTTTATCAATTAGCTCCCTGTTTTTAGAAGGGTCAACTTTTACCAGGACATCATGCAAAACCTCTCTTGGCTTACATTGTTGAGATATAAACGCCCAAGCCAAACAATCAAAATGTCGTTTCACATTGATATGATTGTATACTTTTTTGGCAAGAGTGGTTTTACCTATGCCCCCCATGCCGATTATGGAAACAACAACATGGGGTCCGTCTTCTTCTGTCGTCAACTGGGCCAAAACATCCCTTCTTATATCCTCCAAGCTGACGATATCCTCTTCCTCAACATGTGAGTAGGTTCTTCTTAACCGCTGCTGCAGCATCGTGGTAGCCGAACCAGAACTCTCTCCTCTAGATATCTTATCATAAGCTGGAAGACTTTTGGAAATGTCTTCAAGCTTGGTTTGGATTGCTTTGATCTGTATCCCTGTTTTGTGCCGACGAGAAGGTTTGGTAAAAATGGAGGCGAATCCCATGATGAGTCCGTGAAAGCCTCCTTGATGTGCAACTTGAAGAATGAAGGAGTCTATAACATCTTCTGCTTCATAAGCAAGATCTCTGATTTGTCTCACCAAAGTGCGGCCAAGCTCAGTCTGCTCTTGCTTATAGTCTCTATCCTTCAAGACGCTATTCATCCGGTCTAGTTCAGCCCTTAGGCGCTCCACTTCGTCACGAACTCCACCCAGGTAAACTGCTTCATGAATGAGTAAATCCAAGATTCTTTTAATAGCTAAGGACACAGTGGCCTCTTCCATTTCTCCCGCTGATTGAAAACAGAGGCCAAATTGCTTTTCTTTTCCTAGGATTGCAATCTGTATCTGCAAAATATTCTTAATTTGTATGTATTTCCCTTTGTCAGATGTTGTGAGTATTTGTCTTTGCGGTGAGCCAGTGAGCCTGGTGACCATTTAACTTTGGACAGGAAAAAACAGATGGAGAATCAAAGAAAATCTGTTTTCTTTCATTTCCACTATACTTTTTGTTACTATATCAATTCAATAAATTATCATAACAGACTTTAGTCTTCCACTTTTCGGTGGCTAAATACCTAACCCTTAAAATATTATACCACCAAAGAACAATTATCGAAGACCCAAAAGTCATTTAAAATATTAAACCACCAAAGAACAACTGATAAGATCCAAAAAAGAAAGACCGTTAATGAATTTTAACCGTGTTATTTTGCTTTTAAAAGGTCCCGTAGGATTCTACCATTACACTTTGCTCGATTAGTCAACATCTTGATCTTTAAGTAAAATTTGTTGATAGTTATTTTAATTGATTCAACACTTAATTAATATCATACAACTCAACTAATTACGTCTATCCAAATTTAGTCATAGATAATCATTCTAACCATTACATGCTTTTTTTCTCTTTTATGTTATTGATTTAAATGTTAAAATATGTTTCCAATTCTACCTTTGACACTCTCTTAATCGATTTCTTTGTGATATATCACTCTAATTACCAAATCAATCACCCAAGCAGCCTTTTAATATACTTCCAACACCCAACTGAAACACACATCAACAAATTCGATAAAGAATATAGAATCTTAGCAGGGATGGATGTACATAGTAGTGATGGGGCAGCTGCCCCAGAATATTTTAGAATATTTCCATTTATTTAAAGTTTCATGCTTTGAATTTTATTATCTTTTTCTTAATTATGTTGCTTTTTTCAGTAAATATCTCAAATTTTTAATAGACTTATACATTGTTTGTCAAAATATTTTTAAATATTTTATAAATAAGAAAAACAAACTTTATTGAAGGTGATTAAAAAAACTGATCTGCATGGATTAATTGGATCGGTTGATTTTTCCTTAAAAGCTACTTTCCTGGCCCATTTTGTTGATAAACAGCCCGTCAAACTCTATATTAAACCAAAAAAAAAGGACCAAGTGGCCCATTATTAGCCCAAACCATCTGAACCTCGCTGGAAAAACAAAAGGCAACCAACTCCTGGAACTCAGCCCTCTCAAAAGGCGCGTGCCAGGATAGAGAGAAAGCTCCCGGTAGTGTACAGTTCAGTCATGCATTTCCTTCGCTCGTCACCGTTGCTTCCAAATTACGGAAAAACGCATTGTTTTGCTCCTTCCCTGTTCTTTAAAAAATCACTCTGTTAATTTCTCAGTTCGGTCTCTTATTTAAAATGGAGGAATCATCTTATTCAAATCTTGCTACCAGTCATTTACTCGGCTCAGTTCCCGTAAGCTGCTTAATATCCTTTTTCCTGTATTTTTTTTTCAGTTAATTTATAGCATTTTATTTCATTTTTATTGAATCAAATTATCAAGATCGACGTTTTTCATGTGAATTAATTTCAAATTTGATTCCAATCTTAGGCTATTGTTGATGAAGAAAAGAAGGCCTCGTATGAAGCTACTATTCCTTTTATTTTCAGCATTTCGAAAAGTTTGTTTGTTTACAGTAATTGCGAATTTGTTGAAGGCTTTTTTTCAAAGTTAAATCACAAATTTATGATAGTATGCTGTTTATTAATAGTTTGGATTTTTTACTTTAGCAATTGAAACTAATTTTCATAGAATTTATCGCGAAAATTTGGATTCTTGTCGAACTTGACTATTTCAGGACAATTAGGTTGTTTAGTTGGTTTATGTTTCTTAGTACAGATACTAATTTCTTTCTATTTTTTGGCTTGATGATTTTTTTTCTATGAATTATCTTCTAATGCGTTGGATAAAGCAATGCATGGCTTTTTTCATTTGTGTTTAAGCACATTTAAGCACATATTCCAGATTGAAGGCATTCGAGATTTGCATAGAGGGATATTGCCTGAATATTACAAAGTGGTGCCAGGTGTTGGTATTTGTTTCGTGACCTATGAAATATTGAATATGCTTTTATTAGATATTACCACAAAATAATAGTTCGTGATCTTATCTCCGCAGATGTTTGATCTGCAAGTGAAATGATGGGTTCGCTAATTTGGTTATGTGATAGCACAACACATTGAACTTTCATAGTTCTTGCAGTGGCAAATTTTGTGATCCTGCTGTGAGAAATATATTTTTCCATGTAAATAGATGGAGGGTGACTTACATTCTGATACCAATTGTGATCATCTTTGAATACCCGTTTCCCAGGTACAAGTTTTTACGTAATTGCTGCTTAAATCACTAGCATGTATCGATGCATTTATAACTTCAAATTTTAATAGAAGTTTACCTTCTCTTACAGAAGAGACTTGATTCATTTTGAGTACTTGTCTTTTGTAATTTTATTATCAGTGATTTTTGAAATGCTGTTGCTACTTTGCTCTCTGTACTCAGGATTGGGTTGCAAACTGTTCAGGATTACATCTGGGCTGGCCTTACTTTTTTTTTTTAGTTTCTTTTAATTATTTATTGATGCACAAAATTGTAGTATAGCAGCATTCAATCTCATTGGACTGATTGTATTAACAAATTAAAATTGCATCGGTAAATGCGATATTTCATGTTTTCTTAACTTCAGCATTGAATTTGATGCTTACTTTCTGACAAATCTCATTGCAAACTTGGTAAGTTTTTTGTTTCTGACATCCTTCATTATTTTGCTTGAAGAAATGTGAACAAAATAAGTATGCAACTTAAAAACAGCTTGGATTTTGCTATTATTGCTAGTTTCTCAACAAATTTCTTTTCCGGGTAAGTTCAGAAGAATTTCTGCTACAGATCTTTCTGTTATCGAGCACGAAAATTTTCAATCAATCAAGAATTACTTTTACCCTCCTTCTGTTCTAACTTATCAGTCTACAAACAGCGATGTTTATTAGTGAAGATAAACCGTCAAACAAATTCAGTAAAATAAGAAAAAAGTCTTTAAAAAGAAATAAAATTTAGAAAATAAAACTATCAGTAGCTTGCCATCAACACATGGATAATCTTCGTACACTCCACATTTAAAATCAATAAACAGCCAGTTCATTAAAGCTCATAACCATTCATTTCCTAAAAGCACTTGATCCTCAGAATCAACTATCAAGGAAAAAAGGAACAAATCACACTTTGAAACAATCAAAAAGCAAACCGAAGTGATCCCAGCCTCTTCTTGCTCTTATTGGCACAATAGCTTTTCATGATCAAATAAAGCATCCAACTCCGCCTTGTATCAGTGCCTATCTTATTATACCTACACCAAGATGAAAATGGCGCATATCATCATATCTTATGGAAAGGAAATGATATATTTGAATATTTATAGTCCCAAATAGAAAACAAAAGAGATTATTATTTTATAAAAAGCAAATAACTCACCTGCAAAATTAGAATTTTAAGTCATTCCTTTGTGTGAGATATTTGGATGGAGGGTATGTGGTTGACTTTAAAGAAATCCTCTCCTTCCCTCCCATCTATCACTTGAATCCTTTCTACCAATGACCTTTTCATCAAATCTAATCTCATTTTCTGGAGAGCAGTAATATACCTCAACCCTTCTGGAAACATCCTCAAATTATTTAAACCAACCAAAGATAAACTTCGGAGCCGCGGCATTACGCCTTCTTCTATCTCCCACTCTTCTAATTTTGATAAAAATTCAATTTCAAGAGAATCAAGCTGAAGAAACCCATTGGCAGAGCAAATCAGTTTAGTCCCCCTGTATGAATTCCACCATAAGCGGAGAGTCCTTAAATGAGGCAGCTTTTCCAATACAGCCATTGGATCCTGCTTCAACTCAGATCTCTCTAAAGTTAACTTGGCAATGTTTGCTGGAAGAAATTTCAAAACATGATACCTCAATTGCGGTGTGATTGGCTTGAATCCGCCCTAGGAAACCTCATGTCCAATGACCGAAGGCGGTGTGATTCGACCAGTGCTTTTAGGATAGGCTCAACATCTTTTGATCTCCTAAAATATATTCCTAAACTCTGAATATTAGCCAAGCCCAACACTGCATTATTTTCAATTAAATTCTCAACCCAAATGTACTTTAAAGTTTCAATATTTTCTGAAGTAATCCTTAGCGGCATCCACAAATTAGATAATAAAATATGCCTTAAACGTTCCATATTGAGTAGAACTTTAGGATTTATTGTTAATCCATTACTTTGGACATACAAAGTGTGCAAACTTTTCAACTTCTCAATAGATCGTGGGAAGATGATTCTTCCCTCACATTTTAACCCCAAATATCTCAAATGAGGTAGATTACCAATTACACTTGATACATACCACTGGATTTTCTTCCTTTCCACAACTTTCAAGACTCTTAAATTTTTGAAGTTTTTGCAATTTGAAATGTTCAATTCTATCAATTTCTCATTTTTAAAGAGCAACAATGAACATAATTTTGGATGTTCTCCCTTCAAAGAAACATACCTTTTGGAAGGATGAATAGCAATTCTTCGTGGCATAGATGCCGACAAGGTCACATCAACTGGCTGAATTGGCTGAATAATTTTCAGGAAAATTCTCCTCTCGAGCTTTCTCCACGCACAAGTCCCTCAAGAGATCATGTATGTGACATGTTTTCACACCTACTCCTATACGATCCCTCTTGCCAACTTGAACCAAACATCTATTTATCAGCTCTTCCAGGAATTGTTCAGCAACATCTTCCATCAACATTCCTCCGCTTTCCATTGATGGTGAAATGAAACCTTCAGCAATCCATAATCGAATGAGTTCCTTTTTTGAAATCTCCAAATCTTCTGGATAATGACCAAGATATAAGAAGCATGGTTTTAAACAATAAGGCAAATCATTGTAGCTTAAAACCAAAATTCCATTCACAGCACCATACTGATGGTCTTGATGTTGGACCTTGTTTAAGTGTGCACGCATGTTTCTTTGAACCATCTCCGACTGAGCCCGTGATTTTTTAGTTGCTAGCAGTCCTCCCAGCGCAACAATTGCCAGAGGTAGCCCTCCACATTTTTTCACCATTTCTCTTCCTAGCATCTCAAATTCTCTTGAACGAGCATCGGACTTAGTTGTATTTCCGGGAAATGCTTTCCTCTTGAAAAGCTCCCAACTTTCATCATCAGTAAGAAGTGGAAGCTCCATCGGGCAGCTACAAGGATCCGTATGTAATGCCACATCCTTTTTCCGTGATGTGAATAAAATTTTACTACCCTTTTTTCCTCGTGGAAAAGCATGTTTAAGATAATCCCAATCTTCACTTCTCCATATATCATCAAGGACTACCAAATACCGTTTTTCTCTCAAGACAACAAAAAGTCTTTTTATCAATTCATTCTCCCTCAATTTATCAATTAGCTCTCTTTCTTCTTTAGAAGGAGAAAGAACTTTTATGAGGACATCAAGCAAAACTTCTCTTGGCATAAATTTTGGAGAAACAAAAGCCCAAGCAAAACAATCAAAATGTCGTCTCACATCGATGTGATTGTATACTTTTTTTGCAAGAGTGCTTTTACCTATGCCCCCCATCCCGACTATGGAAACAACGACATGAAGTCTATCTTCTTCTTCTTCTTCTGTCATTAACTGAGCCAAAACATTCCTTGTCATGCCCTCCAAGCCAACAACCATCACTTCCTCAACATGCGAATACGTTCTTCTTAACCGCTGCTGCTGCTGCATTCTGGAAATAGAGCTAGCCTCCTCTCGTTCACCAGATATCTCATAAGCCGGAAGACTCTTGGAAATAGCTTCAAGCTTTGTCTGGACTGCTTTGACCTGCACCCCTATTTTGTGCAAATGAGAAGGCTTGGTGAAAATGGAGGTGAATCTCTTGATGATTCCATGAAAGCCTCCTTGATGTGCAATTTCAAGAATGTAGGAGTCAATAACATCTTCAGCATCGTAAGCAAGATCTCTAATTTCCCCCACTCGGTTGCGGAGACGCTCGTCTTGTTCTTGCCTATGGTCAGCGACTTTCAAAAAGCTCTGCATCCGCTTTAGTTCCGCCTTCAGGCACTCCACTTCCTCACGAATTCCAACCAGGTAAACTGCTTCTTGAATGAGTAAATCCGAGATCCTTCCAATGGCTAAGGACACAACAGCCTCTTCCATTTCTCCTGCTGATCGAAAACAGAGGCCAAAGTATTCTTCTTTCTCTAGGACTTCAAAGTGAATGGCGGTTCCATAGTGTGCGCAAAATAAAAAATTTTGGTCTCATATAGTGTTTAAGCAACTCATTTTCCTGCACGAACAGACGCTATAAAAATATTAGATGAACTGTCTTTTGGATTATTTCATTACAACACACCAACTACTTAATAATCGGATGAAATGGGAAACAAAACACATCTAATTGTCTCTTTCAAAATGAAATTCCAATGTTTTAGTGTTGAAAAAAAAAAAAACTTTAATTTAATTCTTCAAATAAAAACAAGTATATTTAATATTTGTATAGGTGCTTGTTTGTCATAAGATAGTGTCACGGGTCGAGACTTAAGCTCCGAATCCGCGCGGCTCCGGGACCCGGGCATTCACCCTTCCGGCGTCCCAGATCAGCCTTCCTGCCACGGTTCACACCCTTGTGAGGTATTGTCCGCTCTGGCCCCCTGGCCTAACGGTTTTGTCCTACAAAAGGTGCCTCACAAGGAAGAGATAGTGTGAACCTTTATATACTCTAGTGACCTTCCTATTATGTTCGATGTGGGATTCATGACTCCCCTTTAGGTCCGTGACACTAAGACTTTCCTGTCATTTGGTTTTAAAGGCTCTTTTCCTGGTTAACTTCTTTCTCCACATATTTTTCAAGTAGTGTGGGAAACTCCCACTTCTTTAAAAATATCAATAATACTTGGCCGACGAAGCTGACATGAATTTGTCATCTTTTGTTTGTCAAACCGATCATTATGAAATTAGTGGAAATTTGGAGGCAGGTTATATGAAACTTCTTCAGAGTTCAACAAAGAGGTAAAAAATGAGATTAAAATTAAAAAAAAAATAAAAGCCTTCAGCCAATTCCTTTTAATTACCATGTTATTATCATTAGTAACAACTAATAAGCCTTGATGTTTAGTAGTGATTATATCGGTCAAATAATTAAATTTTTATGGACTATCTGATAATTTCAAAATTTTAAACCTTTTTATCAAAATACTATTTCTTTATCCAAAACTTGTCTTCATTATGGCCTAATAGGAAAAAAAATTCTCTTTTAATCATAGACCTTTTATCAAAAAGGAGACGAACCATTATTAAATATTTTTTATTGTGTTACTATGTTTTAAGAAGATTCGATCAGGAAGAACTAAGTGAATGTAAGAATATCTCGCTTTCTTTTAATCTCCAAGAAATTAATATTTATGGATATTTGCAGCCTGGCCAATCCCCAATCCATGACTATTATGCATTTTCCATGAAACATGATCACTGACTATAGAAAAGTAAAGGGAAAAAACATTTTAAGTTGAAATGAAGTTGACAGGCTAACTACTATAGATCTTCTAGCTCCATGGAGAATTTGCCTTATCTTTTCTTGTTTTATTTGCATTGGACACGGTCATGGACAGACTATATAAAAGTTAAAAAAAAAAAAAAACTATATAAAAGTTAAAAAAAAAAAACAACATTTTAATGTTGAATAGTAACCATGCATACTAATAGAGCAACTTCCAAGTAATTTACTGACAACAAATAGAAGACCAAACCAATTATGTTTCTATTTTTCGTGCAAAAAAAACACGATAATATCTGGGCGACATTGAAGATAAAATGAGTTTGTCATCTTTTGTTTGTCAGACCAATCAATAGGGAATCAGAGGAAATTTGGAAGCAATTACACGAAACATCTTCAGAGTTCAACAACGAATAAATCTGTCCACAAATTTTTTATTTGAACTATCAAATCTTAAATATTTAACAATGAAAACCAAATAATATCTTTTCTTTCCTTTTTTTTTTTTTATTGATTTTGTCATATCCAACCAAGATAATTTTTTGATAGACGCTCTTGCTTGTAGTCTGCATCCTTGAAGAAGCTATTCATCCGTTCTAGTTCAGCCTTTTGGCGCTCCACTTTCTCACGGACTCCACCCTGCCAGTAAATTGCTTCATGAATGAGTAAATCCGAGATCCTTTCAATAGCTAATTAAGGACACAACAGCCTCCGCCACTTCTCCTTTTGGTCGAAAACGGGGTCCAAATTACTCTCTTTTTCTAGGATTGCAAACAGATCCGTCTGTATGTATGACACCGGAGTATCTGTACTACATACAACTTGAGTTGAGACTAGAGTAGACTTATTCAAAAATAAGATGGACCTATCCTTAGTCCAAATCTACTAAAAAATGAAGAAATAAGGTGGGCTGAAGCAGGAAGATTGCATTCACACTAGCTGGAAAAGAAGAGCATGAATATGGATTGGATTGTGGTTAAGTTCATTATCATATAATCTGCAAGAGTAAATGGACAAATTATGTTCACATGCAAATTCCGTGATTTAGACATGATTTTAGGCATGATTCTAGCAATGCAATCTGAGAGTTTCCGAGCTTAGTGGGATGTTCCTAGCCTATATATTTTCTGTTATTCTTTGGTAAAAGACAGACTAGAGTTTTCTTTATACTTAAGCAATATTTTAGATTGTTCTTTAAGTTCTGTATATCTTAGGTAGATTTCCTAAAGTGGTGAACTTCTATTATTCTATATCCTTGATTAAAATTCTTAGGGTTGTATTTCTGTATCTCTTAGTTTTTAGTCTTGGTGGTGAACTTTTATCCTTTTTAATCTAATAATCATATTATGCCATTATTCAAATTATTGTGAGTTGTCTTCTTTGTGAGTTTTTTTTTTTCTATTTGCAGTTAATCTCCATATCACAAGTATCAATTCAAGCATCAAATTGGTATCAGAGCTATAGCAAGTCATCATTGTCAAGCACCAGTAGAAGATGTTGAAACCAATACTGATGTTGCAGCAACTACCAATGTTGATCCAAGGGATGCCCTCATAGAGGAGATGCGGCAACAGATCCGTCAACTACAACATGGGCTGCATATACAAGAAGAGAGAGAGGAGATAAGGAGGCAACAAAAGAGGAACGAATAAGGTGAAAGATAAACCAGTCCATACCATGGAAACAATAGTGATTCTGATGATAGCACTTTATCTCACTCACGGCAAGTTAGAGACTATTTACACAGAAATTAACTTCATCTTAGCATATTCAATCCGAAGATAGAAATTCCTAAGTTTGAGGGTAAGATGCAACTTGAAGAATTTTTAGATTGGCTGCATACAGTGGAATGCATATTTGAAAACCATGATGTCCCTGAACATTACAAGGTGAAGCTAGTGGCATCAAACTTAGAAAACATGCATCCTTTTGGTGGGAAAAATCTGAAGAAGCAAAGGGAAAGATAAGGCAGGAGAAAAATTACAACTTGCGAAAAGATGAAAAGAGAGTTGAAAAGAAAGCATCTTTCAGACAACTTTCGACAAGATATCTTTCTTAGGCTCCATAACTTGAAGCAAAGAGATCTTTTGGTGAAAAAAATACATTAAGGTGTAAAGCATGTTCAAGACCAATGTTTCTACCAAACCCTCTTCAAATCTACCCTTAAAAAAGGAAGGAGCCATTTCCATTAAACCACAATCTAGTACTATCAACACTTAAACCCCAAAGAGACTTCAAGAGCTAAAAAGTTAGGCATATATATTCTGAGTATCTAAATTCAAGATAAATACGCTGGTTAAAGATGAAGATCTTGAAGATGTTGAAGTAAAACCTATTGAAGTACCCTAGGATCTTGAACAAGGTGTTAAGGATACCTATGGTGATCTTGAATCTTCACTTGTTATACAATACAACATGAGTGATGTGCATGTAAAAGAGGAAGACTGGTTGCACAAGAATAAATTCCATGCTAAAAGCATTGTGCATGATAAGGTATGTGATGTTATGATTGATAGTGAAAGTTTTAAAAACATTGTTTCTATTTTTATGGTGCAAAAATTAGGCTTCAAGGCAGTGGATCACCATAAACTATATAAGCTATCTTGGCTGCAAAAAGAGAATGAAATCAAAGTTAGCAAGAGGTGTTTGGTTCCTTTTTCCATAAGAAAGAATATCAAGTAGTAGGATCTTATTTTAGCTCGAATAGAGTTTGCCTACAACCGCTTGCCAAACCAAACCACTGGTTGCAATCCTTTTGAGGTGGTATATGAAGAAATGGTTAAAGGTATCAAACGATCACATGAATAAGTCAGAATTGGAATTTTGTAGAAAAATAAGAAATATAAAAGGCAATAATCATGCATTGAAGACATGTGAAGTTAAAAAAAGGTAATTTAGTGTGGATTAACTTGCAGAAAGAGAGATTTCCTCCAGAAAAGTTTGGCAAATTATAACCTAAAGCAAATGGTTCTTTTAAAGTTCTCCAACATATTGGGGAGAATGCCTACCAAATAGAGCTTTCCGACATTTATGAAGTATCTTTCACATTCAATGTTGCTGATTTGTTACCCTCCCACGGAGAGAATACTAGTTCAGACTTGAGGACAAGTCTTTTTCAACCAGAGTAGATTGACACTGGAGTGTCTGTACAGCATAAAACCTGGACTGAAACTAAGACAGACTTATTCAAAAATAAGATGGGCTTATCCTTAGGCCAAATCCACTAAATAAATGAAGAAATAAGGTGGGCTGGAGCAGGGAGATTGCGTTCACACTAGCTGAAAAAGAAGAGCATGAATATGGATGGGATCGTGGTTAGATTCATTATCATGTAATCTGTAGGAGTAAATGAGCAGTTTATGTTCACATGCAAATCTCATGATTTTAGCCATAATTTTAGCAATGCAATTTGAAAGTTTCCGTGCTTAGTGGGATATTCCTAGCCTATATATTTTCTGTTATTCTTTGGTAAAAGGTAGACTAGAGTTTTTTTTATACTCAAGCAATATTTTAGATTGTTCTTCAAGTTCTATATCTCTTAGGTGAATTTTCTAGAGTGGTGAACTTTTATTGTTCTGTATCATTGATTAAAATTCTTAAGTGGTATTTCTGTATCCCTTAGTTTCTAGTCTTGGTGATGAACTTTTATCCTTTTTAATCCAATAATCATATTCTACCATTATTCAAATTCTTGTAAGTTGTTTTCTTTGTGAGTTTTTTTTCTGTTTGTAGTTAATCTCCATATCACAAGTATCAATTTCCGGCATCAATGTATGCAAAATATTCTGAATTTCTATGAATTATATTAGCTGAGTACATATCTATGTTCTTTTGTGGTGGCTATTTAACCTTGGACAAGAGAAAGAAAAAAAAATTCTTACCCCTACTTTTCCTTGATTTTGTCATATACAGGAAAAAAGAAGTCAGCTGCTGTCGATGACTTGATATCCAACCCTCCAAATTTAATTGTAGTAATTGCAAAGCACAATTATTGAAGACCCAAAAATCATTGGTGATAAAAACTCTTAAAAAACTAAAAAAAAAAAAAAGGCTATAAAATTAGTAACAATACTATGCAAAATTATTAAGAAATATTTACCCTTATGCATTTTGCATTAAACATAGTCACTGACTATATAAAAGTAAAGAGAAGATAAATAATTTTAAAGTTGACTTCGTAGTTTTTTTTTTTTTTTTTTAATCATAAGAGGTCAGGTCAGTGCTTAGAAAAGTTTAGAGAAAAGGAAATTTATAAGTACTGAAAACCAAATCCAAATCTTATTGAAACCACTTTCTAAAAAAGACAGATAAACCATTTAAAGTAAACTCAAAGTTCAAAGTTGAATATTAGTTAACGGGGCTGCTTATTATAGATATTTCGATTACATTGCTCAAGTAATTGACATAAGGCAGCAATTGGTTTTCATACCTATAACTGGGGATAGTAAATACATCCGGAATCGTTGAGTTTTGATCTTATCCTATTTTATAGGTCAATGTTTTTAAAAATCGGGTTGAACAGGATTGTTTTTTTAAAAAATGATCTAATCAAAGTTGGATTTTGGATAACTGATTTCAATATGATCTGATATATATTTATATATAATATTTTTTATTATTTACTTAATTTCAGGTTCAAGTCAGATAGATTACAATTCTATACATATAGAAATCAGGTTGGATATAAAAAAAAATATTTTATTATTGATTCGAATTAGAATTAGATGTAAATTTTATGAAATTGGGTTTGAGTGAGGCGAACAAAAACTTGTCTTAACCCGTTACCCTTCCTACTTATAATAACAAATAAAATATGAAACCAAATAAATTTCTTTTTTATGAGTAAAAACTGTTAAAAGAGCCTAAAACTTAACCAAATCCCAAACACTCCCGTTCACATGAATGCTAGAATTGAGAGACCCAACTCTAGAATTAGAAAACATAGATTCAAAAATTAATCTAATTGAGCCTACTTATCCCTAGAGTTGTCAAATAATGAAAAAAACAAAAGTTAAACGCAATTATTGTAATTATTATAATTACATTAACAACGCATAAATTAAGAAATTAATCAGGTGAGCAAAGACACACGTTTTCTTTCATTATGTTTATTTTTCATATCTTTAAATGATATTTACGTGATGTCATATCATCAAAAAATGAAATTGCATCATAAAAATCTATTGCAATTTTTTTATTAAATAATTTTTTCTTTTTTAATTTAAAACAAAAAAAATCAAACTTAATTCTTTCAATAAAAATGCATATGAATTTATTATTAAATCAAATGCATGTTCTAACATTAGGGTTCTAGTGCTTTTCAGATTTAATAGAAACTAAAATCACTTTTGTACCTCATTTCAATAAATTTTCTCAATTGGAATTAGTCTCAAAATGAAAAATCAACAATATGGTCCTTTTACTATCTAGTCCACAAGCAATGATGTGAAAAGAAATAGTCTTCTGCTGTCTTATGAATTGATAGCAGTCCAACCCTGAAATTTTTTACTGGTAGTAGTTGCAAAGGAGTAAGGACAATTATTTAAGACCCAAAATTCATCGCTGACAAAAACTCAACAAAATTAAAAAAAAAAAAAAGAAAAAAACAAGGCAATAAAATCAGTAACAATACAATGTGAAATTAAGTTTTTTTAGTAATAATATTATTAATTGTATCTCAAGAAATTATTAAATACATTAATAGGGGAGATCATAAGAGTAGAGTGACAAATATTTTTTAGTGTACTGAAAAATAAAAAAAAAATTTAACAAATAAGATAAGTATCATTTTGTTAATTCTGTTTGTAAAATTAAAAAATTTCACTGATAATAAATTAAATAATTTTTCCAAACTTTATCTCCAACAATATTTAAAACATATTTTTCCATATCAATAAAAAGTATTTAAAATTTTGCTCTAATAAGTACTTGCCAAAAATATCAAACTTCAAATGAAAAAGATTATCAATTAGATTAGCCTTTACATATAAATCTTTATTTTTTCAATATTTAGTCATGACTCCCATTCCCTTTATTCTTTTCAACTGTCTTTGGATTTTTTTTTTCAATTTGTAGCACAAATTAAGCATAAAGCCACAGCTTCAATAACACAAAACAATGTGGAATATTTCCTATCTTTGAATATCATAGACAAATTGCCTCTTTTAATCTTTTTCCTCTCAATAAACAAATAATATAGAAGAGTAAAGCTAGAGTTAAATATTTAGGTTTTGCTATGCATCCGACAAATATACAAACTAAGGGTGTAAATGATATATTAGTATTCACAAATTATTTGGGTTCGACTTTAATAAAATTCGAATTTGACTTGATTATTATCGAGTCAAGTTTAAACTCAAGTAGCTTGATTTATCGATCGAGTTGAATTCGAGCATTTTTATGCCCAACTCGAGTAGCTCACAAGTCTAATTGAGCTTTTATATTTTAATATATTTTAATTATTTTAATTAATAAAATATCTCAAACTCGAGTATAAATAATTGAACTTCTATTAAATATAAAAATTGAGTTTATTTTTATATGTTAATCGAGCCCAATCAAGCGAGTTTGAATAGCTTGATTTCTATCTCAAATCGAACTCGAGCTAAAAAAATAAAACTAAATCGAATTCGAGCCAAGTTTCGAGCATTAAATTTTGAGTCAAATTCGAGTTTGAGCTTAATATTGTATTAGCTTAAACTTGATCATTTACACCCCCAATACAAACAAATGGCATTTGGCATGCTTTACAAGCTATATGCAAAGAGGAGGGAGTTTTGGAACTATATAAGGGCCTTGGAGCAACACTTTTTGGTGTTGGACCTAGCATAGCAAGTAGCTTTTCAGTATACGAGAGCATGAGGTCTTTCTGGGAGTCTCACAAAGGTGATTACTCCTCCTGATCAATAAACTGTGCCTTGTTGTGATAATTGTTTCATAGATCATCCTTTTCTAAACACAACTCCTTTCTCTTTTTTATAATTAACTTTCTATCAGGCCCTATGATTCCAGTGCCCTAGTCAGTCTATCTTGCGGCAGTCTTTCAGGGATTGCATCATCAATAGGTGAGTGATATTTAGACGAGATGTGTTGGAAAACTTAACTGCAATTTTCAGAAATCTATTGTGTTACACTTTCATTCTTTATCTGCTTTTTATTTGGTTATTTACTTATCGTGTCAAGGAGAACTTTATTTTTGATGTTGCAATTAGAGTATCATTTTGGGTATCCACTTTACTGTATTGTTCTATTTTCCTGAATAGCTGTCATTTTGGTAAATTTATTGTCTATTTTCAATTGTAGCAACAGAGATATGGCTGTATCATGTTGAGTAAATGTCACCCTTAATACTTCTGTAAACCATTGATTAAATATTGGTGTAAGTTTGTCCAAAGCTTCTGCTACTTTTATCAATTGTTAATTGCAGATGAAATTATGCAGGCGTAAAATGCTACAGCACTCTAGCTTGATAGCAGGGTGATCTTGTTGGTCCTGTTTCTAGCCTTGGACCTTTCACTTGCTATAGAAGGTCTGTGAGGGGTTGAATGCAATACCTATTTGGGCCAGTCAACCTGCATTAATATTACCTAGATTGCTAATCTAAAATAAGTCATATTGACAATAGCACAAGTTCGTCCCTTTCTTTTTTATGATTGAATGTGATATTACCTGTTCCTTAATCATCCAAAATTTGTTTCTCTTAAACTAATATGCTTATTAAATCAATGGCCTATTGAGTTGCAAATTTCAATCCTAGAGTGCTGTAGCAGCTCAACTATCAATTGTTTTCTCCTGGACATGACCGTCCACACCATACTAACTTTTCTCAAAGAGTACAGAGATTCAACATCATTACTGATTATTGCCGATGGCCTTCGAGTTAAGGTTTTCTTGGTTGGCAGGAAAGTTTTTGTTCAAGGCTTTTTTCAAAGTTAAATCACAAATTTGTGATAGCATGCTGTTTGTTGATAGTTTAGATTGTTTACTTTAGCAGTTGAAACTACTTTTCATAGCATTTATCACAAAAATTTGGATTCATGTCGAACTTGACTATTTCTGGACAATTAGGTTGTTCAGTTGGTTTGCGTTTCTTAGTGCAGATACTAATTTCTTTATTTTTTTTTTTGGCTTGGTGATATTTTCTTCTATGAATTACCTTCTAATGCGTTGGATAAAGCAATGCATGGCTCTTTTCATTTGTGTTTTGTATAAATGCAGCAATATTTCCTTCGAATCTGATTAGGCAATGTAAACAGTTGAAGGGGGCTGGTGGACAAGCCCCCGTTTACACAACAGGGCTTTTCGGCACATTTAAGCACATATTCCGAACTTAAAGCATTCGAGGTTTATATAGAGGGATATTGCCTGAATATTACAAAGTGGTGCCAGGTGTTGGTATATGTTTCATGACCTATGAAACATTGAAGATGCTTTTAGTAGATATTAGCACAAAATTATAGTTCGTGATCATATCTCCGCAGATGTTTGATCTGCAACTGAAATTATGGGTTCACTAATTTGGTTATGTGATAGCACAGCACAACCCATTTAACTTTCACAGTTCTTCTTGCGGTTGCAAATTTTGTGATGCTGTTGTGAGAAATATATTTTTCCATGTAAATAGATGGAGGTTGACTTGCATTTTGATACCAATTGTGACCATCTTTGAATACCCTTTTCCCAGTTGCAAGTTTTTACGTAATTGCGTAAATCACTGGCATGTATCAATACATTTATAACTTCAAATTTCAATAGAAGTTTACCTTCTCTTACAAAAGAGACTTGATTCATTTTGAGTACTTGTCTTTTGTGATTTTATTATCATTGATTTTTGAATTGCAGTTGCTACTTTGCTCTCTGCAGTCAGGATTGGTTTGCATACTGTTCAGGGATACATCTGGGCTGGCCTTACTTTTTTTTTTTATTTATTTATTTTAATTATTTATTGATACAAAAAATTGTAGTATAGCAGCATTCAATCTCATTGGACTGATTGTATTAACCAATTAAAATTGAATCAGTAAATGTGATATTCCTTACCATATTTTCTTAACTTCAGCATTGAATTTGATGCTTACTTTTTTACAAATCTCATTACAAGCATGGTAAGTCTTTTGTTTCTGACATCCTTCAATATTTTGCTTGAAGAATTATGAACAAAATAAGTATGCAACTTAAATACAGCTTGGATTTTGCTGTTATTGCCAGTTTCTCAACAATTTTCTTTTCCAGGAAAGTTCAGAAGCATTTCTGCTACTGATCTTTCTGTCATCGAGCATGAAAATTTCAATCAATCAAGAATTACTTTTGCCCTCCTTCTGTTCTAACTTATCAGTCTGCAAGCAATGATTTTTATTAGTGAAGATAAACAGTTAAACAAATTCAGTAATAAACAAGAAAAAAGTCTTTAAAACGAAGTAAGGTTCAGAAAATAAAACTATCAGTAGCGTGCTAACAACACATGGATAATCTTCATACACTGCACATTTAAAATCAATAAACAGCCAGTTCATTAAAGCTCTTAGCAATTCATTTCCTAAAAGCACTTGATCATCAAATTCAACTATCAAGGAAAAAAGACACAAATCACACTTTGAAACAATCAAAAGGCAAATCAAGGTGTCCCCAGCCTCTTCTTGCTCCTATTGGCACGATTGCTTTTCATGATCAAACAAAGCATCCAACTCCGCCTTGTATCAGTGCCCATCTTATTATACCTACACCAAGATGAAAATGGCATATATCATCATCTCTTATGGAAAGGAAATGATATATATGAATATTTATAGTCCCAAATAAAACAAAAGAAATTATTATTTTATAAAAAATCAAATAACTCACCTGCAAAGTTAGAGTTTTCAGTCATTCCTTCGTGTAAGATATTTGGATGGAGGGTATGTGGCTGACTTTAGAGAAATCCTCTCCTTCTCTTCCGTCTATCACTTGAATCCTTTCTACCAATGACCTGTTCATCCCCACTAATTTCATTTCTTGGAGAGCAGTAATATACCTCAACCCTTCTGGAATCATCCTCAAATTATTTAATTTACCCAAACTTAAGTCCGGAGACGGGGCATTGCGCCTTCTTCAATCTCCCACTCTTCTAATTCTGGTGAACCTTCAATTTCAATCTTCCACTCTTCTAATTCTAGTAAACCTCCAATTTCAAGAGAATCAAGTTTAAGAAACCCATTAGCAGAGCAAATCATTTTAGTACCCCTGTATGAAATCCCCCATAAGCGGAGAGTCCTCAGATGAGGCAGCTTTTCCAATACAGGCATTGGATCCTGCTTCACCCTAGATCCCACCAAAGTTAACTTGGCAATGTTTACCGGAACAAATTTCAACTCGATTGCGGATCTTCTTCTATCTTCCCATCTAAGAATAGTTTTGAGAGGTGATGACACTGAGAAAGGGGTTCCAAGTCTGGAAATGATTGGCTTGAATCCCATAAAAACCTCATGTCCAATGACCGAAGGCGATGTGATTCGACCAGTGCTTTTAGGATAGGCTCAACATCTTTTGTTCTCCTAAAAAATATTCCTAAACTCAGAATATTCGCCAAGCCTAACACTGCATTATTTTCAATTAAATTCTCAACCCAAATGTACTTTAAAGTTTGAATATTTTTTGAAAGAAATCTTAGCTGCATCATCCAATCACATCTGAAATTAAATTCTATCGGATGATTAAGAAATTGAAAATGCCTTAAACTTTCCAACTCGATTAGAATATTAGGAGGTATTGTTAATAGGAAACTGCGGATGTGCAAAGTTTATAAACTTTTCAACTTTCCAAAAGATCGTGGCAAGATGATTTTTCCAAGACATTTTAACCCCAAATATCTCAAATGATGTAGATTACCAATTCCACTTGACACACGCCACTCTTTTTCATTCCTTTCCACAACTTTCAAGACTCTTAAATTTTTGAAGTTTTGGCAATTTGAAATGTGCAATTCTATTAAATTCTCATTTTGAAAGAGCAACAGAGAACGTAATTTTGGATGTTTTCCCTTCAAAGAAACATACCTTTGGGCAGGATGAATAGCAATTCTCCGTGGCATAGATGCCGACAAGGTCACATCATTTGGCTGAATAATTTCCAAGAAATTCTCCTCTTGAGCTTTCTTCACGCACAATTCCCTCAAGAGATCATTTATGTGACATGTTTTCACACCTACTCCTGTACGGTCCCTCTTACTAACTTGAACCAAACATCTATTTATCAGCTCTTCCAGGCATTGTTCAGCAACATCTTCCATCAACATTCCTCCTCTTCCAAGTGATGCTGAAATGAAACCTTCAGCAATCCATAATCGAATGAGTTCCTTCTTTGAGATCTCCCAATCTTCTGGATAATGACCAAGATATAAGAAGCATGGTTTTAAATAATAAGGCAATTCGTTGTAGCTTAAATCCAAAATTCCCTTCACTGCATCATACTGATGATCTTGTTGTTGGACCTTGTTTAAGTGTGCAGGCATGTTTCTTTGGACCCTCTCCCACTGATCCAGTGACATTTTAGTTGCTAGCAAACCTCCCAACGCAACAATTGCAAGAGGTAGCCCTCCACATTTTTTCACCATCTGTCTTCCTGGCGTCTCGAAAATTTCTCCTGAGCCATCATCAGACTCCGTTGTATTTCTGGGGAATGCTTTCCTCTTGAAAAGCTCCCAACTTTCATCATCAGTAAGAAGTGGAAGCTCTATTGGGGAGCTGCAAGGATTTGCACATAATGCCACATCCTTATTTCGTGTTGTGAATAAAATTTTGCTCCCTTTTTTACCTCGTGGAAAAGCAGGTTCAAGACTATTCCAATCTTCACTTCTCCAGATATCATCGAGGACTACCAAATATTTTTTTTCTTTCAAGACTTCAAAAAGTCTTTTGATCAACTCATGCTCGGGCATTTTATCAATTTGCTCTCTTTCTTCTTTAGAAGGAGAATGAACTTTTATGAGGACATCATGCAAAGCTTCTCTTGGCATACATTTTTGAGAAATAAAAGCCCAAGCAAAACAATCAAAATGTCGTCTCAATTCAATGTGATTGTATACTTTTTTTGCAAGAGTGCTTTTACCTATGCCCCCCATTCCGACTAGGGAAACAACGACATGAGGTCTATCTCCTTCTTCTTCTGTCATCAACTGAGCCAAAACATTCCTTGTCATGCCCTCAGAGCCAACACCATTCGCTTCCTCAACGTGCGAATATGTTCTTCTTAACCGCTGCTGCTGCTGCATTCTATAAATAGAACTAGACTCCTCTCCTTCACTAGATATCTCATAAGCTGGAAGACTCTTGGAAATATCTTCAAGCTTAGTCTGGATTGCTTTGACCTGCACACCTATTTTGTACAAGTGAAAAGGCTTGGTGAAAATGGAGGTGAATCTCTTGATGATTCCATGAAAGCCTCCTTGATGTGCGACTTTGAGAATGAAGGCGTCGATAACATCTTCAGCATCAGAAGAAAGATCTCTAATTTCCGCCACTCGATTGCGGAGACGCTCGTCTGGTTCTTGCTTATGGTCAGCCCCTTTCAAGAAGCTCTGCATCCGCTTTAGTTCAGCCTCTAGGCGCTCCACTTCGTCACGAACTCCACCCAGGTAAACTGCTTCCTGAATGAGTAAATCCGAGATTCTTTCAATAGCGAAGGACACAATAGCTTCTTCCATTTCTCCTTCCAATCGAAAACGGAGTCCAAATTACTTTTCTTCCTCTTCGAGGATTTCAAAATGATCCGCCTGTGTCTGCACAATCTCAATTTCCAAGTATTAGCTGAGAAACTATACTTTGCGTAAATTAATATTGTTCTATAATCTCTTTTTTTTATTCCTCTTTATCAAAAGTTCTAAATTTATATTCTTTGTGGAGTGGCCTGGTGGCTTTTAACTTTGGACAGGAAAAAGCCAGGGGTGATTCTTCCTTCTTTATCTACCTTGTTTGCACAAGAATATGGAGATTCTTCCTTCTTTGCCTTAACTTTTTTTTATTCCTTTTATAGCTTTTTGTGCATTCGATGCTTCCTTTCTCTGGTAGAAGCATTTCTAGCTAACCATTGCAATACCCGAATAAATTCTCAAAAAGCAAGCTTGCATCTTTACTTGAAAAGTTTGCAGCACAGCAGTTTACCTCGAATCAGAGCAATACCCTTCCCAACAGATTAGTTTTGTTACAGAATTGAAAAAGAAGCATGCTGGGCTAGAGTGAAAGAAAATACCCCTCCATTTCCATTTTCCATTTTTGTAGAATTTAATGAAGACAACATACTTGCAACAATCAATATGTGTCCAGGCGAAGTCAAGCATATAAGGATCACAACTCATGTAAAAAGGCCAAAGAAATTAGTAGCCCAATCTGTAAAAGTGTTCCAAAATGTAGTTTGCATATTGAATGAAGCACAAACTGGAGAAAGAAGTATGTGGGCAAAATTGAAAATTTTGATCTTATGTAATGCTTTTGTTGGATTTGTCTCAGCTTGTTACAAAAACAATACTTCATTTGGATCTGAAGTTAGGCCTACTTCGAACTGCGTTCTGGAAAGTGTATACCTAAACCAACAACCCCAGAAGCTTGGAAGCCCATTACCAGGCTATTGAAAGGCAGTGAGACTTTACCTCACTTGGAAAAGACAATGAATCAATGCCGCTGTCAATTGCACAAACATAAATGAAGGTAGGAGTATAAGCGCGTAGGAAGATTCAACCTCATTTCTTGATTAATCTTAAAAAAAAAAAGGTTCACTGCCATAAGAAACAACTCATGCTAGATATGCTTTACTCAATTTCATAACCACAAATAATGTTTCAAAGGAACAATAGTCGCTTCATGGCTCGATTCATAAGAAACAACTCATGGTAGACTGTCCACAAATAATGTGATTCCTTCATTGAAGTCATTAGGCCGTTGAAAGAGCAATGTATTCCTCCTATAATTAATTTGTTTAAAGCACTTGAACTGTAATCAATCCCTCACTACACCATTTTTTCATCAATTTCAAAAGCATTTATGATGCTTTCCATCACATGCATATTAAATTTTATAAGTCTAAGAAAACATATATAAACATGCTTTTAACTCAAGCAATTACCATGACTGGCACATGTTCTCATAAAGCGTGAAAATCACGATAAAACCAATTAAATGATAGATACAAATTAAAGCAAGCATTAAAGCCTATAGAATAACATGTAAAGGTTCTAAATTGATATTGTCTCTATGGTTAGCTCTGGTGGCTTTAACAATGGACATGAAAAAGAAAAAGATGATTCTTCCTTCTTTATCTACCTTCTTTGCTTAAGAATATGGAAAGTAATTCTTTTTCTAGGATTGCAATCCGATCACCCTGTATCTGCAAATTATTCTTAATTTGTATGTATTCTGGGGTGTTTAGTTTTGAATATTTGTCTTTTGTGGTGAGCCTGGTGACTATTTAACTTTGGACAAGACAGGAAAAACAAAGGGAGAATACAGAATCTCTTTACTTTCCTTTCCACTATACTTTGTCTTACATTACATCTCATAAATGAAAAAGAAATATTATAAATTATTATCACTCACTATATTCTTCTTTCAGTGGGTTAATAGCAACTCTGAAAATATAATACTAGTAAGTAGCAAATACTCATGGTAATTTAAAATATGATACAATAATATGATATAAGTATGATACGAATATAAGTTACAAATATAATACAATTTAAAATTTTAATAGGACAATAAACGAATCAAATATGAACGAATGAATGTATGCATATGATTTATTCGTTTATTTTTAGATATGTTCGTGTACAGTTCGTTTTTGTCAAGAAAATAATTTTGTTTGTTCATGTTCGTTTGTTTAAATAATAAATTATTTGCATTCAATTTGTGTTCTTTCAATTAAATTAAACAAGCACGTTTGTGACTATTAAACGAACATATATCAACGCACATATTCATTATTATTAAATAAATCATAACCAAATAAATTTAAATAAATAAATTCTAAACAAACATAAACGAATCCAAACAAATATAAATAAATCTTAAAATATGATTAGAGTAAAGGATAAAATTATAATTTTGTTAGTATTATTATAAATAAACAATAAACAAATAATAAACGAATAATAAATGAATAAATTTTAAACAAATTTTAAATGAATTTATTCACAAATATAAACGAACCAAACAGACCTCTATTCATATTCAATTTGTTTAATAAATGAATATAAAAATATTATTTAAAATTATTCGTTAAACTAAATAAATAAATATAAACGAATAGAAATCGAATATATTCACAAATAGTTTATCGAAAATTCTATTCATTTACACCTCTAAATTTTAGTAATAATTTTATTTAGATTTAATAAAATAAAAAAATATATTTAAGGTTAATAAAATAAAAAATATATTTCATATTTTTATATTAATATAAATTATGATATATAATTTTTATATAAAATATAATATAAATATAAAAATTTTAATATTTTATACTATACAAATAAAGGAATTATCAAAACTAATAGCAAAGTAGATCCAAAAGTTACTGTTGATAACATAATAAGGTCCAAAAAAGAATGACAAGTATTAGGGTTTAAAAAAAAACAACTTTTTATCGTGCTACTTTGTTTTAAAAAGTTCCTGTCAGGTTAGGATTCAATAAAGTATATTGGATCCTAGGTACAAGGAGCTATGAGGGATTTTAAAAATGTTTATGAACTTTTTTGTCTATTCTGTTTATTGGGGTTTTTGCAAGCTGTTTTTTTTTTTTTATTATTGTCCTTTTTTCTTATCGAAATTTATTTGGATTTTTTCTTATTTCATTTTTGTTTTGTATTTTCTTGTGCTAAAATTTTTAATTATTTAAACATTTAAGCATATCTTTATTTTTTTAAACATTTCTCTTAAACGTTGGGAGATATATGGGCTTCTGATATGATATTTTAGATTCTTTAATTTTTTGCATTGTTTATTTTCTTATATTTTAGAATATTTTATTTATATAAAGTTTTATGCTTTGGATATTACGTTATTTTTTCTAATTATTTTGCTCTCTTCAATAAAAATCTTAAAATTTTAAGTGCAAAATTTCAAGTAAACTTAAAATTTATTGCGTCTTTTCCATTTTATTTCATTAGAACAAATATATGATTATTTATATTTTTGTTATTATGACTTGTATTTGTTTTGTATTAGTGTTCGAATGTTTTTCTTGAATTCAATCAATTAAACAAAAATTATAGATACTATTGTAATTATAAATTCATCCTAGTTTATGAACGATTTGAATAAAGTAACGAACCGAAAATCTTAATTTTAGGAATATACATGCAAAATGTATGATTTTAATTATCTTAATACAAATTTCATAAATATTTTTTTGCCAAAAAATTCTTACTGCTTAAACCCAAAATTAAATATTGTATAAAACTACTTGCAAAGATATCATTTCTTTCGGATTGCACTTGGAACAAAATATTCCCCACTTATAAATAAGAAAATTAAAATTATTGAAAGTGGCTGAAAAACTGAACTGGACCGATCGAATTGGTTGAACCGCTTGAAACTCAGCTATCCAAAAGGCGCGCGCCAATTTCGAGCCTCACAGTAGGTTACCGGTTCAGTCAAGTTACTCAAGTATTTCCTCCCTCCTCATCTCTGTTGCTTCCAAATGACGGGAAAACGCATTCTCAGTTCGATCTATTATCTTTAATAGAGGAATCATCGTATTCAAATCTTGCTACTAGTTTAGACACCTATTCGTCCCGGATTATTTGGACGTTAGACTTAATCCATTTGATTTATTGTTTTATTTATTTAATTTTGTTTTTGTTATTATTCTTAAAATTAAAAAAATAATAATAAAGCAAGTGATAAAATACGATGGATTAAAATTTTGAAATCTGCCTTATGAAATCAAAATTCAGATTGAAGAACAGGATACCTGATTTTTTAAATTAAAATCCTTTATAAACTATTGTTCAGGGCCAGAAAATAGAGTGAAAAATACATAGAAAATTAGAAAAGAAAACAGAGAAAAATCACCAGAAAACCCCCTCATCCCACTACCATCTCAACTGGAGCTCCACCTAATTATCTCATTGCCATTTCATCATCTATACCAGAGCACCATCGCATCTTGAATCCAACATAGCTCAACCAATTTCGACACCATAAATCCTCCTCTGTTACCTCTGCCAATAACCAAACTACGCAATTGCCCATCACCATTGTCACCACAGAATCAATAGCTTAAACCTCTCACAAACAAACAAGCCACGACCTGTGGTGGACACAACCATCATTGCAAATAACCGATCTTCGACCAAAACCACTCAACAACACTTGCAAACCTATCGTCCTAGAATGAAGACACTACACAATAAACACAAGTAACCAGCAAACGGAGAAACCCAGCTTCAACCAAGACACAGGCACAATTTTCCCGTACTGCCATCATCATTCACCTCCTGCCAGAAAGTCGCCCATTGCCATTAGAGCGCGTCAACAAAATCCAAGAGAGAAAAACAAAGTAAAAATCATCTTGGGTTTCGGGTCTTCAATTACCGTGAGGAAGTAGCCAAGAAGAAGAGGAAGAATATACCTTGAAGCGACGGCGAACGAGCGGCGGAGGAAGAGATCTTGGAGGTTGAACCCGCGACATTCAAACTCAGATCTGTGCGGCTCTGGTGAGTTTCTGAAGGAACCAAGCAGATCACACAAAAGTGGAGATTTCAACGAGCCTCTGGGTGAAATTTGGGCCTCAATGGCGGTTGCCGACGGCGGCAGACGGCGGCCGGCGGCGCCGAACCGAAATCTGGAAACCCTTTGAACTCTCCGGCTGTGTTCTTCCGATTTTAGTGAGAGAAGCAGAGAAGAAATTTTTTTAGAGAGAGAACACAACTTGAAAATAGAGCGGAAATGCTTAACAATAGGTTTTCTAGTAATATCGAAATGGTGCCGTTTTGATTGGGGTAAAACAGTTTGTGACCCGCATGCCGCCCAGCTTGGAGACCCGACCCGGTGGCACCCATACCACCAGCCGATAGTGAGCCAAGTTGAGCCGTTTTTGTGAGCGGCTGAGCCGAACCTTGAATCAAGCCGAGCCGAAACATTTTCTTTTTGGTAATTTGTTTCTTTTTATTACTCTGTTTATTTATTTAATATTTTTTTAGTGAGTTTTTTTAAAAAATAATTTCAAAAAATGAAGAAAAAATTGAATTATCAATTTTTCTTAAACCAAAAAATTAATTTCAAAAAAATTGAAAAAATTAAAATATCAATTTTTTTTGAAAATAAAAATTTTCAAAAAAAATAGTTTTGTAGAAAAGTTGAAGGATCGATTTTCTTAAAATAATATTTCAAAAAATATTTTTGAAGAAAAGTTGAAATATCAATTTTTTTAAATAAAATAATTCAAAAAAAATTTCAAGGAAAAATTAAACTATCAATTTTTTTTAAATAAAAAATATTTTAAAAAATATTTTGAAAAAAAGTTGAGAATATCAAATTTTTCCTTAAATATTTGAGAATAATTTTCAATAATTAATTATCTAATAAGTTTTTTAAAGGTTTAATAAATAACATGAAATTAAGCTAATACTATCATTTAATTAACATATATAATCGTATTCCTAAACTTAATTATGGTTTTGTAGATATTGAATTTATTTTTTAAAAAATACTTGAATTAAGTTTAAAATTTATTTTTAAAATAGGACAATTCATTGATGGTCAATCATACCTAAATAAAAAAAAAAAGTGATAACTCTTTAAGCTATCTCTAACAATAAGTATATTGCTCCATATGTTATAACAACTAATCATTTACTCACCTAAGTTCCCGTAAGCTGCTTAATTTTTTTTTTCCTTTTATTTTTTTCTGTTAATTTATAGCATTTATTTTTATTTTTATTGAATTAATTTATCGAGATCGATGTTTTTCATGTGAATTAATTTCAACTTTCATTCGAATCTCAGACTATTGTCGTGAAGAAAAGAAGGCCTCGTATGGAGGTATTATTCCTTTTATTTTCAGTATTTCGAAATGTTTGTTTGTTTATAGTAATTGTGAATTTGTTGAAGGCTTTTTTCAAAGTTAAATCGCAAATTTGTGATAGCATGCTGTTTATTAATAGTTTGGATTGTTTACTTTAGCAATTGAAACTACTTTTCATCGAATTCATCATGAAAATTTGGATTCTTGTCGAACTTGACTATTTCTGGACAATTAGGTTGTTTAGTTGGTTTGTGTTTCTTAGTGCAGTTACTAATTTCTTTAAATTTTTTGGCTGGGTAATATTTTCTTCTATGAATTACATTCTAATGCGATGGATAAGGCAATGCATGACTCTTTTCATTTGTGTTTTGTATAAATGCAGCAATATTTCCTTCGGATCTGATTAGGCGACGCAAACAGTTGGAGGGGGTTGGTGGACGGGACAAAACTTATGTAAAGTTTTTTAAATGAAATTTGTGAAATTTTTTAAAAATGATTTAATAAAAATTTTAATAAAAAAATTCAAATTAGCAGATTGATAAAATTTGATGTGAATATTAATAATATATAAAAAAAATTCTTAAAAATATTATTTATAATTTAAATTTGATCGATACTTATTTAGTGATAAAATTTTTATCAATATTTTTACTAAAAATATTTATCAAAATTATTAAAATTTTTTTAAATTTTACACACTTGATCTATAAAATGAAATCTTTCAATTTATCAATTTTGACTTTTGATTTTAGTTTTTGTATTCATTTTTAGTAGAGAATTTCATGAATTTTACTTAAAAAATTTTATTTATGTTTTTCCCCTGGTGGACGAGTCCGCATTTAGGCAACAGGGTATTTCAGCACATTTAAGGACATATTCCAGACTGAAGGCATTCGAGGTTTGTATAGGGGGATATTGCCCGAATATTACAAAGTGGTGCCACGTGTTGGTCTATGTTTCACGACCAATGAAACATTGAAGATGCTTTTAGTAGATATTACCGCAAAGTTATAGTTATGTATGATCTGCAACTGAAATGATGGGTTCGCTAATTTTGGTTATGTGATAGCACAGCACAACACATTTAGCTTCCACAGTTCTTGCAGTGGCAATTTTGTGATGCTGCAGTGAGAAATATATTTTTCCATGTAAATAGATGGAGGGTGACTTACATTCTGATACCAACGGTGATCATCTTTGAATATGCGTTTCCAAGGTGCAAGCTGGCATGTATCAAATAACTTATAACTTAAAATTTTTAACTGGCGGGTGTCAATACATTTATAACTTAAAAATTTTAATAATACTTTACCTTCTTTTACAGAAGTGACTTGTTTCATGAGTATTTTGAGTACTTGTTTATTGCAATTTTATCATCAATGATTTTTGAAATTTCTATTGCTGCTTTGTTCTCTGTATTCCCGATTGGTTTGCAAACCTGGCTTTCCTGATTTCAAAAAATAATCAGGAAAGCCAACAATTGTGAGGTCTGCTGGTACTTGGTAGCATAGTCTGTTGGTACTGTTAGGAAAATAGGGTCCAGTCCCATGTAAGTGGTTTTGGATCAAGTAAAGGTCATGGGCCTTGATCTTTTATTTTACACAGAGCCCTAGCTACTTAATAAAAAATAGGTGGGGTTGTTTAAGGTGTGTGTCGACAACCAAGCAGAGAAAGAAGAAAAGCCAGGAAAAGCAGAGAGAGAAAAAAGAGAAGGGAGAGTTGGTTAAACGGAAGTCGATCCGTGGTCCGATTGAGTTGGAACCTTGTCAGGAGGTTTATGATTCAGAGCTATACATTCTGAACGGTGAAGATCAGGTTTGAAGCTCTTTAGGAACAAATCCAGGGTGTATTTGTTGAGTCACTTATTTGGTGAGATTTCTCCAATTGTTTCTCTAGTTGTTGATTAGCTCTAGTTTTAGCTAGAGAAGAACTTTGTATAACTATTATTTGATAGTGAAGATTTTTCTGGTGGCCCGTGGTTTTTCCCTCTACACTGGAGGGTTTTCCACGTAAATCTTGGTGTGCTTTATTTTTCCTGCGCATTTGATTATTGATTGTTGTCTATTGCTTCTGTATTGTTGTGATTATTGCTTCAGGCACAACAAGTGGTATCAGAGCGAGAGTTATTTTGAGACATCGATACAGAAGCAACCCAGGATAGAAGTAAATTCTGTTTGAGATCATGGAGGGTGATACAGGTTCCATGATAAAATTGACAGCATCAAATTATTCAATTTGGAAGCCTATGATGGAGGATCATCTATACTGCAAAGATTTGTATGAGCCAGTATTGGGTGATTCGGCTAAACCAGCAGATATGAAAGATGAAAGCTGGAAGAAGCTAGGTAGAAAGACGCTGGCTACAATCAGAAAATGGGTTGATATCAGCGTGTTCCATCATGTAGCGCAGGAATCAGATGCTCACATTGTTTGGGAAAAATTGGCAGCATTGTATGAGAGAAAAACAGGTATGAATTAAGTTATGCTTGTTAAAAAGATTACAACTTTACAATACAGGGATGAACGATCTGTTACAGAGCACTTGAGTGATTTTCAAGATATATTTAATCGGATGACTACTATGGAACTTAAGATGGATGATGAAATGAAGGCATTATTTCTTTTGGGTTCATTGCCAGACAGCTGGAATACTCTAGTTGTGACTGTTCTTAATTCAGCTCCTGATTATAAGGTGACATTGGAGATGGTAAAGGACAGTATGCTTAATGAAGAAGCGAGGCGAAAAGATGTAGACCCTGGGAATCAAGCTCTGGTCACAGAGAACAGAGGTAGAAACATCGACAGAGGTCAAGACTCAAAAGGCCGTGGTAAGTCTAAACATAGATCCAAGTCTAGAGGTAAAGTGAAGTGTTTCCATTGTGGTAAGGCGGGTCATATAAAACGAAATTGTAGAATCTTGAAGCAAGAGCGAAAAGATGAGAAAGGCAAGAGTTCAGATGATGGCAATGTTGCAGCAGTGAATTCAGATAGTGATTCAGTTACTTTGATTTGTACACATGGTGATTGTAATCATGTTAGTGATCCCGGCATTGAGTGGATAGTTGACATAGGAGCGACATATCATTGTTTTCCTAAGAGAGAGTTGTTTACAACTTACAAAGCAGGAGACTTTGGTTGTACCAAGATGAGAAACAAGAGTGTGTCGCAGATTGTTGGGATTGGTGATATTGTTGTACAAACTAGTACAGGCTGCATGTTGACTTTGAGGGATGTCAGACACATTTCAGATATGAGAATGAACTTGCTTGCTATTAATGTCTTTGATAAGAAGGGATATGAAAGCCGACAAAAGAATGGACAGTGGAAGCTTCTCAAAGGATCTATGATAGTTGCAAGGGGAAAACTATGCTGCACAATGTATAAGACATGGATGCAATTGAACGGTAACCAGGTAAATACCGTTGAAAATGATGCTTCAGCAAACTTGTGGCACAGGAGGCTGGCACACATGAGTGAAAAAGGGTTACAGGTTTTGGCAAGGCACTCTCTCATTCCCTTGACCAAATGAATGTCTCTCGATTCATGTGATTATTGTTTGTTTGGTGAGCATCATAGAGTTTCTTTTCGTAAAAGTTCTCAGAGAAAAGAAAATAGATTGGAATTAATTTATTCTGACGTATGTGGTCCCATTGAGGTTGAGTCATTAGGTGGTAGCAGATATTTTGTTACTTTTATTAATGATGCTTCACGTAAGACTTGGGTGTATATGTTGAAATACAAAAGTCAGGTACTGCAGTATTTTTAAAAATTTCATGCCATGGTTGAAAGGATGACAGGGTTACCCTTGAAGTGTATTCGAACTGATAATGGTGGAGAATACACATCTAAAAGCTTTGAAGAGTATTGCTCAAAGCATGGGATCAGGCATGAGAGGACATAACCTGGAACACCGCAGCATAATGGTATAGCTGAAAGAATGAATCGCATCATTGTGAAAAAAGTCAGATGTATGTTGAGGATGGTAAAATTACCAAAGCCATTCTGGAGTGAAACAGTCAACACAGCTTGTTATTTACTTAACAGGTCACCATCAGTTCCTTTGGGCTTTGACATTCCAGAAAGAGTGTGGACAGGGAAAGATGCTTCATACTCTCACTTGAAAGTTTTTGGGTGTAAAGCATTCATGCATGTACCAAAAGAGCAGAGGTCAAAGCTTGATAGTAAAGCTACACAGTGTGTGTTTGTAGGATATGGTGATGAGAAATTTGGCTACAGGGTATGGGATCCAGTAAAGAGAAAGACAGTCAGAAGCAGAGATGTGGTCTTTCATGAAAAAAAACCATAGCAGACCTTGAGAAAAATGAGAAGACTACACGAGTTACTGTTGAGTGTGATGTTTCAACACCGACAGGGATTTCACAAGAAAGAGCCACAGATGGTGAAAATGAGCCAGAAACAGAACTTGGGGATATGAATGAGCCAGCTATAGTTGGTGATGAGCCAGATGCTATTAGTTTTGAGCAGAGGGAGCAATCCTCTCTACCTGAGAGTGTTGAGCAGGGGGAGCTACCTTCAGCATCAAGTGATGTAGAGTCTCAGCCCAGGAGATCTACTAGAGAGCGCAGGCCATCTACCAGGTATCCAAGTTCAGATTTTATTTTAGTTACCAGTGAAGGGGAGCCAGAAAGCTTTCAAGATGTGCAGGCTACTCCGGATAGAGAACACTGGTTAAAAGTAATGAAAGAAGAGATGGAGTCATTACGAAAAAATGGTACTTATGATCTTGTTAAACTTCCAACAAGAAAGAGGCCATTAAAGAATAAATGGGTGTTCAAGTTGAAAAAAGATGGTGACAAACTAGTGAGGTACAAAGCTCGATTGGTAGTAAAAGGTTTTTCTCAGAAACCAGGCATCGATTTTGATGAGATTTTTGCTCCAGTTGTAAAAATGAGTTCTATTCGAGTGGTACTGGGATTGGCAGCTAGTTTGAATCTTGAGCTTGAGCAACTTGATGTTAAAACTGTATTTTTGCATGGTGATTTGCAGGAGGACATTTATATAAATCAGCCTGAGGGTTTTAAAGTGAAAGGGAAAGAGCACTTAGTTTGCAAATTGAAGAAAAGCTTGTATGGCTTGAAACAAGCTCCGCGATAGTGGTACAAGAAGTTTGATTCTTTTATGGTGAGTCATAGCTATAAAAGAATAGCAGCGGATTCTTGTGTGTATATTAAACAATTCCCTAATGGTAACTTCATTATCCTATTATTATATGTTGATGATATGTTGATTGTAGGACAAGATGCTAGTATGGTTTGCAGGTTGAAAGAACAATTGTCTAAGTCCTTTGATATGAAAGATTTAGGTCCAGCAAAGCAGATTCTTGGTATGGACATTATCCGAGATAGGAGAGCTGGAAAGCTGTGGTTGTCACAGGAAAAGTATGTTGAACGAGTGCTTGGTAGATTCAACATGCAACATGCTAAATCAGTTAGCAGTTCACTTGCCAACCATTTTCATCTAAGTAAGAAATCTTGTCCAGTGTCTAAGAAAGAGCAACTAGCTATGTCTAGTATTCCTTATTCTTCTGCAGTCGGTTCTTTAATATATCTTATGGTTTGTACAAGGCCTGACATTGCTCATGCAGTTGGTGTAGTGAGCAGATTTCTTTCTAATCCAGGAAAGGTTCACTGGGAAGCAGTAAAATGAATTTTTAGATATTTGAGGGGTACCTCAAAAATGTGTTTGACTTATGGAGTTTCACAACCAATTTTAGAAGGGTTTATTGATGCTGACATGGTAGGCGATCTTGATGGTAGGAAATCTACTTCAGGGTATTTGTTCACTTTTGCAGGAGGAGCTGTATCTTGGCAGTCTAAGTTACAGAAGTGTGTTGCTTTGTCAACTACAGAAGCTGAGTATATTGCAGCAACTAAAGCATGTAAAGAAATGCTTTGGATGAAATATTTTCTTTTTGAATTGGGGTTGAATCAGAAAGAGTATGTGGTATTTTGTGATAGCCAGAGTGCTTTAGATTTGAGTAAGAATACCATGTATCATGCTAGAACAAAGCACATTGATGTTAGATATCATTGGTTACGTTCAGTGATTGAAGAACAGCAGATGCTATTGAAGAAAGTCCATACTGATAAAAATGTGGCAGATATGTTGACTAAGATACTTCCCAGGGAAAAGCTTGAGCTTTGCAGTAACTTGGCCAGAATGAGTTCCCTGGCCAAGGTAAGTTTCAAATGAAATTGCTATGGTGATGAATCTCCTTCTAATGGGACTGGAGGGGGAGATTGTTAGGAAAATGGGGTCCAGTCCCATGTAAGTGGTTTTGGACCAAGTAAAAGCCATAGGCCTTGATCTTTTATTTTACACAGAGCCCTAGCTACTTAATAAAAAAGAGGTGGGGTTGTTTAAGGTGTGTGTCGACAACCAAGCAGAGAAAGAAGAAAAGCCAGGAAAAGCAGAGAGAGAAAAAAGAGAAGGGAGAGTTGGTTAAACGGAAGTCGATCCGTGGTCCGATTGAGTTGGAACCTTGTCAGGAGGTTTATGATTCAGAGTTATACATTCTGAACGGTGAAGATCGGGTTTGAAGCTCTCTAGGAACAAATCCAGGGTGTATTTGTTGAGTCACTTATTTGGTGAGATTTCTCCAATTGTTTCTCTAGTTGTTGATTAGCTCTAGTTTTAGCTAGAGAAGAACTTTGTATAACTATTATTTGATAGTGAAGATTTTTCTGGTGGCCCGTGGTTTTTCCCTCTACACTGGAGGGTTTTCCACGTAAATCTTGGTGTGCTTTATTTTTCCTGCGCATTTGATTATTGATTGTTGTCTATTGCTTCTGTATTGTTGTGATTATTGCTTCAGGCGCAACAGGTACTTGGTAGCATAGTCTGTTGGTACTTGGTAGCTTGATCTTTTGATAGAGTATTAAATTTTTAGTTTCAATGATCAAAAACCAAATCTTAACAGCTTTAAGTATTAAAAAAAAAAAAAGAAAAAACCTCCTTAGGAAGACATCTGGGCCTTATATTTTTTCTTCTTTTCGTTTCTTTTAGTTACTTATGGATGCACAAATTGTAGTAAAACAGCATTCAATCTCTTTGGGCTGATGGCATTAACAAATCAAAATTGCATCAGTAAATGTGATATTCCTTTACATGTTTTCTTAACTTCGACTTTGAATTTGATGCTTACTTTTTTTTTTTTTTTGGATATGCATGTCTGACTAAGATCTAACAAATCTCATTGCAAGCCTGGTCCAAGTGTTTCGTTTCTGAAGACATCTTGATTTATGGTGAATTTGGGAGTTTAAACAAAACACCAAGAAGTTCTTCTGACATCCTTCATTATTTTGCTTGAAGAATTATGAGCAAAATAAGTATGCAACTTAAATACAGTTTGGATTTTGCTGTTATTGCCAGTTTCTCAACAATTTTCTTTTCCAGGGAAGTTCAGAAGCATTTTTGCTACTAATATTTCTGTTATCGAGCATGAAAATTTTCAATCAATCAAGAATTACTTTTACCCTCCTTCTCCTCTAACTTATCAATCTACAGGCAGTGATGGTTATTAGTGTAGACACCGGTTTTGTCCGGTCTACATTTTTTCTTTAGTAATAATAATAATTTTAATAATAGTAATAATATTGATTTAATTAAAATTAAAAATTAATTAAAAAAGAGAAGAAAAAAAGAAGAAAAAATTGACCAACAGAAAAGTCCAAAACGGAAAAAAACAAAAACATAAGGGTTGGTGCCAGTGGGTGCTGTGCATGGGAGGTTTTTTCTTCAACAAAAAAAATAAAATAAAATAAAAAATAAAATGGGAGAACATAGAAAACTTCTAGCCCCAATCTAGCCGATCGAGGCTTTTTCTCATGAAAAGGACAGTGAATCTAAGCACAGGAGGTTGGAAGGAACATTTCGGTGAATTTTGAAATTTTTTTGTCACCGACGATCACCGGTGACGACCACCAGCGGTGACCCAAACGGCGGCTGATGTAGTAGCACGGCATCGGACTCTAGCAAAGCAGAGAGAATTTTTAGGCTGGGAAGATTTTTATTTTTGGAACAGAAAAAGAAATGAGGAAAAATATTTTTTTGGAGCTTATATAGAAAATTTAACAAACCAAAATGAAGCCGTTTTAGTAAAGGAAGATCCGTGCGTGGACCGAACCCAACCTAAGATCCGTGTAAACCGACCTATCAACCTGCTTCAACCAGCCTTCAGTTGATTTGGATGAACCGCAGTGAACCGGTCTGAACTGGTCCGAACCCCTGCAAATAGGATCGACCAGACCGGTCGTTGACCGAACCGTTGACCGGTCCGGTTAAGGTATTTTTTTTTTCAATTTTTTTATTATTTTTATTTTTATATATTATTTATTTATATCATCTTTAACATTATTATTATTGTTATTATGCATGCTTTAAAACTTTTAGAGTTTATTAAAATAAATACTTTTTGTTTTATAGTAATAACTAAAAATAATAATAATTAAATGACAATAACAATAATAAAAATCCAAATGTTTTTTTTTTACTTTTAATTCCTTTTTTTTTTAATAATTCAAGAATTAAATATAAAATATAAAATATATGTAATAATTAAAAAAAAACTTTTTCCTACCTAAATGTTGGAGGGAATATAACCGTGCTTTAAATAATGATAATTTTGTCTAGATGTTAAGGAATTATAATTAAAAAAAATAATATATTAAAATTAAATAAATTAATATTAACTTTTTATAATAAAAAATTAATTTTCAAAAGTCATAGAAACCGAACTTGCTTCGAAAATCCGCCTAGATATTGGAAATTTTTAGAGATGTTTGCGTTTTTTTAAACCTTAAAATTAAACCTTAAACCCTCTAAACCCTAAAACCAAAACCCTAAACCTTAAAACCCTAAAATCAAAATCCCAAACTTCCAAACCTTAAAATTAAACCCTAAACCCTCTGAACCCTAAAATTGAAATCCTAAAACTTTGAACCCCAAAATCAAAACCCTAAACCTCAAACCCTAAAATCGAAACCCTAAATCCTTCAAACCATAAACAATTTAAACCCTAAATTAAACCCTAACACTCTAAATCTTAAATTAAACCCTAAACTCTTTGAATCCTAAAAATGAAACCCTAAACCCTTAAAACCTTAAAAATGAAACCTTAAACCTTTTAAACCCTAAAATCAAATCCCTAAAACATCCAAACCCTAAATTCAAAACCAAAAAATCCAAAATCTCAAACCTTAAATTCCAGTCTCTAAACACTAAACCCTAAAATCAAACCCTAAATCCTCTAAACCCTAAAACTAAAACTCCAAACTTTAAACCCTAAACATGAAACCCTAAAATTCAAAATCCCAAACCCTAAAATCCAAAACCTAAGAATCCAAAGGTAAAGACCTAAATTTGATACACATTTTCAAATCTTCAAAGTCTTGAGATCCTAACCTCTAAAACCTCAACTTAAGCTTTAACCAAAACCATCTCAAAATCTTAAGGACATGTATGAAAATTTCACTTGAAATAACCTTGACTTAAGCTTTAACCAAAACCAACTCAAAATCTTAAGGACACGTATGAAAATTTCACTTGAAATAATTTGTTCTCAAATGCCACCTAGACGATGGGGTATTTAAGAAACTTTATTTCTTTAAGTTTTCATACCAGTCCTTAATTTGCTTTAACGATGGGATTAAAATCGATAAGTTTTGATAAAAAAAGTATAATAATAATATAGGATCTTAAATATAAATAGTTGTACCTGAGCTTTACCTAAATATTGGAGAGTCAAGGTGATCTCCTTATATTTAAGAATCCACTTTCAAATTTGCATTTCATCATCATACACAGCACCTATTAACTTACATATATTTATTTGTTATTGTTTACACTCGCTAGCATTTCTCTGTCTTTAATTTTTATTTGCTATCTGGTAAATACCATTATTTATTTTTTCACACAAAATGGTTTTTTTTTTACTTACGTTTAAAATTTTGATATTATAAAATAAAACAAAAATAACATTCCGAAAGAAATAATTTTTGGTACTCTACCTAGATATTGGAGAGTCACCAATAATTATCTTTCACTAAGAATGTTAATTTTATTTTAAAGAATGTTGCATTAAATCTTTAGCGAAAAAAGTTATTTTAAGTTCTGCCTAGATGTTGGAGAATTTTAAGATAATTCATTAACTTAAAGATTTTCTCAATATTTCTAAATAAAGAATTTTAGCGAAAAATATTTTTTAAATGAAGGAAATTAGTATTAAATTTCAAATCGAAATCATTTCATCCAACACCAAAAATAGTGCATGATTAAATGGTACCAATTTATGGGCATAGTGGGGGTGCTAATCCTTCCCCACACGTAACTGACTCCCGGACCCAACTTGATTTTCGTAGATCAAAATTTATCTTTTGATAAACTTTAAATACATTTTTGTAGTTTTATTAAAAGGATAAATTTTTAGGTGGCCAATCACACCCTAACAAAGATTGGTGGCGACTCATTTTAATTTTTTTTATTTTAAAATCCTTTACATCTGGTAGTTTCAAAACTGTTATGATAGCTTGGTGACTCCGTTGGGGACCTCTGAAAGTCAGGCCAAAATTTTAATTATATGTTATTAATAATTGTTGGATTTAATTGGTTTTATTTGATATTTAATTTAATTTCCTTTATTTTAATTTTTCAAAAAAAATATATAAAAGTTAATAAATAAAATGAATTGTATGTTAGTTATTATGTTGGTTTTGATCTTATGTTTATGATTTATTTATGATATTTTGATTAGTATGTTACATTGTACACTTTTGCATATACACTTACATGGATGAGCTATAGGCCCGAGCTTTATCCTTTTTAAAATGAGTCCTTACTTCTTAACTTTAGGTGGTTGAATCTCTAACTCTTATTGCGAATCATCCAACGAAATAAAAATTGGCTGATTTTTTCACAAACATATATATAAGTGTTATAGTTACAAATTACAAATTTTCTCAAACAAAAAAAATGATGGGTGACTGTGAGTGGGAGTGAAACAACAAAAATTTTTTCATCAACGCCTTTCATTGCTATTTCATATGCAAAGTTGGAAAATGTCAACGATAAAATGATGGGTAAGTGTGATTGGCTTTGAATTTTTAAAGTAATCTAATGACAAGGGAATTAAAAAGTAAAACTTGTCTTTCAAATTCAGAATAATTAAAGACAAATTTAATCAATTTTAGTGGAGGTATGCATTCAAAATTTATGGTACATATATATATTCTTAAATTTTGGCTAAATTTAAAAAAGAAAGATAAATTCTAAATTTGATATATTTGAATTCAAAATTTATACAAAAATTTCAATCTTTGATAGATTTTCATTTTAAATTTAAATAATTTATTAAATATAATTATTTTATAAATCAATTTTAGAGGATAATATATCCATGAGATTTTTAAATTTAAAAAGATATATATTTAGATTATTAGAAAATCTATTTTTTAAAAAATAATATATCTAAATTAGATTTTGTTATTAATAATTTAAAAATTATCCGTATAAATATATATTTGGATAGCTAAATAATATATATGAAGTGATCGTTTATTTAAAATTTTAAAGTTTTGGATATAATTAAATAAAATTTTAAATAAATTTGTTTATAAATAATCTAAAATTAAGAAATATTTTACATGTCATTATAGAAAAATTTAAAAAGTTTTCTTACATGTTAAAAAAAAAAACCCATCTACTTAAGTGTTCATAAAAGCAATTTTTAATAGATACTCTTATATGTTGTAATATATATATATTATTAGGTACCATGTGAAACCAAGTTTTTTTTTTTTCTTAAGTATTACGACCAACGGTATCTCAGTTTTATCTAACTTTAACTTTTTTTCTTGAACAATATTTAAAATGTATTTCTCTATCTCAGTCAAATACATTTAAGATTTTAGTCTTGTGTCAGTACAAAAAATTATCAATTAAATTAACCCTTACAGATAAATAGTTATTTTTTAGTATTTAATCATGATAAGTCTCAGTTTCTTTCATCTTTTTTAACTGTTTCTACATAATGATTACATTCGCAAACTATATTGTTTGACGATTTTAAAAATAAAAGAAATTATCATTAATATTTTTTGTTAAGTGTAATTGATTATTTAAAAATATTTATCTTTTTAATAAAAATTTAAAATTAATTACGATCATTTAAAAAGATAATTTTTAGATCTGTCAAAAACAAAATTAGATTATATAATATAATTATGCATAAGAAAAGATTAATAACCTCACAATATTTTATTTTTTTAAAAAAAGAGTATCAATTAATTATTTGTTATTCATTTTGTCTTAATTAAAATGATCTTAATTTAATGTTTAAGAATAATTTCTTTAATTTCTTGATATTTCTAAAAATTCCTTTTAAGAATAAAATAAATATCTTTAGTTTTTAAAAATTTTTCTAAATTCCTCCGTATGTAGACCAAAATTAAAAAAATTATTTCTTCATTTGAGAGTCTGCACAATAACCCTTAACATTAAAGATAATATTTAACATTAATTTCAATCCTTAATTTTACTTGGGTACTATATTTGTCCCATTTTTTTTACTTTGCTGTTGATGTTTACAAATTCTTTAATATTAAAATTTAATCAATTTTATAAGAAAAGTGAAAAAAAATCATTAAGAAAAAAAATGAGTATAGAAAACTTTAAGGAAAAATGTTGGAGTGGGAAGATTCGTTAATTATAGTTATTCAAAACACAAAATAATAACATGTAGTCATTGACTTTGTCATATACGGAAAAAAAGTAGTCTTCTGCTGTGTATGAATTAATATCAATCCAACCCTGAAAATTTTTTAAAGGCAATGGTTGCGAAGGAGTAAGGACAATTACTTAAGTCCCAAAAGTCATTGCTGACGAACACTCAACAAATTAAAAAAACAAGGAAATAAAATCAGTAACAATACAATGTGAAATTAATTTTTTTAAAAATAATATTATTAATTGTATATAAAATTTTAGAATCATATATATATATATATATTATATTACAACATACATAATTACGAGATAAAATTTATTGATGTGGACGTTTGCATGGACATATCCGTTCTTTGACACATAAGAAAATTCTTTAAATGTTTTTTTTAATGACACATCAGATATTTATATATTTTAAATATTATTAAATTATCTAAAATTTTAAATTTTAATAAAAAATCAATTTAAATTCTAATGAAATTCTATTATCCTATATATCACTTTATCTTAATTTAAAATTAATTTTAAAATAATTTATCTTTTCTAATTTATCTACAATTAACATAAATATTTAATTATCATAACAAACTTAAATTAAATTGTGAAATATTAATGTATCTAAATTTGGAGACAATTAATCTAAATATGTATTATATATGTTTTTCTCATATATGTACCCACCAAAAGATATTTTATATGTTTCATTATGCCAAAAAAAATAAAAATAAAAATTAATATTTCAAAAATAGACCAGCCTTGATACGTATATATGCTTGATAAGTATAAAGATATATACATATATATATGTATGTATGCATTATATATGCTTTGCTGGATAAAAAAAATGGAAATAGTGGGCAAAGTATGAAACTTGTGTCAAGGCAGGACCACTTTGCCAATGGTAAAGTAAGTGCATTACTTTTAAAAGCTATCAAAATTAGGTAAGGAATTTTTTGTTTATCATAAAAAAATGCTTAAAGAAAAGAAGATAAGTGTGAGTATTTTAACTTATTATTTTTAAATGGTTGTATATGATAATGACTAACACAATATCATAAAGGTATCAAGATATAAAACATAAAAAAGAAAACTATCAGATAAAGATATAAAATATTAAAATTTAAATATTATTATCTGATTAAATATAACTTATAGATATATTTATTATTTGAATAAAATCTATCTATTATATAGCTTGATTCTTTATCCCCTTTCCATTCAATTTATTTTTCAAACAATAATCCATTTTCTCACAGATTTTAGCATTACTTTTTTATTGCTCTTCAATTCTAGGTGAATTAGTTTTTCTTCTCACAAGCTTTCGTATTACTATTGTATTTCTTATGTTTTAAATAAACTAATATTTACTATTTGCTTGACAGTTCTAGCAAAGAGAGGTTGCAATTTTGAGACAACAACTACAGAAGTTACAAAAAAACCATCGGTACATCTTTTTCTCTGAGTTTAAAATTCTATTATGTCTTTTGAAAGATGTTTCTTATGAAACAAAATTTTAATTGAAATTTCAACTATATAATATAGATAACATGGCTGATTTTACTTGATTTTATTTTTTATCAAATTTTAACCAAACACAAATCAGATCAAATTTGATAATCAACCTTAAATCAATCTTAAGTCTTAAAATTCAAAGTAACTTTAAGTATCTTAAAATCATTGTCGTTATAATGAGTAACAAATAGAGACTATGTCTTCGCTGTGAAAAAATGACCACTAAAAGACCTAAAAACTACAATAATCAAACCTCCAGTACTTGAATGAAGCAAGAAACCTCAACACAGAGAAATCACAAATTTATTCCTTAGCTTAAATACCTTTTGCCACATCTTCAGCAATCTCAAGGCGTTTTATCCAACTACTACCATGTTCTCGCATTAAAGGGCCTACCGTAATTTACACAAGGGTGAGCACTCAATTTATATTGCTTTTAACCTAAAAACATTTGAACTTACCATATAGATGTTCTTTAAAAGTTCCATTGTGCATGAACTCATAAACAAGCATACTTTTCCCATCTTCTTGACAATATCTTTTGGATATTTTTTCTTCCTCCAATATTATTTATCATATATTTTAAAGTTTATTAATTTGTTAATTAAAATTTTTATTTTTATTATGATTTGATATTTTAATTATAATATTTATATTATATATATTTTAAACATGTTAATAATTTAACAATATTAATTTATATTTTTATTTAAATTTAAATAAAATAAAAATAATCCATACATTGCACGAGTCGCAAGTTAGTTATCAAATAAATTAATACATAATTTTTTTAATATTACAAGAGATTGAGTAACATATATCTTTTAGTGTATATTTAAAAAAATAAAAAAATAATTTAAAAAAAATGACCATTGTGATTTTATTAATTTCATTTATAAAATTAAAAATTTTCATTGACAGTAGAACAAATAATTTCTCTAAATTTTATCTCAAATAATATTTAAAACATATTTCTCTACATCAATAAAGTGTATTTAAAATTTTACTCTATGAAGTAGTGGCCTAAAATATCAAACTTTAGATAAAAAAATTGCCAATTCAATTCTTTTAGATATAAATCCTTTTTTTTTTTCTAAACTTATATAATTTAAGTGTCAATTTCTTCCATCTTTTTCAATTGTCTTTGGATTTGTTTTCAATTGCAGCACAAATTAAGCATATATCTAAAGCTTCAATAACCCAAAATAATGTGGAATAAATCTGGCCCTTGATACTAGACAAATTGCCTTTTTTATTTTTTTTCTTTCAATAAGCAAATAATTTAAAAGGGTAAGCTAGAATGAAATATTTATGTTTTGCTATGCAACCAACAAATATATAATCATTTAAAAGACTACAAAATTAATAAGAAATGTCATAATGATTTTTCATCCATGGAAAACTAGACTTGATAAAAATTTTTAAAGCCGTTACCAATATTTTTGGTAGGGTATAATTGGCTATCCAAAAATATTATCTTTTAATAAAAATCTTAAAATTAATTAAGATTTACTAAAAGATGTTTTGGTCTGTGAAATCAAGATTAGGTTTGGGAGTACGGTTACAAGTAATGAAGGTATTAGTACCCTTATGTCGCCTGTTCAAAAAACGGTACTAATTAAACATGTGTAATCCTTTTAATTTTGATGATGTGGTTTTTGTTTATATTTAAATTTAATTTCCTAAAATTTATTTATGAAAAACATTTTTTTGTTGTGAAGTTAGTGTCGTAACGGTTTAGGGACCACCAAATGTAAAGGAGTTTTAAAATCGAAATAAATGAGGAGAGTCACCACCAATCTTTGTTAAGGTATGATTGGCCACCCAAAATATTATTTTTTTAATAAAACTATAAAAGCGGGTTTAAAGTTTATCAAAAAGACAAATGTTGGTCTACAAAAATCAGGTTGGGTTCGGGAGTCGGTTACATGTGGGGAAGGATTAGCACCCCCACAACGACCATAAATTGGTACCATTTAATTATACGCTATTTTTTATTTTGGATAAAATGGTTTTGACTTGAAGTTTAAAGCTAATTCCCTTTATTTAAAAAATGTTTTTACTAAAACTTTTTTTATTTAGAAATATTAAGGAAATCCTTAAGTTAAAGAACTATCTTAAAATTCTCCAACATCTAGGTAGAATTTATGATAACTCTTTTTACTTGAGATTTAATACAATATCTCTTAAAATGAAATAATACTCTTTATAGAAGATAATCGTTGGTGACTCTCAATATCTAGGTAGAGTACCAAGAATCACTTCATTCGAAATGTTATTTTTATTTTATTTTATAGTATCACAGAGTTTTTTGAAAAATGTATTATTCTTTTTTATTATAAAATATTTTATCACCAAGTAATAAATAAAAATTAAAGACAAAATAATGCAAGTAATTACCAATGATAACACATTGACGTATGTATGCCAATGAATGTTATGTAGGATGAGATGCTATTTTAAAGTTGGGTTCTTAAGTATAATGAGACCACTCTGACTCTCCAACATCTAGGCTTAGGTGCGACTGTTTATATTTAAGATCCATATTTACTATTATACTTTTTATTTATTAATCTTATTATTAATGCGAATTAAGAACTCGTGTGAAAAAACTTAATGAAGTAAACTTTCCTAAATACCTCATCATCTAGGCAGCATTTGGGAACAAATTACTTCAAATGAGATTTTCACAAGTGTCCTTAGGATTTTCAGTGTTTTGAGTAAGGGCTTGAGTAGAGGTTTTAAAGGTTAGGGTTTTAAGATTTTTAAGATTTGAATTTTAGGGTTTTGGTTTGAGTTTTGAGGGTTTTAGGGTTTGATTTTAAGGTTTAGAGGGTCTTAAGGCTTGAATTTTAGGGTATTAAAGGTTTAGGATTTTGATTTTAGAGTTTGGAGATTTTAAGGTTTTGGTTTTAAAATTTAAGCGTTTTAGGGTTTCGTTTAAGGTTTAGATTTTAGGAGTTTTGGATTTTGGGGTTTGAATTTAAAGGTTGAGATTTAGGGTTTTGGATTTTAGGGGTTTGGATTTAAAGGTTTAAAGGTTTTAGGGTTTCGGATTTTAGGGGGTTTGGATTTAAGGGATTTTGGATTTTAGGAGTTTTAGAATCCAAGGGTTTGGCATTTTGGATTTTAGGGTTTTGATATTTAGGATTTAGTGTTTAAGGTTTTGATTTTAAGAAAATGTGAATATTTCTAAAAATCCTTAACATCCAGGCAGATTTTCGGAGTAAGTTTGATTTTAGTGAATTTTGAAAATTAATCAAAAATTTCTCATATATTTCTTTCTTATGAAAATTTATTAATAATAATTTTCCAATATCTAGGCGAAATTATTTTTAGGAATATTTTTTTATTCATTCCAACATCTAGGCAGGAAAAATAATAAAAATTATTTATTCTTATTTTTTAAAAGATATTATTATTTTTTAATCATTTTTAATATATATTTTTAATTATTATCTTACTTGTTTTCATTTATTATTATTATTATTATTATTAAAACAATTAAATATTTATCATAACAAATTTAAAAATTTATCATGCATGAATATAAAAAAAATACTTAAAATAATAAAAATAATAATATATAAAAAATTCAAAAATTCAAAAATTTTTTAAAAAAATTTTTTTACCTGAACCGGATCGATCAACGGTTCGGTCAACAGCAGTTTGGTTGAATCAAAAAAAGGTTCGGTTTGGCATACAGTTCGGTTGAGCCGACTGAGGAACGGTTAGGGTCGGTCTAGGGAGCGGTTTGGTCCGGTCTAGTCAAATCGATTCAGAACTACTAAGGAGTCGGGTTAGCGGGTTGGTTGCACGGACCCCGAGTCAGGTCCGGGTCCATGCGTGGATCTTTCCTGGCTTAAACGGTGTCGTTTTGAGCTTTAGGCTTCTATATATAATGAAAAAAAAATTTTGGTTCATTTTTCTTCTATTCTAGAAAAAAAAAAAAGGGTTAGAGCTTTAGGGAGAGCTCCAGAGTTCTTGTCATCTGATCGTCGAATCATCGCGTCGGCCTCTGTCTAGTCATCGGTGGTGGTTGTTGCTGGTGATCGCCGGTGACAAAAAAATTATCGAAATTCACCAAAATGCTCCTTTCGACCTCATGAGCTCAAATTCGTTGTTCTTTTCAAGAGAAAAAGCCACGATCAACGTAGATCAGGGTTTGAAGTTTTTTGAGTTTTCTGTTTCCTTTTTTTTTTTTTTGAAAACTCGCACTGACCACTCTCTTTTCTATTGCAGGAAAGCTCTAGGCGCTGGGGTTCCTTCCTACAGGGAGGACTGTGTTTTTTTTTTTTATAGATCTATTTTGTGTTTTTTGATTGGTCAGGATGGGGAAGTAATTAGGTGTGGGGTGTTTTGTGTTTCTTTGGGTAAAAGGAGAGCTTGATGCCTCTATGTCTATCTGGGTGTCTGAGATGTGGGTATTCGAGGAGGGAGCTAGGTTTTTTATAAGAGGTCGAATGGTGATGAAGGGTAGAGCAGATGGTGGCTATAGGAACGATTGTAGAGGTGGCCATAGAGGTGGTTGTCCTGTCTTATGACTGTCTGGTCTGGTTACAAAGATCAATGGTCTGATGGGACTGGGTAGGGTGGCTGAATAGATGGGGTCAAGTAGAGGGCTAGACAGAGATGGCGACAGAAAATGGCATTAAATCGGATTGAATCATAAGTCAGAAAATAAGGAGACCAGGATTAAACCGTGAGTCAAAGGATACTGAGGATCAGGACTAAATCGTGAATCAGAGAATAAAGAGATCGAGATTAAATCACGAGTCAAAAAATGACGTTAACTCAGATTGAATTACAAGTTAAAAAATAAAGAGACCAGGATTAAATCGTGAGTCAAAAGATAACAATAATTGGGATTAAACCACGATTTTAGATTAAAGAGATCAAGATTAAATTGTGAGTCAGAGAAATACTAGAGATCAGGATTAAATCTCAAATAAGAGAATAAAGAGATCAGGATTAAACTACAAGTCAAAAGATAACAACAAACAAGATTTAATCGTAATTTTGAATTAAAGAGAACGGGATTAAATAGCGAGTCGGAACATAAAGAGATCGGGATTAAATTGCAAGTTAAAGAATAACAACAATCGAGATTAAACTGTGATTTTGAATTAAAGATATTGGGATTAAACCATGAGTCAGAGAATAAAGAGATCAGGATTAAACTGTAAGTCAAAAAATAACAACAATCGAGATGAAATCATGATTTTAAATTAAAGAGATCGAGATTAAATCGCGAGTCAGAGAAAAAAGAGATCGGGATTAAATCGCAAGTTAAAGAATAACAACAATCGAGACTAAACTATGATTTTGAATTAAAGAGATCAGGATTAAACCGCGAGTTGGAACATAAAGAGATCGGGATCAAATCGTAAGTCAAAGAATAGCAACAATCGAGATTAAACTACGATTTTGAATTAAAGAGATTGGGATTAAATCATAAATTGAAATATAAAGAGACTGGGATCAAACCGTAAGTCAAAGAATAACAACAATTGAGATTAAACTACGATTTTGAATTAAAAAGATCTGGATTAAACCGTGAGTCAAAAAATAAAAAGACCGGGATCAAATAAGTCAAAGAATAACAACATCGAGATTAAACTGTGATTTTGAATTAAAAAGATTAGGATTAAATCACGAGTCAGAATATAAAAAGACCAAGATCAAACTGCAAGTCAAAGAATAATAACAATCGAGATTAAACTGTAATTTTGAATTAAAGAGATTGAGATTAAACAACGAGTCGGAACATAAAGAGACCAAGATCAAATCGTAAGTCAAAGAATAACAACAATCGAGATTAAACTAGGATTTTGAATTAAAGAGATCGGGATTAAACTGTGAGTCAGAGAATAAAGAGATCGGATTAAACCGCAAGTCAAAGAATAAAAACAATCGAGATTAAACTGTGATTTTGAATTAAAAAAATTGGGATTAAACTGAGTCAGAATAACGTCAACTTGGATTGAATCGCAACTAAAAAAATAAAGGGATTAGGATTAAATCACAAATCAAAATAATGCTTGGAGGTCTTAAAAATAATGCCCGGAGGTCTTACAGAATCGACTGAGATAACACTACAAGTTGAAAGATATGGAATCGATCGGGATAACATCGTGAATCAAATTATGCCCGGAGGTCTTAGAAATCATAAAAGCTTTTAATGCTACTCTAATCAAAGGTAATAAAACTTTGAAAATTTGAAAATTTTTGCTTGAAAGTCTTGGAAGTTGTGCCCAGAGGTCTTAGAGATTATGCCCGGAGGTCTTATAAATCTCAAAATCTTTGAATGCTCCTCCTAATCAGAGGTAATAAAACTTTAAAAATTTGAAAATATTTTTAAACATGGCTTTCTCCTGATCAGAGATTTTTGAGACTCTAAAGGTCTTATTTGAATAAGGTTCCTTCTAAACAGAGGTTTTGATATCTTGATTGAAATTGGTTTCTCTTAAACAGAGGCTTTGAAATCTTGATTGAAAACGGTTCCTCTTAAACAAAGGCTTCAAAACTTTAAAAACGTGTCTTTAGTACTTACAAAGTTGATAAATGCAATCATGGTACAAATGTCTATTCTCATCAAATGATGCTAGTGGAAATGTCGATGCAAATGTCAATGCCAACATAAGAATGCGAATACTTGATGCAAATACATTTGACTTTCTCACAATGCAAATGATAATGTTCTTTTCATGTAGATGCCCCTACAAATACCTTGTCTTAGGATGCAGATACCATGATGCAAATGCAAATTCTTCTTATAGTGTGAATGCAAATGTCTTATACAAGTACAAATACAAATGATGCAAATGTGAATGTCTTTCTTGTGATGTAGATACAAATAATGCAAATGCAAATATCCCTTTTATGATGCATAAGCAAGTGATGCAACTATGGATGTTTCTTTTATATTTTTTATTTACAGATCAAATGTCTTTTTCATGTGCAAGCAAAGCAAATGCAAAGACTCTTTATGCCCCCTCTTTTTTTGAAAAATCTCTATTCAAATTTTAATGTTTCATTTTCACAAAAATGATCTCAGTATTATGTACAAAATACTCAAATAATCTTTAAAATTTTTAAAAGTGATCAAAAAAATTACCCCACATAAAGTATTTTTGCAATCGAATGAAAAAATTTAAAACTTAAGACTTTTAAATCTCTTAAAAATTGATGACTACTATTTGGAAGGCTTATGGGTGGGGTAATTGACAATTCAATTTTTTACTGGTGGCATATCTCATGGAAAGCTCGACGAGGGTTGCAAAGATTTCTCTTAGGCTCACGAAAGAGATAATTTCTTTTTAAAACACTTTTTTTTATTGAAAAAATGATACTTTAATATGAGTCAAAACTAGCCATTACTTTTCAAACAAGATTTAAAAAGAGGGTAAAGCTGGTTTTCTCTTTTTTTTTTTTTTAAAAAAAGGTCTTTAATGGGTACTCGTCTTTCAAAAGGCTTTGTATCGAGACCTTTTATTTCGGATAGAACTTTGGAACTCTGAATTCATTTTGGGGCCTCAAAAATGACTTTAGCTCTAAACTGTCCTTTTAAGATTTTCACCTTAGAGCTATATTGCTTATCAATGAAGAATTTGACAAGTATATACAAATTCAAGGACATTGCTATTCAATTCAAGTATCCACATTTGATCAAAATAGACTTTTCAAGGTATGTAATGTAGGCCGAGGTTAAAGGTTCTGAAAGAATGGATAAATAGGCTCAAAATATATTATTCAGGGTAATTAGGCCAAGGATCCTAAGGAGCATCCTCTGACTTTCTTTTTTTTTTTGAAATATTTGGCTTTAATTTTAGCAACTTTATTCACCTCTCCTTTTTTTTTTTGCTCTGAATTCTCATTTTCAAAGTACATATTTTCTTTTTTTCTTTTTATTTTTATTTTTTTATTCTAACTGAAGCTTTAGATTCTTATCTCTAAGGTTTCTTTGCTTTGCCTTAGAAATGCCTAACTTCATCTTTGGCTGTTCATTTTCCTGAATCTTGAGATTCCAAGTGAAGCCTTGTTCACTTTTTACCTTAGACTTTCACCTCCGAGGGGCATGTTAGACACTTTCAATATCAGATATTTTTCTTGAAGTTGATCTTGAATATATTCTAATTTTGCCCCCCAATGTAGAAAATGATCCTTGGCTAAAGTTTATTTTAGAATAAAAAATTTAATAGGCTCAAATGGGTAGCAAATGGATAATTTTTATGTATGAGAAGGATAAAGAAAGATGGCCATTCATCATTTCAAACATGATTACTTGGCTAGAAGAGCAAATCATTGAATATGTCCCTTTTTGTTTTTTTTTTTTTGTGATGCCCCATTTTTTTTTTACTCAAGCTTCTAATGACGATCAAGTCGTATAGGATTGATCGCATAGTTCAAAAAGGCTCTTTGGGCTCCAAATTTTTTTTTGGCATTTTCTTAGTGAAAGGAAAAGAAAAGGTATAAAGGTATGAAATAAAATTGTCTTAGGCAGAAAATGACTTTTTTTTTCACTAAATGTGCCTTAAAACATGGAACAAAGGTTGTTTAAGAAAAGGGCTCAAACATTTTTATGTCTATGGTCATAGTAAAATTTTGAACATTGAATTATCAATTGAAAATTTGAAAGTGTATCTGATTTTTGAAACTCAAAATGAACTTTCAAAATTAATCTATTTTGTTCTTTACCTAAGAAAAGATTATTGGCCTTTAAGGTATGAATTCAAACTCACATTCCCTGAAGGGTTATGGTTTATGAGTCCAATCATTTAAGTGATTGAGGGCATGAAAGTATTTGAAAAGGTGTGGAGGTGTTTGATGAGCTTTTTCCTAATAGTAATCACCATTTTCCTTAAGAATCCTTCATCTTTATTATAGAAGAAAACTTCTTTTTCTCTTTTTGCTCTTTTTTTTATTTTTTTTTGAAAGTTAATCAAGTGGGACTTTTTATTCAAACAAATGCACAAAGAGAAAATTTCATAAAAAAAAGATCCACAGCATTCAATTCTGTCAAAATAAGTTAGATAAATCCTAAAGACACAATGCACATGTCATATGTACACAATAACATGATTAAAAAAAAATCATCCTATCATGATTTTCAAAACTCGAGACCTCCTTCTTCATCTCAACTCCTTACATTTGATAATTAAATAGAGTCAACTTCTATTGTTCTATCATCTCTGAAGTTAGAATACCCCTATTGATAAGATCTTCAACCTTTTCTTTCAGCTGTCTGTATTTTTCGATTGAGTGACCAATTGCCCCCATATGATAATCACATTTGCCATTGGGGTCATAGCTCCTTGCCTATGGATTTGGTGTTGTTTTTAGAGGCACATGAGTGAGATACTGACCTTTTATTAGTAAAGGCAAAAGGCAAAAAATAGGGATGGATAATTTTTCTTGATCATTTCTTAGCCTCTTTCGGTTCTTTATTGATTTGATGGTGGGTTCAAATGTAGGAACAAGGTCATGAATGACCATTGGAAGATGAAAATTTATTAGAAAGCCCAAATGCTGGCTTGGTTGGCAAAGATATGAGTTTTGAGAGATATGGCCTATGACAGGGTGATGAGGTTGATAAACAGGATAAAGATTGTACGGGATCAAGCTATTAGGTAGATGCCCCTCCATTATGACTACTTGCACCTTTTTTTTATTATTTTCTAATGTACTTTCCTCTTCAACATCTGTTGTATCTTTTAATTTAATCCTGCCACTCTTGATTGCATTTTCTATAATTTCACTAGAAATCACCATGTTCGAAAAGTTTTTGGAAACATTTCCAATCATTTTTTCATAATAGGGAGTGTTCAAAGAATTGACAAATAGAACAATAATTTTTTTCTTTAATAAAGGTGTTGTACTTGGGCTGCTATGTTTCTCCATTTGTGTGCATACTCTTTGAAAGTTTTAGTTGATTTTTTTTTCATGTTCTGCAAGGACAACCTATCTGACACCATGTGTTTAACATGCTTGTATTATGCTAGAAAAGCCCTAGCCAAGTTATTCCAAGAGCAAATTTTATTTCAATCTAACTAAGCATACTATCTTCTTACAGACCTAGTGAGACTATCTTAAAAGTAATGGATCAATAATTTATCATCATGAGTGTAGCCTATCATCTTTCGATAGTACATGGTGATGTGTGTTAAAGGGCATTTCATTCCATCATACTTTCGAAATCTGGGGCTTTGAATTTTAATGGAATACAAGATTAGGCACTAGACTAAGTTCACTGGCGCTAACATTTTTCGTACACATCATGGCTTTCAATTACTTTCAATCTCTCTTTCAACAGATCATACTTATATTTCATTACTATATCTTTTGATGGATTTGGCACCCTTTTCAATTTCTTTAATTCTTTATGATCATCCATATTAGGCACAGTAATGAAGTCGTGAGGAGTATGCCTGGGGTTGATATTTGTTTGAACTGATGGTAACTTGACAGAAGGGCCAATATAAGGTTGATGAGTTGTTGGAAGTGCTTGCGACACATGAGGATCTTGAACATATGTGAACCTAAATGGATATAATGGTGTTTCAATAGCTGTTTCTTCCCTTGTCCTGTGCATCTTAACAACTCTTTTTCCTTTTGTTAATTCTACTAACATCTATTTTAATTATGCCAGTTGTCTGTTCATGTTCTGTTGTATTCTTGTGACTGTTTTACTGATCTCTCCTTGAGCCTTTTCTATTCTATCCATTCGACTTGCATCTTTATTTTCCATGATTTTGGTACTAACTCAAATGTTATAAGTGTCCAGACTTAACTGATCTTGTTTCTTAGGATAGCTATCCTTGAACCTTTTATTAATTATCAGTAGTCAGAAATGCATGACATGAATTTTACTATAAAAAATCTTTTGGCTTTGAAGGTTTAACAAAAGCATATTTACAATCATCATCTTTCGTCCTTAACTAGCATGAAAAACAATGAATTCAAACAGATAATGCATGATATGCAAGTCAAATTTTATTATTATTAAGAAAGAAAAACTTGAGTTCCATCCTATATTTTGGTTGGGTTATCTGAAGACATTCATTCCTTCTTAAAAGTTTGGTGAAAACATATTCACAACCATCACTCTTTTTCATTGGCTCTAATTATCAAAAGTGGACAGAGGCATCAATTCATAAAAAATTCAGGTCAAAAAAAGTTTCCATTCATTCCCAAAAGTATCAAGTTTACACATCATAAACCATTCTAGGACTGGGGCCAAAAAGTGCCAAACCTACTCCCACTTTCTTTTGTCTCACCTAAAAAATAATTGACTATGATTACTAAGGAGACAATTTTTTACTTTAAAAGTTTTTTTATTCATCATCTTGACTAACTTTACTCTTGCCTGTAGCACTGTCTGCTATTTTAGCATAGATCAAAGAAGGGTTCTCATGAATAACTGGCTTCATTTAGGTATCAAAACTCAGATATTTGACTTTCATCAGTCCTTGCACCCTATGTTTCAAAGCTGTGCAGTTTTTTAAAGAATGGCCCACGACACCAAAATGATATTCACATTAGGCATTAGGGTTATACCATTTAGAAAAAGGTGGTTTGTGCGGTTCAACAGGGATAAGGGCAATAAGGTAGTTCTTTAGGAGCAACGGGTATAACTTTATGTAGGACATAGGTATTAGATCAATATAAGCTTTTTCTTTGGTGTTACTAGAGTTTTTCTATCCTATAGTTGGTTTGCTTTGCTGAAAAGATGGTGGTATAGTTGGTCTTGAGGTGAATTGAGAAACTCTAGGTAAAAGATTGGGCTGATAAAGTGGTGATTGAATAGCATACTAAACAAGCAATTGTGAAATGTGAGATAGGGGATGTGAATTCAAGTGTGAAATTTTTGAAGGTTGCATGACATTTGGGGGCCTAATCCTAGGTGCTAGGAAAGGAGGTTGGAAGTAGTCATAAGAAAGATTTGGGTGCAAGTTTGGACTCAGGATAGTTGGTGATGGTTGTTTGAAGCCAGGTGATTCTAGTTTAGAAATCAAACTTTTGACCTTAGTCATCTGCTTGGCTAGTTTACCCATTCCTCTCTTGAGTTTGCCCAAATCTTGGTCACTGTTCAAATCACCCAATGCTTTAACATGCTCTGGAAAAGTACTAGAACTAATAGGAGCTAGTTGATCTTGATTTGATGGAATCGAAAGTGACAATGATCTTTGAAGGGGAACAAACTCAACTCCACCACTACCTTTAACCATTTCTATCAATTGAGTCATCTATTGTTTCATCTCTTGAAGCTCAAGCCATAATTCTTCTTGATTTGACTCTAAAGGACTAATCCTAGCTTCCAATTGATCTTCTATCTTCATCACTCTAGTTTCCACCAAGATAAACATTTTATTTTGAGACTTAGACAAAAAATTCTATACTATTACCCTTATTGAATGGATGTCACAAAAACAATGACACACAAAGTATGTTTATGAATACATGAATACGATGGCTAAAAAATGTCATGAAATGCATATATGCCTATTACAATGGATTTTTCTATGTACAAGGATCCAAATGAAAATTTTCATCAACCATGAATGTGTATGCAAGGAATGTAATGTTATGTTGCTGGGATGGTGGGATGTGAAATGCAACATATGTTCCATATGACCCTATTATTAATAAATCTATATGCATGAAATGCAATGACATATTTACATGAATGATGAGATGTATTCCTATGACTAATGCAGCATACTTGTATGGAATGCATGAACCTATCAAGTGCATGTTATAGTTTTACATGTAATGCAATGCTTGTGTTATGCTAACTTACTAAGGTAAACACTGCCTTAAGATATGTTCCATATGACCCTATTATTCACAAATCTATATGCATGAAATGCAATGACATATTTACATGAATGATGAGATGTATTCCTATGACTAACGCAACATACTTGTATGGAATGCATGAACCTATCAAGTGCATGTTATATTTTTACATGTAATGCAATACTTGTGTTATGCTAACTTACTAAGGTAAACACTGCCTTAAGATATGTAATGAGATAGAATGCATGCACTACTTATCAAGAAGTGCATGCATGTGCATGAAGTAAAATGCATGTGCTACCTATTGATATGGATGGGATGGAATGCACGTATTATCCTATTATGATGTGCATAGGATGAGATACATGTATTATTTATTACAATGAATGAAATGCGAAAGATGAAATAAAATACAAAATTTTTGTTTTGAGAAGGAAAAACGAAATAAATAGAGCTTGAAAAGTAATCTTTATTTGGCCAATAAACAAAGAATTTAAGAAAAATCTTTAATCTTTGAAAATGTTTTTTTTGCTTTTTTTTCTTTTTTCTTTTTTTTTTTCCAATGATTGACCTAAAATAAATACATCTTCAAATATAATGCACACAATCAAAGAATATATAAAAAAATAAAATGACTTAAGAATTCAAAATAAACAAGTAAGAGAAATAATATAACAACCATACAACAAAATAATATAACGTATCATGTCCTAATTTTTGGTAATTTTCTAAAAAGGTGGCATGGCTCTATCCTAGGCAGGCTTCTTTTGGCTCTCAATATGCTGAGTTTGGATTTATTTATCTAAGGTTTTCAGACCATTCTTTACATCATTGTCTATTATAGACTAGTAAAGTTCCCCGATCCTCACTTATTATGGGTTACTAATGGAAAGGGTTCAATCTAAGTGAAAGTGTTTCGCTAGCAAATGTAGAGGTTATCACCTCATGAGAATGTAGCTACTTCACTTTCTCCTAAAAGGAAAAGAGCCCGGGTCTAGAGCTCATGCATGCGAGTGATTATACGAAGTATGTGCAAAGTAATGTATTAATCAAAATAACATAAATGAATCATAAACATAGAATCAAAATAAAGTAATATCAAATAGCATACAATTTATTTTGTTTATAAACTTGTATTTTTTGAAAAATAAAATAAAAGGAATTAAATTAAATATCAAATAAACTAATTAAATCCAACCATTGTCAACAGCGCATAATTAAAATTTTGGCCTGACTCTCAAAAGTCTCTAGCGGAGTCGCCAAGTTGTCATAATGGTTTTAGGATCGCCAGACGTAAATGAGTTTTAAAATAAAAATAAATGAAGGGAGTCGCCACCAATCTTTGTTAGGGTGTGATTGGCCACCTAAAAGATTATCTTTTTAATAAAACTATAAAAGCGGGTTTAAAGTTTATCAAAAAGATAAGTGTTGGTCTACGAAAATCAGGTTGGGTTCGAGAGTCGGTTACGTGTGGGGAAGGATTAGCACCCCCACAACGCCAATAAATTGGTACCATTTAATTATATGCTATTTTTGATGTTAGATAAAATGGTTTTGACTTGAAGTTTAAAGCTAATTCCCTTCGTTTAAAAATGCTTTTGCTAAAACTTTTTTTATTTAGAAATCTTGAGGAAATCCTTAAGTTAAAGAATTATCTTAAAATTCTCCAATATCTAGGCAGAATGTAGGATAACTCTTTTTACTTGAGATTTAATACAATATCTTTTAAAATGAAAATAATACTCTTTATAGAAGATAATCGTTGGTGACTCTCTAACTTCTAGGCAGAGTACCAAGAATCACTTCTTTCGAAATGTTATTTTTATTTTGTTTTATAGTATCACAGAGTTTTTTGAAAAATGTATTATTCTTTTTTATTATATTATTTCTTTTTATTATAAAATTTTTATCACCAAGTAATAAATAAAAATTAAAGAATAATGCAAGTAATTACAATGATAACACGCTGACGTATGTATGCCAATGAATGTTATGTAGGATGAGATGTTATTTTAAAGTTGAGTTCTTAAGTATAATGAGACCATCATGACTCTCCAACATCTAGGCAGAGCTTAGGTACGACTATTTATATTTAAAATCCTAATTTACTATTATACTTTTTATTTATTAATCTTATTATTAATGCAAATTAAGAACTCATGTGAAAAAACTTAACGAAGTAAAGTTTCTTAAATACCCCATCATCTAGGAGGCATTCGAGAACAAATTACTTCAAATGAGATTTTCACACGTGTCTTTAAGATTTTCATAATGTTTTGAGTAAGGGCTTGAGTAGAGGTTTTAAAGGTTAAGGTTTCAAGATTTTTAAGATTTGGATTTTAGGGTTTTGGTTTGATTTTTGAGGGTTTTAGGGTTTGATTTTAAGGTTTAGAGGGTCTTAAGGCTTGAATTTTAGGGTATTGAAGGTTTAGGGTTTTGATTTTAGAGTTTGGGGATTTTGGGGTTTTGGTTTTAAAATTTGAGGGTTTTAGAGTTTGGTTTTAAGGTTTAGACTTTAGGGGTTTTGGATTTTGAGGTTTAGATTTAAAGGTTGAGATTTTAGGGTTTTGGATTTTAGGGGTTTGGATTTAAGGGTTTAAAAGTTTTAAGGTTTCAGATTTTAGGGGGTCTAGATTTAATGGATTTTGGATTTTAGGGGTTTTAGAATCCTAGGGTTTGGCATTTTGGATTATAGGGTTTTGAAATTTAGGATTTAGTGTTTAAGGTTTCGTTTTTAGGAGAATACAAATATCTCTAAAAATCCCCAACATCCAGGCGAATTTTCGAAGCAAGTTTGATTTTAGTGATTTTTGAAAATTAATAAAAAATTTCTCATATATTTCTTTTTATGAAAATTTATTAATAATAATTCTCCAACATCTAGGCAAAATTATTTTTAGGATTATGTTTTTATTCCCTCCAACATTTAGGCAGGGAAAATAATAAAAATTATTTATTCTTATTTTTTATTTTTTTAATGATATTATTATTTTTTAATCATTTTTAATATATATTTTTAATTATTATCTTACTTGTTTTCATTTTTTATTATTATTAAAACAATTAAATATTTATCATAACAAATTTAAAAATTTATCATGCATGAATATAAAAAAATACTCAAAATAACAAAAATAATAATATATAAAAAATTAGAAAATTCAAAAAAACTATTTTTTTACCTGAATCGGATTGGTCAATGGTCTGGTCAATGCTGGTTCGGTTGGACCTAAAAAAGACTCGATTTGACGTGCGATTCAGTTGAGCCGATTGAGGAGTGGTTTGGGTCGATCTAGGGAGCGGTTCGGTCCAGTCTGATTAAATCGATTCAGAGCTGCTGAGGAGTTGAGTTGGCAGATCAGTTGCACGGACCTCAGGTCTGGTCCGGGTCCACGCTCGGATCCTTCCTGGTTCGGGTCAGTTGTGAGCTTTAGGCTTTTATATATAACGAAAAAAAATTTTTTGGTTCATTTTTCTTTTGTTCTAAAAAAAAAAGGGTTAAAGCTCTGGGGAGAGCTCCAAAGCTCTTATCGTCTAGTCACTGGACCGCCGCGTCGATTGTCGTCTGGTCACCGGTAGTGGTCATTACCGGTGATCATCGGTGATCGAAAAGTTGCCAAAATTCACTGAAATACTTCTCTTGACATTCTGAGCTCAGATTCGTTGTCCTTTTCAGGAGAAAAACCCCGATCGGTGTAGATCGGAGTTTGAAGTTTTTTGAGTTTTCTATTTTCCTTTTTTCTTTAAAACCCATACTGACTACTTTCTTTTTTGTTGCAAAAAAGCTATAGGCGGTGTGGTTCCTCCCTAGTGTTTTTTTTTTTTTTGTAGATCTATTTTGTGTTTTTTGATTGGTCGGGATGGGGAAGTATTTGGGCGTGGGGTGTTTTGTGTTTCTTTGGGTAAGGGGAGAGCTTGATGCCTCTATGTCTATCTGGGTGTCCAAGAAAGACGTATTCGAGGAAGGAGTTAGGTTTTTTATAAGAGATTGGGTGGTGATGAAGAGTAGAACAAATGGTGGCTGTAGAGGGTAGTTGTAGGAGTGGCTGTACAAGTGGCCATAAAAGTGATTGTTCGGTCTTATGGTTGTTTGGTCTGGTCACAAGGGTCAATGCTCTGATGGGATTGGGTAGGGTGACTGGATCAGATGGGGTCAAGCAGAGGGCTGGATAAGGGCGCGACGATGCCGTGCCAGCCCTCTGTTTTTTGTCCCTCTTTTTTTTTATTATTATTATTTTAATAATTTTGATTTTGATTTTTTAATTTTTAATTAAACTGATATTATTATTAATATTATTATTAAAATTATTATTAATATTAAACTAGAAATGAAGACAGTAGACCTAGACAAAGCCGGTGTCTACAATTAGTATTATTATTATTTTCGTATTCTATAAATTCTCTTAAGCTTTGACGAAATTTATAAAAAAATTTTATTTAGAAAATATTATGAAAAAATTGACCATTCATAAAATTCTTGAAATCTCATCTAAGATATTTTATTTATTTATTAAAAAATAATTTTAAGAATATCTCGATTCTTTGGTGAGTTCCCAAAACTTATTAAACATATTTTGATATTATCCCGACTTTTTGGCATACCATTATTTCTTATTAAACGATTATTTCTTTTTTTATGAACTTGCATACCATAGATTAGGTCACACTAGCATACGATGCAGCTTTTACCTACTTCATGAAATAGTCAATCATCACAAATATGAATCTATGCCCATTTGAAGCTTTTGGGGTGATGGGGCCAATGACATCCATGCTCCACATTAAGAATGGCCATGGAGGAACCAAAACATGTAATGCTGTTGGAGGAGCGTGGACTTTGTCAGCATAGATCTGACACTTATGGCATCTTTTAATGTAATTAATACAGTCACTCTCCATTGTCAACCAATAGTAACCGACCCTCATAATTTGTCTAGCCATCATATGACCATTCGCACGTGCCCCACAAATCCCATCATGCACTTCTTTGATAATCTTCTTTGCTTCAATTGCATTCGCACACCTTAAGAGAACTTGATCTCGACTCCTTTTATAGAGGATATCTTCATCCAAGAAGAAACTCATAGCTAACCTTCTGATAGTCCTCTTATCATTTTTTGTTACATGTTTTGGGTATTGCTGGCTTTTAATGTATTGCATAATATCATGATACCATGGCTTCCCATAAGCTTTTTCTTTGACACCTGAATAATGTGCTGGTTCATCCTTCATATTTAGCTTGATGGGTTGGATTTTAACATTTGCATCTATTTTAATCATTGCAGCTAGAGTAGCCAATACATCAGCAATTTGGTTATCCTCTCTAGGCAAATGCTCAAACTGAACTTCTTCAAATTGTTCAACCAACTCAAAGATGTATTTATGGTATCAAATCAACTTAGAATCTCTTGTTTCCCATTCTCCTCGTAACTAATAGATGACTAGAGCTGAATCTCCAAACACATCCAACACTTTGATTTTCTTTTCAATTGTTGCTTGTAGACCTATAACACAGGCCTCATATTCAGCCACATTGTTTGTGCAATTGAAATTCAACATAGCTGTGATTGGATAATAATGTTCATCGAAAGATATTAAAATTGCCCCAATACCATGGCCTAAAGCATTTATGGCTCCATCAAAATACATCTTCCAAAACTTCTCAACAGGTTTATTTTCTTCAATTGCCATCACATCTTCATCAGAAAAATTTAGTTTCATTGGCTCATAATCTTCGGTTGCATGATCAACAAGAAACTCAGATATCGCACTTCCTTTAATAGCTTTTTGAGTTACATAAATAATATCATATTCTGAAAGCATAACTTGCCACCGTGCTATTCTTCTTGTCAATGAAGGCTTCTCGAAGATATACTTAATAGGATGCAACTTCGCTATAATTCAAGTGGTATGATAAAGCATGTATTATCAGAGTATTCGAGCTATCCGGGCCAATGCACAACACATCTTCTCTAATGGTGAATACTTGGATTTGTAATCAGTAAATTTCTTGCTCAAGTAGTAAATTACTCGTTCTTTCTTATCAGTTTCATCTTTTTATCCCAGCATACATCCCATTGAATTTTCATGCACTATTAAGTACAAAATCAAAGGTTTCCTTAGGATTGGAGGCACCAACACAGGTGGATTTGATAAAATATTCTTCAATTTTATCAAAAGCTTCTTGGCACTCATCATTCCATTCTCCTAGATCATGTTTTCTAAGAAGCTTAAAAATAAGATCGCACTTGTAGGTGAGTTGAGAGATGAAATGAGCAACATAGTTCAGTCTCCCTAGGAAACCTCACACTTTTTTTGGGATACGAAGAGGAGATAAGTTCTGGATGGCTTGTATCTTATCCGGGTCCACCTTAATTCTTCTTTCGCTAACCACAAAGCCCAATAGTTTTCTTGATTTGGCACCAAATGTACATTTAGTAGGATTCAACTTCAGTTGAAATCTTTTCAACCTATCAAATAACTTTTTAAGATTGACTACATAATCCTCTCTTCATGAGTTTTGTAATCATATCATTTACATATATTTCTATCTCTTTATGCATCATGTCATGAAAAAGAGTCAGCATTGCTCTTTGATAAGTGGCACTAGCATTTTTTAACCTAAAAGGCATGACTTTGTAACAGAATGTCTCTCACATAGTCACAAATGTAGTTTTTTCCATATCATCTTGGGTCATATTGATCTGATTGTAGCCTGAGAAGCCATCCATAAAGGAAAATATGGAATGCCTAGCAGTATTATCCACTAGAGTATTGATGTGAGGTGAGAAAAATTATCTTTAGGGCTTGCATTATTTAGATCTCGATAATCGACACACATTCTTACTTTTTCATCATTCTTGGGAGCTGGCACTATATTGGCTACCCATTCGAGATATTTTACCGCCTCAAAAAATCCAGCATTAAATTGCTTCTTCACTTTCTCTTTAATTTTTAGCAGCATCTTCGACTTCATATGCCTTAGTTTTTGTTGCACCGACTTACATTCTGGTTTTAAAGGCAACTTGTGCTCTATAATATCAGTGCTGAGTCCTGGCATATCCTGGTAAGTCTATGCGAACACATCTATATATTCTCGAAGTAGCTCTTTTAGCTTCTATCTTTTAGCTGGTAAAAGAGATATACCAACTTTAACCTTTTTTCTATTTTCATTATCTCCTAAATTCACTAATTCAGTAATTTTTTGGTGGGGTTCAATTAGCTTATCTTCATGTTCTATTAATTTTAACAAATCAAGAGATAGAGTGTAGTTATCTGAATCTTTTTCATTATCAAGTTCATCAACATGAATTAAGTTTTCAAAATCAAGTTCAAGATTATTGCCATGATTATCTTCGTGTTCATTATTTGAGACCCTGTAAAGGGAAAGAAGAAGAGAATATTAGCACACAAAGATGAAATGGCAAGAAAATTATGGAAAAAGAAAAATGGAAAGCAAAATGAAGATGAAAAGAATAGAAGAAATACAAATGCATCTTTTAAGTCTTTTATTAAAATGACAAACATAAACACATCACAAAAGATCTCCTAATGCTCGTAAAAAGTAATTAAGGATTTAAAGTTTCACAGTACATTACTTTTTTAAAGTTTTAAAGACAACATACAGCTCTATAACATTTCAATTATCCAACTCAAAATTTGAAGGACAAGGGTACACGAACAGCTCTTCACTTCAACTCTTTTTTTCTCTATCATCCACCATTTGAATGGCTAGCTCTAAAAATTCTTCCACGAATCCTGCATTTAGGGCTTTCGACAAATTTGGGTAAATATATCCTCTCAAGTAAAAAAAATCATAGAGGTATAGAATGACCATAAGCTCTGACTCCGACTCATATCCCCTAAGATTAGCTATCCTCTTATCTTTTTTCTCATTCATCATTTTTATTCTGTCCCCTCTTATTGGCTTATATCCCAAGCTAAATCTATCTCTCTTTCCATATATGGTTGATGACTTCGTGATTCCTTGTAGGTTCTTTCCAAGTCTGGTTTTAGGTTACTATCTCATCTTGGTAAGCTGTTTGATTACCATTTTAGTTGTCGTAGACAAGTGTGACGAATACAATTTAGATCCTTCAGCTACATATGTTGCATTGGTAATCTCAAAGGATTTATAAGAGCATTTCAGAGCTTTATTTGCTGATTCCATATAAGGAGTATTTATCGATTGAGTTACCAATAAATCTTTTTCTCCTGCCACAGATGTTAGCTTTTCTTCAACAATGAATTTGAGTTTCTAATGTAATGAGGATGGAATAGCACCTGTCATATGGATCCATAACCTATCTAATAAACAACTGTATGAAGGAGAGATGTCCATAACTTGAAATTTCATGTTAAAAGTGCATTGGCCAATCTGTAATGATATTTTATGTCCTTCAGCACCTCTCTTTGGGTTCCATCAAAGGCTTTCACTATCATATGACTAGGTTTCATATAAGATCCATCAACAAGGAGTTTTGCAGAGTAGTCACAGGCATAACATTGATAGATGAGCCATTATCAATCAAAACCTTAGCCATTATATGACTTTTACATTTCACAGTAATGTGAAAAGCTTCGGTACTTTCTTGACCTTCAGGAGGAATCTCTTCATCACTAAAAGATATAATATTTGAAATTTTCAGATTACTAACAAGTTGTTTCACATATTCAATAAAAGCATTATGATATACATATACTTGATTGAGCACTTTTAGTAGAGCATTGCAGTATGACTCTGAGTTGAGCAATAATGACAATAGCAAAATTCTAGTTGGCATATTATTTAACTATTCTACCATGCCATACTCGTTTTGTTTTATCAACTTTAAAAATTCACAAGCTTCATTCTCAGAGACTGACATCGATATTCTTTTCTTGCGACTATAACAGGATGATTCTGACTTTCCTCTTCTTCTTTGACCTTTGCTTTCTCTTTCCTGGCTTCTCTAGAGTTTCTGGAGTATAACACATTCCACTTCAAGTTATACCTCCTACGTCTATTATATTCGCAATATCTGGATTGATTACAACATCACAATCATACTTTCATGGTACTGCTTTATCATTCTAGTATGAAAAAGGGCTAGAAACTTTAATTGTCACTGTTGGTCGAGAGATGGGTTTTTTTGGCCTTGGTGTTGACTTCTTATCATAATAAATTGTTATTGGTCTACGCATAAACTTATTCTTTAAATCAATGATAGACACTTAAGCTTTCATCAACTCTTCTTTTTTTCGTAAAACTCTATTCGACCCATATCCATCAACTTCTGCATCTTTTGACGAAATTTGTGACAACCCTCAATAGAATGTCTCGAAGCACAAATTACAGCTCTCAGTGGGGTTAATCGATTTAAAGCAATGCTGAGGTCCTATTGACTTTAACATATCAGCCATAACTAAGGCTTCAAACACCTTAGCCATCGGAGTCTTGACTTTCTCTATCCTTTTCTTCATATAGCTTGCTTGCCCATCAATTAAAGCATTTATTAATGGTCTAGTATGGTTTGATAAAGGGTTCCCATTAACATTTGGAGTTCTTCGTTGGCTAGTTTCAAAATTTAACACCCCTTCATTGATTAATCCTTGCATTTTATGCTTTAAGGTAGTACAGTTCTCAGTAGAATGGCCTGGGTTTTCATAATGATAATCACAATGTGCATTAGAGACATACCATTTAGCAAATGGAGGTTTCAAAGGCTCAACAATAATAGGACTAGTAAATGTTTCTCAACAAGTTGAGAGTACAGATCTGTGTATGTCTTGGGTATGGGATCGAAAGTGGTTTTTTTTTAGTAGTTCTCAGGGTTCTCAGACCACTATTAGGATTAGGCCTCCATTCTAGTCTGGTGGATGTAGTAAGATGATTGTAGGTGGTAGGGGTGTAAATGATACATTAGTACTCATAAGCTACTCAGGTTCGATTCGAAGAAAACTTGAATTCGGTTCGATTATTATCGAGTCGAGCTCGAGCTCGAGTAGCTCGACTTATCGATCGAGTCGAATTCGAGTATTCTTATCTCTGACTTGAGTAGCTCACGAGCCTAATCAAGCTTTTATATTTAAATATATTTTTATTATTTTAATTAATAAAATATTTCGAGTATGAGTTCGAGTTCGAGCATAAATAATCGAACTCTTGTCGAATATACGAATCGAGCTTATTTTTACATATTAATCGAGCTTAATCGAGCGAGCTCGAGTAGCTCGAATTCGATCACGAATCGAGCTTGAAAAATAAAACTCGATCGAGCTCGAGCCGAGTATCGAGCCCCGAGTTATGAGTCGAGCTCGAGCTCGAGCTTCTCACTACTCGGCTCGGCTCGACTCGTTTACAGCCCTAGTATGTGGGTATCTAAAAGAACGGTTGAAAATAGGGTAAATAAGCTGGTGGTTGTAGTGGCTGGTATGGTTGATATGGATGAAGGATGGATGTAACGTTATTTACGGAAGGGTAATGGGTTTGGTAGACTAATATAGAGTACGACATAAAACCTCTAAACTGTTGCCCCATATAGTTCACCGCTTGAGCTTCATTTTTTTTCTTCTTGAGAACTCTACCTTTTCTTGCTCCACTTGTTTCTCCTGTATCAAGCTTGCCATTTTTTATAGTATTTTCAATAATTTCACCCGATATCACCATATCTATAAAGTTTTTGGTTGCATTGCTTATCAGCTTTTCATAATATTGTGCCTTCAGAGTATTCACAAGTAAGACAGTAGTTTCTTTTTCAGTGAAAGGAGGTTGGACTTGTGCAACCACATCTCTCTATCTTTGTGCATACTCTTTGAAGCTCTCAGTTGTTTTCTTTTCCATACCTTGTAAAGATAAATGATCTAGAGCTAAATCATTGACATGCTGATATTGTGTAAGAACTACCTTTGTAAGCTCTTGCTAAGAACGAATATGAACCCTGTCTAATTGAACATACCATCTAGCTGTAGAACCTGTAAGGCTATCTTGAAATATATGCATTAACAACTTCTCATCACGAGCATGTATTGCCATCTTTCGACAATACACCCTGATATGGGTCATTGGGTATTTCGTGCCATTATATTTTTCAAATTCAGAAACCTAGAATTTAGGTGGAATAATCACATCTGGGACCAAACAAAAGTCAGCTACATCCGTGGAGCCATAAAAATTCATTCCCTTTATTGCTTTAAGCCTTTCTTCCAATAGCTTCATCTTTTCTTAGGTACTTGTATCTTTCACTTTTTCAAGTATCTTTATCCCTAACTTTTCTCTCTCTTTGGGATCATCCAAGTCAGGAACCAAGATTGACTCGGGTGGTTTTTCCATCATAACAGGATTAACAAAATTTTAGAATTATCTTAGAGCAGGTGTGGATGTCATTCTTGGATAAGGATTGGGATATCTACCAAAAGTAAGAATTTGTACTCTACTTTCTTGAGAAGGTTGGGTTGGTCGTGGCTCAAACCCTGGAAGGTAAACAAGATTTACCATATCTGGCGATTACTCTTGAAAGCTAGGATTTTCTTCCACTATTTTTCCTTTGTCAAGTTTCCTGAGCATATCCATTATTGTACTGAGATCTCCTCTTAGTTCCCCTTAAACTTTTCCAATTTTCTCAAATCGACTCGCCTGTTCTTGTTCCATGATTCTTGTTTGAGTCTTGGTATTATATGAACGACTAGTAGTTTGGATCAAAATTTTCGATGGGTGAGCTATTCTTAAACCTTTATTACCAAAATTTTTTTTTTGAAAAAAAAATCAGAATGCTATGTTTTGAAAATTTTATTTTTTGACTTATTTCATGAAAATGATGTATATGATGCACGAATGCAAGTGGGAGATATTTGCTCTTAGACGAATTTCAACGTTAGAAATTTTTATTGATTCCATACAACTTTTATTACATAGGATTTACCATCCTAGAATAATATCCATAAAAGTGTTTGACTTGTTCATAATGGTCTTTCACATCATCTAAAAAGTTCACTAGGCGTTGTCTATATTCTCCTATGGGATTGACTTCTCTTCTTAAAGTTTCTACCTTTTCAACCATCTCTCATACTTTTTTCACTGTCTTTCAAACTTGATTAGTCAAGTGCTTTATGTACTTTTGCCTCCCTAAGCTTTTTGTTTTCCATCTCATGTGAGCATCCTTTTCTGAATCATATGTGAAGATCCAATCTTTTTTTTTTCTATGCCACTCATCTATTATTGTTGAAATATGGCTCTTATGGTCTTGCAGTTGCATTTCTAACCCTTGGATCACTTGGTGAAGTGATTTTTTTTCATTCAATAATTCAAAATGCTTTCTTCTCTCTTTTGCGAGCATAGCTTTCAATCTTTCCTTTTCTTTTTGGCATTCCACCAATCTTACTGAAGCTCTAGTATATAACCTCTTCCAATTCTGGCATTTTTGAGAAATTTTGGTGGCTTCCTCTTATTTTTCTTGAGCTTTGCTTTTCCATTGGTTTATTTCTTTTTAGAGCTTATCCACTTCACGTTGTTGAATAAGGTAAGACTTCATGACCTTTTCAGTCTTAAATTGGACTTGTAACCTCTTGTTTTCCTGGTGCAGATCTTTCAAATCATTATTGGTCACATCCCGTCTTTTATGACTTTTTCTAATCTATTCATTTGTATCTCTGTTTCATATTTCAATTGTCCTACCTTCTCGCGAGGTCTCAAATTTTCTCTTCTTATTTTTTTTTCAGCCTCTAATTTTTTCTTGACAAGCTCAACTTCTGATAATTGCACTTCTTTCGAAAGATTAACCAATTGATATGAGCTGTCATTATAAGGGAGTATTACAACTCTAAGCTGCTTTACCTTCTAATTTTGATAATTAGGGGTGACTTTGTCAATAAGAGGCCCTAACCTCATTCTTCGTGTTCTCTTCTATGCTTAGATCAAATGTTCTTCAATTTTTGATGGATTCGATTCCCCATAAATGAATTCTACTTGGACCAGGCCATGAGTGGCAAGAACAAACTGTTTTGCACCAAATTGCCTTAGCACCATTAATGGAGCGTAACTTACAACACCCCATAGTCCTAATAATGGCATCCACGGCTCATTTCCTCCATGATATAACAAAGGCACACGAGGTATCCAAGGTGCCATCCATTCGATTTCATCCCCAGCAAGCCTTCACAAGAAAAAGACCCACTCTTCCTTGGTCTTCAATGTCGACAATTGACTTGTATAGAACTCTTCGATTGGTGCCTTATTTCAAAGATACGACTTTGAAAAAGCACTCTTCCCACACTTGAAATAACTTCTGATTCACACATACAATAGCAGTGCACATCCTATGAATCGTCCCTTTTTATTTTGTTGATAAAAATTCAATGATTTGATAGTTTTAGCTAGGATTGCTGGAGCGAGATTAATTGTTTGGGTTTCATTTTGCTTAAAAAAATCTACCATAGTTATCTCAATGTAACCCAAAGTTTTCGGAAAGATTACATGTCATATAATGCTAGAGCAAACACAGCTATACCTTGATCATCATTTAAATACCCTTAAATGAAGTTTTGAAGAAAATCCCAATGGACGCCGAGATGTTCATCTTTAGGCTTCACAAAGGAATAAATGGTTTCTACTTTAATCCTTATAAGCTTGGCTAACTTTTTACGATAACCTGATTTCAACTTTCGGGTAAATACTTTATCTGGACATTGTAGTTTTATTCAAAGCAAAATTGAATACTCTTCAATAGTTAGCACCAAATCTTCCTAATTAAAAGTGAAGCATCTATAGGATGGATCCCAAAACTGTATAGCTACCTTGACTAGCTGTTTATCAATCATTACTGAAATGAGGGATGCAATATGCCCATACTTCTTACAAAAGCTTTCTTTTTTTTCTTCACTTAACTGACTCCAGATAGTAATTAACTCTTTTAAATCATTTTGTGTGAGATCTAAATACACTTTTTTAGGTAATTCAGGCACATAACTAGTAGACAAACAATCTCTACTCTTTTGTTGGGCTTCTTTTGACCAAACATGTACTTCATTATACGGTTCACATGAGACACTAATTGAGGATGAACAAATCTGTAATTCTATAGGATCCATGAAAACTTCTTAGGAGAAATATGTCATAGAGCAAATATCTCGATGCAGAATTGTATGGTATCATTAATGTAAAAAAGAAAAAGAAAACGAAACAAAATTGAGTTAGTGTGGTTTGAGAAAAAAACGTTTTTGTTTTTTTTTAGTTTTGATATTTTGTTTTGTTTTGTATTACACACAATTTTTCTTCTCAAGTATTTTTTACAAGAAGGTGGACAAGGTTCTACCTAAGGTTGGTTTCTTAGGCTTATTACATGCTGGGTTTAGATTGACATGTGTCTAAAGGTTCCCAAATTGTTCCTTACTGTCATCTACACTGGACTAGTGAGGCACCCCGATCCTCATCCATTATAGGCTACGAACGAAAATGATTCAATTTGAGTGGAAGTATTTCGCTTGCCATTACGGAGGTTATCACCTCACGAGAGCATAGGTACTCTACTTCCTCTTATAAGGGACAGAGCTCGGGTATAGAGCTTATGCATAGGATGCATCGTGTCATCATGTGCAAATATATCTTAATTTATTGAGAGTAAAAATAATAATAAATAAATAAATAAAAAATAAAGCATAAGAGACATAGTAAAATAAATGTGTGTGAATTTTTTTCTCTTTGTTTTATTTGTTTTTTTTTTTTTACCTTTTATCGTTAAAAGGGAAAAATAAAAATATAAGGAACCGATTAGGACTATTTAAATCAAAATTTGAGGATAACACGTAGTTAATTTTGGCCTAACTCTCGAAAATAAAAGACGTCCCCAGCGGAGTCGTCAAGCTATCGTAACAGTTTTGTATCTGTTCGACAAATTTGGAAATGAAATAAAAAATAATGGAGTCACCACCAATCTTTTTTTTAGCTAGGTGCGATTGGCCATCTATTAAAATAGATCCGTTTAACAAAATCTTAAAATTAATTAAAATTTATTAAAAAGATAATTCTAGGGTTTGTGTAACAGTTTGGGTTCGGGAGTCTGTTACGCGTGAGGAAGGATTAGCACCCTCACAACGTCTGTTTATAATGATACCAATTAATTACGTGTTATCCTTTGATTTTGATAAAAAGTCTCATTTTCGGTGTTTGAAAAATAATTTTCTTGAATTTTTATTTATTAGAATTTTTTTTAACTCAAGAAAAATAAATTAAAGCATTTGTATTGAAATAATTCTTAAAATGTTCTAGTACGTTGGTAACATTAAAAGAATTTTTTTCTCACCTAGAGATTTCTTAGGCATCGCTTCTTAGAATACCTTAGAATCTCATTCTCGAAGGCTCAAATTTACTTTTCGTAAAAAAAACTATATCGTGCATGTAATGTCAAATGTTACTATGTTGATACACACATTTTATTCTCTTTTTTTAAAAATTTTATTAATTGGTTTATTAATATTTTATTTAAAACTTTGAAGAAAAATTGAATTTTTATTATATTAAAGATTTTCTATAAATATTCCAATACATTGGCAATATTTAAAAAAAAATCTTCTCACCTAGGGATTTCTTAAAGCATCTATGCTCGGAATACTTTTAGAATCCTATCATCGGATAAAATTTTCCTTTTTCTCATTTTTATTACTTTATTTTTAATTAATTAATTTTTATTTATTATTTTATAACAAAAGAAGAAAAGTTTTATTATATTGAACATTTTTTTTATAAATACTCCAATACACTAGTAGTATTTAAAAGAAAATCTTCTCATCTAGAGATCTCGTAGGTATCACTACTCGAGTACCTTTGAATCTCATCGTCGAATAAAAAATTTTTTTTCTTTTTTTTATTATTTTAAAAGATTTATTTTAAAGTTAATATAATTATAAAAATTTTTATCATATATTTTATTTTTTATTTTTTATTAATTAATATTATAAAATAATAAAAATTTATTTTGGTAAATTTAAACATTTTTACATGCATAAGTATTAATAATAATAATTAAAATAACAAAAATAATATGTATAAAATTCAAAAAAATTCAAAAAAAAAAATTTTTTTACCTGAACTGGACCGGTTAACGGTCCAGTCAACGCGTGGTTCGGTCCGACAGTTTGATTCCAGTTTGGTCAGACATGTTAGAGGCTGATGAAGGAAGCAGGTCGCGGGTTGGGTGCACAGACCTCGGGTTAGGTTACTGGTTGATACGCGGATCTTGAGTGCTTAAAATGACATTGTTTTGGCTATTAACAGCTTATATAAAAGCCTAATTTTTTTTTTGTTTCAGTCATTTCTCTCCTCTCTTCAGAAAAAAATACCTCTATTTTCTTTTTGTTCAACCAAACATGGGTGGTCAGTTGGATGCCGTTGCTGCTGCCATCACTGTCATTGCCGATCGTTGGCCGCCGTTGCTGGTGATCGAAAAAAACCAAAATCACCTAAAATGTTCTCCTCAACCCCTTAAACACAAATCCAGCCTCCTTTTCACCAAAAAAAGTCTTAAATTCTCCATATCTACTCTTGAAGTTTTGGTCAAACACTCTTTTTTTAATTCTCTTTTTTTTAAACTGACTTTATTTTTTTTCTTTGTGCAGGAAACTCTCAGTGCTAGGTTCCTTCTTGCGGGAAGGACTGTGTTGAATTTTTTTATTTTTTTATTTTTTAGGCAGAAAGCTCTTTTTTTTGTAGGGTCTTTCATTCTTTGTTCTGCCAGGAGCTCTATTTATAGAGCCCTAGCAGTGCCCTGTGCCTGAGGGAGTGGCAAAGGGCTAGGTTTGGGGGTGCAAGCATGAGCCCTATGCCTCTTTTATTTTTTTTTGGTGATATCCGACAATGGTAGGGCTAGGAGCCAACGAGATGGGTGATCAAAGTATGGGTGGTAGGGTAAGGTGGCAGTGGTGCCGTGGAAGGCATGGTGGTAGTGGTGCTGGGGAAGGCATCATTGCCATCCCCCTCTCTCTTTTTTTATTTTTTTCTGTTCTATTTTTTTTGGTATTTTGTATTTTTTGGTATTTTATATTTTGGTTTTTTTTTATATTTTATATTTTTGTTTAATTTTTATTATTATATTTAATAATATTATTATCTCATTTATTATTTAATAAAAATAGTAAATTTGATCAAGGTCGGACAAATTTAATGTCTACAATTATGTTCCTTTTCTCTTTTGCTTACAGGAATTAGCTTCATTTATAAAGCTTTTTGAGCCTTCAAATCCCAAATAATCTAGGATTCAAGAAGACTTTCATGCCCCCTTAATTCGTGCTGCAAAATTAGGTTTGTGGGAAAAGAAAACACAACCACTCTAGTAGCTTGATTTCAGCTATCAGAGTTGAAATCAATTTTTATTTTTTTTACTTTTTTTCTTTTTTTATTAATTTTTTTGGAACAAAATAGGTGTCTACAAGAAATATTTGAAGCCTAGCCATAATCCTCTTGCATTTTCCATTAAACATGGTCACTAACTATACAAAATTATGAGATAAAAAAAATTTAAAGATTTCACCCATATTATCATTTTTTTAGTCACCATCTTATTATTATTGGTTCCAAGCTGTGTTGTTTAGTAGCGAAGATAAACAGCCAAATAATTAACGTTAAACTAATTAAAAAATCCATGAATTTTATTCTACATTTTATTTTATCCAAATAAAAATTTAATATTTATTTTGCATCTAAATAAACCCTTAAATTTTAATTTGTATTAAAATAAACTTTTAATTTTTTAATTTGTACTTAAATAAACCTTTAATATAAATCAATTTTTGTTTGAAATAAAAACTTATTTTGATACAAATTAAAGAATAAAAACTTATTTGAATACAATAAAAATATAGACTTATTTAAAAAAAAGTATAATAATTCAAGAATTTTTTATTTATTTTAGTCTAATTACATTTTATCAACCAACTGATAATTTCAAAATCTTATACCTTTTTTCAAATTAAAATCTATTTGTTTATCAAAACATGCTTCGTTATGGCCTAAAGGAAAGTTACTCTTTTAATCTTAGACCTTTTACAAAAAATGGGACAATTATTGAATTTTTTTACTGTATTACTCTATTTTAAAAAGGTCTGATCATCGGTTCATACATTTTTCATAGATGTAGAAAAAACTTACTTATAGTGACGATTATTGACATTTAATTTCAAAAAGATCATATTAATATTTTATAATAACAATTTTTTTTTGTTCATTAGACAAACATTGGTGATAAAGACTAGGCTAAAAAAAATAAAGTAATAAAATTACAAAAAATTTATATTTGATATATTATCATTATATAAATTTTATATATTGTCAATGAATTATATGATATTAATCTATTATTGAGAATTTTATTTAAAAAATTAAGTTTTGTGTATTTGTCTTAAGAGCCAATAAAAATTCATATTTGATCCTTAATATAGTAATATCATTTAATTCACTAATGGTATATAAAATTTATAAATTGATAATGTATTAAATGTAAACTCAATTAATAATTATACTATACGATATGACATTTAAGTTTTTTTAAATAATATGATTAATAGTATTTTAAGTTTTATCTAAACCTAATTTTGTATTTCTCAAATAATATTTAAAATATATTTTTTTACATCATTTAAATGTATTCAAAATTTTATTTTTGAAATACTTTCTACAAATATCAAGCTTTAATTGACAAATAAAAAAATCAACATTTAGATTAACCCTTATAGATAAATCTTTAATTTTTTCAGTATTTAGTCTTGAACTTATGTAATTAAGTCTCAGTTTCTTCATCTTTTTCAGTTGTCTTTGGACTTTTTTTTCTATTTGTAGCACAAATTAAGCATAAACCCAAAGCTTCAATAACCAAAAAACAATATGGAATATGTCCTGCCCTTGAATATCATAGACAAATTGCCACATTTTTCTCATCTTTTTCCTCTCAATAAACAAATAATTTAGAAGAGTAAGCTAGAATGAAATTTTATGTTTTGCTATGCAACCAACAAATATTCAGATGAGCAGTTTTGGAAAACTTAATTGCAAATTTCAGAAATCTGATGTGTTTTATTTTCATTCTTTGTCTGTTTTTTATTTGGCTATTTATCATGTCGGGAGAACTTTATTTTGATCTTGCAATTAAAGTATAGTATAATTTTGGGTATCCACTTTACTGTATCGTTCTATTTTTTCTGAATAGCTGTCATTTTGGTAAATATATTGTCTATTTTCAATTGTAGCAACAGAGATATGGCTGTATCATGTTGCCTAAAATGTCACCCCTAATATTTCTGTAAACCATCGATTAAAAATTGGCGTAAGTCTGCCCAAAGCTTAAGCTATTTTTATCAATTATTAATTAACAATGCTCTTTTTAGCAGAGATGTTTTGGGTTGATATACTTACATTTGCTTCATCTGACAATTACAATATCTAACTGTGCAGAGAAGCAGGCTGTGGTGTAGGCTCTGCATTAAGTATCTAAACCAGATTGAACCCTAGAACCAGAGACCCAAGCCGGATTTGTTTTTGTCTGGCATTTGAGAACTTTAGTAAGGAAGTCAACAAGAAATTTATATTTTATCTGTCATTTCTACCATTATTTATTCTAATGTAAAAATAATTCTTGGATTAACTTCGCTCTATAACATTTCTTCAACCACTTTTCTCCTTATGGATTGCAGTTTGTTCCATAATAAGGTGGCTCTACTCTCTGGTGAACTAATACTGGTTCCTCAAGATATCACTGTGAGACGTATCCTCCTTGAGGTATGCTTCTCAGTTAGACTTCCTTACCATTTCTTAGTGGATCAGAGTCCGTGAGACCTTGCAGATGCAGTTTACCAGGAACTCTCCATCAATTTGTATGAGATGTGGAGTAAATTCAATAATTTTACTTTCCTTCCATTCACTGAAGATAGCTTAAGCCAAATGTTTTTACTAAAATAAGTAGTGATTCACGGAAGCTAATTGGTGCTCATCACTGAAATAGATGTCATATAAGTTATACATCTTGTAATTGCAGATGAAATTATGTACCTGGACTTCATTTAGGCCACATTTTGTGCTGTAGAGTTTTTCTCTCATCCCTTAAGGTTCCTTGGGGTACTAACTGGGTTTCTAGCTTTATAGTGTGGGTGATCTTGTTGGTCCTGTTTCAAGCCTTGGACCTTTCACTTGCTATAGAAGGTCCGTGAGGGGTTGAATTGCCAATCTAATATAAGTCATATTGACAACAACACAATTTCTTTGCTATCTCATTTTTATGATTGAATGTGATATTATCTGTTCCTTAATCATCCAAAATTTGTTTCTCTTAAACTAAAAAGACTCATTAAATCAATGGCTGGTTGAGTCGCAAAGTTCAATCTTAGAGTGCTGTCGCAGCTCAACTAAGAATTGCTTTCTCCTGGACATGATTGGCCACACCGTGCTAACTTTTCTCAAAGAGTACAGAGATTCAGCATCATTACTGATTATTGCTGATGGCCTTCGAGTTAAGTTCTTGTTGAAGGCTTTCTTCAAAGTTAATTAACAAATTTGTGATAACATGTTGTTTAATGATAGTTTGGATTGTTTACTTTAGCAGTTGAAACTAGTTTTCTGAGAATTTATCAAGAAAATTTGGATTCTTGTCAAACTTGACAATTTCTGGACAATTAGGTTGTTTAGTTGGTGAGTGTTTCTTAGTACAGATACTAATTTCTTTCTTGTTTTGGCTTGGTGATATTTTCTTCTATGAATTACCCTCTAATGTGTTGGATAAAGCAATGCATGGCTCTTTCCATTTGTGTTTTGTATAAATGCAGCAATATTTCCTTTGGATATGATTAGGCGATGCAAACAGTTGGAGCGAGCTGGCGGAGGAGCCCTCATTTACACAACAGGGCTTTTCGGCACATCTTCCAGACTGAAGGCATTCGAGGTTTGGATAGAGGGCTTTTCGGCACATTTAGGCACATGACCTATTAAACATTGAAGATGCTTTTAGCAGATATTACCACAAAATTATAGTTATGTTTGATCTGCAACTGAAGTGATGGGTTAGCTAATTTTGGTTATGTGATAGCACATCACAACAAATTTAACTTTCACAGTTCTTCTTGCAGTGGCAAATTTTGTGATGCTGCAGTGAGAAATATATATTTCCATGTAAATAGATGGAGGGTGACTTACATTTGATACCAACTGTGATCATCTTTGAATATGCTTTTCCCAGGTGCAAGCTTTTAGGTAATTGCGTTAATCACTGGCATGTATCAATTTTAAGTACTTTACCTTCTTATACAGAAGTGACTTTTCATGAGTATTGAGTACTTGTCTTTTGCAATTTTATCATCACCGATTTTTGAAATTGCAGTTGCTGCTTTGTTCTCTGTACTTGGGATTGGTTTGAGCTGGCTTTCCTGATTTGAAAGACTGATCAGGAAGGCCAACAATTGTGAGGTCTGTCGGTACTTGGTAGAGTGGTCTTTTGGTAAAGTGTTAAATTTTTAGTTTCAATTATTATAAATTAAATTTTGACAATTTTAAATATATAAATAAATAAATAAATAATATATATATATATATATATATAAACCTTTTTAGGAAGACATCTAGGCCTTCCTTTTTTCTTATTTTCGTTTCTTTTAGTTACTTGTTGATGCACAAATTGTAGTAAAGCAGCATTCATTCTTTTTGGGCTGATGGTATTAACAAATCAAAATTGCATCAGTAAATGTGATATTCTTTTTCAAGAATTCAAATAACAGTTTAAAAGCGGAATGGCGGCCGCAAAATAGCGGTAGCGTCATCACCCGCCACCGCTATTGGGTAAAACATGGTTGTGAAATTCATTCACAACAAAAACGGAATGTAATAGCCGCAAATAACGGCTTAACGGAGAATAGCGGCAATAACGGGCCGTTATTGCCGCTATTCCATTTTCCTACAAGGATCTAATAGTTCGAGAAAAAAAAAATTCAAGTTTCAACCATGAGCATTTCGACACCCAAATTCAAATCAGCATCAAATTTTCAATCAACATTCAAGATCAAATAAGGTAAGAAAAGAAAGTTAAATTACCTTTTTTTTTGTAAAATTTTTGTAAAATGATCTGTTGTGAGAGTTTGAGACTTGAGAGAGACGAACGAGGTGTACTGGGTAAGTGATAATGATGAAAAGATGCGAGAGAAAATGAGAGATAAAAAAAAAAAAAAAAGAAAGAAGAAGAAATTTCTGAAAAATAAAGCTTTAGACACGCGAAAAAGATGAACAGAAGCTGGTTCTAAATGGTTCTGCTGTCCTGCTACAATTAAACATTTGAGGGGCATTAAGGCAAGAACGTGAGGAGGGATTGGGTGTGGGAGTTTAATTTTTTATTTAATTTTGTAATTAATTTTTGAATTTTTTTAGATAAAATTTAATTAGAGGTTTTAAAAATTTATAATTAAAAAAATAAGAGATTAATAATTTAATATAATATATATAGATTTTAGGTGAAAAATTTTGATAAATTTTTTTGTATAAGTTAGATGAAAAATAATTAAAATTAAATATTATATTTTGATTGTGTTATATATTAATTTATAATTTTGTATTTGAATTTTAATTTTTTTTTGTTGTTTTGATATTTTATTGTTGTCAATTTTATTAAAATATAAGTTTGAAAATTTTTAATTTTTGAAATTTTTTTAGATAAAATCTAATTAGAGAGATTGAAGGTTTATAATTAAAAAATATTAAGGGATTAATAATTTAATATAATATATATAGAGATTTTAGATGAAAATTTTTGATAAATTTTTTTGTATAAGTTAGACAAAAATTAATTAAAATTAAATATTATATTTTGATTGTGTTATATATTAATTTATAATTTTTATATGAAATTTAATAAATTTTTTTGTGAATAAACCAAATATGAATGCTTTTTATAATCTAAATAAAATTATGAATAATTTTTTTAAAAAATAAAAAACATAGTGTCATAAACTATTTTTAAAATCATTGAATAAGAGTTTTTATAATTATAATTATAATTATTACATTTTATATAAATTATGCAAAAAAAAAAATTCACGACCGCGATGATCGTAGTGACCGCAATGATCTTCATTATATCTGAAAACGTGATAAACGTGACGCGACCGAAAACGTGATCGCGACCGAAAACGTGATCGCGACCGCTATTTAAATCCCTATTTCTTTCCATATTCTAACAAATCTCATTGCAAGCATGGTCCAAGTTTTTTGTTTCTGAAGACATCTTGATTCATTGTGGATTTGGGAGTCAAACAAAGCACCCTAAAGTTCTTCCGACATCTTCTATTATTTTGTTTGAAGAATTTTGAAGAAAATAAGTATGCAACTTAAATACAGCGTGGATTTTGCTAATATTACCAGTTACTCTGCAATTTTCTTTTCCAAGAAAGTTCAGAAGCATTTTTGCTACTGATCTTTATGTTATCGAGCAAGAAAATTTCCATCAATCAAGAATTACTTTTACCCTTCTGCTGTTCCATCTTATCAGTCTACAAGCAGTGATGTTTATTAGTGAAGAGAAACAGTCAAACAAAGTCAGTAATAAACAAGAAAAAGGTCTTTAAAAAGAAATAAAATTCAAAAAATAAAACCATCAGTAGCTTGCCATTAACATGGATAATCTTCATATACTGCACATTTAAAATCAATAAACAGCCAGTTCATTAAAGCTCATAGCAATTCATTTCCAAAAAGCACTTGACCATCAAAATCAACTATCAAGGAAAAAAGAAACATATCACACTTTGAAACAATTAAAAATGTAAATCGAAGTGACCCCAGCCTCTTCTTGCTTTTATTGGCACGATTGCTTTTCATGATCAAACAAAGCATCCAACTTTGCCTCATGTTAGTGCCTATCTTATTATACCTACATTAAGATGAAAATGGCATATATCATCATCTCTTATGGAAAGGAAATGATAAATATGAATATTTATGTTCCCAAATAAAAAAATGAAAAAGTTTTATTTTATAAAAAAGCAGATAACTCTCCTGCAAAATTGGAGTTTTCAGTTGTTTCTCTTTGTCAAATATCTTGATGTAAGGTATGTGGCTGACTTTAAACAAATCCTCTCATTCTCTCCCGTCTATCACTTGAATCCTTTCTACTAAAGACCCATTCATCTCCATTAATACCATTTCTTGGAGAGCAGTAATATACCTAAACCCTTCTGGAATCATCCTCAAATTATCTAAATGAAACAATGATAAACTTCGGAGATATGGCATTGCGCCTTCTTCTATCTCACACTCTTCTAATTCTGATAAACCTAGAATTTCAGGAAAATCAAGTTGAAGAAACCCATTGGCAGGGCAAATTAATTTGGTCCCCATGTATGCATCCCACCGTAAGCAGAAAGTCCTCAAATGAGGTAGCTTTTCCAAAACAACCATTGGATCTTGCTTCACCTCAGATTCCCACAAAGTTAACTTGATAATGTTTACTGGAACCAATTTCAAACATGATGCCTCGATTGGGGATCTTATTCTATTTTTCTTTCTAAGCGTAGATTGTGTTAGGAATATTGACTCAAATCCCATAAGAGATTTGTTTGAGATTTGTTAGATATTGCTTGATGGACAAGAAGACTTATAAAAAAGGAATACTAAAAGAAAGAGATTTTTAATAGGTAAGTTTGACTTGCAAGAGAAAAATTCTAAGGGGAAATGAATTCTTAATAGGTAAGTTTGACTTACAAGAGAAGAATTCTAAGAGGAAAGGGGTTCTTAATAGGCAAGTTTGTATGGTTATAAATAGGTGAAGTCTCTACAAGGTTTGATATGAGAAAAAGATGTAAGAGAGTTGTAGGGTTTTATGGGATAGACAGCCTATAGGAGTATTGGGGCTTTACGTCTTATATGTGTGTATGTTTGTTTATGAGTAGACTAGAGAAGACTGAGAGGGTCTACATAGGTATAATGTATGGGAGCATCTGGGTATGTATTTGGTTATGTTGAAAAGATGCACAAGGGTTTGGGTTTGTGTTTGTTTGGGTTGATAATACTTCATAGGACTAGAAGAGATTGAGATTGTCTTATGAGTATTGATTGTTGAGTGAGATTGATGATTTGATGTAAGTTTGTAATTCTATACAACTAGTGGATCTTGTTTCTCATCCGTGGATGTAGGTCAATTGGATCAAACTTTGTTAAATTATTGTCTCTCATGTGTTTGATTTATTATTTGATTTTGTTTCCGCTGGTGTGATTGGATTAGAAGCTTTTAGCCCAACAAATGGTATCAGAGCTGTGGTGTTTTCCAACAAATGGTATCAGAGCTGTGGTGTTCTCCAATATGTGGTATCAGAGTTGAAGGTTCGAAACGTGAGAAAAGTTAAAGATTCAAGATGTGGAAAGAGTCAAATGTTCGAGATGTGGGAAGAGCTAAAGGTTTAAGATGTGAAAAGTGTATGGTTTGAGATATGGAAAAAAGCAAGTCCAGAAGAGCTCGATTCAAGAGAAGAGTTCGAGTTTAAGTTTTGAAGATTAAGGATTGGTTTGTATGAAGCGTGAAGACACAAAAGAAGAGAAGATGATTGTGAGACTTCCATTATACGTGGAGCTAAACATGTCTAGCATGAAGATAAATGATTGATAGAATTTGAGTCAAGGTGGAGATTGTTTGGAATATTGACTCAAATCCCATAAAAGATTTGTTTGAGATTTGTTAGATATTGCTTAATGGACAAGAAAACTTGCAAAAGAAGAATTCTAAAAGAAAGAGATTCTTAATAGGTAAGTTTGACTTGCAAGAGAAGAATTCTAAGGGGAAATGAATTCTTAATAGGTAAGTTTGACTTACAAGAGAAAAATTTTGAGCGGAAAGGGGTTCTTAATGGGCAAGTTTGTATGGTTATAAATAGGTGAAGTCTCTACAAGGTTTGGTATGAGAAAAAGATGTAAGAGATTTGTAAGATTTTATGGGATAAACACCCCATAGGAGTATTGGGGCTCTACGTCTTATGGGTGTGTATGTTTGTTTGTGAGTGGACTAGAGGAGATTGAGAGGGTCCACATAGGTATGATGTGTGGGAGTATATGGGTATGTATTTGGTTATGTTGAAAAGATGCACAAGGGTTTGGGTTTATGTTTGTTTGGGTTGAGAATACTCCATAGGACTAGAAGAGATTGAAAGTGTCTTATGAGTATTGATTATTGAGTGAGATTGATGATTTGATGTAAGTTTGTAATTTTCTACAACTAGTGGATCTTGTTTCTCACCCGTGGATGTAGGTCAGTTGGATCGAACCACGTTAAATTGTTATCTCTTGTGTGTTTGATTTATTATTTGATTTTACTTCCATTGGTATGATTGGATTGGAGGCTTTTAGCCTAACAGATTGGAGAGGTGATGAAACTGAGAAAGGGGTTCCAAGTTTGGAAATGATTTGCTTGGATCCCATAATAAGCTCATGCCCAATGACCGAAGGCAGTTTAATTCAACCAGTGCTTTTAGGATATGCTCAACATTTTTTTATCTCCTCAAATATATTCCTACACGCTGAATATTAGCCAAACCTAACACTCCATTATTTTCAATTAAATTCTCAACCCCAATGTACTTTAAAGTTTCAATATTTTTTGAAGTAATCCTTGGTGGCATCCATAATTCAAGTTGCAAACGAGGATTCCCCTCATAACCAAGTAATAAAACATGCCTTAAACGTTCCATATTGAATAAAACTTTAGGATTTATTGTTAATGCATTACTTTGGACATGCAAAGTGTGCAAACTCTTCAACTTCCTAATAGATTATGGCAAGATGATTCTTCCCTCACATTTTAACCCCAAATATCTCAAATGATGTAGATTACCAATTTCGCTTGCTACTTCCCATTTATTAACATCTCTCTTCACAACTTTTAAGACTCTTAAAAATTTGAAGTTCTTGCATTTTGAAATGTGAAATTCTATCGATTTTTCATCTTGAAAAAGCAACAGAGAACATAATTTTGGATGTTCTTCTTCTCTCTCCAAACAAACATACCTTTTGCTAGGATGAAAATCAATTTGTCATAACATAGTTGCCGATAATGATGGAGGCTGAATAATTTCCAAGAAATTCTCCTCTCAAGCTTTGGTCACACACAAGTCCCTCAAGAGATCATGTATGTGACATGTTTTCACACCTATTCCTGTATAATCCCTCTCGTCAACTTGAACCAAACGTCTATTTATTAGCTTTTCTAGGAATTCTTCAATAATATCCTTCATCAACATTCTTTCGTTTTTTGGATATAGTGAAATGAAACCTTCAGCAATCCATAATCAAATGAGTTCCTTCTTTGGGATATCCTAATCTTCTGGATAATGGCTAAGATATAAGAAACATGGTTTTAAATAATAAGGCAAATCGTTGTAGCTTAAAACCAAAATTCCATTCACTGCACCATACTGATGGTCTTATTGTTAGACCTTGTTTAAGTGGGTATGGATGTTTTTTTAAACCATGATCTCCCACTGAGCCCATGACTTTTTAGTTGCTAGCAAGCCTCCCAAGACAATAATTGCCAGAGGTACCCTCTATATTTTTTCACCATCTCTTTTCCTAGCATCTCAAAGTCTCTTAAACAAGCATCAGACTCAGTTGTATTTCCAGGGAATGCTTTACTCTTGAAAAGCTTCCAACTTTCATCATTTGTAAGAAGTGAAAGCTCTATTGGTGAGTTGCAAGGATCTGCAAGTAATGCCACTTCCTTCTTTTGTGTTGTGAATAAAATTTTGCTTCCTTTTTTCCCTCGTGGAAAAGTAGGTTTAAGACAATTCCAATCTTTACTGCTCCAAATATCATCAAGGACTACTAAATACCGTTTTTCTCTCAAGACATCATAAAGTCTTTTTTTCAACTCATCCTCTGTTAGTTTATCAATTAGCTTTCTTTCTTCTTTTGAAGAATGAACTTTTATAAGGACACCATGTAAAACTTCTTTTGGCATACATTTTTGAGAAATAAAAGCCTAAGCAAAACAATCAAAATGTCGTCTCACATCAATGTGCTTGTATACTTTTTTTGCAAGAGTGCTTTTACGTATGCCCCCCATTTCGACAAAAGAAACAATGACTTGAGGCCTATCATCTTCTGTCATCAACTAAGCCAAAACATCCCTTGTCATGCCCTTCAAGCTAACAACATTCTCTTCCTTAACATGTGGATAAGTTGTTCTCGAGCAGTACTGTAGCATTTTAAAATTAGAGCTAGATCTCTCTCCTTCAGTGATATGATTGTAAGCTGGAAGACTCTTGGAAATGTCTTCAAGTTTAGTCAGCATTCCTTTGACCTACACCCCATTATTATGCAAACGAAATGGCTTAGTGACAGTGGCAGCGAATCTCTCCATGATTCCCTGAGAGCCTCTTTCATGTGCAACTTCAAGAATGTAAAAGTTTATAACATCTTCTGCTTCATAAGTAATATCTCTGATTTGTCTCACCAAAGTGTAATGAAGCTTGGTTTGCTTTTGCTCATAGTCTACATCTTTTAAGAAACTATTCATCCGTTCTAGTTCAGCCTTTAAGTGCTCCACTTCCTCACGAGCTCCACCCTATAGGTAAATTGCTTCATGAATGAGTAAATTTGAGATCTTTTCAATAGTTAAGGACATAATAACCTTACCATTTCTCTTGCTGATCGAAAACAGAGTTCAAATTATTAGAAAAATGGGTCCCGCACTATGTAACTGAGTTTGGACTAATCAAAGATCATAGGCTTTGATCTTTCTTTTTACACAGAGCCCTAACTACTTAATAAAAAGAGGTAGGGTTGTTTTAAGGTGAAAAGAAGGTGGTGCCGCAAGCCAAGGAAATAAAAGGAAAAAAAAAGCCAAAAAATAGAGAGAAAGGAATAAGGGAGAGTTAGTTGAATAGAAGTCGATTCGTAGTCCAATTGACCTGAAATTTTGTTAGCAGGTTTATAATTTAGAGTTCTACATTTTGAACAGGAAAGATCGAGTTTGAAACTCTTTAGGAACGAACCCAGGGTATATTTGTTGAGTCACCTATTTAGTGAAATTTCTCTAATTGTTGTTGATTAGCTTTAGTTTTAACTAGAGAAGAACTTTGTTTATCCATTATTTGATAGTGAAGATTTTTTTCTGGTGGTTCATGGTTTTTTCTTTTACATTGAAAGGTTTTTCATGTAAATCTTGGTGTACTTTATTTTTCTTACGTTGTTGATTATTGATTATTGTTTATTACTATGAGTTTTTTACGATGTATTGCTTCTACGTTGTTGTATTTATTGCTTTGAGCCTGACAAGTGGTATTAGAATGAGGGTTTTTAGATATCAATATAAAAGTAGCCCAAGACATAAGTAAATTCTGTTTGAGATCATAAAAGGTGATATAGATTTCGTGATAAAATTGATAGTATCAAATTACTCAATTTAGAAGCCTATGTTGGAAGATCATTTATACTGCAAAGAGTTGCATAAACCAATATTAGATGATTCAGCTAAACTGATAGATATAAAAGATAAAAACTGAAAGAAATTAGGCAAAAAGATACTAATTACAATAAGAAAATGAGTTGATATCAATGTGCTCCATCATGTAGAATAGGAGATAAATGCCCACACTTTTTGGGAATGATTGGCAATATTGTATGAGAGAAAAATGGTATGAATTATGTTATGCTTGTTAAAAGCTTGCAACTCTACAATACAAGGATGGACGATCGATTACAGAACACATGAGTGATTTTCAAGATATATTTAATCAAATGACTACTATGGAGCTTAAGATGGATGATGAAGTAAAGGCATTGTTTCTTTTGAGTTTATTGCTAGACAACTGAAATACTCTAGTTGTGACTATTTTTAATTCAGCTCTCGATTACAAAGTGACTTTGAAGATGGTAAAGGATAATATGCTTAATGAAAAAGCAAGGTGAAAAGATTTAAACATTGAAAATCAAGCTCTACTCATAAAAACAAGGGCAGAAACATTGACAGAGGTTAGAACTCAAAAGGCCTTAGTAAGTTCAAACATAGATCCAAGTCCAGAGATAAAATGAAGTGTTTCCATTATGGTAAAGCAAGTCATATAAAGTGATACTATAAAATCTAAAAGTAAGAGCTAAAAGATGAGAAAGACAAGAGTTCAAATAATGGTAAGGTTGTAGAAGTGAATTCAGATAGTGAAACAGTTACTTTAATTTGTACACATGGTGATTGTAATCATGTTAGTGATCTTGACATTAAGTGGATAGTTGACATAAGAGCAGCATATCATTATGTTCCTAAAAAAGAGTTGTTTACAATTTACAAGGTAGGAGACTTTGGTTGCACCAAAATGAGAAATAAGAGTGTGTTACAGATTGTTAAGATTAATGATACTATAGTACAACTAGTACAGGCTACATGTTAACTTTGAAGGCTGTCAGACACATTCCTGATATGAGAATGAACTTACTTGCTATTAATGTTTTCGATAAGAAAAAATATAAGAATTGACAAAAGAATAGGTAGTGAAAGTTTTTGAAAGGATCTATGGTAGTTGCAAGAGGAAAACTATGTTGCATAATATACAAGACATGGATGCAATTAAACGGCAACCAGATAAATGCCATTGAAGATAATACTTTAGCAAACTTGTGACATAAGAGGTTGGAACACATGAGCTAGAAAGGGTTACAGGTTTTGGTAAGGCATTCTCTTATTTCTTTGACTAAAAGTATGTCTCTTGATTTATATGATGATTATTTATTTGGTAAGCATCGTAGAGTTTCTTTTCGTAAGAGTTCTCAGAGAAAAGAAAATAGATTAAAATTGATTTGTTTTGATGTATGTATACCTATTAAGGTTAAGTCATTAGATAGTAGCAAGTATTTTGTTACTTTTATTGATGATGCTTTACATAAGACTTTGGTGTATATGTTGAAAAACAAAAGCCAAGTATTACAGTATTTTTAAAAAGTTTTATGCCATGATGAAAAAGATGACAGAGTTGCCTTTGAAGTGTATTCGAATTGATAATAGCGAGAACTGCATATCTAAAAACTTTGAAGAATATTGTTTAAAACATGGGATCAGGCATGAGATGATAGAACCTGAAACACTTTAGCATATGGTGTAGCTGGAAGAATGAATGCACCATTATGAAAAAAGTCAGATGCATGTTAAAGATGGTAAAATTACCAAAGCCATTTTAGGGTGAAGCAGTCAATATAGCTTGTTATTTGCTTAACAAATCACCATCAGTTCTATTGAGCTTTAACATTCTAGAAAGAGTGTGGATAGAAAAAGATGTTTCATACTGTCACTTGAAAGTTTTTGGATGTAAAACATTCATGTATGTACCAAAAGAGTAGAGGTCAAAGCTTGATAGTAAAGCCATACAATATGTGTTTGTAGGAATGTAGCTACAAGTTATGGGATCCAGTGAAGAAAAAGACAGTCAGAAACATATATATGGTCTTTCATAAGAAAAAAATCATAGCAAACTTCAAAAAAAATAAGAAGACTACACAGGTTACTATTGAGTGTAATGTTTTAACATCGATAGGAGTTCCATAAAAAAGAGCCATAGATGGTGAAAATGAGAAAAAAATAGAATTTAGGGATATAAATGAGACAGCCACAATTAGTGATGAGCCAAACGCAATCAATTTTGAGCAAGGAGAACAATCTTTTCTATCTAAAAGTGTTGAGTAAGGAAAGCTACCTTTAGTATTATGTGGTGAAGAGTTTTAGCCTAAAAGATCTACTACAGAGCACAAGCTATCTACTAGATCTCCAAGTTCATATTTTATTTTAGTTATCAGTGATGAGGAGCTAGAGAGCTTCTAAGATATGTAGGTTACTCTAGATAGAGAGCACTGGTTAAAAATAATGAAAAAGAGATTGAGTCATTGCAAAAAAATGTACTTATGACTTGTTAAACTTTTGAAATGAGGGAGGCCATTAAAAAATAAATAAGTGTTCAAGTTGAAAAAAGATGTGACAAGCCAGTGAGGTATAAGCTTGATTGGTGGTGAAAGGTATTTCTCAAAAATCAGGCATCAATTTTGATGCGATCTTCTCTCCAGTTGTGAATATGAGTTTCATTCGAGTAGTACTAGGATTAGCAACTAGTTTAAATCGTGAGCTTAAGTAACTTGATGTTAAAACTATATTCTTGCATGGTGACTTACAAAAAGACATCCATATGAATCAGCCTAAGGGTTTTAAAATGAAAGGGAAAGAGCACTTAGTTTACAAACTGAAGAAAAACTTGTATGGCTTGAAACAAGCTCTGCGACAGTGATACAAAAAGTTTGATTCTTTTATGGTGAGTTACAACTATAAAAGAATGGCAACGGATCCTTGTGTATATGTTAGAAAATTCTTTGATCGTAACTCATTATTCTCTTATTATATGTTGATGATATGTTGATTGTAGGACAAGATGTTGGTATAGTTCACAGGTTGAAAGAATAATTATCTAAGTCCCTTGACATGAAGGATTTAGGTCCAACAAAGCAAATTCTCAGTATTGTCGCAACGATTTTGGGACGGCTAGACGTAAAGTATTTTAAAATCGAAAAAAATAAAAGGGGAGTCACCACCAATCTTTGTTAGAGTGTGATTGGCCACTCAAAAGTTTATCTTTTTAATAAAACTATAAAACGGGTTTAAAGTTTATCAAAAAAAAATTTTTGATCTAGGAAAACTAGGTTGGGTCCGGGAGTCAGTTAAGTGTGGGAAAGGATTAGCACCCTACAACGCTCATAAATTGGTACCATTTAGTTATGAGGTATTTTCAATGTTAGATAAAAATGATTTCAACTTGAAATTTAACATTAATTCCCTTTATTTTTTAAAAATAATTTTTGCAAAAATTCTTTATTTAGAAACATTGAGGAAATCTTTAAGTTAAAGAATTATCTTAAAATTCTCCAACATCTAGGTATAATTTAAGATAACTCTTTTCGCTTAAGATTTAACACAATATTCCTTAAAATGAAAATAACATTCTTAGTGAAAGATAATTAACGGTGACTCTCCAACATCTAGGTAGAGTATTGAGACTTATTTCATTCGGAATGTTATTTTTATTTTATTTTATAATATCAAAATTTTAAAAGTAAGTAAAAAACATTTTATGCAAAAAAAGTAAATGATGATACTATCAAGTAGCAAACAAATATGCGAAATGAGTGCAAATAATAATAAATAAATGCCTTTAAGCTGATTTGTGTTATGTATAAGGATGAAATGCAAATTTGAAGTTGAATTCTTAATATAATGAGACGACCTTGACTCTTAAACATCTAGGCAGAGCTTATGTGCGACTGTTTATATTTAAGATCCCATTTTATTAATATTTCTTTTTATTTATTGATTTTAATCCCATTGTTAAAGTGAATTAAAGGCCCCCCTGAAAAACTTAATGGAATAGAGATTCTTAAATACCTCATCGTCTAGACGACATTCGAGAATAAATTACTCCACTTGAGATTTTTGTACATATCTTTAAAGTTTTGGAATGGTTTTGAATTTGGGTATGGGTCGAGGTTTTAAAGTTTGAATGATTTTTTGATAATGATTCAAAAATATGTACCAAATTTGGGGTTTTTAGTATTTTGGATTTTAAGGTTTTAGATTTTAGGATTTGGATTTAAGGGTTTGGATTTTAGGGGGTTTTGGATTTTTAGGGTTTTAAAATTTTGGGTTTAGGTTTTGAAAGTTTTGGGGTTTGGATTTTAGGGTTTTGAATTTAAAGGTTGGGATTTTAGGGTTTTGGATTTTTAAGGCTTTGAATTTTAGGATTTGGATTTAAGGGTTTAGATTTTATGGGGTTTTGGATTTTTAGGGTTTTAAAATTTTAGGTTTAAGTTTCGAAAGTTTTGGGGTTTGGATTTTAGGGTTTTGAATTTAAAGGTTTGGATTTTAGGGCTTTGGATTTTTAAGGTTTTGAATTTTAGGTTTGGAGGGTTTAAGGTTTAGATTTTTTAATTTTTATTTTTTGAAATTTTTTTTTTAAAAAGCAAACATCTCTAAAAATCTCCAACATTTAGGCAAACTTTTGAAGCAAGTTCAATTTTTGTTAATTTCAAGAAAATAAAATTTTTTATTATAAATAGTTAATATTAATCTATTTAATACATATTTTTTTAATAATAATTTCTCAACATTTAGGTAGAATTATTATTATTTAAAGCACGGTTGTATTCCCTCCAACATCTAGGCAAGGAAAAGTTTTTATTTTTTATTCTACCATTTTATACATATTTTATTATTATTTATTTAATACTTGGATTATTAAAAAAAATTAAAAATTTTAAAACATTATTATTATTGTTATTGTCATTTAATCATTGTTATTGTTGATTATTACTATAAAATAAAAAAATATTTATCTTAATAAACTCTAAAACTTTTAAAGCATTCATAAATAACAATAATAATAATGTTAAAAATGATATAAATAAAAATATATAAAAATAACAATAAAAAAAAATTTTTTTAACTGAACCTAACTGGTCAACAATCCGATCAACAGCAGTTTGGCTGGACCAGAAACAGGGGCGGTTCGACAAGTGGTTTGGTTAAACTGATTGAGTAGTAGTTCAATGCATGGTTTAGTTGAACCGGTTCATGGCTGGTTGAGGGAAACGGGTTAGCAGGTCAGACATACAGATCTCAGGTCGGATCTGGGTTAACGTATGGATCTTCTTTGGCTTAAACGACGTCGTTTTGCTTGTTTGCTTCCTATATAAAAGGCTCTTTTTTTTTAGCTCATTTTTCTCATTTTTTAGAAAAAAATTCCCCAGCTCTCCAAAAAACTCTTTGGCTTAGCGAGAATTTGGTGCTGGACCATTGTGCCGGTAACCACATAGGTCACCATCGGTGGTCATCGGTGGCTAGAAAACCTTCAAAAATACCCTAAAGCTTCCCTTCTTTGTCCTCTTTCTAGATTTGACTTTTTTTTGCTCGAAATAGCCTCGATCATCATAGATCAAAGCTTGAATTTTTTTGCCCTCTCTTTTTTTTTTTGAAACAAGACTGATGTGTTTTTTTATGTTTGCAGGTAGCTCGGACCTAAGGTTCCTCTTTACAGAGAGGATTGTTTGTTTTTTGTTTTTGTTTCTGTTTTTCTGTTTGGGTGTTTAGGTATGGGTTTTATGGGATGTTTGGGGTGCTTACATTCTTATGGTTGTAGAGGCCTAGGGATTTTTTTTTTGTAGTAGATAAGTTGAGGTTTTGGGGTGTTTTAGGATGTGTCTGATAGGAGGTTGAAAAGGGAAGAAGCTAGGGGGTTTTTAAAGAGCTTCAAAGAGGGAACAAGTGGTGTTTGGAAGGGTGGCTGTAGAGAGTGGCTGGGGTCGGTTATAGATGGCCGGTCAGGCTGGACAGGGGTTGGCTACAGGATAAGCTGTAGGGTAGGCTGTAAGGGGCAGTAGGTGGCTAGTGCCAGGCATCAACCACCTTGCTTTCTGCCACTTTTTTTTTCTTTTTTTGTATTTTTTTTGTTTAAATTTTTTTTTAGAAAAATATTTATTATTATTATTATTTTATATTATAATTAGTAATTTTAATATAAAAGGCTCAGACAAAATTCGATGTCTATAACTGTTCATCTTTGCCCATTACTAAGAATCAGGAATAGGACAAAGATAAAGATGCCAATTTTATCCGGAAGCAAATCAAAGATTTTTTTAAATTTTTTTCTTTTTTTTAACCACAGTTAAGTGATAAAGAAAATGACTAGGATGACACTACGAGTCAAAAAGTAAAAAAAATTGATTAGGATAATACCGCGAATCGAAATAACGCCCAGAAATCTTAAAGATTATGCTCGGAGATTTTAGAAATCATGCTTGAATGTCTTAAAAATCATGTCCGGAGGTCTTATAGAATCGACTAGGATAACACTGTAAGTCAAAAAATAAGAAATCAATCGAGACAACACTGTAAATCAAAATTATGCCCGAAGGTCTTAGAAATTATGTCTGAAGGTCTTAAAAATAATGTCAAAGATCTTACAAAATCGACTGGGACAACACTGCAAGTCAAAAAATAAAGAATCGATCGGGATAACACCGCAAATTGAAATTATGCCTGGAGGTCTTAAAAATCATGCCCGGAGATCTTAAAAATAATGCTGGAGGTCTTACAGAATTGACTGAGATAACACCATAAGTCAAAAAATAAAAAATCGAGATAACACCACGAATCAAAATTATGTCTGGAGGTCTTAAGGATTATGCCTAAAGGTCTTAAAAATCATGCCCGGAGGTTTTACAGAATCAATTGGAATAACACCGTAAGTCAAAAAATAAAAAATTGATCGAGATGACACCGCCAATTAAATTATGCCCGGAGGTCTTACAAATCTCAAAATCTTTAAATGTCCTCTAATCAGAGGCAATGAAACTTTGAAAATTTGAAAATCTTTTGCCTGGAGGTCTTGGAAGTAATGCCCAAAAGTCTTAAAGATTATGCCTGGAGGTTTTACAAATCTCAAAATTTTTGAATGCTCCTCTAATCAGAGGCAATAAAACTTTAAAAATTTGAAAATCTTTTGCCTGGAGGTCTTGGAAATCGTGTCTAGAGGTCTTACAAATCTCAAAATCTTTGAATGCTCCTCTAATTAGAGGTAATGAAACTTTGAAAATTTGAAAATCTTTTGCCTAGAGCTCTTACAAATCTCAAAATCTTTGAATGCTCCTCCTAATCAGAGGTAATAAAACTTTGAAAATTTAAAAATTTTTTACCCGAAAGTCTTAGAAGTTATGCCCGGAGGTCTTAGAGATTATGCCCAGAGGTCTTACAAATCTCGAAATCTTTGAATGCTTTTTCTAATAAGAGGCAATGAAACTTTGAAAATTTAAAAATCTTTTGCCCGAAGGTCTTGAAAGTTATGCCCGGAGGTTTTACAAATCTCGAAATCTTTGAATGCTCTTCCTAATAAGAGGCAATGAAACTTTGAAAATTTGAAAATCTTTTGCCCGAAGGTCTTGGAAGTTGTGCCTGGAGGTCTTACAAATCTCAAAATCTTTGAATGCTCCTCCTTATTAGAGGCAATGGAACTTTGAAAATTTAAAAATCTTTTTAAACATAGCTTTTGCTTGATTAGAGATTTTTGAGACTCTAAAGGTCTTATCTGAAGAGGTTCCTTCTAAATAGAGGCTTTGAAATCTTGATTGAAATTGGTTTCTCTTAAACAAAGGCTTTGAAATCTTAATTGAAATTAGTTCCTATTAAATAGAGGCTTTGAAGTCTTGATTGAAAACGGTTCCTCTTAAACAGGGACTTTAAAACTTTAAAAACATGCTCTTTTTTCTTTTTTTTTTTGTTTTTAGTACTTACAAAGTTGATAAATGCAATCATGATATAAATGTCTATTCTCATCAAATGATGCTAATGGAAATATCGATGCAAATGTCAATGCCAATGTAAGAATCTAAATGCTTGATGCAAATACATTTGACTTTTTCACAATGCAAATGACAATGTTCTTTCCATGTAGATGCCCCTACAAATATCTTTTCTTAGGATGCAGATGCCATGATGCAAATGCAAATTCTTCTTTTGGTGTGAATACAAATATCTTATACAAGTGCAAATGCGAATATCTTTCTTATGATACAGATGCGAGTGATACAAATGCAAATATCCCTTTTATGATGCATAAGTAAATGACGTAACTATGAATGTCTCTTGTTATATTTTTTATTTGCAAGTCAGACATCTTTCTCACGATGCAAGCAAAGTAAATACAAAGACTTTTGATGCCCTTTTTTTTTTGAAAAATCTCTATTCAAATTTCAATGTTTCATTTTCACGAAAAAAAAAATGATCTCAGTATTATGTACAAAATACTCAAATAATCTCTAAAATTTCAAAAGCGATTAAAAAAATTGCCCCACATAAAGTATCTTTGCAATCAAATGAAAAAGTTAAAACTCATGACTTCTGAATCTCTTAGAAATTGATGACTACTACTTGAAAGGCTTATAGGTGAGGTAATTGATAATTCAATTTTTTTCACTGGTGGCATATCTCATGGAAAGCTCGATGAGGGTTGCAAGGATTTCTCTTGGGCTCACAAAAGAGATAATTTTTTAAAACACTTTTCTTTTATTGAAAACATGATACTTCAATGTGAGTCAAAACTAGCCATTACTTTTCAAACAAGATTTAGGAAGAGGACAAGGTTGGTATTTTTTTTAAATGGAAGGTTTTTAATAGGTATTGGTCTTTCAAAAGGCTTTGCATCAAGATTTTTTATTTTGAATAAAACCTTAGAACTCTGAAATTCATTTTGGGGCCTCAAAAATAACTTTAGCTCTAAACTACTCTATTGGGGTTTTCACCTTAGAGTTATATTTTTCTATCAATGAAGAATTTAACAAGTATATACAAATTCAAGGACATTGCTCTTTAATCCAAGTGTCCACATTTGATCAAAATGGATTTTTCAAGGTGTGTAATATAGGCCGAGATTAAAGGTTTTGAAAGAATGGATAAATAAGCTCAAAATATATTATTCAGGGTAATTAGGCCAATGATCTTAAGGAGCATTATCTGACGTTCTTCCTTTGTTTTTTTTTTTTTTGAAACATTTATCTTTAATTTCAGCAACTTTATTCACCTCCTTCTTTTTTGCCTTGAATTCTCATTTTCAAGGTACACATTTTCTTTTTTTTTTTTCTATTTTTTTTGAATTCTAATTAAAACTTCAGATTCTTATCTCTAAAGTTTCTTTGTTCTTCCTTGGAAATGCCTAACTTTATCTCTAACTGTTCACTCTCTTGAATTCTTGAGATTCCAATTGAATCTTTATTCACTTTTTGCCCCAAACTTTCATCTCTAAAGGGCATGTTAGATGTTTTCAATATTGGATACTTTTCTTGAAGTTGATCTTGAATATATTTGTATTTTACACCCAATGTAAATGATGATCCTTGGCTAGGGTTTATTTTGGAATAAAAAATTTAATAAGCTCAAATGGGTAGCAAATGGATAATTTTTATGTATGAAAAGGATAGAGAAAGATAGTCATTCATCATTTCAAACGTGATCACTTGGTTAGAATGGCAAATCATTGAAAATGTCCTTTTTGTTTTTTTTTATCTTTTTACTTTTTTTTTGCTTTTTTTGTTTTTGTTTTTTTTTTGTGATGCCCTATCTTTATTTTTTCAAGATTCTAATGACAATCAAGTCGTATAGGATCAATCGCATAGTTCAAAAAGACTCTTTAGGCTCCAAAATTTTTTTTGGCATTCTTTGCTGAAAGGAAAGAGAAAAAGTATAAAAGTATGAAATAAATTGTCTTAGGCAGAAATGGATTTTTTTTCTCAATGTGCCTTAAGACATGGAGCAAAGGTTATTTAAGAGAAAAAAAATTCAAGCATTTTTTTGTCTATGGTCATGGTAAAATTTTGACCACATTGAATTACCAATTGAAAATTTGAAAGAGTATCTGATTTTTAAAATTCAAAATGAATTTTTAAAATTAATCTTTTTTGTTCTTTGTCTAAGAAAAGATTATTGGCCATTTAAGGTATGAATTCAAACTCACATTCCTTGAGAAATTATGGTTGGTAAGCTAAATCAATTGAGTGGTTAGGGGCATGAAAGTATTTGAAAAGGTGTGAAGGTATTTGATGAGCTTTTTTCTAATAGTAAACACAATTTCCTTTAAGAATCCTTCCATCTTTATTGTAGAAGAAAACTTCTTTTTCTTTTTTTTCTTTTTTTTTTAAATCTTGAAAGTTACTCATGTGGGACTTTTTATTCAAACAAATGCATAAAGAGAAATCTCATAAAAAAAATTCAAAGCATTCAATTCTTTCAAAATAAGTTAGATAACTCCTAAAGACACAATGCACATGCCATACATACATAGTAAAAAGATTCAAAAAAAATCATCTTATCTTGATTTTCAAAACTCGAGACCTCTCTCTTCATCTCAATACCTCACATTTGACAATTGGATGGAGTCAACTTCCATTGTTCTATCACCTTTGGAGTCAAAATACCCCTTTTGATAAAATCTTCAACCTTTTTTTGAGCTGCTTGTATTTTTCAGTTGAGTGACCAATTGCCCCTATATGATAATCACACTTGCCACTAGGGTCGAAACTCATTGTCGATGGGTTTGATGTTGTTTTCAAAGGCACAGGAGTGAGATACTGACCTTTTATTAGTAAAGGTTAAAGGTGAGAAATAGGGATGGGCAATTTCTCTTGATCATTCTTTGGTCTCTTTCAATTTTTTATTGATCAAATGGTAGGTTCAAAAGTAGTGACAAGATCATGAATGGCCATTTGAGGATGTGAATTTACTGGAAAGCCCAAGAGCTAGCTTGGTTGGCAAAGATATGGGTTATGAGAGATATTGCCTGTGATAGGGTGATAAGGTTGATAAAAAGGATAAAGATTGTACGGGATAAAGCTATTGGGTAGATGCCCTTCCATTATGACTACTTGCACTTTTCTTTCATTCTTTTCTGATGTATTTTTTTTTAACATCTGTTGTATCTTTTAACTTAATCCTGCCACTCTTGATTGCATTTTTTATAATTTCACCAGGAATCACCATGTTAAAAAATTTTTTGGAGACATTCTTAATCATTCTTTCATAATAAGGAGTATTCAAGGAATTGACAAACAAAACAACAATTTCTTTCTCTGACAAGGGTGGTTGTACTTAGGCTACTATGTTTCTCCATCGTGTGCATATTCTTTAAAAATTCCAGTTGACTTTTTCTTCACATTCTGTAGGGACATCTTATTTGGCGTTATATCTTCAACATGCTTTTAAAGGCCCTAGCTAAGTCATTCCAAAAGCAAATCTTATTTCAATCCAGCTGAGCATACTATCTTGCTATAGACCCAGTGAGACTATCTTGAAAGTAATGGATCAACAATTTATCATCATGAGTATGGCCTATCATTTTTCGATAGTACATGGCGATGTGTGTTAAAGGCCATTTTGTTCCATCATATTTCTCAAAATCTAGGGCTTTAAATTTTGATGGAATAATAAGATCAGACACTATACTAAGTTCACTGGCGTTAACATTCCCGTACACATCATGGCTTTCAATCTCCTTTCTAACATATCAAATTTATCTTTCATCATCGTATCTCTTGATGGATTTAGCACCCTATTCAATTTTTTCAATTCTTTATGATCATCCACATTAGCCACAGCAGTAAAGTCATGAGGAGTACACCTAAGATTGACATTTATCTGATCTGATGGCAACTTGGTAGAAGGGGTCAATATAAGGTTGATGAGCTGTTAGAGGTGCTTGCGACACATAGGGATCTTGAACATATGTGAACTTGATGGATACAATGGTGTCTGAATAGCTGTTTTCTCCCTTATCCTGTGCATTTCTACAATTCTTTTCCCTTTTGTCAATTCTACTATTATCTATTTTAATCTTGCCAATTGTCTGTTCACGTTCTATTGCATTCCCTAGCATGTTTATGAATACATGAATATGATGACTAAAGAATGTCATGAAATGCATATATGCTTAAGATAATGAATTTTTATTTGTACAAGGACCCAAATGAAAATTTGTCAACCATGAATGTATATGCAAGGAATGTAATGTTATGTTGCAGGGATTGTGGGATATGAAATGCAACGTATGTTCCATACGACCCTACTATTCATGAATCTATATGCATGAAATGCAATGACATATTTACATGAATGATGAGATGTATTCCTATGACTAATGCAGCATACTTGTATGGAATGTGTAAACCTATCAAGTGCATGTTATATTTTTACATGGAATGCAATACTTGTGTTATGTCAACCTAATGAACTAACACTACTTTCAAATATGTAATGAAATAGAGTGTACACACTACCTATTAAGATGCGTATGGAAGGCATATATCATTTATCCACACATGCAAAACATGGGATCATATTGATGTAGATAAGATGCAATGTATGTATTATCTTATTGTGATGTGCATGGGATAGGATACATGTATTATTTATTACGATGTATAAAATGCGAAAGATGAAATAAAATATGAAATTTTTTGTTTTAAGAAGGAAAAATGAAATAAATAAGACTTGAAAATTAATTTTTATTTGGCCAATAAACAAAAAATTTAAGAAAAATCTGTAATTTTTTCTGAAAACCTTTTTTTTTTTAGATAATGCTAAAAAAAATCATTTTATTCTAAAATATTTTATTAAAATGTAGAATTTGGACAATTACCAAATGAATAAACTACATGTTAAGAGAAAATTTATTTTTTTCAAGAAAATGCTTTTATTTTATTATCCATTTTTTCAAATTTTAATACATACTTGGGTTATTTCTATAAAAAGGTCAGCAAGGCTCTACCATAGAGCAAGCTTTCTATGGCTCACGATATGTTGGGTTAGGATATATACGTCTAAAGGTTCCCAGACTATTCCTCACATCATTGTCCATTATAGACTAGTAAGGCTCCCCGATCCTCACCCATTATAGGCTACTAACGAAAATGGTTCAATCTAAGTGGAAGTGTTTTACTATCAAATACGAAGGTTATCACTTCATGAGAGCGTAGCTACTTCACTTCCTCCTAAAAGGAATAGAGCCCAAGTCTAGAGCTCATGCATGTAAGTGAATATGCGAAATATGTGCAAAGTAATGTATTAGTCAAAATAAAATAAATAAATCATAAACATAGAATCAAAATAGAGTAATATCAAATAACATACAATTTATTTTGTTTATTAACTTCTATAAAATAAAAGAAATTACATTAAATATCAAATAAAACTAATTAAATCCAACAATTATCAATAGCACATAACTAAAGTTTTGGCTTGACTCTCAAAGTCCCTAGTGGAGTCACCAAGTTGTCATAACGGTTTTGGGATCGCCAAACATAAAGTATTTTAAAATCGAGAAAAAATAAAATAGGAGTCACCACCAATCTTTGTTAGGGTGTGATTGGCCACCTAAAAGTTTATATTTTTAATAAAACTATAAAAGTGGGTTTAAAGTTTATCAAAAAGATAAAATTTGATCTATGAAAATCAGGTTGGGTTCGGGAGTTAGTTATGTGTGGAAAATGATTAGCACCCCCACAATACCAATAAATTGGTATCATTTAATTATGCACTATTTTCAGTGTTAGATAAAAATGGTTTCAATTTGAAATTTAACATTAATTTCCTTTGTTTTTTTTAAAGTTCTTTTTGCAAAAATTCTTTATTTAGAAACATTGAGAAAATCTTTAAGTTAAAGAATTATCTTAAAATTCTCCAACATCTAGATAGAATTTAAAATAACTCTTTTCACTTAAGACTTAACACAATATTCCTTAAAATGAAAATAACATTCTTAGTGAAAGATAATTAACGGTGACTCTCCAACATCTAGGTAGAGTACCGAGAATTATTTCATTTGGAATATTATTTTTGTTTTATTTTCTAATATCAAAATTTTAAAAGTAAGTAAAAAACATTTTGTACAAAAAAAGTAAATGATGATACTATCAAGTAGCAAACAAGTATGCGAAATGAGTGCAAATAATAACAAATAAATGCCTTTAAGCTAATATGTGTTATGTATAATGACGAAATGCAAATTTGAAGTTGAATTCTTAAATATAATGAGACCACCTTGACTTTCAAACATCTAGGCAGAGTTTAGGTGTGACTATTTATATTTAAGATCCCATGTTATTAATATTTCTTTTTATTTATTGATTTAATCCCGTTGTTAAAGTGAATTAAAGGCCCCTCTAAAAAACTTAATGGAATAAAATTTCTTGGATACCCCATCATCTAGACGGCATTCGAAAATAAATTACTCCACTTGAGATTTTCATACATATTTTTAAAGTTTTGGAATAGTTTTGAACCTGGGTACGGGTCGAGGTTTTAAAGTTTGAATGATTTTTCAATAACGATTCGAAAATACGTACCAAATTTAGGGTTTTTAGTATTTTGGATTTTCAGGTTTTCGATTTTAGGATTTGGATTTAAGGGTTTGGATTTTATGGGGTTTTGGATTTTTAGGGTTTTAAAATTTTAGGTTTAGGTTTCAAAAGTTTTGGGGTTAGGATTTTAGGGTTTTGAATTTAAAGGTTTGGATTTTAGGGTTTTGGATTTTTAAGGTTTTGAATTTTAGTATTTGGATTTAAGGGTTTGAATTTTATGGGGTTTTGGATTTTTAGGGTTTTAAAATTTTGGGTTTAGGTTTTGAAAGTTTTAGGGTTTGGATTTTATGGGGTTTTGGATTTTTAGGGTTTTAAAATTTTGGGTTTAGGTTTCGAAAGTTTTAAGGTTTTGAATTTAAAAGTTTGGATTTTAAGGTTTTAGATTTTTAAGGTTTTCAATTTTAGGTTTGGAGGGTTTAAGGTTTAGATTTTTTAATTATGATTTTTTGAAATTTTTTTTTTCAAAAAAAGCAAATATCTTTAAAAATCCCCAACATCTAGGCAGACTTTCGGAGCAAGTTCAATTTTTATGAATTTTAAGAAAATAAAATTTTTTATTATAAATAGTTAATATTAATCTATTTAATACATTTTTTAATAATAATTCTCAAACATCTAGGCGAAATTATCATTATTTAAAGCACGGTTGTATTCCCTCCAACATCTAGGTAGGGAAAGTTTTTATTTTTTATTCTACCATTTTATTCATATTTTATTATTATTCATTTAATATTTGGATTATTAGAAAAAGAATTAAAAGTTTTTAAAACATTATTATTATTGTTATTCTCATTTAATCATTATTATTGTTGATTATTACTATAAAACAAAAAGTATTTATCTTAATAAACTCTAAAACTTTTAAAGCATGCATAAATAACAATAATAATAATGTTAAAAATGATATAAATAATTAATATATAAAAATAACAATAAAAAAATTAAAAAAATTTTTAACTGAATTGGTCTGATCAACAGTTCGATCAACGGTGATTCGGTTGGGCTGGAAACATGGGCGGTTCAGTAAGCGGTTTGGTTGAATCAGTTGAGTGACAGTTCAGCACACAATTCAATTAAATCGATTCAAGGCTGGTTGAGGGAAACAGGTCAACAAGTCGACGCGCGGATCCTAAGTCAGATCTTGGTTGACACGCGGATCCTCCCTGACTTAAACGACGTTGTTTTGCTTATTTGCTTCCTATATAAAAGGCTCTTTGTTTTAGCTCATTTCTCAGCTTCTTCAAAAAAAAATTCCCCAGCTCTTTAGAAAACTCTCTGGCTTAGCCAGAATCCTGTGTTGGACTGCCACACCGACCGCCTCCTGGGTCACCGTCGACGGTCACTGTTGGTGGTCACCGGTGATCAAAAAACCTTCAAAAATACCCTAAAGGTTCTTTTTTTTTTTGTTCTCTTTCCAGATTTGACTTTTTTTCTCTAGAAATAGCCCCAATCGTCGTAGATCAGGGCTTGAAGTTTTCTGCCTTCTCTCTTTTTTTTTTTTGAAATGAGACTAATGTGTTTTTTTGTGTTTGTAGGTAGCTTGGCGCTAAGGTTCTTCCCTACATGGAGGATTGTTTGTTTTTTATTTTTGTTTCTGTTTTTTTGTTTGGGTGTTTGGGTATGGGTTTTATGGGATGTTTGGGGTGCTTACGTTCTTCTAGTTGTAGAAGTTTAGGGATTTTTTTTTTGGAGTAGATGAGCTGGGGTTTTGGGGTGTTTTAGGATATGTCCGAGAGGAGGTTGAAAGGGCAAAAAGCTGGGGGTTTTTAAAGAGTTTCAAAGAGGAAACAGGTGGTGTTTAGAGGGGTGGCTATAGGGAGTGGCTCGGGTAAGTTGTAGAAGGTGGCTGGTTGGGTTGGACAGGGGGTGGCTGTAAGATAAGTTGTAGGGTAGGCTGTAGGGGGCATCAGGGTGGCTGGTGCCAGGCATTAGCCGCCATGCTTTCTGCCACTTTTTTTTTCTTTTTTTTGTATTTTTTTGTTTAATTTTTTTAAAAATATATATTTATTATTATTTTTATTTTCTATTATAATTAATAATTTTAATATAAAAGGCCTGGACAAAATTTGATGTCTACAAGTATGAACATTATTTAGGATAGGAGAGCTGGAAAGCTGTGGTTGTCACAAGAAAAGTATATTGAATGGGTGCTTAGTAGATTCAACATGCAATATACTAAATCGGTTAGCAATCTACTTGCTAATCATTTTCATCTAAGTAAGAAATCTTATCCAGTGATTAAAAAAGAGCAACTAGCTATGTCTAATATTCCTTATTCTTTTATAATCGGTTTTTTGATGTATCTTATGATTTGCACAAGGTTTGACATTACTCATGCAATTAGTGTAATGAGTAGATTTCTTTCTAATTTGAAAAAAATTCGCTGAGAAGTAGTGAAATGAATTTTCAGATATTTGAGGGGCACTTCAAAAATGTACTTGAGTTATGATGTTTCACAACCAGTTCTAGAAAGGTTTACTAATGCTGATATGGCAGGTGATCTTGATAGTAAAAATTTTACTTTAGGGTATTTGTTCACTTTTATAAGAGAAGCTGTGTCTTGGCAGTATAAGTTGCAAAAGTGTGTTGCTTTGTTAACTATAAAATGCTGAGTATATTGCAGTAACTGAAGTAAGTAAAGAAATGCTTTGGATGAAACGTTTTCTTCTTGAATTGGAGTTAAATTAGAAAGAGTATAGATGTTCTGTGTTAGCCAAAATGCTTTAAATTTGAGTAAAAATGCTATGTATCATGTTAGAATGAAGCACATTGATGTTAGATATTACTGGTTACGTTTAGTGATAGAGGAATAGCTGATACTATTGAGAAAAGTCCATACTGATGATAATGTAACAGATATGTTGATTAAGACACTTCCCAAAAAGAAGCTTGAACTCTGCATTAACTTAGCTGGAATAAATTCCTTGGCTAAGGTAAATTCTAAATGAAACTGCTATAGTGATGAATCTCCTCCTAATAAGGCTGAAGGAGGAGATTGTTAGGAAAATAGGGTCAGCCCTATGTAATTAGGTTTGGACTAATCAAAGGCCATAGACCTTGATCTTTCTTTTTATACAGAGCTTAGCTACTTAATAAAAAGAAGTGGGATTGTTGTAAGATGAAAATAAGGTGGTATCACAAACCAAGAAAAAAAAAGAGAAAAAAGAAGCTAGAAAAATAGAGAGAAAGGGAGAAAGGAGAGTTGGTTAAACAGAAGTTGATTTGTAATCCGATTGAGCTGAAATTTTATCAGTATGTTTATGATTCAAAGTTTTACATTTTGAACAGGGAAGATCGGGTTTGAACTCTCTAAGAATAAATTCAAAATGTATTTGTTGAGTCACCTATTTGGTGAAATTTCTCCAATTGTCTCTTTAATTGTTAATTAACTCTAGTTTTAGCTAGAGAATAACTTTGCATATCCATTATTTGATAGTAAAAATTTTTTTTTGGTGGTGATCCGTAATTTTTTTCTCTATACTAAAAGATTTTTCACATAAATCTTAGTGTGCTTTATTTTTTCTCCTTTGTTGATTATTAATTATTATCTATTTTATGGATTTATTGTGATATATTATTTTTACATTATTATGTTTATTGATCTAGGCCAACATAAATTACTCTTCTTTCTCCAGGACTTCGATGTGAATGGCTGTAACTGGCACAATATTCTTAATTTCTACGTATTAGCTGGGTGTATTTCTCTTGTATCAAAAGTTGTGAACCTATGGCATTCTGGTGGGCCTACTGACTATTTTAACTTTGGACACAAAAGCAAAAGCAAAAAGAGAATATATCTAACAGAATATAAAACTTATATAATGATAATATATTAAATATAACCTCAATTAATAATTATATGATATGATTAATTTTTTTAAATAATACAATTAATGATATTTTAATTTTTATTTACACCAATTTCATTTTTCTTAAATAATATTTAAAAAGTATTTTTTACATCAATTAAAAGCATTTAAAATTTCATTTTAAAATATTTTCAACGAATATCAAACTTTAATTGACAAGTAAAAAAAATAATTATTTAGATTAGTTTTTACAGATAAAATTTTAATTTTTTTAAGTATTTACTCATGAACTTACGTAATTAAATCTTAGTTGACATGTTTGAAGCCTAGCTATAACCCTTTTGCATATTCGATTTACATGGTCACTGACTATAGAAAAATTAAGAAAAAAAGCATTTTAAAGTTGCATAGTAGTTAACAGGCAACCTAATATTGATATTTCAATCAATAGAGAAGTTGTCTCGTTTTTTCTTGTTTTATTTGCATTGGACATCATTAACTACAGACAATATATAGAAAAGTAAAGAAAAAATATTTTAATGTTGAATAGTTAACAAGTAAACTAATAAAGCAATTTCTAAGTAATTTACTGACAACAAATGGATGATCAAAGGAATTAAGTTTCGTTAGTCAAACGAATAGATAAAAAATTACAAAAAATTTGGAGGAAGATGATAAGAAACATCTTCGAAGACAAAGTCCAAATTACTCCACTTTCTCTAGGACTGCAAAGTGAATGGCTTTATCTGGCACAATATTCTTAATTTCTATGTATAAGCTGGGTGCATTTCTCTTTGATCAAAAGTTGTGAACTTTTGGCATTGTGGTGGGCCTGCTGACTATTTAGCTTTGGGCGGGAAAGCAAAAAAAGAAAAAATCTTTATTATTTACTTTCATTTCCGCTAAACTTTGTCCTGCAAAATCAATTGAATACAAGAAAAAGAAGCATATTTAATTATATCATTATCGTCTTTAGTCTTCTTCTGTAGGTGCATTAACTCAACCCTGAAAATTTATTAATAGCAAAGGACAATTATTGAATTTTTTTACTGTATTACTCTGCTTTCCAAGAAAGTACAATAATCAATTGAAATGTTTAAAAAAGATAAAGCAATTCATGTTTAATTCGTTTCGACCTACCCCAATTTAACAGATGCGATTTTCTTCAAAACAGAGTCTAAAGTACTTTTCTTTCTCTAGGACTACAAAGTGATCAGCCTGAATCTGCACAATATTTTTAATTCCTATGCATTAGCTGGGTGTATTTCTCTTTTATTAAAAGTTGTGAACCTTCGGCGTTGTGGTGGGCCTGGTGACCATTTCTTACCCGAACAGTCGCCATAAAAAATTAGATGAACTATCTTTGTGAATTACTTCATTAAACTACATAATAATTTGGTGAAATAGGAAACAGAATACATGTAATTGTCTTATTCAAAATAAAATTCCAATTTTTTGTTATTGAAACAAAATTTGAATTTAATTCTTAATACAAAAAACGAGTATATTTAATAGTATCAAATAGCGGTACTTGTTTAACAAAGACCAGGACTTCACAGCAATTTAGTTTTCAAAGCTAAGCTCCTTCCCTTGTACCTGCTTTTTCCACATTTTTCAAATAGTGTGGGAAATTCCCACTCCCTTTCCTTTAAAAATCAATCAATAATATATGGCCCGCATTGAAACTAACATGAATTTGTCATCTTTTGACTGTAAAATCGATCAACGGAAAACTATAGGAAATTTGGAGGAAATGGTTATGAAACATCTTCAGACTGAAAAAAAAAAAAAAGAAAAAAATAGTGACAAATATTGATGTTTAATTTTAAGAGGGCTGAAATAGAGTTTTATAATAATAAATCTTTTTATTATTATTTTTTCTTTGGACATACATTGCAGGGCTGATTGCTCATATGATTCCAGCCATCGATTCATCAGACATGGCATTGCTCTTCTTCTATATGCCACTCTTTTAACTCTGATGTTTTAATTTCAGGAGAATCAAGTTGGAGAATCCATTGGCAGAGCAAGACAATTTTAGTCCTTGTAAATGATGAATTCCTTAAACAGAGCATCCTCAAATAAGGTAGCTTTTCGATTGGTATAATCGATAAAACATCCTTTTTCAAGAGATTCAAGACCATTAGAAATCTGAAATTTTAACGTTAAGAAATGATAAAGTTACTATAGAAATTTAAAGAAAAAAATGGTTAAATGATATATCAAGGCTTTGCAAGTTACTTGGTACAACTTGAATAAAATTTGAATTTAATTTAATTATTATCGAGTTGAATTCAAATAATTCGATTTATTAAGTGAATCGAATTTGAACATTTTAATATCCAATTCAAATAATTTATAAGTTTAATCGAATTTTTATATTTTAACATATGTTCTTATTATTTTAATTAAAATTTACTATTTATTCTTATATATATATTAATTTGAGTTCGAACTTAAATTCAAACACAAATAATTGAGCTTAAAATCGAGTATAAGAATCAAACTAATTTTTTATTCAATAAATGAATATAATCGAATGAATTTGAATAATTTGATTTTTATCTTTATTTAAGTTCAATCTTGAAAATTAAAATTCAATCAAGTTCGAGTCGAGTTTCAAGTAACGAATTTTAAGTTTAATTTCAACTTCTTATTATATCGACTCGACTTGATCCGATCCAATGATATCCTTAACAAAGCTATTTCAACCAAATATGTTTCTCTTTACTCATATGTTAATACTTTTTTTTTTAAAGGAAATATGCAGCTTTTTTTTTTTAGTTTAATGCTATAGTAAATTAAATGAAGATGAAAAATCTAATAGACCTAACTCAACAGTCTATACTGAGAAAACATAGATTAAGAAATTAATCTAATTGAGCCAAGTTTATCCTAGGCTTGTCAAATAATGAGAAAACATAAATTAAGAAATTAATCAAGTGCGCAAAGATGCATTAATGTTTTTTAAACTAGTGTTTTCGGCATCATTGATTTGTTTTGGTCAGAATAGATTCAATTTGTTGATGATCGTCCTTTGAATGAGTCAGAAACATATTTGTTTTTGCATTCTTTTGATTTGATCCAATGCTAGATTTCTGGTGTCTTTTGTCCAATAGAAGCTTTCCTTTATTTACATCAAAATATGACTTAGCAAAGATGCTACCAAGCAAGGCAAAAATTTGTAGGTTTGTAGTTTTGTGGTTCAAACTTTTCCATTTGATTGGTTGGAGAAATCTTTTTCTATTTCTATCTGTTTTTTTTTTCATTAAATAAGTTTATAACTTAAAATTTACAATTTAGAACAACTATTTGAATGGAATATATTATTCAGTCATTTTTTAAAAAATTCAATTTCAATAAATAAATGTAGTCCGCTAAAAAGCTTCACATGCAATGTAAGATAATTTTGTTTGTTTTCCACAACACGCATTTATAATATATATATATTTTTTCGTAAAATGTATTTATCAGACTTTCAAGTGATTTTTCTTTTCATTGATGGTAAAATGGTTAAGAAAAGGCCTTGAACGTGAAAAGTTTTAGGGGTTTTTTACTATTTGAGAAAGGAAAATTATTCAAATACGTAGTTGTTGAATGTATATTAAGGTATAATTAAAAATACTAATAAATTAAATAATTGTCAAATAAATTCATATCAATTATAATATTTTGATTTTTAACTATTTATCATCCTAATTTTTTTTTTAAATATAGAAACTTGGTAAAGAAAACAAAAATAAATTAAAATGTGTCATTATTCTAACCTAACTTGTAAAATTTAAAAGCTCCATGTGTTAATGTATTTGATAATTTTTCTTATTTTTAATGTTGTGTTTTACTATAAATAGCTGATTAAACAGATGAAAATGAAAGTGACAGTGTCTTTCCTATATCAACACAAGAATTAGTAATAATAATAAATTCTTCAATGAACCATGTTTTGGATTTACTAATTCATTGCAGCACCAACACATACTAATCTCAAGACATCGCTCATAATTTGATACAAAGTGTATGAAATTAATAAAGAAAACAAACAAAAAAGAGAATCAGAGAGAGATCAAAAGGCAAATGGAGGTGATAGCCGTTGCATTCCTGCTCATTTTGCGATTTCTAAACATGGATATCAAATTTTATAAATCTAAGAAAACATATCTAAACATGTTTCTAACTCAAGCAATTACCATGACTGGCATATGTTATCATCAAGCGTGAAAGTCATGATAAAACCAATTAAATGACAGATACAAATTAAAGCAAGCATTAAAGCCTATAGAATAACATGTAAAGGTTAAAAGAAAGCATCCAGCCCAGCTTCAAATCGGTGCCGATTAGATTACCTGTACCAAGATGAAAATGGCTTTTATAGCTTTTATGAAAAGGATACAGTTCCAAATGAACACAAAAGAGATTATCAAAGAAATAATTAACTCACCTGCAATTACTTTGAGTGAGGATTTGGCATTGCAAAATTGGAGTCTTCAATCTTCCAGTGGACCAATTACTTGTATGGCGGGTATGTGGCGTACTTTAAAGAAATCCTCTCCTTCTCTTCCTTGTATCACTTGAATCCTCTCTAATTTCATCCAATCTAATTTCATTTCTTGGAGAGCCATAATGTACCTCAACCCTTCTGGAAACATCTTCAATTTTGAAAGACCATACAATTGTAAACTCCGGAGGCGTGGCATTGCGCCTTCTTCAATCTGCCAATCTTCTAATTCTAATAAATCCATGATTTCAAGAGAATCAAGTTGAAGAAACCCATTGGCAGAGCAAATCATTTTACTCCCAGTATATGATGAACGCCCTAGCTTGAGAATCCTCAAATGAGGTAGCTTTTCCAGTGCCGCCATTGGATCCAGGTTCATATAAGAAAAAAGCAAAGTTAACTTGACAACGTTTGCTGGAAAAGATTTCTCGAAAGTGGATCTTCTTGCATCTTCCCGATTAAGAATAGTTTGGAAAGGTGATGGCACTGAGAAAGGGGTTCCAAGTCTGGATATGATTGGATTGTACTCTTTGTTAACCTCATGTGCAATGATCGAAGGCGGTGTAATTCTTTCAGTGATTTCAGGATAAGCTCGACATCTTTTGATCTCTCAAAAATTATTCCTAAGCTTTGAATACTAGTCAAGCTAAGCACTGCATTATTTTCGGTTAAATTCTTCACCCGTATAAACTTCAAAGTTTCAATATTTTTTAAAGTGTCCCTTGGCAGCAAACACATTTTTACTCCATCCCAAAAAAGTCTGCGATCATACAATAAAATATGCCTTAAACGTTCCAACTTGAATAGAACATTAGGAATTCTCATCAACCCAACACTTTGAAGGTGTAAAGTGAGTAGACTCTTCAACTTACTAATAGATCGTGGCAGGATGATTTCTTTATTACATTTTAACCCCAAATACCTCAAATGATGTAGGTTACCAACTTCACTTGACACATGCCACTTGACGCTCCTTTTAACAAGATTCAAGACCCTTAAAATTTTGAAGTTATTGCATTTTGAGATGCTTAGTTTTATCAGTTTCTCGTCTTGAAAGAGTAAAAGGGAACGTAAATTTAGATGTTTTCCCTTTAAACAAACATACCTTTTGCTAGGATGAATAGCAATTCTTCGTGACATGAATGCTGTCAAGTTCACATCAAGAGGATCATCATTGTTTTCATCAATTGGTGGTGGATGCATAATTTCCAAGAAATTCTCCTCTTGAGCTTTGACCACGCACAAGTCCCTTAAGAGATCATGTATACGACATGTTTTTACACTTGTTCTGATGTAGTCCATCCTGCCAACTTGAACCAAACATCTATTTATTAGTTCTTCTAGGAATTGTTCAGCTACATACTGTCACGTCCCGAGACCAAGACGCTACACGACCATATTACCTTGAAGTAAACTCCAAAGTAATACGAAGCTTTTTTTCTTAATCATTCTAAAATTCTTCAATAAATTGATATAGTCTGCTAAGTAAAATCCATATTTTTAATCCAACTAATGATACATCTTTATAAATCCAAATACAAACCATATAAAATACAAAACCATCTCATAAGATCTCATTGGCCAACATTTTCTCTGACAACTAAGTAATCTTTCCCATTTGACCTTCTAGCTTTTAACAAAACTAAGCAAACTTATCACTCACTCATCTGTAAAGAAAAAGTAAAAGAGGAATGAGCAAACCACAGCTCAGCAAGTATAAGCTCATGCACCCTCCCGGATCAAGCATCATTTTCATACATGTCATGTAGATCATTCAAAACATTCATCAAATCATAATGTCAAAACATTTCAAAGATCTTCTTTCTATCAAGCATTTCGTAAATTCATAAATCAATATAAAAACATGTCAATTCATAAATCATTGCAAAATATGCTACCATTCAAATATCATAATCAAACCAAATCATGAATCAATCATTAAAAATCACCGTAAATCATCTTTATATACAAATCATGGATCAATCTTTAAAATCATCATAAATCATCATTATTATTAGTTTATCATTAGCTACGGTCACTGCTATAACCCATGACATTGGTCGTATCGACAATTTCATCCTCATGATCATTGCTAACTATTATAATTTGCTAGCTAGGGCCTTACGTTAACTATTATAACCCATTCGCAGGGTCGTATGATCATGTCTATGCTAACTACTATAACCCATTAGCCATGGCCATAGAACTAATTCTAATGTCGATGATCCCACTTCCTACGAGTATAAAACCGTAGCTATCATAAAATCATTTTTTAAACATAAATCACTTTCTCATTTCATTTATAAGCATGACCATAATTTATATAGAGAAAAGCAAAACAATCATATGCTTGATCCTATTTCCATACATTGAAAATAATGAAATAAAACATTCATTCATTTTGAAATATATGTATATACATAGATTCGAAAATAAGTAAAGTGTGTGAGATTCTACTTACCTCCTTTCGATTCCACCACTTAGTTTTTCCTCCAAAATAATTAATGGCCTATTCAAGATCAATTCAACATGACAGCAATTAATCAATCCATTTGAGGCCACTTATACCAAAATAACTAAGTTAAATAAAAAATAACTCAAGTAACTAATTCTGGCAGCCTGCACTACTTTTACTAAAACAACCATATCTCAAGTTATCCAACTCGGAATTAAAATCTTTTTAATGCGTTAGAAACTAGACTCGATAAGCTTTCTAACCATATATGGCCCATCTCGTGATTCCTTGTGGATTTATTACAACCATTTTTGAAATCCACGTCATATGCTGCTGCCAGACAGCCTGTATATCTTCTAATAAAAATTATGTGTTTATTCATAGGAAACTCCAAATTCAATTTCGCTTTTCTGTTAGAAAGTAGACTCAATGATCTTTTCAAACATGTATGGCTCAATACATAATTCCTTGTATAAAAATTAAGACAATTTTCGTAAGTCAACTCTGATGTTGCTACCTTATAGTCTGCATATCCTTAAGTAAAAATTAGACAACTCTTTATAGAAAACTCATATTTGACTTCCATTTGTTTCATTGGAAAGTAGATTCAACATGCTTTCCAACAATATATAATAATCACAGCAATAATCTATCCATTAATACAAAATTATATTTTAATTCATTATTGTAGATCATAGCATCTCATCCAAAAACAGAATTTCTCCTTCAATCTTTAAAAACTCAAATCCCTACTTTCAGCCTTTAAACTCCATTCAATAATCATCAATAAATCTTAAGAACATGAAATAAACAAAGCCCAATAATTTACCCAAATAGATCACAAAGATTAGTGAAAGATTTCATAATTTTCTTAGTTTTTCTCTCAAAACTTCAACTCCTAATAATAGTAATCAACTTGATATTTCTTCTTAAATAAAAGAGGGCAGATACTCACCTTTAAGGGATTAACTGGATTGTAGACTCTGATTTTGAATCGCCAACTTGATTTTTCATATTCTTTAACCCTAAGGAAGATGAGAAAGAAGAACTCTCATTTCTTTTCTAGTTCTCGACAGCCAAGTTTTCTTTCATTTAATAACCCAACCCTTTTTCTTTTACTAATTAGTCTCTTAAAAAATTGATGGGCTTTGGTATTAGTCTAGCCCAATTATTATTTGGGCTGGGGCATCACATTCTCCCCTCCTTATAAAAAGTTTCATTCTCGAAACTTGATTTACATCTACATCTTATTCCTCCATTTCTATAATCACATCTCTTGTTGTATGATTGTTTCATTAAACTTTAACAAAATAATCATTTTGCCTCAAAACTTGTTCTTTCCAATTAACCATTTGAAAAAGATATTTTCAATATGTTAAAATTCATATCATCTTGAATTTCTAAATACTCATATCCAATCACATAGCTTCTATTAAGATATTCTCTTAACATAGATTCATCATGTACACTAGACATCAGAGGTGATAGTATTCTTTATTTTGATCTTCTTTCACTTTTCCAAGAACTTCAAATGTCTTTACAATGCAAACTTAACCTTTCTTACTTTGTAATCCTCATAACGAGTATAAATGATTAACCACTTAAAGCTATAAATCATATCTCCAAATTCTGATATAATTCTTTTGCCTACTTTAAACCATTACTTAATCAACCAAAATTTATTAGCCATTTGTTTCATAAATTCAAGAAACAAAAGTTTCTTTTTACTCATTTTTATCCCAATAAGTTTGAGATTTAGATATACTTTCATACAAAACGTCAAAATGAATCATTGAATATTTGTCATATGACTATCGTTATAAAATATTTCTTTTCAAGTTATGACATAAGCACTTCTTAAAAGAATGTCAATCAATGATGAAGCCTTAAAAATTAGAAAGAACATAAAATATTCTTATCCAAAATCCCTTAGTATTTTTTTATTAAAGATTCATCACTTCCTCAACTAATAATAGCATAAAAAACTTAGAACTTAAATCAAATCAGGCTTCCACTGCACACTCTGATATTTTCTTCCAGTAAAATTTAAACAAATTAATTTTCATAACATTGTTTCATGATAAGAAAAACATATGTCCACAAATTTCCATGTAATTCGCTTTATGCCAGGTATTCATAACCATAACAACCTTGAATAACAATATTAACAAATCCTTTAGTCACCAAAAAGATTTCACATAATACTTTAATTTTCTTTTTTTTTTCTTCATCGACAATATGAAATTTTCTATCAATTAACCATTATAAAACATATGAAATCGATTCAATAAATCATATCTATAAATTTACACAATGTAAATTCAAACATAAATCTCTAGATATCAAAGTTGTCTCCAGTTTCGAATATTGTTCTTTCTGATTTAATAGACCAATTATCATATAACAAATGATTCATCATAATCCCTACAAACATCATAGTGTCTAAAATTTTCTTTTTACCAAATTTATTGCTATCATTTCCAAGTCATAGTCAAAACCTATGCATCATAATCCATAAGAAAAATTCTCTTATAGAATTTAAACAATAAAAACTCCAAATACTTGAATTCACACCAAAAATATAATTATGAACAATAGTCAAATGCATTACATTATTTCATAAATTTTTTTTTAAATTTATCTAAAATCGAGTACATGCTCAACATCACCAAGTACACAAAATCATCACTTGTAAGATTTCAACCTATATTTTGTCTTTGTACGATTTCAAACAATCATTCTTAGCCAAAACATATATATATTTTTGTAAATCAGTTACTCCATCAAAACCAACTTCCTTACTAAATCATCTAGATAACAACAACTTTAATTTTTATCCACAAATTTAATTCCTTGCTAAGTACATAGCTTTGTACTATAATAGGCAATGTTCTCCATAAATATAAAATTTGAAGGAATCAAATAGTATACTTCAATTAGAAACTATAACCATAAATTAATCACTTTAGCCATTAAAAGGAATTCAGTACACCTCAAATAGGAATTTAATAATCAAACTTCAAATTAATTATATAAATGTCCAACTTGCATGATCAAATCTTAAATACTTTCTCAATAAAAATATAGAATCAAATCAAGTGAATATCATTTTTTATGAATATAAAACTATTTACCACAATTATAATATTTCGGACTAAATCCATCAAAATAAATTCTCAAACACTATAATTCATAAATAATTACTTCAAAATTTCAACATATCATTTTATTCCAACTCCAATATTCTACACTTTTAATTCCAACAATATACACTCCTATTCCAATCTTAATCCATGATCAAGGATTCACTTAACACTTATCAAATAATTTCAAAATCTCATTAAGTCGAAGGTATTTTTCTCTAACCCATAAGATCTCCAATGATCAAATCGTTCTCCTAAATAATCCTTTAACTCATAAAATATGTCTCATTATAAGTCGCATCGAAAATCTCTTTAACTTATAAAATCACACTATATCAAAGTAATTACACTTTCTCTTAACTATAAGATCCAAAAGCAATATGTAAATATCAACCAAAATAATTACACCAAGAATCTATTAAATCGTTGATTCCTCAAAATTCATTGAAACTTTAACTACTCCAAAATTCATCGAATCATTTACTTATACTCATCATTTTAGTCTATGGATCAAAGTTATGTCCTTGAAAAATTATCACATTATCCAAAGGTCATCATCTAAATTCTTAAAAATCTTCACATAATATATAGATCATAACCATACTCATATAGTATCTCTTTCAATCTAAGGATCATAAGCTACGTTCTTTGAAAATCACCATTAATCTAATTATCATAATTTAACTTCTTGAAAATCTCCAAAGAGCATAATCGTAGTTCTTAGAAAATCTTCAAAATCATACTATAAACTCTTTAACATCTCACAAAGTTTAAAGATCATAACTTGAATTCTTAGAAAATCTTCAAGAAACATAACTTAGGCTTTTAAAGAAAATCTCCTCATAGTCTAACTTTTAAAAATTCTCCAAAGGTCACAACTTAAACTTTAATACCACTTTATGTCATGCCTCGAGACCAAGACACAACACGATCATATTACCTTTAAGTAAACCTTAAAGTAATACGAAGCCTTCTTTCTTAATCATTCTAAAATTCTTCAATAAGCTAATATAGTCTGTCAAGTAAAATCTATATCTTTAATCTAACTAATGATACATCTCTATATATCCAAATACAAACCATATTAAAATAAAAAACTGTTTCAACAGATCTCATTGGCCAACATTGTCTCCGATGACTAAGTAATTTTTCTTAATTAATCTTTTAGCTTTTCACAAAACTAAGCAAACTTATCATTCATATCATTTGTAAAAGAAAAGAAAATAGGGAATAAGCAAACCACAGCTCAATAAGTATAGGCTCACACACATTATTGGATCAAACATCATTTTCATACGTATCATATAGATCACTTGTCATGGGCTGAGACTTAAGCTCTAAGCTCATGCAGCTCCAGGACTCGAGCATGCACTCATCTGATGTCCCAGATCAATCGTCTTACCATGGTTCACACCTTTGTGAAGTATTGTCCGCTTTGGCCCTGTCTTGGCCTCACGGTTTTGTCTTACAAAATGTGCCTTATAAGAAAAAGATGGTGTGAACACTTTTATACCTAATGACCCTTCTTTTATGTTTGATATGGGATTCAGGACTCTTTCTTATGTCCATGACATTCTCCTCCACCTAACCTCATAACGCCTTCGTCACGGAGGTTGGCCACCCTACCTACCTCCCTTAAGGCGTTTGGAGTGGGTCAAATGGTTTAGGGCTAGCTTTGATACTAATTGTTATAGGCTGAGACTTGAGCTCCAAGCTCATGTGGCTTTAGGACCTGAGTATTCACTTATCTAGCATCCTAGATCAGCCTACCTACCACAGTGCACACCCTTGTGAGGTATTATCCACTTGATCCCCTTGGTCTTATAATTTTATCCCACAAAAGGTACCTCACAAGAAAAAAATGGTGTGAACCCTTTTATTCCCCAATGACCCTTCTTTTATGTTTGATGTGGGATTCAAGACTCTTTTTTAGGTTTGTGATATTCTCTCCCATCCAACCTCGTGACGTCCTCGTCACGGAGGCTGGCCACCCTGCCTACTTCCCTCGAGGTGCTTGGCATAGATTAAACAGTTTAGGGTTGGCTTCGATACCATTTATCATAGGCTAAGACCTAAGCTCTAGGCTCGTGTAACTCTAAAACTCGGGCTTGCACTCATCTGGCATCCTAGATAAACTTTCTTGTCATGGTTCATACATTTATAAGGTATTGTCTGTAGTGGCTCCTCTTGGCCTCACGGTTTTATCCTATAAAAGGTACCTCACAAAGAAAAAATGGTGTGAACTCTTTTATACCCTAGTGACCCTCATTTTATGTTCGATGTAGGATTCAAGACTCTTTCTTAGGTTCGTGACATTCTCCTCCGTCTAATCTTATGATGCCCTCGTCACGGAGGCTGGCCACCCTGCCTACCTTCCTCGAGGTGTTTGGCATGGGTTAAACGATTTAGGGTTGGCTCTGATACCACTTTATGTCATACCTTGAAACCAAGATGCAACACAGCTATATTACCTTGAAGTAAATCCTAAAGTAATACGAAGCCTTTTTTCTTAATCATTCTAAAATTCTTTAATAAATTGATATAGTCTGCCAAGTAAAATATATATCTTTAATCCAACTAATGATTCATATTTATATATCCAAATACAAATCATATAAAATATAAAACTATCTCATAAGATCTCATTGGCCAACATTTTCTCTGACAACTAAGTAATCTTTCCCATTTGACCTTTTAGCTTTTCACAAAACTAAGCAAACTAACTCACTCATCTATAAAGAAAAAGTAAAAGGTGAATAAGCAAATCACGGCTTAGCAAGTATAGGCTCACACACCTTACCAAATCAAGCATCATTTTCATAAATGTTATGTAGATTATTCAAAACATTCATTAAATCATAATGTCAAAACATTTCAAAGATCATCTTTCTATCGAACATTTCATAATTCATTAATCAATATAAAAACATGTCAATTCATAAGTCATTGTAAAATATGCTTTCATTCAAATATTATAATCAAACAAAATCATGCATCAATCATTAAAAATCATTATAAATCATCTTTATATACAAATCATGCCCCATAGGTAGTTGCTACTTCCAGGCCACGGGCATATAGGATGATGCTACCAAGGTAAGCACCACTGCTATGTATCTTACTAATGTAACCTTTTTATGGTAGAGGCACTTTTTGTAAGATAAAATCATAAGATCAAGAGGGCTAGAGTGAACAATACCTCACAAGGATGTGAACTGAGGCAGATAGGCTGATCTGGAATGCCAAATGAATATATGCCCGAGTCTTGAAGTCACGTAGGTCAGAGCTTAAGGCTCAGCCTGTGACAAGTACTATCAGAGCAGTTTTGATTTTGCTTGTTTTTGTATATGTAGGTTGAATGTTGGTTGAAGAGATGGCATCCCAGAGTGATGTGGTTGGCCAACAACTAATGAGCTAGGAGCAAAAGCATAGAAGAGGTAAAAAGGCCAGTTTGAGAGATATTTAGTCTACCATGGATGAGAGACTAGCTAAGGTAAAGGTGACCATGGGTGACATGAAGGAGAAGCTTGATGATGTGGAGATTCACGTTGAGGTGCTCGACTCTATGAAGGAGGAACTGAAGGGTGAGTTGTAAGCTACTCTCAATAAAGGCATAGATGTGACCACCCAAAGGAATAAGACCTTGAAAGCTTAAGTGGAGTTCATGCATAAGCAGATGGAAAAGTTTAGGAGTGAGCTTGTTACATGAAAAACTACCATTGGGAATGGCATGTTTGCTAGAGCGTCTAAGACCCATGTGAACATCCCTAAGCCCAAAGAGTTCAAAGGGACTAGAGCAACAAAAAAAGTAGACAATTATCTATGGGGCATGGAGTAGTACTTCTAGGCCATGGGCATGTAAGATGATGCTTTTAAGATAAGCACCGCTGCTATGTATCTTATTGATATAGCCTTGTTACAGTGGAGGCATCTTTGTAGGATAAAATCGTGAGGCCAAAGGTGCCAGAGCAGACAATATCTCACAAGGGTATGAATTGAGGTAGGTAGGTTGATATGGGACATCGAATGAGTGTATGCCCGAGTCTTAGAGCCATGCGGGTTAAAGCTTAAGTCTCAACCCATAACAAGTTGGTATTAGAGTAGTTTTAGTTTTGCTTATTTATGTGTGTATAGGTTGAATCTCTGTTGAAGAGATGGCATCCTAAAATGATGTGACTAGCCAACAACCAGAGGCCTAAGAGTAAGGGAGTGGAAGAGGCAAGAAAACTAGTTTGAGAGATATTTGGTCTACCATGGATGGAAGACTATCCAAGGTAGAAGTGACCATAGGTGACATGAAAGAGAAGTTAATGATGTGGAGACTCACATCGAGGTACTAGACTTCATGGAAAAGGGGCTAAAGGGTGAGTTGCAAGCTATTCTCAATGAAAGCTTGAACGTGATCACCCAAAAAAATAAGACCTTGGAGGCTCAGATAGAGGCCATATGCAATGGCTTAGAGGCCATGCACAAGCAGATAAAGTGGCTCAGAAGCGAGCTCACTATGTGCAAGATTGCCATTGGGAATGGCATGTTTGTTGGAGCGTCTAAGACCCATGTGGACATCCCTAAGCACAAAAAGTTTAATAGGACTAGGGCAACCAAGGAAGTAGACAACTACCTGTGGGGTATGGAGCAGTATTTCTAGACCACGAGCATTTAAGATGATGCTACCAAGGTAAACACCACTGCTATGTATCTTACTGATGTAGCCTTATTGTGGTGGAGGCACCTTTTGTAGGATAAAATCGTAAGGCCAAAGGGGCTTGAGCTAATAATACCTCATAAGGGTGTGAACCGAGACAGGTAAGCTGATCTGGGACATCAGATGAGTATATACCCAAGTTTTGGAGCCACACGAGTTAAATATTAAGTCTCGACGCTTAACAAGTTGGATTAGAATAGTTTCAGTTTTGCTTATTTATGTGTGTGCAGGTTGAATCTTGGTTGAAAAGATGGCATCTCAGAGTGATGTGGCTAGCCAACAACTAGAGGCCCAAGAGCAAAGGTATGGAAGAGGCAAAAAGGCCAATTCGAGAGATATTTGATCTACCATGGATGGGAAACTAGCCAAGGTGGAGATGACCATAGGCGACATAAAGAAGAAGCTTGATGATGTGGAGACTCACGTTAAGGCGTTAGACTTCACAGAGAAGGAGCTGAAGGGTAAGTTGCAAGCTACTCTCAATAAAGGTCTGGACATGATTACCCAAAGAAATGAGACCTTGAAAGCTTAGATGAAGGCCATACGTAAGTAGATAGAGGAGCTCAGGAGCAAGCTCGCTGCGTGCAAGATTACCATTAGGAATGGCATATTTGTTAGAGTGTCTAAGACCCGTATGGACATCCCTAAGCCTAAAGAGTTCAAGGGGACTAGGGCAACAAAAGAAGTAAACAACTACCTATGAGGCATGGAGTAGTATTTTCAGGTCACGGGCATATAAGATGATGCTACCAAGGTAAGCACCACTGCTATGTATCTTACTGATGTAGCCTTATTGTGGTAGAAGCACCTTTTGTAAGATAAAATCGTGAGGCCAAAGGGGTCAAAGTGGACAATACCTTATAAAAGTGTGAACCGAGATAAGTAGGCTAATATGAAATGTCAGTTGATGTCTATCCGATTCTAGGAGTTACACGAATTAGAGCTTAAGTCTCAGCCCGTGATAAATTGGTATCAGAGCAGTTTTGATTCTGCTTGTTTGTGTGTGTGTAGTTTGCATCTCGATTGAAGAGATAGCATCCCAGAGTGATGTGGCTAACCAATAGCCAGAGGCTAGGAGCAAGGGCATGAAAAAGGCAAAAAGGCCAATTCAAGAGATATTTGATCTATCATGGATAGGAGACTAGCCAAGATTAAGGTAACCATGGGTGACATGAAAGAAAAGCTTAATGATGTGGAGACTCACGTTGAGGTGCTAGACTCCATAGATGAGAAGTTGAAAAGTGAGTTATAAGCTACTCTCAATGAAGGTCAGGGATTTAGCCATAAGTGTAGTTAGGAGCCTCAACTATAAATAGTGGGTTGTTCTACCCTCATTTGTAAATCATCATACATATTTTTGTTTCAGTAATACAGAGCATATTTTTAGCAATTCTCTTGGTTTTTTTATTTTTTTCAAACTTGCACATTCTACCATTCCCATTGTTTTAGTGCCCGCACGCTTGTGTTTTAGGCTGACTTAGGCTAGAATGAGGTGATTCCAAGCCTAAGGCCATATGGATTCTGAGTCTAAGGTTAGAGCTCGTGACAGTTGGTGTTAGAGCTAGTCCTAAATCGTTTTATCCATACCAAGCACCTTGAGGGAGGTAGGTAGAGTGGCCAGCCTTGTGATGAGGGCGTCACAAGGTTAGGTGGGAGAGAATGTCATGGATCTAAATAAGAGTCCTGAATCTCGCATCGAACATAAAAAGAGGGTCACTGGGATATAAAAAGGTTCATACCATCTCTTTCTTATGAGGCATTTTTTATAAGATAAAATTGTGAGGCTAAGGGGATTGAATGGACAATACCTCACAAAAGTATGAACTGAGGCAACTAGGCTGATCTAGGATGCCAGATGAGTATGCTCGGCTCCTGGAGTCTCATGGATCAGAGTTTAAGTCTCAGCCCATAACAAGTGGTATCAAGCCAGCCCTAAACCGTTCAACCCATGCTAAGTGCTTCGATGAAAGTAAGCAGGGTGGTCAGCTTCCATGACGAGGGCATCACAAGGTTGGGTGGGAAAAAATATCGTAGACCTAAGAAAGAGTCTTAAATCCCACATTGAACATAAAAGAAGGGTCACTGGGGTATAAAAGGGTTCACACCATCTCTTTCTTGTGAAGCATATTTTGTGGGATAAAATCGTGAGGCCAAAGGGGCCAGAGCAGATAATACCTCACAAGGGTGTGAATCGTGGTAGGTAGACTAATCTAGGATGATGGATGAATGGATGCTCGAGTCTTAGAGCCACACGAGCCTGGAGCTTAAGTCTTGGCATGTGACAAGATGAACCACCTTGCACTCCCAAGTTGGTCAAACAAGTCTGCAATGAGTGGGATAGGATACTTATTCTTGATGGTCAGCTTGTTCAAAGCCTGGTAATCTATACACAACTGCAGCGACCCATCATGCTTGTGCTGGAATAGAACTGGTGCACCATATGATGCCTTGGATGGCCTGATGAAGCTAGTATCAATTAACTCATTGAGCTATTTCCTTAACTCTTTCAACTCTGGTGGGGACATTCGGTAAGGGGCTTTAGCTAGTAGCTTGGCCTCGGGCACCAGCTTGATCTTGTGGTCTACCTCCCTCTTAGGTGGTAGCTGGCTAGGTAGCTTTGCAAGCATCACATTGTTAAGGGACTCCAACACCTTTAGCACCTCCAAGGGTGTCTTAGTCTCCTCTTCCCTTGGCTCATCATACTTCAGGGCTACCAAAAAGGTCTCCTCATCTCTGCTCACCGCCTTGGCAAATTGGATGGTTGACACCACCCTCAACCAAACTCCAGACCCGTACCTCAATGGTACGAGGCATTGGCACCGTGCATCCAAGATGCAAATACAATTGGCAAAAGGCACAAAGAGGGTGTTAATCTGAACAAGGAAATCCAACCCAATCACAAACTCATAATCATCTAGGGGTATTACCTCAATGGTTTCCTTACCCTTCCAGTCTCCAAGCTGTAACTCCACTCCCCGCGTTACTCCAATGGCTAGAACTTCCTTGGTGCACCAGTTCTATTCCAGCACAAGCATGATGGGTCACTACAGGGCTTTGAACAAGCGTTGACCATCAAGAACAAGTATCCTATCCCACTCATTGCGAACTTGTTCGACCAACTTAGGAGCGCAAGGTGGTTCAATCATGAATCAATCATTAAAAATCATCGCAAACCATCATCATCATAAATCATCATTATCAATCATTTATCATTAACTACGGTCACTACTATAACCCGTGACATTGGTCGTATCGACAATTTCATTCTCATGATCATTGCTAACTATTATAACTTGCTAGCCAGGGCTTTACGCTAACTATTATTACCCGTTAGCCAGGGTTGTATGATCATGTCTTTGCTAACTACTATTATTCGATAGCCAGGGTCGTAGAACTAGTTCTAGTGTCGATGATCCCACTTTCCAAGGATGTAAAAAGGTAGCTATTATAAAATCATTCATTAAACATAAATCATTTTCTCATTTCATTCATAAGCATGATCCATCATTTCTATAGAGAAATGCAAAATAATCATATGCTTGATCCTATTTTCAAACATCGAAAATAATGAAATAAAATATTCATTCATGTAGAAACATACATATATACATAGATTTGAAAACATGCAAAGTATGTGAGATTTTACTTACCTTCTTTCGATTCCACCACTTAGTTTTTCCCCCAAAATAATTAATGGCCTATTCAAGATCATTTCAACATGATAGCAATTAGTCAACCCATTTGAGGTCACTTATACCAAAATAACTAAGTTAAACAAGAAATAACTCAAGTAACTAATTCTGACAGCTTATGCTACTTTCACTAAAACAACTATATCTCAAGATATCGAACTCGAAATTAAAATATTTTTAATACGTTAGAAACTAGACTTGATAAGCTTTCTAACCATATATGGCCCATCTCGTGATTCATCGTGGATTAATTATAACCATTTTTGCAATCCAAATCATATGCTACTACCAGACAGCCTGTATACGTTCTAATAAAAATTATGTATTTATTCATAGGAAACTCCAAATTTAATTCCACTTCTTTTGTTGGAAAGTAGACTCAATGATCTTTTCAAACATGTATAGCTCAATACATAATTTCTTATATAAAAATTAAGACAATTTTCGTAATTCAATCCTGATGCTGCTACCTTACAGTCTGCATATCCTTAAGTAAAAATTAGACAACTCTTCATAGAAAACTCATATTCAACTTCCATTTGTTTCATTGAAAAGTAGATTCAACATGCTTTCCAACAATATATAATAATCGCAGCAATAATCTAGTCATTAATACAAATTTCTATTTTAATTCATTATTGTAGATCGTAGCATCTCATCCAAAAATAGAATTTCTTCTTCAATCTTTAAAACTCAAATCTCCATTTTTAGCCCTTAAACTCCATTCAATAATCATCAATAAATCTTAAGAACATGAAATAAACAAAGCCCAATAATTTACCCAAATAGATCATGAAGATTAGTGAAAGATTTCATAATTTTCTTAGTTTTTCTCTCAAAACTTCAACTCCAAATAATAGCTATCAACTTGATAGTTTTTCTTTAATAAAAGAAGGTAGATACTCACCTATAAGGGATTAACTTGATTGTAGCCTCTGATTTTGAATCACCAACTTGATTTTTCATATTTTCTGACCCTAAGGAAGATGAGAAAGAAGAACTCATATTTCCTTTTTGGTTCTCGATAGCCAGGTTTTTTTTCATTTAATAACTCAGCCATTTTTCTTTTACTAATTAGTCTCTTAATAAACTGATAGGCTTTGTTATTAGTCTAGTCCAATTATTATTTGGGCTGGGTTATCACACATCCTCCATCAACATTGCCCCGCTTTCTAATGACTGTGAGATGAAACCTTCAGCGATCCATAATCGAATGAATTCCTTCTTCGAGATCTCCCAATCTTCTGGATAATGGCCAAGATATAACAAGCATGGTTTTAGACAATAAGGCAAAACGTTGTAGCTTAAATCCAAAATTCCATTCACCGCACCATACTGATAGTCTTGTTGTTGGAACCCCTCTAAGTGTACATGGATGTCTCTGTGAACCATCTCCCACTGAGCCCGTGACTTTTTTGTCGCTAGCAAGCCTCCCAACACAACAATTGCTAGAGGTAGACCTCCACATTTTCTTACCATCTCTCTTCGCAGCGTCTCAAATTCTTTGGAGCCGGCATGAGATTCTGTCTCATTTCCTGGGAATGCTTTCCTGCTAAAAAGCTTCCAACTTTCATCATCTGTGAGAAGTGGAAGCTCTATTGGGGAGTTGCAAGGATCGGCAAGTAATGCAACATTTTTGTTGCGTGTTGTGAATAAAATTTTGCTTCCCCTTTTTCCATGTGGAAAAGCAGGTTTAAGAATATTCCAATCCTCGCTTCTCCAGATATCATCAAGAACCACTACGTACCGTTTTTCTTTCAAGACATCAAAAAGACTTTTCATCAACTCAGTCTCTTGCAGTTTATCAATTAGCTCCCTGTTTTTAGAAGGGTCAACTTTTACCAGGACATCATGCAAAACCTCTCTTGGCTTACATTGTTGAGATATAAACGCCCAAGCCAAACAATCAAAATGTCGTTTCACATTGATATGATTATATACTTTTTTGGCAAGAGTGGTTTTACCCATGCCCCCCATGCCGACTATTGAAGCAACAACATGGGGTCTGTCTTCTTCTGTCATCAACTCGGCCAAAACATCCCTTCTCATATCCTCCAAGCTGACGACATCCTCTTCCTCAACATGTGAGTAAGTTCTTCTTAACCGCTGCTGCAGCATCGTGGTAGCAGAACCAGAACTCTCTCCTCTAGATATCTTATCATAAGCTGGAAGACTTTTGGAAATGTCTTCAAGCTTGGTTTGGATTGCTTTGATCCGTATCCCTGTTTTGTGCGGACGAGAAGGTTTGGTAAAAATGGAGGCGAATCCCATGATGAGTCCATGAAAGCCTCCTTGACGTGCAACTTGGAGAATGAAGGAGTCTATAACATCTTCTGCTTCATAAGCAAGATCTCTGATTTGTCTCACCAAAGTGCGGCCAAGCTCAGTCTGCTCTTGCTCATAGTCTCTATCCTTCAAGACGCTATTCATCCGGTCTAGTTCAGCCCTTAGGCGTTCTACTTCGATAACTCCACTCAGGTAAACTGCTTCATGAATGAGTAAATCCGAGATTCTTTTAATAGCTAAGGACACAATGGCCTCTTCCATTTCTCCCGCTGATTGAAAAGAGAGGCCAAATTGCTCTTCTTTTTCTAGGATTGCAATCTGTATCTGCAAAATATTCTTAATTTGTATGTATTTCTCTTTATCAGAGGTTGTGAGTATTTGTCTCTGCGGTGAGCCTGGCGACCATTTAACTTTGGACAGGAAAGAAACAAATGGAGAATCAAAGACGATCTGTTTTCTTTCATTTCCACTTACTTTTTGTTACTATATCAATTTAATAAATTATCATAACAGACTTCAGTCTTCCACTCTTCGGTGGCTAAATACCTAACCCTTAAAATATTATACCACCAGAGAACAATTATTGAAGACCCAAAAGTCATTTAAAATGTTAAACCACCAAAGAACACCTGATAAGATCCAATAAAGAAAGATCGTTATTGAATTTTAACTGTGTTACTTTGCTTTTAAAAGGTCCCGTAGGATTCTACTATTACACTTTGCTCGATTAGTCAACATCTTGACCTTTAAGTTAAAAATTTGTTGATAGTTATTTTAATTGATTCAACACTTAATTAATATCATATAACTCAACTAATTACATCTATCCAAATTTAGTCATAGATAATCATTCTAACCATTACATGCTTTTTTTCTCTTTTATGTTATTGATTTAAATGTTAAAATATGTTTCCAATTCTACCTTTGACACTCTCTTAATCGATTTCTTTGTGATATATCATTCTAATTACCAAATCAATCACCCAAGCAGCCTTTTAATATACTTCCAATCACCCAACTGAAACACACATCAACAAATTCAATAAAGAATATAGAATCTTAGCAGGGATGGATGTACATAGTAGTGAGAGGGCAGCTGCCTCAGAGTTTATAAAATTTTTCTTAGGTTTATTGAAAAAAAAAAAAAAAACTCAAAAGTTTTGAAAATGACAAGTTCACAGCAATTGGCTGAATAATTTCCAAGAAATTATCCTCTCGAGCTTTCTCCACGCACAAGTCCCTCAAGAGATCATGTATGTGACATGTTTTCACACCAATTCCTGTATAGTCCCTCTTGCCAACTTGAACCAAACATCTATTTATCAGCTTCTACAGGAATTGTTCAGCAACATCTTCCATCAACATTCCTCCGCTTTCCACTAATGGTGAAATGAAACCTTCAGCAATCCATAATCGAATGAGTTCGTTCTTTGGGATCTCCCAATCTTCTGGATAATGGCCAAAATATAAGAAGCATGGTTTTAAACAATAAGGCAAATCATTGTAGCTTAAAACCAAAATTCCATTCACTGCACCATGATGGTCATGTTGTTGGACCTTGTTTAAGTGAGCATGGATGTTTCTTTGAACCGTCTCCCACTGAACCCACGACTTTTTAGTTGCTAGCAAGCCTCCCGAGACAACAATTGCCAGAGGTAGCCCTCTACATTTTTTCGCCATCCCTCTTCCTAGCATCTCAAATTCTTTTGAACGAGCATCAGACTCAGTTGTATTTCCAGAGAATACTTTCCTCTTGAAAAGCTTCAAACTTTCATCATCGGTAAGAAGTCGAAGCTCTATTGGGGAGTTGTGAGGATCTGCACGTAATGCCACATCATTGTTTCGAGTTGTGAATAAAATTTTGCTCCCCTTTTTTCCCCATGGAAAAGCAGGTTTAAGATAATCCCAATCTTCACTTCCCCAGATATCATCAAGGACTACCAAATACCGTTTTTCTAAGACATCAAAAAGTCTTTTTATCAATTCATTATCCCTCAGTTTATCAATTTGCTCTCTTTCTTCTTTAGAAGGAGAAAGAAATTTTATGAGGACATGAAGCAAAACTTCTCTTGGCATACATTTTTGAGAAATAAAAGCCCAAGCAAAACAATCAAAAGGTCGTCTCACATCAATGTGCTTGTATACTGTTTTTGCAAGAGTGCTTTTACCTATGCTCCCCATCCCGACTCTGGAAAAAACCACATGAGGTCTATCTTCTTCTTCTTCTTCTGTCATCAACCGATCCAAAACATTCCTTGTCATGTCCTCCAAGCCAACAACATTTACTTCATCAACATGCGAATATGTTCTTCTTAGCCGCTGTTGCTGCTGCATTCCGGAAATAGAGCTAGACTCCTCTCCTTCACCAGATATCTCATAAGCTGGAAGACTCTTGGAAATAGCTTCAAGCTTAGTCTGTACTGCTTTGACCTGAACCCCTATTTTGTGCAAATGAGAAGGCTTGGTGAAAATGGAGGTGAATCTCTTGATGATTCCATGAAAGCCTCCTTGATGTGCAATTTCAAGAATGTAGGAGTCAATAACACCTTCAGCATCGTAAGCAAGATCTTTAATTTCTCCCACTCGGTTGCGGAGACGCTTGTCTTGTTCTTGCCTATGGTCAGCGTCTTTTAAAAGGCTCTGCATCCGCTTTAGTTCTGCCTTGATGCACTCCACTTCCTCACGAAACCCACCTAGGTAAACTGCTTCATGAATGAGTAAATCCGAGATCCTTCCAATGGCTAAGGAAACAATAGCCTCTGCCATTTCTCCTGCTGATCGAAAACAGAGTCCAAATTACACTTCTTTCTCTAGGACTTCAAAGTGAATGGTGGCAGATGTGGTATCAAAGTCCAAGTTACATTTATTGTATCAAGAAGGGTGACAGATGTGGAATAAATCCAGGACAAATTCTTCAGTCCTTCAATCCAAAAGATGAAGAAGGATTTAATCTGGATAACACAGGAAAGATAAGCTATTCCAAACAGGAATAAGCTAACAGTACCTGCCGACAAGTCAAAATAGATTGGTTCAGAGCCATTGATAGACAGCAGACAGATATCAATAAGCTACAATCAGCAACAGTAAAAGATAAACAATCAGCTACTGTTCCAGATAGCTATTACTGTAGTTAGTTACTGTATAATATAATTTTGTCTATAGAGTCTTTAAGAAAGGAGAAATCAGCGTTTTTCCAGCAGCTTCACTCACTTATCTCCCTCACTTTTCTAAACTACCTTCCTCTTTTCCGCAATATAGAGTTTTCTTATCTCTTTTGTTTGTTCTGTACGTATCTAGATTTTGCTTTATTTCAAGTGTCCTAGTGAGTTACTACGATAGATATGAATTATGCCCATTCATCTATAGTTTTTTCATAATTTGAAATAAGGACTTTAGATAAAGCTAGATGCGTACCACTAGATGCTACAGATATTTTATTTAAAGAATCTATAATTAGGGCTATATTATTTTGATTAAAAGTTTGACTTGTTTGACTAACTTTTGTAATATTCTTGATTTTTTCTTTTTTAGAAGAATCTAATTTATAAGAAAGAGCAATTAGATGTGTTTTAGTTGGTTGATAAAATTCAAGGTTTTTTTGAAAATCTGGGAATCTTAATAAATCATCAGCCTCTGGGTTACAGACTTTGCCAACTTTTTGTTTACCTTGATCTACTAGTTGCATAGGAGGAATCTTTTCTTCATCTTCAGATGTTGTTTCATTTTCAGATGGTGCTTCATTTTTTACAACTGGATTGGTTACAAGAATGTCAAAATTATCATCTACTGCTTCATCTTCATTACTTTCACTGGTTGTATCGTAGTTGAGCATGTAATAATAATTGTATTTTTTGAAAATATCTTTATGAGTTTCATAAAGTTTTTCAATTTCTTAAAGATATTCGACTCTTGGTTTAGAGTCATTAGTCTGATTCATTTTTTGTTTGAAATTCTCAATAAGATATTTATAAGATTTAAAGCCCATAAGGTCTTGATTTGATTTTTTAGAAGATGATGGTTTATCATCAAATGCTAAGATAATATTTCTATAATATAACGGTCCAAAATCAATAGTGTCTTATTTTTGTCCTATTTTAGCAAAGATATTATCTATTTTTTCTTCTATATTATTAATTTTTACAAAAAGTTTACAAAAAAAAAGAAGAAAGATCTATCAAATCATTTACAGATATACTTATAGCAATATTGTGAGATTCGCATGCTAAATCTATATGCAAACTATGATTATAAGTTTTTTCTTTTCAGATACAATTATCTTCTTCATTTTTGTTTCATATTTTAGGTGCTTAAAACCAGTGTCAGTTTTTTTTAATAGTTTCACAAAAGCCAGTTAACAAAGGCAACCTAAAGCCATAAATACCAACTAAAAAACCAAGAAACAAGGTGATATGAGCTTCCAAACATGAAATAGAATAAAGAAAACAAAGTAGAGTAAAGAGAACTTACAAAGATAGTAAGCTTCGAGATATATATTTGAAAATTATACTGATGAAACTTTATTAAAACACAAGCTCTGATACCATTTATGGAACAAACAAAAGAGATAAGATAAGAAAACTTTATATTGTGGAAGAGAATAAGGTAGTTTAGAAAAGTAAAGGAAAACAGTGAGTGAAGCTACTGGAAGAACTCTGATTTCTCCTTTCTTAAAGACTATTTATAGATAAAATTATATTATACAGTAACCAACTACAATGATAGCTGTTTGGAACAGTAGCTGATTGTTTATCTTTTTACTGTTGCTGATTGTAGCTGATTGATATCTATCTACTATCTATCTATGGCTCTAAACCAAGCATTTTGACTTGTTGGTATGTATTGTTAGCTTATTCTTGCTTGGAATCGCTTATCCTTCCTGTAAGTTATCCAAGTTAAATCCTTCTTCATCTTTTGGATTAAAGGACCATGGAGAATTTGTCCTGGATTTATTCTACATCTATCACCCTTCTTGATATTGATACAATAAGTGCTATAGGTGATCAATATCTTCCATTTCTGAAAGTCTTCTGAGGAGATCTGCAGCATTTTGTTCTATTGGAATTGTTTGTAATTCAATCTCAGAATAAACCTTTATTGCCTAAATTTTTTGACCATATATTTAAATGGAATATTTTGAGAAAGAAGAACAAAGTGTTTTCTAAAGAATGTTTTTGTTGTATTCCATCATATTTATCCCTGTTTGGAAATTATATGGTGAAGAATTGGAATACTTATGGATCGCTTGATTAAGCAAGTCTAGGTTTTCAATGGCTTTTGCTGATTGTTCAGTAAGAGGCTCAGAAACAAGTTTTTTAACTTCCCAGATTTGATATGGCTAATAGAATTTTTCTCTAATAAAAGATCTTATCAAACTATAAGTTTTAAATATATATATAAAAGAAAAATCGATCATTTTTTATGTATCGAAGAAACTAAAATTTTATAAAGGTTGGGAAATTTGAGATATGCTTAAATGAAAAATTTTGAGCAATTATTTCTCCAACAAGACCCATTTCAATGCTTTTTACATCAAATGTATCATGATCTAGTTTAAACTTAATTTTAAGGAGTTTTTCTTCTAAAATAGAGGTTTCAAGGAAAAGAGAGAAGTAATATTCTGAAAATTTTTCTTGTAACAATTTTTTTATTTCAAGAATAATACTTCAATTGATTTTTTGAAATATTTCTTTAGGTAAGAGAATTGCAGCCTTTTCAAATAATAAAACTCTTTTTAGTTTTATTATTTGAGAAGAGTTTTTGTGATTCAAATATTCAAAAAGTTTTAAGAAATCGTTTATTTCTTGAACAAAATATTGATTTTCTTTTATTGCATAAAAGTCAACATCTTGTTGTTTTAGCAAATATAAAGAGCAGAGATTGTTGAAAACTAGTTTATCAAATTACTGATGTTCTCTAGTTTGATTAACTAGAAATTCAGTGAATTTCGTCATTTTTTTTCTAAATGTAGATTTATTTTCTTAAAGATGGGATTTCCATATGTGATTAATCAATCCATAATTCTCTGGGTTAAGACCAGGATTATAGAAATCTTTAACTTCAAAACTTTGTTTGAGTTTTTTAGTTTGTTTTAAAATTTGAGAATAAAACAAGAGTCCATTGGTTTGGATCTTGTGCAAATTGGGAAAGAGCTTGCAATACTGGTTGTAAAGAAGCTTTTGGTTTGAAAATATTTATAGGTCGTTGTGGAAGTAAATGTGGAAGATATCCACAAGAAGGATATAAAAAGGGGTGTAAGTCCTTGGTTAGTATTTGAAAAAGATGACGGCGATGAAGAGAAAGAAGAAATGACCTTTTTCGTCTATTTCTTCTAAATAGTTCTCCATCTTTCCTACTACTATAGAGGCTTTTTGCCTCTATCTATTGGATTGACTGAAATAATCTGCAAAAAAATTTTTATCACCATTAATGAATTCAATAATAAAATTATATTGGCATAATAAATTATACCATCTTATTCTCTCATATTATCAAATAATTTTCTATTTTTAAGAAAATCTCTAATAGATTGGTTATTTGTTCTGATAGATTTTCAGAAGTTAAAAAAAATATGAAATTTAGTTATTGCATTTTTTATGGCCAGTAACTCTTTTTCAAAAATAATGTATTTGATTTCATTTGGCTTGAATTTTCTAGAATTATATCCATAGATTAATTCATCTTTTTGATAAAGATTTTTGGCTTTTAAGACATATCCATAGTGTTTTTCTGAGCATCTATTTCTAGAATTAAAGTTTCACCTTGTTTAGATAGATAAACTTTATGAATGTTAATGAGATCAGATTTTATTGTTTAATAATATCTGAATCTGTAGAAGACCAAGAAAATTCAACATCTTTTTTGAGTTTTTCTTGTAAATATTTTTCTCTTTTTGAGAGGTTTTTGAAATACTATCTACCATATTTAAGTAGACCAAAAAATTGTTGTAAACTTTTTTTATTTTTCAATTGTTCTAGAAAGTTTTTTATTCTAACAATAATATGATATTGTAATGTAAGACCATTATTGGAAACATTTAATCCTAAAAATTTTATTTTTGTTTTTTCTAACTTAATGTTTTTTAGACCGAGTATAATATCATGTTGTATAATTTCTTGAGAGATGTGATCAAGTGTTTCCTGTGTTCCTCAAAATTTTTAGAAAAGAATAAAATATCATTTATATAAACACAACAATATTGTTTATGTTTAGAAAATATTTTATCCATCCACCTTTGAAATATCTGAAAGGCATTACATAAACCAAAAGGCATTACAGTCCATTGATAACGGCCTGTAGCAGCACTAAAAGCAGTCATAGATTTTGACTTTTTAGAAAGCATGGTTTGCCAAAATCCTGATTTACAATCAAAATTTGAAAAGTATTTAGCATTTTTTGCTAAATTGATCAAAACATCTTTTCTAGGAATAAAATATCCATCAAAGACAACATTTTAGTTTAACCTCTTATAGTTGATTATCATTCAAGGTTTTTCACGTTTTTGTTTTGCATGCTTTCTTACTAGAAATGGATGACTGAAATGAGAACTAGTAGTTGATTCTATTAATCTTTCAAAGAGAAGATCAGAGATTTGAATTTCAAATTCATCTACATCTTGTTTAGTGTAGATCATTGGTTTAACCCTAACAATTTTTGTAGGAATTACTACTTATAGTTCACAGAATCTAGGGCTTCAGACCATAATTTTAGTAGTTCTTCACTAAAATTTTCTTAAAGGATAGTATATAACCAATGTTTTTCATTGATTATTTTGACTTTAGCTTGATTAGCTTTGAGTTGAAAGTTTTTATCACAAATGTGTTTGTGATCTTTTAAAAGAGGAATTTTAATAGATTGGTTGTCTATTGTTAACCAAATAGCATCTGAATATATAGAAAATGGTAAATAATTATAAAGAAAATTATTTTCTAAAAGCATATCTCCATGCATATTTGGAAAACACATGATTTTTGAAATTATAAACTTTGTATTATTAAAATAAATAGGAATATTTTTTGCTTTAAAACCTATGATGGTTTCTTTCATCAATACCTATAATTGCAATAGGGGTTTTCATAGGTTCCCATTTGTTTAATGGAAGAGCATTACTTTTACAATTAGAGATTGTTGCTCCAGTATCTAATAATATATGTAGAGAATATGATTTGTATTTTTGAAAATGAAATTTTCCTTCAACAAAAGTATAAAATCTTTATGAAGATTTATTTGAAAACTGTATATAATCTGTTTCTTGCAGACTATATTGGTTTATAAGAAAAGAAGATTTAGTTTATTCAATTCTAGGTTTTCTAGAAGAAGTTGATGAATTTAAAACAGAATTTACTAACTAATAATAAGAGGGTTGAGATTGATTATCTCCTGAAAAAATAAGAATATGATTTGATAATTGAGTACTGGTTGTACTTTGAAATCCTAAGAAAGAATTTCGATAATGGGTAGTAAAGGGTTGGTTGGTGCTAATGCTTTCAACATCCTCTTCTTGATTAGAAAATGGTGGTAGAACTAATCCAGTGGCTCGATTGGATTGATTTCATCCCCCAAATTGACAACTTTAGTGGCTTCTTGATGAGGCATAATTTACTTCTTTTCTTGTTCCATTAATCTCAATAATTTTGGGGATATTGCATGGTCTTCCATATTTTTTTTCATTATCAAGTTCACCAATATAAATAGAATTTTCAAAATCAAATCCAAAAATATTATCATGATGATCTTTACATTCATTATTCGAATACCAAAAAATAAGTGAAATAGAAGAAATGTAGAAGGATGTATAGTAATGTAAGGAATTGAAATGAAAGAGGCAAAAGAAATGGATAAATGTGTTACGCTTGTCATTTATTCAATTGAAAATGAGGAAACAAACACACATAAGACATTTAATGTTTTTAATAAAAGCATTCAGATTAGGTTCAACATATTACTTTGGAGAAAATTTAAAAACAACAGGTAGCTCTTCAACATGCCAATTCTTCAGTTTTGCACCATGAAGAGTAAGATAAACCCATGAACACCTTGGATTTTCATTCTTTTTTTCTTCACCCACCATTTGTATTGAAAATTTAGCGAAGATATCTTTCAACGATGGTGTAAACCCCTTCTTTATGTTTCCTGCTATATCTATATAGATATAGCCAATTGAGATGAAAGTCTCATAGAGGGGAGGAAAAGATAGGCCTTTGATTTTTACTTTTTTTCTCTTTTTTCCTTTATGAACTTCATTATTCCTTTTCGAGTTGGCTTGTACCCTAGCCCAAACTGATCATCTTTCTCAGGCATTATCCATGGTCGTTGCATCCCTTGCAAGTTAGCCCACACTTGTTGTCCTTTTCTTACCACTTCTTTAAGAGCCATCTTGAAAGCTTTGGATAGATATAGAATAGGCATTTTTTATCTTTCACCCATATAGGTTGCATTAATGAATTCAAAAGATTTGAAAAAACATTCTGGGGCTTCCTCAATTGCTTCAACATATAATGTAGTAGAGGGTTTAGTTACCAATAGATCTTTTTCACCAACAATAATGACCACTTTTTCATCAATTATGAATTTCACCTTCAATGTAGAGTGGAAGGAACAGTTCTTGCCATGTGAATCCATGATCTTCCTAAAAGATAGCTATAGGAAGAAACGATATCCATGACTTGGAAGACTATATCAAAAGTACATAGTCCAATTTGGATTGGTAGCTCAATATTGCCTATCACTTCATGATGAGTGTAGACACCCATTTATGTCCGAGGTCAATCGAATCAATTTTATTTTGTCTATTATTATTACTAGTATTATAGTATAGTATATCAATATTATTATGGTACTATATTATACTATATTATATTATTATTATATTATAGTTGTTATTGCTATTATAATAATTATTATTATATACTATATTATATTATATTATTATAGTTATTATAATAATAATAATTATTATTATTATTATTTTTTTGCTTGTTTCGATTTTGGCGTGAATTTTGAAAACGGAAATCCAATCGAAGGAATTCAATACAGTCAATGGTTTTACTGCATAATTGGGATTACAGATTCAACCTAGGAAATCAGCTAAGAACTTAGACTCAATTTAAGATTCAAGCAGAATTCAATCCCAAGATTCAAACCTGGGTTTGATGCTGTTCGTTTCCTAAAATCTATCCTAAGAGGCTTATAAATTGGACATGAAATCATAGAACAAAAAGGGGTGGATTTCGATTACACGATGAAAAGTTGGGGAAATTGTGGGTAATAGGGTTTTGGATTTTGATTTGAAAAATTTTTTGGAATACTGAGGATTTTGGATTTAAATTTAGGTTTTTAGGGTTTAGTTTTAAGTTTTTGGAGTTGGGATTGAAGGTTTGGAAAGATTTGAAAGAAATATGGAAAAGTTTAGGAAAATCTGGGTTTCTTCTAGAAATTATGAATTTTTTTTATGAATATTTGAATTTGCCAATGAATTTTCTAGCAAGAATTTGAATTTTTTGGTCAGATTCCAGCTAGATTTCTATAAATCGATGAAAAACCTAGTTTTCGATTAATTTTTGGATTTTTTTTAAAGAGAAGGGAAAGAGAATCAAGGATTAAAGAGAGAAGCTAGGTAGTTTTGAATGAAAACATAGGGGAGTGGCTTTTATACAATGCCAAAATGACACCATTTCGATAGCTCAAGATCCACGCTCTGACCCATCAACTTGCACGTCAACTCGCGCTCTAACTCGACCCGATCGTAAGGTTTTCCTTTTCTATTTTCATTTTATTTTTTGATTTTATTTTTTGATTTATTTTATTGTCTTAATTTTTTATTTAATTTTCAGCTTTTTATTTAATTTCCCTATTTTTTATTTAAAAACTTAAAAAAAAAATAGAAGAAGCAAAATATAAAAAAATCTTCTCAAATAAGTTTGAAAAAAAATAATAAACAAATTTTACAAAATAAATTCATGAAGTCTATCAAACTATTGAGAAATTTTTGTGGATTAATTTTAAATGGAATCCACCAAACTATTGAAAAATTCTAATAAATCATTTTTCTTAAAATAATAATAATAATAAAAATAAAAAACAAAAAACAAAAATATTAATTTTATCCTCTAAACTATTGGATGATTGATTCAAATTAAGTCCTACCAAACTATTGGGAGACTTTACTAATTTTTTGAAATAAAATAAATTAATAAATTTGATAATGAAGCATTTTTAAAATGAGACACTAGTCTCTATGAATACTCATGAGGTGAGAAGATTATCTTAAATTGCTGTCAAACTATTGGGACAATTTTAACACTAATTTTGAGTATTAAATAATTTGATAAATCATAAATATTTTCAAGGCTTGGATAATTTGAAATTAAACTAGTACTATCCTTTGGATAGGCATTGTGGGGCTACTATAACCTTCCTTACGCATAACCATACTCTTGAACTTAAACTCTAGTTTCGTATATCTGAATCTAATATTTAAAGATACCTAAGTCAATCTTAGGACCCCTCTTTAGATAGGACAGATTCAATCGGATGGCTAATCACACCTAAACAAAAAAAGATTGGTGGTGACTCTTCTAATCCATGTCTAGTGATAGGTCCACGGATCTATATATTATGACAGTTTGGCAATTCCATTGGGGACCTCGAAAGTCAAGCCAGTAAATAATTCCTATTATCTAGGCTTTGCTTAATAAATTTGAGATTTTTTATACTTGCTTAATTATTTTTTTATTCCTTTTCATTGTTTATACCTACTTAATTATTCATTTACTTTTTTTGTTTTTTTTTTCCTTGCTTATACATACTCAATTAATTACTCATTGTATATATATCTGTCATTCATTTGCATGTGTATAACATAAGCTCTCCACCTGAGCTCTACCTTTAAAAGAGAGTGAAGTACTTATGCCCTTACGAAATTTTATGTCTCTGTATGGGCCTGCAAACACTTCTACTCAAATTGAACTTTTTCTGCTTCTAGCCTATGATGGGTGAGGATCGGGATGCCTTACTAATTTGTGATGGACTATGATGTAAGAAACAATTTGGGAACATTTTCGAAGTAATCCAAACTGTATAGAGTTAACTTTAAGAGCCTAACCATAGATAGAGCCATGTCCTTCCACCCTTTAGTTAACCTAAAATTTAGGGTCATGTTGTTATTTTACTTGTTTTTTATTGTTCATTCTTTATTTTTTTTATTTGAGGTGACTAACTAATTTTTTTATCTTTTTTTATTTCTTTTCTTTTTGTGTATATTCATAAACATACATGAAGATTGCATATCATGCTTACTAACCTTTTTTATTATGTATGCATGCATTCATGCATCCCTACATTCATTCTGATGCATAATTTAATGGCTCCATAAACATCATTCTAAATTTGTAGCATAATTATGGGAAATCAAGATTCAAAGATAGCTTAACACCAGTATTACACTCAGGCTAGAGCCAAAAAAATGGAGCAAGATAATGCAAGTCATCTCGAAAGGATAAAAAAGGCATAAGAAATACTTGAAGGAAAATTGAGCAAAATTTCAGAAACCTTGGAAAAGGGAAACAGAGGAAAGGCAATAAAAGAAGTTAGCTCATTTGAAGCTACTAAATCAATATATCTTTCAGGTTTTGGTCTACATCAAACTTAAACTGTCCTAATTTTTCAACAATAATAGGTAACCATTCCAAATTACAACTACTTGGGAAATGGCTTATGCACCCGGTCATAAGAATGTCCAGAGTTATAATAATCTTGTTTCACCGAAAAGGTAGTTGAACCCATTCAACTCCTTACTTTGGATGAGATAAAAGAGAAAGAAAAGCTACGGGCAGCTGCATTTTTAGAAAATTCTAAGATTGATTAAGCCATGAATATGATCGAAGAAAGATTACGGGCTATAGAAAGAATTGATTTCTATGGATCCATGGATGTAGCAAGGCTTTGTTTAGTACCAGACGTGGTGATGCCACCCAAATTTAAAGTACTAAAATTTGAAAAGTATGATGATACTAAGTGCCCCATTATACATATCACAATGTACTGTTACAAGATGGCAGCGCATGCTAGCAACGAGAAGCTATTTGTACATGTATTTCAAGATAGTTTGACTAGTTCTGCTACAAGGTAGTATACTAAGCTAGACAGAACCTACATAAAGTCATGAAAGAATTTGACTCGATCCTTTATTAATTAGTATCGCCATATCATAAATATGGCTCTTGATCATTTCTTATTACAAAGGATGGAGAAAAAAGCGCCTGAATCTTTCAATGAGTATGCCCAAATGTGACAGGGTGTCGTTGCTCAGGTATAACTCCCCTTAACAAAAAAAAAGATGATAGTATTATTTGTAAGTACTTTCAAGTCGTACTATGAGAAGATGATAGGGAACGTGACTAAGAATTTTATCAGCATGGTGATTTCAGGGGAAATTATTGAAAATGCAATCAAGAGTGATAAATTGGAAGGAAGAGAATCATCTGCAGCTAAAAAGATACCTAAGAAAAAAGAAAGTGAAACTTAAACTGTGAGTTTCGACATGCAGCAATTCAGAAATTACCCTCAGCCAATCTATCCCACGTATCATTTACCTGCAAGTCATGCTTTTGCTGTAGTGTACCAATCAACTCCACGACTTTTTTATTTGTCTACACCTAGGCCTTCTGTTCATCCAACTATCCTAACAAGTGGTATGCAGGAATCATGGAATTAGGAAAAGCCTACATTTGACCCTATCCCTATGAGTTACACAGATTTGTACCAAAAACTTTATAGAAACCACTTGATTGCCCCCATTCATACAAAACAATTTGAACCTTTCTATCCCAAATGGTATAACTCCAGTACTCACTGTGACTATCATTTTAGGGTGGCGGGTTATTCCACCAAAAATTGCATCCCTTTAAAATGAATGGTCCAAAGTTTAATCAAAGGAAGGTTGATAAATTTTGATACCAAAGGAAACACGACATCCAATGTCATTGGTAACTTGTCACCCAATCATCCAGGGGCATAATTTTAGGGAAGATTGATTGGAACTGCACGCCATCTTAGGATTTTTTTTATAATGTAGACCTTTTTATGTACTTAGATTTCATCTTATTTTTCATCATTTTAATAAAGTGACATGTTTGATGCCTTTTTATGATATTTTTCTTTTGTGTGAATACCCATTATTTATTTTACCTTCTTATACCTTTTTCCTATACTCATTCTTCATTTCTAAATAATGAATGTTCAAACAATTGTGATGATAGTTCGGGATTTGATTTTGAAAACATCATTCAATGATCTAATTAACAGATGAAAATTATCGATCCATAAGGACTGCTAAATAAAAGGACAAGTCTAGGGGAATTTTAAAAGTAATGCAACGATGATCTTTGCTCATTCACAGGTCTACTCTTAGTCAATAAAGATTCTCCATTGAGAGTATTCATGTTCAAATTGAGAAATAGCTATTTTTTTTGTTATCCTTCAAAAAAATTTATTATAATCCCTTGCTACCCCATTTGAGCCTATTGAAAATTTCTTTCAAGAAACCCTAACCAAGGATCACCCCCACATTTGGGGGCAAAGTTTGAGAAACTTGTTCATCTTTAATAACTTTAAGGGTAAAGCCCTTTTGTGCTCAAGTTTTTTGACAAATCAAAAAGAAAAAAAATGAAGGAGAAATTAATAGGGGCAAAATGCCAACTTCCATAAAAAAAAAAAAAAAAGAAAAAATTTTGATGGGGCAAAATGCCAAGGTGCTCCACAAAAAACTAAAAAAACAAAAATAGCAAAACCAAAAAATAAAAAAGAAAAAGGAAAAATAGATATGGCAAAATGTCAAAATGCTCCACATGAAGAAATGATCCTTGGTTTGATTACCCTTCAAATACAGTTTGGGCCTGTTTTATCCTCTTTTTTTTTTACCTTTACCCTAGCCTACACTATGTCTCTTAAAAGTCCATTTTGAACAAATGTGAATACTTGATTTGGAGAATCATGAATTGAATTAAGGCAGGTTTGCCATTGGATTATGTGAAGCTTTGATCAAAGTATCATTAATGAAGAAAAAGGGAAAGAGAAATGAGAAAAAAGTGTGCAAAAAAAGCAAAAAAAAAGGCAAAAAAAAAAAACAAAGGAGAAAAAAGGAATACTTAAACTGAAAACCAAAAAGAGAAGTTTAAGTGAAGATGAAAACTTGAAAAAATAACTTTATGTGAAGGTCTCTAGAAGGAGGATGATGATTAGCTCAAAGATTGAAAATATTAATGGAATGTGTTTTTTAAGAATGATCTTGAGTTTAAGTTCAAAATTGTCTGAACAATCATTATTTTGGATTTTAATGTCCTATTTAAATAAATCTCAGCATTTTGCCTTTGTTCACTCTTGAGTTGTTCTTGACCCTACCTTTTGTCCTTTCAATAATAAAGGCTGATTTTTCTTGTCCTTTACTAAATGAATATTCTTTGAATGAACGAAAAAAATATATCATGTCTGTCACTGATTTGAATGAAAAAAATAAATGAATGACATGTTTCATAAAGAGTTTTCCATTCTTTTAAAAGAAATCTAAGATGAGATAAATGAAAGAAGTATGAGAAAATGATTTACAATGGGGCAAACAAGGTGACCCTATGATGAATCCAATGATAGGTTGGTTGACATAACCTATGAATTATGATTAGATGAGAAGAATGACATGAATCAGTTGACAAAATTTGCTCTGAGACTATTAATACCAAGAAACTAAGAATGATTGGTAGAGTTTTGAGAACCTTGTCACTACAATTAAAATCTCATGACATCTGCACTACATACATTGTGTTTACATTTGCATCCTAGATAAAACATGCATTTGCAATGTCGCTTTATCACTTACCACTCATTTTGATCTTAGCTCAGTCTAGGTCATTTCTTATGACTCATGGTTTTGTTTCGATAATTTATTTTTGACCTCGTCTCGATTCTAGTCGTTTCATTTCTTGACTTTTAGTTTTGTCCTGGTCACTCAATCTTGGCTCAATTTAGATCATTTCTTTTAACTTGTGGTTTCGTCTTAACCACTTAATCTTGACTCAGTTGAAATTATTTTTTTTAACTCATGGTTTCACCCCAATCATCAGATCTTAGCTTAGTCTAGGTCATTTCTTATGACTTTGGTTTCATCCCAACTATTTATTTTCAACCTTGACTCGATCTTAGTCGCTTCATTTTTTGGCTCATAGTTTTGTCTCGATCACTCGATCTTAACTTAGTCTAGATCATTTCTTATGATATGTGATTTCATCCCAACCATTTATATTCGACCTTGACTCAGTCTTGGTGACTTCATTTTTTGATTCGTGGTTTAATCCCAGTCATCTGATCTTGGCTCAGTCCTGATCATTTCCTATGACTTGTGGTTTCATCTTGGTCATTTATTTTCGACTTTGACTCTGTCTTGGTCGCTTCATTTTTTGACTTGTGATTTCATCCTAGTCACCTGATTTTGGCTCAATCTAGATCATTTTTTATGACTCGTGATTTTGTCCTGGTCACTAATCTTGGCTCAGTCTAGATCATCTTTCAGACTCGTGGCACCATCCTAATCATCCAATCTTTGTTCAGTCCAGATCATTTTTTGACTCATGGTTCCATCCTGGTCAATCATCTTTGACCTCAACTAAGTCCTGGTCGTTTTATTTTTCGACTTACGGTTTCTTCCGGGTCATTTGATCTCAATTCCATCCAGATCATTTCTTGATTGTGGTTCCATCTCGGTCAATCATTTTTAACCTTGACTCGATCCTAGTTGTTTTATTTTAAGACTCACTGTTTCGTCTTGATCATTCGATCTCGGTTTCATCCATATCATTTTTTGACTCGTAATTCCATCCCGATCGTCATTTTCGACCTCGACTCGATCCTAGTTGTTTTAATTTTTGACTCACGATTTCGTCTCAGTCATTCGATCTCACTTCCATTCAGATCATTTTTTGACTTGTGATTTTGTCCTGATTAGCCATTTTCAACCACAATTCGGTCCTGGTCATTTCATCTTGTCAACTTGCAATTTTGTCCTAATTATTCAATCTCAATCTCAGTCATTTCTTCTTAACTAATATGATTCTTGTTCTTAGATTGTAATAGAATAAGTGTCTAGATCTTTGTATCATCCCTATCTAACAGAGATGTGCAAAAAGAGACAATTGTAGACACCCATTTATGTCCGGGGTCAATTGGATCAATTTTATTTTTTCTATTATTATTACTAGTATTATAGCATAGTATATCACTATTATTATATTATTATTATGGTGTTATATTATACTATATTATATTATTATATTATAGTTATTATAGCTATTATAATAATTATTATTATACTATATTATTATTATTATTATTATTATTTTATTTTTTTCTTTCCTTTCTTGTTTTGATTTTGGCATGAATTTTGAAAACTGAAATCCAATTGAAGGAATTCAACATAGTCAATGGTTTTATTACATAATCGGGGTTACAGATTCAACCTAGGAAATCAGCCAAAAACTTAGACTCAATTTGAGGTTAGGGTAGAATCCAATTCCAGGATTTAAGCATAGGATTGATTTTTTCCATTTCCTAAAATTTATCCTAAGAGGCTTATAAATTGGATAGAAAATCATAGAACAAAAAGGGGTGGATTTCGATTACACGGTGAAAAGTTGGGGATAATTTTGGGCAGTAGGGTTTTGGATTTTGATCTAAAAAATTTTTGGGAATACTAAAGATTCTGGATTTAGATTTAGGTTTATGGAGTTGGGATTGAAGGCCTAGAAAGATTTGAAAGAAATTTGGAAAAGTTTAGGAAAATCTAGGTTTTTTTTGGAAAATATGAATTTTTCGATGAATATTTAAATTTACAGATGAATTTTCTAGCAAGAATTTGAATTTTCCAGCCAGATTTTCAAAAATCAATGAAAAACTCATTTATCGATTAAATTTCTAGGTTTTTTTAGAAAGAGAGAGAGAGAGAGAGAATTAGGGGTTAGAGAGAGGAACTGGGTAATTCTGAATGAAAACAAAGGGAAGTGGCTTTTATACAATTCCAAAACAACATCGTTTCGACAGCTTAGGATCTGCAGTCTGACTCGTCGACCCGTGCTCTAACCTGACCCAACCGTAAGGTTTTCCTTTTCCATTTTCATTTTATTTTTTGATTTGATTTATTTATTTATTCTATTATCTTAATTTTTTATTTTATTTTTAGCTTTTTATTTAATTTCACTATTTTTTATTTAAAAAAATCTTTTCTTTCTAGAAAATAAAAGAAGCAAAAAATATAAAAATAAAAATAAAAAAATCTTTTCAAATAAGTTTGAAAAAAAATAATAAACAAACTTTACAAAATAAATTCATGAAGTCTACCACACTATTAGGGAAGTTTTGTGGATTTAATTTTAAATAGAATCCACCAAACTATTGAAAAATTTCAATAAATCATTTTTTTTAAATAATAATAATAAAAATGAAAATAAAAAACAAAAAAATTATTTTTATCCTCTAACTTATTGGAGGATTGATTCAAATTAAGTCCTACCAAACTATTGAGAGACTTTACTAATTTTTTGAAATAAAATAAATTAATAAATTTGATAATAAAGTTTCTTCAGAATGAGACATTAGTCTCTATGAATACTTCTTAGATGAGAAGATTATCTTAAGGTAATTACGTAAATCACTGGCATGTATCAATAACTTTATAACTTAAAATTTTTGTATTACTTTACCATCTTATACAGAAGTGAACTTTCATGAGTATTGAGTACTTGTCTTTTGCAATTTTATCATCAATGATTTTGAAATTGCAGTTGCTGCTTGGTTCTCTGTACTTGGGATTGGTCTGACCTGGCTTTCCTAATTTCGAAGACTAATCAGGAAGGCCAACAATTATGAGGTCTGTTGGTACTTGGTTGAGTGGTATTTTGGTAAAGTGCTGAATTTTTAGTTTCAATGATCATAAATTAAATCTTGACAATTATATATATATATAAACCTCCTTAGGAAGACATCTGGGACTTCCTTTTTTCTTCTTTTCATTTCTTTTAGTTACTTATTAATGCTCAAATTGTAGAAAAGCAGCATTCAGTCTCTTTGGGCTGATGGTATTAACAAATCAAAATTGCATCAGTAAATATGATATTCTTTTCCATGTTCTAACAAATCTCATTGCAAGCATGGTCCAAGTCTTTTGTTTCTAAAGACATCGTGATTTATGGTGGATTTGGGAGTCAAACAAAACACCCTGAAATTCTTCCGACATCTTTTACTATTTTGCGTGAAGAATTGCGAACAAAGTATGCAACTTAAATACAACTTGGATTTTGCTGTTATTGCCACTTTCTCAACAAATTATGCAATACCTCAGCCTAAATTATCTATGGGCTAAATTATTACCAAAGCCTATTAGTTTATTAAAAGATTAATTACTAAAAAAAATATATTTTATGAAAGAAAACCTAATTATCATAAAATAGAAAAGAAAAGTAAAGCTTTTCTTCCTCACTTTGCTTAGGGTTAAGGAGCCTGAAAAAATAAGTTGGAGATTCAAAATCAAAGGCTACAATTGGATTAATCTCCTAAAAGTGAGTATATACCCTTTTTTTATTTAAGAAAAAATATCATATTGATTGTTATTATTTGGAATTGAAGTTATGAGAGAAAAATCAAGAAAAATTATGAAATCTTTCATTAATCTTCATGATCTATTTAGGTAAATTATTGGGCTTTATTTACTTCATATTATTAAGATTTAATGATGATTATTGAATGGATTTTAAAGGCTGAAAGTAGAGATTTGATTTTTAAAGATTGAAGGAGAAATTTTGTTTTTAGATGAGCTGCTATTATCTATAATAGTAAATTAAAATGACATTCTATATTAATGGATAGATTATTGCTGCAAGTATTATATATCATTGGAAAGCTTATTGAGTCTACTTTTTAACGAAATAAATGGAAGTTCATTTTAAATTTTCTATGAAGAGTTGTCTTATTTTTACTTAAGGATATGTGGGCTACATGGCAGCAGCATCAGTATTGAATTACGAAAATTGTCTTAAATTTTATATAAAGAATTATGGATTGAGCTATATGTTTTAAAAAATTTATTGAGTCTACTGTTCAACAAAATAAGCGAAATTGAATTTAGAGTCTTCTATGAATAAATATATAATTTTTATTAGAAGGTATGTATGTTGTCTAGCAACAGCATCATATGACTTGGATTGCAAAATTTATTACAATTAATCTACAAGGAATTAAGAGATAGACTATAGATGATTAGAAAGCTTATCAAGTCTAGTTTCTAATGCACTATAAAGATTTAATTCTGAGTTGGATATCTTGAGATATGATCAATCTAGTGAAAGTAGTGCAGGCTATCAATATTAGTTAGTTGAGTTAACCCTTATATAATTTAGTTATTTTTAGTATTAATGGTCTCAAAATAGATTGATTAGTTTCTGTTATATTGAAATGATCTTGAATAGGCCATTAATTATTTTGAAAAAAAAAAACTAAATGATAAAATCAAAAAAAGGTAAGTAGAATCTCACACACTTTACTTGTTTTTGACCTTATGTATATATGTGTGTTTCTAAATGAGTAAATATTTTATTTCATTATTTTCGATATACGAAAATATGACCAAGCATATGATTATTTTATATTTTTACTATATAAATAATGGATCATGCTTATGAATAAAATGAAAAAATAATTTATGTTTAAAGAATGATTTTATGATAGCTACATTTTTACATTCTTGAGAAGTGGGATTATCGACATCAGAACTAGTTTTATGACCTTGGCTAATAGGTTATAGTAGTTAGGATAGACATGATCATATGGTCCTACTAGTGGATTATAATAATTAGCATTAGGCCATAGCTAACAAGTTATAATAGTTAGTAATGATCATAATGATGAAATTGTTGATACAACCAATATCACGGGTTATAGCAGTGACCATAGCTAATGATAAACTAATGATAATGATGATTTGTAATGATTTTTAAAGATTGATCCATAATTTAGTTTGATTACAATATTTGAATGGTAGCATATTTTGTAATGATTTATGAATTGATATGTTTTGATATTGATTTATGATCTACAAAATGTTTGAAATAATGATGAGTTTTAAAATATTTTGACATTTTGATTTGACGAATGTTTTGAATGATCTATATGATATGTATTATGTATAAAAACGATACTTAATCCAGTAAGGTATGTGAGCCTATATTTGCTAAGCTGTAGTTTGCTCAGTCCTCATTTATTTTTTCTTTATAGATAAGTAAGTGATAAGTTTGCTTAGTTATGTGAGAAGTTAAAAGATCATATCCGAAAGATTACTCGAACATTGAAAACATTGTGGGCTAATGAGATTTATGAAACGATTTAGTATTTTTATTAGTTTGCATTTGAAAATATGAAAATTTCTCATTAATTGAATTAAAATTATTGATTTTTTTGATCAAATTATTTTTATTGAAAAATTTTAAAATGATTAAAAAATAAAACTTCGTATTACTTTAATGTAATATAATTGTGTTATGTTTCAGGCGTGACAATTTTCTTTGCCGAGGAAGTTCAAAATCATTTTTTCCATAGATCTTTCTATTATCGAGGAAGAAAATTTTCAACCAATCAAAAATTACTTAAACCCTCCTTTTGTACTAACTTATCAATCTACAAGCAATGATGTTTATTAGTGAAGATAAACGGTGAAACAAGTTATGTAAAACAAAAAAAAAGGTTTTTAAAAAGAAATAAAATTCAAAAAATAACATTATCAGTAGCTCGCCATCAACACATGGATAATCTTCATGCACTGCAAATTTAGAATCAATAAACAACCAGTTCACTAAAGCTCATAGCAATTCATTTCCTAGAAGCACTTAATCATCAGAATCAACCATCAAGGAAAAAAAGAAACAAATCACACTTTCAAACAACCAAAAAGCAAATCGAAGTGAGCCTAGCCTCTTCTTGCTCGTATTGGCACGATTTCTTTTCATGATCAAACCAAGCATCCAACTCCGCCTCCTATCAGTGCCCATCTTATTATACCTACACGAAGATGAAAGTGGCATAAATCATCATCTCTTATGGAAAGGAAATGATATATATGAATATTTATAGCCCCAAATGAAAAACAAAAGAGATTATTATTTTAGAAAAAAACAAATAACTCACCTGCAAAATTAGAGTTTTCAGTCAAAATATTTGGATGGAGAATACGTGGCGGACTATAAAGGAATCCTGTCCTTCTCTCCCTTCTATCCTTTCTACCAATGATCTGTTCATCCCCACTAATTTTATTTCTTGGAGAGCAGCAATATACATTAACCCTACTGGAATCCTGCTCAAATTATTTAAACCAAACAAAGATAAACTCCGGAGACGTGGCATTGCACCTGTTTTAATCTCCCACTCCTCTAATTCTAGTAAACCGTTAATTTCAAGAGAATCAAGTTGAAGAAACCCATTAGCAGAGCAAATCATTTTAGTCCCCCTGTATGAACTCGCCAATAAGCGGAGAGTCCTCAAATGAGGCAGCTTTTCCAATACAGGCATTGGATCCCGCGTCACCCCAGATTCCACCAAGGTTAACTTGGCAATGTTTGCTGGAACAAATTTCAAAACATGATGCCTTGGTTGCGGATCTTCTTCTATCTTCCCATCTAAGAATAGTTTTGAGAGGTGATGACACTGAGAAAGGGGTTCCAAGTCTGGAAATGATTGGCTTGAATCCCATAAAAACCACATTTCCAGTGACCGAAGGCGATGTGATTCGACCAGTGCTCTTAGGATAGGCTCAACATCTTTTGATCTCTTAAAATATATTCCTAAACTCTGAATATTAGCCAAGCCGAACACTGCATGATTTTCAATTAAATTCTCAACCCCAATGTACTTTAAAGTTTCGATATTTTTTGAAATAAACCTTAGCTGCATCCACAAATCACGTCTCAAACTAAAATGTTCCAAATAATTAAGAAATAGAATATGCCTTAAACGTTTCAACTCGAATAGAACATTAGGAGATATTGTTAGTCGCCCACTGCAGATGTGCAAAGTATGTAAATTTTTCAACTTCCCAATAGATCGTGGCAAGATGATTTCTCCAAAACATTTTAACCCCAAATATCTCAAATGATGTAGATTACCAATTTCACTTGACACAGGCCACTTATCTTCATTCCTTTTCACAACTTTCAAGACTCTTAAATTTTTTAAGTTCTTGCAATTTGAAATGTGCAATTCTATCAAATTCTCATTTTGAAAGAGCAACAGAGAACGTAATTGTGAATGTTCTCCCGTCAAAGAAACATACCTTTCGCTAGGATGAATAGAAATTCGTCGTGACATAGATGCTGACAAGATCAAATCAAGAGGATGATCATAGTTTTCAATCGATGGCGGCAAAATAATTTCAAAGAAATTGTCCTCCTTGGCTTTGTACAGGCACAAATCCCTCAAGAGATCATGGATCTGACATGTTTTCACACCTATTCCTGTATGATACCTCTTGCCAACTTGAACCAAACATCTATTTATCAGCTCTTCCAGGAATTGTTCAGCAACATCTTCCATCAACATTCCTCCGCTTTCCAGTGATGGTGAAATGAAACCTTCAGCAATCCATAATCGAATGAGCTCCTTCTTTGAGATCTCCCAACCGTCTCGATAATGACCAAGATATAAGAAGCATGGTTTTAAATAATAAGGCAAATCATTGTAGCCTAAAACCAAAATTCCACTCACTGCACCATCCTGATGGTCTTCTTGGAACTTGTTTAAGCGTTCTTGCATGTTTCTTTGAACCATCTTCCATTGAGCCCATGATTGTTTAGTTGCTAGCAAGCCTCCCAACGTAACAATTGCCAGAGGTAGCCCACAACATTTTTTCACCATCTTTCTTCCTAGCATCTCAAATTCTATTGAACAAGCATCGGACTCAGTTGTATTTTCTGGGAATGCTTTCCTCTTGAAAAGATTCCAACTTTCATCATCTGTAAGACGTTGAAGCTCTATTGGGGAGTTGTGAGGATCTGCAACTAACGCCACTTTCTTTACTCGCGTTGTGAATAAAATTTTGCTTCCGTTATCCCCCGGTGGAAAAGCAGGTTTAAGACGATTCCAATCTTCACTGCTCCAAATATCATCAAGGACTACCAAATACCGTTTTTCTTTCAAGACTTCAAAAAGTCTAATCGTCAACTCTTGCTCGGTCATTTTATCAATTAGCTCTCTTCCTTCTTCAGAAGGAGAAAGAACTTCTATGAGGACACCAAGCAAAACCTCTCTTGGCTTACATCTTTGAGAAATAAAAGCCCAAGCAAAACAATCAAAATGTTGTCTCACAACAAAGTGATTGTATACTTCTTTTGCAAGAGTGGTTTTACCTATACCCCCCACTCCGACTATGGAAACAACCGCATGAGGTCTACCGGCTTCTTTTTTCATCAACTGTTCCAAAGTATCCCTCGTCCTGCCCTCCAAGCTAACAACATCCACTTCCTCAACATGTGGATAAGTTCTTCTTGACCGCTGCTGCTGCTGCATTCTGGAAATAGGGCTAGCGTCTTCTTGTTCACCAGTTATCTGATATGCTGGAAGACGTTTGGAAACATCTTCAAGCTTAGTCTGGATTGCTTTGAGCTGCGCCCCTATTTTGTGCAAATGAAAAGGCTTGGTGAAAATGGAGGAGAATCTCTTAATGATTCCATGAAAGCCTCCTTGATGTGCAACTTTGAGAATGAAGGCGTCAATAACATCTTCAGCATCGTAAGCAAGATCTCTAATTCCCGCCACTAGATTGCGGAGCCGCGCGCTTTCTTCTTGCTTATGGTCAGCGTCTTTCAAGAAGCAATGTATCCACTGTAGTTCAGCCTTCAGGCGCTCCACTTCCTCGCTTACTCCACCTAGATAAACTGCTTCATGAAAGAGTAAATCCGAGATCCTTTCAATGGCTAAGGACAAGATAGCCTCTTTCATTTCTCCTGCTGATCGAAAACAGAGTCCAAATTACTCTTCTTTCTCCAGGACTTCAAACTGTATTGCTTTATCTGGCACAATATTCTTAATTTCTAAGTATAAGCTGGGTGTATTTCTGTTTTATCAAAAGTTGTGAACCTTTGTCTTTGTGGTGGGCCTGCTGACTATTTAGCTTTGGGTGGGAAACCGAGAGAAGAAAGAATCTTTATTCTTTACTTTCATTTCCACTGAACTTTGTCTTGCAAAATCAATTGAATACAAGAAAAAGAAGCATGTATAATTATATCATCACTGTCTTAGTCTTCTGCTGTGGGTGGATCAACCAAACCCTGAAAATTTATTAGTAGAAAGGGACAATTATTGAATTTTTTTCTGTATTACTCTGTTTTAAAAAAGATTCAATTTCAATTAACATATTTAAAAATAATAAAATAATTCATAGACCTAATTTGAAGATGCGATTGTTTTCAAAACTGAGTCTACCTTACTTTTGTTTCTCTAGGACTAGACCGTGATCTGCCTAAATCTGCGCAATATTTTTTATTTCTATGTATTCACTGGATGTGTTTCTCCTGTCAAAAGTTGTGAACCTTTGTATAATAGTAACAAAGGACAATTATTGAATATTTTATAATGTATTACTCTGTTTTAAGAAGGTTCAATCATGCTAATTGATATTTAAATCAATTAATGTGTTATTGATATTCGGAAATTGCGGGTTCTAATAAGTTCACGGTGTTAATGTCTTTATCGTAATTTGAGTTATATATGCAATAAAAAAAATCCAATCTCATATAGGTAATTAAAGTTTCGATGAACTGATGATAGCAAGTAAAATTGGAGTTTTTTCCAACAACAAGATTTTTTAAAATCTTTATTCTTTAACAAGGGTACTTTAAACTTATTTTCTTAAGAAAAGTATTTATGTCATGTCAATAATATGTCAGCTCCAACTCATATTTTTTAAATAATAATTTAAATAAAAAATATATTTTTTAAAATTGAAACATTAAAAGTGTAAGGTTTTTTTTTTACTAAATTATAATCTCTTATAAACCATAAATATTATTTTCTCTCTACATTTTACTTTTTTTTTTATTAAATACAATTCTCTTTACAAAATTTTGGAGCACAAAGGTTTGCTAAGGGAAATATATTTGGCAAAACTGTTCTTGATCCTAAAAAATTTTTCAATTCTGTAAGAATCCTAAGCCTCGTAGTTATGACATTGAATTGTGATTTGATTTTTTACTTGAATTGTTTACTTTTGTATCCAAAGCATTTGCGTATGGCATATTTTACATATTATGAATTCTTATTATTTATGATATTACGCTAATAATTATTTTTTATTATTTCAATGTAGTTGGTAATGTTTGGAAGAGAAATTCCAATTTTTTGTTATTGGAATGGTAGCTTCATTGAAAGATCAAATGGCTTGTGTTATGATGGTTCTCCTTTAAGAGCAATTAAACTGAAGCGAAAAATGAAATTCGACACATTGATAGACAAGTGTATTGTATTACAGGATTTGATAGAGAGTGAGCATGACTAAATTTGGTTTTTTGTTATCCAACAATAGTGTAATCATCAATGATTAAATATATTCACTTAACTATTGTGGATGATGCCAACGTAGATATTATGTTGGAAATTTCATCTATTCATCCCTCTATTAGCAATGTTGAATTGCATTTATAAGTGGAATCAATTTTTATTAGACCTATTGAATATAGGAGTCAATCCATAAGTTTTTGCTCAATTGCCAACACAAGATAATGACATTTCATTGGATCATGCTAATGCCCACCATGCTAATCATCCATTTTTGCCAAGTAGTAGTGAACCTACCATGGAAAGGTAAGTATCAGCCATAGGTAATATTTTTGGATTCTAGGATTACGAAAGTATTAGCCAATATGACAAAGATACAAGTGTAAATATAACTACAATGGAACAATTGGTTTATTCTAAATCTAATGATATATTTAGGGATATGAATGTGAATAATGAAGTACTTGAAGAAGAAAATGAAGAACAAGAAGAGCAAGAAGATTTTAAAGATGTCAACCTAAAAGCCGATAGCACCATTATAGAGGTGCCACTTTATGAGCCAAACATGCCATTCTTCACAAATGTTAATTAAGTTGATGATGTTATTACTAGTAATTTGACACCACAAAGCCAAAGTTTTGCTTAGAATCCTAATCTTAAGTTAAGGAAAGGTTTAATTTTCCAAGATAAGGCATAATTGAAAAGAGCCATACAATTGTACTCCAACAAGAGACACCAAAAGTATGAAGTGGTGGAAACAAAAAAAAGATATGGTCGTTAAGGTGTAAAAGATAGCGAGAAAGTGGATGCAAATGGAAGCTTCGTGCATATCAATGTAAAAGTCATGGACTTTTTTAGATTACTCAATATGATGACCTTCATACATGTGTCTACCTAAGGTTGAGTCATGATCACCCACAACTAGGCTCAAATTTGTTAACACATGAAATTGAAAGTCAAGCAAAAGCTGAACCTTAGATTACATGTGCAACTTCAAATGCCAAGGTAAGAGACAAATTTTCTTATGATGTTTCATACAATAAGATGTGGCATGCAAAACAAAAGGCCATTACAAATGTTTTTGGCGATTAGGATACATCTTATAGGTTATTACCTAAATTTATTATTGCACTTGAAAAGTATAACTGGACAATTGTTATATGGCAATTTGAAAAGTTGTGAAATTCTATTGTCGGAGTATTTTGACTATTCCACCATGTTTTTTGGGCTTTTCCACCTTCCATTGAAGGGTTCAAGTATTGCAGACTAATTATAAGTATTGATGCTACTCATTTGTATAAAAGATATAAAGATAAAATACTTATTGCAATGGGAGTTGATGCTAATAACCAGCATTTGCCACTTGTATTTGCTATTGTTGAAGAAGAATCTTTTGATAGTTGGAGATGGTTTCTTACTTGCATTAGAGAGAAGGTCATTTAACGAAAAGGGATTTGTTTGATATCTAATCATCACTATGATATTCTTGCAACAATGAATGAGCCTGGCTCTAGATGGCAAGAACCATGGGCTTATCATTGATTTTGATTGCGACATATATGCAGTAATTTTAATGATAAGTTTCATAATAAAAACTTGGAAAGACTTATGTATAGAGCTAAAAATGCACATCAGTTACGAAAGTTTGATACCATAATGAAAGAGATAGAAAAGATTAATCCCAAAGCCCAAAAATGGTTAAATGAGATACTAGTGCAACAATAGGCACTGGCACATGATGGTGGTCAACGTTACGGAATAATGACAACTAATTTATCTAAGGTGTTTAATAGTGTGCTAAAAGGGGCTCGAAATTTACCTATCACAACATGTGTACAATTAACCTTTTATCGATTGGTTAATTTTTTTTTAGCATCAGGCAAGGCTTTGCATTGGAGGTATTGGCAAAAAAATGCCTGTACACTCCTCATGTTATAGCTAAACTTCAAGGTTATTTGACAAAAGCCAACACATATGATCTTGTTCATTTGATATACAAAAAAGATTGTTTGAAGTAATAACTGCATCTTATGGTGAAAGAATGCAACGAGGTCATAACAAACAAGTTGTTCAACTTGATAACAAAAATGTACATGTGAAAGATGGTAAATTTATAAGTTTCCCTATTCACATGTGATTGCTGTATGTGGAAGGTTGGCACTTGATAATTGGTAATATATAGAAAAGTATTATTCCATTGAACAATATTCTCAAACTTGGGCACCTCAATTTAATCCATTCCTTATGAAGCTTATTGGCCAGAGCCTAATATCCCGCAATTAGAACTGTTCACAGTTACACGAATTAGAATTGAGATGGATATTAAAGAAGGTTGAACAACAATTTGTTGCGAACTTTGTAAACAATTGGGCCATAATCGTAGGACATGCCAAATGAAAAGACATAAAGATTCAAATGCAGCTGTAGTATAATATGAAATATAAGGTATTTCTTATTGGTTTTCATTTTAGTTTATCAAAGACATAATTTGATAACTTGTTTCTCCAAGGAATCTACCAGCACCTTATATTTCTTACACCCCATTTATAAATTATCAATTTTTTCTATTTTTGCTTCTATCTATGCTTGTATTTTCTCTATATTATATTTGTTTTTCATTTTCAATGCTAAAATTTTCAGCAATAGATCTTTGAGACTAGACTTTTTACTTTTGACTCCAATTTCATAAATTGATAAAAGGAAGTTATTTGCCTAATGCTGGGAAATAATGGATATTCATGAGTAATATTCTTTTTCTTCTCAAGTTAAAAATTATTTAATACATATTTTTTTCAAGTATATGCAGGGTTACCAAGAATTCTAAGAAGAATTATGAAGGGAGTGATTGCAAAATGGCATATCAAAGTAGTTTTGTTGAGCAAGCATACTGTTTTTATTTTTAAGACATGAACTTGTTCATTTCATAGTTTCATAAAGGTTTTATGATTTTGTATTCAATTTACTAGTTTTATCTTTTAATTATATTACAAAAATGTTGGTTACTTTGTAATTTAACTGGTTTTAACATAATTTTTTTAGAGCAAGGATCATAAAATATTTAAAATCTTTTAGCCTAAATAATTATCAACTTCCTATTATTCAACTGTAAATATATGCTTAATTCAAAGAAAATTGAACATTTGTATTACCCAAAACAGAATAGGGAAGCTCTAATACAAAGTTAACATTTGCAATATCAACAAACAAATGAATATAAAAAAGAAAAAAAATTACATTTTGAATAGCCTTTCACAAAGTCCTCATTTATAGATCCCTATTGACTAATTCACAAGAAATCCCAATGACATTTGCAAGTCTCTGCCTAATATTCTTTGCAATTGATCTTGATGTAGTAGCATCTCTAGAACTGATTGTGCCATAAATTCCATAAAGTATACTTGTGGGAGTTTTATCTTCCCTGGTGCTCAGCCCTATCCTCATCGTAACTTTTCTAAAGAAGTTGCTATCCTTGATAACTATTTTGGGAAGCTTGGTGTTGGTAGCAAGGCTTATATAATTGGTGGACTCAATAAATAGAAATGGCATGTTTACTCTAAATCTGCAAAATCAATTATCATTAGTAGCCCTATTTATATTATAAAGATGTGCTTGACTGGTTTGGATAGGGAAATGGCTTCAATTTTCTACAAAGACCAATCAAGCTTAGCAGTTCTGATGACTATTAAATCTAGCATAAGGAAAATCCTTCCAGATTCTAAGATATGTGATTTTGAGTTTGATCCCTGTGGTTATTCAATGAATGCAATTGAAAGGGCTTTAATTTCTACCATTCATGTTACACTAGAATATGGGTTTGCTTACAAGCTTTGAAGTTGTGGGCTATGATCTAAAAAGTTTGAATCTGAAGCAGTTGGTTAATAGAGATAGTATTTTGTATAGATTCAATAGAGATAGTAAATGATAGATATAAAACAACATATAACAGAGAGGTTTTGACCAGATATCATCACTTCAAAAGTAATGTTAATCATGAAGCAACACTATCCTACCCACCAAGCACAAGGCAATGGAGTTTTTTCCTACACTAAGATAGAATAGAATCTTTACTCCCTAATAAAAGCACTTTTAATCTTATTTCTTTAATAAATGTATTGTATGACACATCACCATTTTGATTTTTTCTTTTTCATTGTCATTGTTGTTCATATCTCTCTATAACAAAAATGAAAATCTTTTTATAAAAAATGGAAATTAAAAAAAAACTTTAAAACTCATATCTTTTTTAACAACGTTAATTCACTCTTTAAGAATAAACTCATTTTTTATTTAGAAAATAAACTTAAAAAAAGCTTTGCAAATTTTGATGGGGTTATATTTTAGAGTTAAACTGTAAAGTAAAAAAGGGTACAGAATATTAAAAAAGTATTTGATAAAATAATACAATAAAAAAATGTTGAAACTAAGTTTTATTTAAGATGAACAACATGAATGTAATCTATCCATATATAAACAAAATTTGAAAACAAGGCTCCAAACATAGGAGTAATAAAGCAAAACGTCTACCTAACAGTCTTCTCAAGAACTGCATAGCCATCCAACCAACAGCCATCAGCTAACTCAACAATCTCATCATAAAGTTTTTAAAGTTCTCTTGAACAACCTATCTACAACAATAATGTCACTCTTTTAGAATAACTTCAAAACCCCAAACCTTAAAACTGCTTAACATAATGCCAATATAACCCACTTAATCACAAAATTTTCATATAGTCATAAAGCAAATCAATTGAAATTCCCATTCAACTTTTAGCATGTGTGCATAGTTTCATGAATGTGAACCTACATTCAAAGTTGTGCATTGCTTTCGATTAATGAAAGGTCGGTTCACACAAACAACATTTAAAATAAAAGGAACTATAATACCCTTTTTTGATAAAAAGAAAGGCTACCCCATCAACTCATCCCCTAAAGTAGCTTCTCCTCAATCTTATGTTCTAGTAATAGAGTCGAGCCTCAAACAACATATGCTTGAGTATGCAATGGAAATTCTTGCAAATTAATTGATTTTTTTCAATGGCACAATGGAAACAAAAATAGATATACTAGAAAAAACAAGATATAGTAATGTGTTAGAGTTAAAGTAAAAGCAGTTATAGAGGATGATTCTCCATTTTGTAGCCGAGATTTGCCTTGTCCACCAGGACTATGCTCTCTTGAATGCCACCCATCTTTCTTCTCATAACTCAATTTTCTTGAACTCGACCACTATCGCCATTGCCACCACTACAACTTGAACCTCCAAACTTGAACAAGTCGCACTTTTCTCCTTTCAAAAATTGAAAACACTCTTTTGCAGTAGAAGGCTATAGCACATTTTTATCTGATTCAACCCCAAGGAAAAGGCCATTAGGGAGACACAGAAGGTTCATTTTTGGCATCAGCTTCTTGAGAGGTAGAAGAATGAAGCGTCTAGGATTTAAGGTTTTGTTTTAATTTGTTTATTTTTGACATATTTTTCTTATTGACGTGGAAATTTATTTTATTTTATTTTATAAAAAATGACATGGAAATGATGTGGCTTAGACAACCTTATTTAGTGAAATAAGTTTAAAATAACTCTCATTAAAGAATAAAGGTTTTGAAGGACACCATCTTGGGAAAAAACTCAGTAAAATTGTTTGAGGATTCCTACGTTACTCTATCTATTTTTTTACAATTTGTGACTTTATAATAAAATAAAAATAAAAATATTTTATATGATTGAAAATTACAAAGTAAAATTAAAGTATTATTTTTTAATATTTAATTAGTCATGAACTTACATATAATATTAGAGACAAAGTGATTTAAAATAGAATTAGCTATATGTATCCCCCGTATTACTTCTGTAACCAACGTTTCCCTTCTGAGTTGGTCTTTACAACTTTTGTTAAAATTTCAAGCAAAACTTCTTTTGCCAAGTAAGCATTAATTGTTGAGATATGAAAGCCCAAAAATTAGTGAAAAGACGAAGAATAGTTTGCATAGGGGATGAAGCACACACTAGAGAAAAAAATGTGGGCAAAATAAAAAATTTTGATCTAATGTAATGTTTAAGCAACTCACTTTTTTACATGAACAAACACTATAAAAAAATTAGATGAATTGTCTTTTGGATTACTTCATTGTAACACACCTACTACATAATAATTGGATGAAATGGTTGCATAATGAATAGATTCATAGACTTATCATTAGAAATGGATTAAAGGGAGTCACCACCAATCTTTTTTGTTTAAGTGTGATTGGCCATCTGACTAAATTTGTCCTATTTAAAAAGAAGTTTCAAAATTGACTTAAATATTTTTAAATAGTAGATTTTGATTTACGAAACCAAATTTTAAGTTCAAGAGTATGGTTACATGTGAGGAAACAATGCCTATCAAAAGATAGTACCTGTTTGATTTCAAATTACCCAAGCCTTAAACACATTTATGATTTACCAAAATCTTTAATATTGAAAATTAGTCTTAAAATTATCCCAATAGTTTAGTAGCAATTTAAGATAATTCTCTCACCTCTGGAGTATTCATAGAGACTAGTGTCTCACCCTAGAGAGGCTCAATTGTTAGATTCATTAATTTATTTTATTTTAAAAAAATTAGTAAAGTATCCAAATAGTTTGGTGAGATTTTATTGCAAAAATGTTTATAACAAATTTGAGAATTTCATTAAGTCTCCCAATAGTTTGGTAAGATTTAATTTGAAGCAATCCTCTAATAATTTAGAGGATAAAAATTATTTTTTATTATATTTTTTAAAAAAATTGATTTATGAAATTTCTCAATAGTTTAGTGAATTCCAAAAACCTATTTGAAAATATATATTTTTTTGGTTTTTCAAACTTATTTGAAAAGGTTTTTTTTATTTTTTCTTTTTTTTATTTGAAAAGATTTTTTTCTTTTTTTTGCTTTTTCTGTTTTCTAGAAAAGATCTTTTTTATTTTTTGAAAACCAGTAAAAATAAATAAGAAACTAAAAATAAAATAAAAACTTAAGAAAATAAAAACAAAATCAAATCAAATCAAAAAATAAAATGAAAATGGGAAAAAGGAAACTTGCAATTTAGGTTAAGTCAGAGTGTAGGTCGACGTGCGTCAGTGGGTCAACATGCGAATCTTGGGCTGTCCAAAACAACATCATTTCAGGTTGCTATAAAAGCCACTCCTCAATGTTTTGGCTTCAGAAACCCTTATTCTCTCTCTCTCTCTCTCTACACAACTGAATCCCTTGACCTCTCTTTAGAATTTCCAAAAAGCCCCACCAAAAACTTTAATTGGAAACTAAAATCCCACCAATTTTTGGAAAAGTCATTAAAAAATTCAATCGAAAACTAAAAAATCCATCTGTTTCTAGAAAAACTAGTTGGAATCTCACCGAAAAATTCAACCTCACTGGAAAATTCAACCAAAAATTCAAAAACTCATTGTAAAATTCATCCAAACCTAGATTTTTTCAAAAAAAATTTCAAATTTCCTTAAATTTGCCTAAATTACTCTCAAAATTCTCTAGAATCTTAATCCTACCTCCAGAAACTTAAACCTAAACCCAAAAACTTCAAATTAAACCTAGGCAAAAAATTCAAAATCCCATAAATTCTTCACTGCTAGAAATATTCTAGAACACCAATTTTCCCTAAAAATCAATCGTTTTCCCAAAAATCCTCCATGTTCTATTATGCATAACACTACCCATTTATAGGTAGTCCATAGTAGCAATTTTAGGGATCGAAAAAAATCTAATCTCAGGATTTAAGCTTGGATTGGTTCTATCCGAGTATGATTCTTGGCCAAGTTTTTGCTAGTTTGTCTAGATTGATCCGAAAATCTCTTGATTACAAATTAAAGCCTTTGACTAAACTGATTTCCAGATTTTAGTTTCAATCTTTCATTTTTCAATTAATAATAATAATAATAATAAACACAACAACAATAATAATAATAGTAATAATAACAATATAATAATAATAATAAAGTATAATAATAATGATGATAATAATATAATAAAATAATAATAGTAATAATGATAATAATAATAATATAATATATTAATATACTATACTATAATAGTAAGACAATATAATATCATATAATATAATAATAATACACAAACTAAAAAAAATGATCTCAACTGATCCCGAATATAAATGGGTATCTATAATGACAAACAGAATACGTGAACTTGTCTCGTTCAAAATGAAATTCGAATGTTTTGTTGTTGAAACTAAAGAAAATGAATTTAATTCTTAAAATAAAAACAAATATATTTAATATTTGTATAGGTGCTTGTTTGTCATAGACTCAGACTTTACTGTCGTTTGGTTTTCAAAGCTCTTAACTTCTTTCTCTACATATTTTTCAAGTAGTGTGGGAAACTCCCACTTCGTAAAAATGGAAAAATCAATAATACATGGCCGACATTAAAGTTGACATGAATTTGTCTTACCAAACCGATCATTAGGAAATTAGTGAAAATTTAGAGGAAGCTTAAATGAAGCATATTTTAGAGTTCAATAGTGGGATAAATTATGAGATTAAAAAAATAATTAAAAGATTTCACCCAATTACATTTAATTACCATGTTATTATTATTGGTAACAACTAACAAAACTTGATGTTTAGTAGCGATTATAACAGTGAAATAATTAAATTTTTATGGACTATCTATAATTTCAAAATTTTATACCTTTTATCAAAAAACTATTTCTTTATCCAATACTTGCCTTCATTATGGCCTAAAGGAAAATATTCTTTTAATCCAAGACTTTTATCAAAAGGGAGACAAACCATTATTGAATATTTTGTGTATTACTTTATTTTATGAAGATCCGATGATCATTTCATACATTTTTCATAGATGTAAAAAAGAATTTACTTACAGTGACGAATGAAAACTATCTTACTTTTTTTAATCTTTATAAAATTAATATTATAGATATTTGCAGCCTAACCAATTCTTGACCATCATGCATTTTTCATGAAATGTGGCTGTCATAATGTCTAGATCCGAAGATCTATCGCTAGACATTAACTTAAGGAGTTGCCACCAATCTTTTTTTTATCTAGGTACGATTGGCCACCTAAAGAATCTATCCTCTCAGGGAACACCTAAGTTTAAGGGTCCTAAAAAGAATGGGTTCGGGTCTACTAACCAGAACAGGGTTCGAGAGTTTGGTTACGTGTGAGGAAGGTTCTAGCACCCGTACAATGCCCATCAAAAGATGGTACCAGCTTAATTTTGTGTTATCCAATAAGCCTTAAAAATTTACCAAGTAATTAACTATTGGAAAATATTTTCAATTGACTCTAATACTTTTAGCAGAAAATTAAAAAAAATTCCCTCACCTCAAGAGTATGCAAGAAAACTACTGTTTTACTTGCAGAGGCTCTGTCGTCGGATTATTTAATATTAAAGAAAATCCAAAGAAATAAAAAAGAAAAGAAAAATGATCGCTTTTGTACAGAAAAAATTAATACTTTCAACTTCTCCCCAAAATATTTTTTAGAAGACTTTAATTTCAAGGAAAATTGATACTTTCAACTTTTCCTCAAAACTTTTTTTTTGAAAATTTATTTTTAAGGAAAATTGATACTTTCAACTTTTCCTGAAAAATATTTTTTGAAAACTTTAATTTCGAGGAAAATTGATACTTTCAACTTTTTCTCAAAAAAAATATTTTTTGAAAATTTATTTTTAAGGAAAATTGATACTTTCAACTTTTCCCTAAAAATATTTTTTTGAAAATTTTAATTTCGAGGAAAATTGATACTTTCAACTTTTTCTCAAAAAAACCTTTTTTGAAAATTTATTTTTAAGGAAAATTGATACTTTCAACTTTTCCTAAAAAAAAAACCTTTTTTGAAAATTTATTTTTAAGAAAAATTGATACTTTCAACTTTTTCCCAAAAATATTTTTTTGGAAACTTTAATTTCGAGGAAAATTGATACTTTCAACTTTTCCTCAAAAAACACCTTTTTTTGAAAATTTATTTTTAAGGAAAATTGATACTTTCAACTTTTTCTCAAAAAAACCTTTTTTGAAAATTTATTTTTAAGAAAAATTGATACTTTCAACTTTTTCCTAAAAATATTTTTTGGAAACTTTAATTTCGAGGAAAATTGAAACTTTCAACTTTTCCTAAAAAAAAACCTTTTTTGAAAATTTATTTTTAAGAAAAATTGATACTTTCAACTTTTTTTCCAAAAATATTTTTTTGAATTTTATTTAAAGAAAATAAAATAATAAAAATAAAGAAAAGTAAAATAAAAATAAAATAAAGATAAAAATAAAAGAATATTAAACAACTCTAATATAATAATAATAATAATAAATAAATAAATAAATAACGAAAAAGAAAAAAAAACCTGGGAACGGCTCGGCTTAGCGGTTCGGCTCAGCTCGACTTGAAGAAGAAAAATGGCTCGGAGATGGGCTCGGGGGTATCAGCTCGACTCGACTAGCGGCTCGGAGACGCAGGTCGAAAGCAGGTTTGCGCCCGGGTCGGGTTGAATCTTGACAAAATGCGTGGATCCTCTGGGTTACTAATGCAAAAACAACGTCGTTTTAGGGAGGGTATATAAGGCTGAAGGTCAGTTTTTTTCTCAGAATCCCTTCTCCTCTTCTCTCTCTTCCCTTTTTTCTTCTCTCCCTTCTCTCTAAAACCCAAAGAACTCCAGTTGAATATTCGTCAGATTCTGAAAATTTTCACCGGAATCTAAGTTTTCCGCCGGAAGTTCACCAAAAGTTCATCAAAAAACTGATCGATTTCTGGAAATGATCGCCGAAAATTGGGAAGTTGGTCGAAAAATTCAATCTTGGCCGAAAAGTCACCAAAAAATTCAACCGGAATCTGAAAATTTTCCAGAAATTTTCAAAATAAAAATCACCAAAAAATTCTAAAAAATTCCTACCAATTCCTAAAGCTATTCGAACGCCCAAAAACCTTTCTTTGCTTTTATTACCTTTCTCTGTGTGTCCTCTCCCTTTGTTCTAGTACCTATTTATAGGGATTGATCAAAAGAGTTTCTGATCAATCCCTATTCCTTTTTGGATTGGGATTCAATCTTTGAATCCAATCTGGATTCTAATTGAATCCCCATTCATGGTAGGATTATTCAAATCAAATCAATCTCCAGCCAAAAAAAAAGAAGAGAAAAATCAAATAAATAAAAAAATATTAATAGATAATTTAAAAAAAATAATTAGATAAATAAAAAATATTACAAGATAAATAAAAAAAATAATAGATAAAATTATAATATATAAATAGATAAATATTAATAAATACATATATATATAATATAAATAGGTAAATAATATATAAATATTAACAGATAACATAAATAATAATAATAATAAATATATATTAATAAATAGTAATAATAAAATATAAAATATAAAATATGAAATAAAAATAAAAATACAAAAAATATAAAATACAAAATTAAAAAAAAAACAAAATGGACCTACCCAATTGGACCAGGCCCAATTGATCCAGGCCTGGACCAAATTGGGTGTTTACAGCTGCTCCTCTTTGCACATTTTTCTGTGAAACAAAAATTACGAAAAGACGTAGATACCCATTCAAGACTCAACTTAACATTTTTTCATTTGATCAAAACTCCTCTAAGCAGAGGCCCAATGACTTTGAAAAACATAAACAATGCTCCTCTAATCAGAGGCTCAACAACTTTTGAAAATAAATAAACAAAGCTCTTCTAATCAGAGGCTCAACAACTTTGAAAATGAATAAAGCTCCTCTAATCAGAGGCTCAACAGCTTTGAAAAATAAATGGCTCCTCTAATCAAAGGCTCAACGACTTTGAAAAATAAATAAAGCTCTTCTAATCAGAGGCTCAACAATTTTGAAAATGAATAAAGCTCCTCTAAACAGAGGCTCAATGACTTTGGAAAATAAACGGCTCATCTAATCAAAGGCTTAACGACTTGAAAAAAATAAATGGCTCATCTAATCAGAGGCTCAACAATTTTGAAAAATAAATGGCTATTTGACAATCATGTCCAAAAGAGTTGAAAATCGTGTTTGAAGGAATTTTAGGAGATTATACCCAAAGGTCTTATAAATCAATCCTGATACCAAGAGACATCATATTTCAAGGATTAGAAACTTACCTGATAAGCTTTTTCTCAAATTTGAAAATGTTTTCACATCTGTCTTCTCTATGTGGGATTTTAGAATACCCCTGTTTTTTGAATTTATGTAGTATATGCTATGTAATGCATATGAAATTTAATGCATGTTATGCAAATGTTAACTCCTATTCAATTGTGGTACTCAAGTTTCTCAAGCTCTTTTCTTGGGCCCCGAACCCTTGACTTGTCAAAGACCCAATTACGCTGCTATTCTAAGATCAAGCCAGTGTAGCTCTCGATCATCTTTTCCACTCACATTCTTCCTATATGAAATCTCTTTCCAAATTCAGTGACCTTATCAAGAACTGAACATCTCAATTTTGCCTTATTACTTTTGACTTTTTCAATGTAATGTAAAAATCTTTCATGCTATTATTCATTCATCAATCATTATTTCAAACTCAAAAAGTAAGAATGCATTTGCACATTTTTCCATTGTAGGGTATTAAGAAGAAAAGAATAAGAATGGTTGAAAAACAGTCAATAGAATAAGGACACAAATAGTGAAATAGAATGTCTTTTATTAGCAAAATGTTGGCAAACTTTGGCCAAGAAAGAATCAGAAGGATAAGTATGGGGGACAAAGCCCAAAAATGAACAATCAGATAATCATAATAACATATCTCAAGGTTTTTTTGAAAACTCAACCATCTGATGTATTTAACAACTTAGAGCTCCTCCGAATTTGCTAGTCTCCATGCCAACAGATTTTCAAATTCGATACTGTATTACTTTTATCTAAGCTACCTTTTTAGGTTTTCAACTTAGACAAACCCCCTATGACTCAAACCACCCTTTTAGGGTTTTCGCCTTGAGTCCTCCTTTTTCATTCATTTTTTCTTTTTCTTCTTTTGTTTTGGCTTTTTTTTTATTTTTTAATTTTTTTTTCAAGCATAGTACTTCTTCATAACATCAAAATTTATAGGATGGGATAAATCATTTCCATCCATCTCAGTTAGTATCAGTGCTCCACCCGAGAAAGCCCGTTTCACCACATACGACCCTTCCCAATTCGGAGTCTATTTTCTTCTATTATCGTGCTGGATTGGGAGGATTCTCTTCAAGATCAACTCTCCTTCTCGAAAGTAACGGGGTCGAATCTTTTTATTGTGAGCCCTTATCATTCTTCTTTGATATAGCTGATCATGGCACAATGTAGTCAATCTCTTTTCTTCTATGAAATTCAACTGTTCTTAGCGTTCTCGAATCCATTCAGCTTCTTCCAACTCAACTTCTTTTAGAACCCTCAAGGATGGGATCTTCACTTTCACTGGTAGTACAGCTTTCATCTCATAAACCAAAAAAATTGAGGTTGCCTCAGTAGAGGTGTGCACTGATGTTCAATATGCATGTAGTGCAAATAACAACTTCTTATACCAATCTTTATAAGTCTCAGTTATCTTCTCAAGAATTTTTTTTATGTTCTTATTAGCTGCCTTAATTACCCTGTTCATCTTCGGACGGTATGGTGTTGAGTTATGATGCTTGATCTTGTATTGAGCATATATTTCTTACATCATCTTACTATTTAGATTCTTGGCATAGTTTGAAATAATTCTCTCTGGAAGTCCATATCTACAGATGATCTCTCTCTTTATGAACTTGCAAACCACAGATCATGTTACACTTTCATATGATGCTGCCTCTACCCACTTTGTGAAGTAATCTATCATTGTAAAAATAAATCTATGCCCATTAGAAGCCTTTGGGGTAATAGGACCAATGACATCCATGCCCCACATTGAGAATGGCCAAGGTGGTGCCATGACATGTAAGCAGATGGTGGAGCATGGATCTTATTAGCATATATCTGGCATTTATGGCATTTACGAGCATAATCAATGCAATCACTCTCCATTGTTAATCAGTAATATCCTGCTCTCATAATCTGTCTCGCCATCATATGTCCACTGGTATGTGCCCCACATATTCCATCATGCACCTTTTCAATAATTTTTCTTACTTCAGTCTTACTTACGCACCTCAATAATACCTGATCTCGACTTTTTTTGTACAAAACAGCCCCATCCAAGAAAAAGCTCATAGCCAATCTTCGAATGACCCTTTTATCATTTTCTATTGCTTGAACTAGGTATTGTTGATCCTTAATATACTGTAGGATATCATGATACCAGGGTTTCCCATCTTTCTCCTTTTCTACATTGGAGCAATGAGCCGGCGTATCCTTAACATCTAGCCTAATAGGCTGAATGTTAGAATTGTCATTAATTCGAATCATTGTAGCCAGAGTAGCCAATGCATCGACAATCAGATTCTCTTTTCGAGGTAAGTGATCAAATTGGATATCTTCAAATTATTTTATCAACTCTAGAATATACTTATGATATGGAACGAGTTTTGAATCTCTCGTTTCCCATTCTCCTTTCAACTGATATATAACTAGAGCTGAGTCTCTAAACACTTTCAATGCTTTCACTCTTCATCTATAGCAGCTTGTAAGCCCATGACACATGCCTTATATTCAACGATGTTATTTATGCAATTAAAATTTAACCTTGCTGTTATAGGGCAGTATTGTTCTTCTGAAAAGATTAGAATTACCCTAATTCCATGTCTCAAGGCATTGGCAGCTCCATCAAAATACATTCTCCAATATTTTTCTCCATGCTCTTTTTTTTTTCAGTTGGAAAATAGTCATTAGGTCTTCATTAGGGAATTTCAATTTCATTGGTTCATACTCTTCAGTAGCACGATCTACAAGGAACTCCGTTATAGTGCCCCCCTTTATTATCTTTTAGCTCACATATATAATATCATACTTCGAGAGCATTACTTGCCATTTAGCAATCTTTCAGACAAAGAAGGTTTCTCGAAGATATATTTAATTGGATCCAATTTTGCTATGAGCCATGTGGTATGATAGAACATATACTGTCTAAATCTTTTAGCAATCAACGCTAATGCACAACACATTTTCTCCAATGAGGAATACTTGGATTCATATTCTATGAACTTTTTACTTAGATAATAAATAGCTCTCTCCTTTCAGCTAGACTCATCGTACTGCCCCAGCACACATCCTATTGAATTTTCACGTACTGTTAAATATAGAATTAAAGGTTTCCCTAGAACAGGCGACACCAACACTGAAGGGTTCGACAAGTACTGCTTAATTTTATCAAAAGCCTCCTGACATTCCTCATTCCATTTTCTCAGATTATTCTTACGGAGAAGCTTAAATATGGGATCACATTTATAGGCAAGTTGAGATATAAATCGAGAAATGTAATTCAATCTTCCCAAAAAACTTCGAACTTCTTTTGGGGTACTCGGAGGTGACAAATTCTGAGTGGCCCATATCTTATCTGGATCGACTTCAATTCCTCTTTCACTGACCATAAAGCCTAGTAACTTCTCTGACCGAAGGTGCACTTGGCTGGGTTTAACTTGAGCTGAAACCTTCTCAATTTCTCAAATAACTTTCTGAGGTTGGTGACATGATCTTTATCCTCATAAGATTTTGCAATCATATCGTCTACATACACCTCGATCTCTTTGTGCATCATATCATGAAAAAGTGTTACCATAGCCCTTTGATATGTTACCCCAGCATTCTTTAACACAAAAGGCATGACCTTGTAACAAAAGGTTCTCTACATGGTCACAAAAGTGGTCTTTTTCATATCATCTGTAGCCATTTTTATCTAGTTATACCCTGAGAAACCATCCATAAAGGAGAAAATTGAATGCTTAGCTGTGTTATCTACCAGTGTGTCGATATAAGGCAAAGAAAAGTTATCCTTTGGACTAGCCTTATTCAAATCACAATAGTTTACACACATTCGTACCTTTCCATCTTTCTTAAGAACTGGTACTATGTTGGCTACCCACTCTAGATACTTAGCCACTTGTAAAAAACTTGCATCAAATTGTTTCTTCACCTCTTCTTTAATCTTTAGTATCATTTCAGGCTTCATTCGTCTTAGTTTTTGTTGAACTGGCTTACATTCTGGCTTTAGAGGTAATTTGTGCTCCACTATCTTCGTGCTCAGCCTTGGCATATCTTGGTAAGACCAAGCGAATACATTTACGAATTCCTGAAGTAGGTTTGCCAAACGTTGTCTGTTTCTTGATGAAAGTGAAGTGCCAATTCTAACATCTTTCTTATTCTCTTCATCTCCTAGATTCACTAAATCAACTATCTCCTGATAAGGCTCAATTGGCTTATTCTCTTGTTCAATCAATCTCATTAGGTCTTGAGGCATAACATATTCCTTAGAATTCTCTTCATTGTTAAGTTCATCAGTGTTAATTGAATTCTCAAAACTAACCTCTTGATTGTTATCATGATTATTTTCATGTTTATTTAAGGACCTGAAATTGGATGAAATGGGATATGTTGGCAAGATATGTTTGGAAAGATGAAAATAATGAATACACAAGAAGAAATGAATGAAAATGCATCATTTCTAATTTTTATTAAAAATAATAGAAGATAAATGGCCCAAACAAGAAAGATCATCCCAATGCCTTGGGCAATAGCTATTGGGATGTTACAATTACATTGTATTAGTTCAAAAGTCATAGGCACTTCAATGGCACTCCAGTTGTTCAGCTCATAATCTGACGGACAAAGGCACCCCTCTTGATTAATTTCCACTTCATCTTCAATAACATCAATGGTTAACTGGGCAAAAGCATTTTCCATGCTTTTTTCTGTATCTAGGTACATGAATCCTCCAAGTCTGAAAGTCTCATACAGGTGTGGGATAACCATTAGTCTTATTGTCTTTCCTGTCGGCCTTCTCTTGATCTCCTATTTTGCCATCTCATAGCCTAGGCCTAACCTATCACCGTCGGGGGTTCCTTTATTTCTTGTAAGTTCTTGTCTAGCCCTAGTCCTGGATACTAGCCCTTTTTGATGACTTGGCTTATCACTATTCTTGAAAAAGGCTGATTTTTAAGTCCTTCACCTATAGAATTAACCAATTCAAAAGATCGATAGAAGTATTCTAATGCTTCTTCGGCAGCCTCTACATATGCAGCATTCAATGATTGGGTTACTAGCATATCTTCCTCCCTAACTACCACTACTAGTTGACCTTCTACATTAAACTTGATTTTTTGGTGCAAGGTAGAGGGCACAGCTCCTGCTATGTGAATCCACGACCTTCTCAATAAATAGTTGTAGGATGGAGAGATATCGATTACTTGAAACTTTACATTAAAAGTGTATGGCTTAATCTGTAAGGGTATCTTGATATCCCCCAGGACTTCTTTTCTGATCCCATCAAAAGCTCTCACGATCATCTGACTGCCCTTTATATGAGAGTAGTCAATGGGTAGCTTCGTCAAAGTTGACATAAGCATGACATTGATAGCAGAGCCATTATCAATAAGGACATTGGCTATGATGTGACTCTTGCACTTAACCGTGATATGCAAAGCCTTGGCATTTTTTTTCCTTCATGGGAATCTCATCATTGCTGAACAAAATGTGATTCAACATGAGTAGATTTCTAGCCAGGTGGTTCACATATTCAACAGATACATTATGTGCCACGTATGCTTGATTCAACACTTTCAACAGGGCATTTCGGTGTGGCTCTAAATTTAATAGCAGTGATAATAATAAGATTCATGCTGGCATTTTGTTCAACTATTCAACAACTAAATACTCACTATATTTTACCAGCTTCTGGAATTCACAAACCTTTTTTTTTTATATCGACTTTGGGCGATCTTTCTCGAGTTCTACTTCAGGATTATTTCATCTTTCTCCTTTCTTGGCCTTCTCTATTCGAGCCTTCTCTAATATTTTTGAAGTGTAGCACTTTTCACTCCGGGTAATACCTCATACACCAATTATATTGGAAGCATCAGCTTTAGAGATATCCCCTTCTTACCCCTTAACTATTGTATCATAGCCATATCTTCAGGGTACAGTTTTATCATCCTTGTATGGAAAAGAGGTCAGAACTTTAAAAGTTCTCGACCTAGGAATAAGTTTGTCTATGATAGACTTTGGCTTATTCTCACAATAAATTGTCACTGGCCTTGGAAATAGCTTTGCAGGCTTATCAGTCATGGACATCTCAACACTTCTTAAGTCTTCTCTTCTTTCATAGACCTCCATCTGGTATGAATCCAAAAATTTTTGTACCTCTTGGTGAAACTGTTCACAAGTTTTGATAAAGTGGCCCATGGCTCCACTATGATATTTACAACTAGTATCGGCTATAAATACTCTATGATAACTGTATGGACTCACTAGTTGTATCATGTCAGCTTTTCACAAGATATCAAATAGCTGACTAAAAGGCGTCTTAATTTTTGCCACTTCTTCAAATGGCACTCCTGTTCTTCACTTAGGGCATTCACATTATGATTAGGCAAGGGATTGCCACTAACATTTGGTGCAGTCAACCCTCTTGTATCAAAACTAATCATTCTATCCTTGATTAATCATTGCACTTTGTGTTTCAGGGCAGTGTAATTTTTGGTGGAATGACCAGTAATCCCATAATGATAATCACAATGGGCTGTGGGATCGTACCATTTAGGGTAAGGTGGCTTGAAGGGTTCTAACTTTCTAGGAGCAATCAAATGACTGTTGTAAAGCTCCCAATATAATTTTGTATAAGTCATTAGAATTGGATCAAATACAAGTTTTTCGCGAGTGGTTCATTGCTCTTACAAACCACCCATTGGGTTAGCTGGACGAGTTTAGGGTTTTGGGGTAGGCAGAGTGTTAGGACTATATGCGATGTTCTGAGGCCTAAGAGGAGGTTGATATGTTTGGAGATAAGGTGACTGTACAAATGGTTGGTATGGGTAAGGGGAAGTGTTATTTATAGTAGGGTAATATGGAAAGTATCCTTATGGTGAGTAAGGTTGATAACCCCAAAATTACTGTCTATCAAAGCTCACAGCCTGAGCTTCAGTCTCTTTCTTCTTCGGGACCTTTTTGCTAGATGCTTCACTTTTTTCCAGCTTGCCATTCTTGATGGTACGCTCGATAATTTCTTTTGAAATTACTATATCAGTAAAAGTTTTTGTGGCATTCCCTATCATCTTTTCATAATAGGGAGGTTTCAAAGTGCTAACAAAAAGCACTGTAGTCTCTTTCTCAGTCAGAGGAGGCTGTACTTGAGAAGCAATATCCCTCCACCTCTGGGCATACTCTTTAAAAGTCTTGTTTGCCTTTTTTTCCAAGTTTTGTAAACACAAACGATCAGGAGCCAAATCGATAATATGTCGATATTGACTGATGAAGTCATGAGCCATATCGCTCCAAGAGTGAATACAAGTTCTATCCAACTGAACATACCACCTAGCAGCAGAGCCTGTAAGGCTATCTTAAAAAACATGCATCAAGAGTTTTTCATTGTGAGCATGGGCTGCCATTTTTCGGTAATACATGGTGATGTGGGTTTTGGGACACTTCGTACCATCATATTTTTTAAATTTTGGTACTTTGAACTTTGACAGAATGACTACATCCGGGACTAAGCACAACCCAATAGCATCAATAGAGTCATAAAATTTGATCCCTTCTACTGTTTGCAACCTTTGTTCAAGCATATTAATCTTTAGATCTCCCTGAAACTCCACCACTTTTGCTTTTTCTTTCTCTTTCTCTTTCAAATCATCTAGATCAAGAATTGGTTTTACTGCCTTTTCAGTAAAGATAGGATTTACATAGTTATGATAATGCCTTGGGTTGGAGGCTGATGGCATTCCAGGATATATAGGATATGCGAAATATTACGGTGAAACCTCTTGTGCAGACTGGGCTTGAGGTGGACCAAAACTTGGAAGGTACAAAGGGTCAGCCACTTCTTGTAAATGGGGTACTTGTTGGCTTGTATTTTTTTCAACTCTTTTTCCCTTATTCAGCTTATTGAGGGCATCTAAAATCTTGCTCAACTTATTTTTAATCTTTTCCTGTGCTTTTTCTATCTTTTTAAATCTGTGAGAATTTTTTTGCTCCATTTGCCTGGCTCTGGATCTTGTGTTGTAGCGATGGACATGGTTCTCGCTAGATTGAGCTATCCTTGAACCTTGAGTACCATATCTTAGAATTAGTAAATTTGCATGACTATCACATGGTTACTTTGTTAAGTGTAATGAATGAGAATGCAATGAATGAAAAATACATGTATACAAAGAACATTTGCCTTAAAAATGATATTCAACTAAAAGATTTCATTTATTCCAAAAAACTTTTATTTACATTGGGTTTATCATCCTAGAATTATAACCATAAAACTGTTTGATTTGTTCATACTGGGCCTTGGCTTCTTCAATGAAGTTCAACAGACGCTGTCCATGTTCTCCTACTGGGGCCACCACTTATTTCAATGCCTCTGCCTCTTCCACCATCTCTCTTGCCTTGCATACCCCTTTACAGATTTTGGTCGTTAAGTGCTCAATGTATTTTTATCTTTCTAAGTTCTTTCTTTTACCACACCAGACTTAGTATGATAATTCTCTATGCTCCCTAACTAATACAGCAATGTGATCTTCTTGTTCATTCAACTTTTGCCTTAGCCTGTTTAGATAATTGTTTAGCATGTTATTCTCTATCTATATTTAGGTACTTTCTTCTTTCAATTCAGGATACTCTTGCTTCAATCTTGCATTTTTTTCAATCAGCTCAACAATGGTTATCTCTTTGGCTCTTTCTCTCACACATAACCTTTTATGCTCTTGGTGTAGCTCTGTTAAGTCTTCAATAGCTGTATCACATTCTCTAGCAATCTTGTGAACTTTAGCTTCATGACTTTCAACTCTATCTTTCCACTGGTCTTTTTTTTCTTGAAGCTTCTGGATTTCTTCCTTTAACTTACCCTTTTCAGACTCAAATTCTTTTGTTGCAAGCTTTAATTCTGATAGTGCCTCTTCAAGTTTTTCTTCTGTTGGCGGTTGAGAGCTTTCATAAGTGAATACCATTTTTTTATCTTCTTTTTGCTCTCCAAACCAAGTACCCTGAAGTGACTTTATCAATAAACGATCTAGGACTCACTCTTCGGGGATTTTTTCATGCTTTAATCATCTCATTCATCCTTTGAAATGCTTTAGGCTCGCTGTAAGAGAAATCTAACTGATGAAGCCCATAAGTCATAGGAATGAATTGTTCTACCCCAAACTACCTTCTCACTAGGAGTGGTGCATAATTTGTTACTCCCCATAAACCTAGAAGTGGGACCATTGTATTATCCCCACATTGGTACAACATAGGTTCATGATTCATCCATGGGACCAATCATCTTACATCGGCACTGGTCAACTTTTGTAAGAAAGTTATCCATTCTTTTTTAGACTTTCGTTCTGACCATTCACTTTCATAGAATTTTTTTATCGGAGCTCGATTGCAGATATAAAGCTTCGAGAAAGCACTTTTTCCCCATTCAAAATGGCTTTTCATCCATAAGTACAATAACTGTATGCAACCTATAAAATGCCTTCCATTCCGACGACAGTAACTCAAAGATCTGATAGTCTCTGCTAATATTATCGTTAAAGGATTACAGCCATTAATCACATTCTCGAAGAAGTCAACCACCGCTATCTCAATATAACCCAAAACTTTTAAGAAGATCACTATTCCGTATATGGCTAAAGCAAATATATCTAACCCCCTTTCTTTATTGGCATGTTGCACTAGAAACTCATGAAAGAACTTCCAAGGTAAGCAAACTTGTTCTTGTTTCTTCTTTGTATGAGAATCCACAACTTCTTTGTCTATCCCCATGAGTTGAGCCAAACCCTTACGAAATCCTGACTTGTGTTTTTTGACATATACCTTATCAGGAGCCTTGAGGTGCAAACCCAATAAAATCGAATATTCTTCGATGGTTAGAGTCATATCAACTTCATTAAAGATGAAACACTTGTATGCAGGATCCCAAAATTATGCTACAACCCTGATTAGTTGATCGTCGACAACTACTGCAAGAAGGTGTGCTATATGCCCATGTCTCTGGCAAAACTGCTCTTGTCTTGACGGACTCATCGTCTTCCATATGTCAACCAAATCCTCTAGATTATTTTATTTGAGAAAGATAGATGTTTCTTGAGACAAAGTAGAATCATATCTAATTGGTAAACAATCCCCCATCTTCAGTTGAATCTTTTTTGACTGGATTCTTACTTCGTTGGGTGTCTCACAATGTGCTAATACGGATGAAGAGCAAACTAGTCATTTAGTGGAGTCCATGAAAAATTTTTTGTTGAAGACTGTTTTTCAGGCAAATGTTCTTTATGCAACTATATGATATGAGCATAAACCAATGCAAAAGAATGAGAGAAAAGTTTAGTATGCCCAGAAAAAAGAAATAAATAAATAACTAAGTAAATTAAAATATCATACAGAATAGGAGAGATGAATCCTATGCTTTTGGTCAATTCTAAAAAGGGAAAAGCGATGGCTCTATCTATAGGTTAGGCATTCTTAAGGTTAACTATATGTGGTTCAAGATTAAAGTCTAAAGGTTTCCAAATTGCTCCTTACATCATTGTCCATCATAGACTAGTAAGGCAACCTAATCCCCTCCCATTACAGGCTACAAGCGAAAAAGGTTCAATTTGAATGGGAGTATTTCGCTAGCCACTGCGGAGGCATTAAACCTCACGAAAGCAATAGGTACTTTACTCCCTCCTAGAGGGACGGAGCTCAGGTATAGAGCTTATGTTATGCATATGCATATGAATGACATAATTAATAAAGTAAATAAACATGAATGAATAAAAAATCTATACAAAAGGTTCAATTTTATTAGGCTTTTGGATAACATAAATTTATTTATTGGCCTGACTCTTGGACTTCCCCAGTGGAGTCACCAAGCTGTCATAACGTTTAGATCCAGGGATCTATCACTAGACATTGACTTAAGGAGTCGCCACCAATCTTTTTTTTATCTAGGTGCGATTGGCCACCTAAGGAATCTATCCTCTTAGGGAACACCTAAGTTTAAGGGTCCTTAAAAGAATAAGTTCGGGTTTACTAATCAGAACAAGGTTCGGGAGTTCGGTTACCTGTGAGGAAAGTTATAGCACCCTTACAACGCCCATCAAAAGATGGTACCAACTTAATTTTATGTTATCCAATAAGCCTTAAAAATTTACCAAGTAATTAACTATTGGAAAATATTCTCAATTGACTCTAATACTTTTAACAGAAAATTGAAAAAAATTCCCTCACCTCAAGAGTATGCAAGAAAACTACTGTTTCACTTGTAGAGGCTCCGTCGTTGGATTATTTAATACTAAAGAAAATTCAAAGAAATAAAAAAAGAAAAAAAATGATCGCTTTTGTACAAGAAAAATTTATACTTTCAACTTCTCCCCAAAATATTTTTTAGAAGACTTTAATTTCGAGGAAAATTAATACTTTCAACTTTTCCTCAAAACCCTTTTTTTGAAATTTTTTTTTAAAAAAAATTTGATACTTTCAATTTTTCTTCCAAAATATTTTTTGGAAACTTTAATTAGAGGAAAATTGATACTTTCAACTTTTCCTCAAAAAAAAACTTTTTTGAAAATTTATTTTTAAGGAAAATTGATACTTTCAACTTTCAACTTTTCCTCAAAAAAACCTTTTTTGAAAATTTATTTTTAAGGAAAATTGATACTTTCAACTTTTATCCAAAAATATTTTTTGGAAACTTTAATTTCGAGGAAAATTGATACTTTCAACTTTTCCTCAAAAAAAAATTTTTTTTGAAAATTTATTTTTAAGGAAAATTGGTACTTTCAACTTTTCTTCAAAAATATTTTTTTGAAAACTTTAATTTCGAGAAAAATTGATACTTTTAACTTTTCCCCAAAAATATTTTTTTGAATTTTATTTAAAGAAAATAAAATAATAAAAATGAAAATAAAAATAAAGAAAAGTAAAATAAAAATAAAAATAAAATAAAGATAAAAATAAAAGAATATTAAACAACTTTAATCTATTATTAATAATAATAAATAAATAACAAAAAAGAAAAAAAAACTTTGGAACGACTCGGCTTAGCGGCTTGGCTCGACTTGGCTTGAAGAAGAAAAATGACTCAAAGACGAGGCTTGGGGGTATCGGCTTGGCTCGGCTAGCAGCTCGGAGATGTAGTTGAAAGTGGGTTTGCACTCGGGTTGGGTCGGATCTTGGCAAAACGCACGGATCCTCTGGGTTATTAACGTAAAAATAACGTCGTTTTTTGGAGGGTATATAAGGCTGAAGGTCAATTTTTTTCTCAGAATCCCTTCTCCTCTTCTCTCTCTTCCCTTCTTTCTTCTCTCCCTTCTCTCTAAAACCCGAAGAACTCCAGTTGAATATTTGTCGGATTCTGAAAATTTTCGTTGAAATCTAGGTTTTTCGTCGGAAGTTCATCGAAAACTGATCGATTTCTGGAAATGATCGCCAGAAACTGGGAAGTTGGTCGAAAAATTCAATCTTGACCGAAAAATTCAAAGTTCGCTAAAAAATTCAACCGAAATATGAAAATTTTCCAAAAATTTTCAGAAAAAAAATTTGCCAAAAAATCCTAAAAAATTCCTATCGATTCCTAAAGCTATTCTAATGCCTAAAAACCTTTCTTCGCTTCTATTTCCTTTCTCTGTGTGTCCTCTCCCTCTGTTTCAGTATCTATTTATAGGAATTAATTAGAAGAGTTTCTGATCAATCCTTATTCTTTTTTGGATTGGGATTCAATCTTTGAATCCAATCTGGATTCTGATTGAATCCCCATTCACGGTAGGATTTTTCAAATCAAACCAATCTCCAACTGAAAAAAAAAAGAAAAAAAATGAAATAAATAAAAAAATATTAATAGATAATTTTAAAAAACAATTAGATAAATCAAAAATATTACAAGATAAATAAAAAATAATAATAGATAAATTATAATATATAAATAGATAAATATTAATAAATATATATAATATAAATAGGTAAATAATATATAAATATTAACAGATAACATAAAATAATAATAATAAATATATATTAATAAATAGTAATAATAAAATAAAAATAAAAAATAAAAATAAAAATAAAAATAAAAAAAATACAAAATACAAAATAAAAAAATAAAATGGACCTACCCAATTGGGCCAAGCCCAATTGATCCGGGCCTGGACCAAATTGGGTGTCTACAGTAGCCACTGACTATAAAAAGGTAAAAGAAACAAAAAACCATTTAAAAGTTGATTAGTAGTGACAGGCTACCTAATATTGATATTTCACTTACATAGTCATCCAATAGCTATCGACAAATCTTTTAAGATTTATTAATTTTGGTTTGATTTTTGAATAAAAAGATCGAAGTTCAAAAAATTCTATAATCGTAAAATTTATTTCTTTAATAGATATGTAAATTTAATTAGTGAATTTATTTATGGTTGTCTAATTAATCGACAGATTATGAGCCATATTTCTAGGTCTTGACTGTTTTATTATTATTGGAAGTCTTAAATAATCTTTTATTAGTGGATCATTGATCGAAATCAAGTAATTTGGTTTTACTTTAAACTAGACTACTCCTATTACTAAATTTGATAGAATTCCTCCTATTAGGTCTTTAATAGGATCTTTAAACCTTAATGCTTTACTAAGATCTTCAAATCTTTTATCAATTAGAATTGCTATAATCAATGTATTATTACTAGTTCTAAATAAAGTTTTAATAGTTATCATTATGATTCCTAAGTAAATATATCTAACCTCATGGTATTTTTGTTTAATACGCTTAATTTTTTCTTTAGTGAATAATGGGATATCTACTAATCCTTAATTAGAATCATTACCTATAGTGTTTCCATTAAATTTTTCTATATGCCTCTGAACCCAGGGTATAAATTTTAAAAAAATAGAAAGCTTATAGATTTCATCTTTTTTTTAATTATTGTAATTTTTCTAGTTTATTATCTAAAATATTAACTGTTTATCCCAAAGCATCACTTAATTTTGCAAGTTGTTGTTTTCAATAAGTATCTTTTCTGTTTCTAAAATAATTTGATTATTAGTTTCAAAAATATTATTAAGATTCATCATAAAAATATATTCGTCTTCCTAGTATGAATCCGTTTCAAAGATTAATTCATAAATAATTTCATCTTCAAAATTTTCTTTTGAAAGACAAATTTCTAAATCTCATTTTTTGAGAGCTTTAATAACTTTTTTAGCATTTTTTCCTTTATTAGGAAATTTAGGTGCAGTATGCCCTTCTTCATTTCCAATAAAACATTTACATTTAGATTTCTTAGAAGCTTTTTTTCTCTAACAAATTTTTTCTTTTTATTAAACTTATTCTTTTAGGGCTTCCATTTGATTAATTTATATCTTCTATTCTTTTTGTATTTCTTAGAATAGGTTTTTGACTGTGACTTACAACCAAATTCCCATTCATTATCCAATTTTTTTTACCACAAAATTCATTTTTTTTAGCAAGTTTGTTATATTTTTTAATAAATCTGGTATAGTGGGAATTTGATTTAGAAAAATTCCTTTTCGAACTTTTCTAGCTTCTGAATTTTCTCACTTTCTTAAAAAATTGTAAAACATCTCTCTGAAATGTTACATAAAAATAATTAAAAAAATTTTCTTTAGACTAATTGTTTGTGTAGTTGTTTACTATAATAGTTATAGATCGTGCCTAATCTTCTATGGTCTTTTCATAGTCATTAATATAGACTTTTGAAAGATCTAAATAAGTTTTTCCTTAGGCAACTGATCTTTTGTTTAAAGATTCAATAACATTCTATTGAGGTATCAGTTCTATAATAGTTCCTGAAGATGTTCTAATTTATTTTATTTCATTTTTGTAAATATTATCTTTAGTTCTATTAAACAATCTATTTTGATAATCCTTTTCTTGATTAGAAATTTCTCCTACTTTTCTTTTTTCTTTATCAACTTTTTTTTGATCAAGATCTATAGTTTTAGGTTTAGTTTCTATTTCTTCATCTACTTCTTCAGAGGATGAAGAGTTTATACTAGTAGTTACTTGTTCTTCTTTTACTACTAGATTAGTAGCTAAGATTTTATCTTTTTAATTATCGCTTTCTTCATTTGTACTACTTTCATCTGTAGTATCATAAATAAGCATATAATCATAATTAAATTTTTTAAAGAGTTCTATATGTGTTTCATGTAGTTTTTCCTATACTTGTTCGTCTTTTACTACTAGATTAGTAGCTAAGATTTTATCTTTTTAATTATCGCTTTCTTCATTTATACTACTTTCATCTGTAGTATCATAAATAAGCATATAATCATAATTAAATTTTTTAAAGAGTTCTATATGTGTTTCATGTAGTTTTTCCTATAATGTTTAAATAGTTTATTTTTTCTTTGGGAATAGTTACCTTTTCCATTTTACTTTTAAGATGTTCTATAAGGCTTTTATAAGATTCAAAATCCAATTTTTTTGTTTTTTGAAAATTTTAGTGGTTGGGAAGATGATGGTTTATTATCATTGGCTGTAAGAATTTCATTTCCATAATATAAGTGTCCAAAATCATTTGTTTGATTTTTGTTTATATTTAAATACTCTAATTTTTTATTAATATTAACTAGTAACTATTTAGATTATTGGTTTAAATCTAAATAAATTTTTATTCTAATTTATCGATTCTATTATATAATTTTTTAAAGAAAGAGGCTAACAAATTTACTAAATCATTTATATTTTGATTAACTACATGCATTTGATTTTTGAATTGAGATTCTATATGTAAACTATGATTATGAGATTTTTTTAAACAAACATATATTTTTTTTTCTTATTCCATATTTTTGGTACTTAAAACCGTCTAATTATGGGTTTAGAATATTATAATAGATATAGTAAACAACTATATGAATTTTAGAACATAAAATAATAAATAAAAGAATTGAGAATAGAAAGAAATACTCACAATGATAATATGCAAATACAAGCTTCAACTAAAAGTTATATATCAGCACGACTTTTTTACGAAGTAAAATATACAAACTCTTATACCAATTACAGAAAAGAGTTACAAGAGTAGAAAGTTTTACAAAGAAAGAGAGATAGAAATTACTGTGGAATCGATATCCTTGCCCAAAAAAAAAAAAAAAATGATATCCTTGCATTAATAAGCACTCTTATTGATACAAAAATTTGACACTGATTCAATTTACTCATTGTTGATAACTCTGGTTGAATTTTTTGTTAGTCTTATCTCCAAAGTTAAATAAGGGGGTAAATCTGTCCGTAAATTTTTTATTTGAACCAATATATGGGTACCAAATCCTAAATATTTAACAATGAACACCAAATAATACCAAATAATGTCTTATCCTTCGTTTCTTTCTTTTTTTTTTATTGCTTTATCATATCCAACCATGATAATTTTTTAATGGATGCAGTTGCTAAGGATAATTATTGAAGACCCAAAAGTCATTGGTGATAAAGACTCAACAAAACAAAATAAGGCAATAAAATTATTAATAATTTATATTAAATATATTATTAATATATTGTAAACATCCATTTTATCTCAAAAAATTTATCAAAATTGAAATAGGCCTTAATCGTAAATTAGGTCTTAATACAAAAATTTTAAGCCTAAAAAAATTAAAAGCCCAAAAAGATGTTTAATTTTGATTTTAGTTTAGTTTTAATTTCTACTTTGACTTGGTTTTAATTTTAATTTTATATTTAGTTTTATTCTAATTTGTTCAAAGGTCAACAAAGTAGGAAAAAAAAAAAAAGAGAAAACGTGGGATTCTTTGTGAAGATCTTTATTTTTTGGAAGACTTTAAATTAATGGTTGAGTATTTTTGGAAAGAAATTTAGAGCTAAACCAATATGGAATCTGTCAAGATTCGATTGCATTAAAATTTTCTTACTAAAATTCAGACCTGGATCTCTTTAAGAGGGAAGCAATTCCAGTGGTAAAAAATAAGAACAATTGGCAAGAACAAGCAATATTCAAAGCCAATTTCCAACAGTCGACCACAACCAGTAAAGAATTCTCGGCCAAAGATGCAAAGGGGCAATACACAGAATTCCAGTTGACAGAAAAAAACAATTAAAGCCATTCTCAGCAATCAAAAGGAATTTGCAGCAAAGGAAAGTCAGACAGAAACAATCACAGATACATTGGCCACAAGAGACGCAACAGAAGCAACCCAAAACGAACCCAGAATCGGCTAGTAACCTAGAAGTACGAAACGAACCAACAATCAACACAGCAGCTGCCATACACAGAAACCGAAATCATTTAACCAAAGATTCGGTAGCCACACAATTTCAAGAAAAAACCAGCAAGCACACATTAGAAGACAAATAGAGCCAGCCCACCATTCTGCAAAGCCATAGCAAATAAAGGGTTTTAAAACAGAGACAGAAACGGAAAGAAGGAAGTATCGCTGGCAGCCTAAATAGACGGCAGTGAGTTTCGACTGGTGATTTCTCAGGCGACAACAAACGCAAGGAGGTGACGACGGTAGTTTACCAGAAATTAGATTTTACCGTCGATCTCTGATTTCTTTTTTGTTTGAGTTTCCAGAGAAGAGAGATTTGAGGAGATTCGGAAAAGGAAAGTGTCAGGACTATTTGATGTTAAAAAAGGTACATAGGTTTTTTTTCTCTTTCTAAGCCCTTACAAGACAGTCAATGGTTATTTTTGTTATTTGTACCGACCTAAGTTCGGCTCTATTTTTATTGTCCATTTTTTGTCACTCACAATTTACTTATCAATATAAAGATCCAATGCTACGAAGATAAGTTCATCACATAGATTCTTTTCCCTCATTCCAACCTTCTTTTTTTTGTCAATTTGATCTTTATTAACTTGCTCATTAGAGTGTAAACACAAGAAACATCTTTTGTCTTTGCCTCTAACCATCATTGTTTTCTGCATTACTAGGAACACTTTCAAGTTAGAGCTTGACACAAACATTTGATGTGTCAAGTATGAGACAACTCTCATATATTAGCCGAGCATAAAACAATACTACCAAGGAAAAGGACCTAGAGGAAGGAAAAACAGCTACCTTGAAAGGAACAGAAACTCACCTTAGCCAGCATTCTGTTCCTCTGACTCAACCATAGGTAGGTCTAACCATGGAGCAATTCTAAGCTTTAATAAAATAAATACAAGCTTTCGAATAGATGTTGCAAACCATAATCCCACCTTAGGTTTCAAAAGTGCCAGATTTAATCATACCAGGCCGAGAAGCCGTTAGGGGACAACCTAGCTATGAAGAAGTGGAGGCCTTCTCGACTTCCTAGGAAGAAGAACACACATATTCGACTCACCACCATCCCAGTTACAACTCCACACATGCCACGACTTAAAAATCCAAACAAACAAACCATGAATCTCAGCCGAACAAAGATCTAGAAGCCCGAATGCAAGGCATGGAAAAAGAGCTGAAAATAAAGTAGTGGTATTCGAGGATGAGCTCAAGTTCCTAAAAACCTCGCCCTTCACCAAAAAGATTAATAGAGCCATGCCTCCTAAAGGATTTAAAATGCTGACCTTGGAGACGTATGATGGCACTTCCAACCCCTTTGATCATTTGAAACTTTATAAAACTAACATTATGATGCAGGGGGCAAATGAAGCTATAATGTGTAAAGGTCTAGTCACTACATTGAAGGGTGTAGCTCAGTCTTGGTACAATAGTTTGGAGCTGAAGTCAATCACTACATTCAAGGAGCTTCGCCACTTATTCTTATCTAGATTTGTAAGTAGTTAAAGAGCTAAGAAAATAACCCTAAGCTTGATGTCAATTCACCAAGGGCAAAATGAAACTTTGAAAAGCTATATCACACGTTTTAACGTGAAAGCCCTATAAGTTAAAGACCTAGAACAAACGACTGTTGTTGCTGCACTGACAAATGGACTCAATGATAAGAAATATCACCTTAAGTTGACATTGTCACTAGAACTGCCCAAAACTTTGGCCAATATCCTACTAATAACAGAGAAATACATCAACGCTAAAGCTATAATGAAAACAAATGGAAGTAAGAGAGGCTCATTCCCCTTCTTCAATTGTAAAAAAGATAAAGATTTCTATGATCCTCCTCAAAGAGAGAGATGATATAGGGTTACAAACCGTAATGGAGAAAAAAACTACACTACACTGAATACCTCTTATGAGAGGATTCTAATGCAAATTGAAAGAAACCCTAACCTCATATGGCCTAAGCCATTAAGACAAAACACAAATAAGGATTCAACCAAGAAATGTACCTTTCATAGGGATATCGACCATAATATCGAAGATTATGTTGACTTAAAAAATAAAATTGAAGCTCTGATAAGGTGAAGTTAGCTGAAGAGATTTATGGAACAGAAAAGACAAGACCAACATAGAATGGATTACAAGTAAGATCGCAGAATGTCTATCCGGGGTAAAGAAGAAAAAACAGAGCGAGAAAGAAGAGATGCCCGAGGAAAGGAAAAAGCTGGTTCAAAAAGAGGGTCGAACTAGTGATAACAGACCAATTGCTAGGGTGATTAATGTGATTACTAGGGGTAGGTCCACCTCAGTGAAAAGAAAGATTAACCCAGGCATGGTAATAGCAATAGGCACCTCAACTAAAAAAAAAAAGATTAGAGAAATGAGCTAATCTCATTTAGCTTGAAAAATCTGAAAGGAATCCAACACCCACATGATGATGCTATAGTAATCATAGCCCTAGTGTATAAATATGTGATCAAACGAATCCTATTTGACAATAAAAGTTCACCTAATGTCATATATTACAATTGTATGAAGAAAATAAAGATTGAAAGAGATCAATTGAAGCCAATCACCATCACATTAATGAGGTTTAGATATGAGCAAGTGTTAGTAAAAAAAACTATCAAGCTCCTAGTCTCCTTAGGGACTGAACCAAAAATAATTACTTCGATCATGGAATTTATGACAATAGATGTTCCCTCTACCTATAACATGAATTAGGCTAACCTAGCCAGTCTATTATATGGCTCATAGGCTCAGCTCCCCATTGAAGGTAAAGTTCCCAACACCTATTGGGGTTGAAAAAGTTTGGAGAGACCAGTCCATAATGCGATAATATTACATCACAATGATGAAAGGTAGGACTAGGAAGTAGACAGGTAGTTTAGCTGATACCGAGGTCAAAAGCAAGGAAGAAACTAATAAGAAGCAGAAAACCACCAACAAAAGCACAAAAAGTAAGGTCAACCTAGTAGAAGCATGCTCCTAAGCTATTTTAAGCTCTCGAGCTTTGAAAAGTTTTATTTTGTTCTATTTTTCAAATTTTTGGTACAACATCATAGGCGATTAAGCTTTTAAGCTGGCGTAAACATTTAAATGTTACATGGACCGAGCCAACACGCCAGCCAAAACACAATAAGAAATGAAATACACACTTTTACTAATGTGTCCAACAATTTCTTCAATATACTAATTATCACGTTAGGATCTGTTTTCGCAAGAAAGGATTCTAACCTAATTGAATAAAAAGAGATAATTGATCAAAAGCTGATTCAGATGAAAGCTAACCTGAGCCAAAAGAGGACCTCGTGACAATCCCATTTTGTGAAATGTTCCTTAAAAACGTATACAGATCTTAGCCTGGCTCTAGCATAAAAACAACTAATTCAACTCATAAAAGATAATTTCAACTTATTTGCATGAACACTGTCTGATATGCCCAAAATTGATACTAAAGTGATAGTCCATATGCTAAACATTAATCTCAAGGTAAAACCAATTCAGTAAAAGAAAAAAACTTTTACCCCTAAAAGGTAACAAGCCATTGAGAAAAAAGTTGAGAAATTATTACGAGCTGATTTTATTAAGGAGGTCTACTATCTTAAGTGAATAGCCAATGTGGTCATGGTAAAGAAACATAGCAAAAAATAAAGAATGTGTGTTGACTTTATTAACATAAATAAAGCTTGCTCAAAAGATAGCTTCTTTCTTCCTAGCATAGATCAACTAGTGGATGATAGTGTTGAGCATGGCCTTTTCAATTTCATGGATGCCTATTTTGGCTCTAAAGATCAAAATGTTAAAGGATGATAAGAAAAAGATAGCCTTTGTCATCGAAAAAGTTCTTTACTGTTATAAAGTTATGCCTTTCGAATTGAAAAATGCAAGGGCGACCTATTAAAGGTTGGTGAATAAAATGAATAAGGTGTTTAAAGATCAGATCGATCATAACATGGAGGTATATGTGGATGACATGATAGTCAAGATAAGAGTTTGATCGAACATTTGACGGATCTCAAAGAAACTTTCAACATTTTAAAGAGGTATAATATGAGACTTAACCGACCAAATGCACTTTTAGGGTTACATCAAGCAAGGTCTTTAGTTACATGATTAACCAAAGAGGGATAAAAATAAACCCCAAAAACATTTAGGCAATCCTAGATATGAAAGTGCCGACCTCGGTAAAAAGAGTATAGAGGTCAATAGGTAGGATAACCGCACTTAGTCACTTCATGTCTAGATCGATAGAACAATGTTTACCATTTTTTAAAATTCTAAAAAATGTCTCTAACTTTATATGGACCCTTCAATGCCAAAAAGCTTTTCATGAACTCAAGGAGTTCTTATCCTCTTCTCCTATCTTGTCTAAACTAAGGCTAGGGGAAACATTATACTTATTCTTAGCCTACGTGGTTCAAACCATCAACTCGATCTTAGTCTGAGAAAAAGAAAAGAAACAAAGATCGATTTATTTTGTAAGTAAAGTATTCACAGGGCCCAAAGTGAACTATAGCTATATAGAAAAATTGGCTTATGTTGTTGCCACCTTGGCAAAAAAGCTCGAGCTGTACTTTTAAGCCTACACTTTCACGTCCCAACCGATTAGGCACTGAGACAAGTTCTATAAAAGCCTAAAATGTTTGAAAAATTGATCAAATGGGTAGTAGAGCTCAACAAATTTGACTTACACATCTCATCCAAATCGACATTGAAATCACAAGTGCTGACAAACTTTATTATAGAGCGTATCTTAACATAGCTGGAAAGACAGTCTAAAAAAAAAATCCTAGATAAGGATAATTGGAAGCTCTATGTTGACGATTCAACCATAAGCAAGGGTAGAGAAGTTGACGTTATTTTGATCAGCTTGGAAGGGCTACAATACCCATACACTTTGAGATTCAAGTTTAAAGCATCCAACAATAAATCAGAATATGAATCATTGATAGCTAACTTAAGGTTAGCAGTTGAGCTAAATGTTTAACAAATAACTATTTATAGTGACTCTCAATTGGTGGTTAGTTAGATAAATGATGACTTTGGATCTCGAAAAGATAAAAATTAAAAGTACCTTGATAAAGCACTAGCCTTGGTGGCTAGCTTTAAGAAAGTTAAGGTGAAAAAGATACCAAGATTAGAAAATTTGATGACAGACTCCCTATCTAAGTTGGCTTTAAGAACAACGATGAAAACTTGGATTATGTTCTAGTAGAAGAACTAGCATGTAAAAGCACTAAGGACAAGTTCGTAGGATAAGTCATGAAGAAAGAAACTTGGATTATGTCGATCAAAGCATACCTAACCACTAAAATGCTACCTAACAAAAGAGTTCAGGCAAGGCACTGATGAGAAAGGCACCTCAATACATGATAATCAAGAAAAATTATACAAAAGATCTTTTAACCTACCCTACTTAAAGTGTCTTAATGAAGAAGAGATGGAGTGTGTTCTATAAGAAATCTACGAGTGAATATGTGGAAATCACCTTGGACCTCAGCCTTTGGCATATAAAGTACTGAGGTAGGGCATTACTGGCCCATAATTAGAAAGGATGTAACCAAGTTGGTAAAAAGATATAATAAGTGTCAAAGATTTGCTCAAGGATAACATTTCTTTTCAACTGAGCTCACCTCTATCATCAGTCTGTGGCCTTTCATGCTATAAGGGATAGACATCCTTGGACCATTCACCCAGGCCATAGGTCAGAGGATATTTGTCCTAGTGGTAGTAGACTACTTTACAAAATGATTAGAAGTCGAAGCCCTAGCTACCACCATGGAAGCATAAAGTAAAAAATTCATGTGGAAAAATATAGTGTGCAGATTTGGATTACCTCAGTTTGTGATAACAGAAAATGATAGACAATTTGACAAACTGAGGTTCAAAAAATGATGTTTAAATCTTTACATCAATATCAGATTCACATTAGTTGCCCACCCTTAGTCCAATAGGTAGGCTGAAGCAGTGAATAAGACAATATTACAAGCGTTGAAAAAAGGCTTGATACAACAAAAAAAAGTGGGCCAACTAATTATTAAGAGTGCTATAAGCCCTAAGAACAACTACTAAGGTGCCCATTGGTGAAATTCCTTTTTCACTTGGCATTTAGAACAGAAGCTGTAGTACTGGTTGAGATTGGCTTATCGAGCTTAAGAGTTGAATTGGCATCAGAAGAAACAAATAAAAAAACATTCAAGGCTAACCTCAACCTTGTCGAAGAACAAAGTGACATAGTCCTAACATGGATAGCAACCTACCAATAAAAAGTGACAAGCTATTATAATAAAAAGGTCTAGTGTAAACACATCAGGAAAGGTGACCTGATACTTAGAAAAGTTAAAGTCTCAGGGACAGATGATCGAGGTGGCAAATTGGCCTCGATGTGGGAAATATAATATGTTGTTAAAGAGGTCATTCATAATACGACCTACAAATTACAAAATCTGAATGGCGACATCATCCCAAGGACATAAAACACAGATAATTTAAAAGTTTATTACCATATCAAGCTCACATTTGTATTATTTTTTATATGAATGACAATGTCAACCATGCTATCAACTGTATTATTAATAGCTTGGTTCAAACCAAGCTCAAACTTGTATTATCTTTTACTTAAGCATATGATACCAAGGATGTGAAATGTAGACCAAGTTTATTTTTGGTAGTTTGATTTAATCTGAGATCGTACTTGTATTATTTTTAAGTATTCTTACCTTATGTGAGCTTACGTTGTCTTTAGTGATCTTATGTTCAAGTGATTCAAAGAAGTCTGACCTACAACTTAGTTGGATTTTTAGGATTTGTCTGATCTAAACAATTAAGTGAATTTTCAGTTTAATTGTCTATCTTTAGATTGGTTAACCGCGCTCAAACTTATGCAAATAAGAAGGAAATAACAATAAATCCAAGCTAAAAATTAAGAGAAAATATTCTTTTCATTTCATTACGGAAAGAATACATTAATGTGGGAGGTCATTTCAAAAACAAAAGCTGACCTCACACATAAAAAAAATTTACAAAATCAAAAACAAAAAGTTACAAATATTTACTCATCACCAGTAGTAGAGGCAGGGGGAGCACTCTCGTTAGCAGGAACAGGAAAGATGATCTTGCCCACGATAATCTTTATAATTTCCTTATCGATCCCTAGAACGGCCTCTGGTTTGGCCTTTAGGACCTCAATTTTATCTTTTTTTCCTTTTTCTCACCTTTCTCAGGCTGATTTGGTTGAGGCCTCGATCTAATATTATTGATGTCAATATAAAAAAGGTCAAGGTTGAAATAGAAGAATTTAAATTGTACTTTACCCTTAGCTAGCTAGAAGGCACCAAGTATATTTTTTCTTGAAAACTCTACCTTCACTTAAAGACTTGAAGGCCCTGTACTCCTTCACAGCCTAGACTTTTAGCTTTTCCTCTCTCTTGTCTTGACCCTTTAGCTTAGACCACAGCATGGTGATCTCAGCCTGAGCATCATTAAGTTTTAGCTTGACCTACTTTTTCATAGATTCAGTTAAGGCTTTGTCAATTGAGATGGCCTTTAGTTTAGCTACCAACTCATTTATTTTTTTCCTCAGCTCAGCCTCTTTTTTGTGAGACACGTTAAGGCTTAACCGAACATTGCCCAGTGCCTTCAAGCTCTTATGCTCTTCGATAAGGGTTTTCATATCTTTCTTGGCCTTCAGCATATGCCCTATGGCAAAGTAGGCATAATAGAGAGCCTAGCCATTATTGTCCATAAGTTGGGCTGGGAATTTCTTTTGGATGACATTGAAAGAATTCAAACTTAAAACAATAATAAACAAAAACAATGATAAGAAATTAAGCTCAGATTAAAAGATACTTACCAAAGGGAAGAATTATGACTTTGTAGAAACCTTTAGCTACATCGAGGCTGGAGATCAGATTATCTATTAGAGTATACTCCCATCTCATTGATATTTTTTTTGAGTTGGGCCTCAGTAACTTAGCCTTGAGATTCTTTGGTACAGAAGAAGAGGTCTCCACATGTCACTTTTGGCTGGTGAAGAAGGTAGTGTTAGTGCTAAGGTGGAGGATAGGTCCTGACTTGCCTTTGGCTATACCTTTTGACCTAAGAAAGAATGAGGAATAGGGGTGTTGACCATATTGTCTCTTTTTGGAAAGAGCCCTTAGCTGAATCTTTTTTTATCCCCTCTTGGGCTTCAAAGCTTGCTAGTACAAAGAGAGATGAAAGTCATCATCCCTGGTTATCTCTATAAAATTAAGCTAACAGTTAGAAAAAAATTAATTCAATATAAAACCCTATGAGTTTACCTTAAACCTACCATAATACTTCATCCTATTTATTATTTCTATGGAGGTTAGCTCGTAGGCATCGATGACAAGCTCTCTCTACATGTAAAATCTAAAATTTTTTCCCAATTTGATAGATCCAGAATAAAGAGTGCCACTAGTGCATTGATGAAGGAGCTGGGTAAACTTTTTGTTTCCCAAGCTTTCATCTTGGGCTTATTATCTTTATTTAATTTTTTCTTTTCAAGGTAGAGAAAGAGTAGTTTCCAATTATTTATTAAGCTCAGACAATCAGTAAGGAGTCTTTTATTTAATCGAGCTATGATATAAAACCTCTAGCTATTGTTGAAATGTTTTATAAGGGAGAAGAACTTCTTGAAAAGAGAAAAGAAAGAAGAATATTCAATTGCTAATAAAGAATAATGAATGAAACAATATATCAAATGAAATTTAGGGCGGGCTGAGTGATTGTTAAATTATAAGAATTAAAAATTGAAATGAATAAAGGATGAAGAAGAAGCCTCAAACCAGCTATGAAAGAATTCTAATATACATACAACTGATGTAGCTGTAGCCTTTTAATGACCTGATATGAGGAGTTTAGCATTACTATATTATACTTATATCTGAAAAATAATAAGATGGTACCTAGAGTATAGACATAATGATATGAGCACATGTTAGGGTAGTTTTCATGATTTGCCTTGCCTTTTAACTTGGCCATCATATCTTTGGAGATCATGCTGAGGTCACATGAAGTATATACAAAGACTTTGGCAAACTCATCCTCCTTCACAAGATTTTCTTTCTCGTAATTATTTTCTCTAATCAAGTTACTCCCCTTCTCTTGCTCTTTCTCAAACTTTCCTCATCAGAAGACTTTGACTCTCAAGTAAGAAATGAATCCTGAAAAAGAGTCATGGAAAAAAGTAGCTCGATCCTAGTCAAAGTAACAGAAGAAAGAGACTCTTTAGAAAAAGAAGAGAGGTTAAGAAAAACTATTCAAAAGAGAGGAGTAGAAGTAGAATGAGGTGAAATAGATCAAACCTTAGAAGGGGGAACGATCAAAGAGGAAGAAAGGTTGACCATAAAAGATAGACTGACCTAAAAAACAAGAAAAAGAGGTGGGTTTTAATGCTGGAAGTTGATCTAAGAGCATAACTTTTTCATGCTTAAAACTTACTTACCTCTTGCCTGAGCATTCTCTTCATTGTGTCACTGCCCTTTTTCAAACATAAGATTAAACTAGTAAGCCATCTTTAAGTAGTCTTGACCTCTAATAGTAGAAGGGATCATGTCATCGTCCTATTGCCCATGCTTACATCCCTGTGGCTCTACCTTATAACTACTTTCCACTCCAGAACTCAAGCTAGATGACATGGTTAGAAATATGTACTAATTATAGAAAAAAAAGAGACTTTGAAGGTAAGAAAGCTATTAAGATCAAAAATTTTAGGTCAAATTGAGAGCAAAAAAAACAAAAATAAAAAATTGAAGCCCTATCAGCCCTTTATATAAAAGCGCGCTATGGACTAGAGGGATGACATGTCTTGTACCATGTGTCAAAATATGTGCGAAAATACATCTTTTCATTTTTTTTGTTTTAAATTTTCCCTTTTGAACCGTCTTCTTCCCATTTAATATTAGTAGAGTAGCCTAATCGGACAAACAGCATCCAAAATAGAGGCTCTAATCCAAAGTTTTGAAAGAAAATACAAGTCTCACCACGACTAAATGAGCTCCAACATTAATTTCAAACTACCTTGGACAAATATCGCATAGGTAACCATTAAACTTGTCATGCACTTGATCTAGAACACACACATGATATCAAATAATTGCCAAGTCGGACTACCATTCAAAGATAGCCATCTCTCAAAGCTGACCACCATCTATAATGTTAGCCTTCGACAAACCAACTTTCCAACAGATTCTTTCGAGTAATCTATCTCACATCAAGGATGTTGGTAGTAAATTAGGTGATCTGATACTCAAATCTCTTAATGGGGGATAGAGTGTTAAAGACTTTTGATAGTTAAAAGGGTATAGTGGTCTTTTTCCTCTCTAAGCCTTTAACAAACAACTAGGGGCCATATTTGTCATTTATGTTGACCTGATAAGGCTAGTGCCACCTCAACTCGACCCTATCTTTATTGTCTCCTTTTTATCCCCTACAGCTTATCTATAAGTATGAAGATTTAGATGCCATGAAGATAGGTTCATCACTTACAATCTTTTCCTTCATTTTGACTTTTTTTCTTCCTTTTCAACTTGATCTTTACTGATTTATATGTCAGAGTGCAAACGCAGGGAACACCCCCTGCATTTGTCTCTAACTATCTTTATCTTTTGCATTTCTAGAAATGACCTTAGGTTAAAGTTCGCCGCAAATAAAAATGTTTCTAGGGCAGGCATAACAATTGGTGGTTGGTTTCTAGGCTTGTTCATTTTTGGCTTGGGGTTTTTTTCTCTGTTTTGAGGTGGGTTGACGAATAGTGGTGAGTGGGAACACTATAGAGGATTCTAAATAGTGGACGACTTGGTGGTGGTAATGCTAGATTTTGAAAAAAGGTAGCCAATTTCTAGGTTTTGCTTGTTTGTTGAAAGCTTAAAAGTATAAAAGTGAAGTGAGTATGGGAAAATAGAGGGAGAACCAGGGAAAAAAAAATAAAAGAAAGAAGTTTGGGGATAAGTAAAAAATGGTGCTATTTCACACCAAGAAGGTTGACTTGTGTCTAGCTAAGGCAGACCTAACCTGTATGTTTCTGACCTGGCAGGAATAACAAGTATGTTTTATTTTTTTATTTTTTTGCTTTTATATTCTCAATTTTTTATTTAATTGTGATTGAGTTAATTGGAATATAAAAAAAAGGAAAGAAAAATTTTTGATATGAATATTTTTGTTTGTATTTTTTTGCTTGATTTGTTTTGCTTGAATTTTTATATTTTTAGTCTAGAATTTTTGGTCTAAGTCCCGAAATAAAATGTTTGTCTTAGTGGGAATTAGAGTGGCAAAAATGGGAGATCAATTGGAAGTACGGATTAGCGCTTTGGAGTTAAATTAAGAGGAATTTTGGCTCAAGCTTTGGGAGATAAAGCAACAGATTGCTCAATTTATAGAAATGGTTAAAAGTAGCAGTATGGTTGAGTTTATTATTTTTCAAGGATCGTTGTCACTTTTGTCAAGTCAAGATCAATAGGCTTCTGTTAGTTCCAGCACTTTTCTAAAGCATGCTAAGGTATTAGGTGATTTGAACAGTGATCAAAGTTTGGGCAAACTCAAGAGAGGAATAGGTGAACTAGCCGCACAAATGACTGAGTTCAAAAGTTTGATTTCCAATAAGGAGTCACCTGGTTTTAAACAACCATCACCAACTATCCCAAGTTCAAACCCACACCCAGATCCTTTTTATGACTACTTCTAACCTCTTTTCCAAGCACCTAGGATTAGGCCTTTAAATTTCATGCAATCGCTAACAATTTTACACCTGAATCCACATTCATCATCTCATATTTCACAAGCACTTGTTTAGTATACTATCCTATCACCATTTTCTCAACCCAATCTTTGACCCAGAGTTTTTCAATCCACTTTAAGACCAACTATACCACCATCTTTTTAGCAAAGAAAATCAATCATAAGACATAAAAACTCAGGCAACACCAAAGGAAAAGCCCTTATCGATCCAATACCTATGTCCTACACAGAGTTATACTCATTGCTTCTAGAAAACTACCTCATTACCCATATCTCTGTTGAACCCCACAAACCACCTTTCCTTGAATGGTATGACCCCAGTGCTTGATGTGAATACCATTTCGGCATCGTGGGCCATTCTCTAGAAAATTGCATAGCTTTGAAACATAGGGTATAAGGACTGATAGAAGTTGGATATGTAGGTTTTGACATTAAAATGAAGCCAATTATTCATAAGAACCTTTCATTGATCCATGCCAAGATAGTAGGTAGTGCTACAGGTAACAGTAAGGTTGGCCATGATGATGAATAAAATATAAAAGTTTTTAAAGAAAAAGGTTGTCTTCTCCAGCAATCATAGTTAACTGCTTTTGGATTTCTTAGGCGAGACGAGGGGGAGTGAAAGCAGGTCTAGCACTTTTTGGCCCCAGCCTTAGATTGGTTCATGATGTGTAAACTTGATACTTTTGGGAATGAATGAAAACTTCTGTTGACCTAAATTTTCTATGAATTGATACCTCTATCCACTTTTAATAATTGTATGTGTAAAGAAGCCTGTGAAAAAAAAGTAATAGTTGTGATTATGTTTTCACCAAACTTTTGAAGAGGAAGGAATGTCTTTGATAACCCAGTCATAATATAGGATGAAACTCAAGTTTTTCCTCCTTAATAATGATAAAATTTGACTTGCACATCATGCATCATCTATTTGAATTCATTATTTTTCCTGCTAGCTAAGGACAAAGAATGATGATTATGAATATGCTTTTATTAAACCTTCAAAGCTAAAAGATTTTTTATAATAAAATCCATGTCATGCATTTTTGACTTTTGATAATTAATAAATGGTTCAAGGATAACTATCCTATGAAATGAGATCGGTTAAGTCTGTGCACTTATAGCACTCAAGTTGGTACCAAAATCATGGAAAATAAAGATGCAAGTTGGATGGATAGAGTAGAAAAGGTTTAGGGAGAGATCAGGGAAATAGTTACAAGAATACAATAGAACATTGACAGATAGTTGGCAAAATTAAAACAAATATTAGCAAAGTTGACAAGAGGAAAGGGAATTGTTGAAACACATGGGGCAAGGGAGAAAATAGCTGTTGAGACACCTTTGTATCCATCTGGGTTCACATATGTTCAAGACCCTTATATGCCACAAGCACCTTTAACAACTCATCAACCTTACACTAGCCTTTCTGCCAAGTTGCCATCAGTTTAGACAAATTCAATCTTGAGCCTACTCATTACAACTCCATTGTTGTGCCTAATATGGATGATCCTAAAGGATTAAAGAAATTGAAAATGGTGTTAAAGCCATCAAGAGATAAGTTAATGAAAGATAAATATTATCTGTTGGAAGAGAGACTGAAAGCAGTTAAAGGCCATGATATGTATGGGAGTGTTGATGCTAACGAGCTTGCTTTAGTGCTTGATCTTATTATTCTAACAAAGTTTAAAGCCTCAGATTTTGAAAAGTATGATGGGATGAAATGCCCTTTAACACACATTACCATGTATTATCGGAAGATGATAGGCCATACTCATGATGATAAGTTGTTAATTCATTGCTTTCAAGATAGTCTAACTAGGTCTGTAGCAAGATGGTATGCTCAGTTAGACCAAAATAAGATTTGCTATTAGAATGATTTGGCTAGGGCCTTTCTAGCACAATACAAGCATATTGAGGATATGGTGTTGAATAGGTTGTCTCTGCAGAACATAAAAAAAAGTTAACTAAAACTTTCAATGAATATGTATACAGATGAAGAGATATAGTAGCCTAAGTACAACCACCCTTGTCAAAGAGAGAAATTACTGTTCTATTTGTCAATTCTTTAAACACTCCTTATTATGAAAGAATGATTGAGAATGTCTCTAAAAACTTTCTTGACATGGTGATTTTTAGTGAAATTATAGAAAATGCAATTAAGAATGGTAGGATTAAGTTGAAAGATATGGCAGATGTTGAAGAGGGAAGTATATTAGAAAAGAATGAAGAAGAGGTGCAAACAGTCATAATGGAGAGGCATCTTCTCAAAAGTTTCATTTTGTATGATTTTTATTTTGTTCATCAACCTTATTATCCTGTCACAAGCAATATCTTTTAAAACCCATATCTTTGCCAACCAAGCTAGCATTTGGGCTCTTTAGCAAATTTTCATCCTCAAATGACCATTCATGATCTTATCTCTACACTTGAACCTACCACCCGACCAATAAAGAATTGAAAAAAACTAAGGAATGATCGAGAGAAGTTGCTAATCCCTATTTCTCACCTTTTGCCTTTGCTAATAGAAGGTTGGTATCTCATTCCCTTGCCTCTAAAAACAACACCAAATCCATCAGTAATGAGTTATGATCCCAATAGCAAGTGTAATTATCATATAGGGGTAATTAACCACTCAACTGAAAAATGCAAACAGTTGAAAGAAAAAGGTTAAAGATCTTATCAAGAGTGGTATTCTGACTCTAGAGGTGATAGAATAATAGAAGTTGATGACTCCGTCCAATTGCCAAATGTGAAGAGTTGAGATGAAGAAGGAGGTATCGGGTTTTAAAAATCAAGATAGGATGATTTTTTTTTGAATCTTTTCATTGTTTATGTATGACATGTGCATGATGTCCCTAAGAGTTATCTAACTTATTTTGGAAAAATTGAATGTTTTGGATCTTTTTTCATGAAATTTTCTCTTTATGCATTTTTTTGAATAAAAAGTCCCACATAAGTAACTTTCAAAATAAAAAAAAAAGGTTTTTTAATAAAGAAGGAAGGATTCTTGAAAGAAAATGGTCATTATTTTTAGGAAAAAGCTCATTAAATACCTTCACCTCTATTCGAATACTTTCATGTCCCTAATCACTCAAATGATTTGACCCATCAACCATAATCCTTTAGGGAATGTGAGTTTGAATTCATACTTTAAAAGGGTGACAATATTTTCTTGGACAATGAGCAAAAGAGATCAATTTTGAAAATTTATTTTAAATTTAAAAAAAATCAAGTAAGATGCTCTTTCAAATTTTCAATTGGTAATTCAATGTATGTCAAAAAAAAAAAAAAGAATCCATTTTTGCCTAAAAAAATTTGTTTCACACCTTTATACCTTTTCTCTTCCTTTTACCGAGAAAATGTCAAACAATTTGAAACCCGAAGAGCCTTTTTGAACTGTGCGATTAATCCCATGCAACTTGATTTTTATCATCATGAAAACCTAGAGTGGAAAATAAGATGGGGCATCACCAAACAAAAAAAACCAAAAAAGGCCAAAAAAATAAAACAAAACAAAAAGATTCCTCTTATCTCATTTTTTAATGATTCGGTCTTTGAACCAAGTGATCATGTTTGAAATGACAAATGACTATCTTTCTCTATCCTTCTCATATATAAAAATTGTCCACTTGCTATCCGTTTGAGCCTATTGAATTTTTTATTCTAAAATAAAACCTCGATCAAGGATCATTTTTTACATTGTGGGCAAAATGAAGATACCTTCAAGAGACCAACTTCAATGAAAATGTTGAATATTGAAAGCATTTAACATGCCTTTCAGAGATGAGAGTCTAAGGCAAAAGGTGAATAAGGCTTCAATTCGAATCCCAAGAGTTCAAGAAAGTAAACAGCTAAAGATGAAGTTAGGTGTCTTAAAAAAAAAAAAAAGAAAAACACGCACCTTGGGGATAAGAATTTGAAGCTTTAGTTAAAAAAATCCAAAAAAAAAAAAGAAAAGAAAAAAAGAGAAAAGAGAAAACATGTACCTTGAACATGAGAATTTAGGGCAAAAAAGGGTGAATAAAGTTGCTGAAATTAATGCCAGATGTTTCAAAAAAAAAGAAAAGCTAAAGAATGTTCTTCAGGATCCTTAGCATAAGTACCCTAAATAATATATTTTTTGAGCCTATTTATCCTTTTTTTTTAACCTCAAACCTCAGCCTAATTTACGTATCTTGAAAAGTCCATTTTGATCAAATGTGGACACTTGGATTGAAGAGCAATGTCTTTGAAAATTTGTATATACTTATTGGCATGTGGCAATATTTTACCAAGTTCTTCGTTGATAGAAAATATCGCTCTAAGGTGAAAACCTTAAAAGGGCAGTTTAAAGCTAAAGTCATTCTTAAGGCCCCAAAAAGAATTTTAGAGTTTCAAGGTTCTATCCAGAATAAAAAATCTCAATGCAAAGCCTTTTGAAAGATCAGTACCCATTAAAGACTTTACATTTCATAAAAACAAAAGAAAGCTAGCCTTTTTCTCTTCCTAAACTTTGTTCGAAAAGTAATGGCTAGTTTTGACACACATTGAAGTATCATATTTTTAATAAAGAAAAAGTGTTTTAGAAAATTATCTCTTTTGTGAGCCCAAGAGAAATCCTTGAACCCTCATCGAGCTCTTCATAAGATATGCCCACCAATGAAAAAATTGAATTGTCAATTACCCCCTAGCCACAAGTATTCTAAATAGTAATCATCAATTCTCAAGAGATTCGAAAGTCATGAGTTTTAACCATTTTTCATTGATTGGAAATATGCTTTATGTAGGACAATTTTTTATCACATTTAAAAATTTTAGAGATTATTTGAGCATTTTATACATAATATTGAGATAATTTTTTTCATGAAAATGAAACATTGAAAATTTGAACAGAGATTTAAAAAAAAAAGGGACAAAAAGAGTCTTTGTGTTTGAATTACTTGCATCATGAGAAAGATATTTGACTTACAAATGAAAAAATAAAAAAAGATATTCATAGTTGTATCATTTGCCTGTGCATCCGAAACGGACATTTGTACTTGCATCATTTGCATCTGCACCACAAGAAAGACATTCATATTTGCATCACTTGCATTTGCATTTGTACAAGATATTTGCATTTACATTACAAGAAAAATTTGAATTTGCATCATGTCATCTGTATCATAAAGAAAGGTATTTGTATAAGCATTTACATGAAAAGAACATTGTCATTGTCAAATGTATCTGCATCAAACATTCACATTCTTGCATGTGCATTGATATTTGTATTCACATCGACATTTCCATTAGCATCATTTGATGATGATAGACATTTGTATCATGATTGCATTTGTCAACTTTGATTGAGGGAAAGCCATTTTCAATTTTCAATGTTTTAAAGTTTCATGGCCTCTGATTAGAGGAGCATTCATAAATTTTGTGATCTGTAAGACCTTTGGACATGATTTCTAGGACCTCCAGACATAATCTTTAAGACCTCTAGGCATAATTTTGATTTACAATATTGTCCCGATCAATTCTTTATTTTTCGACTTGCAATGTTGTCTTAGTCCATTCTGTAAGACCTTCGATCATGATTTCAAATATCTCTAGGCATAATCTTTAAGACCTTCGAGCATAATTTTGCTTCACGATGTTGTCACAATCGATTCCTTATTTTTCAACTTATAGTGTTGTCCCAATCGATTCTATAAGACCTTTAGGCTTGATTTTTAAGACCTCCGAGCATAATCTTTAATACCTTTAGCATAATTTTGATTTGCAATGTTGTTCTAATTGATTCTTTATTTTTTGACTTGCGGTGTTGTCTTAGTTGATTATGTAAGACCTCCGGGCATGATTTTTAAGACCTCTAGGCATAATCTCTAAGACCTTCGAGCATGATTTCTAAGACATCTGGGCACAAATCTTTAAGACTTTTAGGCATAATTTTGATTCACGATGTTATCCCGATCAATTCTTTATTTTTTGACTTACGGTGTTCTCCCAATTGATTTTGTAAAATCACTAGGCATGATTTCTAAGACCTCCGAGCATAATCTTTAAGACCTCTAGGCATAATTTCAATTTGAGGTGTTGTCTTGATCAATTCCTTATTTTTCGACTTGTGGTGTTGTCCTAGTTGATTTTGTAAGACCTTCAAGCATGATTTCTAAGACTTTTGGGCAGAATCTTTAAGATGTTCAGGCATAATTTCAATTCGCGGTATTGTCTCAATCGATTCTTTTATTTTTTAACTTACAGTGTTGTCCTAGTCGATTTCGTAGGACCTCCGGGCATAATCATTAAGACCTCTTAGCATAAGTTCGATTCGCGGTGTTGTCCCGATCAATTCTTTATTTCTTGACTTGTAGTGTTATCCCGATCAATCTTTATTTTTTTAACTTATGATGTTATCCTAATCTTTTTTTGACTTATGATTCAATCCAAACAAAAAAAACAAAAACACAAAAAATAAAACAAAAAAATAAAAAAAACTCTTTGGTTTCTTTTTGAACAAAATTGTTGTCTTTGTTTTTGTCTTATTCCTAATTCTCAATAATGTACAAAGAAGGGCAATTGTAGATATCGAATTTTGTTTGGGTCTATTGATGCTTTAAATCAAAATTTTAGTTTATGTTTATCAATGTTAAACTATTAATAATAATAGAAAAAATATTGATAATAAAATATTAATATTAGTTTAATATTGAAAAAAATACAAAAAAAGAAAAGGAAAAAAAGAGAAAAAAAAAAAAAGCAAAAAAAGTGGCAGAAAGCAGAACGACTGAGTCCTAGCACCAACCACCCTACAACGCCTCTGTCCAGCCCCTATCTAGTTTCTGCACTAGCCCCTGACCAACCAACCTACATCCTACCCTTGTAGCCACCTTGTAGCTTCTAACAGCCACCACCTACATTCGAGACACTTAATCTTTTATAAAGCCCTAGCTTTTTCCCCTTTTAGCTATCTCTTCTTAGATAGACCTTTGAACACATTAGAAACCTCTAAGCTTAGATACACAGACACCCAGCCCTTCACACGCCCCAAACCTTTAAATCCTAGCTTTTAAACACCTCATGAAACCCTTCACTAGGCACCCTCAACCTCACCCGATACCTATTCCCCTTCTAAATAGACAACAAAAAAAAACAAAAATCCATAAAAAGAACAACAATAGTCCTCCTTGTAAGGAGGAACCATTAGTGCCGAGCAAGCCCTGTAAAAGAAACAAAAAATAAAAAAGTCAGTTTCTAAAATAAAAAATAAAAAATAAAAAAGAAGAAGCTCAGAAACCACAAAAGAATGGTGGTGGCTTATTTGGGTGATCGATGATGGTGGAAAGGGGGAGGAAAGTGAGAAGAACAACATACTACAAAATTAAAAAGATCTAATGGCAGAAAGTTTTAACGATTTGAAAGTTTCAGCTTTGGGTTTAGATCTAGTGATTTTGAGGTGATTTTGTGCGAAACAGGGCTCAGATTCATGAAGAGGAGTTGAAAAAGAAGAATTAGGGTGATTTTGGAGGATGCTGGTGATCGACGACTGATGGTAAAGCATGGTGGTTGGTGTGACCACTGGTGACCAGCTTCTGGCAACTAGCCGGCCACTATTTCTTTTTGGTTGAGAGAATCTGACCCTTTATTTTAGAAAACAAAGGACAGAATGAGCTTGAAAAAAAACTTTTGGCTTTATATAAAGAGATAAAGCCCAAAACGACGTTGTTTTAGCAAAAGAGGATCCGCACTTTTACCTTAACCTGACCTGGGGTCCGTGCAACCCGACCCACGACTCGCTTCTACCTTAACTTAAGACCAGTCCAGTTGAACCAGTTTTGAACCACCAAAAGCTCAATTTAAATCGCAAAACTATTGAATTGGTCAAATCAGTCCTACCAGCATTGACCGAACTATTGACTGGTCCATTCATGTATTTTTTATTTTTTATTTTTTATTTATTCTTTTTTTATTTTTGAATTTTTTTTATTACTATTTTTGTTATTTTGAGTTTTATTTTTTTATTTATGCATGATAAATTTTTACATTTGTTAGAATAAATATTTGATTGTTTTTAATAATAATAAAATGAAAACAAGTAGGATAATAACTAAAAAAAATATTAAAAATGCTTAAAATAATAATAATAATCTAAAAAAAATAATGAGTATAGAAAAATTATTTTTTTAGTTTTCTTGCCTAGTTGTTAGAGGGAATAAAAAAAATAATTCCATCAAGACATTGCGAAATTATTAAAAAAAATTAATAAAAAAAATAATAATTAATTAATAATAAATTTTCATAAAAAAGAAATATGTGAAAATTTTTAATTAATTTTCAAAAATTATAAAAACTGAACTTGTTTCGAAAGTTCGCCTAGATGTTGGTATTTTTAAAGAGGTTCACATTTTTCATAAACCCTAAAATCCAAAATCTAGAAATTAAAACCATAAACCCTAAAATCCAAAATCCAAAAATCAAAACCATAAACCCTAAAACTAAAACCCTAAGCCCCAAATTGTAAAACTAAACCGTAAATCCTTCAATTCCTAAAGTTAAACCCTAAACCCTCTAAATCCTAAAAACGAAACCCTAAACCCTTCAAAACTCTAAAATCAAAACCCCAACCCTTCGAACCATAAAATCAAAATCTCAAACCTCCAAACCTCAAAATTAAACCCTACACCTTTTAAACCTTAAAAATGAAACCCTACACCCTTTAAACCTTAAAATTAAACCCTACACCCTCTAAACCCTAAAAACGAAACCTTAAAGCCTCCAAACCTTAAAATCATAACCCAAACCTCCAAACCCTAAAATTAAACCCTAAAACATCAAACCCTAAAATTGAAACCCTAAAACCTCCAAACCTCGAAACTAAACCCTTAAACCCCAAAATTGAAACCTTAAAATCCAAAATCCTAAACCCTAAAATCTAAAATCCTAAACCCTAAAATCTAAAGTTTTGAAAACCCTAAATTTGGTACAAAATCTTAAATCATTGCCCTAAAGTCACCAAATCTTAAAACCTCGACCTAAACCTATACTCAAAATTCTTTCAAAACTCTAAGGATACGTGTGAATATCTTACATGAAATGATTTGTTCCCAAATATCGCCTAGACGATGGGGTATTTAAGAAACTTTATTTTATTAAATTTTTCATACGTTAATTGGCATTAATAATGGGATTAATAATAAAAATATACTAATAACATGGGATCTTAAATTTAAATAGTCGCACCTAAGCTCTGCCTAGATGTTGGAGAGTCAAGGTGGTCCATTATATTTAAGAATCCATTTTTTAAATTGCATTTCACCATCATGCATAACATTTTTTGGCATACACATATCTATTTGCTATTGTTTGCACTTGATTTACATATTTATACCTTAATTTTTGTTCACTACCTAATAATTCCATCATTTACTTTTTTGCACAATTTTTTTTTTACTTTAAAGCATGAATTTATAAAATAAAACAAAAATAACATTTCAAAGGAAATAATTTCTAGTATTTTTCCTAAATGTTGGAGAGTCACTAGCAATTATCTTCTATAGAGAGTTTTTTTCTTTATTTTAAGGAGTATTGTGTTAAATCTTTAGTGAAAAGAGTCATTCTAAATTCTATCTAGATGTTGGAGAATTTTAAGATAACTCCTTAACTTAAAGATTTCCTCAATATTCCTAAATAAAGAGTTTTAGCAAAAATTTATTTTTTTAAAAAAATAAAGGGAATTAGCATTAAATTTCAAAACAAAACTATTTTATCCAACACTAAAAATAGTGCATGATTAATTGGTACCAATTTATAGGCATTATAGTGGTGCTAATCCTTCCTTGTATGTAACTGACTCTCGAACTCGACTTGGTTTTTCATAGATTGAAATTCATCTTTTTGTTAAACTTTAATCTCGCTTTTATAGTTTTATTAAAAAGATAAACATTTAGGTGGCCAATCACACCCTTAAAAAGATTGGTGGTGACTACTTCCATTTTTTTCAATTTTAAAATCCATTTAGTCAGGTGGTCCCAAAACCGTTACGACACCCACTTAAAGGTGAAGTTCCCAACACCTGTTGGGCTTGGAGAACTTCGAAGAGACCAGTCCACAACACGACAATGTTATATCACAACGATAAAGGTAGGACTAGGAAGCAGATGGGCAGCATGGTTGATACCGAGGTCAAAAGTAAGGAAGAAATAGACAAGAAGCAAGAAACCACCAACAAAAGCACAAAAAGTAAGGTCGACCTGCTAGAAGCATGCTCTTAAGCAAATCTAGGCTCTCGAGCTCTGAAAAGTTTTATTTTGTTCTATTTTTCAAATTTTTGGTACAACATCAAAGGCAATTAAGCTTTTAAGCTAGCGTAAACATTTAAATGTTACATGGACCGAGCCAACACGCTAGCCAAAACACAACAAGAAATGAAATACACACTTTTACTAATATGTTCAACAAGTTCTTCAACATACCAATTATCACATTAGGATCTATTTTCGCAAGAAATGATTCTAACCTAATTGAATAAAAAGAGATAATTGATCAAAAGTCCATTCAGATGAAAGCTAACCTAAGCCAGTAGAAGACCTCGTGACAATCCCGTTCTGTGATAACGTTCCCCAAAAACATATACAAATCTTAGCCAAGCTCTAGCATAAAGACAACTGATTCATCTCATAAAAGATAATGTTGACTTATTTGCATAAACACTACTTGATATGCTTGAAATTAATACTGAAGTGATCGTCCATAGGCTAAACATTAATCTCGACATAAAACCAATTTGACAAAAAAAAAACTTTTACCCCTAGAAGGCAATAGGCCATTGAGAAAAAAGTTGAGAAATTATTACGACTCGATTTTATTAAAGAGGTCTACTACCTTAAATGAATAGCCAATATGGTCATGGTAAAGAAACATAGCAAAAAATAAAGAATCTGTGTTGACTTTGCCGACTTAAATAAAGCTTGCTCAAAAAATAGCTTCATTCTTTCTAGCATAGATTAGTTAGTGGATGACAGTGCCGAGCATGGCTTATTCAGTTTCATGGATGCCTATTCTGGCTATAAAGATCAAAATGTTAAAGGATGATAAGGAAAAGATAGCCTTTGTCATTGAGAAAGTTCTTTATTGTTACAAGTCTTTTGGATTGAAAAATGCAAGGGTAACCTACCAAAGGTTGGTGAATAAGGTGTTTAAAGACCAGATCGATCATAACATGAAGGTATATATGGATGACATGATACTCAAGATAAGAGTTTATCAAACATTTGGCAGATCTCAAAAAAACTTTTAACATTTTAAGGAGGTATAATATGAGACTTAATTGACCAAATGCACTTTTGGTGTTACATCGGGCAAGTTCTTTTGGTTACATGATTAACCAAAGAAGGATAGAAATAAACCCTAAAAACATTTAGGCAATCCTAGATATGAAAGTGTTGACATCAATAAGAAAAGTACAAAGGTTAATAGGTAGGATAACCACACTTAGTCGCTTCATGTCTAGATCAATAGAATAATGTCTACCATTTTTTAAAATTTTAAAAAATGTCTCTGACTTCAAATTAACCCCTTAATGCCAAAAAGCTTTTGATGAACTCAAGAAGTTCTTATCCTCTCTTCCTATCCTATCTAAACTAAGGCTAGGGGAAACATTACACTTATACTTAGCCTACACGGATCAAACCATTAGCTCGATCTTAGTATGAGAAAAAGGAAAAAGCAAAGATCGATCTATTTTGTAAGTAAAGTATTGATAGGGCCCCGAAGTTAACTATAGCTATATAGAAAAATTAGCTTATGTTCTTGTCACCTCGATAAAAAAACTTAGGTTGTACTTTCAAGCCTACACTTTCATGTCCTAACCGATTAGGCACTGAGACAAGTTCTACAGAAACCTAAAATGTTTGAAAGATTGATCAAATGGGTAGTAGAGCTCAACAAATTTGACTTACACATCTCATCCAGTTCGACATTGAAATCACAATTGCTGACAAACTTTGTTGTAGAGCATATCTTAGCATAGCTGGAAAGATAGTCTAAGAAAAAAGAAAAAATCCTAGATAAGGATAGTTGGAAGCTCTATGTCGATGATTCAACCATGATCAAGGGCAGAAGAGCTGACCTCATTTTGATCAGCTTAGAAAGGCTACATACCCATACACTTTAAGATTTAAGTTTAAAGCATCCAAGAATAAAGCAGAATATAAAGCATTGATAGTTGACTTAAGGTTAGTAGTTGAGCTAAATGTCTAATAAATAACTATTTATAGTGACTCTCAATTGGTGGTCAGCTAGATAAATGATGACTTTGGATCTCAAAAAGATGAAATTTGAAAGTACCTTGATAAAGCACTAGCCTTGGTAGCTAGCTTTAAGAAGGTTAAGGTGAAAAAGATACTGAGATCAAAAGATTCAATGACAGACTCTCTATCTAGGTTGGCTTCATAGATAGCGATGAAAAACTTGAATCATGTTCTGGTAGAATAACTAGCATGTAAAAGCACTAAGGACAAGTTCGTAGGACAAGTCACAAAAAAAAAAACTTGGATTATGCCGATCAAAGCATACTTGACCACTGAAATGCTACCTAATGAAAAAGTTCAAGCTAAGGCACTGATGAGAAAGGCACTTCAATACATGATGATCGAGAAAAAAATTATACAGAAGATCTTTTAACCTACCCTACTTAAAGTGTGTCAATAAAGAAAAGCCGAAGTATGTTCTGTAAGAAATCTATGAAGGAATATGTGGAAGTCACCTTAGACCTCAGCTTTTGGCTTATAAAGTATTGAAGTAGGGCTATTATTGGCCTACAATCAGAGAGGATACAACCACATTGGTAAAAAGATACGATAAGTGTTAGAGATTTGCTCAAGTGTAATATCTCTTTTCGATTGAGCTCACCTCTATCATCAATCCGTGGCCCTTCATGCAGCAAGGGATAGATGTCCTTGAACCATTCACCCAGGCCATAGGTCAGAAAAGATTTGTCCTAGTAGCAGTAGACTACTTTACAAAATGGTTAGAAGCTAAAGCCCTAACAACTGCCACAGAAGCATAGGGAAAAAAATTCATGTAAAAAAACATAGTCTACAGATTTGGATTACCTCAATCTATGATAATAGACAATGATAGACAATTTGATAACCTGAGGTTTAAAAAATGATGTTTAAATATTTACATCAACATCAGATTCACATTAGTTGCCCACCCTTAGTCCAATAGGTAAACTGAAGTAATGAATAAGACAATATTACAAGCTTTGAAAAAAGGCTAGACACAACAAAAGAAAAGTGGGCCAACTAACTACTAAAAGTGCTATGGGCCCTAAAAACAACTACCAAGGTGCCCATTGGTGAAATTTTTTTTCACTTGTCTTTAAGAACAAAAGTTGTAGTACTAGTTAAGATCATCTTATAGAGCTTAAAAGTTGAATTGGCATTAGAAGAAACAAATGAAGAGATGCTCAGGGCTGACCTCAACCTTGTCAAAGAATAAAGTGACATAGTCCTAACATGGATAGCAGCTTTCCAATAAAAAGTGACAAGCTATTATAATAAAAAAGTCAAGTGTAAACACATTAAGAAAGATGGCCTGATACTTAGAAAAGTTGAAGTCTCAGGGACAAACGATCAAGGTGGCAAACTGGCCTCGATGTGAAAAAGATCGTATGTTGTTAAAGAGGTCATTCACAATACGACCTATAAATTACAAAATCTAAATGGCAACGTCATCCCAAGGATATAAAACACAGATAATTTGAAAGTTTATTACCATATCGAGCTGACATTTGTATTATTTTGTATCTGAATGACTTTGTATCTGATTAACGATGTCAACCATGCTATCAATTGTATTATTAATAGCTCGATTCAAACTGAGCTCGAGTTTGTATTATTTTTTACTTAAACATATGATAACAAGGATGTGAAATGTAGACCAAGTTTATTTTCGGTAGTTCGATTTTATCCAAGCTCATACTTGTATTATTTTCAATTATTCCTACCTTATGTGAGCTGACATTGTCCTTAGTGAGCTTATGTTCAAGTGATTCAAAGAAATCTGACCTAGAACTTAGTTGGATTTTTAGGATTTGTCTAATCTAAACAATTAAGTGAATTTTTAGTTTAATTGTCTATCTTTAAATCGGTTAACTGCCCTCAAACTTATTCAAATAAGAAAAAAATAACAATAAATCTGAGCTAAAACTTAAGAGAAAATATTATTTTTTATTTCATCATAAAAAGAATACATTAGTGTGGGAGGTCATTACAAAAATAAAAGCTAACCTCACATATAAAAAAAAATTACAAAAAAAGAAGTTACAAATATTTACTTATCACCAGTAGTAGAGGCAAGGGGAGCACTCTCATTAGCAGGAGCAGGAAAGATGACCTTGCCCATGATGACCTCTATAATTTCCTCTTGGGTCCCTAAAATGGCCTCTAGCTCGGGTTTTAAGACCTCATCTTTATCCTCTTTTTCCTTTTCCTCACCATTCTCAGGTTGATTTGGTTGAGACCTTGATCTAATATTGTTGATGTCAATATTAAAAAGGTCAAGGTTGAAAGAGAAGAATTTAAATTGTACCTTATCCTTAGCTAGCTAGAAGGCACCAAGTATATTCTTTCTTGAAAACTCTACGTTCACTTAGAGATAATCATTGAAGGCCCTGTACTTCTCTATAGCCTGGACCTTCAACTTTTCCTCCCTCTTATCCTAACCCTTCAGCTTAAACCTTAGCATGGTGATCTCAGTCTGAGCATCATTAAGTTTTAACTTGACCTACTTTTTTATAGATTCAGTTAAGGCTTTGTCAATTGAGATGGCCTCTAGTTTAGCTTCCAACACATTTATCTTTTTTCTTAACTCAGCCTCTTTCTTGTGAGATACGTTAAGGCTTTAACCTGATATTGCCCAGTGCCTCCAAGCTCTTGTGCTCCTCAACAAGGGTTGTCATATCTTTCTTGGCCTTTAGAATATGCCCCATGGCAAAGTAGGCATAATGGAGAGCCTAGCCATTATTGTCCATAGGTTGGGCTGGGAATTTCTTTTGGAGTACATTGAAAGAATTCAGACTTAGAAAAATAAAAAACAAAAACAATGATAAGAAATTAAGCTACGGTTAAAGGATACTTACCAAAAGGAAGAATTATGACTTTGCAGAACCTCTTAGCTACGTCGAGGTTAAAGATTATATCATCTATTAGAGTAGACTCCCATCTCATTAATATTCTTTTCGAGTTGGGCCTTAGTACCTTAGCCTTGAGATTTTCTGGAATAAAGGAAGAGGCCTCCACAGATGGTCTTTTGGCTGGTGAAAAAGATGGTGTTGGTGCTGAGGTGGAGGATAGGTCCTAACTTACTCTTGGCTATACCTTTTGACCTAAGAAAGAATGAGAAATAGAGATGCTAACCATATTGTCTCCTTCTGAAAAGAGCCCCTAGCTGAATCTTTTTCTAGCCCCCTTTGGGCTTCGAAGCATGCTAGTACAAAGAGAGATCAAAGTCATCATCCCTGGCTATCTCTATAAAATTGAGCTAACCTTTAGAAAAAAATTAAGTTAATATAAAACCCTATGAGTTTACCTTAAACCTACCCTAGTACTTCATCTTGTTTACTATTTATGGGGAGGTTAACTCGTAGACATCAATGACAAGCTCCCTCTACATGAAAAATCCAAAAATTTGTCTCGATTTGATATATTTAGAATAAAGAGTGCTATTGGCTCATCAATGAAGGAGCTGGGTAAACTTCTTATTTCTCAAGCCTTTATCTCGGGCTCACTGTCTTTATTTAATTTTGCATCTCAAGGTAGAGAAAGAGTAGTTTCTAGTTATTTATTGAGCTCAAACGATTAGTAAAGAGTCTTTTATTTGATCGAGCTATGATATAAAACACCGGCTATCATTGGGATGTTTTTTAAAGGAGAAAACTTTCTAAAAAGAGAAAAGAAAGAAAAATATTCAATTATTAATAAAGAATAATGAATGAAACAATATACCAAATGAAATTTAGGGTAAGCTAAGTAATTGTCAAATTATAAGAATTAAAAATTGAAATGAATAAAGGTTAAAGAAGAAGCCTCAAATCGGCTATGAAAAAATCTCAATATACATACAATCGATATAGCTATAACCTATCAGTGACTTGATTTGAAGAGTTCAACATTATTATATTATGCCTTTATATAGGAAACAAAAAGGTTGTACCTAAAGTATGGACATAATGAGCTGAGCACATGTTAAAGTAATTTTTGAGATTTACCTTGCCTTTTAACTTGGCCATCATATCCTTGGAGATCATGTTGAAGTCACATGGGGTATATACAGAGACCTTGGTGAACTCTTTCTCTTTCACAAGATTTTTTTTCTCGTAATTATTTTCTCTGATCGAGTTATTTTCCTCTTTTTGCTCTTTTTCGAAACCTCCATCATTAAAAGACTTTGACTTTCAGGTAAGAAATGAATCTTGAGGAAGAGTTATGGAAAAAAGTAGCTTAATCCTAGACAAAGTAACAGAAGAAGGAGACTCTTCAAAAAAAGAAAAAAGGTTAAGAAAAATTATTTGAGAGGAAGGAATAGAAGCAGAATGAGGTGAAAGAGATTAAACCTCAAAAGGGGAAACGATTGAAAAAGAAGAGAGTTCAACCATAAAAGATGGACTAACCTAAAAAACAAGAAAATGAAGTGGGTTTTAATGCTCAAAGTTGATCTAAGCATATAACTTTTTCTTGCTTAGAACTTGCTTAACTCTTGCCTAAGCATTCTCTTCATTATGTCACTACCCTCTCTCAAACATAAGGTTGAACTAGTATGCCATCCTTGAGTAGTATCGACCTTTAATAGTAGGGGGATCAAGTCATTGTCCTATTACCCACGCTTACATCCCTATGGCTCTACCTTATGACTCATTTTCTCTCCAGAACTCAAGCAAGATGACATGGTTAGAAACACGTACCGAACTAAGTGTAGAAAGAAAAAAGACTTTGATGGTAGAAAAGCTATTAAGATCATAAATTTTAGGTCAGAATGAGAGCAAAAAAAGTGAAGGTGAAAAATTAAAGCCCTATTAGCCCTTTATATAGAGCACGCTATAGACTAGAGGGATGACACATCCCGCATGATGTGTCAAAGCATAGGCAGAAATACATCTTTTCATTTTTTTATTTTAAATTTTCTCTTTCGAACCACCTCTTTCCTCATTTAATGTTGTTAGACTAGCCTAATTGGATAAACCTTAGGTTAGACTGACTGAATTGGACAATCATTAAAGACAAATAAAGAGCTCAGTTCACCCTCAGTATCCAAAATAAAGGCTCTAATCTAATTTTTTGAAAGAAAATACAAGTCTCACTACAGCTAGATGAGCTCCAACATTAATTTTGAACTACCTTGGACAAATATCATGTAGGTAACCATTAAACTTGACATGCACTCGATCTAGAACACACATGTGAGATCAAACAATTGCCAAGTCACACTACCATTCAAATATAGCCATCTCCTAAAGCTGACCTCCCCCTATAGCGTCGACCTTCGATAAACTAACTTACCAACCCATTTTTTTAAGCAATCCATCTCACATCAAGGATATCGATAGTAAATTAGGCAATCTGATACTTAGATCTCTTAATGGGAGATAAAGTGTTAAGAACTTTTGATAGTAAAAAAGGTATAGTGGTATTTTCTCTCTCTAAGCCCTTAACAGACAACTAAAGGGCATTTTTATCATTTATGTTGACCTGACTTGATAGGGCCAGTGCCATCTCAGCTTAGCCTATCTTTATTGTCTCCCTTTTATCCGTCATAGCTTACCTTTAAGTATGAAGATCTATATGCCAAGAAGACAGTTTCATCACATACACTATTTTATTTCATTCTGACTTTTTTTCTTCCTTTTCAACTTAATCTTTATTGATTTATGTGTTGGACTGCAAACTCAGGGAACACCTCTTACATTTGTCTCTAACTGTCTTTGTCTTTTGCATTTCTAGAAACGGCCTCAGGTTAAAGCTCGGCACAAATAAAAAGGTTTCTAGGGCAGGCATAGCAATTGATGGTTGGTTTCTAGGCTTGTTCATTTTTTGGTTGGGGTTTTCTTCTTTGGTTTAAAATGGGTTGATGAATAATAGTGAGTGGAAACACCATAGAGGATTCTGAACAGTGGACAACTTAGTGGTGGTAATGCTAGATTTTGAAAAAGGGTAGCCAATTTCTAGGTTTTGCTTGTTTGTTGAAAGCTTAAAAGTATAAAAGTGAAGTGAGTATGGGAAAAAAGAGGGAGAACCAGGGAAAAGAAAATAAAAGAAAGAAGTTTGGGGATAAGCAAAACATAGTGCTATTTCACACCAAGAAGGTTGACTCGTGTCTAGCTAAGGTAGACCTAACCTGTATGTTCCTGACCCGATAGGAATAACAAGTATGTTTTATTTATTTTTATTTTGCTTTTATATTCTGATTTTTTTATTTAATTTTGATTAAGTTAATTGGGATATAAAAAAAAAAGAAAGAAAAAGTTTTGATATGAATATTTATGTTTGTATTTTTTTGCTTGATTTGTTTTGCATGAATTTTTATATTTTTGAATGAATGATTGATTATTTATTATAGTATGATTATTAATTATTGCATGATTTATTTGCATGAATTGGTGTGATTAACATTTTATTTTCATAATTAATTATTATTTACATGATTATATGTTATTTGCATGATTAATTATTAATTTTATGATTATTTGTTACTTGCATGAGTTTGATTATTTGCATTTTGCATGATTATATATTTAATTGTATGATTATTTATTATTTGTACAATAATTAATATATGTGCATGATTTTTTATATTTATTGCAAGATGATTTTGGCAATTTTTTTAATTTTATATTGGCATAATATTTATGATTTTTGCATGATTACATGATATATTCAATATAATTTTTGTATGACCATGTGGTGTAAATAAATAAAATGATTGGATTTGATTTATTTGCATGATAAAATCATATTTGATTAAAGCTTAGGTAAGATAACACATAATTAATTTGATACCAATTTTGGGCATAATGGGGTGCTAATACCTTCTTTGCACGTAATCGATTCTTGAACCTTAGTCCTAATGATGTTAATCAAAAGCCATTTTTTTTTTAGGAATCTTTAGTTCATACTTAAAATAACCTTAAAAGGGATAGATTCACATAAGTGGCCAATCACACCTAGGTAAAAAAGATTGGTGGTGATTCTATAGCTTATATGTCTAATGGGTAAGTTTTCCCAACATGAATGTTATGATAGTTTGGCGACTCCTTTGGGATTTTAAAAAGTCAAACCATTAGTTAGTTATATGTTATCTTAAACCTTGCTTTAATGGTTTTATTATGTAACTATTTGTGATTTTCATATTACTAACCTATTTGATTTTATTTTCTTATTTTGTAGATTTAATTTTTTATGTGTATCAATTTATTTGATTATTTGACATGTCTTTTACAAATACCACTCTTGCATTCATGCATACTTTAGATCTAGGTTTCATCCTTTATTAGGAAGAAGCAAGTACGTACACTTTCATGAGGTAGTAGCCTTCGTTTGAGCTAGCAAAAACCTTCACTCAATTGAACCTGATCCTTTTGAGCCTGTAATGGTGGGTGGAAATTGGGGTGCTTTACTAGTCTGTAATAGACAATGAAGTAGGGAACAATTTGGAAGCTTTTAGATTATCAAGCCTTTGAACCCAATATGTATATAAACCCTATGGATCCAAACCTAAATTCGAGCCTTGCCCTCTCTTTTATTAGAAAAACCTAAATATGACACATGATAGGACAACTATTATTATATTGATTGTAAATTTATTTACATACTAACCCTTTATATTGTTCCTTATATATATTATGTTGTTCCTTATATATATTATGTTGACTAACCCTTTTTTTTTAATTTATTATGCATGCATGTGTCATTAGATTTTTCATAATGAGTTATTGCCATAAAATAATTTTAACAAAAAGAATCTTAATTACATCTATGGAAAGCCTATCAAAGTTCCTTATGTGCTTGAGAATGAAGTCCGAAGAAGCTTAGCTTAAAAGAGATGATTGCTTGCCAACTAATCATGTGTCTATTCTACCTACCAGAATCCATCTCAATCTCAAACAAAATGACCTTAGCAATGGTTAGTATTTGGACCTAATAGGTTGTCATTGACAATGAGGCCTTCCAAAACAAGTTTAGGGATTTTGTATTACTTTTCTCAAGCCCTATTGATGATTAGCTTATTAGGGCCATGGTTTAGTTTTGAGATCCATCATATCATTATTTTGTATTCAATAAGGTTGATATGATGCCAACTATTGAAGAATATTTAACTCTCATTTGTTTGAATCTCCCTAATCCTAACAAGGTATATTGAAAAAATAATAAGACTGGTTATAAGAAAAGGCTTACTCAAATAATGGCCATAGATGTCTAAACTATTTATATTTAGGTAAAAGGAAAAGGTGAAAGTGCTGATATTCACTGGTCCATTATTTGTGACTTTATATACAAGTATTTTGGCACTAAAAGAGGAATAAATTAGATGGCATTGACTCTATATGGGATGATGATATTTCCAATAGTAATTGGGTATATTGATGTTGTAGTTGCGAATTTTTTGGATCAACTTGATTATCAAATCAATCCTGTTTTTGCAATCTTGGCTGAGACTATTAGATCTTTGAATTATTGTTGTTGAAATAAATAGGGATGTTTTATTAGATGTGCTAAATTGCTAAACATTGGATGAAAAGTCATATCGAAAATAATAGAGGTAAATTTTGCAAGCCATACTTTACTGCAAGCACTCCCATCAAGGAATTTTGTGAGAATGAACGGCCTACATAAAAATCCAAGGAAGCATGGATCTCATTTTTTGCATAAGCTCACTAGCCAGGACGTGATATGGAGAGTCCTTTAGATGCCTTATAGACCAATGTTGTACGATTGTGAAAATAAGCTTTGGGTTCTTCTTTTAGGCTTTTAGGGTATAATGAGTTATTTTCCAATCATGGTGCAAAGACAGTTTATCCTAGCCACTTTTGAACTTAGCAAAATGAAGTTCTCATATATTGAAGTGGATGCCTCCATAAAGATAGCCAAAACCCTGCAAGCTTGGAATTTGCCTCAAATGAAAGATATGAGGAAACAGTCAAATAAGGTTACCCTTGAATACTTTGTTTGGCACATTAGACAAGGTCAAGTCATTACATTCCTTAAATAAAATCTCCAAATGACCTAATGAAATCACCATCACTTAATCCTTTATTGGTAATGAAAATCGCTAAGAGAACGCTTTAAATTGACAAAGATGAATTAGAGTTGTAAATACCCACATTATTATTTTTTTTCTTTTCTTTTCTTTTTCTTTTCTACCTAAAGTTCTTGGTGCATTAAATGCACCCACCCCCTAGGTCCAATATCCCAGCCACTACTAGCCATACTGACAACCACTAGTAGCCCCCTGACAACTGGCCAATTTTCAACAAAAATCCTAGATTTTAAAAGATTTTGATCTTGCTAGGCTCTATAAATGGAGCATCCATCCAACAAGAAGAAATTATCTAAGAAAAACCCACAGAAACAAGAAAATCGTGAAAAAAAAAAACCAAAACAAAACCCAAAAAATAAGAAACCTTGCAAAAAAAATGCTCTACAAAACCAAAAAAAAAAATCTTTTTACCAAAACCTAAAACAGAAACCAAATAAAACAAATACAAAATCACAACCCCTAGTAGTGGGGAACCATAGCACTAAACCAAAAAAAAAGAGGAAAGTTTTTTCCAAAAAAAAATCATTTAGCTAAATCTTCTTGGCTTGATTTATGCCGTTTAGAGCCATTTCTCACAAAACTATGCCCAAATCTATGTTTAGGGGATTGAGGGAAAGATTTTTGAAGTTTTTTTAATTTTTTTCGTCACACTCGGTATAGGGCCGATGATGGCACTAGTGACCGAAATTAGCTTCATAGTGACAAAAATTGTCAGATACTGGGTTTTTTTAAAGGGAGAGAATAAGTATCTAAGAGAGAGAAGTTAGAGAAAGAGGGAGAAGAAAAAAAATGAAATAATTTTTTTTTATTTTTATAGCTAAAAAAAAAAGGCAAAACAACACTATTTAAGGGGAAGGATCTGTGTGAACTTGCGACTCGAATCCAAATATGAAATTTGCGTAACCCAACTCACTTCACCTTAAGCTTTCTCCCTTGACCAGTCCAATTGGACTAGTTGATTAAACCGTTTGACCTCCCATTTGACCAGTATTGATCAGGGGCATTTTAGGTATTTTTTATAATTTATTTATTTTTTCATTTTTTGCTCAATTTTTATATATTTATATTATTTAATTTATATTATTTTGCTATTTTTATTTTATTTTTGTATAAACATTTGATAGAAAAATAAAATAAATGGTAAAAACAATAAATTTTTTATTAAAATTAATTTAAAATAATTGCTAAAAAATAAACTTAGGAAAATTTGCAAATTTAATTTTCTCTTAAATAATTTTAAAAAAATTAAAAAATGAAATAATGAAAATTAAAATTTTAATGAACAAGAATAAAGAAAAAAATTAAAAAAATAATTAAAAAAATAAAATGTGATAAAATAAAAAATAAAATTACAAGCGATGATTTTATTAAAAATACTTATGAAATTTTTTTTTTAAATATTCTAAAAGTGTTAGAAATATTTTAAAATATTTTTAAAAGATAAAAAAATGTTATTAATAAAAAACTAAAATAACAAGTGGTGATTTTACTAAAAATATTTATATAAGGAGATTTTTTAAAATATTTTTAAAATGTTAGAAATATTTTAGATTTTTTTTTTTAAAAAAAAGAAAGTCACAAGTGGTGATTTTATTAAAAATTTATATAAAGAAATTTTTTAAAGTATTCTAAAAGTATTAGAAATATTTAGAAATTTTCAAAGACAAAAATTAAATAAATACATAAAGAAAAATAATAACAATAGTAATAAAATCACAACTGATGATTTTTAAAAAAGGGATTTTCAAAATTTGCCAATAGTGTTGGTAACTTTTTTTGAATAAAATATAAAATATTTAAATTGTCAAAATAAATAAAACTTTACAAGAATAAAAGTCACGAGTTGTGACTTTATCAAAATTTTTTAGGTAAGGTAATTTTTCTTAAAATAGTTCGAAAGTGATAGAAATATTTTGGGAATTTAACCAATAATTTTTTTTTACTTCAATAGTAAAATAAACAATGAATAAACATTCTAAAGTAAATTAAAATTTTCGTTGATAATAAAATTAAGAAGGAATCACAAGTGGTAATTTTCTTCCAAAATTTTTAAATCATACTAAAAGTGTTGGTAAAAGGAAATTATAATATACTTTCAAAATATTAAAATAAATCTGACGACAAAGCCCCTTAAAGGAAATAAGTGATTTCTTTTAATACTCTTGAGGTAAGAAAATTTTTTAAGTTATATCGAAAGTGTCTGAAATAACTTAAAATTTTTCAATATTCAAATAATAAAAAAATATTAAAAACAAGAAAGATTATTTGAATGAGACCATTTTAGGATTGTATAAGATTAATTGGTACCATCTTCAAATAGGCATTGTGGGGATGCTATAATCTTTCCTATACGTAATTGTATTCTTAAACTCAACCTCAAATTCATAGACCAAAAATAGGATTGGTGGTCAATCACATCTCAACAAAAAAGATTGGTGGTGACTCTTGATACATTCTGTCTAGTGATCATGTCTTAGGATGAAAAATCATTATGACAGTTCATTGACTCTACTAGGGACTTAGAGAATTGAACCAAAAATTAATTTTAATATGTTCCTAGGTCTTGGTTGAATAGTCTAGTTTTTTTTATTCATTTATTTTATTGATTTGTTTGACTAATTTTTCCTTTATTTGTTTGAAAGGTGTTTAAAAATCTATTTCATCATACATTGTACATGCATATCATAACATGAGCTTTAGACCTAGGCTCAATCTTTCTTAGGAGGGAATAAAGTATCTATGCTCTCGTGAGGTGTTAACCTCCGCAATGGCTAGAGAAATACTCCCATTCAAATTGAATCCTTGCTATTTGTAGCCTATCATGAGCGAGGATCAGAGTGCCTTACTAATCCAACATGGACGATAGTGAGGAACAATTTGAAAACCTTTAGGTTGTTATCCTAAACCAACATATAAATGACCTAAAAAGCTTACCTTAAGATAGAGCCATGACCACCTATAATTTAGAGTTTTGCTACACACATAGGGACATATGAAGGAATAGGCCATGATTGTTTTAACTTCTTATTATTTGTCTCATGCATCATTGCATTTTCATACAGGGAGTTTTTTGCCACATACAATTTTGACAAAACAAATTTCAATTGCATCCATGGGAAGCTTAGACCAGTTTCAATCCACATCAACCTAACATGATGTCTTGAAAATTAGGTCAAAGGAAACATAAAGTAAAGAAGCAGATTGTTTATCAGTAGATTATATGTCCACTCTTCATAAAAAAAGGTTCATCTTAATTTGTCACAAAATGACCTTTCCAGTTGGCTTTGATTTGGAAACAATGGAATAGCACTATGCAAGAAAAATTTCAAGAGACGTATGAAAACTTAGCATTAATTCTCTTGATAAAGGTGGATGAATAGCTTATTAGAGCCATGATGTGGTTTTGAGATCCTTTATACAAATGCTTTGTGTTCAACAAAGAGGATATGGTGCTCATGATTGAGGAGTATTCCACGTTGCTTCACCTATACCCTTCATACCCTTACAAATTTTATCTATGAAACAAAAACATAAGCTACTGTAAAAAGCTTGCCATGATGATGAAAATCAATGTGGATGAAGTCGCTAGACATGTTAAGAAAAGATGAGAATGCATATATTCCTTGAGATTTCTTGTATAGTCACCTTGTTAAAACTACAAATGACAATCGATGTATGACTTTATTTACTCTAGCTTTGTATGGAATAGTGGTGTTCCTAAAAGGACTTAGATATATAGATGTAGCAATGGTGGATTTCTTAGAGCAAGTTGAGAACAATATTAATCTGGCACCAGTTATTTTGGTATAAACCATCAGATCTTTAAATTTTTGTCGACGAGAAGGAAAAGGTCATTTTATACGGTGCAAACAACTCTTATATGTGTGGATGAAAAGTCACTTTAAAGCCAATGAAGGTAAATTTTGTAAACCTTATTTTGCTTTTTGCATTCTTTTGAAAGAATTTTGTAAAATCAAATGGCTAGAAATAAACTCTGAGAAATAGTGGATATCCTATTTATGAAATTTGATGAGCCAACAAGTGGTGCAAAGGGTGCCCTAGATGCCATATAATTCAGTACTCATAGCTATAAGGATAAACTTTGGGTTCCACTTTTAGGCTTTTAGGGTGTGACCAATTATGCTCTGCTAATAGTGTTGAGACAGTTTGGATATGAATGGTTTATTCCAATAATGGATTGACTTAATTAGTTAGGCTTTGCATATGGTGAATCATATTCCATAAAGATGGTAAGAGAAATTGTCTAGGCATGAAAATAGACAAAGAGAATGGATCGAGGCAGGTGTAAGGACAAAATCAACCTAGAACATTCTATATGTGCACTAGATGGGTTAAAGATGTTATGATTCTAGATGAAGATAATTTAAGTAGCCCATTTAGTTTAATTTTTTCAAAGCCTTGAGATTTATTGCTAGAAGTAGAAATTGCAAAGCAAAAGTTATGAGAAGAAAAAGAAGAATTGAAACATGAAAACAAAAAGGTTAAAAAAATAAAAAAAAAGTATATAGTGGCAAGAAAGAAAAATTTAGCAGACCAATCAAGATAGAGATGGATGGAAGAATTTGTTCACTAATTTAAACAAGACACATTCATCTACCACTCTTAAACTAGCTTGACTCCTAAAAGAGAATAAACAATTGCAAGCAAAAATTCAAGAAAAAAATATGCATTCTCAAAAATTCAAAGGTATAATTTGATGCTTCAAAAGGTTGTCAATGAGGTCAAAGCTTAGGTTTCCATTCTAGAAGAGAAATACCAAGAATACCTTGATAGAGGAAAATAGCGAAAGAACATATACATGGCAAAACAAGAACACTTAAAGCACTTGTTTGAACAAATCAGTATGGCTCCACATAAAGCTGTAGAAATGGAAGACAAGGTCAAAGAATTAAAGATAAGAGTACAAACAATTAGGACACACAACCTGAATCTGCTAAAATTTTTTGATGAGGCACAGGATCAATATCAGCAGATAAAGAAGTTTTTTTGATAGGTAGTAAAATTTGAGCTTTTATAGATGTAACTTTAGATCAGTAATAAGAATCATTTATTATTAATTGATGTATGGAAAACTTTCCTTAATGCATCATTTTATTCATGCATTCATTCATACATTTATTTGAATAAAACATCAAAATATAATATCCTAATTCACAATAATTATGGTAATAGAGGATCAAGAATAGCTTGCCCATTAAAAATTTTAATTTAGCCTACTTGCCATTTGTACAATTTCAAGGCTAAAATAAGAATCATGAAACAAGAACAAGTCAATCGGATGCATTAGATTGAAAAAGCACAATATGAGATAAAAGAGTTATCATAATATATAGATCTGTGGACCTATTGCTAGATATGGTTTAAAGGAGTCATTATCAATCTTTTTTGTTTAAGTATGATTGGCCACTTGTTTGAATCTATCCTATTTAAAGAGAAGTCCCAAGATTGACTTAGGTATCTTTAAATAGTAAATTATGATCCATGAAACCAGATTTTAGGTTTAAGACTATGGTTATACATAAGAAATGTTATAGCACTCTCATAGTGCCCATCAAAAGATGGTACCGATTTGATTTCAAAATGTCTAAGCCTTAAACATGTTTATAATTTACCAAAATATTTAATATTAAAAATTAATCTTAAAATTACTCCAATACTTTGGTAGCAATTTAAGATAATTCTTTCATCTCAAAAGTATTCATAGAGACTAGTGTCTTACCTTAAACCAGCTTTGTCATCGAATTTATTGATGGATTTTACCCAAGAAAATAATTAGTAAAGTCCTACAATAGTTTGGTAATATTTACTTTGATGCAGATCTCCCAATAGTTTGGTGAGTGTTTATTGTAAAATATTTATAAAATTTTATTTTTGAGAAAATTTATTAAATCTTTCAATAGTTTGGTAAGATTTAACTTAAGATGCAATCTTTCAATAGTTTGTTAGGATAAAATACAAAATACTTTATTAACAATTATTTTTTTGAAAATTGATTTATGAAATTCTCCAATAGTTTGATAGAATCTATAAAATATAAATTCATAAAAAATCCCCCAATAGTTTGGTAGGATTCATGAATTTATTTAAAAAGATAGTTTTTCGTTTTTTCATTTATTTTTAGGCTATTTTTCTAAAATAAAAATAATAAAATGAAATTTTACAAAATATTTAATAAATAATAAATTACTCAATTTAAAAAAATTAGTAAAATAAAATAAAAAAAAATGAAACTAAAATAAAAAAACTTGAAAAATAAAATTGGTAAAAAATGAAAATAAAATGGTAAAAAAAAACCTATGATTAGGTTGAGTTGATCCATGGGTGGTGCATAGATCCTTTTTAGGTTCACTTGGATCCTAGGTCTTTAAAAACAACATTGTATTGGGGCCCTATAAAAGGATTAAAATCAGTTTTTCCTATGATAACCTTACTCTTTTCTCTCTCTAGTCAAAATTTCTCTATCTTCTCCATAGAAAATCTTAGAAAAAGCCACTAAAAACTAGGCAACTCACTGATTTCTAGAAAATGTCATTGAAATCTGATCGAAAAATTCAAGCTTCACAAAAAAATTCAATGAAAAATTCAAACATTCAAACAAAAAACTTAGTTTTTTCCATATTTTCTCAGATTTTCTAGAAATTTCCTAAAAATACAAACTTAAACCCATAAATTCCAACTCTTAATCCCAGAACTTCAAATCCAAACCTAGAAATTCAAACTCTCAATCCCAGAAATTTAGACCACTCTTAATTCATCAAAAATCTTAAATCCCAAAAACATTTCCTTCCCTAATATCAACTCCCTTTTCCTTCTAGTCTTGTGTTCAATTTATAGGCGACCTTAGTAGAGATTTTAAGGTTAGAACATAACCAATCTAGGCTTGAATCTTGGGATTGGATTCTACTCAAACAGAACCATTCTAGAATTGAATCCTAGGATTAGATTCTGTCAAACGTGATTTAGGTAAATTTGTTTGATTCAAATCCTTTTTGATTCGGTTCTAAGTTAAAAGATATTTGATTATGTAGATTCATAGCTTGATTCAATGCAGATTAAGAAAAGAAAATAATAATAATAATACATATAATAATAAACAATTGACTCGGACACAGATAGGTCTCACAACTATTCCTTTTTGCACATCCACTCTGTCCAGGCCCAAAAGAACAAAACTTATATCAGTAGGCAAAAATGAGCAAGATTGAGCTATAAGTCAGAAAGATAATACGGACTGAGCTGAGATCAAAGACGAGTGACTGAGATCAAATCATGAGTCAAAAAAATGATCTGGACTATGCCAAGATCGAAAAAAATAATCGAGGTTGAACCGTTAGTCAAAAAAATGATCTAGATCGAGCCATGACAGAATGATCAGGATTGAAACACTAGTCAAAAAAATGATCTAGACCAAGCTGAGATTAAACAACCAAGATTGAATTGCTGGTTAGAAAAATGATCTGGATCGATCTGAGATCGAATGATCAGGATTGAACTGCAAGTCCAAAAATCTAAATTGACCTAAACCAAGTTAAAGTCAAAGATGAATGACCGAGGTTGAACCATGGTTAGAAAGATGATCAGGATAGAGTTGAGATCAAAACAAGTGATCGAGATTGAATAACGAATCAGAAAGATGATCTAAACTAAGCCAAGATCAAAACAAGTGACTGAAATCAAACTGTGAGTCAAAAAGTTAATTTGAACCAAGTTGAGATAAAAATAAATGATAAATGATAATGCAATGATGCAAGTGCATGCCCTACTTATGATGCAAATGAAACCTCAATTGTGGTACTAAAGTTTTGACAACTTTTTTTTGTATTCTCATCTCTACATATTTCTCACAAGAAGATTACGAACCATTCTTTGTTACTCAGGATAAGCACTTATCTTCATCCCAAAGGGAGCTTTCAAAATCAATGACTTTATCATACTTTGAAGATTTCATCTTTTGCCTTCATCCCTTTCAAATCTCTCAAAGTAATACACAATCCCTTATGACATTACTCAATTATTAATCATTATTTTAATTTCAAAATATAAGATGCAAATTATGCACTTCTTTTATTCATGGAAAAGCATAAAAAGGAAAGGTAAATATTGAAAGTGGGACATAGATCAAATGAAATGAATATCATTTATTTGGAAAAGAAATAAATTACAAATGACAACAAAGGAACAAAATAAAGGCATATAAGGATGGCTATTTGGGATAACGATACCCCAAGACAAACAATCAGATAATCATGATAATAAATCTTGGATTTCTTTAAAAACTCAACCATATAATGCCCATAGCACTTCAGAGTTTTTCAAAATTCACTGATTTTAGTGTGCCTCTCAAATGATGCTGTATCTTTCTTATCCAAGTCACCTTTACATGTTTTTAACTCAAATATATCTCCATTTAGCTCAAGCTGCCCTTTCAAGTTTTCAACTTAAACTCTCTTTTATTTTTGTTCAAACTATTGTTTTAGATTTTCAACTTGAACTTTTTTTAAAGCAAAGTATTTTTTCACAACATTAAAATTTATGGGATTAGGAAAGTCATCTCTATCCATCTTCAACAAAATTAGGGCTCTTCTTGAAAAGGCCAATTTCACAACATATGGTCTTTCTCAAATTGGAATCCATTTTCCCCTATCATCATGTTGACTCAGGAGAATTCTTTTCAACACCAACTCTTCTTTTTGAATTGATGAGGTTAGACCTTTTCATCATGAGCTTTCATCATTCTTTGTTGGTATAATTGACCATGACAGAGTGATGCTAATCTCTTTTTTTCAATGAAGTTCAATTGCTTATAGCACTCTTGGATCCATTCTGCTTCTCTAACCCCATTTTAGGACTCTCAAAAATGGAATTTTTACTTCCATCAGCAATACGACTTTTATCTTATGAACTAAGAAAAACAAAATTACCTCAATTGAGGTGCGTATTGACATTTGGTAAGCATACAAAACAAAAGATAATTTCTCGTGTTAATCCTTATATGTTTTAGTTGTCTTTTCTAGAATCCTTTTGACATTCTTATTTATAGCTTCTACTACCCCATTCATCTTTGAATGGTATGGAATTGAATTATGGTGTTTAATTTTAAACTGAGTATTTTGCTATTTAAGTTCTTTGCATTATCTGAGATGATCCTTTTCAAGAGTCTATATCTATAGATTATTTCTCTATTGATGAACTTGCAAACTACTAATCGAGTTACATTTGTAAAAAAATCTGCTTCGACCCATTTAGTGAAGTAATCAATCATCATAAAAATCTATTTGATGCCTTTGGAGTGATGGGACCAATGACATCCATCCCTTACATAGAAAATGGCCAAGGTGGTGCCAAAACATGTAAAACAATGGGTAAAGCATGAATCTTGTCAATGTAAAATTGGCATTTGTGATACGTTTAAGCATAATCAATGCAGTCTCTCTCTATTGTCAAACAATAATATCTGGCTCTCATAATCTATCTTATCATCATATGTCCATTTGTATGTGCTCTACATATGTCATCATGGATTTACCTAATGATCTTCTTAGCTTCAAAGGCAACTACACAGTGCAATAACATTTGATCTCTACTTTTCTTATACAAAACCTCTCTATCTAAGAAGAATCCTATAGCCAATCTTCTCAAGATTCTCATATCATTCTCTATTACTTGATCTAAGTACTGTTGATCCTTTAGATATTGTAGAATATCATAATACTAGGGATTTCCATCTCTTTCCTCCTCCATGCTGGTGCAATGCATTGGCATATCCTTGACATCTAACTTGATGGGCTAAATTTTAGCAATATTACCAATTTGCACCATTACAGCCAAGGTGGCCAAGGCATCTACAATCTGATTTTCTTCATGGGGAAAATCTCAAACTAGATTGTCTTGAATTGTTTGCATAACTTTAAGATATATTATGGTATGGGATAAGTTTTAAGTCTCTTGTTTCCCATTCTCCTTTCAATTGATAGATAACCAAGGCTTAATCCCTGAACACTTTTAATACTTTAATTTTTCTATCAAAGTAGCATGTAATCCCACAACACAGGCCTCATATTTAGTCACATTATTAGTGCTATTGAAATTCAATCTTGCTATTATGGGGTAGTTGTGTTCTTTTGAAGATATTAAAATTGCTCCAATTCCATGCCCTATGGCATTAGCAGGCCTATTAAAATACATTCTCCATATCGAAATACATTCTCCATTACTCTTCATCATCATTTTCTTCTTTTAGTCTTGAGATGGCCATTAAATTTTCATCCAAAAAATCAAGTTTCATGGGTTTATAATCTTCAGCGACCAAATCTACGAGAAATTCAATGATGGCACTTCTTTTTATCACTTTTTGGCTCACATACACTATGTCATATATCAAAAGCATTACTTGCCATCTTGCGACTCTTCTTGATAATGATGGCTTCTCAAAAATATACTTGATTGGGTCCAATTTAGCTATAAGCCAAGTTGTGTGGTAAAGCATATACTACCTGAGTTTTTTAGCTATCCAAGCCAAAACACAACACATTTTCTCTAATGATGAATACTTAGACTCGTACTTCATAAACTTCTTACTCAAGTGTAAATTATTCTTTCCTTATTACCAAATCATGCTACTATCCTAACACATATCCCATTGACTTTTCATGCACCACTATATACAGAATTAATGGTCTTTCCGAAATAAGTGGTGTTAATATTTGATAAGTAGTGCTTAACCCTATCAAAAACCTCTTAACATTCCTCATTCCATTCACTGAGATTATTTTTTTGAAAGAGTTTAAAGATGGGATTGCATTTGAAAGTAAGTTGAGAAATGAATCGAGAGATGTAGTTTAACCTGCCTAAAAACACCCAGACTCTTTTTGGTGTACTTGGTGGGGATAAGTTCTGAATGACTTGAATCTTATTTGGGTCAACTTTTATTCCCTTTTCACTAATTATAAAACCCAATAGTTTTTCTGATTTGGCTCCAAATGTATATTTGGATGAATTCAACTCATGCTAAAATTTCTTTAACCTTTCAAACAACTTCCTGAGATTAGATACATGGTCCTCTCACTTTTAAGAGTTTGTGATCATATCATCTACATACACCTCAATCTCTTTGTGCATCATATCATGGAAGAGTGTCACCATAACCCTTTGATAGGTTACCCCAGCATTTTTCAATCCAAAGGGCATAACATTAAATAAAGGGTTCCTCACATAGTTATGAAGGTGCTCTTTTCCATATTATCTTGAGCCATCTTTATTTGATTATAGCCGGAGAATCTATCCTTAAAAGAGAAAATCGCATCTTGAGTCATACTATCCACCAATGTATCAATATGAGGCAAAAAGAAGTTATCTTTCAAGCTGGCCTTGTTCATGTCATGATAATCCATACACACACATATTTTCTTATCTTTTTTTAGGAGACATACTATATTAGCCACCCATTTAAGATATTTGGCCACTTGTAGAAAGCCTGCATTAAACTGCTATTTTACCTCTTTAATTTTCAATAACATTTTTGGTTTCATTTTTCTTAGTTTTTGTTAAACTAGCTTACATTCTGGCTTTAAAGGTAGTCTATGTTCCACTATCTTAGTGCTGAGCCTAGGCATATCTTGGTATGACCAAGTGAAATATCTATAAATTTTTGAAGTAGATCCTCTAATCGTTGTTTATCAACCACTAGGATTGAAGTACCGATCTTAACTTTTTTTTTGTTCTTAGCATCACTTAAATTGATCATCTTAGTAACTTCTTGATAAGGCTTAATAGATTTATTCTCTTGCTCAATTAATCTCATTAAATTTGGAGGCAAAGTATATTCTTCAAAGTCCTCTTTAGTATCTAGTTCATTAGTATTAATTGAATTTTTAAAATTAAATCCCTAATCATTATCATGATTATCTTTATATTCATTTGGAGACCTAAAATTCTCCAATAATTTGGTAGAATCCATAAAATTTAAATTCATAAAAAATCTTTCAATAGTTTGGTAGGATTCATGAATTTATTTGAAAAGAGAGTTTTTCATTTTTTTTATTTATTTTTAGGTTATTTTCTAAAAATAAAATAATAAAATAGAATTTTACAAAATATTTAATAAATAATAAATTACTTAATTAAAAAAATCAGTAAAATAAAATAAAATAAAAAACTTAAAAAATAAAAATGGCAAAAAATGAAATAAAAAATGAAAATGAAATAAAATGAAATGAAAAAAGAAAAACCTATGATTAAGTTGGGTTGGTCCATGAGTGATGCGCGAATCTTATTCGTGTTCACTCGGATCCTAGGTTTTCAGAAATGACATCGTATTGGGGCCTTATAAAAGGATCAAAATCGGTTTTTCCTCATACAACCTTATTCTTTTCTCTTTTTAGCCAAAATTTCTCTCTACCTTTTGTCTAGAAAATATAAAAAAAAGCCACCGAAAACTAGGTAACTCATTGGTTTCTGGAAAATGTCATCAAAATCTGATAAAAAAATTCTAACTTCGTTGAAAAATTCAATGAAAAATTCAAACAAAAAACAAAAAACCAATTTTTTCTAGATTTTCCTAGATTTTCTAGAAATTTCCTAAAAATTCAAAGTCAAACCTAGAAATTTAAACTTTCAATCCTAGAATTTTGAATCCAAAACCATAAATTCAGACCACTCTCAATTCATCAAAAACCTTAAATCCCAAAAACATTTCCTCCTCTAAAATTAACACCCTTTTTTCCTTTTGGTCCTGTGTTTAATTTATAGGTTGCCTTAGTAGAGATTTGAGGGCTCAAACAAAACCAATTTAGGCTTGAATCTTGAGATTGGATTCTGAACCAATCCAGGCCTGAATTCTGGGATTGGATTCTATCAAACATGATTTAGGCAAATTTATCTGATTGAAATCCCTTTTGATTTGGTTATGAATTAAAAGATCTTTGATTATGCAGATTCATTGCTTGATTCAACATAAATTAAGAAAAAGAAAGAAAAATAATAACAATAATAATAATAATAATAATAATAATAATAATAATAAACAATTGACTCATACATAGATGGGTGTCTACAGAACAGCTTAATATAATAATGAAAATGATGAGAAATAATGGATAAAGGCCATTAACAACAAGATGATAAAGATCCCCCTATCTACTAGGTTGACTCCACATCAAGCCTAAACTTCTCAAGAGGCATAACCATAAGCAATGCCATTCATTGGAGGATACCTATACGTCTATCCCAGTGTACCTATAATAGTTGGACCTATCTAATTTAAGAGGCAAGCTATTCCTACCTTAGGAATAAAATCTTCAAGTCTGATTTAGGTACCAAATTTGGATGATCCTAAGGAGATAGAAAGGCTAAGAATTGAAGCACCTAAGACAATAGAGGACTCAAGTTCCTAGCAAAAGATGAAATTGTTAGAAAAAAGTATTAGAGCTATAGACAGAATGAATTTTTATGGCTATGGATGCGACTGAGATTTGTTTGGTTCCAGACATGGTCATCCTACCTAAATGCAAAGTCCCTATGTTTGAAAAGTATGATAGGACCAAATGCTCAGTGACTCATGTGATCATGTATTATTGAGAAATAGCTATGCATGCTTGTGATGAAAAGCTACTGAGGTACATCTTCTAGGGTAGCTTTAGGGGTTCTGCAGGTATATGGTATATTCAATTAGACAAGACTCATATCTATTTTTGAAAAGAGCTTATGAAGGCATTCTTTACTCAATACTAGTGTGTTATGGATCTAGGCCCAAATCACTTGTCTCTATAGAGCATGGAAAAGAAAGCAATTGAGAACTTCAAAGAATATGCACAAAAGTGGAGAGATATGGCTACACAAGTATAGCTTCCCTTTGTTAAGAAAGAAATGACTGTCTTATTTGTCAATACCCTGAAAGCATGATATTATGAGAGATTAATAAAAAATACAACAAAAAATTTTACAAACATGGTGATCTCAAGTGAGATTACATGATGTCATAAAAATTGGCAAATTTGACATAAAAGAAAGAAGTAAGGCAAAGAAAGGTAGACCACGAAAAAAAAACATAAAGTGAAACACAAGTAGTGAACTATGTAAGGCAATAGATTAGAGGATTTATCCCATACCCTGCACTAATGTACCAAACCCATTACCCTCACATAAGCAATAAGACATCCATCATTCATCTGTATCTGTTAGTCATACAATTAGCTTATCCAGCCCATTTTTAGCCATCTTTTCAAACACTCACCTATATGTACAATTATCTCGTTGTACTCATTAAACCAGAATAGAGACCCATATAGGGTAATGGTCCAAGAGCTCTTAGAAATACTTAAGAAAACACCTCTTTTGACCCTATCCCCATGACATACACTGACTTATTCTCTTAGCTTATGAAGAATTATTTACTCGTACTTATTCTTTGAGAACTATTGAAACCTTTGTATCTTAAATGGTATTATCTAAATATATATTATGATTATTATTATGGAAATGTAAGACATTCTACGGAGAACTACACTGCTTTAAAGTGTAAAATGTAGGAGTTAATCAAAGAAGAAGTGTTAAACTTTAATACTAGCCAGCGTGGGGCTCCAAATGTTAATAAAAATCCTCTACCAAATCATATTGGCCAATAATAAATGCTTTAACTAATGGTAAAACATGCTTTGTTAGAATAAGGATAGATAAAGTCAAAACTCTGATGGCTAAAGTTTTTAAAGTTTCATTTAAAGCTAATATGTTGAAGCCAATTAAGCCTTACAATTGTCATAAAATGATTAAATCAACTAAGAGTTGTGACTATGATAAGGGTGTTTAGGGTATTCTATCAAGAATTATGATCAGTTTTGTTAGGAGATACAAAAGTTAATGGACATAGGTCAAATAAAATTCTATGAAAAGCAAAAAAAAATTGATAAAAGCTGAGGTGTCTATTCTCGTTGCACCGATAAAGTTTGTGCATAAACCTGTAACCATCTATCACGATGAAATGCCAATCCCAATGCTAGAAAAGCCTCTCTCTCGACCAATAGTGACTATTAAAGTCCCTAGCCCTTTTTCATATTAGAGCAACAAAATAGTATCATGGAAGTATGATTGTAATGTTGTAGTCAATTTAGATACTATAAATATAACAGGAATAAAAGGTGTAACTCAGAGTGGGTGATGTTACACTTTTAAAATGTTGAAAAAAGCTAGGAAAAAAAAAGCCAAGATCGAAGAGGTAGAAGGGAGTCTGAATTACCCTATGGTAGTCCCTAATAAATAACACCAAAAGTCGACATTTGAAAATAAAGCTTGTAAATTTTTGAAGCTAATAAAGCATAGTGAATATAGTATGGTAAAATAGTTGAATAAGATGTCAACTAGAATTTCACTATTGTCATTTTTGCTAAGTTCAAAATCCCACTGCAATGCTTTATTGAAGGTGTTGAATCAAGCATATGTGTCCCATAATGCATTTGTTGAATATGTGAAATAGCTTGTTGGTAATCTGGTAGTTTTAAACTACATTTCTTTTAGTGATGAAGAGATTCCTTTAAAGGGATAAAGAAGGACCAAGGCTTTTCACATTACTGTTAAGTGTAAAAGTCATAGAACGACAAAGGTTTTAACTTACAATGACTCTTCAGTTAATGTCATGCTTATGACTATATTGGCAAGACTATCTGTTGATGTATCTTTCATGAAACCAAATCATATGGTTGTTCAAGCCTTTAATAGAACCCGATGAGAGGTGCTTGGGGACATAGAAATGCCATTATAGATTCAACCTTGCACTTTCAATGAGAAATTTTAAGTTATAGATATCTCACCCTCATATAGCTGCTTGTTGATAGGTCATGGATCCATGTGACAAGTGCCATTCCATCTTTGCTGCATTAAAAAGTTAAATTCATTGTTGATGGAAAACTAACATGTGTAGTAGGAGAAGAAGATTTATTATAACCTGGTATGTGAATACTCCTTATGTGAAAGTTATAGACAAAGCTTTTGAATGCTCCTATAGTTCTTTTGAGATTGCCAATGCTACATATATGGCTAAAGGGTCTAAATTGTATTCACCGCACTTATCTATTTTTACTTAAATGGTTGTCAAGCAACTTACTAGAATGGGATGGCAACCTAGAATTGGACTTAGGAAAAATCTATAATAAATCATAGAGCCATGAGCAATAAATGATAAGAAAAACAAATTAGGCTTAGGATATAAGCCAACAATAGGGGACAGAGTGAAAATGATGAATAAGAAAAAAAAAAGAGTGGCTAATCTAACAAGATGTGAGTTGGAGTCAGAATCGATGGTTATTCCTTAGCTATGTGATTTTTTTTTATCAAAAGGATGTATATATCTAGATTCACTTGAAGCTCTAAGTGCAAAATTGGTGAAAGCTTTTTCTAAATTGGCCATTTAGATGGTGATGAAAAAGAAATGAAGAGCCAGATTAAAGATCTATTCGTACGTCTATGTCTTCTGGATTTTGAATTGAATAATTAAAAAGTCATAGAGATACCTATTATCTTGTTAACTTTTGAAAGTTAATATATTTTGAAACTTTAAATCCCTAATTGCTTATTCCATGAGCATTAGGAGATCTTTTATGTTATATTTTAAGTTTGTCATTTTAATAAAAGACTTAAAAGATGCATCTATATTTCTTCTATTATTTCATTCATTCTTTCATTTTTATCTTTTTTTTTTGGAAATGCCAGTGTTGTGTGTCAATATTCTTGTAATCTCACCCATTTGCAAGTTTTCAAATAATGAATATAAAGATAATCATGACAATAATCTTGGATTTGATTTCAAAAACCCAATTCATGTTGGCAAACTTGATAATGAAGATAACTCAAGTGATTACTCCCTACCTCCTGATTTGTTGAAACTAATAAAGCATGAAGATAAGTCAATTGAGCCCCATTAAGAGGTTACTAAATTAGTGAATTTGAGAGATGATGAAAATAGAAAAGAGGTTAAGGTTGGTATATCCCTTCTACCAGCAGATAGACAAAGGTTAGAAGAATTACTCTAAGAATGTGTAGATGTATTCGTATGGTCTTACTAAGATATACTAGGATTCAGTACTGATATTCTAGAACACAAATTGCCTATGAAACTAGAATACAAACTAGTAAGCAAAAGTTAAGGTGCATGAAATCATAAATGCTGCTGAACATAAAGGAAAGTGAAAAAGCAATTCGACGCTAGATTTTTAGAAGTGGTAAAATATCCTAAATGGGTAGCCAACATAGTGCCAATTCTTAAAAAAGATAAAAATGTGAAAATGTGTGTTGATTATCGAGATTTAAATAGGGTAAGTCATAGGGATAATTTTATTTTACCCTATATTGATACGTTCATGGATAACAATATTTGGCATTTCACATTTTCCTTTATGGATGGCTTTTCTAGCTATAATCAGATTAAAATGGCTTAAGATGATATGGAAAAGACAACATTTGTAACTATATAGAGCACATTTTGCTACAAAGTCATGCTATTTGATAAAAAATATTAGTACTACTCATCAAAAAGCAATGGTAACTCTTTTTCATGATATGATGCATAAAGAGATAAAAGTATATATGGATGATATGATTGTAAAGTCTCGAGAAAAAGATCATATAGTCAATCTTAGAAAGTTATTTGATAGGTTGAAAAAATTTCAACTTAGGTTGAATCTAGCCAGGTGTACATTCAATACTAAGTCAAAAAAACTGTTAGACTTTATGGTCAGTGAAAGCGGAATCAAGTGGATCCAAATAAAATACATGTCATTCAATACTTATCCCTTCTTTGTACTCTAAAGGAAGTGTGAGGCTTTTTAGGAAGATTGAATTATATTGCTCATTTCATCTTTGAACTCACTTACGAGTGTGATCCAATTTTCAAGCCTTTTAGAAAACTTGGTCTAGGAGAATGGAATGAAGAATATCAAGAAGCATTTATAAAGTTAGAGAGTATCTGTCAAATCCACCCTTATTGGTACCACCAATTCTGAAAAAAAACCCTTAATTTTGTACTTAACAGTATATGCAAATTCGATGGAATGTGAATTAGGGCAAAGAGATAAAACCAACAAGAAGAAACGAGTGATCTACTACTTGAGCAAAAAGTTCACTAATTATTAGTCCAAATATTCACCATTAGAGAAGATATGTTGTGCACTGGCATGGGCAACTCGATGGCTCAGGCAATGTATGCTCTATCACACCACTTAGCTCATAGCAAAGTTAGATCCCATCAAGTATATCTTCGAAAAGCCTTTATTGATAGGGAGAATAGCATGATGGCAAGTTATGCTTTTAAAATATAATATTATTTATGTAACTTAAAAGGCAATTAAAGAAATTATAATAGCCAAGTTTCTTGGTAATCGTGCAATTGAAGATTATGAACCAATTAAGCTAATTTTTTTTTTATGAAGATGTGATACTTGTTTCTCAAATCGAAGAAAAGAGCCAATTAAAAAACCTTGAAAGATGTATTTTGATGGAGCTACTAATGCCTTAGGTCATGGCATTAGGGCAATTTTAATATTTCTAATGGACACTATTATCCTATCATAATAAGATTAAATTTTAATTACACAAATAATGTGGCTAAATATGGGCTAGTGTCATAGGTCTGCAAGCAGCAATTGAAAAAAATGATTAAGATGTTGGATGTATTTAGAGATTCAACTCTGGTCATATATCAATTACAAGGAGAGTGGGAAATAAGAGACCCAAAGTTGATTCGATATCATGACTACATTTCTAAGCCATTCAAACAAATTGAAGAAATTCAATTTAAGCATCTGCCTAGAAAAGAGAACCAGATTGTAGATGTACTAGCTACTTTAACTATAATGATTAAGACAAATGCAAATACCGAGATCTAACCCATTAAGTTGGATGTGAAAGATGCACTAGCACATTGCTTATACATTAAAGAAGAAAGTGATGGAAAGCTATAGTATCATGATAATCTGTAATACATTAAAATTCAACAATACCCATAGCATGCAACAAAAAATGATAAAAGGATCATTAGAAGGTTGGCTATAAGTTTCTTCCTTGATGGAGATATCCTTTACAAAAGAAGCTGAGATTAAGTGCTTCTAGGATATGTAGATGCAGTTGAAGCAAAAAGGATTCTTAAAGAAGTACATGATAGGATTTGTAGGGCACATGTGAATGGTCACATGATGGCTAGATAAATTATAGGGGCTAGCTATTATTAGTTAACAATGGAAAGTGACTGTATTAATTACACCAAAAGATGTCATAAATGTTAAATTTATACTGATAAGATTTATGCTTCTCTATTAGCTTTGCATATTTTGGCACCCTTTTGGCCATTCTTTATGTAAGGCATGGATATCATTGGTCCTATCACCTTGAAAGCTTCAAACAGGCATAGATTCATTTTTGTGGTAATTGATTATTTCATAAAATGGGTGGAAGTTGCATTGTATGCTAGCGTGACTTGATCGATGGTATGTAAGTTCATGAAGAAAGAGATAATATGCAAATATGAGCTTCCAGAAAGAATTATTTCTGATGATACCAAAAACTTGAATGGCAAAATTATGAAAGAAGTATGCACTCAGTTCAAAATCCATCATCATAATTTAGCACCATATCATCTGAAGATGAATGAGGTAATAGAGACCATAAACAAAAATATCAAGAAAATCCTAAAAAAATGATTGATACTTACAAAGATTAGCATAAGAAGTTACCTTTTGCCTTGCATGCTTATAGAATTTAGTCAAATTTATACTAGGGCCACCGTATTTTCGTTGGATTATAGAATGGAAACGGTGCTAATAGTTGAAGTGAAAATTCTCTCATTAAGAGTTTTAATGTAAGTGAAACTAGAAAAAGCTGAATGGGTCCAGAATTGCTATGAATAGTTAAACCTTAATGAAGAGAAAAGACTTTCAACATTTTGCCATGACCAATTATATAAAAAAAGGATGATGAGAGCATATGATAAGAAAATTTGCTCTCGTTACTTCCAGGAAAGAGACTTAGTGCTGAAAAATATCCTTCCAAATCAATATGACAATCGAAGAAAATGGACACCAAATTAGGAAGGTCCACATGTGATAAAGAAAGATTTTTCTAGTAGGGCATTAGTTTTGGCAGAAATTGATGAAAATGATTTGCCCAATCCAATAAACTTAGATGCTGTGAAAAATACTTTGCTTGAAAAAAAAAAGAAGAAAAAAAAAGAGAGAAAAGAGGGATATATCTAAATTGAAAACATAAAATGGCAACTTGGATATAAAAGAGAGATAACATCATAAGATGACCTCACAACATAGGGGTAAATGTGGTTTGACGAGCTCTGAAGGATCAAGGATATCATTTAATTGAATTTCAAAAAAAGAATCTGAGAATAATTTGTTCATGATTATCTTGTAATCATTCTTTGGGTGCTTTTGCTCCCATCCAAACACTTTATGTTTTTGTCATCTGTTTGATGAGATGTGTTCCGTTTTCTTTAAAAAATTAATATATATCCATTCCTTATCTCATTTGCTATCCTTGTCCACCTTACAAATGAGTAAAAGAAATGTATGATGCATTCTATTTGTTTTGAAATTGAAATGATGAAAAATTAACCAATAACATGGAAGATCCTAGCATTACTTTTTAAAAGTTGATAAAGGTATAGAAAAAATGACAAGAAAAACATGACATGACACTGATATTGTAGACTTTTAGAAAAGGGAAAGGATATTGTTAAGGAAAATGCAATGGTAAGATGTTAAGGATAAATTAATCTTGTGGCAATTGTTGAAATTTTGGTGACCAAAGTGAAGAAAATAAGATATTTTAATAACCTTTTACCATAATTGAAAATGAATAATTTGATTGCATTATATTCATTGCATTTAAGAGTATTTAGTACATGCATTCAGGAAAGGTTAAGATCCCAAGTTGTAGAAAAAACAAAGATTTTTCATTCTTTTATGAAAAATAGATTTATGGCCTTTGTAAAAAGATAATGATCAACAAGAAGACTTCAATCTTTAAAAGAGAGAAATTTGTTTTTTTTTTCCAAAGACGAGATTTCAATTTCAAGAGAATTTTAAAAAATTGTGGAGCCTCTACTTAAAGGAACTTTTTAAAGTTGTTGAGTCTCTATTTAGAGAAGCATTCATTATCACGATTCGTAAGTCCTCGAAGCAGAATATTTTAAATTTTTAAAAGTTATAGAGCCTCTACTTAGAGGAGCTTTTTGATGTTGTTGAGCTTCTGCTTAGAGGAACATTCATTATCAAGATTCATAAAACCTTCAGATAAAATATTTTAAATTTTCAAAATTTGTGGAACCTCTACTTAGAAGAGCTTTTTAAAATTGTTGAACTTTTGCTTGAAAAGCATTCATTATCAAGTTCCATACAAAATATTTTAAATTTTCAAAATTTATAGAGTCTCTACTTAAATAAGCTTTTTAAAGTTATTGAGTCTTTGCTTTGAGGAGCCTTTTAAATTTTTTATCAAAAAAAAGTCATTAAGCCTCTACTTAGAGGAGTTTTTCAAATTCTGAAAAAAAAAAAACTTTGTGCTCAATGTTTTCATCTTTCAGAACAAAATAGTTGTCTGTTTGTCTTTGCCTTATTCTTCTTGATTCTAAAAAATAAGCAAAAAGAAGTAGTTGTAAACACCTATTTTATTATTTTTTTCTTTTTTACTCAAAGATCTTGGTGTATTAAATGCAACCACCACCCTAAGTCTAATATCCCAACCACTGCCAGTTGCACTGACAACCATCAGTAGCCCCTAACAACTGGCCTAACCTTTTTAAGCCGATTTTTAACAAAAAATCTCAATTTTTTTTGGGATTTTAATCTTGTTTAGCTCTATAAATAGAACATCCATCCAACAAGAAGAAATGACCCAAGAAAAACCCATAAAAACGAGAAAACCTTTAAAAAAAACCTAGAAAAAAGAAATCTTGCAAAAAAAAAATCTCTGCTGAACCAAAAAAACATCTTTCTGCCAAAACCCAAAATAAAAACCAAATAACATAACACAAAATCACAATACTGGAAGTAAGGAATCATAGCGCCAAACAAAAAAAAAATGAAAGTTTTTTCTAAAAATAAAAAATCATTTGGCTGAATCTTTCAAGCTTGATTTACGTCATTTGGAGTCATTTCTCATAAAACTAGGCCAAGATTCATGTTTAAAGGATTGAGGGGAAGATTTTTGAAGCTCTTTAAAAGTTTTTCAACACATTTGATGGTTGTCGATGATGGCACCAACAAGCGAAGATCGATGTTGGTAGAGATGGCAGCAAAAATCATCGAATACCTAGTTCATTTAGAGGGAGATAGATAGAACATTTGAGAGAGAAATAAGTTAGAAAGAGAGGGAAAAGAAAGAAAATGAAACAATATTTTTTTATTTTTATAGTTGCAGAAAAAAAAAGGCAAAACGACGTTGTTTATAGGGGAGGAATCACGTGAACCCATGACCCGATAAGGAGTTCACACAACTTGACCCACTTTAGCTTTACCTTTTGCCTATGACCAATCTGGCTGGACCAGTTGATCAAATCATTTGACCATTCCTTTGACCAATATTGACCAAGGGCATTTTAGGTATTTTTTTAATAAGTATTTTATTTTTTTATTTTTTCTCAATTTTTTATATATTTCTATTATTCAATTTTTGATTTTTTTGTTATTTTTATTTTATTTTTGCATAAACTTTTGAAAGAAAAATAAAATAAATGGAAGAAAGAATAAAATATTTTATGAAAATTAATTTAAAATAATTGCTAAAAAATAAACTTAGGAAAATTTGAAATTTTAATTTTCTTTTAAATAATGTCAAAAAATTATAAAGTGAAATAATTAAAATTAAAATTTTAATGAACAAGAATAAAGAAAAATATGAAAAAAAAAACAATAATGAAAAATAAATAAAATGTGACAAAATAAAAAATAAAATCACAAGTGATGATTTTATTAAAAATATTTACACAAAAGAAATTTTCTAAAATATTCTAAAAATGTTAGAAATATTTTAGAATCTTTTTCAAACATAAAAAAATGTTATTAACAAAAAAATAAAATCACAAGTGACGATTTTATTAAAAATATTTATACAATGAGATTTTTTAAAATATTCTAAAAATGTCAAAAATATTTTATATTTTTCAAAAAAAATAAAATAAAGTCACAAGTGGTGTTTTATTAAAAATTTACATAAAGAAATTGTTTAAAATATTCTAAAAATATTAGAAATATTTAAAAAAAATTCAAACACAAAAATTAAATAAATACATAAAGAAAAATAATAACAATAGTAATAAAATCACAAGTGGTGATTCTTAAAAAAGGTATTTTTCAAAAATTGCCAAAAGTCTTAGTGAGTTATTTTGAACAAAATATAAAATATTTAAATTATCAAAATAAATAAAATTTTACAAGAATAAAAGTCACGAAGGATGACTTTATCAAAATTTCTTAAACAAGGTATTTTTCTCAAAATAGTCCGAAATTGTTGAAAATATTTTGGGAATTTAACTAATAAATTTTTTTAATTAAATAATAAAATAAACAATGAATAAATGTTCTAAAGTAAACTAAAATTTTCATTGACAATAAAATTATGAAGGAATCACAAGTGGTTATTTTTCTCCAAATTTTTAAAATTATACCAAAAGTTTTGGTTAAAGGAAATCATAATCTACTTTCAAAATATTAAAATAAATCTGACGACGAAACATTTTTAAGGAAATAAGTGATTTCTTTGAATACTCTTGAGATGAGAAAATTTTTTAAGTTATATCAAAAGTGTATAAATAACTTAAAAAATTTTCAATATTCAAATAATACAAAATAATTAAAATAAGAAAGACTATCTAAACGAGACCACTTTAGGATCGTATAAGATTAATTGGTATCATCTTTGGACAAGCGATTTGGGGTTGTTATAACATTCTCCATATGTAACCATAATCCCAAGCCCAACCTCAAATTCGTAGACCAAAAATAAGATTGGCGGCTAATCACACCAACAAAATAGATTAGTGTAACTCCTGATATATTACATTTAGCAATCAAGTCCTTGAATCAAAAATCATTATGATAGGAACTTGAAAACAAAAGGCTAAAAAGGGAGTTAGAAGGAAGAATGCATAAAAAAGTTCAAGCCCTAAGAAATGGATTAATGGAAGAGTCTATTTTATGATCTTAATATAAAATCTTTGCCAATCATGAGTTAGCCCAACTTTTGAAGAAAGATGGACAATTGCAAGCAAAGATGCAAGAAAAGGAAGAAGCACTCATTGAAGTATAAAAGCACATCCAAATACTCAATGGGATAATGGTTAGAACACAAATGGGTATTGTGAATGAAGAATGTGAACAAAAAAAAAGAGGTATATGTGATAAAACATAACCAGTTGGAATGCCTACTTGACCAAATCTCTATGGCTACTTACAAAATCAAGGACATGGTAGAAAAAGTTGAAGAATAGAAAATAAAGGTGCTACAAGTAGGAACAAATTGCCAAGAGCTGCTAGATTTCCTTAATGAAATGCAAGGCCAATATCGACAAATTAGGAATTTCTTTTCACAATAAACTTTAGACTTTTTATGGATGTAATTTTGGATTTGGTTAGAAATTGCTTTTAATTCAATAAAGATTTTTTTTATTAACAATTGTTTTGTGGTAAATCCTTTTTATTGTATTCATGCATTCATACATAAATTTTTTCTTAAGTGCATGATAATAAGTCATCATAATTCTTAAAAATTATGGTAAATCAAGTTCAAAGATAGCTCAATCTTTAAACAATTTGAGGTACTACAATACTAGATATCAAATAAGGATAATGGAAAAGAAAAAAAAACACTCTTTGCTTTCAAAAGCTTGAAAAGGCACAAAAAGAACTGAATGGGCAATTGAAAATTATTATCGAATTGTTGAAAAACATGAGTAAAGGGAAAAAAGTGGTGGAAGAAGTGATACAAAATAAAACTGATCCACTACACCCTCCTAGCTTTAGCCCATATTTAGCACATTTATCTCAAGGGGCCTAGCACCAAATGCCATTCACTATAAGGTATCCACATATGCAAACTGACATGCCAACAAAAGTTGTTCCTACTCTCACTATCTATATTCTTGAGATCAAGACATTTGATCCTAAACAAGTTTTAAATCTTAATAATTCGAAAGAACAAGAAAAGCTAAAGATAAGCCTTGTTGAAGCAAAAAAAAGCTCTGAAACTCAAAACATGGATCTGATTGAATAAAAACTTAGAGCTATCGATAAGACAGATTTATATAGGTCAATAGATGCTACTAGGCCATGCCTAATCCCTGATGTGGTGATTCCACTAAAGTTTAAAGTTTCTGAGTTTGAAGAGTATGTTGGGACCAAATACCCTATTATACGTGTGATGATGTATTATTGCAAGATTATTGTATACACTTATAATGAGAAGTTGCTTATCAATGTCTTTTAAGGCAGTCTTACTGGTTGAATCACTAGGTGGTATACGCAATTGGATAGATCTTGTATCAATGGATGAAGAGAGCTTGCAAAGGCTTTTATTACATAATATAAGCATATTATAGAGATGGCACTAGATTGTATCTCTCTAAAGCATTAAAAGGAATGATATTGAAAGTCTCAAAGAATATGCTCAAAGATAGAAGGATATGGCCACCTAAGTTCAACCTCTATTAATTGAAAAAGAAACCATAGGTCTATTCATCAATACTCTTAAAGTTCTATAGTATGAAAGAATAATTGGCAATGCCACCAAGAACTTTACTAATATGGTAATCTTTGGAAAAATCATTAAAAATGCTATCAAGAATGAAAAGTTAGAAGATGATGAAATATCTAGTGCAAAGAAATAAGTTGTACTAAAAAAGAAAGAGGTTGATGCTCAGGCTGTATTTCATGAAAGGCCATAATTTAAAAGGTACCATCAATATCCTACATATCCTATGAACTAAGATTTTTACCATTCCACCTATAAAATTTTACCAAACACGTATCCTTATCATCCCTTACCACATGTTTTTCAGCTTATTTTTTTATTTATAACCTTCATACATGGCCTTACTATTTTTCCCACTACCTAGCCAAATGCATAAGCCAACTACTCAAGAGGGCCTTATTTTACCCAAAAAAAGATTCGAATTGATCCCATCTCTATGACTTACACCGAGTTATTCCTTTATTTAGTAAAAGGCCACCTATAACACCTATCCATTTAGCCCCTTTAAAGCCTCCCTACCCTAAATGGTATAATGCTAATTCTAAATGTGACTATCATATTGGGAATATAGGTCACTCAATCAAAAATTACCCTATTTTAAAGTACAAGATACAACATCTGATTAAAAATAGTGTGTTTAATTTCAATAACTTTGGAGGACCAAACATCAATCGAAATCTTTTACCAAATCATGCTGGGATGATTAATGCCATAAATGGTGATAAAGCTTGCTATATTAAAAGAAGTGTTAATTATGTCAAGACTTCATTGGATCAAGTCTTTGAAACTCTAGTCAAGGTAGACATAATTTGTTGAGTACCCCTAAGTCAAAGTTTACTGTGACAAGATAAATCTGAATCAATCTTGCAAATATCATAAAGGAGCCTTCAGACATTCTATCAAATATTATGATACTTTTCATCAAAAGTTACAAAAGATGATGGATTCCTCTCATATTGAGTTTTATAAAAAATTGAAAAAGTTATGGTGAATACAATAGTGGGAAAACCTTACAAGGCTTTGGTCAAACCTCTCACCATCTATTACATGCCAATTCAGAATTAAGAAAAACCTGATCTAAAATTGGTCTTAACAATCAAAGACTCAAGTTTTTTTCCATATCAAAGAAACAAAGTTATGCCATGAAAATACAATTGTGATGTGGTAACTCAAAGATTAGATGATAGTCAAATCGTAACTAATTCTGCAAATATAACTGAAGTTGGAGGCATGACCATGAGTGGACAATGTTATTCACCTAAAATGGTGGATAAGGCTAGAAAAGAGAAAGCTAAGAAGGGTGAAGCAAGTGACAAGAATAACCCAGTGAAAGTTCTTAATATGGAATATAAAAAACCAGTCACCAAGAAAGAAGCATACAAATTTTTTAAATTAATCAAACACAATGAATATAGCATAGTGGAACAATTGAACAAGATGCCTACAATGATTTTGCTTTTGTCATTGTTTCTTTCCTCAAAATCCCATAAAAATACCTTATTGAAAGTGTTAAACCAAGCTTATGTCTCTTATAAAATATCTATGAAAGAAGTTAACAACATTGCTAGAAATCTAGTAGTCTCAAATTACATAACTTTCAATAATGATGAGATACCTTTTAAAGGTCGAGAAAGCATAAAGGCCATTCACATCATTATAAAATACAAGAGTCATACCATTGCCAATATCCTAATTGATAATGGCTCTTTTATAAATGTGATACCTACTAATACTTTGGCTAAATTACCAATTAACACATCTTATATGAAAGCTAGCTACATGGTAGTGAGGGATTTTGATGGTTCTCGAAAGAAAGTAATGAGGAACATTGAGATACTGCTGTTAATTGATCTTTGTACATTCAATGTCAAATTTCAAGTGATGGATATATCTCTAGCATATAATTACTTAGTTAGAAGATTATGGTTTCATATGGTAAATGTTATCCTTTCATTTTTACATCAAAAAGTTAAATTTATTATTGATGGCTATCTAGTTTGTATTTCTGAGAAAAAAGATTTACAAGTAATAAAACCCCTATGCACTCTATATATAGAAGCGACAAAAGAAATGATTGATGAAGAATTTGAGTGTTCATATAGATCTATTGAAATAATCAATGCCACGTATATAGGGGAAGGATCTAAAATTTATACTCCTTAGCTATCTGCAAGTACTGGCATGATGATTAAAAAAGTGATTGAAAAGGGTTGATAATTTAGGAAGGGATTAGGAAAAAATCTATAAAAGATAGAATGACCTTTATTGATATAAGATAACAAGGATAAAAGTGTTTTAAGATACAAGCCAACAAAGACAAACAAGATGAAGATGGAAAAAGCTAAAAAAAAAAAAGAGAATAGTTGATCTCAATGGATGTGAACCTAAAAATAAAAAGTTGGTCATTCCCTACCTTTATGATACCTTTCGTTCTAAACGATGTATGTATTCTGAGTCATTTTAAGCTACCAATGGGGATATGGTATGAAATCTGGGGAAGATTTTTTCTAGGCTCTCAATTATGATGATGAAGCTATTGAAGATCAAGAAGAAAAGCTATTTGTGTATCTTACCATGCTAGGTAATGAAGTAAAGAATTGGAAGATGATGAAGTTACTTACTATCCTTGAGCCTCTAAAAAACTAATGCAGTAAGTCAAACCTAATTACTTAAGCCTAAGCATTTTAGTCATCTTTTATGTAAGGGCTAATTTATGATTTGCATAATGCATTATCATTACATTTTCTCTTTCAATGTTTATTCCTTTATTCTTTTACACATACACTTGTCCATATCCTTCCATTACACCTTTTTTTTAAGTTTTTAAATAATGAATATTCAGATAGTCATGATAATAATCTAGGATTCAATTTTGAAAGCATTATTCATGTTGATATGATTGATAAGTTAAAACCCTTAATCTATTGATATTGTTGAAGCAAAAAAAAAAAACAAATTTCATGAAATAAGCAAGGAGTTTAGATCAATGAAAGATGAAAGTAATGTAGCATATGATTTTTTTGTAATGATTCATTCATAAGTTTGCTTTTAATCAATACATAATCTTCATTGAAAGTATTCATGTTTGATATGATAAATGGCCATTTTTTTCTACCTTTCACACAATGAGTAATACTATCCATTTACTACCCCATTTTGCACCTATTAAAAATTTTTTAGAAGAAAGTCTAACCAAAGATCACCCCACATAGAGGACAAAGTTGGAAAAGTTTGTTCACTAAAAAAAAAAGTAAAAGTCCTTAATGATTTTAAGAACAAAGCCTTTTATACTCAAATTCTTTTTGAAAAATGATAAAAAGTAAAAAAAAAAAGTATGATGAAAAAAAAATGAAAAGAAAAGAAAAAAGAGAAAACAAGGAAAAAGAAGAAGAAATTGATGAGGCAAAATGTCAAAGTGTTATTTATAAAAAGAAATTATCTTTGGTTTATATACATTTCATATGCATTTTGGGCATGTTTTATCAATTTCTTTCATAACCCCTTACCTTAGCCAATATTACGCCCCTTAAAAGTCCATTTTAATTGAATAAGAATACTCAAATTAAAGAATCATAAATTGAACTAAGGCAAACTTGTAATGAGATTTTCAAAATTTTGATCAAAATGTCACTGTTAAAAAAAAGAAAAGGAGATGTGCAAAATATGTACAAAAAAAAAAGGGAAAAATAGTGAAAAAAAACAATCTCAAGGAAAAACCCAAAAAGGATAGTTTGAGTCAAAAAGAAGACATCTAAGTTCAAAACCTAAAAAGGCAATTTAAATGTAAGGATAAAACAGCATCATGAAAGTCTCACCGTACAAGGGTAAAGTTGGTTTGATAAAACTCGTCATGATCAAGAACATTAATGAAATAAACTTTGAGAAAAGAATTTTGGATTAGTTTGCTGAGGATTGTTCAAGCATTAATTATTTGGATATTTGATACCTATTCAATTATTGATTGACCATTGTCCTTTTGTTCCTTGGATATTTGATACCCATTTAGTTATGGATTGATTATTATCTTTTATTTATTAAATCTAATTCTTTCAATAAATATCTTTTTGACCTTTCATATTGCCTTATTTGTCTTCATTTTAATTGAAAAAAAATACATGATTGCATTGTATTTGTTATGATATTGTAATAATGATGAGTAAATGAAAATTTTCATAGAAGATTTCCACATTACTTTTAAAAAGGGAAAGGAATAGTAAAGATAATAAAAAGGCCTAAAAAAAGTCAAAGGAATTCAAAATAAAATTCTTGATATCTCTATTTGTAATTGGATGATAAAGTGGATGAGATTACTTGATAGTGCATGATAACCCATGTTGATAGTACACGATAACTCATGTTGATAAGAAATCTTTGTATTTAAATGATAAAATGGTTGAGATTACTTGATAATGCATGATAGCTCATATTGAAAACCATACGTGTTGAGGAGTTAAAGAAAGTAAGAAGATAAAACAAGAGCTTTGAGAACCCTTTGATTTACCACAATTGAAAATGTTAGCCTTGAATTGACCCTTATTTTGAAATGAAAAAACATTAATCTAAATAAGCTTGATCAAGATTTTGAAAAAGATTTATTTAGTACATGTTCTTAAGTTTTATATTTTGGTATTAAATAAATAATATGATTTTCAAAAATTAAACAAACCTTTCTTTGTTTTCATATTTCTCAAACCAAATCTGCCTTTAAAGATTATTTATTTGAGCTTAAATGAAAGTCCAATAAAATTTTTAAAGTGAACTTATTCATTTTGGACTTAATATAATTTTGACAATATTGGTTTTGAGAAATAAATTAACTTAAGAAAGCTGTTTTACAAGAATAAAGTTTTTCAACATTGAAATTATTTTTTTTTGTATTAATTCACAAAGTTTTAATATTTGAATTTTATATGATTGGAAAGCTCTTTGAGTCTACTTTCTAATGGATTAAACAAAATCAAAATCCAAATTTAAAAAAAAAAAGATTTTAAATTTTTACTAGACACTCTGTAATTGTTTAAAAACTGCACAAGGGGTAACTTTGAAAATTCACTATAATTCATACACAGTGAATTAGATGATGAATTTATATGGATAGAAAACCCTTTAAGTCTAGTTTCTAAATATTTAAACGGTTTGTGATTTGGATTTGTATAACTCAAGTTATGGTCAAATTGTGAGTAGAGTACAAAATAGAAAACAACCACCCAGCTTGGACAAGATCGATCCCCTCAAGGAAGGGATGATTGCTTTTTTTTATCTAGAAATGAATTTTTTGTTGAAATGGCAAGGGATCGATCACCCTATGTAGGGAATCGATCACCCCCTTAACTAATCTATCCTCTACAAAAAGGGATCGATCAGGTTATTATTTTTCAAGCATAAATAGCTTTCCCCAAACATGAACCAATCGATCCCCTCAAGCAAGGGATCGATCCCCTATAGGTGAAATCACTCCAACAGCTAGTTTTTCATGCTTTCAATGGGCATTTCTTGTTCCCAAGCTTCCCCAATGGCTATTTCTTCAGTTTCTCTATAAATTAAGCACTCTAACACATTAAAAAGATTGATTAATCAAGAGAGCAAGAGCCAACAAGCCATATTTTCTTTCTCTCAAATAATCAAGACTTTTTAGAGCTTCAAAGTCTATATCTTTGTATTTATTGTATCCAAATTATATTTGTTATTCATTCATCATTTTTTTGTACTTAAACTTAGCAAACACTTAGCCTTAGAGAGGTTGTTCAATTGTTTGCAAAATTACCTTCGATATACAAGGGTGAAAGAGAACAAGAGGTGAGGTATCCTCTTGATATTGTAAGGGTGGAGGTTGCTATCTAAGCCTTGAAAAATATAGACAGATTAAGTACAAGATAGGCTTGTATCTTGTAAAAATTTTTCTTCAATTAGTGGATTGAAGCCTTGGTGTGGACAACCAAGAGAGAGAACGTAGGTGCCTTATGGAAAATGATTGAACCTCTATAAATCATTGTGTTTGATTTTTTTATCCTTATCTCCTTACAATTTATTGTTGTTTATATTTGATTTTAGGCTCATTAATTCTTATTGTTAGCATTATATTTTCATAAAAAATGTTTATTATTTTAATTTCCATTCAATTATATTGAAATCATTTATTTAGGAAGAATTTGGAGAAATCCAATTCACCCTCCCTTGGATCACCATCTTACCTATAAAGTTAACAATTTGTATCAGAGCTTTGATCTTTTTTTGTAGGTCTAACCACCTTAAGTAAAGATCCTATGGCTCAATTTTGGTTCCTAGATGGTGAGTAAGTCCTCAATGCTCCCATGGTTGATAAATTTAAATTTTATGAATAGAGAAAGATGATGAAAATATTCATAATGGCCCAAGATTTTAGAGCTTGAAATGTGGTTGAAAAAGGGCTTAGAATTTCTTTCAATGATGCAAACTACATGAGGCAAGTGATAGATGATGCCAAGGTCAAGTGCTTACTATATAGAGCTCTTGACTCCCATAATTTCAACATGGTATCAAAGTGTCCAACATCAAATGAGATATGGAAAAAGTTGGATGAAATACATGAAAGATAACAATCCAACCCAAATGCATCATGTCTCATGGCTCTTAAAGATCCAGAGGTAACCTCTAATTTTATTGATTCAAATTTAAATGCTTTTGATGAATTGCAAGATGCTTATAATGAGCTATATATTGAATGTGAATCAATGAAGAGGAAATATAAGAAAATGATTTCAAAGTTGAATGTAGAGAATGAGTTTTTAATGAATGCAAAAATTATTTTGAAAAAAAATGAAAAAATGAAAAAAGATTTTGAAACCTCTCAAAATAGGTATGAAATTTTAGAAAAAGAAAATTTTGATTTGAAAAAGAAATGTGATGTTTTGATGAATGAAAAACAATAGTTTTTAGATAAGAGTTTAAGTGTTAAAATGATTAAATACAATTATCATAATTTTCATGGTCATACTATACATAGTTGTCCTATTAAAAGAAAAGTTCCATTTAGAATTAGGCAAGTATGGGTTCCTAAAGGAACAAGAGACTTGTTCACTAACTCTCAAGGACCCAAAGCAATTTGGGTACCAAAAATCAAATGAAATTATCTCTTGTAGGTGTGCTAGAGCAATGAGCCACAATGTGAGATTAAAAATTGAATACTCTAGACACACAATGGAGATGGTAACCTCTAAACTTTTATTTGAAGAGAATTTGAATTTGGTTATCTATTCTTGATGAAATTTGAAAGCTTGATTGATTATGCAAATTTTGGTTGATATTAATTACAAGACATATGTTGCATAATCTTGAGAAAATGTGAGCTTGAATTGAATATGCATTTATTTTGCTCTTAAATATGTTTGAGATGTTTGTTGAAATTGTTTGTGGTGTTAAATAAAACTTTTCTAAATGGTTTGAAGAGTTTAAATGTGTGTTTAAACATATTTGCACTTCTTAATAGTTTTTTTTCAAGGAAATATGGGGATTAAGAGTTGACATTTTGATTTCCTTGTTTCTAATGCCAAATGACCACTTGAACAACTTTTTTTTGTCATTTGAAACTTGTTGAAATAGTTCAAGATGGTTAAAAATAAGCTTGACTAGTTATGAGATTTATTAAGATCTTTTTCAAGCAAAAGTAAACTTCAAAATATCAAAAATAAAAATCTTGGAAATATTAAGCTTTGAATTATTTATCCTATGGTATTTAGCATAAATATATTTGCTTAAATGATTTTGGCATGATGGAAATAATTTTGTGATTTTATACATATTGATTTGTGATTGTTGAATATGCCTATATGACCATGATGATTAAAATTATTGAATTTTTTCTTAATGCTTGGATGGTGTGAATTTTTTTAAAAAAAACTTGATTGTTATATTCTAAGTTGTTTTAACTCTTGATTTGTTTTTTTTTTTTTAAATTGATGATCATCTTGTGCTTAAATTGTCAATATCGATGTTTGATTGTTCATCTTTTGATTACTTATGAAATAGTCTTGAAATATTCTTTAATTCTTTATCTTTATTAATTCAAGATTTATTTCTTCTCTTGTGTGGATGAATTGATGAACTTTATGTGCTTAAGTAATATATATTGATTCATTGTTCATCTATGTTTTTGGTCAAGATATGTGCTCATATGATCATTAATTTAACTTGACCTTAATGTATATGATTTGAAAATACTTAAATTTTTTTATCTCTTGATTGTGAAAGATAATTTGTGAAATATGCTTATTTTTGTGCTTAAATGTTATTATTGATTTTGAGAAATATTTTGGATCTTTATGCTCAATTGATATATTTCTTGATTTGTGATTTTGAATATGATGAACTACTTATTTATAAATGAAATATATTTTTAGTTCATCTATTGTTCTTGTCAAGTGTATGCTTATGTGATAAATGTTACTTATCTTTACTTGACATGCTTACAACATGACTTAAGTAAATGAATTTCTTATGATTCTTATTTTTAGCTTAAGTCATTATTGATTATAGCTTACAATTTGTGTAGACATATCTATGTTTTTGTGCTAAAACTCTTTTCAATATGTTTTTGATGATAAATGTCTTTCTTGAGTATTTTTTAATCCTATAATGCCTCAAATTGGTTTTGACATATTCTTTGGTGATTTCTTGAACATATATGAATATTGAATATGTCTATTTTGTGTTCATGAATGATCCAAATTTTTTTTTTCATTTTTGTACATTACATAAGAACTTTTGCTTTAATGCCATTCTTGTGCTATTTGATGTTTAAATTGATATATGGCCTCTAGCTTAAGTATATATCTCCCTTGCAATTGGCAACTTGTGCTTAGTGAATAAATTTTCTTTTGCCTATAATTATTTAGAATATGGAATTGTTTTCTAACAATTGGTATAATTTTGATCAATTGATTTTCTTGATGCTTTTAATGAAATTTCTTTGTCAAGAATATTTTCTAAGTCTATGTCATGAGAACTTGGAGTGAGAATGAATGAGCCTACATTTTTAGAATTTCAAGTATAGCGAGCAAAATATGTCATCCTCATCAATCAAGCCTAGTTTTGCTCAAATGAAGAGGATTGGAGAATTAAAAGTCAAATTAGCACAACAACAAAGCTTGACATGGATAGAGGTAAATGTATCAACTTTATGATATGATGTATGAGTTTAAGTACATATACATGCTTGCTTTAATATGTGCAAATATATGATTTTGTGAACACATTGCATAAATTAATCACCAAGCTACTTGTTAGATATTGTTTTAATTTTTTTTTGAAAGCTTGGATTGATTAATTCACCTTCATTGATATTCATGCCTAGTTCTTAATTGCTTCAATGAGATTGATAGTTTCAATGCATGAATCCTTGAACATGGATATAAGTTAAATTGATTGATTTCTTTATACATGTTCATTGATTGAGTTCATTGAGATAGCATGTACCATATTGTGTCTAAAGGTTTGCATTTTTTTTTGGTATATTGGTGTATGTGATTTGAAATGTTTTTGCATATGCTTGTATGATTTTGATTGAAATATATATTTAGATACTTGCATATGTTTAGATTAAGTTCATTCCTATGCATTGAAATAATTTGAAATATATTTGAATAATTATGCTTTCATTATTTCTTTGCTATAGCATATGTGCACATCATGTTTGGAAAATCATGCTTATATAATCTTTGTTAAGACATGATGATTAAACCTTATTGCTCATTAGTATTCATACTTTATTAAATACATATGAGTTTATGGTTCTTGTTTGGATAGTATAGCTTATGAAAGATTACTATTATCATTTATGCATATATTGAATAAATCTTTCATATGCTTGTAGTATATGTGCTTTATGAAAGTTGTTGAATAAAATTGCTAACAATTGGTAACAATTTGTATCAAAATTGCTAAAGAATTTTTTTTTTTAACTTTCATAGACACTTGTTTATGTGCCTATCCTTGATATAGCTTATACCTTTCATGCAAAACTGTGTGTGCCTTAAATTGATTAATCCTTTTTTTTTTTTGAAAAAGAGGAGAAATTTTAGAATATAATTTTGCTTGATTTGTTTTGTGATAACAATTGGTATACTTTATCATTACATATCTTTAACAATTGGTATGAGCTTGTATGCATGTGCTTGAATTTATGCTTAATTGCTATTGATGTTTTAGGTTCTAAGCACATCTTATTCTAACATGATTTATGAGTAGATTGCATATCACTCATTATCCTTTGCTCATAAATTTCATGTAGTAAATTTAATGACTTATGCTAAAATGTTAAAATTGGATACACTTATGCTTTTGTGCTTGAATACATGTATGTGAACTTTATTGTGCATATTACACTTGATTACTTGCATTCAAAATACTCTTAATATTATTGGTATCAAGCATTTTGCCCCATGCCTTGAATTAATCTCTCTTTCTTTTGAAATGACAAAAAAGGGGAGAAAGTTTAGAGATATTTCTTCTTGTATGCTTATTGCAATTGATATAGGAGTTTAAACATTTGGTATAAAGAGCATAAACAAAAGAAGGAGAAATATTTCATGAATATATTTGTTAATGATGCCTCTTTGTGTTTATTTTCTCATTAATATGCTCATACCTTTTTGCTATGACAAAAAGGGAGAGAAATATCATATGGACAAATTTGCTTGTGCTTGACATGCATATGTTTGATCGTGCTTATTTGATATATTTGACTAACATATATTTATTGAGTTGTGTTGGATTAAGATGCATAAATTGAAGGGGAGTTTTGCCATGCATTGCTTAAGGGGGAGTTTTTCAAAATCTTAAATGTTTCAAAGAAAGTTTTTCATCAAGTAAATTTATCTTTAAGTTTTTTCATATCAAAAAGGGGGAGATTGTTAGCCTTGAATTGATCCTTATTTTGAAATAACAAAACATTAAGCTAAATAAACTTGATCAAGATTTTGAAAAAGATTTATTTAGTACCTGTTCTTAAGTTTTATATTTTGGTACTAAATAAATAATATGATTTTCAAAGCTTAAACAGACCTTTCTTTATTTTCATATTTCTCAAACCAAATCTACCTTTAAAGATTATTTATTTGAGTTTAAATGAAAGTTCAATTATTGGTTTTAAAGTGAACTTATTCATTTTGGACTTAATACAATTTTGATAATATTGGTTTTGAGAAATAGAATAACTTAGGAAAGCTATTTTACAAGAACAAAGTTTTCTAACATTAAATTTATTTTATTTTTCTGTATTAATTCACAAAGTTTTAATATTTGAATTTTATATGGTTGGAAAGCTCTTTGAGTCTACTTTCTAATGGATTAAACAAAATCAAAATTCAAATTTTCTAAGAAAAGATTTTAAATTTTTACTAGACACTTTGCAGTTGTCTAAAAACTGCATAAGGGGTAATTTTGAAAATTCACTATAATTCATACATAGTGAATTAGGTGATGAACTATATATGGATAGAAAGCCCTTTAAGTCTAGTTTCTAAATATTTAAATGGTTTGTGATTTGAATTTGTATAACTCAAATTATGGTCAAATTAGTGAGGAGAGTACAAAATAGGAAATAACCACCCAACTTGGACAAGATCAATCCCCTCAAGGAAGGGATGATTACTTTTTTATCCAGAAATGAATTTTCTGTTGAAATGGCATGAAGGGATTGATCACTTTATGTATGGGATTGATCACCCTTTTAACCAATCGATCCCCTACAAAAAGAGATCGATCGGGTCATTATTTTTCAAGCATAAATGGCCTTTCCCAAACATGAACCAATCAATCCCCTCAAGCAAGGGATTGATCCCTTCTATGTAAAATCACTCCAACATCTAGTTTTTCATGCTTTCAATGAGCATTTCTCCTTCCCATGCTTGCTCAATGGCTACTTCTTCAATTTCTCTATAAATTGGGTACTCCAACACACCAAAAAGATTGATGAATTAAGAGAGTAAGAGCCAACAAGTCATATTTTCATTCTCTCAAATAATCAAGAGTTTTTAGAGCTTCAAAGTCTATATCTTTGTATTTATTGTATCCAAATTATATTTTTGTTCATTCATCATTTTCTTGTACTTAAACTTAGTAAACACTTAGCCTTAGAGAGGTTGTTCAATTGTTTGTAAAATTATCTTTGATATACAATGGTGGAAGAGAACAAGAAGTGAGGTATCCTCTTGATATTGTAAGGGTAGAGGTTACCATCTAAGCCTTGAGAAAAAGATAGAGATTAAGTACAAGATAGGCTTGTTTCTTGTAAGAAATTTTCTTCAATTAGTAGATTGAAACCTTGGTGTGGATAACCAAGAGAGAGGACGTAGGTGCCTTGTAGAGAATGATCGAACCTCTATAAATCATTGTGTTTGATTTCTCTATCCCTATCTCCTTACACTTTATTGTTGTTTATATTTGATTTTAGGTTCATTAATTCTTATTGTTAACATTATATTTTCATCAAAAGTTCTTATTGTTTTAATTTCCATTCAATTATATTGAAATCATTTTGTTTGGGATGAATTTGGAGAAATCCAATTCACCCCCCTCTTGGATCACCATCTCACCTATAAAGCTAATAGAAAAGATAAATGAATTGCTTGCCATGCATTGCATTTTTTCACATGCATTACATTCATGCATCACACTGAGAATATTGCATCATGAATGTTTGAAAAAAGACAAGAAAAGTAAGGTTTGAATCATGAAATTGAAGTAAATCTTGAAAAAAAATTTTCATTCATTGCATCCATTCATTGTATAAGCTTAGACATAAGCTTAGAAAGCAAAATTAGAAATTATATGTTGATATGACTTGGGCAAAAGACATTGGAAGTCGATCAATGATGGTTTAGATGAGATAGAGAGATTCAATTTAAAGTAAGATTTTTTTTAAAAGTTTAAATGCCTCTATTAGAGAGGAGCTTTTTTAAAGGTAAAAATAATTTATAAAAAGTTAAGGCATGATATGGAAAATTAGATATCTCATTTTATTTTTCAAAAGTTTCAAAATCTCAATTATGGGAGAGTATTTTATTTTCCAAAAGTTTCAAAGCCCCAGTTGTGGAAGAGCATTTTATTTTTCTAAAATCTCAATGCCACAGTTATGGGGGAAGTTTCAAAGCCTTAGTTGTAGGGGAGCATTTTATTTTTCAAAAGTTTCAAAGCCTCAATTTTGGGGGAGCATTTTATTTTTCAAAAGTTTCAATGCCTCTGTTGTGAAGAATATTCTATTTTTGAAAAGTTTCAATGTCTTAATTATAGGGAAGCATTTTATTTGCCAAAAGTTTCAAAACCTCAGTTGTCAAAAAACATTTGCAATTTTTTTTTCAAATTTTCTTGATCCAAACAAAATGGATGTCTTTGAGAAAGACAGCTAATTTATGGGTTTTACTTGTTTGTTGAAAGCTTAAAAGTAGATAAGTGAAATGAGTTTGAAAACATAGAGAGAAAACCAAGGAAGAGAAAATAAAAGAAAGAAGCTAATTTTGGGGATAAGCAAAAAATAGTACCATTTTGCACCAAAAAGGTTGACCCATGTCTAGTTAAGGCAGACCTGATTTGTATATTCCTAACTCAGCCAGAATAACAAGTATGTTTTATTTATTTTTATTTTTCTTTTATATTCTAGTTTGTTTTTATTTAATTATAATTGAGTTAATTAGGATAAAAAAAAGAAAGAAAAAACTTTGATTAAATATTTATGTTTGCATTTTTTTTTGCTTGATTTGTTTTGCATAAGTTTTATATTTTTGCATGAATGATTGATTACTTATTAAAGTATGACTATGAATTATTGCATGATTTATTTGCATGAATTAGTGTGATTAACATTTTATTTGCATGATTAATTATTATTTGCATGAGCGAAATAGGCCAAATCTGCATACTATATTCTTTCAAACAAACTTTTGAACTCGAGCTTTTATTATTGTAGCCAAGGCCTCAGCCTCAAGTAATTTCATGAAATAATCAACTGCCATTATAACAAATCTTCTTTGTCCTATGGCTAGAGTGAATAGGTCAAGGACATCCATCCCCCATTGTATGAAAGACCAAGGATTGATAATGGGGGTTAGATTAGTTGATGAAAGATGTTGTACATGGGCAAATCTTTGGCATTTGTCACACTTTTTCACTAAGTTGGTTACATCTTTCCTAATAGTTAACCAGTAATAACCCTATCTGAATACTTTGTAAGTAAATGGTCGAAGTCTGAGGTGATTTTCACATATCCCTTCTTATATTTCCTTGAAGATGTGGTTTGCCTTCTCATCATCTTCACATCTCAGGTAAGGCAAAATGAAAGACCTCTTGTATAATTTTGCATTGATCACAGTGTACTAAAGAGCTTTTCTCATCAAGGCTTTAGCTTGGAACTTATCTTTGGGTAGCTCTCTCATTGTCAGGTGTGCCTTGATTTAGGTCATCCATGATTCTTTCTCTTTGACTTGTCCGACTAGTTTCTTCTCAATTTTCTTTTATGCTAGCTCTTTCACCAAGACATAGGAAAAGCTCTCTGTTGTCATCCCCGAAGTTAGCTTAGATAAAGAGTTTGCTACTGTGTTTTTTAATCTTAGTGTTTTTCTAACATCACTTTAGAAATGGTAGCAAGGTGGGTCAATGCTTTCTTTAGGTACTTTTTTATCCCCTCTTCTCTAGCTCCAAACTCACCATTTTATTTGGTTGACCACTAGCTACAAATCACTCTATACAATAATATTTTTCACATTTAGCTTGGCTACCAATCTCAAGCAAGCTATTAATGCATTATATTTAGCCTCATTATCTAAAATTTTCAATCTAAACTTAAAGGCATGTTAGAATTGTAAGTCTTTCAAACTGATCAAGATTAGGTTAACCCTATTTCTATGGCAGGTGGCTAACCTATCAACAAAGAGTTTTCAAATTTCTTTTTCTCTAACTTTTTTAGCCTCTTTAAGCTTTTCATCGATCCTATATGAGGTGCATTCCATGACAAAAACTAATAGCACTTGTGACTTCAAAGTTGACCTGAAAAATATGTAGAGGTCATACTCACTGAATTCTACTATCCATTTGATTAACTTTTTTTAACAATTCTAACTTTTATAAAATCTGCTTGAGTGGCTGGTCAATCAATACATGAATGGTGTGAGCTTGAAAATACGACTTGAGTTTCCTAACTAAAGTAACTATTACACAAACCAATTTTTCTATTTTGGCATAGTTTGTTTTCAACCTTGTTAGTACTTTACTCATGAAATATACCAATCTCTACCTTCCTTTTTTCCTGACCAATATTAAGATGATGGCCTGGTTGGTTGTAGCTAGGTATAGGTATAGTACCTCATGGGTTTCGACTTAAAAAGAATAAAAAGAAAAGAAAACAACTTTTTAAGCTTTTCAAATGCTTTTTGACATTGAAGAGTCCATCTAAAGTATGAGATATTCCTAAAGATTTTGAAGAATGGTAGCATTATTTCACTGATATGGACTTAATTTACTTAAGGTAACTATTCTTTCAGTTAATCTCTATACCTTTTTTACTAAGGTTGGTGCCTTCATGTCAAAGATGGCTTGGACCTTTTTCGAGCTTGCCTCTATGACTTTTTTATTAATCATATAACTAAAGAACTTACCTAACGTGACTCCAAAGGTGCATTTGCTCAGTTAAGCCTAATATTGTATTTTCTTAAGGTTTTGAAAGTCTCCTCTAAGTTTTTCAAGTGATCGACCAGGCTCTTGCTCTTCACTATAATGTTGTCTACATATACTTTCATATTTTGATCGATCTGGTCTTTGAAAACCTTATCAACTAACCTCTAATAGGTCACTTCTATGTTTTCTAAGTCAAAGGGCATGACTTTATAGCAATGCAAACCTTTTTCAGAAATAAAAGCTATTTTTCTTCATCTTCTTTCAGCATTTTGCTGAGTAGGCCATGTTTGGCACTATCACTAACAAGTCAGTCTATGCTGGGGATAGAAAAGTTGTCTTTTTGGCATGCTTTGTTAAGGTCAGTGAAATTAATGCACATTTTTCATTTTTTGTTGTGTTTCTTTAGTATGACCACATTGGCTATCCAATTAGGGTAATATACTTCTCTGATGAATTCTACTTGTCGTAGTTTACCGACTGCTTCTTCAATGGCCTATTGTCTCTTTAGGGCAAAAGTTCTCTTCTTTTGCCAAATTATTTTTATATATAGGTTAGTGTGTAACCTATGGACTATTACCTTGAGGTCAATCTTTGGCATGTCAGATTGTCCAAGCAAACAGATCGATATTATTCCTTAAAAGGTGAATAACTATTCTTTATGGTTAAGTTTGACTCCAATTTGCATATATTTTTCTAGGTTATTCTCTTAGAATGATATAAAGATGAAGTTTTCTACCAGTTCAAGTCGATTTTTATCAATTTTGGGTTTTTGATCAATTATTTCTTTCTGCTTAATTAGGTCAGAACTATTGCCTATAAAAAAAAACCCACATGGTAGTTAGTTTATTATTAGTAAGATAGTACATAATAATAATTTAGAGCTTAACACATTGTATATTTCATTTCATTTTTCTTTAGTCAACTCAATAGCTCAGTCTCGTTTACATATATATGAGCCAACTTAAATCTCAGCCTCAATAGGTTCAATTCAAGAATTGTAAAAAATCTATGACTTGTATAAGTATAGAGCTTAAGAACTCATAATGGCTTGCTTATAAGCACACTTCCTTCATGTTGGTTTCAATTATTGTTGCTGCTTACCCTTGCTTTTTTCTTGCTTCTCTTTTTCTTTTTCAATTTTAACCCATGCAACTTTTTTTTCCTTTTCTAATTTTTGGTCTTATCAAACCGTCAATCTGTTACCTAGTCCTTTCTTTTATTATTGTGACATAACATTGCCATGCTGTAGACTTATCTGCTCTAACTTTTCCAACCCTATGGGATGTAGGAAACTGTAATTTCAAGTAAGGAGTTAAGCCTATAAGTCATATAACAAACTAACTTGTTCAGTCCAATATCATATTGTAATATGACAGAACATCTACAACTATGAACTTTATAACTAAGGTGATTGTCTTTGGTTCTATGCTAAGTGAGATTGATAGCTTGATGGTCACTTTGATCGGTACCTACTCATTCCCAAATCCAATTAGTGTAGTGGTGATCGATTGTAGTTTGTCCTCCTTAATTTCCATTTTTTTCATGGTAGCATAATACAAGATGTTGGTCAAGGTCCCATTGTCAAACAAAATCTTTCTGACCACACAGTTATATACTATTGATGTAATTACTATAACATCATCATAGAGATGTTGGATTCCCTCTAGGTCTTTCGAATTGAAACAGATTGGTTCATCTTTCCAATCTTTTTCTTTTTTGGCCAAAGAGCTAATCGCCATAAGCTAGCCCTAATAAAAAATTTTTGACTGAGGTAGTGCTCCTTCTAGTAATTACATTAATTATACTTGTAATGGGTCAGTTATCTATAGCTCAACCCTCATTCTCCTCTTGTTTATTCCTTTGATTTTAACTGGCCTTATTGCCTTATTTTCATCACTCTAAATTTTTTCCTACCCTTTTTTTCTGATCCCCTCCTCTATACTCTCTTCTACCTTGACCTTGTTTTTCTTGATGCACAAATCTACCCAGCTGACCTCTCTTAATCATGCTTTCTATTGTATTCTTTAAGTCAACATAATTTTTTGTATTGTGTCTGATGTTTCTATAAAAGGCGCATCTCTTGATCGAGTCTCTTCTTACGTTTGCCTTAGCAACTTTGGCCATCTAAGCTCTGGGTTTTTTTTATTTGTATTAGAGTCCTCTCTTAGAAGATATTCAGTACAGTGTAGTTCTTTTCTCTACTTGGACTCTTGACCCTATGTCATCTCCGTCTTGAGGGCGGATCATAGAATTTTTTTACCTTTTTTTCAATCGAAAAAAAAGGATGAGCCTCTTTTACATGGGCCTTCAAGAAAGAAGGATAAGCATCTCTCATCTCAGTTGTTTTTCATAGTAGTTTTAGAATTTATATATCTTTTAGCCATATGTAAGACAACAATTAGCATTTTTGGTGGCTTTAGTGATAAGGTAAGATTCAAGTGTTACTTCCCATCATTGAGTGCATTGGTCAAGGTAGCTACAACGGCCATTTACTCTAGATCTTTCACTTATAGAACTTGTACTTTAAAACACATAACATAGTCTTTTAAAGACTCATTTTTATCTTGATGGATTGACATCAAGCTTAGAGTAATTTTTTTTTGTTCTTATATTATTGATGAAACAGAAGAGAAAAGAGTGGCTGAGCTCTTTAAATATGATGATCGACTTCGATTGAGGTTGCAGTACCAGGATTAAGCTACCTCTTTAAGGGTTATGGCCAATCTTTTACACATCAGGGCTTTATCTACACCCTACATCATCATGTTAGTTTTATAGATTTCTAAATGATTAAAGGGATTAGAGGTACTGTCGTATGTCTCCAAGGTCGACATTTTAAATCCCTTTGGAGGCACAGTGTTGTCAATATCCTCGATGAAAGGCAAAGTCTCCAAGACCTTTAACTTGTCTTCAAAAACAATAACTTTTCCTTTCAGCTCCATTACCTGCATTTTGAGCTCTAAGTCTTTATTCGATTGGGGTTCAAGGTTAGTTTGTTTAGATTTTTATGTGGTTGCATGGGCAGAGTTATGGCTAAGATAGTAATAATGGATTGCTAAGGTAGCATGTTCTTCTTCCTTTGAGGTTGAAAAATCTTATAACCAGGCTATTTTTCTACTAGTTATTTACCATGGGTAATCAGGTCGAGTACTTTTAAAACTTGGGGTGGTGTTATGCTTTGTAACATCTACTTTAAGGCTTGGATCTGTTCAATTAAGGCTTAAAATTATTCCATAGTTGGCCTGTTTGTACGTGTCATGCCTTGGGCAGGTGCGCTAGGCACATCAAGCGCAACAGCATGCGAGCCAAAGGTTGAGGCCCACGCACCAGAAGCACTGATAGGTATTTGCATGCAAGGCCTTAGAAACAAGGCTAGAATGCTCGCATAGCCTACAGGCCAGCCCGCGAAGCCAAGGCCTAGCCCACATGATGCCCGTACCACATCCAGAGAGGCCTAAGAGGGGAGATGCGCAATGGGATCTTTAAGAAGCCTTCAAGATCAATAGGAGCCTTCTGGCAGATTTGGTTGACCCTAGGATTTAGGTGTTAGAATCCTGATTGATTGTAATCTTTGTAATTCCTTGATTTTAGCCTTAATCCTAGGGATTTTGCCATTAAGTGTAGCTGGAGCCTCAACTATAAATATAGGGCTGCTCCATCCTCATTTGTACATCATTAAACACTCTTCTATTTTAGTAATACAGAGCACATTTCGAGTAATCTGTTTTGTTATCTTCTCTATCTTAAACTTGTGTAATCAGCCTTTCCCATTATTCTAGTGCCCGCACACTTATGTATTGGGCTGACTTGGGCGCAAAAGAGGAGATTCCAAGCCTAAAGCCACACGAATTTTGAGTTTAAGGTCAAAGCCCGTGACACAGGCATAGTTCAATCCATATACTAGCTATTATGGGTTTCGATCCCATTTGGAATGGCTCTCTCCTTCCTTATTGGCTTTCTTTTTAGGTGGTATGGTGTATAGCTTGGCTGACGAGTAAATTCCCTTGCCTGATGCACTAAATGTTAGTGCCTAGCTTTCAGCTAGGGTAAGGACCCTAAAATCATAAGAGAAAAATAACGATTAAGCGTAAAGGCAAGAGTGTTCCTTACATTTACACTCTAACACTTAAGTCAAAGGTCGACATTAGGAAGGTTGGAAGGATAAGAAAATAAAAATGTAGGAAAAAAATGGGATTGGATTAATAGTACATGGATAGCTTTATTTATAGGTAGAAGATGAAAAGTCTTTGGGTTAGAATAATAATGTAACCGAGTTGACGTAATATTATACATTTCAGGCTGGTCTGACATGTCAAGTCGATCCAAAAATTAAAAATGTTCCTGATTATCACTAACAGTCTATGATAAAAAGAACGACCAATTTATCTTTTGAACAAAAAATACGCCTAACACAATGCATTGCATTTGGATTTTTAAGTAAATTGGACATGCTCCATTCTACGACACTATTGTATCCATGGATGCATTTAGCATGTCCTGGGTATGATCAAAGAAAACACATCAAAAATATTTTTAATGGCACAAGTCTAGCATAATAAAAAAACACACATATCAAATATGATTAGGAAAAACAAACACATTTCTTGCATAACTATACCAAGTAAATTACGACATATATCTATGATTTTTGTAATTTTACTTAATTTGATAGAGACTTTGCATCTAATTATGAGTGATGTGTTGAGATTGATCTATGTTGGTGCTTTAAATCCAAAACATGATTCATTCAATAATAATAATAATAATAATAATAATACTTGTGTTGACGTAGGATACTCATTCACTTTTTATTTCATCCATTTAACCAACTATTTACTGCAAAACACATCATTAAAATTAATCTACCAAGGAAAATAGTATTTTATTTATTTAATAATCTATTTATTTTGATAAGAGGCAGATTATTTCGTATTTTGTGGTATTTTATCATTTTTTTTGTTAAATCAATTTTCATTTTCTTATCCAAATTGTCTACATTTTAAAAAATTTAGGATTAAAAGTAGTTAAGAATCAAAATACTATAATTGATACGAATTTATTTGATAATTATTTAATTTATTAGTAATTTTTTAACTACACCTTAATAAACATGCAACAAACATATATTTGAATAATTTCACCTTCTCAAATAGGAGAAAACCACTCAAACTTACCACATTCAAAGTCTTTTTTAAACCATTTTATCATCAATGAGAAGGTAAAACCATTTTATAATTTGAAAATAAAAAATATTATAAATATTAAATTTTAAATTTATTAAAATATCACTATAATTATACTAACTTCAAATTTAATATTTTATAAAAATATTACTTTTTTTTATGTGGAATCACAAATTATAAATAATATATATAAATATATTAGAAATGCTCGGTCAATTTTGCTTGCCATCATCAGATCATTAAAACTTCAATTACAAGTACGAACAAAGTAATTAAGTAAACAATATTCAATAATTGTCCCCTCCCCCACCTTTTTTTTTTTTTTTTTTTTTTTCTGTGGGTCTTCAATAACTGTCCTTTGCTACTATTAAATTTTCAGGGTTGGGTTAATCTACCGACATCAGAAGAGTAAAGTCAGTAATGATATAATTACATATACTTCTCATTCCTCTATTCAATTGATTTTGAATGACAAAGTTCAGTGGAAATGAAAGTATAGAATAGATTCTCCTTTTGCTTCTGTTTTCATGTCCAAAGTTAAATAGTAACCAGCCCCACCACAATGTCAGAGGTTCACAATTTTTTATAAAAGAGACACACATCCAGCTAACATACATAGAAATTAAAAATATTCTGTAGATTCCGGCACATTACTTTGCAGTCCTAGAGAAAGAAAAGTACTTTAGACTCCGTTTTGAAAAAAATCGCATCTGATAAATTGGGTGGGTCGAAATTTATTAAATATAATTTATTTTATTACTTTTAAATATGTCAATTAATCTAAATATCAATAGGGACGATTATACCTTCTTAAAGCAGAGTAAAACAGTAATAAATTTCAATAATTGTCCTTTGCTAATAATAACTTTTCAAGGTCGGATTAATCCACCTACAGCAGAGCACTAAAGACAGCGATGATATAATTCAATTGATTTTGACAAAGTTTATTGGAAATGAAAGCAAAGAATAGGGATTGTATCTTATTTTGCTTCCCCGTTCAGAGTTAAATTGGCATCAGGCCTAGGGGTGTAAATGATACATTAGTACTCGCAAGCTACTCGGATTCGATTCGAAAAAAACTCGAATTCGGTTCGATTATTGTCGAGTCGAGCTCGAGCTCGAGTAGCTCGACTTATCGATCGAGCCGAATTCGAGTATTCTTATATCTGACTCGAGTAGCTCGCGAGCCTAATCGAACTTTTATATTTAAATATATTTTTATTTTTTTTAATTAATAAAATATTTCGAATCTGAGTTCGAGTTCGAGTTCGAGTTCGAGCATGAATAATCGAACTTTTGTCGAGTATACGAATCGAGCTTATTTTTACATATTAATCGAGCTTAATCGATCTTAATCGAGCGAGCTCGAGTAGTTCGAATTCGATCACAAATCGAGCTCGAGCTTGAAAAATGAAACTCGATCGAGCTCGAGCCGAGTATCGAGCCCCGAGTTGTGAGTCGAGCTCGAACTCGAGCTTCTCACTACTCGACTCGGCTCGGCTCGTTTACAGCCCTAATCAGGCCCACCACAGACAATGGTTCACAACTTTCGATGAAAGAGAAATACACCCGGCTATTTCATAGAAATTAAAGTGATGTTTAATTAATAAGATAATAGATAAAATGAAATTATAATTATCTTATATTATATTTAATTATATTTTAAAAAATATATAAATTATAACAAGAATTAATTTTTTTTTAGTTTTAGATGATTCAATTTTTTTCAAGTAAAAAGAATTATTTTTAATTTATGAGATTAAATTTATATGTTTTATTATATTTTTAAAAATTATACTAATGATTAAATTATATAAATTTTGAAAAAAATAATTTTAATTAATAAATAAATTATTTTATTTTAAGTTTTCTACACATCAAATATAAAATAAAATAACATTATTTTACTTTAATTTTATTTATAATATTATCTTATAATATCCTATTATAATCTTATACACTAAACATAACTTAAGAATATTAAAAAAATTACCCATACACTTGGGTTTCAAATTTTTTTGTTATGATAAGATATAAATTATATAATTTTTTTTAATAATTAAAAAAGATTTATTCATATTTTTTGGTTTTTTTACTTTTTTTAAATATAATCTTTTAAAAAGATAAAAAAATTGATGCTCAAATTGTGTTACTTAATCATAAATGAATAGATATAGATTTTTATTTAAATAAAAGAGACTACTTTAAAAAAATTATATATATTAAATCAAAATCCAATAAAACATATACAAAAATTTAATCTAACACTAGTAATACAATATTGATCTATTACCAATATTGATCAATTATATAATATAAATTCATTTACCCATGGAATTAAAGTCAACTGATATCGTCACCCATTCAACTTAATTTTTTTAAAAAAAAATTAATAATTTTAATATGGTAGAAGAAATAATATAGTAATTTTAACCAATAATGATATGAGAATATTTTTATAATTATGATTGCAAAGCATTATAATAACTTTAATCAATTAAAATAAAAGAGATATTTCAATAATCATGTTAAAAGAGGTATTATAGAAATGAAATATGTTAATTTCACTTTGAAATTTTTTGTTACATAAAATATTTTTACTTTATTTTTAAAAAATCATAATTTGAAATTAAAAAAAGTATTGTAAATATTAATATTTGAATTATAAATTTACAAAAATATTATTATAATTATATAAATAAATTGAGTTGAACTTCAAATTTAATATTTTTATATAAATTTTATTATTTTTTATGTGGAGTCACAAATTATAAAAGATATATAGGAGTAAGGTAGAAATGGTCAATCAATTTTGCTTGACATCATCAGTTCATTAAAACTCCAATTATAAATATGTACAGACGATTGCACCATTGTAAAACAAAGTCATATGTTAAACAATATTCAATAATTGTCCCCCCCCCCCCCCCCCCCCGGCACCCCCCTCTTTTTTCTGTGGGTCTTCAATAGCTGCCCTTTGCTACTATTGAAATTTCAGGGTTAGGTTAATCCATCGACATTGGAAACTAAAGTCAGTGATGATATAAGTACACAGGCTTCTCTTCCTGTATTGATTTTGTATGACAAAGTTTAGTGGAAATGATAGTGTAGAACAGAGATCCTTTTTCCTTTTGCTTTCCTGTCCAAAGTTAAATAGTCGCCAGGCCCACCACAATGCCAAAGGTTCACAACTTTTGATAAAAGAGAAGTTGCCTCGTCTTTACTTTTCTACGTATTGTCTGCAGTTAACCAAGTCCAATGCCAAATAAAACAAGAAAAGACATGGAATTGAAATATTAATATTAGGTAGCCTGTTAACTACTATTCAACTTTAAAATGCCTTTTTTTTTCCCTTACTCAGTGACCATGTTTAATGGAAAATGCAAGAGCGTTATTGCCAGGCTGCAAATATTTCTTATTAATTTTTTAATCTTTTAAATGATTATATATTTGTTGGTTGCTTAGCATAACATAAATATTCCATTCTAGCTTACAGTTTTAAATTATTTGCTTATTGAGAGAAGAAAAAAAAAGGCAATTTATCTATGATATTCAAGGGCAAAGCATACAAATGTTGGGCAAAAAACTTCAATCCAATCAAGCCAACGAAAGCAAAATCAAGTAATCGATTAATCACACAAGAGATAACAATTTAACGTAGTTCAACTCAACCGACCTATATCCACAGTTGAGAAAAAATATTCACTAGTTGTAAAAAATTATAAATATATAATCAAATCATCAACCTCACTCAACAATAAATACTTATAAAACACTCTCAATATTCTCTAGTCCTATAGAGTATTCTCAACCCAAATAAACACATACTCTTATGCACCCATACACCATACCTATATAGACCTTCTCAGTCTCCTCTAGTCCACGTGCACCTTATATATGTGGATCATCTCATTCTCCTCTAATCCACTAAAACATACACACTCAAAAGGATGTTAATCTCCTCTAATCCTATGAGATATCTATCCCATAAAACCCTATATCTCTCTTATATTTTTTTCTTATACTTAACCTTGCAGATACTTCACCTATTTATAATCATACAAACTTGCCTATTAAAAATCTTTTTCCTCTTAGAATTCTTCATTTGCAAGTCAAACTTGCCTATTACGAATCCATTTTCTTTTAGAATTCTTCTTCTACAAGTCTTTTTGTTCATGAAGTAATATCTAACTAATCCTAAATAAATCTCTTATGGGATTTGAGTCACTATTTCTAACAATCTTCACCTTGACTCAAATTCCATCAAATCATCTTTCTTCATACTAGACATGCTTGGCTTTACCTACAATGAAAGTCTCACAATCATATTCTCTTACTTGTCTTCATGCTTTATGTAAATGATTTTTAAAACACGAACTTGAATTTCTTCCTTAAGTTGAGCTCCTCTAAACTTGCCTTTTCTCATGTCTCGAACCTTTAGCTCGATACCACTTGTTAAGGATCACCATAGCTTTGATACCACTTGTTGGGCAAAAAGCCTTAATCCAATCAAGTCAGCGAAAGCAAAATCAAACAATTGATCAATCATCAAGAGACAACAATTTAACGTTATTCAGGCCAACTAGCCTATGTTTATAAATGAGAAAAAAGAGCCACTAATTGTAAAGAATTATAAACATATAATCAAATCATCAACCTCACTCAATAATCAATACTCATAAGATATTTTCAATCTTCTTTAGTCCTATGGAGTATTCTTAACCCAAATAAACACATACCCTCATGCACCCATGCACCATTCCTATGTGGACCCTCTTAGTCTCCTTTAGCCCACTCACATGCCCCATACCTATATGGACCATCTCATTCTCCTCTAGTTCACTCAAACATACACACCCATAATGACGTTAATCTTCTTTAGTCCTATGGTGTGTCTAACCCATAAAATCCTACAACTCTCTTATATCTTTTTCTCATACCTAACCTTGCAAAGACTTTACATATTTATAACTATACAAACTTATCTATTAAGAATCTTTTTCCTTTTAGAATTATTTTTCTGTAAGTCAAACTTACCTATTAAGAATCTTTTTTCTTTTAGAATTCTTTTTCTACAAGTTTTTTTGTTCATAAAGCAATATCTAGCTAATTTCAAACAAATCTCTTATGGGATTTGCGTCACTATTCCTAACAGTTTTGTGTTATAGAAGGTTTGGGTTTATGTTTAATTTGTGCTACAAATTGAAAAAAAAAATCCAAAGACAATTGAAAAAGATGTAGAAATTTAGACTTAATTATGTAAGTTCATGAGTAAACACTGAAAAAATTAAAGATTTATCTATAAACATTAATCTAAATGATAATTTTTTTATTTGTCAATTAAAGTTTGATATTTGTTGAAAGCATTTTAAAAGTAAGATTTTAAATGTATTTAATTGATGTAAAAAATACATTTTAAATATTATTTGTGAAAAATGAAATTAGGTTTAGATAAAAATTAAAATACCATTCGTTGTATATATTATTTAAAAAAAAAACTTAATTTCATATTTTATTATATAGTTATTAATTGAGTTTATATTTAATACATTTTTATATACTATTAGTAAATCAGATAATATTACTTCAAATTAAATATAAATTTTTATTAGTCTTTAAAATAAATACAAAAAACTTAATTGTTTAAAAAAAATTTTAATAATAAATTGATATCGTTTAATTTGCTTCTAATATATAAAATTTATATATGTCATTACGTTTAAGTCGGGAAAACCTACCCATTAGACATATAAACTATGGAGTTGCCATCAATCTTTTTTACTTGATGTAATTGGCCACTTATGTGAATCTATTTCTTATAAGGTTATCTTAAGTATAAATTAAGAGTCTCTAAAAAGAATAAGTTCTAGTTTACATCATCAAAACTAAAGTTCAAGAGTTGGTTATGTGTAGGAAGGTATTAACACCTCATTACACCTAAAATTGGTATCAAGTTAATTATGTGTTATATTGCCTAAGCCTTAATCAAAGATTATTTTTATCATGCACATAAATCAATTCCAATCTTTTTTTTTTATTTACACCACATGGTCATACAAAAATTCTATCAAATATATTATGCAATCATGCAAATATCGTAAATATCATGTCAATATAAAAACAAAAAAATGCCAAAATTATCATGCAATTAAATATAAAAAAATCATGCAAATATATTAATTACCATGCAAGTAATAAATAATCATGCAATTAAATATACAATCATGCAAAATGCAAATAATCAAACTCAAGCAAATAATAAATAACCATACAACTAATAATTATTCCTGTAGATAATAATCTATAATAATAGACAATGGAAAGTAGTTTAAAAATCCGAGGTTCAAAGATTTGTGCTCTAATCTTCACAGTGACTTGAGGTTTACGTCGGTTGTGCACCCTCAATCTAATGGTTAGGCTGCCAACATGATAATACTGGAAGTTCTAAAAAAGAGACTAGATGAAGTTAATGGCAAACGGGTTAACAAGCTCCCTAAAGTCTTTTGGGCTCCAAGGACAACCACAAAAGTCCTCACAAGAGAAACCCCATTTAATTCAGCATTTGGAATAGATGTCATGGTGTCTATTGAGACCAGTCTTTCAAGCTTAATACTCAAGCTCAAATCAGAAGAAAGGAATAAGGATGCTTTCAAAGTCTATCTGAACTTGGTAGAATAACATAAAGATGTAGTTTTGACCAATATAGCAACTTACCAACAAAAAGTATTTAACTACTACAATAAAAATGTTCGACGTAAGCATATAAAGAAAGGTGACTTGATACTTAGAAAGGTTAAAGCATCAGGAGTAGGTGACCAAGGTGACAAGTTAGCCTCGAATTGGGAATGGTTCGATTAAACACCCATTAGTCTGATGTTTAGAATACTCGATGAGGGGACATATATTAGAGGCATTTTTAGGTTCAAAGGGCAAATTGGTCATTTTTCTCATCAAAGACTGTTAGTAGATAACCAAAGGCATTTTATACTTTTAGGTCGACCTGACATGTCAGGCTAACTTAACATGTACAGTGTCACATCAACTCGACTATGTTATTATTATGCCCTACAGACCTTTCACCTTCTACTTATAAATAGAGTCATCTAAGTACTATCAATCTAACCCAATTGTTTTTTCTTACATCCTTATTTTGAAGGCAAGTTTAACAAAAAAAAAAAAAGATCTCATTAAGATGACATTTGATCTTATATTGAAGGTTAGGAAATAATGACTTATGTTAAAGGGTTAGTTTGAAGTAAGCTAAATTCTAAAAATTTTGAATTAATGAAAAAAATAAAAAAAATATAAAAAAATTAAAATACATGTTTTGAGGAAAAGAAAATGTCCTTATAAAAAACAAAAAAAAATGATTATTGGTTTGATTACTATTAAATGCATATTTTGGGACTGTCTATCATTTCTTTCAAAATCTCAAACCTTAGCCTACATTATATTTTTTAAAAAGTTCATTTTGATCAAAAGTGGATACTTAAATTGAAGAATTTTTCTTGAGAAAAATCATCAATTTGATTTTAGATGAATTTGAAGTACTCAAATGCATGGTGGAAGAATCATAAAAAAAAAAAGAGATAAAATAAAAAAAAAAAGCCTATAGGCTAAAAACCTTAAAGGGTGGTTTAAAGCAAGATTGAAGATTTGTGAGCAACTCATGACTTTTCCTATATCAAGGATAAAGCAATAAGCACTAAGAAAATGACATTTTGAACAAATCAAGAGACATTAGAGACCTTTGAAAAGCCTAATGAGATCAACCTCATTATGAAAATGTTTTTTAAAATTTAAGCCTTGTTCTTCTTTCATACAGAAAATTTTAAGCGTGTTATAGTTGGTTTTGACATTTATTAAGATACCACATACCAAGAACTTAAAAGAATGCTAAAATATATTGTACTTTAAAAGATGATCTTCATTTGTGAGCCTAAAAGAAGAGACATTCATATTATCTTTCTTATTTAGTGGCCAAATCACTTTTGATAACTTAGATTATGATGTGTCAAACTATTGCATACTTTTGAAAAGACCAAGTTGTGATCCATCACATTCACTCTTGGTAGTAATCACCAATTTTTAAAAAATTCAATCATATGTGAAAAATGAGTTCATTTTTTTAAAGAGGTAGTTCTGTAGGGCAATTTCCATTACTATTTTGAAAATTTTGGGAAATGTTTAAGAAATATTTTTTAATCCTAATTCTCATTCAGGTAAAATAGGTGAATGCTATGATAAAAGTGATCTTTTTTAGGCAAAGAGAATGCCAAATGTTAGGGATAACTAATAAAGAAGGCTTGTAGATAAGAATAATTTTCAAGAATGAAGATGTTTGAGTAAAGAAAACATGAGAATGTTTGCTTTAGTTTGAGATAGAACTTGTCAACTGGTTCAGAGGCTATGTCATGAAAATTTGAAAAAAAAGATATGGTTTCGAGAATCATATTACCACAATTAATGACATATGGTATTGGTTTCATGCATCACATTCATTGCATGCATTTCATGCATTCTATTCATTATATGCATTCCATTTATTGCACTTATTGCATACTTTTTGTAGATAGGAAAGATATAAGCTTAGGCTTAAAACTTTGATTTAAAAAAAAAAAAAAATTTCAAGATAAGATTTTTTTGGATAAGTAAACTTTGGTAAAAAGATCAATTGAGATTTTACCTCAGGATATTTTTGTTAAAACTTTCAAGTATCAGTTTTGAAAACCTTAAATATTATTTTCTAAAACCTCTAGTTGAATTTTCTTAAAACCTCTGGGTAATCTTATTCAAAACCTTTGGGTGTTATCTTTAATACTATCACCTTCGGATACTCCTTCAAAATTTTCAAACTCTTTTAAAAGTCTTTTGGCATTATCAAAGACCTTTGAGCATAACCTATAAAACTTTTAGGCATGATTTTAAAAACCTTTTTTAAAGTTTGATTTGTAAGATCTTCGGGTATAATCTAAAAAACCTCTAGATATTATCTATAATACTTTTCAGCATGATTTTCAAAATTTTTTTCAAAGTTTGATTTGTAAGACCTTTTAGCATAATCATCAAGACTTACGGACACAAGATAAAAGTGATAAGTAAGACCTTTGGTCATAATCTCTAATCTTATGGGTATGATTTATAAGAATTTCGGGCATAATCTTTTAAAACTTTTAGGTACCTTTTCTAAATTTTTAAAATTATGGAGCCTTTGATCTAAATGAGTATTTTTCAACATTAAGAATGATTTTGTAAAACCTTCGAGCATAATCTCCTAGTTTTTCTAACACGATCTATAAACCTCCAAGCATGATTATCAAAACTTTAGAGTGTCCTCTTAAAATTTTAAAGTTGTGTGCTTTTATATTGAAAGAACCTTAATTTTTAAAGTTATATGCCTTTATTTTGAAGGAGCTTAAAATTTTGAAGTTGTATGCCTTTATGTTGAAAGAGTTTTAATTTTTAAAATTTTATGCCTTCGTATTGAAAGAGCCTTAACTTTATTATTCATAAGTTTATATTGGTTCATTGGTACTTCAGTCAAGACAATAGCTTATTTGCCTTGTTACATGCTTTGCACAAAGCCTCTAAAGGTTTAGCTTTAGGCATAGTCACACCTTTGCCTTTAGTTACATCAATTTTCTTTTCACCAACTATCTTTTACCTAAAGCATTGAATTAGTAACCCCAAAACCAAGCCAACAGCATGGTGAGCTAAATCCATTCTTAGGTAAGACTTTCTTCCCATCCTAAATGGTATTAGCTTGAGCTTCACTTGTTTTTTCATAGATTCAATTGAGGCCTTTTACACATGTACGTCTTTTAACTTGGCCATCAAGTCTTAGCCCTTTTTTTTTACTCTAATTCCTTTTTATGTATAGAAAAAGGCTAGCTTGGAGGTTGGCTATCACACTATTATTCTTATAATTCTCCCAACCATATGTCTTCAAATTTGGTTTAATCTTTAGAACACAAGCCAGGGCCATGTAAGCATGGTACAAGACTTTATTGGCACATCAGGAAGGATGAACTTATCAAAAACTACAAAAGAAAATTATGCTTAGACTTGGAAAAATAGTAGAATTAATAAAACACTATGAAAATCAAACTAAAAGACAACTTACTTAGTGTATGGATCATGACCTTCATAAACTTTCTAACAATGTCAACACTTTCAAAAGGGTTTTCAATGATGTTATACTCTAGATCAGTGGAGAATCACTTCAAGCTAGGCTTTAAGATTTGGACCTTGGGGTCTACCAGAAAGAGGGAGGCCTCAAACCTCTGTATCTTTGAGGGAAGGGCTTGGACTTCCCAACCTATCATTGCCTTTTACTTACCTTTGGAAGTGGTAGGAATTTAAGTCAAGGAGCTTAGTTTATGAATAACGGGGGATCTATTAGTTTAATTCCTCTCAGGAAAAAGGCCCGAGCTAAATAGACTACTTTTTCTAGCCCTTCTTTGGCTTTGGTTTATAAAGGTACTTGCAAAAGTTGAAGGCTTTGAATGATTAGATGTTGTCAACCATCTCTATAAGATGAAGTAAGTGTTAGAAAAAATTGACAAAACCAAATATCCTTCAAGATTACCTTACACCTACCATAGTATTTGGACTCGTTAACTACTTCAAGGGAGGTCAACTCATTTGTGTCTATAACTAACTCTCCCTTTTTAATGAACTCTAAAATTTTATCTCGATCTTCAAAGTCACCAGTGAAAAGAGGAACAAGCTTGTCATAAAAAATTTTGATTTCATTCAAAATCTCCCATATCTCAGGCTCATTATTCTTATTCTTATTCTTATTCTTATTCTTTTTCTTATTTTTTTTCTCCTAATGTAGAAGAAGAACAGCTTTCAATTCTTTATTAAGCTTGGGCAACTGTAAATAGCTTCTTAGACGGATGACTTGTCACACAAAACCACTTCTTATTGTGTAGATGCCTCTTGACTAAAAAAAACTCCCTGAATAGAGAGAGTAGGAAAAATACCTAAGTTTTTACCAAAAAAAGAATAATGAAAGCTACTATGTACCATAAAGAATTTGGAGTGAGTTGGGTGATAGTTAAATTATAAGAAAGAAAAAGTTTAACAAAAAAATAAAAAGAACCTCAGACTGACCACTATTAAATCCTAGTACACCCTGAGTTGGTGAATTTTTAGTAGATTAGTGACCTAGTTCTTAGTGGTCAACATTAATATATTGTACCCTTCCTTTAAAAGGCCAAAATTGACCCTCAAAGAGCAGATATAGTGAATAGAGCACATATTAAGGCAGTCCTCAAAGTTAGCCTTACCTTTTATACTCTTTATTTTGACAACAATGATTCAAGCTTCTAATGGTTTCTACCAAAATAGCTAGTACTACATTGATTTTATGCTCAATATAATCTATAAAGTCCATAACAACCTCTTCAACATACCCAAAACTTTTGGGAACACCACCAGCTCGTATATAGCTAAGGCCATACAAACATGACTTGCTTATCATCTAAATGTTCTTTAATAAAGTTTCGTAAAAAAACTCCATGGAATCCCCTTACTTCTGCCCTTTGGTCTAACATATGTATTGACCTAAGGTAAATTGAATTTGAGCATTTTGGCTAGCTTCTTATGATAACTTGTCTTATTTGTCTAGTAGATTTTATTTGGTTTGATGGATCCTGTCAAAGTAACACCACATATTATTCTAGAGTTGGCACTATGTCCACTTTATTAAAAATAAAACACTGATATGATGGATCCTAAAATTGTATCATGGCTCTGATCAAATTATTGTCTACCACCATTAAGAGAAGTAAAGCCATATCCCCATACTTACTCTCGAAAGCTTTGCCTTGTTTTGTTCATATGCTTCCAAATACTACCTAAATTTGTTAGGTTATTCTATTAGAGATTAAGATGTACCATCTCGAGAAGTTTTAACATATAATCCCCAAGTAAACAATCTCCCTCTTTATATTAGACTTCTTTTAACTTGACTTTCAACTAATTAGAAGATTTATAATGAGTTGGTGAAAACTTGGATAGTATTTGGCTCTCCATGAATGAAAGTGAGATTTAATCTATCAACTAACTACTATATGGCAAATGCTTCCTATATGACAATTTGATAATGCAAATGTAAAAAGTCAAATAATTAAATAAATAGATAATAAAATGATCAACTAATCAGTAGATAACACAGCTATTCCTTCTTGTGTCCTAATTTAAGCTATATTTAACAATGAATGACAATGGCTCTATCTTAAGGCTGGCTTATTAAATGTGGACTATATGCAAGGCAAAATGACTTTGACCACCAAAGGTTCCAAAAGTATTCATCACATCATTATCCTTGACAAACTATTATTTCATTTTGAGTGTATGTATTCCAATCCCCACCCATCATAGGCTACCAATGAAAAGGATTCAATTTGAGTGAAAGTATTTCACAAACCATTGCAAAAATTATCATCTCAAGAGAACGTAGGTAATTTACTCCTTTTTAAGAGGGACGAAGCTTGGGTGTAAAGCTCATGTGATGCACATGCATGTGATAATGTACGTGAAGGAATACATATCTTTATTCATAATTTTCCTAAGCCAAGTGAAATAATAAAATAATAAAGTTGGTAAATGTAGACAAAAAAGAATAATAATAATTATAATCAATAATTTAAGACCAATCAAACCAAAAGTTAGGATAATTTAAAATTAATTAATGGCCTAACTCTTTATATCCCTAATAGAGTTGTCAAATTATCATAACATATAAATCCGTGAACTTATCACTAGCACAATTTAAAGAGTCACACTAATTTGTTTTATATAGATATGCTTGGTCACCTAATGAATCTATCCTTTTAAAAGATATTCTAAATCAACTAAGGGTCTCTAAAAGAATAGGTTCTGGTTGTGTTTTAGAACTAAGTTTAAGAGTTGAATATGAAGAAGGTTATAGCACCCCTACATGTCTATCCAAAAGATGGTACCACTTAATTTTAAATTATCTTAAAGATTTTGATTCTAATAATCTTCGATTAAATTTTAATGTTTAAATATTGAAAATAATTTTAAGATTTCTCCATCAATCTTGTAGAATTCTTAAAAATATTTTCTCACCTCAAGAGTTTTTAAAAATCTCATTTATTTTTTTAAAGACTCCATCATTGGATTGATTTTTTATTAATTTATCATCATTTTTATTTTAAATCATTTTTATTGAAATAAAGTTTCCACCATTTTGGAAACATTTAGAAACATTTTCTGACCTTAAAAATTTTTAAGATAATCAACCATTCTTAATTTCTTAGAATTTCATTATCGAATTTACTTTATTCTTATTTCAAAATTTTATTTTTATTATTTATAAAATTTATCATTCCTATTTTTATTGTTTACTATGGTTAAAAATATTATTATTAAAATTTCATCTAATTCTACCACCATTTTGGTAAAATTTAGAAATAAATTTCTCATCTAAAAATTTTTAGACAATCAACCATTATTGGTCTTTTAGATTTTCATTGGGTTCACTCTTTTATTTTTAAAATTTATATTTCTATTTTTGTTATGCTTGAAAAAATGTTAATTATTGTTATTAAAATTTTTCTAACTTTGCCACCATTTTGGAAAAATAAAAATTTCTAAAGAATCAACTATTCTTGATTTTTAGAATTTTATCATTTTTGGCTAATTTTCATTTATTTTTACATTCTTATTATTTTTGTTCTTAATTTTTGTAAATTATTTTTATGTTTGAAATTTTTATCTAAAAATTTCACCTTTTTATAAATATTTTTAAAAAAACTTCTCAACTAAAAATTTTTTTTAAAAAAAATCACCCATTCATGATTTTTTGATTTCATCATTGGATTTATGAAAGGTTTTAATTCCAAAATTTGTTTCTATTATTTCCAAAAATTCTCAATTTGGTTATTTTATTCTTATTATTTTTGCTATTGAAATTTTTACTTAAAAATTTTACCATTTTGGAAAATTTAAGGAAAAACTTCATTTAAGAATCTCTAAAATTTTAACCATTCTTAATTTTTAGACTTTCATTGTTGGAATAATTTCCATTTACTTACTACAGCTTTGAATTTTCTAGTAAATATTTATGATTATACAAAGAGAATTAAATTTACATTTTAAATTAATTGACTTATTTCATAATATTAACACGAGTTGAAAGTAGTTAAACACATATCTAATTTAAGCATATACAAACATACAAATAATAGAATGAAGATATAATAAAAATGTACCTTGGTCCTTGAATTTCAACCCACGGTAAAAGATAGGCTATCAAAATATGGAATGGGCTTGTAAGTCGGGTTGGACTAATAGCTGGGTTGGGTTGTGAACTTCAAAACTGGTGAGATGACCCAACTAACTTTATTCTAAAAATGGCATAGTTTTGATCTTGTATAAAACTCCCAATTATTTTCCTTTCTTTCACTTTTCCTTCTTTTTTTTCTCTTTAAAAAAAAATTCTCTAACTTCTTTCTCTACAGATAGGCTGGCCAAACTTCAAGTCAAATACAAAAACTAATGATTCCCTTTTATGCCAACTGCCTTGCTCTATCGTCAGCCACTATGCTTTATTGTCGGCCAAAGTTTGTTCAAGCCCAAAATTTTGCCCCGATGCTTGTCTTGGTCTCTTTGTCTTGGATCTACACTTGGATTTTCAAAAATCTCCCTCTAATGACCTAGATCTAAAGATAGAGTCACAATCTTCCACCTGTTAGGAAAATGAGGTTTTGGACCAAGTAAAGGCCATCGGCCTTGATCTTTCTTTTTACACAGAGCCCTACTACTTAATAAAAAAGAGGTGAGTTTGTTTTAAGGTGGTGTCGTAAACCAAGAAGAGAAAGAAGAAAAGCCAAGAAAAGTAGAGACAAAAAAAAAGAGAGAGTTGGTTGAACGAAAGTCGATTCATGGTCCGATTGAGTTAAAACTTTATCAACAAGTTTTATGATTTAGAGTTTTACATTTTGAATGGTGAAAGATTGGGTTTGAAGCTCTCTAGGAACAAATCCAGGGTGTATTTGTTGAGTTACCTATTTGGTGAGATTTCTCCAATTGCCTCTCTAGTTGTTGATTAGCTCTAGTTTTAGCTAGAGAAGAACTTTGTATATCCATTATTTGATAGTGGAGATTTTTTTGGTGATCTGTAATTTTTTTCTCTACACTGGAGGGTTTTTCACATAAATCTTAGTGTGCTTTATTTTTTTTTATATTTTTTATTATTGATTGTTATCTATTGTTGTAGGTTTATTATGATATATTACTTATGTATTGTTGTGATTATTGCTTTAGGTGCAACAAGTGGTATCAAAATGAGGGTTATTTTAAGAAATTGATATAGAAGCAACCCAAAACAAAAGTAAATTTTGTTTGAGATCATGGATGGTGATATAAGTTTCATGATAAAATTGATAGCATCGAATTATTCAATTTGAAAGCCTATGATGGAGAATTATTTATACTGCAAAGATTTGTATGAGTTAGTATTGGGTGATTCGACTAAACTAGTAGATATGAAAGATGAAAGCTGAAAGAAGCTAGGCAGAAAGACGCTAGCTACAATTAGAAAATAGGTTGATATCAATGTGTTCCATCATGTAGCACAGCAGTCAGATGCTCACATTGTTTGGGAAAAATTAGCAGCATTGTATGAGAGAAAAATAGGTATGAATAAAGTTATTCTTGTTAAAAAGCTTGTAACTTTATAGTATAGGGATGGACGATCTGTTACAGAGCACTTGAGTGATTTTTAAGATATATTTAATCAGATGACTACTATAGAGCTTAAGATGGATGATGAAATAAAGGCATTATTTCTTTTGGGTTCATTGCCAGACAGCTGAAATACTCTAGTTACGATTATTCTTAATTTAGTTCTTGATTACAAGATGATATTGAAGATGGTAAAAGATAATATGCTTAATGAAGAAGTAAGGAAAAAAGATGTAGACCTTGGGAATCATGCTCTAGTCATAGAGAACAGAGGTAGAAACATCGACAAAGGTCAAAACTCAAAAGGTTGTAGTAAGTCTAAACATAGATCTAAGTCTAGAGGTAAAGTGAAGTGTTTCCATTGTGGTAAGGCAGATCATATAAAATGACATTGTAAAATCTTGAAATAAGAGCGAAAAGATAAAAAAAAACAAGAGTCCAGATGATGGCATTGTTACAGTAGTGAATTCAGATAGTGATTTAATTATTTTGATTTGTACACAGGATGATTGTAATCATGTTGATGATCCTCGCATTGAGTGAATAGTTAACACAGGAACGGCATATCATTGTGTTCTTAAGAGAAAGTTGTTTACAACTTACAAAGTATGAGACTTTGATTGTATAAAAAAAAATAAGAGTGTGTCATAAATTATTGGAATTTGTGATATTATTGTACAAGCTAGAATATGCTGTATGTTAAATTTGAGGGATGTCAGACACATTTCATATATGATAATGAACTTACTTGCTTTTAATGTCCTTGATAAGGAAGGATATGAAAGTCGACAAAAGAATGGACAGTGAAAGCTTCTCAAAGGATCTATGGTAGTTGCAAAGAGAAAACTATGTTGCATAATGTATAAGATATGGATGCAATTGAATGGTAACCAGGTAAATGCCATTGAAGATGATGCTTCAACAAACTTATGAAGCAAGAGGCTAGCACACATGAGCGAAAATGGGTTACAGGTTTTGGCAAGGCAGTCTTTTATTCCCTTGACCAAAGGTATGTCTCTTGATTCATGTGATTATTGTTTGTTTAGTAAGCATCATAGAGTTTCTTTTTGTAAGAGTTTTCAGAGAAAAGAAAATATATTAGAATTAATTTATTCTAATGTATATGGTCTCATTGAGGTTGTGTCATTAGGTGGTAGTAGATATTTTATTACTTTTATTGATGATGCTTCACGTAAGGCTTAGGTGTATATGTTGAAATACAAAAATCAGGTACTGTAGTATTTTCAAAAATTTCATGCCATGGTTGAAAGGATGATAGGGTTACCCTTGAAGTGTATTTGGACTGATAATGGTAGGGAATACACATCTAAAGGCTTTAAAGAGTATTGTTCAAAGCATGGGATCAAACATGAGATGACAGAACCTGAAACACCATAGTATAATGGTATAGCTGAAAGAATGAATCGCACCATTGTGAAAAAAGTCAAATGTATATTGAGGATGGCAAAATTACCAAAGCTATTCTGGGGTGAAGCAGTCAACACAGCTTGTTATTTGCTTAACAGGTTACCATCGGTTCCTTTGGACTTTGACATTCTAGAAAGTGTGTGGACAGGAAAAGATACTTCATACTCTCACTTAAAAGTTTTTGGGTGTAAAGCATTCATGCATGTACCAAAAAAGTAAAGGTTAAAGCTTAACAGTAAAGCCATACAGTGTGTGTTTGTAAGATATGGTGATGAGGAATTTAGCTATAAGGTATCGGATCCAATAAAGAGAAAGACAGTCAAAAGCAAAGATGTGGTCTTTCATGAAAAAGAAACCATAACAGACCTTGAGAAAAATGAGAAGACTACATAAATTACTGTTGAGTGTGATGTTTTAACACTGACAAAGGTTCCACAAGAAAAAGCCATAGATGGTGGAAATGAGTAAGAAATAGAACTTGGAGATATGAATGAGCTAGCCACAGTTAGTGATGAGCTAGATGCAATTAGTTTTGAATAGAAAGAGCTACTTTCGGTATCAAGTGATGTAGAGTCTTAGCCTAGGAGATCTACTAGAGAGCGTAGGCTATCTACCAGGTATCCAAGTTTAGATTTTATTTTAGTTACCAGTGAGAAGGAGCCAGAAAGCTTTCAAGATGTGAAAGCTACTCCGGATGGAGAGCACTGGTTAAAAGCAATGAAAGAAGAGATGGAGCCCTTGTGAAAAAAATGGTATTTATGATCTTGTTAAACTTTCAAAACGAAAGAGGCCATTAAAGAATAAATGGGTGTTCAAGTTGAAAAAGAATAGTGACAAACTAGTGAGGTACAAAGCTCAATTGGTAGTAAAAAGTTTTTCTCAGAAACCAGGCATCGATTTTGATAAGATCTTTGCTCCAATTGTAAAGATGAGTTCCATTTAAGTGGTACTGGGATTAATAGCTAGTTTGAATCTTGAGCTTGAGCAATTTGATGTTAAAACTGCATTCTTGCATGGTGACTTGTAGGAGGACATTTATATGAATTAGCCTGAGGGTTTTGAAGTGAAAGGGAAAGAGCACTTAGTTTGCAAATTGAAAAAAATCTTGTATAGCTTGAAACAAGCTCCGTAACAGTGGTACAAGAAGTTTGATTCTTTTATGGTGAGTCATAGCTATAAAAAAATAGCAGTAGATTTCTGTGTATATGTTAACAAATTTTCTAATGGTAACTTCATTATTATCTTATTATATGTTGATGATATATTGATTGTGGGATAAGATACTAGCATGGTTTACAAGTTGAAAGAACAATTATCTAAGTCCTTTGATATGAAAAATTTAGGTCTAGCAAAACAGATTCTCGATATGGACATTATCCGGGATAGGAGAGCTAAAAAGCTGTGGTTGTCACAAGAAAAATATGTTAAACGAGTGCTTTGTAGATTCAACATGCAACATGCTAAATCAGTTAACAGTCCACTTGCCAACCATTTTTATCTAAGTAAGAAATCTTGTCTAGTGTCTAAAGAAGAGCAACTAGCTATGTCTAGTATTCCTTATTCTTCTGTAGTCAGTTCTTTAATGTATCTTATGGTTTGTCCACGGCCTGACATTACTCATGCAATTGGTGTAGTGAGCAGATTTCTTTCTAATCTGAGAAAGATTCATTGGGAAGCAATGAAATGAATTTTTAGATATTTGAGGGGCACCTCAAAGATGTGCTTAACTTACGGAGTTTCATAACTAGTTCTAGAAGGGTTTACTAATGCTGACATGACAGGCAATCTTGATGGTAAAAAATCTACTTCAGGTTATTTATTCACATTTGTAGGAAGAGTTGTATCTTGCAGTCTAAATTGTAGAAGTGTGTTACTTTGTCAACTATAGAGACTGAGTATATTGCAGCAATCGAAGCAGGTAAAGAAATGCTTTGGATGAAACGTTTTTTTCTTGAATTGGGGTTGAATCAAAAAGAGTATGTGGTATTTTGTGATAGTCAGAATGCTTTAGATTTGAGTAAGAATGCCATGTACCATGCTAAAACAAAGCACATTGATATTAGATATCATTGGTTACGTTCAATGATTAAAGAATAATAGATGCTATTGAAGAAAGTTCATACTGATAAGAATGTAACAGATATGTTGACTAAGACACTTCTTAGGAAAAGCTTGACCTTTGCAATAACTTGGTCAGAATGAGTTCTTTTGCCAAGGTAAGTTCCAAATGAAATTGCTATGGTAATGAATCTCTTCTAATGGGGCTGAAGGGGAGATTGTTAGGAAAATGAGGTCTAGCCCCATGTAATTGGTTTTGGACCAAGTAAAGGCCATGGGCCTCGATCTTTCTTTTTACACAGAGCCCTAGCTACTTAATAAAAAAAAGGTAGGGTTGTTTTAAAGTGATGTTGCAAACCAATAAGAGAAAGAAGAAAAGCCAAGAAAAGCAGAAAGAAAAAAGAAAAAAGAAAGTTGGTTGAACGAAAGTCAATTTGTAGTCCGATTAAGCTGAAACTTTGTCAGCAAGTTTATGATTTAGAGTTCTACATTATGAATGATGAAAGATCGGCTTTGAAGCTCTCTAGGAAAAAATCTAAGGTATATTTGTTGAGTCACCTATTTGGTGAGATTTCTCCAATTGTTTCTCTAGTTGTTGATTAGCTCTAGTTTTAACTAGAGAAGAATTTTGTATATCCATTATTTGATAGTGGAGATTTTTTGGTGGTTCGTGATTTTTTCCTCTACACTGGAAGATTTTTCACGTAAATTTTAGTTGCTTTATTTTTCCTGTATTTTTTATTATTGATTGTTATCTATTGCTGTGGGTTTATTATGATATATTGCTTCTGTATTATTGTGATTATTGCTTCAGGCACAACACCACCAACATTCTCCTCTCGATGCTATTCCTACTTGTGGGTTTCGATTCCCTTGAATCATACCAACCATTGTCAACCACCACAGTTGCTGCCATTATTGCCACCTTCTCTTTTTTTTGGCAAAGAATCCTTAGAAAAGAAATTTAAAACCCTCAAACTATTGTCAGAAAATTTTTTTGAAATTTGAGTTTTTTTCTTATTGATTCTTTGTTTTCCTTGTTTATTGAGTGTGGTTCCTTAATACTATTGGGTTTATTGTAGAGTTTGTTGCAATTCTTCCGATCCTTGTGTTTCTATGTATGACTTTTTTTCTATGGCACTATTTGAATGAATGTGCTATGTTGATTGCCAGAGAAATTGGGTTGTGGATTCAGGCTGTTGGTTGTTTAGTGAAGGTGACAGGTATGGAGGTTCTAGTGGTAAAGGTTGTCAATCGGGCATTAACTTTGGCTATGGAAAGTTTAGGTGGCTAGGTGAATGTGGGTTTGATAGCTAAAATTGGGTAGTTCACAGTGGTGTAAGGCTTTCAATTTTGTGATTTCAGTGAATGATATTCTAAGTTGGGTTGTCAATACTGGCAATTCTGTTAGGATTGTTGGTAACCTTTCTGGTTGTCGAGACCTCCCCCTATTGCCAATCGTTGCTCATTTACATTCTCCATTTCCTAAAAAACGATCTTAAAAAAAAAAAAACACTCACACGGCCACAAAATCACACACTTCTTTGCACTTTTGATTTTTTGTTCCTTTTTTCTCTTACCTTGTTCTCCCCTTTTTTAGGTGTCAAATGCAGGTCTGCCTATAGGATCAAACTAGGAGAGTTTCAAATCACTTCCAATTCAATTTTAAAAAATTAAGGATTATCACTTAATCCTAGACTTTCTAATTTCAATCTTTAAGCCTTTCATTTTTTTTTTTTTTGGAAACAATTAGACAAAAGTATAAAAAAATGAGATAAGCATAATATATTTAAAGATAATCAATAATAAAAGGTAAAATAAAATAAAATAAAAATAAAAAACCAACAACGATAAATAAAATTTTAAAATATATACAAATAAATATAATAAAAATAAAAGGATTAAAAAATAATATTAATAATATATATAAACTAAATTTCAATAATTAGGCTCAAATTAAGTTTGAGCCCAACTAGTTTAGGCCCCAGGTTAAATATGGTGTCTACACCATTAAATTAAGGTTTCATTTGCACATATTAAAAAATTTAAATAATCATCGTACTATTGAAACTTAAAATTTTGCCAAGCATACTCGTGGATCAATGGATGTTGTAAAAAAATAAACACAAAGTTCAAAGAAATCCATTATATGCTGGCCAAATCATGCATAAAGAGAGAAAAGGAAGAGAAAAAATAGATAAAAATTTTTAAAAATAAAAATAGATTTTTTTTTCAAATTTAATAAATTTTATAGTTTTTATAATTTAAAATAACATAAGTTAATTTTTGGTTTTGAATAAGTTTTTTGTCAAATTTTTTAGTGAAAATACTTTTAAATTGAATTATTTTAAAATTTTATATTAATCCATTCATACTTGACATATTTCATTACACGATAATAAATGACACATAACTGTTTAATTGATAGAAATACAAATAAAAGGACCAAAACATTATGAGTTTACAAATTTGTAGACCAACAAATAATTTTTGATTATTTGAAAATCAATATGATATTTGGTCAAAAGTTAATAGACAAAATTACTAATTAAAAATGTAATAGTAGAGAAAATATATTAAGGGAGCATTTGGTTTGAGAGAATTTGAGATTTTTTCTTGAAATTTTAGTTGTGGGAATGTGATTCTCACATTTGGTTCACAGGCATCTGATTTCTATGGATAATCTTAGATTTCTAACAGTACCTAAAAGTTCTAAAATAAAAAACCCATCACTCATTGTGGTTGATTAAGATTCTAGGAAGAAAATTACTTTTGTGTCACATTTGGCCTAAATAAAAAATATTTTCTTTCTATTTTACCCCCACGAAAATTAACATATGCAAATCAAATAATTGTGGATTACTTATGTTCTGAAATTTTTTTAACTGAGTACTTTTTTTTTATATTTTTTCACTCGAATGTTGTATTTGTAAGCTTTGAAATACAGTAATTGTGATTATTTACTATGTTTCTTTGATAACTCGTATTTTTTTATCTATTTGATATAATGGCTTTTGATTTAATAAGTATTTATTATAAGTATGGCAATTATTGTGTTTCTTTGAACATAAACACATCATTGCATTTAATTTTTTTTATTTGACTTGATAGCTTTTGATTTAATAAGCATTTATTATGAGTATGACAATTAGTGTGTTTCTTTGAATAAAAACTTAATATTTAATATTTAATTTTTTTCATCTTATTTAGAAATGACTTTTGATTTAATGAGCATTTATTATGGGTATTATAATTACTGCATTTCTAATCAAAGAAACGCAGTATTTGACATTTAATTTTTTTTTTATCTTATCTCCAAATGGCTTTTGATTTAATGAGCATTTATTATATTTTGCATTTCTTTGAAACTAATCGCAATACTTGTTCATTATTATTTTTTTAAATGAGTAATCTAATATTACGTTTCGAGGATTTAAAACACAATAATTGTTGTATTTAGTGCGTTTATTTGAATAGAAGCACAATAATTGATTTTGAAATTTTTTTATATTCCACTTGAATACTGCATTTTTTAATTTTGAAATGCAGTAATTATGAATTATTTCCTATGTTTCTCCATAGTAGTAATTAATTACTTAATTTTTTTTCTAATTGGTTACTTGAATATTTAATATTTAAGATTTGAAATGTATTGATTGTCGTTTGTATTATAAATTATTGTATTTGATACATAATAAAAGATATTATAATAAAAATATATAATTAAATAATCTAAGTTTTCTGTTAACAAAATATGAGAACCTAATAATCCCACGCCATAAAAAATCATTCATCGTCAAAATTTACACTTTTTCAAAAATCACTTTTCCTTTCAAAATTTAAGATTCAATTAAACACCTCTAAGAAAAAAAACAATACTTCAACTGTTGATATTCCTATTAAAATGCTTCATTTGAAAGGTGGAAAATTTAATTGAAATTATAAAAAGAAACGTTTCTTTTCGCTATCAAACGATTAAGTGGAATAATTGATGAAAAAAATTTCTTTAAGATATTGTTTTCGCCTTAGTTTTAGTCTTTTCTTTGTGATTGGCCTTTGGATAAAAGACAAGAGGAAGTTGGTCAAGGAGCGAGGAAAGCAAAAGAGAGTCACTGTTTTTCTTTTCCTGGAACTTGCTGCGGCCTTTCACGGGGATGGATTAGGAAACCGCGTTTCGCATTTTTAGTGTCCTTGTGTGGCTCTTTCCTTGTGCCTTTTTGCCGGGTGTCGTGTCCGATTCGATCCTTTTCTTAATTTAAGAAGAACTTTCCCCATACCTGCACGCGCTGCTCTGTTGCTTGGAATTTAATGGTCTTCTACTCCTCAGCTTCTTAATTTGTTTGCTCTACTCTTTATGCTTACAGTTACAACGCGTGCTTGAGGTCCAAAAGGACTCAATGGATTGGCCGAGCCTTGTATTGGACATCGTCAGTGGCCTGTGCGTTTGGTTTGGCAGGCGTATTGCCTATATCTACAATCTTGAAGAGAATCTTAAACAACTGCGGGATGATTGGGAGTTACTCCAAAGTCGCACAAATTACGTACAGCGAGAGGTGGAAACCATTAGTGAGCGAGAACCAGGAATGATAGCTAGTGTAGAAGTGAATGATTGGCTAGCAAGGGTAGAAAAACTGGTGAATGGATTGAATGAAGTTGTTGGAGAAGGCGATCGAGCACTCCAAAATAGATGTTTCGGAAATCGCTGCTCCTTTAACCTCATATCCAGCTACGATGTTGGAAGGCGAATAGTTAAGAAGTTGGAATCTGTCAAAGCTATGAATGGTAGCTTCCCCGGCCGTACTGTGAGTGTCAAGTGGTTCCTCTTACGTTTAATAAATATCTAATTTTTCATATTTTATATTCCAGCTAAACTCTTTCATTTACTGCCATTTGTCATGTGATAGGCCCCCGACTCCGCCTACCCGTTCACAGTGAGGCGGCCACGTCAGAAGTATCTGGTGCCTAAGCTGCTTGTGGAAAACACAGGTGGCCTCGACTCCACCGTGGAAAGGGTGTGGAGATACATTGAGGATGAAAGAACTCGAGTTATCAGGTTATGCGGTATTGGCGGTGTTGGAAAATCGACTCTCTTGAAGATGGTTAGCAATGAATTCCATAACCAAAACCATGATTTCGATTTTGTCATTTTGGTCAAGGTGTCAAGACAAGAATATTATATAGAGCAAGTTCAAGAGGTCATTCGGAAGAAATTAGATATTTCTGATGGCATATGGAATGAGTGTTCGAGCGAGGAGGAGAAGGGAGCTCAGATATCTAGATACTTGAAACATATAAAGTTTGTTCTGATGTTGGATGATGTATGGGAGAGGTTCGACCTTCTAAGACTGGGCATTGATCATCATAATCGGAGCAAAGTAATATTTACAACCCGTTCGGTGGAGTTGTGCAACGCAATGGGAGCTCAAGAGACAATTGAAGTGGAGTGTTTGCCACAGGAAAAAGCCTTGATATTATTTAGGAGGACTGTAGGTGAAAATACCCTGAATAACGATCCAGAGCTTTCGAGATTGGCAAAAATTATAGCCACAAGGTGTGGAGGGTTGCCACTTGCTCTCCTGACTGTGGGTCGAGCCATGGCTCGTCGGAGGAATCCTGCTGAGTGGCGCCACGCAATTGAGCTGTTACAGAGCAACCCATCGGAGATTGAAGGTATGGGGGCTCATGTTTTTCCTCTTCTCAAGTTTAGCTACGATAGCTTGAACAATGCCACCGCTCATAATTGTTTTAAATATTGTTCCATATTTCCAAAGGATTATAACATCAGAATAGATGAGCTTATTGACCTCTGGATAGGAGAAGGCTTTTTAGATGGATCAAATCCACGCGATCAGGCAGAATTTATAGTTGGGACTTTAAAGCTGGGATATTTGCTGGAAAGTGATGAATCTAAACGATGTGTTCGTATGCATGACATAGTCCATGACATGGCCATGTGGTTAGCCCGAGATCAAGGCAAAAACAAGAACAAGGTTTTGGTAGCAAAAATTGGAACCGTTACATATCAGGAACTCACAAAATGGGAAGGGGCAAATTGGATCTTCTTGTGGGGTAGGAGTAAAGTGAACATAGATTACTCTCCATCTTGCAATCATCTCTCATCTTTGCTCTTTAGAGATACACTGCAGAAATCATTTCCCAGTGGATTCTTTAACTCTATGCCGGCTTTGAAAGTCTTGGATTTATCAGGTAATAAAGAGTTAGTTGAGATACCTGACATTGGAAATGTGAAAACGTTGCGGCATCTTAATCTGTCATTAACAAAGATAGAAGAGTTGCCTGCTGGCCTTGTGAATTTAACTAACCTCAGGTGTTTGCTATTAGATTATACTGCAAATCTTAAAAAGATTCCAAAGGAGGTGATCTCCAGTCTTTTACGTTTGCAAGTCTATTGTAAAATGATTGGAGTCGATGAGGACTTTGACCATGTGGACGTTCCAGCTGATGCTGAAGTTGCATTCTTAACGGCATTGGAGTGCTTGAATCACATAAATAAAATATGTATTACAATATTTGCTGCCCCTTCTGTCCACAAAATTCTGAAGTCCTGCATTTTACGGAGTTGCATTAGAAAGTTAACAATCATGGAGTGTAATGGTTTGATTTCATTATGTTTTACACACGAATTTGGTAATCTTGAGAGGCTTGAGATTCGTCGTTGTTGTTCACTCAAAGAGTTTATGCTATCAGAATTGTGTAAACTCGGCAAGCTTCGTCAGGTGCGCGTAGAAGTTTGCCCTCTCTTATTAAACCTCAATTTCCTCGCTAATGCTAAAAACCTTGAGACTCTAACCATTATTGATTGCGAGTTGCTGGAGGAAGTTACCAGCGAGATAATAGCATTCCCTGGGCTTAAAACTATTTCTTTGACTAGTCTCCGAAATCTGAATAGCATCTGTCCATCACCCAGATGCTTTCCTTCTCTGTCAGAGATTGAAGTATCTCAGTGCTCATTGTTGAAGAAGCTTCCATTTGATTCGGAGACTGCAAAGTTATTACAGAAAATTAGAGGAGAAACAGAGTGGTGGGATGGCTTGATTTGGGATGATGAAGACGTTAAGGATACTTGTCGCTCGAAATTTGTATCCACCTAACCCAGACCCCTGCAGAAAAAGAAAGATCAGGCATCCACTAGCAGGTAATTCTATATCGTTTTGTTATTGAAAGTATCTGCCTTTCGAGAAATGATTATGTCTTTGAATCTTGCCAACGAGTGATAATCATGACTAGTCTCTGTATTACTTTTGTAGATCAACCGTTTGATGATTTAGAAGCTGATTGCAAATATTTTGAAGCATTGGGGCCAGGCCACATGGACCACCTGAAAATGAGGAATTTGGATTGCTAGAGAGAAAAAGAAATGTTTGGTTTACTTGTGCCGGACATATTTTAATGTATTATTATATCCGGAATATTTGTTTTGTGGAAAAGATGTGTCCAGAGTTATTGGTGTATGTGGCTTACAATTTTATGTATGTTTATGAATTTAGAACAGGAATTGCGAAACTTGCGAGTGTCAACTGTTGCTGCTTTGATTAAATGAAGTTGGATGTTTTGCTTGTGCTCTTATTTATTGTTTTTAAAGTATCATTTTGGTAGATATTGACTTTGTGTTTGAGGTTTACAGTTCCAGATAAAGATTCATACCAAAAAACGAAATCCATGATCTTTCCACCATTATTCATTTGATTATTGAATCATCCTGGAAATTAAGATGACCAATTTTCCTTTATCCCCTGCTTCATGTGTCAAATCCCAAACAAATATCTCAGCTTTTAGTGCTGTTGGAACATAACTCGCTACTGGTATAAATAATCAATCATCTATCCTTTCTAGGACGGGGAAGTCAACTTGATCTTGCTTACAGTATTCAGGGGAGTTCATTAGTCTCCTGGCCTTTCAAATCTCAACTGTTCCTTGCGCAGTTGACTTAGCCCACAAGCCTGCCAAGTCTATCAATAGGGTTCAATAAAACTAAGCACTGATTACTGATTCAGTGAATTTCGTAAGTTCCTTGACAATTCTTCTACTGGGAACTTTTTTTTTTCTTTTGCGAGGTAGGACGTGGGTTTTGTTTTTCCATAATAAGATGAATTAAAATCTTTACTGAAAAAAAAAAACAGTTTTGGTAGATGAGCATTATCATTCACGTAATTGATGTGACTTGAAATATCTTATTTAGAAAAAAAAAACTCATTTGGAAAGAAAGATTTCAATCTATTTTAATGTGGGAATCATGGAATGAAGCCTATCCTTGCATTTTTAGCATGGAAGACGAAATTGCACTATAGTCATGGCTTTTTCTTCTTTCCATCCTTATTGTCAAGCTCTTGCTTGGAATAAGAACCAAACACAAGCATCCACCCCCAAGTCCTTTTGTACTTCCAATCCTAGGCCACCTTCATCTCCCCAAGGAACCTCTCCATCAATGCCTCTTCACCCTCTCACAAAAACATGGTCCAATCTTCTCCCTACAGCTCGGCTCCCGTCGTCGTGTCATCACCCTCCACCGTGGAAGAATGCTTCACCAAAAACGATATCATTTTTGCAAACCGCCCTCTCTTTTGGGCAGGCAAGTATGTTGGCTGCAACTGCACCAATGCAGGCTTAGCTCCATATGGTGACCATTGACGCAACCTTCGTCGTATATTCAGACATGAAATACTCTCTCATATTGCTCGAAATTGTCTTCGACAGTTCGGATGGACGAAACCAGGATTTTACTGAAAAAATTGTACAACTTATTTCTAGCCATGATGATAGTTTCGTCTAAGGTAAAGTTGAAACCAATGTTGTCAGAATTCACATTCAATATGCCCATCGGAATGGTTGCAGGAAAAAAAAATATACTATTGGAGAAGAAGTGACAGGAAAACTAGATTGAAAAAGACTACAGAAGCTTATAGAGGATCTTTTTCAGATGAAAGTCTCAGGAAATATAGGAGATTTTTTCCTTTAATTGCAGTGGATTGATTTCCAAGGATTCAAGAAGAAAGCAATGAGACTTTTCAAAGAAACAGATGCATTCTTGCAAGATTTGGTTGATAAGCATCGAATGAATAAAGGTGATTTTGCGAGGGAAAACACTATGATCAGCCATTTGCTTTCTTTGCAAGAATCACAGCCTGAGTATTACACTGATGAAAACTTCAAAAACCCAGATGATGGTAATTAGTCACATTCTGTTTTTTCAAATTTATTATTTTTGTTCGAGTGGCACAATCTAGGCAAGAAAAGAATGATAGCAGTAGAATGCATCAATCTTTCATGATTTTTGTATAATTAAAATAATTCATTATCTTTTACAAGAACTCCAAATTCATTCATTCTTTCAAATATCATTAAAAATACAATGGAATATATCAAATCAATGTCACGTGGATATCAACCATAAGCATGTCTAACTTACAGATTTTTTATCCAAAGAAGATGAAAATAAATATTATATTATAAGTATGAGAATAAAATTAAATATAATTTTAAATTTTTATTAGATATAAAGATAAATATGGATAATATAACATTCTTTCGGTATCCTTATTTTGCATATATATATTTGTATATATATTTTGTAAATAAATTTTTTATCAAATGATATAAAATATTATTTTAGATTAATTGAAATTAATATATTTTTAAAATATATATTAATATATATTTATAAAAAATATGTAAATATACAAGATAAAATTTAAAATTAAAAAGTTAAAAAATTTTTATTTTATTTTTGTAAAAAACTATGCATATGAGAATTATTTATACCCATTAAATATCTATGAGGATAGAAATGAAAATAAATTTAAAATATCTATTAGATATAAATATGAAAATGTATATTATATAAAAATAAAAAAATAAAAAATATTTTACTTGTCTCGTATCCTACCCATTGATATTCCTATTCATGCATCTTGTATTAAACATGATTGCTTTAAAAAAATCACTTTAAAGTTGAATAATAGTTTTTTTTTTTTAAACATAAGAGGTCAGGTCAACACTTAAAAAATTTAAGAAAAGAGAATTTGCAAGTACTGAATATCAAATCCAAATCTTATCGGAAATCATCTTCTAAAAAATATAAATAACTATTTGAAAAACACTTAAAAGTTCAAAGTTGAATATTAGTTAACACGGCTGCTTATTATAATATTTCAATTACATTGGTCTAATTGACATAAGGCAACTATTGGTACTCATGCCAATAATTGGGGATCGTAAATCTATTCGTATGTCGACACGACCCGATTTATATGTGATTTTTTTTTTCTTAATATTGAGTTGGATTAAATTTAAAAAAAAAAAGATTTGGTCAATGTTTGATTTTAGGTAAACCAATTTCAATTCGATCTTATATATATATATATATATATATATATATAATATTTTTTAATTAATTAATTAATTTTATATTTATATGTATTATATTAATAAAATTATTATTTAATATTTTAATTTAATATATTAACTTAATAAAATATTATATTTATATATAATTAAAATATAATTTATATTAAAAAATATTATTTTATGAATACTATATTAAATTAAAATTATTAAATTAATTTTATTTATTACAATTTTATACATATGAGAATCGAATCGGATATAAAAAATAATATTTTATTATCGAGTTAAAGTCGGATATAAATTTTATGAAATTGGGTTGAAATTTAGAAGAGCAAAAATTCACCTTATCTGTTACCATTACTACCTTTAATAAAAATAAAATACGAAACCAAATAAATTTCTTTTTTAGGTGTTAAAATTGTTGGAAGAGCCTAAAACTTGAACCAAATCCCTGTTCACGTGTATGCTAGAATTGAGAAACCCAACTCTAGAATTAGAAAACATAGCTTTAAAGATTAATCTAATTGAGCCTACTTATCCCTAGAGTTGTCAAATAATGAAAAAAAAAAAAAAGCTAAACGTGATTATTGTAATTGTAATTGTAATAATTACATTAACAACATAAATTAAGAAACTAATTGGGTGAGCAAAGACACAAATGTTTTCTTTCATTATGTTTATGTTTCATATCATTAAATGATATTTACGTGATGTCATATTATCAACGAATGAAATTGCATTGTAAAAATCTATTGCAATTTTTTTATTAAAATTTTTTTTCTTTTTTAATTTAAAACAAAAAAATTCAAACTTAATTCTTTCAATAAAGTATATATTTATTATTAAATCAAATGCATATAGGGTTCTAGTGCTTTTCAAATTTAATACAAAACCAAAATCACTTTTGTATCCCATTAGACACCTTATTTTATCTAAAAATTTTTCTAAATTCATTAGGTTTCAAATTTTAATTTTAATTGTACAATTAGGCCTTGATTGAAAAAATGAATTTTTGACTCAAATATTAAGCCCTAAATTTTATTTATATTTTAATTTTTTTGTTTAATTTTTATTTTTTTAGTCAAAAGAGTCAAAGTCAATTGATAAAAAAATTAAAAAAATGGGTAGAAAAGAAAAAAAAAGTGAGATTTTGCATGAAAAATCTTAGATTCAATTCAACTCTTAGATTGTATCTCAGATTTTAACTTTAATAGTTGAATAATTTTGAAAAAACTTAGGGATCAATATATTGAAAAAAGAAAGATTATAGAGAGAATAAAATTTGGAGATAAATCATAGATTCAGTTGAATTAATTTCTTTCAAATCAAAAGAGATTCAATCCCTATATAAAAACCTTGAATCTAATATCAAAATGGGGGCCTCATAGTAAGTCACTTCAAGATCAAAACAAAAATCATTGTAAAGAGAGAAAATTTGGGCAAAGTTTTGAATCAATAAGAAAGAAACAATCAAGTAAAAAATTTTGTAAAAAGATCCAGTTGAAGTTTTTGGAAGGAAAGTTAAGATTTATAGTAAGAAATATCAGTTTTTGAAAGGTGAAAAATTGTTGGAACCCATGATCCATTGAGATAATATTTGTTTTCTCTTTTTTTTGGTGATTTTTGCATAACTTTTATAATATTTAATTGCTTACACTAATTTTTATATTTATTACATGATATTTAATTTTTGCATGAATTTACATGACTAATATTTTATTTGCATGATTTATGTATTCTTATTTGCATGATTATATATTACTATTTGCATGATTATATATTTAATTGCATGTTTATTTGCATGGTTTATATATTACTATTTGCATGATTATATATTTAATTGCATGTTTATTTACATAATTTACATTGTTAATTACATGATTATTAATTTATTCATTTTTGTAATTGTATGATTATTAATATATTTATTTGCATGGTTATTTATTTATTTATTTATTATTATTGCATGATTTTATGTTTATTGCACAATATGATATTGTATGATTAATATTATATTTGAATGATATTCGATTGCATGATTATATTTAATTACATAATATCTTTGTGTGATTATATTTAATTTCATGATTATGTATTTGCATGTTATTTTATATTATTGCATGATAATATATTTGCATGATATTATAAATTTACATGATTATTATTATTGCATGATAATTGATATATTTGCATGACATTCTTGCATGAATACTTTAGCTTGATATTATTACAAGATATTTGGTATGATTTATAATATATTTGCATGGTATGATTTAATATTTATTGCATGATTGTTGATATTTTGATAAAAAATTTTTGTATGACCATGTAGTGTAAATAAAAAAGGAGATTGGAATTGATTTATTTGCATGATAAAACCATCTTTGATAAAGCTTAAGCAAAATAACACATAATTAACTTGGTATCAATTTTGGGTGTAAAGTGGTGCTAATACCTTCACTGTACGTAATCAACTTTCAAACCTTAGTTCTGATTATGTAAACCAAAATCTATTCTTTCTAAGGACTCTTAACTTAGGTTTAGGATAATATTAAAGAGGATAGATTCACATAGGTGGCTAATTGCACTTAGATAAAAAAGATTAGTCGCGACTTCATGATTTTTGTGTCTAATTGGTAGGTTCTCCCAACTTAAATGTTATAACAGTTTGGCGATTCCACTGAGGACATTAAAGAGTCAAGCCATTAGTTAGTTATGTGTTATCTTAAACCTTACTTTGACAGTTTTTATTATGTAATTATTTATATTTTCATATGGACTAACCTATTTGTTTGTAATTTCTTATTTGTTTGTTTTACAAATATTGTTTTTTATTCACACCTATTTATTTAATTATTCAGCATGTCCCTTTTACACACACCACACTTGCATTAATGTATAAGCTTTATACCCAAGCTTTATCTTTATTAGGAGGGAGCCAGTACCTATATACTCTCATGAGGTGATAACCTCCGTGTGAGCTAGTGAAAACTCACATTCAAATTGAACCATTTTCGTTTGAGCTTATAATCGCAGGCAAGAATTAGGGTGCCCTATTAATTTATAATGAATGATGATGTAGGGAACAGTTTGGGAGCCTTTAGATGGTTAATTCTTTAAACCCAACATGTATATGAACCCTAAGAATCCAAACCTAGGCTAAAGCCCTGCCATCCTTTTAATTAGAAAAAACCTAAATATGACATATGATGAGACAGTTGTTGTTCTTGTAAATTTATGTTATTCCTTGTATATATTTTTGCATACTAACCTTTTATATTTTGTTATTCCTTGTATATATTATATTATGTTAACTAACTTTTTTTTCTCTCTACTTTATTGTGTATGCATGCATCATTAGATTTACATAAGGAGTGTTGCCACAAAACAATCTTAACAAAAAGAATCTTAATTACATCAATGGAGAGCTTATCAAAGTTTCCTATGTGTTTGAGAATGAAGTTCGAAAGAGTTTAGCTTAAAAGAGGTGATTGTTTGCCAGTGAATTATGTAACTATTATGCCTACTAAAATCCCTCTCAATCTCAAACGAAATGATTTTAGCAATTTTGTTAGTATTTGGAGCCAATGGAGTGTCACTACCAATGAGACTTTTTAGAAGAAGTTTAAGAACTTTGCATTACTTCTTTCAATCCCTGTTGATGATCAACCTATTAGGGCCATGGTTCAGTTTTAGGACCTTTCGTTTCGCTGCTTTGTGTTCAATAAGGTTAACATGGTATGAATTATTGAAAAATATTCAACTCCCCTTCACTTGGATCTACCCAATCCTGATAAGGTATATTAGAAAAATAAAAACAATTAGTTACCAAAAAAAGCTTGCTCAAATTATGGTCGTAGATATCCAAACTATTAATAATTGGGTAAAAGGAAAAGGTGAAAGTGTTGGGATTCCTTGGTCCATTGTTCATGACTTTATATACAAATATTTTGACACTGAAAGAGGAATAGATTTGATGGCATTAGCTCTATATAGGATGATGGTATTTCCAAAAGTAATTAGATATATTGATGTTGCAGTGGTGGATTTCTTTGCTTAACTTGGTTACCAAATCAACCTTATTCTTGCAATTTTGGCCGAGACTATTAGATCTTTAAATCATTATCTTCGAAATGGAAAGAGCCTTTTTATTGGATGTGCTCAATTGTTAAACATTTGGATGAAAAGTCATATAAAAAATAATGGTGGTAAATTTCATAAGCCATATTTCACTATAAGCACTCCCATCAAGGAATTTGTGAAAATGAATGGCCTACACAAAAATCCAAGAAAACATGGAACTTATTTCTATGCAAGCTCACTAGCCAAGATGTGATAGGGAGAGCTCTTTGGATGCCTTATGGACTAGTGTTGTATGATTGTGAAGATAAGCTTTAGGTTCCTCTTTTAGGCCTTTAGGATTTAGTGAGTTATTCTTCTAGCATGATGCAAAAACAATATGGCTATTAATAGTTTATCCCAGCCATTTTCAAACTTAGTAAAATGGAGTTTTCATATGTTAAAATTGATGCTTTCATAAAGATAGCCAAAGCCTTGCAAGCTCGAAATTTACCTCAAAGAGAAAATAAAAGAAGATGCTCAAATAAAGCTACCTCTAAATACTTTATGTGGCACATTAGGCATGGTAAAGACATTAAAATCCCTAAAGAAACAACTCCAAATGGCCCACTGAAATCACCACATCTTAATCCCCTATTGGTAATGAAAACTATTAAAAAAAAACTCCAAGTTGAAAAAGATAAATTGGAGCTTGAAAACAAAAGACTAAAAATGGAGTTGAAGGAAAATTGGACAAAAAGGTTCAAGCACTCAGACAAGAAAGGCATGAATAAAAGAATTTTTTTAATCTCAACATTACATAGTTATCCAACAATCGTGAGTTAGCCCAACTTTTGAAAGAAAATGGACAATTGCAAGCAAAGATGTAAGAAAAAGATGAAGCACTCATCGAAACACAAAAACACATCCAAATACTCAAAGAGGTAGTGGTCAAAATTGGAACATAAATGGGTGTTGTGAATGGAGAATGTGAGCAAGCAAATGAGACATATATGAGAAAGCATAACCAGTTGAAGTTCTTGCTTGATCAAATTACCATGGCTACTTAAGCTAAGGATATGGTGAAAAAGTTTAAGAATGAAAGACAAGGGTGCCTCCAGTGGGAGCACATGGCCAAGAACTATTAGATTTCTTTAATGAAATACAAAGCCAATATCGACAAATTAAGAATTATTTTTACAATAAACTTTAGACTTTTCATGAATGTAATATTGACTTTGATTAGAAATAACTTCAACAAAGATTTTCTTTATTAATAATTGTTATGTGGTAAATCCTTTTTATTGCATTCATGCATTCATACATAAACATATCTTCAAAGTGCATGATAATAAGTCATCATAATTCTTAAAAATTATAGAACATCAAGATTTAAAAATAGTTCAATCTTCAAACAATCTAAAGTGCTACAATACTAGATATCAAGCAAGGATCGTAGAAGAAGAAAACATTCTTCACCTCTTAAAGCTAGAAAAAACAAAAAAAGAATTGAAGGGGCATTTGAAAACTATTACCAAATTTTTGAAAAACATAAGCAAGGGGAGAAAAGTGATGGAAGAGGTGGTGATACAAAATGAGACTAATCCATTATATCTCTTTGGTTTTTACTCATATTCAACATATGCATCCCAAAAGGCCCAGCACCAAATGCCATTCACTATAAGTTATCCTTATGTGTAGACTAACATGCTGACATCTACTACTTATGCTCTTATTTCTCCTATTCTTGACGTCAAAACATCTGATCCTACACAAGTTCCAAACTTAATGATCTCAAAGAATAAGAAAATTGAAGATAAGCTCTATTCAAACTAAAGAAAGCTCTGGTTCTCAAAAGATATATCTCTTAGAAGAGAAATTTAAAGCCATTGAAGGAATAGACTTTTATGGGTCAATGCATGCTACTAGATTATCCTGGTTCTTAATGTCCTAATTCCACCAAAGTTTAAAGTGCTTGAATTTGAAAAATATGATAGGACCAAATGCCTTATTACCCATGTTATGATATATTATTGCAAGATGGCTATGCTCATAATGAAAAGTTACTTATCCATATTTTTCAAGATAGTTTTACTAGTTCACTAGTTTAGTGATAGGTGATTTATGCAACTAGATAGATCTCATATTCGTGGATAGAGAGAACTTGCAATGGGCTTTTATTGCATAATACAAATACATTATAGATCTAGCACTTGATCATATGTTTCTACAAAGCATGCAAAAAAAAGATACTAAATTTTTTAAAGAATATGCCTAGAGATAGAGGGATATTACTGCTTAAGTTTAACCATCATTCACTAAAAATGAGACCACAATCCTATTTGTCAATATCAAGGCTCCTTGCTATGAAAAGATGATTGAAAATGCTACTAAAAAATTTTAATGATATGATAATTTTGGAGAGATAACTGAAAATGCTATCAAGAATGAAAAGCTTAGAGATGGTGATGCAAAAAAAGACACTATGTTAAAAACAAAGAAGGATATGCTCAAGCTATAATTCATGAAGGGCAACAGGTTAGAGGCTTCACCTCATATTCTCCTTACCTGATGTACTAACCTTACTACTTAACCATCAATAATATATCCCCAAGACTTTATGCTCATCAACCAGTCATACAGTTACCTGACTTTCGGCCAATTGCTCAACCTAAGAATAGGGTGAAAAGAGAAAAAGCTTTTATAGATCTAATTCTTATGACATACACTGAGCTACTCATTTAACTCATTGAAAACTATTTGGTTGCACTAATTTATTCAAAACCTATGAAGCTTCCATACCTTAAATGATATAATGATAATGCTACGTGTAACTATCATTTTAGAATTACTAGCCATTCTATAAAAAATTACACAGTATTGAAGTATAATGTGCAAAGTCTAATAAAAAATGGATTGGTGAATTTTAATTAAGAAGTAGGGACATATGTCATCAAAACCTTTTGCTTAACCACACTGAGGCATAATTTTGAAGGAGTTTTTATAAATGTCTATCACCTTAGGAACTTTAAGTAATAATGCAAGTTTTGAACATTTGAAAGCCTTTTATGTCAGTATTTTATTTATCTTTCATCATTTCAATAAAATAATAGATGCATTTTCATTATATTTTCTTGTTCGTTCCATTGCTTTTATATACATGCCTTTCATATTTCACCCACTCCCATGTTTTAAATAATGAATGGTCAAACAATCATGACAATAATTTAGGATTCGATTTTGAAAGTATTATTCATATTGATGGAATTGCTAAGTTGATACTCTTAATCTGTTAAGATCATTGAAGTAAAAGAAGACAGGTTTTATGAAATGAAACTAGCATGAAATTTCACTCATTCATAGAAGGAAATGATGTAGTGTGTGGTTTTTTGTGATGGTTCACTCACAAGTTTGTTCTTAGTAAATAAATGTTCTTTATATAAAGTATTCATATTTGAAATAAGAAATGATCATATTTCTTCTACCCTTCACATAAAGAGTAAAATTATTCATTTGTTATCTTATCTAAATTTATTAAATTTTATTTAGAAGAAATCCTAACCAAAGATTGCCATCCACATTAAGGGACAAAGTTTGAAAAAGGCTTAATCATAAAGAGAAAAATAAAGAAAAAAGAAAGTAAAGGTCCCTAATGGTTTTAGGGGCAAAAAAAATTCTCTTTGGTGTTCAAATCTTTCTTGAAAAAAGATGAAAAGTGAAAATAAAAAAAATGTAAAAAGAAAAAGAAAAAGAGAGAATTGATGAAGAATGGGGCAAAAAACCAAGCTACTCCATATGATAATAAATGATCCTTTAGTTTATAACCCTTCGAATTAATTTTGAGCTTACTTTATCCATTTCTTTCATAACTCCCTCACTTTAGCCTATGTTACATCCTTTAAAAGTCTATTTTGATTGAATGTGAATGGCTGAAATGGAGAATCATGAATTGAACTAAAATAAACTTGTAATGGAAATGTTGGAAATTTTGATCAAAATATCACTGATGGATTAAAGGAAATGAGGAAATGAGAAAGAAAAGATATGAAAAAGATGTGCAAAAAAAGGGAAAAATAACAAAAAAAGTAAAAAAACAAGAAAAGAGAAAACTTAAACTAAAAATACAAATAGTCAATTTAAGCAAAAAAAGAAAACTTGGAAAAACAACCTTGATAAAGATTCCCAAAAAATAGGATAATGCTTGAATTGATGAAATATTAAGAATATCAATAGAATGAGCTTTTGAAAAAGAATTTAGAATTAATTTGTGTAAAATTGTTTGAATATTCATTATTTTAGATGTTGCGTACCCTTCCCAATATTTATCTTGATGATTCATACTGAAATGATTTCTTTACCTATTTATTCTTTGCCAGACTCATTCTTATAATGAATGTCTTTTCTTTTATTGTTCTTGACCATTTATTTCTTTCCATGATGAATTAAATAAATGTGATGGATTACATTTGGCATTGAATTGAAACGATGATAAATGAATAAATGAATGTTATGAAAGATCCTTGCATTATTTCAAAGTGATTGGGGCATATTGAAAATGAAATATGAAAGATAAAATAAGTTTAAAATGAAGTTGATCATTATGGCTTACAAATGAAAAGCAACATTCCAAATGTTAAGATCAAATGATGAAGCTAATGAAGAAAAATTTTCGGTCACAAATCAATTGATCCATTTGCAAGCTAGTTTCAAAGAAGTTGAAGAAAAATATGATGAGAAGCTAAAAAAAAGACATGAAGAAAAGTCTTGAAATCTCATTGAAAGAAAAAAACTTTGGCTTTGGTTGATATAATGGATAAGACTACATGATGGTGCATGATAGCTCATGTTGAAAACCATAAATGTTAATAATTTAAAGGGAGTGAGAAGATAAATCAAGAGTTTTGAGAAACATCTGATTTACCACAATTAAAAAGATAAATGACTTGCATAGCATACATTGCATTCCCCATATGCTTTATATGCATGCATCATATTGAGAATATTGCACTCATTCATGGCATTCATCATGCATATTTGAAAAAAAAAAAGTTTAAAGTTTGAAATTGGGTAGACATTTTGCATTCATACATTGTATTCACTGCATTCATTACATGTTGCATATATCATTGCATTTATTGCACTTATGCACCTCATGTTTGGAAAAGAAAGATCAAAGTTTAAGTTTTGAAAATAGGATGGAATTTTGAAAAATCTTTGGCTCATGCATTCATTGTATGCATACATTACATTCATCATATTCATCCCATGCATTATGCATGTTTGAAAGGAAGAAAATTTAAAGTTTGAATCTTGAAACTGAATTTAAGAATTATGGATAATCTTTTCATTCATTGCATATGTCTAGAAAGCAGGAAGGAAAAACTAGATAAGAAAATAATGATAAGAGACATTGGAAGGGAATCAATGATGATTCAGATGAGATGCAAAAACTTAATTTAAGGTAAGATTTTTTAAAGCTTCAATGTCTCTATCAGAAAGCAGCTTTTTTGAATGTAAGAATGATCTCATTTTATTTTCCAAAAGTTTCAATGCCTCAGTTGTGAGGAAGCATTTTATTTTTCAAAGTTACAAAGCCTTAGTTGTAGGAGAGTATTTTAATTTCAAAAGTTCTAAAGCCTCAGTTGTGAGGAAGTATTTTTCAAAAGTTTCAAAACCTTTGTTATGAGGGAGTGTTTTGAAAAGAAAAAAAGTTTCAAACCTTTGAGGAAGAGCCTTTACAATTTTCTTTTTCAATTTTTCTTAACCCAGACAAAATGGATATATTTTATCTTTATACAATTCTTGTTTCATAAAAAATGTTCAATGACAGGCAACTGTAGATATCTTATTTTGTTCAAAGATTTTTTAAAATTTATTAGGTTTCAAATTTTAATTTTGATTGTGCAATTGAACCTTAATTGAAAAAGTGAATTTTGGGCCCAAAGATTAAGCTTTAAATTTTATTTGTATTTTAATTTTTTTTAGTTTAATTTTTGGTTTAATTTTTGTTTTTTTAGTCAAAAGAGTTAAAGTTAATTGGTAAAAAAAATAAAAAAAGGGTTAAAAAATGTGGGATTTTGTATGACAAATCTTGGATTCAATTCAACTTTTGGATTTTATATCATATTTTAACTTTAATGGTTAAATAATTTTGGAGAGACTTGGGGCTTAATTTATTGAAAAATGAAAGATTACACAAAGAATAAAATTTGGAGAGAAATCCTAGATTTGGTTGAATTAATTTCTTCCAAATTGAAAGGGATTCAATCCCTATATAAGGATCTTGAATATAAGATCGAAAGAGGGGCATCACAACAAGTCACTCTAAGATCAAACAGAGATCATTGTAAAGAGATAAAATTTTAACAAAGTTTTGAATAAACAAGGAAAAAGCAATCAAGCAAAAAATTTACAAGAAGATCTAGTTGGAGTTTTTAGAAAGAAGGTTAAGATTTATAATAAAAAACATTAATTTTTGAAAAGTGAAAATTTGTTGAAACCCGTGATTCATTGAGATAATGTTTTCTTTCTTTTTTTGTAATTTTTGTATAACTTTTATAACATTTAATAGCTTACTCTTATTTTTATATTTATTACATGATATTTATTTTTTGCATGAATTTACATGACTAATATTATATTTGCATGGTTTATATATTGCTATTTGCATGATTATATATTTAATTGCATGTTTATTTGCATGGTTTACATTGTTAATTGCATGATTATATATTTAATTTCATGATTATTAATTAATTTATTTGTGTGATTGTATGATTGTTAATATATTTATTTGCATGGTTATTTATTTATTTTTTATTATTATTGCATGATTTTATATTTATTGCATGATATGATATTGTATGATTAATATTATATTTGAATGATATTTGATTGTATGTTTCTATATTTATTGTGTGCATAATTACATGATTATATTTAATTACATAATATATTTGTGTAATTATATTTGATTTCATGATTATATTTTTGCATGGTATTTTATATTATTGCATGGTTTTTATATTATTGCATGATATTATATATTTACATGATTATTATTATTGCATGATATTTGATATATTTGCATGACATTCTTGCATGAATACTTTCACATGATTTAAGTATGATATATTACATGATATTTGGTATGATTTATAATATATTTGCATGATAATTTTTGTATGGTATGATTTAATATTTATTAAATGATTGTTGATATTTTGATAGAATTTTTTTTTATATGACCATGTGTAATAAAAAAGGGGATTGAAATTGATTTATTTGCATGATAAAACTATCTTTGAAAAGATTTAGGTAAAATAACATATAATTAACTTAATATCAATTATAGGCATAAAATAATGTTAATACATTTTCTACTCATAATCGATGTAATCGACTCTTGAACTTTAGTTCTAATAATATAAATAAAAATTTATTTTTTTAGAGATTTTTAACTTAGGCTTAAAATGATTTTAAAGATGATAGATTCACATAAATGATCAATTACACTTATATAAAGAAATTAATAACGATTTTATAATTTTTATATCTAATGTACCTGTTTCTATCAATTTTATCAATTGGAATTAGTGCGGGCGACTCCCACTTCTTAAAACGAAAAAATCAACAATATGCTTCTTTTATTGTCTTCTTCGCAAGCACTGATGTGAGAATAAATAGTCTTCTGCTGTCTATGAATTGACAGCAATCCAACCCTGAAAATTTTTTAATGGTAGTAGTTGCAAAGGAGCAAGGACAATAATTTAAGACCCAAAAGTCACTGCTGACAAAGATTCAACAAAAAACTAATAATAAGGCAATAAAATCAGTAACAATGCAAACTGAAAATAGGTTTTTTTAATAATATTATTATTAATTGTATCTCAAATTTTAAAGAAATTAAATGCATGAATAGAGGAGTTTTTTAATACTATAAGGGTGGAGTGATACATATTTTTTAGTATATTTAAAAAATAAAAAATTTTATTTAAAAAAAATAAAACAAATATCATTTTGTTAATTTCATTTATAAAATTAAAAAAAATTATTAACAGTATATTAAATAAATTTTGTAAATTTTATCTCAAACAATATTTAAAATGTATTTCTCTACATCAATAAAGTGGATTTAAAATTTTACTTTATGACGTACTTGCCAAAAATATTAAACTTCAGATAAAAAAAAAGTAACCAATTAGATTAACTTTTACATATAAATCACTTTTTTTAGTATTTAATCATGAACTTATATAATTAAGTTTCAGTTTCTTCCATCTTTTTTAATTGTTTTTGGATTTTTTTTTCAATTTATAGCACAAATTAAGCATAAACCCAAAATAATGTGAAATATGTCCTGTCCTTGAATATCAAAGATAAATTGTCTCTTTTTTTAATTTTTTTTCTCTCAATAAGCAAATAATTTAAATAAAATTTTTTGTCTGGGTATGCAACCAGCAAATATATAATCATTTAAAAGACCACAGAATTAATAAGAAATATTTGCAGCATTGCCATAGCCCTCTTGCATTTTGTATTAAACATAGTCGTGGTAGAAAATTAAAGAGAAAAAGCATTTTAAAGTTGAATAGTAGTAAACAAGCTACCAAATATTGATATTTCAATTCCATGGACAAGTTACCTCGTCTTTTCTTGTTTTATTTGCATTTCTCCTGGTTCATGAATGAGTAAATCCTAGATCCTTTCTATGGCTAAGGACACAATAGCCTCTGCCATTTCTTATGCTGATTGAAGACACAGTCCAAATTACTCTTCTTTCTCTAAGATTTCAAAGTGAACGGTTGTATCTGGTACATTATTTCTCTTTTATCAAAAGTTGTGAATCTTTGGCATTGTGGTGGACCTGCTGACTATTTAGCTTTTGACAGGAAGGCAAGAGGACATAGAATCTTTATTATAGCAGCAGGACAATTATTGAAGACGCAAAGAAAAGAAAGGGGGACAATTGTTGAATATTGTTTACAGTGTTATTTTGTTTTAAGAAGGTGCAATCGTCTGTATATATTTGTAATTAGAGTTTGATGAATTGATAATTGCAAGCAAAATTGTAGATCATTTTCAACAATTTTTTATTTTCAAATTCTGATTTGAAAAAGTAAAAAGTATTTTATGTAACGGAAAATTATAAAGTGAAATTAAAATATTTTTCCCAATATTTAATTAATCATGAACTTAGATATATATTTGAAACAAAGATATTTGAAGTAGAATTAGTTATATATATCTCACGCATTATTTCTGCAACCAGCTCTTCCCCTTTGACTTGGTCCTTTACAACTTTTGTCAAAATTTCAAGTAAACCTTGCTTTGCCAAGCATTAATTGTTGAGATACGAAAGCCAAGCTTTGTGAAAAGCCGAAGCAATGACTCAACCGAGCTCCGTAAATGGTTCGACAATGTAGTTTGCATATGGGATGAAGCACACTCTAGAAAAAAAAATGTGAGCAAAATCGAAAATTTTGATCTGATGTAATGTTTAAGAAACTCTCCTTCCTACATGAACAGAAGCTATATAAAAAATTAAATGAACTGTCTCATAGATTACTTCATTAACTACATAATAATTTGGTGAAATGGGAAATAGAATGCATGTAAATATTATCACATTCATAATGAAATTTCAATATTTTGTTGTTGAAACAAAAAAGAATTGAATTTAATTCTTAAAATAAAAACAACTATATTTAATATTTGTATAGGTGCTTGTCTGTGATAGACTAGGACTTTACTGTCATTTGGTTTTCAAAACTCTTTTGCCGGTAACTTCTTTCCTCACATGTTTTTGAAGTAGTGTGGGAAACTCCAACCTTTTTTTCAAAAAAAAAAGAAAAAAATCAATAATACATGGGTGACAGTGAAGTTAACATGAGTTTGTCATTTTTTATTTATCAAATCAATGAATAAGGAATCCGATGAAATTTGGAGGAAACTAACGTGAAACATCGTCGGAGTTCAATAACGGGTAAATCTGTTCACAAATTTTTTACTGGAACCAATATATCAGATCCAAATCCTAAATATTTAACAATGAACACCATGAGGGGCAACTAACGGGAGCCATGCACAAGTTGGTTCCAGGTTGTAGGGATCCAGCCTCTATCGAGGCCCGGGCTGTGGTTGAAGCGGTGGAGTTTGCAGCTGAAATGGGTTTAGAAGAATTGAAATAGAGGGAGACATCTGGGGGTGGTTCCACAGATACGACAGCACGAGTAGGACCTGTCCATAACTGGCAATCATAAAACTGAAGTTAGGCTAAGGCTTGCATCTTTTCTATCATGGGAACGCATGCATACTAAAGCGGAAGCAAACATGGTGTCGTAATGATTTTGTGTCCGTCCGACGAATTTAAAAGCGAAAATAAAAGAACGAAAAATAGAGTCGCCACCAATTTTTTTTAATTAGGTGCGATTGGCCACCTATTATAATTTATCATTCTAATAAGATTTTAAAATTAATTAAAATTTATTAAAAAGATAATTTCACGGTCTACGAAACAATCTGAGTTCGGGAGTCAGTTAAGCGTGGGAAAAAATTAGCACCTCCATGACGTCCGTCTGAAAATGGTACCACTTAACTACGTGTTATCCTTTGATTTTGATTAAAAATAGTCTCATTCTCAATGTTTGGAAAAATAATTTTCTTGATTTTTTTTTAAATTGGTTTGTTTGGTTTTATTAAAAATTATTATTCAAATTTTATTCGGAAAAAATAAATTAAACCTTTTTTATTGAAATAATTCTCAAAATACTCTAGTATGTTGGTAATATTAGAAGAACTCTTTCTCATCTAGAAATTTCTTAAGCATCGCTTCTCGGAATATCTAAGAATCTCATCATCGAAGGTCCGAATTTACTTTTCGTAAAAATTATATCATACATACAATGCAAATAATAACATGATGCACACATTTTATTTTTTATTTTTTAGAAATTTTATTAATTTTTATTATTATTCTTATTTAAAAGAAATGAAGAACAGATGAATTTTTATTATATTGAAGATTTTCTATAAATATTTTAATACACTGATAATATTTAAGAAAAAATCTTCTCACCTAGGAATTTCTTAAAGCATCTCTACTCGAAATACTTTTGGAATCCCATCATCGGACAAATTTTCTTTTTTCTTATTTTTTATTACCTATTTTTAATTTATTAATTAGTTCTTATTTATTATTTTTTATAACTAAAAGAAAATTTTTATTGTATTGAAAATTTTTATATAAATACTCCAATACGCTGATAGTATTTTAAAAAAATATTCTCACAAAAAGATTTCGTAGGCATAACCACTCAAAATACCTTTGAATTTCATTGTCGAATAAAAAATTTTTTTTCTCATTTTTATTATTTTAGTATTATTATCAAGTTTATGTTTTTATTTTTAAAGTTCATTTTAAAAATTAACAAAATTATAAAAAAAAATATTTCACCATTTAATCTAACAAATATAAATATTTTAATATGTATAAATATTAATAAAATAATATATAAAAAATAAAAAAAAAATTAAAAAATTTTTTACCTGAACCAGACCAGTCAACAGTCCAGTCAATGAGGATCCAGTCGGCTCGACAGTTTGGATGCGGTTCGACGATTCGGCTCAATCTGGGTGCGGTCTGGTTGGTTCAGCGGTTCGGTACTGGTTCAGATCGATTTGGGCAGTTCGATTTCGGTTTAGTCAGATCGGTCAGAGGCTAACGAAGAAGCGGGTCACGGGTTGGGTGCGCGGACCCCTAATCGGGTCACGGGTTGACGCACGGATCCTAGGTACTTAAAACAGCATTGTTTTGGGCATTTATTTAAACGACATCGTTTTGGCTATTGACAGCTTATATAAAAGCCCAAAAAAAATTTTTTAATCATTTCTTCCCCTTTCTCCCAAAAAAATACCCTATCTCCCTCTTTTTTTTTCAAACTGACTTGGGGCCAGTGACCGTTCGTCATGACAGTCGTCGCAGTCCTCACCGACGGCGAGCTCTGATCGCTATTGCTGATGTCAAAAAATTCTAAAAAACACCCACAAACTCTTATCGACCTCTTGAACACAGATCCAACCTTCTTTTCACCAAAAAAAATCTCCAATTCCCTAGATCTGCTCTTGAAGTGTTGGTGAAATGATTTTTTTTGGGTATTCTGGCTTTTTTATTTTTTTGTTGAAATTGACTTTGTTTTTTCTTTATGCAGAGGCTCTCGGTGCTGGGTTCCTCTCTGCAGGGAGGACTGAGTTTTTTTTTTTGGCAAAATCTCTTCTCGTCTGTTTTTTCCCCCCCGTTCAAGAGTTTGGCTAGGAGCTTTATTTATAGAGCTCTGATCGTACGTGTGCTTGAGGGAAGGGCATAGAGCTCGGCATGGGGTGTAAGCACGAGCCCCATGCCCTATTATTTTTTTTTATTTTATCCAACTAAGCGAGGATAGTGGTATGGGTGATAGGGTAAGGTAGCCGGTGGTATGGGTGCGCAAAGGGGTAGGGTAAGGTGGCCAGCGGTGTCGCGTCAGGTACCACTACCACCGATCTTCTTTTTTTTTGTTTTTTTCTGTTTTGTTTTATTTGTTATTATTTTTGGTATTTTATATTTTTTTGGTATTTTGTATTTAATAATAATAATATTATTATTATTATTATTATTATTATTTTATCAGACAAATTTGATGTCCACAGCTGCCCTTCTTTGCACATTACTGAGAATTAGGAATAAGGTCAAGACAAAGATAACAATTTTGTCCAGAATCCAAAGAGATATTTCGTTTCTTTTCTTTCCCTCTTCTTTTTTGTTTTTTTGAACATAAACTACTCAAAAAGTTTTTCTCATCAAATCGAAAATGCTCTTCTCACTTGAGGCTCATAATTTTTAAAAATTTAAAATCTGAAAAAAAAGCTTCTCTCAGCAGAGGTTCAACAATTTAAAAAATTCATATCGAAAAAGCTCCTCTCAGCAGGGGTTCAACAACTTTAAAATCTCATCTTGGAAAAGCTCCTCTCATAGAGGTTCAATAACTTTAAAAATTCATCTTAGAAAAGCTCCTCTCAGCAGAAGCTCAACAACTTTAAAAATCTCATCTTAGAAAAGCTCCTCTCAGCAAAAGCTCAACAACTTTAAAATCTCATATGAAAAAGCTCATCTCAGCAGAGGCTCAACAACTTTAAAAATTTTCTTGAAAAGGGCTCCTCTTAGCAGAGGCTCAACAACTTTAAAACTTTCATTTGAAAAAAGCTCCTCTCAGCAGAGGCTCAGCAACTTTAAAATCTCATCTTGGAAAAGCTCCTCTTAGCTAAGGCTCAACAACTTTAAAAATCTAATCTTGAAAAAGCTTCTCTCAACAGAGGCTCAATAATTTTAAAATCTCATCTTCAAAAAGCTCCTCTGCTGAGGCTCAATAACTTTAAAATCTCATCTTTAAAAAGCTCCTCTCAGCAGAGGCTCAACAACTTAAAAATCTTGAAAAAGCTCCTCTCAGTAGAGGCTTAACAACTTTAAAAATTTTATCTTAAAAAAGCTCCTCTAACAGAGGCTCAACAACTTTAAAAATTCATCTTGAAAAAGCTCATCTCAGTAGAGGCTTAACAACTTTAAATATCTCATCTGTTCTCAAGACTGAGTTCTTATCTTTAAACAAGTAAATTTTTCTCTTTTGAAATCTTTTGTTTGATCTTTTTTTTCATTAAGAAATGGAAAGTCTCTATCCTTATTATTCATGGATGCATGTACTTAGTGCTTTAAATGCAATGCATGTAATGTAATCAAAATTATTCATTGTGGTAAAAAGGTTCTTAAAATCTCTCATTTTTTTTCTTCTTTTATCAGAATTCTTAACAATTGCTATATGATCAATTTGTTCTTAACATCTGACCATTGAATTCTTCCCTGCCAATACTTTTTCAAAAGTCTGCAACATCAATGTCTTATCATGCTTTTCTCTTCTTTTTTTCATTTGTCTTTGTAAACTTTTAAAAAGTAATGCTAAGATCTTTCATGTTTGTTTTTCTTTTCATCATTTTAAGTTCAAGACCAATAAAATGCAATCACACAATTCTCTTATTTGTACGGTGAACGAAAATATCAAATGAGAATAGAGGAATGGACAGGCATTATTTCTAAAGGAAAGATAGCATATTTCATTAGACTGATAATAAGTGCATGGCAACAAAAGTGTTTGAGTTGAAACAAATGTGCCCAAGTAATGATCAGAAGATAATCACGAGCAAAATATTCTCAGATTTTTTTTAAAAACTAAATTAGATGACTTCCTTGATCCTTTAGAGTTTATCAAACTACACTTGCCTCTGTATTGTGGAATGATGCTTCTTCTTCGTATCCAAGTCGCCTTTTTTAGGTTTTCAGCTTAGATAAGTCATTATTTTTTATTTTTTACTTTTTTATTTTTTTTCTTTTTTCTTTCAAGCAAAATATTTTTTCACAGCATCTGAGTTTATTAGAATAGGTAAATCACTTTCGTCCATCTCTGCCAAAATCAATGTCCCATCATAAAAGGCCTTTTTCACCATATACGGACCTTTCCAATTTGGTGTCCATTTTTCTCGATTATCATGTTGATTTGAAAGGATCTTTTTCAGCACTAAATCTCTTTCCCTAAAGCAATGGGGATGAATTTTCTTGTCATGTGCTCTCATCATCCTCTTTTGATATAATTGACCATGACAAAATGTTGTAAGTCTTTTCTTTTCAATGAGGTTCAACTACTCATAGCGATTTCGAACCCATTCTGCTTTCTCTAATTTTACCTCCATCAAGACTTTCAGCGAGGGAATTTTCACTTCGACTGGTAAGCACAGCTTCCATTCCATATACCAAAGAAAATGGGATATCCCCAGTAAATGTTCAGACTGATGTTCTATAAGCATGCAAAGTAAAAGGTAACTTCTTATGCCAATCTTTGTAAGTATCATTCATTTTCTTCAAGATTCTTTTGAAATTCTTGTTTGCAGCCTCCACTGCCTCATTCATCTTTGGACGATATGGTGCCGAATTACGATGATGAATCTTGAACTGAGTGCAAACTTCATTCATCATTTTACTATTCAAATTTTTTGCATTATCATAAATAACTGTCTCTAGAAGCCCATATCTACATATTATCTCTTTTTTTATGAATTTGCATACCACAGATCGGGTCACGCTAGCATATGATGCTGCTTCTACCCACTTGGTGAAGTAATCAATCATCACAAAGATGGATCTATGCCCATTTAAAGCTTTTGGAATAATGGGACCGATGACATCCATGCTCCACATAAAGAATGGCTATGAAGGAGCCAAAACAAGCAATGCTGTTGGAGGAGTGTGAATCTTATTAACATAGATCTGACACTTATGGCATTTTTTGGCATAATCAATACAGTCACTCTCCATTGTCAACCAATAGTATCTAGCCCTTATAATTTGTCTAACCATCATATGACTATTTGCATGTGCCCCACAAACTCCATCATGCATTTCTTCAATAATCTTCTTCGCTTCAGCTGTATTCACACATTTTAAGAGTACTTGATCTCGACTCCTTTTATAGAGGATGTCTCTATCAAGAAAGAAACTCATTGCCAACCTTTTAATAGTTCTCTTATCATTTTTTGTTGCATGTTTTGGGTATTACTGGCTTTTAATGTATTGTATGATGTCATGATACCATGGCTTCCTATCAACTTCTTCTTCAACACTTGAACAATGTGCTGGTTCATCCTTTACATCCAGCTTGATGGGTTGGATTTCAGTATTGCATCTATTTTAATCATTACAGCTAAAGTAGCCAGTGCATCAACAATTTGGTTTTCCTCTCTAGGCAAATGTTCAAATTGAACTTTTTCAAATTGTTTGACCAATTAAAAGATATACTTATGGTACCGTATCAACTTGGAATCTCTAGTTTCCCATTTTTCTCGCAACTGATAGATGACTAGAGTTGAATCTCCAAACACATCTAATACTTTGATTTTCTTTTCAATTGCTGCTTGTAGACCCATAACACAAGCCTTATACTCAGCCATATTATTTGTGTAATTAAAATTTAACCTGGTTGTAATGGGATAATAGTGCCCATCAGGAGATATTAAAATTACCCCAATACCATGACCCAAAGCATTAACAGCTCCATCAAAATACATCTTCCAAGACTCTTCAACAGGTTTAATTTCTTTAATGGCCATCACATCTTCATCAGGGAACTCCAAGTTCATTGGTTCATAATTTTTGACAACACGATCAGCGAGGAACTCGGCTATGACACTTTTTTTTATAGCTTTTTGAGTCACATAAATGATATCATATTCTGAAAGCATAACTTACCATCGCATTATTTTTCCTATCAATAAGGGCTTTTCGAAGATATACTTAATAAGATCCAGCTTTGCTATGAGCCAAGTAGTGTGATAAAGCATGTATTGTCTAAACCTTCGAGTTGTCTAGGCTAATGCAAAACATATCTTCTTTAATGATGAATACTTAGACTCATAATCAGTGAATTTTTTGCTCAAGTAGTATATTGCTTGTTCTTTCCTATCAGTTTCATCTCTTTATCCCAACACACATCTCATGGAATTTTTATGTACCATTAAGTAAAAGATCAAAGGCTTTATTGGAATAGGTGGTACCAATATGGGCAAATTTGATAAGTATTCTTTGATTTTGTCAAAAGCTTCTTAGCATTCATCATTCCATTCTCCTGGATCATGTTTTTTAAGAAGCTTAAAAATAAGATCACACTTGTAGGTGAGTTGAGAGATGAAACGAGCAATATAGTTTAGTCTCTCTAGGAAACCTTGCACTTCTTTTGGGGTACGCGGAGGAGATAAGTTCTGGATGGCTTGTACCTTATCCGAGTCCACTTCAATTCCTCTTTCACTGACCATAAATCCCAATAGTTTTCCTGATTTGGCACCAAATGTACATTTAGCAGGATTCAACTTCAGCTGAAATATTTTCAACCTGTCAAACAGCTTTTTAAGATTGACTACATGATCTTCTCTTTCATGAGATTTCGTAATCATATCATCCACATATACCTCTATTTTTTATGCCTTATGTCATGAAAGAGAGTCACCATGGCTCTTTGATAAGTAGCACCAACATTTTTCAACCTAAAAAGTATGACTTTGTAATAGAATGTCCCTCACATGGTCATAAATATAGTTTTTTTCATATCATCTCAAGTCATCTTGATCTAATTAAAACCTGAGAAGCCATCCATAAAGGAAAATATGGAATGCCTAGTAGTATTATCCACTAAAGTATCGATGTGAGGTAGAGAAAAGTTATCCTTAGGACTTGCCCTATTCAGATCTCGATAATCAACACATATTTTCACTTTTCCATCCTTCTTAGGAACTAGCACTATGTTAGCTACCCATTCAAGATATTTTGCCACTTCCAAAAATCCATCATTAAATTGCTTCTTCACTTCCTCTTTAATTTTTAACAGCATCTCTGGCTTCATGCACCTTAGTTTTGCTGCACTGGCTTACATTCTGGTTTTAAAAGTAACTTATGCTCTGCAATATCAATGTTGAGTCCTGGCATATTCTGGTAGGTCTATATGAATACTTTTACATATTCTCTGAGTAGCTCTTCTAGCTTCTATCTTTCAACTGGTAAAAAAGATGTACCAACTTTGACCTCTCTTTTGTTTTCACTATCTCTCAAATTCACTAATTCGATAATTTCCTAGTGGGGTTTAATTGGCTTATCTTCATGTTTTATTACTTTTAATAAATCAAGAGGCAGTGTGTAGTTATCTGAATCTTTCTCATTATCAAGTTCATCAACATGAATTAGGTTTTCAAAATCAAATCTGAGATTATTGCTATTATTATCTTCATGTTCATTGTTTAGGACCCTGCAAAGGGTAAGATGAAGAGAATATTGGCACACAAAAATAGAATGGTAAGAAAATGATAGAAAAAGAAGAATGAAAAGCAAAATGAAGATGAAAACAATAAAAGAAATACGGATGCATATTCTAAGTCTTTTATTAAAATGATAAATATAAACACACCACAAAAGATCTTCTAATACTCGTAAGAAGCAATTAAGGATTTAAAGTTTCACAGTGCATTACTTTTTCAAAGTTTTAAAGACAACAGGTAGCTCTATAACTTTCCAATTATCTAGCTGAAAATCTGAAAGACAAAGGTACACGAACAGCTTTTCACTTCGACTCTGCTTTTCTCTATCATCCATCATTTGAATGGCTAGCTCTGAAAATTTTTCCACGAATTCTGCACTTAGTGCTCCCGATAAATCTGGATAAATATATCCTTCCGAGTGAAAAGAATTATAGAGGTATGAAATGATCATAGGCTCTGATTTTGGTTCATATCCCCTAAGATTAGCTATCCTCTTATCTATTTTCTCATTCACCATTCTTATTTTATAACTTCTTGTTGGCTTATATCCTAAGCCAAATCTGTCTCTCTTTTCATAAATGGCTGATGGCTTTGTGATTTCTTACAAATTCTTTCCTAGTCCAGTTTCAGGTCACCATCCCATTTTGGTAAGCTATTTGACAATCATTTTAGTTGTCATAGACAAGTGTGGTGAATACAATTTAGATCTTTCAACCATATAAGTTGCATTAGCAATCTTGAAAGATCTATATGAGCATTCTAGTGCTTTATCTGTTGATTTCACATAAAGAGTATTTACTGATTGAGTTACTAGTAAATCTTTTTCTCCTACCACACATGTTAGCCTTCTTTCAACAATGAATTTAACTTTTTGATGCAATGATGATGGAACAGCACCCATTATATGGATCCATGACCTACCCAATAAACAACTGTATGAATGAGAGATATCCATAACTTAGAATTTTACGTTGAAAGTGCGAGGGTCAATCTGTAATGACACTTTTATATCTCTCAGCACATCTCTTCTGGTTCCATCAAAGGCTCGCACTATCATATGACTAAGATTCATATAAGATCCATCAACATAAAGTTTTTTCAAAATAGCCACAGGCATAACGTTGATGGATGAACCATTATCAATCAAAACTTTAGCCATTATATAACTTTTACATTTAACAGTAATGTGGAGAACCTTGGTATTTCCTCTACCTTCAGGAGGAATCTCTTCATCACTGAAAGAGATATAGTTTGAAATCGTCAGATTACCAACAAGCTATTCCACATATTCAACTTAAGTATTGTGAGATATATATGCTTGATTTAGCACCTTCAGCAAAGCATTACGGTGTGACTTTGAACTGAGCAATAATGACAATAACGAAATTCTAGCTTGCATTTTGTTAAGCTGTTCTACCATGCTATACTCGTTATGTTTTATTAACTTTAAAAATTCACATGCTTCACTCTCAAAGACGAGCTTCTGACATTCTTTTTTTGAGGTTGCGTCAAGACCACTCTGACTTTCCTTTTCTTCCTTTACCTTGGTTTTTTCCTTTTTAGCTTTTGCTAGTGCCTCTAGGGTATAAAACCTCTCACTTCGAGTCATGCCTCCTACACCCGTTATGTTAGCAGTATCTAGGTTGACTACAATATCATAATCATACTTTCATGATATTGCTTTATCATTCTGATATGAAAAAGGGCCAGAAACTTTAATTGTCACCATTGGTAGGGAGACAGGCTTTTTTAGCTTTAGTGTCGACTTCTCATCATAATAAAAAATGATCGATTTATGCACAAACTTATTTTTTAAATCAATGGTAGACACTTCAGCTTTTATCAACTCTTCTCTCTCTTGGTAAAATTTTATTCGACCTATATCCATCAACTTTTACACCTTTTAACGAAATTGGTGACAATTCTCGATAGAATGCCCCAAAACACCTCTGTGATAATTGCAGCTTTCAGTTGAGTTAATCACTTCAGAGTAATTTTGAGGTTCTATTGGCTTCAACATGTCAGTTTAGCCATTAGAGTCTTAACTTCATTTATTATTTCCTTCATGTGGCTTTTTTATCCATCAATTAAAGCATTTATTGATGGTCTAGTATGGTTCGATAGAGGGTTCCCATTAAAATTTAGAATCCCTTATTGGTTGGTATCAAAGTTTAACACCCCTTCATTGATTAACCCTTGCACTTTGCATTTCAAAGCAATACAGTTCTCAGTGGAATGACCTGAATTCCCATAGTGATAATCACAATGTGCATTGGGGTCATACCATTTGGGAAACAGAGGTTTCAAAGGTTCAATAATAACAAAAGCAAGTAAATGTTTCTCAACAAGTTGAAGATACAAAGCTATGTATGTCATGAGAATGGGATCAAAAATAGGTATTTCTTAGGTATTTTTTTAAGTTCTTAAACCATTATTAGGTCTCCATTCTGGTCTGATAAGTGCAACAGGACGGTTGTAGGAATAGGTGGGTGTTCCAAAAGGATGGTTGAAAATGGGGTGGATAAGATGGTGGTTGTAATGGCTAGTATGATTGATATGGATGAGAGATAGATGTAACATTGTTTACGGAAGGGTAATGGGTTTGGTATACTAGTATAGGATAGGGCGTGAAACCTTTGAACTGTTACCCCACATAGTTTACTACTTGAGCTTCATTTTTTTTCTTCTTAGAAGCTCCACCTTTTCTTGCTCCACTTATCTCTCCCGCATCGAGCTTACCATTCTTTATGGTGTTTTCAATGATTTCACCTGATATCATCATATCTGTAAAATTTTTTGTCGCATTGCCTATCAATCTCTCATAGTACAGTGCTTTTAAGGTGTTCACAAATAAAATAGTTATTTTTTTCTTAATGAGAGGAGGTTAAACTTGTGCAGCCATGTCTCTCCATCTTTGTGCATATTCTTTGAAGTTCTCAATTACTTTTTTTTCATACCTTGTAAAGATAGACAATCTAAAGCTAAATCTCTGACATGCTAATATTGTGTAAGAAATACCTTTGTAAGCTCTTGTCATGAATAAATACGAGTCCTGTCTAGTTGAACATACCATCTGGCTACAGATCTTATAAGATTATCTTAAAATATATGCATCAACAACTTCTCGTCACGAGCATGTACTACCATCTTACGATAATACATGGTGATATGAGTCATTGGATATTTTATGCCATCATATTTTTCAAATTTAGGGACCTTAAATTTAGATAAAATAACCACATCTAAAACTAAACAAAGGTCAGCCACATCTGTGGAGCCATAAAAACTCATTCCTTCTACAGCCCTAAGCCTTTCTTCTAATAATTTTATTTTCTCTCGAGCACTGGTATCTTCCACTTTCTCAGGTTTTTGTATCCTTAAGATTGGCTCAGGTGGTTTTTTCATCATAATGAGATTAATAAAATTTTAAAATTATCTTGGAGTAGGTGTGGATGTCATTCCTAGATAAAAATTGAGATATCCACCAAGAGTAGGAATTGGCACTCTAGTTTTTTAAGAATATTGGGTCGATCGTGGCTCAAACCCTTAAGGGTAGACAGGATCACCATATCTAGTGATTCCTCTTGAAAGCTAGGATTTTTTTCCACTACTTTTCCCTTGTCAAGTTTTTTAAGCATATCTATTATTATACTGAGATCTCCTCTTAGTTCTTCTTGAGCTTTCTCAATTCTCTCTAATCGATTGGCCTATTCTTGCTCCATGATTCTTATGTAAGTCCTGGTATTGTATGAATGATGAGTAGGTTAGGTCAAAATTTTTGATGGGCGAGCTATTCTTGAACCTTTATTACCACAAAGTTTTTTTTTTATTTTGAAAAAAAAAAGAAAAAAAATTAGAATGCTATGTGTTGAAAATTTTATTTTTCACTTATTTTATGAAAAATGATGTACATGATGTATGAATGCAAGTGGGAGATAATTGCTCTTGGACGAATTTCAACATTAGAAATTTTTATTGATTCCATACAACTTTTATTGCATGGGATTTACCATCATAGAGTTATATCCATATAAGCGTTTGACTTGTTCATAATGGTTTTTTGCCTTGTTTAGAAAGTTCACTAGGCATTGTCCACATTCTCCTATGGGATTGACTTCTCTTCTTAATGCTTCTACCTTTTCAACCATCTTACATGCTTTCTTCACTGCCTTACAAACTTGATTAGTCAAGTGTTCTATATACTGTTGCCTCCCTAAGCTTTTTATTTTCCATCTCATGAGAGCATCTCTTTCTGAATCACATTTGAAGATCTAATCTTTTTCCTTTTTGTACCACTCATCTATTATTGCTGAAATATGGCTTTTGTGGTCTTGTAGTTGTATCTCTAACCCTTGGATCACCTGGTGAAGTGATTCTTTCTCATTCAGTACTTCGAAGTGCTTTCTTCTCTCTTTTACGAGCATGACTTTCAACCTTTCCTTTTCGTTTTGGCATTCCACCAATCTTACTGAGGTTGTAGAGTATAATCCCTTCCAATTCTGACATTCTTGAAAAATTCTGGTGGTCTCCTATTGCTTTTCTTGAGCTTTGCGCTTCTATTGGTTCATTTTCTCTTGGAGCTCATCCATTTCGTGTTGCCGACTAAAATAAGACTTGGTGACTTTTTCAATTTTAAATTAGACTCGTAATCTTTTATTTTCTTGGTGTAAATCTTTCAAATCACAATTGGCCAGATCCTGTTCTTTTATGACTTTTTCTAATCTACTCTCTTGTATCTCTATTTCATATTTCAATTGTCCTACTTTTTCATGAAGTCTTAAATTTTTTCTTCTTATTTATTCTTTTTCAGCTTTTAATTCTTTCTTGACAAGCTTAACTTCTGATAATTGCACCTTTTTCAAAAGATAAACTAATTAATATAAGCTGTCATCAGGAGGGAGTATTACGTCTCTAAGTTGCTTTGCCTTTCAAATTTGATAATCATGGGTAACTTTGTCGATGAGAGGCCCTAACCTCATTCTTCGTGTTCTTTTCCATGCTTGGATCAATTGCTCCAAGGTTCTTGATGGATTCAGTTCCCTATAAATGAATTCTACTTGGACCAGGCCATGAGTAGCAGGAACAAACTGTTTTGCACCAAATTGCCTAAGCACCATTAATGGAGCATAACTTACAATACCTCATAATCCAAACAACGGTATCTACGACTCATTTCTTTCACGATACAACAAAGGCATTCGAGGCATCCAAGGCACCATCCATTTAATTTCATCCCCGGTAAGCTTTCGTAAGAAAAGGATCCATTCTTCTTTAGTCTTCAATGTTGGCCATTAACTTTTGTAAAACTCTTTAATTGGTACTTTATTGCATAGATACGATTTTGAAAAAGCACTTTTTTCACACTTGAAATGACTTCTGATCCACATATATAATAACGGTACATATCTTATGAACCATCCTTTTTCATTTCGTCGATAGAAATTCAATGACCTGATGGTTTCAGCTAGCACTGTTGGAGCGAGATTAATTACTTGGGTTTCAATTTGCTCAAAAAAATCTACCACAGTTATCTCAATGTAACCCAAAATTTTTGAAAAGATTACCATACCATACAATGCTAGAGCAAACACAGCCATACCTTGATCATCATTTAAATGCCCCTGAATGAAGTTTCGAAGAAAATCCCAATAAACGTCGAGATGTTCACCTTTAGGCTTCACCAAGGAATCAATGGTTTCTACTTTAACCCTTAGAAGCTTGGCTAACGTTTTGCGATAACCTAATTTTGGCTTTCGGGTAAATACTTTATTTAGACATTATGGTTTTATTCCAAGCAAAATCAAATACTCTTCTATAGTTGGCACCAAATCTTTCTGATTAAAAGTGAAGCATCTATAGATGGATCCCAAAATTGTATAGCTACCTTGACCAGCTGTTCATCGATCAGTACTGAAATGAGGGATGCAATCTGTCCATACTTTTTGTAAAAGCTTTTTTTTTCTTCACTTAACTGACCCTAGACAGCAGCTAACTCTTTTAAATCATTCTGTGTGAGATCTAAATGCACTTTCTCGAGTAATTCAGACATATAACTGGTAGGCAAACAATCTTCATTCTTTTGTTGAGCTTTTTTCAACCAAACATGTACTTCATTATATGGTTCACATGGTACACTAATTGAGGATGAGCAAATTTATAGTTTTACGGGATCCATAAAAACTTCTTGGAAGAAATATGTCATAGAGCAAATATCTCGATGCAGAACTGACAATGCTAGAGCAAACACAGCCATACCTTGATCATCATTTAAATGCCCCTAAATGAAGTTTCGAAGAAAATCCCAACGAACGTCGAGATGTTCATCTTTAGGCTTCACAAAAGAATCAATGTTTTCTACTTTAACCCTCATAAGCTTGGCTAACTTTTTATGATAACCTGATTTTGACTTTCGGGTAAATACTTTATTTAGACATTGTAGTTTTATTCTAAGCAAAATCGAATACTCTTCTATAGTTGGCACAAAATCTTTCTAATTAAAAGTGAAGCATATATAGGATGGATCCCAAAATTGTATAGCTGCCTTAACCAACTGTTCATCGATCAGTACTAAAATGAGGGATGCAATCTACCCATACTTTTTATAAAAGCTTTTTTTTTCTTCACTTAATTGACCCCAAACAGTAGCTAACTCTTTTAAATCATTTTGTGTGAGATCTAAATGCACTTTCTCGGATACTTTAGACACATAATCGGTAGGCAAACAATCTCTATTCTTTTGTTGAGCTTTTTTCGATCAAACATGTACTTCATTATATGGCTCACATGGCACACTGACTGAGGATGAGCAAATTTATAGTTCTACGGGATTCATGAAAACTTCTTGGAAAAAATATATCCTAGAGCAAATATCTCGATGCAGAACTGACAATGCTAGAACAAACACAACCATACATTGATCATCATTTAAATGCCCCTGAATGAAGTTTCAAAAAAAATCTCAATGAACGCCGAGATATTCACCTTTAGCTTCACAAAGGAATCAATGGTTTCTACTTTCACCCCCATAAGCTTGGCTAACTTTTTACGCTAATCTGATTTTAGCTTTTGGATAAATACTTTATCTGGACATTGTAGTTTTATTCCAAGCAAAATCGAATACTCTTCTATAGTTGGCACTAAATCTTTCTAATTAAAAGTAAAGCATCTATAAGATGGATCCCAAAATTATATAGCTGCCTTGACCAGCTGTTCATCGATTAGTACTGAAATGAGGGATGCAATTTGCCCGTACTTTTTACAAAAGCTTTCTTTTCTTTCTTCACTTAACTGACCCCAGATAGTAGCTAACTCTTTTAAATCATTCTGTGTGAAATCTAAATGCACTTTCTTAGGTAATTCAGACATATAACCAGTAGGCAAACAATTTCCATTCTTTTGTTGAGCTTCTTTTGACCAAACATGTATTTCATTATACGGCTCACATGGCACACTGACTGAGGATGAGCAAATTTGTAGTTCTACGAGATCCATGAAAACTTCTTGGAAGAAATATGTTCTAGAGCAAATATCTCGATGCAGAACTGTATGATATGATTAATGCAAGAAAAAAAAAGAAAAAGAAACAAAATTGAGTTAGTGTGAGGATGTGGTTTAAGAAAAAATATTTTTTGTTTTTTAGTTTTGAAATTTTTTATTTTATTTTGTTTTGTATTATACATAACTTTTATTCTTAGGTATTTCCTACAAGAAGGTGGACAAGGCTCTACATAAGACTGGTTTCCTAGGCTTATTATATACTGGGTTTGGATTGACAGTGTCTAAAGGTTCTCAAATCCTTATTGTCGTCCATGTTGGACTAGTAAGGCACCCCGATCCTCACCCATTACAGGCTATGAACGAAAAAAATTCAATTTGAGTGGAAGTATTTCGCTTATCATTACGGAGGTTATCACCTCACGAGGGCATAGGTACTCTATTTCCTCCTATAAAGGACAGAGCTCGGGTATAGAACTCATGCATGAGATGCATCGTGCCATTGTGTGCAAATATATCCTAATTTATTGAGAATAATATATACAGAAAAATAAAACATAAGAGGCACAGTAAAAAAAATGTGTGTGAATTTTTTTGCTTTTTATTTTCGATTTGTTTTATTTTTTTGACCTTTTTATTAAAAATGAAAAATAAAAATCTAAGAAAATTGATTAAGACTGTTTAAATCAAAATTTGAGGATAACAAGTAGTTAATTTTGGCTTGACTCTCGAAAACAAAAGGCGTCTCCAGCGGAGTCGCCAAGCTGTTGTAACGGTTTTGTGTCCGCCTGATGAATTTGAAAACGAAAATAAAAGAGTGAAAAATGGAGTCGCCACCAATCTTTTTTGGCTAGGTGCGATTGGCCATCTATTAAAATTTATTCTTCTAATAAGATTTTAAAATTAATTAAAATTTATTAAAAAGATAATTTTACGATCTGCAGAACAGTCTGAATTCGGTAGTTGGTTATGTGTGGGAAAGGATTAGCACCCTCACGATGCCTGTTTAAAAATGGTACCGCTTAACTATGTGTTATCCTTTGATTTTGATTAAAAATAGTCTCATTCTCGGTGTTTGAAAAAATAATTTTCTTGATTTTTTTTGAAAATTGGTTTGTTTGGTTTTATTAAAAATTATTATTCAAATTTTATTCGAAAAACTAAATTAGAACCTTTTTTATTGAAATAATTCTTAAAATACTCCAGTATGTTGGTAATATTAGAAGAACTCTTTCTCACCTAGAGATTTTTTAGGCATCGCTTCTCGGAATACCTAAGAATCTCATCCTCGAAGGTCTAAATTTACTTTTAGTAAAAATTATATCATACATGCAATGCAAATAATAACATGACGCACACATTTTATTTTTTAAAAATTTTATTAATTTTTATTATTATTTTTATTTAAAAGAAATGAAGAACAGAGGAATTTTTATTGTATGAAAGATTTTCTATAAATATTCTAATACATTGGTAAAATTTTAAATAAAATCTTCTCACCTAGGGATTTCTTAAAGCATATCTACTCGGAATACTTTTGCAATTCCATCATCGGACAAAATTTCCTTTTTTCTCATTTTTTATTACCTATTTTTAATTTATTAATTAGTTCTTATTTATTAATTTTTTATAACTAAAAGAAAATTTTATTGTATTGAAAATTTTTATATAAATACTACAATACGCTGGTAGTATTTTAAAAAAACTTCTCACCTAGAGATTTCATAGGCATTACTACTCGGAATACCTTTAAATCTTATCGTCGGATAACAATTTTTTTCTCATTTTTATTATTTTGGTATTATTATTAAGTTTATTTTTTATTTTTAAAGTTCATTTTAAAAATTAACAAAATTATAAAAAAATATTTCATCATTTAATCTAACAAATATAAATATTTTAATATGCATAAATATTAATAAAATAAAATATAAAAAATTTAAAAAAAAATTTTACCTGAAATGGACCTATCAACGGTCCGATCAACACGGATCTGATCGGCTCGGTGGTTTGGGTGCAGTTCGACATTCAGCTCGATCTGGTTGGTTCAACGGTTCGATGCCGGTTCAGATCGGTCTGGACGGTTCGATTTCGGTTCAGTCAGACCGATCAGAGGCTGATGGAGAAGCGGATGGTGGGTCGGGTGCACAGATCCCGGGTTGGGTCACTGGTTGACGCACGGATCCTAGGTGCTTAAAACGGCGTCGTTTTGGGCGTTTATTGAACGACGTCGTTTTGGCTATTGACAGCTTATATAAAATCTCAAAATTTTTTTTCAATCATTTCTTCCCCTTTCTCCAAAAAAAAAAACACCCTCTCTCCCTCTTTTTTTTTTTTTTTGGCCGACCTAGGGCTGGTGGCCATCTATCGTGACAATTGCTGCAATCCTCGCTGACGTGAGCTCCGACCGTCGTCGTCGGTGTCAAAAAATTCTAAAAAACACCCACAAACTCCTCTCGACCTCTTGAACATAGATCCGACCTTCTTTTCACCAAAAAAAATCTTCAATTCCCTAGATCTACTCTTGAAGTTTCGGTGAAACGATTTTTTTTTTTAGTATTCTAGCTTTTTTATTTTTTGTTGAAACTAACTTTGTTTGTTTTTCTTTTGTGCAGGGGCTCTCGACGCTGGGTTCCTCCTTGCGGGGAGGATTGAATTTTTTTTGTATTTTTTTTACAGAATCTCTTCTCATTTGTTCCTTACCCCGTTTAAGAGTTTGGCTATGAGCTCTATTTATAAAGCTCTGATCGTGCGTATGCTTGAGAGAAGGGCACAGGACTTGACATGGAGTGTAAGCATGAGCCTCATGACTTATTATTTTTTTCTATTTTATCCAATTGAGTGAGGGTAGTGGTATGGATAGTAAGATAAGATGGTTGGTAGCATGGATGTGGAGAGGGATGGGATAAGGTGACCAGCGGTACTGCACCCAGACACCACTGCCACCGATCTTATTTTTTTTATTTTTTTTTAATATTTTATATTTAATAATAATAATATTGTTATTATTTTGCTGGACAAATTTGATGTTCACACACGATATCATACATGTTAGCGAAAGAGGCCTTAAGAGGTAATGACACGTTTTACTGGGTTGATGAGTTTCCGTTCCTTATCAATGTAACTGACAAGCTTTGATTTTAGTAATGAAGTCACGTTCTTTCTTATAAAAAAAAACCAATTAACATCAAATAATATTTTTTTTTACTGAATCTGTCATATCCAATCAGGACAATTATTGAAGAACCAAAAGTTATTGGTGATAAAGACTAAAACAATAAGAAAATAAAATTATTAAGAATTTATATTTGGTTTATTATTAATATATAAATTTTAAATATTGTTAATTAATTAAATAATATTAATTTATTATTAAAATTTTGGTAAAAAATTAAATTGTATGTATTTATCTTAAAAATTGATAAAAATTCATATTTAATCATTAAAAAATTATATTATTTAATTATTGATAATATATAAAATTTATATATAAAAAATATATTAAATATATACTCAATTAATAATTATATAATACAATATAAAATTATTTTTTTAAATAATACGATTAAGGATACTTTAAATTTTATTTAAACTTAATTTTGTTTTTCTCAATTAATATTTAAAATGTATTTTTTTATATCATTTAAATACATTCAAAATTTTACTTTTAAAATACTTTCAAGAAATATAAAACTTTCGTTGACCAATTAAAAAAAATTTATTATTTAGATTAATCCCTACAGATAAATCTTTAATTTTTTAAGTATTTACTCATGACTTACATAACTAAGAGTAAGCTGGAATGAAATATTTATGTTTTGCTATGCAACCAACAAATATATAGACAAATGTTACTTACTACAGAGGCATTTGGCACGCTTTACAAACTTTATGCAAAAAGGAGGGTGTTTTGGGCTATACAAGGGACATGAAGGGACACTTTTAGGTGCCTTCCTGTGATGATTGTTTCATAGATCATCCATTTCTAAGTACAACTCCTTTCTCTTTTTTATAATTAACTTTCTATCAGGCCCCATGACTCCACTGTCCTAGTCAGTCTTTGTTGTGGCAGTCTTTAAAGGATTGCATCATCAACAGCTGAGCTTTAGGCGAAGTCAATTACAGGATCACAACTCATAAAAAAAAGCCAAAGAAATTCCTAACCCAATCTGTAAAATTGATCCAAAATGTAGTTTGCTTATTGGATGAAGCGCACACTCGAGAAAAAAGAATGTGGGCAAAATTGAAAATTTTGATCCGATGTAATATTTTGGTTGGATTTGTCTCTGTTTGTTACGAAAACAATACTTCATTTGGAAATAAAAGTTAGGCCTATTTCGAACTGCATTGTTAGGGTTCTTGCTTATAGTCAGCATCTTTCAAGAAGCACTGCATCCGCTTTAGTTCAGCCTTTAACTTCCTCACAAACTCCACCTAGGTAAACTGGTTCATGAATGAGTAAATCCGAGATCCTTTCAATGACTAAAGACACAATAGCGTCTGCCATTTCTCCTGCTGGTTGAAAACAGGGTTACAATTACTCTTTCTTTTTCTTGGATTGCAAACGGGTCCGCCTGTATGTAGGCAAAATATTCTGAATTTTTATGAATTATATTAACTGAGTACCAATCTATGTTTCTTTGTAGTGGCTATTTAATGTTGGACAAGAGAAAAAAAATCTTATCCCTTCTTTCTTGTCCTTGATTTTGTCATATAAGGGAAAAAAAAGTAGTCGTATGCCGTCCATGAATTAATATCCAACCCTCAAAATTTAATAGTAGTAGTTGCAAAGGACAATTATTTAAGACGATGAATTAATATCTAACATTCAAAATTTAATAGTAGTAGTTGCAAAGGACAATTCTTGAATTCGGTGAATTAAAATCCCACCCTCCAAAATTTAATAGTAGTGGTTGCCAAGGATAATTATTGAATTGGATGAATTAATATCCAACCCTCAAAATTTAATAGTAGTAGTTGCAAAGGACAATTATTTAAGACGATGAATTAATATCTAACATTCAAAATTTAATAGTAGTAGTTGCAAAGGACAATTCTTGAATTCCGTGAATTAAAATCCCAACCTTCAAAATTTAATAGTAGTGGTTGCCAAGGAAAATTATTGAATTGGATGAATTAATATCCAACCCTCAAAATTTAATAGTGGTAGTTGCAAAAGGTAATTAATGAACACTCAAAAGTCGTTGGTGATAAAGACTATTGAAAAAACTAAAAAATAAAATAGGCAATAAAATTAGTAACAATACTATGCGAAATTAACTTTTTTTTTTTAATAATCGATATCTCAAGTTTTATTTAGATGTAATCTCAGTTTTTTTTTTTGAAATATGTAAAATATATTTCTTTACATTAACCGAGCACAACTAAAATTTTACTCTTGAAATACTCTAAATAAATATCATATTTTAATTGATAAATAAAAATAATTAATAATTAGATTAACCCTCAAAGATAAATCTTTATTTTTATCAATATTTAGTCATGAACTTACGTAATTTAGGCTAAGTTTCTTACATTTTTTCCAAATTTCTTTAGATCTATTTTTTCAGTTGCAACACAAAAATTATGAAACATATCCTGCCCTTGAATAACATAATCAAATTGCATCCTTTTTAATTTTTTTCTCTCAATAAGCATATAATTTAGAATAGTAAGATAGAATGGAATATTTTTGTTTTGCTCTGCGATGAACAAATATATAATCATTTAAAAGATTACAAAATTATTAAGAAATATCTACCCTCATGCAATTTGCATTAAGCATGGTTACTGACTGTAAAAAAATAAAGAGAAAAAAAAATCATTTTAAAGTTGAATAGTTTTTTTTTTATACATAGTTCAGGTCAACGCTTAAAAAAATTTTAAAAAAATAAAATTTATAAATATTGAAAATTGAATCTAACTTCTATTGAAAACTACCTTCTAAAAGGATAGATGCACCATGAAGTAAATCCGAAATTCAAAATCGAAAATTAGTTAATAGGACTATTTATTATAGATACAAGCATCCCATGTTACTCATGCCAATTAGTAAAGTTGATAAGAGTTTATTTTTTATAATTAACTTTCTATCAGGCCCCGTGATTCCACTGTCGTAGTCAGTCTATGTTGTGGCAGTCTTCCAGGGATTGCATCATCAACAGCTGAGCATTCAGCAAAGTCAATTATAGGATCACAACTCATAAAAAAAAAGCCTAAGAAATTCCGAACCCAATCTGTCAAATTGTTCCAAAATGTAGTTTGCATATTGGATGAAGCAAAAACTGGAGAAAAAAGAATGTGGGCAAAATTGAAAATTTTGATCTGATGTAATATTTTGGTTGGATTTGTCTCAGCTTGTTGCAAAAACAATACTTCATTTGGAAATAAAAGTTAGGCCTACTTCGAACTGCATTGTTGATAGAATTATTGCTTATAGTCAACATCTTTCAAGAAGCACTGCATCCGCTTTAGTTCAGCCTTTAAGCGGTCCACTTCCTCACGAACTCCATTCAGGTAAACTGTTTCACGAATGAGTAAATCCGAGATCCTTTCAATGACTAAAGACACAATAGCCTCTAACATTTCTCTTGCTGGTTGAAAACAGGGTCACAATTACTCTTTCTTTTTCTTGGATTGCAAACGGTCCGCCTGTATGTATGCAAAATATTCTGAATTTTTATGAATTATATTAACCGAGCACCTATCTATGTTTCTTTGTGGTGGCTGTTTGACGTCGTGCAAGAGAAAGAAAAAAAAAATCTTATCCCTTCTTTCTCTTCCTTGATTTTGACATATGGGGAAAAAAAAAAGTAGCCATATGCTGTCGATGAATTAATATCCAATCCTCAAAATTGAATAGTAGTAGTTGCAAAGAACAATTATTGAAGACGATGAATTAATATCTAACATTCAAAATTTAATGGGACAATTCTTGAATTCGGTGAATTAAAATCCCAACCGTCAAAATTTAATAGTAGTAGTTGCCAAGGACAATTATTGAATCGGATGAATTAATATCCAACCCTCAAAATTTAATAGTAGTTGTTGCAAAAGATAATTAATGAAGACTCAAAAGTCATTGGTGATAAAGACTCTTGAAAAAACTAAAAAAATAAAATAGGCAATAAAATTAGTAACAATACTATGCGAAATTAAGTTTTTTTTTTGTTGTTTAAGAATTGATATCTCAAGTTTTATTTAGATGTAATCTCAGTTTTTTTTTTTTTTTTAAATATGTAAAATATATTTCTTTACATTAATTGAGTACATTTATAGATACTAAATTTGTTCATATCTCAATTTAAAATTTTAAATTTATCAAGCTCACGGGTCAAAGCCCCGATTTGTTTTTTAAACTTGAGCCCACTATTTTTATTTCATTTTTAGTTTTATATTTATCAAATATTAATTTATTAATTAATTTGTCTGAATTTTTAATTAGATCTCAATTTAAAATCTATCAAGTATATCGGATTCTTGCACTGAGGATTAATTTCGATTCAACTAAGCTTGAGGCCCAATTTTGAGCAAACTCAAGGCCTAGTTCCATTTTAAGTCCAAAGCTTGTTTTTCTTTTGTTTCATTTTTTTTTTTTACATTAATATTAATTAACAATATATATAAAAAAAAAGAAAAAATAGACAAACAAAAAAATATAAAGAAAAAAAAAAAGACAACGGCTAGTGCTTGGTGCTGCACACAACACCACTAGCCACCTATGCCCTATGCAGAAGTTATTGTGCCTGAAAACCACCTACCCAAGCATAAGACCGAGGCTTGGCAGAAGGAACAAAAGGGCAGGCCCTGTGCCACCTATCCATGCACAAGGCTATGGCCAGAGTTCTATATATAAAGCTCTATGACTAACCAAAAAAGAAGAGAGAGAGGAAGGAAATCTTACAAAAAAAAGTAATCAGATTAAAAAAACAAAAAAAAAGCTTCCCGTAAAAAAAAAACTTTGCTAGAAAAATTTTAGAAAAACTCACTGTAAAAAAAAAAGAAAAAGGAAACCAAAATCAAACAAGCAATCCCCTGGGAATAGGGAACCAGCGCCACCAAGCAAAATACAAATATATATATATATATATATATAAAAGGCAAGCCAAATATATATATAAAAAAGGGTTTGGCTAAAAGTTAGAGGGCAAATCTAGGGAATTTAAGACCCATTTTGGAAAAAAAAAAGACTGAATTTGGGTTCAGGGAAGTGAAAGGAGTTTGTGAGTGTTTTTTTAGATTTTTTGGTGACTAGGACGATGGTCAGCGACAAGCAACGGTGGCTAACACGATAGACAATGACTGACCAATAAACCTAGAGAAAAGGGGGCTCTGAGAGAAGGAGAAAGGTAGAAAGAGAGAAATAAGAGAAAAATGAGAGAAAATTTGTTTTTTTAATTTTTATAAAAGGCTGAAAGCCAAAACGATGCCGTTTCATTAAAGGATTTAAACGACATCATTTTGACATTAAAGGATATGCGTATCAGCTCTGACCCGACTTGGACCTGACGCCCTTAGCCCCAGCCCAGTCTGATCCAGCTGAACCATCCAAACCAATGCCGAATCATCGAACTAACCAGATCGACCTATATGGTGTTGATCGAACCTTTGACTGGTCCAGTTCAGGTAAATTTTTTTTGAATTTTTTTAATAATATTATTTTTTTATTTTAAATTTTTTTATTAGTATTTTATGCAAATTAAAATGTTTAAATTTGTTATAATAAAATTTTTATTGAAATAAATAAAAATAAATAATGAGTATATAGTTAAAATTTTAAAAATAATAATAAATGTCAAAAAAGAAAATTTTTATCCAACAATGAGATTCAAAGGTACTCCGAGTAGTGATACCTACAAAATCTATTGGTGAGAAGATTTTTTTTTAAAATACTATGAACGAAATGGAATATTTATAAAAAAGTTTTCAATACAATAAAAAATATTTTAAGAATTATTTCAATAAAAGGGTTCTAATTATTTTTCTAGAATAAAATTTGAACAATAAATAAATAATAAAAAGATAATAAAAAACTTTAATAAACAAAAGAAATCAAGAAAATTATTTTGCAAACATCGAAAATAAGATTGTTTTTTTATCAAAATCAAAGGATAACACATAGTTAATTGGTACCATTTTTAAACAAGCACTATGAGAATGCTAATCCTTCCTCACGCATAATTGACTCTCGAACCCAGATTGTTTCGCAGATCCTAAAATAAATTTTTTAATAAATTTTAATTAATTTTAAGATTTTATTAAAATGATAAATTTTAATAGATGGCCAATCACACCTAGCCAAAAAAGATTTGTGGTGACTCCATTTTTTATTTTTCATTTTTATTTCCAAATTCGTTAGGTGGCTTCAAACTGTTACGACAGCTTAGCGACTTTGTTGGGGAATCATTTTTTTTTAGAGTTAGGCCAAAGTTAACTATGTGTTATCCTCAATTTTTTATTTAAATACTCTTAATCGGGTTTTGATTTTAATTTCCTAGATTCTGATTTTATTCCTTTAAAAAATCAATAAAAAACTAATAAAAGATCATAAACAAATCAAAACCGAAAAGAAAAAAATTTTACATGCATTTCTTTTATTGTTCTTGTTTTTGTTTGTATTATTCTCAACAAATTAGGAAACATTTACGTACACGATGATACGATGTGAGCTCTATACCCGAGCTCTATCCCTTATTGAAGGAAGTAGAGTACCTATGCCCTTGTGAGGTAATAACTTATACAATGGCAAGTGAAATACTTTTACTCAAATTGAACTATTTCTGATCGTAGCCTATAATGGGTGAGGATAAGGGTGCCTTACTAGTTTAGTGTGAATGATAGTAAGGAACAATTTTGGAACCTTTAAATGCATAAATCCTAACTTGGCATAACATAAATTGTAAGGCCCGATCTTAGGATAGAGCTATGCCGTCCTTCTTAAAAAAATTACCTAAAACTGGGACACTATGTATATTTAGTTTTGTCATATACTATATTTGTTTGTTTATTTAGTTATTTATTTATTTATTTGTTTTATTAACATTATTGACTTGTTTAATTCTTTTGTCACCTTCAATTTCACTACAAGCATCATATAGGCACCACATTTCTTAGGAGGTTATTGTTTTAGGCCAAACTTTAGTAAGAAAAACTTTCATAAAGCCTATTGTGGTATTATCTGTCCGATTAATCCAAAACATTACCTTCAATTTGCATTACATTCATTCTATACATGCATTTTAATAAAGGCAAATACTAACAACAATAACAGTGATATTATATCACGTAATCTAATTCATGGTTAATAAACTAAGGTTCAAGGTTAGGGAAGTTAAAGAGTCTAAGTCAGTCAATCTCGCATAGATATAATACTCGAGTTATGAAAGAAGAGAACACAGCTAGATTTGAGATAGTCGAAAGGGCACAAGAGAAAATAAGAGAAAGAATGATAGAGATATAGCAAAGTATCGAACACAGATGGTTGAATTAAGACAATTACTATCTAGTTCATTGAAAGGTAAATGAGTCACTAGTGCATCAAGGACAAGGGAAAAAGTTAATACAGAAGAGCCATTATAACTTATGGGATTCATCCTCCAGCTCAAGCTCTTCCTCCTCATGGCATACACATATAGCCACTAAATGTGCAACCATACCCTTATATCAATCACTTTGCTAGTCAACAACAGATCCATTTGAATACTAACCTGAGAACTATCCCATTGACCCTCCATTGTACCAAATCTAGATGATCCAGTTGAATAAGAAAAGTCTCATGAAATATCAGAGCCTATTATGAACTTAAAAATATGAAACAAGTATGATCAATTTGAAAAGAGGCTCAAAGCAATGGAAGGTAATGATATCTACGAGGTTATTGACATTAATGAACTTAGCCTAATACTCGATTTAATTATCCTGGTAAAATTTAAAAACCCTAGATTTTAAGAAATATAATGGAACAAAATGTCTTTCTACTCACCATATTATGTTTTGTCGAAAGATAATGGATCATACTCAGAATAACAAACTTCTAATACACTATTTCCAAGACAACTTAACTAGATCGACAACAAGATGGTATGAGTAGCTAAATCAAAGCTGAATCCATTTATGGAAAGACTTGGCCAAAACCTTCATCACTCAATACAAGTATGTCCTTGATATAGCCCCTGATAGGCTGTCATTACAAAATATGGAGAAGAAATCAACGAAAACCTTTAAGGAATATGCATATCGGTAAAGAGATATGGTAGCCTAGGTCCAACCATCACTAATTAAAAAAGAGATAACTGTGCTACTTGTCAACACATTGAAAGTCCCATACTATGATAGGCTAGTGGGAAATATAATAAAAATTTCTCTGATATGGTAATTTAGGGAGAAATGATAGAGAATGCCATTAAAAGTGACAAAATTAAAGGGTCCAAAAGGAAGATAGCAAATCTAAAAATGAAGAAACATGAGACACATGCAGTCACTTATGAGAATTCTTCACATTATCCTTTTGTTCCATATAATCCAAACCCACCATACCCTCTCTATTACCCTACTACCAACCAAATCTCCCAATAACTATATTATTACCTAACACCCTACCAACCACCACACATACTGAACTTTAGTCCTCAACCATCCAATTACACCTTCGTACCTCCAATTCAACCATTTTCACAACCAACACATCAAAACAATAACCAAAGAAACCCATAAAACAACAATAATTGAGAAACACCTCAGTTTGACTCAATTCCCATGTCTTACACCAATTTGCACCCCCAGTTGTTGAGAGGCCACCTTATCGTTCCTGCCCATGTGACACCATTAAAGCCACTTTACTCGAGTTGGTATGACCCCAACGCTAAGTGTGATTATCATTATGGTATTACAAAACATTATACTGAAAATTACACGACACTTAAACATAAGGTGCAAGGTCTGATAATTGACAGGCTCTTAACTTTTGATATCAAATTCAAGCTAAATGTCAGTAGAAACCCTTTGCCAGACCACACCAAAAGAAAGATTAGTATGATGGGTAATGGAAAAGGTGTGAGGATCAAAAGATACATGGATAAAGTAAAGACCCCTTTTGAACGGGTGTATGACTATTTGTGTGAAACAGACATGATTCAACCATTATTTTTTGGATGATAATGAAAGTTATAAAAACCCCGACCATTTTTGCAAGTATCATGGAAAAATGGTTAGACATTCAATCTAAGGTTATAAAGCTTTTAGACAAATATTGTAGTGCTTGATAGATGTGGCCATAATTGAGTTTTATGACGAATATGATGAGAACAGTGTGAATACAATGGGTGATGAGCATTTTGGTAAGTCTTTTATCCCCAAACTTCTCACAGTATACTATGAAGAAAAATCGAACCCCGTAATTGAAAAAGTTATTTCCTTTTCTAGGACACCAATGACTATTTAAATCCATAGTCTATTCCTTTACCAAACTGATAAAGCAATCCTATGGAAATACGACTATGATATTGCAATGCGAAGACCTGATATGACCTCAAATAATCCTGGTATGGGGAATATTGCAAACATAATAGGTATAGGAAGAATGACTTGAAGTGATTGGTGTTACACTCTCAAGATGTCAGAGAATGTCAAGAAAGGGAAAGGCAAAATGAGAGAAAAAGATATAAGGGAAAGTTAAGGTTCTTAGTCAATGATAGGCCCAGAATTATTGATTAACAAACCAGTGTCAAAGAAAGAAGTATGTGAGTTCTTAATAGTCATTAAGCATAGCGAGTACAATGTGGTCGATCAACTGAATAAACTGTCAACTCGTATTTCTTTATTATCACTACTATTGAATTCTAAGTCGTACAAGAATGCTTTGCTGAAAGTGCTCAACCAAGCTTATGTCGAACATAATATTTCTATTGAAAATGTGGATCACATGGTCAAAAATATCATAGCTCTGAATTTCATTACTTTTAATGATGATGAAATACTCTCAGAGGGATGAGGTAGTGTTAAGGCTCTGTACATAATGATCAAATGCAAAACCTGCACTATAGCTAAAGTATTGATTGATAATGGATCATCTATTAATGTTATACCTTTAACAACATTGTCAAAACTCCTAGTGGACTCCTTTCACATGAGAAATAGCCACATGATTGTAAGGGCTTTTGACAAAGCATAAAGAGCGATGATTGGCGATATAGAGATTTTGTTACAAATTGACCCATGTACCTTCAATATCCCATTTCAGGTGATGAATATAACACCTACATATAGCTATTTATTCGAAAAATCTTGGATCCATAGCACCTGAGCTATACCTTCATCCTTACACTAGAAGGTAAAATTCATCATTGAAAGGAAACAAGTTTACTTAGATGGTTAAAAAGATTTGTTAGTAATCAAAACCCTGACTACTCCTTATGTTGAAGCTACGAAAAAAACAATCGAACGCTCGTTTAGGGCTTTCAAAGTAGCAAATGCTACTTATGTAAGAGAAAGGTCAAAGATACCTGTCCATTGATTGTTAAAGACTATGGGCATAATAATCAAGCAAACTATCAATAAAGGTTGGCAAGCAAGACAAGGTTTGGAAAGAACTTTACAATGAATCAAGAATATGCCAAACATAATTGAGAATAAAGAAAGATGGGGTTTAGGTTATAAACCTACTGCCATTGATAAAAGAAGCATGATGCAAGAGAAAAAAAAAGAATGGCACATCTTAAAGGGCATGAATTAGTTAATAGAAGAATGATGTTCCCTTATCTATACAAGACATTCTGCTCTGACGAATATGTCCATCTTGGATCATCAAAGGTTGAAAAGGATGAGTCAGCAATGAAATTAGAGGAAGTTTTTTCTCAAGTTTATATTGGAACAGATGAGAAAGATATGCAAGATAAAGAGATGTTCTTCTTTCTTTTCCTAGGTTAGAAAATCCAAGAACAATGCACTATTTTCATTATCTTTGAACTATTCAAACTTAAGAATTCCAATTGCTTCTACCCAAGAGCATACGAAGGTTAAATGTATGGGCTTACTTTCATTATCCTAATGAAATGATAAATGCGATGCATTTCACATATACCATGTTCTCCATTTTTTTTTCATTATTATTCTCCTTGCCCTTACCAAAATTAGTATATATATATTTTTATGATTATACCCATTTTTAGGTCTTTTAATAATGAACATTACAGATGACCAAGGTTAAAATGTCGGGTTTGATTTTGAAAATTCATTTCATATTAGCAAGCTTGGTAACAATGTTGATTAAAAAGACTATGATTGGGCTCATGATCTATTGAATGGATGGAGTAAGAGAAAAAAAATTATAAATCTCCATCAGGAATCTATCGACTTGTTAAGCTAGGGAGATGGTGAGAATAAGAAATAAGTTAGAATCGATACTTTACACCGCTAATTGAGAAACAGAAAATGGTGAATCTATTGCAAGAATATGTGGATGTATTTACATGATCCTATCAGGATATGCCTGAACTTAGTACAGATGTGGTTGAGCATAGATTACCTTTAAAACCAGAGTGTCGACCGATAATGCAAAAGTTAATATGCATGAAGCTGAAAATGTTACTGAAGATAAAAGAAAAAATAAAAAAGTAATTTGATGCAAGTTTTTTAGAAGTAGCTAAGTACCCTGAATTGGTAGCCAATATAGTTCCAATTCCTATGAAAGATGAAAAGGTTAAAATGTGTGTAGACTACTGAGATTTGAATAAGGCTAGCCCAAAAGATAATTTTTCATTGCCATAAATTGATACCTTTGTAGATAACATTGTTAAGAACTTTACCTTTTCATTTATAGATAGGTTTTCTAGCTAAAACCAGATCAAAATAGCTTATGAAGATATGGAGAATAAGTATATTCGTAACCATGTAAGGTATATTTTGCTATAAAGTCATACCTTTTAGGTTAAAAAATGTTGGTGCCACATATCAAAGGGCGATGATCACTCTTTTTCATGATATTATGTACAAGGAGATAGAGGTGTATGTCAATGATATGATAGCTAAGTCTCAAGAAGGTGAAGATCATGTTGCTAATCTTAGAAAGCTCTTTAAAAGATTACAGAGATACCAGCTCAAGTTGAATTCAACCAAACGCACCTTTGATGTTAAATCTAAAAAATTGTTAGGATTTATAGTTAGTGAAAAAGATATAGAAGTAGACCCTGATGAGATTTGAGCCATTCAAAAGTTGTTAGTGCTATGCACGTAGAAAGAAGTGAAAGGCTTTTTGGGATGATTGAATTATATTTCTCACTTCATATCTCAACTCACCTTGAAGTGTGATCTGATCTTTAGGTTGCTTCGTAAAAATAATCCTGATAATGGGATGAAGAATGCCAAATACCTTTGAAAAGATTAAGAGTATTTAATAAGCCCACCAATATTAGTACCACCAGTTGCAAGAAGGCCTCTAATTTGATATTTAACAATGCAAAAAAAAAATCAATGGGATGTGTTTTAGGGCAAAGGGATAAAACTGGTAAGAAAAAGCATGATATCTACTATTTAAGTAAAAAGTTTATAGAGTATGAGGCCAAGTACCCCCAAATAGAAAAAATATGATGTGCCTTAGCTTGGACTACTTGTAGACTCAAGCAGTACATGCTCTATCATACGACTTGCTAATGTTGAAGTTGGATCCCTTCAAGTACATTTTTAAGAAACTATCTTTATCAAGCAAGATAGCAAAATAGCAAGTCATGCTCTCGAAATATAATATTGTGTATGTGACATAAAAATCCATAAAAGGGAGTGCAATAGCTGATTTCTTATTGATCGAACTATAAAAATTACGAGCGTATGAAGTTTGAGTTTTTAGATGAAGATTTAAGGTCGATCTTGCAAGATAAAGATAAAAAGCCCATAAGAAAAGTGTGAAAGATAGTTTTTGATGGAGAATTCAATATAATGGGATATGACATTGGGGCAGTGTTAATATCCCCAAAAAGAAATTATTATCCCTTTACTGTAAGGTTAGACTTCAATTGCATAAACAATGTTACTGAATAAGAAGCATATGCCAAGGGCTGCAGATAGCCATCAAAAAAAAGATTGAGACACTAGAAGTATATGAGGATTCAAACTTGATAATTTATCAACTAAAAGATGATAAGAGACGAAAGACCTAAAATTAGTGTTATACCAAAGGCACATATCTAGCTTTATAAAACAGTTCAAAAAGATCCAATTTCAACATGTTCCTTAAGAAAAAAATCAAATTGCTGATGCCTTGGCTACTTTAGCAATAATGTTCAAGTAAATGACAATATGGGAATTCAACCCATCAAAATACAAATGAGAGATTTATCGGCCCACTGTTTGAATATAGAAGATGAGGTAAATTAGCAATTGTGGTATTATAACATGTGTAGTATATCAAATGCCAAAATTACCTCGAGTAGGTCTCAAAAAATGATAAAATGATCATCCAAAGATTAGCAGTAGGGTTTGTGCTTGATAGAGAAATCCTATTTAAGAAAAACTGAGATCAGATCTTGCTAAGGTGTGTAAACGCTATTGAAGCAAGAAAGATACTTGAAGAAGTACATGAAAGAATTTGTGGGACACATGCCAATGGGCATATAATGGCTAAACAAATTATGAGAGTAGGTTACTACTAGTCTATAATGAAAAATGATTGCATCAGTTATGCCAAAAAGTGCCATAAAATGCCAGATTTATATGGATAAAATTCATTCCCCTTCAGTCCCATTGTATATCTTGGCACCACTATGACCTTTCTCTATGTGGAGAATGGATGTGATCCGAATTATAACCCCAAAAGCTTCGAATAGGCATTATTTTATCTTTGTAATAATTGATTACCTTACTAAGTGGGTGAAAGCAACTTCGTATACTAGTATTATATGTTCAGTGGTGTGCAGATTCATAAAAAGAGATAATTTATTGGTATAGGCTCTAAAAAAGGATCATCTCTGATAATGCTAGCAACTTGAATGACAAAATGATGAAAAAATTAACAATACAAGATAAATCATCAACATTTAGCACCATATCACCTAAATATAAATGGTGTGGTAGAAGCTGTGAATAAGAACATCAAAAGAATATTGGAGAAAATGACTGATACATATAGAGACTAGCATGAAACGTTACCATTTACCCTGCTTGCCTATAGAACATCAATCCAAACCTTCACAGAGGCTATCCCATTTTTGTTAGTGTAAGAAATAGAGGTTGTACTACTGATTGAAGTGCAAATTCCTTCCTTAAGAGTCTTGATGGAGGTAAAATTGGATGAAGCAAAATAGGTTTTAGACAGTTTCGAGCAACTAAATCTTATTGAAGAGAAAAGGCTCTCGATACTCAGCTATGGATAAATGTACCAAAAAAGAATCACGTGAGCACATGATAAGAAGATACAATCCTGGTGCTTTCGCAAAGGTGAATTGATTTTGAAAAAGATTTTGCCACATCAACATGACAACAGAGAAAAATGGACACCTAATTAGGAAGGTCTATACATGGTAAAAAAAACATTCTCTGATGAAGCTTTGATCCTTGTAGAAATGGATAGTGATGAATTGCCAACCCCTATGAATTTAGACACTATTAAGAAATATTTTACTTAAAAAAAAGTAAAAAAAAGAAAAAAAAAAGAAGATAAAAAAAGGTGATAATTCAAACTGAAAACTTGAAAAAGGTAGTTTCAACCAAAAAGGGGATTGTTTAAGTTGAAAACCTACAAAGACGACTTAAATGAAGGGAGAGTTAGAAAAAAATCCTTCAAAGAATGAAAGGATGGCATACAATTGGATGAATCGATGCTAGAATTAAGGAAGATGACTTTTGGGGGCAAGTTTCCATTAGTTGCAGATATGGGGCAAAGATTGGTTATATGAGATCAAATGTAGCAAGATCACAAATGTAACAAATTTTTAAGAAAAGACTTGGTTTGAGTAGGTCAAGGTTGTCAAATGTTCATTATTTAGAGAACTGATATTTGATTCTTGAAAACTTTTGAATTTTCTATTCTTTGTGTTTCAAAAAGCTCATCTTTATCTTTCTAAACCAAAATACCCCATTGTTGACTAAGTTTCATATTCGATCTTGAACATGAAATCATTGCATTTGTTATTTAAAGTTAAGATAATGACTAATAAAGCTCATAATAGACCAATGCATCGTTCAAAAAGAGAATGTAAGGATGACGAAAATAACAATATAGGATCAAAAAAATGAAATGAAATTGATTGATCAATGAAAACAAGAAAGAAGAAAAAGGAAGAGAAGATAAAAAAAGAATTCAGAGAGGATTTTAGAGCAACCAAAAGTCAAATGGGTCCATCAAAAGACAGAGATTCCAAAATAAAAACAACTTGATGAAAATTGAAATATTCATAAAGACAAGAATATTGGAAGTGACTTTTAAAGTCTGAAAGAATTGAACCAATTTCAAAAGTTAAATTAACATGAATGAAAACACATGATATAATTCATTGATTGCATCGTTATTTTTTTATTCCTCACAATCATTGCATGCATCACATACCTTTTATGATAAGTTGCATTTAAGGTTTCTTTATAAGACATTAGAAAGAATTAGCATGTCTTTCTTTTTCAAAACAATGATGATGGTCCTGAAGATGAAATGTTACCTCTAGCACAATTCTCAAAATCGAGACTACCAATTTGTATAGCATTCGATCTTTTATTTTTCAACTCATTGTTCAATCTCAATCATCGTTATTTTTTTACTTGTAGTTTAATCCCGATCATCTTTATTTTTTGACTCATAGTTCAATATTGGTCATCATTATTCCTGACTTGTGGTTTAATCCCAGTCTCTTTATTTTTTAATTCGTGGTTTAATCCCAATCACCATTATTCTCTGACTTACGGTTCAATACTGATCTTTTTATTTTTTGGCTCGCGATTTAATCCTAGTAGTCTTTATTTTTTAGCTATGGTTTAATCCCGATTTCTTTATGTTCTAACTCATGGTTCAATCTCGATTTCATTATTCTCTAACTCATGGTTCAATCTCGGTTATCATTATTTTTTAACTCACGGTTCAATCTTGGTTATCGTCATTTTTGGACTCGCAGTTTAATCCTGGTCTTTATATTTTTTAACTCATGGTTCAATCCCAGTCATCATTATTCTCTGACTTATGGTTCAATCCAGTCTTTTTATTCTCTGACTCATGGTTCAATTTTGATCATTTTTATTTTTTGACTTGCAGTTCAATCTCGATCATTGTTATTTTTTAGCTCATGGTTTCATCTCGATCATCTTTATTTTTTGACTTACTGTTTAATCCTGGTCTCTTTATTTTTTGACTTGTGGTTCAATCCCTGTCTTGTTATTTTCTAACTCATAGTTTAATCTCGGTCTCTTTATTTTTTGACTAGCTGTTCAATCTCGATCTCTTTATTTTTTGACTTGTAGTTCAATCTTGATCTTTTCATTTTTTGACTCATGGTTCAATTCCAATCTTGCTATTATTTGACTCATGGTTTAATCTTGGCCGTCATTATTCTCTGACTTATGTTTCAATCTCGGTCATTTTTATTTTTTGCTTTACGATATCGTCTCAATGTTCTTTATCACTTGATTCGTAGTTCAATCCCTTAAAAAACTGAAAAAATGAATAAATAAAAAAAAATTTAGAAAGTCATCAAATAGGCTTTGGACAAATTATTGCCTTTGTTTTTACTCTATTCCTAATTCTCAATAATGCATAAAGAGGGATAGCTATAGATACTAAATTTATTCGAACCTCGATTTAAATTTTTAAGTTTATCAATCTCACGGGCCAGAGTTCAATTTCTTTTCTGGGCTCGAGCCCATTATTTTTTTCATTTTTATTTTTATATTTATTAGATATTGATTTATTAATTAATTAATCTGAATTTTTAATTAAGTCTCAATTTAAAATTTGTTAAGTATATCGAATTATTGGGCTGAGGCTCGATTTTGATTCAACCAAGCTCGAGGCTCGATTTGAGCAAGCCCGAGGCCTAGTTCCATTTTAAGTCAAAGCCTTTTTTGTTTTATTTATTTATTTCTTTTTTACATTAATATTAATTTTTAATTGAACAAAAAAAATAAACAAACAAAAAAAAAAAAGAAATAAGGGTTGGTGCCTAATGCTATGCATAGCACCATTAACCACCCACGCCCTATGCATTAGCCATCATGCCTTGAAAACCACCTACCCAAGCACAGGATCGAGGCCTGGTAGAAGGAAAAAAAGGGTAGAGGTGCCTGTACAACACCCTTTGTACCAGGTTCTGTGCCACCTACCTAGGCACAAGAACATGGCTAGAGCTTTATAAATAGAGCTCCATGGTCAAGCCAAAAAAAGGAAGAGAAAGTAAGGAAACCCTATAAAAAAAATTTGATTAAAAAAACCTTTATGTAAAAAGAAAACTTTGCCAAAAAAATTTTAGAAAAAAGCTCATTACCAAAAAAAAGAAAGAAAGCTTAAACAAAACAACACAGTCTTTTAGGAATGAGGAACCCAACACCACTAAGCAAAATAGAAAAATACAAAAAGAGGGCAAGCTAGAAATTAAAAAATAAAAAAAGGTTTGGCCAAAAGTTAGATGGTAGATCTAGGGAATTTAGGATCACTTTTGAAAAAAAAAAGGTCGAATTTAGGTCCAGGGAAGCAAGAGGAGTTTGTGGGTGCATTTTGAAATTTTTCGACAACTAACACAGTGGCCAATGCTTGAAAAAGGAGACCAACATGACGGATGACAATCGGTTGATAAACCTAGAAAAAAGGGTCTCTAAGAGAGGGAGAAAGGTAAAGAGAAGAGAGAAAAATCAAAGAAATTTTTTTTTTTTTGGTTTTTATAAAAAGCTGAAAGCTAAAATGATGTTGTTTCATTAAAGGACCAAAATGATGTTGTTTTGAACCCAAAGGATCCACGTGTCAGCCTTAACCCGACCCGAGGTCTGCGCACCCAATTCAGACTCAACATCCTCATCCCCACCTAGTTCGGCCTAGCGAAACCAATTCAAACTAGATTAGACCAGTGCTGAACCATTGAAGTAACCAAACCAACCCAAACTGGCATTGACCGGACCATTGACCAGTTAATTTAGATAAATTTTGTTTGAATTTTTTGTATTTTTTTAATAATATTATTTTTTTATTTTAAATTTTATTATTAGTATTTATGCATATTAAAATGTTTAAATTTATTAGAATAAATTTTTTGTTGAAATAAATAAAAATAAATAATGAGTATATAGTTGAAATTTTAAAACAATAATAAAAAATATAAAATATAAAAAAAGAAAATTTGTATTCGACGATGAGATTCAAAGGTATTTCGAGTAGTGATACTTACAAAATCTCTAGGTGAGAATATTTTTTTAAATACTACCAACGAATTGGAGTATTTATAAAAAAGTTTTTAATATAATAAAAATTTTTCTTTTTTGCTATAAAGTAGTAAACAAAAAAATAAATTATTAAAAAATAAAATAATAAAGGAATATAAATAAGGAAAAACAATTTATCCAATGATAGAATTCTAAAAGTATTTTGAGTAGTAATGCTTTACAAAATCCCTAGGTAAAGAGAATTTTTTTTAAAATATTACCAATTTATTGGAATATTTATAAAAAAATCTTCAATAAGATAAAATTTTTCTTTTCTTAAAATAATAACAATAATAATAAAAATTTAATGAAAAAACAAACAATAAAATTTATAAAAAATAGAATAAAATTTGTGCATTAACATATTATCATTTGCATTGCATGCATGACCTTTTTTTTTATGAAAAGTAAATCTGAACTTTCGATAATAAGATTCTAAGGTATTCTGAGAAGCGATGCCTAAAAAATCTATAGGTGAGAAAGAGTTTTTCTAATGTTACTAACGTACTAGAACATTTTAAGAATTATTTCAATAAAAGGGTTTTAATTTATTTTTTTCGAATAAAATTTGAACAATAAATAATAAAAAGATAATAAAAAAACAAAACTTCAATAAACAAAAGAAATCGAGGAAATTATTTTGCAAACATCGAAAATAAGATTTTTTTTATCAAAATCAAAGGATAACACATAGTTAATTAGTACCATTTTTAAATGGGCATTGTGGGGGTGCTAATCCTTCCTCATGCATAACCGACTCCTGGACCCAGATTGGTTCGCAGATTCTAAAATTATCTTTTTAATAAATTTTAATTAATTTTAAGATTGTATTAAAAGGATAAATTTTAATAGATGGCTAATCACATCTAGCCAAAAAAAGATTGATGATGACTCCTTTTTTTGTTTTTCATTTTTATTTCCATATTCATCGGTGACTTCAAAACCGTTACGACAACATCTAAAATTTTTACTTTTGAAATACTCTCGATAAGTATCATACTTTAGTTGATAAATAAAAATAATTACCAATTAGATTAACCCTCAAAGATATATCTTTATTTTTATCAATATTTAGTCATGAATTTACAAAATTTAGGCTCAGTTTCTTACATTTTTTTTCAAATGTCTTTAGATTTATTTTTTTCAATTGCAACACGAAAATTATAGAATATATTATGTCCTTGAATACCATAATCAAATTGCATCTTTTTAATTTATTTTCTCTCAATAAGCATACAACGAACAAATATATAATCATTTAAAAGACTACAAAATTATTAAGAAATATTTACCCTCAATCAATTTGCATTATACATGGTCATTGACTATATAAAAGTAAAGAGAAAAAAAATCAATTTAAAGTTGTATATATATATTTACATAAAAGGTCAGGTCAATCGCTTAAAAAAATTTTAAAAGAAGAGAATTTATAAGTATTGAAAATTGAATCTAACTTTTATTGAAAACTACCTTCTAAAAAGGATAGAGGAACCATGAACTAAATCCAAAATTCAAAGTGGAATATTAGTTAACGGGCCAATTTATTATAGATACAAGCATCCCATGTTACTCATGACAATTAGTAAAGTTGATAAGAGTTTACTTTTTGTTAATAAATATTGAGCTTGTAACTTGCTTAGCCAATGCATCAAATACCCAATTTGCCTTTTCATTAATCTTTTCCCAACTTCACACAAACAACCAATTACCTTAAGCCATTTGTCAAACATTTAGATTTTATTAAATGTCAAACAAAGATTCTCATGGGGACTCTTTGAATGTATAGGTATAGATTTCAATTACATTTAACTGATATAAGGCAGCTATTGGTATTCTTACCTACATTTTGAGGGATGGTAAATTTATTCAAAATTAACCATTAAATTTTGATTCAATCCAATTTTATGTATTATTATTTTTTAAAATTAGGTTGTATCAAAACTTTTTTTAAATCAAGTTCAAATCAAAATCTTGTTTTAGGTGAAATCATTTCAATTCACTTCGATTCGATCCAATATATATAATATATTCTTATTATTTATTTAATTTTATATTTATTATAGCACCAATTTTGTCTGTTCTTTTTTTAGCTTAAATATTATTATTATTATTATTATTATTATTATTATTATTATTAAAAGAGAAAAAGTAAAAAAAAAAGAATGAAGAGATTTGGTTTCAACTCTAGCAGTTAAAATCAAGCTGCCAGAATGACTTTTTTTACCTGACACTACCTAACTTGGCAACTTGAAATCCTATAACCAAAAGTCACCAGATAGGATCAAAATTTTTCACATTAGAATCTTAGAAGATCTAGGATTTAAATCCTAAAAACTTTATAAATAGAGCTAATTTCTGCAAAACATGAGATGAGAACAGAGAAAAAAAAAAAGAAATAAGAAACACACAAAATCAAAGAAAAAAAACCAATAATCATAGTCCTATTCGATAGATGAACCAATAGCAAACACAAAAAAAAATTCAAAAATAAAAAAATACCTTAAGAATAAAATTTTTAATCTATGAGGTTTGAGATTTTTTTTGAAAAATCTAGTTATGAGAAAGTGTTTAGAAAACAAAAAAAAGATTAATTTGGGATTTTTGGGGAGTTTTTTCAAAATTTTTTAGGTCATTGAATTTCAAAAAACTTTGAACTTTCTGACAATCGCTGAATTTTCTTACCATCAAAAACTAGAAAGTTGGTTGAAATATGGGATTTTTGAAATTTTCAGCACTGATTGATGATTTTGGCCATCGATGCACGATGACGACGTTGAAATTTGGGTTGCCACGATGGCCGACGAAGGGGTTGGGTTTCTAAAGAGATAAGCTCTGGGGTAAAGAGAGAGGGGGAAAGAAAGTACAAAAAAAAAAGCAAAAACAAGCCTTTTATAGGCATTCGAAAACGACAACATTTTAGGCATCTAACTCATGCCAACCCGTGCAAGACTTGCTCGTCAGCCCACGTGATGACTCGACCCATTTGTAAGTTTTTCTTTTTTCATTTTATTTTTATTATTTTATTTTATTTTTGTTATTTGTTTATATTTTTATAATTTATAATATTTTTATATTAAAAATAAATAATTATCAGTAACAATAAACATTAAAAAAAACAAATACTAAGATTTTCATTGTAAATAAAAAGATAAACAAAATAATAATAATAACTATTTAAGAAAAATAAAATTTTATTACAAGCAAAAATATTATTTAAATTTCACCAAAATGTTAGGATAATTTAAAAAATAATTTTTGCTAAAAAGATATATTAATAATAAAATTAAAAAAATAAAATAAAACAAAAAAAATGATAAATTGTTTAAATTAATTTTTTAAATGTAATTTTTAAAGAAAGCTGAAAGAGTTTGATTTTCTTTAATTATTACAAGTAAAAATAATTTTTTCAAAATTTACCATAGAGTTGGAATAATCCAAAATTATTTTTACTAGAATAAAGGTTTATTTAAACAATCTAAAAATAATAATAATGAAATAATAATAATAATTGATATTTTGAATAAATTTTAAAAATTAGATTTTTTAAAGAAAATTGAAAAGAGTTCGATTTTCTTTCATATAATCAAAAGATTAATATTTAGATTTCGTCAATGAGTTTGGATAATCTAAAATTTTTTAATAAATAATAATAATAAATAATCACAATAAAAATTAATTAATTAATTAAATCCTTTAATTTTCATAAAAAAATTAATTTTATTTAGGATATCATTAGAAAGTTGAAATGATCTCAAAACTTATTCAAAATTTTTAAGATTTCATTGAAGAGTTAGAATAATCTTAAAATATGTTTAATAAATTTTGAAAACTCACACAAGAGTCTGAATGTTCCTATAATCATCTTATTTTATAAATAAAATATCTTATGACGAGATATAAAAAATTTTGTAAATAATCAATTTTCCCAAAATAGGTTTTATAAATTTTGTCAAAGTGTTGAAGAATTTATAGAATATGGAAATAATAATAATACTAATTTTACAACAAAATTTTTTTTTCATAAATAAATTTTAAGAAATTAAATTTAAACATAAAAAGACCGTATCATCAAAATTAAAGGATTACATATGTTTAATTAATACCGTTCTTCGAACGGGTGATGTGAATGAGCTAATAACTTCGTTATTCGTAACAGTACTTTTAGACTTAACTTTGATTTTGTAGACCTACACTTTTTTTAGTAAATCTTAATTAATTTTAAAATTTTTATTAAAAGATGATATTTTGATTAGCCAATCACATCCTACAAAAAGATTGGTGATGACTTCAAAAATTTTCACCAAATCTAATAATCAAATCCCCACAAACGAAAAATTGTTATGACATTTATATATATGCATTATATTAATAAAAGTATTATTTAATATTTTAATTTAAGATATTAATTTAATAAAAATACTATATTTATATACAATTAAAATATAATTTATATTAAAAATAATATTTTAAGAGTATTATATTAAGTTAAAATTATTAAATTAATTTCAAATCAAATCACATCATTTGCAATTTTAGGTAAAATCGATTTGATTCACTCCAACTCGATTCAATATATATAATATATTTTTATTATTTATTTAATTTTATATTTATATATGTATTATATTAATTAAATTATTATTTAATATTTTAATTTAAAAATTAATTTAATAAAAATATTATATTTACATATAATCAAAATATAATTTATATTAAAAATAATATTTTAAAAATATTATGTTAAGTTAAAATTATTAAATTAATTTAATATCGACTAGAATCACTTGCAATTTTATACATACGAGAGTCAAATCAAATTTTAAAAAGATATTTTATTATCAAGTCAAGTCAAAATCATATGTAAATTTTTTGAATTAGATTGAAATTGAGGCAAGAACCAAATCCCAAACACTACTGTTCACGAATATACTAGAATTGGGAGACCCAACTCTAGAATTAGAACATATAGATTCAAAATTAATTTGATTGAGCCTAATTATCCCTAGAGTTGTCAAATAATGGAAAAAAACGTAAGTTAAATGCAATTATTGTAATTGTAATAATTACATTAACAACATAATTAAGAAGTTAATCAGGTGAGCAAAGACACAAATGTTTTTTTCATTATATATGTTTATTTTTCGTGTCATTAAATGATATTTAAATGATGTCCTATCATCAACAAATGAAATTGCATCATAAAAATCTATTCCATTTTTTTTATTAAATAATTTTTTTAATTTAAAACAAAAAAAATTCAAACTTAATTCTTAAAAAAATACATATATATTATTATTAAATCAAATGCATGTTCTAAAATTAGGGTTCTAGTGCTTTTCAAATTTAATGCAAACCAAAAACACTTTTGTACCTCATTTCTATCAATTTTCTCAATTGGAATTAGTCTCAAAAAGAAAAATCAGCAGTATGGTCCTTTTACTATCTTGTTCACATGCACTGATGTGAAAATAAATAGTCTTCTGCTGTCTATGAATTAATATTAAACTAACCCTGGAAAGTTTTTAATGACCGTAGTTGCAAAAGAGTAAGTTAAATTTTTTAAGGACCAAAAGTAATTGCTGACGAAGACTCAACAAAATAAACCAAAAAAAAAAAAAAACCAAGGCAATAAAATCAGTAACAATACAATGTAAAATTAAGTTGTTTTAATAATAATATTATTAATTGTATCTCTTTTTTTTTTTAATAATATTATTAATTGTATCTCAAGTTTTAAAGAAATTGTCAAATACATTCCTAGAGGAGTTTTTAATATCATAATAGTATAGTGACACATATCTTTTAATGTATTTTAAAAAATAAGATAAATGTTATCATGTTAATTTCATTTATAAAATTAAAAAATTTCACTGGTGGTATATTAAATAATTTCTTCAAATTTTATTTCGAACAATATTTAAAATGTATTTCTTTACATCAATAAAGTGTATTTAAAATTTTACTCTATGAAGTACTTGTCAAAAATATCAAATTTTAGATAAAAAATTACCAGTTAGATTAACCTCTACATATAAATCTTTATTTTTTGAGTTTTTAGTCATGAACTTATATAATTAAGTCCCAGTTTCTTCCCTCGTTTTCTATTGTCTTTGGATTTGTTTTCAATTACAGCACAAATTAAGCATAAATCTAAAGCTTCAATAACACAAAATAATGTGGAATAAGTCTGGCCCTTGAATACCATAGTCAAGTTGCCCCTTTTTTAATTTTTGTTCTCTCAATAAACAAATAATTTAGAAGAGTAAGCTAGAATGAAATATTTTTGTTTTGTTATGCAACCAACAAATATATAATCGTTTAAAAGACTACAAAATTAATAAGAAATATTTGCAGGCTAGCCATAACCCTTTTGCATTTTCCATTAAACATGGTCACTGGCTATAGAAAATTAAAGAAAAAAAAGTATTTTAAAGTTGAATGGTGGTTAACAGGCTTCCTAATATTGATATTTCAATTCGATAGGGAAGTTGCCTTGTCTTTTCTTGTTTTATTTGCATTGGACATGATTAACTGCAGACAATACATAGAAAAGTAAAGGGAAAAAAAAAACATTTTAATGTTAAATAGTTAACACGCAAACTAATAAAGCAATTTCCAAGTAATTTACTGACAACAAATAGATGACCAAACGAGAATTAAATTTTGTTAGTCAAATGGATTGATAGGAAATTACTTGAAATTTGGAGGAAGCTGATAAGAAACATCTTTAGAGTTTAACAGATGGATAAATTATGAGATTGAAAAAAGAAAATTTAGAAAATTTCACCCAATTTATCTTTCTTTTAATTACCATCTTATTATTATTGATCCCAAGTCGACTTCTTTACTAGTGAAGATAAACAATCAAATAGTTAATGTTAAAATAATTTTAAAAAATCTATAAATTTTACTTCTATATTTTATTATACCCAAATAAAAATTTAATACTTACTTTGTATCTAAATAAAATTTTAAATTTTAATTTATATTAAAATAAACTCTTAATTTTTAATTCGTACTTACATAAGCTTTTAACATAAATCAATTTTTTGTTTAAAATAAAAGCTGATTTTGATACAAATTAAAGAATAAAAACTTATTTGAATTTAATAAAAATATAAATTTATTTAAAAATAATAATTCAAGAATTTTTTAATATTTTAGTTTAATTAAATTTTATGAACTAACTGATAATTTCAAAATCTTAGACCTTTTTTCAAATTAAAATCTATTTGTTTATCAAAACATGGCTTCGTTATGGCCTAAAGGAAAGTTACTCTTTTAGTCTTATAACTTTTATAAAAAAGGGGACAATTATTGAATTTTTTTACTCTATTACTTTATTTTAAGGAGGTGATTATCAGTTCATACGTTTTCCAAAGATGAAGGAAATAATTATCTACAATAGCGAATATTGACATTTAATTTCAAGAGGATTGAATTAATATTTTATAATAATAAAATTGTTTTTGCTCTTTAGACAAACATTGGTGATAAAGAATAAAAAATTAAGGCAATAAAATTAAGAAAAAATTATATTTGATATATTATTAATATATAAATTTTATATATTGTTAATAAATTAGATGATGTTAATTCATTAATGAGAATTTTTATCAAAAAAAATTAAGTGTTGTGTGTTTATCTTAAGAGCTAATAAAAATTCGTATTTGATTATTAACAAAGTAATATTGTTTAATTCACTAATGTATATAAAATTTATATACTAACATATATTAAATATAAACTCAATTAATAATTGTACTATAAAATATGAAATTTAATTTTTTAAAATAATACGATTAATGGTATTTTAAGTTTTATCTAAATCTATTTTTTTCTCAAATAATATTTAAAATGTATTTTTTTACATCATTTAAATACATTCAAAATTTTACTTTTGAAATACTTTCAACAAATATCAAACTTTTGTTGACAAATAAAAAAATTAACCATTAAAATAATCCTTACAGATAAATCTTTAATTTTTTCAGTATTTAATCATGAACTTATATAATTAAATCTCAGTTTCTTCATCTTTTTCAATTGTCTTTGGATTTTTTTTTTCAATTTGTAGTACAAATTAAGCATAAATCCAAGGCTTCAATAACACAAAACAATGTCTGCCCTTGAATATCATAGACAAATTGCCTCTTTTTTTTTAATCTTTTTTCTCTCAATAAACAAATAATTTAGAAGAGTAAGCTAGAATGAAATATTTATGTTCTGCTATGCAACCAACAAATATACGGACAAGTGTTACAAACTACAGAGGCCTTTGGCATGCTTTACAAACTACACGCAAAGAGGAGGGTGTTTTGGTCCTGGACGGTGGACTTGGAGGTTGGAGCAACACTTTTAAGCGTTGGACCCGGCATAGTAATTAGCTTTCAGTATATGAGAGCTTGAGGTATTTCTACAAAGGTGATTACTCCTCTTGATTAATAAACTGTGCCTACTTTTGATGATTGTTTTATAGATCATCCTTTTCTACACACAACTCCTTTCTCCTTTTTATAATTAACTTTCTACCAGGCCCCATGATTCCACTGTCCTGGTCAGTCTATCTTGTGGCAGTCTTTCAGAGATTGCATCATCAACAGGCAAGTGATCTTTAGACGAGCTATGTTGGAAAACTTAATTGCAATTGTCGTAACGATATTGTGTTCGTCTGATGAATTTGAAAACGAAAATAAAAAAATAAAAAATAAAGTCACCATCAATCTTTTTTGGTTAGGTGCAATTGGTCACTTATTAAAATTTATCCTTCTAATAAGATTTTAAAATTAATTAAAATTTATTAAAAAGATAATTTCACGGTCTGCGAAACAGTCTAGGTTCAGAAGTCGGTTACGCGTGAAGAAAGATTAGTACCCCCATGACGCCCGTTTAAAAATGGTACCACTTAACTACGTGTTATCCTTTGATTTTGATTAAAAATAATCTCATTCTCGATGTTTGGAAAAATAATTTTCTTGATTTTTTTGGAAATTGGTTTGTTTGGTTTTATTTTTAAAAAATTATTATTCAAATTTTATTCAAGAAAAATAAATTAAAACCTTTTTTATTGAAATAATTCTCAAAATACTCCAGCACGTTTGTAATATTAGAAGAACTCTTTCTCACCTAAATATTTCTTAAGCATCGCTTTTCGGAATACCTAAGAATCTCATCCTCGGAGATCCGAATTTACTTTTCGTAAAAATTATATCATGCATGCAATGCAAATAATAACATGATGCACACATTTTATTTATTTTTTTTAGAAATTTTATTACTTTTTATTATTATTCTTATTTATAAGAAATGAAAAACAGAGGAATTTTTATTGTATTAAAAATTTTCTATAAATATTTCAATACACTGGTAATATTTAAGAAAAAATCTTCTCACCTAGGGATTTCTTAAAATATCTCTACTTGAAATACTTTTGGAATCTTATCATCGGATAAAATTTTTTTTTTCTCATTTTTATTACCTATTTTTAATTTATTAGTTAATTTTATTGTTATTATTTTATAAGAAAAAAAAAATTTTTATTGTATTGAAAATTTTTTTTATAAATACTCCAATACACTGGTAGTATTTAAAAAATCTTTTCACCTAGAGATTTCGTAGGTATCACTACTCGGAGTACCTTTGAATCTCATCGTTTGACAAAAATTTTTTTTTCTTATTTTTTCTTATTTTATAAGATTTATTATAAAATTAACATAATTATCAAAAACTTTTATTATATATATTTTATTAATTATTATTATAAAACAACAAAAATTTATTCTGTTAAATTTAAACATTTTGACATGCATAAATATTAAGAATAATAACTAAAATAACAAAAATAATATTAAAAAAAAATTTTTTTAAAATTTTTACCTGAATCGGATCGGTCAACGAGTGGTTCAGTCTGGCAGTTCGGTCGCGCTCAGCGGTTCAGTTGCTTTTAACGGTTCGGTTGCGATCCAGATCAGGTTCAGTGGCTCGGTCCGATTTAGTTAGACCGATCAGAGGCTGAAGGAGAAGTGGGTCGCGGGTCGGGTCGTGGGTTGACGTATGGATCCTAGGTGCTTAAAACGACATCGTTTTGGGCCTTTATTGAAATGACGTTGTTTTGATTTTGGCAGTTTATATAAAAGGTGCTAAATTTTTTTCGGTCATTCTCACTCTTTCCAAAAAAAAGCCTTTTTTTCTCTTTTTTTTTTCAGCTCGACTAGGGCCGGTGGCATTCCGTCGTGACGGCCGTCGTGGTCCTTGCTAATGGTGAGCTCTGACCGCCGTCGTCGGTGTCGAAAAATTTCAAAATCTCTCAAAATGCTCCTTTTGACCCCCTGAACACAGATCTGATCTTTTTTTCACCAAAAAGAATCTCCAATTCCCTAGATCTGCTCTTAAAGTTTAGGTGAAACCATTTTTTTGGATATTCTGAATTTTTTATTTTTTTTGAATCTGACTTTATTTTTTTTTTCTTTGTGTAGGGGCTCTCGGCGTTGGGTTCCTCCATACGGGGAGGACGAGCTTTCATTTTTTTTTGCATTTTTTTAGCAGAATGTGTTTTTTTTTTCTGTAGGGTTCCCTTCTTTCTTTTCTTTGTGTTTGGCTTGGAGCTCTATTTATAGTGCTCCGGTTGTGCGTGGCATAGGGCTCGGCATGGGGTGCAAGCATGAGCCCCATGCCCCTTTTATTATTTTTGTCTGATTCGACAATGGTAGGGACTTAGGCGAGGCTAGTGGTATGGGTGGTAGGGTATGGTGATCAGAGGGGTGGGGGGTAGGGCATGGTGGTAGTGGTGTTGGGGAAGGCACCATTGCCATCCCCCATTTTTTGTTTTTTTTTTTTGTATTTTGTATTTTTTTTGGTATTTTGTATTTTTGTTTAATTTTTATTATTGTATTTAATATTATTATTATTATTTTATTTATTAGTTTTTCTGTGACCGGACAAATTTGATGTCCACACTACCCCTCTTTACATATTGCTGATAATCAGTAATAGGGCAAAGACAAAGACAATAATTTTGTTCGAAATCCAAATAGATTTTTCTTTTCTTTTTTTCCTCTTTTTTTTTTTGAACATAGACTACTCAAAAAGTTTTTCTCGTCAAATCGAAAATGCTCCTCTCACTTGAAGCTTGACAACTTTTGAAAATTTAAAATCTGAAAAAGACTCCTTTTAGCAGAGGTCGACAACTTTAAAAATTTTATCTTGGAAAGGGCTCATCTCAGCAGAGGTTCAACAACTTTAAAAATCTTATCTTGAAAAAGGCCCCTCTCAGCAGAGGCTTAACGACTTTAAAATTCTCATTTGGAAAACCTCCTCTCAGCAGAGGCTCAACAACTTTGAAAATTCTTATCTTGAAAAAGGCTTCTCTTAGCAGTGGCTTAACAACTTAAAAAAATTCTCATCTTGAAAAGGGCTCTTCTCAGCAGAGGCTCAACAACTTTAAAAATTCTCATCTTGAAAAAGGCTCCTCTCAGCAGAAGCTCAACAACTTTAAAATTTCATTTGAAAAAAAGCTCCTCTCAGTAGAGGCTTGATAATTTTAAAATTTAATCTGTAAAAAGCTCTTTTCAGTAGAGGCTTAACAACTTTAAAAATCTCATCTTGAAAAGGGTTCATCTCAGTAGAGGCTCAATGACTTTAAAAATTTTCATCTTGAAAAAGACTTATCTCAGCAGAGGCTCAACAACTTTAAAATTTAATCTGCAAAAAGCTCCTCTCAGCAGAGGCTCGATAAATTTAAAAATCTCATCTGAAAAAACTCATCTTGAGTTCTCATCTTTGAATAATTAAATTTCTTTCTTTTGAAATCTTTTGTTTGATCTTGTTTTTCATTAGGAAATAGAAAGTCTCTGTCCTTATTAAAACTGCTCATTGATGCATGTACTGAGTGTTCTAAATGCAATGCACGTAATGCAATCAAAATTATTCATTGTAGTAAAAAGGTAGGTTCTCGAAATCTCTCACTTTTTATCTTTTTTTATTAGAATTCTCATATGACCAATCTGTTGTTAACATCTGACCACAATATTTTTTTTCTTCAAAAGTCTGCAACATCAATGTTTTGTCATGCTTTTCTCATCCTTTTTCATCGGCCTTTGTTAACTTTTTTTTTTTTAAAAGTAATGCTAAGATCTTTTGTATTTGTGTTTCTTTCCATCATTTTAAGTTCAAAACAAACAAAATTCAATCACACATCTCTCCTATTTGTACGTTGAACGAAAATATCAAATAAGAATAGAGGAATGGATAGGCATTATTTTCAAAAGAAAGATAGCATATTTCATTTGACTGATAATAAGTGCATGGCAACAAAAGTGTTTGAGTTGAAACAAAGGTGCCCAAGTAATGATTAGAAGATAATCACGAGCAAAATATTCTTAGATTTTTTTCTAAAACTAAATCAGATGATTTCTTTGATTCTTCAGAGTTTGTCAAACTACACTTACCCTGGTGTTGTGAAATCTTCTTTTGATGATGCTTTTACTTCATATCCAAGTCACATTTTTCAGGTTTTCAGCTTAGATAAGTCATCATTTTTCTTCTTTTTTTTAAGTAAAATATTTTTTTATAGTATCTGAATTTATTGAAGTAGGCAAATCACCTCTGTCCATCTCTGCCAAAATCAGTGCCTTATCAGAAAATGCTTTTTTCACCACATAAGGGCCTTTCCAATTTGTGTCCATTTTTTTCGATTATCATGTTGATTTGGAAGGATCTTTTTTAGCACTAAATCTCCTTTTCTAAAGTAATAGGGATATATTTTCTTGTCATGTACTCTCATCATCCTCTTTTGATATAATTGACCATGACAGTGTTATAAGTCTTCTCTCTTCAATGACGTTCAACTGCTCGTAGCGATTTCAAACCCATCCTACTTCCTCTAATTCTACCTCCATCAGGACTCTCAACGAGGAAATTTCCAATTTGATCGGTAGCATAACTTCCATTCCATATACCAAAGAGAATGAGGTGACCCCAATAGATGTTCGGACTGATGTTCTATAAGCATGCAAAGCAAAAGGCAACTTCTCATGTCAATCTTTATAAGTATCAGTCATTTTCTCTAAAATTCTTTTAATATTCTTGTTTATAGCCTCCACTGCCCCATTCATCTTTGGACGATATGGTATTGAATTACGGTGATAAATCTTGAATTGAGTGCAAACTTCATTCATCATTTTGCTGTTTAAATTTTTGGTATTATCAACAATAATTATCTCTGAAAGCCCATATCTGTATATTATCTCCTTTTTGATGAATTTGCATACCACAGATTAGGTCACACTAGTGTATGATACGACTTTTACCTATTTTATGAAGTAATCAACCATCACAAAGATGAATCTATGTCCATTTGAAGCTTTTAAAATGATGGGACCGATGACATCCATACCCCACATTAAGAATGGCTATAGAGGAGCCAAAACATACAATACTGTTAGAGGAGTATGGATCTTGTCAGCATAAATCTGACACTTATGGTATTTTCTGGCATAATCAATACAGTCACTCTCTATTGTCAACCAATAGTATCCAGCCCTCATAATTTGTCTAGCCATCATATGACCATTTGTATGTGCCCCATAAACTTCATCATGCACTTCTTCAATAATCCTCTTTGCTTTAGCTACATTCACACACCTTAAGAGTACTTGATCTTGACCCCTTTTATAGAGGATGTCTCTATCAAGAAAGAAACTCATAGCCAACCTTCTAATAGTTATCTTATCATTTCTATTACATGTTCTGGGTATTGCTATCTTTTAATGTATTGCATGATGTCATGATACCATGGTTACCCATTAACTTATTCTTCAACACCTGAATAATGTGCCGGTTCATCCTTTACAGCTAACTTGATGGGTTGGAATTCAGTATTTGCATCTATTTTAATCATTGCAGCTAGAATAGCTAGTGCATTAACAATTTGGTTTTCCTTTCTAGGCAAATGCTTAAATTGAACTTCTTCAAATTGTTTGACCAACTGAAAGATGTACTTATGGTACCATATCAACTTGGAATCTCTAGTTTTCCATTCTCCTCGCAACTGATAGATGACTAGAGCTGAATCTTTAAACACATTTAATACTTTGATTTTTTTTTCAATTGCTGCTTGCAAACCCATAACACAGGCCTTATACTCAACTACATTATTTGTACAATTAAAATTTAACCTAGCTGTAATAGGATAATAGTACCTATCAGGAGATATTAAAATTACCCTAATACCATGACCCAAAGCATTAGTAGCTCCATCAAAATACATCCTCCAAGACTCTTCAATAGGTTTATTTTTTTCAATGGCCATCACATCTTCATCAGAGAACTCTAGGTTCATTGGTTCATAATTTTCAGTAGCACGATCAACAAGAAACTCGATTACAACACTTTCTTTTATAGGTTTTTAAGTCACATAAATGATATCATATTCTGAAAGCATAACTTACCACCACGTTATTCTTCCTGTCAATGAAGGCTTTTCAAAGATATACTTAATAGGATCCAACTTTGCTATGAGCCAAGTAGTGTGATAAACCATGTATTGTCTAAGCCTTCGAGTTGTCCAGGCTAATGCACAACATATCTTATTTAATGGTGAATACTTGGACTCATAATTAGTGAATTTTTTACTCAAGTAGTATATTGCTCGTTCTTTCTTGTTAGTTTCATTTCTTTGTCCCAACACACATCCCATAAAATTTTTATGTACCGTTAAGTATAAGATCAAAGGCTTTCCTGGAACAGATGGTACCAATATGGGTGGATTTGATAAGTATTCTTTGATTTTGTCAAAAGCTTCTTGGCATTCATCATTCCATTCTCCTGGATCATGTTTTCTAAGAAGCTTGAAAATAAGATCGCACTTGTAGGTGAGTTGAGAAATGAAACAAGCAATATAGTTTAGTCTCCCTAGGAAATCTTGCACTTCTTTTGGGGTACTAGGAGGAGATAAGTTCTAGATGGCTTGTACCTTATCTGGGTCCATTTTGATTTTTCTTTCACTAACCACAAAGCCCAATAGTTTTTTTGATTTGGCACCAAATGTACATTTAACAGGATTCAACTTCAATTGAAATCTTCTCAACCTATTAAACAGCTTTTTGAGATTGACTACATGATCTTCTCCTTCATGAGATTTCGTAATCAAATCATTCACATATACCTTTATTTCTTTATGCATCATGTCATGAAAGAGAGTCACCATTGCTCTTTGATAAGTGGCATCAGTATTTTTTAACCCAAAAGGCATGACTTTGTAATAGAATGTCCTTCACATGGTCATAAATGTAGTTTTTTCCATATCATCTCGAGCCATCTTGATTTGATTATAGCTTGAAAAGCCATCCATAAAGGAAAATATGGAATGCCTACCAGTATTATCCATTAGAGTATCAATGTGAGGTAGAGAAAAGTTATCCTTAGGGCTTGCCCTATTCAGATCTCGATAATTGACACACATTCTCCCTTTTCCATTCTTCTTAGAAACTGACACTATGTTGGCTACCCATTCAGGATATTTTACCACTTTAAAAAATTTAGCATCAAATTGCTTTTTCACTTCCTCTTTAATTTTCAATAGCATCTCTGGTTTCATATGCCTTAGCTTTTGCTACATCGACTTACATCCTAGTTTTAAAGGTAACTTGTGCTCTACAATATCAGTGCTGAGTCTTGGTATATCCTGGTAAGTCCACGTAAACACATCTATATATTCTCGAAGCAGCTCTTCTAGCTTTTGTCTTTCAGTTGGTACAAGAGATATACCAACTTTAATCTCTTTTCTATTTTCACCATTTTCTAAATTCATTAATTCGGTAATTTTTTGGTGGGGTTCAATTGGCTTATTTTCATGTTCTATTAATTTTAACAAACCAAGAGGCAATGTGTAATTATCTGAATCTTTTTCATTATCAAGTTTATCAACATGAATTAAGTTTTCAAAATCAAATCTGAGATTATTGTCATGATTATCTTCATGTTCATTGCTTGGGACCCTGCAAAGGGTAAGATGAAAAGAATATTGGCAAACAAAAATGGAATGATAAGAAAATGATGGAAAGAGAAGAATGGAAAGCAAAATGAAGATAAAAATAATAGAAGAAATACGGATGCATCTTTTAAGTCTTTTATTAAAACGAAAAACATAAACACACCATAAAAGATCTCCTAATGCTCGTAGAAAGTAATTAAGGATTTAAAGTTTTACAGTACATTACTTTTTCAAAGTTTTAAAGACAACAGGCAGCTCTATAACTTTCTAATTATCCAACTTAAAATCTGGAAGATAAAGGTGCACGAACAGTTCTTCATCTTACCTCTTTTTTTCTTCATCCACCATTTGAATGGTCAGTTCAAAAAATTCTTCCATGAATCTTGCATTTAGGGCTCCAGGCAAATCTAGGTAAATATATCCTCTTGAACGTAAAGAATCATAGAGGTATAGAATGATTATAAGCTCTGACTCTGATTCATATCCTTTAAGATTAGCCATCCTCTTTTTTTTTTTTTTTCATTCACCATTCTCATTTTGTCCCCTCTTGTTGGCTTATACCCTAAGCCAAATCTATCTTTCTTGTCATATACTGCTAATGGCTTTATGATTCCTTACAAATTTTTTCCTAGTCTAGTTTCAGGTCGCTATCCCATTTTGGTAAGCTGTTTGACAACAATTATAGTTGTTGTGGACAAGTATAGTGAATACAATTTAGATCCTTCAGTTATATAGGTTGTGTTAGCAATCTCGAAAGATCTATATAAGCATTATGCGCTTCATCTGCTAATTCCACATAAAGAGTATTTATCGATTGAGTTACTAGTAAATCTTCTTCTCCTGCCATACATGTTAGCCTTCTTTCAATAATGAATTTAACTTTTTGATGCAATGATGATGGAATAATACCCGTCATATGGATCCATGGCCTACCCAATAAACAACTATATGAAGAAGAGATATCCATAACTTAAAATTTCACGTTGAAAGTGCATGGGCCAATTTGTAATGTCATTTCTATGTCCCTCAGTACCTCTCTTCGGATTCCATCAAAGGCTTTCACTATCATATGACTAGGTTTCATATAACATCCATCAACAAGGAGTTTTACCAGAGTAGTCATAGGCATAACATTGATACATGAGCCATTATCAATCAAAACCTTAGCCATTATACGACCTTTATATTTCATAGTAATGTGAAGAACCTTGGTACTTCTTCGACCTTCAGGAGAAATCTCTTTATCACTAAAAGAGATATAATTTGAAATAGTCAAATTGCTAACAAGTTGTTCCACATATTCAATAGAAGCATTGTGAGATACATATGCTTAATTTAGCACTGTTAGCAAAGCATTACGGTGTGACTCTGAACTGAGCAATAATGTTAATAATGAAATTCTAGCTGGCATTTTGTTAAGTTGTTCTACCATGCTATACTAGTTATGTTTTATTAACTTTAGAAATTCACATGCTTCACTCTTAGAGACTGGCTTCTGATATTCTTTTTCTGGGGTTACGTCGAGTCCACTCTAACTTTTTTTTTCTTTTCCTACCTTGGCTTTCTCTTTTCTAGCTTTTTTTAGAGCCTCTGGGGTATAACACCTCTTACTTTGAGTTGTGCCTCCTACACCTGTTAAGTTCGTAGTATCTAGGTTGACTACAACATCACAATTGTACTTTTATGGTACTACTTTATCATTCTGATATGAAAAAGAGCTAGGAACTTTAATTATCACTATTGGTCAGGATGTGAGTTTTTTTGGCCTCGGTGTTGATTTCTCATTATAATAAATTATTACTAGTCTACGCATAAATTTATTCTTTTAATCAATGGTAGACACTTCAGCTTTCATCAACTTTTCTTTTTCTTCGTAAAACTCTATCCGACCTATATCCATCAATTTTTGCACCTCTTGATGGAATTGGTGACAATTCTCGATAGAATGCCCCAAAGCACCTTTGTGAAAGTCACATCTTTCAATTAAGCTAATTGTTTCAAAGTGATTTTGAAGCTCTACTAGTTTTAACATGTCAGCTTTGACCAAGGCTTCAAATATTTTGGCCATCAAAATTTTAACTTCTTCTACCATTTTCTTCACATAGCTTGCTTGCCCATCAATGAAAGTATTTATTAATGATTTAGTATGATTCGGTAGAGGGTTTCCGTTAACATTTGGAGTTCTTTGTTGGCTGGTATCAAAGTGTAACACCTCTTCATTGATTAAGCCCTGCATTTTGCCCTTCAAAGCAGTACAGTTCTCAGTAGAATGACCTAGATTCCCATAGTGATAATCACAATATGTATTAGGATCATATCATTTAAAAAATTGAGGTTTCAAAGGCTTAACAATAATAGGAGCTAATAAATGTTCCTCGACAAGTTGAAAGTACAGATTCATGGGCATGAGATTGAACATGGTTTTTTCTTGGGTAGTTCTGAGGGTTCTCAAAAGATTATTAGGATTAGGTCTCCATTCTAGTCTGGTAGGCACAACAAAATGATTGTTGGTGGGTGTCTGAAAGGATGGCTGAAAATAGGGTGGATAAGCTGGTCATGGTAATGGTTGGTAAGACTAGTATGGATAAGGAGTGGATGTAATATTATTTATGGAAAGGTAATAGGTTTGGTAGACTGGTGTAGGATAAGGTGTGAGACCTTTGAATTGTTACCCTACATAGTTCACTGCTTGAGCTTCATTATCTTTCTTTTTAGGAGCTTCACCTTTCTTTGCTCCACTTATCTCTCCTGCATCGAGCTTGCCATTTTGTATGGCATTTTCAATGATCTTACCTGATATCATCATGTCTACAAAGTTTTTGGTTGCATTACCTATCAATCTCTCATAGTATGATGCTTTCAGAGTGTTCATAAATAAAACAGTTATTTTTTTCTCAGTGAGAGGAGGTTGAACTTGTGCAGCCATGTCTCTTCATCTTTGTGCATATTCTTTAAAGCTCTCAGTTGCTTTTCTTTTTCATACCTTGTAAAGATAGATGATCTGAAGCTAAATCTTTGACATGCTGATATTGTGTAAGAAATGCTCTTGTAAGCTCTTGTCAGAAATGAATATGAGTGCTATCTAGTTGGACATACCATCTAGCTACAGATCCCGTAAGGTTATCTTGAAATATGTGTATCAATAACTTCTCGTCACGAGTATATGCTACCATCTTACGATAACACATGGTGATATAAGTAATTAAACATTTTGTGCCATCGTATTTTTTAAATTTAGAGACCTTAAATTTTAGTGAAATGACCACATCTGGAACTAAACAAAGGTCAACCACATCTGTAGAGCCATAAAAATTCATTCCCTCTACAGCCCTAAGCCTTTCTTTCAATAACTTCATCTTCTCCCGGGCACTAGCATCTTCTACTTTCTCAGGTGTCTTTATCCCTAGCTTTTCTCTCTCTTTGGGATCATCCAAATCAGGAACTAAGATTGGCTCAGGTAGTTTTTTCATCATGACAAGAATAACAAAATTTTGAAATTATCCTGAAGCAGGTGTAGATGTCATTCCTGGATAAGGATTGGGATATCCATCGAGAATAGGAATTTGTATTCTAGTTCCTTGATAAGGTTGGGTCAGTCGTGGCTCAAACCCTAGAGGATAAATAGGATCCACCATATCTGACGATTGCTCTTGAAAGCTAGGATTTTCTTTCACTGCTTTTTTCTTGTCAAGTTTCTTGAGTTTATCCATTATTGTACTGAGATTCCCTCTTAGTTCTTCTTGAGCTCTCTTAATTCTCTCAAATCGACTGGCCTGTTCTTGCTTCATGATTCTTGTTTGAGTCCTAGTATTGTATGAATGATGAGTAAGTTGGGTCAAAATTTTTGATAAACGAGCTATTCTTGAACCTTTATCACCACAAAGTTTTGTTTTTTTTTAAAAAAGAAAAAAAAAGAAAAAAAAATTAGAATGCTATGTGTTGAAAATTTTATTTTCTCACTTATTTTATGAAAAATGATATGCATGATGCATGAATGCAAGTAGGAGATATTTGCTTTTGGACAAATTTCAACATTAGAAATTTTTATTGATTCCATACAACTTTTATTACATAGGATTTACCATCCTAGAATTATATCCACAAAAGCATTTGACTTGTTCATAATGGTCTTTCACCTCATCTAGAAAGTTCACTAGGTGTTGTGCACATTCTCCTATGGGATTGACTTCTCTTCTTAATGCTTTTATCTTTTCAACCATCTCCCATGCTTTCTTTACTACCTTGCAAACTTGATTAGTCAGGTGCTTTATGTACTATTACCTTTCTAAGCTTTCTGTTTTCCATCTTATGCAAGTATCTCTTTCTGAATCACATGTGAAAATCCAATCTTTTTTCCTTCTATGCCACTCATATATTATTGCTGAAATATGGCTCTTGTGGTCTTGCAGTTGTGTGTCTAACCTTTAGATCACTTGGTGAAGTGATTCTCTTTCATTCAGTACTTCAAAGTGCTTTTTTTTTTTTTTATGAGCATGACTTTTAACCTTTCCTTTTCTCTTTGGCATTCCACCAATCTTGCTGAAGTTGTAGAGTATAACCCTTTCCAATTCTGACATTCTTGAGAAATTCTGGTGGTCTTCTCTTGCTTTTTTTAAGCTTTGCCTTTTCATTAGTTCATTTCCTCTCGGAGCTCATCCATTTCACATTATCGACTAAGGTAAGACTTGCTGACTTTTTCGGTTTTGAATTAGACTCGTAACCTTTTGGTTTCTTAGTGTAGATATTTCAAATCACTATTGGCCACATCTCGTTCTTTTATGATCTTGGTCAATCTGCTCAATTGTATTTTTGCTTCATATTTCAATTGTCCTATCCTCTCACGAAGTCTCAAATTTTCTCATCTTATTTCTTTTTTTTCAGCTTCAATTCTTTCTTGACAAGCTCAACTTTTGATAATTGCATCTCTTTCAAAAGATTAACTAATTGATATGAGCTGTCATCAGGAGGGAGTATTACATCTCTAAGCCATTTTGCCTTTCAAATTTGATAATCAGGGGTGACTTTGTCGATGAGAGGCCCTAACCTCATTCTTCGTGTTCTTCTCCATGCTTGGATCAACTGCTCTGAGATTCTTGAAGGATTCGATTCCCCATAAATGAATTCTACTTGGACCAGACCATGAGTGGTAGGAACAAACTACTTTGCACCAAATTGCCTAAGTACCATTAATGGAGCATAACTCACAATGCCCCATAGCTCTAACAACGGTATCCACAGCTCATTTCCTCTATGATACAACAAGGGCATTGAGGCATCCAAGAAGCCATCCATTCAATTTTATTCCCTGTAAGCCTTCATAAGAAAAGGATCCACTCTTTCTTAGTCTTTAATGTTAGCCATTGACTTTTGTAAAACTCTTTAATTGGTGCTTTATTTCGTAGATACGGCTTCAAAAATGCACTCTTCCCACACTTGAAATGACTTTTAACCTATACATATAATAGAGATGCACATCCTATGAATCGTCTTTTTCCATTTCATCGATAGAAATTCAATGATCTGATGGTTTTAGCTAGGACTACTGGAGCAGGATTAATTGCTTGGGTTTTAATTTGCTCAAAAAAATCTACCATAGTTATCTCAACGTAACCTAAAGTTTTCAAAAAGATTACTATGCCATACAATGCTAGAGCAAACACAGCCATACCTTGATCATCATTTAAATGCCCCTGAATGAAGTTTCGAAGAAAATCCCAACGAACGCCGAGATGTTCACCTTTAGGCTTTACAAAGGAATCAATGGTTTCTACTTTAACCCTCATAAGCTTGGCTAACTTTTTGCAATAACCTGATTTTGACTTTCAGGTAAATACTTTATCTGGACATTGTAGTTTTATTCTAAGCAAAATTGAATATTCTTCTATAATTGGCACCAAATCTTTCTGATTAAAAGTGAAGCATTTATAAGATGGATCCAAAAATTGTATAGCTGCATTGACCAGCTATTCATCGATCAGTACTAAAATGAGAGATGCAATCTGCTCATACTTTTTGCAAAAGCTTTCTTTTCTTTCTTCACTTAATTGACCCCAGACAGTAACTAACTCTTTTAAATCATTCTGTGTGAGATCTAAATGCACTTTCTCGGGTAATTCAGACACATAATCGGTAGGCAAACAATCTTTATTCTTTTGTTGAGCTTCTTTCGACCAAACATGTACTTTATTATACGGCTCACATGGCACACTGACTGAGGATGAGCAAATTTGTAGTTCTACGGGATCCATGAAAACTTCTTGGAAGAAATATATCCTAGAGAAAATATCTCGATGCAGAACTGTATGATATGATTAATGCAAAAAAGAAAATGAAAATGAAACAAAATTGAGTTAGTGTGAGGATGTGGTTTAAGAAAAAACATTTTTTGTTTTTTAGTTTTGAGATTTTTTGTTTTATTTGTTTTGTTTTGTATTATACAAAACTTTTATTCTTAGGTATTTCCTACAAGAAGGTGGACAAGACTCTACCTAAAGCTAGTTTTCTAGGCTTATTACATGCTGGGTTTGGATTGAAACATGTTTAAAGGTTCCTAAATTGTTCCTCACTGTCGTCCATGCTGGACTAGTGAAGCACTCCAATCCTCACCCATTACAGGCTACAAACAGAAAAGGGTTCAATTTGAGTGAAAGTATTTCGCTTGCCATTACGGAGGTTATCACCTCACGAAGGCATAGGTACTCTACTTCCTCCTATAAAGGATGGAGTCCGAGTATGGAGCTCATGCATGAGATGCATCGTGTCATTGTGTGTGCAAATATATCCTAATTTATTAAGAGTAATATATACAAAAAAAAAAGCATAAGAGGCACAATAAAAAAGTGTGTGATTTTTTTTCTTTTGTTTTTGATTTTTCTTTTACCTTTTTTGTTAAAAGTGAAAAATAAAAATCTAAGAAATCGATTAGGACTGTTTAAATCAAAATTTAAGGATAACACATAGTTAATTTTGGCCTGACTCTCGAAAACAAAAAGAATCCCCAGTGGAGTCACTAAGCTGTCATAACGATTTTATGTCCACCCGATGAATTTGGAAACGAAAATAAAAGAACGAAAAATGAAGTCGCGAACGAAAAATGAAGTCGCCACCAATCTTTTTTGGCAGGTGTTATTGGCCACCTATTAAAATTTATCCTTCTAATAGGATTTTAAAATTAATTAAAAATTATTAAAAAAATAATTTCACGGTTTGCGAAACAGTCTGGGTTCGGGAGTCGATTATGTGTGGGGAAGGATTAGCACCCCCACGACACCCATTTAAAAATGGTACCACTTAACTACATGTTATCCTTTGATTTTGATTAAAAATAGTCTCATTCTCGGTGTTTGAAAAAATAATTTTCTTGATTTTTTGGAAATTGGTTTGTTTGGTTTTATTTTAAAAAAATTATTATTCAAATTTTATTCGAGAAAAAAAAATTAGAACCTTTTTTATTGAAATAATTCTCAAAATACTCCAGTACGTTTGTAATATAAGAAGAACTCTTTTTCACCTAGAGATTTCTTAGGCATCGTTTCTCGGAATACCTAAGAATCTCATCATTGGAGGTTCGAATTTATTTTTCATAAAAATTATATCATGCATGCAATGCAAATAACAACATGATGCACAAATTTTATTTTCTTTTTTTTTAGAAATTTTATTAATTTTTATTATTATTCTTATTTAAAAGAAATGAAGAACAGAGGAATTTTTATTGTATTAAAGATTTTCTATAAATATTTCAATACACTGGTAATATTTAAGAAAAAATCTTCTCACTTTGGGATTTCTTAAAGCATCTCTACTCGGAATACTTTTAGAATCCCATCATCGGACAAAATTTCCTTTTTTCTCATTTTTTAATTTATTAGTTAATTTTATTGTTATTATTTTATAAGAAAAAAAGAAAATTTTTATTGTATTGAAAATTTTTTTTATAAAATACTCCAATACACTGGTAGTATTTAAAAAAATCTTCTCACATAGAGATTTCGTAGGTATCACTACTCAGAATATTTTTGAATCTCATCGTCGGACAAAAAATTTTTTTTCTTATTTTTTATTATTTTATAAGATTTATTCTAAAATTAATATAATTATCAAAAACTTTTATTATATATATTTTTTATCAATTATTATTATAAAACAACAAAAATTTATTCTGTTAAATTTAAATATTTTAACATGCATAAATATTAAGAATAATAATTAAAATAACAAAAATAATATTAAAAAAAATTATAAAAAAATTTTTTTTTACCTGAATCGGACCGGTCAACGGTTCGATCAACTAGCGGTTCGGTTTGGTAGTTCAGTCACGTTCAGCGGTTCGGTTGCGGTCTGGATCAGGTTCAGCGATTCAGTTTTGATTCAGTTAGACCGACTAGAGGCTTATGGAAAAACGAGTTAGAGGTCGGTGTGCAAATCCCAGGTCGGGTCAGGGGTTGATGCGCAGATCCTGGGTGCTTAAAAAGACATCATTTTGGGCCTTTATTGAAACGACGTCGTTTTGGTTTTGGCAGTTTATATAAAAGGTGCTAAATTTTTTTCGGTCATTCTCCCCTTTTCCTAAAAAAAAAATGCCTTTTTTCTCTTTTTTTTTTCAAGCTGAAGAGGGTTAATGGCCATCCGTCGTGACGGCCATCATGGTCCTTACTGACGGCGAGCTCTGACCGTCGTCATCGGTGTCAAAAATTTTTAAAATCTCTCAAAATGCTCACCTTGACCCCCTGAACATAGATATGACCTTCTTTTCACCAAAAAGCCCAATTCCCTAGATCTGCTCTTGAAGTTTCGATGAAACCATTTTTTTGGGTATTCTGACTTTTTTTTTTTGAAACTGACTTTGTTTTTTTTTTCTTTGTGTAGGGGCTCTTGGGCTGGGTTCCTTCCTGCAGGGAGGACTGAGCTTTTTTTTTTTTTACATTTTTTTGGCAGAATGTGTGTTTTTTTCGCAGGGTTCCCCTTTTTCTTTTCTTTGTATTCAGTTAGGAGCTCTATTTATAGAGCTTCGATCGTGTGTGGCACAGGGCTCAGCTTGGGGTGCAAGCACGTGCCCCATGCCCCTTTTATTATTTTATTTGATTCGACAATGGTAGGAGCTTAGGCGAGGGTAGTGGTATGGGTGGTAGGGTATGGTGATCAGAGGGGTGGGGGATAGGGCATGGTGGCAGTGGTGCCGGGGAAGGCACCACTGCCATCCCCCATTTTTATTTTTTTTTGTTCTCTTTTTTTGTATTTTGTATTTTTTTGGTATTTTATATTTTTTGTATTATGTATTTTTGTTTAATTTTTATTATTGTATTTAATAATATTATTATTATTTTATTTATTATTTTTTTTGTGACCGGATAAATTTGATGTCCATAGCAATTTTCAGAAATCTATTGTGTTTTATTTTCATTCTTTGTCTGCTTTTTATTTGGTTATTTATCATGTCAAGGAGAACTTTATTTTGATGTTGCAATTAGAGTATAATTTTAGGTATCCACTTTACTGTATTGTTCAATTCTTCTTGGATAGCTATCTTTTTGGTAAATGTATTATCTATTTTCAATTGTAGCAATAGAGACATGGCTGTATCATGCTGCCTAAAATGTCACCCTTAATATTTCTGTAAACCATTGATTAAATATTGGTTTAAGTTTACCCAAAGCTTAAGCTACTTTTATCAATTGTTAATTAACAATGCACTTTTTGGCAGATATGTTTTAGGTTGAAATACTTAACATTTACTTCATTTGACAATGACATTATCTAACTGTGCAAAGAAGTAGGCTGTGGTGCAGGATCTGTATTAAGTATCTAAGCTAGATTGAACCCAAGAACCACAGACCTAAGTCGGAGTTTTTTGTGTGGCATTTTAGAACCTTAGTAAGTCAACAATAAATTTACCGTTTTATCTATCATTCTCTACCATTATTTATTCTAATGTAAAAATCATTCTTGGATTAACTTCGCTCTACAACATTTCTTCAACAACTTTTCTCCTTATGGATTGCAGTTTGTTCCATAATAGGGTGGCTCTACTCTCTGGTGAACTAATACTGGTTCCTCAAGATATCATCGTGAGAGGTATCCTCCTTGAAGTATGCTTTTTAGTTAGGCTTCCTTACCATTTCTTAGTGGATCAGAGTCCCTGAGACCTTGCTGATGCAGTTTACCAGGAACTTTCGATCAATTTGTATAAGATGTGGATAAAATTCAGTAATTTTATTTTCCTGCTATTCACTGAAGATAGCTTAAGCCAAATGTTTTTACTAAAAAAAATAGTGATTCACGGAAGCTAATTGGTGCTCATCACTGAAATAGATGTCATATAATTTATACATCTTGTAACTGCAGATGAAATTATGTACCTGGACTTCATTTAGGCCACATTTTGTGCTGTAGAATTTTTCTCTCATCCCTTAAGTTCTTGGGGTACTAACTATGGCACCCCAATGGAGATTCGCATTCAATTTGTAAGGTATTGTTTATTTTGATCCGAAAGTTTTAAGGTTTTATTCCATAAAAGGCACATTATAGATTTGGGATTAAACCTCTACATATATATCATAATAGATCCTCAAAGCATCCCAATGTGGGATTGAAGAGTTATAAACTTCCTTGTTAAAGCTTAATGTTCCTATCAAGCCCAACATAAAGCATACAGATCTACCAAATTGCACTCAACATTGGGCAATCCCAATACAAAATACACACAAATCTATCAAATCACATCAAATGTTGAGCAAGCCAAACACAAAGCACATATAGATCATAGGATCACATCAGATATTGAGATTCTAGAAGTAGCTCCCATTATATAATACTTAGTTTCCATTTGATTGGTGACCATTTTGATATCAATTGTAGATACTCGCATCCAACCTGCTAGATATTGTCTTTCAGTTTGAAATTAAAATCACAACCTAATCACATTAACCACTCCAAATTCCAATCATTCCAAAATAGAAATAAAAGGATCAACTTCAAACAATTCCATGAACACTAAGTCACATAATCAAGCTTCCAATTTCTTTTTTTGACTGACAAAATATTTATTATCAATATAATCATTGTAAATTGTAACAAGGATCAATGCAATGCTATAGATCATATCCTAAGTTTCTTGGCACACAAATTTAGACATAGTCCATTGAATACCCAATACAACTCCAAATCATATATAAATATCTTTCGATTTCTATAAGCCAATTATCAAATAGCAATCAAAATCTTCACCAAACTCATAGGCTTATAGCATCATAATGTTCCAAAATTTCTTTATAGTCCAATATGTCCCCAATGCTTATTTCACAATGATTTAGTCTTAGCAAAACATAATTTCGTAATTTTTAATACTAAGTCAAAATCCATTTTTTTTAATAACATTTTTCAACAACTGCAACCTTAGTTTTCATGTAGAAATCATAACATATGTCTTATACTATAACATGTGATATTCTCTGTTAACATTACTCAAACAAATTCATATTTTATCTTAATAAAAATTATAATCACTATTTTATCACACGACCATTAATAAATCCTTTGCCTTCTAAGTACAAATATAAATTTTCACACTTCAAGCTAATTACATAAAATTCTAACTATTGTCATCAAGGACAAATAATTCCCAATATAATAAAATATATCAATATGGACAAATGTCTTTATTTATGCATATAACGCTATTTACCACAAGTACAATATAATAAACAAAATCCATTAAGATAGATTCTAAAATCATAATACCATACTCACATAATAATCGAATTTCAGTAAATCCTCGAAAAGTCAATTCTTACCATAAAGTTATATATTACTCATCGAAATAAAAATCACACTAATATTATTGAAATCCTTATTTGCATCATAATTTTTACTAACCCTAACTGTAAGTTTAAAACTCATAATCTGTAAAGAAAATTTACAATCAATCATAATAAATATCTCAAAGCCTTATATCAATTCTTGTCAATCTAAATTTTCATGCTTTATCTTGACAAAAATATTTCATATCCATAATAAAAAATTCAATAAAATCCACCACAAAACTCTAAGATCTTAATTAACAAAAAATTTAACTTTGATATCATAACACCTTAAAAGATCCAAATCATTCTTTACAATAACTCTTAAGCTTAAAATATCTAATTTATATAAAAATCCTACCAAAGTCACTTCATTATCACTTCATTGCATATCAATGCTTCATACTTTGTCTCCAAATGGTATAATAAATATCATTGTTAAAGATTCATCAAAACCCATAAACACTAAACAAACCACTAAAAATAAAAAATTTCAATCTCATTTCTATAAGATCTCCAAAGATAAAAGAAATTACTCTCTACTATCAACTTAAGCTTTAATGTAACTATCTTATCAAATCTACAAAAAAATTACTTATAGCTTATCATTACTCATAATTAAATTCACCAAATTTTCTCCTCATCTTAATTTCAAAATTGATGTCTAAAAATTAATTGGACTAAGAAATCTAGGATCCACAAAAATCACAAAATATCAAAATCTTCATTGATTGAAAATCTAATTTGTCTCAAACTTATAAAAGTTTGAAAGATTAAAACCATTCTCCACAATAATCGTTGAGCTGAAGTTATCCTTTTAGCCAAAATTCACATCAAAATCATTTCACTTACAACCATCAATACTCTTTATCAAACTAATCCAAACTTTTTCCTTATGATAAAATTTTAGAACTAACCTTTATATTAATTGAACAAAGTAACCTAAAATCTCCAAAATCACAAACCTGGCTCTGATACAATTTATGGAGAATTGTATCCAACCTACGAGGTATTGTCCACTTTAACCCAAGGTCTTATGGTTTTATCCCACAAAAAGTGTCTCGCAAGTTTGGGATTAGATCTCAACTTATATATGATAGCAAAACTTCAAATTATCTTGATGTGGGATTGAGGCATTACAAACTCTCTCATTAAAGCTTGATGTCCCTGTCAAGCCTAACACAAAGTACACAGATTCACCAAATCACACCAAATGTTGGGCAAGCCTAACATAAACTACACATAGATCACAAGATCACACTAATCGTTAGGATTCTAGAGGTGGCTCCTACTGTATAGCACTTATCTTCTGTCCGACTGGTGATTGCCTGATACCATTATAAAGAGACCCGCACCTAACCTACAAGGTATTCTCCACTTTAACCCAAAGGTTTTATGGTTTTATCCTATAAAAGGTACCTTATCGATTTGGGTTTAAGCCTTTACATATATATATCATAATAGATCCTCAAATATTTCAATATGAGATTGGGGAGTTATACTAACTGGGTTTTTAGCTTTATAGTAGGGGTGATCTTGTTGGTTTTCTTTCAAGCCTTAGACCTTTCGTTTGCTATAAAAAGTTTATGAGGGGTTGGTCAATACCTATTTGGGCTAGTCAAATTGCATTAATATTACTTAGATTGCTAATCTAATATAAGTCATATTGACAATAACACAATTTCATTGCTATATTTTTTTTATGATTGAATGTGATATTAGCTGTTCCTTAATCATCCAAAATTTGTTTCTCTTAAACTAAAAAGACTTATTAAATCAATGGTTTATTGAGTTGCAAAGTTCAATCATAGAGTGCGTAGCAATTTAACTATCAATTGCTTTCTTTTGGACATAATTGGCCACACCATACTAACTTTTCTCAAAGAGTATAGAGATTCATCATCATTACTGATTATTGTTGATAGCCTTTGAGTTAAAGTTTTCTTAGTTGGTAGGAAAGTTCTTGTTGAAGGCTTTTTTCAACATTAAATCACAAATTTGTGATAACATGTTGTTTATGGATAGATTGGATTGTTTTTAGTAGTTAAAACTACTTTTCATAGAATTTATCAAGAAAATTTGGATTCTTATTGTAGACACCGAATTTTGTTCGAAGCATTTTTACCATGATTCACCTTGGGCTCATTTGTGAACATGGACGGAGACCATTTAGGAAGACCATTTACAACCTATAAAGAGCCTACAAATTAACCCATTTAGAGATCCAAAGTCAACTCAAGTCAAATCTAGTCAAACAAAGACAAAATTACACAAAACTTGCTTAAAATGAATAAAGCATGGGTTAATTCTCAAAATTAATAATCTGATTGGAATCAATGTGGTTTAAAATTAAATTTAGAGAATTTAAAACACTAAAAATTTTTATTACACTTGGAAAAGTACAAAATTACTAAAAATACCTTTTAGGGGATATTTTCGTAATTGGCCTTCCAAGGCTCGAATTTTCATGAAACTTTTTAGACTTAATTTCATAATATTTCATGATTTTTGGTGTATTTGAAATCACAGCAGTACCTCAAAAAGTGTGAAATTACCAAAATATTGTTATAGGGGTATTTTTCATAATTTGACTTTTCCAAACTTAGATTTTTATGAAACTTTTCAGATTTTAATTTCATAATATTTCATATTTTTGGGGCATTTGAAATCACAATAGTACTCTGAGATGTGTGAAATTACCAAAATACTTTTATAGGGATATTTTTGTAATTTGGCTTTTTCGATCTTGGATTTTCATGAAATTTTTTATATCTTAATTTCATAATATTTTATGATTTGTGATGTTTTAAAATCCTAAAAATAAGGATGTGATTTCTAAGAAAATGGTCTAAATACTAAAAACTTTATACTAGGGGTAAAATGGCCATTTCATTTGATTTAGAGGCTATAAAAATTCAACCTTTGTAGTGAATAATATGACCATTAGATCTTTTTGTCAATTTTGATCAAATGGCTAAAAGTTGCATAAAAAAGAGAAAAAATGTTGAAATTAAAAAAAAAAGAGAAAAAAGACAAGCCCTGTGAGACTTGTGTACTAAAGGGATAAGTAAGCAAGACAGAGGCTAAGGGCAATGGTGGCAGACAAATTCTAAGGGAGTAATGGCCGGACACGATAGCTATAGGTAAGCAAAAAAAAAAAGTAAAAGACAAATGACAAGGCTTGGCAAAAAAATTTTCCATTTACTATAAAAAGAGAGGAAATCTTTGGAGAAAAAAAAAAGCTTCTGGTGGAGGTTTTTATGGAGAAAAAGGGTATGTCAAGGATAAGAAAGGGAAGCTTTCTTAAAAAAAAAAATCACAGAAGAAGAAAAGAAAGCTTGGTTGAAAAACATAAGACAATAACGGGAAAGAATAAATGACAGAAAAATAAATAAAAGAGGAAGCAAGCAAAAGGAACAAAAAAAAAAACTAGACTAAAAGCAAAAAAAAAGGCAACTAGTAGAGAAAAAAATAAAAAGAGAAAAGAAAGGAAGAAAAAATGGTTGAACTAGAAAGGAGATGGAGGTAGAAAATAGTAAAAAAGAACCAAAAGTAAAAGAAATAGAAGAGAAAGGGAACGACATGGTTGGATGGTAGAGGCTTATATAAGGAAACCAACAACAACAAAGGAAAATGGAAAACAAAAAAGAGTCAGGGGCATGAAGGTACAGGAATGGGGAGGAGTTAGGCAAAAAAAGAAAGTGCAAAAAAAAAAAATATAATAAGCATGCACACAGCAAGCAAAACAAAAAGAAAGGAAGAAAATGAGGCAAGGTTGTTCGTACAAAGCAAAAATGAGGAAGGCAACAGACTAGGTTTACTTTTTATCATTTTTTCCCTTTTTTGTTTTGTATTTATTGTTGCTTCATAGGCCTGCTCAATGTTTATTGTTTGCTTATCCTGTTAGGTTTATCAGTTGTTGTGCTTCCTTTTCTTTTTCTGCTACTCAATTGTATGGAAATTATAAGAGCATACAAGGAAAATCTATCAAAGCCAAGTTTCATTTTATTTTTCTTTGTAAAAAAAGAATTTCCAACACGACTTATGTTCATGGCCATCTGCTTAACATGGAAAAAATTTTTAAATAGGAAAAATAAAACCCAAAAATAAAGGACAATGATGTTTTGTGTGAGGAGAAATTCTAGCTTGTTTTTCTTTCCTTTTTCATGTTGACAACTAGCGCATGGTGTTCAACTTTTAGCCCTTTATTGTTTATTATTTCTTTATGTGGAATGTGTTCTTTATTAAAGCTTAAGGTCCTTTTTTTTTTTTGGTTGCTAAGCTTTTAAGCTTCAAATTACTTTCATTCGGTTCATGCTTGTTAAAGCTCTCTTTATGTAAAAGTTTTATGAAGTCTCATAGATTTGTTATTGTTACTAAAGTTCATTTTTTTATTTTATACCATTTGTGTTCATGTACATTTTTCTTATGTTGTTTGAATGCAATTTAAATTTCATCCATGTTTAATCTCCTTATTAGTTTAAGTTCTTTGATTGTTTTAGTTTTTATACCATTCAATCCCTCTGTGGTACATCACTCTAAATGTAGCTTATTCTCCATGCATTTAAATTTATTAATTCTATCATGCTATTTTTAAAGATAATAATAAAAGTGAGAGTGTTCTAAAATATAATAAGAAAAATAAATATTAAATGAAATATTAAATCCCTACCTAGAGGTTGGAGGGATACAGAATCGAGCTTTAAAAAATTTTTTCAACCTAAATATAGGAGAATTATTAATAACAAAAAATAATAAAGTAATATAAGAAAAATAACATAATAAATAATAATAATAATAAATTTTAATGGAAAGAGAAATATGTAAAACATACAAATTAATTTTTAGAAATTATAAAAATGAGCTCGTTCCAAATAGATATAATTTTTTTTCTAAAAATTATGAAAAAAACAAACTTGTTTTGAATAAATATAAAAAAATTAATTTTTTTGGAAAAATGACAAAAAATGAGCTTGTTCCAAAAGGCTACCTAGAAGTTGGAGATTTTTAGATAGATTAAAAAATTTTTGAAAACCTAGAATCAGAACCCTAAACTAAACCCTAAAATGAAATTCAAAACCCTTGGTGAAATTTGAGAGTCTAGGTAAAGCTCGAAAGCCCTAGGTAAAATTCGAAACCCTAAGTAAAACCTTAAACCTTATGTGAAATCCTAAACCCTAAGTGAAACCCCAAAACCATAGTTCAAACCTTAAATGAAAACCCAAGCCTCAAAGTCCTGGAGCTCTAAGTGATTCCAAATTGTTTTAAATTTTCAAGGATTTGTATGAAAACTTTTTATGAAATAATTTGTTCTTAAATGCTGCCTAGATGATGGAGTATTTAGAAAATTTTATTTCATTAAGAATTTTCATATATTTCCATAGCTTAAAATAATAAATTTAAGAATCAATAATAATAAACAATAAAGCGAGATTTTAAATATAAATAATCACACATAAACTCTACCTAGATATTGGAGAGCTCGAATGATCTCTTTATATTTGAGAGCCCGATCCATAAATTCGTATTTTACCATCATCTACATATATCTTATTTCTAGAATAATGTGTACATTCATAATTCATATATATGTTTGTTGATGCTTAACATCAATTATATTAGTTTTTTTTTTTTACTGCATAAGAAAATTTTCTTTAAAATTTATGGTTTTTAATAAAAATTTAAAATAGCATTCTGTGAAATATAATTGATTAATACTCTACCTAGATGTTGGAGAGTCATCAATAATTATAATTTATAAAGAATGTTATTTAATTATTTTTAGAATAAATGCTATGATAAATCTTAAATGGAAAGACTATCTTCAAATTCTACCTTTATGCTAGAGACTTTGAAGGTGTTTCTTTAATTTGAATATTTTTATAATATTCCTAAATAAAAATTTTTTTAGAACTAGTTTTATTTCTTACAAAGGGAATTATAATTAAATTCCATATAAAAATCCATTTTATCCAAAATTACAAATAGTGCATAATTAATTGGTACCAATTCTATGGGCATTGTGGGATACTAATGCTTCTCTACATATAATTGACTCCTAAGCCCAATCTATTTTCGTAGACCAAAATCATCCTTTTAACAAAGCTTTAAACCTGTTTTATTGTTTTATTAAAAAATAAAATTTTTGGGTGGCCAATCACACCCTAAAAAAATAATGGTGGTGACTCTTTATGTTTTTTTCATGATTTTTAAATATTTGATGTCTAGTGATTGAGTCTCTGATTTGCTATGTTTATGACAGTTTGGTAACTTTGCTGGGAATTTTTGAGAGTTAGCCCAAAATTTTTAATTATACGCTATTAATAATAGTTAGATTTAATTAGTTTGATTCGATATTTAATTTAATTCCCTTTATTTTAATTTTTCAAAAAAAAAATACAAGTTAATAAATAAAATAAATTGTATGTTAGTAATTATTTTGTTTTGATTTTGTGCTTATGATTTATTTATGATATTTTGATTAATATGTCACTTTGCACACTTTTACATATGCACTTACATGCATAAGCTCTAGACCCAAGCTCCGTCTTTTTTAGGAAGAAGTGAAGTAGCAACACTTTTGTGAGGTGATAGCCTTCGCATTTGCTAGCAAAACACTTCCACTCAGATCAAACCATTTTCATTAGTAGCCTGCAATAGGTGAGGATCATGGAGCCTTACTAGTTTAAAATGGATGATGATGTGAGAAATAGTCGGGAACATTAGATAAATAAATCCTAACCCGACATATTGAAAGCTATAAGAAACCTACCAAGGGTAGAGCCATACTACCTTTTAGAAAATTACCAAAAGTTAGGACACTATATACATTCTATGATTTTGTTGTATGATTGCTATATTGTTTTTATTACTTGTTTATTTTGAATTATTGAGTCTTTTTATTTTTTTATATATTCTTTGATTTTGTTGCTTACATTATATAGGCATTATATTTTAAGAGAGAGTATATATTTTAGGTTAGTCTTGACAAGACAAAAAACAAAAAAGAAAAAAGAGTTCTCATGGAACCATTAGTGGTGTTGACCTTTTATAAAAATTATTTAGAAGTCTAAAGCCATGTCATTTTTTCTTTCATAAAAATTACCCAAATTAAGATATGTGGGACACTTTGATATAGTTTGTGTTTAAGGGTGATAATAGTAAAATAAAGTTAGGATAAAAAAAAAGAGATGGAAAAAAAAGGCAAAAAAGAGCAAAAAAAAATTTAGGATATGTAAGAAGTTTGTTTTCTTTTTGGAATTTAGTCATTCCATTCATCATTAAGTTGGATTGTATATTTTTAGGTTATTCCATTTTTGTATGTATTTTTGCATCATTATCATATTTAAGCATTCATTGACATGTCGCACACATGCAAATTAAGAAATGTGTCATTCATTCAGTAAGAATAATAGCATAAGCATTGTTGGTATTAAACCCTTGAGATAATATTTTTATTAGTGGGTATAAGAAACCAAAAATATAGAAGATAATTGGAGGCCCGAATTAGTGCGTTAGAATAAAATCAAGAAAAGTTTAGTAATGACATTCGAGAAATAATAAAATAGCATGCTGAGTTGATGAAGACTGTGAATAGACTTAAGAAATTTATTTTGATGCCTTCTCAAGAATCTTTACCAATTTTAGCCCAAGTGAGTCTTATGAATTCACGAAGTCATAATGAATTGATTCCTGCAGTGCCTAGTACACTTTCAAAGCATGCTAAATCATTCAATGGCTTAAGCAATAATAAAGGTCTAGACAAGATCATGAAAGGCATGAGTGATTTGACCATTTAAGTGTCTAAGCTCCAAAATTTAATTTGCATGATGGGGTTACCAGCCTTCACTAATTGTTTCAAGCTCAAATTTGCATTCAAATCCTTATCATAACTGTTTTTGGGCTCCTTTCTAAACATCTACGATCAGGCCTCAAAACTTCATATGATCTCTGAGAAGTCTATATCTAAACCAAAATTTTTAACTTTTCATTCCTCAACCATTTGTTTAGCCAATTGCTCAAGTTTGAACATTTGTACCACCGTTAAATCCTAAGACTCCTAGTTAACCTGTTACCCAAAAATTACCCAAGAAAAAGAAACAGTTAGATTCTTTCCCCATTTCATATGAAAAAAATTTTTCCTATCTATTTTAGGGACATTTTATTGTCCATGTGCCTTCAAAGCCTTGAAAGGCTCTATACCCAAAATATTTTGACCCAAATGCGAGATGCGAATACCATGGTAGGAGTACGAGCCATTCCATCAAGAATTGTGAGAATCTCAAACACAAGGTGCAATCACTCATAAATGTGAAATGGTTTAATCTAACTACAAAAAGGGATTAAAGAATCTAGGAATAATGAGATGGAATGGCAAGATGATGAACATGGATAGGATTTTTGTTTAAAGAGGATCTTCAAGTGATAGGTTTATGAATTTCTTTTGTTTGAAAATCTGTTTGTATGTTGATATGATGTTGTTTGTTAAACTTAGATATGTGAAGTATGGTCTATCGTTTATTCTTGCTCTTTTGCCAATTTTCATACTTTTCACTAAAGAACTTTGTCATTTGTGCATTCATTCATTCATTCATCCATTCATGTATCTATATAATGTAATTCATGTATGCTTTAAAATAGGGAATTTTTTCAAAAATAATTTTTATGATTTCTTCTAAGGATCAAGAGAATATTTTATTTGAAATGAGAGATGAAGAAAATTATCAAAGGATTTTATGTTCAAAGACATGATCAACCTAACTAACCTACCTTATGACCCAACTTAGGACCCATAAGGAATGAGTTGAGGAATATAAATGAACAGAAAAGGTGTAATTTCTTAAAAGAAAGAGTTAAAGCTATTGAAGTTAAGGATGAATCTTTTGATGAAAGGGAATATCAACTAGTTTCAGATGTTGTTGTTTTACCCAAGTTTAAGGTTTCGACATTTAAAAAGTATAATAGAACTAGATGTCCTAAGACACATTTGGTTCAATACTGTCGCGAAATGGTTGGGTATGCTAGTGACGAAAAGTTACTTATCTATGTTTTTTTAAGAAAGTTTAACTGAGGCAGCATCTAATTGGTACTATAGTTTGGAGGGTAGTCAAATTTATACTTGAAGGGATTTATTATGGGTATTCTTTAAGTAATACTAGAATATATTGAAGTTAGCTCTACATTGATTAACCCTTCAAAATAGGAGAAAGAACCCTAATGAATACTACAAAGAATATGCTATTAGATAGAAAGAGATGGCATCACAAGTATGACCACCTCGTACCAATAGAAAGCTAATTTTTTTATTTGTGGATACCCTTCATTCTTTTTATTATGATAAGTTGATTAGTAATACTTTATCAAAGTTCATAGATTTATTATTTGCCATGAGCAAAATTGAGAATAAGATAAAAAAAAAGGGAAAGAATTATAGATGCTAGTGATGAAAGAAAGGGAGTTATTTTTTCTAAACAAGCTTAAGAAATAATTGTTAAAGGACAAAATAAGAGAAACCTCACCATGATATAGGAAGATTTAATGGACGACTATTCTCAATGGTCACCGTATTATCTCTCAACTAACATTTTGGATTGGTAATTTTGCTCAACCACAACATCTGTGTGCTTCAGTTCCTTCTCCACACACATTTATAGAGCAAAGGATCAACCTAAGCCATTTACAAAGGTGTAAGAAAAATAGAGTTGAGGTGTATCATTCATTCTCAATGTTTTGCACTGAGCTTTTTACTTGTCAAAAATCATATCATCTCGTTGTTCTTGTAAGACCCCAGAAACTTATCAACTCGAAATGGTATGATCCTAATGCTAAATGTGAATTTCGTGATAAGGTTGAAAGGCATTCCATAGAAGATTGCACTGTCTTTAAGGATACAATTCAAGCTTTGATCAATATGGATTTTGCAAAATTTAAAGAGCTGGTTAGTGGTTTTGATTATTGTAGTAATAGAGTTACGAGTTAGTAATGCTAAAGTTGAAGCATCAAATGGAGAGTTTTTGTTTATGTAACTTTGAATGTCATTTCAAGAGTACCATTAGGGAATGTAAATTTTTAGGTTAAGTTTGAAAGTTCGCATTGCATGAATGAATATTGTGCATCATAGTGTTTTATGGTTATATTATCATTCGAGGTCTTTTATTTCACTTTAGTTTTAGATATTGTAGGTTTTTTTTGATAGAAAGTGATAAAAAAGGAAAAATATGTTAGATTTGAACAAAACCCTATGTAGTTAAGTACCAAGGCTATAGAAACACCTTAAAAAAATTTTAAAAAAAGACAAAAAAAGAGAAAAATGGAAAGTTTTAATTCTAAGATGAATTGGCAATCACTATTAGAAAATTTTCAAATACCTAAACACCAATTTTCTTAACTATTCAGTTGACCCCATTCATCAACCATGACCCCTCAAAAGCCATATATTGAATTCATGAACCTTACTTTCACCTGATAATGTTATTATATCAAAAGGTGATTTTTTTTCCAAGGCAATGAACAATGAAACATCTAATTAAAAAAAGAATAAAGAAATTTGAATACCTAAAAGATTAGACAAATATGATATTTTTCTTAAGAATTCAGATGTGGTAATTTGATGTATCAATACTAACGCTATAGTTGCAAAAATTTTTAAAATTAAAGCCAACCTAAGTCTTATAAAAGGTCCTCAACTTTATTAACCTTTTTAGCTCTTTATCCTAAAATTGGCCTGGCTCATGTGTGTTGGGGGCATGTTGATCAAAAAAGAAAGACTTCATTGCCCTTAAGACAACATAAGTTATGATCAACCCTTTTGTTTTCTTTTTGTGGAGTAACTTAGATCATTTAACACCTTAAACAGGTTTATTTTATATGGTTTTTTCCTTGTTCATTCACATGACCTTTTTCTTGTAACAACTTTCATTAAGGGTGATTTGTTAAAATAAGACATCGTCCATGAAATGCATTATTGGTAAAATAAATTTTAGTATGAGTTATGGAGGCATGTCAAAAAAAAAAAAGAGAAAAAGAGAGAAATGAAAAAAAAAAAGAAAAATGGTTATGACATCATGCACTTAGAAAATTTAAACAAATTCTAATAAAGTCCTGACAAATTCAAAGTTTTGGAAAAGGGACAAGGAAAAAAGCCCAAAATAGAAAGTGCTGAAAATAGAAAAAAATAACTATTGAAATGAAAACCTTTTTTCGAGATCATTTTCCTAAAGGGAACTGCTTTTCAATTTAAATATTTATACTTGAAATGGCAAATGGTCGTCTTTAATTATTCTTTCAAAATAAACCCTAATTAAGGATTACCCTCCACATTGAAGGGCAAAACGGAACACATTTAAGGGTTAAGAATGGAGATGTTTGAATGAAATCCCATATATTGAGGCAAAGGCTTAATATAAAAGTTCACAATAAGTTTTAAATCCACTTAGTGAAATAATACAAAAGAAAAGAAAAGAAAAAAAGAAAAGAAAGGAAGAATAAAAGATAGAAAAAGAAAATAAATGAATGGGTGGAAAGCAAAAAGGAGTAGACCTCAGAATGTATCCTTCGAATGAAAAAATGATCTTTGGTTTTAAATACCCTTAAATACTTATTTGGGCCTTTCTATCATTTTCTTTGATAACCCCGAACCTTAACCTATGTTATAACTTTTGAAAAGTTCATATTGGATCAGGCATGAAGGCTTAAAATTGAAGAGTTTCTTTTGAAAAAATGACCATAAATCTTTTGAGTTCCTATTTATTACATAATTTTCTATTTGGACCATTAACCCCTTTCAAAAAAATTATTTTTCTCTTTCAGATTAGTTTTGAATTTCTTTAAGTGTATGGTGTGTTAAAAAAAGTAAAAAAAAAAAAAAAGAGAAAAAAAAAGTGGCTCTAGGGTGATAACCCTAAAAAAGGATAACTTAGAGTAAATCTTAAAGGCCACTCCTAATGCTAAATGTGATAAATGCTAACCCAAGATAAGCGAAACTTTTAAAACATTTGAAATATAAAAATCACAGAAGTTTGAGATGAGTTGATTTTAAAAATCTCAACCTTTGTTCATTTCCAAATAACCTTTCAAAATTTTAAACCCTTATAGCTAACCTTGAGATATATCAAAATGTAGCATTTGAAGATTAAGAAAAATGTTGAATATGTTTGGTTTTCAAGGAATTCATGTTTTTAGAAAAACTTATGTTTCATTTGTGAGCTTGCATAGAAAATTATGTCTTTTTTATCTTCTTTAGGTGTTGAAACCCTATTGAATAAATAGAAATCTCCATATACAAAATCATTCAACCATTTGGAAAAAAAATTTTCACCTTTCATTTCTGATAGAGATCACTAATTCTCAGGCATGTAAGCCCAGTTTAGCTAGCATCAACGAAAAGTTAAGCCTAGGTTATCTAGCACCAATAAAGTCTTAAGCCCAGATTATCTAGCATCGATGAAATTTAAGCCTAATGTAGCTAGTACACAATGGCACTAATGAAGTCTTAAGCCTAAATTATCTTGCATCAATGAGATTTAAGCCCAAATTAGCTAGCTTATAAGCCCAAATTAGTTGACACATAAGCCTAAACTAGCTAAAGAGTATACACCCTTTTTATCTCCCTTAAGTGATAAAGTATTTTTGAATCAACAAGTATCTCTGGGTGCACAATCATCCAATCCATTAAGAGAGAGATTATTCACTTTTTTTCATTTCTAATAAAAATTGTCAGTTCCTTAAAAAAATTTAAGTCTACATAAAAAATTAAGTCCAATTTACCTGGCACTAGTGAAAGTTTAAGCCTAGCTTAGCTAGCACTTGATGAAGATTTTAAGCCCAATTTACCTGGTACCAATGAAAGTTTAAAGCTTAATTTACTTGGCACTAGTGAAAGTTTAAGCTAAATTTAATTGGTATTTGATAAAAATTTTAAGTACAGTTTACTAGGCACTAGTGAAAATTTAAGCCTAATTGATCTAGCATGCCATGAAAAAAGTTAAGGCTAGTTTATATGGTACCAAAGAAAAGATTTTTGAGCCTATTTCATTTGGCCCTTAATGAATTTTAAAGTCTAGTTTACCTGGCACTTAAAGAAAAATTTTAAGCCTAGTTTATCTATCACCAAAAAAAGATTTTAAGTCCAATTTAGCTAGCACATAAGCTTGAGATTAGCTAGTATGTAAACCCAGATTAACGATCACTTTATCTTACTTACGATATTGTCTCGATTTTTTTTTATTTTTTAACTTGTAATGTCATCCTAGTCGTTCTTTATTTTTTGACTTATGGTGTTATACTAGTCATTTTCTTATGTTTCAACTTATAGTGTAGTTCCGATCGTTCTTTATTTTCTAACTTGTGATGTTATGCCGATCGTTCTTTATTTTTTGACTTACGATTTTATCTCGATCATTGTCTTATTTTTCAACTTGCAATGTCATTGCAATCATTTTTATTTTTTGACTTACAATGTCGTCCTGATTGTTTTTTATTTTTTGACTTATGGTGTTATCCCAGTTGTTTTCTTATTTTTTAACTTGCGATGTCATCCTAGTCATTTTCTTATTTTTTAACTTATGGTGTCATCCTGGTTATTTTTTATTTTCTAACTTAAGTGTCATCCTGATCGTTCTTTATTTTCTAACTTATGATATTGTCCATGTCATTTTTTTTCTTTTTTGATTTGCAGTATCATCTTAGTCATTCTTTATTTTTTGACTTACAGTGTTGTCCCAATCGTTTTCTTATTTTTTGACTTATGGTGTCATTTTGATCATTTTTTATTCTTTGACTTACGGTGTCATCTCGGTCGTTTTCTTATTTTTTGACTTGTGGTGTCATCTTAGTCATTCTTTATTTTTTGACATGCGGTGTCTCAGTCGTTCTTTATTTTCTGACTTATGATGTTGTCCCAGTCATTTTTTTTATATTTTGACTTGTGATGTCATCCTAGTTATTCTTTATTTTCTAACTTGTGATGTTGTCTTGGTCTTTTTTTATTTTTTGACTTGCGGTGTTGTCCCAGTGATTTTCTTATTTTTTGACTTACGGTGTCATCTCGATCATTTTTTATTTTCTAACTTGCAGTGTCATCTTGATTGTTATTTATTTTATGACTTGCAGTGTTATCTAGATTGTTTTTTTTATTTTTTGACTTGCTACGTCGTCTAAGTCATTCTTTATTTTTTGACTTGCAGTGTCGTCTTAGTTGTTTTCTTATATTTTGACTTACGATGTCATCTTAATCATTTCTTATTTTTTGACTTATGGTATTGTCTTGTCATTTTCTTATTTTCTGACTTATGGTGTTATCCCAATCATTTTCTTATTTTTCGACTTATGGTGTCATCCCAGTTATTCTTTATCTTTTGACTTGCAATGTTATTTTGATCGTTTTCTTATTTTTTGACTTGCAGTGTCATTACAGTTGTTCTTTATTTTTTGACTTGTAGTGTTGTCTAGATTATTTTGTTATTTTTTGACTTGAGGTGTTGTCCTGGATGTTTTCTTATTTTTCAGCTTATAGTGTCATCCTAGTTATTCTTTATTTTTTAACTTGTGGTATTATCTCGATCGTTTTCTTATTTTTTGACTTGCAATGTCCTCTTGGTCGTTCTTATTTTTTGATTTGCGGTGTTATCCTAGTCATTCTTTATTTTTTGACTTGTAGCATTATCTTGGTTCCTATCATTTTTTATTTTCTAACCTGTGATGTTATCCCAAAAAAAAAAAAACAAAACAAAACAAAAAACAACAAAAAATAAAAAACCAAAAAAAAGGGGAAGAAAGGGAATAAGAGTTCTCTTTCACTCAGAAGCATCATCCAAACAAAATTGTCATCTATATCTTTGTATTACTTTTTATTTTAAAAAATATACAAAAAGGGACAGTTGTAGGCACTGAATTTTTATCCGGAGCATTTTTAACATTATTGACCCTAGCCTTATTTGTGAACATGGGTAGAGACCATTCAAGAAGACCATTTACAACCTATAAAAAGCCTACAAATTAGCCCATTTGGAGACCCAAAGTTAACTCAGGGCAAATCTAGTCAAATAAAGTCAAAATTATGCAAAACTTGATCAAAATGGATAGAACTAGGTTAATTCTCAAAATTCACAACCTAATTGGAATCAATGTGGTTTAAAATTAAATTTGAAGATTTATAAAACACTAACAATTTTATCACACTTGGAAAAGTACAAAATTACTAGAATGCCCTTTAGGGGTATTTTTGTAATTTAGCCTTTTCAAGCTTGGATTTTTGTGAAACTTTTCAGATTTTAATTTCATAATATTTCATGATTTTTGGTGCATTTTAAATCATAGTAGTACCTCGAGAAGTGTGAAATTACCAAAACACCCTTATAAAGGTATTTTTGTAATTTGACCTCCCGAACTCAGATTTTCATGAACTTTTCAGATTTTAGTTTCATAATATTTCATGATTTTTTATGCATTTGAAATCATAGTAGTACCTCGAGATGTGTGAAATTACCAAAATACCCTTATAGAGATATTTTCGTAATTTAGCCTTTTCAAGCTTAGATTTTCATGAAACTTTTCATATCTCAATTTTCATAATATTTCATGATTTTTGGTGCTTTAAAATCTCAAAAATAAGCATGGGAACATTGATTTCTAAGAAAATTGCTTAAATACAAAAAATTTTATACTAAGGATAAAATGATCTTTTCATTTGGTTTAGGGGTTATAAAAATCTAATTTTTGCAATGAATAATATGGACCATTAGATCTCTTTTTGAATCTTGATCTAATCTCTAAAGGTTGAAAAAAAAGAGAAAGAAAGGTTAAAATTAAAACAAAGAAGAGAAATAAGACAAGACCCATGAGACTTGTGTACTGAGGGGACAAACAAGCAGGACAAAAGATGGGGGCATTAGTGGCAGACAAATTTTAAGGGAGCAGTGGCCGGCCAAGGTAGCTGTAGGTAAGTGGAAAAAGAAGAAAAAGATAAATGACAAGGCTTAGTAAATAAGGCTCCCATTCACTGTATAGAGAGGGGGAGTCTTTGAAAAAAAAGGCTTCTAGTGGAGGTTTTTGTGGAAGAAAGGGGTTTGCCAGGGATAAGAAGGGGAAGCTTTCTTAAAAAAAATAAAAAAAATCACAAAGAAAAAAAAAAGCTTGGTTGAAAAAGAAAAAAAGATGGTAATAAGGAAAAGGAAATCACAGGAAAATAAATAAAAAAGGAAGCAAGTAAAAGGAACCAAAAAAACCTAGACAATAGTAGAAAAAAAAGGTAGCTAATAGAGAAAAAAAAAGAAACAAAAGAAAAAAAGAAGAAAATAGGGTTGAATTGGAAAGAAGAGGGAAGCTAAAAATCATAAAAAAGAACCAAAAGTAGAAGAAATAAAAGAGGAAGGGCATGACATGGCTAGATGGTGGAGGCCTACATGAAGAAACCAGCAACAACAAAGGAAAATGGAAAACAAAAAGGAGCTAGGGGCATGAAGGTGCAAGAATGGGGAAGAGCTGGGCAAAAAAACAAAGCGCAAAATAAATATATAATAAGCACGCACACAACAAGCAAAATAAAAAGAGAGGAAGTAGAGGAGGCAAGGCTGTTCGTATAAAGCAGAAATGAGGAAGGCAATGGAAAAGGTTTACTTTTCAGCATTTTTTTCCTTTTTTGTTTTGCATTTGTTGTTGCTTGCATAGGTATACTCAATGTCTATTGTTTGCTTGTCTTGTTAGGTTTATTAGTTGTTGTGCTTCATTTTCTTTCTTTACTACAAATTGTATGGAAATTATAAGAGCATGACAAGAAAAAGCTATCAAAGCCAAGTTTCATTTTATTTTTCTTTGTCCAAAAAGAAAAATCCAATGCAACTCATATTCATGGCCATCTAGTTAACATGGAGAAAGATTTTAAATATGAAAAATAAAAACTAAAAATTTAAGACAATGATGTTTTTTATAAGAAGAAATTTCAACTTGTTTTTCTTTCATTTTTCTTACTGACAACTAACGCATGGTGTTTAACTTTTAGCCCTTTCTTGTTTATTATTTCTTCATGTGGAATGTGTTTTTTATTCAAGCTTAAGGTCCTTTTTTTTTGTTGCTAAGCTTTCTTTTATTGCGAGTGAAATTAAGGTTCAAATTACTTTCATCCAATTCATGCTTGTTAAAGCTCTCTCTATGTAAAAGTTTTATAGATTCTCATAAATCTGTTATTATTACCAAAGTTCATTTTTTTTATTTTATACAATTTGTGTTCATGTACATTTTTCTTATGTTGTTTGAATGCAATTTAAATTTCATGCATGTTTAATCTCTTTATTAGTTTAAGTTCTTTGATTGTTTTAGTTTTTATACCATTTAATCCCCATGTGGTACATCACTCTAAATTTAACTTATTCTCTATGTGTTTAAATTTATTAATTTATCATTCTATTTTTAAAGATAATAATAAAAGCAAGAGTGTTCTAAAATATAATAATAAAAAATTAAATATTAAACAAAATATTAAATCCCTGTCTAGAGGTTGGAGGGATTCAAAATCGAGCTTTAAAAAAAAATTTCCACCTAAATGTAAGAGAATTATTAATAACAAAAAATAATAAAGTAATATAAGAAAAATAACATAATAAATAAATAATAATAATAAATTTTAATGGAAAGAGAAATATGTAAAACGTAAAAATTAATGTTTAGAAATTATAAAAATGAGCTCATTCCAACTAGATATAGAAATTAATTTCTTGAAATTATGAAAAAACAAACTTGTTTTGAATAAATATAAAAAAATTAATTTTTTGAGAAAATTACAAAAAATGAGCTTGCTTCGAAAGTCTACCTAGTAGTTGGAGATTTTTGGAGAGGTTTGAAAATTTTTGAAAACCTAAAATCAAAAACCTAAACTAAACCCTATAATGGAATTCAAAATCCTAGGTGAAATCTGAGACTCTAGGTAAAACCTGAAAGCCTTAGGTAAAATCCGAAACCCTAGGTAAAACCCTAAACCTTATGTGAAATTCTAAACCCTAAGTGAAACCAAGAAACTATAGTTCAACCCCTAAATGAAAACCTAAGCCTTAAAGTCTCAAAGCTCTAAGTGATTCCAAATTGTTTTAATTTTTTAAGGATTTGTATGAAAACATTTTATGAAATAATATGTTTCTGAATGCTACCTAGATGATGGAGCGTTTAGGAAATTTTATTTTATTAATAAATTTCATATATTTTCATAGCTTAGAATAATAAATTTAAGAATCAATAATAATAAATAATTAAGAGGATTTTAAATAAAAATAGTCGTACCTAAATTCTACCTAGATGTTGAAGAGCTCAGGTAGTCTTTTTATATTGGAAAGCTTGATCCATAAATTCATATTTTACTATCATTTGCATATATCTTATTTCTAGAATAATGTGTACATTCATAATTCATATATATGATTGTTGATGCGAAAGATTAATCATATTATTTTTTTTTGTTTTTATTGCATAAGAAAATTTTTTTAAAAATTTTTGGTTTTGAATAAATAAAATTAAAATAATAGTCCGTGAAATATAATTAATTGATACTCTGCCTAGATGTTGGAAAGTCATCAATAATTATTATTTACAAACAATGTTTTTTGATTATTTGTATAAGAAATGTTATGATAAATCTTAAATGAAAAGGCTATCTTTGAATTTTGCCTTTATGTCTAAGACTTTGAAGGTATTTATTTAATTTGAAGATTTTCATAATATTCCTAAATAAAGATTTTTTTTTAGAACTAGTTTTATTTCTTAACAAAAAGAATTATAATTAAATTTCATATAAAAATCAATTTTTATCTATAATTACAAATAGATCATTATTAATTGATATCAATTCTATGGCCGTTGTGGGAGTGCTAATCTTTTTTCACACATAACTGACTCCTGAGCTCAATCTATTTTCGTAGATCAAAATCATCCTTTTAATAAAGCTTTAAACTTGTTTTATTGTTTTATTAAAAGATAAAATTTTTTGTTGACTAATCATATCTTAAAAAAAGATTGGTAACGACTTTCAATTTTTTTTCATGATTTTTAAATATTTTACGTTTAGCGATCGAGTCTTCGAATCATTACAGACAATTAGGTTGTTTAGTTGGTGAATGTTTCTTAGTACAGATACTAATTTCTTTCTTTTTTAGGCTTGGTGATATTTTCTTCTATGAATTACACTTTAATGCGTTGGAAAGCAATGCAAGGCTCTTTCCATTTGTATTTTGTATAAATGCTGCAATATTTCCTTTGGATCTGATTGGGCGACGCAAACAATTGGAGGGGGCTGGTGGAGGAACGTGCATTTACACAACAGAGCTTTTCGGCACATTTAAGCACATATTCCAAACTGAAGGCATTCGAGGTTTGTATAGAGGGATACTGCTTGAATATTACAAAGTGGTGCCATGTGTTGGTCTATGTTTCATGACCAATGAAACATTGAAGATGCTTTTAGCAGATATTACCACAAAATTATAGTTATGTTTGATCTGCAACTGAAATGATGGGTTCGCTAATTTTGGTTATGTGATAGCACAGCACAACACATTTAACTTTCACAGCTCTTCTTGCAGTGGCAAATTTTGTGATGCTGCAATCAGAAACATATTTTTCCATTTAAATAGATGGAGGGTGACTTACATTTTGATACCAACTGTGATCATCTTTGAATATGCTTTTCCCAGGTGCAAGCTGTTAGGTAATTGTGTAAGTCACTGGCATGTATCAATACTTTTATAACCTAAAATTTTAGTAATACTTTACCTGCTTTTACGGAAGTGACTTTTCATGAGTATTGAGTACTTGTCTTTTACAATTTTATCATCAATAATTTTGAAATTGCAGTTGCTGCTTTGTTCTCTGTACTCGGGATTGGTTTGAGCTGGCTTTCATGATTTCAAAGACTGATCAGGAAGGCCAACAATTGTGAGGTCTGTTGGTACTTGGTTGAGTGGTCTTTTGGTAAAGTGTTGAATTTTTAGTTTCAATAATCATAAATTAAAACTTTTGACAATTTTAGATATATATATATACACACATATACTTATACATATAAACCTCCTTAGGAAGATATCTGGGCCTTCCTTTTTTCTTCTTTTCGTTTCTTTTAGTTACTTATTGATGCAAAAATTGTAGTAAAGCAGCATTCATTCTCTTTGGGCTGATGGTATTAACAAATGAAAATTGCATCAGTAAATATGATATTCCTTTCCATGTTCTAACAAATCTCATTGCAAGCAAGGTCCAAGTCTTTTTGTTTCTGAAGACATCTTGATTTATGGTGTGGATTTGGGAGTCAAACAAAACACCCTGATGTTCTTCCGACATCTTCCATTATTTTGCTTGAAGAATTACGAACACAGTATGCAACTTAAATACAGCTTGGATTTTGCTATTGTTGCCAGTTTCTTAACAATTTTTGTAATACCCCAGCCCAAATGATATATGGGCTAGACTATTATCAAAGCCTATTAATTTATTAAGAGATTAATTACTAAAAAAAAAGTAGTAGAAGTATTTTATGAAAAAAAAAAGCCTAATTATCGTAAAACATAAAAGAAAAGTAGAGCCGTTCTTTCTCATTTTGCTTAGGGTTAGGGAGCTTGATAAATCAAGTAGGAAATTCAAAATCAGAGGTTACAATTGGATTAATCTCCTAAAAGTGACTATATGTCCTCTTTTTATTTAAGAAAAAATATCATATTGGTTGCTATTATTTGGAATTGAAGTTATGGAAGAAAAATCAAGAAAAATTATGAAATCTTTCATTAATCTTCATGATCTATTTGGGTAAATTATTGGTTTATTTTCTTCATGTTATTAAGATTTAATGATAATTATTGAATGGATTTTAAAGGCTGAAAGAAGATATTTGGGTTTTTAAAGATTGAAATAGAAATGTTATTTTTAGATGAGATGTTATTATCTACAATAGTAAATTAAAATGAAAATCTATATTTATGGATAGATTATTACTATAAGTATTACATGTCATAATATCTAGATCTGGAGATCTATTGCTAGACTTAACAAATGAATAAAGTTACCACCAATCTTTTTTTTGTTTAGGTACGATTGGTCACCTAACTGAATCTGTCCCTTTTAAATAGGATTCTTAAGTTTGACTTAGGTATCTCTAAAAGGTAAATTTAATGTCTGCGAAATCAAAGTTAGGTCCGGAAGTACAGTTACATGTGAGGAAAGTTATAGCACCCTCACAATGCCCATCGAAAGATGGTACCAGCTTGATTTCTTGTTATCCATTGAGCTTAAAAAATTTACCAAGTAATTAATTATTGGAAATTATTCTTAATTGACTCCAATATTTTTGGCAAAAAATTAAGAAAATTCCCTAACCTTAAGAGTATGCAAGAAAACTACTATTTCACTTGCAGAGGCTCCATCACCGGATGATTTAACATTATTTTTCAAGAAAAGAAACAAAATGAGAAATGAATGATGATTTGACTTTCGATATAGATCTCTTTTATGTTTTATAAGAAAAAAAAAACTCATGCTTTTATACTAGGAAAATTGATACTTTTAATTTTTTCTTAAAATGTTTTTTTTTAGAATTTTTTTTTTAAGAAAAATTGGTACTTCTAACTTTTCTTCAAAATGCTTTTTTTTAAAAAAATTTTATTTTCAAGGAAAATTGATACTTTTAACTTTTCCTTAAAAATATTTTTTTTAAAACAAGAAATATTTTTTAGAAATTTTATTTTCAAGAAAATTTGATACTTTTAACTTTTTTTAAAAAATATTTTTTAGAAACTAGAAATATTTTTTAGAAATTTTATTTTCAAAAAAAATTGATACTTTCAACTTTTCCTTAAAAATAATTTTAATTTTTTAAAAAATTTTTATTTTAGGAAAATCATTGAAATTTAAGAAATGCTAACTTAAATAAATAAACAATTCCAATTTAATCAATAAATAAATAAGCAAAAATAATAATAATAATAATAAATAAATAAATGAAAAAAGAAAAAAAAAACCTTTAAACAGCTTGGCTCAACTGAAAAATTGTACGATTTAAAGAAGAAAATGACTCAAGAAGCTCAGCTTAACTCGGTTTGAGTCAAAGGCAGGGATGTGAGTTGTTAGTTCGGGTTACGCTACGGGTCAGGTTATCCATTTAAAAATATACGGATCTTGCTCTTAGCTAATACCCAAAATGACATCATTTTATATGATTATAAAAGCTAGAGTTTCAGGCCTCTGTTTCAATTTTCACCTTTACACTCTCTCTGTACCTCAACTTTCTCTTTTTCTCTCTCTAGGGATAGAAGAACCCAGGTCAAAAACTTTAAAGGTTTCCAAATTCTGTCCCTGGCATCACCGTGATCCATCACTGATGCCATCATACTTCACCACCATCCGGGGACCAGTCAAGCCAAAATTCTCCCTGTTACTACTTCTTGCACTCCTCGTCTCAAATATGGGCTTGTTTTTTTGTAAATCACTTTCTAAAGGCGTAAATCTGACATTCAAGTTATGATTTTTCCTTTCTCTGTTTCAGCCGTTCCTATCGTCGGATCTTCGCCAACTTTCAGTATGTAATTTCTTTGGTCAAGCTCTATGTATTCACCGTTCAGATCTTCCAGAGACCACGCTGAGTGTCGCCTGTCATCGCCACCACCAAAGAGGTTTTGGGTTTCCCCTTTTTCTTGTCTTTACTCTTCTATTTTTTATCTCCTCTGGTTTCTGACTTAGCTTTGTTTATTTTTTGAATTTGTGTTGGGGTGGCTGATTGACAGTGGGTGAGAAACTGATGTGGTGAGTTGATGGTCGATGGATAGGGATAGTGTTGAGGATAGCTGAATACAAAGTCAGTTAATTAGGAAAGTGAGTTTTCTGACCTATGTTCTATGGTCTGCTTGTGATTTCATTCTGGGAATTAATTTACAAGGGGTTGGGTTATGGTCGACAATGGCATAAAGCTTTCAAATCTGCGCTTTTGATGAAGGTAAGGTTGAGCACCTGGTTTTTGAAGGTGATGGCTTGATGGTGACAAGGGCTCGACGAATTGGCACTAATGCTGCCAGATTTGGATTTCTCTATTTGTTAATGGAATTGCTTCTGTTTATTATGTGATTTCTAGTAGCTAAAATGGGAATTAGAATTATTATCTTCCTGGTTTCCTACTACTCGAATATTGTAGCTCATTTGTATGGTCTCTGCCTATTTAAACGTTACTGCATAAATGGGACTGTGGTTTGCCTCTATGTGTTTGTGCTGCTGGTGATAATGGTCGTTAATGGTGGGGTTCAAAACGAGTAGGTCCTCGACTGGTTATGGAGACAGTATTGAGTTTCAAGGCTAGACTGCTTTGGTGTGGACTGCCAATGATAGAAGGATGGCAATGTGGAGATGGTGGCAAAATTGGCTTGGTGGGAACTGGTGGTGCTGCATATTTTTGTTTTTTTTTTCTCTATGATCTTTCCCTGATCTCTATACTCTTGTTGTCATTTATTGTTATGAATCCTAATGATTTATAAAACCATGCTGATAGAGTTTCAGTTCAATTTTGATTAGCATCCAAAGCTAAATATTAGCATCTAGTTATACTTTCTGATCACAATCATCACAATCACCAAGCCTAATCTCGATCTTTCAGCTTTTTTTTTTTTTTTAATTAATCAAATAAAAGAAAGAAAACAAAATACAATAGATAGACCATAAAATTAAAATAATAAATAATAAATACGAAATAAAAATCTGAAATAAAAATAAATAAAAATCCCTACAACCGAGCTTGGATTGGTATCAATTGATAAAGAACCTCAGACAAAATAGGGTGTCTACAGTTGCCTCTTTTTATGTAGCTTTTGTGTAACAGGAATTGTACAAAGGCATAGACACCCCTCATATCTAGATAATTAACTCGACACATTTTTTTTTTTTAAATTAAACAAAACTTTTCTAAACAGAGGCTCAATGACTTTGTAAAAAATAAATGCTCCTCTAAACAAAGGCACCACAACTTTGAAAAATAAAATGCTCCTCTAAACAGAGGCAATCATAACTTTGAAAAATAAATTGCTCATTGACAATCATGTCCAATGGAGTCGTAGATCAGATTTAACGAAATTTGTAATGAAAAACTCAAAGATTCATAATTTGAGTTCAAAAGTAAAAAATTCAGATTCACAAGAACCTTTCAACTTCACAAAAGTTCACTGAAACTTAATTCTCAAAATTTCAATTTCATAAGAATTTGATTAATAAGACTTCATACATGCAGGAATTTATATTTGCAAGATTCGCATTTGCAAATTACAAGACTTGTATCTAACATTTAAGGATTCTCATTCAAATTTTGGAGATTCACATCTAAAAGTTCAAAGCTTCTCATTCGAATTCAAAAGTTCACCTAAATTTGGGATTCACATCTAAAAATGTTTAGAGTTTTTCGTTTGAATTTTGGAGATTCACATCTAAAATTGAAAACTTTTCATTTTGGTTTGAAGATTCACATCCGATGAATTTTAGGGTTTCACACAAAAAATATTCTCATTTGAAATTCAAAGATTCTCATTTGAGTTTGAAGATTCACATTCGACCAATTTTGGGTTTCACACATCAAAGATTCTCATTTGAAAACTTCTTAAAGATTTTCATTTAAAGGCTCAAAGATTCTTATTTGAGGATTTCCTAAAGATTCTCACTTAAGACTCAAATATTCTCATTTGAAGATTTTTAAAGATTCATATTTAAAACTCAAAGATTCTCATTTAATGATTTCTTAAAGATTTTCATTTAAGACCCAAAGATTCTCATTTAAGATTCAAAGATTCACACATTAATCTCTAGAGCAATATGGCATGATTTCATTATTCTATCATAAGCATGCCTTCACCCAACATATGATCATTCAATTCGAGCATTCACACTTGATCCAAATGGGATTTTCAAGGTTATAATATAGGCCATGGTGAGGGGTCATGAAAATAATGCATAAAATAGGCTCAAAACATGTGTTTAAAGGTTTCAGAACCAAAAGATCATCTATTATTTGATGCAACTTGGCATTTTGCCCCATTCCACATTATTTCACTACTTTTTCCTTTTCATCGATCTCATTCTTCACAAAAAGATTCCTTTTTATTTTACCCTAAATCATGTGGGCATTCATTTCTTTTTTTTTTCTCTTTTCTTTCTTTCTTTTCTTTCTATTTTTAAGACTTTTTAAGATTTTTTTTGCCTCTTTTTTTTTTAAAATACCCTTTAGTGTAGAAGGTGATCCATGGTCAGGGTTTTTTAGAAAAAAAATCATAATAGGCTCAAAGGGGTAGCAATGAATGGTTTTTTGCATGGTAAAAGAAAGATGACCATTTTTCATCTCAAATGTGAATGCTTTCCTTGAATTTCATTTATTGAACAAAAACAAGCTCGTGGATTTTCGCACATTTTCAAGACATATCTATTCTACATCTGCTAGTAGCTAGCTTCTTTTGCTCAAATGAGTTCTCAAAATTAAATCCCAAAATTATTGTTATCATTGTCTAAATATTCACTATCTGAAATGAAAAGTTATGAAAGGTAATATAGCATGGAACAATGGTTAAATGAAAAATAAAATATAATGAAATGCATTAACTTGCCTTTTATTGAAATGATAACAAGTGAAATCATATTGCAAAAAAAAAAAATCCTAACATTACTTTAAAAGAAATCCTAGAATGACAAGTAGCATTCAACCAGCCTTAACATCCTTTTTTAAAATCATGCCTCTGTGCAATCAGGTGAAGGATTTTTATTGACATCTTGCCCCCCTGATTCATCGAAACTCATTAAGCCTTTATGGATCAAACTTTGCACTTTATGTTAGAAAATAGGGCAAGTTTCAATAGAATAACCCACATTTCCATTATGATAATCACACGTTGCATTAGCATCGTACCACTTTAGATAGGGTCGCTTCAATGGTTCTAGAATAATTGGAGATACCGAGTTGTTCTTAACCAGTTCTGAGAATAACTTAGTATAAGTCATGGGGATAGGGTCAATATGTGCCCTTTCTTGATTATCTCGAGATCTCGTTGAACCACTCACTTGGTTGTTAGGCTTTGAAACTGATGTAGTGATATGACTAGTGTAGACACCCAATTTGATCCAGGCCCGGATCAATTGGGCCTGGATCAATTGGGTAAGTCCATTTTTTTTATTTTTTTTTATTTTTATTTCATATTTTTTATTTTTATTTTATTTTGTATCTTATGTATTTATTATTTATTTATTTATTATTACTATTTATTAATATATATTTATTATTATTATTTTATTTTATATGTTAATATTTATATATATTATTTACCTATTTATATTATATATATGTATTTATTAATATTTATCTATTTATATATTATAATTTATCTATTATTATTTTTATTTATCTGTTAATATTTTGATTTATCTGATTATTTTCTTTTAATTATTTATTAATATATTTTTTTATTTGATTTTTTTTTCTTTTTTTTTGGTTTGATTTGGGAAATCCACCGTGAATTTGGATTCAATCAGAGTCCATATTGGATTCAATGATTGAATCCCAATCCAAGAAGGAGTTGGGATTGATCAGAAATTCTTTTGATCAATCCCTATAAATAGGCCCACGGATCAAAAGACTGGACAGGGAGAAAAAAACCAGACACTGGTTGAGGGAAAGTGAACAGAGAAGAAATAGAAGCTAAAAAAGGTTTTTTGGGCATTAGAATAGCTCTAGAAATCGGTAGGAATTTTTTAGGATTTTTAGCAATTTTTTTTTTCTGGAAATTTTTGGAAAATTTTCAGATTTCGATTGAATTTTTCGACGAAGGTTGAATTTTTCGGTAACTTTTTCGGCCAAGTTTAATTTTTCGGCCAACCTCCCAGTTTTCGACGACCATTTCCAGAAATCGATTAGTTTTTCGATAAACTTTCGATGAAAAACCCAGATTCTGACAAAAATTTTTAGAATTTGACGAGATTCAACCGGAGTTCTTCGGAGTTTAGAGAGAAGAGAGAGAAGAGGAAGAGAAGTGAGAGAGGAAAGGCTCGATCTACTGAAAAATGAAAGATTTAGCCTTTTATATCCGCTGAAAAATGACGTTGTTTTGGCTTTACTGTGCCTAGAGGATCCGCGCATTTTGAAATCAGGTGACCCGACTCGAGTGTCAACCCGCTTTTGACCCGCGTTCAACCTGAGTGCGAGTCGTTTCCCTAGCCGAGCCAAGCCAAGCCGCGTCTTCGAGCTGTCCTTTCTTCCTCAAGCCGAGCCGCTACCATTTTTTTATTATTGTTTATTTATTTATTATTATTTATTAATTAGATTAGAATTATTTATTTTTTTATTATTTTTATTATTTTTTTTTATTTTCATCTTATTTTATTTTATTTCATTATTTTATTTTCTTTAAACAAAATTCGAAAAAAAATATTTTTGAGGAAAAGTTGAAAGTATCAATTTTTCTGAAAATAAGCTTTCTAAAAAATATATTTTTGAGGAAAAGTTGAAAGTATCAATTTTCCTTGAAAATAAGCTTTTTAAAAAATATTTCTGAGGAAAAGTTGAAAGTATCAATTTTTCTTGTACAAAAGCAATCATTTTTTCTTCTTTTTATTTTCTTGAAGTTTCTTTAATGTGAAATAATCCGACGATGGAGCCTCTGCAAGTGAAACAGTAGTTTTCTTGCATACTCTTGAGGTGAGGGGATTTTCTCAATTTTTTGCTAAAAGTATTAGAGTCAATTGAGAATAATTTCCAATAACTAATTACTTGGTAAATTTTTAAGGCTTATTGGATAACACAAAATTAAGCTGGTACCATTTTTTAATGGGCATTGTGAGGGTGCTATAACCTTCCTCACACGTAACCGAACTCTCGAACCTTGTTTTGGTTAGTAGAATCGAACCTATTCTTTTAAGGACCCTTAAACTTAGGTGTTCCCTGAAAAGATAGATTCCTTAGGTGGCCAATCGCACCTAAGTAAAAAAGATTTGTGGTGACTCATTTAAGTCAATGTCTAGCGATAGATCCCCGGGTCTAGACGTTATGACAGCTTGACGACTCTATTGGGGACACTTGAGAGTTAGGCCAACAAATAAATTTGTTTATCCAAAAGCTTAATAAAATTGAACCTTTTGTATATATGTGTTATTATTCATTCATGTTTACTTACTTTATTAATTATGTCATTCATATGCATGTGCATAACATGAGCTCTATACTCGAGCTCCATCCCTCTAGAAGGGAGTAAAGTACATATTATTTTCATGAGGTTTAATGCTTCTGTAGTGGCTAGCGAAATACTCCCACTCAAATTGAACCTTTTTCGCTCGTAGCCTATGATGGGTGAGGATTAGGATGCCTTACTAGTCTGTGATGGACAATGATGTAAGGAGCAATTTGGGAACCTTTAGACTTTAACCTCAAACCACATATAGTGAACCTTAAGAATGCCTAACCTATAGATAGAGCCATCGCTTTTCCCTTTTAAAATTGACCAAAAGCATAGGATTCATTCCTCTTATTCTGTGTGATATTTTAATTTACTTAGTTATTTATTTATTTCCTTTTTTTTGGCATACTAACCTTTTCTCTCATTCTTTTGCATTGGTTCATGCTCATATTATAGAGTTGCATAAAGAACATTTGCTTGAAAGATGGTCTTCAACAAAAATTTTTTCATAAACTTCACAGAACCATTAGTTTGTTCTTCGTCTGTATTAGCAACTTGTGAGCCACCCAATGAAGTAAGGGTCCAGTCAAAAAAGATTCAACTGAAGATGAGGGATTGTTTACCAATCAGATATGATTCCACCTTGTCTTAGGAGACATCTATCCTCCTCAAACAAAATAATCTAGAAGATTTGGTTAATATATGGAAGAAGATGAGTTCGTCAAGACAAGAGCAGTTTTGCCAAAGACACGGGCATATAGCACACCTTATAGCAGTGGTTGTCGATGATCAACTAATCAAAGCTGTAGCATAATTCTAGGATCTTGCATACAAGTGTTTCATCTTCAATGAAGTTGATATGACACCAACCATCGAAGAATATTCAACTTTGTTAGGTTTGCACCTCAAGGCTCCCGATAAAATATATGTCAAGAAACACAAGTCAGGATTTCGTAAGGGTTTGGCTCAACTTATAGGGATAGACAAAGAAGTTGTGGATTCTTATACAAAGAAGAAACAAGAACAGGTTTGCCTACTGTGGAAGTTCTTTCATGATTTTCTATTACAACATGCCAACGAAGAATAGGGGTTAGATGTATTTGCCTTAGCTATATATGGGATGGTGATATTTCCAAAGGTTTTGAGTTATATTGAGATATCGATGGTTGACTTCTTTGAGAGTGTGATCAATGGCTGTAATCTTTCAATGGTAATATTAGTAGAGACTATCTGATCTTTGAGTTACTGTCGTCGAAATGGAGGGCGCTTCATAAGCTGCATACAGTTATTGTACTTATGGATGAAAAACCATTTCAAATGGGGAAAAGATGCTTTCTCGAAGCTTTATATCTATAATGGGGAAAAGTGGGTGGTCAGCACGAAAGTCTAAAAAGGAATGGATAACTTTCCTACAAAAATTGACCAGTGCCAAAGTCAGATGGTTGACCTCATGGATGAATCGTGAGCCTATTGTATCAATATGGGGATAGTACAGTGGTCCCACTTCTGGGTTTATGAGGAGCGACGAATTATGCACCACTCTTAGTGAGAAGGCCGTTTGGAGCTAAACAGTTCATTCTTATGACGTAGGGGCTTCATCAATTAGATTTCTCTTACAATGAGCCAAAAGCATTTCAGAGGATGAATGAGATGATTAAAGCATGGAAAAATCTCCGAAGAGTGAGTTCTGGACCATTTACTGATAAAGTCACTCTAGGGTATTTGGTTTAGAGAGCAAAACGAAGACAAGAAATGGTATTCAATTATGAAAACTTTCAATTACGAACAGAAGAAAAGCTTGAAGAGACACCATCAGAATTAGAGCTTGCAATAAAAGAGTTTGAGTCTAAAAAAGATAAGTTAAAGCAAGAAATCCAGAAGCTTTAAGAAAAAAAAGATCAGTGGAAAGATAGAGCTGAAAGTCATGAAGCCAAAGTTCACAAGATTACTAAAAAGTGTGATACAGCTATTGAAGACTTGGCAGAGCTATACTAAAAACATAAAAGAGTATGTGTGAGAGAAAGGGCCAAAGAGATAACCATTATTAAGCTAACTGAAGAGAATACAAGATTAAAGCAAGAATACACTGAATTGGAAGAAAAAATTACCCAAGTATAGACAGAGAATAACATGCTGAATAACTATTTGAGTAGGCTAAGACAAAGGTTGAACAAATAAGAAGACCATATTGATGCATTGGTTAGGGAGCATAGAGAGTTATCATACCAAGTCTAGTGTAGTAAAAGAGAGAATTTAGGAAGACAGAAATACATTGAGCACCTAACGACCCAAATTTGTAAAGGGGTATGCAAGGCAAGAGAGATGGTGGAAGAGGCAGAGGCATTGAAATAAGTGGTGGCCCCAGTAGGAGAATATGGACAGCGTCTGTTGAACTTCATCGAAGAAGCCAAGGCCCAGTATGAACAAATCAAACAATTTTATGGTTATAATTCTAAGATGTTAAACTCAATGTAAATAAAAGTTTTTCTTGGAATAAATGAAATCTTTTAGTTAAATACCGTCTTTGAGGCAAATGTTTTTTGCATACATGCATTCTCATTCATTGCATTCTCACTCATTGCACTTAACAAAGTAACCATGAGATAGTCACGCAAATTTACTAATTCTAAGATATGGTACTCAAGGTTCAAGGATAGCTCCATCTAGCGAGAACCCTATCCATCGATACAACACAAGATCCAGAGCCAGACAAATAGAGCAAAAAAATTCTCACAGATTTGAAAAGCTAAAAAAGGCACAGGAAAAGATTAAAAATGAGTTAAACAAGATTCTAAATGCTCTCAATAAGCTAAATAAGGGAAAATAAGTTGAAAAAAAATACAAGCCAACAAGTTCCACCATTACAAGAAGTGGCTAACCCTTTGTATCCTCCAGGTTTTGGTCCACTTCAAGCTCAGTCTGCACAAGAGGTTCCATCACAGCACTTTGCATATCCTACATATCCTAGAATACCATCAGCCTCCAATCCAAGGCATTACCATAGCTATGTAAATCTTGTCTTTACTGAAAAGGTAGTAGAACCCATTCCTGATCTAGATGATTTGAAAGATAAGGAGAAAGAAAAAGCAAAACTAGTAGAGTCTTAGGAAGATACAAAGATTAGTATGTTGGAGCAAAGGTTACGGGCTATGGAAGAGATTGGATTTTATGGCTCTATTGATGCCGCTGAGCTATGTTTAGTCCCAGATGTAGTTATCCTGCCAAAGTTCAAAGTACCAGAATTTAAAAAATATGATGGTACAAAATGCCCCAAAACTCACATCACCATGTATTGTCAGAAGATGGTAGCCCATGCTTATGATGAAAAACTCTTGATGCATGTTTTTCAAGATAGCCTTATAGGCTCTGCTGCCAGGTGGTATATTCAGCTAGACAGAACTAGCATTCGCTCTTGGAGCGATATGGCTCATGATTTCATCAGTCAATATCGACATATTATCGATTTGGCTTCTGATCGTTTGTCTTTACAGAACCTGAAGAAAAAGACAAAATGTCCTTCAAAGAATACACCCAAAAATGGAGAGATGTAGCTTCTCAGGTACAAACTCCTTTGACTGAGAAAGAGACTACAGTGTTATTTGTTAGCACTTTGAAACCTCCCTATTATGAAAAGATAATAGGGAATGCAACAAAAAATTTTACTGATATGATAATTTTAAGAGAAATTATCGAGAGTGCCATCAAGAATGGTAAATTGAAAAGAAGTGAAGCATCTAACAAAAGAGTCCCGAAGAAAAAAGAGATTGAAGCTCAGGCTGTGAGCTTTGATAAGCAACAATTTGGGGGTTACCAACCCTACTCACCATAAGGATACTTTTCATATTACCCTACTGTAAATAACACTTCCCTTTATCCATACCAACCATTTGTACAATCACCTTATCCCCAAACATATCAACCTCCTTTTAGGCTTCAGAATACCACATATAATCTTAACACTCAGCCTACCCCAAAACCCCAAACTCATCTAACTAACCCAATGGGTGGTTTACGGGAGCAACGAACTACTCGTAAAAAACTTGTATTTGACTTAATCCCAATGACTTATACAGAACTATATGGGGAATTTACAATAGTCATTTGATTGCTCTTAGCAAGTTAGAACCCTTCAAGCCACCTTATCCTAAGTGATACGATCCCACAGCCCATTGTGACTATCACTATGGGATTGTCGATCATTCCACCAAAAATTGCACTGTCCTGAAACACAAAGTGCAAAGATTGATTAAGGATGGAATGATTAGCTTTGATACAGGAGAGGTGACTGCACCGAATGTGAGTGGCAATAGCTTGCCTAATCATAATGTGAATGCTCTAAGTGAAGAATAGGAGCACCATGTGAAAAAAGAAGTGACAGATATTAAGACACCTTTTAGTCAGCTGTTTGATCTTTTGTGGAAAGTTGACATGATACAAATAGTGAGTCCACACAGTTATCAGGGAGTATATATAGTTGGCACTAGTTATAAATATCATAATGGGGTGATAGGCCATTCTATCAAAACTTACGAATAGTTTCACCAAGAGGTGCAAAAACTCTTAGATTCATACCAGATGGAGGTTTACAAAAAAAGAGAAGACTTAGAAGGTGTTAAAGTATCCATGACTAATAAGCCTACAAAGCTATTTCCAAAGCCAGTGACAATTCATTGTGGGAACAAGCCAAAGTCTATCATAGATAAACTCATTCCCAGATTGGTAACTTTTAAAGTTTTAACTTTTTTCCCATACAAGGATGATAAGGTTGTACCCTGGAGATATGGCTATGATACAGTAGTTCAGGGGCAAGAAGGGGATGTCTCTAAAGCTGACACTTTCAATATAACTAGTGTAGGAGGTATTACCCGAAATGGAAGATGCTACACTCCAAAAATGTTAGAAAAGGCTAGAAGAGAGAAAGCTAAAGAAGGAGAAAGATGGAATAACCCAGAATAAAACTTGAGGAAGATTGCCCAAAGTCAGTGTCAAAAAAAGAGGCTTGTGAATTCTTAAAGCTGGTAAAATATAGCGAGTATTTGGTTATTGAACAGTTTAACAAAATGCCAGCACGAATTTCATTATTGTCACTACTATTAAATTTAGAGCCACACCAAAATGCCCTACTAAAAGTGTTGAATTAGGTATACATGGCACATAATGTATTTGTTGAACATATGAATCACCTGGTTGGAAATCTAGTCATGTCGAATCATATTTCATTCAGCGATGATGAGATTCCCTTGGAGGGAAAGGAAAATGCCAAGGCTTTGCATATCACGATCAAGTGTAAGAGCCATATCGTAGCCAAAGTCCTTATTGATAATGGCTCTGCTATCAATGTCATGCCTATGTCAACTTTGGCAAGGCTACCCATTTACTACTCTCATATGAAAGACAGTCAGATGATCGTGAGAGCTTTTGATAGGACCAAAAGAGAAGTCCTAGGGGATATCAAGATGCCTTTACAAATTGAGCCATGCACTTTTAATATGAAGTTTCAAGTGATAGATATCTCTCCATCATATAGCTGTCTATTGAGAAGGTCATGGATTCATATGGTAAGAGCTGTGCCCTCTACTTTACACCAAAATATCAAGTTTAATGTAAAAGGTTGATTGGTAGTGGTAGTTGGAGAGGAAGACATGCTAGTGACCCAACCACTGAATGCTTCGTATGTAGAGGCTACTGAAAAAGCTGTAGAATGCTCCTATCGATCTTTTGAGCTAGTTAATTTTGTAGGTGAAGGGCTTAAAAATCAACTTTTTTTAAGGATAATGATGAGCCAAGTCATAAATAAGGGTTGGTATCTAGGATTAGGGCTGGGCAAGAACTTGCGGGGAATAAAGGAACCCTCGACAGTGATAGACAATAATGAAAGGTTAGGCCTAGGCTATGAGATAGCAGAATGGGAGATCACGAGAAGGTCAGTAGGAAAAACAGCAAGACTAATGGTTATCCCACACCTGTATGAGACTTTCAAACATGAAAGATTCATGTACCCAGATACAGAAAAAAGCATGGAAAGGGCTTTTACCCAGTTAACCATTGATGCTATTGAAAATAAATGGGAGATTAATCAAGAGGGGTGGGTTCACCTTTGTCCACCAGATTATGAGTTGAGCAATTAGAGTACCATTGAAGTGCCTGTGACTTTTGAAACTAATACAATGTAATTGTAACATCCCAATAGCTATTGCCCAAGGCGTTGGGGTGATTTTTTTTGTTTGGGCCATTTATCATTTATTATTTTAATAAAAATTAGGAAGGATGCATTTTCATTCATTTCTTCTTGTGTCTTGATTATTTCCATATTTCCAAACACGTCTTGCCAACATATCCCATTTCATTCAATTTCAGGTCCTTAAATGAACATGAAGATAATTATGATAACAATCAAAAGGTTAGTTTTGAGAATTCAATTGACACTGGTGAACTTGACAATGAAAAGAATTCTAAGGAATATGTTATGCCTCATGACCTAATGAGATTGATTGAACAAGAAAATAAGCCAATTAAGCTTCATCAGGAGATAGTTGACTTAATGAATCTAAGAAATGAAAAGAATAAGAAAGATGTCAAAATTGGCACTTCACTTTCATCAGGAGATAGACAACGTTTGGTAGACTTACTCCGAGAATTTATAGATGTGTTCACTTGGTCTTACTAGGATATGCCAGGATAGAGCATGGCGATAGTAGAGCATAGATTACCCTTAAAGCCAGAATGTAAGCTGGTTCAACAGAAATTGAGATGAATGAAACATGAAATGCTACTAAAGATGAAAAAAGAGGTGAAGAAACAGTTTGATGCAGGTTTTCTACAAGTGGCTAAGTATCCAGAGTGGATAGCCAATATAGTACCAGTTCCTAAGAAAGATGGAAAGGTATGAATGTGTGTAGATTATTGTGATTTGAATAAGGCTAGTCTAAAGGATAACTTTTCTTTACCTCATATCGACACACTGGTAGATAACATGGCTAGGCATTCAATTTTTTCCTTTATGGATGGTTTCTCATGGTATATCAGATAAAAATGGCTGCAGATGATATGGAAAAGACCACTTTCATGACTATGTGGGGAACCTTTTGTTACAAAGTTATACCTTTTGGGTTAAAAAATGCTAGGGTAACATATCAAAGGGCCATGGTAACACTATTCCATGATATGATGCATAAAGAGATTGAAGTGTATGTAGATGATATGATTGCAAAATCTTGTGAGGATGAAGATTATGTCACCAGCCTCAGAAAGTTATTTGAGAGATTGAGAAGGTTTCAGCTCAAGTTAAACCCAGCCAAGTGCATTTTTGGGGTAAAATCAGGGAAATTACTAAGTTTTGTGGTCAATGAAAGAGGAATTGAAGTCGATCCAGACAAGATACGGGCCATTTAGAATTTGTCACCTCTGAGTACACCAAAAAAAGTTTGAAGTTTTCTGGAAAGATTGAATTACATTTCTTGATTTATCTCTCAGCTTACCTATAAATGTGATCCCATATTTAAGCTTCTTCGCAAGAATAATCCTGGAAAATGGAATGAGGAATGTCAAGTGGCTTTTGATAAAATTAAGCAATACTTGTCAAACCCTCCAGTATTGGTGCCACCTGTTCCAGGAAAATCTTTAATTATATACTTAATAGTATGTGAAAATTTAATGAGATGTGCGCTGGGGCAACAAGACAGTCTAACTGAAAGGAGAAAGTTATTTATTAGCTGAGTAAAAAGTTCATAGAGTATGAATCCAAGTATTCCTTATTAGAGAAAATGTGTTGTGCATTAGCGTGGACTGCCAAAAGACTTAGACAGTATATGTTTTATCATACCATATGGCTCATAGCAAAATTGGATCCAATTAAATATATCTTCAAGAAGCCTTCTTTGTCTGAAAGAATTGCTAGATGGCAAGTAATGCTCTCGAAGTATGATATTATATATGTGAGCCAAAAGACGATAAAAGGAGGTGCTATAGCAGAGTTCCTTGCAGGTTGTGCTACTGAAGAATATGAACCAATGAGGTTGAAATTCCCTGATGAAGATTTAATGGCTATTTCCCAACTGGAAAAAGGAGAGCAGGGAGAAAAATGTTGGAGAATGTATTTTGATGGAGCTGCCAATGCCTTAAGACATGGAATTGGAGCAATTCTGATCTCTCCAGAAGAGCAATATTGCCCTGTAACAGCAAGGTTAAATTTTAATTGCACAAATAACATTGCTGAATATGAGGCATGTGTCATGGGCCTACAAGTTACTATAGATAGAAGAGTGAAAGTATTAAAAGTGTTTGGAGGCTCAGCTCTAGTTATATATCAGTTGAAAGGGGAATGGGAAACGAGAGATTCAAAACTCATTTCATATCATAAGTATCTTAATACTCTACAATCTAAGAAATGTGCAAATGCATTCTTACTTTTTGAGTTTGAAATAATGATTGATAAATGAATAACAGCATGAAAAATTTTTACATTACATTGAAGAAGTCCAGAGTGATAAAGGCAGAATCAAGATATTCAGTTCCTGATAAAAACATTAAATTTGGAAAGAGATTTCTTATAGGAAGAATGTGAGTGGAAGAGATGATTGAGAGCTACACTGACTCAATCTTAGAAGAGTAGCATAATCTAGTTTTTGAAGAATCAAAGGGTTCAATGCCCAAGAAAAGAGCTTGAGAAACTTGAGTACCATAATTGAATAGGAATCAAGTAACCAACATTCGCATAGCATGCATGGAATTTCACACGCATTGCATAGCATATACTACATTTTAAAAAATATAATGCATAAATTCAAGAAGCAGGGGTATTCCAAAATCCCATATAGAGAAGACAGACGTGAAGACATTGTCAAATTTGAGAAAAAGCTTGTCAGGTAAGTTCTTAATCCTTAAAATAGGATGTCTCTCGGTATCAGGGTTGATTTATAAGACCTTTGGGCATAATCTCCTGAAATTCCTTCAAACATGATTTTCAACTCCTTTGGACATGATTGTCAAGGAGCAATTTATTTTCCAAAGTTGCGATGCCTCTGATCAGAGGAGCAATCTATTTTCCAAAGTTGTGATGCCTCTGATCAGAGGAGCAATCTATTCTTCAAAGTTGTTAAGCCTCTGATTAGAGGAGCTTTATTTATTTTTCAAAGTTGTTGAGCCTCTGATTAGAGGAGCTTTGTTTATTTATTTTCAAAGTTGTTGGACCTCTGATTAGAGAAGCTTTGTTTATTTATTTTCAAAGTTGTTGAGTCTCTGATTAGAGGAGCTTTGTTTATTTATTTTCAAATTCATTGAGCCTCTGATTAGAGGAACTTTATTCATTTTCAAAGTTGTTGAGACTTTGATTAGAGGAGCATTATTTATGTTTTTCAAAGTCATTGAGCCTCTGCTTAGAGGAATTTTGATCAAATCTTTAACACAAAAAATGAAAAAAAGTCGAGTTGAGTCTTAAATAGGTGTCTATGTCTTTGCACAATTTCTGTTTCACAGAAAATGTGCAAAGAGGGGCAGTTGTAGACACCCAATTTAGTCCAGGCCCGGATCAATTGGGCCTGGTCCAATTGGGTAGGTCCGTTTTATTTTTTTTATTTTGTATTTTGTATTTTATATTTTTGTTATTTTTATTTTTATTTCATATTTTATATTTTTATTTTATTTTGTATCTTACGTATTTATTATTTATTTATTTATTATTACTATTTATTAATATATATTTATTATTATTATTATTATTTTATTTTATCTGTTAATATATATATTATTTACCTATTTATATTATATATATGTATTTATTAATATTTATCTATTTATATATTATAATTTATCTATTATTATTTTTATTTATTTGTTAATATTTTAATTTATCTGATTATTTTTTTTAATTATCTATTAATATTTTTTTATTTGATTTTATTTTCTTTTTTTCACCTGGAGATTGGTTTAATTTGGGGAATCCATCGTGAATTGGGATTCAATCAGAGTCCATATTGGATTCAATGATTGAATCCCAATCCAAGAAGGAGTTGGGATTGATCAGAAACTCTTCTGATCAATCCCTATAAATAGACCCACGGATCAAAAGACTGGACATGGAGAAAAAAACTAGGCACTGGTTGAGGGAAAGTGAACAGAGAAGAAATAGAAGCTAAAAAAGGTTTTTTGGGCGTTATAATAGCTCTAGGAATCGGTAGGAATTTTTTAAGATTTTTGGTAATTTTTTTTTCTGAAAATTTCTAAAAAATTTTTAGATTCCGATTGAATTTTTCTACGAAAGTTGAATTTTTCTGTAACTTTTTCGGTCAAGTTTAATTTTTCGACCAACTTCTCAGTTTTCGACGACCATTTTCAGAAATCGATCAGTTTTTCGGTGAACTTTCGACGAAAAACCCAGATTCTGACGAAAATTTTTAGAATCCGACGAGATTTAACCGGAGTTCTTCGGGGTTTAGAGAGAAGAGAGAAAAGAGAAAGAGGGAAGGCTCGGTCTGCTGAAAAATGAAAGATTTAACCTTTTATACCCACTGAAAAACGACGTCGTTTTGGCTTTACTATGCCCATAGGATCCGCACGTTTTGAAATCAGGCGATCCGACCCGAGTGTCAACCCGCTTTCGACCTGCGTTCAACCCGAGTGCAAGCCGTTTCCCGAGCTGAGCTGAGCCGTGTTTTTGAGCCGTCCTTTTTTCCTCAAGCTGAGTCGAGCCGAGCCGAGCCACTAAGCCGAGCCGTTACCAAGTTTTTTTTTTTTATTATTATTATTTATTTATTATTTAGTATTATTATTATTATCTATTAGATTAGAATTGTTTATTTTTTATTATTTTTATTTTATTTATTTTTATTTTCATCGTATTTTATTTTATTTCATTATTTTATTTTCTTTAAACAAAATTCGAAAAAAAATATTTTTGAGAAAAAGTTGAAAGTATCAAATTTCCTTGAAAATAAGCTTTCTAAAAAATATTTTGGAGAAAAAGTTGAAAGTATCAATTTTCCTCGAAATCAAAGTTTCTAAAAAATATTTTGGGGAAAGTTGAAAGTATCAATTTTTTCTGTACAAAAGCAATCATTTTTTTTATTTTCTTGAAGTTTCTTTAATGTGAAATAATCCGACGATAGAGCCTCTACAAGTGAAACAATAGTTTTCTTGCATACTCTTGAGGTGAGGGAATTTTCTTAATTTTTTGCTAAAAGTATTATAGTCAATTGAGAATAATTTCTAATAACTAATTACTTGGTAAATTTTTAAGGCTTATTGGATAACACAAAATTAAGTTGGTTTATATTTTGATGGGCATTGTGAAGGTGCTATAACCTTCCTCACACGTAACCAAACTCTCGAACCTTATTCTGGTTAGTAGACCCGAACATATTCTTTTAGGGACCCTTAAACTTAGGTGTTCCTTGAAAAGATAGATTCCTTAGGTGACCAATCGCACCTAGATAAAAAAGATTGGTGGTGACTCTTTTAAGTCAATGTCTAGCAATAGATCCCTGGGTGTAGACATTATGACAACTAGAATTAGATACAAGTACTTGAAAGGTTAATTAATAAGTTGGTAAGTAAATTGGTTATGGATATGGTTGGCAAGGGTAAGGAGAAATATTGTTTACAGCAAGATAGTATGAGGCATAACCTTATGGTGGATAGGGTTGATATCCCCTGAACTGTTTATCAAGGCTCACAACTTGAGCTTCAGTCTTTTTCTTCTCTAGCATCTTTTTGGTTTCCCTTCCTTTCAACTTGCCATTTTTAATGGCATTCTTAATGATTCGCCTAAGATTACCTTGTCGATCAAATTTTTCGTGGCATTCCTTATCATCTTTTCATAATAAAGAGATTTCAAAGTGCTGATGAATAATAATGTGGTCTCTTTCTCAGTTAACGGAGGCTATATTTGAGAGGCTATGTCTCTCCATCTCTAGGCATATTCCTTGTATGATTTAGTTGCTTTCTTCTCCATATTCTATAAAGAAAGGTGATTAGGGGCCAAGTCTATAATATGCCGATACTAACTAACGAAGGCATGGGCCATATCACTCCAAAAATGAATACGGGTCCTATCCAACTAGACATACCACCTAGCAGCAGAGCTCGTGAGGCTGTCTTAAAACACATGCATTAATAGCTTATCATTATTAGCATGGGCAACCATTTTTCGATAATACATGATAATGTGGCTCTTCGAACGTTTTGTACCATCATACTTTTCAAACTCTAACACTTTGAACTTTAGAGGAATAACAACATCTGAGACTAAACAGAGCTTAGCTGCATCCACTGAATCATAAAAACCAACTCTTTCCATAACTCGTAGCCTCTCTTTCAGTATACTAATCTTTTGGTCAGCTTTTGAGTCTTTCAATGACTCATTCCTTTTTTATTTTAATTTTTCATTCTTTTTTAGATCATCTAAATCAAGGATCTGAGCTGGTTCTATTACCTTTTCTGTGGAGACAAGATTTACATAACTTTGATACTGTCTAGAATTTGAAGTTGATGGCATTCTAAGATATGTGTGCCTTACGGGATAAGTGAACTGCTATGGTGGGGGACCTTGTGTGGGTTAGGCTTGATATGGCCCAAAATCAGAAGGGTATAGTAGGTCATCTTCTTCTTATGAGGGATGGTCCTATTGGCCAGCATTCTTTTCTATTGCTTTTCCCTTGTTTAACTTGTTCAAAGCCTCCAAAATATTATTCAACTCGCATTCTAGCTTCTATTAGGCTTTCTCTATCTTTTCAAGACGATTGAAATTTTCTTGTTCCATCTGTCTGGCTCGAGCCCTTATATTGTATTGGTGAATGAAGTTGCTTGGTAGAGCTATCCTTGAACCTTGTGCACCACAATTAGGATTAGAAATGCTATGCTATGTTTTATGTTTGGTATACTGATGCATGAATGAAATGTACATTTTCATAAATGAAATCTAATATGAAAATGATGCAAATGAACAATGTTACATATGACAATAAAAATGATGCATGACATGATAATGTAAATGCATACAGTCAAACAATTAAAATGGTTAGATAAACATAACTTGTTCCTTCTTGTGTCCTAGTTTTGGGGCATATCTATCACTGGGTAGAAAGGGCTCTATTTTAGGGTCAACCTCTTAAGTATATACCATATGCTGGGTTAGGCGATTTTGACCACTAAAGGTTTCCAATTGTTCTTTACATCATCATCTATCATAGACTAATAAAGCAATCCAAACCTCACCTATCACAGGTTACCTATGAAAAGGATTCAATTTGAGTGAAAGTATTTTGCTAGCTACTGTGGAAGCATTAAAACCTCAGAAAAGCATAGGTACTTTACTCCCTCCTAGAGGGACGAAACTCAGGTATAGAGCTCATGTTATGTATATGCATATGAATCACATAGTTTGCAACATAAATAAATAAAATGAATAGAAAATAAAGAAAAAAAACCTTGCAAAGAATTCAATTTTATTAGGCATTTTAGAGAACACAAATTTATTTGCTAGCCTAACTCTCGGCTGTCTCCAGTGGAGTCACCAAACTGTCATAACATCTAGATTTAGGGATCTATCGCTAGACTTAACAAATGAATGGATTCGCCACTAATTTTTTTTTTGTTTAGGTGTGATTGATCACCTAACTGAATCTATCTTTTTAAAAAGGATTCCTAAGTTCAGCTTAGGTATCTCTAAAAGGTAAATTCAATGTTTGCGAAACCAGAACTAGGTTTGTGAGTATGGTTACATTTGAGGAAGGTTATAGCACTCTTACAACGCCCATCAAAAGATGGTACTAGCTTGATTTCGTGTTATCCATTAAGCCTAAAAAATTTATCAAATAATTAATTATCAGAAATTATTCTTAATTGACTATAATACTTTTAGCAAAAAATTAAGACACCTCAAGAGTATGCAAGAAAACTACTATTTCACTTACAGAGGCTCCATCGTCGGATAATTTAACATTAAAAATTTTCCAAGAAAAGAAACAAAATGAAAAAGGAATGATGATTTGACTTTCGATATAGATCTCTTTTGTGTTTTATAAGAAAAAAAACTCATGCTTTTATACAAGGAAAATTGATACTTTCAACTTTTTCTTAAAATATTTTTTTTAGAATTTTATTTTTAAAGAAAATTGGTACTTCCAACTTTTCCTCAAAATGCTTTTTTTGAAAATTTTATTTTCAAGAAAAATTGATACTTTCAACTTTTCCTTAAAAATATTTTTTAAAAATCGAAAATATTTTTTAAAAATTTTATTTTCAAGAAAAATTAATACTTTCAACTTTTACCTTGATACTTTCAACTTTTTCTTAAAAATATTTTTTAGAAACAGGAAATAGTTTTTAGAAATTTTATTTTCAAGGAAAATTGTTTCAACTTTTCCTTAAAAATAATTTTATTTTTTTTTGAAATTTTTATTTTAGGAAAATCATTGAAAATTTAAGAAATGCTTACTTAAATAAATAAAAAATTCTAATTTAATCAATAAATAAATAAACAAAAATAATAATAATAACAATAAATGAATAAATAAATAAATGAAGAAGGAAAAAAAAACTTTTAAGTGATTCAGCTCAGTTGGAAATTGGTATGGCTTAAGGAAGAAATGGCTCAAGAAGCTTGGCTCGACAACTCAATTTGCGGCTCGATTTACAGCTCGACTTGGCTGGAGCCAAAGGTAGGGACATGGGTTGCTGGTTCAGGTCGCACTATGAGTCAGGTTACCCACTTAAAAACACACGGATCCTGCTCTTAGCTAATACTTAAAATGATGTCATTTTATATGGCTATATAAGCTAGGTTTCAACCCTTTGCTTCAGTTTTCACCTTTACACACTCTCTCTACCTTAACTTTCTTTCCCTCTCTCTCTAGGGACAGAAGAACCTAGGTCAAAAACTTCAAAGGTTTTCATATTCTGTCATCGATCCCGCCATGATTTGTCACCGACACCGTCGTAATTCACCTATGTCTTGCAACCGATCAAGCCAAAATTCTTCTCATTACTACTTCTTGCACTTTTCATCTTGAATATGGGCTTTTTTTTTTTGTAAATCGTGTCCTAAAGGCATAAATCTAGCATTCAAGTTATGATTCTTCCCTTCTCTATTTCAACCGCTCCCACCATCAAATCTATGCCAACTTTCAGTATGTAATTTTTTTCGTTAAGCTCCACATCTTCACCATTCAGATCTTCTAGAGACCATGCCGACCGTTGCCTGTCATTGCACCACCAAGGAGGTTTTGGGTTTCCCTTTCTTTTGTCTTTTGTCTTTTGTTTTTGATCTCCTCTGGTTTTTGACTTAGCTTTGTTTATTTTTTGAATTTGTGTTGGGACGGCTAATTGATGGTGGGTAAGAAACTGATGGTGGTGAGTTGATGGTCAATGGATGGGGATAGTGTTGAGGATAGCTGGATACAAAGTCAGTTAATTGGGAAAGTGAGTTTTCTGACCTATGTTCTATGGTCTACTTGTGATTACATTCTAGGAATTAATTTACAAGGGGTCGAGTTATGGTCGGCAATGGCATAAGGCTTTCGAATCTGCACTTTGGATGAAGGTAAGGTTGAGCACCTGGTTTTTGAAGGTGATGGCTTGATGGTGACAAGGGCTTGACGAATTGGCACTAATGCTGCCAAATTTGGATTCTCTATTTGCTAATGGAATTGCTTCTATTTATTGTATGATTTCTGGTAGCTAAAATAGGAATTAGAATTATTACCTTCCTGGTTTCCTACTACTTGAATACTGTAGCTCCCCTATATGGTCTTTCTATGTTTGAACGTTACAGCACAAATGGGACTATGGGTTTTACCTCTGTGTGTTTGTGCTGCTGGCGATAGTGGCCTCTAATGGTGGGGTTCAAAATGAGTAGGGCTCGACTAGTAATGGAGATAGTATTGAGTTTCAAGGCTAGGCTGCTTCGGTGTGGACTGCCAATGATAGAAGGATGGCAATGTAGAGATGGCAGCAAAATTGGCTTGATGGGAATTGATGGTGCTGTATATTTCTGTTTTTTTTTTCTCTGTGATCTTTCCCTAATCTTTGTACTTTTGTTGCCATTTATTGCTGTGAATCACAATGATTTATAAAACCATGTTGATAAAGGTTCAGTTCAATTCTGATTAGCATCCAAAGCTAAATATTAGCATCTAGTTATACTTTCTGTTCACAATCATCACAATCATCACAATCACCAAGCCTAATCTCGATCTTTCAGCTTTTTTTTTTCTCTTTTTTTAATTAATTAGATAAAAGAAAGAAAACAAAATACAATAGATAGACAATAAAATAAAAATAAAAATAATAAATACGAAATAAAAATCTAAAATAAAAATGAATAAAAATCCCTATAATCGAGCTTGGATTGGTCTCAATTGACAAAGAATCTCAGACAAAATAAGGTGTCTACATTATACATCATTGGAAAGTTTATTGATTCTACTTTCCAACGAAATAAATGGAAGTTAATTTTGAATTTTCTATGAAGAGTTGTCTTATTTGTACCTAAGGATGTATGGGTTACATGGTAACCCCATCAGTGATGAATTACAAAAATTGTCTTAAATTTTATACATGGAATTACGGTTGAGCCATATATGTTTAAAAGGTTATTAGTCTACTTTTCAACAAAACAAGTGGAATTGAATTTGGAATCTTTTATGAATAAATATGTAATTCTAATTAGAAGCTATATATGCTATTTAGAAGTAGCATATAATGTGGATTGCAAAATTTATTACAATTAATTTACAAGGAATTAAGAGATGGATCATATATGGTTAGAAAGCTTATCAAGTCTAGTTTCTAATACACTATAAAGATCTTAATTTCAAGTTAGATATCTTGAGATATGATCATTTTAGTAAAAGTAGCACAAGCTACCAAAATTAGTTAGTTAAGTTAACCTTTGTATAACTTAGTTGTTTTTAGTATTAATAGTCTCAAAATAGATTAATTAATTTCTCTTATGTTGAAATGATCTTGAATAGGCCATTAATTATTTTAAAAGAAAAACTAGATGGTGGAATCAAAAGAAAGTAAGTAGAATCTTACACACTTTACTTGTTTTTGAACCTATATATATGTATGTTTTTAAATAAGTAAATGATTTATTTCATTATTTTCGATAGATGAAAATAGGAACAAGCATATGATTATTTTGTATTTTTACTATATAAATGATGGAACATGCTTGTGAATGAAATGGGAACATGCTTGTGAATGACATGAGAACATGATTTATGTTTAAGAAATGATTTTATGATAGCTATGCTTTTACATCCTTGAGAAGTAGGATCATCAACACCAAAACTAGTTCTACGGCCCTAGCTAATAGGTTATAATAGTTAGAATAGACATGATCATATGGTCCTATTAACAGATTATAATAATTAGCATTAGACTCTAGCTAGCGGGCTATAATAGTTAGCAATAATCATGAAGATCAAACTATCGATATGATGAATGTCACGAATTATAGTAGTGATCATAGCTAATGATAAACTAACGATAAACTAATGATGAACTAGTGGTAACTATGATTTATGATGATTTTTAAAAATTGATCTATGATTTGGTTTGATTACGATATTTGAATGATAACATATTTTGCAATGATTTAAGAATTAACATGTTTTATTTGATTTCTAATCTACAAAATGTTTGAAATAATGATGTGTTTTGAAATGTTTTGATATTTTGAATGATCTATATGATATGTATGAAAATGATATTTGATCTGATAAGATGTGTAAACCTATACTTGTTAAGTTGTAGTTTGCTCATTTCCCATTTACTTTTTTCTTACAAATGAGTAAATAAAAAATTTGCTTGGTTATGTGAGAAGTTAGAAGATCATATTCGAAAAATTACTCAGATATTGGAAATATTGTTGGTTAATAAGATCTTATAAAATGGTTTAATATTTTTATTAATTTGCATTTGTAAATACAGATATTTCTCATTAGTTGAATTAAAATTATAAAATTTTTTGAATATATTAATTTTATTGAAAAATTTTAAAATTATTAAAAAATAAAACTTCGTATTACTTTAAACATTTTACTTCAAAATAATATAATTATATTATATTTTGATATCAGGACGTGACAATTTTCTTTTCCAAGGAAGTTCAAAAGCATTTCTGCCATAGATCTTTCTGCTATCGAGTAAGAAAATTTTCAATCAATCAAGAATTACTTATGCCCTCTTTTTGTACTAACTTATCAGTCTACAAGCAATGATGTTTATGAGTGAAGACAGTGAAAAAGATTCAGTAAAACAAGAAAAAAGTTTTTAAAAAGAAATAAAATTTAAAAAATAATATTATCAGTAGGTTGCCATCAACACATGTATAATCTTCATACACTGCAAATTTAAATTCATTAAAGCTCATAGCAGTTCATTTCCTAGAAGCACTTGATCATCAGAATCAACTATCAAGGAAAAAAAGAAACAAATCACACTATGAAACAACCAAAAGGCAAATCGAAGTGACCCCAGCCTCTTCTTACTCTTACTGGCATGATTTCCTTTCATGATCAAACAAAGCATCCAACTCCGCCTCCTATCAGTGCCCATCTTATTATACCTACAGCAAGATGAAAGTGGTATATATCATCATCTCTTATGGAAAGGAAATGACATATATGAATATTTATAGCCCCAAATGAAAAACGAGAGAGATTATTATTTTAGAAAAAAACAAATAACTCACCTGCAAAATTAGAGTTTTCAATCCTTATCTATTGCGTGGAAGTGTAGCTCTTATTTGGATGGAAGGTATGTGGTTGACTTTAGAGAAATTCTCTCCTTCTCTTCCGTCTATTACTTGAATCCTTTCTATCAATGACCTCTTCATTCACTCTAATTTCATTTCTTGGAGAGCAGTAATATGCCTCAACCCTTCTGGAATCATCCTCAAATTATATAAACGAACCAAAGATAAACTCCCGAGATGTGGCACTGCGCCTTCTTCTATCTCCCACTCTTCTAATCCTGATAAACTTACAGTTTCAAGAGATTCAAGTTGAAGAAACCAATTAGCAGAGCAAATCATTTTAGTCCCCCTGTATGAATTCCCTCATAAGCGGAGAGTCCTCAAAAGAGGCAGCTTTTCCAATACAGCCATTGGATCGTGCTTCACCTCAGATCTCTGCAAAGTTAACTTGACAATGTTTGCACGAACAAATTTGAAAACATGATGCCTCGATTGCGGATCCTCGTCTATCTTCCCTTCTAAGAATGGTTTTGAGAGGTGATGACACTGAGAAAGGGGTTCCAAGTCTAGAAATGGTTGGCTTGAATCCCATAATAACCTCATGTACAATGACCAAAGGCGGTGTGATTCGACCAGTACTTTTAGGATAGGCTCAACTTCTTTTCATCTCCTAAATAATATTCCTAAGAATATTAGCCAAGCCCAACACTGCATTAATTTCGATTAAAATCTCAACCCCAATTTACTTTAAAGTTTCAATATTTTTTGAAGTAATCCTTGACGGTATCCACAATTTAGTACGGACAGGAGCTCTCCCAACATAATCAACTAATAAAATATGCCTTAAACGTTCCATATTGAATATAACTTTGGGATTTATTGTTAATCCAATACTTTGGACGTGCAAAGTGTGTAAACTCTTCAACTTCCCAATAGATCGTGGCAAGATAATTTTTTCATCACATTTTAACCCCAAATATCTCAAATCATGTAGATTACTAATTACATTTGACACATGCCACTTGTTTTCATTCTTTTTCACAACATTCAAGACTCTTAAACATTTGAAATTTGCATTTTGAAATGTGAAATTTATCAATTCCTCATTTTGAAAGAGCAAACGTAATTTTGGATGTTCTTCCTTCAAAGAAACATACCTTTTGGTAGGATGGATAGCTATTCTTCGTGGCATAGATGCCGACGAAGTCACATAATTTGGCTGAATAATTTCCAAGAAATTCTCCTTTTGAGCTTTCTCCATGCACAAGTCCCTCAAGAGATCATGTATGTGACATGTTTTCGCACCTACTCCTGTACGGCCCCATTTGCCAACTTGAACCAAACATCTATTCATCAGCTCTTCCAGGAATTGTTCAGCAACATCTTCCATCCACATTCCTCCGCTTTCCACTGATGGTGAAATGAAACCTTCAGCAATCCATAATCGAATGAGCTCCTTCTTTGAGATCTCCCAATCTTCTGGATAATAGCCAAGATACAGAAAGCATGGCTTTAAAAAATAAGGCAAATTATTGTAGCTTAAAACCAAAATTCCATTCACTACACCATACCGATGGTCTTGTTGTTGCACCTTGTTTAAGTGTGCATGCATGTTTCTTTGAACGATCTCCCACTGAGCCTGTGATTGTTTAGTTGCTAGCACGCCTCCCAACGTAACAATTGCCAGAGGTAGCCCTCCACTTTTTTTCACCATCTCTCTTCTTAGCATCTCAAATTCTCTTGAACCAGCATTAGACTCAGTTGTATTTCCAGGGAATGCTTTCCTCTTAAAAAGCTTCCAACTTCCCTCATCTGTAAGAAGTGGAAGCTCTATTGGTGAGTTGCAAGGATCTGCAAGTAACGCCACTTCCTCGTTTCGTGTTGTGGATAAAATTTTGCTTCCTTTTTTCACTCATGGAATAACAGGTTTAAGATGATCCCAATCTTCACTTCTCCAAATATCATCAAGGACTACCAAATACCATTTTTCTCTCAAGACATCAAAGAGTCTTTTTATCAATTCATTCCCCCTCAGTTTATCAATTAGCTCTCTTTCTTCTTTAGAAGGAGAAAGAACTTTTATGAGGACATCAAGCAAAACTTCTCTCGGCATACATTTTTGAGAAATAAAAGCCCAAGCAAAACAATCAAAATGTCGTCTCACACCAATGTGATTGTATACTTTTTTTGCAAGAGAGCTTTTACCTATGCCTCCATTCCGACTATGGAAACAACCACATGAGGCCTATCTTCTTCTTCTTCTGTCATCAACTGAGCCAAAACATTCCTTGTCATGCCCTCAAAGCCAACAACATTCACTTCCTCAACATGCGAATATGTTCTTCTTAACCACAGCTGCTGCTACATTCTGGAAATATAGCTAGACTCCTCTCGTTGACAAGATATCTCATAAGCTGGAAGACTCTTGGAAATATCTTCAAGCTTAGTCTTGATTGCTTTGACCTGCGCCCCTATTTTGTGCAAATGAAAAGGCTTGGTGAAAATGGAGGTGAATCTCTTGATGATTCCATGAAAGCCTCCTTGATGTGCAACTTTGAGAATGAATGCGTCAATAACATCTTCAGCATCGTAAGCAAGATCTCTAATTTCCGCCACTCGATTGCAGAGACGCTCGTCATGTTCTTGCTTATGGTCAGCGTCTTTCAAGAAGCACTGCATCCGATTTAGTTCAGCCTTTAGCCGCTCCACTTCCTCACGAACTCCACCCAGGTAAACTGCTTCATGAATGAGTATATCGGAGATTCTTTCAATAGCGAAGGACACAATAGCCTCTTCCATTTCTGCTTCCAATTGAAAACGGAGTCCAAATTACTTTTCTTTTTCTTCTTCGAGGATTTAAAAATGATCCGCCTGTGTCTGCACGATCTCAATTTCGAAGTATTAGCTGAGAAACTATACTTAGAATAAATTGATTGTAGACACCGAATTTGTCTGGGTCTCGGTCTTAATTTTTTGGGTTTTATCGAGTTCACAAGCCAAGGCCTGATTTCTTCTTTGGGCTTGAGCCCACTATTGTTGTTGTTTTTTTTTTTTTTGTTTTTTTTCTTTGTTATTTAGACGTTAATAATAATTTATTAAAAATACAAAAAAGTAAACAGAAAAAAAAAGTAAAAAAAGAAAGAAAAATGAAAAGCAGAGGGGTTTGGTGTACGGCACCACTACCGCCCCCTGTCCAACTCCCTGTGCAGCCACCTTACAACCTACCCTACTCATACTTTTAGCCACCCTTGTAGCCATCTTATGACCACCGCCTATTCCACCCAGCTCCTTAAAGCTCTTAGCTCTTTTCCCTTCTAGAGATCTCTCTCCAAGACCAGGCACACTATCCTCAGACACCTTAAAACCCCAGCTCGTCCACACCCAGAAATCCCTAAGCTTCTACAACCAGAAAAACCTAAGCACTCACACCCAAAAAAACCTAGCTTGACCTCACCTCGATCCCCAGCCTCCACGCACCAGGTTCTTGACACCCAACCCTCACATAGCCACTTTCACCCAACAAGTCCCTACTATTAGTTCCTCATAATACCCATCAAAAAACCATAAAAAAAACAAAAACAACCACAGTAAAAAAAAAAACACAAAAGAATTAAATCCATAGGGAGGAACCTAACATCGAGTTACTTGTAAATACCAAAATATTATCATCAGTTTTGTTTTAGAAAAAAAGAGAAGAACGAAACTTTAAGCTTCGATTTACGCCGATTAGGGTTGTTTCAGGTGAAAAGGACACCATATCTGGAAAGAAGGTATCAAGGAGAGTTTTTTGGAGCATTTTGGCATTTTTTGACCACTGATGACCTCCAGCAACGACCACCGATGGTGACCTAGGCGACGGCCGATGCTACGATCCGGAGGATGGATGATGGTAAAGCTCTAGAGCTTTCCTTGGTGCTTTGAATTTTTTTTTGAAGGGGGTTTAAAATGAAGTAAAAAAATGATTTTATATAGAAGATTAAAGTCCAAAACGACGTCATTTTGGGCAAGGAATATTTGCGTGTCAACCTGCATCCGATTCGAGATCCATGTGAACCGACATGATGACCAAGCACCTTTCAACCTCAGGCCCTGACCGATCCAACTGAATCGATCTAAACTGCCTTTTCCTCGAACCGTTGGACTAGACTGGCCTGTTGACTGGACTATTGATCGATTCAGTTTAGGTAATTTTTTTATTTTTATTTTATTTTCTATATATTATTTATATCATTTTTAACCTTGTTATTATTGTTATTTATGCATGTTTTTAAAATTTTTAGAAATTATTAGAATAAATATTTCTTGTTTAATAATAATAATAATAATAATAATTAAATGCCAATAACAACAATAATAATAATTTTTTTTAAAATTTTTAATTCCTTTTAATAGTTTATTAATAACCCAAGTGTTAAATAAAAAAAATAAATATTAATAATAAAAATATTAAATGATTATAAGATGAATTAGTAACAAGGAAATCTTTTCTGCCTTGATGTTAAAGGGATTGTAATCGTACATTAAATAATGATAATTCTACCTAGATGTTAGAGAATTATTATTAAAAAAATACTAAATAAATTAATAATATTATTAATAACAGATTTTCATAAAATTTTTTTAGTTTTTCAAAAAATTAAAAAAAAATCGATTTGCTTCAAAAATCTACCTAGATGTTAACGATTTTTAGAGATGTTCGCGTTTTCTTTAAACCATAAAATCTAAACCTCAAAATCTAAGTCCTAAACCCCAAAACCTAAAATCCAAACCCTCCAAACCCTAAAATTGAAATCCAAAACCCTTTAAACCCTAAAATCCAAACCCTAAATTCTCCAAACCCTAAAACAAAACCCTAAATTCACAAAACCCTAAAACAAAACCCTAAACCCTCTAAATCCTAAAATCCAAACCAAAAAATCCAAAACCTAAAACCTTTAAAACTCAAACCAAAACCCTTAAATCCGAATCTTCAAAATCTTGAAACCCTAACCTTTAAATCATTGACCTAAGCTCTAACCAAGACCTCCCAAAATTCTAAGGACACGTATGAAAATTTTATTTGAAATAATTTGTTCTTGAATGCTACTTAGATAATGGGGTATTTAGAAAATTTTATTTCATTAAGTTTTTCATATGAATCCTTAATCCACATTAATAATGAAATCAATAAATAAAAAAAGAATATTAGTATAATGGGATCTTAAATATAAATAGTCGTACTTAAACTCTACTTAGATATTGGAGAGTCAGGGTGATCTTATTATATTTAAGAACCCAAATTTCAAGATTGCATTTCATCATTACGCATAACATTTATTAATGAATTTATTTATTGTCAATTGTATTCAATTTGCATATTTATGCCTTTAGTTATTGTTTGTTGTTTGATAATACCATTGTTGATATTTTTGCATAAAAAAAATTGTGTTTAATTTTAAAAATGTGGAATAAAACAAAAATAACATCCCGAGGGGAACAATTCTTGGTACTCTACCTAGATGTTAGAGAGTTATCAATAATTATCTTTCCTGAAAAAGTGTTATTTTCATTTTAAGGGATATTGTATTAAATCTCAAGTGAAAAGAGTTATCTTAAATTATGCCTAGATATTGGAGAACTTTAAGATAATTTTTTAGCTTAAAGATTTTCTCCATATTTCTAAATAAAGAATTTTAGCAAAAAAATATTTTTTTAAATGAAGAGAATTAGTAGTAAATTTTAAGTCAAAACCATTTCATCCGACACTGAAAATAGTGCATGATTAATTAGTACCAATTTATGGGCATTGTGGGGGTGCTAATCCTTCCTCACATGTAATTGACTCTTGGATCCAACTTGGTTTTTGTAGACCGAAAATTATTTTTTTGATAAATTTTAAATCCGTTTTTATAGTTTTATTAAAAAGATAAACTTTTGGATGGCTAATCACACCTTAAAAAAAATTGATGACGACTCTTTTTATTTTTTTATTTTAAAATTCTTTTCGTTTGACGGTCCCAAAACTGTTACAACATTGATATTATTCTATAATCCTTTTTTTTTCCTCTTTATCAAATATTTTAAATTTATATTTTCTATGGTTAGGGATGTAAATATATATTAGTACTCGCAAGCTACTCGGGTTTGATTCGAATAAAGCTTGAATTTAGTTCGATTATTATCGAGTCGAGCTCGAGCTCGAGTAGCTCTACTTATCGATCGAGCTGAGTTCGAGTATTCTTATACCCTGCTCGAATAGCTCGTGAGCCTAATCGAGCTTTTATATTTTAATGTTTTTATTATTTTAATTAATAAAATATCTCGAATTCGAGTTCAAGCTCAAGCATAAATAATCTAACTCTTGTTTTATATAAGAATCAAGCTTATTTTAACATATTAATCGAGCTTAATCAAGCGAGTTTGAGTAGCTAGATTTCGACCACGAATCGAACTCTAGCTAGGAAAATGAAACTCGATCGAGTTCGAGCCGAGTATCGAGCCTCGAGCCTCGAGTTGAGAGCCGAGCTCGAGCTCGAGCTTCTCACTGTATTGGCTCGACTCGGCTCGATTACATCCTTATCTATAGTGAGGCCTGATGGCTTTTAACATTGGACAGGAAATAGCAAAAGGTGATTCTTCCTTCTTTATCTACCTTCTTTGCTTAAAAATATGGAGATTCTTCCCTCATTGCCCTACTTTTTTTTATTCCTTTTCTAGCTTTTTTGCATTTGATCTTTCCTTGCTATATTTGAAGCATTTCTAGCTAACCATTGCAATACCCCAATAAATTCTCAAAGAAGCAAGGTTGCTTCTTTACTTGAAAAGTTTAGCAGAGGCACAGCAGTTTAATTCGAATCAGAGCAATACCCTTCCCAACAGATTAATTTTCTTACAGAATTGAAAAAGAAGCATGCTGGGCTAGAAACAAAATACCCTTCCATTTCCTTTCTCCAATTTTGTAGAATTTAATGCAGACAACTTACTAGCAACGGTCAATATGTTCCCTGCATTAGGAGAAATCATGCATATATAGGATCACAACTCAAGAAAAAAAAAAGCCAAAGAAATTACTAACCCAATCTCTAAAAATGTTCCAAAATGTAGTTTACATATTGGATGAAGCACACACTGGAGAAAAACGAATCTGGGCAAAATTGAAAATTTTGGTCTGGTGTAATGTTTTTGTTGGATTTGTCTCATCTCGTCACAAAAACAATACTTCATTTGGATCTGAAGTTAGGCCTAGTTCGAGCTGCATTATCCAACGTGTATACCTAAACCGAAAACCCCAGAAGCTTGGAAACCCTTTAGCAGGCAGTTGAAAAGCATAGAGAGTTTGCCTTACTTGGGAAAGACAATGAATCAATGCTGTTGTCAATTGCACAAACATAACTGTAGGTAGAAGTATAAGCGCATAGGAAGATTCAACCTCATTTTTTTGTTACTCTAAAAACAAAAAAAAGTTCACTGCCATAAGATACAACTCATGATAGATATGCTTTACTCAATTTCATAACCACAAAAAATATTTCAAAGGAACAATAGTCGCTTCATGGCTCGATTCATAAGAAACAACTCATGGTAGACTGTCCACAAATAATGCGATTCCTTCATTGAAGTCATTAGGATTTTGAAAGAGCAAGATATTCCTCCTATAATTAATTTGTTTAAAGCACTTGAATTGTAATCAATCCCCTACCACACCTGTTTTTCATGAACTTCAAAAGCATTTATTGTGCTTTCCATCACATGGAGATATATGGGTTTCTAAGATATTTTATGTTCTTTAATTTTTTGCATTTTTTATTTTCTTATATTTTAGAATATTTCTATTTATTTAAAGTTTTATGCTTTATATTTTGTTATATTTTTTAATGATTTTTATTTTTCAGTAAATATCTCAAATTTTCAATAGACTTATACGTTGTTTGTCAAAATATTTTAAAATATTTTATAAATAAGAAAAAAAATTTTATTGAAAGTGATTAAAAAACTGATCTGCATGGATTAATTGGATCGTTTGATTTTTCCTTAACAGCTACTTTCCTGGCCCTTTTTGTTATAAAATATTAAACCAAAAAAATCAACCTGGTTGGCCCATTATTAGCCCAAACCATGTGAACCTTGCTAGAAAAACAAAAAGCAACCAACGCGTGAAACTCAGCTCTCCCAAACGAGCGTGCCAAGATGGAGAGAGAGCACCCAGTAGTGACCGTCCAGTCAAGTATTTCCTTCCCTCGTCATCTCCGTTGCTTCCAGATTACGTCAAAACGCACCGTTTTCTCCATTGAAAGAGAATTCCCCAGTTCTTTCTTAAAAAAAGCATTCTTTCCGTTAATTTCTCAGTTCGATCTCTTATTTTCAATGGAGGAATCATCGTATTCACATCTTGCTACGACTCATTTACTCGGCTCAATTCCCGTAAGCTGCTTCATATTTTTTTCCTTTATATTTTCAGTTAATTTATAGCATTTTTTTTTTCATTTTTGTTGAATCAAATCATCAAGATCGATGTTTTTCATGTGAATTAATTTCAAATTTCATTCGAATATCGGGCTGTTGTTAATGAAGAAAAGAAGGCCTCGTATGACGGTACTATTCCTTTTAGTTTCAGTACTTGAAAATGTTTGTTTGCAGTAATTGCGAATTTGTTTTTATATATTGATTTTGAAATTGTGCAGTTTCAGGACCGAATATGCAAATTTTCCCGCCAAATAATGGCAGCAGAGGGGGTGCCGGCCGAGGTTATCAAACTCTTGGAGCTCCAACTGGTATGTTCTTTTTTTTTTTCTTTTCATTTATTTTCTTGCCATATAAGAAAAACTTAAATTTATCAGTCTTTCTTTTTCTTACTCTGTACTTTTATGATTAGAAAGTAATTATTTTTGCTATTGATGTGATAAAATTGAAAATTCTGCTATATTTGCAATGATTAATGACTTAATGAGTTATTCTTAATAAAAAAAAGTCTTAAAGAATGGTTTAGTAAAGAAACTTTGTTTTTCCCAAATAGATAGTAACTGAGGGAGAGAGAAACTTTCAAAATCATGACATCTAGTGCTAAGATATGGAGATTTGGTCATTGAATTTAGTGGTTTTACTTATTGGAAGTTACATCCGGTATGCTAGGGAAAAAAACTCAGGAAGAAACTAGAAAACCCAGGAACACCCAGACGACCTAGAAATCAACCTAACACCTAAATTTTCATTCCAAAAATTCAATAATCCCTGAGAAAAAAACAACTAAAAAACCCCAAATTCAGAAAAATCCAAAGTCAAAATGGAAACACAACCCAAAGCAAAACAAAACAAAATTTTGATATCTTTTCAGTATAGGAAGGTTGTTAATTTCGATGCACTTTAAGTTTGAATGAATAGTGTACAGTGCAATTTACTCTATGTTTTCATTTACTTTATGGAATTGTATATATCTATTTTGTTATGTATCGATTATTATTATTATTATTATTATTATTATTATTATTATTATTATTATTATTATTATTATTATTATTATTATTATTTTCTCTTTTTCTTTTCTTTTTTGATTTGTTTGGCAAAAATTTTGGTGCATTAAATGCACCCTCTCCAAAGTTTAAAATTTCAACTACCGTCAGACGTCGACAACTACCTAGTACCCCTACTTAACTTGGTAACATAGATTTCGACCACCAAAAGTTTATCAAGTTAGTTAAAAATCGAGGATTTGAATCCCATAACATTTGAAATTTAAATCTCAGAAAGCTCTATAAATAAAGCTTGTTTCTTGTAAGAAAACAAAAAGAAGCCATTAAAAAAAATCAGATTTAACCAAAAAAAGAGGTTTTGCCAAAGTAAAAAAAACTTTTTGTCAAACAAAAACCCAAGATCAAAATAAAATCTCAAACCAAATAACTCAAAAACAACAGCCCCTGAAAATGGGGACCACCAACACAAAAAAAAAAAACACAAAAAGCAAAAAAAAAATTTTTGTCAAAACTTCAAAACCCGATCTGTAGCTATTGGGATTTTTTTTCGCAAAATAGAAACTAGATTTATGTTTAGGGTGAAGGAAAGAATCCATATGATTTTTTGGGAATTTTTTTGTCACTGACAACGATGGCCGATGTCTGTCGACGACGGTTGACATGGTGCTGATCAATCGAATTCTGGGTTTGGAGTTTTTCGGTGAGGTAGATTTCTTTCTAGAGATAGGGTTTGGGAGAGAAAGAGAGGTAGAAAGAGAAGAAAGAAGGAAAATGAAAGATAAAAAATTTTAGGCTTTTATAGTTACTGTCAATACCAAAAAGACGTCATTTAGGGCTAAGAGGATTCATGCGTCTATCCGAATCTGACTCGGGATCCGCACACCCGACTCGGCTTGCTACTAACTTTGACTAGTTCACTTGAATCGAATTTGGACAGTTGAACGGTTAGGGAACCGCTGAATTGGTCGATTGAGTCATTAAACCATCATTTGACGAAATGTTGACCAGGCTTATTTTAGGTATTTTTGCTATAACTTTTTATCTTTTTATTTTTTTTGCTCAAATTTTTATATATTTTTATTATTTAATTTATGATTTTTTTTGTTATTTTTATTTTATTTTTTATAAACTTTGATAAAAAATAAAATAAATGATAGAAAGTATAAATTAAAAAAATAAAGAAAATACTGGCTGATAAATAAATTTAGAATAATTTAAAATCTTAATTTTCTCTTAAATATTTTTAAAATAATAAAATGACATAACAAAAATTAAATTTTTAATAAACAAGAATAAAGAAATATAAAAATACAATAATGCAAAAAAAAATGATAAAATAGAATCCATATGATTTTTTGGGAATTTTTTTGTCACTGACAACGATGGCCGATGTCTGTCGACGACGGCTGACATGGTGCTGATCAATCGAATTCTGGGTTTGGAGTTTTTTTGTGAGGTAGGTTTCTTTCTAGAGATAGGGTTTGGGAGAGAAAGAGAGGTAGAAAGAGAAGAAAGAAGGAAAATGAAAGACAAAAAATTTTAGGCTTTTATAGTTACTGTCAATACCAAAACGACGTCATTTAGAGCTAAGAGGATTTATGCGTCTATCCGAATCTGACTTGGGATCCGCACACCTGACTCGGCTTGCTACTAACTTTGACTAGTTCACTTGAATCGAATTTGGACAATTGAACGGTTAGGGAACCGCTGAATTGGCCGATTGAGTCATTAAACCATCATTTGACGAAATGTTGACCAGGCTTATTTTAGGTATTTTTGCTATAACTTTTTATCTTTTTATTTTTTTTGCTCAAATTTTTATATATTTCTATTATTTAATTTATGATTTTTTTGTTATTTTTTATAAGCTTTGATAAAAAATAAAATAAATGATAGAAAGTATAAATTAAAAAAATAAAGAAAATACTGGCTTATAAATAAATTTAGAATAATTTAAAATCTTAATTTTCTCTTAAATATTTTTAAAATAATAAAATGACATAACAAAAATTAAATTTTTAATAAACAAGAATAAAGAAATATAAAAATACAATAATGCAAAAATAAAATATGATAAAATAGAATCCATATGATTTTTTGGGAATTTTTTTGTCACTGACAACGATGGCCGATGTCTGTCGACGACGGCTGACATGGCGCTGATCATTCGAATTTTGGGTTTGGAGTTTTTTTGTGAGGTAGGTTTCTTTCTAGAGATAGGGTTTGGGAGAGAAAGAGAGGTAGAAAGAGAAGAAAGAAGGAAAATGAAAGACAAAAAATTTTAGGCTTTTATAGTTACTGTCAATACCAAAATGACGTCATTTAGGGCTAAGAGGATTCATGCGTCTATCCGAATCTGACTCGGGATTCGCACACCCGACTCGGCTTGCTACTAACTTTGACTAGTTCACTTGAATCGAATTTGGACAGTTGAACGGTTAGGGAACCGCTGAACTGGTCGATTGAGTCATTAAACCATCATTTGACGAAATGTTGACCAGGCTTATTTTAGGTATTTTTGCTATAACTTTTTATCTTTTTATTTTTTTTGCTCAAATTTTTATATATTTCTATTATTTAATTTATGATTTTTTTGTTATTTTTATTTTATTTTTTATAAACTTTGATAAAAAAATAAAATAAATGATAGAAAGTATAAATTAAAAAAATAAAGAAAATACTGGCTGATAAATAAATTTAGAATAATTTAAAATCTTAATTTTCTCTTAAATATTTTTAAAATAATAAAATGACATAACAAAAATTAAAATTTTAATAAATAAGAATAAAGAAATATAAAAATACAATAATGCAAAAATAAAATATGATAAAATAGAAATAAAATCACAAGTGGTGATTTTATTAAAAATATTTGCACAAAGGAATTTTCTAAAATAGTCTAAAAGTGTTAAAAACATTTTAGAATTCTTCAAGCATAAAAAATAATAAAAAATATTATTAATAAAAATATAAAATCACAAGTGGTGATTTTTAACACAAAAGAAAATCTCTAAAATATTTCAAAAGTGTTGGAAATGTGTTAGAATTTTTCATAATAATAATAATAATATTCACATTAGATAAATAGGAAAAAAAATAATAATAACAATATTTATATGATCACAAATGGTGATTTTTTTAAAAAATATTTTCTTAAAATTTTGCCAAAAGTGTTGGTAAGATTTTTGAAAACCTTTTCAAAATATATATATATATATATATAAAATGTTTAAATTGTCAAAATAAATAAAATTTTATAAGAATAAAAGTCACGAGTGATGACTTTATCAAAATTTCTTTAAAAAAATATTTTCTCAAAATAGTCTTAAAGTGTCAGAAATATTTTAGGAGTTCAATCAATAAATTTTACCTTAATAATAAAATAAACAATCTATAAATATTACTAAGTAAATTAAAATTTTTGTCGATAATAAAATCAAGAGGAAATTACAAGTGGTGATTTTTCTCTAATTTTTTTAAAAACCATACCAAAAGTGTTGGTATAAGAAGATTATGATTTACTTAAAAAAGTATATTAAAATAAATCCAATAACGGAGTCTTTTCAATGAAATAAGTGATTTTTTTGAATACTCTTAAGGTGAAAAAATTTTAAGTTTTATCAAAAGTGTCGAAAATAACCTAGAAAATTTTCGATAATAAGAAAATAAGGATAATAAGAAAAAAAGAAAGTAAAAGACTATTCAAACAAGACTATTCTAGGATCATATAAAATTAATTGGTATCGTTTCAGATGGGCATTATGAGGGTACTATAATCTTTTTCACATGTAACCGTACTCCCGAACTTAACCTTAAATTCGTAGATAAAAAATAAGACCGATGGCCAATCACACCTTAACAAAAAAGATTGGTGGTGACTTTTTGATCTTTACATCTAGCGATCGAGTTCTCGAACGAAAAATTGTTATGACAGTTTGACAACTCCACTGAAGATTATAGAGAGTCAAACCAAAAATTAATTTTAATATGAACCTAGGTTTTGGTTAAATAGTTTAGTTTTCTTTATTCATTTATTTTATTGATTCATTTGACTAATTTTTCCTTTATTTGTTTATTTATTTATTTAAAAGGTGTTTGAAAATATGTTCCATAACTGCACATACGTATCATAACATGAGATTTAAACCTAGGCTCTATCCTTCTTAGGAGGAAGTAGAGTACTTATGCTCTTGTGAGGTGTTAACTTCTGTAATGGCTAGCGAAATACTCCTATTCAAGTTGAATCTTTTCTATTTGTAACCTATCATGAGTGAGGATAAGAGTACTTTACTAGTCAACTAGACAACAGTGATGAGCAATTTGAGAACCTTTAGCTTGTTATCCTAACTCAGCATGTAAAGGACCTAGGAAACCTACTTTAAGATAAAGTCATTACCACCTATAATTTAGAATTGTCTTAAGCATACAGGGACACATGAAGGAATAGGCCATGGTTGTTTGAACTTCTTATTATTTGTCTCATGTTCATACAGAAAGTTGTTTGCCACATACCAATTTTGACAAAATGAATCTCAGTAACATTCATGGAAAACTTAAGGCAATTTCAATCCACATTGGTTTAACATGATGCTTTGAAAATCATATTAGAGGAAACGCAAAGTAAAAAAAGAGATTATTTACCAGTAGATTATGTGCCCACTCTTCATAAAAAGGTTCATATTTGCCAATAGATTATGTGTCCACTCGTTATAAAAAGGTTCATCTTAATTTGAATCAAAATGACCTTTCTAGTTTTACTTTGATCTAGAAGCAATGGAACAGCACTATGTAAAAAAAATTTTAAGAGAAATATGGAGACTTAGCATTACTTCTCTTGGTAAAGGTGGATGAATAACTTATTAGAGCCATGATGTGGTTTTGGAATCCTTTATATAGATGATTCATGTTCAACGAGGTGGATATGGTGCTCACAATTGAAGAGTATTCCACGTTGCTTCGCTTACACCCTTCATGTCCCAACAAAGTTTATTTATGAAACAAAAGCATAGGCTACCATAAAAAGCTTGTCGTGATGATGAAAATTAATGTGGAAGATATTGATAGACATGTTAAAGGAAAAAACGAGAATGCATATATTCCTTGCGATTTCTTGCATAGTCACCTAGTCAAAACTACATATGACAAGAGGCGCATGACTCTGATTGCTCTAGCCTTGTATGGAATGGTGGTGTTCCCAAAAGGATTTGGATATATAGATGTAACAGTGGTGGATTTCTTGGAGCAAGTTGAGAATAATGTCAATCTGGCACCAGTTATTTTAGCAGAAATCATCAAGTCTTTGAATTTTTGTCGACAAGGAAAAGGTTATTTTATATGGTGCATACAACTCTTATATGTATGGATGAAAAGTCAGTTTGAAGCCAATGAGGGCAAATTCCATAAACTTTATCTCACCTCTAGCATTCCTTTAAAGGAATTTTGTGAAATCAAATGGTCAAAATTGAACTTCGAAAAATAATGGCTATTAATTGAACTTCAAAAAATAATGGCTATCTTATTTATGAAATTTAATGAGCCAATAAGTGGTGCGGAGGGCTCTCTAGATGTCATATGATTCAGTACTTCATAGTTGTAAGGACAAAACTTTGGTTTCATTTTTAAGCTTGTGGGTGTGACCAGTTATGCCTCATTAATGGTGCTGAGGTAATTTGGATATGAATAGTTTATTCCAATGACGTATGGACTTAATTAGTTAGGTTTTGCATAGGGTGAATCGTATTTCATAAAGATGGTAGAAAAAATTATCCAAGCATACAAACAAGCAAAAAGAATGGAGCAAGGTAGGCACATCAACAAGTTCAACCCAAAATATTCTGTTTGGCGCATTAGGCTGACTAAAGATGTTGTGATTCCAGATGAAGATAGTTTAAGTAGCCCATCTAGTCTAGTTCTTCCAAAGCCTTAAGATTTGTTGCAAGGAGCAAAAATTGCAAAGCGAAAGTTATAAGAAGAAAAAAAAGAATTAGAACACGAAAACAAAAGGCTCAAAAAAGAAATGAAAGAAAGTATGCAACAATAAGAAAGGAAAATCTAGTAAATCAATCAAGATAGAGATGGATGGAAGAATTTGTTTTTGAATTTAAACAAGACACACTCATCTATCACTCTTAAACTAGCTCAATTCCTAAAAGAGAATGTACAGTTGCAAGCAAAAATACAAGAAAAAGAAGATGCATTCTCCGAAATTCAAAGGTATAATCCAATGTTTTAAAAGGTTGTGAATGAAGTCAGAGCTCAGGTTTTCATTTTCAAAGAGGAATGCCAAGAATAACTTGATAGGGGAGAATAGTGAAAGAATGCATACATGGCAAAACAAGAACACTTAAAGCATTTGTTGAGCAAATAGTATGGCTTCAAATAAGGTTGCAGAAATGGAAGACAGGGTCAAAGAGTTAAAAATAAAGTACAACTAGTTGGGACATATGGCCTGAATCTATTAAACTTTTTTGATGAGACATAAGTCAATATAGTAGATAAAAAAGTTTCTTCGATAGCCAATAGATTTTAAGCTTTTATGGATGTAATCTTAGATCAATAATAAGAATTGTTTATTATTAATTGATATGTGGCAAATTCTCCTTAATGCATCTTGTTCGTTTTGTTTGTCCATTTATGCATTCATTCATACACTTGTTTGAACAAAACATCAAAATATAGTATCCTAATTCATAACAATTGTGGTAATAGAGGATCAAGAATAGCTCGTTCACTAAAAATTTTGATTCAACCTAGGCCTCATTTATACAACACCAAGGTTCAAAGAAGATTTATAGAATAAGAACAGTTAGTTGATTTGAAATGATGAAAAAAGCTTAAGAAGAACTAAAAAGAGATATTAATAAGATAATGGACATGTTCCAAAATCTTGATAAAGGAAAAATGGTGGAAGAAATCCCAACTTTCAAGAGTAATCGCTAGACATGGTGGATCTTATATATCCTCTAGGGTTTAACTCGTCGTGAACCCAACTTTCTTAAGGAACTAGAATGCAAATCTTTATTCTCGAAGGATATTCCTATCCTTATCCAAGAATGACATTCACACTTGCTCCAAGATAGTTTTAAAATTTTGTTAATCCAATCATGGTAGAAAAATCACTTGAGTTAATCTTGATTCCTGACTTAGATGATTCCAAAAAAAGAGAAAAGCTAAAGATAAAGATATCTGAGAAAGTGAAAGATACCAGTGCCTAGCAGAAGATAAAATTATTAGAAGAAAAACTTAGAGCCATAGAGAAAATGGATTTTTATGGCTCCGTAGACACAGTCAAGCTTTGTTTGGTCCCATATATGGTCATTTCACCTAAATTCAAGATCCTGGAATTGGAGAAATATGATGGCACAAAATACCCAATGACTCATGTCATCATGTATTATCGTAAAATGATAGCACATTCTTATGATAAAAACCTATTAATGCACATATTTCAAGATAGCCTTATAAGTTCTGCAGTCAGATGGTAAATTCAACTAGACAAGACTTGTATTCATTTTTGACAAAAGCTCACAAAGGCATTCTTTACACAATATTGATGTCATGGATCTAGCTCTAGATTGTCTATCCCTACAAAGCATGAAAAAGAAAGCAACTTAGTGCTTTAAAGAATATGCGCAAATGATGAGAGATGTGGTTGCACAAGTACAGTGTCACGATCCGCGCATTCCTCCTGCAACCACGCGTTCGTGCGACATCAAGACTACTCATAGTTGAGGTCAGCCTTCAACTAGTCCATTTCTTTCTTGGACAAATCCATTTTGATCCTTCATGCCGCATACCCACGAGCCTTTTCTGGCTTTGACCCGGTAGGGTCGCTCATTCCGAACTCTATAGGGAGGAACCTAACTCTCATTGAGCGCCAGCCCACGATTCTCAACGTAGCCCCGAGCACCCAGCTCGACTCGTAAGGCTCTAGATCTTGAGCACCGATCCTCGATCGCCCATAGGAACACACAGTCCCAGTTTTCATGGCATTGATACTTCTTGACATGGTGAGAACCCAACACCATACCCGCTTATATCATACGCAAGCTCCTGTATCAAGTTTATGCAAGTGTCCGACTTAGGCTGGTCAGCGGCCAGCTCGGAGCCTCTAGGCTCATCTCATCCCACGGGACTCATGTCCTCAAGGCTTAGCCCTTAGCATCAGTATCGACCGGCCGCACACATGATTGACACCCAACATCATGCTAGTCCCGCAAGGGTGCTTGAGTGTGCTGCCCCAGTTGCAGCACCCCTCTACCGACTGGTCACGAGGGTCTAGCAGCGTGCCTGCCTGTTGGCCCGCATATCCCTCTGACTCGATGGCATCCCTCCTACACAAAGACCATCGCATGATCCTTTCGACCCAATGAGGGGAAACTGAAAGGCATAACGATCTCTACCGTCTAACCCCATGGCTCAACGCAAAGGCACAATACGAGGCCCGTCGGCCCCAACCGTCTTTGGATTTACCTTAACCCGAAGAAACATCGTGCCACGCTCGTGACCTTACAATGCCCGCCCACCTAGCCACCAGCAATGACTAGGAGTAGCTCACTTCAGACTAGCCAGGCCCCTGCCTGCCCGCTAGCCAAGGGGGTGGTGGAGAGCTGGCACTAGCTGTCCCCCTATAAAGAGCATAAGAGATTTTCCCATTCTGCTACCAGTAACCGTAAGATTGTCTAAAACGGAGACACTTTTTTCCCCAGCCACCTCAGGGCCTTCTTCCGGCTAACTCAGGGCCCCGTAACCTTCCTCTTGGTCACCACTACTCCTTAATTTTGCTCGTTGCTCCACCAACCCACTCGAAGGTGCCCGCACATGACTTCAACTGATAGCACCTGACTGGCTAGCTGATCCTAGGGCACCGGCGTACTGTCTCGCATTTACCTGCGTAACTTGGGGTTTGGGACATAGACCGTCCACACATAATATCCCCGACATATTCTCATGCTCAGAACGCCCGCACATTGCTTCCACTGATGGCACCCGCCAGGCTACTGGGCTTGAAGGTGCTTGACCACTGTCTCGAACTTCACCGCGTATCTTGCGGTCCAAGGCTCTTACTGCCCACACAGCATGTTGGTAACATGTTTCAGAGTTTCAAATGCACGCCCGCATCTCATAGAGCCACTTTCCCGTCAGCTTGGTCTCGATCGCTGCTTGGTTCAGGTCAGTTATGGCAGGACCAAGGCCTGACCATGACATACAGCCTCCTCTAACTAATAAAAAGATTATCGTCCTATTTGTAAACACCCTGAAAGCACCTTACTATGAAAGACTGATAGGCAATGCAACCAAGAACTTTATAGATATGGGGATATTAGGTGAGATTATTGAAAATGCTATAAAAAATGGCAAGCTTAATACAGGAAAGATAAGCAAAGAAAAAAAAGGCAGAATGCCTAAAAGAAAAAAAATAAAGCCTAAGCAGTGAACTATATAGGACAACAATTTAGAGATTTCATGTCATACATCGCACTAATCTACCAAACCCATTATCCTCTCATAAACAATATTACATATATCCTTTATTTGTATCAGTCGTATTAACCATTACGACAATTAACTTATTGACCCCATTTCCAATCATTCTTTAAAACACCCATCTATTCATGCAATCGTCCTCCTATACCTACTAGACTATAATGGAGACCCAATCTAAGTAGTAGTCTAAAAGCACTAAGAAATATATAAAAAAAAAATCACTTTTGACCTTATTCTTATGATATATACAGATTTATACCCTCGACTTGTTGAGAAACATTTACTAGCCCTTGTTATTGTTAAACCTTTGAAACTTCTATTTCCCAAATAGTATGATCTCAATGCGCATTATGATTATTATTATGGAAACCCAGGTCATTTTACAAAAAATTATACTGCTTTGAAGCATAAAGTGCAAGGATTAATCAATGAAGAGGTGTTAAATTTTGATACCAGCCAATGAAGGACCCTAAATGTTAATAAGAACCTTTTACCAAACCATACTAGACTATCAATAAATACTTTGATTGACGAAAAAACAAGTTACATGAAGATAGGAATAGATAAAGTGAAAACTTCAATGGCTAAGGTGTTTGAAACCTTAATCAAGGCTGATATGTTGAAGTCAATGGAGCCTAAAAAATGTTTAGGAGCGATTAACTCAATCGAGAGCTACGATCATCACAAAGGTTCTTTGGGGCATTCTCTTCAAAATTATGATCAATTTTGTTAAGAGGTACAAAAATTGATGGATATGGGTCAGATAGAATTTTACAAAAAAAGAAAAGTTTTGATAAAAGATGAAGTGTCTACTATTGATTCAAAGATAAGTTTGTGCGTAAACCAGTAACAATCTATTATGATGAAAAGCCAACTCCAAGGCCAAAAAAGCCTATCTCTTGATCAGTAGTGATAATTAGAGTCCCTAGCCCTTTTTCAGACTAGAATAATAAAATAGTACTATAAAAGTATGATTGTGACATCATGATCAATCTGGATACTACAAACATAAGGGGTGTATGAGGTATGGCTCGGAGTGAAAGATGTTATAATTTAAAAACACTAGAAAAAGTTCAAGAACAAAAGCAAAGGTAAAAAAAAAAGAGGAAAGTCAGAGTAATCCTATGGCAGTCTTTGATAAAGAATGTTAGAAGTCGGTTTTTGATAATAAAGCTTGTGAATTTTTAAAGCTAATAAAACATAGCAAGTATAGTATAATAAAACAGTTGAACAAGATACCAGCTAGAATTTTGCTATTGTCATTATTGCTAAGCTCAAAGTCATATCGTAATGCTATACTGAAAGTGCTCAATCAAGCATATGTGTTCCACAATGTATTTGTTAAGTATGTAGAATAGTTTATCAATAATCTGACAATTTCAAACTACATCTCTGTCAGTGATGAAGAGATTCCTCTTGAAGGTAAAAAAGTACTAAGGCTTTTCAAATTAATGTAAAATGTAAAATTCATATAATGGCTAAAGTTTTGATTGACAATGGTTTATCAATCAACGTTATGCCTATGATCACTTTGGTAAAACTACCTGTTGATGGATCTTATATGAAGCTTAGTCATATGGTAGTTCAAACTTTCGATGGGACTTAAAAAGAGGAGTTAGGAGATATAGAAATCCCATTGCAAATTAACCTTTGTACTTTCAATGTGAAATTTTAGGTTATGGATATCTTTTCCTCATATAGTTGCTTTTTGGGTAGGCCATAGATTCATATGACAGGTGCTGTTCCATCCTCATTGCACTAAAAAGTCAAATTCATTGTTGATAGAAAACTTACATGTGCAGTAGGAAAAGAAGATTTACTAATCACCTAACTAAGAAATACTTTTTATGTAGAAGCAGTAGATGAAACCTTGAAGTGTTTTTATAGATCTTTCGATATTGCTAATGCAATATATATGGTTAAAGGATCTAAATTATATTCATCATACTTGTCTACGACTACTAAAATAGTCGTTAAGCAACTCACTAGAATGGGATGGCAACTTGGAACTAGATTAGGGAAGCATCTATAAGGAATCATAGAGCCATTAGCATTATATAATAAGAAAGATATATTCGGCTTAGGATATAAGCCAACAGGAGGGGATAAAATGAAAATGGTGAACAAAAAAAAAGAAAAGAGAATTATTAATCTCGAGGGATATGAGCCAGAGTCAAAGCCAATGATCATTTCGTACTTTTATGATTCTTTTCGTTTGGGAGGATATATTTACCTAGATTCCCTTGAAGCCCTAAATGCAAAATTGATGGAAGCTTTTTTTAGTAGGCCATTCAGATGGGGGATGAGGAAGAAAATAAGAGCCAAGATGAAGAACTATTCATGCACCCGTGTCTTTCAGATTTTGAGTTGAATAATTGAAAAGTCATAGAGCTACCTGTTATCTTGTCGACTTTTAAAAAGTAATATGTTTTGAAACTTTAAATCCCTAATTGCTTATTCCATGAGCATTATGAGATTTTTCAAGTTTGTCATTTTAATAAAAGACTTAAAAGATGCATCCGTATTTCTTTTATTGTTTTCTTTTTTTTTTTACATTTTTCCTTTATCATTTTCTTGTCAATATACTTTTCATCTCACCCACTTACAAGGTCCTAAATAATAACACAAAGATAATCATGACAATAATCTCATATTCGATTTCGAAAACTCAATTCATGTTAACGAGCTTGATAATAAAAAAGATTTAGATAATTACACATTGCCTCTTGATTTATTGAAATTAATAAAACATGAAGATAAGTCAATTGAACCCCACCAAAAACTTATCGAAATAGTGAATTTAGGGGATGAGGAAAATAAAAGAGAGGTTAAAATTAGTATGTTTCTTTCACCAGCTGATAGGCAAAGGTTAGAAGAACTGCTTTGAGAATACGTAGACGTATTCATATGGTTTTGTCTAGATATGCTAAAGCTCAGTACTAATATTGTAGAACAAAATTTGCCTTTGAAATTGGATTGCAAGCTATTATAGCAAAGGCTAAGATGCATGAAGCCAGAGATGTTGCTGAAAATTAAAAAAGAGGTGAAAAAATAATTTGATGCTGGATTTTTGGAGGTGGCAAAATATCTTAAATGGGTAACAAATATAATACCTATTCTAAAAAAAGATAAAAAATTGAGAATGTGTGTCGATTATCGAGATTTGAATAGGGTAAGTCCTAAGGATAATTTTCTTCTACCTTATATCAATACCCTAGTGGATAACACAGCTAGGCATTCCACATTTTTCTTTATGGATGGCTTCTTAGGCTACAATTAGATTAAGATAGCTAAAGAGGATATGGAGAAAATAATGTTTGTGACTGTGTGGGAGATATTCTATTACAAAGTCATGCCTTTTGGGTTGAAAAATACTAATGCTATTTATCAAAGAGAGATGGTGACTCTTTTCCATGACATAATGCATAAAAAGATAGAAGTATATGTGGATGATATGATCGTAAAGTCTCACGAAAAAGAAGATCATGTAGTTAACTTTAAAAAGTTATTTGATAGGTTGAAAAGATTTTAACTAAAGTTGAACTTTGTCAAATGTACATTCGGTGCTAAATCAAGAAAACTATTGGGCTTTATGGTTAGTGAAAAGGGAATAGAAATGGATCTAGACAAAATATATGCTATTCAATATTTATTACCTCTTCGTACCTCAAAAGAAGTGTGAGGCTTTATAGGAAGATTGAATTGCTCGTTTCATCCTCAACTCACTTATAAGTGCGATCTCGTTTTTAAGCTTTTTAAAAACATGATCCAAAAGAATGGAATGATGAATACCGAGAAGTTTTTGACAAAATCAAAGAATACTTATCAAATCTACCCATGCTAGTGTCGGCCATCCTAGGAAAGCCTTTGATTTTATACTTAACAATGCACAAAAATTCAATGAGATGTGTGCTGAGGCAAAGAGATGAAACTAATAGGAAGGAATGAGCAATTTACTACTTGAGTAAAAAGTTTACTGATTATGAGTTCAAATATTCACCATTAGAGAAGATATATTGTGCACTAGCCTAAACAGCTTGAAGACTCAAGTAATACATGCTTTATTATACTACTTGGCTCATAGCAAAGTTGGATCCTATTAAGTATATCTTCGAGAAACTTTCATTGACAGAAAGAATAGCACAGTGACAAGTTATGCTTTCAGAATATGATATTATTTATGTAACTTAAAAGGTAATTAAAATAAGTGCAAAAGTTGAGTTTCTTGCTAATCGTGTAGCCAAAAATTATTAGTCAATGAAACTTGATTTTCCTAATGAAGATGTGATACTCATTGAAAAAAATGAACCTGTTGAAAAGTCTTAGAAGATGTATTTTGATGGAGTTGCTAATGCTTTGGGTCAAGGTATTAGAGCAGTTTTGATATCCCTCGATTCACATTATTATCTTATCACAACTACATTGAATTTCAACTGCATAAATAATGTCGCTGAATATAAAGCTTGTGTTATGGTTTTGCAAGTAGCAATTGAAAAGAAGATCAAAGTACTAGATGTGTTTGGAGATTCAGCCTTAGTCATTTATCAGTTATGAGGTAAATGGAAAACGAGAGATTCCAAGTTGACCTAGTACCATAAATACATCTTTGAGTTAGTCAAGCAATTTAAAAAATTTCAGTTTGAGTATCTGTTTAGAGAGAAGAACTAAATTGCTGATACAATGGCTACTCTAGTTGTGATGATCAAAATAGATGCAAATATCAAGATCCAATCCATCAAACTAGATGTGAAAGATGTACCAATTCATTGTTCAAGTGTCGAAAAAGAAGTTGATGAGAAGCTATGGTATCATGACATTATGCAATACATAAAAAATCAATAATACCCGAAACATGCAAAGAAAACAATAAAAGGGCTATTAGAAGGTTGGCTATGAGTTTTTTTCTTAATGGAGATGTCCTTTATAAAAAGAGTTGAGATCAAGTGCTCTTAAGATGTGTAAATGCGGCTGAAGTAAAAAAGATTATTAAAGAAGTACATGACATAGTCTATGAGGCACATGCAATTGGTCATATGATGGCTAGACAAATATGAGAGCTGGTTATTATTGGTTGATAATATAGGGTGAATGTTTTAATTATGCTAGAAGATGTCATAAATATCAGATTTATATTGACAAGATTCATGCTCCTCCATTAACTTTGCACGTTTTGGCTCTTTCATGGCTATTCTCTATGTGAGACATAGATGTTATCAATCCCATTACTCCCAAAGCTTCAAATGAACATAGACTCATCTTTGTGATGATCGATTATTTTATGAAACAGGTAAAAGTTGCATCTATGCTAGTATGAGTCGATCTGTGGTATGTAAATTCATAAGAAAAGAGATAATATGCAGATATGGGCTTTCAAGGATAATTATTTTTGATAATGCCAAAAAACTTGAACAACAAAATGATGAATAAAATGTACACTCAGTTCAAAATCTATCATTGTAATTTTGTACTATATGAAGATGAATGGGATGGTAGAAGCTGCAAACAAAAATATCAAAAGGATCTTGGAGAAAAAGACTAATACTTACAAATATTGACATGAAAAGTTTCCTTTTACCTTACATGCTTATAAAACATTAGTTAGAACATTTACTAGGGCCACTCTATTCTTTTTTATTTATGGGATGGAAGCGGTGCTACTAGTTGAAGTAAAAATCCTTTCACTGAGAGTTCTAATGGAAGTCAAGCTAGAAAAAACAGAATGGATTTGAAATTGTTACGAGCAGTTTAACCTCATTAAAGAGAAAAGGCTTACAGCATTTTACCATGGCCAACTGTATCAGAAAAGGATGATAAGGGCACATGCTAAGAAAATCTACCATCATCACTTTCAAAAAGGGGATTTAGTAATGAAAAGTATCCTTCCAAGTTAACATGACAATCAAAAGAAATGGACACCAAATTAGGAAAATCCATGTGGTGAAGAAATTTTTTTAGTGGGGCATTGATTCTGATAGAGATGGATGGAAATGATTTGCTTAATCCAATAAACTCATATGCTGTAAAAAAATATTTTGCTTAAAAAAATAAAAATAAAAAATATCGAAGTTGAAAACCTAAAAAAGCAGCTTGAATATAAAAGAAAGGTAGCATCATGAGAGGACCTCATAACATAAGGGCAAACATGGTTTGACAAGCTCTGTAGGGTCAAAGAAGTCATTTGGTTAAGTTTTAGAGAAAGAAACTAGGAATATTTTGTTCATGATTATCTTATAATCATTACTTCGGTATCTTGGTTCCTAACCAAACACTTTTGTTGCCATGCACTTATTATCAATTCAATGAAATATGTTTTCTTTCTTTTGGGAATAATGCCTATCCATTCTTTTATCTCAATTCGTCGTCTTTATTCACCTTATGAATAAATATGAGAAAAGTGTGATTGCATTTTGTTTGTCTTGAAATTAAAATGATGAAAACAATAATATAGAAGATCTTAACATTACTTTTTAAAAGTTGATAAAGACAGATGAAAATGATGAGAAAAGCATGACAAGGCATTAATGTTACAAACTTCTAAAAAAAATATTGTTGAAAAAAAATACAATGGTCAGACATTAAGAACAAATTGGTCCTATGGCAATTGTTGAGAATTCTGATAAAAGAAGCAAAAAGGCGAGAGATTTCAAGAGCCTTTTACCACAATTGAAAATGAATGATTTTGATTGCATTACACGCATCGCATCTAGAGCGCTCAGTACATGCATCCATAAGTAGTTATAATAAGGACAAGGATTTTCTATTGCCTAATGAAAAACAAGATTTTGATTTTTAGGTAAAAATAATAATCTGACAAGGGATTTCAAAAGAGAGAAATTTACTTGTTCAAAGATGAAAACTCAATTTCGAAAAAAGATGAAATTTTTAAAGTTATTAAGCCTCTACTTAGAGAAGCTTTTTTTAAGAAAAAATTTTTAAATTTGATGAGCCTTTATTTAGAGAAGCTGTGTCCAAGATAAAATTTTTAAATTTGTCGAGCTTCTGCTTAGAGAAGCTTTTTCAAGATGAAGTTTAAAGTCGTTGAGCCTTTACTTGAAGGAGCTTCTACTTAAATAAGCTTTTTCAAGATGAAGTTTAAAGTCGTTGAGCCTCTACTTGAAGGAGCTTCTACTTAAATAAGCTTTTCCAATGTGAAGTTTAAAGTTGTAGAGTCTTTACTTAGAAGAGCTTTTTTAAGATAAAATTTGTAAAGTTATTGAGCCTCTACTAAGAGGAGTTTTTCCAAGATATATTTTTAAAATTTTAAAGTTATTAAGCCTTTGCTTAGATAAGCTTTTCTAAGATAGAATTTTTAAGTTTTAAGTGGTTAAGTCTCTACTTAAAGGAGCTTTTCAAGATGAAATTTTTAAAGTCATTGAGCTTTTACTTAAAAAAGCTTTTTAAATTTAAAAAAAAAATGTCGTTGAACTTTTACTTAGAGTAGCTTTTTAATTTTTTTTATGCCCAATGTTTCTTTTTTCCAAACAAAATAGTTGTCTGTTTATTTTTGCCTTATTTTTTATTCTCAGAAATAGATAAAGAGGAGCAACTGTAAATATCCATTTTGTCCTGTATCAACTATTATTATTATTTTTCTTTTTTTCTTTTCTTTCTTTTTCTCTCTTTTTTTTTCTTTTTTGATCTATTTGACAAAAATCTTGGTGCATTAAATGCACCCTCACCAAAGTCCAAAATCTCAACCACTGCCAACTGTCGACAATCGCTTAACACCATTGCCTAATTTGGCAGCGTGAATTTCGACCACCAAAAGTTTACCAGATTAGTTGAAAATATGGGATTTGAATCCCAGAAAGCTCTATAAATAGAGCTTGTTTCCTCTAAAAAAACAGAAAAAAGCCATAAGAAAAACTAGATTAAAAAAAAAAAAAAGGTTTTGCCAAATAAAAAAAACTTTTCTGTCAAACAAAAACCCAAGATCAAAAAAAATCCCAAACTAAATAATCCAAAAACAACAACCCTGGAAACGAGGACCAACATTGCTAAAAAAACAAAAAAACCAAAAAAAATTTTCTTTTTGCCTAAACTTCAAAACCTAATCTACACCTATTGAGATTCTTTTTTTTTTTTTGTAAAACGGAGGCTAGATCTATATTTAGGGCAAAGAAAAAATCCATTTATTTTTTGGGAATTGTTTTGGTCACCGGTAATGGTGGTTGGCGACCATCGACAGCAACTAGCACGATTTTGATCAGTCATATTTTGGGTTTGGGGTTTTTCAGTGAGGCTGGTTTCTTTCTAGAAAGAGAAAGAAAGAGAGATAGAGAGAGAAAGGGAAGAAAAAAGATAAAGGAAAATAAAATTTAGGTTTTATAGTTGATGCCAAGACCAAAATGATGTCGTTTAGGGCGTACAGCATCCGCATGTCGACTTGGCTCCGACCTAGAATTTGCGCACCTGACTCCGCTTGCTACTGACTTTGACTAGTTCACTTGAATCGGATTTGGACCGTCGAATTGCCAAGGAATCGCTAAACCGATTGACTGAGCCACGAAATTGTCTTTTGACCAAATGTTGACCAATAATATTTTAAGGATTTTAGCCATAACTTTTTATCTTTTTATTTTTTTCTGCTCAAATTTTTTACATATTTCTATTATTTAATTTATGATTTTTTGTTATTTTTATTTTATTTTTATAACCTTTTGATAGAAAAACAAAATAAATGATAGAAACTATACGTTAAAAAAATAAAGAAAAAATAGCTCAAAAATAAATTTAGAAAATTTTAAAATCTTAATTTTCTCTTAAATATTTTTAAAATAATAAAATGACATAATGAAAATTAAAATTTTAATGAACAAGAATAAAGAAATATAAAAATAAAATAAATAAAATATGATAAAATAGAAATAAAATCACAAGTGGTGATTTTATTAAAAATATTTGCACAAAGGAATTTTTTGAAATATTCTAAAAGTGTTAGAAATATTTAAAATTATTCAGGCATAAAAAATAATAAAAAATATTATTAATAAAAATATAAAATCACAAGTGGTGATTTTTCACACAAAAAGAAATCTTTAAAATATTTCAAAAGTGTTGAAAATATTTTAGAGTTTTTCATAATAATAATAATAATAATAATAATAATAATAATAATAATAATCACATCAGATAAATAAGAAAAAAAAAAGAAAAAAATAATAATAACAATATTTAGAAGATCACAAGTGGTAATTCTTTAAAATGTATTTTCTTAAAATTGTCCCAAAAATGTTAGTAAGATTTTTGAAAACCTTTTCAAAAAAATAATAAAATATAAAATGTTTAAATTGTCAAAATAAATAAAATTTTACAAGAATAAAAGTCACAAGTGGTGACTTTATCAAAATTTCTTAAACAAAAGATTTTCTCAAAATAGTCTAAAAGTGTTGAAAATATTTTAGGAGTTCAACTAATAAATTTTACTTCAATAATAAAATAAACAATCAATAAATATTACTAAGTAAATTAAAATTTTTGTCGATAATAAAATTAAGAAAGAATTACAAGTGATTTTCCTCCAATTTTTTTAAAACTATACCAATAGTGTTGGTATAAGAAGATTATGATTTAGTTAAAAAATATATATTAAAATAAATCCAATGACGGAGTCTCTTCAATAAAATAAATAATTTCTTTGAATATTCTTAATGTGAGAAAATTTTAAATTATATCAGAAGTGTTAGAAATAACTTAGAAAACTTTTTATAATAAGAAAATAAGGATAATAAGAAAAAAAGAAAGTAAAAGACTATTCAAACAAGACCATTCTAGGATCATATAAAATTAATTTGTACCGTCTTCGGACGGGTGTTGTGGGGGTGCTATAACCTTCTTCACATATAACCGTACTTTCAAAACCCACCTCAAATTTGTAGACCAAAAATAGGACCGGTGGCCAATCATACATCAACAACAAAGATTGGTGGCGACTCTTTTATCTTTACGTCTAGCGACCGAGCTTCTAGATGAAAAATCGTTATGACAGGAATAGGTACCGATTATTTTCATAGTTACTAATTGCTTTATGTGGAATGGAGTCCATGGTGAATATTGTTAAAAGGAGGTTATGAAATGAACCTTCTCCTGATGCATATATCCTTTTCGTGGTTCTGTTTATATTTTTGAACTTTCCTTGAGCATTCTCTCCTTGTTTATTTCATTGTGTGTTTGTGTGTGTCTCTTCTTAGGAATGTAGAGTTGTAGACTAATGATTTTGCATTCACATTCTAAAACGCCTAAGAATATTATGGCCGAGTTACTGGTGTCGCAAGTAGATGTAGTTCATGATGGTAATATTGTAATGCTTTTATTTAGTGTTACTGAAGGAAGCTTAATGTTTAATGATCCCTTTGTCTATCCTATGCAGAAGTATTCAAACAACAGCCACCAAACAACTGGAAGGGAGTGTTTAGTGTCTCGTCATACATATTTTAATGTGGATATAGATGTTGTCTTAAACAGATTGATAAGTTCCTTTTATCCTGTTGGTGGAGATTTTTTCAGCAATATTGATGCTAACCCTGATCTGTGAGTATACTTCCCCCCCACCCCTAATTCTTCTTCTGCCACCATTGTATCATAGAACGAGACATTTCATAATGTGGATGAAAAAGCTGCTTTTGTCAAAGCTTCATCATTCTATTTTTGGAATGGAAGTTACCCTTTAGAGGAGAAAAGTTCATTTTCTTGTGTTTTAGACCTCATTGAAGCATATTATCTCTAGTCAATATAAATTGAGATGAAAAGTAGGATTGAAAGCACTCAAAGCATCCATTTACCTAGGCATTCCTTCATTTGCAAGAATCAAGCTTTTTGGAAGTCAAGACCTGAATTCACTTGTCTTATTTATAAACTTTCTGAGTTAGAAAGTTTAGTCATTTGGTTCTTTATTTTTACATGAATTGTTACAAGAAGGAAAACTGGGAGAAGCATTAAAGGAAGCATAGTAACCATGAAACAAGGCACCTGTAGCTCTGTAGATAGAGCATCTGTTTTCTAAGCAGAAAGTCATAAGTTCAACTCATACCTGGCGCATGCTGATTTATTTGATTTACTGATTCTCTTGTGTAAGTTCTTAGTCATATCAAAGAAGTGCTCGGATTGAGGTTAACAACGTGGTTGCCTCATTTAACCACAGATTGTGTTAATAACAACATTTTGCACAGCTTTCGGTTTTGATGTAACAATATTTCAATTTCTTTTGGATATATAAAATCATCTAATTATCCAAAAAGAAAGCATACTGAACATAATTAGTGCATGTGGTTTTTATCTATAGGGATAAAGGCCAGCAGTAATACAAAAGATACACTTACGCATCAGTTGCACGTTTATTGCATAATTGTCTATAATTCTTATCTTAGTCCTACCCTTTTCATTTGTGGTCAATTGGTTATCTTTGCAAGTAGACTGATAAAAAGAAGCCATTTTTAAGAAAGAAAATAGGAAGATAAGATAGATAGAATCGTTTGATCTTTAGTAGTTTTATGGAAGTTAAAGTACACAAGAATTTTGTACTTAGTTTGTATTTTTAGCCCTTTATTTTTCTTATACAAGAGACTCTCAATGAGTTGTTTGAAAGGGAGATCATGGATATTTTGCCTTAAATCAGAGGATATTTTCTTGTAAGTCAATCAAGGTATTGTTTAATGTATAATGCTGGGATAAAAGCAGTAAATCCTCATCTGATGACTTTCTAAAAGTAACAGGGTACATGGTCCTTGTTTTGTCTCCATGAGAAAATTGAATTACTTGTTGCTATGATGTAATAAAATATACATCTAATTATGTGGAAATCTTGATGATGTAAGAGCTACAATTAGATAGTGGTGAATCAATGTGCGGTTATTTTCATGATTATTTGTTAATTTAGCTCCTGATTTTTGCCATATGTTTGGTATGGGCTTATCTGGGTCGCAACTACTTTAGTCTTTATGCTAGCTACTTTGGTCTCTGTACTCACGATTGGTTTGCAAAGCTGGCTTTCCTGATTTCAAAGACTGATCAGAAAGGCCAACAATTGCGAGGTCTGTTGGTACTTGGTAGCGTGGTCTTTTGTCAGAGTGTTGAATTTTTAGTTTCAATGATCAAAAGCCAAATTTTGACAGCTTCAAGTTAAAAAAAAAAAAAAAAAACTCCTCAGGAAGGCATCTGGGCCTTCCTTTCTTTTCTTCTTTTCGTTTCTATTGATTACTTATTGATGCACAAATTGTAGTAAAGCAGCATTCAATCTCTTTGGGCAGATGGTAATAACAAATCAAAATTGCATCAGTAAATGTGATATTCCTTTCCATGTTTTCTTAACTTCAGCTTTGAATTTGATGCTTACTTTTTTTTGGATATGGATGTCTGAATAAGCTCTAACAAATCTCATTGCAAGCATGCTCCAAGTCTTTTGTTTCTGAAGGCATCTTGATCTATAGTGGATTTAGGAGTCAAACAAAACACTCAGAAGTTCTTCTGACATCCATTATTTTGCTTGAAGAATTATGAACAAAATACGTACACAACCTAAATACAGCTTGGATTTTGCTGTTATTGCCAGTTTCTCAACAATTTTCTTTTCCAGGAAAGTTCAGAAGCATTTCTGCTACTGATCTTTCTGTTATCGAATATGAAAATTTTCAATTAATCAAGAATTACTTTTACTCTCCTTTTGAACTATCTTACCAGCCTACAAGCAGTGATGTTTATTAGTGAAGATAAACAGTCAAACAAATTCAGTAATAAACAAGAAAAAAATCTTTAAAAATAAATAAAATTCAGAAAATAAAACTATCAGTAGCTTGCCATCAACACATGGATAATCTTCACACTCCACATTTAAAATCAATAAACAGCCAGTTTATCAAAGCTCATAGCAATTCGTTTCCTAAAGGCACTTGATCATCAGAATCAACTATCAAGGAAAAAAGAAACAAATCATTCTTTGAAACAATCAAAAAGCAAACTGAAGTGATCCCAGCCTCTTCTTGCTCTTATTGGCGCAATAGCCTTTCATGATGAAATAAAGCATCCAACTCCGCCTCGTATCAGTGCCTATCTTATTCTACCTACACCAAGATGAAAATGGCGTATATCATCATTTCTTATGGAAAGGAAATGATATATATTAATATTTATAGTCCCAAATAAAAAACAAAAGAAATTATTATTTTATAAAAAAACAAATAACTCACCCGCAGTATTAGAGTTTTCAATCATTTGTGCAACATATTTGCATGGAGGGTATGTGGCTGACTTTAGAGAAATCCTCTCCTTCTGTCCCGTCTATTTCTTGAATCCTTTCTACCAATGACCTCTTCATCATTTCTAATTTCATTTATTGGAGAGCAGTAATATGCCTCAACCCTTCTGGAATCATCCTCAAATTATCTAAACGAACCAAAGATAAATGCCGGCAATGTGGCATTGCGGCTTCTTTTATCTCCCACTCTTCTAATTAAGATAAATTTACAACTTCAAGAGAATCAAGTTGAAGAAACCAATTAGCAGAGCAAATCATTTTAATCCCCCTCTATGAATTCCCCATAAGCAGAGAGTCCTCAAATGAGGCAGCTTTTCCAATACAACCATTGGATCCTGCTTCAACTTAGATCCCACCAAATATAACTCGGCAATGTTTGCTGGAACAAATTTCAAGACATGATGCCTCGATTGGGGATCCTCTTCTATCCTCCCTCTTAACAATAGTTTGGAGAGGTGATGACAATGAGAAAGGGGTTCCAAGTCTGGGAATGATTGGCTTGAATCCCAACTTAACCTCATGTCCAATGACCGAAGGCGATGTGATTCAACCAGTGCTTTTAGAATAGGCTCAACATCTTTTGATCCCCTAAACAATATTCCTAAACTCTGAATATTAGCCAAGCCCAACACTGCATTATTTTCAATTAAATTCTCGACCCAAATGTACTTTAAAGTTTGAATATTTTTCGAAGTAAACCTTAGCTGCATCATCCAATCACATCTTAAAGAAAATTCTTTCGGATGATTAAGAAATAGAAAAAGCCTTAAACTTTCCAACTCGAATAGAATATTACGAGGTAATGTTAATCGGAAACTGCGGATGTGCAAAGTATGTAAACTTTTCAACTTTCCAATAGATCGTGGCAAGATGATTTATACAAGACATTCTAACCCCAAATATCTCAAATGATGTAGATTACTAATTCCACTTGACACACGCCACGTGGCTTTCCTCCTCCTCACAACTTTCAAGACTCTTAAATTTTTGAAGTTTTTGCAATTTGAAATGTGCAATTTTATCAATTCCTCATTTTGAAAGAGTAATAAAGAACGTAATTTTGGATGTTCTCCCTTCAAACAAACATTCCTTTTGGTAGGATGAATAGCAATTCTTCGTGGCATAGATGCCGACAAGGTCACATCATTTGGCTGAATAATTTTCAAGAAATTCTCCTCTCGAGCTTTCTCCATGCACAAGTCCCTCAAGAGATCATGTATGTGACATGTTTTCACACCTACTCCTGTACGGTCCCTCTTGTCAACTTGAACCAAACATCTATTTATTAGCTCTTCCAGGAATTGTTCAGCAACATCTTCCATCAACATTCCTTCGCTTTCTGGTGATGGTGAAATGAAACCTTCAGCAATCCATAATCGAATGAGCTCCTTCTTTGAGATCTTCCAACCTTCTGGATAATGACCAAGATATAAGAATCACGGTTTTAAATTATACGGCAAATCATTGTAGCTTAAAACCAAAATTCTATCCACTGCACCATACTCATGTTTTTGTTGTTTGACCTTGTTTAAGTGTGCATGCATGTTTCTTTAACCATCTCCCGCTGAGCCGGTGACTTTTTAGTTGCTAGCAAGCCTCCCAACGCAACAATTGCCAGAGGTAGCCCTCCACATTTTTTCACCATCCGTCTTCCTAGCATCTCAGATTCTCTTGGACGAGCTCGGACTCAGTTGTATTTTCAGGGAATGCTTTCCTCTTGAAAAGGTCCAACTTTCATCATCTGTAAGAAATGGAAACTCTATTGTGTAGTCTGCAAGTGATGCCACTTCCATGATTCGTGTTGTGAATAAAATTTTGCTCCCCCTTTTTGGTGGAAAAGCACGATTAAGATAATTCCAATCTTCGCTGCTCCAGATATCATCGAGGACTACCAAATATTTTTTTTCTTTCAAGACTTCAAAAAGTTTTTTCATCAACTCATGCTCGATCATTTTATCAATTAGCTCTCTTTCTTCTTTAAAAGGAGAATGAACTTTTATAAGGACATCATGCAAAACTTCTCTTGGCATACATTTTTGAGAAATAAAAGCCCAAGCAAAACGATCAAAATATCGTCTCACATCATTGTGATTGTCTACATTTTTTGCAAGAATGGTTTTACCTATGGCCTCCATTCCGACTATGGAAACAACGACGTGAGGTCTATCTTCTTCTTCTTCTTCTTCTGTCATTAACTAAGCCAAAACATCCCTCGTTATGCCCTCCAAGCTAACAACATATACTTCCTCAACATGCGAGTAAGTTTTTCTTAACCGCTGCTGCTGTATACTGGAAATAGAGCTAAACACCTCTCCTTCACCAGATATCTCATAAGCTGGAAGACTCTTGGAAATATCTTCAAGCTTAGTCTGGATTGCTTTGACTTGCACCCCGATTTTGTGCAGATGAGAAGGCTTGGTGAAAATAGAGGTGAATCTCTTGATGATTCCTTGAAAGCCTCCTTGATGTGCAACTTTAAGAATAAAGGTGTCAATAACATCTTCAGCATCGTAAGCAAGATCTCTAATTTCCGCCACTCGATTGCGGAGACGCTTGTCTTGTTCTTGCTTCTGGTCAGCGTCTTCCAAGAAGCACTGAATCCGTTTTAGTTCAGCCTTTAGGCGCTGCACTTCCTCACGAACTCCACCCAGGAAAACTGCTTCATGAATGAGTAAATCCGAGATCCTTTCAATGGCTAAGGACACTATAGCCGCCTCCATTTCTCCGCTGGTTGAGAACAGGGTCCAAATTACTCTTTATTTTTCTAGGATTGCCAATGGATCCGTCTGTATGTATGCAAAATATTCTGAATTTCTATGAATCATATTATCTGAGTACCTAACTATGTTTCTTGTGGTGGCCATTTAACGTTGGACAAGATAGAAAAAAAAAATCTTATTCCTACTTTCTTTTCCTTGGTTGTCATATACAGAAAAAAAAGTAGTCATCTGCTGTTGATGAATTAATATCCAACGCTTAAAGTTAATAAGAGTAGATGCAAATGACAATATTGAAGACCCAAAAGTCATTGGTGATAAAGACTCTTTAAAAAAACTAAAAAATAAACAAGGCAATAAAATTAGTAACAATAATATGCGAAATTAAGTCTTTTTTTTTAATAATTGGATTAATGATATCTCAAGTTTTATTTAGATCGAATCTCAGTTTTTTTTTTATATATTTAAAATATATTTCTTAACATTAACTGAGAAAATTTAAAATTTTACTCTTAAATACTCTTAATAAATATCAAATTTTAGTTGATAAATAAAAATAATTACTAATTTTAGATTAACTTAAAGGATAAATCTTTATATTTTTTCAATATTTAGTCATTCACTTACATAATTAAATCTCAATTTCTTCCAACTTTTTCAAATGTCATTAAATTTTTTTTTTTTCAGTTGCAACACAATAATTGTGGAATATGTTCTGTCCTTTAATATTATAATCAAATTGCAGCCTTTTTTTTTTTTTTTCTGTCAATAAGCATACAATTTAGAATAGTAAGACAGAATAGAATATTTTTGTTTTGCTTTGCAACTAACAAATATATAATCATTTAAAAGACTATAATTTTTTTAAGAAATATTTACCCTCATGCATTTTGCATTAAACATGGTCACTGATTATTGAATATTGTTTACTGTGTTACTTTGTTTTAAGAATGTGCAATCGTTTGTTTATGCTTACAATTGGAGTTTCGACGAACTGATAATGGCAAGCAAAATTGATATACCATTTCTACGTTACTCCTATATATTTTTTATAATTAGCGATTCCACATAAAAAAAATTTATATAAAAATATTATATTCAAAATTCAGTTTAATTGATTTATATATTTATAGTGATATTTCAATAGATTTAAATTTTAAATTTTAATATTTATAATATTTTTATTCTTAAATTACTATTTTTAAAAAAAAAAATGAAGTAGAAATATTTTATGTAACAAAAAATTATAGTGAAAATAAAATATTTCTTTTTCGAATATTTAATTAATTATGAACTTATATATATATATATATATAGAGAGAGAGAGAGAGAAAGATATTTGATGTAGAATAAGCTATCCCACGCATTACTTCTCCAACCAACTCCTCCCCTTTGAGTGGTCTTTGCAACTTTTGTCAAAATTTGAAGCAAAACTTGTCTTGCCAAAGCATTAATTGTTGAGACACGAAAGCCCAAAGCTTAGGGAAAAACCGAAGAAAAGACTCAACCGAGCTCCGTAAGTGGTTCCATAATGTAGTTTGCATATGGGATGAAGCACACACTAGAGAAAAAATGTGGGCGAAATCGAAAATTTTGATCTCATATAATATTTAAGCAATTCACTTTTCTATACAAACAGATGCTATAAAAAAAATTAGATGAACTGTCTTTTGGATTGCTTGATTGCAACACAGCTACAACATAATAATTGAATGAAATGAAAAACAAAAACATGGAATTGTCTCAGTCAAAATGATATTTCAATGTTTTGTTATCGAAACCCAAAAAAAAAAAAAATAATTCTTAAAATAAAAACAAGTACATTTAATATTTTAACAAAAATATTTTAAAGTTGAATAGTAGTTGACTGGCTATCTAATATTGATATTTTAAATTACACAGCCCAAGTCAATGATAGAAGGCAACCTAATATATATATTTCACATCCATTGAGAATTTGTTTCTTGTTTTATTTGGATTGGACACGGTCAAGGCAGACTATATAAAAGTTAAAAAAAAAAAAAAAGAAACAGCATTTTAATGTTGAATAGTTAACATGCATACTAATAGAGCAACTTCCAAGTAATTTACTGACAACAAATGGAAGATCAAACTAATTATATTTTTATTTTTTGTGTAAAAGAAAATAACAATATCTGACCGACATTGAAGATGACGTGAGTTTCTCATCTTTTGTTTGTCAAAACAATCAATAAAAAATCAGCCGAAATTTGGAAGTAACTGATACAAAACATCTTTAGAGTTCAACAACGAGTAAATCTGTCCACAAAGTTTTTATTTGAACTATCAAATCCTAAATATTTAACAATGAAGACCAAATGATATCTTATCCTTCCTTTCTTCTTCTTTTTTTTTTTTTTTTATTGATTCTATCATATCCGACCAAGATAATTTTTTAATAGACGCTCTTGCTTGTAGTCTGCATCCTTGAAGAAGCTATTCATCCTATGTAGTTCAGCCTTTAGGCTCTCCACTTTCTCACGGACTCCACCCTGCAAGTAAATTGCCTCATGAAAGAGTAAATCCGAGATCCTTTCAATAGCTAATTAAGGACACAATAGCCTCTGCCATTTCTCCTTTTGGTCGAAAACAGGGTTCAAATTACTCTTTCTTTTTCTTGGATTGCAAACGGGTCCGCCTGTATGTCTTCAAAATATTCTGAATTTCTATGAATTATATTAGCTGAATACCTATCTATGTTTCTTTGTGGCGGCTATTTAACGTTGGACAAGAGAAAGAAAAAAAAATCTTATCCCTACTTTCTTTTCCTTGATTTTGTCATATACAGGAAAAAAGAAGTCATCTGCTGTCGATGACTTAATATCCAACCCTCCAAATTTAATTGTAGCAATTGCAAAGCACAATTATTGAAGACCCAAAAGTCATTGGTGATAAAAACTCTTAAAAAACTAAAAGACAAACAAGGCAATAAATTTCTTTTTTAGGTGTAAAAATTGTTAAAAGAGCCTAAAAATTGAACCAAATCCCAAACACTCCTGTTCACATGAATGCTAGAATTGAGAGACACAACTCTAGAATTAGAAAACATAGCTTCAAATTAATCTAATTGAGCCTTCTTATCCCTAGAGTTGTCAAATAATGGAAAAAACATAAGTGCAATTATTGTAATTATATCGGTGTCGTAATTCTTAATTACAATAGTTACATTAGCAACATAAATTAAGAAATTAATCAGGTAAACAAAGACACAAATGTTTTCTTTCATTATGTTTATTTTTCATTTCATTAAATGATATTTACGTGATATCATATTATCAACAAATGAAATTGCATCATAAAAATCTATTGTAATTTTTTTATTAAGGAATTTTTTCCTTTTTAATTTAAAACCAAAAAAAAATCAAACTTAATTCTTTCAATAAAAATACATATATATTTATTATTAAATCAAATGCATGCTCTAAAATTAGGGTTCTAGTGCCTTTTAAATTTAATACAACCAAAATCACTTGTATACCCCGTTTCCATCAATTTTCTCAATTGGAATTAGTGTGGGCTACTCCCACTTCTTAAAATGAAAAATCAACTATATGGTCCTTTTACCATCAAGTTCATAAGCAATGATGTGAAAATAAATAGTCTTCTACTGCCTATGAATTGATAGCAATCCAACTCTGAAAATTTTTTAATGGCAGTAGTTGCAAAGGAGTAAGGACAATTATTTAAGACACAAAAGTCATTGCTGACAAAGACTCAACAAAATAAAAAAACAAGGCAATAAAATCAGTAACAATACAATGTGAAATTAGGTTTTTTTAGTAATAATATTATTAATTGTATCTCAAGAAATTATTAAATACATTAATAGAGGAGACCATAAGAGTAGATTGATAAATTTTTTTTAGTGTATTTAAAAATGAAAAAAAACCTATTTAACAAATAAGATAATTGTCATCTTGTTAATTCTATTTATAAAATTAAAAAATTTCTTTGAAAATGTATTAAATAATCTCTCCAAACTTTATCTCCAACAATATTTAAAACGTTATTTTCAATATCAATAAAATGTATTTAAAATTTTACTCTACGAAGTACTTGCCAAATGTATCAAGCTTTAGATGAAAAAGATTATCAATTAGATAAACCTTTACATATAAATCTTTACTTTCTCAATATTTAGTCATGACTTATATAATTAAGTCTCATTCTCTTTATCATTTTCAATTGTCTTTCGATTTTTTTTTTCAATTTGTGGCACAAATTAAGCATAAACCCACAACTTCAATAACACAAAACAATGTAGAATATGTCCTGCCTTTGAATATCATAGACAAATTGCCTCTTTTAATCTTTTTTCTCTTAATAAACAAATAATTTAGAAGAGTAAAGCTAGAATGAAATATTTAGGTTTTGCTATGCATCCAACAAATATACAAACTAAGAGTGTAAATGATATATTAGTATTTGTAAGTTATTTGGGTTTGACTTAAATAAAACTTGAATTTGATTCAATTATTATCAAGTCAAGCTCAAGCTCAAGTAGCTCAACTTATTTATCGAGCTGAATTTGAGCATTTTTATGCCTGGTTCGAGTAGCTCACGAGTCTAATCAAGCTTTTTTATTTTAATATATTTTAATTATTTTAATTAATAAAATATCTTAAACTCAAGCATAAATAATTGAGTTTTTATCAAATATAAAAATTGAGCTTTTTTTTACATGTTAATCGAGCATAATCGAGTGAGTTCAAGTAGTTTGATTTTTATCTCAAATCGAGTTCGAGCTAAAAAAAAATAAAATTCGATTGAGTTTAAGCTAAATTTCAAGTCTTGAATTTTGAATCGAGTTCGAGCTTGAGCTTAATATTGTATTAGTTCGAACTTGATCATTTACACCTCCAATACAAACAAATGGTATTTGGCATGTGTAACAAACTATATGCAAAGAGGAGGGCGTTTTGGAACTATATAAAGGCCTTGGAGCAACACTTTTTGGTGTTGGACCTAGCATAGCAATTAGCTTTCCAGTATACGAGAGCTTGAGATCTTTCTGGCAGTCTCACAAAGGTGATTACTCCTCTTGATCAATAAACTGTGCCTTCTTGTGATAATTGTTTCATAGATCATCCTTTTCTAAGCACAACTCCTTTCTCCTTTTTATAATTAACTTTCTATCAGGCCCTATGATTCCACTGTCCTAGTCGGTCTACTTGTGGCAGTCTTTCAGGAATTGCATCATCAACAGGTGAGTGATATTTAGACGAGATGTGTTGGAAAACTTAATTGCAATTTTCAGATATCTATTGTGTTTTACTTTCATTCTTTATCTGATTTTTATTTGGTTATTTATTTATCAAGTCAAGGAGAACTTTATTTTTGATGTTGCAATTAAAGTAGAGTATAATTTTGGGTATCCACTTTACAATATTGTTCTATTTTTCCTGAATAGCTGTCTTTTTGGTTAATGTATTGTCTATTTTCAATTGTATCAATAGAGACATGGCTGTATCATGTTGCATAAATATCACCCTTAATACTTCTATAAACCATTGATTAAATATTGGAGTAAGTTTGGCCAAAGCTTCTGCTACATTTATCAATTTGTAGATATTCATATGTATTTGGAGTCTATCGAATCAATTTTTGTCATTATTTTTGTTATTATTATTATTATTATTATTATTATTTTCTTTCTTCTTTCCTTTCTTTTTCAATTTCTAACGAGAATTTTTTCAATTTCTAATGAGAATTGTGGAAACGAAAATTGAATCAACTAGATCAGAATCCCCACAGTCAAAGGATTTTATGGCATAATTGGGGGTTATAGATTCACTCTAAAAAATCAACAAAAAACCTAGACTAATTTAAGGTTCAGGCAGAATCCAATCCCAAGATTCAAGCTTGGGATTGGTTTTGTCTATTTCTTAAAATTTATCCTAAGGGTGGCTATAAATTGAATAGTTCTTAGAGAACACAGAACACAGAACACAATTAACTGGAGGGTAAAAGGAAAACTTTGGAAAATTTCTAAGGGTGAGTTTTGGTTTCTAGGATTTTTGGTTCTAGAATTTTTGAATTTGGATTTTTAGGGTTTGATTTGAAGTTTCTGGGTTAGATTTTAGGCTTATGGGATTAGGTTTAAGTTTCTGAGAGATTTATGAAGAAATCTAAAATATTTTTGGGTTGTTTTGGAAAAATCTGGGTTGGGATGAATTTTTCGATGATTTTTTTTTCAATGAAGGTTGAAGTTTCCGGTCATATTCCAAAAAAATTTTCATAAACCAACAACCAAATCCAATTTTTGGTGGTGTTCTTGGCTGGGTTTTTAAAGAGAAGGGAGAGAGAATTCGAGTAAAAAAAGAGGACTAGGGGAATTTTGAGGCTAAAACACTGAACTTGGCCTCTATAAGGACCCAGTACGATGTTGTTCCTACATACCTTGATCCATGCTTTGACCCATTGACCCGTGCATCAACCCACTAATTGACCCAACTCGAATCGTAGGTTTTCCTTTTTTATTTTTTCATTTTTTGATTTTATTTTTTTATATTTTAATTTATTTTTTCAATTTTTGATTTTTATTAATTATTTATTTTTACTGAATATTTTCCAAAATTTTATTTTTATTCAAAAAATATTAAAAAAATCTTTTCAAATTAGTTAAAAAAATAATAGAAAAATAAAAGAATTTTTTTAAGTAAATTTATGGAATTCACCAAACTATTGAAAATTTTCACAAATCAGTTTTCAAAAAAAATAAATAAAAACCAAAATAAAAAAATGTTTTATCCTCCAAATGATTGGAGGATTACTTTCTAAATTAAGTCTTTCCAAACTATTGGGAGACTTAATGAAATCTTCAAAATTTTTATAAATCTTTTTATAATAAAATCTTACCAAAGCATTGGGAGATCTACTTCATAGTAAGTTCTACAAAACTATTGAGAGACTTTATTGATTTTTTTTAATAAAAAAATATTAATAAATCCGATGATGGAACCTCTTCATGGTGGGACACTAGTTTCTATGATACTCTGAGGTGAAAGAATTATCTTAAATTGCTACCAAACTATTGGGACAATTTTAAGACTAATTTTCATTATTTAATATTTTGGTAAGAGCATAAACAATTTTAAAGCTTTGATAATTAGAATCAAACTAGTACCATCTTTGGATGGGCACTGTGAAGGTGTTATAAGCTTTCCCATGCGTAATCGTACTCTCGAACCTAAATCTGGTTTCATGGATCAGATTCAATCAGGTGGCCAATCACACCCAAATAAAAAAAGATTGGTAACGACTTCTCTAATCCATATCTAGCATTAGGTCTACGGATCTATATGTTATGATAGTTTGGCAACTCTGCTAGGAACTCTGCTAGGGATATCGAGAGTCAGGCCAGAAATGATTTCTTATTATCCAAGCCTTACTTAATAAATTTGAGATTATTTTTTTTCTTTCCTATTTCCCTCTTTTCATTACTTATATTTGCTTAGATATTCATTTTATTTGTTGTACATATCTATTATTCATTTGCATATACATAATATAAAGCTCTCCATCTGAGCTCTACCCATAGGAAGGAGTGAAGTCCCTATGCCCTTGTGAGATTTCATGTCTTTGCATGGACCTGAGAAATACTCTTACTCAAATTAAACCTTTTTCCATTTGTAGCTTATGATAGGCAAGGATCGACGTGTCTTACTAGTCTGTGATGGGTAATGATATAAAGAACAATTTGAAAACCTTTTAAAAGTAATTCGAGTCGCATATAGTTAACCCTAAGGTTTCGAACCTAGGTAGAGCCATGCCTTCCCCTCATGTTGGAAATCCTAAATAAGACACATAATTGGATGTTTGTTTTACTTGTAAGACTTTGTATTATCTTCTCTTTTTATATATGTTTGTATACTAATCTTGTATGTTGGACTTCGTATATTATTACTAATCCTTTTCCTTTTATCATGCATTCATATTATTAGATTCATCATAAGGAATATTTGCCATGAAATAATTTTTAACAAGGAAAATCTTAGTTATATCTATGGAAAGCCTAGCAAAGTCATCTAGTGGTCCAAAAAGGGAGTTTGAAGAGTTAAAGCTTACAAATAAGAAGCTAAAGAAAAAAGTCCAAATATTGAAATGAGAAAAGGATCGATGAACAACTTTGTGCATTGAACTTAATGCAACATGATCATTCACTAATCAAGAATTGGCCCAACTCTTACAAGAAAACAAACAATTGCAAGCAAAATTACAAGAAAGGGATGCAATGCTCTGTGAAGATTAAAAGTACATCTAAATACTGAATGAAGTAGTGGTGGGAATCAAAATGCAAATGAGGGCCATGACTGAATAATGTGAGTAAGTGAAGGAAGCATATGTGCAAAAACATAACTAGTTAAAGTCCCTACTTGATCAAAATATTGTGGCTATTTACAGAGCTAAGGACATGGTAGAAATGATTAAAAAGTAAAAAGCAAGGGTGCCACCAGTGGGAGCATATGGTAAAAAATTGATAGATTTCATTAATGAAGTGCAAAACTAGTATTGACGAGCTATAGATTTTTTGTCCTAATAGTTCTAGACTTTTCATAGATGTAATGTTAGATTTAGTTAAAAGTGACTTTTAATTCAATAAAGATTTTCTTTGATAACAATTGTTATGTAGTAAATTCTTTTTATTACATTCATGCATTTTGTCTTTGTTTTCATTTTATACCTAATTTTGAAGGCTCCATAAGCATCATCTTAAATTTCCATATTGTGGAAATCAAGTTCGAGGATAACTCAACACTAGTATTATACTTGGGCCAAAGCCAAGAAAATGGAGTAAGATAATACAAATCATCTCGAAAGGATAGAAAAGGCTTAGGAGATACTTGAGGGAAAATTAAGCAAGATTCTCGACACTTTTGAAAAGATAAACAAAGAAAAATAGGTGGAAGAAGATAGTTCGCATAAAGTTACTAAACCACTATATCCATAAGGTTTTGGTCCATATTAGACCTAAACCACTTCAAATCTTTAGCCACAACAGATCACATTCTCGAATTACAGAAAGCTTTATGCATCTAGTCAAGAGAATGTTTAGAGTTATACCAATCCTATTTTCATTGAAAAAAGGAGCCCATTCAAATCATCAAATCGAATGAGACAAAAGAAAAAGTAAAGTTACATACGGCTACACCTTTGGAATATTCAAAGACTGATCAAGCTATGAGCATGATTAAGGAAAGGCTGTGAGCTATGGAAGGCATTGATTTTTATAGCTCTATGGATGTTGTCAACCTTTGTTTGGTGCAAGTTGTGACTATTCCTCTAAAATTCAAAGTATCAGAATTTGAGAAGTACGATAGTACTAAATGCTCAATTACATATGTTATAATGTATTGTCATAAAATGACAACACACATTAACAACGAGAAATTACTCATGCATGTGTTTCAAGATAGCTTGATCGGGTCTATTGCAAAATAGTATATTCAATTGGATAGGACTCACATTAAATCGTGAAAGGATTTGACACAGTCCTTCATTAACTAATACTGCCTCATTATAGACATGGCTTCTAATCACCTTTCGTTACAAGGCATGGAAAAGAAAGCATTCAAATCTTTTAAGGAATATGCCCAAAGGTGACGAGATGTTGTTGTTTAGGTGCAATTTCCCCTAATAGAGAAAGAAATGATGGTGCTATTTGTAAGCACTCTAAAGTCGCCATACTATAAGAAAATGATAGGGAATGTAACTAGAATTTTATTGACATGGTGATTTCAAGGGAGATCATTGAAAAAGCAATCAAGAGCGATAAATTGAAAGAAATAGAGTCCTCTACTAGTAAAAAAAACCCAAAAAAAGAAAATTGAGACTCAAGCTTTGAATTTTGATAAACAACAATTCAAAAACCATTCTCAACTGATTTATCCCATATATCATCTTATTGTGAGTCATGCTTTTGCTGCAGTTTACCAATCAACTCCGCACCTAGGCCCTTTGTTCATCCAACTACCCTAACAAGTGGTGTGTGAGAATCATGGAATTGGGAAAGCCTACATTTGACCTTATTCTTATGAGCTACATAGATTTGTACCAAGAGCTTTCCAAGAACCATTTGACTGCTCTCATTCTTGCAAAATAACCTAAAACTCCCTATCCCAAATGGTATGACTTCGTTGCTCACTGTGACTACCATTTTGGGGTGACAGGCTATTCTACTGAAAATTGTATCCCTTTGAAACATATAGTGCAAAATTTGATAAAAAAAAGGGCTAATAAATTTTGATACCAGTGGAAACATGACATTTAATGTCAATGGTAACCTGTCGCCCAATCATCCAAAAGTATAATTTTGGGGAGATTGATTGGAAGTACTTATCATCTTGGACTTTTTGAGTATATGGATATTCTTTTATGTACTTAGATTTCATCTTATTTTGCATTATTTTAATAAAATGATAGATTTGATACATTTTCATGATATTTCTTTTTTGTGTAAAATACCATTATTTATTTTTACCTTTCATATCTTTCCTTATAACTATTCTTTGAAATTGAATAATGAATGTTCAGATTGTCACAACGATAATTTAGGATTCGATTTTGACAACACCATTCATGATGATTTGATTGATAAATTTGAAATTGTTGGTCCATTGGGACTGTTGAATAAAAAGGATAAATCTGATGAAGAATTTAAAAAATGATGCAACATATGATCTTTGTAACTGCTCATTCACAAATTTGCTCTTAATCAATAAATGTTCTTCACTAAGAGTATTCATGTTTGAAATGAGAAATGGTCATCTTTCTTTTATCCTTCAAAAAAAATAAAAAAAGTAAGATTATCCTTTACTACCTCATTTGAGCCTGCTGAAAATTTTTTTTTAGAAACCCTAACCAAGGATCACCCTAATATCGGAGGACAAAGTCAAAAAGTCTGTTTACCCTTAGTAATTTCAAGGGCAATGCCCTTTTATTTTTTTTTTTGACAAAAGAAAAAAAAGGAAAAACAAACAAAAAAATGAAAAGAAATTGTTGGGGCAAAATGCCAATGCGCTCTACATGAAAAAATGATCATTGGTTTGATTACCCTTCAAATACAATTTGGGCTTATTTCATCCATTTCTTTCATAATCCTTTACCTTAGCTTATGTTACGTCCCTTAAAAGTCTATTTTGATCGAACGTGAATACTCGATTTGGAGAATCATGAATTGAATCAAGGCAGATTTGCCATTGGATTGTTTAAAGCTTTGATTGATGTGTCACTGATGGATCAAAGGATAAATGGGAAAAAAAACACCAAAAAAAATTACAAAAATTGAAAAAAAAAATAGAAACAAAAACAAAAGAAAAAAAAAAGAAGCAAGAAGAAAAAATTGAAAAAAGAAAAAAAAAGAGAAAAAATGAAAACTTAAACTAAAAATCTAAAAGGGTAGTTTAAGTAAAGATGAAAACTTAAAAAAACAACTTCATGTGAAGATCCAGGAGTGAGGATGATGATTGACTTAAAAATTGAAGATATGTGTTTTTGAAAGATGATTCTAAGTTTGAGTTCAAAATTGTTTGAACAATCGTAATTTTGGATGTTAATATCCTATTTGAATAAAGCACAGCGTTTTACCTTTGTTCACCCTTGAGTTGTTCTTAACCTTACCTTTTCTTCTTTCAATAATAAAGACCCATTTTTTTTATCCTTCACTAAATGAATATTCCTTGAATGAACCAAAGAAATGTGTCATGTTTGTCACTGATTTGAATGATGGCAAATAAATGAATGACATTTTTCATAAAGAGTTTTTCATTCTTTTAAAAGAAATCTAAAATAAGATAAATGAAAAAAGCATGAGAAAATGATTTACAAAGGGACAAACAAGGTAACTCAGTGATGAACTCAGTGATAAATTGGTTGACACGACCTAGAAGTTTTGTCTATATGAGAAGAATGATATGGATCAATTGATAAAATTTGCTTTGAGATTATTAATAATGAGAAGCTAAGAAAGATTGGTGGAGTCTTAAAAATCTTATCACTATAATTGAAATTTCATGACATCAGCATTAGATACATTGTGTTTACATTTGCACTCTGGATAGGATGTGCATTTGCATCATTGCAATATTATCATCACTCATTCTCGATCTCAGCTCAGTCCATATCATTTTTTTGACTTGCAATTTCATCTCGGTCATTCATCTTCAACCTTGACTCAGTCTTGGTCACTTTATCTTTTAGACTCATGGTTTCATCTTGATCATTCGATCTTGGCTCAGTCCAGATCATTTTTTTTACTCGTAATTTTATCCCTATCATTCTATCTTGGCTCAATGCAGATCATTTTCTTGATTCTCGATTTTGTTTTAGTCATTCATCTTCGACCTCGACTTGATCCTTGTCATTTTATTTTTTAAACTCATAATTTTGCCTCAGTCATTCGATCTTGACTTAGTCTAAATCATTTTTTTTATTCATGATTTCATCCCAATCATTCATCTTTGACCTCAACTCAATCCTAGTCACTTTATCTTTTAGACTCAAGGTTTTTTTGTCTAGGTCATTAGATCTCGACTCAGTCCAGATCATTTTTTTGACTTATAGTTTCATTTCAGTCATTCATCTTTGACCTTGACTCGATCTTTGTTGCTTTATCTTTCAAACTCATGGTTTTATCTAGGTTACTCGATCTCAACTCAGTCCAGATCATTTTTTTTATTCACAATTTTATCCCAGTCATTAATTTTCAACCTCAACTCGATCTTGGTCATTTTTTCTTTTAGACTTGCAATTTTGTCTTGATAATTTGATCTCGGTTCAATCCAAATCATTTTTATAACTTGTAGTTTTATCTCAATCATTTATTTTCGACCTCGACTTGGTCTTGGTCATTTTTTCTTTTAGACTCATGGTTTCATCTTGGTCATTCAACCTCAGCACAATCCAAATCATTTTTCTAACTCGTGGTTTCATCTCGATCATTCGTTTTTGACCTTGACTTGATCTTGGTTGCTTTTTCTTTTAAACTCACAATTTTATCCCGATCATTCAATCTCGATTTAGTCCAAATCATTCTCTTGAGTCACAGTTTCATTTTGGTTATTCATTTTCAACCTTGACTTGGTTTTAGTCACTTTTAGACTTGCAGTTTCATCCTAGTCATTCTATCTTGGCTTAGTCTAGAGCATTTTTTAAATTCATAGTTCTATCTTGATCACTCGATCTTGGCTCAATCCAAATCATTCTTCTAACTCGCGATTTTATCCCGGTCATTCATCTTCAACCTCAACTTGGTCTTAGTCGCTTTCAGACTCACAGTTTCGTCCTGATCATTCGATATTGACTCAATACAGATCATTTTTTAAATTCGTAATTTCATTTCAGTCACTCGATCTTAGCTTAATCCAAATCATTTTTCGGACTCACGATTTCTGCCAAGTCATTTTTGTTTAATGATTTAACTCTTGGATTAGAACAGAGTGGGTGTCTAGGTTTTTGCACCATGTCTAACAAAAATGTGCAAAGAGGAGCAACTGTAGACACCTATCTATTTGGGGGTCTATCGAATCAATTTTTGTCATTATTTTTATTATTATTTTTATTTTATTATATTATTGTTAGTATAGTATATTATACTACTACTATTATTACTACTATTACTACTACTACTACTACTATTACTACTACTACTACTACTACTACTACTATTATTATTATTATTATTATTATTTTCTTTCTTCTTTCCTTTTGTTTTTTGATTTCTAGTGAGAATTATGGAAACAAAAACTAAATAAGCCATATCAGAATCCCTACAGTCAAAGGATTTTATGGCCTAATTGGGGGTTATGGATTCATTCTAGATAATCAACAAAAAACTTAGACCTAATTTGAGGTTCAGGTATAATCTAATCCTAGGATTCAAGCCTGGCATTGGTTCTATCCGTTTTCTAAAATTTGTCCTAAAGGTGTCTATAAATTGAATAATTCTCAAAGAACACAAAACACAATTAACTAGAGGATAAAAGGAAAACTATGGAAAATTTCTAAGGGTGAGTTTTAGCTGTTGGGATTTTTGGTTTTGGAATTTTTGGATTTGGATTTTCAAGGTTTGATTTGAAGTTTCTAGGTTAGATTTTAGGCTTGTGGGATTAGGTTTAAGTTTCAGGGAAATTTTTGGGATTTCTGAAAAATTCTGTGTTGGGATGAATTTTTCAATGAATGTTTGAATTTTCTGGTGATTTTTTTGGCAAAGGTTGAAGTTTTCAGTCAAATTCCGACAAAATTTCCAAAAACCAATGACTAAACCCAGTTTTTTATGGTGTTCTTGGCTTTAGATAGAAAAAAAAGAGAATTTGGGTAGAGAAAGAGAGGACTAGGGGAATTTTGAGGCTAAAATGCCGAACTTAGCCTTTATAAGGATCCAATATGATGTCGTTCCTACATACCTCGATCTACGCTCTGACCCATTGACATGTGCATCAACCCGTGTGTTGACTTGACCTGAATTTTAGGTTTTCCTTTTTCGTTTTCTTTTTATTTTTTGATTTTATTTGTTTATATTTTAATTTATTTTTTTTCACTTTTTGATTTTTATTAGTCATTTATTTTTACTGAATATTTTCCAAAATTCTATTTTTATTCAAAAAATCTTTTAAAAAATCTTTTCAAATAAGTTAAAATATAGAAAATAATCTTTTCAAGTAAATTTATGGAATTCTCCTTACTATTGAAAATTTTCACAAATCAGTTTTCAAAAAAAAAATAAATAAAAAATAAAATAAAAAAATGTTTTATCCTCCAAACGATTGGAGGATTACTTTCTAAATTAAGTTTTACTAAACTATTGAGAGACTTAATGAAATCCTCAAAATTTTTATAAATCTTTTTACAATAAACTCTCACTAAACTATTGGGAGATCTACTTCAAAGTAAGTCCTACCAAACTATTAAGAAATTTTACTGATTTTTTAATAAAAAAATATTAATAAATCTGATGACGAAGCCTCTTCAGGATGGGATACTAGTTTCTATGAATACTCTTAAGGTGAGAGAATTATCTTAAATAGCTATCAAACTATTGGAACAATTTAAGATTAATTTTCAATATTTAATATTTTTGTAAAAACATAAACATTTTTAAGGTTTGGATAATTTGAAATCAAACTAGTACCATCTTTATATGGTCACTGTGAGGATACCATAACTTTTCTCATGCGTAACCGTACTACCGAATCTAAATTTGGTTTCATGGATTAGATTCAATTAAGTGACCAATGACATCTAAATGAAAAAAGATTGGTGGCGACTCCTCTAATCTATATCTAGCGTTAGATGTACGGATTTGTACGATATTATATAATTGTTAATTGCAGATGAAATTATGCAAGCGTAAAATGCTACAGCACTCTAGCTGGATAGCATGGGTGATCTATTGGTCCTGTTTCTAGCCTTGGAACTTTCACTTGCTATAGAAGGTCTGTGAGGGGTTGAATGCGATACCTATTTGGGCCAGTCAACCTGCATTAATATTACCTAAATTGCTAATCTAATATAAGTCATATTGACAATAGCACAAGCTCATCCCTTTCTTTTATATGATTGAATGTGATATTACCTGTTCCTTAATCATCCAAAATTTGTTTCTCTTAAACTAAAAAGGCTTATTAAATCAATGGCTTATTGAGTTGCAAATTTCAATCTTAGAGTGCTGTACTCAACTGTCAATTGCTTTCTCCTGGACATGACCGTCCACACCTTACTAACTTTTCTCAAAGAGTACAGAGATTCTACATCATTACTGATTATTGCCGATGGCCTTTGAGTTAAGGTTTTCTTGGTTGGCAGGAAAGTTTTTGTTCAAGGCTTTTCTCAAAGTTAAATCACAAATTTGTGATAGCATGCTGTTTATTGATAGTTTAGATTGTTTACTTTAGCAGTTGAAACTACTTTTCATAGCATTTATCACAAAAATTTGGATTCATGTCGAACTTGACTATTTCTGGACAATTAGGTTGTTCAGTTGGTTTGCGTTTCTTAGTACAGATACTAATTTCTTTATTTTTTATGGCTTGGTGATATTTTCTTCTATGAATTACCTTCTAATGCGTTGGTTAAAGCAATGCATGGCTCTTTTCATTTGTGTTTTGTATAAATGCAGCAATATTTCCTTTGAATCTGATTAGGCAATGTAAACAGTTGAAGGGGGCTGGTAAACAAGCCCCTGTTTACACAACAGGGCTTTTCGGCACATTTAAAAACATATTCCGGACTGAAGGCATTCGAGGTTTGTATAGAGGGATATTGCCTGAATACTACAATGTGATGCCAGGTGTTGGTATATGTTTCATGACCTATGAAACATTGAACATGCTTTTAGCAGATATTAGCACAAAATTATAGTTCGTGATCATATCTCCCCAGACGTTTGATCTGCAACTGAAATGATGGGTTCACTAATTTGTTAATGTGATAGCACAGCACAACGCATCATCTTTGAATACCCTTTTCCCAGGTGCAAGTTTTTACGCAATTGCGTAAATCACCGGCATGTATTAATACATTTATAACTTCAACTTTTAATAGAAGTTCACCTTCTCTTACAAAAGAGACTTGATTCATTTTGAGTACTTGTCTTTTTTTATTTTATTATCAGTGATTTTTGAATTGCAGTTGCTACTTTCCTCTCTGTACTCAGGATTGGTTTGTATACTGTTCAGGAATACATCTTGGCTGGTCTTACTTCTTTTTTTTTAATTTCTTTTAATTATTTATTGATGCAAAAAATTGTAGTATAGCAGCATTCAATCTCATTGGACTGATTGTGTCACGCCCTAAGACCAAGACGCAACACGGCCGTATTACCTTGAAGAAAACCCCAAAGTAATACGAAGCCTTCTTTCTGAATCATTCTAAAATTTTTCAATAAAACAATCTACCATGTAAAATTCATATCTTTAATCCAACTGATAATACATCTTTATATGTGCAAATACAAACCATATAAAATACAAAACTATTTGTTAAGATCTCATTGGTCAACATTTTCTCCGACGACTAAGTAATCTTTTCCATTTCATCTTCTAGCTTCATACAAGACTAACCAAACTTATCACTTAGTCATCTGTAAAGAAAAAATAAAAAGGGAATGAGCAAACCATAGCTTAGTAAGTATAGGCTCACACACCTTACCAGATCAAGCATCGTTTTCTTATACATCATATAGATCATTCAAAACATTCATCAAATCATAATATCAAAACATTTCAAGATCATCGTTTTGTCAAATATTTCATAAATTCATAAATCAATGTCAAAATATGTCACTTCATAAATCATTGCAAAATATGCTATCGTTCAAATATCATAATCAAACCAAATCATTGATCAATCATTAAAAATCATCGTAAATCATCATTATCATAAATCATCATTATCAATCAAATCGTTAGCTACAGTCACTGCTATAACCCGTGACATTGGCCGTATCGACAATTTCATTCTCATGATTATTGCTAACTATTATAACCCATTAGCCAGGGCTTATGCTAACTACTATTACCTGTTAGCCAGGGTCTTATGATCATGTCTTTGCTAACTACTATTACCCGTTAGCTAGGGTCGTAGAACTAAGTTTTGGTGTCGATGATCCCACTTCCCAGGGATATAAAAACATAGCTATCATAAAATCATTTTTTAAACATAAATCATTTTCTCATTTCATTCATAAGCATGATCCATCATTTATATAGAGAAACACAAAATAATCATATGCTTGATTATATTTTCATACACTGAAAATAATGAAATAAAACATTCTTTCATTTAGAAACATATATATATATATATACATAGAATCGAAAACAAGCAAAGTATGTGAGATTCTACTTACCTCCATTCGATTCCACCACTTAGTTTTTCCCTCAAAATAATTAATGGCCATCCAAGATCATTTCAACAGATCAAAATTTAATCAACCCTTTTTGAGACCATTTATACAAAAATCAACTAAGTTACATAAAGGGTTAACCAATTAATACTGGCAGCCTAACCTCTTTTCCTTAAAACAGTCATATATCAATATATCCAAATCGAATTATGATCTCTTTAATGCGTTAGAAACTAGACTTGATAAGCTTTCTAACCATATATGGCAAACCTCGTAATTCCTTGTAGATTAATTATAACAATTTTTGAAATCCACGTCATATACTACTGCCAAACAGACTGTATACCTTCTAATAAAAAATATATATTTATTCACAGGAAACTCCAAATTCAATTCCGCTTATTTCATTGCAAAGTAGACTCAGTAAGCTTTTCAAAAATTTATGGCTTAATCTGTAAATCCTTGTATACAAATTAAGAAGAATTTCGTAATTCAACCCTGATGCTGTTGTCTTACAGCCTGCATATCCTTAAGTTAAAATTAGACAACTCTTCATAGAAAACTCGGATTTGACTTTCGTTTCTTTCATTAGAAACTAGATTCAACATGCTTTCCAATGATATATAATAATCATAGCGATAATCTATCCATTAATGCAAAATTCTATTTTAATTTATTATTACAGATCACAACATCTCATCCAAAAATAGAATTTCTCCTTCAATCTTTAAAAAAAACTCAAATCCTTACTTTTAGCCTTCAAACTCCATTCAATAATCATCAATAAATATTAAGAACATGAAATAAACAAAGCCTAGTAATTTACCCAAATAGATCATGAAGATTAATGAAAGATTTCTTGATTTTTTCTTGGTTTTGCTCTCAAAACTTCAACTCCAAATAATAGCAATCAACTTGATATTTCTTTTTAAATAAAAAGAGGGCATGTACTCTCACCTTTAAGGGATTAATTTGATTATAGCCTTTGATTGTGAATCTCCAACTTGATTTTTCATATTCTCTAACCCTAAGGAAGATGAGGAAGAAGAACTCTATTTCCTTTCTGTTTTACGATAGTTAAGTTTTCTTTTATCTAATACTTCAGCCCTTTTTCTTTTACTAAATAATGTCTTAATAAACTAATGGGCTTTAGTATTAGTCTAGCCCAATTATTATTTGGGCTGAGATATTACAGATTGTATTAACAAATTAAAATTGCATCAGTAAATGAGAGGTTCCTTTCCATATTTTCTTAACTTCAGCATTGAATTAGATGCTTACTTTCTTACAAATCTCATTGCAAGCAGGGTAAGTCTTTTGTTTCTGACATCTTTCAATATTTTGCTTGAACAATTATGAACAAAATAAGTATGCAACTTAAATACAGCTTGGATTTTGCTGTCATTGCAAGTTTCTCAACAATTTTCTTTTCCAGGAAAGTTCAGAAGCATTTCTGCTACTGATCTTTCTGTCATCGAGCATGAAAATTTTTAATCAATCAAGAATTAACCCTCCTTCTGCTCTAACTTATCAGTCTGCAAGCAATGATTTTTATTAGTGAAGATAAACAGTTAAACTAATTCAGTAATAAACAAGAAAAAAGTTTTTAAAACGAAGTAAGGTTCAGAAAATAAAACTATCAGTAGCGTGCTAGCAACACATGGATAATCTTCATGCACTGCACATTTAAAATCAATAAACAGCCAGTTCATTAAAGCTCTTAGCAATTCATTTCCTAAAAGCACTTGATCATCAGAATCAACTATCAAGGAAAAAAGAAACAAATCACACTTTGAAACAATCAAAAGGCAAATCGAGGTGTCCCCAGCCTCTTCTTGCTCCTATTGGCACGATTGCTTTTCATGATCAAACAAAGCATCCAACTCCGCCTTGTATCAGTGGCCATCTTATTATACCTACACCAAGATGAAAATGGCATATATCATCATCACTTTATGGAAAGGAAATGATATATATGAATAGTTATAGTCCCAAATAAAACAAAAGAAATTATTATTTTATAAAAAATCAAATAACTCACCTGCAAAATTAGAGTTTTCAGTCATTCCTTCGTGTAAGATATTTGGATGGAGGGTATGTGGCTGACTTTAGAGAAATCCTCTCCTTCCCTCCCGTATAGCACTTGAATCCTTTCTACCAATGACCTGTTCATCCCACTAATTTCATTTATTGGAGAGCAGTAATATACCTCAACCCTTCTGGAATCATCCTCAAATTATCTAATTTACCCAAAATTAAGCTCCGGAGACGTGGCATTGCGCCTTCTTCAATCTCCCACTCTTCTAATTCTGGTGAACCTCCAATTTCAATCTCCCACTCTTCTAATTCTAGTAAACCTCCAATTTCAAGAGAATCAAGTTGAAGAAACCCATTAGCAGAGCAAATGATTTTAGTCCCCCTGTATGAAATCCCCCCTAAGCGGAGAGTCCTCAAATGAGGCAGCTTTTCCAATACAGGCATTGGATCCTGCTTCATCCCAGATCCCACCATAAGTTAACTTGGCAATGTTTGCTGGAACAAATTCAAAACATGATGCCTCGATTGCGGATCTTCTTCTATCTTCCCATCTAAGAATAGTTTTGAGAGGTGATGACACTGAGAAAGGGGTTCCGAGTCTGGAAATGACTGGCTTGAATTCCATAAAAACCTCATGTCCAATGACCGAAGGCGATGTGATTCAACCGGTGCTTTTAGGATAGGCTCAACATCTTTTGTTCTCTTAAAAAATATTCCTAAACCCAGAATATTCGCCAAGCCCAACACTGCATTATTTTCAATTAAATTCTCAACCCAAATGTACTTTAAAGTTTGAATATTTTTTGAAAGAAACCTTAGCTGCATCATCCAATCACACCTGAAATTCAATTCTTTCGGATGATTAAGAAATTGAAAATGCCTTAAACTTTCCAACTCGAATAGAATATTAGGAGGTATTGTTAATAGGAAACTGCGGATGTGCAAAGTATATAAACTTTTCAACTTTCCAAAAGATCGTGGCAAGATGATTTTTCCAAGACATTTTAACCCCAAATATCTCAAATGATGTAGATTACCAATTCCACTTGACACACGCCACTCTTTTTCATTCCTTTCCACAACTTTCAAGACTCTTAAATTTTTGAAGTTTTGGCAATTTGAAATGTGCAATTCTATTCATTTCGCATTTTGAAAGAGCAACAGAGAACGTAATTTTGGATGTTTTCCCTTCAAAGAAACATACCTTTGGGCAGGATGAATAGCAATTCTCCGTGGCATAGATGCCGACAAGGTCACATCATTTGGCTGAATAATTTCCAAGAAATTCTCCTCTTGAGCTTTCTTCACGCACAATTCCCTCAAGAGATCATGTATGTGACATGTTTTCACACCTACTCCTGTATGGTCTCTCTTGCTAACTTGAACCAAACATCTATTTATCAGCTCTTCCAGGAATTGTTCAGCAACATCTTCCATCAACATTCCTCCTCTTCCAAGTGACGGTGAAATGAAACCTTCAGCAATCCATAATCGAATGAGTTCCTTCTTTGAGATCTCCCAGTCTTCTGGATAATGACCAAGATATAAGAAGCATGGTTTTAAATAATAAGGCAATTCCTTGTAGCTTAAATCCAAAATTCCCTTCACTGCATCATACTGATGATCTTGTTGTTGGACCTCGTTTAAGTGTGCAAGCATGTTTCTTTGGACCCTCTCCCACTGATCCGGTGACATTTTAGTTGCTAGCAAGCCTCCCAACGCAACAATTGCAAGAGGTAGCCCTCCACATTTTTTCACCATCTGTCTTCCTAGCGTCTCGAAATGTTCTCCTGAGCCATAATCAGACTCCGTTGTATTTCTGGGGAAGGCTTTCCTCTTGAAAAGCTCCCAACTTTCGTCATGAGTAAGAAGTGGAAGCTCTATTGGGGAGATGCAAGAATCTGCACATAATGACACATCCTTATTTCGTGCTGTGAATAAAATTTTGCTCCCTTTTGTACCTCGTGGAAAAGCAGGTTTAAGACAATTCCAATCTTCACTTCTCCAGATATCATCGAGGACTACCAAATATTTTTTTTCTTTCAAGACTTCAAAAAGTCTTTTGATCAACTCATGCTCGGGCATTTTATCAATTTGCTCTCTTTCTTCTTTAGAAGAAGAATGAACTTTTATGAGGACATCATGCAAAACTTGTCTTGGCATACATTTTTGAGAAATAAAAGCCCAAGCAAAACAATCAAAATGTCGTCTCACATCAGTGTGATTGTATACTTTTTTTGCAAGGGTGCTTTTACCTATGCCCCCAGTCCGATCAGGGAAACAACGACATGAAATCTATCTCCTTCTTCTGTCATCAACTGAGCCAAAACATTCCTTGTCATGCCCTCAAAGCCAACAACATTCGCTTCCTCAACATGCGAATATGTTCTTCTTAACCGCTGCTGCTGCTGCATTCTAGAAATAGAGCTAGACTCCTCTCCTTCACTAGATATCTAATAAGCTGGAAGACTCTTGGAAATATCTTCAAGCTTAGTCTGGATTGCTTTGACCTGCGCACCTATTTTGCGCAAATGAAAAGGCTTGGTGAAAATGGAGGTGAATCTCTTGATGATTCCATGAAGGCCTCCTTGATGTGCGACTTTGAGAATGAAAGCGTCGATAACATCTTCAGCATCGTAAGAAAGATCTCTAATTTCCTCCACTCGATTGCCGAGACGCTTGTCTGGTTCTTGCTTGTGGTCAGCCCCTTTCAAGAAGCTCTGCATGCGCTTTAGTTCAGCCTCTAGGCGCTCCTCTTCGTCACGAACTCCACTTAGTTAAACTGCTTCCTGAATGAGTAAGTCCGAGATTCTTTCAATAGCGAAGGACACAATAGCTTCTTCCATTTCTCCTTCCAATCGAAAACGGAGTCCAAATTACTTTTCTTCCTCTTCGAGGATTTCAAAATGATCCGCCTGTGTCTGCACAATCTCAATTTCCAAGTATTAGCTGAGAAACTATACTTTGCGTAAATTGATATTGTTCTATAATCCCTTTTTTTTAATTCCTCTTTATCAAAAGTTCTAAATTTATATTCTTTGTGGTGTGGCCTGTGGCTTTTAACTTTGGACAGGAAAAAGCCAGGGGTGATTCTTCCTTCTTTATTTACCTTGTTTGCATAAGAATATGGAGATTCCTCCTTCTTTGCCTTAACTTTATTTTATTCCTTTTATAGCTTTTGCATTCGATGCTTCCTTTCTGTGGTAGAAGCATTTCTAGCTAACCATTGCAATACCCCAATGAATTCTCAAAGAAGCAAGCTTGCATCTTTACTTGAAAAGTTTGCCAGGGGCACAGCAGTTTACCTCGAATCAGAGCAATACCCTTCCCAACAGATTAATTTTCTTACAGAATTGAAAAAGAAGCATGCTGGGCTAGAAAGAAAGAAAATACCCTTCCATTTCCATTTTCCATTTTTGTAGAATTTAATGAAGACAACATACTTGCAACAATCAATATGTGTCCAGGCGAAGTCAAGCATATATAGGATCACAACTCATGTAAAAAAGCCAAAGAAATTAGTAACCCAATCTGTAAAAGTGTTCCAAAATGTAGTTTGCATATTGAACGAAGCACAAACTGGAGAAAAAAGTATGTGGGCAAAATTGAAAATTTTGATCTGATGTAATGCTTTTGTTGGATTTGTCTCAGCTTGTTACAAAAACAATACTTCATTTGGATCTGAATTAGGCCCACTTCGAACTGCGTTATGGAAAGAGTATACTTAAACCGACAACCCCAGAAGCTTGGAAGCCCATTTAGCAGGCTGTTGAAAAGCAGAGAGAGCTTGCCTCACTTGGAAAACACAATGAACCAATGCCGTTGTCAATTGCACAAACATAAATGAAGGTAGAAGTATAAGCGCGTAGGAAGATTCAACATCATTTCTTGATTAATCTTAAAAAAAAATGTTCACTGCCATAAGAAACAACTCATGGTAGAGTTGCTTTACTCAATTTCATAACCACAAATAATGTTTCAAAGGAACAATAGTCGCTTCATGGCTCGATTCATAAGAAACAACTCATGGTAGACTGTCCACAAATAATGTAATTCCTTCATTGAAGTCATTAGGCCGTTGAATGAGCAATGTATTCCTCCTATAATTAATTTGTTTAAAGCACTTCAACTGTAATCAATCCCCAATACACCATTTTTTCCTCAATTTCAAAAGCATTTATGATGCTTTCCATCACATGCATATTAAATTTTATAAGTCTAAGAAAACGTATATAAACATGCTTTTAACTCAAGCAATTACCATGACTGGCACATATTCTCATAAAGCGTGAAAGTCACGATAAGACCAATTAAATGACAGATACAAATTAAAGCAAGCATTAAAGCCTATAGAATAACAAGTAAAGATTCTAAATTGATATCCTCTCTATGTTGAGCCCTGGTGGCTTTAACAATAGACAGGAAATGGCAAAAGATGATTCTTACTTCTTTATCTACCTTCTTTGCTTAAGAATATGGAAAGTTACTCTTTTTCTAGGATTGCAATCGGATTCCCCTCTATCTGCAAATTATTCTTAATTTGTATGTATTCTGGGGTGTTTAGTTTTGAATATTTGTCTTTTGTGGTGAGCCTGGTTACTATTTAACTTTGGACAAGACAGGACAAACAAAGGGAGAATAAAGAATCTCTTTACTTTCCTTTCCACTATACTTTGTCTTACATTCAATTCCATAAATGAAAAAGAAATATTTTAAATTACTATCACTCACTTTATTCTTCTTTTGGTGGGTTAATACCAACTCTGAAAATATAATACTAGTAAGTAGCAAATACTCGTGGTAATTTATAATATGATACAATAATATGATATAAGTATGATACGAATATAAGATATAAATATAATACAATCTAAAATTTTAATAGGACAATAAACGAACTGAATATGAATGAACATATATTTGTGATTTATTCGTTTATTTTTAAATGTGTTCGTGTACAATTCATATTTGTCAAAAAAATTATTTTGTTTGTTCATGTTCATTTATTTAAATAATAAATTATTCGTATTTGGTTTGTGTTCATTCAATTAAATTGAACGAGCTCGTTTGTGACTATTAAACGAACATATATCAACACACATATTCATTACTATTAAACAAACCATAACCAAATAAATTTAAATAAATAAATTTTAAACAAATATAAACGAATTCAAATAAATATAAATAAATCTTAAAATATGATTGGAATAAAAGATAACAAAATAATTTTATTAATATTATTATAAACGAATAACAAACAAATAACAAACGAATAATAAACAAATAAGTTTTAAACAAATTTTAAATGAATTTATTCACAAATATAAATGAACCAAACAGATCTCTATTTATATTTAGTTTGTTTAATAAATAAATATAAAATATTATTTAAAATCATTTATTAAATTTAATAAATGAATATAAATGAATAGAAATCGAATATATTCATAAATAATTCATTAAAAATTCTGTTCATTTACACCTCTAAATTTTAGTAATAACTATATTTATATTTAATAAAATAAAAATATATATTTAAGTTTAATAAAATAAAAAATGTGTTTTATATTTTTATATTAACATAAATTATGATAAATAATTTTTAGATAAAATATAATATAAATATAAAAATTTTAATATTTTATACTATACAACTAAACGAATTACCAAAACTAATAGCAAAGTAGATCCAAAAGTTACTGTTGATAACATAATAAGGTCCAAAAAAGAATAACAAGTATTAGGGTTTAAAAAAACAACTTTTTATCGTGGTACTTTATTTTAAAAAGTTCCTGTTAGGTTAGGATTCGATCAAGTATATTGGATCCTAGGTACAAGGAGCTATGAGGGATTTTAAAAATGTTTAGGAACCTTTTTGTCTATTCCGTTTATTGGGTTTTTGCAAGCTGTTTTTTTTATTATTATTATTATTATTGTCCTTTTTTCTTATTGGAATTTATTTGGATTTTTTCTTATTTCATTTTTGTTTTGTATTTTCTTGTGCTATAATTTTTAATTATTTGAACATTTAAGCATATCTTTATTTTTTAAACATTTCTCTTAAACGTTTGGAGATATATGGGCTTCTGATATGATATTTTAGATTCTTTAATTTTTTGCATTGTTTTATTTTCTTATATTTTAGAATATTTTATTTATTTAAAGTTTTATACTTTGGATATTATTTTATTTTTTCTAATTATTTTGCTCTCTTCAATAAAAATCTTAAAATTTTAAGTGCAAAATTTCAATTAAACTTAAAATTTATTGCGTCTTTTCCATTTTATTTCATTAGAACAAATATATGATTATTTATATTTTTGTTATTATGACTTGTATTTGTTTTATATTAGTGTTTGAATGTTTTTCTTGAATTCAATCAATTAAACAAAAATTATAGATACTATTGTAATTATAAATTCATCCTAGTTTATGAATGATTTGAATAAAGTAACGAACCGAAAATCTTAATTTTAGGAACATACATGCAAAATGTATGATTTTAATTATCTCAATACAAATTTCATAAATATTTTTTTGCCAAAAATTTCTTACTACTTAAACCCAAAATTAAATATTGTATACAATCACTTGCAAAGATATCATTTCTTTCGGATTACACTTGGAACAAAATATTCCCCACTTATAATAAGAAAATTAAAATTATTGAAAGTGGCTGAAAAACTGAACTGGACCGATCGAGTTGGTTGAACCGCTTGAAACTCAGCTATCCAAAAGGCGCGCGCCAATGTCGAGCCTCACAGTAGGTTACCGGTTCAGTCGAGTTACTCAACTATTTCCTCCCTCGTCATCTCTGTTGCTTCCAAATGACGGGGAAACGCATTCTCAGTTCGATCTATTATTTTTAATAGAGGAATCATCGTATTCAAATCTTGCTACTAGTTCAGACACCTATTCGTCCCGGATTATTTGGACGTTAGACTTAATCCATTTGATTTATTGTTTTATTTATTTAATTTGTTTTTGTTATTATTCTTAAAATTAAAAAAATAATAATAAAGCAAGTGATAAAATACGATGGATTAAAATTTTGAAATCTGCCTTATGAAATCAAAATTCAGATTGAAGAACAGGATACCTGATTTTTTAAATTAAAATCCTTTATAAACTGTTGTTCAGGGCCAGAAACTAGAGTGAAAAATACATAGAAAATTAGAAAAGAAAACAGAGAAAAATCACCAGAAAACCCCCTCATCCCACTACCATCTCAACTGGAGCTCCACCTCATTATCTCATTGCCATTTCATCATCTATACCAGAGCACCATCGCATCTTGAATCCACCATAGCTCAACCAATTTCGACACCATAAATCCTCCTCTGTTACCTCTGCCAATAACCAAACTACGCAATTGCCCATCGCCATTGTCACCACAGAATCAATAGCTTAAACCTCTCACAATCAAACAAGCCACGACCTGTGGTGCACACAACCATCATTGCAAAGAACCGATCTTCGACCAAAACCACTCAACAACACTTGCAAACCTATCGTCCTAGAATGAAGACACTACACAATAAACACAAATACCCAGCAAACCGAGAAACCCAGCTTCAGCCAAGACACAGGCACAATTTTCCCGTACTGCCATCATCATTCACCTCCTGCCAGAAAGTCGCCCATCGCCATTAGAGCGCGTCAACGAAATCCAAGAGAGAAAAACAAAGTAAAAATCATCATGGGTTTCGGCTCTTCAATTACCGTGGGGAGGTAGCCAAGAAGAAGAGGAAGAATATACCTTGAAGCGACGGCGAACGAGCGGCGGAGGAAGAGATCTTGGAGGTTGAACCCGCGACATTCAAACTCAGATCTGTGCGGCTCTGGTGAGTTTCTGAAGGAACCAAGCAGATCACACAAAAGTGGAGATTTAAACGAGCCTCTGGGTGAAATTTGGGCCTCAATGGCGGTTGCCGGCAGCGGCAGACGGCGGCGTGGCGGTGCCGAACTGAAATCTGGAAACCCTTTGAACTCTCCGGCCGTGTTCTTCTGATTTTAGTGAGAGAAGCAGAGAAGAAATATTTTTAGAGAGAGAACATAACTGAAAATTGAGCGGAAATGCTTAACAATAGGTTTTCTAGTAATATCAAAATGGTGCCGTTTTGATTGGGGTAAAACAGTTTGTGACCCGCATGCCGCCCAGCTTGTAGACCAGACCCGGTCGCACCCCTACCACCAGCCGATAGTGAGCCAAGTTGAGCCCTTTTTTGTGAGCGGCTGAGCCGAACCTTGAATCAAGCCGAGCCGAAACATTTTCTTTTTGGTAATTTGTTTCTTTTTATTACTCTGTTTATTTATTTAATATTTTTTTAGTGAGTTTTTTTAAAAAAATAATTTCAAAAAATGAAGAAAAAAATTGAATTATCAATTTTTTCTTAAACCAAAAAATTAATTTCAAAAAAATTGAAAAAAATTAAAATATCAATTTTTTTAAAAATAAAAATTTTAAAAAAATAGTTTTGTAGAAAAGTTGAAGGATCAATTTTCTTAAAATAATATTTCAAAAAAATATTTTTGAAAAAAAGTTGAAATATCAATTTTTTTAAATAAAAAAATTCAAAAAAAAATTCAAGGAAAAATTAAACTATCAATTTTTCTTAAATAAAAAATATTTTAAAAAATATTTTGAAAAAAAGTTGAGAATATCAAAATTTCCCTTAAATGTTTGGAAACAATTTTCAATAATTAATTATCTGATAAGCTTTTTAAAGGCTCAATAAATAACATGAAATTAAGCTAATACTATCATTTAATTGGTATATATAATCGTATTCTTAAATTTAATTATGGTTTTGTATATATTGAATCTATTTTTTAAAAAAATATTTGAATTAAGTTTAAAATTTATTTTTAAAATAGGACAATTCATTAGATGACGAATCGTACCTAAATAAAAAAAAAAGTGATAACTCTTTAAGCTATCTCTAACAATAAGTATACTACTCCATATGTTATGATAACTAATCATTTACTCGTCTCAGTTCCCATAAGCTGCTTAATTTTTTTTTCCTTTATTTTTTTTGTTAATTTATAGCATTTATTTTTATTTTTATTGAATTAATTTATCGAGGTCGATGTTTTTCATGTGAATTAATTTCAACTTTCATTCGAATCTCAGACTATTGTCGTGAAGAAAAGAAGGCCTCGTATGGAGGTATTATTCCTTTTATTTTCAGTATTTCGAAATGTTTGTTTGTTTATATTAATTGCGAATTTGTTGAAGGCTTTTTTCAAAGTTAAATCGCAAATTTGTGATAGCATGCTGTTTATTAATAGTTTGGATTGTTTACTTTAGCAATTGAAACTACTTTTCATCGAATTCATCATGAAAATTTGGATTCTTGTCGAGCTTGACTATTTCTGGACAATTAGGTTGTTTAGTTGGTTTGTGTTTCTTAGTACAGTTACTAATTTCTTTAAATTTTTTGGCTGGGTAATATTTTCTTCTATGAATTATATTCTAAGGCAATGCATGACTCTTTTCATTTGTGTTTTGTATAAATGCAGCAATATTTCCTTCGGATCTGATTAGGCGACGCAAACAGTTGGAGGGGGTTGGTGGACGGGACAAAACTTATATAAAGTTTTTTAAATGAAGTTTGTGAAATTTTTTAAAAATGATTTAATAAAAATTTTAATAAAAAAATTCAAATTGGTAGATTGATAAAATTTGATGTGAATATTAATAATATATAAAAAAAATTCTTAAAAATATTATTTATAATTTAAATTTGATCGATACTTATTTAGTGATAAAATTTTTATTAATATTTTTACTAAAAATATTTATCTAAAAATATTTATCAAAATTATTAAAAATTTTTCAAATTTTACACTCTTGATTATAAAATGAAATCTTTTAATTTATCAATTTTGATTTTTGATTTTAGTTTTTATAATCATTTTTAGCAGAGAATTTCATAAATTTTACTTAAAAAATTTTATCAATGTTTTTCCCCTGGTGGACAAGCCCGCATTTACGCAACAGGGTATTTCAGCACATTTAAGGACATATTCCAGACTGAAGGCATTCGAGGTTTGTATAGGGGGATATTGCCCGAATATTACAAAGTGGTGCCATGTGTTGGTCTATGTTTCACGACCAATGAAACATTGAAGATGCTTTTAGTAGATATTACCGCAAAGTTATAGTTATGTATGATCTGCAACTGAAATGATGGGTTCGCTAATTTTGGTTATGTGATAGCACAGCACAACACATTTAGCTTCCACAGTTCTTGCAGTGGCAATTTTGTGATGCTGCAGTGAGAAATATATTTTTCCATGTAAATAGATGGAGGGTGACTTACATTCTGATACCAACGGTGATCATCTTTGAATATGCGTTTCCCAGGTGCAAGCTGGCATGTATCAAATAACTTATAACTTAAAATTTTTAACTGGCAGGTATCAATACATTTATAACTTAAAATTTTAATAATACTTTACCTTCTTTTACAGAAGTGACTTGTTTCATGAGTATTTTGAGTACTTGTTTGTTGCAATTTTATCATCAATGATTTTGGAAATTTCTATTGCTGCTTTGTTCTCTGTATTCCCGATTGGTTTGCAAACCTGGCTTTCCTGATTTCAAAAAATGATCAGGAAAGCCAACAATTGTGAGGTCTGCCGGTACTTGGTAGCATAGTCTGTTGGTACTTGGTAGCTTGATCTTTTGATAGAGTATTAAATTTTTAGTTTCAATGATCAAAAACCAAATCTTAACAGCTTTAAGTATTAAAAAAAAAAAATGAAAAAACCTCCTTAGGAAGACATCTGGGCCTTATATTTTTTCTTCTTTTCGTTTCTTTTAGTTGCTTGTGGATGCACAAATTGTAGTAATGCAGCATTCAATCTCTTTGGGCTGATGGCATTAACAAATCAAAATTGCATCAGTAAATGTGATATTCCTTTACATGTTTTCTTAACTTCGACTTTGAATTTGATGCTTACTTTTTTTTTTTTTTGGATATGCATGCCTGACTAAGATCTAACAAATCTCATTGCAAGCATGGTCCAAGTGTTTCGTTTCTGAAGACATCTTGATTTATGGTGGATTTGGGAGTTAAACAAAACACCAAGAAGTTCTTCTGACATCCTCCATTATTTTGCTTGAAGAATTATGAGCAAATAAGTATGCAACTTAAATACAGTTTGGATTTTGCTGTTATTGCCAGTTTCTCAACAATTTTCTTTTCCAGGGAAGTTCAGAAGCATTTTTGCTACTAATATTTCTGTTATCGAGCATGAAACTTTTCAATCAATCAAGAATTACTTTTACCCTCCTCTAACTTATCAATCTACAGGCAGTGATGTTTATTAGTGTAGACACTGGTTTTGTCCGGTCTACATTTTTTCTTTAGTAATAATAATAATAATTTTAATAATAGTAATAATATTGGTTTAATTAAAACTAAAAATTAATTAAAAAAGAGAAGAAAAAAAAGACCAACAGAAAAGTCCAAAATGGAAAAAAACAAAAACGTAGGGGTTGGTGCCAGTGGGTGCCATGCATGGCACCACTGGCCGCTCGCGCCTCTGCCTAGCCTCCCATGTCCCTGCCGAGCCATCATGCCACTACCCTAGCCATTATGCCACCCCCTTGTCCAGTCCCCTCATTGGGGCGCTGTAGCTCCATCATCACTCCATGCCACCACCATTCCTGGTCCTATAAAGCATTCATTCTTTTCCACTTTCAAGCTCTCGAATTCAAAAAGGACAGAAACACACACCCAGAGACCCGATTCCCCTCCACCCAGAAACCTCAATTCCCTGCATTCAGAAACCTTCAAATCCATACTCAAACACCCAAACAGAAAAATAGAAACAAAAACAAAAACAAATAGTATTCCCCGTAGAGAGGAACCTCAGTACCAAAGCTCCCCTACAACAAAGAAAAAAAGTGTCAATATGAGTCTTCAACAAAAAAAATAAAATAAAATAAAAAATGAGAGAACATAGAAAACTTCTAGCCTCGATCTACGTCGATCGGGGCTTGTTTTCATGAAAAGGACAGCGGATCTGAGCTCAGGAGATCGAAATGAGCATTTCGGTGAATTTTAAAATTTTTTTGTCACTGATGATCACCGGCGACGACCACCAGCGATGACCCAAACGGTGGCTGATGCAGCAGCACAACATCAGACTTTGGCGAAGTTAGAGAGAATTTTTAGGCTGAGAAGATTCTTTTTTTTTGGAACAGAAAAAAAATGAGCAAAAAAATTTTTTTTAGAGCTTATATAGAAAATTAAACAAACCAAAACGAAGCCATTTTAGTAAAGGAGGATCTGCGTGTGGACCGAACCCAACCCGAGATTCACGCAAATCGACCTGCCAACTTGCCTCAACCAGCCTTCAGCTTATTTGGATGAACCGCAGTGAACTAGTTTGAACTGGTCCAAACCCCTACAAACAGAACCGACTAGACTGGCCGTTGACCGAACCGTTGACTGGTTAGGTTCAGGTAATTTTTTTTTTCAAAATTTTTTTTGTTATTTTTATTTTTATATATTATTTATTTATATCATCTTTAACATTATTATTATTGTTATTATGCATACTTTAAAACTTTTAGAGTTTATTAAAATAAATACTTTTTGTTTTATAGTAATAACTAAAAATAATAATAATTAAATGACAATAACAATAATAAAAATCCAAAATTTTTTTTTACTTTTTAATTCCTTTTATTTTTTTAATAATTAAAAAATATAAAATAAAATATAAAATATATGTAATAATTAAAAAAAACTTTTTCCTGCGCAAATGTTGGAGGGAATATAACTGTGCTTTAAATAATGATAATTTAGCTTAGACGTTGGAGAATTATTATTAAAAAAATAATATATTAAAATTAAATAAATTAATATTAACTTTTTATAATAAAAAATTAATTTTCAAAAGTTATAGGAATCGAACTTGCTTCGAAAATCCGTCTAGATGTTGAAAATTTTTAGAGATGTTCGCGTTTTCTTTAAACCTTAAAATTAAACCCTAAACCCTCCAAACCCTAAAACCCAAACCTTAAACCTTAAAACCCTAAAATCAAAACCCCAAACCTCCAAACCCTAAAATTAAATCTTAAACCCTCCAAACCCTAAACCTTAGAATTCTAAAATCAAAATCTCAAACTTCCAAACCCTAAAATTAAACCCTAAACCCTCCAAACCCTAAAATCGAAATCCTAAAACTTCGAACCCCAAAATCAAAACCCTAAACCTCAAACCTTAAAATCGAAACCCTAAATCCTTCAAACCATAAACACTCTAAACCCTAAATTAAACCCTAAACACTCTAAATCTTAAATTAAACCCTAAACCCTCAGAACCTTAAAAATGAAACCTTAAACCCTTTAAACCCTAAAATCAAATCCCTAAAACATCCAAACCCTAAATTCAAAACCCAAAAATCCAAAATCTCAAACCCTAAATTTCAGTCTCTAAACACTAAACCCTAAAATCACCATAAATCCTCTAAACCCTAAAACTAAAACCCCAAACTTCAAACCCTAAACATGAAACCCTAAAATTCAAAATCCCAAACCCTAAAATCCAGAACCTAAAAATCCAAATTTCTAAAAACCGCTAAAATCCAAAATCCAAAACTCTAAAATCCAAAACCTAAAAATCTAAAGGTAAAGACCCAAATTTGATACACATTTTCAAATCTTCAAAGTCTTGAGATCCTAACCTTTAAAACCTCGACTTAAGCTTTAACCAAAACCATCTCAAAATCTTAAGGACACGTATGAAAATTTCACTTGAAATAACCTCGACTTAAGCTTTAACCAAAACCATATCAAAATCTTAAGGACACATATGAAAATTTCACTTGAAATAATTTGTTCTCAAATGTCACCTAGACGATTGGGTATTTAAAAAACTTTATTTCTTTAAGTTTTCATACCAATCCTTAATTTGCTTTAACGATGGGATTAAAATCGATAAGTTTTGATAAAAAAAGGTATAATAATAATATAGGATCTTAAATATAAATAGTCACACCTGAGCTTTGCCTAGATGTTGGAGAGTCAAGGTGATCTCATTATATTTAAGAATCCACTTTCAAATTTGCATTTCATCATCATACACAACACCTATTGACTTACATACATTTATTTGTTATTGTTTGCACTCGCTAGCATTTCTCTGTCTTTAATTTTTATTTGCTATCTGGTAAATACCATTATTTATTTTTTTCACACAAAATTTTTTTTTTTACTTACTTTTAAAATTTTGATATTATAAAATAAAATAAAAATCACATTCCGAACGAAATAATTTTTAGTACTTTACCTAGATATTGGAGAGTCACCAATAACTATCTTTCACTAAGAATGTTAATTTTATTTTAAGGAATGTTGCATTAAATCTTTAGCGAAAAGAGTTATTTTAAGTTCTGCCTAGATGTTGGAGAATTTTAAGATAATTCTTTAACTTAAAGATTTTCTCAATATTTCTAAATAAAGCATTTTAGCAAAAAATATTTTTTAAACGAAGGGAATTAGTATTAAATTTCAAATCAAAATCATTTCATCCAATACCAAAAATAGTGCATGATTAAATGGTACCAATTTATGGGCATAGTGGGGGTGCTAATCCTTTCCCACACGTAACCGACTCCCGGACCCAACCTGATTTTCGTAGATCAAAATTTATCTTTTTGATAAACTTTAAACATGCTTTTATAGTTTTATTAAAAGGATAAATATTTGGGTGGCCAATCACACCTTAACAAAGATTGGTGGCGACTCCTTTTAATTTTTTTTATTTTAAAATCCTTTACATCTGACGGTTCCAAAATCATTACAATAGCTTGGCGACTTCGTTGGGGACCTCTGAAAGCCAGGCCAAAATTTTAATTATATGCTATTAATAATTGTTGGATTTAATTAGTTTTATTTGATATTTAATTTAATTTCTTTTATTTTAATTTTTTAAAAAAAATATAGGTTAATAAATAAAATGAATTGTACTTAGTTATTATGATAGTTTTGATCTTATGTTTATGATTTATTTATGATATTTTGATTAGTATGCTACATTGTACACTTGTGCATATACACTTATATGGATGAGCTATAGACTCGAGCTTTATCCTTTTTAGGAGGAAATGAAGTAGCTACACTCTCGTGAGGTGATAACCTCCATATTTGCTAGTGAAATACTTTCATTCAAATTGAACCCTTTCCGTTAGTAGTCTATAATGGGCGAGGATCGATGAGCCTTACTAGTCTATAATAGACGATGATGTAAAGAATAGTCTGGGAACCTTAGATAAATAAATCCCAACCTAACATATTGAGAGCCATAGGAAGCCTGCCTAGGATAGAGCCATGCCACCTTTTAGAAAATTACCAAAAGTTAGGACATTATACATTATATTATTTTGTTGTATGGTTGTTATATTGTTTATCTTACTTGTTTGTTTTGAATTTTTGAGTCATTTTTTTTTCTTTGATTGTGTGCATTATATTTTAAGATGTGGTATTTATTTTAGGTCAATCTTTAAAAAAAAAAAGAAAAAAAAGAAAGGCAAAGAAAAAAAAGAGTTCTCATGGAACCATTAGGGGTGTCAACCTTTTGTAAAAACCATTTAGAAGTCCAAAGCCATGCCATTTTTTTTCTTTTTTTTTTCTTTTCTTCTCCTTCATAAAAATTATCCAAATTAGGATATGTGGGGCACATGGATACAGTTTGTGTTTAAGGGTAATAATGGTGTAAATAAAGTTAGGATAAACAAAAAAAGATGAAAAAAAAAAGAAAAAAAAAAGGATTTGGATAGGTAAGAAGTTTTGTTTTCTTTTTAGAATTTAGTCATTCCATTCATCATTAGGTTGGTTTGTATATTTTTGGGTTATTCCATCTTTGTATATATCTTTGCATCATTATCATATTCAAGCATTCATAAACATGTTACATGCAAATTAGGAATTGTACCATTCATTTAATAAGAATAATAGCATAAGCATTGTTGGTGTTAAACCTTTGAAATAATATTGTTGTTAATGGGTACAAGAAGCCAAAAATATGAAAGATCACTTGGAGGCTCGAATTAGTACATTAAAATGAAATCAAGAGGAGTTTAGTCATGACATTCAAAAATAGCTTATTGAGTTGATGAAAACCGTGGATAGATTTAAGAAATTTATTTTGACATCTTTTTCAAAAAAGTCCTTACCAACTTCAGCCCAAGTGAGTCATATGAATTCATAGAGTCACGATCAATCGACTCTCACTGGGCCTAGTACACTTTTAAAGCATGATGAATCATTCAATGGTTTGAGCAACAATGAAAGTCTCGATAAGATCATGAAAGGGATGAGTGATCTGACCATTTAAGGGTCTGTGCTTCAGAATTTGATTTTTAAGACGAGATTACCAAGTTTCGTGCAGCTTTCGCTAATTGTTCCAACTTCAAACTTGCATGCAAATCCTTCTTATGACTATTTTTGACCTTCTTTCCAAACATCTTTAATTAGACCTCAAAAATTCATACAATCTCCAAGAAGTCCATATATGAACTAAAATCTTCGATTTTCCTTCCCCAACCACCCGTTCAGCTAATTGCTCAAGTCTGAACCTTTGCACCACTGTCAAATCCTAAGACTTCTAATCAACCTGTTATAGAAAAATTACCCAAAAAAAAGAAAGAGTGAGGCTCTTTCCCTATTTAAAATTTTTTTTCTTTTTTTCTCATATATTTGAGAGACACCTTACTGTCCCTGTGCCTTTAGAGCCTTTAAAGCCTCCTTACCCAAAATAATTTGACCTAAATACAAGATGTGAATACCATAGTGGGAATATAAGACATTTTATTGAGAATTGTAAGGGTTCAAACACAAGGTACAGTCATTCATAGATGCGAAATGGTTCGATCTAACTACAATAGGGGATTAAAAGATCTAGGAATAGTGAGAAAAGGATGATGATAAACTTGGATGAGACTTTTGTTTAAAGAGGGTCTTCAAGTGATAGGCTATTCGAAAAATAAAATACCTTATGAATTTTTTCTATTAGAAATTTTTTTATATTGACATGACATTGTCTGATGAACTTAGATATGTGAATTATGGTTCATTTTTTATTTTTGCCCTTTTGCCAATTTTTGTAGTCTTCAGTAAAGAGTTTTATCAATCGTGCACTCACTCATTCATTCATTCATTTGTGCATTCATTCATTCATTTGTGCACTCATTCATTCATTCATCAATTTATATATTCATTCAATATAATGCAATTCTCTTGTGCTCTAAAAGAAATAATTCTTTTCAAAAATAATCTCTACTATTTCTTCTAAGGATCTAGAGAATATTGATCAGTTTGGAAGAGATGGAGAAGATCATTGATGGATAGTGTGCTTAAGGAAATAATCATCCTGAAAGACCTAGCTTAAGACTCATAAGGGAAAAATAAAAAAATCTAAATAAACAGAGAATGTACAATATCTTAGAAGAAAGAGTTCTAGCTATTAAGGGTAATGATGAATCTTATGATGTAAAAGAATTTTAGCTAGTTTCAGATGTGGTTATTTCGTTTAAGTTCAAGGTTTTGACATTTGAAAAATTTAATGGAATTGGATGTCCTAAAATACATTTGGCTCAATACTATCACAAAATAGTTGGATATGTTAGTGATGAAAAGCTGTTTATTCATGTCTTTCAAGAAAGTTTGACTGGGGCAGTAGCTAATTCGTATTATAGTCTGAAAAGTAGTCAAATTCATACTTGAAGGGATTTATCACGGGCGTTCTTGAAGTAATACCAGTATATGTTAGAGTTGGCCTCAAATCGATTAACCCTTCAAAATATGAGAAAGAGCCCCAATGAGAGCTATAAAGAATATGCTATTAGATGAAAGGAAATGGCATCACAAGTGCAACCACCTCTTACTAATAGGGAACTAAATTTCTTATTTGTGGATACCTTTCTTTCTCCCTATTATGATAAGTTGATCAGCAATACTTCGTTAGAGTTTACGAATTTATTGTTTGCGATGGCAGAATTGAGGATGAGATAAAAAGGGAAAGAATTACAGATGTTAGTGATGAAAGGAGGGGAGATATTTTTGCAAAACAAGCCTAAGAAACAATTGTTAAAGGGCGAAATGAGAGAAACTTCACTAGGATACAAGAAGATTTAATAGATGACTATTCACAATAGTCACCATATTATCCTTAACCATATTTTAGATTGGTGATTTTCCCTAAACATTTCATATGTGTGCTCTAATTCCTTCACCACAAACAATTACAGAACCAAAGATCAACTTAAGCCATTCATGAAGTCGTAAGAGAAAGAGAGCCAAAGTGTATCATTCATTTCCAATACATTATGCTGAGCTCTTTATCTTATTAATCAAGAATCATACGATCTCTGTTGTTCCTACAAGACCCAGAAAGCCTCGTACCTAGGGTTGGCAAATTAACTCGAAATTGTCGGGTTTCAACTCGACCCGACTATTTAGGGTCAGATTTTTTCAAAAAAAAAAAAGTTTCGGGTCGGGTCAGGTTGATTTTATTTTTTGAAATGTCATATTCAGGTCGAGGTCAGGTTTGTATGAAACCTGACCCTACACGACCTAAAATATTTACCAAAATACCCTTAATATATATATGTAATTTTTTTTAGGGTTTTTGAAATTTAATTTCTTTTGGCTGCTTTGTCTAGGTCTCCCTTACTTTCAGTTGTAAGTCATCCATTCTGCTTCTATCAAAAGTGATGCTAGGTTACTTCACACAGGTATGCTTTGCTTGACCATATGATGAACATGTTTTGAGCTAACTGCATGTCGAACGCTTAAGCTCCGCTTATGGTCACTCATTCCTCGTTTGTTCCAATCCTAGTAAAGAGCTTCAAATCTGGTTCCAATCTTAGTAAAGAGCTTCAGATATGATTCTACACTACATACGATATTTCATTCTGGCTTTCACTAGCTCTTCGTTTGGTTCTACAAAGAGCATGCCCGAGGGGGCTACTATGCTCACCACACATTTGCATCACCACCTGAGCTTTGCTATCGCTTTGCCTAGCTTCTATGCCTACCATGAACTTGATCTGCTCATCCACCTATCTAGCCATCCCACCTTTCTTCCTCTATTTAGCTTTCATCTATTTCTAGATTTTTTTTTTTAATTCAGCAAAAGAAGCCTTCAAGCCAGAAAGAAGAAAGTCAATCAGATAGAAAAGAGAAAGAAGATGAGCCAATTGTTAGTCCCTAAGAGCTGTCGTTTCTCCTTTTGAGAAACAAAAACTGCAATAGCCAAGCTTTTCTCTTAGTAATCTCCATTAGTACTAGCAGATCTGAGGTAAGCTAAAACCATATCTTTTACATATCTTATTTACAAGTATCAATCATTTTTATTATGTATTTTTCTTAAATACTTGCTAATAGCTTAGAGATAAGACAACAAGGGTTAAACGTACAGAGGCCTTAATGGCTTGGTTTTTGAATTGAATACTCAGTGGGATTAGATTCTAAAATTAAAGTAAAAAGGAGAAACTGGAATTAGATGCCTCAGTGGGACATATTTAGCTATAATTTTAGCATTCTTTGGCATATAATAACACAGTTTTAAATCAAATGACACTTTCTATCTTTGACAGTTTGATGCCAAAAGCTTCATCCTTCTTGCTTAAGTATTGATTTATTTATAATTAAACCAATAGTTTTGTTCTTTTTATAGAATGCTAAACAGTTAGATCCATTTATCAAAGTTGGATTTTTGATAACTTTGAATGCAAAAAAAAAAAAAATAATAGTAAAGCAATATAGGAATCACCAATCATTTCCATGCTCCATGATTTTACTACAGCAGGGATTATATCAAAATAATTAAAGTATATTTATCTTTAGCTCTAACATGAAGTGGGAAACCATTTAAGGAGTAATAATGTGAACAAAAAGAAAACAAATATAGTCACACACCACAGGAAGTAGCAGGATAGGTCATGAAAATGACATAGTCTTTGTGATGTCGCAAGGTAAAATTAAACTCCCTTTAACAGCTTAATCTTCAAAGACCAGTACGTCTTGATAGGAAAAACCATCGCTGGGTAGATGCCATTGCCAGTTTCTTTAACTTTTTACTATGCAAAGAAAAGCTTGGGGGGTGGGGCCATTCATGGCAATATATATATTATCCTTTATCCGAATACATAGGCCCCTTAGCTTTTTCAAAGACTACTCTTGCAAACAAGGCTTAATTTAGGCTAGCTTTATTCTATTTGCCCATTAGTATTCTCTATATAAACTTGACAATGCACTTAGCACCTAACGATCAATGTATTCTGTATTCCTATCGCCCACACCTAGCTTGTTCACTATATTTTACTTGTCAAACAAATTATCCAATTACAAATTATAGTTTCATGTTGCCTTAACATGTGGCTGTTGATGATGCGGGTTTTACTATATAACATGACTTAGGTGATTGTCAAATTTATAACTCTCTCTTCAAGAGATTTAAATAGAATTAATCTTTTCCAAGGATATAGATGTTAACTTCCATACTCTAATGTTGTGAGCAAAATTTCTCTATAAAGAAAAGCTTCTTGCAATGGTGCAACTACAAAACCTATATCTACAATTAAAATTAGTCCCAATTTCTTCTAACTTGGAACATTTATAGAGTTAATCAACTCACACATCAGAATTATTGCAGTTAATGTAAGAAATCATTCATAATCTAGGAAGTTGATGAACTAGCTAGTTGTTGTTGTTGTTATTATTATTATTATTATTATTATTATTGTTTTACATAGTTTCTTGGCTTTTTAAGTTTGATAAGACAAATGAAGATATTTTAACTTGTCTTATATGTTAATTAGCCTCCTTATTTGGCTAAAGGTGCATGCTAAGTTGTACATGGTAGGATAATCTCCTACTTTTTTTTTAAGGAATGAACTTGTCTAATTTTTTTGATACTTAGATTCTACGTTTGTTTTTCAATTGTTTTGATAGAATTATTTGTTAATAAACCTTTTTATTTTGGTTTTATATAGTTAATTTATTTAGTTGCTTTATTTGTTAATATAAAAAAATAATAACTCTATTTTTTTTTTATGAATGAAGGTAAAATGTCTAATTTGGGAGATAATTCGTGTTCCCCAACACCTCCGACTTCTACCTCACATCAATCACCAATTCAGTAAACTCCAATTCCAACATCTGATGAAAATACAACTCAATCATTAAGTGTGACGAACTAGAGTGTTGAAATTGATGATAGTGGGTATAACTCAAGTAAGCTAAAATCAGAAGTATGGAAATATTTTAAAAAAGAGAAGATCAATAATGAATGGAAGGAAATATGCAATTATTGTAAGAAAAAACTTGGTGGTGCTTCAAAGAATGGGACAAGTCATTTACGTGAGTATTCAGAGAGGTGCAGCCAGCGATTTCAAATGGATATTCGTCAACAAGTGCTGTTAGCAAATCAAAGAAAGGCCAATGGAAAAGTAACACTAAAAAACTTTTTCTTTGATCAAAATCTCACAAGGAGGGAGCTTGCCAACATGATAATCATGCACGAATATCCTTTATCAATAGTTGATCATGTGCAATTCAGAAAGTATTCTTATAGTCTCCAACCTTTGTTTGCTATGCCTTCTCAAAATAGTATAAAGAGTGATATTTTGAAGATTTTCAAAGAGGAAAAGGCAAAAATAATATCCAAGTTGGAAGCTAATGAAGGGAAAATTGCTATCACAATTGATATGTGGACTGTTGATCACCAAAAAAGAAGATACATGGCTGTCACTGCTCATTACATCGATAATCAATGAAACTTACAAAAACGCATCATCAGGTATATTTTATTAAATTGTCTTATTTTGATAATGTTTATTTTTTATTAAGTAATTATTATTATTGAATTAATTATTAAATTAGTGTAAATAATTGATTGTTTAATTAGGTTTGAATATGTGCCAACTCCATATACAAAAGAGGTCATTACTTTAAGTTTGATGAAATGTTTCCTAGATTGAAATATTGATAGAAAACTTTCATCTATTACAGTGGATAATTGTAGTGTGAATGATGATGTTATTGAGTTGTTAATTGATAGAATTAGTTGTGATGCATTTTTGCTTAATGGGGCTTTTTTTTCATATGCGTTGTTATGCACACATCTTGCATTTGATTGTGAAAGATGGATTGAGTGTGATTGGATGGAATTGAAAGAATTCGTGATAGTGTCTTTTTTTTGGGTGCTACACCAAAAAGGTGGGAAAAATTTGAAGAGGCAGCACGTCAATTGTGCATTCCAACTTTAAAAAAGTTGTGTGTTAATGTCAAAACACGATGGACCTCTACTTATTTGATGCTTCAAACAGCTCTGTTTTATAAAGAAGTTTTTCCTCATTGTGTGCAATTACATGGTGATCCTTTGTACAAATATTTACCAACTGAAAATGATTGGATCATTGCAACCAAGATTTGTGAGAAGTTGAAATTGTTTTATGATATCACTGAAGGGTTTTCTGGCACAAAATATGCTACTGTAAATCTTTATTTTCCTAATATTTGCAAAATCAGATTGGCATTGAATGAATGGATTATGCATACCGATAGAATTATTTCATGTATGGCCATGAGTATGTTAGGGAAATTTAAAAAATATTAGAATGATGTGCATGGTATAATGCGTATTGCTACAATTTTGGATCCAAGGTACAAAACAGAGTTGTTGGAGTATTACTTTGAAAAGATTTATGGAGAAAATGTTGAATTTGAAATTGAAAGGATTGTGTAAATATGTCAAGATTTGCTTAAGGAGTGTGAGGATAAATTGGCTTTGAAAAAGGAAGAAGGACCTTCTAATTCAAGCTTTTCATTCTTAGATGGTGTTGGTGTTACTGAATTGGGAAATTTAAGAGACTATGATGATTTTGTTTCAAGGAAAAAAAAGAAAAAATCAAAAGTAAAATCAGAGTTAGATCATTATTTGGATGAAGAAGCTGTAGACACTCAATTGGGTCCAGGCCCAGATCAATTGGGCCTGGCCCAAATGGGTAAGCCCAATTCAATTTTTATCTTGTATTATTTTTATTTTTTTTTCTTTTGTATTTTATGTATTTTATTATTTATTATTATTATGTATTAATATATGTATATCTTTATTTATTTATTTATTTATTTATTTTTTGTTTTGTTAATATTTATATGTATTTTATTTATATAGTTATATATTTATTATTATATTATAATTTATTTATTATTCTTTTTTTCTTGTAATATTTTTTGGATTTATCTTATTGTATTTCTAATTATCTGTTAATAATTTTTTTTTCTTTTCTTGTTCCGTTTATATGATTTTTGTTTATCTGATTATTATATTATTATTTTTTTTTTGTTTTCTTTTTTGATGGCTGTGATTGAAAGTTGAAGAATCCCATTGTGAATGAGAATTCAATCAGAAGAGTCCAGATTGGATTCAAAGATTGAATCCCTGTTCAAGGAAGAATTGGGATTGATCAGGAACTCCTGATCAATCCTTATAAAAGGGACCCTCTGGGAACAGAAGGAACAGAGAGAAAAAACAGTGAGCAAAGCTACTGATTTGAGAGAAAAGAAGGCGTATAGAAAGCTAAGAAAAGGTTTAGGAGTGTTCTGGGAGTTAGCAAAATTTTTTGAAGATTTTTTTGGTGATTTTTTTCTGGGAATTTCTGGAAAATTTCAGATTTCGGTTGAATTTTTTGACGAAATTTAAATTTTTTGACGAAGATTCCGGCCAAATTTGAAGTTTTCGACGAGCTGCCCAGTTTTCGACGAAGAATTCCAGAAACCGACAACCTTTCGACCAACTTTCGATGAACTTTCGGTGAAATTTTCCAGATTTCGATGACATTTTTCAGAATCTGACGAAATTCAATCGGAGTTCTTCAGCCTTTAGAGAGAAGGGAGAGAAAAAGGGAAGAAGAAAGAGAGAGGGGAGGAGCTTTCTGCTGAAAAACAGAGGGAAGGACCTTATATACCCTTTTAAAACGACGTCGTTTTGGCCTTAAGTGACCCAGAGGATCTGCGCGTTTTGCCGAGACCCGACCCGACTCGAGCGTCGACCCGCTTCCTGACCCGCGCGTGCCTGCCCCCCCTCCGAGCCAAGCCGAGCCGAGCCAAGCTTCCCAAGCCGCCCCCCGAGCCGTTTCTCTTCCTTGACCCGAGCCGAACCGAGCCGATAGCCGAGCCACTCCAGGTTTTTTTTTAGAATTTTTTATTTATTTATTTATTTATTTTATTAGATTAGATTTATTTAATATTTTTTATCTTTATCTTATTTTTATTTTTGTTTTACTTTTCTTTATTTATTTTCACTTTTATTTTGTTCTATTTTCTTTAAATAAAAATCAAAAAAATATTTTTGGGGAAAAGTTGAAAGTATCAATTTTCCTTGAAAATCAAAATTTTCGAAAAATATTTTTAGGGAAAAGTTGAAAGTATCAATTTTCCTTGGAAATCAAAGTTTCAAAAAAAAAATATTTTTGAGGAAAAGTTGAAAGTATCAATTTTCCTTAGAAATAAGTTTTCAAAAAATATTTTTGGGGAAAAGTTGAAAGTATCAATTTTTCTTCAAAATAAATTTTCAAAAAATATTTTTAGGGAAAAGTTGAAAGTATCAATTTTCCTTAGAAATCAAAGTTTCAAAAAAAAAATATTTTTGAGGAAAAGTTGAAAGTATCAATTTTTCTTCAAAATAAATTTTCAAAAAATATTTTTAGGGAAAAGTTGAAAGTATCAATTTTCCTTAAAAATAAATTTTCAAAAAAAAAAGAGATTTTTGAGGAAAAGTTGAAAGTTGAAAGTATCAATTTTCCTTGGAAATCAAAGTTTCAAAAAAAAAATATTTTTGGGGAAAAGTTGAAAGTATCAATTTTTCTTCGAAATAAATTTTCAAAAAATATTTTTAGGGAAAAGTTGAAAGTATCAATTTTCCTTAAAAATAAATTTTCAAAAAAAAAAAAGGGATTTTTGAGGAAAAGTTGAAAGTATCAATTTTCCTTAGAAATAAATTTCCAAAAAAGTATTTTTGGGGAAAAGTTGAAAGTATCAATTTTCCTTACACAAGAACAATCATTCTTTCCTTCCTTTCTATTTTGATTTTGATTTTGATTTTTCTTTAACTAATCCGACGATGGAGCCTCTGCAAGTGAAACAGTAGTTTTTCTAGCTTACTCTTGAGGTGAGGGAATTTTCTCAATTTTTTGCTAAAAGTATTAGAGTCAATTGAGAAAAATTTCCAATAATTAATTACTTGGTAAAATTTTAAGGCTTTTGGATAACACAAATTTAAGCTGGTACCATCTTTTGATAGGCGTTATGAGGGTGCTATAACCTTCATTACACGTAATCGAACTCCCGAACCCTGTTCTGGTTAGTAGACTTGAACCTATTCTTTTAGGGGTCCTTAAACTTAGGCGTTCCCTAAAAGGACAGATTCTTTAGGTGACGAATTGCACCTAGATAAAAAAGATTGGTGGTGACTCCCTAAAAGTCAATGTCTAGCGATAGATCCCCGGATCTAGACGTTATGACAGCTTGGCGACTCCGCTGGGGACTTTGAGAGTCAGGCCAACAAATAATTTGTGTTATCCAAAAGCCTAATAAAATTGAACCTTTTTGTATATATGTATTATTATTCATTCATGTTTATTCACTTTGTTGATTATGTCATTTATGTGCATGTGCATAACATGAGCTTTATACCCGAGCTCCATCCCTTTAGGAGGGAGTAAAGTACCTATTGCTTTCATGAGGTCTAATGCCTTCGCAGTGGCTAGCGAAATACTCCCACTCAAATTGAACCTTTTCAGCTTGTAGCCTATAAAGTCTGTGATGGACAAAGATGTAAGGAACAATTTGAGGACCTTTAGACTTTGACCTTAAAACCACATATAGTGAGCCTTAAGAGCACCTAACCTATAGATAGAGCCATCACTCTTCTCTTTTAGAATTGACCAAAAGCATATGATTCATCCCTTTTACTTTGTGTGATGTTTAAATGTACTTAGTTATTTGGTTTTTTTTGGGTATACTAACCTTTTTCTTATTCTTTTGCATTGGTTCATACGCATATCATAAAGTTGCATAAAGAACATTTGCTTAAAAAATGGTCTTCAACAAATTTTTTTCATGGACGCCAATGAACGCTTAGTTTGTTCTTCATCAGTATTAGCACCTTGTAGGACACCCAATGAAGTGAGGGCCCAGTCAGAAAAGACTTAACTGAAGATGGGAGATTGCTTGCCAATTGGGTATGATTCTACTCTATCTCAAGAAACATCTATCCTCCTCAAACAGAATAAGTTAGAAGATTTGGTTGATATCTGGAAGAAGATGAATCCATCAAGACAAGAGCAGTTTTGTCAGAAACATGGGCATATAGCACACCTTCTAGCAGTGGCTGTTGATGATCAGCTAATCAGAGTTGCAACACAATTCTGGGATCCTGTATATAAGTGTTTCATCTTTAATGAAGCTGATATGACTCCCACCATCGAAGAATATTCGGTCTTGGTAGGTTTACATCTCAAGACTCCTGACAAGATATATGTCAAAAAACATAAGTCAGGATTTCGTAAAAGTCTAGCTCAACTCATGGGGATAGACAAGGAAGTTGTGGATTCTCATACAAAGAAGAAACAGGAACAGGTTTGCTTACCTTGGAAGTTCTTTCATGAATTTCTGATGCAACATGCCAATGAAGAACGGGGGTTAGACATATTTGCCTTGGCTATATATGGACTGGTAATCTTTTCAAAGGTTTTGAGACATATTGAGATAGCGGTGGTTGATTTCTTCGAAATTGTGATCAATGGCTGTAATCCTTCAACGGTAATATTAGCAGAGACTATCAGATCTTTGAGTTATTATCGTCAAAATGGAGGGCGCTTCATAGGATGTATACAGTTATTGTACTTATGGATGAAAAGTCATTTTGAATAAGAAAATGGCGCTTTCTCGAAGCTTTACATCCGTAATCATTTTCCAATCAAGAAATTTTATAAAAGTGGGTGGTCAAAATGAAAGTCTAAACAAGAATGGATAACTTTCTTACAAAAATTAAAAAGTGCCAGGGTGAGATGGTTGGCCCCATGGATGAATCGTGAGCCTATGTTATACCAATGTAGGGATAGTACAGTGGCTCCACTTCTGGGTTTATAGGGAGTGACGAATTATGCACCACTCCTAGTGAGAAGGCAATTGGGGGGAGAACAGTTCATTCTTATGACTTATGGGCTTCATCAGTTAGACTTCTCTTACAGTGAGCCTAAAGCATTTCAAAGGATGAATGAGATGATTAAAGCATCGAAAAATCCCCAAAGAGTGAGTCCTGGACCGTTCACTGAAAAAGTCACCCCAGGTTACTTGGTTTGGAGAATAAAAAGAAGATAAGAAATGGTATTCATTTATGAAATCTCTCAACCACCAACAGAAGAAAAACTTGAAGAGACACTATCAAAGTTAGAGCTGGCAACAAAAGAATTTGAGTTTGAAAAGATCAAGTTAAAGAAAGAGATTCAGGAACTTCAAGAAGAAAAAGCCCAGTGGAAAGGTAGAGCCGAAAGTTATGAAGTTAAAGTTCACAAGATTGCTAGAGAACGTGATACAGCTACTGAAGATCTAGCAAAGTTACACCAGGAGCATAAGAGGCTATGTGTGAGAGAAAGGGCCAAAGAAATAACCATTGTCGAGCTGACTGAGGAAAATACAAGACTGAAGCAAGAGTATGCCGAATTGGAAGAAGAAAGTACCGAAGCACAGGCAGAAATTAACATGCTAAACAGTTATTTGAGCAGGTTAAGTCAAAAGTTGGATGAACAAGGAGACCATATCACTGCATTGGTTAGAGAACATAGAGAATTATCATACCAAGTCTGGTGTGGTAAAAGAGAGAACCTAGGAAGGCAGAAATACATTGAGCACTTAACAACCCAAATTCATAAAGGGGTATGTAAAGCACGAGGGATGGTGAAAGAGGCAGAAGCATTAAGACAAGTGGTGGCCCCAATAGGAGAACATGGACAGCGTCTCTTGAACTTCATAGAAGAAGCCAAGGCCCAGTATGAACAGATCAAACAATTTTATGGCTATAATTCTAGGATGATAAACTCAATGTAGATCAAAGTTTTTTGGAATAAATGAAATTTTTTAGTTGAATACCATTTTAAGGTAAATGTTCTTTGCATACATGCATTTTTCATTCATTGCATTCTCATTCATTACACTTAACAAAGTAACCATGTGATAATCATGCAAATTTACTAATTCTAAGATATGGTACTTAAGGTTCTAGGATAGCTCCATCTAACGAAAACCCTGCCCATCGATTCAACACAAGATCCAGAACAAGGCAAATGGAGCAAAAAAATTCCTATAGATTTGAAAAGATAGAAAAAGCACAGGAGACGATTGAAAGTGAGCTAAGCAAGATTCTGGCAGCCCTTAATAACATGAATAAAAGAAAAGGGGTTGAAGGAAATACAAGTCAGCAAGAAGTGGCTGACCCTTTATACCCTCCAGGTTTTGGCCCACCTCAAGCCCAGTCTGCCCAAGAGGTCCCGCCACAACACTTCGCATATCCAACATATCCTGGAATGCCATCAGCTTTCAACCCAGGGCAGTATAATAGCTATATAAATCCTGTCTTCATTGAAAAGGTAGCAGAACCAATTCCTGATAACGAGAAGGAAAAGATGAGAGTGAAGGCTGAGGAAAGTTCCAAGATTAGCATGCTAGAGCAAAGGCTAAGGGCCATGAAAGGATTTAGCTTTTATGGGTCAGTTGATGCTGCTGGGCTCTGTCTAGTTCCTGATGTGGTTATCCCTCATAAGTTCAAAGTACCAAAATTTAAAAAATATGATGGTACAAAGTGCCCCAAAACCCACATCACCATGTATTGCAGAAAGATGGCAGCTCATGCACATGATGAAAAACTCTTGATGCATGTTTTTCAGGACAGTCTTACTGGCTTTGCGATCAGATGGTATGTTCAGCTGGATAGGACTCGCATTCGCTCTTAGAGCGATATGGCACATGACTTTATCAATCAATATCGACATATCATCGATTTGGCCCCAGATCGTTTGTCTTTGCAGAATCTGAAAAAAAAAGCAAATGAGTCTTTTAAAGACTATGCCTAGAGGTGAAGGGATATTACTTCACAGGTATAGCCTCCTCTGATCGAGAAAGAAACTACAGTGCTATTTGTTAGCACTTTAAAACCTCTCTATTATAAAAAGATGATAAGGAATGCAACAAAGAATTTTACTGATATGGTAATCTCGGGAGAGATCATTGAGAGTGCCATCAAGAATGGTAAGCTAGAAGGAAATGAAACATCTAGCAAAAGAATCTCGAAGAAAAAAAAAACTGAAGCTCAGGCTGTAAGCTTTGATAGACAGCAGCTTAGAGGTTATTCACCCTATCCTCCACCAGAATATCTGTCATATCACCCTGCTGTAAATAATACTTCCTTTCACCCATACCAACCATTTACACAACTACCATACCCGCAAACATATCAAACCGCTAATAGACCCCAAAATACCATGTACAGTTCTAACATTCAACCTACCCCAAGATCCCAAAATCGCCCAACTAACCCCATTGGTGGCTCGCAGGAGCAACGAACCACTCGTGAGAAACCTGTTTTTGACCCAATTTCAATGACTTATACGAAATTATATAAGGAGCTCTACAACAGTCACTTGATTGCTCCAAGTAAATTGGAACCCCTCAAGCCACCTTACCCTAAGTGGTATGATCCCACCGCCCACTGTGACTACCATTATGAGATTGCTGGTCACTCTACCGAAAATTGCACTACCCTGAAACACAAAGTGCAACGATTGATTAAGGATGGGATGATTTGCTTTGATACTGAAGGGATGGCTGCGCCAAATGTTAGTGGCAATCCTTTACCGAATCACAATGTGAATGCTATAGGTGAAGAACAGGAGCGCCATGTGAAGAAAAAAGTGGCAGATATTAAGACACCTCTCAGCCAACTGTTCGATGTTTTACAGAGAGCAGACATGATACAACTAGTAAGTCCACATAGCTATCATGGAGCATATATAGCTGGTGCTAGTTGTTAGTATCATAATGGGGCAATAGGCCATTCCATTGAAACCTGTGAGCAGTTTCACCAAAAGGTGCAAAAACTCTTGGATTCACATCAGATGGAGGTCTATGAAGAAAAAGAAGACTTGAAGAATGTTGAGGTGCACATGACTGATAGGCTTAAAAAGCTGTTTCTAAAACCGGTGACAATTCAGTATGGGAACAAACTAAAGTCAATCATAGACAAGCTCCTCCCCAGGCCGGTAACTTTTAAAGTCCTGACTCTTTTTCCATACAAAGATGATAAAGTTGTACCCTGGAGATATGGCTGTGACACTGTAGTTCAGGGACAGAAAAAAGAGGTCTCTAAGGTCGATGCTTCCAATATTACTGGTGTAGGAGGCATTACTCGAAGTGAGAGATGTTACACTCCAGAAATGCTAGAGAAGGCTAGAAAGGAGAAAGCTAAAGAAGGAGAAAGGCGAAATAATCCTGAGATAGGACCTGAAGAAGATCAACCGAAGCCAGTATCAGAAAGAGAGGTTTGTGAATTCCTGAGGCTGGTAAAACATAGTGAGTATTCTATTGTGGAATAGTTGAATAAAATGCCAGCTCGAATTTCATTATTATCACTGTTGCTGAACTCAGAGCCACACCGAAATGCCCTGCTGAAAGTGTTGAATCAGGCATACGTGGCACATAACGTCTCTGTTGAATATGTGAACCACCTGGCTGGAAATTTAGTCATGCCAAATCATATTTCATTCAGCGATGATGAGATTCCTTTGAAGGGAAAAAGAAATGCCAAGGCTCTACATATCACAGTCAAGTGCAAGAGCCATATTATAGCCAAAGTCCTTATCGATAATGGCTCTGCTATCAACGTCATGCCTATGTCAATTTTGGCAAGGCTACCCATTGATTATTCTCATATGAGGGATAGTCAGATGATTATGAGAGCCTTTGATGGGACCAGAAAAGAAGTCTTGAGGGATATTGAAATGCCTTTACAAATTGGGCCATGCACCTTCAATATAAAATTTTAAGTGATGGATATCTCTCCATCCTACAACTGTTTGTTAGGAAGACCATGGATTCATATGGCAGGAGCTGTGCCTTCTACTTTGCACCAGAAGATCAAGTTCAATGTAGAAGGTCAATTGGTGGTGGTAGTTGGAGAGGAAGACATGCTAGTGACCCAACTATTGAACACTCCATACGTACAGGCGGTCGAAGAAGCAGTAGAATGCTCCTATCAATCTTTTGAATTGGTCAATTCTATAAGCGAAAGATTTCAAAATCAGCCTTTTTCCAAGATAGTGGTGAGCCAAGTCATCAACAAAGGCTGGTATCCAGGACTTGGGCTAGGCAAAAACTTACAGGGAATTAAAGAACCTCAAATAATAATAGACAATAGCGACAGGGTGGGCCTAGGCTATGAGATGGTAGAGTGGGAAGTCAAAAGAAGGCCATCAAGAAAGACAGCAAGACTGATGTTTATCCCGCACTTATATGAAACCTTCAGACCTGGAGGATTCATATACCCAGATGCAAGAAAAAATGTGGAAAATGATTTTGCCCAGTTAGCCATTAATGCTGTTGAAGATGAAGTGAAGGTTAATTAAGAGGAGTGGGTTCGCCTTTCTCCACCAGATTTTGAGCTTAATAATTGGAGAGCCATCGAGATGCCTTTGACTTTTGATTTAGATGCAATGTAATTGTAACATCCTAATAGCTATTGCCCAAGGCATTGGGGTGATCTTTTTTGTTCGGGCCATTCATCATTTATTATTTTTAATAAAAATTAGGAAGTATACATTTTCATTCATTTCTTCTTGTGTCTTCATTATTTCCATCTCTCCAAGCACATCTTGCCAACATATCCCATTTCATTCAATTGCAAGTTTTTAAATAAACATGAAGATAATCATGATAACAATCAAGAGGTCAGCTTTAAGAATTCAATTAACACTGATGAACTTGACAATGAAGAGAATTTTAAAGAATATGTTATGCCTCCAGACCTAATAAGGATGATTGAACAAGAAAATAAGCCAATTGAGCCTCATTAGGAGGTAGTGGACTTGGTGAATCTGAGAAATGAAGAGAATAAGAAAGAGGTCAGAATGGGCACTTTGCTTTCATTAGAAAATAAGCAACGATTGGCAGACCTACTTTGAGAATTTATAGATATATTTGCTTAGTCTTACCAGGATATACCAGGGCTAAGCACAGAGATAGTGGAGCATAGATTGCCCTTAAAGCCAAAATGTAAGCTAGTTCAGTAGAAATTGAGACGGATGAAGCCTGAAATGCTACTAAAGATTAAAGAGGAGGTGAAGAAACAATTTGATGCAGGTTTTCTACAAGTGGCTAAGTATCCAGAATGGGTAGCCAATATAGTCCCAGTTCCTAAGAAAGATGGAAAAGTACGAATGTGTGTAGACTATCGAGACTTGAATAAGGCTAGCCCAAAAGATAACTTTTTTTTACCTCATATCGACACACTGGTAGATAACACAGCTAAGCATTCGATTTTCTCTTTTATGGATGGTTTTTCAGGGTATAATCAGATAAAAATGACTGTAGATGATATGGAAAAGACTACTTTTGTGACCATGTGGGGAACCTTTTGTTACAAAGTCATGCCTTTTGGGTTAAAGAATGCTGGGGCAACATATCAAGGGGCCATGGTAACACTCTTCCAAGACATGATACACAAAGAGATTGAGGTGTATGTAGATGATATGATTGCAAAGTCTTGTGAGGATGAAGATCATGTTACTAGCCTCAAAAAGTTATTTGAAAGATTAAAAAATTTTTAGCTCAAATTAAACCCAGCCAAGTGCACCTTTGGGTTAAAGTCAGGAAAGTTGCTAGGCTTTGTGGTCAGTGAAAGAGGAATTGAAGTTGATCCCGATAAGATACAGGCCATCCAGAATTTGTCACCTCTCAGCACACCAAAAAAAGTTCTAGGTTTTCTGGGGAGATTGAACTACATTTCTCGGTTCATCTCTCAGCTTACTTATAAATGTGATCCCATATTTAAGCTTCTCCGTAAAGATAATCCTGAAAAATGGAATGAAAAATGTCAAGAGGCGTTTGATAAAATTAAGCAATATTTATCGAACCCTCCAGTATTGGTGCCACCTGTTCCAGGGAAACCTTTAATCTTATACTTAACCGTATGTGAAAATTCAATGGGATGTGTGCTGGGACAGCAAGATGAGGCTAGCCGAAAGGAGAGAGCTATTTACTATCTGAGTAAAAAGTTTACGGAATATGAATCCAAGTATTCTTCATTGGAGAAAATGTGTTGTGCATTAGCATGGACTGCCAAAAGACTCAAACAGTATATGCTCTATCACACTACGTGGCTCATAGTGAAACTGGATCCCATTAAGTATATCTTCGAGAAGCCTTCTTTGTTTGGAAGAATCGCTAGATGGCAAGTAATGCTCTCGGAATATGATATTATATATGTGAGCCAAAAAACAATAAAAGGGGACACTATAGCAGAATTTCTTACAGATCGTGCTACTGAAGACTATGAGTCGATGAAGCTAAAATTCCCTGATGAAGACTTAATGACTATTTCCCAACCGGAGGAAGGGAAGCATGTAGAAAAATGTTGGAGAATGTACTTTGATGGAGTTGCTAATGCCTTGGGGCATGAAATTGGGGCGATTCTCATTTCTCCAGAAGAACGTTACTATCCTGTAACAGCGAGGTTAAATTTCAATTGCACAAATAACATCATTGAATATGAGGCATGTGTCATGGGCTTGCAAGCTGCTATAGATAGAAGAGTGAAGGTACTAAAAGTGTTTGGAGACTCGGCTCTAGTTATATATCAGTTGAAAGGAGAATGAGAGACGAGAGATTCAAAACTCATTCCGTATCATAAGTATATTCTAGAGTTGATGAAACAATTTGAAGATATCCAGTTTGATCACTTACCTCGAGAAGAGAATTTGATTGCTGACGCATTGGCTATATGGCTGCAATGATTCGAATTAATGACAATACCGACATTCAACCCATCAAGTTAGATGTTAAGGATATACCAGCTTATTGTTCTAATATAGAGGGAGAAGAAGATGGAAAACCCTGGTATTATGACATCTTACAGTATGTCAAAGATCAGCAATATCTAGTTCAAGCAACAGAAAATGATAAAAGGGTCATCCGAAGATTGGCTATAAGCTTTTTCCTGGATGGGGATGTCCTGTACAAAAGAAGCAAAGATCAAGTATTATTGATGTGCGTAAATGAGACTGAAGTGAAGAAAATCATTAAAGAGGTGCATAATAGAATATGTGGGGCACATACTAGTGGACATATGATGGCAAGGCAGATCATGAGAGCGAGATATTACTGGTTGACGATGGAGAATGATTGCATTGATTATGCTCGTAAATGCCATAAATGTCAAATATATGCTGATAAGATCCATGCTCCACCATTTGCTTTACTTGTTATGGCACCACCATGGCCATTTTCAATGTGGGGCATGGATGTCATTGGTTCAATCACCCCAAAGGCTTCTAACCGGCACAGATTCATTTTTGTGATGATAGATTACTTCACAAAATGGGTAGAGGCAGCATCGTATGCAAATGTGACACGCTCCGTGGTTTGTAAGTTCATAAAAAAAGAGATCATCTGTAGATATGAACTTTCATAGAGAATTATTTCAGACAATGCCAAGAATCTAAATAGTAAGATGATGCAAGAAATATGTGCTCAATATAAGATCAAGCATCACAACTCGGTACCATATCGTCCGAAAATGAATGGGGCAGTTGAAGTAGCCAATAAGAACATAAAGAAGATTTTGGAGAAAATGACTGAGACTTACAAAGATTGGCATGAGAAGTTACCATTTACATTGCATGCATATCGAATGTCAGTTCGCACCTCTACTGGGACAACCTCATTTTTTTTGGTTTATGGGATGGAAGCTGTACTACCAGTAGAAGTAGAGATCCCCTCTTTGAGAGTCTTAAAAGAAGTAGAGTTGGAAGAAGCCGAATAGATTCGAGAACGTTATAAGCAGTTAAATTTCATAGAAGAAAAGAGATTGACTACATTGTGCCATGGTCAGCTATATCAAAGAAAAATGATGAGGGCTCAGGATAAGAAGATTCAGCCCCGTTGTTTTCGAGAAGAAGAGTTGGTTTTGAAAAGAATTCTCCCAATCCAGCACGATAATAGAGAAAAATGGACTCCGAATTGAGAAGGGCCGTATGTGGTGAAACGGGCTTTTTCGGGTGGAGCGTTGATACTGACTGAGATGGATGGAAATGATTTACCCCATCCTATAAATTCTGATGCTGTGAAGAAGTACTATGCTTGAAAAAAAATAAAAAAATAAAAAAAAGAGAAAAAAATGAAAAAATAAAAAATAAAAAAATAAAAAATGAAAAAATGAAAAAGTGATTGAAAAAGGAAGACTCAAGGCGAAAACCCAAAAAGGGCGGTTTGAGTCATATGAGGTTTTTTCTAAGTTGAAAACCTGAAAAGGTGGCTTAGATAAGGAGAATACAACATCGAATTTGAAAGTCTGCTGATATGGAGGTTAGCAAATTCGGAAGAGTTCCAAGTTGTTAAATACATCAGAGGGTTGAGTTTTCAAAAAAAACTTTGAGATGTGTTATCATGATTATCTGATTGTTCATTTTAGGCTTTGTCCCCATACCTATCCTTGTAATTTTCTCATGGCCAAAGTTTGCCAACATTCTACTAATAAGAAACGTTTTATTTCATTCTTTGTGCCTTTTCCTGATAACTGTTTCCCAACCATTCAGATTCTTTTCTTCTCAATACCCCACCATGAAAGAAATGTGCAAATGCATTCTCACTTTTTGAGTTTGAAATAATGATTGATGAATGAATAACAACATAAAAAGATCTTTACATTACATTGAATAAGTCAAAAGTGAAAAAGGCAAAATCGAGATGTTCAGCTCCTAATTAGGACATTGAATTTGGGAAGAGATTTTTTGTTACAGGAAGAATATAAGTGGAAGAAATAATTAAGAGCTACACTGGTTCGATCTTAGAAGAGCAGTGCAATTGGATCCTTGAGGAATCAAAGGGCTTGACACCCAAGAAAGAAAAAAAAAAGAGCTTGAGAAACTTGAGTACCATACATTGAATAGGAATTATTTGGCCAATATTTGCATAGCATGCATTAAAATTCATATGCATTTGCATAGCATACACTACTTTCAGGAAAGTATAGTGTATAAATTCAAGAAGCAAGGGTGTTCCAACATCCCACATGGAGAAGATAGATATGAAGATATTTTGCAAAATTGAAAAAGAAAAAGCTTGTCAGGTAAGTCCCTAATCCTTGAAATAGGATGTCTTCTGGTATCAGGGTTGATTCATAAGACCTTTGGGCATAATCTCCTGAAATTCCTTCAAACACAACTTTCAACTCCTTTGGACATGATTGTCAAGGAGCAATTTATTTTCCAAAGTTTCGTTGCCTCTGTTTAGAGGAGCAATTTACTTTTCAAAGTCGTGGTGCCTTTATTTAGAGGAGCAATTTATTTTCCAAAGTCATGGTGCCTCTGTTTAGAGGAGCAATTTACTTTCTCAAAGTCGTTGAGCCTCTGTTTAGAGGAGCTTTGGTAAAAAAAAACAAAAAAACAAAAAACAAAAAAAAACACAAAAAACAAAAAAAAACAAAAAATGACAATATTGAGTTGAGTCTTGATTGGGTGTCTACGTCATTGCGTAATTTCTGTTCCATAGAAAATGTGCAAAGAGGGGCAGCTGTAGACACCCAATTGGGTCCAGGCCCAGATCAATTGGGCCTGGCCCAAATGGGTAAGCCCAATTCAATTTTTATCTTGTATTATTTTTATTTTTATTTTTTGTATTTTATGTATTTTATTATTTATTATTATTATTATGTATTAATATATGTATATCTTTATTTATTTATTTTTTGTTTTGTTAATATTTATATGTATTTTATTTATATAGTTATATATTTATTATTATATTATAATTTATTTATTATTCTTTTTTCTTGTAATATTTTTTGGATTTATCTTATTGTATTTCTAATTATCTGTTAATAATTTTTTTTTCTTTTCTTGTTTCGTTTATATGATTTTTGTTTATCTGATTATTATATTATTATTATTATTATTTTTTGTTTTCTTTTTTGATGGCTGTGATTGAAAGTTGAAGAATCCCATTGTGAATGGGAATTCAATCAGAAGAGTCCAGATTGGGTTCAAAGATTGAATCCCTGTTCAAGAAGGAATTGGGATTGATCAGGAACTCTTGATCAATCCTTATAAAAGGGACCCTCTAGGAACAGAAGGAACAGAGAGAAAAAACAGTGAGCAAAGCTACTGATTTGAGAGAAAAAGAGGCGTATAGAAAGCTAAGAAAAGGTTTAGGAGTGTTCTGGGAGTTAGCAGAATTTTTTGAAGATTTTTTTGGCGATTTTTTTTAAGGAATTTCTGGAAAATTCCAGATTCCGATTAAATTTTCCGACTAAATTTAAATTTTCGGTGAAGATTTCGACCAAATTTGAAGTTTCTGGCAAGCTGCCCAGTTTTTGACGAAGAATTTCAGAAATCGACAACCTTCCGACCAACTTTCGGTGAACTTTCGGTGAAATTTTCTAGATTTCGGTGACATTTTCCAGAATCTGATGAAATTCAACCGGAGTTCTTCAGCCTTTAGAGAGAAGGGAGAGAAAAAAGGAAAAAGAGAGAGAGAGGAGAGGAGCTTTCTATCGAAAAACAGAGGGAAGGACCTTATATACCCTTCCAAAATGACGTAGTTTTGGCCTTAAGTGACCCAAAAGATCCGCGCGTTTTGTCGAGACCCGATCCGACCCGAGTGTCGACCCACTTCCTGACCCGCGCGTGCCTGTCCCCCTCTGAGCTAAGCCGAGTCGAGCCGAGCTTCCCAAGCCGCCCCCCGAGCCGTTTCTCTTCCTTGAGCCGATAGCCGAGCCGCTCCAGTTTTTTTTTTTTGGAATTTATTTATTTATTTATTTATTTATTTATTTTATTAGATTAGATTTATTTAATATTTTTTATCTTTATCTTATTTTTATTTTTGTTTTACTTTTTTTATTTTTTTATCTTTATTTATTTTTGCTTTTATTTTGTTCTATTTTCTTTAAATAAAAATCAAAAAAATATTTTTGGGGAAAAGTTGAAAGTATCAATTTTCCTTGAAAATCAAAATTTTCGAAAAATATTTTTAGGGAAAAGTTGAAAGTATCAATTTTCCTTAAAAATAAATTTTCAAAAAAAGATTTTTGAGGAAAAGTTGAAAGTATCAATTTTCCTTGGAAATCAAAGTTTCAAAAAAAAAATATTTTTGAGGAAAAGTTGAAAGTATCAATTTTCCTTAGAAATAAATTTCCAAAAGATATTTTTGGGGAAAAGTTGAAAGTATCAATTTTCCTTAAAAATAAATTTCCAAAAAAGTATTTTTGGGGAAAAGTTAAAAGTATCAATTTTCCCTACACAAGAACAATCATTCTTTCCTTCCTTTCTATTTTGATTTTGATTTTTCTTTAACTAATCCGACGATGGAGCCTCTGCAAGTGAAACAATAGTTTTTCTAGCATACTCTTGAGGTGAGGGAATTTTCTCAATTTTCTGCTAAAAGTATTAGAGTCAATTGAGAAAAATTTCCAATAATTAATTACTTGGTAAAATTTTAAGACTTTTGGATAACATAAATTTAAGCTGGTACCATCTTTTGATGGGCGTTGTGAGGGTGCTATAACCTTCCTCACATGTAATAGAACTCCCGAACCCTGTTCTGGTTAGTAGACCTGAACCTATTCTTTTAGGGGTCCTTAAACTTAGGCGTTCCCTAAAAAGACAAATTCTTTAGGTGGCCAATCGTACCTAGATAAAAAAGATTGGTGGCGAGTCCTTAAAAGGCAATGTCTAGCGATAGATCCCCGGATCTAGACGTTATGACAGAAGTCATGCCAAGAAAATGAGATTTTGATATATTGAATTGGTGGAAACTAACTAGACCTCAATTTTTGACCTTACAACTTATCGTTAGAGATATATATGCCATACCAGTTTCTACTGTTGCTTCAGAGTCTACTTTTAGTACTGGAGGGAGGTTGGTGAGTGCACAACGTAATAGACTTCATCCATCAACGATAGAAGCTTTAACATATTGTCAAAATTGGTTATGGGCTAAAAAAGAAGGTAAAATAATGCATATTATGTAATTTTATTTTTTATTTTAGCATATTGTTAGTTATTATATTTCGTTGTTATATATTATTTGTTAATATTTTATTATTTCATTTGTAGGGTCAATTTCATTAGAAGAAAATTCTTTTTACAAGGATGTTGATGATAGTGAGATTGAGGAAAAGATAACTAGTTTGGTAAATAATATTATCTTTTTTAACTAATTCATTTTTTATGTTATTATTTTTAAATATATTATTTTATGATATTTATTTATTCATGTTATTGTTTTATTTTATAGGACTAGTGTGGTTAGAGAAGAATGATGATATGAAGCTTAGTGATGATGAAATGATTTGTTGTGGTCTTGAAAGATTTTCACCATATTGGATGAAAGAATGTTCAAACAATTTAACTTTTTATTGTGGTAGTTTAAGCTTTTAATGTTTATCTTGTATTATGTAATATATTTAAATTTTAGTTATTAACTTATGCTTGTTTGATATTTGAATTTTAGTTTACTAAGTTTTATATATTTCATAATTCCATTATCTATTGTGAGAGTTTGTGAGTTTTGATTTACTATGTTTTATGTATTTTATAATTTTATTATTTATGGTAAGAATTTATGAGATTTTTATTAAATAAAAAAAGATGTATGTACTAAGTTTGAATTTGTGAGTGATTATGTTAAATTTGTTTATATTTGTAATATATTTAGATTATGATTTATTACATTTGCAGTAAATTTGAATAGGTGGTAGATTAAATTAGGGTCAGGTAGGGTAAAATTCGGGTAAATAATCTTCAAGCTGGTCGGGGTCAGGTTTTTCAGCTACAACCTCCGAGCGGGGGCAGGTCGGGTATCCAATAAAAGCATTAAAGCATCGGGTCAGAGGCAGGGAAAGTAAAAAACGGACCCGCCTCACCTCGATGCCATCCCTACTCGTACCCAAAGTGGTATGATCCTAATACTAAATGTGAATTTCATGATGGAGTTAAAAGGCATTCCATAGAAGATTGTACTGCCTTTAGAGGTATAGTTCAAGCTTTGATCGATGCAGATGCTACAAAGTTTAAAGAGTTGGTTAGTGGTCTTGATGATTGATAGTAGTAGAGTTACAAATTAGTGATGCTAAAGTTGAAGTGTCATGTGAGAAACTTTTATTTATGTAACTTTGAATTTCATCTCAAGAGTACCATTAGGATGGTAAATTTTTTTGTTAGGTCCGAAGGTTTGCATTGCATGAGTGGACATTGTGCATCATAGTGTTTTGTGGTTATATTATCATTTGAGGTCTTTTATTTTGTATAAGTTTTCGATATATGGTTGGTTTTCTTTATAAAAAAATTAAAAAAAAAAAAGAGAAGATCTTAGATATGAATAAAACCCCTATGTGGTTAAGTACCTAGGCTACAACAATGCCTTAAAAAATAAAAATAAAAAGCATAAAAAAGCAAAAAAAGAAAAGAAAAAAAAAGAAAAGTTTTGAGTCTAAAATGAGTTGGCGATCACAATTAGGAATTTTCTAAATACCTAAATGCTAATTTTTTAAAATCTTTCAATTGACCCTATTCTTCAACCATAATCCCTTGACAGCCTTGAATTTGAATTTGTGAACCTTGTTTTCACCTGATACTGTTACTATATCAAAAGGTAATATTCTTTTCTAAGGCAATGAACAATGAAACATCCATTGAAAAAAATGTGTGGTTCCTAAAAAATCAAGTATATATGATATTTTTAAGAATCCAAATGTGATAATTTGATGTGTCAAGATTATATTGCAGTTCCAAAATTTTCAAACCCAAAATTTGTGAAATGAACTCAAACATATTGACCTTTCAGCTTTTTACCCCAAAATCGACTTGGTCCTTTGTCCTAGGGGCATGTTTGTCAGAAAAAAAGACCTCATTGTCTCTAAAACAACATGAATTATGATCAACCCTTTTGTTATCTTTTTGTGGAGTAACCTAGATCATTTGATACCTTAAATAGTTTTAGCTTACATAATACTTTTTTAATTCATTCTACATGATCATTACTTTCATTAATGGTGGTTTGTTAAAATGGGACATCTTTCATGAAGTGTATTATTGGTAGAATGAATCTAGGTGTGAACCATAGGGGCATGTCAAAAAAAAAGCAAAAAAAAAAAAATGGTTATAACATCATGCATTTAGAAAATTTGAGCAAATCCAAATAAAGTCCTGGCAAAGTCAAAGTTTTGAAAAATGGATGAAAAAAAACCCTAAAATAGAAAAAACCAAAAAGACTTTTGAAATAAAAACCTTTCTTCAAGTTCATTTTTCTAAAGAGAATTACTCTTCAATTTTAGTGTTTATGTTTGAAATGACGAATGGCCATCTTTCATTATCCCTTCACAAAAATAAAAATTTATCCCTTGTTACCTTTCTGAGCTTGATTGAATTCTTTCAAAATAAATCCTGACTAAGGATCACCCTCCATATTGGAAGAAAAAAAGGAATACGTTTGAGGGTTAAGAATGGGAATGTCTAATATAAAGTTCATAAAAGTTTTGAATCCACTAAGTAAAAGAATGCAAAAAAAAAAAAAAAATGAAAAATGAAAGGAAAGGAAGAATAAAAGAAGGAAAAAGAAAAAAAATGAATGGATGAAAAGCATAAAAGGGAATATACCTTAAAGTGTATCCTACAAATGAAAAATGATCCTTAGTTTCAAATACCCTTAAATACTTATTTTGGGCCTTTTTATCCATTTTTTTTGGCAACCATGAACCTTAACCTATGTTACAACCTTTAAAAAGTCCATATTGGATCAAGTATGAAGGCTTAAACTTAAAGAGTTTCTTTTGAAAAAAATGAACATGAATGTTTCAAGTTCCCCTTTATTACCTAATTTCCTGTTTGAACCGTTAAACCCTTTCAAAAAAATTCTTTCCCTATTTCATATTAGGTTTGAATTTTTCAAGTGCATGGTGTGTAAAAAAAATCAAATAAAAAATAGAAATAAAAGTGGCTTTAGGGTGAAAACCCTCAAAAGGGTAGTCTAGAGCAAACCCTGAAAGGCCACTCCTAATGTTGAATATGATGGATGTTGAACAAAGGTAAAGCCATACCTTTTTTAAATATCTGAAATATCAAAGCCATAGAAGTCTGAGATGGGTTGATTTCAAAAATCTCAACTGTTGTTCTTTCCCAAATAACCTTTTAAAATCTCAATCCCTTATAGTTGATCTTGACATATATCAAAATGTCGCATTTGGAGACTAAAGAAAATATTGAATATGTTTGATTTTCAAGGAATTCATGTTTTCACAAAAGCTTATGTTTCATCTGTGAGCTTGCATGAAAAATTATAGATGCCTCTTTCACTTCCTTCAAGTGTTGAAACCTTCTGAATAAACAAAAATCTATCTACAGAACCATTACATCCATTTGAAAACAAAATTCTTACCTATTTCAGTTCTGATAGAGATTGCCAAATTCTAAAAAAAATTCAAGCCTAGTTTAGCTGGCATCAATTGAGTTTTAAGCCCAGTTTATCTGACCTTCAATTTTAAGTTTAGTTTATTTGACCCCTAAAAAAATCTTAGGCCCAGTTTATCTAGCCTTCAAAGAAAATTTAAGCCTAGTTTATCTGGCCATCAATGAAGTTTTAAGCCCAATTTAGTTGGCCTTTAAGAAAAATTTAAGCCCAGTTTATCTGGCCATCAATGAAGTTTTAAGCCCAGTCTAGCTGGCCCTTAAGAAAATTTTAACCCCAGTTTATCTGGCCATCAATGAAGTTTTAAGCTCAGTTTAGCTGGCCCTTAAGGAAATTTTAAGCCCAGTTTATCTAGCTATCAATAAAGTTTTAAGCTCAATTTATCTAGCCTTAAATGAGGTTTTAAGTCCAGTTTAACCGACTTTTAATAAAATTTAAGCCCAGTTTATCTGGCTCCAAAAAAGTTTTAGAGTTTTAAGGTTCTATCCAGAATAAAAAAAAATTCTTGATGTAAAACCTTTTGAAAGATCTTGCATTTGTATCACTTGTATCATGAGAAAGACATTTGACCTGTAAAAAAAAAATGAAAAAGAGATATTCATAGTTGTATTGTTAGCCTGTGCATCATGAAAGGGATATTTGCATTTGCATCACTTGCATCTGCACCACAAAAAAGACATTCACATTTGCATCATTTGCATTTGCACTTGTATAAGATATTTGTATTCGCAATATAAAAAAAATTTGCATTTGTATCATGGCATCTGCATTCTAAGAAAAGGTATTTGTATGAGCATTTACATGAAAAGAACATTGTCATTGTCAAATGTATTTGCATCAAGCATTCACATTCTTGCATTTGCATTGACATTTGTGTTCACATCAACATTTCCATTAGCATTGTCATAACGTCTAGATCCGGGGATCTATCGCCAGACATTGACTTTAGGGAGTCGCCACCAATCTTTTTTATCTAGGTGCGATTGGCCACCTAAAGAATCTGCCCTTTTAGGGAACACCTAAGCTTAAGGGTCCCTAAAAGAATAGGTTCGGGTCTGCTAACCAGAACAGGGTTCGGAAGTTCGGTTACGTGTGAGGAAGGTTATAGCACCCTCACAACGCCCATCAAAAGATGGTACCAGCTTAAATTTGTATTATCCAATGAGCCTTAAAAATTTACCAAGTAATTAATTATTGGAAATCATTCTCAATCGACTCTAATACTTTTAGCAGAAAATTGAGAAAATTCCCTCACCTCAGGAGTATGCAAGAAAAACTACTGTTTCACTTACAGAGGCTCCGTCGTCGGATTAATTAAAGAAAAATCAAAATCATCCAATTAATTATTGGAAATTATTCTCAATTAACTCTAATACTTTTAGCAGAAAATTGAGAAAATTCCCTCACCTCAGGAGTATGCAAGAAAAACTACTGTTTCACTTGCAGAGGCTCCGTCGTCGGATTAATTAAAGAAAAAAAAAATCAAAATCAGCCAAGTAATTAATTATCGGAAATTATTCTCAATTGACTCTAATACTTTTAGCAGAAACTTGAGAAAATTCCCTCACCTCAGGAGTATGCAAGAAAAACTACTGTTTTTACTTGTAGAGGCTCCGTCGTCGGATTAATTAAAGAAAAAAGAAAAAAAAAATCAAGATCAAAATCAAAGTCAAATAAAAAAAAATTCAAAAAAAAAAAAAAACCTGGAGCGGCTCGGGTTGCGGCTCGGCTCGGCTCGGCTCAAGGAAGAGAAAACGGCTCGGAGAAGCGGCTCGGCTCGGCTCGGCTCGGAGGGGCTGAAACGCGCGGGTCAGAAAGCGGGTCGACGCTTCGGGTCGGGTCGGGTTCGGCAAAACGCGCGGATCCTCTTATTAACTTAAAGCCAAAACGACGTCGTTTTGGGAGGGTATAAAAGGCACCTTCCTCCGTTTTTCAGCAGACCGTTCCTCCCCTCTCTCTCTCTTCTTTCCTTCTTCTCTGCCTTCTCTCTAGAATTTGAAGAACGCCGATGCCGGATTCTGGAAATTTCGCCGGAATCTGGGAATTTCGCCGGAAATTGGCCGGAAGTTGGCCGGATGGTCGCCGGTTTCTGGGATTCTCCGCCGAAAACTGGGTCTGTCGCCGGAAACTTCAAAGTTTCACCGGAATTGTCGCCGGAAAATTCAAAAGTCGCCGGAATTTTCGCCGGAATCTGGAAATTTCCCAGAAATTTCCAGAAAATTTTTTCGCCAAATTTTTCTAAAAAATTTTTCTCACTGCCAGAACACTCCTAAACTTTTCCTTAGCTCTCTAAACACCCCTATTCTCTCAATCAGTAGCTTTTGCTTCTGTTTTCTGTGTGTTGTTGACTGTTCCAGGGGGGTCCCTTTTATAGGGATTGATCAGGAGTTTCTGATCAATCCCAATTCCTCTTTGGACGGGAATTCAGTCTTTGAATCCAATTGGACTCTTCTGATTGAATTCCCCTCCAGAGTGGGAGTCTTCAACTTTGAATCCTAGCCCTCCAAAATAAAAATTAAAATAAAATTAAAAAAATCTAGATAATTGGAAAGATAAATCAAAAGATAAAAAATTTTCAAATAATATCTGAAACTCAGAAAAAGTCAGAACAGATAATTTAAAAAAGATAAGAATAATAATATAATAATAATAAATATATAACTATATACATATAAATCTATTCTAATGAAAAAAAAAGAATATATATATATATACATATATTAATACATAATAATAATAAATAATAAAATACACAAGAGAAAAAAAAATATAAATAAATAAAAATAAAAAATACGGGGTAAAAATTCAATTGGGCCTTGCCCATTTGGGCCAGGCCCAAATGATCTGGGTCAGGCCCAATTGATCCGGGCCCGGACCTGATTGGGTGTCTACAGCTGCCCCTCTTTGCGTATTCTCTGTGAAACAGAAATTGCGCAAAGACGTAGACACCCAGTCAAGACCCGACTCGACATTTTCATTTTTTTTTATTTTTTTTTATTTTTTTTTTAGCTCCTCTTGACAGAGGCTCTACGACTTTGAAAAATAAATTGCTCCTCTAAACAGAGGCACCACGACTTTAGAAAAGTAAATGCTCCTCTCAACAGAGGCACCACGACTTTAGAAAAGTAAATTGCTCCTCTCAACAGAGGTACCACGACTTTGAAAAGTAAATTGCTCCTCTCAACAGAGGCACCACGACTTTTTGAAATTAAATTGCTCCTCTAAACAGAGGCACCACGACTTTGAAAAGTAAATTGCTCCTCTCAACAGAGGTACCACGACTTTGAAAAAATAAATTGCTCCTCTCAACAGAGGCAACGGAACTTTGAAAAGTAAATTGCTCCTCTAAACAGAGGCAACGGAACTTTGAGAAAGTAAATTGCTCCTTGACAATCATGTCCAAAGGAGTTGAAAGTTGTGTTTGAAGGGATTTCAGGTGATTATGCCCAAAGGTCTTATAAATCAACCCTGATACCAAAAGACATCCTATTTCAAGGATTAGGAACTTACCTGACAGGCTTTCTCTTTTTCAGTTTTGCAAAATATCTTCATATTTGTCTTCTCCATATGGGATGTTGGAACACCCCTGCTTCTTGAATTTATACACTATATTCTCCTGAAAGTAGTGTATGCTGTGCAAATGCATGAATTTCAATGCATGTTATGCAAATATTGGTCAATTAATTCCTGTTCAATGTATGGTACTCAAGTTTCTCAAGCTCTTTTTTTCTTGGGTGTCAAGCCCTTTGATTCTTCCAGGATCCAATTACACTGCTCTTCTAAGATCGAACCAGTGTAGCTCTCAATTGTCTTTTCCACTCACATTCTTCCTTGTTCAGTTTCTCAATACCTTGGAATAAGCCTCATCAAACATTCAATGAATTTCTCAGCACTAGCAAGTTTCAAAACAAATTCCATCCACCATCATTGGGTCATTGTCTCAGCATTAACCCGAAACAAACTCTGTCTACTGATTGTTCTCATCATTCAATCATAACTTGCAAGTCATATCAATCAATTCATCACTTTTCAAGATTTGCCCCATTATATCATGTACCTTTTCAAATCATCTCCTTTAGGTTTCTACCATTTCTTCATCATCTTAGATTTCTTTTCAAATGAATGCAAGACTCTTTTAAGCACATATTCATTATCATTTCAAATCTTGACAAATACAATGCAACCAAATATTTTCTCAATTCATTCTGGGGGTGTAACAATAAGAGAAACACAAGGTGAATTATGGTCAAGATAATCAATGAAGATCTGTTTTAGTACAAAGCAAATGGGAAAGGAAATGAATTGGATACATGTCATTGGGATGGATGGTATGTCCAAATGATGAATATTCAAACAATTCTCAACATTAATTTAGGATTCTTTTTCAAAAACTCAATCCATTTACTGTTGAAGTCAACTTGAGCTTGGCGAACTTTGCCCCAGTCTTTGAGGGATCTTCAGATGTCTTTGATCTTCCATTCATGTGAGCCATTTGACCTGGATCTTTTTTTTCTACCTAGATCACCCTTTTAGGTTTTCAATTTGAATCTCTTTTTTTCCATTTTCTCATTTTTTCTTTTTTTCTTTTTTTCCTTTTTTCTTTTTTTTCTTTTTTTCATCTTCTTTTTTTTTCTCATTTTTCATTCATTGTTGATATCTTTCATTCCAACTTTAGAGCAATGTAGCATGATTCCATTGCTTCATCATGAGTATACCTTCGCTCAACATATGATCATTCAAGTTGAGTATTCACACTTGATCCAAATGGACTTTTCAAGGTTGTAATGTAGGCCAAGGTGAGGGATCATAAAAGAAATGGATCTAATAGGCTCAAAACATATATTAAATAGGTTCAAAACCAAAGAATCATTTGATACAACTTGGCATTTTGCCCCACATCTGCTTTTTCTTTCCTCACACAAAAGATTCTCATTACTTTGCCCTAAATCATGTGTGGCATTATTTTTTCTTTTCTTTTTTTCATTTTTGAGACCTTTTGTGGTGTTTTTTTTTTTTTTTTTTTTTTTTTTTTTTTCAAAAATTACCCTCCAGTGTAGAGGGTGATCCTTGGTTGGGGTTCTTCTGAAAAAGAAATCATAACAGGCTCAAAGGGGTAGCAATAAATGGTTTTTCCAATGGTAAAAGAAAGATGGCCATTTTTCATCTCAATTGTGAATACCTTTCTTGAACATCATCTATTAAACAAAGCTCGTGATCCTGTATGAAGGATTGCACATCTTCAAGACATCTATTTCACCTCCGGTAATGGCTTACCCTTTGCTCAAATCATCTCCTCATATTAATGTGGGTGAGTTCTCAAAATTAAATCCCAGAATTATTGTTATCATTGTCTAAATATTCATCATCTGAAATTTAAGAATGGGAATGTAAAGTTATGAAAGGTAACAGGGCATGGAGTAATGGTCAAATGAAAGAGAAAAATGTAATGAAATGCATTGACTTGCCTTTATTAAAATGATAACAAGTAAAGTCATATTGCAAAAAGAAATCCAACATTACTTGAAAAGAAATCTTAAAGTGACAAAAAAACTTTCAACCCGCCTTATCTCCATTAAAAATTAGCCCCCTATATGATCAGGTGAAGAAATCCCCATTGACGTCTTGCCCCTCAATTCATTGTGACTCTCCGGACCCTTTCTGTTCTTGACTTTCACTCAGGGCGCTAACATTAGATGTTGTTGCTTTTCCCTGATCAAAACTTACCATTCCATCATTGATCAACCGTTGCACCTTATGCTTTAAAGCAGTACAATTTTCAGTAGAATGGCCAGTAATTCCATAGTGATAGTCGCAGTGGGCTGTAGGATCATACCACTTTGGATAGGGTGGTTTAAGCGGCTCCACATGGTTGGGGGCAATCAAATGGCTATTATAAAGCTCTCGATATAACTCTGTATAAGTCATAGGGATTGGATCAAATACAGGTTTTTCTCGAGTAGTTCGTTGTTCTCGCGAGCCACTGGCTGGGTTAGTAGTGCGAATTTGGGTCCTTACAGGAGCTTGAATGTTAAGGCGGTAAGTGGATGAACAAGATGGTTGTGGAGCTAGTTGGTATGGGTAGGATGAGACATTATTCACAGCAGGGTAGTATGGAGAGTAGCCTTGGGATGGATAGGGTTGATAACCCCTGAATTGTTGTCTATCAAAGCTCACAGCTTGAGCTTCAGCTTCTTTCTTTTCTGATACCTTCTTGGTTTCTCCTCCTTTTAATTTGCCATTTTTTATGGCACTTTCAATAATTTCTCCAGAGATCACCATGTCAGCAAAATTCTTTGTTGCATTCCCTATCATCTTTTCATAATAGGGAGGTTTCAAAGTGCTAACAAACAGCACTGTGGTCTCTTTTTCTGTCAGAGGAGGTTGTACCTGTGAAGCCATATCTCTCCATCTCTGGGCGTACTCTTTAAAAGACTCGTTTGACTTTTTCTCCAGATTCTGCAAAGACAAACGATCAGGAGCCAAATCGATAATGTGTCGATATTGACTGATGAAGTCGTGTGCCATATCACTCCAAGAGCGAATACGAGTCCTATCCAACTGAACATACCATCTGGCGGCAGAGCCAGTAAGACTGTCCTGGAAAACATGCATCAGAAGTTTTTCATCATGAGCATGAGCTGCCATCTTCCTGCAATACATGGTGATGTGGGTTTTGGGGCACTTGGTACCGTCATATTTTTCAAATTTCGGTACTTTGAACTTATGGGGGATAACCACATCAGGAACTAGGCAGAGCCTAGCAGCATCTACTGACCCATAAAAGCTAAATCCTTCCACAGCCCGTAGCCTCTGCTCTAGCATGCTAATCTTGGAACTCTCCTCAGCTTCCACTTTCATCTTTTCTTTTAAGGCATCTAGGTCAGGAATTGGTTCTGCTACTTTTTCAGTGAAGACAGGATTTATATAGCTATTATACTGCCCTGTGTTGAAAGCTGATGGCATTCCAGGATATAGGGGGACCTCTTGAGCAGGCTGGGCCTGAGATGGGCCAAAACCTGGAGGGTATAAAGGGTCAGCCACATCTTGCTGGCTTGTATTTTCTGCAACTCTTTTCCCCTTATTCATGTTATTTAGAGCCTCCAGAATCTTGCTTAGTTCACTTTCAATCTTCTCCTGAGCTCTTTCTAGCTTTTCAAATCTATGAGAACTTTCTTCCTCCATTTGCCTTGCTCTGGATCTTGTGTTGTATGGATGGGCAGGGTTCTCACTAAATGGAGCTATCCTTGATCCTTGAGTACCATACTTATGATTAGAAATGTTATGCTGTGCCTTATGTGTGATGCTTTGATACACAAATGAAATGTACATTTTTCTGAATGAAATCTAGTATGAAATGAATGCAAATGATTGTGTTAAAACATGGTCATGAAAGTAATGCGGATGCATACAATCAGACAAACAACATAGTTAGTTTCATGAATGAAATGAAAGTGATGCTGATGCATAGTATTACAAAAAATAATACACAAAGTTAAGCAATCAAAATGATTAGATAAACACCCTTTTTTGTGTCCTAATTTCAGGGTATATCTATCATTGGGTAGAAAGGGCTCTATCCTAGGGTTAGACACTCTTAAGGTTCACTACATGTGGTTTTAGGGCCAAAGTCTAAAGGTCCTCAAATTGTTCCTTACATCCTTGTCCATCACAGACTAGTAAGGCACCCTAATCCTCACCCATTACAGGCTACAAGCGAAAAAGGTTCAGTTTGAGTGGGAGTATTTCGCTAGCCACTGCGGAGGCGTTAGACCTCACGAAAGCAATAGGTACTTTACTCCCTCCTAGAGGGACGGAGCTCGGGTATAGAACTCATGTTATGCACATGCATATGAATGACATAATTAACAAGATAAACAAACATGAATGAATAATAATACATATATACAAAAAGGTTCAATTTTATTAGGCTTTTGGATAACACAAATTATTTGCTGGCCTGACTCTCAAGGTCCCCAGCGGAGTCGCCAAGCTGTCATAACGTCTAGATCTGGGGATCTATCGCCAGACATTGACTTTAGGGAGTCGCCACCAATCTTTTTTATCTAGGTGCGATTGGCCACCTAAAGAATCTGCCCTTTTAGGGAACACCTAAGCTTAAGGGTCCCTAAAAGAATAGGTTCGGGTCTGCTAACCAGAACAGGGTTCGGAAGTTCGGTTACGTGTGAGGAAGGTTATAGCACCCTCACAACGCCCATCAAAAGATGGTACCAGCTTAAATTTGTATTATCCAATGAGCCTTAAAAATTTACCAAGTAATTAATTATTGGAAATCATTCTCAATCGACTCTAATACTTTTAGCAGAAAATTGAGAAAATTCCCTCACCTCAGGAGTATGCAAGAAAAACTACTGTTTCACTTACAGAGGCTCCGTCGTCGGATTAATTAAAGAAAAATCAAAATCATCCAATTAATTATTGGAAATTATTCTCAATTAACTCTAATACTTTTAGCAGAAAATTGAGAAAATTCCCTCACCTCAGGAGTATGCAAGAAAAACTACTGTTTCACTTGCAGAGGCTCCGTCGTCGGATTAATTAAAGAAAAAAAAAATCAAAATCAGCCAAGTAATTAATTATCGGAAATTATTCTCAATTGACTCTAATACTTTTAGCAGAAACTTGAGAAAATTCCCTCACCTCAGGAGTATGCAAGAAAAACTACTGTTTTTACTTGTAGAGGCTCCGTCGTCGGATTAATTAAAGAAAAAAGAAAAAAAAATCAAGATCAAAATCAAAGTCAAATAAAAAAAAATTCAAAAAAAAAAAAAAAAAAAAACCTGGAGCGGCTCGGGTTGCGGCTCGGCTCGGCTCGGCTCAAGGAAGAGAAAACGGCTCGGAGAAGCGGCTCGGCTCGGCTCGGCTCGGAGGGGCTGAAACGCGCGGGTCAGAAAGCGGGTCGACGCTTCGGGTCGGGTCGGGTTCGGCAAAACGCGCGGATCCTCTTATTAACTTAAAGCCAAAACGACGTCGTTTTGGGAGGGTATAAAAGGCACCTTCCTCCGTTTTTCAGCAGACCGTTCCTCCCCTCTCTCTCTCTTCTTTCCTTCTTCTCTGCCTTCTCTCTAGAATTTGAAGAACGCCGATGCCGGATTCTGGAAATTTCGCCGGAATCTGGGAATTTCGCCGGAAATTGGCCGGAAGTTGGCCGGATGGTCGCCGGTTTCTGGGATTCTCCGCCGAAAACTGGGTCTGTCGCCGGAAACTTCAAAGTTTCACCGGAATTGTCGCCGGAAAATTCAAAAGTCGCCGGAATTTTCGCCGGAATCTGGAAATTTCCCAGAAATTTCCAGAAAATTTTTTCGCCAAATTTTTCTAAAAAATTTTTCTCACTGCCAGAACACTCCTAAACTTTTCCTTAGCTCTCTAAACACCCCTATTCTCTCAATCAGTAGCTTTTGCTTCTGTTTTCTGTGTGTTGTTGACTGTTCCAGGGGGGTCCCTTTTATAGGGATTGATCAGGAGTTTCTGATCAATCCCAATTCCTCTTTGGACGGGAATTCAGTCTTTGAATCCAATTGGACTCTTCTGATTGAATTCCCCTCCAGAGTGGGAGTCTTCAACTTTGAATCCTAGCCCTCCAAAATAAAAATTAAAATAAAATTAAAAAAATCTAGATAATTGGAAAGATAAATCAAAAGATAAAAAATTTTCAAATAATATCTGAAACTCAGAAAAAGTCAGAACAGATAATTTAAAAAAGATAAGAATAATAATATAATAATAATAAATATATAACTATATACATATAAATCTATTCTAATGAAAAAAAATGAATATATATATATATACATATATTAATACATAATAATAATAAATAATAAAATACACAAGAGAAAAAAAAATATAAATAAATAAAAATAAAAAATACGGGGTAAAAATTCAATTGGGCCTTGCCCATTTGGGCCAGGCCCAAATGATCTGGGTCAGGCCCAATTGATCCGGGCCCGGACCTGATTGGGTGTCTACAGCTGCCCCTCTTTGCGTATTCTCTGTGAAACAGAAATTGCGCAAAGACGTAGACACCCAGTCAAGACCCGACTCGACATTTTCATTTTTTTTTATTTTTTTTTATTTTTTTTTTAGCTCCTCTTGACAGAGGCTCTACGACTTTGAAAAATAAATTGCTCCTCTAAACAGAGGCACCACGACTTTAGAAAAGTAAATGCTCCTCTCAACAGAGGCACCACGACTTTAGAAAAGTAAATTGCTCCTCTCAACAGAGGTACCACGACTTTGAAAAGTAAATTGCTCCTCTCAACAGAGGCACCACGACTTTTTGAAATTAAATTGCTCCTCTAAACAGAGGCACCACGACTTTGAAAAGTAAATTGCTCCTCTCAACAGAGGTACCACGACTTTGAAAAAATAAATTGCTCCTCTCAACAGAGGCAACGGAACTTTGAAAAGTAAATTGCTCCTCTAAACAGAGGCAACGGAACTTTGAGAAAGTAAATTGCTCCTTGACAATCATGTCCAAAGGAGTTGAAAGTTGTGTTTGAAGGGATTTCAGGTGATTATGCCCAAAGGTCTTATAAATCAACCCTGATACCAAAAGACATCCTATTTCAAGGATTAGGAACTTACCTGACAGGCTTTCTCTTTTTCAGTTTTGCAAAATATCTTCATATTTGTCTTCTCCATATGGGATGTTGGAACACCCCTGCTTCTTGAATTTATACACTATATTCTCCTGAAAGTAGTGTATGCTGTGCAAATGCATGAATTTCAATGCATGTTATGCAAATATTGGTCAATTAATTCCTGTTCAATGTATGGTACTCAAGTTTCTCAAGCTCTTTTTTTCTTGGGTGTCAAGCCCTTTGATTCTTCCAGGATCCAATTACACTGCTCTTCTAAGATCGAACCAGTGTAGCTCTCAATTGTCTTTTCCACTCACATTCTTCCTTGTTCAGTTTCTCAATACCTTGGAATAAGCCTCATCAAACATTCAATGAATTTCTCAGCACTAGCAAGTTTCAAAACAAATTCCATCCACCATCATTGGGTCATTGTCTCAGCATTAACCCGAAACAAACTCTGTCTACTGATTGTTCTCATCATTCAATCATAACTTGCAAGTCATATCAATCAATTCATCACTTTTCAAGATTTGCCCCATTATATCATGTACCTTTTCAAATCATCTCCTTTAGGTTTCTACCATTTCTTCATCATCTTAGATTTCTTTTCAAATGAATGCAAGACTCTTTTAAGCACATATTCATTATCATTTCAAATCTTGACAAATACAATGCAACCAAATATTTTCTCAATTCATTCTGGGGGTGTAACAATAAGAGAAACACAAGGTGAATTATGGTCAAGATAATCAATGAAGATCTGTTTTAGTACAAAGCAAATGGGAAAGGAAATGAATTGGATACATGTCATTGGGATGGATGGTATGTCCAAATGATGAATATTCAAACAATTCTCAACATTAATTTAGGATTCTTTTTCAAAAACTCAATCCATTTACTGTTGAAGTCAACTTGAGCTTGGCGAACTTTGCCCCAGTCTTTGAGGGATCTTCAGATGTCTTTGATCTTCCATTCATGTGAGCCATTTGACCTGGATCTTTTTTTTCTACCTAGATCACCCTTTTAGGTTTTCAATTTGAATCTCTTTTTTTCCATTTTCTCATTTTTTCTTTTTTTCTTTTTTTCCTTTTTTCTTTTTTTTCTTTTTTTCATCTTCTTTTTTTTTCTCATTTTTCATTCATTGTTGATATCTTTCATTCCAACTTTAGAGCAATGTAGCATGATTCCATTGCTTCATCATGAGTATACCTTCGCTCAACATATGATCATTCAAGTTGAGTATTCACACTTGATCCAAATGGACTTTTCAAGGTTGTAATGTAGGCCAAGGTGAGGGATCATAAAAGAAATGGATCTAATAGGCTCAAAACATATATTAAATAGGTTCAAAACCAAAGAATCATTTGATACAACTTGGCATTTTGCCCCACATCTGCTTTTTCTTTCCTCACACAAAAGATTCTCATTACTTTGCCCTAAATCATGTGTGGCATTATTTTTTCTTTTCTTTTTTTCATTTTTGAGACCTTTTGTGGTGTTTTTTTTTTTTTTTTTTTTTTTTTTTTTTCAAAAATTACCCTCCAGTGTAGAGGGTGATCCTTGGTTGGGGTTCTTCTGAAAAAGAAATCATAACAGGCTCAAAGGGGTAGCAATAAATGGTTTTTCCAATGGTAAAAGAAAGATGGCCATTTTTCATCTCAATTGTGAATACCTTTCTTGAACATCATCTATTAAACAAAGCTCGTGATCCTGTATGAAGGATTGCACATCTTCAAGACATCTATTTCACCTCCGGTAATGGCTTACCCTTTGCTCAAATCATCTCCTCATATTAATGTGGGTGAGTTCTCAAAATTAAATCCCAGAATTATTGTTATCATTGTCTAAATATTCATCATCTGAAATTTAAGAATGGGAATGTAAAGTTATGAAAGGTAACAGGGCATGGAGTAATGGTCAAATGAAAGAGAAAAATGTAATGAAATGCATTGACTTGCCTTTATTAAAATGATAACAAGTAAAGTCATATTGCAAAAAGAAATCCAACATTACTTGAAAAGAAATCTTAAAGTGACAAAAAAACTTTCAACCCGCCTTATCTCCATTAAAAATTAGCCCCCTATATGATCAGGTGAAGAAATCCCCATTGACGTCTTGCCCCTCAATTCATTGTGACTCTCCGGACCCTTTCTGTTCTTGACTTTCACTCAGGGCGCTAACATTAGATGTTGTTGCTTTTCCCTGATCAAAACTTACCATTCCATCATTGATCAACCGTTGCACCTTATGCTTTAAAGCAGTACAATTTTCAGTAGAATGGCCAGTAATTCCATAGTGATAGTCGCAGTGGGCTGTAGGATCATACCACTTTGGATAGGGTGGTTTAAGCGGCTCCACATGGTTGGGGGCAATCAAATGGCTATTATAAAGCTCTCGATATAACTCTGTATAAGTCATAGGGATTGGATCAAATACAGGTTTTTCTCGAGTAGTTCGTTGTTCTCGCGAGCCACTGGCTGGGTTAGTAGTGCGAATTTGGGTCCTTACAGGAGCTTGAATGTTAAGGCGGTAAGTGGATGAACAAGATGGTTGTGGAGCTAGTTGGTATGGGTAGGATGAGACATTATTCACAGCAGGGTAGTATGGAGAGTAGCCTTGGGATGGATAGGGTTGATAACCCCTGAATTGTTGTCTATCAAAGCTCACAGCTTGAGCTTCAGCTTCTTTCTTTTCTGATACCTTCTTGGTTTCTCCTCCTTTTAATTTGCCATTTTTTATGGCACTTTCAATAATTTCTCCAGAGATCACCATGTCAGCAAAATTCTTTGTTGCATTCCCTATCATCTTTTCATAATAGGGAGGTTTCAAAGTGCTAACAAACAGCACTGTGGTCTCTTTTTCTGTCAGAGGAGGTTGTACCTGTGAAGCCATATCTCTCCATCTCTGGGCGTACTCTTTAAAAGACTCGTTTGACTTTTTCTCCAGATTCTGCAAAGACAAACGATCAGGAGCCAAATCGATAATGTGTCGATATTGACTGATGAAGTCGTGTGCCATATCACTCCAAGAGCGAATACGAGTCCTATCCAACTGAACATACCATCTGGCGGCAGAGCCAGTAAGACTGTCCTGGAAAACATGCATCAGAAGTTTTTCATCATGAGCATGAGCTGCCATCTTCCTGCAATACATGGTGATGTGGGTTTTGGGGCACTTGGTACCGTCATATTTTTCAAATTTCGGTACTTTGAACTTATGGGGGATAACCACATCAGGAACTAGGCAGAGCCTAGCAGCATCTACTGACCCATAAAAGCTAAATCCTTCCACAGCCCGTAGCCTCTGCTCTAGCATGCTAATCTTGGAACTCTCCTCAGCTTCCACTTTCATCTTTTCTTTTAAGGCATCTAGGTCAGGAATTGGTTCTGCTACTTTTTCAGTGAAGACAGGATTTATATAGCTATTATACTGCCCTGTGTTGAAAGCTGATGGCATTCCAGGATATAGGGGGACCTCTTGAGCAGGCTGGGCCTGAGATGGGCCAAAACCTGGAGGGTATAAAGGGTCAGCCACATCTTGCTGGCTTGTATTTTCTGCAACTCTTTTCCCCTTATTCATGTTATTTAGAGCCTCCAGAATCTTGCTTAGTTCACTTTCAATCTTCTCCTGAGCTCTTTCTAGCTTTTCAAATCTATGAGAACTTTCTTCCTCCATTTGCCTTGCTCTGGATCTTGTGTTGTATGGATGGGCAGGGTTCTCACTAAATGGAGCTATCCTTGATCCTTGAGTACCATACTTATGATTAGAAATGTTATGCTGTGCCTTATGTGTGATGCTTTGATACACAAATGAAATGTACATTTTTCTGAATGAAATCTAGTATGAAATGAATGCAAATGATTGTGTTAAAACATGGTCATGAAAGTAATGCGGATGCATACAATCAGACAAACAACATAGTTAGTTTCATGAATGAAATGAAAGTGATGCTGATGCATAGTATTACAAAAAATAATACACAAAGTTAAGCAATCAAAATGATTAGATAAACACCCTTTTTTGTGTCCTAATTTCAGGGTATATCTATCATTGGGTAGAAAGGGCTCTATCCTAGGGTTAGACACTCTTAAGGTTCACTACATGTGGTTTTAGGGCCAAAGTCTAAAGGTCCTCAAATTGTTCCTTACATCCTTGTCCATCACAGACTAGTAAGGCACCCTAATCCTCACCCATTACAGGCTACAAGCGAAAAAGGTTCAGTTTGAGTGGGAGTATTTCGCTAGCCACTGCGGAGGCGTTAGACCTCACGAAAGCAATAGGTACTTTACTCCCTCCTAGAGGGACGGAGCTCGGGTATAGAACTCATGTTATGCACATGCATATGAATGACATAATTAACAAGATAAACAAACATGAATGAATAATAATACATATATACAAAAAGGTTCAATTTTATTAGGCTTTTGGATAACACAAATTATTTGCTGGCCTGACTCTCAAGGTCCCCAGCGGAGTCGCCAAGCTGTCATAACGTCTAGATCCGGGGATCTATCGCCAGACATTGACTTTAGGGAGTCGCCACCAATCTTTTTTATCTAGGTGCGATTGGCCACCTAAAGAATCTGCCCTTTTAGGGAACACCTAAGCTTAAGGGTCCCTAAAAGAATAGGTTCGGGTCTGCTAACCAGAACAGGGTTCGGAAGTTCGGTTACGTGTGAGGAAGGTTATAGCACCCTCACAACGCCCATCAAAAGATGGTACCAGCTTAAATTTGTATTATCCAATGAGCCTTAAAAATTTACCAAGTAATTAATTATTGGAAATCATTCTCAATCGACTCTAATACTTTTAGCAGAAAATTGAGAAAATTCCCTCACCTCAGGAGTATGCAAGAAAAACTACTGTTTCACTTACAGAGGCTCCGTCGTCGGATTAATTAAAGAAAAATCAAAATCATCCAATTAATTATTGGAAATTATTCTCAATTAACTCTAATACTTTTAGCAGAAAATTGAGAAAATTCCCTCACCTCAGGAGTATGCAAGAAAAACTACTGTTTCACTTGCAGAGGCTCCGTCGTCGGATTAATTAAAGAAAAAAAAAATCAAAATCAGCCAAGTAATTAATTATCGGAAATTATTCTCAATTGACTCTAATACTTTTAGCAGAAACTTGAGAAAATTCCCTCACCTCAGGAGTATGCAAGAAAAACTACTGTTTTTACTTGTAGAGGCTCCGTCGTCGGATTAATTAAAGAAAAAAGAAAAAAAAAATCAAGATCAAAATCAAAGTCAAATAAAAAAAAATTCAAAAAAAAAAAAAAAAAAAAACCTGGAGCGGCTCGGGTTGCGGCTCGGCTCGGCTCGGCTCAAGGAAGAGAAAACGGCTCGGAGAAGCGGCTCGGCTCGGCTCGGCTCGGAGGGGCTGAAACGCGCGGGTCAGAAAGCGGGTCGACGCTTCGGGTCGGGTCGGGTTCGGCAAAACGCGCGGATCCTCTTATTAACTTAAAGCCAAAACGACGTCGTTTTGGGAGGGTATAAAAGGCACCTTCCTCCGTTTTTCAGCAGACCGTTCCTCCCCTCTCTCTCTCTTCTTTCCTTCTTCTCTGCCTTCTCTCTAGAATTTGAAGAACGCCGATGCCGGATTCTGGGAATTTCGCCGGAATCTGGGAATTTCGCCGGAAATTGGCCGGAAGTTGGCCGGATGGTCGCCGGTTTTTGGGATTCTCCGCCGGAAACTGGGTCTGTCACCGGAAACTTCAAAGTTCGCCGGAATTTGTCGCCGGAAAATTCAAAAGTCGCCGGAATTTTCGCCGGAATCTGGAAATTTCCCAGAAATTTCCAGAAAATTTTTTCGCCAAATTTTTCTAAAAAATTTTTCTCACTGCCAGAACACTCCTAAACTTTTCCTTAGCTCTCTAAACACCCCTATTCTCTCAATCAGTAGCTTTTGCTTCTGTTTTCTGTGTGTTGTTGACTGTTCCAGGGGGGTCCCTTTTATAGGGATTGATCAGGAGTTTCTGATCAATCCCAATTCCTCTTTGGACGGGAATTCAGTCTTTGAATCCAATTGGACTCTTCTGATTGAATTCCCCTCCAGAGTGGGAGTCTTCAACTTTGAATCCTAGCCCTCCAAAATAAAAATTAAAATAAAATTAAAAAAATCTAGATAATTGGAAAGATAAATCAAAAGATAAAAAATTTTCAAATAATATCTGAAACTCAGAAAAAATCAGAACAGATAATTTAAAAAAGATAAGAATAATAATATAATAATAATAAATATATAACTATATACATATAAATCTATTCTAATGAAAAAAAAAATATATATATATATACATATATTAATACATAATAATAATAAATAATAAAATACACAAGAGAAAAAAAAATATAAATAAATAAAAATAAAAAATACGGGGTAAAAATTCAATTGGGCCTTGCCCATTTGGGCCAGGCCCAAATGATCTGGGTCAGGCCCAATTGATCCGGGCCCGGACCTGATTGGGTGTCTACAAGCATCATTTGATGAGGATAGATTTATATCATGATTGCATTTATCAACTCTGATTGGGGGAAAGCCATTTTCACTTTTCAACATTTTAAAGTTTTATGGCCTTTGATTAGAGGAGCATTCAAAAATTTTGAGATTTGTAAGACCTTCGGGCATAATCTTTAAGACCTCGGAGTATAATTATTATTTACGGTATTATCCCAATCGATTCTTTATTTTTCAATTTGCGGTGTTGTCCTAATCGATTCTGTAAGACCTCCAGGCTTAATTTTAACCCACGGTGTTGTCCCGATCAATTCTTTACTTCTCGACTCGTGGTGTTATCCCGATCATTTTCTTACTTTTCTACTTGCAATGTTGTCCCGAATTCTTTACTTCTCGACTCGCGGTGTTGTCCCAGTCATTTTCTTTACTTCTTGAATCGCAGTGTTATCCCAGTCATTTACTTACTTTTCAACTTTGGGTGTTGTCCGGATCATTTTCTTACTTTTTGACTCGCGATGTTGTCTCGATCATTATTTATTTCTCAACTCGCGGTGTTATCCTGGTCATTTTCTTTATTTCTCTACTCGTGATGTTATCCTGATCGTTTTCTTTACTTTTTGACTTATGGTGTTATCCTATTCATTTCCATTTTCCTGACTCGCAGTTTAATCCCAATTGCTTTTATTTTTCAGGCTTGCGATTCAGTCCCAATTGTCGTTAATCTTTGACTCGTGGTTTAATCCCGGTCATTTTTTATAGTTTCCTGAATTTCGGTTTAATCCCAATCACTTTCATTTTTCGGACTCGCGTTCAGTCCTAGTCATTGTTAATCTTTGACTTGTGATTTAATCCCGATCATTTCTGTAGTTTTTCGACTCGTGGTTTAATCCCAGTCACTTTTATTTTTTGGGCTTACGGTTTAATCTCAGTCGTCATTAATCTTTAACTCATGGTTTAATTCTGGTCATTTCTATAGTTTCTTGACTTACGGTTTAATCTCAGTCACTTTTATTTTTCGGACTCGTGGTTTAGTCCCAGTTGTCGTTAATTTTTAACTCGTGGTTTAATCCCGGTCATTTCTATAGTTTTCCAACTTACGGTTTAATCCCAGTCACTTTTATTTTTTTGACTTGTGGTTTAGTCCCAGTCGTCATTAATCTTTGACTTATAGTTTAATCCCGATCATTTCTATAATTTCCCAACTTGTGGTTTAATCCCAATCACTTTTATTATTCTAAATTATGATTTAGTCCCAATAGTCATTAATCTTTGACTCGTGGTTTAATCCTGATCATTTCTTTAGTTTTCCAACTTGTGGTTTAATTCCAGTCGCTTTTATTGTTCTGACTTATGGTTCAGTCCCAGTCGTCATTAATCTTTGACTTATGGTTTAATCCCGATCATTTCTATAGTTTCCCAACTTATAGTTTAATCCTAGTTGCTTTTATTGTTTTAACTTACGGTTCAGTCCCAATGATCGTTAATCTTTGACTCATAGTTTAATCCTAGTCATTTTTATAGTTTCTCGACTTGCGATTTAATCCCAGTCGCTTTCATTTTTCTGATTTACGGTTCAATTCCGATCGTCGTTAATCTTTGACTCGCAATTTAATTCGGATCATTTTTATTTTTCTGACTTGAGGTTTAATCCTAGTCGCCTTTTATTTTTCTGACTTATGGTTCAATCTCGTCATCATTATTTTCTAACTCACATTTTAACCCTAATCATTTTATCTCTATCATCATTTTTACTTCACGATATCATTTTAATTGTTCTTTTCCACTTAATTCATAATTTAATCCTATTTAAAAAAAAAAGCCAAATAACAAAACAAAAAATTTTAGAAAATTTTCGAGTTAGTTTCGGACAAAACCATAGTTTTTGTCTTTGCCTTATTCCTGATCCTCAGTAATGTGCAAAAAGAGGTAGCTGTAAACACCAATTTTATTCGGTCTACATTTTTTCTTTAGTAATAATAATAATAATTTTAATAATAGTAATAATATTGATTTAATTAAAACTAAAAATTAATTAAAAAAGAGAAGAAAAAGAAGAAAAAAAATACAAACAGAAAAGTTTAAATGGAAAAAAAAAACAAAAACGTAGGGGCTAGTGCCAGTGGGTGCCATGCACGACACCATTGGCTGCCCGCGCCCCTGCCTAGCCATCATGCCATTACCCTAGCCATCATGCCACCCCCTTGTCCAATCCCCTCACTGGGCGCTGTAACCCCATCTTCATTCCCTACCACCACTGTTCCCAGTCCTATAAAGCATCCATTATTTTCCACTTTCAAGCTCTCAAATTCAAAAAAGGTAAAAACACATATCCAGAGACCCGGTTCCTCTCCATTTAGAAACCCCAATTCTTTGCATTCAAAAACCTTCAAACTCATACCCAAACACCCAAATAGAAAAACAAAAACAAAAACAAAAACAAACAGTCCTCCCTGTAAGGAGGAACCTCAGCGTCAAAGCTCTAATACAACAAAGAAAAAAAGAGTGTCAGTTTGAGTCTTTAACAAAAAAATAAAAAATAAAAAATGGGAGAACACAGAAAACTTCTAGGCTTGATCTATGCCAATCAGGCTTTTTCTCTCGAAAAAGGCAGCGGATTTGAGCTTAGGAGGTTGAAAGGAGATTTTGGTGAATTTTGAAATTTTTTGGTCATTGGCGTTCACCGACGACGACCACCAGTGGCGACCTAGACGACGACTGATGCAGCAGCATGGCACTGAACTTTGGCGAAGCTAGAGAGAATTTTTAGGCTGGGAAAATTGTTTTTTTTGGAACAGAAAAAGAAATGAGCAAAAAAATTTTTTTGGAGCTTATATAGAAAATTAAACAAACCAAAATAAAGTCGTTTTAGTAAAAGAGGATCCGCGTGTGGACCAAACCTGACCTGAGATCCACGCAAATCGACCTACTAACATGCCTCAGCCAGCTTTCAGCCGATTCAGACGAACTATAGTGAGCCGATTTGAATTGGTCCAAACTCTTGCAAATAGAGCCGACCAGACCAGCTGTTGACCGAACTGTTGATCGGTCCAGTTCAGATCAATATTTTTTTGTTATTTTTATTTTTATATATTATTTATTTATATCATCTTTAACATTATTATTATTGTTGTTATGCATACTTTAAAACTTTTAGAGTTTATTAAAATAAATACTTTTTGTTTTATAGTAATAACTAACAATAATAATAATTAAACGCCAATAACAATAATAAAAATCCAAATGTTTTTTTTAACTTTTAATTCCTTTTAATTTTTTTAATAATTCAAGAATTAAATAAAAAATAAAAAAATATATGTAATAATTAAAAAAAAAACTTGTTCCTACCTAGATATTGGAAGGAATACAATTGTGCTTTAAATAATGATAATTCTGCCTAGATGTTGGGGAATTATTATTAAAAAATAATATATTAAAATTAAATAAATTAATATTAACTCTTTATAATAAAAAATTAATTTTCAAAAGTCATAGGAACCAAACTTACTTCGAAAATTCACTTAGATGTTGGAGATTTTTAGAGATGTTCACGTTTTCTTTAAACCTTAAAATTAAACCCTAAACCCTAAACCTAAAAACCCTAAAATCAAAATTTCAAACTTTCAAACCCTAAAATTAAACCCTAAACCCTTCGAACCCTAAAATTAAAATCCTAAAACTTTGAACCCCAAAGTCAAAATCCTAAACCTCAAATCCTAAAATCAAAACCCTAAATCCTTCAAATCCTAAACACTCTAAACCCTAAATTAAACCCTAAATACTCTAAATCTTAAATTAAACCCTAAACCTTCTAAATCCTAAAAACGAAACCCTAAACCTTTAGAATCTTAAAAACGAAACCTTAAATCCTTCAAACCCTAAAATCAAATCCCTAAAACATCCAAACCCTAAAATTGAAACCCTAAATTCAAAACCCAAAAATCCAAAATCCTAACCCTAAATTCCAGTCTCTAAACACTAAACCCTAAAATCAAACCCTAAATCCTCTAAATCCTAAAACTATAACCTCAAACTTCAAACCCAAACATGAAACCCTAAAATTCAAAATCCCAAACCCTAAAATCCAAAACCTGAAAATCCAAATTTCTAAAAGCCCCTAAAATCCAAAATCCTAAACTCTAAAATCCAAAACCTAAAAATCCAAAGGTAAAGACCCAAATTTGATACACATTTTCAAATCTTCAAAATCTTGAGACCCTAACCTTTAAAACATCGACTTAAGCTTTAACCAAAACCATATCAAAATCTTAAGGACACGTATGAAAATTTCAATTGAAATAATTTGTTCTCAAATGTCGCCTAGATGATGGGCTATTTAAAAAACTTTATTTCTTTAAGTTTTCATACCAGTCCTTAATTTGCTTTAACGATGGGATTAAAATTGATAAGTTTTGATAAAAAAAAGGTATAATAATAATATAGGATCTTAAATATAAATAGTCGCACTTGAGCTCTGCCTAGATATTGGAAAGTTAAGGTGATCTCATTATATTTAAGAATCCAATTTCAAATTTGCATTTCATCATCATACACAGCACCTATTGACTTACATACATTTATTTGTTATTGTTTGCACTCGCTAGCATTTCTCTGTCTTTAATTTTTATTTGCTATATGGTAAATACCATTATTTATTTTTTCACACAAAATGGTTTTTTTACTTACTTTTAAAATTTTGATATTATAAAATAAAACAAAAATAACATTCCGAAGGAAATAATTCTCGGTACTTTACCTAGATGTTGAAGAGTCACTAATAATTATCTTTCAATAAGAATGTTATTTTTATTTTAAGAAATGTTGCATTAAATCTTTAGTGAAAAGAGTTATTTTAAATTCTACCTAGATGTTAGAGAATTTTAAGATAATTCTTTAACTTAAAGGTTTTTTCAATATTTCTAAATAAAAAATTTTAGCAAAAAATATTTTTTAAATGAAGAAAATTAGTATTAAATTTCAAATTGAAATCATTTCATCCAACACAAAAAATAGTGCATGAGTAAATGGTACCAATTTATGGGCGTAGTGGGAGTGCTAATCCTTCCTCACATGTAATCGACTCTCGGATCCAACTTGATTTTCGTAGACCAAAATTTATCTTTTTGATAAACTTTAAGCACGCTTTTATAGTTTTATTAAAATGATAAATTTATAAGTGATCAATCACACCCTAAAAAAGATTCGTGGTGACTCATTTTATTTTTTTTTATTTTAAAATCCTTTACGTTTGATAGTCCCAAAATCGTTACGACAATTAGTGAAGATAAATAGTCAAACAAACTCAGTAAAACAAGAAAAAAGTCCATAAAAAGAAATAAAATTCAGAAAATAAAACTATCAGTAGCTTGCCATCAACACATGGATAATCCTCATACATTGCACATTTAAAATCAATAAACAGCCAGTTCATTACAGCTCGTCGCAATTCATTTCCTAAAAGCATTTGATCATCAAAATCAATATCAAGGAAAAACGAAACAAATCACACTTTGAAACAATAAAATAGCAAATCGAAGTGACCCCAGCCTCTTCTTGCTCTTATTGGCACGATTGCCTTTCATGATCAAACAAAGCATCCAACTCTACCTTGTATCAGCGCCTATCTTATTACACCTACACCAAGATGAAAATGGCATATACCATTATCATTTATGGAAAGGAAATGATATACATGAATATTTATAGTCCCAAATGAAAAACAAAAGAATAAAAAAACAAATAACTCACCTGCAAATTTAGAGTTTTCAGTCATCCACTCTGCCAAATATTTGGATGGAGGGTATGTGATTGATTTTAGAGAAATCCTCTCCTTCTCTCCCGTCTATCACTTGAATCCTTTCTAGGAATGACCTCGTCATCAGCTCTAATTTAATTTCTTGGAGAGCAGTAATATTCCTCAACCCTTCTGGAATCATCCTAAAATTATCTAAATTACGCAAAAATAAACTCCGGAAATTAACATAATATACGTAACCTTTATGTACAAAAATTAAAAATTAATTCATTAAAAAATAAAAAATTACTGTAAAAACAAATCAAAAAAATGAAAAAACAAACAAATGGATCTAATAAAAAAAAGAAAAAGTAAACCCAAACAAAATAAAAGTATTGAAACATATTTTCAAATTAATTTTTACCACACCAAAGGCTATTCATTCTTATTTATAATGAAATTGGATGTTAAAAATTAAAATTAAAATTTAATTCAGAGTGATTTAAGATAAATTAAACTAAAAATAAATTATAATCATTAATTGATTTAAATTTATTTATATAAAGCAAATAATTAATACTCTTTAAGGTAATGTTGCTCTTCCCATAAACAAAAAAACTGAAAGGAAGTATTGAAAGTGTTATAACTGTAATCATTGACCTTTCCTTAGCATTGACCTTTAAAGTCCAAATAATGTCTCATTTCCGAATGGTCCATGAGTTTTTTCTACATGAAATAAAAATATTAATTACCAAATTACTGTTCAATTTGTAAAAAAATATTGACATTGATATAAGGGCAATTGATATAAAGGTAAATGTATATAGAAGAGAAGTCCTTGCTTCTTAACTTTAGGTGGTTGAATCTCTAACTCTAATTGCGAATCATCCAACGAATAAAAATTGGCTGATTTTTTCACAAACATATATATAAGTGTTATAGTTACAAATTACAAATTTTCTCAAACAAAAAAAATGATGGGTGACTGTGAGTGGGAGTGAAACAACAAAAATTTTTCCATCAACGCCTTTCATTGCTATTTCCGATGCAAAGTTGGAAAATGACAACGATAAAATGATGGGTAAGTGTGACTGCCGTTGAATTTTTAAAGTAATCTAATGACAAGGGAATTAAAAAACAAAACTTGTCTTTCAAATTCAGAATAGTTAAAGACAAATTTAATCAATTTTAGTGGAGGTATGCATTCAAAATTTATGATACATATATATATATATATATATTCTTAAATTTTGGCTAAATTTAAAAAAGAAAGATAAATTTTAAATTTGATATATTTGAATTCAAAATTTATACAAAATTTTCAATCTTTGATAGATTTTCATTTTAAATTTAAATAATTTATTAAATATAATTATTTTATAAATCAATTTTAGAGGATAATATATCCATGAGATTTTTAAATTTAAAAAGATATATATTTAGATTATTAGAAAATCCATTTTAAAATATATATATATATATCTAAATTAGATTTTGTTACTAATAATTTAAAAATTATCTATGTAAATATATATTTGGATAGCTAAATAATATATATGAAGTGATCATTTATTTAAAATTTTAAAGTTTTGGATATAATTAAATGAAATTTTAAATAAATTTGTTTATAAATAATCTTAAATTAAGAAATATTTTATATGTCATTATAAAAAAATTTTAAAAATTTTCTTACATGTAAAAAAAAAAAAACCATCTACTTAAGTGTTCATAAAAGCAATTTTTATTACATACTCTTATATGTTGTAATATATATATATATATATATATATATTATATTATATTAGGTACCATGTGAAATCAAGTTTTTTTTTTTACCAACGGTGTCTCAGTTTTATCTAACCTTAACTTTTTTTCTTGAACAATATTTAAAATGTATTTCTCTATCTCAGTCAAATACATTTAAGATTTTAGTCTTGTGTCAATACAAAAAATTATCAATTAAATTAACCCTTAAGATAAATAGTTATTTTTTAGTATTTAATCATGATAAGTCTCAGTTTCTTTCATCTTTTTCAAGTGTTTCTACACAACGATTACATTCAAAAACTATATTGTTTGACGATTTTGAAAATAAAAGAAGTCACCATCAATATTTTTTATTAAGTGTGATTGATTTTCTAAAAAAATTTATCTTTTTAATAAAATCCTAAAATCAATTAAAATCATTTAAAAATATAATTTTTCGATCTGTCAAAAACAAAATTGGATTGGATAATCTAATTATACGTAGGAAAATATTAGCATCTTCACAATGCTTTTTTTTTTTTAAGAAAAAAAAAGAGTACCAATTAATTATTTGTTATTCATTTAGTCTTAATTAAAATGGTCTTAATTTAATGTTTAAGAATAATTTCTTTAATTTCTTTATATTTCTAAAAAAATTCTTTTTAGGAATTAAATAAATATCTTTAATTTTTAAAAATTTTTCAAAATTCCTCCATATGTAGACGAAATTTAAAAAATTATTTCTTCATTTGAGAGTCTGCACAATAACCCTTAACATTAAAGATAATATTTAACATTAATTTCAATCGTTAATTTTACTTTGGTACTATATTTGTCCCATTTTTTTTTTACTTTGCTGTTGATATTTACAAATTCTTTAATATTAAAATTTAATCAATTTAATAAGAAAAGTGAAAAAAATCATTAAGAAAAAAAAATGAATATAGGAAACTTTAAGGAAAAATGTTCGAGTGGGAAGATTTATCAATTATAGTTATTCAAAACACAAAATAATAACATGTAGTCATTGACTTTGTCATATACGGAAAAAAGTAGTCTTCTGCTGTGTATGAATTAATATCAATCCAACCCTGAAAATTTTTTAATGGCAATGGCTGCAAAGGAGTAAGGACAATTACTTAAGACCCAAAAGTCATTTCTGACGAACACTCAACAAATTATAAAAACAAGGAAATAAAATCAGTAACAATACAATGTGAAATTAATTTTTTAAAATAATAATATTATTTATTGTACATCAAGTTTTAGAGGAATTATCAAATACATTAATAGAGAAATCATATATATATTATATTATAACATACATAGTTACCAGATAATAATTGCTAATGTGAATACTTATGTGGACAGGTTTTTTTTTTGACATTTAAAATCATTTCTAAAATTTCTCATTATAATAACACATAAGATATTTACTAATTTTAAATTAATTATAAAAAATATATTTTAAAAATTATTAAATTATCTAAAATTTTAAAATTTAATCAAAAATTAATTTAAATTCTAATGAAATTCTTTTATCTTGCACATCACTAATTTAAAATCAAATTTAAAGTAATTTATCTATTCTAATATAGTTAAAATATGTATTTAAGTTTATCACAATTTTTAAAAATATTATTTAATATCTTTAATATTTTTGATAAATACTTATTACATTATCTTCAACTTTTAAATATATTTCATAAAGAAAATATAAATATATATAAATAAACAAACACAGGTACTAACAAAGTCATATAAACTTTAACAAAAATGAAGATTAGAGATTATTTTCTATGTTACAAAATAGGAACCATTTGTCTAACAATTAGTGGACCAATTCAACTTAGTCAAAAGGCAAATGCATAATTTCAAAATTAAAAAAAAAAAAAAAAAGCCAAATGTATCAATGAGACTTCCGCACTTACAACATTTCTTAAGCCTTTCATGTGTAGCTAAACATAATTGGTATAAAATTTCTACACCTTTTAGTCATATGATTGCAAGAATATTTTATGATTTAAATTTATGATATGTTTGAGAAATTGGTTATCAGGAATTCATTTAGATTCTAAACTTTCTCATACCTCTACAATAGAAATGTCAGTAGTAAAAATTTTTCAAGATATTTATTGTAAATAGAGTCAAGATATAAAATATCAGAAAAATTATTAGATAAAAATATAAAATACTAAAATTTAAATATTATTATCTAAATATATATTATCTATAAATAAATTTATTATTTAAATATGTTTTTGGATTAAAGTTTATCAAGATTTAAATGAAAAATTAATTTAAATATAAGATAATTAAATAAATAAAATTATTATTTAAATATATTTATGGATTAAATAAAATTATATAGCTTGATTCTTTATCATCTTTTTATTCAATTTATTTTCCAAACAATATTTCATCTTCTAACAGACTTTAACATTACTTTTTTATTGCTCTTCCATTTAAGGTGGATTTTATTTTTTCTTTTCTTTTCCATTTATGTTTTATATATATTTTGAACATGTTCATAATTTAATAATATTAATTTTTATTTTTATTTAAATTTAAATAAAATAAAAATAATTCGTGCATCATACGAGTAGTAAACTAGTTTTTTTAGTATTACGAGAGATTGGGTGACATATATCTTTTAGTGTATATTTAAAAAAAATAAAAAATTATTTAAAAAAATATGACCATTGTGACTTTATTAATTTCATTTGTAAAATTAAAAAATTTCACTGACAGTATATTAAATAATTTCTCTAAATTTTATCTCGAATAATATTTAAAATGTATTTCTCTACATCAATAAAGTGTATTTAAAATTTTACTCTACAAAGTACTTGCCAAAAATATCAAACTTTAGATAAAAAAAATTACCAATTAGATTAACTTTTACATATAAATCCTTTTTTATTTCTGAACTTATATAATTTAAGTGTCAATTTCTTCCATCTTTTTCAATTGTCTTTGGATTTGTTTTCAATTGCAGAAACAAATTAAGCATACATCTAAAGCTTCAATAACACAAAATAATGTGGAATAAATCTAGCCCTTGAATAGTAGACAAATTGCCTTTTTTTATTTTTTTTTCTTTCAATAAGCAAATAATTTAAAAGGGTAAGCTAGAATGAAATATTTATGTTTTGCTATGCAACCAACAAATATATAATCATTTAAAAGACTACAAAATTAATAAGAAATGTCATAATGATTTTTCATCTATGGGAAACTCGATCGTTAGATTTGGTGAAAATTTTCAAAGTCGCTGTTAATTTTTTTTGTAAGGTGTAATTGGCTACCCAAAAATATCATCTTTTAATAAAAATTTTAGAGGGATATTGCTAGAATATTACCAAGTGGTGCTATGTGTTGGTCTATGTTTCATGACCTATGAAATATTGAAGATGCTTTTAGCAGATATTACCACAAAATTATAGTTATGTTTGATCTGCAACTGAAATGATGGGTTCGCTAATTTTGGTTATGTGATAGCACAGCACAATACATTTAACTTTCACAGTTCATCTTGCAGTGGCAAATTTTGTGATGCTGCAGTGAGAAATATATTTTTCCATGAAAATAGATGGAGGGTGACTTACATTTTGATACCAACTGTGATCATCTTTGAATTTGCTTTTCCCAGGTGCAAGCTTTTAGATAATTGCGTAAATCACTGACATGTATCAATACATTTATAACTTAAAATTTTAATAATACTTTACCTTCTTTTACAGAAGTGACTTTTCATGAGTATTGAGTACTTGTCTTTTGCAATTTTATCATCAATGATTTTGAAATTGCAGTTGCTGCTTTGTTCTCTGTACTAGGGATTGCTTTGAGCTGGCTTTCCTGATTTCAAAGACTGATCAGGAAGGCCAACAATTGTGAGGTCTGTTGGTACTTGGTAGAGTGGTCTTTGGCAAAGCGTTGAATTTTAGCTCCAATGATCATAAATTAAATCTTGACAACTTTAAATAAGTAAATATATATATATATATATATATATATATATATATAAACCCCCTTAGGAAGACATCTGGGCCTTCCTTTTTTCTTCTTTTCGATTCTTTTAGTTACTTATTGATGCACAAATTATAGTAAAGCAGCATTCAATCTCTTTGGGCTGATGGTATTAACAAATCAAAATTGCATCAGTGAATATGATATTCCTTTCCATGTTTTAACAAATTTCATTGCAAGCACGGTCTAAGTCTTCTGTTTATGAAGACGTCTTGATTTATGGTGGATTTGAGAGTCAAACAAAACACCCTAAAGTTCTTTTTACATCTTCCATTATTTTGTTCGAAGAATTATGAAAAAAAATAAGTATGCAACTTAAACACAGCTTGGATTTTGCTGTTATTGCCGGTTTCTCAACAATTTTCTTTTCCAGGAAAGTTCAGAAGTATTGTTGCTACTGATCTTTATGTCATCGAGCAAGAAAATTTCCATCAATCAAGAATTACTTTTACCCTCCTGCTGTTCTATCTTATCAGTCCACTAGCAATGCTGTTTATTAGTGAAAAGAAACAGTCAAACAAAGTAATAAACAAGAAAAAAGTCTTTAAAAAAAAATAAAATTCAGAAAATAAAACTATCGGTAGCTTGCCATCAACACATGGACAATCTTCATACACTGCACATTGAAAATCAATAAACAGCCAGTTCATTAAAGCTCATAGCAATTCATTTCCTAAAAGCACTTGATCATCAGAATCAACTATCAAGGAAAAAAGAAACAAATCACACTTTGAAACAATCAAAAAGCAAATCGAAGTGCCTCCAGCCTTTTCTTGCTTCTATTGGCACTGATGATTTTCATGATCAAACAAAGCATCCAACTCCGCCTCCTATCAGTGCCTATCTTATTATACCTACAACAAGATGAAAATGACATATATCATCATCTCTTATGGAAAGGAAATTAGATAAATGAATATTTATTGTCCCAAATGAAAAAAAAATAGATTAATATTTTATAGAAAAACAAATAACTCACCTACAAAATTAGAGTTTTCAGTAATTATCCAATGTGTGAAATATTTGGATGGAGGGTATGTGGCTGACTTTAGAGAAATCCTCTCCTTCTCTCCTGTCTATCACTTGAATCCTTTCTACAAATGACCTCTTCATCGAATATAATCTCATTTCTTGGAGAGCAGTAACATACCTCAACCCTTTTGGAATCTTCCCCAAATTATCTAAATCAGCCAAAGATAAACTTCGGAGACGTGGCATTGCGCTTTCTTCAATCTCCCACTCTTCTAATTCTGATAAACTTCGAAATTCAAGAGAGTCGAGTTGAGGAAACCCATTGGCAGAGCAAAGCAGTTTAATCCCCCTGTATGAATTCCACCATAAGCGGAGAGTCCTCAAATGAGGCAGCTTTTCCAATACAGCCAGTGGATCCTGCTTCACCTCAGATCCCCACAAAGTTAACTTGACAATGCTTGCTGGAACAAATATCAAAACATGATGCCTTGATTGTGGATCTTCTTCTATCTTCCCTTCTAAGAATAGTTTAGAGAGGTGATGACACTGAGAAAGGGGTTCTAAGTCTGGAAATGATTGGCTTGAATCCTCTGATAACCTCATGTCCAATGACCGAAGGCGTTGTGATTCGACCAGTGCATTTAGGATAGGCTCAACATCTTTTGATCTCATAAAATATATTCCTAAACTCTGAATATTAGCCAAGCCGAACACTGCATTATTTTCAATTAAATTCTCAACCCCAATGTACTTTAAAGTTTCAATTTTTTTTGAAATAATCCTTGGCGGCATCCACAAGCCTTTTCCAGAAAAAAGATCTATTAATATATGCCTTAAACGTTCCAACTCCAATAGAGCATTAGAAGATATTGTTAATCCAAAACTGTTGATGTGTAAAGTGTGTAAATTTTTCAACTTCCCAATAGATTGTGGCAAGATGATTTTTCCAGAACATTTTAACCCCAGATATCTCAAATGATGCAGATTACCGATTACACTTGACACATGCCACTCGTTTTTGTTCCTTTCCACAACTTTCAAAACTCTTAAATTTTTGAAGCTTTTACATTTTGAAATGCGCAATTTTATCAATTTCTCATTTTGAAAGAGCAACAGAGAACGTAACTTTGGATGTTCTCCCTTCAAAGCAACATACCTGTTGGTAGGATGAATAGCAATTCTTCTTGGCATAGATGCCGACAAGGTCATATCAATTGGCTGAATAATTTCCAAGAAATTATCCTCTCGAGCTTTCTCCACGCACAAGTCCCTCAAGAGATCATGTATGTGACATGTTTTCACACCTACTCCTGTACGGTCCCTCTTGCCAACTTGAACCAAACATCTATTTATCAGCTCTTCCAGGAATTGTTCAGCAACATCTTCCATCAACATTCCTCCGCTTTCCATTGATGGTGAAATGAAACCTTCAGCAATCCATAATCGAATGAGTTCCATCTTTGAGATCTCCCAATCTTCTGGATAATGGCCAAGATATAAGAAGCACGGTTTTAAATTATGAGGCAAATCATTGTAGCTTAAAACCAAAATTCCATCCACTGCACCATACTCATGGTTTTGTTGTTGCACCTTGTTTAAGTGTGCATGCATGTTTGTTTGAACCATCTCCCACTGAGCCAGTGACTTTTTTGTTGCTAGCAAGCCTCCCAAAGCAACAATTGCCAGAGGTAGCCCTCCACATTTTTTCACCATCTGTCTTCCTAGCATCTCAAATTCTCTTGAACGAGCATCAGACTCAGTTGTATTTTCAGGGAATGCTTTCCTCTTGAAAAGCTTCCAACTTTCATCATCTGTAAGAAATGGAAACTCTATTGTGTAGGCTGCAAGTGACGCCACTTCCATGATTCGTGTTGTGAATAAAATTTTGCTCCCCCTTTTTCCTTGTGGAAAAGCATGTTTAAGACAATTCCAATCTTCACCTCTCCAAATATCATCAAGGACTACCAAATATCGTTTTTCTCTCAAGACATCAAAAAGTCTTTCTATGATCTCATTCTCCGTCAGTTTATCAATTAGCTCTCTTTCTTGAGGTTGAACTTTTATCAGGACATCATGCAAAACTTCTCTTGGCATACATTTTTGAGAAATAAAAGCCCAAGCAAAACAATCAAAATGTCGTCTCACATCATTGTGATTGTATACTATTTTTGCAAGAGTGGTTTTACCTATGCCCCCCATTCCTACCAAGGAAACAACAACATGAGGCCTATCTTCTTCTGTCATCAACTTAGCCAAAACATCCCTTGTCATGCCTCCCAAGCTAACAACATCCACTTCCTCAACATGTGGATAAGTTCTTCTTGACTGCTGCTGCAGCATCCTAAAATTAGAGCTAGATTCCTTTCCTCCAGAGATCTGATTGTAAGCTGGAAGACTCTTGGAAATGTCTTCAAGCTTTGTCTGGATTCCTTTGACCTGCACCCCCATATTGTGCAAACGAAAAGGCTTGGTGAAAGTGGACGCGAATCTCTCCATGATTCCCTGAGAGCCTCCTTGATGTGCAACTTGAAGAATGTAAGAGTCTATAACATCTTCTGCTTCATAAGCAAGATCTCTGATTTGTCTCACCAAAGTGCGATGAAGCTGGGTTTGCTCTTGCTCATAGTCTACATCCTTCAAGAAGCTATCCATCCGTTCGAGTTCAGCCTTTAGGCGCTCCACTTCCTCACGAACTCCACCCTGCTGGAAAACTGCTTCATGAATGAGCAAATCCGAGATCCTTTCAATAGCTAAGGACACAATAGCCTCCGCCATTTCTCCTGCTGATCGAAAACACAGTCCAAATTACTATTCTTTCTCTTGGACTTCAAAGTATATGACTGTATCTGGCACAATATTCCTAATGCTGGGGGCATTTCTTTTTTATTTATAAGTTGTGAACCTTTGTGGGCTGCTGACTATTTAACTTTGGACAGGAAAGCAAAAGTAGAAAGAATCTCTATTCTACACTATCATTTCCACTAAACTTTGTCATATAAAATCAATTGAATAAAGGAATGAGACGTATATGTAATTATATCATCACTGACGTTAGTCTTCTGACGTCGGTGGCTTAACCCAAACCTGAAAGTCAAGAGTGATCTAGTTGGTTAGTTCAAGCTGATGCTATATACCATGCCTGATGCTCTGAGCCCATAGAGTTGCGATACGTGAAAGGCTCTTGTATTTAACTATCTATTTTTTTAACCTAGCAAAAGTTTTTTGTGCATAACTTATGGGCTAGCTATTTCTGGTGGATTTGACTATCCATATTTTTTATTCTAGCAAAAGTTATTTGTGCGTAACTTACGGGCTATTTCACGTGATCATTGACATTCAATGGGTTGTCCCGTACTATAAGTTTATATTCTTTAATTATTTGGAATTCAAAGAATTTGCTATATAGTTAACTTGTCTAGTACTTCACATGGAAAATCTTGCTACTTCTCAACGTTGGATTGGAAGAGGTTTAGCAAGTCAATGAAAGAATCCAGGGTTTGTTGCCTTTTTTTTTTTTTTTGGACTTTGTTTTCATCTTTTGTTTGCTTGTGATTGGATTGATAATTTTACGGGATATTGACAGAATTATTGGTAACCAAAAGAAAATTCAGGAACTATAAGTGGCTTACAACATATTTAATAATATATTTGACAATTTCTTTTTTTTTTTCTGTCTTTTGAGCTGTAATTAAAGTTCTAACATAAACTTTTACTTACCTAACAAGTAGTTGATTCAATCGGTTAAGCTCGTCTTTTTCGACGAAGAAGTTTTGGGTTCGAGTTCTACCGATGACCATTTGTTGAGATTATTTCGAATATAAGACCTGCAGCTATCTATCTTAAACTGTCATGATATCTTGACCTAGGAGATTGAATAATCTATTTACCTTGAATTTTTCCTACAAAAAAAAAAAAAAAGAACATAGACTTTTACTTTTGAAAATCAGACATTCAGTTATTGAATATAGGATAATTATTGAATTTTGTTTACTGTGTTACTTTGTTTTAAGAAGGTGCAATCGTCTGTTTATATTTGTAATTGAAGTTTAATGAACTGATGATTGCAAGCAAAATTGGTAGACCATTGTTTATTTTTTTTATTTTCAACTTACAATTTTTGAAACAAATAAAGTAAAAATATTTTACGTAACCGGAAATTACAGAGTGAAATGAAAATACTTGTTTTTTTGAATATTTAATTAATCATGAACTTAGATACATATATATGTTTGAGACAAAGATATTGAAGTAGAATTAGCTATATATCCCATGCATTACTTCTCCAATCAATTCCTCCCCTTTGAGTTGGTCTCTACAACTTTTGTCAAAATTCCAAGCAAAACTTCTCTTGCCAAGCAATCATTAATTGTTGAGATACGAAAGCCCTAAGCTTGTATTTACTGACAACAAATAGAAGACCAAACCATGTTTCTATTTTTCGTGTGAAAGAAAACGATAATATCTGGTTTACATTGAAGATGACATGAATTTGTCATCTTTCGTTTGTCAAACCAATCAATAGGAAATTAGAGGAAATTTCGAAGAAACTGACACCATAACGGATAAATCTGCTCACAAATTTTTTATTTGAACTATCAAATCTTAAATATTTAACAATGACTTATCCTATCCTTCCTTTCTTTTTTTATTGATTCTGTCATATCCAACTAAGATAATTTTTTTAGTAGACGTAGTTGGAAGGACAATTATTGAAGATTCAAAAGTCATAGGTGATAAAGACTCAACAAAAAATAAGGCAATAAAATTATTGAAATTTTATATTTAATACATTATTGATATGTAAATTTTATATATTATAAGTGAATTAAATAATATCAATTTATTATTGAATTTAAAAAAAAAAATTTATGTACTTATTTTAAGGGTTAATAAAAATTTATATTTGATTTGAAGTAAAATTATTTAATTTATTAATAGTATATAAAATTCATATATTGATAATATATTAAATATAAATTTGATTAATAACTATATGATACAATATGAAATTAAATTTTTTTTAAAGTAACACAATTAATGGTATTTTAATTTTTATCTAATCCTAGTTTCATTTTTTCTCGAATAATATTTAAGATGTATTTTTTTACATCAATTTAATGCATTCAAAAATTTTTTTTTAAAACATTTTCAACAAATATCAAACTTTAACCGACAAGTAAAAAAATTATCATTTAAATTATTCTTTACATATAAATCTTCAATTTTTTCAGTATTTACTCATGAACTTACATAATTAAGTCTCAATTTCTACATCTTTTACATAATATGCAAAATTTCCACCAAATTGTGTAGCGGAGGAGGTGGTGGTGGAGCTTATCAAACTCTTGGACCTCCAACTTGTATTTTCTTTTTTTTTTCTTTTAATTTATTTTCTTGCCATATAAGAAAAATTAGTTAAATTTATCAGTCTTTCTTTTACTTACTCTGTACTTTTATAATTAGAAAGTGATTATTTTTGCTATTGACGTGATAAAATTGAAATTTCTGCTATATTTGCAATGATTAATGACATTAAGAGTTATACTAAATATATAAAAAAAAATAAAAAAGGGTCTTAAAGTGTGGTTTAGTAAGGAAACTTTGTTCTTCCCAAACTTCAAAATCACGACATCTAGTGTTGAGATATCAGAGATTTGGTCTGAGTGGTTTTATTTATTGGAAGTAACATCCGGTATGCCAGGGAAGTACTGAAATGAACCTTCCCCTGATGCCTACATCGTTTTGGTGTTTCTGTTTATATTTTTAACTTTCCTTGGGCATTCTCTCCTTGTTTATTTGGTTCTGTGTTTGCGTGTGTCGCTTCTAACTTAGAATGTAGAGTTGTAGACTAATGATTTTGCATTCACATTCTAAAACACCTTAGGAGATTGTGGCTGAGTTACTGGTGTCGCTGTTAGATGTAGTTCATGATGGTGATATCGTAATGCTTTTATTTAGTGTTACTGAAGGAACCTCCAGGTTAAATGATCCCTTTGTCTATCCTTTGCAGAAGTATTTGAACAACAGCCACCAAACAACTAGAAGGGAGTGTTTAGTATCTCGTCATACAAACAGTATTTTAATGTGGACACAGATGTTGTCATAAACAGATTGATAAGTTCCTTTCATCCTGTTGGTGGAGATTTTTTCAGCAAGATTGATGGTAACCTTGATCTGTGAGTATGCTGCGGCCCTCCCCCCCCCCCCCCCCCCCCACAATTCTTCTTTTGCCCCCATTGAATCATAGAATGAGACATTTTTTGGGCTGATGGTATTAACAAATCAAAATTGCATCAGTAAATGTGTTATTCCTTTCCATGTTTTCTTAACTTCGGCTTTGAATTTGGTGCTTACTTTTTGTGGATATGCATGTCTGACTGAGCTCTAGCAAATCTCATTGCAAGCGTGATCCAAGTCTTTTGTTTCTGAAGACATCTTGATTTATGGTGGATTTGGGAGTCAAACAAAAACACTCAGAAGTTCTTCTGACATCTTCCATTATTTTGCTTGAAGAATTATGAACAAAATAAATATGCAACCTAAATGCAGTTCAGATTTTGTTGTTATTGCCAGTTTCTCAACAATTTTCTTTTCCAGGAAAGTTTAGAAGCTATTGATCTTTCTGTTATGGAGCCTGAAAATTACAGCAAGGGGGAAGATAATGAACGGTAATAAATAATAGGAAGGAATAAAACGTTGTTTCATTTGGACAAATACCAAAACTAATATTGTAAACCGAACTTCTATGAATATCAAGTGTCATATAGATCTGGGCAGCTGAAAGTTCACTTTTGTTAGCTGAAAGGCACGATGAAAAACAGGGTAGAATTTGAGCGGCATGTAGAAACTTTAGAAGGGTTTTTTATTCTTTTTTTTTTTTCATCTTCTGTTTGCTTGTAATTGGATCGATAATTTTATGTGATATTGACAGAATTATTGGTAACCAAAAGAAAATTTAGGAATTATAAGTGGCTTACAACATATTTAATAATACATTTGACAATTTCTTTTTTTTTCCTCTTTTTTGAGCTATAATTGAGCATTGAACACAGATTTTTATTTTTGAAAATCTGACTCAGAGTTATTGAATGTAGGACAATTATTGAATTTTGTTCACTGTGTTACTTTGTTTTAAGAAGGTGCAATCGTCTGTTCATACTTGTAATTGAAGTTTGATGAACTGATAATTGCAAGCAAAATTGATAGACCATTTTTTACATTTTTTTATTTTCAAATTACATTTTTTAAAAAAAATAAAGTAAAAATATTTTATGTAACCGAAAATTACAGAGTGAAATTAAAATATTTCTTTTTTTGAATATTTAATTAATCATGAACTTATATATATATTTGAGACAAAGATATTTGAAGTAGAATTAGATATGTATCCCACGCATTACTTTTCCAACCAATTCCTCCCCTTTGAGTTGGTCTTTACAACTTTTGTCAAAATTTCAAGCAAAACTTCTCTTGCCAAGAATTAATTGTTGAGCTACGACAGCCCAAAGCTTGATGTGCCAAGCATTAATTGTTGAGCTATGAAAGCCCAAAGCTTGATGAAAAGTCGAAGAATGGTTTGCATATGGGATGAAGCACACACTAGAGAAAAAAAAATGTGGGTAAAATCGAAAATTTTGATCTGATATAACGTTTAAGCAACCCACTTTCTTACATGAACAGACGCTACAAAAAATTAAATGAATTGTCTTCTAGATTACTTCATTAACTACATAATAATTTGGTGAAATGGGAAAGATTACATGTAATTGTCTCATTCAAAAAGAATTGCAATGTTTTCCTGATGAAATAAAAAATTGAATCTAATTCTTTAAATAAAAAAACTATATTTAATAGTATTAAATAACGGTACTTGTTTTACAAAGGCTAGGACTTTATGGTAATTTAGTTTTCCAAGCTAAGCTCTTTTCCTTGTACCTTCTTTTTCCACATTATATTTAATACTATATTTAATAGTAGTAAATATCGGAACTTGTTTAACAAAGGCTAGGATTTTGCTTTAAAATTGTAGTATAGCAGCATTCAATCGCATTGGACTGATTGTATTAACAAATTAAAACTAGTTTTAAACTTGTGCAATGCATGAAAATATATTTATATATCAATAAATCTTATATAAATATAATTTTTTTTAAATGATAACATAAATTACGAAATTTATAAATAACTCATAACTTATATAATTATTTTTATTTAAATTTATATATTTTAATATAATAAAATAAATTAATTACATATTGAATATATTTATGCAATTATCATCATTTTTAAAGAAAACTCAAACTATAATTTATTGAATCCAAATAATCTCTAAACAAAAAAACAATATTGTTTTCAATTTCAAGAAATTAAAATTTTCTTTCTTAAAATCAATCTCTCATACAAATTTTTTTCATGGGAGATTCTTTCATAAATTGTTGTTAAAGCGAAAATGTAACAATTAATTTTTCAGTATTTCTTGCTATCTTTGAAGTAGGTATTATTTTACTTGATGAGCCAATAAATCTCACAGATGGAGATGAAAAGATAAATAAAACAATAATCTATAATTTGACAACAGTTGAGTTATAATTTAGATTATATAACTTTATAACAAACATAATCATTATAATAAGCTTACACATACCTTTTCCAATAATTTTTGACATTCAAGCCTAGGATCAAAATCGTACACCTTATTCACTATAAGTTTGGTACTGCTTATCTCAAGATTATACTTGGTTGCCCTCATCTCGAACACACAAGTTTTACCTCTAAGATCTTTAAATATCTCTTGGATTTTATAGTCTTCATTTTCTTAAATCATAAGTATAAATATATCATTCAATTAATATTAAATAATATTAAAATAATTTTGAACTAAATACCTTAATAGATATTTCATAAAGATCGTCAATATCTCTATTAATTAAATCATTTGCTTTTGTATTGAATAGTATGAACATCGTCCTTTCAGAATTATCATATATCTTAATATTCAACTTATACCTATAAAAAGTGCAAAAATATACAATTATAAATATAAAATAATTGTCATAACGATGTTTTATTTGTGGGGAACTCAATTGCTAGACTTGGATGAAAATTTTTGGAGTTACCACCAATCTTTTTTGTAAGGTATGATTAGTCACCCAAAAATATCATCTTTTAATAAAAATCTTAAAATTAATTAAGATTTACTAAAAAAAATTTAGGTCTTCGAAATCAGGGTTGGGTCCTAGAGTACGATTACGAGTGAAAAATGTATTAGCACCCTCACATTACCCATTTGAAGAATGATACCAATTAAACATGTGTAATCCTTTAATTTTAATGATGCATTCTTTTTTATATTTAAATTTAATTTCCTAAAATCTATTTATGAAAAAAATATTTCTTTGTTGTGAATTAACATTATTATTATTGTTTCGTATTCTATAAATTCTCCAACGTTTTGATGAAATTTATAGAAAATCATTATTTAGAAAATATTTTGGAAGAATTGACCATTTACAAAATTCTCAAAATCTCGTCATAAGATATTTTATTTATTTATTTTAAAAAGGATTTTAGGAACATCTGAACTCTTTGGTGAGTTTCCAAAATTTATTAAATAACTTTTAAGATTATCCCGATTCTTCGATAAAATCCTAAAAATTTTGAACAAGTTTTAGGATCATCCAAACTTTCTAACGAAATCCTAAATAAAATCATTTTTATGACAATTAAGGGATTTAATTAATCCATTAATAAATTTTAATTGTGATTTCTTTTTGTTATTACTTACTGTTTATTGTTTTTATTATTTTTTATTATTTAAAAAATTTTTAGATTATCCTAACACATCGGCGAAATCTAAAAAAAATTAATTTTTCACTAGTATTAAAGAAAATCGAGCACTTTCAATTTTTTTAAAAAATTACATTTTTTATATTCATTCAAAAATATTAATTATTATTATTATTTTATTTTTTATATTGTTTACATAAACCTTTATTTTAATAAAAATAATTTTGGATTATTCCAACTCTATGGTAAAATCTAAAAAATTATTTTTACTTGCAATAATTAAAGAAAATCGATCTCTTTTAGTTTTTTTCTAAAAATTACATTTAAAAGAATCATTTAAACAATTTATCATTTTTCATTTTATTTATTTTATTTTATTAGCAAAACTTATATTTTAAATTATCCCAACACTTTGGTGAAATTTAACTAACCTTTTTGCTTATAATAAAATTTATTTTCCTTAAATATTTTTATTATTATTATTATTATTATTATTATTATTATTAATTTTTTTGCATATTATATTTTTTATGTCCATATTTTATTTATTTATTTCTAAAAGAATTATTACTAGTAATAATATAAAATAACAATAATATCATAAAAATAAAAAAGATAAACATAAAAAATAACATAAAAATCAACAAAAAATAGATAAAATCAAAATCAAAATAGAAAATAAAAAAAAAAAAGGGAAAACTTGCCAAATGGGTCGAGTCAACATGCAGGTTAACGCATGGATCCTACACAGTCATGCACCATTCAGACGCCTAAAATAGCATAATTTTGAAGTGCCTATAAAAGGCTTGTTTCATTTTTTTATTTTTTCTTTCCCTTCTCTCTCTATCCCAAAAGCCTTTCTCTTTCTAAAAAAACTAGCCTTTCTCACCGACTGTTATGGAAACCTAGATTCTTGTCAGTCATTACTGTGCATCGGTGGTCAGAATCTTTAATGGCATAAAAAAATTCAAAGTTTCCCAGATTCTAGTGATGAACCCAGATTCTGACCGTCGAAAACTTCAAAGGTCGTCAGAAAATTCAAAGTTTTTCAGAATCTGGCGACTTAAAAAAATTTCCAAAATTTTTTAAAAAATCCTAAACTGATCCTTTTTGTTTTCTAAACACTCTTTGAAACCCAAATTTTTCAAAAAAAAATCTCAAACCTCCTAGATAATTTCATTCTTGAAAGGTCATTTTTTTTGTTTGTGAAATTATTTTTTTTTATGTTTGCTGCTGGTTCCTTCTTAAGAGGATTGAGGTGTTTTTTTTTTTTTTATAGCTTTTTTGTTTCCCTCTTTTTTTTTTTTTTTTGTGCAGAATCCTTAGGTTTCTTATTTTTCTCTCTCTTTTGTTTTGCAAAAATTAGCTCTATTTATAAAGCTTTGGGATTCAAATCCCAGATCTCCTGGGATCTTTTTGCAAAAAATTTTAGAGATCTGTCTAGTGACTTTTGGTTACCAGATTTCATACTGCAAAGTTAGGTAATGTCATGAAGAAAAAACATCACTCTGGTAACTCGATTTCAACTATCAGAGTTGAAACCAAAAGATGTTTTTTGACTTTTTTTTCTTTTTTTAAAGATTGATTAATTAATTAATTAATTATTATAATAATAATAATATAAACAAAATTATATCAAACAAAATTGATGCCTACAACTATCCCTTTTTGTTTATTTTTGCGAATAGGAATAAAGCAAAGATAAAAAGACACTAATTTTGTTCAGATAAACACATACAAAAGATGAAACATTAAACATAAAGTTTTTTTTTTGAAAGAAAATTTGAAAGGCTCCTTTAAACAGAGACTATGAAACTTTAAATCAAAAGGCTTTTCTAACCAGAGGCAAAGAAACTTTAAATTCAGAAGGCTCCTCTAACTAGAGGTAATGAAACTTTAAATGTTAAAGGCTCCTTTGACCAGAGGTAATGAACTTTAAATTTAAAAGGCTCCTCTCACTATAGGCAACGAACTTTAAATGGCTTTTTTAACCAAAGGCAACAAACTTTAAATATTAAAAAGCTCCTTTAACCAAAGGCAATGAACTTTAAATTAAAAATCTGAGAGGACTTATAGATTATGCCCTTTGGTCTTACAAAACATGCCTAATTTTGATAGAGTCTTCTGCACAAAGGCTCTTAAAATTAAAAAGCTCCTCTAACTAAAGGTAACAAAACTTTAAATAGCTTCTTTGACTAAAGACAATGAACTTTAAATTTAAAAGGCTCTTCTGACTAAAGGTAACGAACTTTAAATGTTAAAAGGCTCCTCAGACCAGAGTTAACGAACTTTAAATGGCTTTTTTAACCAAAAGCCCCCTTACCAAAGACAACAAACTTTAAATGGCTCCTTTAACCAAAAGCAATAAACTTTAAATGTTAAAATGCTCCTCTAACCGAAGGCAACAAACTTTAAATGGTTTTTTTAACCAAAGGCAATAAACTTTAAATTAAAAATTTAAAAGGCAATGGTCTTTAAAAGATTCTTTTAAATAGAGGGTTCACATCCTGCTTTTGACTTTTTTTTTGTTGGTCTTAAATTGTCCTAGACCCATATATTTGTTGTATCAACTGTGTGCATGAATGATATTTTCATGATTTTGCCATGTCATACAATAAATGATGATCATAATGCAAATGCACTTATGATGCAAATGAAAACACCATTTTTTTATTTTTTTTAATCCTAAAAATTTCTCAATGTTGGTTTCCTTTCTTCTTCACTTGATTCCCATGGATTCTAGCAATTGATTAAAAAAAAATTTTCTCTTCACATTTCTCATGTTCAATGTTTACCACTTTCATGACTTATAGGCCTCCCTTCTCATTGACCTTTGTTCCTTTTAAATCTTCTTCAAAATAAGGTGTGTGTCTTTCATGATTGTTGTTGTTCCTTATCATCTTTTGAATTTCATGACAATTATAACACATTGCACTTTTTTTTTTTCAATGAGAGGGATAAAGGAAGGATAAACAAAAAGGTATTTTATTTCAATGAAAGGGACAAGTGTTTCATGCATTATCCAAAAAGATATAATAAGGAAAACAAATAATCACATAATGAACATTTAGATCATTATGAGCTAATTCATCATAGATTCTTTTTTGAAAACTCTTGATTGGTGCCCTTGACTTTTTAAAAATACAGTAAACTAAGCTAACCCAAAACCAATGAGATCTTCTAACACAGATTGAGAATTGGCCCATTTCATTCAATACTTTTTTATTTTTATCCAAGTCACCCTTTCAGATTTTTAACTCAGATATCTTTTCAGTTCATTTTGCTTTTTCATTTTTTTTTAAGCATAGTACTTTTTTACTACATCAACATTGGCTGGATTTGGTAATCATCCACATCCATTCTTGTAAAGATCAATGCCTTGCTAGAAAATGCTTTTTTTACCACATATAGACCTTCCTAATTAGGAGTCCATTTTTCTCGAAGATCTTATTGGTTAGAAAAAATCTTCTTCAATACTAATTCTCCATCTCGAAATTATTGTGGGTGAACTTTTTTGTCTTGAGCTCATATCATTTTTCTTTGATACAGTTGGCTATGGCAAAGTGTAGCTAGTCTTTTTTCTTCAATGAATTCAAATATTTATATCGAGTGTAAACCCACTCAGCTTATTTCAACTTCAATGGGCAACACTGCCTACATCCTATATACCAATGAAAATTGTGTAACTCCTGTAGATGTGTGAATTGAAGTTTGATAAGTATGTAATGCAAATGTTAGCTTTTCATGTCAATCTTTATACACATCTATCATCTTTTCAATAATTCTCTTTATGTTCTTATTGGCCGCTTCAACTACCCCATTTATTTTTGAATGATAAGGCACTGATTTGTGGTGTTTGATTTTGAACTGAGCATAGACCTTAGTCATCATTTTATCATTCAAATTAAGAGCATTATTGAAAATGATCCTTCTTGGAAGGCTATATCGACATATGATCTCTTTTTTGATGAACTTGTAAACCACCATTCTTGTCACATTAGCATATGAAGCTACTTATACCCACTTTGTGAAGTAGTCAATTACCACTAAGATGAATTGATGTCCATTTGAAGCTTTTAGTGTAATGGGCCATATCGCGTCCATTCTTTACATAGAAAAAGGCTAAAGTGTTTACATAACATGAAAAGATGTTGGAGGAACTTGTATCTTGTCTACATAAATTTGATATTAGTGGTATTTTCTAGCATAATCAATGCAATCTTTTTCCATTATCAAACAATAGTATCCTGCTCTCATAATTTGTTTAGTCATCATGTGGCCATTTGCATGAGTTTCACAAACACCTCCGTGGATTTCTTTTAGCAACTTTTTGGCTTCAACATCATTCACACATCTCAATAGTGTTTGGTCTCGACTTCTCTTGTATAAAATTTTTTCATCTAGAAAAAAACCCATTGCCAATCTTCTCAAAGTTTTTTTATCATTTTCTAATATGTGCTCTAGGTATTGGTGATACTTAACATATTGTAATATGTCAAAATATCATGGTTTTCCATCAACTTCTTTTTTAACATTTGAATAGTGAGCTATTTCTCTTGCAAGCTCAACTTTGATGGGTTGGATTTTAGCATTTTCATTTAACTTGAACATTGCTGCAATGTAGCCAAAGCATCAGCCATCTAATTTTCTTCTCGGGTAAATGATGAAACCAAATATTCTTAAAGTTTTTGATCAAGTCTATATGTACTTTTGGTATGAAACCAACTTTGAATCTTTGGTTTCCCATTCTTCTCGTAATTGGAATATGATCAAGGCAGAGTCTCCATAAACTTTTAACGTATAGGCCTTTTTTTCAAGAGCAGCTTGAAGACCCATAACACATGCTTTATATTCTATCACATTATTAGTGCAATCAAAACTTAGTTTTACAGTGATTAGGTAGTAATTTTCTTCTGGAGATATCAAAACTACTCTTATACCATGCCTCTAAGCAATCGATGCACCATCAAAATACATCTTTCATATATCTTTATTATGCTCTTCTTTATCTATGTGCAGTACAGATACCAAGTTTTCATATGAAAAATCAAATGTCATAGGTACATAATCTTCATGAGCATGTTTTGCAAGAAATTTAACAATAGCACTTCTTTTGATTACATTTTGAGACACATATATAATGTCGTATTCAGAAAGTAACACTTGCCATCTTGCTATTCTTCCCAATAATGAAGGCTTTTCAAAGATGTACTTGATTGGATCTAGTTTTGAAATGAGCCAAGTGGTATGATACAACATGTATTGTTTAAGCCAACGAGCTATCCAAGCTAGTGCATAACACATCTTTTCCAATAGTGAATACTTAGACTCGTAATTAGTAAACTTTTTGCTCAGGTAGTAAATGGCTTGTTCTTTCCTTCCTATTTCATCATGTTGCCCCAAAACACATCCCATTGATTTTTCATACACCGTCAAATACATTATAAGAGGTCTTTCAAGGACAAGCGGCATTAATACTGATGGGTTTGATAAGTATTTATTAAGTTTTTCAAATGCCATTTGACAATCTTTATCCCATTCTCTTGACCTATGTTTTTGAAGAATCTTGAATATGGGATCATATTTGGTTGTAAATTAGAAAATAAAATGAGTAATATAATTCAATCTCCCTAAAAATCTCTTTATTTATTTTTACGTGCACAAAGGTGGTAGCTCTTGGATGGTGCGTATCTTATCTAGATCCATCTCTATTTTTTTTTACTAATAATAAATCACAGTAATTTTTTTTAGGTTGCACTAAAAGTGTATTTATATTAAGCTTGAGCTAAAACTTTTTTAATCTCTTAAATAACTTTCTGAAATTAGTCACATAATTTTCTTCTTCACAGGATTTAGCAATCATGTCATCCACATACATCTTTATTTCTTTGTGCATTATATCATGAAATAGAGTCACTGTGACCCTTTGATAAGTTACCCTGGCATTTTTTAAACTGAAGGGCATGTCTTTTATAGCAAAATGTTCCCTATAATGTCATAAAAGTAGTCTTTTTCATATCTTCTTGTGCCATCTTAATTTGATTGTAGCCTGAAAACCCATCCATGAATGAAGACAAAGAGTGCCTAGCAGTATTGTCCACTAAGATGTCAATGTAAGGCAATGAAAATTTATCTTTTAGACTTGCTCTATTCAAATCTCGATAATCAATACACATTCTCACTTTACCATCTTTCTTGGGTATTAGGACTATATTCACCACCTATTTGAATTATTTGGCCACTTCTAATAATTCTGCATCAAATTGCTTTTTCATTTTTTCCTTTATTTTCATCAATATTCAGGTTTCATCATTCTCAACTTCTGTTTAATTGGTTTACACTCAAGTTTCAGAGGTAGCTTTTGCACTACAATTTTAGTATCAAGTCTTGGCATAACTTAATATGACCAAGTAAATACATTTACATATTCATGTAGTAACTTTATTAGCTCTTGCTTTATTAGTGATAACATCGAAGTACCAATCTTAACCTCTTTTTTAGTTTTTTCGTCCCTCAAATTAACAACTTCAGTGGCTCTTGATGAGGCATGATTTGCTTCTCTTCATGTTCCATTAATCTCAATAATTCTAGGGATATTGCATGGTCTTTTAAATCATCTTCATCATCGAGTTCACCAATATAAACAAAATTTTCAAAATCAAATCCCAAAATATTGTCATGATGATTTTACATTTATTATTCAGATACTAAAAATAAGTGAAATGGATGAAATATAGAGGGATGTATAGTAATGCAAGGAATTGAAATGAAAAAGGTAAAAGAAATGGATAAATGTGCTATGCTTGTCATTTATTCAATTGAAAATGAGGAAACAAACACAAATAAGACATTTAATGCTTTTAACAAAAACATATAGATTAGGTTCAACACATTACTTTGGAGAAAATTTAAAAACAACAGATAGCTCCTCAACATGTCAATTCTTTAGTTTTGTACCAAAAGGAGTAAGATACACCCATGGATAACTTGGATCTTCATTTTTTTTCTTTACTCGCCATTTGTATTGAAAATTTAGCAAAGATATCTTCCAATGATGGTGTAAACCCCTCTTTATGTTTCTTGCTACATCTAAATAGATATAGGCAATTGAGATGAAACTTTCATAGAGGGGAGGAAAAGATAGGCCTTTAGTTTCTACCTCCTGCCCCAAAAAATGAGCCAACTTTTTTTCTCTTTTTTTTTTCTATGAATTTCATTCTTTCTTTTTAAGTTGGCTTGTACCCTAGACCAAACTGATCATTTTTTTTAGGCATCATCCATGGTCATTGCATTCCCTGTAAGTTAGCTTCCTACTTGTTGTCCTTTTTCTATCACTTCTTTAAGGGCAATCTTGGAATCTTTGGATAGACATGGAATAGGCACTTTTGATCTTTCACCCACATAAGTTGCATTAATGAATTCAAAGGATCTAAAAAAACATTATGGGGCTTCCTCAGCTACTTCAACATATAATGCCATAGAGGGTTTAGTCACCAACAGATCTTCTTCATAGTAACAATGATTAGCTTTTCATTAATTATGAATTTTACCTTCTAATGTAAAGTGGAAGGAATAGCTTCTACCATGTGAATCCATGATCTTCTTAAAAGACAGCTATAGGAAGAAATGATATCCATGACTTGAAAGATTATATCAAAAGTACATGGTTCAATTTGGATTGGCAGTTCGATTTCACTTATCACTTCATAGTGAATCTATCAAAAGCCCTCACTATCATGTGATTCATCTTTATGTAAGACATGTCGATTGGTAATCTAGATAATGTAGTCATAGGCATGACATTTAAAGAGGATCCATTATCAATGAGTAGCTTTGCTAATGTATGACCCTTGTATCTTGTAAAGATATGTAAGGCCTTAGCATCACTTCTACCACTAGGTGGAATTTCATCATCGCTAAATGATATAAAATTTTTCACTATGATATTTTTCATTATACGATCAAAGTTTTCCACAAATATATTGTGAGCTCATAAGCTTCATTGAGTACTTTAAGCAAAACATTTTTATGAGGCTCAGAATTTAACAACAATGAGAGAATAGAAATCTAAGCTAGTAAGCAATTTAATTGCTCCACCACACTATATTCACTATCCTTAATAAGTTTCAAGAACTCACAAGTCTCTTTTTCTATAACCAAATTCTTACATTCTCGATCCAAGATTGAAGCTGGGTGAGTCTTTTGATCATTGGATGATTTATCTTCTTTTTCTACCTCATCTCTCTTTTTTTTACTTTTTTTTTTCATGCTCTCTCAAGTGCTTCTGGGGTATAACACCATCCACTTCGAGTTATGCACTCTACACCAGTTATGTTTGTTATGCTTGCATCATGTGAGCCACATTAAAGGGAACCATTATCCAAATCTTGTGATATGATATTATAATCATATTTTCAAGGGACTGCCTTATCATATTTGTACAAGAATGGTCTAGGGACCTCAATTGTCACCTTTAGCATAGTTGTAAAAACTGGTTCATCAATTTTAGCATTTAATTTCTCATCATAAAAGATTGTGATAGGCTCAAAATTCATATAAACTGGCTTATCAACCTTAACACTCGATTTTTCTTTATAGAAAATGGTAATAGGCTCAAAATTTATTCGATAAGGCCTGCTTTTGGATTAATCTTCCATTACAACATTTATTGAACTTTTTTCATGTTTCTCATAAAATTCAAGCAAGAAAGAATCCATCATTCTTTGCAATTCCTATCGAAATATTTCACAATCTGAAAGGAATGACAAACTATCCCCATGTGGAATTCAAAATTTTGATCAAGATTATATGTGAAATTACCATTGTCTAAGTTTCCATATATTAGACAAATCATATTGGCTTTCATAAAGGCAGCAACTATTTGATCCATAAGGATTCTGATCTTGCTTACTTTACTTTTAATATTTTGAGTTGTCTCATTACTTAAAACATTTATTGATTCCCCCACCATGATTAGTTAATAGATTGGCCTTCACACTTAGTCCAGCTTTTGTTATAAAATTTAAAATTTCGTTATCAATCAAGCTGTGTACCCTACATTTAAAAGCTGTACAATTTTTCGAAGAGTGGCCCTAAATTTTATAATTATAGTCACAGGAAGCTTCAAGGTCATACCACTTTGGATATAGGGTTTTAATGGCTCTATGGGTTATCAGACCATCAAGTGTTTCTGAAATAACTAAGGGAACAATTTCATATAAGTAATAGGAATTGGATCAAACTGTTGTTGCTCTTGATTATTTTAGGGTTCCCTTCGATTAAAGTGTATGGTGTTTAACTGAGGGAAAGGTCATGGTGGAGGTGATTGGGGATGAAATTAGTTTGAAAAGTAGGTGTCTAGGTTTGCAATGGTTGGTAATGGTATGGGTTTTGGGAAATGTTAGAAATGGTTAGGTAAGAAGGTTAGTTTACAGGATATTAGTGGTATGGGATAAAAGGTTTTGGTTTTGGTTTTTTAGTGGCATGATCAATGAGTCTATCATAGTACAAGCCTTGAAAGGTATTGATGAATAGAATAGTTGTTTCTTTTTTGGTGAGAGAAGGCTAAACTTGAACAACAATATTTTGCCATCTCTGGGCATATGCTTTAAAATTTTCATTAGCTTTCTTTTTCATGTTTTGCAATGACAGTCTATCTGGAGCCATGTCTATGACATGCTTGTATTGATTAATAAATTTTTTGACTAGATCTTTTCATGAATGAATACGACTTTTGTCTAATCGAATATACCATATGACAGCTGATCTAGTAAGACTATCCTAAAAATAATGGATAAACAGCTTATCGTTGTTTATATGTCTAGTCATATTTTGGTAAAACATGGTGATATGTGCCTGAGGGCATTTGGATCCATCATATTTTTTAAATTTTGGTTATTTAAACTTTGATGGTATTATCAGATCTAAAACCAAACTGAGTTCACTGGCATCAATTGTGCCAAAAACATTTATGCCTTCAATAGTTCGCAGCCTTTCTTTCAAGAGATCTAACTTCTACTATGTCTTTGTATTCTTAGATTGTTTGGATGTGCCTTTCTTTAGTCTCTCATATTTTCTTGGGTCATTTAAATCTGGGACCATAATGGGCTCAATATGACTCACCCCAATGTTTAGACCAACATGTCCTTGACTACGTGGTTGAACCGTAAAGGGAGGTAAATTAAACTGAGCATTTGGCTAACTTTTAAGTTGTGTCATTTGTGGATGCACTTGATGAAAGGTTTGAGCATAGGGTGGGGTAAACCCTAGTGGATACAATGAATTTTCCCTATCACTGGCATTTTCTTAAGCTTGAAGCTCTTTCTCAATAATCATTTCTTCAGCTATCCCTTTTTCTTTGATCATTTTCTTTATCATGTCTATCATTGCAACTATTTCTTTTCGATCTCTTCTTGAGATCTAGTAATTTGTTCTATCAACTCTTGTTGCGACCTAATCATTTGCTCTTGTATATCAAATTAAGGTTTTTCCATCTTTTCTATTCTAGATGCTTGCTTACTTTTTATGATTTTGACTTGTAAACGAGTGTTGTAACGATGACGAATGGCCTGATCTATGTTTTTTTTATAGTCTAACTATTCTTACACCTTATTAAGTTAAAGGAAACTCTTTGAGATTTGTTATTTTGAGGCCTATTTCTTTAGTCATGATGCACTTTTAAATGGAACATACATATGATGCATGAATGCATAAATGCAAATGATGTGCTTGTTATATTTCCAATATTTGAAAAAGATTTTAAGTTTGAACTTGAACCAACATATCATAATGTCACATTATTCCTACTGAATATTTCTTTTATTACAATATTAAAATTTTTAAAAAAAGTGCCCTACATGTTTGTACTATTCATAAGCACTATTAAAAAATTGGTCAAGCATTAGTTGTGTTGTCTTGGATAAATTTCTTCCTTTACTTGTTTAGCTTCTTGGGCCATGTCTTTTGCTTTGAAGCTGACTTTTCTTAAATGTTCTACCAAGCGGGTGGCTTGGGACTCCTTTACTAGACATTCTTCCTTTCAATATTGTGCTCAATGTTCAAATCGATCTCGTTCCTTTCTTCAAACTTGAATGGCTTCACATCGATAGTGCATTTACTGTTTCAAGTCATCTACGAGACCTTGTAATATCTTTTTTTCTTCCACTAATTGACTAAGTTCTTCTTCCTTAGACAATAAATTGGATTAGAGCTATTCTACATTCTTTTTGAAATTTTCAAGCTTTGTGGTCATTGAAGTGACAGACTTATACCAACTTTCAGAAATCTTTTCTTGCTCTCTTTCAAGCCTTCGAGATTTTGCTTCACTCTTATCAGTGTTATCTTTGCACTCAATAATCTCATGTTAAAGCCTATTTTTTTTAAGCTTTCATATTTTTTTTTCTTCTTTAAATTTATGCTTCATAATCTTCATGTCTTCAAGGATCTTTTCATAATAGGCATCTTCTTAGTGGCATGGTCTATCTTCTTTATGACCAACTTTGCTTGTGACATGTTGACTTTTTCATATCAGATATTCAGGTATGGCTTTGTCCGTATACCCCCCTATGATCTACTCTTCAGATCTGCTTCCATTCTTTGATAATCTATTTTATCTTTCCAAGAAATCCTAGCTCCTCGAAAGAGAATTCTAATTCGTAAAGGCCATGAGTCATCATAACGAATTGCTCTGATCCCAATTATCAACGAATCATTGTTAAAGCATAACTTATACTTCTTCATAGTCCTAAGAGTGGAACCCATAGCTTGTCACCACACTTGTACAACATGGCTTCTCATGGCATTCATGGAGCTTTCCATATAACTTGAGTACTGGTGAGATTTTACAAAATTAATACCCATTTTTCCTTGGTCTTTGATTCTGGCCACTCAACATTGTAGCATTCTTCAATTGGCCTGCTTTTATTACTATAAGTAGGATGAAATTTACCCATAGGATGCTAAAGATGACTTTTACCCCAATGTAGAGTAACTGTGCATACCTTATAAAGCGTCTTCTTTTTTTTTTACAGTGATTCAATGATCTAAAAGTTTCTGCTAGTATAGAAAAAATAAGATTGATTTTGTTATCTACCTACTTGAGGAAGTTAATTATTGATAACTTAATGTGCCCCAAGACCTTTGAGAAAATGATCAAGCTATAAATTGCCAAGCTATCATTCTCATGCCTCGTTCATCCTCTAAGTGTTTGACGATGTAATCACACAAGATTTCCCATGGGATACAATCACTTTTGCCTTTTGTTTGGATATATAAGTTCACATTTTGAGTGGAAACCTCTATCATACAAGCAAGTTTCCAAGTTTTTGACTTTTTCAATAGATTTTGTTTGGATTGGGGAGATGCAACCATAACAATGTAATATACTCTTCGATCGTCAGGGTTATATCTATCTTGTTAAACATGAAACATCTATATGCATAGTCCCAAAATTGAACTAGAGCTTTTATCAACTAATTTTTCATAGACACCTCAAGGAATGAAGTAATATGACCATATTTTTCCTCAAAAGCCATATTCTTAGGAGTTGTTAGATGGAGCCAGATTTCAACCAACTCAGAGATATCATTTTATCGAAGCCCTAATTTCTTCAGGCAAAATTTCTTGTTTAGATTCTTTCAGACAGTTTCCCATTCTACTTTGGGCTTCTAATGATAGAGTTATCACCACATTGGTCTCTTCAAACTCAATAGGTTTCAAAACTGAGAACATTATAATGGTGTTTCTGAAGCAAGATTGAAAATCTTCAATATGATATTAGCATATTGACAAGCACATCCTATATGCAAGTGTTTATAATGATGCATGATCATGAAACAAAAGGAAAGCAAAAAAAAATAGGGTTACTAATCATATTAAAATAAATATTCCCTCATGTGTCCTAATTTATGGTACAATTTACAAAAATGGTATGGCCCTATCTAAAGTTAGTTTCTTAAGGTTCACTATATGCATGGTTTGGTAATTAACACATGCTAAAAAGGTTCCCAAATTTATCCTCATTATCATCCACTTTGGATTAGTAAGGCCCTTAATCCTTACTTATAACGGCCTATCGACGAAAAGGGTTCAACTTGAGTGAAAGTATTTCAACAGCCCAAGCGAAGGCATTATAACCTCATGAAAGTGTAGGTACTTTACTCCCTCCTAAAAATGAATAGATTTGAGAGCCTGGGTATAGAGCTCGTGCATAAATGCAAATGTGTGTGCGTGTGAGGAAATGTAACAATTATTAATCAAAGTAAAATCAACAATATAATTAGCAACAATATAAGATGAATAAAATAACATAATAAAACTAGATGAATCCATCAAATTTTTACCTTTTTTTTTCTTACTTTTATTCTTAGATGAGACAAGAAATTAAAATTAAATACTAAAAAGACCGTAAAATCAAAGTTTGGATGACGCATGTTTAATTTTTGGCTTGACTCTTAAGTATCCCTAAAAGAGTCACCAAGCTGTCATAATGATTTTTCATCTGTGGGGGACTCAATCGCTAGACTTGGATGAAAATTTTTGAAGTTGCCACTAATTTTTTTTGTAGGGTGTGATTGGCCACCCAAAAATATCATTTTTTATAAAAATCTTAAAATTAATTAAGATTTATTAAAAAAAGTTTGGGTCTTCGAAATCAAGATTGGGTCCAGAGTACGGTTACGAGTGATGAAGGTATTAGTACCCTCACATCGCCTGTTCGAAGAATGGTACCAATTAAACATGTGTAATCCTTTAATTTTGATGTTGTAGTCTTTTTTATATTTAAATTTAATTTTGTAAAATTTATTTATGGAAAAAATATTTCTTTGTTATGAAATTAACATTATTATTATTATTTCGTATTCTATAAATACTCCAACGCTTTGACAAAATTTATAGAAAATCATTATTTAGAAAATATTTTGGCAAAATTGACCATTCACAAAATTCTCGAAATCTCGTCATAAGATATTTTATTTATTTGGTTTAAAAAAGATTTTAGGAACATCCCGACTTTTTGGTGAGTTCTTAAAATTTATTAAATAAATTTTAAGATTATCTCGACTTTTTGATGAAATCCTAAAAATTTTGAACAAGTTTTAAGATCATCCCAACTTTCTGATGAGATTGTAAATAAAATCTTTTTTATGACAATTAAGGGAACTAATTAATCAATTAATAAATTTTTATTGTGATTATTTTTTTGTTATTATTTACTATTTATTGTTTTATTATTCAAAAAATTTTTAGATTATCTCGACACATCAGCAAAATCTAAAAAAAATTAAATTTTCACTAGTATTAAAGAAAATCGAACACTTTCAATTTTCTTTAAAAAATTACATTTATTTTATTTATTCAAAAATATTAATTATTATTATTTTATTATTTTATATTGTTTACATAAACCTTTATTCTAATAAAAATAATTTTGGATTATTCCAACTCTATGGTAAAATCCAAAAAATCATTTTTACTTGTAATAATTAAAGAAAACCAAACTCTTTTAATTTTCTCTAAAAATTACATTTAAAATATTCATTTAAACAATTTATCATTTTTTATTTTATTTATTTTTTTAATTTTATTTTTAAAGTATATTTTAAATAAAATTATATTTTAAATTATCCCAACACTTTGGTGAAATTTAAATAACCTTTTTGCTTGCAATAAAATTTTATTTTCCTCAAATAGTTATTATTATTATTAATTTTTTTGCATATTATATTTTTTATGTCCATATTTTATTTTAGTTTTGTTTTTTCATTTTATTTATTTATTTCTAAAAGAATTATTACTAGTAATATTATAAAATAACAATAATAATAATAATGGCAATAATATCATAAAAAATAAAAAAATTAACATAAAAATTAACACAAAATAAATAAAATCAAAATAAAAAGAAAAAAAGGAAATCATGCCAAACAAGTTAGGTCAACGTGCGGGTTGATGTGCGAATCCTACGCTGGTCGAGCACTGTTCAGACGCCCAAAATGACATCCTTTTGAAGTGCCTATAAAAGGCTTGTTTCAATTTTTTAATTTTTTCTTTCCTTTCTCACTCTACCCTCAGAGCCTCTCTATCTAAAAAATCAGCCTTTTTCGTCGGTTGCCATGGCAACCTAGATTTCAGCTGATCGCCACCATGCACTGGTGGTTGGAATCTTCAACAGTACTGAAAAATTCAAAGTTTCCCATATTCTGATAATGAATCCAAATTTCGATCGCCAGAAACTTGTAAGGTCGCTGAAAAATTCAAAGTTTTTAGAATCCGATGACCAAAAAAAATTCAAAAATTTCCAAAAAATCTCAAACTGCTCTTTTTTGTTTTCTAAACATTCTTTGAAACTCAAATTTTTCAAAAAAAAAAATTCTCAAACCTCCTAGATCGATAATTTCATTTTTGAGGGGTTCTTTTTTGTTTTTGAATTTTTTTTTTTTGTGTTTGTTGTTGGTTCCTCCTTAAGAAGACTAAGATGTTTTTTTTAATAGCTTTCTTGTTTCCCTCTTCTTTCTTTTTTTTTTGCAAAAGCCCTAGGTTTTCCCCCTTTTCTCTCTCCTCTGTTTTGCAAAAATTAGCTCTATTTATAAAGTTTCTAAGATTGAAATCCCAAATCTCTTGGGATCTTTTTGTGAAAAATTTTGGAGATTTGTCTAGTGACTTTTGATCATTGGATTTCATATTGCAAAGTTAGATAGTGTTAGAGAGAAAAAACATTACTCTGTCAACTTGATTTCAGTTGCCAAAGTTGAAACTAAAAGATTTTTTTTTACTTTTTTTAGAGATTAATAAATAATAATAATAATAATAATAATAATATAAACAAAATTATATCAAACAAAATTGGTGCCTACAATAGTAATTTAAAATACTTCCATTATCATCATGGAAATAATAATTTTCTTATGTATCAAATATAAAAAAATATAAATATTAATTACTTTGGAGTCGGATTAAGGACATTAGCATTGCAGGAATAACATTAAAATTTCCCATAAACTTCAGATAGTTTCTTGTTACACTCACATTACATATAGTATCAACCAAAATGGTATCAATTTTCATGATAGTAACTCTATTGGTGAAAGAATTTCCTTGTATATACCCAATCATTTTTAAATCAATTATCAACAAAAATATATTAAAAAAAGCTAATATCATAGTTAAAGAAATATAAAATATAAGTATAAAAAAAATAACCTTTGAGCAGCACAGATCAAGAAATGATACAAAGTGAAAATTAGAGCGAAAATTAAAGTAGAGTTTAGTAGTGATCAAAAGATATAAAATTAGTGAAAAGTAGTTAAAGATGCATTATGCTTAGCTACTTATACAAAATGTGTGTTGTAGGCTAATTAATAAGATAATTTTAAATTATGAAAGTTAATATTGAAATAATAAAAATTGTGAGTGAATAATGGTCTAACATTAGTAAGTTGATTGATATTGAAATATTTTTTTCTGCCATTAACATTTATAGATCCTTTAATTTAGAACAATAAGACAAATTATATTTATTATATTTAATAATGGTAATAAAACAAATTGAATTTTATTTAAATTAACGTATATTAATATCTAGATTTTAAAAGTATAAAACGTTATAAATGAAATCAAATGAAATCCATGCGCATTAATATTTTATCAAATGAAATCAAACGTGTATTAATATTTTACCAAATGAAATTAAATGAAATCATATTTAATGAGATATAAATCTATTAATCAAATATAAATTAATAAAAATTTTATTCCATTAATTTAATTATGTAGAATTAATTTTATATATTTGCTTTCTATATTTACACATAAAATACATCAATTACTTCAAATTATCTAAACAAGACAAAGATAAACTCCGGAGACGTGGCATTGCGCCTTCTTCAATCTTCCGCTCTTCTAATTCTGATAAAAATGTCAATTCAAGAGAATCAAGTTGAAGAAACCCATTGGTAGAGCAAATAAGTTTAGTCCCCCTGTACGAATCCCTCCATAAGCAGAGAGTCCTCAAATGAGGCAGCTTTTCCAATACAGCCATTGGATCCTGCTTCACCTCAGATCCCGTCAAACTTAACTTGGCAATGTTTGCTGGAACAAACTTCAAAACATGATGCCTCGATTGCAGATCTTCTTCTATCTTCCCTTGTAAGTGTAATTTTGAGAGGTGATGACACTGAGAAAGGGGTTCCAAGTCTGGAAATGATTGGCTAAAATCATCTAACCTCATGTGCAATGACCGAAGGCGGTGTGATTCGACCAGTGCTTTTAGGATAGGCTTAACATCTTTGGATCTCCTAAAAGATATTCCTAAGATCTGGATATTAGCCAAGCAGAACACTGCATTATTCTCAATTAAATTCTCAACCCCAATGTGCTTTAAAGTTTCAATACTTTTTGAAATAAACCTTGGCCGCAACCATGACTCAAATGCAACTAAAATATGCCTTAAACGTTCCAACTCGAGTAATACATTAGGAGATATTGTTAATTCATTACTTTGGACGTGCAAAGTGTGTAAAATCTTCAACTTCCCAATAGATCGAGGCAAGATGATTTTTTCAAAACATTTTAACCCCAAATATCTCAAATGGTATAGATTACCAATTTCGCTTGACAAATGCCACTTATCATCACTCCTCACAATTTTTAAGACTCTTGAAAATTTGAAGTTTTTGCATTTTGAAATGTGCATTTTTATCAATCTCTTGTTCTGAAAGAGCAACAGAGAACGTAAGTTTGGATGTTCTCCCTTCAAACAAACATACCTTTTGCTAGGATGAATAGCAATTCGTCGTAGCATAGATGCCGACTAGGTCACATCAAGAGGAACACCATAGTTTTCAGTCGATGGTGGCTGAATAATTTCCAGGAATTTCTCCTCTCGAGCTTTCTCCACGCACAAGTCCCTCAAGAGATCATGTATGCGACATGTTTTCACACCTGGTCCTTCTTGCCAACTTGAACCAAACATCTATTTATCAGCTCTTCCAGGAATTGTTCAGCAACATCTTCCATCAACATTCGTCCACTTTCCACTGATGGTGAAATGAAACCTTAAGCAATCCATAATCCAATGAGTTCGTTCTTTGAAATCTCCCAATCTTCTGGATAATGGCCAAAATATAAGAAGCGTGTTTTTAAATAATAAGGCAAATCATTGTAGCTTAAAACCAAAATTCCATTCACTGCACCATGGTCTTGTTGTTGGACCTTGTTTACGTAAGCATGGATGTTTCTTTGAACCATCTCCCACTGAACCCACGACTTTTTAGTTGCTAGCAAGCCTCCCAAGACAACAATTGCCAGAGATAGCCCCCTACATTTTTTCACCATCTCTTTTTCTAGCATCTCAATTTCTCTTGAACGAGCATCAGACTCAGTTGTATTTCCAGAGAATGCTTTCCTCTTGAAAAGCTTCAAACTTTCATCATCGGTAAGATGTCGAAGCTCTATTGGGGAGTTGCGAGGATCAGCACGTAATTCCACATCCCCGTTTGGTGTTGTGAATAAAATTTTGCTCCCTTTTTTCCCTGTGGAAAAGCAGGTTTAAGATAATCCCAATCTTCACTTCTCCAGATATCATCAAGGACTACCAAAGACCGTTTTTCTATCAAGATATCAAAAAGTCTTTTTATCAATTCATTCGCCCTCAGTTTATCAATTTTCTCTCTTTCTTCTTTAGAAGGAGAAAGAACTTTTATGAGGACATCAAGCAAAACTTTTCTTGGCATATAAAAGCCCAAGCAAAAAAATCAACATGTCGTCTCACATCAATGTGCTTGTATACTTTTTTTGCAAGAGTGCTTTTGCCTATGCCCCCATTCCGACTATGGAAACAACGACATGAGGTCTATCTTCTTCTTCAGTCATCAACTAATCCAAAACATTCCTTGTCATGTCCTCCAAGCCAACAACATTTACTTCCTCAACATGCGAATATGTTCTTCTTAACGGCTGTTGCTGCTGCATTCTGGAAATAGAGCTAGACTCCTCTCCTTCACCAGATATCTCATAAGCTGGAAGGCTCTTGGAAATACCTTCAAGCTTAGTCTGGATTGTTTTGACCTGAACCCCTATTTTGTGCAAATGAGAAGGATTGGTGAAAATGGAGCTGAATCTCTTGATGATTCCATGAAAGCCTCCTTGATGTGCAATTTCAAGAATGTAGGAGTCAATAACAACTTCAGCATCGTAAGCAAGATATTTAATTTCCGCCACTCGGTTGCGGAGACGCTCGTCTTGTTCTTGCCTATGGTCAGCGTCTTTCAAAAAGCTCTGCATCCGCTTTAGTTCCGCCTTGATGCACTCCACTTCCTCATGAACCCCACCTAGGTAAACTGCTTCATGAATGAGTAAATCCGAGATCCTTTCAATGGCTAAGGACCCAATAGCCTCTGCCATTTCTCCTGCTGATGGAAAACAGAGTCCAAACTACTCTTCTTTCTCAACGACTTCAAAGTGAATGGTTGTATCTGGTACAGCATTTCTCTTTTATCAACAGTTGTGAACCTTTGGCATTGCGGTGGACTTGCGGACTATTTAGCTTTGGACACGAAAGCAAGAGGACAATGAATCTTTATTATACTAGCAAGGGACAATTATTGGACCCACAGTAGGGAAACAATTACTGAATATTGTTTACCGTGTTAATCTGTTGAGAAGGTGTAATTATCTGTTCATATTTGTAAACGAAATTTGATGAATTGATAATTACAAGTAAAATTGATAGATTATTTTTAATTTTTTTTTATTTTTAAATTATGATTTTAAAAAAATTAAAAATATTTTATGTAACCAAAAATTATAAAGTGAAATTAAAATTTTTTTTTGAATATTTAATTAGTCATGAAGTTAGATATATATATATATATATTATATATATTTGAGACAGATATTTGAAGTAGAATTGCTATATATATCCCACGCATTACTTCTGCAATCAACTCCTCTCTTTTGACTTGGTCCTTTATAACTTTTTTCAAAATTTCAAGCGAAACTTGTCTTGCCAAGCATTAATTGTTGAGATACGAAAGCCCAAAGCTTAGCGAAAAGCCGAAGCAATGACTCAACCGAGCTCCGTAAGTGGTTCCGTAATGTAGTTTGCATATGGGATGAAGCACACTCCAGAGAAAACAATGTGGGCAAAATAAAAAATTTTGATCTAATGTAATGTTTAAGAAACTCACCTTCCTACATGAACAGAAGCTATAAAAAATTAAATGAACTGTCTTATAAATTACTTCATTAACTATATAATAATTTGGTAAAATGGGAAATAGAATGCATGTAAATATTGTCTCATTCGTAATGAAATTCCAACGTTTTGTTAATGAAACAAAAAAGAATTGAATTTAATTCTTAAAATAAAAACAAGTATATTTAATATTTTTATAGGAGCTAGTCTGTCATAGACTAGGACTTCACTGTCATTTGGTTTCCAAGGCTCTTTTCCAGGTAACTTCATTCTTCACATGTTTTTAAAGTAGTGTGGGAAAACTCCCACTTTTTTTTCAAAAAAAAAAAATCAATAGTACATGACTGATATTGAAGTTGACATGAGTTTGTCATCTTTTGTTTATCAAATCAATCAATGAGAAATCCGATGAAATTTGGAAGAAACTAACGTGAAACATCGTCAGAGCTCAATAACGGGTAAATCTGTTCACAAATTTTTTATTACTGAACCAATATATCAGTTCCAAATCCTAAATATTTAACAATGAACGCCATGAGGGGCAAGTAATGGGAGCCATGCACAAGTTAGTTCCAGGTTTTAGGGATCCAGCCTCGATCGAGGCGCGGGCTGCGGTTGAAGCTGTGGAGTTTGCAGCTGAAATGGGGTTATTAGAATTGAAATAGAGGGCAAGTAATGGGAGCCACGCACAAGTTAGTTCCAGGTTGTTGGGATCCAGACTCGATCGATGCCTGAGCTGCGGCTGAAGCTGTGAAGTTTGTCGAGAATAATGTCTCAAATTTCATAAGAAATTTGTTTAAAATTAGTTAGATATTATTTGATGGACAAAAAAATTTAAAAAAAAAATGATTCTTAATAAGTAAGTTTATATATTTATAAATAGATTATAAATAGATGAAATTTATATAAGATTAATTATGAGAAAAAGATAGGATTCTATAAGACAGACACCTCATAAGAGTATTAAAGATTTACATTTTATAAATATGCATGTTTGTATATTTATAAATAGACTAAAAGAAATTAAAAAGGTTTACATAAGTATGGTGTATATGTGTATAAAGATATATATTTGTTTGAATTGAGAATACTTCATAAGACTAAAAGAGATTGAAAAGATCTTATGTGTATTGATTGTTAAATGAAATTGATGATTTGATTTATATTTATAATTATCTATAATTAGTGAATTTTTTTTTATCCGTAGATGTAAGTCGATTAAATCAAACTATATTAAATTATTATTTTTTATATAATTAATTATTTTATTTTATTTTTACTGATGTGATTAGATTGAAGCTTTTTGTGTAACAAAGTTTGCAGCTGAAATGGGGTTAATAGAATTGAAATAGAGGGAGATGCTATGGGGGTGGTTCGACAGATACGACAGCACGAGGAGGACCTGTCCATAACTGGCAATCTCATCACTGGAAGTTAGGCTAAGGCTTGCATCTTTTCTGCCATAGGAATGCATGCATGCTATAAGGGAACCAAACACGGTATCACACATGTTAGCAAAAGAGGCGTGAAGAGTTAATGACACGTTTTACTGGGTTGATGAGTGGCCGTTCCTTGTCAATGTAAATGTTGAAGATGACAAGCTAATTCTGTCATATCCGATCAAGACAAATTTTTAATAATCGTAGCTTGAAAGGACAATTATTGAAGATCCAATAAATTATTAGTGATAAAGATTTTAAAAGAAGTACGGTAATAAAATTATTAAAAATTTATATTTGATTTATTATGAATATATAATCTTTTAATATTATTAATAATAATTAAATAATATTAATTTATTTTTTAATTTTTTTAAAAATTAAATTTTATTCATTTATCTTAAGAATTAATAAAAATTCATATTTAATCATTAATAAAATAATATGATTTAATTTATTTATAATATATAAAATTTATATATTAAAAATATATTAAATATATACTCAATTAATAATTATAAATACAATATAAATTATTTTTTTAAAATAATACGATTATGACTATTTTGAGTTTTATTTAAACCTAATTTTGTTTCTCTCAAATAATATTTAAAATGTATTTTTAGACGATTTTTAAATACATTCAATATTTTCCTTTTGCAGTACTTTCAACAAATATCAAACTTTTGTTGACAGATTAAAAAAATTTATCATTTAGATAAATCCGTATAGGTAAATATTTAATTTTTCAGTATTTAATCATGAACTTACATAATCAAATATCAGTTTCTTTATTTTTTCAATTGTCTTTGAAATTTTTTTTTTTAATTTATAGCACAAATTAAGCATAAGCCTAAAGCTTCAATAACACTAAACAATGTGAAATATGTTCTGTCCGTGAATATCATAGACAAATTACCCTTTTTAAAATTTTTTTTCACTCAATAAAAAAATAATTTAGAAGAGTAAGCTAGAATGAAATATTTATGTTATGCTATGCAACCAACAAATATATAATCATTTAAAAGACTACAAAATTAATAACAAAAATTTGCAGCCTAGCCATAACCCTCTTGCATTTCCCATTAAACATGGTCATTGACTATAGAAAATTAAAGAGAAAAAGCATTTTAAAGTTTAATAATTGTTAACGGGCTACCGAAAATTGATATTTCAATTCCATAGAGAAGTTGCCTCGTCTTTTCTTGTTCTATTTGCATTTCTCCTGCTTCACGAATGAGTAAATCCTAGATCCTTTCAATGACTAAGTAAGGACACAAAAGCCTCTGCCATTTCTCTATTATCAAAGTTGTTAACCTTTGTCTTTTTAGTGGGTCTGCTGACTATTAAACAATGGACGGGAAAGCAAAAGAAGAAAGAATCTTTATTATTTACTTTCATTTCCACTAACTTTGTCCCGCAAAATCAATTGAATGCAAGAAAAAGAAGCATATATAATTATATCATCACTGTCTTTAGTCTTCTGCTGTAGGTAGATTAACCCAACCCTGAAAATTTATTACTGTATTACCCTATTTTAAAAAGATCCAATTTCAATTAACATTTTAAAAATAATAAAATCATTCATATTTACTAGGTTTCGTGAGACCCAATTTGACAGATGCGATTTTTTTCAAAACAGTCTAAATTACTTTTCTTTCTCTTGAACTAGAACGCGATCAGCCTGAATCTGCGCAATATTTTTAATTTCCATGTATTAGCTGGATGTATTTCTCTTTTATCAAAAGTTGTGAACCACCGTTGACTATTGATTTAAGGGATTAAGTTTTAAGCCTTATGAATAAAAAAGATAAGTGTTGGGAGAATTTATCCCCTTATTTCATCTAATTCGGTTTGATTCTACATTATTCAAGATCCAAAATAATTATCAAATATGGAGAAGTTTCAAATAAAAAAAAAGTTGTGAACCTTTCCATAATAGTAGCAAAGGACAATTATTGAATATTTTATAATGTATTACTCTGTTTTAAGAAGTTTTAATCGTGCTGATTGATATTTAAATCAACTAATATGTTGTTGGTATTCGAACATTGCGGGTTCCTAAAAGTTCACGTTGTTAATGTCTATTGTAATTGGAGTCATACATGTAATAAAAAAAAAAAGTCCAATTATCTGCTTATACAGGTAATTGGAGTTTCGATAAACCGATGCTAGCAAGCAAAATTGCTTCAGCATTTCTACGTTACTCCTATCTATTTTTACAATTTGTGACTCTACAATAAAATCAAAGTAAAAATATTTTATATAATTGAAAATTACAAAGTGAAATTAAAGTATTTCTTTTTTCAATATTTAATTAATCTTGAATTTACATATACAGTGCGGAAGAAGGACTCCCATAATAATCAAGTAATAAAATATGGCTTAAACGTTCCATATTGAATAGAACTTTAGGATTGATGTTAATCCAATACTTTGGACGTGCAAAGTGTGTAAACTCTTCAACTTCCCAATAGATCGTGGCAAGATTATTTTTCCATAACATTTTTGTTGGGAAATATCACAATACCCACGCGCAGCAACACACAAAATAACAAGCTCAAATCAAGAATAAGAACACACAAATATATTTGGTTCGGCCCAACTCAAAATGGCCTACTCCAAATCTAATCCACTATCAAATAAATCTTTACAATTGTGAGACTTTTAGAATGAGAAAAGTCTCCTAAAACTCCTTACTCAAAACTTAACCCAAAACCCAATTACACCCTTTTAATAGCCTATTCACTTAGCTATTCTCTTGGTGTCTAACTCTCTGGGGTTAGAAACTAAAACCAAAACATCTTATTTATAAGGGTGAAACCCTTTATACCTTTACTAAACTCCCGATGTGGGATACAAAACAAACTCAAACTTACTTAACTTTCGATGTGGGATTCTGAGATTCAAGGCAAATCCCAACAAATCCTCCCTTGACTTGAATCTCCAAACACTTCAACAGTATCTGCAAAGCTAACATGCTTACCTTTCTTCTTTTCTTTCATCACAGGCATTCCAGCAACTGAGCCTCCATCAAACATGTACAAGTGATTGACCCTATTCCCTTGTAGAATCACACTATCATTCTTATACACTTTCAACCAATCATTACTACCATAAAATGTGTACCCCCGAGAAGCTAACTCACCCAAAGCAATCAAATTGTAGTGACAATTTGGTACATACCTTACATGACGAAGTGTCCTAATAACACCATTGTGAGATCTAAGGCGAACATTCCCAATGCCTTGAATCTGCACCTTTTCTTTGTTAGCAACCACAATATCTCCATACTTTTCATTCTCATTCAACTCCACAAAGCAGCTCTTATCATTGCAAACATGAACTGTAGCAGCTGAATCTAAAACCCAACCTTTATCACTTTTCAAAGTCTGGGTCTCATCCACACAAGTTGTCAAAACAACATCATCATCGTCAGACACGACAGCAGCAGTATCACTCTTTTCTTCATCTGATTTCTTCTCATCATTCGCCCTTTTGAAAGCAGCCATATCCCTTCTCAGCTTCCTGCAGCGTACTTGGATATGTCCCTTCTCACCACAATAATAACATTCTACATCACTATAATCTCTGTCTCTTGACTTAGATCTCCATCTTGATCCATCAATCCTCTTTTGAGTCCTCCCTCGATCAAAACCCTCTACAGCTAGTGTACTCCCCCCAGGTGATGAGTTCTGAGCTCCCATAAACCTTTCATTCTCACGCAATAGAGCAGTCACATCATCCAACTTTAAAGTAGACCTACCTACCAACACAGTCTGAACTAAAGGCCTATAAGACTTGGGCAAAGATGCCAGCAAAATTAAAGCCTTTTCTTCATCTTTTAACTCATCAACAGAAATCGCTAGCAATTGAGAAACCAATTTATTAAACTCATTCAGATGATTGTGAAGACTCATACCTTCTTCCATCTTCAAAGAATACAGATCCATCTTCAAAGAATACAGATCCATCTTCAAACATAATCTATTAGTCAACGACTTCGAAGCATAAATACCTTCAAGTTTATCCCACAAACTCTTCGGAGTACTCTCAGTCAACACACTGTACTTTACTTCTGGAGCTAATGCCAATCTAATAGTACTAACAGCCTTCTTCTGAATCCTATTCCAATTAGCATCAGACATTCCCTCAGGCTTACTACTCTCTAATGCCTGATCCAACCCTTGTTGTACTAACAGATCTTGAATCGTACTTTGCCATAACATAAAATTACTCTTTCCATCAAATAACGGAATCTCAAACTTAGGCATAGACATACCAGACATACCTTCTTCAGACATCTTTAAACACTGCTTCACGATCTCTTGGACCCACGAACCTCGAACCTCGAACCTCGCTCTGATACCACTTGTTGGGAAATATCACAATACCCACGCGCAGCAACACACAAAATAACAAGCTCAAATCAAGAATAAGAACACACAAATATATTTGGTTCGGCCCAACTCAAAATGGCCTATTCCAAATCTAATCCACTATCAAATAAATCTTTACAATTGTGAGACTTTTAGAATGAGAAAAGTCTCCTAAAACTCCTTACTCAAAACTTAACCCAAAACCCAATTACACCCTTTTAATAGCCTAATCACTTAGCTATTCTCTTGGTGTCTAACTCTCTGGGGTTAGAAACTAAAACCAAAACATCTTATTTATAAGGGTGAAACCCTTTATACCTTTACTAAACTCCCGATGTGGGATACAAAACAAACTCAAACTTACTTAACTTTCGATGTGGGATTCTGAGATTCAAGGCAAATCCCAACAATTTTAACCTCAAATATCTCAAATGATATAGATTACTAATTACAATTGACACATGCCACTTGTCTTCATTCTTTTTCACAACACTCAGGACTCTTAAACATTTTAAATTTTTGCATTTTGATATGTGCAATTTTATCAATTTCTCATGTTGAAAGAGCAACAAAGAACATAATTTTGGATGTCCTCCCTTCAAAGAAACATACCTTTTGGTAGGATGAATAGCAACTCTTCGTGGCATAGATGCCGACGAAGTCACTTCATTTGGCTGAATAATTTCCAAGAAATTCTCCTCTTGAGCTTTATCCACGTACAAGTCCCTCAAGGAATCATGTATCTGACATGTTTTCACACCTACTCCTGTACGGTCCCTCTTGCTAACTTGAACCAAACATCTATTTATCAGCTCTTCCAGGAATTGTTCAGCACCATCTTCCATCAACATTCCTCCGATATCAAGTGATGGTGAAATGAAACCTTCAGCAATCCATAATCGAATGAGCTCCTTCTTTGAGATCTCCCAATCATCTGGATAATAACCAAGATATAAGAAGCATGGTTTTAAATAATAAGGCAAATCGTTGTAGCTTAAAACCAAAATTCTATTCACTGCACCATACTAATGGTCTTGTTGTTGGACCTTATTTAAGTGTGCATGAATGTTTCTTTGAACCATCTCCCGTTGAGCCCGTGATTTGTTAGTTGCTAGCAAGCCTCCCAACGCAACAATTGCAAGAGGTAGCCCTCCACACTTTTTCACCATCTGTCTTCCTAGCGTCTCGAAAAATTCTCCTGAGCCAGCGTCAGACTCCGTTGTATTTCTAGGGAATGCTTTCCACTTGAAAAAATCCCAACTTTGATCTTCTGTAAGAAATGGAAGCACTATTGGGGAGTTGCAAGGATCTGCAAGTAAGCCACATCTTTATTTCGTGTTGTGAATAAAATTTTGCTTCCCTTTTCTCCTCGTGGAAAAGCAGCTTGAAGACTATTCCATTGATCAATTCTCCAGATATCATCGAGGACTACAAATATTTTTTTTCTTTCAAGACTTCTAAAAGTCTTTTGATCAACTCATCCTCGGTCATTTTATCAGTTTTCTTTCTTTCTTTTTCAGAAGGATAATGAACTTTTTTGAGGACATCATGCAAAACTTCTCTTGGCAAACATTTTTGAGAAATAAAAGACCAAGCAAAAGAATCAAAATGTCGTCTCACATCAATGTGGTTGTATACTTTTTTTGCAAGAGTGCTTTTACCTATTCCCCCATTCCGATAATGGAAACAACGACATGAGGTCTATCTCCGTCTTCTTCTTCTGTCAACTGAGCCAAAACATTCCTTGTCATGCCCTCAAAGCCAACAACATTCGCTTCCTCAACATGCGAATATGTTCTTCTTAACCGCTGTTGCTGCTGCATTCTGGAAATAGAGCTAGACTCCTCTCTTTCACCAGATATCTCCTAAGCTGGAAGACTCTTGGAAATAGCTTCAAGTTTAGTCTGGACTGCTTTGACCTGCGCCCCTATTTTGTGCAGATGAGACGGCTTGGTGAAAATGTAGGTGAATCTCTTGATGATTCCAAGAAATCCTCCTTGATGTGCAATTTCGAGAATGTAGGAGTCAATAACATCTTGAGCATCGTAAGCAAGATCTCTAATTTGCGCCATTCGGTTGCGGAGACGCTCGTCTTGTTCTTGCATATGGTCAGCGTCTTTCAAAAAGCTCTGCATCCGCTTTAGTTCAGCCTTTAGACGATCCACACGAACTCCGCGCAGGTAAACTGCTTCTTGAATGAGTAAATCCGTGATCCTTTCAAAGGCTGAGGACACAATAGCCTCTTCCATTTCTGCTGCCGATCGAAAACAGAGTCCAACTTACTCTTCTTTCTCTAGGACTTCAAAGGGTATGGCTGAATTTGGCACAATATTCTTAACTTACTGTATTATTCTGTTTTAAAAAAGATCCAATTTCAATTAACATATTTTAAAATAATAAAATAATTCATATTTAATAGGCTTTGTGACACCCAATTTGACAGATGCAATTTTTTTCAAAACAGAGTCTAAATTACTTTTCCTTCTCTAGGACTAGAACGTGATGTGCCTGAATCTGCGCAATATTTTTAATTTCTATGTATTAGCTGGATGTATTTCTCTTTTATCAAAAATTGTGAACCATTTTATAATAGGAGGAAAGGACAACTATTGAATGTTTAATAATGTATTACTCTGTTTTAAGAGGGTCCAATCGTGTTAATTGATATTTAAATCAATTAGTATGTTGTTGGTTTTCGAAAATTGCGGGTTCCAATAAGTTCACGCTGTTAATGTCCATCGTATTTGGAGTCATATATATAATAAAAAAAGTCCAATTGTCCGCTTATACAAATAATTGGAGTTTCGATGATCCGATGCTAGCAAGCAAAATTGTTTCAGCATTTATATGCTATTTTTATCTATCTTGTGCAATTTATAACACACAATAAAATCAAAGTAAAAATATTTTATATGACCGAAAATTACCGAGTGAAATTTAAGTTTTTTTTAACATTTAATTAACTATGAACTCACATATATAGTTAGAGACAAAGCAATTTGAAGTAAAATTAGCTATATAATCATGAACTTACAAATACAGTTAGAGACAGAGATTTGAAGTACATTACATCTGCAACCAACTCCTCGCCTTTGAGTTGGTCTTTACAACTTTTGTCCAAATTCCAAGCAAAACTTCTTCTCTTGCCAAGCATTGTTGAGGTACGAAGGCCTAAAGCTTAGTGAAAAGACGAACAAATGACTCACCCTTGCTGCGCAAGTGGCTCCATAATGTGGGCAAAATCGAAAATTTTGATCTTTTTTTTTTTTTGGGTGCTAGATCTTATGTAATGTTTAAGCAGCTCACTTTCCCACACGAACGGACGCTTTAGAAAAATTAAATGAACTGTCTTTTAAATTATTTCATTGCAACACACGTACTACATAATAATTGGACGAAATGGGAATAAGAATACATGTCATTGTCTCGTTCAAAATTAAATTCCAATGTTTTGTTGTTGAAAAAGAAATTTGAATTTAATTCTTAAAATAAAAACAAATATATTTAATATTTGTGTAGGTGCTTGTTCGTCATAGGCTAGGGCATTGCTGTCATTTGGTTTTCAAAGCCTTTTCCTTGTAATTTCCGTCACATTTTTAAATTAGCGTGGGATAGGGATGTAAATAATATATTATTATTTAGTAAATTATTCAAATTTCACTTAAATAAAATTTAAATGTGATTCAATTATTATCGAGTCGAATTTGAATTTGAGTAACTTGATTTATCGATCAAGTTGAGTTTGAATATTTTTATACTTAACTCAAATAGCTCACGAGCCTAATCAAAATTTCATATTTTAATATATTTTAATTATTTTAGTTAATAAAATATCTCGAGTTCGAATACATATAATTTAATTTTTATCGAATATAAAATCGAGCTTATTTTTTATATTAATTGAGTCTAATCGAGCAAACTCAAGTAGCTTGATTTTTATCTCGAGTAAAATTTGAGTTAAAAAATAAAACTCAATTGAATTCAAATCGAATTTTGAATCTCTAATTTGAAATTTAACTTAAATTTAAAATTAATATTATATCAACTCAAACTCGATTAATTACTTTTTTAACGTAAAAAACTCCCACTAAAAAAAATTTCTATAATACACGACCTACTTTGAAGCTGTAATAAATTTGTTTTCTTTTGTTTGTTAGATCAATCTGGAAATTTAAAAGAAATTGATATGAAACATTGTCAGAGTTCAACAACGGATAAATCTGTCCATAAGGTTTTTATTTGAAGCAATATATCGGGTGCCAAATCCTAAATATTTAACAATGAACACCATGATAATTTTTAAATAGACGTAGTTAGAAAGGAAAATTATCGAAGACCCCAAAGTCATTGGTTTCATTAAAAAAACAAAAAAAGTCATTGATAAAGACGAAAAAAAAAAGGCAGTAAAACTATTTGATTATATTATCATTATATAAATTTTATATATTATTAATTAATTAAAAGATATTAATTTATTATTGAATTTTTTTAAAAAAATAAATTTTATATATTTATCTTTGGAATTAATAAAAACTCTTATTTGATCATTAATTAAATAATATCATTTAATTCATTAATAATATATAAAATTTGCATATTAATAATGTATTAAATATAAACTCAATTAATAATTGTACTATATGATATAAAATTTAAAAATTTTCAAATAACATGTATTTTAAGTTGTATGTAAACCTAATTTCATTTTTTCTCAAATAATATTCAAAATGTATTTTTTTACATCATTTAAATACATTCAAATTTTAGCTTTTGAAATACTTTCAACGAATATCAAATTTTGGTTGACAAATAAAAAAAATTAACATTTAGATTAATCCTTACAGATAAATCTTTAATTTTTCAGTATTTAATCATGAACTTATATAATTAAATCTCGGTTTCTCCATCTTTTTCAATTGTCTTTGGATTTTTTTTTTTTTTACAATTTGCAACACAAATTAAGCATAAATCAAAAGCTTCAATAACACAAAACAATGTGGAATATGTCCTGCCTTTGAATATCATAGACAAATTGCCTCTTTTTTTTTTATTATTTTGTTCTCTCAATAAGCAAATAATTTTAAAAAGTAAACTACATTTATGTTTTGTTATGCAACCAACAAATATATAATCATGTAAAAGACTACAAAATTAATAAGAAATATTTGCAGCCTAGCTATAACCCTCTTGCATATTCCGTTAAACATGGTCACTGACCAAAATTAAAGAAAATTTTTTTTTTAATTTGAATAGTAGTTAACAGGCGGCCTAATATTGATATTTCAATTCCATAGAGAAGTTGTCTTGTCTTTTCTTGTTTTATTTGCATTGGACATGATTAACAGCAAACAATATATAGAAAAGAAAAAAGAAAAAAATATTTTAATGTTGAATAGTTAACATGCAAACTAATAAAGTAATTTCCAAGTAATTTAGTGACAATAAATAGTTGACCAAACAAATTAAGTTTTTTTTTTTTAATTCTTAATTTACTCTTATACTCTCATATTCTATTACTTATTTGACTGTAAAAACAAACTCTCATATTCTATTACTTATTTGACTGTAAAAACATTATGCACGTAAGTTTTCTCGAATCCACAACCTTCAAATACAACTCCAATGACATGTCAATTGATTATAGGGATAATAAGTTTTATTAATCAATTGGATCGATAAAAAATTATAAGAAATTTGTCGGAAGCTGAAAAGAAACATCTTCAAAGATCAATAGAAGGGTAAATTATGAGATTGAAAAAAAAATTAAAAGATTTCACCCAATTTATCTTCCTTTTAAGTACCACATTATTGGTCCCAAGCCATGTTGTTTAGTAGTGAAGATAAACAGTCAAAAAATTAATGTTAAAATAATAAAAAAAATCCATGAACTTTACTTCTACATTTTATTATATCTAAAAAAAATTTAATATTTATTTTGCATTTAAATAAATCCTTAAATTTTAATTTATCTCAATAAGTTTTTAATCTTTAATTTATACTTAAATAAATCTTTAATATAAATTAATTTTTTGTTTGAAATAAAGATTTATTTCGATACAAATTAAAAAATAAAAGTTTATTTGAGTACAATAAAAATATAAAGATTTATTTAAAATTGTATTTAAATTCAAGAATTTCTTTTAATATTTTAGCCTAATTAAAATTTATAATCCAACTAATAATTTCAAAATCGTAGATGTTTTTTCAAGTTAAAATCTATTTGTTTAATCAAAACATAGCTTCATTATGGCCTAAAGGAAAGTTATTCTTTTAATCTTAGACTTTTTTATAAAAAACGGGACAATTATTAAAATTTTTTATTGTATTACTCTATTTTAAGAAGGTCTGATCATCGATTCATATATTTTTCATAGATGTAGGAAGAACTTTCCTGAATATTGACATTTAATTTCAAAAGTATCTAATTAATATTTTATAATAATAACTAGATTTTTTTGCCCATACTTTACAGATTAGTAATAGTAAATTAATATTTAATATTTAAATAACATTATTATAATATTATTAAATATTAAAATATTCTTCAATTAATATTTAATAACAAAAATAGCATTATAATACTAATATTTAATAAGAAAATATTATTAAAATCTTCTAAAAATAGTATTAAATATTAAAGTATTAATAAAATACTATTTCAGAACCAATAATATTAAAATATTACTCAATTAATTTTTAAAATTAAAATAGTATTGAAATGTTATCAAATAACATGAAAATAAACTAATATTTATTATTCAAGTAATATTAAAATAATATGAAACTATCACCATAAACTATTATTTAGCTTTGGGCTGAAAAGCAGAAGAAGAAAGAGTCTTTATTCTTTACTTTCATTTCCCCTAACTCTGTCCTGCAATGTCAATTGAATACGAGAAAATGAAGCATATGTAATTATATCATCACTGTCTTTAGTCTTCTGCTGTAGGTGGCTTAACCCAACCCTGCAAATTTATTAGTAGCAAAGGACAATTATTGAATTTTTTTTACTGCATTACTCTATTTTACAAAGATCCAATTTCAATTAACATATTTAAAAATAATAAAATAATTTATATTTAATAGGTAATTTGACAGATGTGATTTTTTTAAAAAAACAGAATCTAAATTACTTTTCTTTCTCTAAGGACTAGAACGTGATCTACCTGAATCTGCGCAGTATTTTTAATTTCTATGTATTAACTGGATGTATTTCTCCTTTGTCAAAAGTTGTGAACCTTTTTATAATAGTAGCAAAGGACAATTAGTGAATATTTTATAATGTAATACTCTGTTTTAATTAAGAAGTTCTAATCGTGCTAATTGATATTTAAATCAATTAATATGTTGCTAGTATTCCAAAATTGCGGGTTCCAATAAGATCACGCTGTTAATGTCTATTGTAATTGGAGTCATATAATGTAATTAAAAAAAAAGTCCAATTATCTGCTTGTACAGGTAATTGGAGTTTCGATGAACCGATGCTAGCAAGCAAAATTGCTTCAGCATTTCTACGTTACTCCTATCTATTTTTACAATTTGTGACTCCGCAATAAAATCAAAATAAAAATACTTTATATAATTGAAAATTACAAAGTGAAATTAAAATATTCCTTTTTCAATATTTAATTAATCTTGAATTTACATACACAGTAAAAGACAAAATGATTTAAAGTAAATTAGCTAACGCATTACTTCTGCAACCTACTGCTCCCCTCTGAGTTGGTCTTTACAACTTTTGTCAAAATTCCAAGCAAAATTTCTCTTGCCAAGCAATGAGTAATTGACTCACCCAAGCTGCGTAAGTGGTTCCATAATGTAAGCAAAATAAAAAATTTTGATCTGATGAGCTGTTTAAGCAGCTTCCTTTCCTACACAAACAGACGCTACAAAAAAATTAGATGAACTGTCTTTTGGATTACTTGATTGCAACACACCTATTACATAATAATTGGATGAAATGGGAAACAGAATACATGTAATTGTCTCTTTCAAAATGAATTGCAATGTTTTCTTTTTGAAATGAAAAAATTGAATCTAAATCTTTAAATAAAAAATACCATATTTAATGTTATTAAACATCGGTACTTATTTAACAAAGGCTAGGATTTTATGGTAATTTAGTTTTCAAAGTTAAGCTCTTTTCCTTGTACCTTCTTTTTCCACATTTTTCAAATAGTGTGGGAAATTTCCACTTCCTTTCCTTTAAATATCAATCAATAATATATGACCGACATTGAAGTTAACATGAATTTGTCATCTTTTGTTTGTCAAACCGATTAATAAGAAATTAGAGGAAATTTGGAGGAAATTAGTATGAAACATCTTCAGAGTTCAACTGGGGTTAAATTATGAGATTGAAAAAAAAATTAAAGCAATTCCAGATATTGATGTTTAATTTTAAGAGGGCAGAAATAATATTTTATAATAATAAAATTGTTTTTATTGTTATTTTTTCTTTAGACAGAAATTCCAGCGCTAATTGTTCATAAAATTCCAGCGCTAATTGCTCATAAAATTCCAGCAATCAATTTATCAGACATCGCATTGCCTCTTCTTGCATATGCCACTCTTCTAACTCTTATGATTTAATTTCAAAAGAATCAAGTTGGGGAAACCTATTGGCAGAGCAATATTGGGCATAGATAGAAATGCTAACGGATTGGATATCCATAATTTTTTAAATATTCATATTTAAATTTGTTTAATATTTATAATATTTAATTTTTAAAATATTTATTTAAATTTAATATCATTATCTAAATCTGAATCCATTTAATAAGTACTATCCATTTAAATGTTTGAATCTATTAAAATATCCATTTATTTAAATTTTTTGTCAAAATATAGAATACAATAAAATTTAATTTAATATTTAAGTTCATTCTTAATTAATAATAAATTATTTTTTAAGATCCAAAACTTTCTATAAGTATAAAATTTTATATATTTTAATATACAAATAGATAATAGATTCGGATACTAGTTTTCATTATCATTCATTAAAATTTAAAAGGATTCAGATATTAGATATTCAGAGAGTACTATCTTTATTCGTTCTGAATCTACTAGAATAGTAAACATTTTATCTTAATTTATTAATTGTCCATTTATAACTATCCAAATCCAATATAAATGGATCAAATAATGATAATTATCTATTTATAATTATACGAATTTGATATAAATAAATCAAATAATAATAAATATCTATTTATTTATTATCTATTATCATTAGTGGGTATAAAAATGTAATTTTGATGATTTACATTTGAAATGGTCGACTGAGTTTATTAAATGTAAATAAAAGAATAGTTGACTGTCAACCTGACAGAGCTATTTCAACCAAATAAGTTTCTCTTTACTCGTATGTTAATACTCTTTTTTTTTTTTTAGGAAATATGCTGATCAATTTTTTTTATTTTTATGCTAATAAATTAAATGATAGGAAACATATATATTATTTCTAATTTAGAACAACTATTTGAATGGAATACTATTATTCAATCATTAAAAAAAAATCAAATTCAATAAATAGATGTAGTTCGCTTAAAAATTTTACTTGCAATCTATGAGATATATATTTTTACACGATATGCATTTATAATATTGAATTTTTTTTTTTGTGAAATGTATTTATAATACTAGACATTCAAGTGTTTTAGTTTCTCATTGATGATAAAATGGTTTAGGAAGGACCTTGAATGTAGTAAGTTTGAGAGGTTTTCTCCTGTTTGAGAAGGCAAAATTATTCAAATGCATGTTTGTTGCATGTTTATTAAGGTATAATTAAAAAAATTTACGAATAAATTAAATAATTATTAAATAAATTCATATCAATTATAGTATTTCGATTCTTAACTATTTCTAATCCTAATTTTTTTTTTAAATGCAGAAAACTTGGGAAAGAAAATGAAATAGACTTAACAAAAAAAATGATAAAATACCACAAAATATGAAATAATCTCCCTCTAATAAAAATAAATAGATTATTAAAAATTAAAAAAAAAAACTATTTTCCTTGGTAGATTAGTTTTAATGATGTGCTTTGCTATAAATAATTGGTTAAATAGATGAAATAAAATGTAAAACGAGTCTCCTACATCAACACAAGTATAATAATAATAATAAAATTGAACCCTGTTTTGGATTTACAGCATCAACACATACTAATCTCAAAAAAATCATTCATAATTTGATGCAAAGTCTATCAAATTAAGTAAAACAAACGAAATGGAAAATCAGACAGAAAGTGGTCCCACTTGCATTCCTTGCTCATATTGCTAAGAATGCATTTGGTGACCTCTTCATCCAATTTAATTTCATTTCTTGGATAATAGTAATATATTTCAATCCTTCTGAAATCATCCTCACTTTTGAAGGATCGATTAATCGTGAACTCCAAAGATGTGGCATTGCACCTTCTCTTATCTCCCACTCTTCTAATTTTGGTAATGATACAATCACAAGAGAATCAAGTTGAAGAAACCCATTGGTAAAGCAAATCATTTTAGTCCCATATATGCATTGAACGATAGGTAGAGAATTCCAAATGAGGCAGCTTTTCCAATACAGCCTTTGAATCTTGCTTCACCTTAGATTATCACAACGTTAACTTGACAACGTTTGTTGGAACAAATTTCAAAACATGATGCTTCAGTTGGAACAAATTTTAAAGTTGAATAATAGTTAGCTGGTTACCTAATATATATATTTTTAAAACTCTAACCAAAATTGAGTCGGGTTAGATTTCATAAAGAGGATAAGTTCTCCCAATGCGTGTTTTATCAATTCACAAAACTCAAAACTAAGATGTTACTTAAGAAAAATTGAATTTCTTAATCACTCGAACCAACAAACATTGGTACCTAATATTGATATCTCAATTACAATGTCCAAGTCTGTGACATAAGGCTACCTAATATTAATTGGTTCACAATTTTTTATTTGGATTAACGAAACGTATTGGTACCAAATTTTAAATATTTAACAATGATTTAATAAAAAAATATACTTTATAAATAAATAAATACTGGCTGACATAGACAATGAGGTGAATTTATCATCTTCTACTTTGGTTAATGTCATAACATATAGATTTGTGGGCCTACTACTAGACATGGATTAGAGGAATCGCCAATAATCTTTTTTGTTTAGGTGTGATTGGCCACCAAAAACAAATTCTAATCTATAAAACTAAAGTTTAGGTTCGGGAGTATGTTTACGTATGAGGAAGGTTATAGCATCCTTACGACACCCATCCCAATGATGGTACTAGTTTGATTCCAAATTATCTAAGCTTTAAAAAATGTTTATGTTTTTACCAAAATATTAAATATTAAAAAATTAGTCTTAAAATTGTCCCAATAGTTTAGTAGCAATTTAAGATAATTCTCTTATCTCATGAGTATTCACGAGAACTAGTATCCTACTCTAAAGAGGCTCTATTGTTAGATTTGTTAAGATTTTTATTCAAAAAAATTAGTAAAGTCTGCCAATAGTTTAGTAAAATTTACTTTAAAGTAGATCTCCTAATCGTTTGGCAAGACCTTTTGTAAAAAGATTTGTAAAAAAATTTTGTGAATTTCATTATATCTCCCAATAGTTTGGTAGGATTTAATTTGAAGAAATCCTCAAATAGTTTAGAAGATAAAATTTTTTTTATTTTTTTTTTATTTTAAAAATTGATTTATGTAATGTTTCAATAATTTGGTGGATTTCATAAAATTTAAATTCATGAAAAGTCCTCAAATAGTTTGGAGGGATTCATGAATTTATTTGAAAATATTTTTTTATTTTTTTATAAATAGGTACAAAGAAAAAAAATCATAATAATAAGTAATGTATTTTATAATTTAAAATAAGAAATAATAAGAGTAAATAAAAATAAACAAAATAAAATAAATAAAATAAGAAAAATAAAGTCACAATAGATAATGGAGAGGAAAAGGGAAAGAAAATGCCTATGATCAAGTAGGATTGTGCATGGTAAAACACATAGATTTGGATGTCTCAAATTTTAGGCTTTTATTCAAAAGTGTTTGAGTATGCCTCTCTTTCTAAAATGGTTATTCTTCTGTCTTCTCTCTAGCTGATTTTTAGAAAATGACAAATAAATCCTAAAAGCTAATAGAGAATTTTTAGAAACTCAACAAATTGTCTAGAAAGCTAAACCCAGGAATCCCTAGAATGCAAAACCCTACAGAAATTCAAACCTAAAAACACCAAATTCCAATTCTAAAAAATCTGAACAAACCAAACCTAGAACTTAAAACCTCTTGGTTGCTAAACAAATTTCTCTCTTTTTCTCTCAAATGTTTTTGCATAATCTTTTTTTAAACGCTCCTTTGCTTTGATCACAAGTTTATATAGAAGTTCATGCTCAATCAATTCTCCTTAAATGATTTTGTTTGATTTCCATTTTAATGAGAATTGATTTTGAAATCAAATCCCAAAAATCTCTCCTTATCATTTTAATGTGAATTGATTATGGAATTAAATTCTGACAATCTCTCCACATCATTTTTAATGCCAATTGATTCTAGAATTAAATCCCAAAAATCTTTCACTTACGGTTGAAGCCTAATTCTGAAAAAATATTCCCGGACTAAATAGGGTGTCTATAGCTGCTATTCTTTGTGCATTTTTTGTGGAACAGAAATTGCACAAAAATAAAAGACATCCATTTTGTTCAGATTTGAAAGTAAGATTTAAAAAGTGATCAAAGTATGCCAAATGATCAAGACTAAACTGCAAAACAAGACCAACCATTTTCATCTGAGTAAGAAATCTTGTTTGGTGACTAAGGAAGAGCAACTAAATATATCTAGTATTCGTTATTTTTTTGTACTTAGTTCTTTAATGTATCTTATGATTTGCACACGGCCTGACATTGTTCATGTAATTGGTGTAGTGAGTAGATTTTTTTCTAATTCGAAAAAAATTCACTAGGAAATAGTGAACTAGATTTTCAAATATTTGAGGGGCACTTAAAAAATATGCTTGAGTTATGGAGTTTCACAACAAGTTCTAGAAGGGTTTACTGATGCTGACATGGCATGTGATTTTGATGATAGGAAATCTACTTCAGGGTATTTGTTCATTTTTGCAAGAGGATCTGTGTCTTGACAGTCTAAGTTGTAGAAGTGTGTTGCTTTGTCAACTACAAAGACTGAGTATATTGCAGCAACTAAAGCAAGTAAAGAAATGTTTTGGATGAAATGTTTTCTTCTTGAATTGAGATTGAATCAGAAAGAGTATGTGGTGTTCTGTGATAGCCAGAATGCTTTAGATTTGAGTAAGAATGTCTTGTACCATGCTAGAGCAAAGCACATTGATGTTAGATATCATTGGTTACGTTCAATGATTGAAAAATAGCATATGCTATTAAAGAAAGTCCATACCGATGAAAATGTAGCAGATATATTGACTAAGATACTTCCTAAGAAAAAGCTTGAGCTCTATAGTAACTTAGCCGAAATAAGTTCCTTGACTAAGGTAAATTTTAAATGAAATTGCTATGGTGATTAATCTCTTCTTAATGGGGCTGAAGGGGGAGATTGTTAGAAAAGTGAGATCTAGCCCCATGTAATTGGTTTTTGACCAATCAAAGGCCTTAGGCCTTGATCTTTCTTTTTACATAGAGCCCTAGCTACTTAATAAAAAAAGGTGAAGCTATTTTAAAGTAAAAAAAAAAAAAAAGGAGGTGCTGTAAACCAAGAAAAGAAGGGGGAAAAAAGAAGTCAGAAAAATAGAAAGAAAAGAGAGAAGGGAGAGTTAGTTGATTGAAAGTTGATTCATGGTCCAATTGAACTGAAATTTTGTTAACAGGTTTATGATTCAGAGTTTCACATTTTGAATGGTGAAGATCAGGTTTAAAGCTATCTAAGAACAAATCCATTGTGTATTTGTTGAGTCACCTATTTAGTGAGATTTTTCCAATTGTTTCTCTAGTTGTTGATTAGCTCTAGTTTTAGCTAGAAAATAACTTTGTATATCTATTATTTGATAGTAGATTTTTTTTTTGTAGTCCGTGATTTTTTCCTCTACACTAGAGTGTTTTCCACATAAATTTTAATGTGCTTTATTTTTTTTTTACGTTATTGATTATTGATTGTTATCTGTTACTGTGAATTTATTGCAATATATTATTTTTGTGTTGTTATGTTTATTGCTTCATGTATCTTCCCATCTATGAATAGTTTTCAGGGGTGATGACTCCGAGAAAGGGGTTTCAAGTCTGGAAATGATTGGCTTGAATCCCATAAAAATCTCATGAACAATGACCGAAGACGATGTGATTCGACCACTGCTTTTAGGGTAGGCTCAACATCTTTTGATCTCCTAGAAAATATCCTAAACTCTGAATATTAGCCAAGCCCAACACTGCATTATTTTCAAATAAATTCTCAACCCAAATGTACTTTAAAGTTTCAATATTTTTTGAAGTAATCCTTGGTGGCATCCACCATTCAGTACGGGAGAAGGACTCCCATAATAATCAAGTAATAAAATATGCCTTAAACGTTCCATATTGAATAGAACTTTAGGATTTATGTTAATCCAATACTTTGGGCGTGCAAAGTGTGTAAAGTCTTCAACTTCCCAATAGATCGTGGCAAGATGATTTTTCCATAACATTTTAACCTCAAATATCTCAAATGATATAGATTACTAATTACAATTGACACATGCCACTTGTCTTCATTCTTTTTCACAACATTCAGGACTCTTAAACATTTGAAATTTTTGCATTTTGAAATGTGCAATTTTATCAATTTCTCATGTTGACAGAGCAACAAAGAACGTAATTTTGGATTTTCTCCCTTCAAAGAAACATACCTTTTGGTAGGATGAATAGCAATTCTTCGTGCCATAGATGCCGACGAAGTCACATCATTTGGCTGAATAATTTCCAAGAAATTCTCCTCTTGAGCTTTCTCCACGCACAAGTCCCTCAAGGAATCATGTATGTGACATGTTTTCACGCCTACTCCTGTACGGTCCCTCTTGCTAACTTGAACCAAACATCTATTTATCAGCTTTTCCTGGAATTGTTCAGCAACATCTTCCATCAACATTCCTCCGCTTTCAAGTGATGGTGAAATGAAAACTTCAGCAATCCATAATCGAATGAGTTCCTTCTTTGAGATTTCCCAATCATCTGGATAATGACCAAGATATAAGAAGCATGGTTTTAAATAATAAGGCAAATCGTTGTAGCTTAAAACCAAAATTCCATTCACTGCACCATACTGATGGTCTTGTTGTTGGACCTTGTTTAAGTGTGCTTGCATGTTTCTTTGAACCATCTCCCATTGAACCCGTGATTTTTTAGTTGCTAGCAAGCCTCCCAACGCAACAATTGCAAGAGGTAGCCCTCCACATTTTTTCACCATCTGTCTTCCTAGCGTCTCGAAAAATTCTCCTGAGCCAGCATCAGACTCCGTTGTATTTCTAGGGAATGCTTTCCTCTTGAAAAGATCCCAACTTCGATCTTCTGTAAGAAATGGAAGCTCTATTGGGGAGTTGCAAGGATCTGCAAGTAACGCAACATCCTTATTTCGTGTTGTGAATAAAATTTTGTTTCCCTTTACTCCACGTGGAAAAGCAGCTTGAAGACTATTCCATTGATCAATTCTCCAGATATCATCGAGGACTACAAATAACTTTTTCTTTCAAGACTTCAAAAAGTCTTTTGATCAACTCATTCTCGATCATTTTATCAATTTTCTTTCTTTCTTTTTCAGAAGGATAATGAACTTTTATGAGGACATCATGCAAAACTTCTCTTGTCATACATTTTTGAGAAATAAAAGCCCAAGCAAAGCAATCAAAATGTCGTCTCACATCAATGTGGTTGTATACTTTTTTTGCAAGAGTGCTTTTAACTATGCCCCCATTCCGACGATGGAAACAACGACATGAGTTCTATCTCCTTCTTCTTCTTCTGTCAACTGAGCCAAAACATTCCTTGTCATGCCCCCAAAGCCAACAACATTCGCTTCCTCAACATGCGAATATGTTCTTCGTAACCGCTGTTGCTGCTGCATTCTGGAAATAGAGCTAGACTTCTCTCTTTCACCAGATATCTCATAAGCTGGAAGACTCTTGGAAATAGCTTCAAGCTTAGTCTGGGCTGCTTTGACCTGCGCCCCTATTTTGTGCAGATGAGACGGTTTGGTGAAAATGCAGGTGAATCGCTTGATGATTCCATGAAAGCCTCCTTGATGTGCAATTTCGAGAACATCGGAGTCAATAACATCTTAAGCATCGTAAGCAAGATCTCTAATTTGCGCCACTCGATTGCGGAGACGCTCGTCTTCGTTCTTGCCTATGGTCAGCATCTTTCAAAAAGCTCTGCATCCACTTTAGTTCAGCCTTTAGACGCTCCACTTCCTCACGAACTCCACGCAGGTAAACTGCTTCTTGAATGAGTAAATCGGTAATCCTTTCAAAGGCTAAGGACACAATAGCCTCTTCCATTTCTGCCGCTGATCGAAAACAGAGTCCAACTTACTCTTCTTTCTCTAGGATTTCAAAATGTATGGCTGAATTTGGCACAATATTCTTAACTTACTGTATTATTCTGTTTTAAAAAAGATCCAATTTCAATTAAAATATTTAAAAATAATAAAATAATTCATATTTAATAGGCTTCGTGACACCCAATTTGACAGATGCAATTTTTTTCAAAACAGAGTCTAAATTACTTTTCTTTCTCCAGGACTAGAGCGTGATCTGCCTGAATCTGCGCAATATTTTTAATTTCTATGTATTAGCTGGATGTATTTCTCTTTTATCAAAAGTTGTGAACCATTTGCTAATAGGAGGAAAGGACAATTATTGATTGTTTTATAATGTATTACTCTGTTTTAAGAGGGTCCAATCGTGTTAATTGATATTTAAATCAGTTACTATGTTGTTGGTTTTCGAAATTTGCGGGTTCCAATAAGTTCACGCTGTTAATGTCAATCGTATTTGGAGTCATATATGTAATAAAAAAGGTCCAATTGTCCGCTTATACAAATAATTGGAGTTTCGATGATCCGATGCTAGCAAGCAAAATTGTTTCAGCATTTATATGTTATTTTTATCTATCTTGTACAATTTATAACACAGAATAAAATCAAAGTAAAAATATTTTATATGACTGAAAATTACCGAGTGAAATTTAAGTTTTTTTTAACATTTAATTAACTATGAACTCACATATATAGTTAGAGACAAAGCAATTTGAAGTAAAATTAGCTATATAATCATGAACTTACAAATACAGTTAGAGACAGATTTGAAGTACATTACATCTGCAACCAACTCCTCGCCTTTGAGTTGGTCTTTACAACGTTTGTCCAAATTCCAAGCAAAACGTCTTCTCTTGCCAAGCATTGTTGAGGTACGAAAGTCTAAAGCTTAGTGAAAAGACGAAGAAATGACTCACCCTTGCTGCGTAAGTGGCTCCATAATGTGGGCAAAATCGAAAATTTTGATCTTTTTTTTTTTTTTGGGTGCTAGATCTTATGTAATGTTTAAGCAACTCACTTTCCTACACGAACGGACGCTTTAGAAAAATTAAATGAACTGTCTGTAGACACCCAATCAGGTCCGGGCCCGGATCAATTGGGCCTGACCCGGATCAATTGGGCCTGACCCAGATCATTTGGGCCTGGCCCAAATGGGCAAGGCCCAATTGAATTTTTACCCCGTATTTTTTATTTTTATTATTTATTATTATTATGTATTAATATATGTATATATATATATATTCCTTTTTTTTTTCATTAGAATAGATTTATATGTATATAGTTATATATTTATTATTATTATATTATTATTCTTATCTCTTTTTTTTTAAATTATCTGTTCTGATTTTTTCTGATTTTCAGATATTATTTGAAAATTTTTTATCTTTTGATTTATCTTTCCAATTATCTAGATTTTTTTTAAATTTTATTTTAATTTTTATTTTGGAGGGCTAGGATTCAAAGTTGAAGACTCCCACTCTGGAGGGGAATTCAATCAGAAGAGTCCAATTGGATTCAAAGACTGAATTCCCGTCCAAAGAGGAATTGGGATTGATCAGAAACTCCTGATCAATCCCTATAAAAGGGACCCCCCTAGAACAGTCAAGAACACAGAGAAAACAGAAGCAAAAGCTACTGATTGAGAGAATAGGGGTGTTTAGAGAGCTAAGGAAAAGTTTAGGAGTGTTCTGGCAGTGAGAAAAATTTTTTAGAAAAATTTGGCGAAAAAATTTTCTGGAAATTTCTGGGAAATTTCCAGATTCCGACGAAAATTCCGGCGACTTTTGAATTTTCCGGCGACAATTTCGGCGAACTTTGAAGTTTTCGGCGACAGACCCAGTTTCCGGCGGAGAATCCCAGAAACCGGCAACCATCCGGCCAACTTCCGGCCAATTTCCGACGAAATTCCCAGATTCCGGCGAATTTTCCAGAATCCGGCACCGGCGTTCTTCAAATTCTAGAGAGAAGGCAGGGAAGAAGAGAGAGAGAGGGGAGGAACGGTCTGCTGAAAAACGGAGGAAGGTGCCTTTTATACCCTCCCAAAACGACGTCGTTTTGGCTTTAAGTTAATAAGAGGATCCGCGCGTTTTGCCGAACCCGACCCGACCCGAAGCGTCGACCCGCTTTCTGACCTGCGCGTTTCAGCCCCTCCGAGCCGAGCCGCACCAAGCCGAGCCGCGATCCGAGCCGCTCCAGGTTTTTTTTTTTTTTTTTTTTTTTTTTGAATTTTTTTTATTTGACTTTGATTTTGATCTTGATTTTTTTTTTCTTTATTCTTTAATTAATCCGACGACGGAGCCTCTACAAGTAAAAACAGTAGTTTTTCTTGCATACTCCTGAGGTGAGGGAATTTTCTCAATTTTCTGCTAAAAGTATTAGAGTCAATTGAGAATAATTTCCGATAATTAATTACTTGGCTGATTTTGATTTTTTTTTCTTTAATTAATCCGACGACGGAGCCTCTGCAAGTGAAACAGTAGTTTTTCTTGCATACTCCTGAGGTGAGGGAATTTTCTCAATTTTCTGCTAAAAGTATTAGAGTCAATTGAGAATAATTTTCAACAACTAACTACTTGGTAAAATTTTAAGGCTTTTGGATAACACAAATTCAAGCTGGTACCATCTTTTGATGGGCGTTGTGAGGGTGCTATAACCTTCCTCACACGTAACCGAACTCCCGAACTCTGTTCTGGTTAAGCAGACTCGAACCTATTCTTTTAGGGACCCTTAAGCTTAGGTGTTCCCTAAAAGGGCAGATTCCTTAGGTGGCCAATCACACCTGGATAAAAAAAGATTGGTGGCGACTCCCTAAAGTCAATGTCTGGCGATAGATCCCCGGATCTAGACGTTATGACAGCTTGGCGACTCCGCTGGGGACTTTGAGAGTCAGGCCAGCAAATAATTTGTGTTATCCAAAAGCCTAATAAAATTGAACCTGTTTGTATATATGTGTTATTATTCATGTTTATGTTAATTATGTCATTCATGTGCATGTGCATAACATGAGCTCTACACCCGAGCTCTGTCCCTCTAGGAGGGAGTAAAGTACCTATTGCTTTCGTGAGGTCTAATGCCTCCGCAGTGGCTAGCGAAATACTCCCACTCAAATTGAACCTTTTCCGCTTGTAGCCTGTAATGGGTGAGGATTAGGGTGCCTTACTAGTCTGTGATGGACAAGGATGTAAGGAACAATTTGAGGACCTTTAGACTTTAACCCTAAAACCACATATAGTGAACCTTAAGAGTGCCTAACCCATAGATAGAGCCATCGCTTTTCCCTGTTAGAATTGACCAAAGGCTAGGATCCATCCTTTTACTTTGGGTGATGTTAAAATTTATTTTGTTATTTATTCTTTTTCTGGGTATACTAACCTTTTTTTTCTTTTGCATTGGTTCATGTGCACATCATAAAGTTGCATAAAGAACATTTGCCTGAAAAACGGTCTTCAACAAATTTTTTCATGGACACCAATGAACGCCTAGTTTGTTCTTCATCAGTATTAGCACCCTGTGGGACACCTAATGAGGTAAGGGCCTTGTCAGAAAAGACCCAACTGAAGATGGGAGATTGCTTGCCAATTGGGTATAAGTCCACTCTGTCTCAAGAAACATCTATCCTCCTCAAACAGAACAATTTAGAAGATTTGGTTGACATCTGGAAGAAGATGAGTCCGTCAAGACAAGAGCAGTTTTGTCAGAAACATGGGCATATAGCACACCTTCTAGCAGTGGCTGTTGATGATCAACTAATTAGAGCTGCAACACAATTCTGGGATCCTACATACAGGTGTTTCATCTTTAATAAAGTTGATATGACTCCCACCATAGAAGAATATTCGGTCTTGTTGGGTTTGTATCTCAAGACTCCTGACAAGATATATGTCAAAAAGCGTAAGTCAGGATTTCGTAAAAGTCTGGCTCAACTCATGGGGATAAACAAGGAAGTTGTGGATTCTCATACAAAGAAGAAACAGGAACAGGTCTGCCTACCTTGGAAGTTCTTTCATGAGTTTCTGATGCAACATGCCAATGAAGAACGGGGGTTGGACATATTTGCCTTGGCTATATACGGACTGGTAATCTTTCCAAAGGTTTTGGGACATATTGAGATAGAGGTGGTTGATTTCTTCGAAAGTGTGATCAATGGCTGTAATCCCTCAACGGTGATATTAGCAGAGACTATCAGATCCTTGAGTTATTGTCATCGGAATGGAGGGCGCTTCATAGGATGCATACAGTTATTGTATGTGTGGATGAAAAGCCATTTCGAACATGGAAATGGTGCTTTCTCGAAGATTTATATCCGTAATCGCTTTCCGATCAAGGAATTCTGCGAAAGTGGTTGGTCAAAGCGGAGGTCTAAACAAGAATGGATAACTTTCTTACAAAAATTAGAAAGTGTCAGGGTGAGATGGTTAGCCCCATGGATGAATCGTGAGCCTATGTTATACCAATGTGGGGATAGTACAGAGGTTCCACTTCTGGGTTTATGGGGAGTGACGAATTATGCACCGCTCCTAGTAAGGAGGCAATTGGGGGGAGAACAGTTCATTCCTGTGACTTATGGGCTTCATCAATTAGATTTCTCTTACAGTGAGCCTAAAGCATTTCAGAGGATGAATGAGATGATCAAAGCATGGAAAAATCCCCAAAGAGTGAGTCCTGGACCATTCACTGAAAAAGTCACCCCAGGTTACTTGGTTTGGAGAGCAAAGAGAAGACAAGAAATGGTATTCACTTATGAAATCTCTCAACCACCAACAGAAGAAAAACTTGAAGAGACACCATCAGAGTTAGAACTGACAACAAAAGAATTTGAGTCTGAAAAGAGCCAGTTAAAGCAAGAGATTCAGAAACTTCAAGAAGAAAAAGCCCAGTGGAAAGGTAGAGCCGAAAGGTATGAAGTTGAAGTTCACAAGATTGCTAGAGAACGTGATACAGCTACTGAAGATCTAGCAAAGTTACACCAGGAGCATAAGAGGCTATGTGTGAGGGAAAGAGCCAAAGGGATAACCATTACCGAGCTGACTGAGGAAAATACAAGACTGAAGCAAGAGTATGCCGAATTGGAAGAAGAAAGTACCGAAGCACAGGCAGAACTTAACATGCTGAACAGTTATTTGAGCGGGCTAAGTCAAAGGTTGGAAGAACAAGGAGATCGCATCGCTGCACTGGTCAGAGAACATAGAGAATTATCATACCAAGTCTGGTGTGGTAAAAGAGAGAACCTAGGGAGGCAAAAATACATTGAGCACTTAACAACCCAGATCCATAAAGGGGTGTGTAAGGCAAGAGAGATGGTGGAAGAGGCAGAAGCATTGAGACAAGTGGTAGCCCCAGTAGGAGAACATGGACAACGTCTGTTGAACTTCATAGAAGAAGCCAAAGCTCAGTATGAACAGATCAAACAATTTTATGGCTATAATTCTAGAGGGATAAACTCAATGTAGATCAAAGTTTTTTTGGAATAAATGAAATTTTTTTAGTTGAATACCGTTTTAAGGCAAATGTTCTCTGCATACATGCATTTTTCATTCATTGCATTCTCATTCATTACACTTTAACCATGTGATAATCATGCAAAGTTACTAATTCTGAGGTATGGTACTCAAGGTTCCAAGGATAGCTCCATCTAGCGAAAATCCTGCCCATCGTTTCAACACAAGATCCAGAGCAAGGCAAATGGAGCAGGAAAATTCTCATAGATTCGAAAAGCTAGAAAAAGCTCAGGAGAAGATTGAAAGTGAGCTAAGCAAGATTCTGGAGGCTCTAAATAACATGAATAAGGGGAAAGGAGTGGAAGGAAGTACAAGCCAGCAAGAAGTGGCTGACCCTTTGTACCCTCCAGGTTTTGGCCCACCTCCAGCCCAGTCTGCCCAAGAGGTCCCGCCACAACACTTCGCATATCCAACATATCCTGGAATGCCATCAGCTTTTAACCCAGGGCAGTATAATAGCTATGTAAATCCTGTCTTCACTGAAAAGGCAGCAGATCCAATTCCTGATCTAGATGACTTAAAAGAGAAGGAGAAGGAAAAAATAAAGGCGGAAGCTGAAGAAAGTTCCAAGATTAGCATGCTAGAGCAAAGGCTAAGAGCTGTGGAAGGATTTAGCTTTTATGGGTCAGTTGATGCTGCTGGGCTCTGCCTAGTTCCTGATGTGGTTATCCCCCATAAGTTTAAAGTACCAAAATTTGAAAAATATGATGGTACAAAATGCCCAAAAACCCACATCACCATGTACTGTAGGAAGATGGCAGCTCATGCGCATGATGAAAAGCTATTGATGCATGTTTTTCAAGACAGTCTTACTGGCTCTGCGGCCAGATGGTATGTTCAGCTGGACAGAACTCGTATTCGCTCTTGGAGCGATATGGCACATGACTTTATCAGTCAATATCGACATATCATCGATTTGGCCCTAGATCGTTTGTCTTTGCAGAACCTGGAGAAAAAGGCAAACGAATCCTTTAAAGAGTATGCCCAAAGGTGGAGGGATGTGGCTTCACAGGTACAACCTCCTCTGACAGAAAAAGAGACTACAGTGCTATTTGTTAGCACTTTGAAATCTCCCTATTATGAAAAGATGATAGGGAATGCAACGAAAAATTTTGCTGATATGGTAATCTCGGGAGAGATCATTGAAAGTGCCATCAAGAATGGCAAGCTAGAAGGAAATGAAGCATCTAGCAAAAGAGTCCCGAAGAAAAAAGAAACTGAAGCTCAGGCTGTGAGCTTTGATAGACGGCAGCTTAGAAGGTATTCATCCTACCCATCACCTGAATATCAGCCATATCACCCTGCTGTAAATAATACTTCCTTCCACCCATACCAACCATTTACACAGCCACCATACCCCCAAACATACCAAACCTCTAAGAGACCCCAAAATACCATGTACAGTTCTAACATTCAACCTACCCCAAGACCACAAAATCGCCAAACTAACCCTGCTGGTGGCTCGCGAGAACAACGAACCACTCGTGAGAAACCTGTTTTTGACCCCATTCCAATGACCTATACGGAATTATATAAGGAGCTCTACAACAGTCACTTGATTGCTCCAAGTAAATTGGAACCCCTCAAGCCACCCTACCCCAAGTGGTATGATCCCACCGCCCATTGTGACTACCATTATGGGATTGCTGGTCACTCTACCGAAAATTGCACTACCCTGAAATACAAAGTGCAACGGTTGATCAAGGATGGGATGATTTGCTTTGACACCGGAGGGATGACTGCACCAAATGTTAGTGGCAATCCTTTGCCAAATCATAATGTGAATGCTATAAGAGAAGAACAGGAGTGCCATGGGAAGAAAAAAGTAGCAGATATTAAAACACCCCTGGGCCAATTGTTTGATATTTTACGAAAAGCAGACATGATACAACTGGTAAGTCCACACAGCTATCATGGAGTATATATAGCTGGTACCAGTTGTAAGTATCATAATGGGGCAGTGGGCCATTCCATTGAAACCTGTGAGCAGTTTCACCAAGAGGTCCAAAGACTCCTGGATTCACATCAGATGGAGGTCTATGAAGAAAAAGAAGACTTGAAAAATGCTGAGGTGTATATGACTGATAGGCCTGAAAAGCTGTTTCCCAAACCAGTAACAATTCGGTGTGGGAACAAACCAAAGTCAGTAATAGACAAACTCCTCCCCAGGCTAGTAACTTTTAAAGTCCCAACTCCTTTTCCATATAAAGATGATAAAGCTGTACCCTGGAGATATGGCTGTGACACTATAGTTCAGGGACAAAAAAAAGAGGTCTCCAAGGCCGATGCTTCCAATATTACTGGTGTAGGAGGCATTACTCGAAGTGGGAGATGCTACACTCCAGAAATGCTAGAGAAGGCTAGAAGAGAGAAGGCTAAAGAAGGGGAAAGACGAAATAATCCGGAGATAGAGCCTGAAGAAGATCAGCCAAAGCCAGTATCAGAAAGGGAGGTTTGTGAATTCCTGAAGCTGGTAAAACATAGTGAGTATTCAGTTGTGGAACAGCTGAATAAAATGCCAGCTCGAATCTCATTATTATCACTATTGCTGAACTCAGAGCCACACCGAAATGCCCTGTTGAAAGTGTTGAATCAGGCATACGTAGCACATAACGTGTCTGTTGAATAGGTGAACCACCTGGCTGGAAATTTAGTCATGCCAAATCACATTTCATTCAGCGATGATGAGATTCCTTCGGAGGGAAAAAGAAATGCCAAGGCTCTGCATATCACAGTCAAGTGCAAGAGTCATATCATAGCCAAAGTCCTTATCGATAATGGTTCTGCCATCAATGTCATGCCTATGTCAACTTTGGCAAGGTTACCCATTGATTACTCTCATATGAAGGACAGTCAGATGATTGTGAGAGCCTTTGATGGAACCAGAAAAGAAGTCCTGGGGGATATTGAGATGCCCTTACAAATTGGGCCGTGCACCTTCAATATAAAATTTCAAGTGATGGATATCTCTCCATCCTACAGCTGTCTGTTAGGAAGGCCATGGATTCACATGGCAGGAGCTGTGCCCTCTACTTTACATCAGAAGATCAAATTCAATGTGGAAGGTCAATTAGTAGTGGTAGTTGGGGAGAAAGACATGCTAGTGACCCAACCACTGAACACTTCATATGTAGAGGCTGCTGAAGAAGCTTTGGAATGCTCCTATCGATCTTTTGAGCTGGTCAATACTGTAGGTGAAGGTTTTCAAAGTCAGCCTTTTTCAAAGATAGTGGTGAGCCAAGTCATCAACAAAGGCTGGTGTCCAGGACTTGGGCTAGGCAAAAATTTGCAGGGAATTAAAGAACCTCCGACAATAGCAGACAATAGCGACAGGGCAGGCTTAGGATATGAGATGGCAGAGTGGGAAGTCAAAAGAAGGCCATCAAGAAAGACAGCAAGACTGATGTTTATCCCACACTTGTACGAAACCTTCAGACCTGGAGGATTTATGAACCCAGGTGCAAAGAAAAGTGTGGAAGAGGACTTTGCCCAGTTAGCCATTAATGCTGTTGAAGATGAAGTGGAGTTCAACAAAGAAGAATGGGTTCGCCTTTGTCCACAAGACTATGAGCTGAACAATTGGAGTGCCATTGAAATGCCTCTAACTTTTGATTTTGATAAAATGTAATTGTGACATCTCAATAGCTTTGGCCCAAGGCTATGGGGTGATCTTTTTTTGTTTGGGCCATTCATCATTTATTATTTTTAATAAAAAATAGGAAGGATGCATTTTCATTCATTTCTTCTTGTGTCTTCATTTTTTTTCATCTCTCCAAGCACATCTTGCCAACATATCCCCATTTCATTCAATTGCAGGTCTTTAAATGAACATGAAGATAATCATGATAACAATCAAGAGGTTAGCTTTGAGAATTCAATCAATACTGATGAACTTGATAATGAAGAGAATTCTGAAGAATATGTTATGCCTCCGGACCTAATGAGGATGATTGAACAAGAGAATAAGCCAATTGAGCCTCATCAGGAGGTAGTGGACTTAGTGAATCTAGGAGATGAAGAGAATAAAAAAGAGGTCAGAATGGGTACTTCACTTATATCTGAAGATAGGCAACGGTTGGCAGATCTACTTCGTGAATTTGTAGATATATTCGCTTGGTCTTACCAGGATATGCCAGGACTAAGCACAGAGATAGTAGAGCACAGATTGCCCCTAAAGCCAGAATGTAAGCCAGTTCAGCAAAAACTGAGACGGATGAAGCCCGAAATGCTGCTAAAGATTAAAGAGGAGGTGAAGAAACAATTTGATGCAGGTTTTCTACAAGTGGCCAAGTATCCAGAATGGGTAGCCAATATAGTCCCAGTTCCTAAGAAAGATGGAAAAGTACGAATGTGTGTGGATTATCGGGACTTGAATAAGGCTAGCCCAAAGGATAACTTTTCTTTGCCTCATATTGACACACTGGTAGATAACACAGCTAAGCATTCAATTTTCTCCTTTATGGATGGTTTCTCAGGGTATAATCAGATAAAGATGGCTGCAGATGATATGGAAAAGACTACTTTTGTGACCATGTGGGGAACTTTCTGCTACAAAGTCATGCCTTTTGGGTTAAAGAATGCTGGGGCAACATATCAAAGGGTCATGGTAACACTCTTCCATGACATGATGCATAAAGAGATAGAGGTGTATGTAGATGATATGATTGCAAAGTCTTGTGAGGGTGAAGATCATGTTACTAGCCTCAGAAAGTTATTTGAGAGGTTAAGGAAATTTCAGCTCAAATTAAACCCAGCCAAGTGCACCTTTGGGGTAAGCTCAGGAAAGTTGCTAGGCTTTGTGGTCAGTGAAAGAGGAATCAAAGTCGATCCCGATAAGATACGGGCCATCCAGAATTTGTCACCCCCCAGCACACCAAGAGAAGTTCGAGGTTTTCTGGGGAGATTGAACTACATCTCTCGATTTATCTCTCAGCTTACTTACAAATGTGATCCCATATTTAAGCTTCTCCGTAAGAATAATCCTGGGAAATGGAACGAAGAATGTCAAGAGGCGTTTGATAAAATTAAGCAGTATTTATCGAACCCTCCAATATTGGTGCCACCTGTTCCAGGAAGATCTTTAATTCTGTACCTAACTGTAAATGAAAATTCAATGGGATGTGTGCTGGGACAGCAAGATGAAGCTAGCCGAAAGGAGAGAGCTATTTACTATCTGAGTAAAAAGTTCACTGAATATGAATCCAAGTATTCTTCACTGGAGAAAATGTGTTGTGCATTAGCGTGGACTGCCAAAAGACTCAGACAGTATATGCTTTATCACACTACGTGGCTCATAGCAAAACTGGATCCAATTAAGTATATCTTCGAGAAGCCTTCTTTGTCAGGAAGAATTGCTAGATGGCAAGTAATGCTCTCGGAATATGATATTATATATGTGAGCCAAAAAGCAGTAAAAGGGAGCGCTATAGCAGAGTTTCTTGCAGATCGTGCTACTGAAGAGTATGAGCCGATGAAGCTAGAATTTCCTGATGAAGACTTAATGACTATTTCCCAACTAGAGGAAGGAGAGCATATGGAAAAATGTTGGAGGATGTACTTTGATGGAGCTGCTAACGCCTTGGGGCATGGAATTGAGGCAATTCTGATTTCTCCAGAAGAACAATACTATCCTGTAACAGCGAGGTTAAATTTTAATTGCACAAATAACATCGCTGAGTATGAGGCATGTGTCATGGGCCTGCAAGCTGCTATAAAAAGAAGAGTGAAAGTACTGAAAGTATTTGGAGACTCAGCTCTAGTCATATACCAGTTGAAAGGAGAATGGGAGACGAGAGATTCAAAACTCGTTCCGTATCATAAGTATATTCTAGAGCTGACGAAACAATTTGAAGATGTCCAGTTTGATCACTTACCCCGGGAAGAGAATGTGATTGCTGATGCATTGGCTACTCTGGCTGCAATGATTCGAATTAATCATAATACGAACATTCAGCCCATCAAGTTAGATGTTAAGGATATACCAGCGTATTGTTCTAATGTAGAGGGGGAAGGAGATGGAAAACCCTGGTATTATGACATCTTACAGTATGTCAAGGATCAGCAGTATCCAGTTCATGCAACAGAAAATGATAAAAGGGTCATCCGAAGATTGGCTATGAGCTTTTTCCTGGATGGGGATGTCCTGTACAAAAGAAGTAAAGATCAAGTATTATTGAGGTGTGTAGATGAGACTGAAGCGAAGAAAATCATTAAAGAGGTGCATGAGGGAATATGTGGGGCACATGCTAGTGGACATATGATGGCAAGACAGATTATGAGAGCGGGATATTACTGGTTGACGATGGAGAATGATTGCATCGACTATGCTCGTAAATGTCATAAATGCCAGATATATGCTGATAAGATCCTTGCTCCACCATCTGCTTTACATGTTATGGCACCACCATGGCCATTTTCAATGTGGGGCATGGATGTCATTGGTCCAATCACTCCAAAAGCTTCTAACCGGCACAGATTCATTTTTGTGATGATAGATTACTTCACAAAATGGGTGGAAGCAGCATCATATGCAAATGTGACACGCTCCGTGGTTTGCAAGTTCATAAAGAAAGAGATCATTTGTAGATATGGACTTCCGGAGAGAATTATTTCAGACAATGCCAAGAATCTAAATAGTAAGATGATGCAAGAAATATGTGCTCAATACAAGATCAAGCATCATAACTCGGCACCTTATCGTCCGAAAATGAATGGGGCAATTGAGGCAGCCAATAAGAACATAAAGAGGATTCTGGAGAAGATGACCGAGACTTACAAAGATTGGCATGAGAAGTTGCCATTTGCCTTGCTTGCATATCGAACGTCAGTTCGCACCTCTACTGGGGCAACCCCATTTTCTTTGGTTTATGGGATGGAAGCTGTACTACCAGTGGAAGTAGAGATCCCCTCTTTGAGAGTCTTAAAAGAAGTTGAGTTGGAAGAGGCTGAATGGATTCGAGAACGTTATGAGCAGTTAAATTTCATAGAAGAAAAGAGATTGACTGCGTTGTGCCATGGTCAGCTATATCAAAGAAGAATGATGAGGGCTCATGATAAGAAGATTCGGCCCCGTTGCTTTCGAGAAGGAGAGTTGGTTTTGAAAAGAATTCTCCCAATCCAGCGCGATAGTAGAGGAAAATGGACTCCGAATTGGGAAGGGCCGTATGTGGTGAAACGGGCTTTTTCGGGTGGAGCATTGATACTGACTGAGATGGATGGAAATGATTTACCCCATCCTGTAAATTCTGATGCTGTGAAGAAATACTATGCTTGAAAAAAAAACAAAAATAAATAAAAAATAAAAAAAAATGAAAAAAATGGAAAAAATGAAAAAATGAAAAAATGAAAAAATGGAAAAAAGAAAAAGTGAATGAAAAAGGAGGACTCAAGGCGAAAACCCAAAAAGGGCGGTTTGAGTCATAGGGGGTTTGTCTAAGTTAAAAACCTGAAAAGGCAGCTTAGATAAGGAGGATACAGCATCGAATTTAAAAGTCTGCTGATATGGGGGCCAACAAGTTCGGAAGAGTTCCAAGTTGTTAAATACATCAGAGGGTTGAGTTTTCAGAAAAGACTTTGAGATGTGTTATCATGATTATCTGATTGTTCATTTTGGGCTTTGTCCCCATACCTATCCTTGTAATTCTTTCTTAATCAAAGTTTGCCAACATTTTGCTAATAAGAGACATTCTATTCCATTCTTTGTGTCTTTTTCTTATGACTGTTTCTCAACATTCAGATTCTTTTAATACCCCACCATCGAAGAAATGTGCAAATGCATTCTTACTTTTTGAATTTGAAATAACGATTGATGAATGAATAACAACAGGAAAGATTTTTACATTACATTGAATAAGTCTAAAGTAAAAAGGCAGAATCAAGACGTTCAGCTCCTGATTAGGACATTGAATCTAGGAAGAGATTTCTTACAAGAAGAATGTGAATGGAAGAGACAATTGGGAGCTACACTGGTTCGATCTTAGAAGAGCAGTGCAATTGAATCCTTGAAGAATCAAAGGGCTTGACACCCAAGAAAAAAGAGTTAGAGAAACTTGAGTACCATACATTGAACATGAATTAATTGGTCAACATTTGCATAGCATGCATTGAAATTCATATGCATTTGCACAGCATACACTACTTTCAAGAGAATATAGTGTACAAATTCAGAAGCAGGGGTGTTCCAACATCCCACATGGAGAAGACAAATATGAAGATATTTTGTAAAACTGAAAAAGAGAAAGCTTGTCAGGTAAGTTTCCTAATCCTTGAAATAGGATGTCTTTAGGTATCAGGGTTGATTTATAAGACCTTTGGGCATGATCTCCTGAAATTCCCTCAAACACAACTTTCAACTCCTTTGGACATGATTGTCAAGGAGTATTTACTTTTCCAAAGTCGTGGTACCTCTGTTGAGAGGAGCAATTTACTTTCAAAGTTCCGTTGCCTCTGTTTAGAGGAGCAATTTACTTTCCAAAGTCGTGGTGCCTCTGTTGAGAGGAGCAATTTACTTTTCTAAAGTCGTGGTGCCTCTGTTTAGAGGAGCAATTTACTTTTCCAAAGTCGTGGTGCCTCTGTTTAGAGGAGCAATTTACTTTTCTAAAGTCGTGGTGCCTCTGTTGAGAGGAGCATTTTACTTTTCCAAAGTCGTGGTGCCTCTGTTTAGAGGAGCAATTTAACTTTCCAAAGTCGTGGTGCCTCTGTTGAGAGGAGCAATTTACTTTCAAAGTTCCGTTGCCTCTGTTTAGAGGAGCAATTTACTTTCCAAAGTCGTGGTGCCTCTGTTGAGAGGAGCATTTTACTTTTCCAAAGTCGTGGTGCCTCTGTTTAGAGGAGCAATTTAACTTTCCAAAGTCGTGGTGCCTCTGTTGAGAGGAGCAATTTACTTTCAAAGTTCCGTTGCCTCTGTTTAGAGGAGCAATTTACTTTCCAAAGTCGTGGTGCCTCTGTTGAGAGGAGCAATTTACTTTTCTAAAGTCGTGGTGCCTCTGTTGAGAGGAGCATTTTACTTTTCCAAAGTCGTGGTGCCTCTGTTTAGAGGAGCAATTTATTTTTCAAAGTCGTAGAGCCTCTGTCAAGAGGAGCTAAAAAAAAAAAAAAAAAAAAAAAAAAATGAAAATGTCGAGTCGGGTCTTGACTGGGTGTCTACGTCTTTGCGCAATTTCTGTTTCACAGAAAATACGCAAAGAGGGGCAGCTGTAGACACCCAATCAGATCCGGGCCCGGATCAATTGGGCCTGACCCGGATCAATTGGGCCTGACCCAGATCATTTGGGCCTGGCCCAAATGGGCAAGGCCCAATTGAATTTTTACCCCGTATTTTTTATTTTTATTATTTATTATTATTATGTATTAATATATGTATATATATATATATTCCTTTTTTTTTCATTAGAATAGATTTATATGTATATAGTTATATATTTATTATTATTATATTATTATTCTTATCTCTTTTTTTTTAAATTATCTGTTCTGATTTTTTCTGATTTTCAGATATTATTTGAAAATTTTTTATCTTTTGATTTATCTTTCCAATTATCTAGATTTTTTTTAAATTTTATTTTAATTTTTATTTTGGAGGGCTAGGATTCAAAGTTGAAGACTCCCACTCTGGAGGGGAATTCAATCAGAAGAGTCCAATTGGATTCAAAGACTGAATTCCCGTCCAAAGAGGAATTGGGATTGATCAGAAACTCCTGATCAATCCCTATAAAAGGGACCCCCCTAGAACAGTCAAGAACACAGAGAAAACAGAAGCAAAAGCTACTGATTGAGAGAATAGGGGTGTTTAGAGAGCTAAGGAAAAGTTTAGGAGTGTTCTGGCAGTGAGAAAAATTTTTTAGAAAAATTTGGCGAAAAAATTTTCTGGAAATTTCTGGGAAATTTCCAGATTCCGACGAAAATTCCGGCGACTTTTGAATTTTCCGGCGACAATTTCGGCGAACTTTGAAGTTTTCGGCGACAGACCCAGTTTCCGGCGGAGAATCCCAGAAACCGGCGACCATCCGGCCAACTTTCGGCCAATTTCCGACGAAATTCCCAGATTCCGGTGAATTTTCCAGAATCCGGCACCGGCGTTCTTCAAATTCTAGAGAGAAGGCAGAGAAGAAGGGAAGAAGAGAGAGAGAGGGGAGGAACGGTCTGCTGAAAAACGGAGGAAGGTGCCTTTTATACCCTCCCAAAACGACGTCGTTTTGGCTTTAAGTTAATAAGAGGATCCGCGCGTTTTGCCGAACCCGACCCGACCCGAAGCGTCGACCCGCTTTCTGACCTGCGCGTTTCAGCCCCTCCGAGCCGAGCCGCACCAAGCCGAGCCGCGATCCGAGCCGCTCCAGGTTTTTTTTTTTTTTTTTGAATTTTTTTGAATTTTTTTTATTTGACTTTGATTTTGATCTTGATTTTTTTTTCTTTATTCTTTAATTAATCCGACGACGGAGCCTCTACAAGTAAAAACAGTAGTTTTTCTTGCATACTCCTGAGGTGAGGGAATTTTCTCAATTTTCTGCTAAAAGTATTAGAGTCAATTGAGAATAATTTCCGATAATTAATTACTTGGCTGATTTTGATTTTTTTTTCTTTAATTAATCCGACGACGGAGCCTCTGCAAGTGAAACAGTAGTTTTTCTTGCATACTCCTGAGGTGAGGGAATTTTCTCAATTTTCTGCTAAAAGTATTAGAGTCAATTGAGAATAATTTTCAACAACTAACTACTTGGTAAAATTTTAAGGCTTTTGGATAACACAAATTCAAGCTGGTACCATCTTTTGATGGGCGTTGTGAGGGTGCTATAACCTTCCTCACACGTAACCGAACTCCCGAACTCTGTTCTGGTTAAGCAGACTCGAACCTATTCTTTTAGGGACCCTTAAGCTTAGGTGTTCCCTAAAAGGGCAGATTCCTTAGGTGGCCAATCACACCTGGATAAAAAAAGATTGGTGGCGACTCCCTAAAGTCAATGTCTGGCGATAGATCCCCGGATCTAGACGTTACGACACTGTCTTTTAAATTATTTCATTGCAACACACCTACCACATCATAATTGGACGAAATGGGAATAAGAATACATGTCATTGTCTCGTTCAAAATTAAATTCCAATGTTTTGTTGTTGAAAAAGAAATTTGAATTTAATTCTTAAAATAAAAACAAATATATTTAATATTTGTGTAGGTGCTTGTTCGTCATAGGCTAGGGCATTGCTGTCATTTGGTTTTCAAAGCTTTTCCTTGTAATTTCCGTCACATTTTTAAATTAGCATGGGATAGGGATGTAAATAATATATTATTATTTAGTAAATTATTCGAATTTCACTTAAATAAAATTTAAATGTGATTCAGTTATTATCGAGTCGAGTGAATTTGAGTAACTTGATTTATCGATCAAGTTAAGTTTGAATATTCTTATACTTAACTCAAATAGCTCACGAGCCTAATCAAAATTTTATATTTTAATATATTTTAATTATTTTAGTTAATAAAAAATCTCAAGTTTGAATACATATAATTTAATTTTTATCGAATATAAAATTGAGCTTATTTTTTATATTAATTGAGTCTAATCGAACAAAATCAAGTAGCTTAATTTTTATCTCGAATAGAATTCAAGTTAAAAAAATAAAACTCAACTGAATTCAAATCGAATTTCGAATCTTGAATTTGAAATTTAACTTAAATTTAAAATTAATATTATACTAATTCAAACTCTATTAATTACATTTTTAACGTAAAAAACTCCCACTAAAAAAAAATTCTATAATACACGACCTACTTTGAAACTGTAATAAATTTGTTTTCTTTTGTTTGTTAGATCAATCTGGAAATTTAAAAGAAATTGATATGAAACATTGTCAGAGTTCAACAACGGATAAATCTGTCCATAAGGTTTTTATTTGAAGCAATATATCGGGTGCCTAATCCTAAATATTTAACAATGAACACCATGATAATTTTTAAATAGACGTAGTTAGAAAGGAAAATTATCGAAGACCCCAAAGTCATTGGTTTCATTAAAAAAAAAAAGTCATTGATAAAGACGAAAAAAAAATAAGGCAGTAAAACTATTTGATTATATTATCATTATATAAAATTTATATATTATTTATTAATTAAAAGATATTAATTTATTATTGAATTTTTTTAAAAAAATAAATTTTATATATTTATCTTTGGAATTAATAAAAATTCTTATTTGATCATTAATTAAATAATATCATTTAATTCATTAATAATATATAAAATTTGCATATTAATAATGTATTAAATATAAACTCAATTAATAATTGTACTATATGATATAAAATTTAAAATTTTTTAAATAACATGTATTTTAATTTTTATCTAAACCTAATTTCATTTTCTCAAATAATTTCAACAAATATCAAATTTTGGTTGACAAATAAAAAAAATTAACATTTAGATTAATCCTTACAGATAAATCTTTAATTTTTTCAGTATTTAATCATGAACTTATATAATTAAATCTCGGTTTCTCCATCTTTTTCAATTGTCTTTGGATTTTTTTTTTTTTTTACAATTTGCAACACAAATTAAGCATAAATCAAAAGCTTCAATAACACAAAACAATGTGGAATATGTCCTGCCTTTGAATATCATAGACAAATTGCCTCTTTTTTTTTATTTTGTTCTCTCAATAAGCAAATAATTTAAAAGAGTAAACTACATTTATGTTTTGTTATGCAACCAACAAATATTTAATCATGTAAAAGACTACAAAATTAATAAGAAATATTTGCAGCCTAGCTATAACCCTCTTGCATTTTCCGTTAAACATGGTCACTGACCAAAATTAAAGAAAAAAAGCATTTTAAATTTGAATAGTAGTTAACAGGCTGCCTAATATTGATATTTCAATTCCATAGAGAAGTTGTCTTGTCTTTTCTTGTTTTATTTGCATTGGACATGATTAACAGCAAACAATATATAGAAAAGAAAAAAGAAAAAAATATTTTAATGTTGAATAGTTAACATGCGAACTAATAAAGTAATTTCCAAGTAATTTAGTGACAATAAAAAGTTGACCAAACAAATTAAGTTTTTTTTTTTTTTAATTCTTAATTTACTCTTAAACTCTCATATTCTATTACTTATTTGACTGTAAAAACATTATGCACGTAAGTTTTCTCGAATCCACAATCTTCAAATACAAACTCCAATGACATGTCAATTGATTATAGGGATAATAAGTTTTATTAATCAAACGGATCGATAAAAAATTATAAGAAATTTGTCGGAAGCTGAAAATAAACATCTTCTAAGATCAATAGAAGGGTAAATTATTAGATTGAAAAAAAAAATTAAAAGATTTCACCCAATTTATCTTCCTTTTAAGTACCACCTTATTATTGGTCCCAAGCCATGTTGTTTAGTAGTGAAGATAAACAGTCAAAAAATTAATGTTAAAATAATAAAAAAAACCCATGAACTTTACTTCTACATTTTATTATATCTAAAAAAATATTTAATATTTATTTTGCATTTAAATAAATCCTTAAATTTTAATTTATCTCAATAAGTGTTTAATCTTTAATTTATACTTAAATAAGTCTTTAATATAAATTAATTTTTTGTTTGAAATAAAGATTTATTTCGATACAAATTAAAAAATAAAAGTTTATTTGAGTACAATAAAAATACAAAGATTTATTTAAAATTGTATTTAAATTCAAGAATTTCTTCTAATATTTTAGCCTAATTAAAATTTATAATCCAACTAATAATTTCAAAATTGTAGATGTTTTTTCAAATTAAAATCTATGGCCTAAAGGAAAGTTGTTTTTTTAATCTTAGACTTTTTTATAAAAAACGGGACAATTATTAAAATTTTTTATTATATTACTCTATTTTAAGAAGGTCTGATCATCGATTCATATATTTTTCATAGATGTAGGAAGAACTTTCCTGAATATTGACATTTAATTTCAAAAGTATCTAATTAATATTTTATAATAATAACTAGATTTTTTTCCCCATACTTTACAGATTAGTAATATTAAATTAATATTTAATATTTAAATAAAATTATTATAATATTATTAAATATTAAAATATTCTTCAATTAATATTTAATAATAAAAATAGCATCATAATATTAATATTTAATAAGAAAATATTATTAAAATCTTATAAAAATAGTATTAAATATTAAAGTATTAATAAAATACTATTTCATGACCAATAATATTAAAATATTAAAAATAATATTAAAATATTACTCAATTAATTTTTAAAATTAAAATAGTATTGAAATGTTATCAAATAACATGAAAATAATATTAAACTAATATTTATTATTCAAGTAATATTAAAATAATATGAAACTATCACCATAAACTATTATTTAGCTTTGGGCTGAAAAGCAGAAGAAGAAAGAGTCTTTATTCTTTACTTTCATTTCCCCTAACTCTGTCCTGCAATGTCAATTGAATACGAGAAAATGAAGCATATGTAATTATATCATCACTGTCTTTAGTCTTCTGCTGTAAGTGGCTTAACCCAACCCTGCAAATTTATTAGTAGCAAAGGACAATTATTGAATTTTTTTTGCTGCATTACTCTATTTTACAAAGATCCAATTTCAATTAACATATTTAAAAATAATAAAATAATTTATATTTAATAGGTAATTTGACAGATGTGATTTTTTTAAAAAAACAGAATCTAAATTACTTTTCTTTCTCTAAGGACTAGAACGTGATCTACCTGAATCTGCGCAGTATTTTTAATTTCTATGTATTAACTGGATGTATTTCTCCTTTGTCAAAAGTTGTGAACCTTTTTATAATAGTAGCAAAGGACAATTAGTGAATATTTTATAATGTAATACTCTGTTTTAATTAAGAAGTTCTAATCGTGCTAATTGATATTTAAATCAATTAATATGTTGCTAGTATTCCAAAATTGCGGGTTCCAATAAGATCACGCTGTTAATGTCTATTGTAATTGGAGTCATATAATGTAATTAAAAAAAAAGTCCAATTATCTGTTTATGCAGGTAATTGGAGTTTCGATGAACCGATGCTAGCAAGCAAAATTGCTTCAGCATTTCTATGTTACTCCTATCTACTTTTACAATTTGTGACTCCGCAATAAAATCAAAATAAAAATATTTTATATAATTGAAAATTACAAAGTGAAATTAAAATATTCCTTTTTCAATATTTAATTAATCTTGAATTTACATACACAGTAAAAGACAAAATGATTTAAAGTAAAATTAGCTAACGCATTACTTCCGCAACCTACTGCTCCCCTCTGAGTTGGTCTTTACAACTTTTGTCAAAATTCCAAGCAAAACTTCTCTTGCCAAGCAATGCGTAATTGACTCACCCAAGCTGCGTAAGTGGTTCCATAATGTAAGCAAAATCGAAAATTTTGATCTGATGAGCTGTTTAAGCAGCTTTCTTTCCTACACAAACAGACGCTACAAAAAAATTAGATGAACTGTCTTTTGGATTACTTGATTGCAACACACCTATTACATAATAATTGGATGAAATGGGAAACAGAATACATGTAATTGTCTCTTTCAAAATGAATTGCAATGTTTTCTTTTTGAAATAAAAAAATTGAATCTAAATCTTTAAATAAAAAATACCATATTTAATGGTATTAAACATCGGTACTTATTTAACAAAGGCTAGGATTTTATGGTAATTTGGTTTTTAAAGTTAAGCTCTTTTCCTTGTACCTTCTTTTTCCACATTTTTCAAATAGTGTGGGAAATTTCCACTTCCTTTCCTTTAAAAATCAATCAATAATATATGACCGACATTGAAGTTAACATGAATTTGTCATCTTTTGTTTGTCAAACCGATTAATAAGAAATTAGAGGAAATTTGGAGGAAATTAGTATGAAACATCTTCAGAGTTCAACTTGGGTTAAATTATGAGATTGAAAAAAAAATTAAAGCAATGCCAGATATTGATGTTTAATTTTAAGAGGGCAGAAATAATATTTTATAATAATAAAATTGTTTTTATTGTTATTTTTTCTTTAGACAGAAATTCCAGCGCTAATTGTTCATAAAATTCCAGCGCTAATTGCTCATAAAATTCCAGCAATCAATTTATCAGACATCGCATTGCCCCTTCTTGCATATGCCACTCTTCTAACTCTTATGATTTAATTTCAAAAGAATCAAGTTGGGGAAACCTATTGGCAGAGCAATATTGGGCATAGATAGAAATGCTAACGGAGTGCATATCCATAATTTTTTAAATATTCATATTTAAATTTGTTTAATATTTATAATTTATAATTTTTTAAATATTTATTTAAATTTAATATCATTATCTAAATCTGAATCCATTTAATAAGTACTATCCATTTAAATGTTTGAATCTATTAAAATATCCGTTTATTTAAATTTTTTGTCAAAATATAGAATACAATAAAATTTAATTTAATATTTAAGTTCATTCTTAATTAATAATAAATTATTTTTTAAGATCCAAAACTTTCTATAAGTATAAAATTTTATATATTTTAATATACAAATAGATAATAGATTCGGATACCAGTTTTCATTATCATTTATGAAAACTTAAACGGATTCAGATATTGGATATTCAGATAGTACTATCTTTATTCATTCTAAATCTACTAGAATAGTAAACATTTTATCTTAATTTATTAATTGTCCATTTATAACTATTCAAACCCAATATAAATGGATCAAATAATGATAATTATCTATTTATAATTATACGAATTTGATATAAATAAATCAAATAATAATAAATATCTATTTATTTATTATCTATTATCATTAGTGGGTATAAAAATGTAATTTTGATGATTTACATTTGAAATGGTCGACTGACTTTATTAAATGTAAATAAAAGAATAGTTGACTGTCAACCTGACAGAGCTATTTCAACCAAATAAGTTTCTCTTTACTCGTATGTTAATACTCTTTTTTTTTTTTTAGGAAATATGCTGGTCAATTTTTTTTATTTTTATGCTAATAAATTAAATGATAGGAAACATATATATTATTTCTAATTTAGAACAACTATTTGAATGGAATACTATTATTCAATCATTAAAAAGAAAATCAATTTCAATAAATAGATGTAGTTCGCTTAAAAATTTTACTTGCAATCTATGAGATATATATTTTTACACGATATGCATTTATAATATTGAATTTTTTTTTTTTTTGTGAAATGTATTTATAATATTAGACATTCAAGTGTTTTAGTTTCTCATTGATGATAAAATGGTTTAGGAAGGACCTTGAATGTGGTAAGTTTGAGTGGTTTTCTCCTGTTTGAGAAGGCAAAATTATTCAAATACATGTTTGTTGCATGTTTATTAAGGTATAATTAAAAAAATTTATGAATAATTAAATAATTATTAAATAAATTCGTATCAATTATAGTATTTCGATTCTTAACTATTTCTAATCCAAATTTTTTTTTAAATGCAGAAAACTTGGGTAAGAAAATGAAATAGACTTAACAAAAAAAAATGATAAAATACCACAAAATATGAAATAATCTCCCTCTAATAAAAATAAATAGATTATTAAAAATTAAAAAAAAAAACTATTTTCCTTGGTAGATTAGTTTTAATGATGTGCTTTGCTATAAATAATTGGTTAAATAGATGAAATAAAATGTAAAACGAGTCTCCTACATCAACACAAGTATAATAATAATAATAATAATAATAATAATAATAAAATTGAACCCTGTTTTGGATTTACAGCATCAACACATACTAATCTCAAAAAAATCATTCATAATTTGATGCAAAGTCTATCAAATTAAGTAAAACAAACGAAATGGAAAATCAGACAGAAAGTGGTCCCACTTGCATTCCTTGCTCATATTGCTAAGAATGCATTTGGTGACCTCTTCATCCAATTTAATTTCATTTCTTGGATAATAGTAATATATTTCAATCCTTCTGAAATCATCCTAACTTTTGAAGGATCGATTAATCGTGAACTCCAAAGATGTGGCATTGCACCTTCTCTTATCTCCCACTCTTCTAATTTTGGTAATGATACAATCACAAGAGAATCAAGTTGAAGAAACCCATTGGTAAAGCAAATCATTTTAGTCCCATATATGCATTGAACGATAGGTAGAGAATTCTCAAATGAGGCAGCTTTTCCAATACAGCCATTTGTCGTAACGGTTTTGAGACCGCCAGACGTAAAAATGAGGTTTTAAAATCGGAGAAAATAAATAAAAAGAGGAGTCGCCACCAATCTTTGTTAGGGTGTGATTGGCCACCCAAAAGTTTATCTTTTTAATAAAACTATAAAAACAAGTTTAAAGTTTATCAAAAAGATAAATTTCGGTCTGCGAAAAATCAGGTTGGGTCTGGGAGTCGATTACGCTGGGGGAAGGATTAGCACCCCCACAACGCCCATAAATTGGTACCATTTAATTATGCACTATTTTCGACGTTGGATAAAAATAGTTTTAATTTGAAATTTAACATTAATTCCCTTCATTAAAAAAATATTTTTGCTAAAATTTTTATTTAGGAATATTGAGAAAATCTTTAAGTTAAAGAATTATCTTGAAATTCTCCAACATCTAGGCAGAATTTGAAATAACTCTTTTCGCTTAAGATTTAACACAACAATTCTTAAAATGAAATAACACTCTTTATAGAAAATAATTGTTAGTAACTCTCCAACATCTAGGCAGAGCACCAAGAATTATTTCTTTCGGAATGTTATTCTTATTTTATTTTATAACATCACAAAAAAAATTTAGTATTATTTTTTTATTGTAAAATATTTTATCATTAAGTAGTAAATAAAAAATTAAAGACAGAATAGTACAAATAAATGCTGATAATAACGTGCTAACGTATGTATGCCAATAAATGTTATGTAACATGAAATGCAATTTAAGAGTTGGATTCTTAAGTATAATGAGACCACCTCGACTCTCCAACATCTAGGCAGAGCTTAGGTGCGACTGTTTACATTTAAGATCCCAATTTTATTATACTTTCTATTTTTTAATTTTATTATTAATAAATTTAGAACACAGTGTGAAAAACTTAATGAAATAGAGTTTCCTAAATACCCCATCATTTAGGCAGTATTCGGGAACAAACCATCTCATGTGAAACTTCCACAAGTGTTCTTAAAGTTTTGAAATAAAATTAAGGGTAAAATTTTAGGATTTAAGTTTAGGGTTTGAGGTTTAATTAAAACATGAACATCTCTAAAAATCTCCATCATCTAGGCAGACTTTCAGAGCAAGTTCAAAATTTTTATAATTTTGGAAAACTAGTTAAAATTTTCTTATATACATTTTTTATGAAAATTTAAATAATAATTCCCCAACATCTAGGCGAAATTATTTGTTTGAAGATGTATTTTTTTTATTCCCTCCAACATCTAGGTAAGGAAAATAAAAGCTTATTTCATTATTATTACTATTTAAACATTTTTAAAATATATTATTTTTTCTTTTATATTGTTTTCATTTTTATTATTATTAATAACAATTAAATATTTATCATAATAAATTTAAACATTTATGCATAAAAAATACTTAAAATAACAAAGATAATATTATATAAAAAGAATAGAAAATTAAAAAAAAAAAAAAAATTTTACCTGAACCGGACCGGTCAACGGTCCGGTCAACGACGGTTCGACGGTTCGGTTCGGTCTGGGAGCGGTCTGGTTGGTTCAGCGGTTCAGGCCGGTCCAGAGAGCGGTTCGGTTCGGTCTGGTCAAACCAGTTCAGAGCCGTTGAGAAGTTGGGTTAGCGGGTCAGTTGCGCGGACCTCGGGTCGGGTTCGAATCAACGCGCGAATCCTCCTTGGTTTAAACGATGTCGTTTTGGGACGTTTATTGAAACGACGTCGTTTTGGCTATTGACTGTTTATATAAAAGTTAAAAAATTTTCTTTCCTTCATTCCTTTCACTCTTCAAAAAAAAAAAACCTTCTTTTCTCTCTCGTTTTTTTTTCTCTACCAAACGCAGATGGCCGGCCGGCCGTTCCTCCGCCGCTGCCGCCGTCGTTCGTCGGTCACCGGCCGCCGTTGACGGTGGTCGAAAAATTCCCAAAAATACCAAAACGTTCCCCTCGACCTCCTGAGTTCAGATCTGAGGTCCCTTTCACCAAAAAGCGTCCCCACTTCCCTAGATCTGCTAGTGAAGTTTCGGTCGATCCCTTTTTCTTTTGTATTCTGGCTTTTTTTTTTTTTTGAACTGACTTTGATTTTTCTTTGTGCAGGGGGCTCTCGGCGCTGGGTTCCTCCTTGCGGGGAGGACTGTTTGATTTTTTTTTGTGATTTTCTTTCCTTTTTTTTGACAGAATCTCCCTCTCTTTTTTTTTTTCAACGTCTTCGCTAGGAGCTCTATTTATAGAGCTCCAGCCATACGTGTTCGGAAGGAAAGGCATGGGGCTCGATCACGGGATGTAAACACGAGCCCCGTGCCTCTTTTATTCAATTTTGTTTTATTTGACGTTTGTCAACTGAAGAAGTAATTAAGTGTGAAGGGTAGGGTCTGATGGCAGTGGTGCCGGGGACGGCACCACTGCCACCCTTAATTTTTTTGTCTTCTATTTTTTTTGGGTATTTTTCATTTTTTTTGTTTTTTGTATTTTGTATTATTTTTGGTATTTTTTTTATTTCGTATTTTGTAATATTATTTTATTTTATTTTATTTTATTCTGGGACAAAAATTGATGTCTACAGCTGCCCCTCTTTGCACATTACTGATAATCAGTAATAGAGCAAAGACAAAGACAACAATTTTGTCCAGAATCCAAACAGATTTTTTTTTGTTTTGGTTCTTTTTTTTTTTTTAGCTCAAGTCAAGTGATAAAGAAAATGACATTGTGTGTTGACAAACAAAGAATCGATTAAGGCAACACCAAAAGTCGAATAATAAAGAAAGTGATCGGAACGACACTACGAGTCAAGAAATAACAAGATCAGAATTGAACTTGGATTGAATCACAAGTCAAAAATGAGGAGACTGGGATTAAACCACGAGTCAGAAGATAACAACAACAATCGAGATTAAATTATGATTTTAAATTAAAGAGATCGGGATTGAACCGCGAATCGGAGAATAAGAATATCAGGATTAAACCACGAATCAAATATTAACGATGACTGGGACTGAACCGCAAGTCAAGGGAATTAATGAAATGGTCGAGATTAAACCACGAGCCAAAGATTAAAGATGACTGAGATTGAGCCGCAAGTCAGAGAATTAATGAAATGACCGGGATTAAACCATGAGTCAAAGATTAAAGATGACTGGGATTGAACCGCAAGTCAGAAAATTAATGAAATGATCGGGATTAAACCGCGAGTCAAAGATTAAAGACAATTGGGATTGAACCGCAAGTCAAAAAATGAAATGATCGGGATTAAACCGCGAGTCAAAGATTAAAGATGACTGGGATTAAATCGTAAGTCAGAGAATTAATGAAATGACTGGGATTAAACTGCGAGTCAAAGATTAAAGATGACTAGGATTGAGCCGCAAGTCAGAGAAATAATGACCGAGATTAAACCACGAGTCAAAGATTAAAAATGACTGGGATTGAACCACAAGTCAGAGAAATAATGAAATGATCGGGATTAAACCGCGAGTCAAAGATTAAAGATGACTATGAAATGATCGGGATTAAACCGCGAGTCAAAGATTAAAGATGACTGGGATTGAACCGCAAGTCAGAGAAATAATGAAATGATCGGGATTAAACCGCGAGTCAAAGATTAAAGATGACTGGGATTGAACCGCAAGTCAAAAATGATGAAATGATCGGGATTAAACTGCGAGTCAGAGATTAAAGACAATTGGGATTGAACCGTAAGTCAAAAAATGAAATGATCGGGATTAAACCGTGAGTCAAAGATTAAAGATGACTGGGATTGAACCGCAAGTCAAGAAATTAAATGATCGGGATTAAACCGCGAGTCAAATATTAAAGATGACTGGGATTGAACCGCAAGTCAAGAAATTAATGAAATGATCGGGATTAAATCGCGAGTCAAATATTAAAGATGACTGGGATTGAACCGCAAGTCAGAGAATGAAATGATCGAGATTAAACCATGAGTCAATGATTAAAGATGATTGAGATTGAACCGCAAGTCAAGAAATTAATGAAATGATCAGGATTAGACCACGAGTCAAAGATTAAAGATGACTGGGATTGAACCGTAAGTCAAGAAATTAATGAAATGATCGAGATTAAATCGTGAGTCAAAGATTAAAGATGACTGGGATTGAACCGCAAGTCAAAAAACTATATAAGACTGAGCTGTGAGTTGAGGAATAGGAGATTAGGTACTTCATAGACCAACAGTTTCGATTTTAAAAATTGTGCTAACATACCATCTTCAAGGCCATTATCTTTGTTTCGAGAAAGAAAAATGCTGATTCTTCCTGATATCTCATAAAGAAACCCTCTATGCAACTTATCGAGAGGCATGTAATACGTGCAATGATTGTGATGAATGAAAAGACAAAAATGTCATTAACAAATTATATCATGCATTTCATCCAAGTTAATTCAACTTTTGGTTCAATTCTTTCAAACTTTAAAAGTCGCTTCCCGTAATCTCGTCCTTTTGACTCTTTCAATTTTTGACCAGAAATCTCTGTCTCATGACGGACCCATCTAGCTTTTAATTGCTCTAAAATCTCTTTTTTTTTTTTGTAATCAATCGATTTCCTTTCATTCTCTTTTTTTTTTGCCCCCATATTACTATTTTTTTTTGTCATCCTTATATTGCATTCTCTTTTCGAGCGATGCGTTGGTCTATTATGAACTTTATCAATCAATATCTTAATTTTTAATGACAAATGCAATGATTTCAGGTTCAAAGTTGGGTGTGCAATATGATCAGTAATAGGATATTTCAAGTTTAGAAAGATAAGCTTTTCGAGACATAAAGAGCAGTTGATTCAAAAGTATTTCAAAAATCAAATATCAATTCTCTAAATAATGAACATTTGGACGACTTCGACCTACTCGGACCAGGTTTTTTTCCAAAAATTCGTTACATTTGTGATCTTGTTACTTGTGAATTCATATGACCAATCTTTGCCCCATATCTGTGACTAATGAGAACTTGCCCCCTAAAATCACATCTTTTAATTCCGATGACAATTCGTCTATTCGATGCCACTTCTTTGTTCTCTGAAAAAAACTTTCTACAAGTGTCATCTTTATTCAAGCCGTCTGCACAGGTTTTTAGCTTAAATGACCCCCTTTTTTACTTAAACCGCCCTTTTCGGGTTTTCAATCGAATCACCTCCTTTCTCATTTTTTTTTCATTTTTTTTATTTTTTTAATTTTTTTAATTTTTGATTTTTTTTTGCTTTTTTTTTTAAGCAAAATATTTCTTGACAATGTCTGAATTTACAAGACTTGGCAATTCATCTCCGTCCATTTCTGTAAGGATCAGAGCCCCACCAGAAAAAGCCTTTTTTATCACATATGGACCTTCCCAGTTGGGCATCCATTTTCCTCTATTGTCATGTTGATATGGCAAAATCTTTTTCAACACCAATTCGCCCTCACGAAAGCATCGAGGTCGTATCTTTTTGTCATGTGCTCGTATAATTCTTCTTTGATACATTTGTCCATAACTGAGTGCTGAGAGCCTTTTCTCTTCAATAAGATTCAGCTGCTCAAAACGATCTTGAACCCATTCTGCCTCATCCAATTTTGTCTCCATCAACACCCTCAGAGAAGGGATTTCTACTTCAATTGGCAGTACAGCTTTCATCCCATATACTAGTGAAAATGGGGTGGCCCCGGTGGAGGTTCGGATTGATGTTCTATAGGCAAGCAGAGCAAAAGGTAACTTTTCATGCCAATCCTTATATGTGTCAATCATTTTCCCCAATATTCTCTTGACGTTCTTATTCGCAGCTTCCACTGCACCATTCATTTTTGGACGATATGGTGCTGAATGATGATGCTTAATCTTAAACTGTGCACACAATTCTTTCATCATTTTATTGTTTAAATTGCTAGCATTATCTGAGATAATCCTTTCCGGGAGACCATATCGACATATTATCTCTCTTTTTATAAATCTACACACTACTGATCGCGTAATACTAGCATACGAATCTGCTTCCACCCATTTTGTAAAATAATCGATTGCCACAAAGATAAATCGATGTCCATTTGAAGCTTTAGGGGTTATGGGTCCGATCACATCCATTCCCCACATGGAGAAAGGCCATGGTGGTGCCAAGACGTGCAACGGGACTGGAGGGGAATAAATTTTATCTGCATAAATTTGACATTTGTGGCACTTTCTAGCATAACCAATGCAATCATTTTCCATTGTAGACCAGTAATAACCAGCTCTCATGATCTGTTTGGCCATCATATGCCCATTAGCATGTGTTCCACAAATCCCTTTGTGTACTTCTTCAAGTATCATTCTTGCTTCCACTGCATCGACGCACCTTAGCAAAATCTGATCTCGATTTTTTTTATACAGGATTTCTCCATCAAGCACAAAACCTGCTGCTAATCTTCTAATGATCCTCTTATCATTTTTTGAAGCCTGCTCTGGGTAGCTTTGACGCTTGATATACTATACAATGTCATAGTACCATGGTTGTCGATCCACCTCTTCTTCCATATTTGAACAGTGAGCTGGTGAAACTTTCATTTGTACTCTAATAGGTTGGATTCCCACACCATTATTTAACTTAAACATCGCTGCCAAAGTGGCCAAGGCATCAGCAATATGGTTTTCTTCTCGAAGAATATGTTGAAATTGAATCTTTTGAAAATGTTTCCTCAGGCCAACTATGTGCTTTTGGTATAACACTAGTTTTGAGTCCCTGGTCTCCCATTCACCTTTTAGTTGATAAATTACCAAGGCAAAATCTCCATATGCTTCTAGTGTTTCAATTTTCTTTTCAATGGCCATCTGTAACCCCATGACACATGCCTTATACTCAGCGACATTGTTTGTGCAATTGAAATCTAACCTTGCGGAACATGGGTAATAATTTCCTTCTGGGGATATTAGCACTGCTCCAATGCCATGCCCCATTATATTGGATGCCCCGTCGAAAAACATTTTCCATATCTCTCTTACAGGCTCTTTATCTTCATTTTGCAAGATTGCCATCAAATCTTCATCTGGAAAGTCAAACTTCATAGGTTCATAATCTTTTGTAGTTCGATCAGCAAGAAAATCAGCAATTGCACTCCCTTTTATGCATTTTTGTGTCACGTACACAATATCATATTCTTAGAGCATGACCTGCCATCTCGCTAACCTGCCTGACAAAGATGGTTTTTCAAAAATGTACTTGAGAGGATCCAATTTTGATATTAGCCACGTTGTATGGTAGAGCATGTATTGTCTGAGTCTACGAGTAGTCCAAGCCAGGGCACAACATATTTTTTCTATTTGGGGGTACTTGGTCTCGTACTCTGTAAATTTTTTACTCAAATAGTATATAGCATGCTCTTTCTTGCCAGTTTCATCTCTTTGCCCCAATACACATCCTATCGATTTTTCTTGAACCGTTAAATATAAAATCAACGGTCTTCCTACAACTGGTGGAACCAATATCGGTGGGCTTATCAAATACTCTTTAATCTTTTTAAATGCATTTTGGCATTCTTCATCCCATTCACCAGGATTATTTTTACGAAGCAAACTGAAGATTGGATCACATTTTGAGGTAAGTTGGGATATGAAACGAGAAATATAATTCAATCGCCCCAAAAAGCCTCTCACCTCCTTTTGCGTGCGTGGTGTTGATAATTCTTGAATGGTCGAATCTTATCAGGGTCTACTTCTATACCTCTTTCACTGACTATAAACCCTAATAATTTTCCAGATTTAACACCAAAGGTGCATTTGGCTGGATTCAGCTTAAGCTGGTATCTTCGTAATCTTTCAAAGAGCTTTTTGAGATTAACAACATGATCTTCCTCTTCTTGAGACTTAGCTATCATGTCATCAACATATACCTCTATCTCTTTATGCATCATATCATGAAAAAGAGTGACCATCGCTCTTTGATACGTGGCACCAACATTCTTTAGCCCAAAAGGCATAACTTTATAGCAAAACGTCCCTCACATTGTCACAAATGTAGTTTTTTTCATATCTTCACAAGCTATTTTGATCTGATTGTAGCCAGAGAAACCATCCATGAATGAAAAAGTGGAATGCTTAGCAGTGTTATCCACAAGGGTATTAATATGTGGCAATGGAAAATTATCTTTTGGGCTAGCCTTATTTAAATCTCGATAGTCCACACACATTCTAACTTTTTCATCTTTCTTGAGAACTGGGACTATATTGGCTACCCATTCAGGGTATTTGGCTATTTCTAAGAAACCAGCATCAAATTGCTTTTTTACTTTTTCTTTTATATTCAGCAACATTTCTGGCTTCATGCATCTCAACTTCTGTTGTACTGGTCGACATTCTGGTTTCAGAGGCAGCCTATGCTCAACTACCTCTGTGCTAAGGCCAAGCATATCTTGGTAAGACGATGCAAATACATCCATGTACTCTTGCAGTAGATTCACCAACTTTTGCTTCTCAATTGGTGATAGTGAAGTACCGATCCTGACTTCTTTCTTATTATCACCATCTCCCAAATTTAATGGGTCAGTTAATTCCTGATGGGGTTCTATAATTTTCTTCTCTTGTTCCATCCATTTCAACAAATCATGAGGTAAATCATAGTCTTCTGAATCAACATCGTTATCAAGCTCACTAATGTGAGTCAAATTTTCAAAATCAAACCCGGTGTTATTGCCTTGGTCATCCATAATGTTCATTATTAGAAAACCTGAAAATGGGTATAATCACAAAGAGATATATATTGATCTTGGCAAGGGCAGAAAGAATGGTAAAAAGGAAAGAAAAATGAAAAATAGAGAACATGATATAAGTGAAATGCATTGCATTCATCATTTTATTAGGACAATGAAAATAAGCCCACACACTTAACCTCCGCATGCTCTTGGGCAGAAACAATTGAAATTTTCTAGTTAATAGGTTCAAGGACAACAAAACGGTACACCATTCTTCAAGTCTCCTAAAAAGGAAAAAAGATCTCTTCATCTTGATCTGTTTCTTCATCCATTTCCACTTGAAGTTGTGAGAAAGCTTTCTCTAATCCCATTACCAGTCCTCTTTGTTCAACTCCTGTCGACTCAGGATAGATATGCCCGGCTGAATGAAAGGTTTCGTACAAATAAGGGAACACCATTTTTCCATTGATCGAATTTTATCCTTTGAGGCGCGCCATTCTCTTTTCTTTCTTTTCCAGCATTACATTCTTCTTATCAGTAGCTGAAGGCTTATAGCCTAACCCCCATCTTTTTTTGTTTTCAACAGGGCATGGTGCTCTTGTGATTCCTTGTAGAGCTTTCCCTAAGCCTTGCCCAACTTGCCAACCCTTGCCAGCAGTCTGCTTGATCAGCATATTAGTAGTTTTTTACAATTGAGGGATCGGCATCCTTGACCATTCTCTTATGTAAGTAGCATTTGCTACTTCAAAAGCTCTGAAAGAACATTCAATTGCTTCTTCTGCTGTCTCAATGTAGGGAGTTGCTAAGGTCTTTGTTACCAACAAGTCCTCTTCACCATCCACACAGACTTGTTTTCCTTCTATGATGAATTTTACTTTCTGATGTAATGATGAAGGTATAGCTCCGGTCGTATGAATCCAAGATCTTCCAAGTAGACAACTATATGCTAGAGTTATGTCCATTACTTGAAATATAATGTTAAAGGTACAAGGACCAATCTGTAATGGGATCTTTATATCGCCAATTACCTCTCTCCGTGCCCCATCAAATGCTTTTACAATCATATGGCTATTTCGCATATGAGAAGGATCCACTGGAAGCTTTGACAATGTTGTCAAAGGCATAACATTAATAGACGATCCATTATCAATCAGCACTTTAGCCATAGTGTGGGACTTACACTTGACAGTAACATGTAAGGCCTTAACACTACCACGTCCCTCCGGAGGTATTTCATCATCATTAAAGGTAATGAAATTAGGGGCTATAATATTCCCAACCATATGATCAACCTTCTCAACAGAAATGTTGTGCTCGACATAAGCTTGGTTGAGCACTTTCAACAAAGCATTCCTATGCGGCTCAGAGTTTAGTAGTAGTGACAGTAAGGAAATATGAGCTGGTAGTTTATTCAGCTGGTCAACCACACTATACTCACTGTGTTTGATGATCTTTAAAAATTCACAAGCTTCTTTTTCTGATACCGATTTGTTAATTTGGACTTTGGAGCTTACCACCGGTTGGGAATCTTGGCTTTCCCTTGTGTCTTCTTCTTCTATCTTGTCTTTCCCTTTCCTGACCCTTTCTGACATTTCAGGAGTGTAAATTCGACCACTTCGGGTCATTCCTCCTACTCCCGCTATGTTGGCGGTATTCTCTATGCTTGGATTATTCGAGGTCATATTAGGCCATCGTATTGCTACATCATAATCATATCGCCATGGGACTGCTTTGTTGGACTGATAAGGGAATGGACTAGGGACATGAATGGTCATTGGTGTCCTGGGAGAGAAGATAGTTTTCTCAATTAGGGGCTCTGATTTTTCATCATAGTAAACAGTGAGGGGTTTAGGGATAAAAGACTTGCAAGGACGCTCGTCACCCATTGTATTCACACTATTTTCATCATATTCATCATAGAATTCAATGATGGCCTTATCCATCAAGCTCTACAATGTTTGCTTAAAGACCTCATAATTTTGAATCAAATGTCCAATTGTTCTCCCATGGTATTTACAAAAATGGTCTGGGTCTTCATGATTGCCATTGTCATCCGAAAATAGTGGTTGAATCATGGTCATCTCATACAAACAGTCATACACCCTTTCAAAAGGGGTCCTCACTTCATCTGTGCATCTTTTGATCTTTTCACATTTTTTCTTACCCACCATATTGATTTTCCCTTCGGTGTGATCCGGCAAAGGGTTTCCACTAACATTCGGCTTGAATTTAGTATCAAAAGATAAAAGCCCGTCATTTATCAAACCTTGCACCTTGTGTTTAAATGCCATGTAATTTTCAGTAGAGTGTCCTGTAACTCCATAATGATAATCGCATTTGGCGTTAGGGTCATACCAACTTGGGTAAGGTGGTCTCAACGGTTTTGCATAAGTAGGAGCGACAAGGTGGCCTTTCATTAACTGAGGGTACAAATCAGTGTAAGACATGGGAATTGGGTCAAAATGAGGTCTTTCTCGATTATTATTTTATGAGTTTTTTTGATTGCTGTTTGGATAGGTCGATCGGGTAAACGGTCGAGCTGGAGGTACAGAGGTGTAATTAGATGATTGAAGACTAAAACTTAGTCTGGGTAACGGTTGTTGGGGTGTTCGATAATGGTATGGTTGTTGAGAAACTTGGTTTGTGGCAGGGTAGTAAGGGGGATATGGATTATACGGGACAAAAAGATAGTGTGAGGGATTTCTGTGAGTGACAGCATGTGTTTCCTGCTCTTTCTTCTTTACAGTTACTGTCTTCTTTTCAGACCCTTCAATTTTACCACTTTTGATAGCGTTTTCTATCATCTCTCCTGAGATTACCATGTCATAAAAGTTTTTCGTGGCATTTTCCACCAATCTATCATAATACGGGGCCTTCAGTGTATTGACAAATAGCACGGTTATCTCTTTTTCTGTCAGTGGTGGTTGAACTTGGGCCGCTACATCCCTCCATCGATGTGCGTATTCCTTGAAGGTTTCCATCGATTTCTTCTCCATATTTTGCAATGATAGCCTATCAGGGGCTGTATCCAAGACATGCTTATACTGGGCAAGAAAAATTTTGGCCAAGTCTTTCCATGAATTGATCTTGCTTCGATCTAACTGCACATACCATTTAGCTGCTGAACCAGTCAAACTATCTTGAAAATAGTGTATCAATAGTTTGTCGTTATGGGTATGACCTGTCATTTTTCTACAAAACATGGTGATATGAGCAGAAGGACACTTTGTCCCATCATATTTCTCAAAATTTGGAGTCTTAAATTTTGGTGGGATAACCAAGTCAGGCACTAGGCTGAGCTCATTGGCGTCAATAACCCCATAAATGTCATTACCTTCAACCGCCTTGAGCCTCTCTTCGAGTTGGTCATATTTATCTTGAATTTTTGAATTTATAACAGGTTCTGACATTTCGTGAGACTTTTCTTGTTCAACAGGATCGTCAAGATTTGGTACCATGATGGGATCAACTGGGATGGGTCCTGAATTGGTATTCAAGTGGGTTGATCGTTGACTTTCAGAATGATTGACATATGGGTGAGGTTGTGCACTTAGTGGTTGTATGTGTATACCCTGAGGAACTTGAATCTGAACCTGAAGTGGAGTGAATCCCGGAGGGTATAATGGCTCTTCTATATTAACCTCATCTCTTGTCCTTGACACACCAGCGACTCCTTTTCCTTTCATTGAACCAAGCAACAGTTGTCTTAATTCAGTCATTTGTGCTTCGATGCTTTGCTGTATTTCCATTACTCTTTCTCGTATTTTCTCCTGTGCCCTTTTGACCCTTTTAAATCTAGCCGTCTTCTCTTCTTCCATGGCTCAAGCTTGAGAACGAGTATTATATCTATGCGAAATTGATGAATTTTGGTTCCTTGGCTTTGCTATCCTTGAACCTTAGTTTATTAACCATGAATTAGATCGCATGATATAATGTTATTGATATTATTGTTGGTATGAAAATGAATGCATGAAATGAATGAAATGCAAATTAGGGTACTGTTTTGGATCGATCGAAACAAAAAGAAACTTTCATTAACCATGGGAGTCTTTATACATTATCCGATCATTCTTGCATTAAAGCTATAAAAATATTTGACTTGAGCATATTGCTCCCTAGCTTCATACAAAAAGTGCAATAATCTTTGACTGTGGCCTTGAGTTGGTACAATCTCCTGTTCCAATGCTTTCGCCTTTTCAACCATGTTGCTTGCATTTCGAACAGCCTTGTAGATTTGAATAGTCAGATGCTCGATGTATTGCTGCCTCCCTAAACTTTCTGCTCTCCACATTTCTCGAGCATCTACCTCCATATTGCAAGTGCGAGCCCAATAATCTTTTCTATCTTGCCACTCAGTCAAAATCTTGTCTTTGTGACTCTGATTGCTTGTCAATTGAAGTTCCAAGCTCATTAATTCATGCTCTAAGGCTCTTTTCTCACTTTGTAAATCAAAGTTCTTGCTTTGTTCCCTCTTTAGTTCAGCTTTTAGCTTTTCACTTTCTCTTTGGTGCCTTGTTACCTTTTCAGAAGCTCCTGAAAGTTTTTCTTTCCATTCATGTTGTTTTTTAGTAAGTGTGGAGATTATTTCTTTGTTCTCTCGAGCTCTGTTCTTCCAATATTCCACCATATCTCATAGTTTCTCCACATCTTTCTTGGATCCCTTCAAAGGTCTGCTATCCAATCTTAATTTCTTATTTTTTTGATGCAAATTTTGTAGATCTTCTTTCAATACTTTTCATTCTTTAGTCAACTTCTGTACTGCATCATCTCTCATCATCAAATCATATCTCAATTGGTTGACCTGATCCATCATAACCATCTTTTCTTTCTCTAACCTTTTCTTTTCAATCTCAAATTCTCGTTGAACGATCTCAAGAGTCGATAATACTGGTACTGAAATAGGAATTGGCAACTTCTCTGAAACATCAACTGGTAGAGGTTTAATTTCATTAACCCTTTTTATCCTCCAGGTAAGGTAACATTCTGCAACATTATCTGCAAATCTAGCTGGACTCATTCGGTTGACTTGCTTCCATGCTTTGATGATTTCACGAACCTTTTTCACGTAACCGGGTGTCCCATAATCAAACTCGAGTGAATTGAGTCCATGAGTCATAGGGATAAACTGTCGTGAGTCATATTGTCTTTGAACCATAAAGGGTGCGTAACTCACTGCCCCTCATATTTCTAACAAAGGTACCCATGACTCATCTCCACAACTATATAAGATGGACATCGAAAGCATCCATGGTGCCCTCCATGTTACATCCTCGCTCGTGAGCTTCAGAAAGAATGCCAACCACTGACCTTTTGTCCAATCATTCTTCCATTCTTTAGCAATAAACTCCTTGATAGGACTGAAATGTACGGAGAATGGCCGAAATGATATCTTTTCTTTCCCCCAAAAATGGCTTCTGAGCCAAACAAAAAGTAACTGAGCACACCCCATAAATCGTCCTTCACCCTTTCTTCGACAAAAATTAAGTGATCTAATAGTTTCTGCCAAAATAGTTGGTGAATGATTTATACCTTTATCTAATTGCTCAAAGAAATCAACCATTGATGCTTCTATATGTCCTAAAACCTTAGGAAATATCATCAGCCCATAGATGGCCAAAGCAAACACATCCAACCCCTAATCAGTGTCAATATACCTTCTTATGTACTCGAGCAGAAAAGTTGCTGGAATGGTCTCAACCCCGTTTTTTTCTTTCTTATGCTTGTCTATCTCTTCAACCTCCACTTGCATGATCTTGGCTAATTTTTTTCTATATCCGGTAGTCTTATGCTCTTTCCAATAGATCTTGTCTTGATTGGTAGACTCTATCCGGAGTAAAAAAAAATATTCTTCGATCGTGGGGACCAAGTCTTCTTGGTTGAATACAAAGCATCGATAAGATGGATCCCAGAACTGTGTTACGACTCTCATCAACTGTTCATCAACCTTCACTGACATAAGTAGTGCCACATTTATGTATTTTTTGGAAAAAGATTCTTTTCTCTTTGTTCTCCACTGTTTCCAAATGGCTTTCAATTCTGATATATTATTTTGACTGAGATCCATATGCATTGACTGTGGTAGCACTGATATATGACCATCTACTAAGCAATCTCCTTCATTTCTCTGAGTATCTTCTGAATGGTTCTTGACCTCTAAGTAGCTCTTACACATGGATGACATCCTTTTAGGTTTTCTGAAAGTTTTTCTTGCTAAAGATAGGTCCAAAACAATACCCTCTAGAAATATGGTACCTATATGATGCATGCAACGAAATTGAAGACAACAAAAGAATTAAACAAATCAATAATGTAAATAAAACAAATAAACAAAAATAAGTAAATGAATGAACAAGCATACGTCATAACAGAATATACATAGTGTCCTAATTTAGGTAATTTTCTCATAAAAGGGACGATATGGCTCTATCCTAAAGTTGAACCTTACGGGTCGCTATATGCCAGGTTAAGTTTTACGCGTCTAAAGGTTCTCAGACTATTCCTCACATTATTGTCCATTATAGACTAGTAAGGCTCCCCGATCCTTACCCATTACAGGTTGCTAACAGAACGGGTTCAATCTGAGTGAAAATGTTTCGCTAGCAAATGCGGAGGTTATCACCTCACGAGAGCGTAGCTACTTCATTTCCTCCTAAAAGGGATAGAGCTCGGGTTTAGAGCTCATGCATGAATATGCAAAGTGTGTGCACAATAATTTAATTAAAATAACATGAATAAATCATAACCACAAAATCAAAATAAATTAATAACTAACACACAATTTGTTTTATTTATTAACAAATATTTTTTTTTTTTAAATCAAGGTGAAGGAAATTAAAAGAAATGTCAAATAAAACCAATTAAATCCAACAATTCTTAATAACGCATAATTAAAAGTTTTGGCTTGACTCTCGAAATTTATCCCCAGCGGAGTCGCCAGGCTGTCGTAATGGTTTTGAGACCGCCAGACGTAAAAATGAGGTTTTAAAATCGGGGAAAATAAATAAAAAGAGAAGTCACCACCAATCTTTGTTAGGGTGTGATTGGCCACCCAAAAGTTTATCTTTTTAATAAAACTATAAAAACGAGTTTAAAGTTTATCAAAAAGATAAATTTCGGTTTGCGAAAAATCAGGTTGGGTCCGGGAGTCGGTTACGCTTGGGGAAGGATTAGCACCCTCACAACGCCCATAAATTGGTACCATTTAATTATGCACTATTTTCGACGTTGGATAAAAATAGTTTTAATTTGAAATTTAACATTAATTCCCTTCATTAAAAAAATATTTTTGCTAAAATTTTTATTTAGGAATATTGAGAAAATCTTTAAGTTAAAGAATTATCTTGAAATTCTCCAACATCTAGGCAGAATTTGAAATAACTCTTTTCGCTTAAGATTTAACACAACAATTCTTAAAATGAAATAACACTCTTTATAGAAAATAATTGTTAGTAACTCTCCAACATCTAGGCAGAGCACCAAGAATTATTTCTTTCGGAATGTTATTCTTATTTTATTTTATAACATCAAAAAAAAAATTTAGTATTATTTTTTTTATTGTAAAATATTTTATCATTAAGTAGTAAATAAAAAATTAAAGACAGAATAGTACAAATAAATGCTGATAATAACGTGCTAACGTATGTATGCCAATAAATGTTATGTAACATGAAATGAAATTTAAAAGTTGGATTCTTAAGTATAATGAGACCACCTCGACTCTCCAACATCTAGGCAGAGCTTAGGTGCGACTGTTTACATTTAAGATCCCAATTTTATTATACTTTCTATTTTTTAATTTTATTATTAATAAATTTAGAACACAGTGTGAAAAACTTAATGAAATAGAGTTTCCTAAATACCCCATCATTTAGGCAGTATTCGGGAACAAACCATCTCATGTGAGACTTCCACAAGTGTTCTTAAAGTTTTGAAATAAAATTAAGGGTAAAATTTTAGGGTTTGAGGTTTAATTAAAATATGAACATCTCTAAAAATCTCCATCATCTAGGTAGACTTTCAAAGCAAGTTCAAAATTTTTATAATTTTGGAAAACTAGTTAAAATTTTCTTATATACATTTTTTATGAAAATTTAAATAATAATTCCCCAACATCTAGGCGAAATTATTTGTTTGAAGATGTATTTTTTTTATTCCCTCCAACATCTAGGTAGGGAAAATAAAAGCTTATTTCATTATTATTACTATTTAAACATTTTTAAAATATATTATTTTTTCTTTTATATTGTTTTCATTTTTATTATTATTATTAATAACAATTAAATATTTATCATAATAAATTTAAACATTTATGCATAAAAAATACTTAAAATAACAAAGATAATATTATATAAAAAGAATAGAAAATTCAAAAAAAAAAAAATTTTTTACCTGAACCGGACCGGTCAACGGTCCGGTCAACGACGGTCCGACGGTTCGGTTCGGTTCGGTCTGGGAGCGGTCTGGTTGGTTCAGCGGTTCAGGTCGGTCCAGAGAGCGATTCGGTTCAGTCTGGTCAAACCGGTTCAGAGCCGTTGAGAAGTCGGGTTAGCGGGTCAGTTGCGCGGACCCCGGGTCGGGTTCGGGTCAACGCGTGGATCCTCCTTGGTTTAAACGACGTCGTTTTGGGGCGTTTGTTGAAACGACGTCGTTTTGGCTATTGACTGTTTATATAAAAGTTAAAAAATTTTCTTTCCCTCATTCTTTTCACTCTTCAGGAAAAAAAAACCTTCTTTTTTCTCTCGTTTTTTTTTTCTCCGACCAAACGCAGATGGCCGGCCGGCCGTTCCTCCGCCGCTGCCGCCGCCGTTCGTCGGTCACTGGCCGCCGTTGACGATGGTCGAAAAATTCCCAAAAATACCAAAACGTTCCCCTCGACCTCCTGAGTTCAGATCTGAGGTCCCTTTCACCAAAAAGCGTCCCCACTTCCCTAGATCTGCTAGTGAAGTTTCAGTCAGATCTCTTTTTCTTTTATATTCTGGCTTTTTTTTTTTTTTGAACTGACTTTGATTTTTCTTTGTGCAGGGGGCTCTCGGCGCTGGGTTCCTCCCTGCGGGGAGGACTGTTTGATTTTTTTTTTGTGATTTTTTTTCCCTTTTTTTTTTGGACAGAATCTCCCTCTCCTTTTTTTTTTTTCAATGTCTTCGCTAGGAGCTCTATTTATAGAGCTCCAGCCATACGCGTTCGGAGGGAAAGGCATGGGGCTCGATCACGGGATATAAACACGAGCCCCGTGCCTCTTTTATTCAATTTTGTTTTATTTGACGTTTGTCAACTGAAGAAGTAATTAAGTGTGGAGGGTAGGGTCTGATTGCAGTGGTGCCGGGGACAGCACCACTGCCACCCTTAATTTTTTTGTCTTCTATTTTTTTTTGTGGGTATTTTTCATTTTTTTTGTTTTTTGTATTTTGTATTATTTTTGGTATTTTTTTATTTCGTATTTTGTAATATTATTATTATTTTATTTTATTTTATTTTATTCTGGGACAAAAATTGATGTCTACACCATTGAATCTTGCTTCACCTTAGATTATCACAACGTTAGCTTGACAACGTTTGTTGGAACAAATTTCAAAACATGATGCCTCAGTTGGAACAAATTTTAAAGTTGAATAATAGTTAGCTGGTTACCTAATATATATATTTTTAAAACTCTATCCAAAATTGAGTCGGATTAGATTTCATAAAGAGGATAAGTTCTCCCAATGCGTGTTTTATCAATTTACAAAACTCAAAACTAAGATGTTACTTAAGAAAAATTGAATTTCTTAATCACTTGAACCAATAGACATTGGTACCTAATATTGATATCTCAATTACAATGTCCAAGTCTGTGACATAAGGCTACCTAATATTAATTGGTTCACAATTTTTTATTTGGATTAACGAAATGTATTGGTACCAAATTTAAAATATTTAACAATGATTTAATAAAAAAATATACTTTATAAATAAATAAATACTGGCCGACATAGACGATGAGGTGAATTTATCATCTTCTACTTTGGTTAACATCATAACATATAGATTTGTGGGCCTACTACTAGACATGGATTAGAGGAATCGCCAATAATCTTTTTTGTTTAGATGTGATTGGCCACCAAAAACAAATTCTGATCTATAAAACTAAAGTTTAGGTTCAGGAGTATGTTTATGCATGAGGAAGATTATAGCACCCTTACGACACCCATCCCAATGATGGTACTAGTTTGATTCCAAAATATCCAAGCCTTAAAAAATGTTTATGTTTTTACCAAAATATTAAATATTAAAAAATTAGTCTTAAAATTATCCCAATAGTTTGATAGCAATTTAAGATAATTCTCTTATCTCAGAAGTATTCACGAGAACTAGTATCCTACTCTAAAGAGGCTCTATTGTTAGATTTGTTAAGACTTCTATTCAAAAAAATTAGTAAAGTCTTCAAATAGTTTAGTAGAACTTACTTTAAAGTAGATCTCCTAATAGTTTGGCAAGACATTTTGTAAAAAGATTTGTAAAAAAATTTTGTGAATTTCATTATATCTCCCATTAGTTTGGTAGAACTTAATTTGAAGCACTCCTCAAATAGTTTAGAGGATAAAAATTATTTTTTATTTATTTTTAAAATTGATTTATGTAATTTTTCAATAGTTTGGTGGGTTTCATAAAATTTAAATTCATGAAAAGTCCTCAAATAGTTTGGAAGGATTCATGAATTTATTTGAAAATATTTTTTTATTTTTTCATAAATAGGTATAAAGAAAAAATATCATAATAATAAGTAATGTATTTTATAATTTAAAATAAGAAATAATAAGAGTAAATAAAAATAAACAAAATAAAATAAATAAAATAAGAAAAATAAAGTCAAAATAGATAATGGAGTGGAAAAGGGAAAGAAAATACCTATGATCAAGGAGGATTGTGCATGGTAAAACACATAGATTTGGATGTCTCAAATTTTAGGCTTTTATTCAAAAGTGTTTGAGTATGCCTCTCTTTCTAAAATGGTTATTCTTTTGTCTTCTCTCTAGCTGATTTTTAGAAAATGATGAATAAATCCTAAAAGCTAATAGAGAATTTTTAGAAACTCAACAAATTGTCTAGAAAGCTAAACCCAGGAATCCCTAGAATGCAAAATCCTATAGAAATTCAAACCCAAAAACACCAAATCCCAATTCTAAAAAATCTGAACAAACCAAACCTAGAACTTAAAACCTCTTGGTTGCTAAACAAATTTCTCTTTTTTTCTCTCAAATGTTTTTGCATAATCTTTTTTTAAATGCTCATTTGCTTTGATTACAAGTTTATATAGAAGTTTATGCTTAATCAATTCTTCTTAAACGATTTTGTTTGATTTCCATTTTAATGAGAATTGATTTTGAAATCAAATCCCAAAAATCTCTCCTTATCATTTTAATGTGAATTGATTATGGAATTAAATTTTGACAATCTTTCCACATCATTTTTAATGCCAATTGATTCTACAATTAAATCCCAAAAATCTTTCACTTACGGTTGAAGCCTAACTCTGAAAAAATATTTTCGAACTAAATGGGGTGTCTATAGCTGCCATTCTTTATGCATTTTTTATGGAACAGAAATTGCACAAAGACAAAAGACATCCATTTTGTTCAGATTTGAAAGTCGAGATTTAAAAAGTGATCAAAGTATGCCAAATGATCAAGACTAAATTGCAAAACAAGAAATAAAATGATCTGGACTAAGCCGAGATTAAAATAGGTGACCATGATTGAACCTCAAGTTAGAAAAATAAAATGATCTGGGTTGAATCGAGATCGAAATGAGTGACCAAGATTAAACCACAGGTCAAAAAAATAAAGTTCAAAATTTCACTTTAAATCCAAATATTCAAAATTTTGACATTAGAAATTTGTGAGGTTCCATAACATAAGCTGAAAGATCCCAATATTCCAAGTTTAATAAAATTGTAAAGATTCAAGATTTGAAAAGGTTTTCAAATTCGTAAGAATGAAAGATTCACAAGATTTCAAGTTTCGCAAAGGTTCTAGATTCGCAAAGATTTCAGGTTTGCAAAGACTTTCAAATTTGCAAAAAAAAAGATTTGCAAGATTCCAAGTTTCACAAAGGTTCTAGATTCGCAAAGATTCTAGGTTCACAAGGACTTTCAAATTCGTAAGAAAAAAAGATTCACAAGATTTCAAGTTTTGCAAAAGTTCTAGATTCACAAAGATTTTAGGTTCATAAGAACTTTCAGATTCGTAAGAAAGAAATATTCACAAGATTTCAAGTTTCAGAAAGGTCAGAAAAATGATCTGTACTGAGTCGAGATCAAATAACTGAGACAATGTCGTGAGTCTAAAAGCAACCAAGATCGAGTTGAGGTCATAGATGAATAATCGAGATGACATCCCAAGTTAAGAAAATGATCTGGACTGAGCTAAGATCAGGTGACCGGAATAAAATCACGAGTAAAAAATGAAGTGATTAGGATTGAGTCGATGTCAAAAATAAATGATCAAGATAAAACCACAAGTCATAAAAAATGATCTAGACTGAGCCAAGATCTAATAACTGAGACAAAATCACAAGTAAAAAATAAAGCGACCAGAACTGAGTTGAGATTGAAAATAAACAACCAGGACAAAACCACAAGTCATAAGAAATGATTTAGACTAAGCCAAGATCGGGTGATCAGGATGAAATCACGAGTCAAAAATAAAGTGTCTAGTATCGAGTTGAGATAAAAAAATGAATAACCAGGATGAAACCACTACTCGTAAAAAATGATCTAGACTGAGTCAAGATTGGGTGACCTGGACAAAACCATGAGTCAAAAATGAAGTAACCAGAACTAAGTCAAGGTAAAAAATAAACGACCAGGATGAAACCATAAGTCATAAGAAATGATCTGAATTAAGCCAAGATCGAGTGATCAGGATGAAACCATGAGTAAAAAATGAAGCGACTAGGATCGAGTCAAGGTCAAAAATGAATGATCGGGATGAAACCATGAGTCATAAGAAATGATCTGGACTAAGTCAAGATTGAGTGACTGAGATGAAATCATAAATAAAAAATAAATCGACTAGGATTAAGTCAAGGTCGAAAATAAATGATCGAGACGAAACCACGAGTCATAAGAAATAATCTAGACTGAACCAAGATGGAGAATGAGTGATGATGATATTGCAATGATGCAATGCATGCCTTATCCAAGCTGTAAATGTAAACACAATGTATGTAATGCTGATGTGGTGGTAAGGTTCTCAAGACTTCACCAGTTCTTTTTAGCTTCTTAATATCTCAAAACAAATTCTGTCAATCGATCTATGTCATTTTTCTCATTTGGTCATAACTCGTAGGTCATGTCAAGTAATCTATTACTAATTTATCATTAAATCACTTGTTTGCCTCATCGTAAATCATTTTCTCATGCTTTTTCATTCATCTCATCTTGGGTTGTTTTCAAAAAAAATGGAAAACTCTTAATAAAAATGTCATTCATTTATTTGCCTTCATTCAAATTAGTGATAGACATGATACATTTTCTTTGTTCATTCAAGGAATACTCATTAGTGAAGGATAAAAAAAATGGGTCTTTATTATTTGAAAAGATAAAAGATAGGGTCAAGAACAACTCAAGGGTGAAATGCTGATATTTATTCAAATAGGACATTAACATCCAAAATAATGATTATTCAAACAATTTTGAACTCAAACTCAAGATCATTGTTCAAAAAGACATTCTATTGATATCTTCAATCTTTGAGCTAATCATTATCCTCCTTCTAAGGACTTTCACATGAAATTGGTGTTTCAAGTTTTCATCTTCACTTAAACTACCCTTTCAGGTTTTTAGTTTAAGTCTTTTTTTTTCCTTCTTTGTCTCCTTTTGTTTTGTTTTTTTATTCATTTTTTATTTGTTTCTTTTTTTTTTTTTGCTTTTTGCTTTTTACTTTTTTTTTTGCTTTTACTTTTTTCTTTTTTTTTTTTGCACACTTTTTTTTTCATTTTTCTTTTTTTTTCTCCTTTGTTGACACTTTGACTAAAGCTTCACACAATCCAATGGCAAGCCTACCCCAATTCAATTCATGATTCTCTGAATTAAGTATTCACATTTGATCAAAATAAAATTTTTAAGGTATGTAATATAGGCTAGGGTAAAGGGTGTTAAAGAAAGGGATAAAATAAGCCTAAATTGTATTTGAGAGGTAATTAAACCAATGATCATTTCTTTATGTGGAGCATTTTTATATTTTGTCCCAATAATTTATTTTCATTTTTTTCTCTTTTTTGTTTTTTTTTATTTTTTTTGTTGGTGGAGCATATTGGTATTTTTCCCCATCAATTTTTTTTTTATTTTTCATTTGTCAAGGAAACTTAATCACACAAGGACTTTGCCCTTGAACAGATCTTTCAAACTTTGCCCTCTAGTGTGAGGGGGATCCTTGGTTAGGGTTCCTTAAAAAAAATTTTTAATAGGCTTAAATGGGGTAGCAAGGGATAACTTTTTGAAAGGATAAAAGAAAGAAGGCCATTTCTCATTTTGAATATGAGTACTCTTAATGGAAAATCTTTATTGACTAAGAACAGACTTGTGAATGAGCAAAGATCATGTGATGCATCACTTTTGAAATTCTTTCCCAAACTTGTCCCTTGATTCAGCAATCCCTATGGAATAACAATTTTCTTCTATCAATCAGATCGTCGAATGATGTTATCAAAATCAAATCCTAAACTATTGTCACGATTGTCTGAACATTTATTATTTGAAAATAAAAAATAAGAATGGAAAGAGGTATGAGAAGGTAAAAGTAAAGAATGGTTATTCACAAAAAAGAGTAATGTCATGAAAATGCATCAAGTATGTCACTTTATTAAAATGATAAAAAATAAGATGAAGTCTAAGTACATACAAAAAGATCCACATTCTCAAAAGATCTAAGATAATAAGCAGTTTTAATCAACCTCTCAAAATTATACCCTTGGATGATTGAGAGATGAGTTACCACTAACATTGGATGTCGTGGTTCTATTGGTATCGAATTTGTTAGCTTTCCTTTGATCAGACTCTACACCATACATTTTAAAAGGATGTAATTTTTGGTAAAATAGCTTGCCACCCCAAAATGGTAGTCACAATGAGCAATGGAGTCATACCATTTGGGATAGAGAGGTTCGAGTTGTTTTGTAGGAACGAGAGCAATCAAATGGTTTTTGTAAAGCTCTTGGTACAAATCTATGTAACCCATATGAGTAAAGGGCCTAAAAGGGAATGGATAAGAAGGTCATAAAGTTGACTAGTGGAGAATAGCAAAAATATAACTTGCAGGAGAATATATGTGGGATAGATTGGCTGAGGGTAGTTTCTGGATAGCTGCCTGTCAAAACTCACAGCTTGAGTCTAATTTTTCTTTTTTTGGGTATCTTTTTAATAGTGAAAGACTTTCCTCCTTCCAATTTGTCGTTCTTGATTGCATTTTCAATGATCTCTCATGAAATTACCATGTTGACAAAATTCTTAGTTGCATTTTCTGTTATCTTCTCATAGTATGACCACTTTAGAGTACTCACAAATAGCACTGTTATCTCTTTCTCTGTTAAAAGGGGTTATACTTGAGCAACGACATCTCACCACCTTTGGGCATACTTCTTGAAAGACTCCAATGCTTTCTTCTCTATCATTTGTAATGAGAGATGATCAAAAGTCATATATATGATGTGGCAATATTGGTTAATGAAAGACCAATTTAAATCCTTTCACGACTTAATATGAGTCATATCTAGTTGGACATATCATTTTGTAGCATACCCAATCAATCTATTTTCAAAAACATGCATAAGCAATTTTTCATTGCTGGTGTGAGCAGCCATCTTATGATTATATACTAAAGGATTTTTCATGTAAATCTTAATGCGCTTTATTTTTTCTACGTTGTTGATTGTTGATTGTTGTCTATTACTGTGGGCTTATTGTAATATATTGTTTCTATGTTGTTGTGTTTATTACCTCAGGCCTAACAAGTGGTATCAGAGCGATGGTTATTCTGACATCGATACAGAAGTAGTCCAATATAGAAGTAAATTTTATTTGAGATCATGGAGGGTGAGGCAGGTTTCATGATAAAATTGACAACATCAAATTATTTAATTTGAAAGCCTATGATGAATATCATTTATACTATAAAGATTTGTATAAGCCAATATTGGGTGATTCGACTAAATTAGTATATATGAAAGATGAAAGCTAAAAGAAATTAGACAGAAAGACGCTGGCTATAATTAGAAAATGGATTGATATCAGAATGTTTCATCATGTAGCGTATGAGATAGATGCCTACACTGTTTGAAAAAAATTGACAACATTGTATGAGAGAAAATAGGTATAAATAAAGTTATGCTTGTTATAAAGCTTGTAACTTTACGACACAGGGATGGACGATCGATTACAAAGCACTTGAGTGATTTTTAAGATATATTTAATCGGATGACTAGTATGAAGCTTAAGATGGATGGTGAAATGAATGCGTTGTTTCTTTTGGTTTCATTACCAGATAGCTGAAATACTCTAGTTGTGACTGTTCTTAATTTAATTTTTTATTACAATGTGACATTGGAGATGGTAAAGGATAATATACTTAATGAAGAAACAAGGTGAAAAGATTTAGACCTTGGAAATCAAGCTCTAATCATAGAGAATAGAGGTAGAAATATTGACAAAGGCCAAAACTCAAAAGGTCATAGTAAGTCTAAATATAGATCTAAGTCTAGAGATAAAGTGAAGTGCTTCTATTATGGTAAAGCAAGTCATATAAAATAATACTGTAAAATCTTGAAGTAAGAGCGAAAAGATGAGAAAGGTAAGAGTTTGGCTGATGGCAATGTTGTAACAATGAATTCAGATAGTTATTCAGTTACTTTGATTTATACACATGATGATTGTAATCATGTTAGTGATCACAGCATTGAATGGATAGTTAATATAAGAGCGGCATATCATTGTGTTCCTAAAAAAGAGTTGTTTATAACTTATAAAGTATGAGACTTTGGTTGGACTAAGATGAAAAACAAGAATGTGTCATAGATTGTTGAGATTAGTAATATTATTATACTCACTAGTACGGGCTGCATATTGACTTTGAGGGATATCAGACACATTCTAAATATGAAAATGAACTTACTTGCTATTAATGTCCTTGATAAGATATGAAAGTCGATAAAAGAATGGATAGTGGAAGCTTCTCAAAGGATTTATGGTAATTGCAAGGGGAAAACTATGTTTTACAATATATAAGACATGGATGCAATTGAACAGTAACCAGATAAATACCGTTAAGAATGATGCTTTAGCAAACTTGTGGCATAAAAGGCTGGCGCATATGAGTAAGAAAAGGTTGCAAGTTTTTGGTAAAGCAGCTTCTCATTCAGTTGACCAAAGGTATATCTCTATATTCATACTATCATTGTTTGTTTGGCAAGCATCATATAGTTTCTTTTCTTAAAAGTTCTCATAGAAAAGAAAAAATATTGAAATTGATTTATTCTAATATATGCCATCCCATTAAGGTTGAGTCATTAGGTGGTAGCAGGTATTTTGTTACTTTTGTTAATGATGATTCACGTAAGACTTGGGTGTATATGTTGAAAAACAAAAGTCAGGTATTGTAGTATTTTCATAAATTTTATGCCATGGTGGAAAAAATGATAAGGCTACTCTTAAAGTGTATTTGGATTGATAATAGTGAGGAATACACATCCAATGACTACGAATAGTACTGTTTAAAGCATGGCATCAGGTATTAGATGACAAAACTTAAAACACCATAGCATAATAGTGTGGCTGAAAAGATAAACTGTATCATTATAAAAAAAGTCAGATATATGTTAAGGATGGCAAAATTATCAAAGCCATTCTAAGGTGAAGCAGTCAACATAGCTTGTTATTTACTTAACAGATCACCATCATTTTTTTTTTGGCTTTGACATTCCAAAAAGAGTGTGGACAAGAAAAGATGCTTTATACTCTCACTTGAAAGTTTTTGGATGTAAAGCATTCATGCATGTGTCAAAAGAGCAAAGGTTAAAACTTGACAATAAAGCCACACAATGTGTGTTTATAAGATATAGTGATAAGGAATTTAACTACGGGGTATGAGATCTAGTGAAGAGAAAGACAGTTAGAAGTAAAGATGTGATTTTTTATGAAAAAAAAAACCATAGTAAACCTTGAGAAAAATGAAAAGACTACACGGGTTACTATTGAGTATAATATTTCAACACTAACAAAAGGTTCCACAGGAAAGAGCCACAGATTATAGAAACAAGCAAGAAACAAAACTTGAGGATAGGAATGAGCTAGCCACAATTAGTGATAGGCCAGATATAAACAGTTTTGAGTAGAAAAAGCAATCTTCTTTGCTTAAAAGTGTTTAGCAGGATGAGCAGTCCTCTCTATCAGAAAGTGTTGAGTGGGGGAGCTACCTTCGGCATCAAGTGGTGTAGAGTCTCAACCTAAAGATCTACTAGAGAGCACAAGCCATCTACTAGGTATCCAAGTTTAGATTTTATTTTAGTTACCAGTGAGGAAAAGCTAAAGAGCTTCCAAGATGTACAAACTACTTTAAATAGAGAGCACTAGTTAAAAGCAATGAAAGAAAAAATGAAGTCATTACAAAAAAACTGTAACATATGATCTTGCTAAACTTTTGAAAGGAATGAGGCCATTGAAGAATAAATAGGTGTTTAAGTTGAAAAAGGATAGTGATAAACCATTGAGGTACAAAGCTTGATTGATGGTGATATGGTTTTCTGATAAACCAGGCATCGATTTTGATGAGATCTTCTCTCTAATTGTGAAGATGAGATCCATTTGAGTGGTACTGGGATTGGTAGCTAGTTTGAATCTTGAGCTTGAGCAACTTGATGTCAAGATTGCATTCTTGTATAGTGACTTACAGAAGGACATTTATATGAATCAGCTTGAAGGTTTTGAAGTAAAAAGGAAAGAACACTTAGTTTGCAAACTAAAGAAAAACTTGTATGGTTTGAAAAAACCTTCGCAACAGTGGTATAAAAAATTTAATTATTTTATGGTGAGCCACAATTATAAAAGAACGGTAGTGGATCCTTATAAATATGTCAGAAAATTCCTTTATGGTAATTTTATTATTCTTTTATTATATGTTGATGATATGTTGATTATGGGATAAGATGCTAGTATGGTTCGTAGGTTAAAAGAACAATTATCTAAGTCCTTTGACATGAAGGATTTAGGTCCAGCAAAGTAGATTCTCAATATAGATATTATCCAAGATAGGAAAGCTGAAAAGCTATGATTGTCACACAAAAAATTATGTTGAATGAGTACTTAATAGATCCAATATGCAATATGCTAAATCAGTTAGCAATCCAGTTACCAACTATTTTCATCTGAGTAAGAAATCTTGTTTGGTGACTAAGGAAGAGCAACTAAATATATCTAGTATTTCTTATTTTTTTGTACTTAGTTCTTTAATGTATCTTATGGTTTGCACACGGCCTGACATTGCTCATGCAATTGGTGTAGTGAGTAGATTTTTTTCTAATTTGAAAAAAATTCACTAGGAAATAGTGAAATAGATTTTCAAATATTTGAGGGGCACTTAAAAAATATGCTTGAGTTATGAAGTTTCACAACCAGTTTTGAAAGGGTTTACTGATGCTAACATGGCACGTGATTTTGATGGTAGGAAATCTACTTCAGGGTATTTGTTCATTTTTGCAAGAGGATCTGTGTCTTGGCAGTCTAAGTTGCAGAAGTGTGTTGCTTTGTCAACTACAAAGACTGAGTATATTGCAGCAACTGAAGCAAGTAAAGAAATGTTTTAGATGAAATGTTTTCTTCTTGGATTGAGATTGAATCAGAAAGAGTATGTGGTGTTCTGTGATAGCTAGAATGCTTTAGATTTGAGTAAGAATGTCTTGTACCATGCTAGAGCAAAGCACATTGATGTTAGATATCATTAGTTACGTTCAATGATTGAAAAATAGCATATGCTATTAAAGAAAGTCCATACTGACGAAAATGTAGTAGATATGTTGACTAAGATACTTCCTAGGGAAAAGCTTGAGCTCTACAGTAACTTAGCCAAAATGAGTTCCTTGACTAAGGTAAATTTTAAATGAAATTGCCATGGTGATGAATCTCTTCTTAATGGGGTTGGAGGGGGAGATTGTTAGAAAAGTGAGATCTAGCCCCATGTAATTGGTTTTGGACCAATCAAAGGCCTTACGCCTTTATCTTTCTTTTTACATAGAGCCCTAGCTACTTAATAAAAAAAGGTGAAGCTATTTTAAAGTTAAAAAAAAAAAAAGAAGTGCTGTAAACCAAGAAAAGAAAAGGGAAAAAAGAAGTCAGAAAAATAGAAAGAAAAAGGAGAAGGGAGAGTTGGTCGATTGAAAGTTGATTCATGGTCCAATTGAGCCGAAATTTTGTTAACAGGTTTATGATTCAGAGTTCCACATTTTAAACGGTGAAGATTAGGTTTAAAGCTATCTAAGAACAAATCCATTGTGTATTTGTTGAGTCACCTATTTAGTGAGATTTCTCCAATTGTTTCTCTAGTTGTTGATTAGCTCTAGTTTTAGTTAGAAAAGAACTTTGTGTATTTATTATTTGATAATAATTTTTTTTTTTGTGGTCTGTGATTTTTTTTCTCTACACTAGAGTGTTTTTCACATAAATTTTAATGTGTTTTATTTTTTTTTTTGCGTTATTGATTATTGATTGTTATCTGTTACTGTGAATTTATTGTAATATATTATTTTTGTGTTGTTATGTTTATTGCTTCATGCCGATGTATCTTCCCATCTATGAATAGTTTTCAGGGGTGATGACTCCGAGAAAGGGGTTTCAAGTCTGGAAATGATTGGCTTGAATCCCATAAAAATCTCATGTACAATGACCGAAGGCGATGTGATTCGACCACTGCTTTTAGGGTAGGCTCAACATCTTTTGATCTCCTAGAAAATATCCTAAACTCTGAATATTAGCCAAGCCCAACACTGCATTATTTTCAAATAAATTCTCAACCCAAATGTACTTTAAAGTTTCAATATTTTTTGAAGTAATCCTTGGCGGCATCCACAATTCAGTACGGAGAGGACTCCCATTATAATCAAGTAATAAAATATGCCTTAAACGTTCCATATTGAATAGAACTTTAGGATTTATGTTAATCCAATACTTTGGACGTGCAAAGTGTGTAAACTCTTCAACTTCCCAATAGATCGTGGCAAGATGATTTTTCCATAACATTTTAACCTCAAATATCTCAAATGATATAGATTACTAATTACAATTGACACATGCCACTTGTCTTCATTCTTTTTCACAACATTCAGGACTCTTAAACATTTGAAATTTTTGCATTTTGAAATGTGCAATTTTATCAATTTCTCATGTTGACAGAGCAACAAAGAACGTAATTTTGGATTTTCTCCCTTCAAAGAAACATACCTTTTGGTAGGATGAATAGCAATTCTTCGTGGCATAGATGCCGACAAAGTCACATCATTTGGCTGAATAATTTCCAAGAAATTCTCCTCTTGAGCTTTCTCCACGCACAAGTCCCTCAAGGAATCATGTATGTGACATGTTTTCACGCCTACTCCTGTACGGCCCCTCTTGCTAACTTGAACCAAACATCTATTTATCAGCTTTTCCAGGAATTGTTCAGCAACATCTTCCATCAACATTCCTCCGCTTTCAAGTGATGGTGAAATGAAATCTTCAGCAATCCATAATCGAATGAGTTCCTTCTTTGAGATCTCCCAATCATCTGGATAATGACCAAGATATAAGAAGCATGGTTTTAAATAATAAGGCAAATCGTTGTAGCTTAAAACCAAAATACCATTCACTGCACCATACTGATGGTCTTGTTGTTGGACCTTGTTTAAGTGTGCATGCATGTTTCTTTGAACCATCTCCCATTGAACCCGTGATTTTTTAGTTGCTAGCAAGCCTCCCAACGCAACAATTGCAAGAGGTAGCCCTCCACATTTTTTCACCATCTGTCTTCCTAGCGTCTCGAAAAATTCTCCTGAGCCAGCATCAGACTCCGTTGTATTTCTAGGGAATGCTTTCCTCTTGAAAAGATCCCAACTTCGATCTTCTGTAAGAAATGGAAGTTCTATTGGGGAGTTGCAAGGATCTGCAAGTAACGCCACATCCTTATTTCGTGTTGTGAATAAAATTTTACCTCCCTTTTCTCCACGTGGAAAAGCAGCTTGAAGACTATTCCATTGATCAATTCTCCAGATATCATCGAGGACTACAGATAACTTTTTCTTTCAAGACTTCAAAAAGTCTTTTGATCAACTCATTCTCGGTCATTTTATCAATTTTCTTTCTTTCTTTTTCAGAAGGATAATGAACTTTTATGAGGACATCATGCAAAACTTCTCTTGTCATACATTTTTGAGAAATAAAAGTCCAAGCAAAGCAACCAAAATGTCGTCTCACATCAATGTGGTTGTATACTTTTTTTGCAAGTGTGCTTTTACCTATGCCCCCATTCCGACAATGGAAACAACGACATGAGTTCTATCTCCTTCTTCTTCTTCTGTCAACTGAGCCAAAACATTCCTTGTCATGCCCCCAAAGCCAACAACATTCGCTTCCTCAACATGCGAATGTGTTCTTCGTAACCACTGTTGCTGCTGCATTCTGGAAATAGAGCTAGACTTCTCTCTTTCACCAGATATCTCATAAGCTGGAAGACTCTTGGAAATAGCTTCAAGCTTAGTCTGGGCTGCTTTGACCTGCGCCCCTATTTTGTGCAGATGAGACGGGTTGGTGAAAATGCAGGTGAATCGCTTGGTGATTCCATGAAAGCCTCCTTGATGTGCAATTTCGAGAATGTAGGAGTCAATAACATCTTCAGCATCGTAAGCAAGATCTCTAATTTGCGCCACTCGATTGCGGAGACGCTCGTCTTGTTCTTGCCTATGGTCAGCTTCTTTCAAAAAGCTCTGCATCCGCTTTAGTTCAGCCTTTAGACGCTCCACTTCCTCACGAACTCCACGCAGGTAAACTGCTTCTTGAATGAGTAAATCCGTAATCCTTTCAAAGGCTAAGGACACAATAGCCTCTTCCATTTCTGCTGCTGATCGAAAACAGAGTCCAACTTACTCTTCTTTCTCTAGGATTTCAAAATGTATGGCTGAATTTGGCACAATATTCTTAACTTAATGTATTATTCTGTTTTAAAAAAGATCCAATTTCAATTAAAATATTTAAAAATAATAAAATAATTCATATTTAATAGGCTTTGTGACACCCAATTTGACAGATGCAATTTTTGTCAAAACAGAGTCTAAATTACTTTTCTTTCTCTAGGACCAGAGCGTGATCTGCCTGAATCTGCGCAATATTTTAATTTCTATGTATTAGCTGGATGTATTTCTCTTTTATCAAAAGTTGTGAACCATTTTATAATAGGAGGAAAGGACAATTATTGATTGTTTTATAATGTATTACTCTGTTTTAAAAGGGTCCAATCGTGTTAATTGATATTTAAATCAATTAGTATGTTGTTCGTTTTCGAAATTTGCGGATTCCAATAAGTTCACGCTGTTAATGTCTATCGTATTTGGAGTCATATATGTAATAAAAAAGGTCCAATTGTCCGCTTATACAAGTAATTGGAGTTTCGATTATCCGATGCTAGCAAGCAAAATTGTTTCAGCATTTATATGCTATTTTTATCTATCTTGTACAATTTATGACTCACAATAAAATCAAAGTAAAAATATTTTATATGGTTGAAAATTGCCAAGTGAAATTTAAGTTTTTTTTTTAATATTTAATTAACTATGAACTTACATATATAGTTAGAGACAAAGCAATTTGAAGTAAAATTAGCTATATAATCATGAACTTACAGATACAGTTAGAGACAGAGATTTGAAGTACATTATATCTGCAACCAACTCCTCGCCTTTGAGTTGGTTTTTACAACTTTTGTCCAAATTCCAAGCAAAACTTCTTCTCTTGCCAAGCATTGTTGAGGTACGAAGGCCTAAAGCTTAGTGAAAAGACGAAGAAATGACTCACCCTTGCTGCGCAAGTGGCTCCATAATGTGGGCAAAATCGAAAATTTTGATCTTTTTTTTTTTTTGGGTGCTAGATCTTATGTAATGTTTAAACAACTCACTTTCCCACACGAACAGACGCTTTAGAAAAATTAAATGAACTGTCTTTTAAATTATTTCATTGCAACACACCTACTACATAATAATTGGACGAAATGGGAAAAAGAATACATGTCATTGTCTCATTCAAAATTAAATTCCAATGTTTTGTTGTTGAAAAAGAAATTTGAATTTAAATTTAATTCTTAAAATAAAAACAAGTATATTTAATATTTGTGTAGGTGCTTGTTCGTCATAGGCTAGGACTTTGCTGTTATTTGGTTTTCAAAGCCTTTTTTGGTAACTTCGGTCACATTTTTAAATTAGCGTGTAATAGGGGTATAAATGATATATTATTATTCAATAAATTATTCAAATTTTTCTTGAATAAAATTTAAATTTGATTTAATTATTATCGAATCGAGTTTGAATTTAAGTAACTCAATTTATCGATCGAGTTGAGTTTGAATATTTTTATATTTGATTCGAATAGCTCACAAGTCTAATCGAAATTTTATATTTTAATTATTTTAGTTAATAAAATATCTCAAATTCAAATACAAATAATTTAATTTTTATCAAATATAAAATTGAGCTTATTTTTTATGTTCATTGAATGTAATCGAGCAACTCAAGTAGCTCAATTTATCTCGAGTAGAATTTGAATTAAAAAAAAAAATTTGATTGAATTCGAACCGAATTTCGAATTTTAAATTTGAAATTTAGTTTAAATTTAAATTAATATTATATCAACTCAAATTCGATTAATTATATTTTTAACATAAAAAACTCTCACTAAAAAAAATTTCTATAATACATGACCTACTTTGAAACTGTAATAAATTTGTTTTCTTTTGTTTGTTAGATCAATCTGGAAATTTAAAAGAAATTGATATGAAACATTGTCAGAGTTCAACAACGGATAAATCTGTCCATAAGGTTTTTATTTGAACCAATATATCAGGTACCAAATCCTAAATATTTAACAATGAAGACCACGATAATTTTTAAATAGACGTAGTTAGAAAAGAAAATTATCGAAGACCCCAAAGTCATTGGTTTCATAAAAAAAAAAAAAAGTCATTGATAATGACCAAAAAAAAATAAGGCAGTCAAATTATTTGATTATATTATCATTATATAAATTTTATATATTATTAATTAATTAAAAGATAGTAATTTATTATTGAAATTTTTTATGTATTAAATATAAACCCAATTAATTATGTTATGATATGATATGAAATTAAGTTGTTTTTTTTTAAATGATACGATTAATAATTTTTATCTAAACCTAATTTCATTTTTCTCAAATAATATTTAAGATGTATTTTTTTACATCAACTAATTGCATTCGAAATTTTATTTTTAACATACTTTCAACAACTATCAAACTTTAGCTGACAAGTAAAAAAATTATCATTTAGATTAATCTTTAAGGATAAATCTTAAATTTTTTTAGTATTTACTCATGAACTTACATAATTAAGTCTCAATTTCTACATCTTTTTCAATTGTCTTTAGATTTTATTTTTTTTTCAATTTGTAGCTCAAATTAACATAAACCCAAAGCTTCAATAACACAGAACAATGTGGAATATGTCCTGCCTTTGAATATCATAGACAAATTGCCACTTTTTTTAATCTTTTTTCTCTCAATAAACAAATAATTTAGAAGAGTAAGCTAGAATGAAATATTTTTGTTCTGCTATGCAACCAACAAATATACAGACAAATGTTACATACTACAAAGGCATTTGGCGTGCTTTACAACTATATGCAAAGAGGAGGGTGTTTTGGGCCTATACAGGGGACTTGGAGCACACTTTTAGGTGTTGGACCCAGCATAGCAATTAGCCTTTCAGTATATGAGAGGTTGATGTCTTTCTGGCAGTCACAAAGGTGGTTACTCCTCTGTATTCAATAAACTGTGCCTTCTTGTGATGATTGTTTCATAGATCATCCTTTTCTAAGCACAACTCCTTTCTCTTTTTTATAATTAATTTTCTATCAGGCCCCATGATTCCACTGTCCTGGTCAGTCTATCTTGTGGTAGTCTTTCAGGGATTGCATCATCAACAGGTGAGCTTTTGGCAAAGTCAATTATGGGATCACAACTCATAAAAAAAGGCCAAAGAAATTACTAAACCAATCGGTAAATTTGTTCCAAAATGTAGTTTGCATATTGGATGAAGCACACACTAGAAAAAAAAAATTAAAAAAAAAAAGAATGTGGGCAAAATTGAAAATTTTGATCTGATGTAATATTTTTGTTGGATTTTTTTCAGGCAAAAACAATACTTCTTTTGGAAATAAGAGTTAGGCCTATTTCGAACTGCATTGTCGAAGGGGTATGCCTAAACCGACAACCCAAGAAGCCTGGAAGCCCATTAGGGGCCAGTTGAAAAGCATAGGGAGTTTGCCTCAATTGGAAAAGACAATGAACCAATGCTGTTGTCAATTGCACAAACATATACAGTAGATGTAAGAGAACTATATGCGCATAGGATGCTTCATCCACATTTCTCGATTAATCTCAAAACATCACCTACAGGATGTAAGGAACCAGTTAAAAGGACCTCATCAATCAAAATAAAGAAATTATGAAAACCCAAGAGAAGCAGAAATGAATAGGAAGGTGTAGCACGTAAAACCCCCAGAGAGATCTCTCTGGAAATAAGAAAATTTGAGCAAAATTTTTTCGAGATACCTTCAATAATTTTTTCTAAATACTCTTTTCGTCGAAAAAATTAATAAATCTAACTGTAATTATATATATATATATATATATATATATTATAAGTGAACATTTCAAAAAAAATTCCTGTTGGCCGAGACTACAACCAGAAACTCAATCTAAGGTTCTCTAACCGTGTTATGTAAGAGGCAGGGAAATATTTGTCATAGCATAATATAATCTCAAGCAAATATAATCCATAAACACAAGCATTACATGAAAACGAACAAATTGATCCTTCTGGCCAGCATTCCTGAGCCATTTGATAGCCGATGGAAGATGATAGAGAAGAAAAGACAACTATTTTTACAATTCCTAATGCTCAGGTCTCCAATAATTTTGCACATTTTGTGATGATCACAAATAAAACCAAAACAGCTCAGATTTGGAATGTGATTCCTTCATTGAAGCCATTATGACGTTGAGAGAGCATTATATTCCTCCTATAATTAAATTGTTTAAAGCACTTGAACTGTAATCAATCCCCCAGCACAGCAGTTTTTCATTAACTTCAAAAGCATTTATGATGCTTTCCATCACATGGATATTAAATTTTATAAATCTAAGAAAATATATCTAAACATGCTTCTAACTCAAGCAATTAGCATGACAGGCATATGTTCTCATCAAGCGTGAAAGTCACGATAAACCAATTAAATGACAGACACAAATTAAAGCAAGCATTAAAGGCTATAGAATAACATGTAAAGGTTAAAAAATATCATTTTTCTTCCACTTTTTGGCCTAGTGGTAATGAAGCCTTAAAAAAGACATTAGAGCTTGGGTTCAAACCAAGCTTCTTCCTCCCCCTCTTCATGTAATAAGGCGTTGCCCTTCTTTGAATAAAAAAAAAAAAAAAAACAAAAAACATTCATGTCTAAAACACTTGAATACTTGTCATCCAATGTAGTTTCATTTCTGAGAGAGCCATAATATACCTCAACCCTTATGGAAATATCCTCAAATTTGAAAGACCATATGACGAGAATCAAGACCAATAAACTAAATTAATAAATAATCATGAAAATTGCCGCACATTAATTCATCACTATCTAGTTGTAGCTGTTACGTCTTCAAAATTTTTACATGATCAGATGTATATTTCATTTCATCATAGTAACAAGGAATTCAATTATATATTACTGATTTAAACGTTAAAACACATTCTAAACTCTACTTTCGATTCTCTGTTAATCGTTTTCTTTGTGATATATCATTATAATTTCCAAATCAATCACCCAAACAACCTTTCAATAAAAACCAAGCTAAACACACACCAGTAAATTCAATAAAGAAAATAGAATCCTAGGTACAAAGAGGTACGAGGGATTTTCAAAATGTTTAGGAAGTTTTTTTTTTCCTATCTTGTCTTCATATGAGTATTTTGGTTTTTTAAATCTTTTTTCTTATTGTGATTTATTCGGATTTTGTATCGTTTCAATTTTTTTTGTTTTGTATTTTATTTTATTTTTTATGCTAAAGTTTTTTATTATTTAAACATTTACAAATATCTTAATTTTACATTTTTTTAAGGTTTGGAGATATATGGGTTTCTAATATGATATTTTATGTTCTTTAATTTTTTGCATTTTTTATTTTCTTATATTTTAGAATATTTCTATTTATTTAAAGTTGTATGCTTTGAATTTTATTATTTTTTCTTAATTATTTTGATTTTTTCTGTAAATATCTCAAATTTTCAATAAAGTTATACATTGTTTGTAAAATATTTTTAAATAATTTTATAAATAAGAAAAAGGAACTTTATTGATAGTGTTTAAAAAACTGATCTAGATGGATAAATTGGATCGGTTGATTAAAGTTTCGTGGCCATATTTGTCAATAAAAAGCCCATCAAACATTATTTTAAACCGAAAAAATAACCAAGAAGGCCCATTATTAGCCCAAACCATGTGAACCTCGCTGGGAAAACAAAAAGCAACCGACGCGTGAAGCTCAGCTCCCCAAACGCGCGTGCCAAGATAGAGAGAGAGCACCTAGTACTGTACCGTTCAGTCAAGCACTTCCTTCCCTCGTCATCTCCGTTGCTTCCAAATCACGTCAAAACGCACCGTTTTCTCCATTGAAAGAGAATTTCCCCTGTTCTTTCTTAAAAAAAGCGTTTTGCCTGTTAATTCAGTTCAATCTCTTATTTTCAATGGAGGAATCATCGTATTCAAATCTTGCTACAACTCATTTACTCGGCTCAGATCCCGTAGGCTGTTTAATATCCTTTTTCCTTTATTTTTTTCAGTTAATTTGTAGCATTTTATTTCAGTTTTATTGAATTAAATTATCAAGATCGACGTTTTTCATGTGAATTAATTTCAAATTTCATTCGAATCTCAGGCTGTTGTCAATGAAGAAAAGAAAGCGTCGTATGAATGTACTATTCCTTTTATTTTCAGTATTTGGAAAGGTTTGTTTGTTTACAGTAATTGCGAATTTGTTTTTATTTGTTTATTTTGAAATTATGTAGTTTCAGTAGCGAATATACAAATTTTTCTGCCAAATAATGGTAGCGGAGGAGTGTCGTAACGGTTTTGAAATTGTCAGACGTAAAAATGAGATGTTTTAAAATCAAGAGAAATAAAAGGGGAGAGTCATCACCAATTTTTATTAGAGTGTGATTGGTCACTCAAAAATTTATCTTTTTAATAAAATTATAAAAACAGGCTTAAAGTTTATCAAAAAGATAAATTTCGATCTACGAAAAATCAGATTATGTCTGAGAGTCGATTACGTCTGGGGAAGGATTAACACCCCCACAACGCCCATAAATTCGTACTATTTAATTACGCGCTATTTTCGATGTTAGATAAAAATGATTTTAATTTGAAATTTAACACTAATTCCCTTCATTTAAAAAAATATTTTTGCTAAAATTTTTATTTAGGAATATTAAGTTAAAGAATTATCTTGAAATTCTTCAACATCTAGGCAGAATTTGAAATAACTCTTTGCGCTTAAGATTTAACACAACAATCCTTAAAATGAAATAACACTCTTTATAGAAAATTGTTAGTGACTCTCCAACGTCTAAGCAGAGTACCAAGAATTATTTTTTTCGAAATATTATTTTTATTTTATTTTATAATATCATAATTTTTTTTAAAAAAGTAGTACAAATAAGAATTAAAAACAGAATAATACAAATAAATACTAATAATAACATGCTAATGTGTGTATGTCAATGAATGTTATGTAAAATGAAATGCAATTTAATAGTTGGATTCTTAAATATAATGAGACTACCCGGACTTTCCAACATTTAGGCAGAGCTTAGGTGCGACTGTTTATATTTAAGATCTCAATTTTTTATTATACTTTTTATTTATTAATCTTGTTATTAAAGCGAATTAAGAATTCGTGTGAAAAGACTTAACGAAGTAAAATTTCTTAAATACCCCATCATCTAGGCGGCATTCGGGAATAAATTACTTCAAATGAAATTTTCACACGTGTCTTTAGGATTTTTAAGAGGTTTTGAGTAAGGGCTTGAATAAAGGTTTTGAAAGTTTGGTTTTAAGGTTTAGAGGGTTTTAAAGCTTGAATTTTTGGATATGGAAGGTTTAGGGTTTTGATTTTAGAGTTTGGAGATTTTAGGGTTTGGGTTTTGAGGTTTGGGGTTTTGATTTAAGGGTTTGAATTTTAGAGATTTTGGATTTTTGGGGGTTTTGGATTTTAGGAGATTTTGGATTTTTAGGGGTTTTAATAATTTAGGATTTTGAAAATTAAAAAATAGTATTTAAGGTTTAAGTAAAACGCAAACATCTCTAAAAATTCTCATCATTTAGGCGAACTTTTGGAGCAGGTTCAATTTTTTATAATTTTTGAAAAATAATTAAAAATTTATTATGTGTTTTTTTGTTTTTTTTTATGAAAATTTATTCATAATAATTCTCCAACATCTAGGCGGAATTATCTTTTAGAAAAATATTTTTTTATTCCCTCCAAAATCTAGGCAAAAAAAATAATAAAAATAATAATAAATATTTTTTTGAACATTTTTTATATATATTTTTAATTATTATTCGTTTTCAATTTTATTATTATTAAAACAATTAAATATTTATTCTAACAAATTTAAAAATTTATCATGCATAAATATAAAAATATACTTAAAATAACAAAAATAATAATATAAAAAAATTAGAAAATTCAAAAAAAAAATTTTTTTTTACCTAAACCAGACCGGTCAACACTGGTCTGGATCGGTTTGACCTGTTTTACGGTTCAGTCAGCGATTCGGGCAGTCCAGTGGTTCAGACCGATTCAGATCGATTCACTGGCTGTTCATATGGACTGGTTCAAGGTTGGCTGAAGCAGGTTGGCGGGTCGGTTTGTGCAAATCTCGGGTCAGATTCGAGTCCACGCATGGATCCTCCTTGGTTAAAACGACGTCGTTTTAGGGTCTTTCCCTAAACGACGTCGTTTGAGTTTTACTTTTTTATATATAGCTAGAATTTTTTTTTTGGTTTATTCTTTCTGCGTTTCAAAAAAAAAGGGAGAGAGAGAAAGAGCTTTGGGGAGAGGTCCGACCGACCGCCGTCGGTCGCCACTTGGGTCGTTGCCGGTGGTTGTCGGTGACTAAAAAATGCCAAAAACTTTTCAAAAGCTCCTTTCAACGAAATCTTCCCAGATTTGAAGTTCGTTCTACCAGAAACAGCCCCGATCGACGTAGATCGGGGCTTGAAGCTTTCAGTTTCTTTTTTTTTTATAAAGAAACTGATGATTTCTTTGCTTTTGCAGAGAGCTCAGCGGTGAGGTTCCTCCCTACGGGGATGACTGTTTGTCTCTTTTTTTTTGTTTCTATTTTTGCGTTTTTGTTTTAGGTATTTTGGGTGTTTGAGAGTGTTTTGAGGGAGGGATAGCTCGTTTGGTGATTTTTGGTAAGGATGAAGTGAACGGGTTCTTGGGCGTTTGAGAGAGATTTTTGAAAAAGAGGGGATCCGAGAGAGTTTCTTCCCAGAGCTTGAAGGGGAAATGGCTGGAGATTTTTAAGGGCTTCAATTAAGGGGATCTAGGTGGCTGTAGGGTGGCTGGTCGGGGGCGGCAGTAGTGCCAACCACCCTACTTTTTGTTTTTTCTCTTTTTTTGTTACTTTTTTATATTTTTATATAATTAATAATTAATTTTAAATATTATTATTATTATTATTATCATTAAAATTAAAACAGTAGACCCGAACAAAATCGGTGTCTACAACTGTCCCTCTTTATACATTACTGAGAATAAAAAATAAGACAAAGACAAAGATAACGATTTTGTCCGAAAGTAAATCGTAATTTTTTATTTTTATTTTTTAAAAAAACACAAAACGATTGGGATGACATCGCAAGTCAAAAAATAATGAATCGATTGAGATAATATCGTGAATTGAATTTATAGCTGGAGGTCTTACAAATCATGCCCGGAGGTCTTACAGAATTGATTGGGATAAACCGTAAGTTGAAAAATAAAGAATCGATCGAGATAACACTGCAAATCAAATTTATGCCTGGAGGTCTTACAAGTCATGCCCGGAGGTCTTACAGAATCGTTGGGATAAACTGTAAGTTAAAAAATAAAAAATCGATCGAGATAACACCGCAAATCAAATTTATGCCCGGAGGTCTTACAAGTCATGCCCGAAGGTCTTACAGAATTGATTGGGATAAACTGCAAGTTAAAAAATAAAGAATCAATTGGGATAACACCGTGAATCGAATTTATGCCCAGAGGTCTTAGACATCATGCCCGGAGGTCTTACAGAATCAATTGAGATAACATCGCAAGTCAAAAGATAAAGAATCGATTGGGATAACACCGCGAATCGAATTTATGTTCGAAGATCTTACAAATCATGCTCGAAGATCTTACAGAATCATGCCCGGAGGTCTTACAGAATTGTCTGAAGGTTTTAGAAATCATGCCCGGAGGTCTTACAGAATTGACTGGGATAACACCTCAAGTCAGAAATAAAGAATCGATTGGGACAATACCGCAAATCAAAATTATGCCCAGAGGTCTTAGAAATCATACTCGAAGGTCTTACAAAATTGACCAAATAACAGAATTACCCGGAGGTCTTAGAAATCATACCCGGAGGTCTTACAAAATTTACTGGGATAACACCGTAAGTCAAAAATAAAGAATCGATCGGGACAACACCGCGAATCGAAATTATGCCCCTTAGAAATCATACCCGGAGGTCTTACAGAATTTACTGGGATAAAACCGTAAGTCAAAAATAAATAATCGATCGGGACAACACCGCGAATCAAAATTATGCCCGGAGGTCTTAGAAATCATGCCCGGAGGTCTTACAGAATTGATTGGGATAACACTGTAAGTCAAAAATAAAGAATCAATCGAAACAACACCACGAATCGAAATTATATCCGAAGGTCTTAGAAATCATGCCCAGAGGTCTTACAGAATTGCCCGAAGGTCTTAAAAATCATGTCCGGAGGTCTTATAGAATTGACTGGGATAACACCGTAAATTAAAAGATAAAAAATTAATCGAGATAACATCGCGAATCAAATTTATGTCTGGAGGTCTTACAGAATCATGCCCGGAGGTCTTAGACATCGTGCACGGAGGTCTTACAGAATCATACTCGGAGGTCTTACAGAATTACCTAGAGGTATTAAAATCATGTCTGAAGGTCTTACAGAATTAACTAGGATAACACTACAAGTTAAAATTATAGAATTGATCGGGATAACACCGCGAATCAAATTTATGCTTGGAGGTCTTAGAAATCATGCCTGGAGGTCTTACAAAATCATGCCCGGAAGTCTTAGATATTATGCCCAGAGGTCTTACAGAATCATGCCCAGAGGTCTTACAGAATTGTCCGGAGGTCTTAAAATCATGCTCGAAAGTCTTACAGAATTGATCAGGATAACACCACAAGTCAAAATTATAGAATTGATCGGGATAACACCGTGAATCAAATTTATGTCCGGAGGTCTTAGAAATCATGCCCAAAAGTCTTACAGAATCATGTCCGAAGGTCTTACAGAATCTCAAAATCTTTGAATGCTCCTCATAATCAGAGGCAATGAAACTTTAAAAATTTAAAAATCTTTAAAACATGGTTTTCGCCTAATCAGATATTTTTGAGACTCTAAAAGTCTTTTATGAGGAAGGTTCCCTCTAAACAGAGGCTTTGAAATCTTGATTGAGAACGATTTCTCTTAAACAGAGACTTTAAAACTTTAAAAACATGCCCCTTTTTTTGTTTTTAATACTTACAAAGTTGATAAATGCAAACATAATACAAATGTCTATTCTCACCAAATGATGCTAATGAAAACGTCGATGCAAATGTTAATGCCGACGTAAGAATGCAAATGCTTGTTACATTTGACTTTTTCACAATGCAAATGACAATGTCCTTTTCATGTAGATGCCCTTACAAATATCTTTTCTTAGGATACAGATGCCATGATGCAAATGCAAATTCTTCTTATAGTGTGAATGTAAATATCTTATACAAGTGCCAATGCAAGTGATGCAAATACGAATGTATTTCTTATGATGCAGATGCAAGCGATGCAAATGCAAAGACTCTTCTTGCCTCATTTTTTTTTTGAAATTTTTTTTTTTTTTAAAAAAAAATTTTTGTTTAAATTTTCATTGTTTTACTTTTTCCCAAAAAAGATGATCTCAGTATTATGTGCAAAATGCTCAAATAATCTTGAAAATTTTCAAAAGTGATCAAGAATTACCCCTCATAAAGTATCTTTACAATTGAATGAAAAAATTTAAAACTCAAGACTTTTGAATCTCTTGAAAATTGATGATTACTATTTGGAAAGCTTATGGATGGGAGAGTAAATTGACAATTCAACTCCTTTTACTGGTGGGCATATCTCATGGAAAGCTCGACGAGGGTTGCAAGAATTTCTTTCGGGATCACAAAAGAGATAAATTTTTAAAACACTTTTTTTTATTGAAAACGTGATACTCCAATGTGAGTCAAAACTAGCAATTACTTTTCAAACAAGATTTGAGAAGAAGACAAGGCTTTTTTTTTTTAAAGAAAGGTCTTTAATGGGTACTAATCTTTCAAAAGGTTTTGTATCGAGACTTTTTATTTCGGATAGAACCTTGAAACTCTGAAATTTATTTTGGGGCCTCAAAAAATGACTTTAGCTCTAAACTACCCTTTTGGGGTTTTCACCTTAGAGCTATTTTTTTTTTTTTATCAACGAAGAATTCAACAAGTATATACAAATTCAAGGATATTGCTCTTCAATCCAAGTATCCATATTTGATCAAAATGGGCTTTTCAAGGTGTGTAATGTAGGTCGAGGTTAAGGGTTCTGAAAAAATGGATAAATAGGCTCAAATATGTTATTCAGGGTGATTAGGCCAATGATCCTGATGAGCACTCTCTGACTTTCTTCTTTTGCCCCCTCTCTTTTTTTTGAAACATTTGGCTTTAATTTCAGCAACTTTATGCACCCCTTTTTTTTTTGCCTTGAATTCTCATTTTCAAGGTACATATTTTTTCTTTTTTTTTTATTTGATTTTTTTTTTTTAATTCTAATTGAAGCTTCAGATTCTTATCTTTAAGGTTTCTTTGTTTTGCCTTAGAAATACTTAACTTTATCTTTAGCTGTTCACTTTCATGAATCTTAAAATTTCAATCGAAGCCTTATTCACTTTTTACCCCAGACTTTCACCTCTAAAGGACATGTTAGATGCTTCTAATATCGGATACTTTTCTTGAAGTTAATCTTGAATGTATCCTAATTTTTTCCCTAATGTAGAAAATGATCCTTGGCTAGGGTTTATTTTGGAACAAAAAATTTAAAAGGCTCAAATGGATAGCAAATAGATAATTTTTATGTACGAAAAAGATAAAGAAAGATGGCCATTCATCATTTCAAACATGATCATTTGGGTAAAAGAGCAAATCATTGAATATATCCTTTTCATTTTTTTCTTCTTTTTTTTGTTTTTATTTTATTTTTTTTGCTGCCCCATCCTTTTTTACTCAAGGTTCTAATGATGATCAAGTGATATAGGATTGATCGCATAGTTTAGAAAGGCTCTTTAGGCTCCAAATTTTTTTTGGTATTTTCTTAGTGAAGGAAGAGAAAAGGTATAAATTATCTTAGGCAGAAAGAGATTCTTTTTTTTTCTCAATGTGCCTTAAGGCATGGAACAAAGGTTATTTAAGAAAAAGGCTCAAGCATTTTTGTATCTATAGTCATAGCAAAATTCTGACACACATTGAATTATCAATTGAAAAATTTGAAAGAGTATCTAATTCAAAACAAACTTTCAAAATTAATCTCTTTTGTTCTTTGCCCAGGAAAAGATTATCGGTCCTTTAAGGTCTGAACTCAAACTCACATTCCCTGAAAGGTTATGGTTGATGAGTCCAATCATTTAAGTGATTAGGGACAGAAAAGTATTTGAAAAGGTATGAAGGTATTTGATGAGCTTTTTCCTAATAGTAATCACCATTTTCTTTAAGAATCCTTCCATCTTTATTGCAAAATAAAACTTTTTTTTTCTTTTTTTTTTTGAAAGTTGCTTATGTGGGACTTTTATCCAAACAAATGCATAAAGAGAAAATTTCATGAAAAAAATCCAAGCTATTCAATTCTTCCAAAATAAGTTAAATAACTCCTAGAGACACAATGCACATATCCTACATATATAGTAAAAAAAAAAAAATCATCATATCCTGATTTTCAAAACTTGACACTTCCCTTTTCATCTCAACTTTTCACATTTGACAATGAATGGAGTCAACAACTTTCATTGTTCTATTACCTCCGGAGTCAGAATACCATTCTTGATAAAATCTTCAACATTTTCTTTCAACTACCTATATTTTTTAGTTGAGTGGCCAATTACCCCCATATGATAATCACACTTATCATTGGGATTGTAACTCATTGCTGATGGATTTGATGTTATTTTTAGAGGCACAGGAGTAAGATATCGACCTTCTATTAGCAAAGACAAAAGGTAAGAAATAAGGATGGGTAATTTCTCTTGGTCATTCCTTGGTCTCTTTCGATTCTTTGTTGGTCGGGTGGTGGATTCAAATGTAGGAACAAGATCATGAATAACCACTTGAGGATGAGAGTTTGCTGGAAAGCTAAAATGCTGGCTTGGTTAGCAAAGATATAGGTTTTGAGAGATATGGCTTATGGCAGGGTGATGGGGTTGATAAGCAAGATAAAGATTGTACGAGATAAAGCTATTAGGTAGATGCCCCTCTAGTGTGACTGCTTGCACCTCTTTTTTATTTTATTCTGATGTACTTTCTTCTTCAATATCTGTCGCATCTTTTAACTTAATCCTGCCACTCTTAATTGTATTTTCTATAATTTCACCAGAAATCACCATGTCCGAAAATTTTTTGGAGAGATTCCCAATCATTCTTTCATAATAGGGACTATCCAAAAAATTGACAAACAGAACAATAATGTCTTTCTCTGACAAGGGTGGTTGTACTTGAGCTGCTATGTCTCTCCATCTATGTGCATATTCTTTGAATGTTTCAGTTGATCTTTTTTTCATGTTCTGCAAGGACAACCTATCTGGCATCATATCTTCAACATGCTTGTATTGTGCTAGAAAGGCCCTAGCTAATTCATTCCAAGAGTAAATCTTACTTTGGTCTAACTGAGCATACCATCTTGTTGCAGGTCCAGTAAGACTATCTTAAAAGCAATGGATCAATAATTTATCATCATGAGTGTAGCCTATCATCTTTCGACAATACATGGTAATGTGTATTAAACGACATTTTGTTCCATCGTACTTTTCAAAACTTGGGGCTTTGAATTTTGATGGAATAACAAGATCAGGTACTAGATTAAGTTCACTAGCGCCAACATTCTCGTACACATCATGGCTTTCAATTGCTTTCAGTCTCTCTTCCAACAGATCATACTTATCTGTCATCATTATATCTTTTGATGGATCTGGCACTATTTTCAATTTCTTCAATTCTTTATGATCATCCACATTAGGCACAGTAGTGAAGTCGTGAGGAGTATGCCCAGGACTGACATTTGTCTGAACTAATGGTAACTTGGCAAAATAGCCAATATAAGGTTGATGAGTTGTTGGAAGTGCTTGTGACACATGAGGATCTTGAACATATGTGAACCTAGATGGATACAATGGTGTCTCGACAACTGTTTTCTCCCTTGTCTTGTGCGTCTCAACAACTTCTTTTTCTTTTGTCAATTTCACTATCATCTGTTTTAATTATGCCAGTTGTCTATTTACGTTTTGTTGCATTCTCGTAACTGTTTCACCGATCTCTCCTTGGGTCTTTTCTACTTTGTCCATTCGACTGGCATCTTTATTTTCCATGATTCTGGTATTAAACCGAGTGCTATAAGTGTGTAGACTCAACTGACCTCGTTTCCTAGGATAGCTATCCTTGAGCCTTTTATTAATCATCAGAAGTAAAAAATGCACAATAAGAATTTTATTATCAAAAATTTGTTAGCTTTGAAGATTTAATAAAAACATATTCACAATTTATCTTTAACTAGCATGAAAAATAATGAATTCAAACAGATGATGCATGATGTGCAAGCTAAATTTTATTATTATTAAAAAAAGAGAAACTCGAGTTTCATCATATATTTTGACTGGGTTATCTAAAGACATTCTTTCCTGTCTCAAAAGTTTGGTGAAAACATACTTGCAACCATCATTCTTTCTTACACTCTTTTAGGCACGCCAATAAAATAAATAGATGCATCAATTCATAGAAAATCTAGGTTACAAGAAGTTTTTATTCATTTTCAAAAGCATCAAGTTTACACATTATGAACCATTCTAGGGCTAGGGCCAAAAAGTACCAGATCTGCTCTCACTTCTCTTTGTCTCATCTAAAAAATAGTTGACTATGATTACTAGGGAAGACAACTCTTTACTTAAGAGCTTTTTATTCATCATCCTGATCAACTTTACTGTTGCCTGCAGCATTACCTACCATTTCGATATAGATCAAAGAAGGGTTCTTGTGAATAACTGGCTTCATCTTGGCATCAAAACTCAGATATTCGACTTTTATCAATCCTTATACCCTATGTTTCAAAGCTGTGCAGTCTTTCAAAGAATGGCCCACAACACCAAAATGGTATTCACATTAGGCATTAGGGTTATACCATTTAGGAAAAGATGGTTTGTGAGGTTCAGCAGGGATAGGGGCAATGAAGTAGTTCTCTAGGAGCAACGGGTATAATTCTATGTAAGACATGGGTATTGGATCAATAGGGGCTTTTCTTTTGGTGTTACCAGAGTTTTTCTGTCTTGTGGTTAGTTTACTTTGCTGAAAAGGTACTGGTATAATTGGTCTTGAGGTGAATTGAGAAACTCTGGGTCAAAAATCGGGTTCAAAAGGTAGTGACAGGATAACATGCTGAACAGACGATTGTGAAATATGAGATGGTGGATATGGGTTCAAGTGTGAAATTCTTGGTGGTTGTATGAAATTGGGGGTCTAATCCTAGGTGCTTGGAAAGGAGATTGAAAATGGTCATAAAGAGGATTTAGGTATGGGTTATGACTTGAGATAGTTGGTAATGGTTGTTTGAAGCTAGGTGACTCCTTATTGGAAATCAAACTCTTGAGCTCAGTCATTTGCGTGGCTAGTTCACCTCTCTTGAGTTCGCCTAAATTTCGATCACTGTTCAAATCACCTAATGCTTTAGCATACTCTGGCAGAGTGCTGAAACTAACGGGAGCCAATTGACCTTGACTTGACGGTAGTGACAACGGTCTTTGAAGAGGAACAAACTTAACTCCATCACTACCTCTAACCATTTCTATCAATTGAGCCATATGTAGTTTCATCTCTCGAAGCTCAAGCCATAATTCCTTTTGATTCAACTCCAAAGCACTAATCCTTGTTTCCAATTGATCTCTCATTTTTGTCACTCTGATTCCCACCAAGACAGACATTTTATTCCGGAACTTAGACCCAAAAATTCTAGACTATTACCTTTATTAAATGAATATCACAAAAACAATGACACACAAAGTATGTTTATGAACATATGAATATGAGAATGTCACTGAATGCATATATACTTATGACAATGAATTTTTATATGTACAAATGACCTAAATGAAAATTTTCATCAACTATGAATATATATGCAAAAAAAAAAAATGCAATGTTTTGTTGCAAGAATGGTGGGATATGAAATGCAATGTATGTTCCCTACGACCCTATTATTCATGAATCTATGTGCATGAAATGCAATGACATATTTACGTGAATGATGAGATGTATTCCTATGACTAATGTAGCATGCTTGTATGGAATGCACGGACCTACTGTATGCATGAGATATGTATGTATGAAATGCAATGCATGTGTTGCGCTGGCTTAATAAGGTAAACACTGCCTTAAGATACGTAATGAGATAGCATGCATACACTACTTATCAAGAAGTGCATGGGATGCATGTGCATGAAGTAAAATGCGTGTGCTACCTATTGATATGGAATGCTCATATTATCCTATTGTAATGTGCATGGGACGAGATACATGTATGATGTATGAAATGAGAAAGATGAAATAAAATATGAAATTTTTTTGTTTTGAGAAGAAAAAAAAAAAAGAAAGAAATAAGGCTTGAAAATTAGTCTTTATTCGGCCAATAAACAAAAGATTTAAGAAAAAGCTTTAATCTTTGAAAATGTTCTTTTGTCTTTTTTTTTTCAATGATTAACCTAAAATAAATACCACATATTCAAATATAACGCACACAATCAAAGAATATATAAAATAAAAAAATTAAAATGACTCGAGAATTCAAAACAAACAAGTAAGAAAAATAATATAACAACCATACAACCAAATAATATAATGTATAATGTCCTAATTTTTGGTAATTTTCTAAAAGACGGCATGGCTCTATCCTAGGTAGGCTTCTTATGGCTCACGATATGCTGGGTTATGATTTATATGTCTAAAGGTTCCTAGACTATTCCTCACATCATCGTTTATTATAAACTAGTAAAGTTTCCCGATCCTCGCCCATTATGGGTTATTAACGGAAAGGGTTCAATCTGAGTGGGAGTGTTTTGCTAGCAAATGCGAAGGTTATTACCTCACGAGAGCGTAGCTACTTCACTTCTTCCTAAAAAGGATAGAGCTCGGGTATAGATCTCATGCATGCGAGTGAATATGCAAAGTGTGTGCAAGGTAATGTATTAATCAAAATAACATGAATAAATCAAAAACAAAATCAAAATGAAGTAATAACTAGCACATAATTTATTTCATTTATTAACACGACTGTTTTCAAAAAAAAATAAAATAAAAGAAATTAAATTAAATATCAAATAAAATCAATTAAATCCAATCATTGTCAATAGCACATAATTAAAATTTTGGCCTGACTCTCAAATAAGTCCCCAGTGGAGTCGCCAAGCTGTCGTAACGGTTTTGGGACCGTCAGACGTAAAAATGAGATGTTTTAAAATCGAGAGAAATAAAAGGGGGTAGTCACCACCAATCTTTGTTAGGGTGTGATTGGCCACCCAAAAATTTATCTTTTAATAAAACTATAAAAATTGGTTTAAAGTTTATCAAAAAAAAAGATTTCGGTCTATGAAAAACCAGGTTGGGTCCGAGAGTCGGTTACATGTGGGGAAGGATTAGCACCCCCACAACGCCCATAAATTCATACCATTTAATTACGTGCTATTTTCGATGTTGGATAAAAATAATTTTAATTTGAAATTTAACACTAATTCCCTTCATTTAAAAAAATATTTTTGCTAAAATTTTTATTTAGGAATATTGAGAAAATCTTTAAGTTAAAGAATTATCTTGAAATTCTCCAACATCTAGGCAGAATTTGAAATAACTCTTTTCGCTTAAGATTTAACACAACAATCCTTAAAATGAAATAACACTCTTTATAGAAAATTATTGGTGACTCTCAACATCTAGGCAGAGTACCAAGAATTATTTTTTTCGGAATGTTATTTTTATTTTATTTTGTAATATCATAACTTTTTTTAAAAAGGTAGTACAAATAAAAATTAAAAACAGAATAGTACAAATAAATACTAATAATAACATGCTAATGTGTGTATGTCAATGAATGTTATGTAAAATGAAATGCAATTTAATAGTTGGATTCCTAAGTATAATGAGATCACCCTGACTTTTTAACATCTAGGCAGAGCTTAGGTGCGACTGTTTATATTTAAGATCCTAATTTTTTATTATACTTTTTATTTATTAATCTTGTTATTAAAGCGAATTAAGAAATCGTGTGAAAAGACTTAACGAAGTAAAATTTTCTAAATACCCCATCATCTAGGCGACATTCGGGAACAAATTGCTTCAAATAAAATTTTCACACGTGTCTTTAGGATTTTTAGGAGGTTTTGAGTAAGGGCTTGAATAGAGGTTTTGAAGGTTTGGTTTTAAGGTTTAGAGGGTTTTAAAACTTGAATTTTAGGATATGGAAGGTTTAGGGTTTTGATTTTAGAGTTTGGAGATTTTAGGGTTTGTGTTTTAAGGTTTGGGGTTTTGATTTAAGGGTTTTGGATTTTAGGAGATTTTGGATTTTTAGGGATTTTAATAATTTAGGATTTTGAAAATTAAACAATAGTGTTTAAGTTTTAAGTAAAATGCGAACATTTATAAAAATCATCATCATCTAGGCGGACTTTTCGGAGCAGGTTCAATTTTTTATAATTTTTAAAAAATAATTAAAAATTTATTATGTGTTTTTTTTTTATGAAAATTTATTCATAATAATTCTCCAACATCTAGGCAGAATTATCTTTTAAAAAAATATTTTTTTATTCCCTCCAACATCTAGGCAGGAAAAATAATAAAAATAATAATAAATATTTTTTTAAAACATTTATATATATATTTTTAATTATTATTCGTTTTTAATTTTATTATTATTAAAACAATTAAACATTTATTTTAACAAATTTAAAAATTTATCATGCATAAATATAAAAATATACTTAAAATAATAAAAATAATAATATAAAAAATTCAAAAATTCAAAAAAAAAAATTTTTTTACCTGACCGGTCTAGTCAACGCTGGTCTGGATCGGTCTGACCGATTTTGCGGTTCAGTCAGCGGTTCGGGCGGTCTAGTGGTTTAGACCGGTTCACTGGCGGTTCGTCTATACCGGTTCAAGGTTGGCTGAAGTGGGTTGGCGGGTCGGTTTGAGTGGATCTCGGGTTGAAGCACCGCGTCGGCCGTCGCCTGGGTCACCGTCAGCTGTCGCTGCCGAGGGTCGCCGGTGACCGAAAAATGCCAAAAACTTTCTAGAAGCTCCTTTCAACGAGATATTCCCAGATCTGAAGTCCGTTTTACCAGAAACAGCCCCGATCGGCGTAGATCGGGGCTTGAAGCTTTCGATTTCTTTTTTTTAAAAAAAAAAAAGAAACTGATGATTTCTTTGCTTTTGCAGGGAGCTTGGCGCTAAGGTTCCTCCCTACGGGGAGGATTGTTTGTCTCTTTTTTTTTTGTTTCTATTTTTGCATTTCTGTTTTGGGTATTTTGAGTGTTTGAGAGTGTTTTGAGGGAGAGGTAGCTCGTTTGGTGATTTTTGGTAGGGATGAAGTGAACGGGTTCTTGGGCGTTCGAGAGAGATTTCTGGAAAAGAGGGGATCCGAGAGAGCTTCTTCCCAGAGCTTAAAGGGGAAATGGCTGGAGATTTTTAAGGGCTTCAATTAGGGGGATCTAGGTGGCTGTAGGGTGGCTGTAAGTAGGCTAAAAGAAGGCTGTATGGTGGCTGGTCGGAGGCGATAGCAGTGCCAACCACCCTACTTTCTGTTTTTTCTCTTTTTTTATTATTTTTTTATATTTTTATATTTTTATATAATTAATAATAATAATAATAATAATAATTATTATTATTATTATTATTATTATTATTATTATTATCATTAAAATTAAAACAGTAGACCCGGACAAAATCGGTGTCTACAAGGAGGTGGCGGCCCAAGTTACCAAACTCTTAGAGCTCCAACTGGTATGTTCTTTTTTGTTTTTTTTTTTTACAATTTATTTTCTTGCCATATAAGAAAAACTTACTTAAATTTATCAGTCTTTCTTTTTCTTACTCTGTACCTTTGTGATTAGAAGGTAATTATTTTTGCTATTGGTGTATTAAATTGAAAATTCTGCTATATTTGCAATGATTAATGGCTTAATGAGTTATTCTTAATAAAAAAAAAGTGTTAAAGAATGGTTTAGTAAGGAAACTTTGTTCTTCCCAAATAGATAATAACTGAAGGAGAGAGAAACTTTCGAAATCATGACATCTAGTGTTAAGATATGGAGATTTGGTCATTGAACTGAGTGGTTTTACTTAATGGAAGTTACATCTGGTATGCTAGGGAAATTTAGCGAGGAAGGTTGTTATTTTCGATGCACTTTAAGTTTGAATGAATACTGTACATTGCAATTTACTCTTATGTTTTCCTTTACTTTATGGAATAGTTACCGGTTATTTTCATAGTTACTAATTTCTTTATGTGGAATGGAGTCCATGGTGAATATTTTTAAAAAGGAGGTTCTGAAATGAACCTTCTCCTGATGGATGTATCCCTTTGGTGGTTCTGTTTATATTTTTTAACTTTCCTTGAGCATGCTCTCCTTGCTTATTTCATTGTGTGTTTGTGTGGGTCTCTTCTTAGGAATGTAGAGTTGTCGACTAATGATTTTGCATTCACATTCTAAAACGCCTAAGAATATTGTGGCCGAGTTACTGGGGTTGCAGTTATATGTCGTTCATGATGGTAATATTGTAAAGCTTTTATTTAGTGTTACTGAAGGAAGCTTAATGTTTAATGATGCCATTGTCTATCCTATGCAGAAGTATTCCAACAACAGCCACCAAAAAACTGGAAGGGGGTTTTTAGTATCTCGTCATACACACACTATTTTAATGTGGATACAGATGTTGTCATTAACAGATTGATAAGTTCCTTTTATCCTGTTGGTGGAGATTTTTTCAGAAAGATTGATGCTAACCTTGATCTGTGAGTATGCTTCCCACCCCTAATTCTTCTTCTGCCTTCATTATATCATAGAACGATACATTCTATAATATGGATGAAAAAGCTGCTTTTGTCAAAGCTTCATCAGTCTATTTTTGGAATGGAAGTTGCCCTTTAGAGGTGAAAAGTTTATTTTCTTGTGTTTTAGACCTCATAAAAGCATATTATCTCTAGTCAATATAAATTGAGATGAAAAGTAGGATTGAAAGCACCTATAGCTCAGTAGCTAGAGCATATGTTTCCTAAGCAGAAAGTCATAAGTTCAACTCCTACCTGGCGCGTGTTGATTTATTTGATATACTGATTCTCTTTTGCAAGTTCTTTGTCATATCAAAGAAGTGCTCGGATTGAGGTTAACAACAAGGTTGCCTCATTTAACCACAGATTGTGTTAATAACAACATTTTGCATAGCTTTCGGTCTAAACGGCTCTACTCTTTATGTTTGATTATTTGTATGTTGGCATTATTAGCTAGAACAATTTTGATGTAACAATATTTCAATTTCTTTTGGATATATAAAATCACCTAATTATCCAAAAAGAAAGCATACTAAACATGATTAGTGCATGTGGTTTTTATCTAAAGGGAATAAAGGCCAGCAGTAATACAAAAGATACACGCACGCATCAGTTGCACGTTTATTGCATCGTTGTCTATAATTCTTATCTTAGTCCTACCCTTTTCATTTATGGTCAATTGGTCATCTTTGCAAGTAGACTAATAAAAAGAAGCCATTTTTAAGAAAGAAAATAGGAAGACAAGATAGATAGAATCCTTTGATCTTAATAGTTTTATGGAAGTTAAAGTACACTAGAATTTTGTACTTTGTTTTTGTTGGGAATATTGACTCAAATCCCATAAGAGATTTGTTTGAGATTTGCTAGAGATTTGTTTGGGATTTGTCAGATATTGCTTGATGGACAAGAAGACTTGCAAAAGAAGAATTCCAAGAGAAAGAGGATTCTTAATAGGTAAGTTTGACTTGTAAGAGAAAATTCTAAAAGAAAAGGGATTCTTAATAGGCAAGTTTGACTTACAGGAGAAGAATTCTAAGAGAAGAGGGATTCTTAATGGGCAAGTTTGTATAGTTATAAATAAGTGAAGTCTCTACAGGGTTAGGTATGAGAAAAAGATGTAAGAGTTATAGGGTTTTATGGAATAGACACTCCATAGGAGTATTGAGGCTCTACGTCTTATGGGTGTGTATGTTTGTTTGTGAGTGGACTATAGGAGACTGAGAGGGTTCACATAGGTATGATGTATGGGAGTATATGGGTATGTATTTGGTTATGTTGAAAGAGTGCACAAGGGTTTGAGTTTATGTTTGTTTGGGTTGAGAATACTTCATAGGACTAGAGGAGATTGAGAGTGTCTTATGAGTATTGATTGTTGAGTGAGGTTAATGATTTGACGTATGTTTGTAATTCTCTACAACTAGTAAATCTTTTTTCTCATCCGTGGATGTAGGTCAATTAGACCGAACCACGTTAAATTGTTGTCTCTTGTGTGTTTGATTTATTGTTTGATTTCGCTTCCGCTGGTGTGATTGGATTGGAGGCTTTTAGCTCAACAAATGGTATCAGAGCTGTGGTGTTCTCCAACAAGTGGTATCAGAGCTGAAGGTTTGAAATGTAAGAAGAGTTAAAGATTCAAGATGTGGAAAGAGCCGAAGGTTCGAGACATGAAAGAGCTGAAGGTTCGAGATATGGGAAGAGCTTGGTTTGAGACATAGGAAGAAGTAAGCTTAGAGGAGCTCGATTAAAGAGAAGAGTTCGAACTTAAGTTTTGAAGATTGAAGATTGGTTTGTATGAAGCGTAAAGACACAAGAGAAGAGAAGATGATTGTGTGACTTTCATTGTAGGTGGAGCCAAAGATGTCTAGTATGAAAACAGATGATTGATGGAATTTGAGTCAAGGTGAAAATTGTTGGGAATATTGACTCAAATCCCATAAGAGATTTGTTTGAGATTTGTTTGAGATTTGTTTGGGATTTGTCAGATATTGCTTGATGGATAAGAAGACTTGCAAAAGAAGAATTCCAAGAGAAAGAGGATTCTTAATAGGTAAGTTTGACTTGTAAGAGAAAATTCTAAAAGAAAAGGGATTCTTAATAGGCAAGTTTGACTTACAGGAGAAGAATTCTAAGAGAAGAGGGATTCTTAATGGGCAAGTTTGTATAGTTATAAATAAGTGAAGTCTCTACAGGGTTAGGTATGAGAAAAAGATGTAAGAGTTATAGGGTTTTATGGAATAGACACTCCATAGGAGTATTGAGGCTCTACGTCTTATGGGTGTGTATGTTTGTTTGTGAGTGGACTATAGGAGACTGAGAGGGTTCACATAGGTATGATGTATGGGAGTATATGGGTATGTATTTGGTTATGTTGAAAGAGTGCACAAGGGTTTGAGTTTGTGTTTGTTTGGGTTGAGAATACTTCATAGGACTAGAGGAGATTGAGAGTGTCTTATGAGTATTGATTGTTGAGTGAGGTTAATGATTTGACGTATGTTTGTAATTCTCTACAACTAGTAAATCTTTTTTCTCATCCGTGGATGTAGGTCAATTAGACCGAACCACGTTAAATTGTTGTCTCTTGTGTGTTTGATTTATTGTTTGATTTCGCTTCCGCTGGTGTGATTGGATTGGAGGCTTTTAGCTCAACAAATGGTATCAGAGCTGTGGTGTTCTCCAACAAGTGGTATCAGAGCTGAAGGTTTGAAATGTAAGAAGAGTTAAAGATTCAAGATGTGGAAAGAGCCGAAGGTTCGAGACATGAAAGAGCTGAAGGTTCGAGATATGGGAAGAGCTTGGTTTGAGACATAGGAAGAAGTAAGCTTAGAGGAGCTCGATTAAAGAGAAGAGTTCGAACTTAAGTTTTGAAGATTGAAGATTGGTTTGTATGAAGCGTAAAGACACAAGAGAAGAGAAGATGATTGTGTGACTTTCATTGTAGGTGGAGCCAAAGATGTCTAGTATGAAAACAGATGATTGATGGAATTTGAGTCAAGGTGAAAATTGTTGGGAATATTGACTCAAATCCCATAAGAGATTTGTTTGAGATTTGTTTGAGATTTGTTTGGGATTTGTCAGATATTGCTTGATGGATAAGAAGACTTGCAAAAGAAGAATTCCAAGAGAAAGAGGATTCTTAATAGGTAAGTTTGACTTGTAAGAGAAAATTCTAAAAGAAAAGGGATTCTTAATAGGCAAGTTTGACTTACAGGAGAAGAATTCTAAGAGAAGAGGGATTCTTAATGGGCAAGTTTGTATAGTTATAAATAAGTGAAGTCTCTACAGGGTTAGGTATGAGAAAAAGATGTAAGAGTTATAGGGTTTTATGGAATAGACACTCCATAGGAGTATTGAGGCTCTACGTCTTATGGGTGTGTATGTTTGTTTGTGAGTGGACTATAGGAGACTGAGAGGGTTCACATAGGTATGATGTATGGGAGTATATGGGTATGTATTTGGTTATGTTGAAAGAGTGCACAAGGGTTTGAGTTTGTGTTTGTTTGGGTTGAGAATACTTCATAGGACTAGAGGAGATTGAGAGTGTCTTATGAGTATTGATTGTTGAGTGAGGTTAATGATTTGACGTATGTTTGTAATTCTCTACAACTAGTGAATCTTTTTTCTCATCCGTGGATGTAGGTCAATTAGACCGAACCACGTTAAATTGTTGTCTCTTGTGTGTTTGATTTATTGTTTGATTTCGCTTCCGCTGGTGTGATTGGATTGGAGGCTTTTAGCTCAACAAATGGTATCAGAGCTGTGGTGTTCTCCAACAGTTTTTTTAGCCTTTTATTTTTCTTATACAAGAGAATCTCAATGAGTTGTTTGAAAGGGAGATCATGGATAGTCTGCCTTCAACCAAAGGATATTTTCTCATAAGTCAATCAAGGTATTTTTTAATGTATAATGCTAGGATACAAACAGTAAATTCTCCTCTGATGGCTTTCTAAAAGTAACAGGGTACATGGTCCTTGTTTTGTCTCCATGAGAAAATTGAATTCCTTGTTACTATGATGTAATGAAATATACGTCTGATTATGTGGCAATCTTGACGATGTAATAGCTACAACTAGATAGTGGTGAATCAATGTATGATTATTTTCATGATTATTTGTTAATTTAGTTTATCGGTCTTGATTTTTGCCATATGTTAGGGATGGGCTTATCTGGGTCACAGCTACTTTAGTCTTTATGCTTGCTACTTTGGTCTCTGTACTCAGGATTGGTTTGCAAATCTAGCTTCCTTGATTTCAAAGACTGATCAAAAAGGCCAACAATTGCAAGGTGTTACAACATCTAGATCCGTGAACTATCACTAGATATGGATTAGAGAAGTTTCCATCAATCTTTTTTGTTTAGGTGTGATTAGTCACCTAATTTAATCTGATCTATGAAATCGGATTTTAGGTTCGGAAGTATGGTTACGCATGAGAAATATTAGTAGTTTGATTCCAAATTATCCAAGCCTTAAAAATATTTATGCTTTACCAAAATATTTAATATTGAAAATTAATCTTAAAATTACTCCAATAATTTGGTAGCAATTTAAGATAATTTTTTTATCTCAAGAGTATTCATGGAGATTAGTGTCCCATTTTGAAGAGGTTCTATCATCAGATTTATTATGGTATTTTATTTTAAAAAATTAATAAGTTTCCTAATAGTTTAGTGGGACTTATTTTGAATCAGATTTTTCAATAGTTTGATGAGATTTTATTATAAAAAGTATTTATAAAATTTTAAGAATAAGTCTTCCAATAATTTGGTAAGACTTACTTTAAAACGATCCTCCAATAGTTTAGAGGATAAATTTATTATTATTATTATTATTTAAATTAATTTATGAAATTTTTCAATAGTTTGGTGGACTTTATTTTAAAAAATTAAATCTATGAAAATTCTCCAACTGTTTAGTAAATTTCATAAATTTATTTTGTAAGAATTTTTATTTGAAATTTTTATTTGTTATTTTATTTTATTTATCATTTTTATTCTTTGCTTTTTATATTTTTAAGAAAAGATTTTTTTTTATAAAAATCAGTGAAATTAAATAAAAAACTAAAAATAAAAATTTAAGAAAATAAAATCAAAAAATAAAATAAAAATAAAAAAAAAAAATTACGATTCAAGTTGGGTCGGTGCATGGGTCAACATGCAAGTCAACGGATCTATTCGCGGGTTTAGGACTTCTAAAACAATGCTATTTTGGTATCGTATAAAAGTCACGCTCTTCAACTTTTTCTTAGAATTTTCGGAGCCATTCTCTCTCTAATCTTAATTTTCTTTCCCTTCTTTCTAAAATGTTCTTAGAAATTCAATCGAAAATTGGGTTTTTTGTCGGTTTCTAGAAATTTAGCTGTAATCTAATCGAAAAATTTAAATTCTTGTCAAAAATTTCATTGATAAATTCAAATATTCATCGAAAAATTTATATATTTTTTTAAAAAAACTTAGATTTTTCAAAAAAATCTCTGATTTTCGCAAATTCTTTCAAATTTCTTCCAAATCTTTTTAGAACTTCAATCCGCACTTAAAAAATCTAAAACTAAACCTAGAATCATTACTATTCTAAAAAATTTCCAGATCAAAGTCTAGAAGCCTATTGCCCACAATTTTCTCCAACTTTTCATCATGTAATCGAAATCCACCTCCCTTTGTTCTGTAGTTTTTTGTCCAATTTATAGGCCTCTTAAGATAGATTTTAGGAAACAAATTGAATCAATTCTAGTCTTGAATCTTGGGATTGGAATTTGCTCAATTTTCAAATTGAGTCTAGGTTCTTGGTTGATTTCCTGAGTTGAATCTGAGTTGAATCTGTAACCTCAATTATGCAATAAAATCAATGATTGTGTTGAATTCCACTGATCAGATTTTAGTTTCCAAAAATTCATGCCAAACTCGAAACAAGAAAAGAAAGAAAAAGAAAATATAATAATAATAATAACTATAAGGTAATAATAATAATATACCATATAACATAATATAATATAGTAGTATTGATATATTATACTAGTAATAATAATACAAATAATAAAATTGACTTGATCGACTCTGAACACAAAGGAGTGTCTACACAAGGTCTGTTGGTACTTGGTAGCATGGTCTTTGATAAAGTGTTAGAATTTTTAGCAAATCTTGACAACTTGAAGTAAAAATAAAACTCCTCAGGAAGGCATGTGGGCTTTCCTTTCTTTTCTTCTTTTCGATTCTATTAATTACCTATTGATGCACAAATTGTAGTAAAGTAGCATTCAATCTCTTTGGGCTGATGGTGATAATAAATCAAAATTGCACCAGTAAATGTGATATTCCTTTTCATGTTTTCTTAACTTCAGCTTTAAATTTGATGCTTACTTTTTTTGGATATGCATGTCTGAATAAGCTCTAAGAAATCTCATTGCAAGCACGCTCCGAGTCTTTTGTTTCTGAAGACATCTTGATTTATAGTGGATTTAGGAGTCAAACAAAACACTCAGAAGTTCTTCTGACATCGTCCATTATTTTGCTTGAAGAATTATGAACAAAATACGTATGCAACCTAAATACAGCTTGGATTTTGCTGTTATTGCCGGTTTCTCAACAATTTTCTTTTCCAGGAAAGTTCAGAAGCATTTCTGCTACTGATCTTTCTGTTGTCGAACATGAAAATTTTCAATGAATCAAGAATTACTTTTGCTCTCCTTTTGTACTAATTTATCAGTCTACAAGCAGTGATGTTTATTAGTAAAGATAAACAGTTAAACAAAGTCAGTTATAAAAAAGAAAAAAGTCTTTAAAAAGAAATAAATTCAGAAAATAAAACTATAAGTAGCTTGCCATCAACACTTGGATAATCTTCATACACTCCACATTTAAAACCAATAACAGCCAGTTCATTAAACCTCACAGCAATTCATTTCCTAAAAGCACTTGACCATCAGAATCAACTATGAAGGAAAAAAGAAACAAATCAGACTTTGAAACAACCAAAAAGCAAATCGAAGTGAGCCAGCCTCTTCTTACGCTTATTAGCACGATTGCCTTTCATTGATCAAACAAAAGCATCCAACTCTGCCTCGTATCAGTGCCTTTCTTAGCATACCTACACCAAAGATGAAAATGGCATCTATCATCATCTCTTATAGAAAGGAAATGATATATATGCATATTTATAGTCCCAAATAACAAACTAAAGAGACTATTATTTTATATAAAAACAAATAACTCACATGCCAAATTAGAGTTTTCTGTCGTAAAACTGTGTGAAATATTTGGATGGAGGGTATGTGGCTGACTTTAGAGAAATCTTCTCCTTCTCTCCCGTCTATCACTTGAATCCTTTCTACCAATGACCTATTCATCAATCTTAATCCCATTTCTTGGAGAGCAGTAATGTACCGCAACCCTTCTGGAATCATCCTCAAATTATTTAAACTAAACAAAGACAAACTCCGCAGACATGGCATTGCGCCTTCTTCAATCTCCCACTCTTCTAATTCTGGTAAACTTTTAATTTCAAGAGAATCAAGTTGAAGAAACTCATTAGCAGAGCAAATCATTTTAGTCCCCTTGTATGAACCCCGACATAAGCGGAGAGTCCTCAAATGAGGCAGCTTTTCCAATACAGGCATTGGATCCTGCTTCAACCCGGAATTCACCAAAGTTAACTTGGCAATGTTTGCTGGAACAAATTTCAAAACATGATGCATAGATTGTGGATCTTCTTCTATCTTCCCATCTAAGAATAGTTTTGAGAGGTGATGACACCCAGAAAGGGGTTCCAAGTTTGGAAATGATTGGCGTGAATCCCATGAATCCCATGAAAATCTCATGTCCAATGACCGAAGGCGATGTAATTCGACCAGTGCTTTTAGGATAGTCTTAACATCTTTTGATCTCCTAAAAAATATTCCTAAACTCTGAATATTAGCCAAGCCGAACACTGCATTATTTTCAATTAAATTCTCAACCCCAATGTACTTTAAAGTTTCAATATTTTTTGAAGTAATCCTTGGCGGTATCCACAATTCAGCAGGGCCAGGAAATCGCCCATCATAGTCAAATAATAAAATATGCCTTAAACGTTCCATATTGAATAGAACTTTAAGATTTATTGTCAATCCAAAACTTTGGACGTGTAAAGTATGTAAACTTTTCAACTTTCCAAAAGATCGTGGCAAGATGATTTTTCCAGGATTTTCTAACTCCAAATATCTCAGATGATGTAGATTACCAATTCCACTTGACACACGCCACTCTTTTTTCGTCCTTTCCACAACTCTCAAGACTCTTAAATTTTTGAAGTTTTGGCAGATTGAAATGTGCAATTTTATCAATTTCTCATTTTGAAAGAGCAACAGAGAACGTAATTGTGGATGTTTTCCCTTCAAAGAAACATACCTTTTGGTAGGATGAATAGCAATTCTTCGTGACATAGATGCCGACAAAGTCACATCCTTTGGCTGAATAATTTCCAAGAAATTCTCCTCTTGCGCTTTCTCCACGCACAAGTCCCTCAAGAGATCATGCATGTAACATGTTTTCACACCTAATCCTGTACGATCCCTCTTGCTAACTTGAACCAAACATCTATTTATCAGCTCTTCCAGGAATTGTTCAGCAACATCTTCCATCAACATTTCTCTGCTTCCAACTGATGGTGAAATGAAACCTTCAGCAATCCATAATCGAATGAGCTCCTTCTTTGAGATCTCCCAATCTTCTGGATAATGGCCAAGATATAAGAAGCATGGTTTTAAATAATAGGGCAAATCATTGTAGCTTAAAACCAAAATTCCTTTCACAGCATCATTCTGATGGTCTTGTAGTTGAACCTCGTTTAAGCGTGCATGCATGTTTCTTTGAACCATTTCCCACTGAGCGGGTGATTTTTTAGTTGCTAGCAAGCCTCCCAACGCAACAATTGCCAGAGGTAGCCCTCCACATTTTTTCACCAACTTTCTTCCTAGCGTCTCGAAAAATTCTCCTAAGCCAGCATCAGACTCCGTTGTATTTCTAGGGAATGCTTTCCTCTTGAAAAGCTCCCAACTTTGATCATCAGTAAGAAGTGGAAGCTCTATTGGGGAGTTGCGAGGATCTGCACGTAATGCCACATCCTTGTTTCGTGTTGTGAATAAAATTTTGCTTCCCTTTTTCCCTTGTGGAAAAGCAGGTCTAAGGCAATTCCAATCTTCACTTCTCCAGATATCATCGAGGACTACCAAATATTTTTTTTCTTTCAAGACTTGATAAAGTCTTTTGATCAACTTACGCTCGGGCATTTTATCAATTTGCTCTCTTTCTTCTTTAGGAGAATGAACTTTTATGAGGACATCATAGAAAACTTCTTTTGGCATACATTTTTGAGAAACAAAAGCCCAAGCAAAACAATCAAAATGTCGTCTCACATCATCGTGCTTGTATACTTTTTTTGCAAGAGTGCTTTTACCAATGCCCCCCATTCCAGCTATGGAAACGACATGAGGTCTATCTTCTTTTTCTTCTTCTTCATCTTCTTCTGTCATCAACCGAGCCAAAACAATCTTTGTCATGTCCTGCAAGCCAACAACCACTTGCTCAACATGCGTATATGCTCTTCTTAGCCGCTGCTGTTGCTGCATTCTGGAATCAGAGGTAGACTCCTCTCCTTTACAAGATATCTTATCATTAAAGCTAGACTCCTCTCCTTTACGAGATATCTTATCATAAACTGGAAGACATTTGGAAATGTCTTCAAGCATGGTTTGGATTGCTTTGACCTGCACACCTATTTTGTGCAAATGAAAAGGCTTGGTGAAAATGGAGGTGAATCTCTTGGTGATTCCATGAAAGCCTCCTTGATGTGCAACTTTAAGAACAAAGGTGTCCATAACATCTTCAGCATCGTAAGCAACATCTCTGATTTGTCTCACCAAAGTGCGATGAAGCTCGGTTTGCTTTTGCTTGGAGTCTGCATCCTTCAAGAAGCTATTCATCCGTTCTAGTTCAGCCTTTAGGCGCTTCACTTGCTCACGAACTCCACGCAGGTAAACTGCTTCTTGAAAGAGTAAATCCGAGATCCTTTCAATGGCTAAGGAGACAATAGCCTCTTCCATTTCTCCTGCTGATCGTAAACAGAGTCCAAATTACTCTTCTTTCTCTAGGACTTCAAAGTGAATGAGTGTATCTGGCACGGTGTTCTTAATTTCTATGTATTAGCTGGGTGTGGTTCTCTTTTATCAAAAGTTGTGTGAACCTTTTTCTTTATGGTGGGCCTGACGATTTAACTTTGGACATGGAAAGCAAAAGGACAATTATTGAATTTTCTTTTACTGCATTACTCTGTTTTAAGAAGATCCAATCGTTACCATTGATGTTGGGATCCGTTAGCATATTTAAAGATGACGGGTTTTGATTTAACCTCGATTCGATAGAGATTAAGACAGATCGGAGGCGGGTCGAAGATGGAGTCTCTACTAGCCACGGATATATATAAATATATATTTTATTATATATTTAATTTAATATTTTTATATTGCTAAAATTATTATTTAATATATTATTTAAAATATTATACTTATTTATAATTAAATTATAATTTATATTGAAAATAATATGTTTATAAGTATAATATTAAACTCAAATAATTTAATTAGTTTCATGTTAAAGACAAACCAGATGCAAATTATATATATATCATATCATATCATATCATAATTAAATATAAAATTAATAATTTGATGTAAAATAGGTCAAAATTAGATAAAATATTTTTTAAAAATGAAGTTGAACTCGAGATAGACAAAAATTCATCTCGTCCCAACTTAATGCATATCGTTAATACTCACACTTAGAAATCGTGGATTCGGATGAGCTCATGCATGTACTGTTTTTATCAACCATAAATGCATACAATGATAAAATATTAGTGGTAGATTAGAAAATAACATAAAAAAAAAAAAAGAGAAAGTTCATTCGTATGCTGGTACATGTAATTGGAGTTTTGGTGAACTGATGATAGCAACCAAAATTGCTTCAACATTTCTACGTTACTCCTATCTATTTTTTACAATCTGTGACTCCACAATAAAATCGAAGTAAAAATATTTTATATAACTGAAAATTAGAAAGTGAAATTACAGTGTTTTTTTTCAATATTTATTTAATCATAAACTTACATAGTTAGAGACAAAGTGATTTCAAGTAGAATTAGCTATGTATTCTATGCATTACTTCTGCAACTAACTCCTCCCCTTTGGGTTAGTCTTTACAATTTTTGTCAAAATTCCAAGCCAAACTTGTCTTGCCAAGCATTAATTGTTGAGATACAAAAGCCCAAAGCTTAGTGAAAAGTCGAAGAATAGTTTGCATATGAGATGAAGCACACACTAAAGAAAAAAAAATGTGGGCAAAATCGAAAATTTTGATCTGATATAATGTTTAAGCAACTCACTTTCCGTTATGAACAGACGCTATAAAAAAATTAGATGAATTGTCTTTTGCATTAATTCATTGCAACACACCTACTACATAATAATTAGATGAAATGGGAAACAAAACACATCTAATTTTCTCTTTCAAAATGAAATTCCAATGTTTTATTGTTGAAAAGAAATTGAATTTAATTCTTAAAATAAAATCAAGTATATTTAATATTTGTATAGGTGCTTGTTTGTCATAGGCTAGGACCTTACTGCCATTTGGTTTTCAAAGCTCTTTTTATGGTAACTTCTTTCTCCACATATTTTTCAAGTAGTGTTGGAAACTCCCATTTCTTAAAAAAAAAAAATAAAAAAAATCAATAAGACACGGCCTACATTGATATTTGCAGCCTAGTCAATTCATGACCATCAGGCACTTTTCATGAAACATGGTCACTGACTATAGAAAGGTTAAAAAAAAAAAAATTAAGTTGGATAGTAGTTGATAGGCTACCCAATATTGATATTTCAATTACATAATCCAGTAGGTATAGACAAATCTTTAAAATTTAGTAATCTTAGTTTGATTTTTTAATAAAAAGATCTAGATTAAAAATTTTTTATAATTGTTTAATCTATTTCTTTAATAGATGCATAAGTTTGATTAGTGAATTCATTTATGACTATCTAATTAATAGACAGATCATGAACCATATTTCTAAGTTTTGGCTTTTTTGTCATTACTGGAAGTCTTAAATAATCTTCTATTAATGAATCATTGATCGAAATAAAGAAATTTGATTTTACTCTAAACCAAACTACTCTTGTTACTAAATTTGATTGAATTCCTCTTATTAGGGCTTTAATAAGATCTTTAAATCTTTTATCGATTAGAACCACTATAATTGGTGTATTACCATCGGTTCTAAATAGAGTTTTAATAGTTATCATTATGATCCTAAGTAAATATATCCGACCCTAGGGTATTTTTCTTTCATATGCTTTTTTTTTTTTTGGTGAATAATAGAGTATTGATTGATCTTTGATTAAAATCATTAGTTATAGTATTTCCACTAAATTTTTTTATATACCTTTGAACCCAAGGTGTAAATTTTGGAAAAAAAAAAAAAAAGAAAGCTTATAGATTTCATCTTTTTTTTTTTAATGATTGTAATTTTTCTAGCTTATCATTTGAAATATTAAGTTCTTATCCTAAACATCACTTAATTTTGTACGTTGCTAATCTTCAGCAGATATCTTTTCTGTTTCTCAAATATTTTGATTATTAATTTCAGAAATATTATTAAGATTCATCATAAAAATATATTCGTCTTCCGAGTCTAAATCCATTTCAAGGATTAATTCGTAAATAATTTCATCTTTAAAAATTTCTTTTCAAAAAAAATTTTTAAATCTTGTTCTTCAAAATTTTTAATGATCTTTTTAGCACTTTTTTCTTTGTTAGGACATTTAGGTGCAATATGCCTTTTATTCATTACAAATAAAATATTTACATTTAGATTTCTTCAAACTTTTTCTTCTAACAAATTTTTTTTATCAAACTTATTCTTTTTAGGCTTCCATTTGATTAATTTATATCTTCTATTCATTTTGTATTTTTTAAAATAAGTTTTTTATTGTGATTTATAACCAAATTTCCATTCATTATTTAATATTTTTGTACCACAAAATTCATTTTCCAACAAGTTTGTTGTATTTTTTTAATAAACCTGGTCTAGTGGCAAATTGATTTAGAAAAATTTCTTTTTGAGCTTTTTCAGTCTCTGAATTTTCTCATTTTCTTAAAAATTGTAAAATATCTTCTTAAAATATTCCACAAAAATAATTTAAAAATTTTTATTTAGACCAATTGTCTTTGTAGTTGTTTACTAAAATAGTCATAAATTGCACCCAATTGTCTATAGTTTTTTCATAGTTGTTAATAGAGACTTTTGAAAGATCTAAATATGTTTCTCCTTGTGCAACTGATCTTTTGTTTAAAGATTCAATAAAGTTATATTAGGGTATTGGTTCTACAATAGTTTCCAAATGTGTTCCAGTTTATTTTATTCCATCTTTGCAAATATCATCTTCAGTTCTATTAAAAAAATTTATTTGATCATCTATTTCTTGATTAGAAATTTCTCCTATTTTTCTTTTTTTTTATCAACTTTTTGTTGATTTAAATCTATAGGTGTAGGTTTAGTTTATATTTCTTCATCTACTTCTTTAGAGGATAAAAAGTTTATACTAATAGTTGCTTGTTCTTCTTTTACTATTGGATTAATAGTTAAGATTTTATCTTTTTTATTATCACTTTCTTCATTGGTACTATTTTGATCTGTAATATTATAATTAAGTGTATAGTGATAATTAAAATTTTTAAAGAGTTCTATATATGTTTCATATTGTTCTTGTATCATGTTTAATTAGTTTATGCTTTCTTTGGGAATAGTTACCTTTTTCATTTTATTTTTAAGATGTTTTATAAAACTTTTTATAAGATTCAAATTTCAATTTTTTTTACTTTTGAATTCTTTGTGGTTGGGAAAATGATGGTTTATCATCAATGAGTGTAAGAATTTCATTTCTATAATATAAGGGTCAAAAATCATTTGTTTGATTTTTATCTATATGTAAATACTCTAATTTTTTTTACTAATATTAACTAGTAATTGTTTAGATTTTTTGTTTAAATCTAAACTAGTAACTTGCCTTAAATTATCTATTTTTATTCTAATATATCAACTCTATTAAATAATTTTTTAAAGAAAAAGGTTCATAAATCTATTAAACCATTTATACTTTGATTAATTGCAGGCATATGATTTTTGAATTGAGGTTCTATTTATATACTATAATTATGAGGTTTTTCTAAACAAATGCAAAGTTTTCTATTTCTTGTTCTATAATTTTAGTACCTAAAATCGTTTGATTACCATAAATTTCTCTTAAAGTTAGTGTGAAAAGTTAGCAAAATATCAGTATAGAAATAATAAATAGATATATAAATTTTAAAACATGAAACAGTAAACAAAAGGACTGAGAAAATACTCACAATGATAGTTAGCAAATAGAAGTTTCAACTAGAAGATAAATATTGGCATCGATTTTGACAAATAAAAGATATACAAACTCTGAAATTAATTACAAAAGAGAGTTACAAGAGTGAAAAAGTTATACAGAGAAATGAGAGATAAAAATTGCTATGGAATCGATATCCTTACAACAATAAGCACTCCTATTTATACAAAATTTGACACTCTGATTGAGTTTACCTCGTCGATAATTCTAGTTTAGTTTTTTGTTAGGGTCTTATCTTCAGAGTTCAATAACGGGGTAAATCTGTCCACAAATTTTTTATTTAATCCAATTCATCGGTACCAAATCCTAAATATTTAACAATGAACATCAAATAATAATATCTTATCGTTCCTTTCTTTCATGTTTTTTTATTGATTCTGTCACATCCAACCAAGATAATTTTTTAATTGACGTAATTGCAAAGGACAATTATTGAAGACCCAAAAGTCATTTGTGATAAAGATTAAAAAAATAAATAAATGCATTATTCATATATAAATTTTACGTATTATAAGTGATTTAAATAATATTAATTTATTATTGAGGTTTTTTTTAAATTAAATTTTGTATATTTATTTTAAGGATTAATGAAAATTTATATTTAATTTGAAATAATATTATTTGATTTATTAATAATATAAAAAATTTATATATTGATAAGGTATTAAATATAAATTCAATTAGTAATTATATGATAAATATAAAGTAAAATTTTTTGTCTACATAATACGATTAATGGTATTTTAATTTTTATCTAAACCTAATTTTATCTCTCAAATAATATTTAAGACGTATTTTTTTACATTAATTAAACACATTCAAAATTTTATTTTTAAAATACTTTAGCCGACAAGTAAAAAAATTATCGTTTAGATTAATCTTTACGGATAAATCTTTAATTTTTTTAGTATTTACTCATGAACTTGCACAATTAAGTCTCGTTTTCTACATCTTTTTCAATTGTCTTTAAAATTTTTTTTCAATTTGTAGTACAAATTGATCATAAACCCAAAGCTTCAATTACTCAAAACAATGTGGAATATGTCCTACCCTTGAATATCATAGACAAATTGCGTTTTTTAATTTTTTTCTTAATAAACAAATATTTTAGAAAAGTAAGCTAGAATGAAATATTTATGTCTTGCTATGCAACCAACAAATGTACAGACAAATGTTACGTACTACAGAGGCATTTGGTATATTTTACAAACTTTATGCAAAAAGGAGAGTGTTTTGGGCTACACAAGGGACTTGGAGCAACACTTTTAGGTGCCTTACCTGTGATGATTGTTTCATAGATCATCCTTTTCTAAGCACAACTCCTTTCTCTTTTTCATAATTAACTTTCTATCAGGCTCATAGTTTCATTGTCCTAAGTCAATCTATCTTGTGGCAGTCTTTAAGGGATTGCATCATCGACAAGTAAGCTTTAGGCAAAGTCAATTATATGCATTATATCGTATAGATTTATTAACCTATTGTTATATATGATTTTTAAGAGTCGTCATTAATTTTTTTTATTTAAATATAATTGACTATTTGATCATATCTATCCCATTTAAAAAAGAGTCTCAAGATTAACTTAAGTATCTTTAAATAATAGATTATAATCTATAAGATCATATTTCAAATTTGAGAGTATAGTTATTTGATGAAGGTTATAGCACCCCCACAGGACTCATCTAAAGGATGGTACTAATTTGATTTTAAATTATCCAAACCTTAAAATATGTTTATATTTTATCAAAATATTTAATATAAAAAATTAATCCTAAAATTACTCTAATAGTTTGATAGTGATTTAAGATAATTCTTTCACCTTAAGAATATTTATAAATATTAGTGTCTCACCCTGAAGAGGTTTTATTGTTGAATTTATTATTATATTTTATTCAAAAAAATTAGCAAAGTCCTACAATAGTTTGGTAAGATTTACTTTGATGCAGATCTTAATAGTTTGGTGAGATTTTATTGTAAAAATATTTATAAAATTTTATCTTTGAGAAAATTCATTAAATCCTTCAATAGTTTGGTAAGATTTAACTTAAGATACAATCCTCTAATAGTTTAGTAAGATAAAATACAAAAATTATTTTTCTTTTTGAAATTGATTTATGAAATTCTCCAATAATTTGGTAGATTTCATAAAGTTTAAAGTCACGAAAATTCCTCCAATAGTTTGGTAGGATTTATGAATTTATTTAAAAAGATTTTTTATATTTTTTTCAAAAATAAAAAATAGAAGGAATTTTTATAAAATATTTAATAAATAATAAATTGCTCAATAAAAAATAATAAAATAAAATAAATAATAAAAAAACTAAAAATATAAAAATGAAATAAAAAAACTAAAAATAAAAAAATGATTAAAAATAAAAAAAATAAATATAAAATGAAAAAAGAAAAACTTGCAATCGGGTCAAGTCTAACCACGGGTGGCTTACTCAGGCTTGTATGAATCCTAGGTACTTAGAAACGATATCATTTAGGGTGAGTATAAAAGTAAACCTTTAGCCCTTTTTTTAGAAGTCCTGGTCCTCTCTTTTTCTAGCTTCAAATTTTCTCTACTTTTTTTCTAAAACTTAAAAACATACAATCAAAAATTGAAAAATCTATCGATTTCTGAGAAATATTGCTGGAATCCTGTCAAAAAATTCAAAGCCCATCGGAAAACTCACTAAAAAACTTAAACATTCAATCAAAAACCCTAGATTTTTCAAAAAAATTTCAAAAATTCTTAGAAATTTCCAGAAAGTTGAACTATAATCCTAAAACTTTGAATTCAAATCTTAGCAATTCAAACCTAAACCAGAAACTTTGAACAAAACCCAATTTTTATAAATCCAGAATCTTTAAACCTAGAAACTAAACCCAAGAATTTTTCCAAAAATTTATCACAGAGCCCTTCCTCCCAAAAATTAAAAAACATGTCATGTTCTCTAGAATATTGTCCAATTTATAGGTTGCTTTAGGTATCAACTTAGGAATATGATAGAACCAATCTAAACTTGAATCTTAGATTGAATTCTGCCCGAATAGAATTAATCCAGGCTTGAATCCTAAAACTTAATCCTGTTCAACGTGATTTTAGGCCTAAGTTTTGCTAATTTGTCTGAGTTCAATCCTAGTTTTATGTGAATTTGATCCTCTTATCTAGCGGATTCAATTTCCTTATTCAATCACCTTATTCAACCATTGATTAAGAAAAAAAAGAAAAAAAAAGCAAAAAAATAAAGCTAATAATAATAATAATAACAACAACAACAATAATAATAATAATATAATATAATATAATATAATAATAGCACAATAATAAAATATAATATAATATACATTACTAGAATAATACAATACTAGTAATAATAATAATAATAGCAATAATAACAATAATAATAATACTAACAACAACAACAACAATAATAATAATAAAAAAAAAAAATCGACCCTAATTGACCTCGAACATAGATGGGAGTCAACAACTACCTCTCCTTACACATCTTTATTAAATAGGGATGATGCAAAGACCTAGACATCACTCTATTTCGATCTAAAAACACGAGTCAAATCAATAAGTGAAAATAATCGAGACTGAATCATGACAGAAAGATGATTTAAACTAAGTCGAGATTAAACGAGTGAACGAGATTGAATCATGAATCAAAAAAATAAAATATCTAGACTAAGCCTAGATCAAAACTGAGCAATCGGGATTAAAATGTGAGTAAAAAAATAAAATGATTTGGATTGAACAGAGATCAAAATGAGTGATCGAGATTGAACTGGAAGTCTAAAAATAAAATGATTTAGGTTAAGCCGAAATGAAAGCGAGTGATCGAGAATGAACCATGAGTCAAAAAAATAAAATGATTTATACTGAGTTAAGATCAAAATGAGCTATCGGGATTAAACCATGATTCAAAAAAATTTTAAAATTTTAGCTTGAAATCCAAAGATTCACAATTTAAAATTTCATAGATTTGCAAGGTTCTATAATATAAGTTAAAAGATCCTAATATTTCAAGTTTCAAAAAAACATTTGTAATGATTGTCATAACATATAGATCCATGGACCTACCGCTAGACATGGATGAAAGAGAGTTACCACCAATTCTTTTTATTTAGGTGTGATTGACCACTTGATTAAATCTAATTTGCAAAACAAATGTTAGGTTCAGGAGTTGGTTACTTTTGAGGAAGGTTGTAGCACGGTCACAACGCTTATACAAAGGATAATATCAGTTTGATTTCGAATTATCTAAGCCTTAGTCATTTTATAATTTTACCAAATAATTTAGTATTGAAAATTATCCCTAAAATTGTCCAAATAGTTTAGTAGCAATTTAAGATAATTCTCTCCTCTCAGGAATATTCATAAAAACTAATATCCTACTCTAAAGAGGCTCCATTATCAAACTTATTAATTTTATTTAAAAATTAGTGCAACCTCCCAATGGTTTGGTGGGGCTCACTTCAAAGCAATCCTCCAATAGTTTAGAATATGAAAATTATTTTTATTTAAAAATATATTTTTTATTTTTATTTTTTTGAAAGGATTTTTATTTACCATTATTTACTTTTTTCTTATAATTATTATTTTTCTCTCTTTTTTACTTCATATTTTTATTTTTTATTTTTTATTTTCTCTCTTTCAGAAATAAAAGTGGCAGAAATTGCTCTCTTTTTTTTTTGAAAAAAAATAAAACAAAAAATAAAATAAAAAATGAGTTAAAATAAAATAAAATAAAATTCAAAATAAAAATAAAATGGAAAAGGGAAAACCTGCAATCTGGTTAGGTTAAAGCACAGGTCAACATTCAAGTCATCAGGTCTGTATGCGAATCTTGACTATTCCAAAACGATGTCGTGCTGCAAAGGTATAAAAGCTATCTTTCAGTGTTTTTCCTCGGAACCCACCAAGCTTTTCTCTCTATACCTTCTATTTCATCTATCTTTTCTCTAGAAATGCTCACCAAAAACTTTAATTAGGGATCGAAATTCCATCAATTTTTGAAAAAGTTATCGAGAAATTCAATCGAAAAATTGGTGGCCTACCGATTTCTAGAAATTTGGCTAGATTCTAGAAATCTTGCCAAAATCTCGCCGAAATCTCATTGGAAACTTCAAACGGCCATCAAAAAATTCATTGAAAACTTCATGTTCTTCCCAAAAACCCAGAAAAATTCGAAAAAAAATTTAAAAAATCCAAAAAAATTCCTAAATCATTCTAAACCTTCCTTAAACCTCCTATAACTTTAAATTCACTTCCAGAAACCTAAAATCCTACTAGAACTCCAAATCAAATCTAAAATTTTAATTTTTGAATCCTATAAACCCTTACTGCCAAACTTTTCCCAAAATTCTCCCAATAATTTCTTCTATGTTTCTGTGTGTTCTTTCTATAGAAATTAGTTCAATTTATAGGCAGCTTTAATAATGATTTTAAGAAATGGATAGAATCAATCCCAAGCTTAAATTCTGAGATTGTATTTTGTCCAGACGAGATTTTAGGTCCACAATTTTAGCAATTATTGATTAAATTTGATCTTGTGTTTGACTTAGGGATTCTAATCCCAATTTCTTTGTGCATATGTGGATTGAAACAAAAAAAAAAGTAGCAAAAAAGGAAAAAAAACAAAAGAATAATAATAATAATAATAATAATAATAATAATAATAATAATAATAATAAACAAGCTATCCGCTTAGGCTTGGACCCAAATGGGCCTAACTAGGCCTAAACATTAATGGGCCCAATTAGGCCCAAACTTCAATGGGCCCAGGCCTCAATGGGTCTGAACATAAATGAGTGTCTACACTGATTTCAAAATTTGTAAAGGTTTTCAGATTCACAAGAATGAAAGATTATCAAGATTTCAAGTTTCGCAGAAGTTCTAGATTCGCAAAGTTTCAAGTTCGCAAGGACTTTCAGATTCGCAAAAATGAAAGATTCGCAAGATTCTAAATTTCGCAGAAGTTCTAGATTTGCAAAGGTTTCAAATTCACAAGGACTTTCAGATTTACAACAATAAAAGATTCGAAAGATTTTCAAGTTTTATAGAAAATTTAGATTCAGAAAGGTTTCACAACAAAATTGAAAGAGTCAAAAAGATAAAGTGACTAAGATTGAGTTGAGGTAAAAGATAAATGATCGATATCAAACCGTAAGTAAGAAAGATGATCTGAACATAGCCAAGATCAAAAATGAGTGACCGAGATTGAACCATGAGTCTAAAAGATAAAGCGAATAGGCTCAAGTTAAAGTAAAAAATGATTGACTGTGATCGAACCGTGAGTCTGAAAGATAAAAAGACCCAGACTGAGTCCAAGTCATAAATAAATGATCGATATTGAACTATAAGTCAAAAAGATAAAGCGACCAAAAATGAGTTAAGGTCAAAAATGAATAACCAGGATCAAATAGCAAGTCTAAAAGATAAAGTGACTGGGATGAGTGAAGGTCAAAAATGAATGATCGAGATTGAACCACAAGTCAGATGATCTAAACCAAGCTAAGATTGAAAATGAGTAACTAAGATCAAACCACAAGTCTGAAAGATTATTTAGATCGAGTCGAGATAAAAAAATGAGTGATGCATGTTTTATCTAGGATGCAAATACAATTATCAAGGATTTAAATAGAATGTATATAATGCAAATATTACTAAATCAATGCCATGAAATTTCAATTGTGGTAACAAGATTCTTAAGACTTTACCATTCTTTTTTAGCTTTTCAGTGTTAATAATCTCATAACAAATTCTGTCAACTAATCTATGTCATTCTTCTAATCTAGTCACAACTCACATGTTATGTTCATCAATCTATTACTGAATTCATCATTGGGTCACCTTATTTGCCCTTTTAAAATCATTTTCATAGGCTTCTTTCATTTCTTTCATCTTGGATTTCTTTCAAAAGAATGGAAAATTCTTTTATGAACAGTGTCATTCATTTATTTACCATCATTCTAAGTCATGATGAATATAGTACATTTCCTTGATTCATTCAAGGGATGTACACTTGATAAATAATAAGAAAAAAATATCTTTATTATAAAAAAGAAATATGATTAATAACAAATAAAAAATGAACAAAGGCAAAATACTATGACCATGTAAATGGGATATTAATATCCAGAATAATAATTGTTTAGACAAATTTGAATTTAAACTCAAAATCCTCTTTTAAAAGCACATTCCATCAATATCCTTAATCTTTGAGCCAATCATCATTCTCATTCTTGGGATCCTCACATCAAGTGTTTTTTTTTTTTTTTTTTTGGTTTTCATTTTTACTTAAATTGCTCTTTTTGGGTTTTCAATTTAAATATCCCTTTCTCTCTTTTTTTTTTTGTTTTTTGTTTATTTATTTATTTTTTGCACATCTCTTTCTCATATTTTCTTCTCATTTCTTTTTTTTTTTTAATCCATTAGTGACACTTTGATCAAAGTCCAAATAATCTAACCCTGAAAAGTTTGATTTAATAATAAATATATATGTATTTTTTTTTAAAGCCATTGTTGATAAAGACTCAACAAAATAAACCAAAAAAAAAAAAACCAAGGCAATAAAATCAGTAACAACACAATGTGAAATTAAGTTTTTTTTAATAATAATATTATTAATTGTATCTCTTTTTTTTCAATAATATTATTAATTTTATCTCAAGCTTTAAAAAAATTGTCAAATACATTAATAGAGGAGTTTTTAATATCACAATCATAGAGTGACATATACCTTTTAATTTATTTTAAAAAATAAAAAATTATTTTAAAAAATAAGATAAGCGTTATCATATTAATTCCATTTATAAAGTTAAAAAATTTTACTAATGATAAATTAAATAATTTCTTCAAATTTTATTTCGAACAATATTTAAAACGTATTTCTCTACATCAATAAAGTGTATTTAAAATTTTACTCTATGAAGTATTTGTCAAAAATATCAAACTTTAGATAAAAAAAATTACCAATTAGATTAACCTTTACATATAAATCTTTTTTTTTTAATATTTAGTCATGAACTTATATAATTAAGTCTCAGTTTTTTCCCTCTTTTTCGATTGTCTTTGGATTTGTTTTCAATTGCAGCACAAATTAAGCATAAATCTAAAGCTTCAATAACACAAAATAATATGGAATAAGTCTGGCCCTTGAATACCATAGTCAAATTGCCCTTTTTTTATTTTTTTTTCTCTCTCAATAGACAAATAATTTAGAAGAGTAAGCTAGAATGAAATATTTTTGTTTTGCTATGCAACCAACAAATATATAATCATTTAAAAGACTACAAAATTACTAGGAAATATTTGCAGCCTAGCCATAACCCTGTTGCATTTTCCATTAAACATGGTCACTGACCATAGAAAATTAAAGAAAAAGAAAGTATTTTAAAGTTGAATGGTAGTTAAGAGGCTTCCTAATATTTGATATTTCAATTCCGTAGGGAAGTTGCCTCGTCTTTTCTTGTTTTATTTGCATTGGACATGATTAACTGCAGACAATATATAGAAAAGTAAAGGAAAAAAAAACATTTTAATGTCGAATAGTTAACACGCAAACTAATAAAGCAAATTTCAACTAATTTACTGACAACAAATAGATGACCAAACGAGAATTAAATTTGGTTAGTCAAATGGATTGACAGGAAATTAATCGAAATTTGGAGGAAGCTGATAAGAAACATCTTTAGAGTTTAACGGAGGGATAAATTATGAGACTGAAAAAAAAAAATTAAAAGATTTCACCCAATTTATCTTTCTTTTAATTACCATTTTATTATTATTGGTCCCAAGCCGTGTTTTTTAGTAGCGAAGATAAACAATCAAAATAATTAACATTAAAATAATAATAAAAAATCTATGAATTTTACTTCTAAATTTTATTATACCCAAATAAAAATTTAACATTCACTTTGTATCTAAATAAACCCTTAAATTTTAATTTGTATTAAAATTACTTTACTTCTTCTTCGAGGATTTCAAAATGATCCGCCTGTGTCTGCACAATCTTAATTTCCAAGTATTATCTGAGAAACTATACTTTTCGTAAATTGATATTGTTCTATAATACCTTTTTTTTATTCCTCTTTATGAAAAGTTCTAAATTTATATTGTTTGTGGTGAGGCCTGGTGGCTTTTAACTTTGGACAGGAAAAAGCCAAAGGTGATTCTTCCTTCTTTATCCTACCTTCTTTGCTTAAGAATATGGAGATTCTTCCCTCATTGCCTTACTTTTTTTATTCTTTTTCTAGCTTTTTTGCATTCGATGCCTCCTTGCTGTGGTATAAGCATTTTTAGCTAAGCATTGCAATAATAAATTGTCAAAGAAGCAAGCTTGCTTCTTTGCTTGAAAAGTTAAGCGGGGGAACAGATTAATTTCTTACAGAATTGAAAAAGAATACCCTTCCATTTCCTTTTTCCATTTTTTTAGAATTTAACGAAGACAACATACTTGCAACAAGCAATATGTTTCCTGCTTTAGGCGAGACAAGCATATATAAGATCCCAACTCATTAAAAAAAAAAAAATAGCCAAAGAAATTGCTAACCCAATCTGTAAAAGTGTTCCAATGTGTAGTTTGCATATTGGATTAAGCACACACAGGAGAAAAAAGAATGTGGGCAAAATTGAAAATTTTGATCTGATATAATGTTTTTGTTGGATTTGTCTCAGCTTGTTACAAAAACAATACTTCATTTAGATCTGAAGTTAGGTGTTGAACTGCATTATCGAAAGTGTATACCTAAACCGACAATCCCAGAAGCTTGGAAGCCCATTAGCAGGCAGTTGGAAAGCATAGAGAGTTTGCCTCACTTGTTAAAGACAATGAACCAATGCTGTTGTCAATTGCAGAAACATAAATGTAGGTACAAGTATAAGCGTAGAAAGATTCAACCTCATTTCTTGATTAATCTAAAAAAAAAAAAAAAGTTCGCTGCCATAAGAAACAATTCATGGTAGGTATGCTTTACTCAATTTCATAACCACAAATAATGTTTCAAAGGAACAATAGTTACTTAATGGCTCGATTCATAAGAAACAACTCATGGTAGATTATCCACAAATAATGTGATTCCTTCATTGAAGTCATTAGGACGTTGAAAAAGCATTATATTCCTCCTATAATTAATTTGTTTAAAGCACTGGAACTGTAATCAGTCCCCTAGCACACCATTTTTCCATGAACTTCAAAAGCATTTATGACGCTTTCCATCACGTGGAAATTAAATTTTATGAATCTAAGAAAACTTATCTAAACATGCTTCTAACCAAAGTTATTAATATCATACTAGATAGCATTTCGATTTTTTAATAAAATATTATATATATCAGTATCAGTTATTTCAACATGTTATTTTGAAAATTTCAATTTAATGCAAATATATTTATAAACAAGCATGAAATTATATATTATAACACTATTAATAATCTATTAAAATAAATATGCAATATTTTCAAAAATCAAATAAATAAGTTTAAAAGTATAAGAAATAATATAATAAAATTTTCATGATATTTTAAAACATTTAATCTGATAATATGATATTTAAATAAATATTTTTTCATGTAAATATTAAGATAAAAACAAAGAGATAAAAAAATTAACCAAGGTTTTATACTTGTTAAACTTTATAAAGAGAGTATAATTACTTTTTTGAGAGAAATTGAAATACTTATAAACTTTGGTTTGAAAAAATAAAGTATAAAAAAATAAGTTAAAATAAAAAATAAAAAACTCAACTTTTAAAGATTATTTTATCAATTAATTTTATTATTATTAGGTTAAAAATAATTAAACAACAACAAATAAGTTAAAAATTATAACATATATTTTATATTTACGTACCAACCAAAACATATTATTCCACCAAAATTCATCAAAATTGATCGAAACTAATAAAAATAACCGTTATTATCCGATATCAAATCTGATACAAAAAATCATTTTTCGATATATTATATTTTAGTATAATTAGAGATACCGGTACAACCGATATTAAAATAAAATTAACAAATATACTTCTAACTCAAGCAATTACCATGACTAGCATGTGTTCTCATCAAGCGTAAAAGTCATGATAAAACCAATTAAATGATAGATACAATTAAAGCAAGCATTAAAGCCCATAGAATAACATGTAAGGGTTAAAAGAAAGTATTCATGTTTTAAAGCACTTGGATCCTTTTCATCCAATCTAATTTCATTTCTTGGAGAGCCACAATATACCTCAATCCTTCTCGAAACATTCTCAATTTTAAAAGACCATATGGCAAAAATCAAGACCAATAAACTAAATTAACAAATAATCATGAAAATTACCGCACATTAATTAATCACTATCTAATTGTAGCTGTTACATTGTCAACATTATTACATGATCAGATGTATATTTCATTAGATCATGGTAACAAGGAATTCAATTATATATTACTGATATGAACGTTAAAACACATCCTGAACCTATCGTCGACACTTTCTTAATTGTTTTCTTTGTGATATATTATTATAGTATTTTTGTTTTTTTAGTCTTTTTTCTTATTGAAATTTATTTGGATTTTGTATCGTTTCATTTTTTTTTGTTTTATATTTTATTTTATTTTTTATGCTAAAGTTTTTAATGACTTAAGCATTTACGAATATCTTAATTTTTAAATTTTTTTAAGGGTTTGGAGATATATGGGTTTCTAATATGATATTTTATATTCTTTATTTTATTTTGCATTTTTTATTTTCTTATATTTTCGAATATTTCTAAAATTGGATTAATTGGATCGGTTGAGGATTAATTGGATCGGTTGATTTTTCATTAAAAGCTGGTTTCCTGGCCCTTTACCATCAAACCATATTAAACGAAAAAAATCCACCAGGTTGGCCCATTATTAGCCCAAACCAAGTGAACCTTGCTGGAAAAACAAAAAGCAACCAACGCGTGAAACTCAGTTCTCCCAAACGCGCGTTCCAAGATAGAGAGAGAGCACCCAGAAGTGTACCATTCAGCAAGTGTTTCCTTCCCTCGTCATCTCTGTTGCTTCCAAATTACGTCAAAACGCACCGTTTTCTCCATTGAAAGAGAATTCCCCAGTTCTTTCTTTAAAAAAGCACTCTTTCTGTTAATTTCTCAGTTCGATCTCGTACTTTCAATGGAGGAATCATCGTGTTCAAATCTTGCTACAACTCATTTACGCGGCTCAGTTCCCGTAAGCTGCTTAATATTTTTTCCTTTATTTTTTTTTCAGTTAATTTATAGCATTTTATTTCATTTTTATTGAATCAAATCATCAAGATCGATGTTTTTCATGTGAATTAGTTTCAAATTTCATTCAAATCTCAGGCTGATGTTAATGAAGAAAAGAAGGCCTCGTATGAAGGTCCTATTCCTTTTATTTTCAGTATATGAAAAAGTTTGTTTGTTTGCAGTAATTTCGATTTTGTTTTTATATATTTATTTTGAAATTGTGCAGTTCCTGGAGCGAATATGCAAATTTTCCCGCCAAATAATGGCGGCGGAGGACGTGGCCGCGGGGGTTATCAAACTCTTGGAGCTCCAACCGGTATGTATTTTTTTTTCTTTTAATTTATTTTCTTGCCATAAAAGAAAAACTTAGTTAAATTTATCAGTCTTTCTTTTTCTTACTCTGTACTTTTATGATTAGAGAATAATTATTTTTGCTATTGATGTGATAAATTGAAAATTCTGCTATATTTGCGATGATTAATGGCTTAATGAGTTATTCTTAATTAAAAAAAAAGTCTTAAAGAATGGTTTAGTAAGGAAACTTTGTTCTTCCCAAATAGATAATAACTGAAGGAGAGAGAAACTTTCAAAATCATGACATCTAGTGTTAAGATATGGAGATTTGGTCATTGAACCGAGTGGTTTTACTTATTCGAAGTTACATCCGGTATAATCTTTTTATTATTATTATTATTATTTATTTCGAAATATTATTGATTCTAAATAAACATATTTGAATAATGAAAAAATATGATGGTACGAATAAATATATCAGAAAAACATGACTGTTTAAATGAATTTTATTTAAACAATAAAACATAACTATATAGAATATCATGACTTTTTGAATTAACTTGATTGGTGATTATTTATTTATTATAAATAGATCTTTCTGCCTGATCAATTTTATCACTTCTGATTTAGAGAGTTTTAAGATTTTGTTGTATTTTATAGGCATAATTATCTTTAAGATAGCTCCTATGACTCGAATACACATTATTTCTCGGGCCCTACTGTTATCTGCTACATTCAAATGGGTCTGAAGTTCATATCAAAATAGCACTAGTTGATGAGAGTTATTTCGGAAACAAAAAAAGTAAAGTCAAATTTTTTTGCTTATTTTCTCAATTCCAATAAAATTGAGAGGTAAACCTTATGATAAAGATAAAGAAAGTAAGGAGAATAAGGGGGTACATTGCTTCTATATACAGACAAATGTTACGTACTACATAGGCATTTGGCATGCTCTACAAACTATATGCAAAGAGGAGGGTGTTTTGGGCCTATACAAGGGACTTGGAGCAACACTTTTAGGTGTTTGACATGACATAGCAATTAGCTTTTCAGTATATGACAGCTTGAGGTCTTTCAGGGCGTCACAAAAGTGATTACTTCTCTTCATCAATAAACTGAGCCTTCTTGTGATGATTGTTTCATAGATCATCCTTTTCTAAGCACAACTCCTTTCTCTTTTTTATAATTAACTTTCTATCAGGCCCCATGATTCCACTGTCCTGGTCAGTCTATCTTGTGGCAGTCTTTCAGGGATTGTATCATCAACAGGTGAGTGATCTTTAGACAAGCGGTGTCGGAAAACTTAATTGCAATTTTCAAAAATTGCAATTTTCATTCTTCGTCAGCTTTTTATTTGGTTATTTATCATGTCAAGGAGAACTTTATTTTGATCTTGCAATTAAAGTACATTATAATTTTGCGTATCCGCTTTACTGTATTGTTCAATTTTTCCTGGATAGCTGTCTTTTTGGTAAATATAATGTCTATTTTCAGTTGTAGCAACAGAGATATGACTGTATCATGTTGCATAAATGTCACCCTTAATACTTCTGTAAACCATTGATTAAATGTTGGTGTAAGTTTGGCCAAAGCTTCAGCTACTTTTATCAATTGTTAATTAACAATGCACTTTTTGGCAGATATGTTTTGGTTGAAATACTTTTGTTTACTTCATCTGACAATGACATTATTTAACTATGCAGAGAAGCAGGCTGTGGTGCAGGCCCAAACTGGAGTTGTTTTTTGTCTGGCATTTGAGAACTTTAGCAAGGAAGTCAACAGGAAATTTACCATTTTATCTGTCATTCTCTACCACTATTTTTTTGTATGTAAAAATCATTCTTGGATTAACTTCTCTTTACAACATTTCTTCAACAACTTTTCTCCCCTGTGATTGCAGTTTGTTCGATCATAGGGTGGCTCTACTCTCTGGTGAACTAATACTGCTTCCTCAAGATATCACTGTGAGAGGTATCCTCCTTGAGGTATGCTTCTTAGTTAGGCTTCCTTGCCATTTATTAGTGGACCAGAGTCCTTGAGACCTTGCTGGATCAGTTTACCAGGAACTCTCCATCAATTTGTGTGAGATGTGGAATAAATTCAATAATTTTATTTTCTTTCCGTACACTGAAGATAGCTTAAGCCAGATGTTTTTACTAAAAAAATAGTGATTCATGGAAGCTAATTGGTGCTCGTCACTGAAATAGATGTCATACAAGTTATACATCCTGTAATTGCAGATGAAATTATGTACCTGGACTTCATTTAGGCCACATTTTTGTGCTGTAGAGTTTTTCTCTCGTCCCTTAGGGTTCCTTGGGGTAGTAACCGGGTTTGTAGCTTTATAGCATGGGTGATCTTGTTGGTCCTTTTTCAAGCCTTTGTCCTTGGACCTTTACTTGCTATAAATGGTCTGTGAGGGGTTGAACGCAATACCTATTTGGGCCAGTCAACCTGCATTAGTATTACCTAGATTGCCAATCTAATATAAGTTTTATTGACAATAGCACAATTTCGTCGCTTTCTCATTTTTATGATTGAGTGTGATATTACATGTTCCTTAATCATCCAAATTTTGTTTCTCATAAACTAAAAAGACTTATTAAATCAATGGCTCATTGAGTTTTGTTGAAGGCTTTTTTCAAAGTTAACTCACAAATTTGTGATAGCATGCTGTTTATCGATAGTTTGATTGTTTGTTTTAGCAGTTGAAACTACTTTTCATAGCATTTATCACAAAAATTTGAATTCTTTTTCAACTTGACTATTTCTGGACAATTATGTTGTTTAGTTGGTTTGTGTTTCTTTGTACAGATACTAATTCCTTTCTTTTTTTGCTTGGTGATATTTTCTTCTTTGAATTACCTTCTAATGCGTTGGATAAAGCAATGCATGGCTCTTTCATTTGTGTTTTGTATAAATGCAGCAATATTTCCTTTGGATCTGATTACGCGATGCAAGCAGTTGGAGGGGGCTGGTGGATGAGGCCAGATTTACACAACAGAGCTTTTCTGCACATTTAAGCAGATAATCCAGAGTGAAGGCATTCGAGGTTTGTATAGAGGGATATTGCCTGAATATTACAAAGTGGTGCCAGGTGTTGGTATTTGTTTCATGACCTATGAAACATTGAAGAAGCTTTTAGTAGATATTACCACAAAATTATAGTTCGTGATTGTATCTCTCCAGATATTTGATCTGCAACTGAAATGATGGGTTCGCTAATTTGGTTGTGTGATAGCACAGCACGATAGGGTGACTTATATTTTGATACCAACTGTGATCATCTTTGAATATCCCTTTCCAAGGTGCAAGCTTTTACGTAATTGCTGCTTAAATCACTGGCATGTATAGATGCATTTATAACTTCAAATTTTAATAGAAGTTCTTCTCTTACAGGAGACTTGATTCATTTTGAGTACTTGTCTTTTGTAATTTTATTGTCAGTGATTTTTGAATTGCTGTTGCTACTTGCACTCCGTACTCAGGATTGGTTCGCAAACTGTTCAGGATTACATCTGGGCTGGCCTTACTTTTTTTCATTTCTTTTAATTATTTATTGATGCACAAAATTGTAGTATAGTAGCATTCAATCTCATTGGACTGATTGTATTAACAAATTAAAATTGCATCAGTAAATGCTATATTTCATGTTTTCTTAACTTCAGCATTGAATTTGATGCTTACATTTTTACAAATCTCATTGCAAGCATGGTAAGTTTTTTGTTTCTGACATCCTTCATTATTTTGCTTGAAGAATTATGAACAAAATAAGTATGCAACTTGAATACAGCTTGGATTTTGTTACTATTGCCAGTTTCTCAACAATTTTCTTTTTGTTATCGAGCTCGAAAATTTTCAATCAATCAAGAATTACTTTTACCCTCCTATTCTAACTTATCAGTCTACAAACAGTGATGTTTATTAGTGAAGATAAACAGTCAAAGAAATTCAGTAAAACAAGAAAAAAGTCTTTAAAAGGAACTAAAATTTAGAAAATAAAACTAGAAGTAGCTTGCCATCAACACATGGATAATCTTCATACACTCCACATTTAAATTCAATAAACAACCAGTTCATTAAATCTCATAACAATTCATTTCCTAAAAGCACTTGATCATCAGAATCAACTATCAAGGAAAGAAGAAACAAATCACACTTTGATACAATCAAAAAGCAAACCGAAGTGATCCCAGCCTCTTCTTGCTCTTATTGGCACAATAGCTTTTCATGATCAAATAAAGCATCCAACTCCGCCTCGTATCAGTGCCTATCTTATTATACCTACACCAAGATGAAAATGGCGTAGTATATCATCATCTCTTATGGAAAGGAAATGATATATATGAATATTTATAGTCCCAAATAAAAAACAAAAGAAATTATTATTTTATAAAAAAACAAATAACTCACCTGCAAATTTAGAGTTTTCAGTCATTTGTGTAAAATTTTTGGATGGAGGGTACGTGGCTGACTTTAGAGAAATCCTCTCCTTCTCTCTCGTCTATCACTTGAATCCTTTCTACCAATGACCTCTTCATCCACTCTAATTTCATTTCTTGAAGAGCAGTAACATGCCTCAACCCTTCTGGAATCATCCTCAAATTACCTAAACGGACCAAAGATAAACTCCGGAGATGTGGCATTGCGCCTTCTTCAATCTCCCACTCTTCTGGTTCTGATAAAAAATCAATTTCAAGAGAATCAAGTTGAAGAAACCCATTGGAAGAGCAAATCAGTTTAGTCCCCCTGTATGAATTCCACCTTAAGCGGACAGTCCTCAAATGAGGCAGCTTTTCCAATACAGCCATTGGATCCTGCTTCACCTCAGATCCCGTCAAAGTTAACTTGGCAATGTTTGCTGGAACAAATTTCAAAACATGATGCCTCGATTGTGGATCTTCTTCTATCTTCCCTTCGATGAATAGTTTGGAGAGGTTATGATACTGAGAAAGGGTTCCAAGTCTGGAAATGATTGGCTAAAAGCATGGAACTTCATGTCCAATGATCGAAGGCGGGGTGATTCGACCAGTGCTTTTAGGATAGGCTCAACATCTTTGGATCTGCTAAAAGATATTCCTAAACTCTTAATATTAGCCAAGCAGAACGCTGCATTATTCTCAATTAAATTCTCAGCCCCAATGTACTTTATATGTCTCAATATTTTTTGAAATAAACCTTGGCCGCAACCACAAGTCAACTCTAGGAGAAGAATGTATTAAAATATGCCTTAAACGTTCCAACTCGAATAAAATATTAGGAAATATTGTTAATCCATAACTTTGGACGTGTAAAGTGTGTAAACTCTTGAACTTCTCAATAGATCGAGGCAAGATGATTTTGTTATCACATTTTAATCCTAAATATCTCAAATGGTATAGATTACCAATTTCATCACATGCCACTCGTTATCATTTCGTTCCACAATTTTTAAGACTCCTAAAAATTTGAAGTTTTTGCATTTTGAAATGTGCATTTTTATCAATTTCTCATCCTGAAAGAGCAACAGAGAACGTAATTTTGGATGTTCTCCCTTCAAACAAACATACGTTTTGCTAGGATGAATAACAATTCGTCGTAGCATAGATGCCGACGAGGTCACATAACAATCATAGTTTTCAATCAGTGATGGCTGAATAATTTCCAAGAAATTCTACTCTCGGGCTTTCTCCACGCACAAGTCCCTGAAGAGATCATGTATGTGACATGTTTTCACACCTATACCTGTACAGTCCCTCTTACCAACTTGAACCAAATATCTATTTATCAGCTCTTCCAGGAATTGTTCAGCAACATCTTCCATCAACATTCCTCCGCTTTCCATTGATGGTGAAATGAAACGTTCAGCAATCCATAATCGAATGAGTTCCTTCTTTGAGATCTCCCAATCTTCTGGATAATGGCCAAGATTTAAGAAGCATGGTTTTATAAAATAAGGCATATCATTGTAGCTTAAAACCAAAATTCCATTCACTGCACCATGCTGATGGTCTTGTTGTTGGACCTTGTTTAAGTGTGCATGCATGTTTCTTTGAACCATCTCCCACTGAGCGCGTGACTTTTTAGTTGCTAGCAAGCCTCCCAACGCAACAATTGCCAGAGGTAGCCCTCCACATTTTTTCACCATCTCTCTTCCTAGCATCTCAAATTCTCTTGAACGAGCATCAGACTCAGTTGTATTTCCAAGGAATGCTTTCCTATTAAAAAGCTTCCAACTTTCATCATCTGTAAGAAGTGGAAGCTCTATTGGTGACTTGCAAGGATCTGCAAGTAACGCCACTTCCTTGTTTCGTGCTGTGAATAAAATTTTGCTTCCTTTTTTCCCTCATGGAAAAGCAGGTTTAAGATAATCCTAGTCTTCACTTCTCCAGATGTCATCAAGGACTACCAAATATCGTTTTTCTCTCAAGACATCAAAAAGTCTTTTTATCAATTCATTCTCCCTCAGTTTATCAATATGCTCTCTTTCTTCTTTAGAAAGAGAAAGAACTTTTATGAGGACATCAAGCAAAACTTCTCTTGGCATACATTTTTGAGAAATAAAAGCCCAAGCAAAACAATTAAAATGTCGTCTCACATCAATGTGATTGTATACCTTTTTTGCAAGAGTGCTTTTACCTATGCCCCCATTCCTACTATGGAAACAACGACATGAAGTCTTTCTTCTTCTTCTTCTGTCATCAACTGAGCCAAAACTTTCCTTGTCATGCCCTCCAAGCCAACAACATTCATTTCCCCAACATGCGAATATGTTCTTCTTAACCGCTGCTGCTGCTGCATTCTGGAAATAGAGCTAGACTCCTCTCCTTCACCAGATATCTCATAAGCTGGAAGACTCTTGGAAATATCTTCAAGCTTAGTCTGGATTGCTTTGAACTGTACACCTATTTTGTGCAGATGAAAAAGCTTGGTGAAAATGGAGGTGAATCTCTTGGTGATTCCTTGAAAACCTCCTTGATGTACAACTTTAAGAATAAAGGTGTCAATAACATCTTCAGCATCGTAAGCAAGATCTGTAATTTTCGCCACTCGATTGCGGGGACGCTTGTCTTGTTCTTGCTTATGGTCAGCGTCTTTCAAGAAGCACTGCATCCGCTTTAGTTCATCCTTGAGGCGCTCCACTTTGTCACGACCTACACCCGGGTAAACTGTTTCATGAATGAGTAAATCCGAGATCCTTTCAACGGCTAAGGACACTATAGCCTCTGCCATTTCTCCTGCTGATCGAAAACAGAGTCCAAATTACTGTTCTTTCTCTAGGACTTCAAAAAGAATGACTGTATCTGGCACAATATTCTTAATTTCTATGTATTAGCTGGGTGTATTTCTCTTTTATCAAAAGTTGTGAACCCTTGCCTTTGTGGTGGGCCTGCTTACAATTTAACTTTGGGTACAGGAAAGCAAAAGGAGAATGAATCTCCGTTCTACACTTTCATTTCCACTTAACTTTGTCATACAAAATCAATTGAATACAGGAATGAAAAGTATATGTAATTATATCATCACTGCCTTTAGTCTTCTGACGTCGGTGGATTAACCCAAACCTGAAATTTTAATAGTTGCAAAGGCCAGTTATTGAAGACTCACAGCCAAAAAAGGGGGACAATTATTGAATATTGTTTACCTGTTACTTTGTTTTAAGAAAGTGCAATCGTCTGTTCATACTTGTAATTGGAGTTTTAATGAATTGATAATGTCAAGCAAAATTGATTGACCAATTTCACGTTACTCCTATATATCTTTTACAATTTGTGACTTCACATAAAAAAATAAAATTTATCTAAAACTATTAAATTTGAAGTTCAGTTCAATTTATTTATATAATTATAGTGACATTTAAGTAGATTTAGAGTTCAAATATTAATATTTATAATTTTTTTTATTCTCAAACTATAATTTTTTTTTTTAAAAAAAATGAAGTAAAAATATTTTATGTAACTAAAAATTACAAAGTGAAATTAGCATATTTCTTTTCTATAATACTTCTTTCAAAATAATTATTAAAATATCTTTTTTTATTTTAATTGATCAAAGTTACTATAATGTTAATATCCTTCTACTATTATTGGTTAAAATTATTATAATATTTTTCTTACCATATTAAAATTATTGATTTTTTTTCTAAAAAAAATTAAGTTGAATGGATAATAATATTAGTAGACTTTAATTCCATGGGTAATTAAGTTTGAATTTGATAATTGATCAATGTTGGTAATAGAGCAGTATTGTAATGGTAGATTAGATTATCATGTATGTTTTATTGGATTTTGATTTAATATAAATAATAATTTTAAAGTAATCTCCCATATTTAAAATAGAAACCAATATCTATCTCATTATGATTAAGTGATACAATTCAAGCATCCATTTTTTTTATTTTTTTAAAAGATTATATTTTCAAAAAGAATTAAAAAACAAAAAAATATTAACAAATATTTTTTTAATTATTAAATAAAAAATTATATAATTTGTATTTTATAAAAGTAAAAAAATTTGAAACCTAGGCATATCAAAATAATTCTTTTCGTATTTTTAGACTATTTTTAATATACAAAATTATGATAGAATATAATAAAATGATATTATAAATAAAATTGATTAAATAATATTATTATATCTTATATTTAATGTGTGTAAAATTTACAATAAAATAATTTATTTATTTATAAAAAAAAATTTTCAAATTTTTTTCAATTTAAATTATCCTTTCATCAAAAGTTGCGAACCTCTCTCTTTGCGATGGGCCTGATGCCTATTCAACTCTGGACGGGGAAGCAAAAGAAGATGCAATCCCTATTCTTTACTTTCATTTCCACTAAACTTTTCCTGCAAAATCAATTGAATGCAAGAAAAAAAGACATGTAATTATATCATCACCGTCTTTAGTCTTCTGCTGTAGGTGGATTAACCCGACCCTGAAAAGTTATTATTAGCAAAGGACAATTAATGAATATTTTTAGTATTTTACTCTGTTTTAAGAAGGTCCAATCATGCGATATTTGAATCAATTAGCATATTTAAAGATGATAAAATCATTTGTATTTGACTAATTTCGACTCACTCCAATAAGGGCTATTTCTTTTTCAAAGGAGAGTCTAAATTAATCTTCTTTCTGTAGCACCACAAAGTGATCTGCATGAATCTGCACAATATTTTTAATTTCTTTGTATTAGCTGGATGTATTTCTTTTCTATCAAAGGTTGTGAGCCTTTGGCATTTTGGTGGGCCTGCTTACCATTTAACTTTGGACAGGAAAGCAGAAGGAGAAAGAATCTCTGTTCTACACTATCATTTCCACTAAACTGTCATACAAAATCAATTGAATACAGGAACGAGAAGTCTATGTAATTATATCATCATCATTTATAATATTTTTTCTATTTTCAAATTAATTTTTTTAAAAAGTGACGTAAAAATATTTTATGTAACTGAAAATTACAAAGTAAAATTAAAATATTTGTTTTTCCAAATATTTAATTAATCATGAACTTACAAATACAGTTAGAGACAGAGATTTGAAGTACATTACACCTGCAACCAACTCCTCGCCTTTGAGTTGGTCTTTACAACTTTTGTCAAAATTCCAAGGAAAACTTGTCTTGCCAAGCATTAATTGTTGAGATACGAAAGCCCAAAGCTAAGTGAAAAGTTGAAGAATAGTTTGTGGGATAAAGCACGCACCAGAGAAAACAAATGTGGGCAAAATCGAAAATTTTGACCTACATGTAATGTTTAAGTAACCCATTTTCCTACACGAACAGACGCTATAAAAAATTAAATGAACTATCCTTATAAATTATTTCATTAACTACATAATAATTTGGTGAAAAGGAAAACAGAATACATGTAATTGTCTCATTCAAAATGAAATTCCAATGTTTTGTTGTCGAAAAAAATTTTTGAATTTAATTCTCAAAATAAAAAACAAGTATATTTAATAGAACTAAACAGCCGTACTTGTTTAACAAAGGCTCCACATTTTTGAAATAGTGCGGGAAATTCTTACTTCCTTTCCTTTAAAAATCAATCAAACATATATGGCCTACATTGAAGCTAACATGAATTTGTCATCTTTTGATTGTAAAACCGATCAACAGAAAATTACTGGAAATTTGGAGGAAATGGATATGAAACATCTTCAGGCTGAAAAAAAAAAAAGAACAGTGACGAATATTGATGTTTAATTTTAGGAGGGTTGAAATTATATTTTATAATAATAAATCTTTTTATTATTATTTTTTCTTTGGACAGATCCAGCCATCGATTCATCAGACATGGCATTGCCCCTTCATCTATTTGCCACTCTTTTAAATCCGATATTTTAATTTCAAGAGAATCAAGTTGGAGAAATCCATTGGGAGAGCAAGACATTTTTAGTCCTTGTAAATGATGAATTCCTTAAACAGAGCATCCTCAAATAAGGTAGCTTTTCGATCGGTATAATCCATAAAACATCCTTTTTCAAGAGATTCAACACCATTGGAAATCTGAAATTTTTACATTAGAAATGATCGGCTCACTATAGAAATGTAAAGAAAGGAAAGGTTAAATGATACACCAAGGCTGTACAAATTATTTGGTACAACTCAAATAAAATTTGAATTCGATTTGATTATTATCGAGTTAAATTCAAATAATTTGATTTATTGAGTGAGTCGAGTTTAAACATTTTAATATTTAATTTGAATAATTCACAAATTTAATTGAATTTTTATATTTTAATATATATTTTCATTATTTTCATTAAAAATTATTATTTTACTCATATATATCAATTTGAGCTTGAACACGAGTTCAAACACAAATATTTTAGCTTAAAATTGAGCATAAAAATTGAACTCATTTTTTATTCAATGAATGAATCTAATTGAATGTAGATATCAAATTTGTCTAGATCTCGGTTTAAATTTTTGGGCTTTATCGAATTCATAGGCCAAAGCCTGATTTCTTCTTTGGGCCCAAGCCCACTGTTGTTGTTTCATTTTTTTTATTATTCATTAGATATTAATATTAATTTATTAATTAAATATTAAAAAAACAAAAAAATAAAATAAACAATAAGCCAAAAAAAAAAAAAAAAAAGGGCAGGGGCTAATGCTTGGGTGCCGCACCCTATGGCAACCAGACCAACCACCCCTGCAACCACCCTTTACAGCCTACCTTAGCCATACTTCTAGCCATCCCTATAGCCATCAGACCAACCATCCTTACAGCCATTACCTACCTCCAATAGACCCCTCACCAGACACCTAATCCCTTTTAAGCCTAAAGCTCAAACACACTCAAGAGGGCTCTCCCACCAATCACCTTACCTAAGCCCTGTTCACTTACAACCCTCTCAGATACCCAAAAACCCCAGTCAGCCATTACTAGAGATCCCCAAGACCTTGGTACCTTCATACTCAGCACCTAGAAAAAAACCCAGCCTATATGAGATGAAGAACCCAGACACCCAACATCAGACCTCCCAACTTCCACCCAATTGAGCACCAGCTCAAGCCCTCTAACCTAACCACAGATCCCACTAAAGCCCCATTGTAAACCAAAAACTACCCCCTTAAAATATCTTCCATAGCCTCCAACAAAGACATTCACTCACCAGAAAAACTAGAAACACCCAGCCACAACAAAAAAGAAAACAAACAAAAAGATCCACAAAAAAAAGTCCTCTCGGTATGGAGAAACCTAGCACTAAGCTCTCTGCAAAAACAAAAAAAAATAATCAGTTTTAGTTGATAAAAAAAAAGAAAGAAGAAAGAAGACCTAAACTTTGAGCTGTTTTCGATGAAAATAAGGCCAAATCTAGGAAGAGGGTGTTGAAAAGAACTTTTGGAAGCTGTTTGGCACTTTTTGACCACCGATAGCGGTCGTCGACGGTGACATCAAATAATGGTCTGCACAGCGGCACGGCGTCGAACTCCGACAATGTTTCAGAGGATTTTTTTTAGGGTTGAGAACGTTTTTTTTAGAAAGGGGGTTTGAAATGAAGTAAAAAAAATGATTTTATATAGAAGATTAAAGCCTAAAATGATGCCATTTTAGACCCCAGGATCCACGCGTTGACCCACGACTCGACCCGAAATCCGCACATCCGACCTGACGATCCATTCTTCAGTCAACCTTGAATCGGTTCAACTGAACCGCTCATCGAACCATTGACTAAACTGCTCGAACTGTTGACTGAACATCCAAAATCATTGACTAAATAGTTAAACAGCCCGAACCGTTGATCGAACTGCCAAACCCTCTGAATTAATCAAACTGGTGTTGACCAGATCGTTGACTGATATGGTTTATGTATTATTTATTTATTTATTTATTATTTAGTATTTATATTATTTTGGTTTTATTATTGTTGTTTATGCATGTTAAATACCTCTAAATTTGTTAGAATAAATATTTTTTATTTTATAATAATAATTGATAATATCAACAATAATAAAAAAATAATTTCAAATTTTTGGTATATTTTTCTTTAATGATAATAATGTAAGTGTTAAATAGAAAATTATAAAATGATTATAAAATTAACTAGTAATAAGAAATTTTCTCTACATAGATGTTAAACAAAATATGATCGTATTTTAAATAATTATAATTCTGCCTAGATGTTGAGGAGTTATTATTGAAAAAAAACACTAAATAAATTAGTAATATAACAGATTTTCATAAAAAAAATTTTAAATAGTTTTTTTTTAAATCATACAAATCAAACTTGCTTTGAAAGTTTACCTAGATGTTGGAGATTTTTAGAGATATTCACATTTAAAAAAAAAAAACCCTAAACCTTTCTAACCCCTAAAATCAAAACTTTAAACCCTTAAAACCCTAAAATCAAAATCCTAAATCTTCAACCCCTAAAATTAAAACCCTAAATCCTCCAAACCTTAAAATTAAAACACTAAACATTCCAAACCCTAAAATTAAAACCTTAAATCCTCTAAACCCTAAAACTAAACCCTAAACACTCCAAACCCTAAAATCAAAACCTTAAATCCTCAAAACCCTAAAACTAAACCCTAAAATCGAAACTCCAAACCCTAAAATCGAAACTCCAAACCTCAAACTCTAAAATCAAAACCCTAAACTCCAAACCTTAAAATAAAAAAATCTTAAATTTCAAAATCCCAAACCTTAAAACCTAAAACCGTAAATTTTGGTACACAATTTCGAACCATCACTCACAAGTCACCAAACTTTGAAACTTCGACCTATACCCAGGTTCAATACCATTATGAAGCTTTAAGGATACGTGCAAAAATTTTAAAGTAAAGTAATTTGTTCTCGAATGTCGGCTAGATGATGAGGTATTTAAGAAACTTTATTCCATTGAGTTTTTCTGGCAAGTCCTTAATTCGCTCTAACAATGAATTGATAGCTAATGAATAAAAAGTATAATAATAAAACGGGATCTTACGTATAAATAGTCGCACCTAAAGCTCTGCCTAGATTTTGGATAGTCAAAGTGGTCTTATTATATTTAAGAATCCATTTTTAAATTGTATTTCACCATCATGTATAACATTTGTTGGCATACACACATTATTTTCTATTGTTTACACTTGCTTTACATATTTATACCTTTAATTTTTGTTCACTACCGAATGGTTCCATCATTTACTTTTTTGCACAAAATGTTTTTTTTAAAAAATAAAAATAAAAATACTTACTTTAAAACATGAAGTTTTTAAATAAAAAAAAATAACATTTCAAAGGAAATAATTTTTAGTTCTTTGCCTAGATGTTGGAAAGTCACCAACAATTATCTTCTATAAAAAGTCCTATTTTATTTTAAAAAATATTATGTTAAATCTTAAGCAAAAATAGTTATTTTAAATTTTACCTAGATGTTGGAGAATTTTAAGATAATTCTTTAACTTAAAGATTTCCTTAATATTTCTAAATAAAGAGTTTTAATAAAATTTATTTTTTTAAGAATAAAGGGAATTAACATTAAATTTCAAAACAAAATCATTTCATCCAACACCGAAAATAGTGCATGATTAATTGGTACTAATTTATGGGTGCTGTGGGGGTGCTAATCATTCTTCACACGTAATTGACTCCCGAATCAACTTGATTTTCATAGATCAAAAATTATCTTTTTGATAAACTTTGAACCCGCTTTTATAGTTTTATTAAAAAGATAAACTTTTGGGTGGTCAATCACACCCTAAAAAAGATTGGTGATGACTCCCCATTTTTCTCGATTTTAAAATTTTTTATGTCTGGAGATCTCAAAACCATAACAACAGCTTGGTGACTCCACTAGAAACCTTTAAGAGTCAGGCCAAAGTTTTAATTATGCACTATTAATAATTGTTGGATTTAACTGATTTTATTTGATATTTAATTTAATTCCCTTTATTTTAATTTTTCAAAATATATATACAAGTTAATAAATAAAATAAATTGCATGTTAGTTATTACTTTATTTTGATTTTGTGTTTATGATTTACTCATGTTATTTTGATTAATACATTACTTTGCACATACTTTGCATATTCACTCGCATGCATGAGCTCTAAACCCAAGCTTTTTTCTTTTTAAGAGGAAGTGAAGTAACTACGTTCTCGTAAAGTGATAACCTCTGCATTTGTTAGCAAAACGCTTTCATTCAAATTGAACCCATTTCATTAGTAGCTTATAATGGGTGAGGATTGGGGTAGTCTATAACGGATGATAATGTAAGGAATAGTCTGAAAACCTTTAGACGTATAAATTCTAACCTAGCATATCATGAGCCATAGGAAGCTTGTCTAGGATAGAGTCCAGTCGACCTTTTTATATGATAACCCAAATATGTGTTATTTCTTTTTTAAAAAAGAAATGGATAATAAAAAAACATTTTCTTGAAAAAAATAAAATTTCTCTTGACATGTAGTTCATTCATTCGGTAATTATTTAAAATTCACATTTTCGTAAAATATTTTAGAATAAAATGAATTTTTTTAGCATTATCTAACAAGAAAAAAATAAAAAAAATTAAAGGTTTATCTTAAATTCTTTGTTTATTGGCCAAATAAAATTAATTTTCAAGTCCTAGTTATTTTGTTTTTCCTTCTTAAAAAAATTTTTCGTATTTTATTTCATCTTTCACATTTCTTATATCATAATAAATAATACATATATCACATCTCATTCGCATCATAATCGGATAATATGAGCATTCCATCCCATCCATATCAATGGATAGTACATGCATCTTATGTTATGCACATGTTGATAAATGATACATGCTTTCCATACCATCTTAATAGGTAGTGTGCACACTTTATTTCATTACATATTTAAAGGTAGTGTCAGTTTCACTAGGTCAGCATAATACAACCATTGTATTTCATGTAAAATAATAAAGTGCACTTAATAGGTTCATGCATTCCATACAAGTATGTTGCATTAGTCATAGGTATACATCTCATCATTCATGTAAGTATGTCATTGCATTTCATGCATATGGATTCATGAATAGTAGGGTCTTATAGAACATACATTATATTTCATATCCCACCATCCCTACAACATAACATTACATTCCTTGCATACACATTCATGGTTGACAAAAAATTTTATTTGGATCTTTGTACATATAAAAATCCATTGTCATAGGCATATATGCATTTCATGACATTTTTTAGTCATCATATTCTTGTATTCATAAACATACTTTGTGTGTCATGTAAGTTAGAAATTGTTTTTGTGGCATTCATTCAATGAGGGTAGTAATCTAAATTTTTTTATCTAAGTCCAGAATAAAATGTCTATCTTGGTAGGAATTAGAGTGACAAAAATGGAAGATCAATAAGAAACAAGGATTAATGCTTTGGAGTTGAATCAAGAGAAATTTTGACTCGAGCTTCAGAAGATGAAATAATAGATTACTCAATTAATAGAAATGGTTAGAAGTAGCGGTATGGTTGAATTTATTGCTCCTCAAGGATCATTGTCACTTTCATCAAGTTAAGATCAATAAGCCCCTGTTAGTTTCAACACTTTTCCAGAGCATACTAAGGCATTGAGTGATTTGAATAATGACCAAGATTTGGGTGAACTCAATAGAAGAATGGGTGAACTAGCCACACAAATAATTGAGCTCAAAAGTTTGATTTCTAAAAAGGAGTCACCCGACTTTAAACAACCATCACCAACTATCTTGAGTCCAAACCCGCACCTAAATCTTTTTTATGACTATTTTCAACCTCCTTTCCAAGCACCTAGGATTAGGCTCCTAAATTTCATGCAACCTCTAAGAATTTCACACTTGAATTCACGTCCATTTCCTATATTTCACAATCGCTTGTTCAGCATGCTATCCCATCACCATTTTTTCAGCCCAATTTTTGACCTAAAATTTCTCAATTCATTTTAAGACCAACTGCACTCCCATTTTTTTAGCAAAGCAAACCAACCATAAAACAGAAAAACTCTGACAACACTAAAGGAAAAATTTTTATTGATCCAATACTCATGTCCTACATAGAATTATACCCATTACTCCTAGAAAACTACTCATTGCCCATATCCTTGCTGAACCTCGCAAACCATTTTTTTTCAAATGGTATAACCCTAATGCCCAATGTGAATACTATCTTGGTGTGGCGAGCCATTTTCTGAAAGACTGTACGACTTTAAAACATAAGGTGTAGGGACTAATGAAAGTCAGATATCTAGGTTTTGACACCAAAATGAAGCCAGTTGTTCACAATAACCTTTCGTTGATCCATGCCGAGGTAGTGGGTAGTGTTGTAAGCAACAGTAAGGTTGCCCAAGTTAATGAATAAAAAGTATAAGCTTTTAAAGCAATGGGTTGTCTTCTCCAGCAATCATAGTCAACTGTTTTTGGATTTCTTAGGCAAAACAAAGGGGAGTGAGAGCAGGTCTAGCACTTTTTGTCCTTAACCCTAGAATGGTTTATAATGTGTAAACTTGATACTTTTGGAATAAATGATAACTTCTTTTGACTTGAATTTTCTATAAATTGATGCCTCTATTCACTTTTAATAATTGTATGCCTAAAGAAGCTTATGAAAAAAAGTGATGGTTGTAAATATGTTTTTACCAAACTTTTGTGGAAGAAATGTCTGCAAGAGGGAATTTGAGCTTATCCTTAATAATAATAAAATTTGACTCGCACATCATGCATCATCAATTTGAATTCATTATTTTTCATGCTAGCTAAAGATAAAAAATGATGATTGTGAATATGCTTTTGTTAAACCTTCAAAACCAAAAGATTTTTAATAATAAAATTCATGTCATACATTTCTGACTTTTGATAATTAATAAAAAATTCAAGGATAGTTATCATAGGAAATGAGATCAGTTAAGTCTGTGTGCTTATAGCACTCAAATCAATACCAAAATCATGGAAAATAAATATGCAAGTTGGATGGATAGAGAAAAAATGGCCCAAGGAAAAATCAAAAAAATAGTCATGGAAATGCAACAGAACATGAACAAATAGTTGGCAAATTAAAACAGATGTTAGTAGAGTTGACAAAAGGAAAAGGAATTGTTTAAACACAAAGGGCAAGGGAGGAAACAGCTGGTGAAGCACCATTGTACCCACTTGGGTTCACATATGTTTAAGACCCTTATATGCCACAAACACATCCAACAACTTATCAATCTTATACTGACCCTTCTGCCAAGTTGCCATCTATTCAGACAAATATCAATCTTGAACCTACTCCTTACGACTCCATTGCTATGCCTAATGTGGATGATCTTAAAAAATTGAAGAAATTGAAAAAGGTGTTAGAAGATATGGTGATGATAGTGATGATGGATAAATATGATATGTTAGAAGAGAGACTGAAGGTAATTGAAGACCATGATATATATGAGAGTGTTGATGCTAATGAGCTTACTCTTGTACCTGATCTTATTATTCCATCAAAGTTTAAAGCTCTAGACTTCAAGAAGTATGATAGAACAAAATACCTTTAACACACGTCACTATATACTATCAAAAGATGATAGGCCACACTCATGATGATAAGTTATTGATCCATTATTTTCAAGATAGTCTCACTGGATCTATAACAAGATGGTATGCCCAACTCGATCAAAATAAGATTTGCTCTTATAATGATTTGGCTAGGGCCTTTCTAGCATAATACAAACCTGTTGAAGATATGGCACCGGATAGGTTATCCCTATAGAACATAAAGAAAAGGTCAACTGAAACTTTCAAAGAATATACACACAGATAGAGAGACATGGTAGCCTAAGCACAACCACCCTTATTAGAGAAAGAAATACTATTTTGTTTGTCAATTCCTTGAACACTCTCTATTACAAAAAAATTATTAGGAATGTCTCCAAAAACTTTTCTGACATGATGATTTCTAGTGAGATTATAGAAAATGCAACAAAAAATGGTAGGATTAAATTAAAAGATGTGACAGACATTGAAGAGAGAAGTAAATCAAAAAAAATAAAGAAGAAGTGCAAGTAGTCATAATGGATATGCATTTACCCAAGAACTTCATCTCGTACAATTTTTATTCTATTCATCAATCTTATTATCTTGTCACAGGCAATATCTCTCAAAACCCATATCTTTGCCAATCAAGCCAACATTTGGGCTTTCTAGCAAATTTTCATCCTTAAATGACTATCCATGATCTTGTCCCTACATTTGAACCTACCACCCAACCAACAAAGAACTAAAAAAGATCAAGGAATGATCAATAAAAACTGTCAATCCCTAGTTTTCACCTTTTACCTTTACTAATAAAAGGTTGATATGCTACTCCTGCACCTCTGAAAATAACACCAAATCCATCGACAATGAGTTATGATCCTAATGATAAATATGATTATCATATGAGACAATCAGTCACTCAACTAAAAAATGCAAACAACTGAAAGAAGAGGTTGTAGATCTTATTAAAAGTGGTACTCTGACTCTAAAAGTGATAAAACAATGGAAGTTGACTCCATTCAATTGCCAAATGTGAGAAATTGAGATGAAAAATGAGGTCTCAAGTTCTAAAAAATAAATACAGGATGATTTTCTTTTGAATCTTTTTACTATGTATGTATGGCATGTGCATGGTATCCCTATGAGTTATCTAACTTATTTTGGAAGAATTGAATGTTTTTGATCTTTTTATGAAAATTTCTCTTTATGCATTTGTTTGAATAAAAGTCCCGCATAAGTAACCTTCAAGATAAAAAAATATATAAAAACAAAAAAAAAAAGGAAAAAAGATTTTCTTTGGTAATATAGATGGAAGGATTCTTGAAAGAAATGGTGATTACTATTAGAAAAAAGCTCATCAAATGCCTTCACACCTTTTTGAATACTTTCATGTCCTTAATCACTCAAATGACTTGACTCATCAACCATAATCTTTTAGGGAATATGAGTTTGAATTTATACTTTAAAGGGGTGATAATATTTTCTTAGGCAATGAGCAAAAAAGGTTAATTTTAAAAATTTATTTTGATTTTTTTTTAAAAAAATAAGTAATATGCTCTTTCAAATTTTCAATTGGTAATTCAATGTGTGTCAAAATTTTGTATGACCATAGATAAAAAAATGCCTAAACTTTTTCTCTTAGGTAACCTTTGTTTCACGTCTTAAGGCATATTGATAAAAAAAAAGTAGAATCTTTTTTTGCCTAAGACAATTTGTTTCATACATTTATACCTTTTCTCTTCCTTTTACTAAGAAAATGCCAAAAAATTTAGAGCCCAAAGAGCTTTTTTGAACTGTGTAATCAATCCCATGCAACTTGATTTTTATCATCATGAGAAATTTGAGTGGAAAACAAGATGGGGCATCACCAAAAAAAAAAAAAAAAAACAAAAAGATTTCTTTTATCCCATCTTTTAATAATTTGCTCTTCGAACTAAGTGTTCATGTTTGAAATGATAAGTGACCATCTTTCTTTATCCTTCTCATATATAAAAATTATTCACTTGTTACCACATTTGAGCCTATTAATTTTTTTTTTCAAAATAAACCTCGGTCAAGAATCATTTTCTACATTGGAGGCGAAATAAGAATACCTTCAAAAGACCAACTTTAATGGAAATACTTGATATTGAAAGCATCTAACATGCCCCTGGGAAATGAAAGTTTGGGGTAAAAAGTAAATAAAATTTCAATTGAAATTCCAAGAATTCAGGAAAGTAAATGGCTAAAGATGAAGTTAGGTGTTTCTAAGAAAGAGTAAAGAAACCTTGAGGATAAAAATCTAAAGCTTCAGTTAAAATAAAAAAAATCTAAAAAAAATAAAAATATGAGAAAATATATACCTTAAAAATGAGAATTCAGGGTAAAAAAAAGGTGAATAAAGTTATTGAAATTAAAGTCAGATGTTAAAAAAAAAAGAATAGCAAAAAAAAAAAGCTAGAGAATGCTTCTCAGGATCCTTGACCTAATTACGCTGAATAACATATTTTGAGCCTATTTATCTATTGTTTGAGAATCGTAAATCTCAGCCTATATTACATACCTTGAAAAGTCTATTTTGATTAAATATAGATACTTGGATTGAAGAGCAATGTCCTTGAAAATTTGTATATATTTGTTAGTATTTGGCAAGATTTCACCAAGTTCTTCATTGATAGAAAAATATAGTTCTAAGGTGAAAACCTCAAAATGGTAGTTTAGAGCTAAAGTTATTCTGGAGTCCCCAAAAAGAATTTTAGAATTCCAAGGTTCTATCCAGAATAAAAAATCTCGATGCAAAACTTTTGAAAGGTCAGTACCCATTGAAAACTTTACATTTCATCAGAAAAAAAAAAACTAACCTTTTTTTCTTCCCAAACCTTGTTCGAAAAGTAATGGCTAGTTTTGACATACATTGAAGTGTCACATTTTCAATAAAAGAAAAGTGCTTCAATAAATTATCTCTTTTGTGAGTCCAAAAGAAACTCTTGAACCCTCGTCGAGTTTTCTATTAGATATGCCCACCAATGAAAAGAATTGAATTGTAAATTACCCCCATCCACAAGTATTCCAAATAGTAATTATCAATTTTTGAAAGATTTGAAAGTCTTAAATTTTTAAATTTTCTCATTGATTGCAAAGATACTTTATGCGAAACAATTTTTTGATCATTTTTTTTCAAGATTATTTGAGCATTTTGTATCCGAGATCATTTTTGGTGAAAATTTGAACAGAGATCTTTAAAAAAAAAAGAAGGGTAAAAAGAGTCTTTGCATTTGCATCTCTCGCATCATTCAAAAGACATTTGACCTATAAATGAAAAACAAAAAAAAAGACACTTATAGTTGTATCACTTGCTTGTGCATCATTAAAGGGACATTTGTATTTGCATCACTTGCATCTACATCACAAGAAAAACATTCGCATTTGCATCACTTGTATTTGCACTTGTATAAGACATTTACATTTGCACCATAAGAAAAATTTGCTAATGCATCATGGCATCTGCATCCTAAGAAAAGGTATTTGTAGGGGTATTTACATGAAAAGAATATTGTCATTATGAAATGTATTCTCATCAGGCATTCGCATTCTTGCATTTGCATTGACATTTGCATTCACATCAACATTTTCATTTGCATCATTTGATGAGAATAGACAATTGTATCATGATTACATTTATCAACTTTGTAAGTATTAAAAACAAAAAAAGGAAAAAAATATAAAAGAGAAAAAGAGAAAGAAAAAGCAAGTTTTTAAAGTTTCAAAGCCTTTGTTTAAGAGGAACCATTTTCAATTAAGATTTCAAAGTCTCTATTTATGAGGAACCTTTTTCAAACAAGACCTTTAGAGTCTCAAAATCTCTGATCATGCGAAAGCCATTTTCAAAATAATTTTTAAATTTTCAAAGTTTTATTGCCTCTGATTAGGAAGAAGTTTAAAGATTTTGAAATTTTTAAAACCTTCGAGCAAAAGATTTTTAAATTTTCAAAGTTTCATTGCCTCTGATTAGGAGGAGCATTTAAAGATTTTGAGATTTGTAAGATCTCCGGGCATAATCCTTAAAGACTTTCGAGCACAATTTCTAAGACCTCCAGGTAAAAAATTTTAAAATTTTCAAAGTTTCATTACCTTTGATTAGAACAAGCATTCAAAGATTTTAAGATTTGTAAGACCTTTGAGCACAATCTCTAAAACCCATGGGCATAATTTTTTAAAGACCTTCGAGCATAATTTTGACTTGCGATGTTATCTCGATCATTTTCTTTACTATTTGACTTACGGTGTTGTCCAGGTCGATTCTTCATTTCTAAACTTGTGGTATTGTCCTAGTCGATTCTTTATTTCTAGACTTATGATGTTATCCCAGTCGATTCTTTACTTTTTGACTTATGGTATTGTCTTGGTCGTTTTTTTATTTTTCAATTTGTGGTGTTGTCTGGTTGATTCTTTAAGATCTCTGGGCATAATTTTCAAGGCCTCCAGGAACAATCTCTAAGATCTTCAGGGATAATATCCAAGACCTTTGAGCATAATTTTTAAGACCTCTAGGCATAATTTCAATTTGCGGTGCTATCCTAGTCATATTTTTTTATTTTTCGACTTACAGTGTTGTCCTGGTCAATTCTTTAAGACCTCTAGGCAAAATTCTCTAAAATCTTTGGGCATAATTGTCTAAGACCTTCGAGCATAATCTCTAAGATCTTCGGGTATAATTTACAAGACCTCTAGGCATAATTTCAACTTACGGTGTTGTCTTGGTTGATTCTTTACTTCTCGACTCGCGATGTTGTCTTGATCGTTTTCTTAATTCTAACTTATAGTATTGTTCCAGTCGATTCTTTACTTTTCAACTCGCGGTGTTGTCCTGATTATTTTCTTAATTTTGACTTACAGTGTTGTATCGATATTTCTTTACTTCTTGATTCACGGTGTTGTCTTGATCATTTTCTTATAATTTTGACTTGTGGTGTTGTCTCGATCGATTTTTTACTTCTCGACTAGTGGTGTTGTCACAGTCATTTTCTTAATTTCGACATGTGATGTTGTCTTGATCATTTTCTTATTTCTCGACTAGCAGTATTGTCTCGATCGATTCTTTATTTCTCAACTTGTAGTATTATCCCAATATTTTTTTTATTATTTGATTTACGTTGTTGTCCCAATCGCTTTTTTTATTTCTTAACTTGTAGTGTTGTCCCTATTGTTTTTTATTTTTTAACCCGTAGTATTGTCCCGATCATTTTTTTTATCACTTGACTTGTGGTTTAATCTAAAAAAAACCTAAAAAAAAACAAAAACCAAAAAACAAAAAAATTAAAAATTTTAAAAATTTTTTTATGAAAAATCCTTGAGTTAACTTTGGACAAAATTGGTGTCTTTATCTTTACCCCATTTCTAATTTTCAGCAATGTGCAAAGAGGGACAACTGTAGACATTAAATTTGTTCGAATCTCGGTTTAAAATTTTAGGCTTTATGGAACTCATGGGCCAAGGCTTGATTTTTTCTTTGGGCCCAAGCTCACTATTGTTGTTTCATTTTTTCTATTATTCATTAGATACTAATATTAATTTATTAATCAAATATAAAATAAATAAATAAACAATAAGCCAAAAAAAAAAAAAAAGGAAAAAAGGGGCAAAGAGCTGATGCTTGAATGTTGTACCTACGACCACCAGACCAGCCACCCCTTATAGCCTACCCTAGCCATACCTCCAACCGCCTCTATAGTCATTAGACCAATCATCCCTACAGCCACCATCTACTTCCAATAGACCCCTCACCAGACACCTAATCCCTTTAAGCCCTAAGCTTTAGACACACCCAAGGGGGCTCTCCCACCAGTCACCTTGCCTAAGCCCTGTGCACTCACAACCCTCTCAAATGCCTAGAAACCCTATTTAGCCACTACTAGAGATCCTTAAGACCCTAGTACCTTTATACTCAGCACCTAGAAAAGACCCCAGCCCATATGAGACCAAGAACCCACCTCCCAACCTTTACCCAATTGAGCACTAGCTCAAGCCCTCAAACCTAACCACAGATCCCACTAAAGCCCCATTGTAAACCAAAAACTACCCTATAAAATATCTACCACAGCCTCCAACAAAGACATTCAATCACTAGAAAAACACAAAACACCTAACCATAAAAAAAAAACAATAAGATCCATAAAAAAAGTACTCCCCATATGGAAGAACCCAGTGCCAAGCTCCCTACAAAAATAAAAAAAAAATCAATTTTAATTGATAAAAAAAAGAGAAAGAAAACCTAAACTTTGAGCTTCGATCTATGTCGATCGAGATAATTTTCAATGAAAAGACAGCCAGGTCTAGGAAAAGAGCATTGAAAAGAACTTTTGAAAGCTTTTTGGCATTTTTTGACCATCAACGGCGACCTCAGATTGTGGCCGGCACGACAATACAGCACTGGACTCTGGTAACGCTTCAGAGGATTTTTTTTTTTAGCTGAGAAGGTAGTTTTTTTAGAAAGGTGGTTTGAAATGAAGTAAAAAAAATGGTTTTATAAAAGATTAAAGCCCAAAATGATGCCGTTTTAGACCCTAAGATTTACGTGTTGACTCGTGACCTAACCCAGGGTCTATGCATCCTACCTGATGACCCATTATTCAGTCAACCTTGAATCGGTTCAACTAAACTACTCACTGATTCATTGACTAAACCGTCTAAACCATTGATCGAATTGCTTGAACCATTAAACAGCCCGAACTGTTGATTGAATTGTCAAACCATCAGAACCAACTGAACTGGCTTTGATCGGACCGTTGATCGATTCGATTAAGGTATTTTTTATTTATTTATTTATTTTATATATTTATTTTATTATTTTGGTTTTATTATTGTTATTTATGCATGTTTAATACCTCTAAATTTTTTAGAATAAATATTTTTTATTTTATAATAATAATTGATGATAACAAAAATAATAAAAAAATGATTTCAAATTTTTGGTATATTTTTCTTTAATGATAATAACCTAAGTGTTAAATAGAAAATTACAAAATGATTATAAAATTAACTAGTAATAAGAAAAATTTTCCTACCTTGATGTTGGAGGGAATACGGTCATGTTTTAAATAATTATAATTCTGCCTATATGTTGAAAAATTATTATTGAAAAAAACACTAAATAAATTAGTAATATTATTAATAACAAATTTTCATAAAAAATTTTTCAAATATTTTTTTCAAAAATCATAAAAATCAAACTTGCTTGAAAATTCACCTAGATGTTGAGGATTTTCAGAGATGTTCTCATTTTTTTTTAAAAAAAAATAGAACCCTAAACCTTCCTAACCCCTAAAATCAAAACTCTAAACCCTTTAAACCCTAAAATCAAAACCTTAAACCTTCAAAACCCTAAAATCAAAATCCTAAATCTTTTAACCCCTAAAATCAAAATCTTAAATCCTTCAAATCCTAAAACTAAACCCTAAACCCTCTAAAACCTAAAATCAAAACCCTAAATCCTCCAAAGCCTAAAACTAAGCCCTAAACCCTCCAAACACTAAAATAGAAACTCCAAACCTCAAACCCTAAAATCAAAACCCTAAAGTCTAAACCCTAAAATCAAAAAATCTTAAATTTCAAAATCCCAAAGCTTAAAACCTAAACCCCCAAATTTTGGTACACAATCTCAAACCATCACTCATAAGTTACCAAACTTTAAAACCTTGACCTATACCCAGGTTCAATACCATTCCGAAGCTTTAAGAATACGTGCAAAAATCTCAAAGTGAAGTAATTTATTTTTGAATACCGCTTAGATGATGGGGTATTTAAGAAACTTTTTTTCATTAAGTTCTTCTCACAAGTCCTTCATTCACTTTAACAATGAATTGATAACTAATGAATAAAAAGTATAATAATAAAATGGGATCTTAAGTATAAATAGTCACACTTAAAGCTCTGCTTAGATGATAGAGAGTCAAGGTGGTCTCATTATATTTAATAATCCATTTTTAAATTTCATTTCACCATTATGCATAACATTTGTTGGCATACACACATCTATTTGCTATTATTTGCACTTACTTTGCGTATTAATGCTTTTAATTTTTGTTCACTACCAAGCGTTCCATCATTTACTTTTTCACACAAAATGTTTTTTTTTTTAAATAAAAATAAAAATACTTACTTTAAAACATGAAGTTGTTAATTAAAACAAAAATAATATTCCGAAAGAAATAATTCTTGGTACCCTGCTTAGATGTTAGAGAGTCACCAACAATTATTTTCTATAAAAGGTATTATTTCATTTCAAGAAATATTGTGTTAAATCTTAAGCGAAAAGAGTTATTTTAAATTTTACCTAGACGTTAGAGAATTTTAAGATAATTCTTTAACTTAAAGATTTCCTCAATATTTTTGAATAAAGAATTTTAGTAAAATTTATTTTTTTAAGAATAAAGGGAATTAGCATTAAATTTCAAAATAAAACCATTTCATCCAACATCGAAAACAGTGCATAATTAATTGATACCAATTTATGAGCGTTGTGGGAGTGCTAATCCTTCCCCCCACATAATCGACTCCCAAACTCAACCTAATTTTCATAGACCAAAAATTATCTTTTTGATAAATTTTGAACCGGCTTTTTATAGTTTTATTAATAAGATAAATTTTTGGATGGCCAATTACACCCTAAAAAAGATTAGTGGTGACTCTCCTTTTTTTCAATTTTAAAATTTTTTACATTTGGCAGTCCCAAAACCGTCATAACATTGAATGAACTTAAATAGCTTGATTTTTATCTTGATTTAAGTTGGAGCATGAAAATTAAAATTCAATCAAGCTCGAATCGAGTTTCAAGCAAGAATTTCAAGTCAAGTTTGAACTTTTCACAATATCGACTTGATCTAATTACACTCCTTAACAAAGCTATTTCAACCAAATATGTTTCTCTTTACTCGTATGTTAATAGTTTTTTTTGTTTTTAGGAAATATGTGGTTTTTTTTTTTTAGTTTAATGCTAGTAAATTAAACGAAGATGAAAAATCTAATAGACCTAACTCAATAGTCTATACTGAGAAAACATAGATTAAGAAATTAATCTAATTAAGCCAAGTTTATCCCTAGGCTTGTCAAATAATGAGAAAAAATAAATTAAGAAATTAATCAGGTGCACAAAGATACATTAATGTTTTTTAAATTAGTGTTTTCGGCATCATTGATTTGTTTTGGTCAGAACAGAATCAATCTGTTGATGATCGTCCTTTGCATGAGTCAGAAACAGATTTTTTTTGCATTCTTTTGATTTGATCCAATGCTAGAATTCTGGTGTCTTTTGTCCAATAGAAGCTTTCCTTATTTACATCAAAATATGACTTAGCAAAGATGTTACCAAGCAAGATAAAAATTTGTAGGACATCATGCAAAACTTCTCTTGGCATATATTTTTGAGAAATAAAAGCCCAAGCAAAACAATCAAAATGTCGTCTCACATCAATGTGATCGTATACTTTCTTTGCAAGAGTGCTTTACCTATGCCTCCCATGCCGACTAGGGGAACAACGACATGTGCCCTATCTTCTTCTGTCATCAACTGAGCCAAAACATCCCTTGTCATGCCCTCCGAGCTAACAACATCCACTTCCTCAACATGTGGATAAGTTCTTCTTGACCGCTGCAGCAGCACCATAAAATTAGACCTCGATCCCTCTCCTCCAGAGATCTGATCGTAAGTTGGAAGACTCTTGGAAATGTCTTCAAGCTTAGTCTGGATCCCTTTGACCCGCACCCCCATATTGTGCAAACGAAAAGGCTTGGTGACAGTGGCGGCGAATCTCTCCATGATTCCCTGAGCGCCTCCTTGATGGACAATTATTGAATATTGTTTACCGTATTACTTTGTTTTAAGAAGGTGCAATCCTCTGTTCATACTTGTAATTGAAATTTTGATGTACTGATGATGGCAAGCAAAATTGATTGAGCATTTCTACGATACTTTCTATATATCTTTTACAATTTGTGACTCCACATGAAAACCGGTATCATCTTTATAAAATTATTTAATTTGAAACTCGGTTTAATTGATTTATATAATTATAAAAACTATAAAAATTGAATTTAATTCTTAAAATAAAAATAAGTATATTTAATATTTGTATAGGTGCTTGATTGCCAGAAGCTAGGACTTCACTGTTATTTGGTTTTCAAAGCTCTTTTCCTAGTAACTTCTTTCTCCACATGTATTTCAAGTAGTGTGAGAAAATCTCACTTTTTTTTTTAAATTAATAATACATGGCCGACATTGAAGCTGACATGAATTTGTCATCTTTCGTTTGTCAAACCGATCAATAGGAAATTAGAGGAAGTTTGAAAGAAATTGATATGAAACATCTCCAGAGTTTCGACTGGGGTTAAATGATGAGATTGAAAAAAATAAAATAAAATAGTGACGCGTATTGATATTTAATTTTAAGAGGGTAGAAATAATATTTTATAACAATATATTGTTTTTATTATTAATTTTTCTTAAAACAGACATTGCAGTGCTGGTTGCTCATAAAATTCTAGAAATCAATTCACCAGACATGGCATTGCCCCTTCTTTTATATGCCACTCTTCTAACTCTGATGATTTAATTTCAAGAAATCAAGTTGGGGAAACCTATTGGCAGAGTAACACTGAGTATAGAAATGTAACTTTGATGATTTACATTAGAAATGGACGACTGAGTATATTAAATGTAAAGAAAAGAATAGTTAGCAGGTAACCTAATAGAGCTATTTCAACCAAATAAGTTTCTCTTTACTCATATGTTAATACTTTTTTTTTTTTTTTGAGGAAATATGGTGGTCAATTTTTTTTTTTATGCTAGTAAATTAAATGATAGGAAACGTATATATTATTTTTAATTTAGAACAACTATTTGAATGGAAAACTATTATTTAGTCACTTTTAACAAAAAATCAAATTCAATAAATAGATGTAGTCCGCTTAAAAACTTCTCTTGCAATATATGAGATAATATTTTTACATTATACACATTTATAATATTGAAATTTTTTCTTTTTTTTCGTGAAATGTATTTATAATACTAGACATTCAAGTGTTTTACCTTCTCATTGATGATAAAATGGTTTAGAAAGGACCTTGAATGTGGTAAGTTTGAGTGGTTTTCTCCTATTTGAGAAGGTAAAATTATTCAAATACATGTTTTGTTGCATGTTTATTAAGGCATAATTAAAAAAATTGCTAATAAATTAAATTATTATCAAATAAATTCGTATCAATTACAATATTTTGATTCTTAGCTATTTCTAATCCTAAATATTTTAAAATGGAGAAAACTTGGCTAAGAAAATGAAAATAGATTTAACAAAAAATTGAAAAAATACCACAAAATACGAATTAATCTCCCTCTTATCAAAATAAATAGATTATTAAAATAAAAAAAATACTAATTTTCTTGGTAGATTGGTTTTAATGATGTGCTTTGTTGGAACAAATTTCAAAACATGATGCCTTAGTTGTGGATCTTCTTCTATCTTCCCTCTTAATTCTAGTTTTGAGAGGTGATGTGACTGAAAAAGAGGTTCCAAGTCTCGATATGATTGGATTGAATCCTCTGATAACTTCATGTGCAATGACTGAAGGCAGTGTAATTCTTTCAGCGATTTCAGGACAAGCTCGACATCGTTTGATCCCTCAAAAGTTATTCCTAAACTTTGAATATTAGCCAAGCTAAGCACTACATTATTTTCAGTTAAATTCTTCACCCTATTGAACTTCAGAGTTTCAATATTTTTTAAAGTGTCCTTTGGCAGTAAACACATTTTTACCCCATCCCAAAAAAGTCTATGATCATTACCAGAACGATGAATTTTATTGATGAAATTTTTTTGTCAGTAATTATCAATGGAATTAAATTTATCAATAAAAATTTGACATCAACAGTTACGAATTTTATCGACAAAATCTTTTGTCAATAACTATAGGTAATTTTTTTATTGACAAAAATTTGTCATTTAATAGTTTAATAAATATTTAATTTTTTATAATCTTATATTCAAATTAAACTCCTCTATTTATTATTAATTTATTTTAAGTTGAATGCTTAATATATATTAAGCCATGATTTCTTTCTATTACTTTTTTTAAATTTGTCACGTGATAAATTTATTTTATCTTCATCGACACGTGATGAGAATCTATTAAAATAGATTATCTCATATTTTTTTATACATATTTAATTTATTATAATCTTATATTCAAATTGAGCCACTCACTTACTACCAATTGATTTTAAATTTAACGCTTAACAAATTTGAATATTCTCTTTTCATAATCTAACAAACCCATAAATAAAAACTTTGAAATCCCTAACTCCTCTCTCTCAATGTAAACTTCAGAGTTTTAATATTTTTTAAGTGTCCCTCGGCAGCAAACATATTTTTACTCCATCCCAAAAAAGTCTACGATCTTTCAACAAAATATGCATTCCCTTGAACATTCTAACTTGAATGGAACATTAGGAATTCTCATCAATCCAACCCTTTAAAGGTGTAAAGTGTGTAAACTCTTCAAATATCTCCAATAATGTAGATTATTAATTTCACTTGACACATTCCGCTTGGCATTCCTTTTCACAAGATTGAAGACTGTTGTAACGATTTTGTGTCCGTCCGACGAATTTGAAAACGAAATAAAAAATAATGAAGTCGCCACAAATCTTTTTTTGGCTAGATGCGTTGGCCACCTACTAAAACATATCCTTTTAATAAAGTTTTAAAATTAATTAAAATTTATTAAAAAGATAATTTTACGGTCTGTGAAAACAGTCTGGATTCGGGAGTCGGTTACACATGGGGAAGGATTAGCATCCCCACAACGCCCGTTAAAAACGGTACCAATTAACAACATGTTATCCTTTGATTTTGATAAAAATAGTCTAATTTTTTACGTTCGAAAAATAATTTTCTTGATTTTTTTTATTTATTAGAAAAAAATTTTATTCCCGAGAAAAATAAATTAGAACCTTTTTTATTGAAATAATTCTTAAAATGTTCCAGTACGTTGGTAACATTAGAAAACTTTTTTCTCACATAGAATTTCTTAGACATCACTTCTCGGAATACCTTAGAATCTCATCCTCGGAAGCTCAAATTTATTTTTTGTAAAAAATGTCATGCATGCAATGCAGAATGTTACCATGTTAATGCACACATTTTATTCTCTTTAAAAATTTTATTAATTATTAATATTTTATTTAAAATTTTGAAGAAAAATGAAAATTTTATTATATTGAAGATTTTCTATAAATATTTCAATACACTAGTAATATTTAAAAAAATCTTTTCACCTAGGGATTTCTTAAAGCATCTCTGCTCAGAATACTTTTCGAATCCCATCATCGGATAAAATTTCCTTTCTTCTCATTTCTATTACTTATATTATTATTAAATTTTTTTTATTATCTGTAAAGTTTATTTTAAAAAAATTAACAAAATTAAAAAAAATTAACCACATATTTCATTATTTAATCTAACAAATATAAATATTTTAATATGCATAAATATTAATAAAATAATATATAAAAAATTCAAAAAAATTCAAAAAAATCTTTTTTTTACCTGAACCGGATCGATCAACGGTTCAGTCAATGTCGATCTGGTTGGCTCGACGATTTGGGTGTAGTTCGACGGTTCGACTTGATCTGGGTGCGGTCTGGTTGGTTCAGCAGTTCGATACCGGTTCGGCTCGATTTGGGCGCGATCTAGCTGGACTAGTCTAGGTCTAAGGGTAAGTCGGGTCACGGGTTGGTTGCGCGGACCTCGAATCGGGTCGACAGGTTGACGCGTGGATCATTGAGCTTATAAACGATGTCGTTTTGACCGCACTTTCTATAAAAGTCAAAAAAAATTTCTTTTCTCATTTTCCCCTTTTTACCGAAAAAAAACCTTATATTTTCTCTTTTTTTTTTTAGGCCGACCTAGGGCCGGTGGCCATCCGTCATGACAGTCGTTGTCGCTGGTGCCGAAAAATTTTAAAAAACACCCATAAACTCCTTTCAACCTCTTAGATACAGATCCGATATCATTTTCACCAAAAAGAGTCCTCACTTTCTTAAATCTACTTTCAAAGTTTCAGTGAAACTATTTTTTTCTATTCTAACTCTTTTTTTTAAACTAACTTTTTTTTCTTCTTTATGAAGGGGCTCTCGGCACTGGGTTCCTCCCTGCGAGGAGGACTAAGTTTTTTTTTATGTTTTTTTTAACAGAATCTCTTCTTTTCTTTTTTTTTTTCTCTCCCTTCTTTCTTTTTGTTCGGCCAAAAGCTCTATTTATAGAGCTTCGACCATGCGTGTGCTTGAGGGAAGGGCACAGGGCTCGACATAGGGTGTAAGCACAAGCCCTATGCCCTATTATTTTTTTTTGTTTTATTCAACTAAACGAGGGTAGTGGTATGGGTGGTAGGGTAAGGTGATCAGAAGGGTGAAGGGTAGGGCATGGTGAGGGATGGGTGGTAGGGTATGATGGTAATGGTGCCAGGGAAAAACAAACAAAATAGATGGTAATGGGTGGTAGGGTATGATGGTAATGGTAGGGTATGATGGTAATGGTGCTAGGGAAGGCACCACTACCATCCCTCATTTTTTTCTATTTTGTTTGTTTTTTTTTTTGTTTTTGGTATTTTGTATTTTTTTGGTATTTTGTATTTTGTTTTTTTTTTATATTTTATATTTTTTTTAATTTTTATTATTGTATTTAATAATATATTTTTTTACCGGACAAATTTGATGTCTATAGCTGTCCCTCTTTGCACATTGCTGATAATCAGTAATAAGGCAAAGACAAAGACAACAATTTTGTCTGGAATCCAAATGGATTTTTTTTCTTTTTTTTCTCTTTTTTCTCTTTTTTTTGAACATAAAATACTCAAAAAAAATTTTTAAAATAAAAAATGCTCCTCTCACTTGAGGCTCGACAACTTTTGAAAATTTAAAATCTGAAAAAATAACTTTTGAAAATTTAAAATCTGAAAAAATAACTTTTGAAAATTTAAAATCTGAAAAAGACTCATCTCAGCAGAGGCTCAACAACTTTAAAAATCTTATCTTGAAAAGAGCTCCTTTCAGTAGAGGCATAATGACTTTAAAAATCTCATCTTGAAAAGGGCTCCTCTCAATAGAGGCTCAACGACTTTAAAAATTTCATCTGAAAAAGCTCATCTCAGCAGAGGCTTAATAATTTTTGAAATCTTATCTTGAAAAAGCTCCTCTCAACAGAGGCTCAACAACTTTAAAAATCTCATCTTAAAAAGGGCTCCTCTCAGCAGAGGCTCAACAACTTTAAAAATCTCATTTGGAAAAGCTCATCTTAGCAGAGGCTCAACAACTTTAAAATCTCATGGAAAAGCTCCTCTCAGCAAAGGCTCAACAACTTTAAAAATCTCATCTGAAAAAGCTCCTCTCAACAGAGGCTCAACAACTTTAAAAATCTTATCTTGGAAAAGCTCCTCTTAGCAGAGGCTCAACAATTTTAAAATCTCATCTTGAAAAAGCTCCTCTTAGCAGAGGCTCAACAACTTTAAAATCTCATTTTAAAAGAGCTCCTTTCAGCAGAGGCTCAATAACTTTAAAAATCTCATATGTTCTTCAAATCGAGTTCTCATCTTTGAACAAATAAATCTCTCTCTTTTGAAATCTTTTGTTTGATTAGGAAATGAAAAGTTTCTGTCCTCATTATTCATGGATGCATGTACTGAGTGCTCTAAATACAATGCATGTAATGCAATCAGAATTATTCATTATGGTAAAAAGGTTCTCAAAATCTCTCACTTTTTGCTTTTTTGATCAGAATTCTTAATAATTGCCATATGATCAACCTGTTCTCAACATCTGACCATTGAATTTTTCCCTACCAATACTTTTCTTCAAAAGCCTAAAACATCAATGTCTTGTCATGCTTTTTTCTTCATTTTTCATTTACCTTTGTCAACTTTTCAAAAAATAATGCTAAGATCTTTCCTGTTTATTTTTCTTTTCATTATTTTAAGTCCAAGACCAATAAAATGCAATCACACATTTCTCTTATTCATATGATGGACAAAAAATGAGAATAAAAGAATGGATAGGTGTTATTTCCAAAAGAAAGATAGCATATTTTATTAGACTGGTTACAAGTGCATGGTAAAGTATTTGAGTTGAAACAAAGATGCCCAAATAATGATCATAAGATAATCATGAACAAAATATTTTCAGATTCTTTTTCTAAAACTAAATTAGATGACTTCCTTGATCCTTCAGAGTTCATCAAACTACACTTGCCCCTGTATTGTGGAATGATGCTTCTTCTTCGCATCCAAGCCACATTTTTCAAGTTTTCAGCTTAGATGAGTCATTATTTTTTATTTTTTATTTTTTTCTTTCAAGTAAAATATTTTTTCACAGCATCTAAGTTTATCGGAGTAGGTAAATCACTTTCGTCCATCTTTATCAAAATCAATGCCCCATCAGAAAAGGCTTTTTTCACCACATACGGGTCTTCTCAATTTGGTGTCCATTTTTTTCGATTATCATGTTGATTTAGAATGATCTTTTTTAGCACTAAATCTTCTTCCCTAAAACAACAGGGATGGATTTTTTTGTCATGTGCTCTTATCATCCTCTTTTGATATAATTGACCATGACAAAGTGCTGTAAGTTTTTTCTTTTCAATAAGGTTTAACTGCTTGTAACGATTTTAAACCCATTCTGTTTCTTCTAATTTTACCTCTATCAGGACTCTCAACGAGGGAATTTCCATTTCGACTGGTGGCACAGCTTCCATTTCATATACCAAAGAGAATGGAGTGGCCCCAATAGATGTTTGGACTAATGTTCTATAAGCATGCAAAGTAAAAGGTAACTTCTCATGCCAATCTTTATAAGTATCAGTATTTTCTCTAGGATTCTTTTGATATTCTTGTTTGCAGCCTCTATTGCCCCATTCATCTTTGGACAATATGGTACTGAATTACGCTGATGAATCTTGAACTGAGTGTAAACTTCACTCACATTTTGCTATTCAAATTTTTGGCATTATCAGAAATAATTTTCTCTTAAAGTCTATATCTACATATTATCTCCCTTTTTATGAATTTGCATACCACAGATCGGGTCACACTAGCGTATGATGCAGCTTCTACCCATTTTGTGAAGTAATCAATCATCATAAAAATGAATCTATGTCCATTCGAAGCTTTTGGAGTGATGAGACCGATGACATCCATACCCCACATAAAGAATGGCCATGAAGGAGTCAAAACATGTAATACTGTTAGAAAAGTGTAGATCTTGTCAGCATAGATCTGACACTTATGATATTTTTTGGAATAATCAATACAATCACTCTCCATTTTCAACCAATAGTATCCAACCCTCATAATTTGTCTAGCCATCATATGACCATTTGCATATGCCTCACAAATTCTATCATGCACTTCTTTAATAATCCTCTTCACTTCAACTGTATTCACACACCTTAAGAGTACTTGATCTTGACCCCTTTTATAAAGGATGCCTCCATCAAGAAAGAAACTCATAGCCAACCTTCTAATAGTTCTCTTATCATTTTCTGCTACATGTTCTAGGTATTGCTAGCTTTTAATGTATTGCATGATGTCATGATACCATGGCTTCCCATCAACTTCTTCTTTAACACCTGAACAATGTGCTGGTTCATCATTCACATCTAGTTTGATGGTTTGAATTTCAGTATTTGCATCTATTTTAATCATTGTAGCTAGAATAGCCAGTGCATCAGTAATTTGATTTTTCTCTCTAGGCAAATGCTCAAATTGAACTTCTTCGAATTGTTTGACCAACTAAGAGATGTACTTATGGTACCGTATCAACTTGGAATCTCTGATTTCTCATTCTTCTCATAATTGATAGATGACTAGTGCTGAATCTTCAAACACATCTAATACTTTAATTTTTTTCAATTACTGCTTGCAGACCTATAACACAGGCCTCATACTCAGCCACATTATTTGTGTAATTAAAATTTAACTTGGCTATAATGAGATAATAGTGCCCATCAAGAGATATTAAAATTACCCTAATACCATGACCAAAAGCATTAGCAGCTCCATTAAAATACATCTTCCAAGACTTTTCAACAGGTTCATTTTCTTCAATGGCCATCACATCTTCATCAAGGAACTCTAGGTTCATTGGTTCATAATTTTTGACAGCACGATCAGCAAGGAACTTAACTACGACACTTTTTTTTATAACTTTTTGAGTCACATAAATGATATCATATTCTGAAAGCATAACTTACCACCGCGTTATTCTTCCTGTCAATGAAAGCTTTTTGAAGATATACTTAATAGGATCTAGCTTTGCTATGGGCCAAGTGATGTGATAAAGCATGTATTATCTAAGCCTTCGAGTTGTCCAAGCTAATGCATAACATATCTTCTCTAATGGTGAATACTTTGACTCATAATCAGTGAATTTTTTGTTCAAGTAGTAGTTTAATCTTTTTACCCTAGCACACATCTCATGAAATTTTCATGTACCGTTAAGTATAAGATCAAAGGCTTTCTTGGAACAAGTGTACCAATATGGGCGAATTTGATAAGTATTCTTTGATTTTGTCAAAAGCTTCTTAGCATTCATCATTTCATTCTTCTGGATCATGTTTTTTAAGAAGCTTAAAAATATGATCACACTTGTAGGTGAGTTGAGAGATGAAACGAGCAATATAGTTTAGTCTCCTTAGGAAACTTCGCACTTCTTTTGAGGTACAAGTAAGAGATAAGTTTTGGATGGCTTGTACCTTATTTGGGTCCACTTCGATTCTTTTTTCACCAATCATAAAGCCCAATAGTTTTCTTGATTTGACACCAAATGTACATTTAGCAAGATTCAACTTCAGCTGAAATCTTTTTAACCTGTCAAACAACTTTTTGAGATTGACTACATGATCTTCTCCTTCACGAGATTTTACAATCATATCATCCACATATACCTTTATTTTTTTATGCATCATGTCATGAAAGAGAGTCATCATTACACTTTGATAAATAGTACTAGCATTTTTCAACCCAAAAGGTATGACTTTGTAACAGAATGTTCCTCACATAGTCATAAATATAGTTTTTTCCATATCATCTTGAGCCATCTTGATATGATTATAGCCTGAAAAGCCATCCATAAAGGAAAATATGAAATGCCTAACAGTATTATCCACAGAATATCGATGTAAGGTAGAGGAAAGTTATCTTTAAGGCTTACCTTATTCAGATCTTGATAATCGACACACATTTTTACTTTTCCATCTTTCTTAAGAACTGGTACTATGTTGGCTATCCATTCAGGATATTTTACCACCTTCAAAAATCTAGCATCAAATTACTTATTCACTTTCTCTTTAATTTTTAGCAGCATCTCTGGTTTCATGCGCCTTAGCTTTTGCTGCATCGGCTTACATCTTGATTTTAAAGGTAACTTGTGCTCTACAATATCAGTACTGAGTCCTGGTATATCCTGGTAAGTTCATGCGAACACATCTACATATTCTTAAAGTAGCTCTTCTAGCCTTTATCTTTCAGCTGGTAAAAGAGATATACCAATTTTAACCTCTTTTCTATTTTCACCATCTCTCAAATTCATTAATTCAATAATTTTCTGGTGGGGTTCAATTGGCTTATCTTCATGTTCTATTAATTTTAACAAATCAAGAAGCAGTGTGTAGTTATCTGAATCTTTCTTATTATTAAGTTCATCAACATGAATTAAGTTTTGAAAATCAAATTCGAAATTATTATCATGATTATCTTCGTGTTCATTGTTTGACACCCTGCAAAGGGTAAGATGAAAACAATATTGGCACACAAAAATGGAATGACAAGAAAATGATGGAAATAAAAGAATGAAAAGTAAAATGAAAATGAAAATAATAGAAGAAATGTAGATGCATCTTTTAAGTCTTTTATTAAAATGACAAACATAAACACGCCACAAAAGATCTCCTAATACTCATAGAAAGTAATTAGGGATTTAAAGTTTCACAGTATATTACTTTTCCAAAGTTTTAAAGACAACAGGCAGCTCTATAACTTTTTAATTATCCAGCTCAAAATCTAAAAGATAAGGGTACACGAACAGCTCTTCACTTCGACTCTTTTTTTCTCCATCATCCACTATTTGAATGGCCAGCTCTGAAAATTCTTCCATGAATCTGCACTTAAGGCTCACGGTAAATCTAGATAAATATATCCTCCTGAGTGAAAAAAATTATAGAGGCATGAAATGACCATAGGCTCTGACTCTGGCTCATATCCCCTAAGATTAGCTATCCTCTTATCTTTTTTTTCATTCACCATTCTTATTTTGTCCCCTCTTGTTGGCTTATATCTCAAGCCAAATCTATCTCTTTTTTCATATATGGTCGACGGCTTTGTGATTCATTGCAGGTTCTTTTCAAGTCTAACTTTAGGTCATCATCCCATCTTGATAAGCTGTTTGACTACCATTTTAGTTGTCATAGACAAGTGCAAAAAATTCAATTTAGATCCTCTAGCTATATATGTTGCATTGGCAATCTCGAAGGATCTATAAGAGCATTCCAGAGCTTTATTTGCTGATTTCACATAAGAAGTATTTATTGGTTGAATTACTAATAAATTTTCTTCTCTTACCACACATGTTAGCTTTCCTTCAACAATGAATTTAATTTTTTGATGTAATGAGAATGGAACAGCACTTGTCATATGGATCCATGGCCTATCCAATAAATAACTGTATGAAGGAAAGATGTCCATAACTTGAAATTTTACATTGAAAGTGAATGAACCAATCTGTAATGACATTTTTATCTCCCCCAACACTTCTCTTCGGGTTTCATCAAAGGCTCTCATTATCATATGACTAGGTTTCATATAAGATCTATCAACAAAAAATTTTTGCCAAAGTAATCACAGGCATAACATTGATAGATGAGCCATTATCAATCAAAACCTTAGCCATTATTTGACCTTTATATTTCACAATAATGTGAAGAGCTTTGGTACTTCATCGACCTTCAAGAGGAATCTCTTTATCACTAAAAGAGATATAATTTAAAATTATCATATTGCTAAGAAGCTGTTCCACATATCCAATAGAAGTATTGTGAGATACATATGCTTGATTTAGCACATTTAGCAAAGCATTACGGTGCGACTCTGAACTGAGCAATAATGATAATAGTAAAATTTTAGCTGACATTTTGTTAAGATGTTCTACCACATTATACTCGCTATGTTTTATTAACTTTAGAAATTCACATGCTTCACTCTCAGAGACTGGCTTCTGACATTATTTTTCTGAGGCTGCGTCAAGACCACTCTGACTTTTTTTTTCTTCTCTTACCTTGGCTTTATCTTTTTTAGCTTTTTTTAGAGCCTCTGGGGTATAACATCTTTCACTTCGAGTCATGCATCTTATGCTCGTTATGTTTACAGTAACTAGATTGACTACGACATCACAATCATATTTTTACGTTACTGTTTTATCATTCTGATATGAAAAAGGGTCAGAAACTTTAATTATCACCACTGGTCGGGAGACAGGCTTTTCTAGCTTTGATGTTCGCTTCTCATCATAATAGATAGTTATCGGTCTACGCATAAACTTATTCTTTGAATCAATGGTAAACACTTCAGCTTTCATCAACTCTTCTCTTTCTTGGTAAAATTTTATTCGACCCATATCCATTAACTTTTATACCTCTTGATAGAATTGGTGACAATTCTTGATAGAATGCCTCAGAACACTTCTGTGATAATTACAGCTTTCAGTTGAGTTAATTGCTTCAGAGCAATTTTGAGGTTCTATTGACTTCAACATGTTAGCTTTGACCAAGACTTCGAACACCTTAGCCATCGGAGTCTTAACTTCATTTATTTTTTCCTTCACGTGGCTTATTTTATCCATCAATTAAGGCATTTATTGATAGTTTGGTATGATTTAGTAGAGGGTTTCCATTAACATTTGGAGTCCTTTGTTGGTTGGTATCAAAGTTTAATACCCCTTCACTGATTAACCATTGCACTTTACGCTTCAAAGTAGTACAGTTCTTAGTGGAATGACCTGGATTCCCATAGTGATAATCACAATATGCATTGGGGTCATATCATTTGAAAAACGAAGGTTTCAAAGGTTCAACGATAATAAGAGCAAGCATATATTTCTTAACAAGTCGAGGATACAAATATGTGTATGTCATGGGAATAGGATCAAAAGTAATTTTTTTTTGGACATTTTTTGGGGCTCTCAAACCACTATTAGGACTGGGTCTCCATTCTGGTCTGGTGGATGCAACAGGACGATTGTAGGTGGGTGTCTGAAAGGTTGACTGAAAATGAGGTGGATAAACTGGTTATGGTAATGGCTGGTATGACTGGTATGAATAAGGAATGGACGTAATATTATTTATGAAAGGATAATGGGTTTGGTAGAATTGTTGCCCCATATAGTTCACTGCTTGAGCTTCATTCTCTTTTTTTTTAAGAACTCTACCTTTTCTTACTCCACTTGTCTCTCCTGTATTGCTCTTGGCATTCTTTATCGCATTTTCAATGATTTCACATGATATCACCATATCTTCAAAGTTCTTGGTTGCATTGCTTATCAATTTCACATAGTATGGTGCTTTCAGGGTATTCATAAATAAAATGGTTGTTTTTTTTCTCAGTGAGGGGAGGTTGAACTTGTGCAACCATGTCTCTCCATCTTTGCGCATATTATTTGAAGCTTTCGGTTGCTTTCTTTTCCATACCTTGTAAAGATAAACGATTTGGAGCTAAATCTCTAACATGCTGATATTGTGTAAGAAATGCCCTTGTGAGCTCTTACCAAGAATGAGTACGAGTGCTGTCTAGTTAGACATACCATCTAGCTGCGAATCCCGTAAGGTTATCTTGAAATATGTGCATCAACAACTTCTCGTCACGAGTATGTGCTATCATTTTACAATAATACATGGTGATATGAGTCATTGGATATTTCGTGCCATCGTATTTTTCAAGTTCAGGGACTTAAATTTTAATGGAATGACCACATCTGAAACTAAACAAAGGTCAGCCACATTTGTGGAGCCATAAAAATTCATTCCCTCTACAGCCCTAAACCTTTCTTCTAATAACTTCATCTTTTCTTGGGCACGGTATCTTCCACTTTCTCAGGTGTCTATATCCCTAGCTTTTCTTTTTCCTTGGGATCATCCAAATCAGGAACTAAGATTGGCTCAGGTGGTTTTTCCATCATAACGGGATTAACAAAATTTTGAAATTATCCTAGAGCATGTGTAGATGTCATTCTTGGATAAAGATTGGGATATTTACCGAGAGTAAGAATTGGCACTCTTGTTCCTTGAGAAGGTTGAGTTGGTCATGGCTCAAACCCTGAAGGGTAGATAAGATCTACTATATCTAGAGATTGCTTTTGAAAGCTAAGATTTTTTTTCACTATTTTTTTTTTATCAAGTTTTCTGAACATATCCATTATTGTACTGAGAGCCTCTCTTAGTTCTTCTTGAACTTTTTCTATTCTCTCAAATCAACTGGCCTATTCTTGCTCTATGATTCTTGTCTGAGTCTTGGTATGGTATGAATGACAAGTAGGTTGGGTCAAAATTTTTGATAGGCGAGCTATTCTTGTACCTTTATTACTATAAAGTTTTTTTTTTATTTTGAAAAAGAAAAAAAATTATAATGCTATGTGTTGAAAATTTTCTTTTTTTACTTATTTTATGAAAAATGATATACATGATGCATGAATGCAAGTGAGAGATATTTGCTCTTAGATGAATTTCAACATTAAAAATTTTTATTGATTTCATACAACTTTTATTACATGGAATTTACCATCCTAGAGTTATATCCTAGAAGCATTTGACTTGTTCGTAATGATCATTTACCTCGTCTAAAAAGTTCACTAGGCATTGTCCACATTCTCCTATGGGATTGATTTCTCTTCTTAACGCTTTTACCTTTTTAACCATCTCCCATGCTTTCTTCATTGCCTTGCAAACTTGATTAGTCAAGTGCTATATGTATTGTTACTTTCCTAAGCTTTTTACCTTTCATCTCATGTGAGCATCCCTTTCTGAATCACATGTGAAGATCTAATCTTTTTCTCTTCTATGCCACTCATATTATTGCTGAAATATGGCTCTTGTGGTCTTGTAGTTGTATCTCTAATCCTTGGAACACCTGGTGAAGAGATTCTTTTTCAGTACTTCGAAATGTTTTCTTCTCTTTTTTACGAGCATGACTTTAAACCTTGCCTCTTTGTTTTGGCATTCCACCAATCTTGCTGAGGTTGTAGAGTATAATCCCTTCCAATTCTGACATTCTTGAGAAATTTTGGTGGTCTCCTCTTACTTTTCTTGAGCTTTGCCTTTTCATTAGTTCATTTCCTCTCGGAGCTTATCCATTTCACGTTGTCAACTAAAGTAAGACTTGGTGACTTTTTTTATTTTGAATTAGACTCGTAACCTTTTATTTTCTTGGTGTAGATCCTTCAAATCACTATTAGCCATATCCCGTTCTTTTATGACTTTTTTTAATCTGCTCTCTTATATCTCTGCTTTATATTTCAATTACCCTATTTTCTCATGAAGTCTCAAATGTTCTCTTCTTATTTTTTTCAGCTTCTAATTCTTTCTTGACAAGCTCAACTTTTGATAATTGCACCTCTTCCAAAAGATTAACCAATTGATATGAGCTATCATCAAGAGGGAGTACTATGTCTTTAGGTTACCTTACTTTTCAAAACTGGTAATCAAAAGTGACTTTGTTGATGAAAGGCCTTAACCTCATTCTTCATGTTCTTTTTCATGCTTGGATCAACTGCTCCGAGGTTTTTGATGGATTCGATTCCCCATAAATGAATTCTACTTTGACTAGGCCATGAGTAGCAAGAACAAACTGTTTTACACCAAATTGCCTAAGCACCATTAATGGAGTATAACTTATAACACCTTATAGCCCTAATAACGGTATCCATGGCTCATTTCTTCCATGATACAACAAGGGCACATGAGGCATCCAAGGCACTATCCATTCAATTTCATCCTCAGTAAGCCTTCGCAAGAAAATGACCCACTCTTTCTTAGTCTTCAATGTCGGCCATTGGCTTTTACATAACTCTTCGATTGGTGTCTTATTTTGAAGATATGGTTTCGAAAATGCACTCTTCCCACACTTGAAATGACTTTTAACCCATACGTATAATAGAGATGCACATCCTATGAATCATTTTTTTCCATTTCGTCGATAAAAATTCAATGACCTGATGGTTTTGACTAGGACTGCTAGAACGAGATTAATTGCTTAGGTTTTAATTTGCTTGAAAAAGTCTACCACAATTATCTCAATGTAACTAAAATCTTCGAACAGATTACCATGCCATACAATGCTAAAGCAAACACAGCCATACCTTGATCATCATTTAAATGCTCCTGAATGAAGTTTCGAAAAAAGTCCCAACGGACGTCGAGATGTTCACCTTTAGGCTTCACAAAAGAATTGATAGTTTCTACTTTAACCCCCATAAGCTTGGCTAACTTTTTATGATAACCTGATTTTGGCTTTCGGGTAAATACTTTATCTAGACATTATGGTTTTATCCCGAGTAAAATCGAATACTCCTCGATAGTTGGCACCAATTCTTCCTGATTAAAAATGAAGCATCTATAGGATGAATCTCAAAACTGTATAGCTGCCTTGACCAGCTGTTCATCGATCACTACTAAAATGAGGGATGCAATATGTTCGTATTTTTTACAAAAGCTTTCTTTTCTACCCCAGACAATAGCTAACTCTTTTAAATCATTTTGTGTGAGATCTAAATGCACTTTCTCGAGTAATTCAGACATATAACCGGTAGGCAAACAATCTTCATTCTTTTGTTGAGCTTCTTTCGACCAAACATATACTTCATTATACGGCTCACATGGCACACTGATTGAGGATGAGCAAATCTATAGTTCTATGAGATCCATAAAAACTTCTTTGAAGAAATATGTCCTAGAGCAAATATCTCGATGCAAAACTGTATGATATGATTAATGCAAAAAGGAAAAAAAAATGAAACAAAATTGAGTTAGTGTGAAGATGTGGTTTAAGAAAAAAACATTTTTTGTTTTTTAGTTTTTGTTTTTTTGTGTTTTGAGATTTTTTGTTTGTTTTATTTTGTTTTGTATTATACATAACTTTTATTCTTAGGTATTTCTTACAAGAAGGTGGATGAGGCTCTACATAAGGCTAGTTTCCTAGGCTTATTATATGCTGGGTTTGGATTGACAGTGTCTAAAGGTTCTCAAATTATTCCTTACTGTCATCCATGTTGGACTAGTAAGGCACCCCGATCCTTATCTATTACAGGCTATGAACGAAAAAGGTTCAATTCGAGTGAAAGTATTTTGCTTGCCATTATAGAGGTTATCACCTCACGAGAGTATAGGTACTTTACTTTCTCCTATAAAGGACGGAGCCCGGGCATAAAGCTCATGCATGAGATGCATCGTGCCATTGTGTGCAAATATATCCTAATTTATTGAGAGTAATATATACAGAAAAATGAAACATAAGAGGTATAGTAAAAGAAATGTGTGTGAATTTTTTGCTTTTTATGTTCGATTTGTTTTTTTTTTTTGACATTTTTTTATTGAAAATGAAAAATAAAAATCTAAGAAATTGATTAAGACTGTTTAAATAAAAAATTGAGGATAACAAGTAGTTAATTTTGGCCTGACTCTCGAAAATAAAAAGCCATCCCTAGTGGAGTCGCCAAGCTGTCATAACGATTTTGTGTCCGCCCGACGAATTTGAAAACGAAATAAAAAATAACAAAGTCACCACCAATCTTTTTTTGGCTAAGTGCGATTGGCCACCTACTAAAACATATCCTTTTAATAAAGTTTAAAATTAATTAAAATTTATTAAAAAGATAATTTTACGGTCTACGAAACAGTCTGGGTTCGGGAGTCGGTTACACATGGGGAAGGATTAGCACCCCCACAGCGCCCGTTAAAAACAATACCAATTAACAACATGTTATCCTTTGATTTTGATAAAAATAGTTCAATTTTTTACGTTCGAAAAATAATTTTCTTGATTTTTTTTTATTTATTAGAAAAAAATTTTATTCTCGAGAAAAATAAATTAGAACCTTTTCTATTAAAATAATTCTTAAAATGTTCTAGTACGTTGGTAACATTAGAACAATTTTTTCTCACCTAGAGATTTTTTAGGCATCACTTCTCGAAATACCTTAGAATCTCATCTCGGAAGCTCAAATTTATTTTTCGTAAAAAATGTCATGCATGCAATGCAGAATGTTACCATGTTAATGTACACATTTTATTCTCTTTAGAAATTTTATTAATTATTAATATTTTATTTAAAATTTTGAAGAAAAATGAAATTTTTATTATATTGAAGATTTTCTATAAATATTTCAATACACTAGTAATATTTAAAAAAATCTTCTCACCTAGGGATTTCTTAAAGCATCTCTACTCGAAATATTTTTAGAATCCCATCATCGAATAAAATTTTCTTTCTTCTCATTTTTATTACTTATATTATTATTAAAATTATTTTTATTATCTGTAAAGTTTATTTTAAAAAAATTAACAAAATTAAAAAAAAATTAACCACATATTTCATCATTTAATCTAATAAATATAAATATTTTAATATGCATAAATATTAATAAAATAATATATAAAAAAATTGAAAAAAATTTTTTTTTACCTGAATCGAACTGGTCAACGGTCCGGTTAACGTCAATCCGGTCGACTTGACGGTTTGTGTGCGGTTCGGTAGTTCAGCTTGATCTGGACGCGATCTGGTTGGTTCAACGATTCGATACCGGTTCGGTTCAGTTTGGGCGCAATCTGGCTGGACCGATCTGGGTCAAAGGTAAGTCGGGTCACGGGTCGATTGCGCAGAACCCGACTCGGGTTGGTGGGTTGACACGCAGATCCTTGAGCTTATAAACGACATCATTTTGACCCTTTAATGAAACGGCGTCATTTTGGTTCTGACACTTTCTATAAAAGTCAAAAAATTTTTCTTTTCTTATTTTCCCCTTTTTGTCGAAAAAAAAACCTTCTATTTCCTCATTTTTTTTCAAGCCGACCTGGGGCCGGTGGCCATCCATCATGACGGTCGCCGTGCTCCTGCCGGCGGCAAGCTCCGACTGTCGTCACTGGTGCTGAAAAATTCTAAAAAACATCCACAAACTCCTTTCGACTTCCTGAACACAGATTCGACTTCCTTTTCACCATAAAAGAGTCCCCACTTTCCTATATCTACTTTCAAAGTTTCGGTGAAACTATTTCTTTTGTATTCTGACTCTTTTTTTTTTAAACTGATTTTTTTTCTTTGTGCAGGGGCTCTCGACGCCGGGTCCCTCCCTGTGGGGAAGATTGAGTTTTTTTTTGTGTTTTTTTTTTTGCAGAATCTCTTCTCCTCTTTTTTTTTTCTCCCTCCTTTCTTCTTGTTCAGCCAGGAGCTCTATTTATAGAGCTCCGACCATGCGTGTGCTTGAGGAAAGGGCACATGGCTCGGTATGAGATGTAAGCACGAGTCTCATACCCTATTATTTTTTTCTGTTTTATTCAACTGAGCGAGGGTAGTGGTATGAGAGGTAGGGTAAGGTGATCAGAAGGGTGGGGATAAGGCATAGTGAGGGATGGGTGGTAGAATATGGTGGCAGTGGTGTCGGCTGCCATCCCTTATTTTTTTTTTTGTTCTGTTTGTTTTTTTTTTTTTTGTTTTTGGTATTTTGTATTTTTTTTGTATTTTATATTTTATATTTTTTTTTAATTTTTCTTATTACATTAAATTTTTTTTTTACCGGACAAATTTGATGTCCACGTGCTCTTTAAAATTTGAAGTTGTTGTATTTTGAAATGCTTAATTTTATCAATTTCTCGTCTTGAAAGAGTAAAAGGAACACAAGTTTAGATATTTTCCTTTAAAAAAAACATAGATTTTGCTACGATGAGTAGCAATTCTGGACAGGTAAAACAAAAGGAGAATAAAAGAAGATCTCTTTTCTTTCATTTCCACTATACTTATGGTTACTATATCAATTCAATTCAATCCCGTACGAAATATTATAAATTATCGTCACTGACCTTAATCTTGCACATTTCGGTGGCGTAATACCTAACCCTTAAAATATTATACCACCAAAGAACAATTATTGAAGACCCAAAAGTCAAAAGTCATTGCTAATGAGTTGATAACTGATAAGATTAAAAAGGAAGGACCATTATTGACCATTTTACTGCTTAACTTTGCTTTTAAAAGGCCCCATAGAGGACGGAAGGTTAGGATTCTCCGCTGCTTCCAAATTATGGGAAAACGCATCGTTTTGCACCTCCCCTCTTCTTTCTGTTAATTTCTCAGTTCGGTCTCTTATTTCAACGGAGGAATCATTGTATTCAAATCTTGCTACCAGTCATTTACTCGGCTCAGTTCCTGTAAGCTGCTTAATATCCTTTTTCCTTTATTTTTTTGCAGTTAATTTATAGCATTTTATTTCGTGAAGGTAGTGCCAAAAGGGTTTCAGGAAGGTTACCTAGTTGACTTCCTTCGGCATCTTGCTTTCCTGACCAGGAGGTATCACATCTACAGACATTAGCCCCAAATGCTAGCTCGCATTATTCATAGTAAGTCGCTACATCATGCTTTTGAGGAAGCTATTCGAGCTTAGCCCGCCTCCTATTTCTCAATTCTTTCAGTTTGATAGTGATGGGCGTGCTCTCGTTTCTAGGTTTGGATGTTCTTTAAGGGTCTACTATTTTACGTCAATACATGAATCTCACCTTTCCAATCTCTTTATTCTTTATCCGCTCATTCCTCTGACTTTATTTTATGCCTTCTATTCGGCTCCTACCCTACCAAGTCCGATCGGGGCTTACCTTTTCGTTATCAACAGCTTTGCATTTTTATTGAATCAAATTATCAAGATCGATGTTTTCCATGTGAATTAATTTCAAATTTCATTCGAATCTTAGGCTGTTGTCAATGAAGAAAAGAAGGTCTCGTATGAAGGTGTACTATTTCTTTTATTTTCAGTATTTCGATAAGTTTGTTTGTTTACAGTAACTGCGAATTTGTTGAAGGTTTTTTTCAAAGTTAAATCGCAAATTTGTGATTGGATGCTGTTTATTGATAGTTTTGATTATTTACTTTGGCAGTTGAAACTACTTTCATAGCATTTATCACGAAAATTTGGATTCTTGTCCAACTTGACTATTTTTGGACAATTAGGTTGTTTAATTGGTTTGTGTTTCTTAATACAGGTACTGATTTCTTTCTTTTTTGGCTTGGTGATATTTCTTCTATGAATTTCCTTCTAATGCGTTGGATAAAGCAATGCATGGCTATTTTCATTTGTGTTTTGTATAAATGCTGCAATATTTCCTTTGGATCTGATTAGGCGACGCTAGCAATTGGAGGGGCTGGTGGACGAGCCCGCATTTACACAACAGGGCTTTTCGGCATATTTAAGCACATATTCCAGACTGAACTGAAGGCATTCGAGGTCTGTATAGAGGGATGTTGCCTCAATATTACAACGTGGTGCCAGGTGTTGGTATATGTTTCATGACGTATGAAACATTGAAAATGCTTTTAGCAGATATTACCACAAAATTATAGTTTGTGATCGTATCCCGGATGTTTGATCTGCAACTGAAATGATGGGTTCGCTAATTTGGTTATATGATAGCACAGCACAACGCATTTAACTTTCACAGTTCTTGCAGTGGCAAATTTTGTGATGCTGCTTTGAGAAATATATTTTTCCATGTAAATGGATGGAGGGTGACTTGCATTTTGAACCCATTTGTGATCATCTTTGAATACCCTTTTCCAATGTGCAAGTTTTTATGTAATTGCGTAAATCACTGGCATTTATCAGTACATTTTATAACTTCAAATTTTAATAGTAGTTTACCTTCTCTTGCAGAAGAGACTTGATTCATGAGTATTTGGAGTACTTTTGTCCTTTGCAATTTTATCGTCAATGAATTTTGAAATTGCAGTTGCCGCTTTGTTCTCTGTACTCAGGATTGGTTTGCAAACCTGGCTTTTGTGATTTCAAAGACTGATCAGGAAGGCCATTAATTGCAAGGTCTGTTGGTACTTGGTAGTGTGATATTTTGGTAGAGTGTTGAATTTTTAGTTTCAATCAATAAATGTCAAATCTTGACAGCTTCAAGTATTAGGGAAAAAAAAAAAAAACTCCTTGGTAGAGTTTTGAAGACATCTGGGCCTTATTTCATTTCCTTTTAAGTATTTATTGATGCACAAATTGTAATAAAGCAGCATTCAGTCTCTTTGGGCTGTTGGTGTTAACAAATCAAAATTGCATCAGTAAATGTGATATTCCTTTCCACGTTTTCTTAACTTCAGCTTTGAATTTGATGCTTACCTCCTTTTTTTTTTTTTTTTGGATATGCATTTCTAAATAAGCTCTAACAAATCTAATTGCAAGCATTGTCCAAGTCTGTTGTTTCTGAAGACATCTTGATTTATGGTGGATTTGGGAGTCAAACAAAACACCCTGAAGTTCTTCTGACATCCTCCGTTATTTTGCTTGAAGAATTATGAACAAAATAAATGTGCAACTTAAATACAGCTTTGATTTTGCTGCTATTGCCAGTTTCTCAACAATTTTCTTTTCCAGGAAAGTTAAGAAGCATTTCTGGTACTGGTCCGTTTGTTATGGAGCATGAAAATTATAGCAAGGGGGCAGATAATGAACGGTACTAAATAATAGGAAGGAATAAAACTTAACAATATTTGAGATGGAACACATAAATCCAAATAAAGTAGTTGAAAAAAAAAAGTTTTAAAAATTTCAGTCAATCAAGAAGAACTTTTACCCTCCTTTTGTACTAACTTATCAGTCCACAAGCAGTGATGCTTATAAGTGAAGATAAACAGTCAAACAAAGTCAGTAATAAACAAGAAAAAACTCTTTAAAAAGAAATAAAATTCAAAAAATAAAACTATCAGTAGCTTGCCATTAACACATTTAAAATCAATAAACAGCCATTTCATTAAAGCTCATATCAATTCATTTCCTAAAAGCACTTGATCATTAGAATCAACTATCAAGGAAAAGAGAAACAAATCACACTTTGAAACAATCAAAAGGCAAATCGAAGTGACCCCAGCCTTTTTTTGCTCCTATTGGCACCGATTGCTTTTCATGATCAAACAAAGCATCCAACTCCGCCTCCGATCAGTGCCTATCTCATTATACCTACACCAAGATGAAATTGGCATATATCATCATCTCTTATGGAAAGGAAATGATATATATGAATATTTATAGTCCCAATCAAAAAACAAAAGAGATTATTATTTTATAAAAAAAGCAAATAACTCACCTGCAAAATTAGAGTTTCAAGTCTTCATGTGTGTGAAATATTTGGATGGAGGGTATGTGGCTGACTTTAGAGAAATCCTCTCCTTCTCTCCCGTCTATCACTTGAATCCTTTCTACCAATGACCTCTCCATACCTACTAATTTCATTTCTTGGAGAGCAGTAATATACCTCAACCCTTCTGGAATCATCCTCAAATTATGTAGACCACGCAAAGATAAATTCTGGAGACATGGCATTGCGCCTTCTTCAATCTCCCACTCTTCTAATTCTGATAAATTTGCCACAAGAAGAGAATCAAGTTGAAGAAACCCATTGGCGGAGCAAGTCAGTTTAGTCCCCTTGTATGAGTTCACCCATAAGCGGAGAGTCCTCAAATGAGGCAAGTTTTCCAATACAGCCATTGGATCCTGCTTCACCTCAGATCCTCGCAAAGCTAACTTGGCAATGTTTGTTGGAACAAATTTCAAAACATGATGCCTCGATTGCAGGTCTTCTTCTATCTTCCCTCGTAAGTATAGTTTGGAGAGGTGATGACACTGAGAAAGGGGTTCCAAGTCCGGAAATGATTGGCTTGAATCATCTGAACATATTTTCAATGACCGAAGGCGATGTAATTTGACCAGCGATTTTAGGATAGGCTCAACATCTTTTGATCTCCTAAAAGATATTCCTAAACTCTGAATATTAGTCAAGCCCAACACTGCATTATTTTCAATTAAATTCTCAACCCCAATGTACTGTAAAGTTTCAATACTTTTTGGAATAAACCATGGCCACAACCTCAAGTCTTTTTCAAGAAAAAGATATATTAAAATATGCCTTAAACGTTCCAACTCGGATAAAACATTAGGAGATATTGTTAATCGTTCACTTTGGATGGCCAAAGTGTGTAGACTCTTCAACTTCCCTAAAGATCGTGGTAAGATGATTTTTCCATCACAATTTAACTCTAAATATCTCAAATGATGTAGATTACCAATTCCACTTGACACATGCCACACGGCTTTCCTCCTTTCCACAACTTTCAAAACTTTTAAATTTTTGAAGTTTTTGCATTTTGAAATGTGCAATTCTATCAATTCCTCATCTTGAAAGAGTAACAGAGAACGTAATTTTGGATGTTTTCCCTTCAAAGAAACATACCTTTTGGAAGGTTGAATAGCAATTCTTCGTGCCATAGATGCCGACAAAGTCACATAATTGGTCACATCATTTGGCTGAATAATTTCCAAGAAATTCTCGTCTCGAGCTTTCTCCACGCACAAGTCCCTCAAGAGATCATGTATATGACATGTTTTCACACCAATTCCTGTATAGTCCCGCTTGTCAACTTGAACCAAACATCTGTTTACCAGTTCTTCCAGGAATTGTTCAGCAACATCTTCCATCAACATTCCCCTGCTTTCCATTGATGATGAAATGAAACCTTCAGCAATCCATAGTCGAATGAGCTCCTTCTTTGAGAATTTCCAGTCTTCTGGATAATGGCCAAGATATAAGAAGCATGGTTTTAAATAATAAGGCAAATCGTTGTAGCTTAAAACCAAAATTCCATTCACTGCACCATACTGATGGTCTTGTTGTTGGACCTGGTTTAAGTGTGCATGCATGTTTCTTTGAACCATCTCCCACTGAACCCAGGACTTTTTAGTTGCTAGCAAGCCTCCCAAGACAACAATTGCCAGAGGTAGCCCTCTACATTTTTTCACCATCTCTCTTCCTAGCATCTCAAATTCTTTTGAACGAGCATCAGACTCAGTTGTATTTCCAGAGAATGCTTTCCTCTTGAAAAGCTTCAAACTTTCATTATCGGTAAGAAGTCGAAGCTCTATTGGGGAGTTGCAAGGGTCTGCACGTAATGCCACATCCCTGTTTCGTGCTGTGAATAAAATTTTGCTCCCCTTTTTTCCCCGTGGAAAAGCAGGTTTTAGATAATCCCAATCTTCATTTCTCCAGATATCATCAAGGACTACCAAATACCGTTTTTCTGTCAAGACATCAAATAGTCTTTTTATCAGTTCATTATCCCTCAGTTTGTCAATTAGCTCTCTTTCTTCTTTAGAAGGAGAAAGAACTTTTATGAGGACATCAAGCAAAACTTCTCTTCGCATACATTTTTGAGAAATAAAAGCCCAAGCAAAACAATCAAAATATCGTCTCACATTAATGTCATTGTATACTTTTTTTGCAAGAGTGCTTTTACCCATGCCCCCCATTCCGACTATGGAAACAACGACATGAGGTCTATCTTCTTCTTCTTCTTCTGTCATCAACTGATCCAAAACATTCCTTGTCATGTCCTCCAAGCCAACAACATTCACTTCCTCAACATGCGAATATGTTCTTCTTAACCGCTGTTGCTGCTGCATTCTGGAAATAGAGCTAGACTCCTCTCCTTCACCAGATATCTCATAAGCTGGAAGACTCTTGGAAATAGCTTCAAGCTTAGCCTGGAATGCTTTGACCTGAACCCCAATTTTGTGCAAATGACAAGGCTTGGTGAAAATGGAGGTGAATCTCTTGATGATTCCGTGAAAGCCTCCTTGATGTGCAATTTCAAGAATGTAGGAGTCAATAACATCTTCAGCATCGTAAGCAAGATCTTTAATTTCCGCCACTCGGTTGCGGAGACGCTCGTCTTGTTCTTGCCTATGGAAACCGTCTTTCAAAAAGCTCTGCATCCGCTTTAGTTCCGCCTTGATACACTCCACTTCCTCACGAACCCCACCTAGGTAAACTGCTTCATGAATGAGTAAATCCGAGATCCTTTCAACGGCTAAGGACACAATAGCCTCTGCCATTTCTCCTGCTGATCGAAAACAGAGTCCAAATTGCACTTCTTTCTCTAGGACTTCAAAGTGAATGGTTGTATCTGGCACAATATTCTTAATTTCTATGTTTTAGCTGGGTGCATTTCTCTTTTATCAAAAGTTGTGAACCTTTGTCTTTGTGGTGGGCCTGCTGACTATTTAACTCTGACGACGTTGAACCTGAAATGAATTTATCATCTTTGTTTACCAAACCGATCATTAGGAAATTAGTGAAATTTTGGAGGAAGCTCATATGAAACTTCTTCAGAGTTCAACAGAATTGTAAATTATGAGATTAAAATTAAAAAAAAAAAAAAAAACTTAAAAGATTTCACCCAATTCCTTTTAATTACCATGTTATTGTTATTGGTGACAACTAATAAGCCTTGATGTTTAGTAGTGATTATATCGGTCAAATAATTAAATTTTTATGGATTATCTGATAATTTCAAAATTTTAGACCTTTTATCAAAAAACTCTTTCTTAATCCAATACTTGCCTTCATTATGGCCTAAAGGAAAGGGAAAGAAACATTTTAAAGTTGAATAGAAGTTGACAGCCTACCTAATATATATAATTTCAGTTCCATAGAGAATTTGCCTTATCTTTTATTGCTTTATTTGCATTGGACAAGGTCAATCGCGGCGGACTATATAAAAAATTTTTTTTAATATTGAATAGTTAACATGCATATTAATAGAGCAACTTCCAAGTAATTTACTGACAATAAATGGAAGACCAAACCAATTACGTTTCTATTTTTTGTGTAAAAGAAAATGATAATATCTGATCGACATTAAAGATGACATGAGTTTCTCATCTTTTATTTGTCAAACTAATCGATAGGAATCACAGGAAATTTAAAAGAAACTCACACGAAACATCTTCAGAGTTCAACAGCGAATAAATTTGTCCACAAATTTTTTATTTGACCTATCAAATCCTAAATATTTAACAATGAACGCCAAATAATATCTTATCCTTCTTTTCTTTTCTTTTTTGTTATTGATTTTGTCATATCCAACCAAGATAATTTTTTAATAGACATAATTTCAATGGACAATTATTCAAGTCATTGGTGATGAAGACTAAAAAAAAAGGTAATAAAACTATTAAAAACTTTTATTTAATTAATTATTAATATATAAATTTTATATATTGTAAATGAATTAAATCATATTAATTAATCATTAAAATTTTTTTTAAAAAATATAAATTTTATATATTTATCTTGAAGGTTAATCAAAATTTATATTTGATCTGAAATAATATTTTTGATTCATTAATAATATATAAAATTTATATATTAATAATATGTTAAATATAAACTCAACTAGTAATTATATAATAAGATATGAAATTAAGTTTTTTTTTAAACAATATGATTAATAATATTTTCATTTTTATCTAAACCAAATTTCATTTCAAATAATATTTAAAATGTGTTTTTTACATCAATTAAATGCATTCAAAATTTTATTTTTAAAATACTGTCAACAAATATCAAGCTTTAGCCCACAAGTTAAAAAAATTATCATTTAGGATACTTTTTACGGATAAATCTTAAATTTTTTTAGTATTTACTCATGAACTTGCACAATTAGGTCTCGTTTTCTACATCTTTTTCAATTGTCTTTGAAATTTTTTTTCAATTTGTAGCACAAATTAATCATAAACCCAAAGCTTCAATTACTCAAAACAATGTGGAATATGTCCTACCCTTGAATATCATAGACAAATTGCGTTTTTTAATTTTTTTCTCAATAAACAAATAATTTAGAAAAGTAAGCTAGAATGAAATATTTATGTCTTGCTATGCAACCAACAAATGTACAGACAAATGTTACGTACTACAGAGGCATTTGGCATACGTTACAAACTTTATGCAAAAAGGAGAGTGTTTTGGGCTATACAAGGGACTTGGAGCAACACTTTTAGGTGCCTTACTTGTGATGATTGTTTCATAGATCATCCTTTTCTAAGCACAACTCCTTTCTCTTTTTTATAATTAACTTTCTATCAGGCTCATAGTTTCATTGTCCTAGTCAATCTATCTTGTGGCAGTCTTTAAGGGATTGCATCATCGACAGGTAAGCTTTAGGTAAAGTCAATTATATGTGTTATATCATATAGATATGTGAATCTATCGTTATATATGAGTTTTAAAAGTCTGTCATTAATTTTTTTTATTTAAGTATAATTGATTATCTGATCAAATCTGTCTCATTTAAAAAAAAATTCTCAAGATTAACTTAGATATCTTTAAATAGTAGATTATGATCTATAAAATCATATTTCAAATTCGAGAGTATAATTACGTGAGGAAAGTTATAGCACCCCCATAACACTCATCCAAAGGATGGTAATAATTTGATATCAAATTATCCAAACCTTAAAATATGTTTATATTTTATCAAAATATTTAATATTAAAAATTAATCCTAAAATTACTCTAATAATTTGATAGTAATTTAAAATAATTCTTTCACCTTAAGAATATTCATAGAGATCAGTGTCCCACCCTGAAGAGATTTTATCGTCGAATTTATTGATATATTTTATTCAAAAAAATTAGTAAAGTCATCCAATAATTTGGTAAGATTTATTTTGATACAGATCTCCTAATAGTTTGGTAAGATTTTATTGTACAAATATTTATAAAATTTTATCTTTGATAAAATTCATTAAATCCTCCAATAGTTTAGTAAGATTTATTTAACTTAAGATGCAATCCTCTAATAGTTTAGTAGGATAAAATACAAAAATTATTTTTCTTTTTGAAATTGATTTATGAAATTTTTTAATAGTTTGGTAGATTTCATAAAGTTTAAATTCATGAAAAATCCTCCAATAATTTGGTAGGATTCATGAATTTATTTAAAAATATTTTTTATATTTTTTTTCAAAAATAAAATAATAGAAGGAATTTTTATAAAATATTTAATAAATAATAAATTGCTCAATAAAAAAATAAAAATAAAAACTAAAAATAAAAATGAAATAAAAAAAACTTAAAGTATAAAAATGATTAAAAATAAAAGTAAAAAATAAAAGTAAAATAAAAAAAAACCTACAATTAGGTCAAGTCTAATCACGGGTGGCATGCGGATCTTACTCGGGCTCGTGTGAATCCTGGATACTTAGAAATGGTATCATTTGGGGTGAGTATAAAAGTCAACCCTTAGCCCCTTTTTTAGAAGTCCTGGTCCTCTCTCTTTCTAGTCTCAAATTTTCTCTACCTTTTTTCTAAAACCCAAGAACATACAATCAAAAACTGAAAAATCTATCAATTTCTAAGAAATATTGCTGGAATCTTGTCGAAAAATTCAAAGCCCACTAGAAAACTCACTGAAAAACTTAAACATTCAATAAAAAAACCTAGATTTTTCAAAAAAAAATTCAAAAATTCTTAGAAATTTCCAGAAAGTTGAACTCTAATCCTAAAACTTTGAATTCAAATCTTAGCAATTCAAACCTAAACTAGAAACTTCGAACAAAACCCAGTATCTATAAATCCAAAATCTTTAAACCTAGAAACTAAACCCAAAAATTTATCACAGAACCCTTTTTCCCAAAAATTAAAAAACGTCTTATGTTCTCTAGAATATTGTCCAATTTATAGGTTGCTTTAGGTATCAATTTAGGAATATGATAGAACCAATCTAAACTTGAATCTTATGATTGAATTCTACCCGAACAGAATTAATCGAGGCTTGAATCCTGAAATTTAATCTTGTTCAACGTGATTTTAGGCCTAAGTCTTGCGAATTTGTTTGAGTTCAATCCTAGTTTTATGTGAATTTGATCCTCTTATCTAACGGATTCAATTTCCTTATTCAATTACCTTATTCAACCATTGATTAAGAAAAATAAATAAATAAAGCTAATAATAATAACAACAACAACAACAATAATAATATAATATAATATAATAATAGCATAATAATAAAATATAATATAATATACTATACTAGAATAATACAATACTAGTAATAATAACAATAATAGCAATAATAACAGTAATAATAATACTAATAACAATAATAATAATAATAATCGACCCTGATTGACCTCGAACATAGATGGGTGTCAACAACTACCTCTCTTTATACATCCTTATTAAACAGGGATGATGTAAAGACCTAGACATCACTCTATTTTGATCTAAAAACACGAGTCAAATCAATAAGCGAAAATAACCGAGACTAAATCGCGAGTCAGAAAGATGATTTGGACTAAGCCGAGATCAAACAAGTGAACGAGATCTAATCATGAATGAAAAAAATAAAATATCTAGACTAAGCCTAGATCAAAATTGAGCGATTGGGACCAAAATGCGAGTCAAAAAATAAAATGATTTGGATTGAACCGAGATCAAAATGAGTGACCCAGATTGAACCACAAGTCTAAAAATAAAATGATTTGGACTGAGCCGAAATAGAAATGAGTGATCGAGAATGAACCATGAGTCAAAAAAATAAAATGATTTGTATTGAGTTAAGATCAAAACGACCTACCATGATTAAACCACGAGTCAGAAAAAATTTAAAATTTTAGCTTAAAATCCAAAGATTCGCAATTTAAAATTTCATAGATTTGCAAGGTTTCATAATATAAGTTAAAAGATCCCAATATTTCAAGTTTCACAAAAACATTTGTAATGATTGTTATAACTTATAAATCCATGGACTTACCACTAGACATGGATGAAAGGGAGTCACCATCAATCTTTTTTATTTAGGTATGATTGACCACTTGATTAAATTTAATCTGTAAAACAGATGTTAGGTTTGAGAGTCGATTACTTTTGAGGAAGGTTGTAGTACCCCCATAACACCTATCCAAAGGATAGTATCAGTTTGATTTTGAATTATCCAAGCCTTGGTCATTTTATAATTTTACCAAATAATTTAGTATTGAAAATTAACCTAAAATTGTCGCAATAGTTTGGTAGCAATTTAGGATAATTCTCTCACCTCATGAATATTCATAGAGACTAGTGTCTCACTCTAAAAAGGCTTCATCGTCAGACTTATTAATTTTATTTAAAAAATAAGTGCAACCTCCTAATTGTTTGGTAAGGCTCACTTCAAAGCAATCCTCTAATAGTTTAGAAGATGAAAATTATTTTTATTTAAAAATATTTTTTTTATTTTTTTGAAAGGATTTTTATTTGTCATTTTTTACCTTTTTCTTATAATTATTATTTTTCTTTCTTTTTTACTTCATAGTTTTATTTTTTATTTTCTCTCTTTTGGAAATAAAAGTGGCAGAAATTGCTCTCTTTTTTTTTTGAAAAAAATAAAACAAAAAAAATAATAAAATGGGTTAAAATAAAATAAAATAAAATCCAAAAATAAAAATAAAATGAAAAAGGGAAAACCTGCAATTGGGTTGGGTCAGAGCACAGGTCAACACGCAAGTCATTGGGTTTGTACGCGGATCTTGGCTATTCCAAAATGACATCGTGCTGTAGGGGTATAAAAGCTATCCTTTAGTGTTTTTCCTTAGAACCCACTGAGCTCTTCTCTCTCTACCCTTTATTTCTTCTGTCTTCTCTCTAGAAAATGCCCACCAAAAACTTTAATTAGGGACCGAAATTCTATCGATTTCTAGAAAAGTTATCGAGAAATTCAACCAAAAAATTTATGGCCTACTGATTTCTGGGAATTTGGCTGGATTCTAGAAATCTTGCCAGAATCTCACAGAAAACTTCAAACGGCCACCGAAAAATTCATCAAAAACTTCATGTTCTTCCTAAAAACCCAAAAAAATTTTAAAAAAATTAAAAATATCCAAAAAAATTCCTAAATCGTTCTAAACCTTCCCTAAACCTCCTATAACTTTAAATTCACCTCCAGAAACCTAAAATACCACCAGAACTCTAAATCAAATCCAAAATTTTAATTTCGAAACCCATAAACCTTTACTGCCAAACTTTTCTCAGAATTCTCCCAATAATTTCTTTTGTATTTCTGTGTGTTTCTTCTGTAGAAATTAGTCTAATTTATAGGCATCCTTAATAATGATTTTAGGAAATAGATAGAATCAATCTCAGGCTTAAATTCTGAGATTATATTCTATCTAGACGGGATTTTTGGTCCAAAATTATAGCAATTATTGATTAAATTTGATTTTGTGTTTGACTCAGAGATTCTAATCCCAATTTCATTGTGCGCATGTGGATTAAAATAGAAAAGGAAAACAACAAAGAAGGAAAAAAGAATAAAAAAAAAATAATAATAAAAACAAGCTATCCATTTAAGCTTGGACCCAAATGGGCCTAACTGGGCCCAAACATTGATAGGCCCAATTGGGCTCAGACTTCAATGAGCCCAAACAGACCCGAACCTCAATAGGTTCAGACATAAATAGGTGTCTACAATTATTTTAAAATTTGTAAAGGTTTTTAGATTCACAAGAATGAAAGATTCTCAAAATTTCAAGTTTCACAGAAGTTCTAGATTTGTAAAGTTTCAAGTTCGCAAGGACTTTCAAGTTTGCAAAAATGAAAAATTCACAAGATTCTAAATTTTGCAGAAGTTCTAGATTCGTAAAGGTTTCAAGTTCGCAACGACTTTTAGATTTACAACAATAAAAGATTTGTAAGATTTCAAGTTTCACAAAAATTTTAGATTCATAAAGGTTTCATAACAAAATTGAAAGAGTCAGAAAGATAAAGTGACCAAGATTGAGTCGAGGTAAAAGATGAATGATCGAGATTGAACCGTAAGTAAGAAAAATGATCCGAACATAGCCAAGATCGAAAATGAGTGACGAAGATTGAACTATTAATCTGAAAGATAAAGCGAATAGGATTAAGTCAAAGTCAAAGATGATTGACTGGGATCGAACCGCGAGTCTGAAAGATAAAAAGACCAAGACTGAGTCAAAGTCATGATAAATGATCAAGATCGAACTGTAAGTCAGAAAGATAAAGTGACCAAGAATGAGTCAAGGTCAAAAATGAATAACCAGGATCGAACAACGAGTCTAAAAGATAAAGTGACTGGGATGAGTCAAGGTCAAAAATGAATGATTGAGATTGAACCACGAGTCATAAAGTTGATCTAAACCAAGTTGAGATCGAAAATGAGTAACTGAGATCAAACCGCAAGTCTGAAAGATTATTTGGATCGAGTTGAGATAAAAAAATGAATGATGCATGTTTTATCTAGGATGCAAATACAATTATCAAGGATTTAAACAGAATGTATATAATGCAAACATTACTAAATCAATGCCATGAAATTTCAATTGTGGTAACAAGATTCTTAAGACTCTACCATTCTTTTTTAGCTTTTCGGTGTTAATAATCTCATAACAAATTCTGTCAACTAATCTATGTCATTCTTCTCATCTAGTCACAACTCACAAGTCATGTCAACCAATCTATCACTGAATTCATCATTGGGTCACCTTATTTGCCCTTTTTAAATCATTTTCGTAAGCTTCTTTCATTTCTTTTATCTTGCATTTCTTTCAAAAGAATGGAAAAATCTTTTATGAACAGTGTAATTCATTTATTTACCATCATTCTAAGTCATGATGAATATAATACATTTCCTCGATTCATTCAGGGGATGTATACTTGGTAAATAATAAGAAAAAAAATCTTTATTATCGAAAAGAAATATGATCAATAACAAATAAAAAATGAACAAAGGTAAAATACTATGACCGTGTAAATAGGATATTAATATCTAGAATAATAACTGTTTAGACAATTTTGAATTTAAACTTAAAATCCTCTTTTAAAAGCACATTCCATTAATATCCTCAATCTTTGAGTCAATCATCATTCTGATTCCTGGGATCCTCACATCAAGTTTTTTTTTTTTCAAGTTTTTATTTTTACTTAAACCGTTTTTTTGAGTTTTCAATTTAAGTATCCCTTTCTTTCTTTCTTTCTTTTTTTTTGCTTTTTGTTTTTTTTTTTCATTTATTTATTTATTTGCTCACCTCTTTCTCATCTTTTCTTCTCATTTCTTTGTTTTTTTTTTTTTGATCCATTAGTGACACTTTGATCAAAGTCCAAATAATCTAACCTTGAAAAGTTTGATTTAATAATAAATATATATGCATTTTTTTTAAAAGCCATTGCTGACGAAGACTCAACAAAATAAACCAAAAAAAAAAAAAAAAAAACCAAGGCAATAAAATCAGTAACAACACAATGTGTAATTAAGTTTTTTTTTTTAATAATAATATTATTAATTGTATCTCTTTTTTTTAATAATATTATTAATTTTATCTCAAGTTTTAAAAAAATTGTCAAATACATTAATAGAGGAGTTTTTAATATCACAATAGTAGAGTGACATATATCTTTTAATTTATTTTAAAAAATAAAAAATTATTTAAAAAAATAAGATAAGTGTTATCATATTAATTCCATGTATACAGTTAAAAAATTTTACTAATGATAGATTAAATAATTTCTTCAAATTTTATTTCGAACAATATTTAAAACGTATTTCTCTACATCAATAAAGTGTATTTAAAATTTTACTCTATGAAGTATTTGTCAAAAATATCAAACTTTAGATAAAAAAATTACCAATTAGATTAAACTTTGCATATAAATCTTTATTTTTTTAATATTTAGTCATGAACTTATATAATTAAGTCTCAGTTTTTTCCCTCTTTTTCAATTGTCTTTGGATTTGTTTTCAATTGCAGCACAAATTAAGCATAAATCTAAAGCTTCAACAACACAAAATAATATGGAATAAGTCTGGCCCTTGAATACCATAGTCAAATTGCCCATTTTTTATTTTTTTTTCTCTCTCAATAAACAAATAATTTAGAAGAGCAAGCTAGAATGAAATATTTTTGTTTTGTTATGCAACCAACAAATATATAATCATTTAAAAGACTACAAAATTAATAGGAAATATTTGCAGCCTAGCCATAACCCTCTTGCATTTTCCGTTAGACATGGTCACTTACCATAGAAAATTAAAGAAAAAGAAAGTATTTTAAAGTTGAATGGTAGTTAAGAGGCTTCCTAATATTTGATATTTCAATTCCGTAGGGAAGTTGCCTCGTCTTTTCTTGTTTTATTTGCATTGGACATGATTAACTGCAAGACAATATATAGAAAAGTAAAGGAAAAAAAAACATTTTAATGTTGAATAGTTAACACGCAAACTAATAAAGCAATTTTCAAGTAAACGAGAATTAAATTTTGTTAGTCAAATGGATTGACAGGAAATTAATCGAAATTTGGAGGAAGCCGATAAGAAACATCTTTAGAGTTTAACGGAGGGATAAATTATGAGATTGAAAAAAAAATTTAAAAGATTTCACCCAATTTATCTTTCTTTTAATTACCATTTTATTATTATTGGTCCCAAGCCGTGTTTTAGTAGCGAAGATAAACAATCAAATAATTAACGTTAAAATAATAAAAAAATCTATGAATTTTACTTCTATATTTTATTATACCCAAATAAAAATTTAACATTCACTTTGCATCTAAATAAACCCTTAAATTTTAATTTGTATTAAAATTACTTTACTTCTTCTTCGAGGATTTCAAAATGATCCGCCTGTGTCTGCACAATCTTAATTTCCAAGTATTAGCTGAGAAACTATACTTTGCGTAAATTGATATTGTTCTATAATCCCTTTCTTTTTATTCCTCTTTATCAAAAGTTCTAAATTTATATTCTTTGTGGTGAGGCCTGGTGCTCTTAACTTTAGACAGGAAAGAGCCAAAGGTGATTCTTCCTTCTTTATCTACCTTCTTTGCTTAAGAATACGGAGATTCTTCCCTCATTGCCTTACTTTTTTGAATTCCTTTTCTAGCTTTTTTGTATTCGATGCTTCCTTGCTGTGGTATTCTAAATTTATATTCTTTGTGGTGAGGCCTGGTGGCTTTTAACTTTGGACAGGAAAAGGCCAAAGGTGATTCTTCCTTCTTTATCTACCTTCTTTGCTTAAGAATACGGAGATTCTTCCCTCATTGCCTTACTTTTTTTAATTCCTCTTCTAGCTTTTTTGCATTCGATGCTTCCTTGCTGTGGTAGAAGCATTTCTAGCTAAGCATTGCAATAATAGATTGTCAAAGAAGCAAGCTTGCTTCTTTGCTTGAAAAGTTAAGCGGGGGAACAGATTAATTTTCTTACAGAATTGAAAAAGAATACCCTTCCATTTCCTTTTTCCATTTTTTTAGAATTTAATGAAGACAACATACTTGCAACAAGCAATATGTTTCCTGCTTTTGGCGAAGTCAAGCATATATAGGATCCCAACTCATTAAAAAAAAAAAAAAAAAGCCAAAGAAATTACTAACCCAATCTGTAAAAGTGTTCCAAAGTGTAGTCTGCATATTGGATTAAGCACACACTGGAGAAAAAAGAATGTGGGCAAAATTGAAAATTTTGATCTGATATAATGTTTTTGTTGGATTTGTCTCAGCTTGTTACAAAAACAATACTTCATTTAGATCTGAAGTTAGGCCTATTTTGAACTGCATTATCGAAAGTGTATGCCTAAACCGACAATCCTAGAAGCTTCGAAGCCCATTAGCAGGCAGTTGAATTGCATCGAGAGTTTTTCTCACTTGGAAAAGACAATGAATCAATGCTTTTGTCAATTGCAGAAACATAAATGTAGGTAGAAGTATAAGCGCATAGGAAGATTCAACCTCATTTCTTGATTAATCTCAAAAAAAAAAAAAAATGTTCACTGCCATAAGAAGCAACTCATGGTAGATATGCTTTACTCAATTTCATAGCCACAAATAATGTTTCAAAGGAACAATAGTTACTTAATGGCCCGATTCATAAGAAACTACTCATGGTAGATTATTCACAAATAATGTGACTCCTTCATTGAAGCCATTAGGACGTTGAAAAAGCAATATATTCCTCCTATAATTAATTTTTTTAAAGCACTTGAACTGTAATCAGTCCCCTAGCACACCATTTTTTCATGAACTTCAAAAGCATTTATGATGCTTTCCATCACATGGATATTAAATTTTATAAATCTAAGAAAACATATCTAAACATGCTTCTAACCAAAGTTATTAATATCGTACTGGATCACATTTTAATTTTCTAATAAAATATGGTATATACCAGTACTAGTTATTTAGACATGTTATTTCAAATTTTTCGGTTTAGTACAAATATACTTATAAACATGCATAAATTTGTATATTATAACATTATTAATAATCTACAAAATAAATATGCAATGTTTTCAAAAATCAAATAAATAAGTTTAAAAGTATAAGAAATAATATAATAAAATTTTCATGATATTTTTAAACATTTAATCTGATCATATGATATTTAAATAAATATTTTTTCATATAAATATTAAGATAAAAGTAAAGTGATGAAAAAATTAACTAAAGCTTTATAATTGTTAAACTTTATAAAGAGAGTATAATTAATTACTTTCTTGGAGAAACTGAAATACTTATAAACTTTGGTTTGACAAAATAAAATATAAAAAATAAGTTAAAATAAAAAATAAAGAAACTAAACTTTTAAAGATTATTTTATCAATTAATTTTATTATTATTAGGTTAAATATAATTAAACAACAACAAATAAATTAAAAATTACAAAATATATTTTAATTTATGTACTGATCGAAACATGTTATTCCACCAAAATTCATCAAAATTGACCAAAACTAATGAAAATAACTATTATTATCCAGTATTAAATTTGATACAAAAAATTATCTTTTGATATACCGTATTTTAATATAATTAGAGCGTACTAACCGATATAATCGGTACCAAAATAAAATTAATAACTATACTTCTAACTCAAGCAATTATCATGACTAGCACGTCTTCTCATCAAGCGTGAAAGTCATGATAAAACCAATTAAATGATAGATACAAATTAAAGCAAGCATTACAGCCCATAGAATAACATGTAAAGGTTAAAAGAAAGCATTCATGTTTTAAAGCACTTGGATCCTTTTCATCCAATCTAATTTCATTTCTTGGAGAGCCATAATATACCTCAACCCTTCTCGAAACATTCTCAATTTTAAAAGATCTTATGGCAAAAATCAACACCAATAAACTAAATTAACAAATAATCATGAAAATTATCGGACATTAATTAATCACTATCTAATTGTAGCTATTACATAGTCAAGATTATTATATGATCAGATATATATTTCATTAGTGTCATAACGGTTTTGAGACCGCCAGACGTAAAATGTTTTAAAATTGAGAAAAATAAAATAAAGTTACTGCAAATCTTTGTTAGGGTGTGATTGGCCACTCAAAAGTTCATCTTTTTAATAAAACTGTAAAAGCGGGTTTAAAGTTTATCAAAAAGATAAATTTTGGTCTATGAAATCAGGTTGGGTTCGAGAGTCGATTACATGTGGGGAAGGATTAACACCCCACAACGCCCATAAATTGGTACCATTTTAATCATGCGCTATTTTCGGTGTTGGATAAAATGGTTTTGACTTGAAATTTAATACTAATTCCCTTCATTTAAAAAAAAATATTTTTGCTAAAATTTGTATTGAGAAAATCTTTAAGTTAAAGAATTATTTTAAAATTCTCCAACATCTAGGCAGAATTTAAAATAACTCTTTTCGCTTAAGATTTAACACAACAATCCTTAAAATGAAACAACAATCTTTATAGAAAATAATTGTTAGTGACTCTCCAACATCTAGGCAGAGTACCAAGAATTATTTCTTTCGGAATGTTATTTTTATTTTATTTTATAATATCACAAATTTTTTTTAAATGTATTATTCTTTTTTATTATAAAATATTTTATCATCAAATAGTAAATTAAAATTAAAGAAAGAATAATGCAAATAATTATCGATGATAACACGCTAATGTATATATGCTAATAAATGTCATGTAAAATGAAATGCAATTTAAAAATTGGGTTCTTAAGTATAATGAGACCACCCTGACTCTCCAATATCTAGGCAAAGCTTAGGTGCGACTGTTTATATTTAAGAATCCAATTTACTATTATACTTTTTATTTATTAATCTTATTATTAATGTGAATTAAGAACTCATGTGAAAAACTTATTGAAATGGAGTTTCCTAAATACCCCATCATCTAGGCAGCATTCGGGAACAAACCATTTAATGTGAGATTTTCACACGTATCCTTAAAGTTTTAAAATAGATTTAGGGTAAGGGTTTAGGGTTTGAAGGTTTGGGGTTTAATTTTAGGGTTTCAATTTTTGGGTTTTAAAATTTAGGGTTTGGATTTTAGGGTTTAAAGAAAACGCGAACATCTCTAAAAATCTTTCTCATCTAGGTGGACTTTTAGAGCAAGTTCAATTTTTATAATTTTTAAAAATTAATTTAAGAAACAAAATTTTTTTTAAAAATTTTTTTAAAAAAATTCTTTTTTTATGAAAACTTATTATCAAAAATCTTATTAACTTATTTAGAATTTTTTATTATAATAATTCCTAACATCTAGGCGAAATTATTATTTTTGAAACATGATTTAATTCCCTCCAACATCTAGGCAGGGAATATAAAAAATTATTCTATTATTATTATTATTTAAGCATTTTTAATATATATTTTTAATTATTATCTTACTTATTTTTTTTATTATTATTAAAATAATTAAATATTTATCCTAACAAATTTAAAAATTTATCATGCATAAATATAAAAAATACTCAAAATAACAAAAATAATAATATATAAAAAAAATTTAAAAAAATTTTTTTACCTGAACCGGTCCAGTCAAAACTGGTCTAAACTGGTTGGACCGGTTGGGCGATTCAATCTATGGTTCAGGTGGTCCAGTGGTTCAGACCGGTTCGATCAGTTCACTGACGGTTCGATACCGGTTCAAATGGATCGATTTTGAGCTGAGGTAAAAGCAGGTCGCAGGTTGGATTGCGCAGATCTTGAGTCGAATCAGGGTATACACGCGGATCTTCTCCTTAAGCAAAACGACGTTGTTTTGCTGCTTTGGCTTTTACATAAAAGTCAACCTTTTTTTTTGTTCATGTCATCTTTTTTGCCAAAAAAAAGATTTTTTAGAGCTCTAAGAGAGCTTTGTGGACTTTGCCAGCGTCCGACCGTCGGCACTCTTGTCACCGCACCAACCACCATGTTGACCACCGTCGGTGGTTGTCATCGGTCAACGAAAAACACCAAAAAAAACTCTTAGTCGTTCACTTCTATGCCCTCTTTCCAGATCCAATGTCTATTTTGCCAGAAACAGCCCCGATCGGTGTAGATTGGGGCTTAAAGCTTTCGGTCTCCTTTTTTTTTTTTAAAGAAACTGATGATTTTTTTGCTTGTTTACAAGGCTTTCTGGCACTGAGGTTCCTCCCTACATGGAGGAATGTTATTTTTATTTTTTGTTTCTATTTTTATGTTTTTATTTAGGTATGAGTTTGGTGAGGGTTAAGGCTCGAATTGGGGTGCTAGTATGGGGACTGAGCTTGTTGAAAAGGGGGCTGGGCAGTGATGAAGGGTAAGCTCTTGATGTGTCCGAGAGGATAGCCTAAAAGGAAAAAGCTGGGGGGTTTTTAAGGAGCTTCAAAAGGGGAACAGATGGTGGTTGTAGGAGTGGCTGTAGGGTGGCTGGTGCCAGGCATCAGCCGCCCTACTTTCTGCCATTTTCTGTTTCTATTTTTTTTAATTAATTTTTAGTTTTAATTAAACCAATATTATTATTATTAAAAATTATTATTATTAACAAAAATTGAAATTAGTAGACCTGAAAAAAAATTGGTGTCTACAGCTGCCCCTATTTGCATATTACTGAGAATCAGGAATAGGGCAAAGACAAAGACAACGATTTGTCCGAAAGTAAATCATGAATTTTTCAAAAGTTTTCTTTTTAACCACAAGTCAAGTGATAAAAGAAACTGACCTGGATGATACCGCAAGTCAAAAAATAAAAAGTCAACCAGGACAATACCGCTAGTCGAAATTAAAGAATCGATCGGGACAACACCACGAATCAAAATTAAAGAATCGATCGGGATAATATTACGAATCAAAATTATGCCTGGAGGTCTTACAAAATCGACTGGGACAACATCGCAAGTCAAAAAATAAGTAATCGATCGAGGGAACACCGCGAATCAAAATTATGCCCGAAGATCTTAGAAATCATACTTGGAGGTCTTATAGAATCGACTGGGACAACATCGTAAATCAAAAAATAAGGAATCGATCGGGATAACACCGTGAATCAAATTTATGCTTGGAGGTCTTACGAGTTATGCCTAAAGGACTTATAGAATTGATTGGGACAACACCGCAAGTCAAAAAATAAAGAATCGATTGGGATAACACCGCGAGTCGAATTTATGCCTGAAGGTCTTATAGAATCGACTGGGACAACACCGTCAGTCGAAAAATAAAGAATCAATCGGGATAACACCATGAATTGAATTTATGCTCGAAAGTCTTAGAAATCATGCTCAGAGGTCTTAGAAATCATGTTCGGAGGTCTTATAAAATCAATTAGGACAATACCGCAAGTCAAAAAATCAAGAATCAATCGAGATAACATCGTGAATCGAATTTATGCCTGGAGGTCTTAGAAATCATGCTCGGGGGTCTTAGGAATCATGTCCAGAGGTCTTACAGAATCGACTGGGATAACACCGTAAGTTAAAAAATAAAAAATCGATCGAGACAACATCGTAAATCAAAATTATGCCCGAAAGTCTTATAAATAATACCCGAAGGTCTTAGGAATCATGCCCAGAGGTCTTACAAAATCGACTAGGATAACACCGCAAGTTAAAAAATAAAAAATCGATTAGAATAACACCGCGAATCAAATTTATGCCTGGAGGTCTTAAAAATCATGTTCGGAGGTCTTAGGAATCATATCTGGAGGTCTTACAGAATTGACTGGGACAACACCGTAAGTTAAAAAATAAATAATCGATCGAGACAACACCGCGAATCAAAATTATGCCCGAAAGTCTTAGAAATCAATATATTTGGATGCTTCTCTAATAAAAAGTCTGTGAACTTTGAAAATTTAAAAATCTTTTGCCTAAAAATCTTAAAAGTTGTGCTCGAAGGCTTTAGAGATTACGTTCGGAGGTCATACAAATCTCAAAATCTTTGAATACTTCTTGTAATTAGAAGCAATGAAACTTTTAAAAAATTTGAAAATCTTTTGCCCGAAGGTCTTGAAAGTTGTGCCCAAAAGTATTAGAGATTATGCTTGGAGGTCTTGCAAATCTCAAAATCTTTGAACACTCCTCTTAATCAGAGGCAATGACACTTTAAAAATGACTTTCACATGATTAAAGATTTTCAAGACTTTAAAGGTCTTGTTTGAAGAAGGTTCCTCCTAAACAAAGGCTTCAAAATTTTGTTTGAAAAAGGTTCCTCTTAAATAAAGGTGTTGAAATTTTAAAATCCTATTTTTTTTCTTTTCTCTCTTTTTTCTTTTATATATATATTTTTTCTACTAATGTACAATTATGATACAGATGTCCATTCTCATCAAATGATGCTAATAGAAATGTCGATACAAATGCCAACGCAAGAATGTGAATGCTTAGTGCAAATACATTTGACTTTTTCACAATGCAATTGACAATGTTCTTTGCATGTAAATGCCCCTACAACTACATTTTCTTAGGATGTAGATGTCATGATGCAAATGTAAATTCTTCTTATAGAATGCAAATGTCTTATACAAGTGCCAATGCAAATGATGCAAATATGAATATCTTTCTTGTGATGCAGATGCAAGCGATGCAAATGTAAAGACTCTTCTTACCCCTTTTTTTTTGAAAAATTTTTATTTAAATTTTCACTGTTTCATTTCATCCAAAAATGATATCAATATTATGTACAAAATGCTCAAATAATCTTGAAATTTTTCAAAAGTGATCAAAAATTACCCTACATAAAGTATCTTCACAATTAATGAAAAATTTAGAACTCAAGACTTTTGAATCTCTTGGAAGTCGGTGACTACTATTTGGAAAGCTTATGGGATGAAAAGGTAATTGACAATTCAACTCCTTTTACTAGTAGGCATATCTCATAGAAAGGCTCGACAAGGGTTGCAAGGATTTCATCTTGGGCTTACAAAAAAGATAATTTTTTTTAAAACACTTTTCTTTTATTAAAAACATGATACTTCAATGTGAGTCAAAACTAGCCATTATTTTTCAAACAAGATTTGGGAAGAAGACAAGGCTATTTTTTTTTTTTGAAAGGTCTTTAATAGGTACTGGTCTTTGAAAATGCTTTGCATCGAGATTTTTTATTTCGGATAGAACCTTGAAACTCTGAAATTTATTTTGGGGCCTCAAGAATGATTTTAGCTCTAAACTACCCTCTTAGGGTTTTCACCTTAGAGCTATATTTTTTATCAATGAAAAACTTGGTGAAATCTTGCCAAATAGCAACAAGTATATACAAATTTCAAGGAAATTACTCTTCAACCCAAGTATCCACATTTGATCAGAATAGACTTTTCAAGGTATGTAATGTGGGCCGAGGTTAAGATTTCTAAAAGAATGGATAAATAGGCTCAAAATATATTATTCAGGGTAATTAGGCCAAGGATCCTGAGGAGTATTCTTTGACTTTTTTCTTTTACTTTTTTTTTGAAACATTTGACTTTAATTTCAGCAGCTTTATTCACCCCTTTTTTTTTTACCCTAAATTCTCATTTTCAAGGTACATATTTTTATTATTATTTTTTTTTTGAATTCTAATTGAAGCTTCAGATTCTTATCTCCAAAGTTTCTTTGCTCTTTTTGAAAATGCCCAACTTCATCTTTAGCTGTTCACTTTATCAAATTGTTGGGATTCCAATTGAAGTCTTATTCCTTTTTTTTTGCCCCAAACTTTCATTTTTGATGGGCATATTAGATGGTTTCAACACTTTTATTGAAGTTAATCTCTCGAAGGTATCCTTATTTTACCCCCAATAAAAAATGATCCTTAGCCAGGGTTCATTTTGGAACAAAAAATTTAATAGGCTCAAATGGGTAACAAATGGATAATTTTTATACATGAAAAGGTTAAAGAAAGATGGTCATTCATTATTTCAAATATGATCACTTGATTAGAAAAGCAAATCATCGAAGATGTCCTTTTTATTTTTTGTTTTTTTATTCTTTTTTTTGTCTTTTTGCTTTTTTATTTTTTTATTCTTTTTTTTGTCTTTTTGCTTTTTTTATTTTTTATTTTTTTTTTGTGATGCCCCATCTTCTTTTTTTTACTCAAGGTTCTAATGACAATCAAGTCGAATAAGATCGATCATATAGTTCAAAAAGGCTTTTTGGGCTTCAAAATTTTTTTGACATTTTTTTTGTATTTTTTGTTAAAAGGAAGAGAAAAGGTATAAAGGTATGAAACAAATTATCATAGGCAGAAAGGGATTATTTTTTCTTTTTCTCAAAGTGCCTTAAAACATGAAACAAAGGATATGTAAGAGAGAAAAAAATTCAGGTATTTTTATATCTATGATCATGGTAAAATTTTGACACACATTAAATTACCAATGAAAATTTTGAAAGAGTATCTAATTTTTAAAATTCAAAATAAATTTTTAAAATTAATCTCTTTTGTTCTTTGCCCAAAAAAAAATTATCGGTCCTTTAAAGTATGAACTCAAACTCACATTCCTTGAAAGGTTATAGTTGATGAGTCTAATAATTTGAGTGATTAGGGGCATGAAAGTATTTGAAAAGGTGTGAAGGTATTTGATGAGCTTTTTCCTAATAGTAATCTCCATTTCCCTTAAGAATCCTTCCATCTTTATTGTAAAAGAAAACTTCTTTTTCTTTTTTTGGTTTTTTTTTTTTTTGAAATCTTGAAAGTTACTTATGTGGGACTTTTCATTCAAACAAATGCATAAAGAGAAATTTCATAAAAAGAGATCCAAAACATTCAATTCTTCCAAAATAAGTTAGAAAACTCCTAGAGACATAATGCACATGTCATACATATATAGTAAAAAAAATCAAAAAGAAATCATCATATCCTGATTTTTAAAACTTGACACCTCCCTCTTCATCTCAACTTCTCACATTTGACAATTGGATGGAGTCAACAACTTCCATTGTTCTATTACCTCTGGAGTCAAAATACCACTCTTGATAAGATCTTCAACCTTTTCTTTCAACTGTCTATATTTTTCAGTTGACTGGCCAATTACCCCCATATGGTAATCACACTTGCCATTGGGATCATAACTCCTTGCTGATGGATTTGGTGTTATTTTTAAAGGCACTGGAGTGAGATATCGACCTTCTATTAGTAAAGTAAAAGGTGAGAAATGGGGATAGGTAATTTTTCTTAATCATTCCTTGGTCTCTTTTGATTTTTTATAGGTCGAGTGGTGGGTTCAAATGTAGAAACAAGATCATGAATGGCCATTTGAGGATAAAAATTTACTGGAAAGCCCAAATGCTGGCTTGGTTGGCAAATATATGGGTTTTGAGAGATATGGCTTATGATAGGGTGATGAGGTTGATAAATAGGATAAGGATTGTATGAGATAAAACTATTAGGTAGATGCCCTTTCATTGTGACTGCTTGTACCTCTCTTTTATTCTTTTTTGATGTACTTTTTTCTTCAACATCTATCATCTCTTTTAACTTAATCCTACCACTCTTGATTGTATCTTTTATAATTTCACCAAAAATTACCATGTCCGAAAAGTTTTTAGAGATATTCTCAATCATTCTTTCATAATAGAGAGTGTTCAAAGAATTGACAAACAGAATAGTAATTTCTTTCTCAGACAAGGGTGGTTGTACTTAGATTGCTATGTCTCTCCATCTATGTACATATTCTCTGAAAGTTTCAGTTAATCTTTTTTTCATGTTTTACAAAGATATCCTATCTGGCGCCATATCTTCAACATGCTTATATTGTTCTAGGAAGGCCCTAGCCAAGTCATACCAAGAACAAATTTTATTTCGATCCAACTGAGCATACCATTTTGCTGTAAACCCAGTGAGACTATCTTAAAAGTAATGGATCAACAACTCATCCTCATGAGTGTAACCTATCATTTTTTTTATAGTACATGATGATGTGTGTTAAAGGACATTTCGTTCCATCATACTTCTCAAAATTTGAGGTTTTGAATTTCGATGGAATAATAAGGTCAGGCACTAGACTAAACTCGTTGGCATCAACATTCTCGTACACATCATGGCTTTTAATTGCTTTTAATCTCTCTTCTAACAGATCAAATTTATTTTTCATCACTGTATCTCTTGATGGATCTGGCACTCCTTTTAATTTTTTTGATTCTTTAAGATCATCCACATTAAGCACAGTAGTAAAGTCATGAAGAGTACGCTTAGGGTTGACATTTGTCTGAACTGATGGCAACTTGGTAGAAGGGCCAATATAAAGTTGATGAGTTATTGAAAGTGCTTGTGACACATGAGGATCTTGAACATATATGAACCCAGATGGATACAATGGTGTCTCAACAGTTGTTTCTTCTATTGTTCTGTGCGTCTCAACAACTCCTTTTCTTTTTGTCAATTCCACTATCATCTATTTTAATTCTGCCAGTTGTCTGTTCATGTTCTATTGCATTCTTGTGACTATTTCGTTGATCTATCCCTGAGCCTTTTCTACTGTGTCCATTCAATCTATATCTTCATTTTTCATGACTCTAGTATATACTCGAGTGCTATAAGTGTGCAGACTGAACTGACCTCGTTTCCTAAGATAGCTATCCTTGAACCTTTTATTAATTATCAAAACTAAAAAATGCACGACATGAATTTTATTATAAAAAATCTTTTGGCTTTGAAGGTTTAACAAAAACATATTCAAAATCATCATCTTTTGTCTTTAACTAGCATGAAAAACAATGAATTCAAACAGATGATGTATGATGTACAAGCCAAAATTTATTATTATTAAGAAGGGGGAAACTCGAGTTCCATCATATATTCTGGCTAGGTTATTTAAAGACATTCTTTCCTCTTTGAAAGTTCAATGAAAGTATATTCACAACCGTCACTCTTTTTCACTAGCTCCAATTATTAAAAGTGGACAAAATCATCAATTCATAAAAAATCTAGGTTAAAAGAAGTTTTCATTCATTCCAAAAGTATCAAGTTTACACATCATAAACCATTCTAGGGCTGGGGCCAAAAAGTGCCAGACCTACTCCCACTTCCTTTTATCTCACCTAAAAAATAGTTTACTATGATTACTAGGGAGGACAACTCTTTGCTTAAAAAGCTTTTTATTCATCATCCTGACTAACCTTACTGTTGCCTACAGCACTGGCTACCATCTCGACATGGATCAAAGAAGGGTTCTTGTGAATAATTGGCTTCATCTTGGCATCAAAACTTAGATATCCGACTTTCATCAATCTCTGTACCTTATGTTTCAAAGCTGTGCAGTCTTTCAGAGAATGGCCCAAACACCAAAATGGTATTCATATTGGGTATTAAGGTTATACCATTTAAAGAAAGGTGGTTTACGAAGTTCAGCAGGGATATAAGCGATAAGGTAATTCTCTAAGAGCAATGGGTATAACTTCGTGTAGCACATGGGTATTGGATTAATAGAGGTTTTTTCTTTGGTGTTACCAGAGTTTTTTTGTCCTATGATTAGTTTGGTTTGCTGAAAAAATGCTGGTATAATTGGTCTCGAGGTGAATTGAGAAACTCTGGGTTAAAGATTGGGCTGATAAAGTGGTGATTGGATAATATACTGAACAAGCAATTGTGAAATGTGAAGTGGGGGACATGAATTCAAGTGTGAAATTTTTGAAGGTTGCATAACACTTGGGGGCTTAATTCTAGGTACTTGGAAAGAAGGTTGAAAATAGTCATAAGAAGGATTTAGGTATGGGTTAGGACTTGGGATAGTTGGTGATGGTTGTTTGAAGCTAGGTGACTCTTTATTGGAAATCAAACTTTTGAGCTCAGTCATTTGCGTGACTAGTTCACCCATTCCTCTCTTGAGTTCGCCTAAACTTTGGTCACTGTTCAAATCACCCAATGCCTTAGCTTGTTCTGGTAAAGTGCTAAGACTAACAGGAGCCGATTGATCTTGACTTGATGGAATCGAAAATGACAACGATCATTGAGGAGGAACAAACTCAACTCCACCACTACCTTTAACCATTTCTATCAATTGAGCTACCGCTGGTTCATCTCTCGAAGCTCGAGCCATAATTCCTTTTGATTCAACTCCAAAGCACTAATCCTTACTTCCAATTGATCTTCCATTTTTGCCATTCTAATTTCTACCAAGACAGACATTTTATTCTGGGACTTAGACCAAAAATTCTAGATTACTACCCTTATTGAATGAATATCACAAACACAATGACACATAAAGTATGTTTATGAACACATGAGTATGATAGCTAAAGAATGTCACGAAATGCATATATGCCTATCACAATGGATTTTTATATGTACAAGGACCCAAATAAAAATTTTCGTCAACCATAAATGTGTATGCAAGGAATATAATGTTATATTGTAGGGATAATGGGATATGAAATGTAATGTATGTTCCATACGACTTTATTATTCATGAATCTATATGCATGAAATGCAATGACATATTTACATCAATGATGAGATGTATTCCTATGACTAATGGAATGCATGAACCTACCAAGTGCAAGTTATATTTTTACATGGAATGCAATGCTTGTGTTATGCCAACCTAGTGAAACTAACACTACCTTTAAACATGTAATGAAATGGAATGTGCGCACTACTTATTAAGACGCGTGTGGTAGGCATGTATCATTTATCAACAAGTGTATAACATAGGATGCATGCACTGTCCATTGATGTGAATGGGATGGAATGCTCATATTATCCTATCATGATGTGCATGGGATGTGATACATGTATTATTTCATCATGATGCATGAAATGCAAAAGATGAAACAAAATATGAAAAAAGAAAAAAAATTGAAAAGGAATAACAAAAGAACTAGGACTTGAAAATTAATTTTATTCAGTCAATAAACAAAGAATTCTTATAAAAAAATCTTTAATTTTTTTGAAATTTTTTTTTTCATTTTTTTTTTTTTTTGCTTGTTGGATTAATGCTAAAAATAATTCATTCTATTCTAAAATATTTTATGAAAATGTAAATTTTGGATAACTACCAAAGGAATGAAATACATGTCAAAAAAATCTTCAAGAAAATGCTATTCTCTTATTTCTACAAAAGGGCAATGCTCTATCGAAGGCCGGTCTCCTAAGGTTCACTGTATGCTGAGTGAAGATTTGTTCATCTAAAGGTTCCTAAATTATTCTTCACTGGCATCCATATTGGACTAATAAGGAACCCCGATCCTTACCCATTACAAGCAACGAACGAAAAGGGTTCAATTTGAGTGAAAGTGTTTCGCTAGCAAATACAGGGGTTATCATCTCACAAGAGCGTAGCTACTTCACTTCCTCCTAAAAGGGATAGAGCCCAAGTATAAAGCTTATACATGTGAGCGAATATGCGAAGTGTGTGTAAAGCAATGTATTAATCCAAATAAATAAATCCAAACAACAAAATCAAAATAATAGCTAACATGCAATTTATTCTGTTTATTAACTTGTATATATATATATATATATATTTGAAAAATTAAAACAAAAGGAATTAAACTAAATATTAAATAAAACCAATTAAATCCAATCCTTGCTAATAGCGTATAATTAAAATTTTAGCCTAACTCTCAAATGTCCCCAGTATAGTCGCCAAGCTGTCATAAAAGTTTTGAGACCGTCAGACGTAAAGTGTTTTAAAATCAAGAAAAATTAAAAAAAAAAAGTCACCACCAATCTTTGTTAAAGTGTGATTGGCCACCCAAAAGTTCATCTTTTTAATAAAATTGTTAAAACGGGTTTAAAGTTTATCAAAAAGATAAATTTTGATCTACAAAATCAGGTTGGATTCGAGAGTCGGTTATGTATGGGGAAGGATTAACACCCCATAATGCCCATAAATTGGTACCATTTAATCATGCGCTATTTTCAGTGTTGGATAAAATGGTTTTGACTTGAAATTTAATACTAATTCCCTTCGTTTAAAAAAAATATTTTTGCTAAAATTTGTATTGAGAAAATCTTTAAGTTAAAGAATTATCTTAAAATTCTCCAACATCTAGGTAGAATTTAAAATAACTCTTTTCGCTTAAGATTTAACACAACAATCCTTAAAATGAAATAACAATCTTTATAGAAAATAATTGTTAGTGACTCTCTAACATCTAGGCAGAGTATCAAGAATTATTTCTTTCGGAATGTTATTTTTATTTTATTTTATAATATCACAAATTTTTTTTAAAATGTATTATTCTTTTTTATTATAAAATATTTTATCATCAAATAGTAAATAAAAATTAAAGAGAGAATAATGCAGACAATTATCGATGATAACACTCTAACGTATGTATGCTAATGAATGTCATGTAAAATGAAATGTAATTTAAAAATTGGGTTCTTAAGTATAATGAGACCACCCTGACTCTCCAATATCTAGGTAGAGCTTAAGTGCGATTATTTATATTTAAGAATCTAATTTACTATTATACTTTTTATTTATTAATCTTATTATTAATGTGAATTAAGAACTCGTGTGAAAAACTTAATGAAATGGAGTTTCCTAAATACCCATCATCTAGGTAGCATTCGGGAACAAACCATTTCATGTGAGATTTTCACACATATCCTTAAAATTTTGAAATAGATTTAGGGTAAAGGTTTAGGGTTTGGAGGTTTGGGGTTTAATTTTAGGGTTTCAATTTTTGGGTTTTAAATTTTAGGGTTTGGATTTTAGGGTTTAAAGAAAACGCGAACATCTCTAAAAATCTCTAATATTTAGGCAGACTTTCAAAGTAAGTTAAATTTTTATAATTTTTAAAAATTAATTTAAGAAACAAAATTTTTTAAAAAAAAATTTTTTTAAAGAAAAAATTTTTATTAAAACTTATTATCAAAATATTATTAACTTATTTAATATTTTTTATAATAATAATTCCCCATCATCTAAGCGAAATTATTATTTTTGAAACATGATTTAATTTCCTCCAACATCTAAGCAGGAAAAATTAAAAATTATTCTATTATTATTATTATTATTATTTAAGCATTTTTAATATATATATATATTTAATTATTATCTTACTTGTTTTTATTTTTTATTATTATTAAAACAATTAAATATTTATCCTAACAAATTAAAAAATTCATCATGCATAAATATAAAAAATACTCAAAATAACAAAAATAATAATATATAAAAAAATTTTAAAAAAAGTTTTTTTTACTTAAACCGGACCAGTCAACGATTCGGTCAAAGCTCGTCTAGGTCGATTAGACCGGTTTGACAGTTCAATCTACGGTTCAGGTGGTCCAACGGTTCAGACCAGTTCAACCGGTTCACTGGCAGTTCGATATCGATTTAAATAGACCGATTTTGAGCTGAGGTAAAAACGGATCGTAGATTGGGTTACGCAGATCTTGGGTCGGATCCGGGTATACGTACGGATCTTCTCCTTAAGCAAAACAACATCGTTTTGCTGCTTTGGCTTCTACATAAAAGTCAACCTTTTTTTTTGTTTCATTTCATCCTTTTTGCCAAAAAAATTTTTTTTCAAAGCTCCAAGAGAGCTCTGTGGACTCCGTTGGAGTCCGACCGCCTGCATTGTTGCCGCCGCACTAGCCACCGCTTTGACCGCCATCGGTGGTTGTCGTCGATCAACGAAAAACACCAAAAAGACTCCAAGTCATTCACCTCTATGCCCTATTTCCATATCTAACGTTCATTTTACCAGAAATAACCCCGATCGACGTAGATCAGGGCTTAAAGCTTTTGGTCTCCTTTCTCTTTCTTTTTTTTTAAAAGAAACTGATGATTTTTATGCTTATTTACAGGGCTTTCTAGCGCTGAGGTTCCTCCTTACAGGGAGGACTATTTTGTCTTTGTTTTTTGTTTCTGTTTTTGTGTTTCTATTTGGGTATGGGTTTGGTGAGGGTTAAGGCTCGGATTGGGGTGCTAGTATGGAGATTGAGCTTGTTGAAAGGGGGGCTGGGCAGTGATGAAGGGTAAGCTCTTTGTATGTCCGAGAAGAGATCCTAAAAGGAAGATGTTGGGGGTTTTTAAGAAGCTTCAAAGAAGAGACAGATGGTGGTTGTAGGAGTGGCAAGGTGGCTGTAGGGTGGCTGTTTGGTCTCGTGGCTAGACAGGGGGCTGGTCGGGTAGGAGCGTGGGCCGCTAGTGGTGGCTGCAGGGTGACTAGTGCCAGGCATCAGTCGCCATGCTTTCTATCATTTTCTGTTTCTCTTTTTTTTTGTTTTTTTTTTTGTTTTAATTAATTTTTAGTTTTAATTAAACCAATATTATTATTATTAACAAAAATTGAAATTAGTAGACTCACACAAAATCGGTATCTATAATTAGATCACAGTAACAAGGAATTCAATTATATATTATTGATTTGAATGTTAAAACACATCTTGAACCTACTGTCGACATTTTCTTAATTGTTTTCTTTGTGATATATTACTATAATTTCCAAATCATTCACCCAAACAACCTTTCAATAAACCAACCAAAACGCACACCAATAAATTCAATAAAGAATATAGAATCCTAGGTACAAAGAGGTAAGACGGATTTTCAAAATGTTTAGGATTTTTTTTGTCCTGTTTTGTCTTTGTATGAGTATTTCTGTTTTCTTAGTCTTTTTTCTTATTGAGATTTGTTTGGATTTTGTATCATTTCATTTGTTTATTTTATATTTTATTTTATTTTTTATGCTAAAGATCTTAATTATTTAAACATTTACGAATATCTTAATTTTTAATTTTTTTTAAAGGATTGGAGATATATGGGTTTCTAATATGTTCTTTAATTTTTTGCATTTTTTGTTTTCTTATATTTTAGAATATTTCTATTTATTTAAAGTTTTATGCTTTGTATTTTATTAAATATTTTTTAATTATTTTTATTTTTTCAGAAAATATCTCAAATTTTCAATAGACTTATACATTGTTTGTCAAAATACTTTAAAATATTTTATAAATAAGAAAAAAAACACTTTATTGAAAGTGATTAAAAAAACTAATCTGCATGAATTAATTGGATCGGTTGATTTTAACTTAAAAGCTAGTTTCCTGGACCTTTTTGTTATAAAAAGCCCATCAAACTTTATATTTAATCAAAAAAATCAACCAGGTAGGTCCATTATTAGCCCAAACCATGTGAACCTTGCTGGAAAAACAAAAAGCAGCCAACGCGTGACACTCAGCACTCCCAAACGCTCGTGCCAAGATAGAGAGAGAGCACCCAGTAGTTTACCGTTCAGTCAAGTATTTCCTTCCCTCGTCATCTCCATTGCCTCCAAATTACGTCAAAACGCACCGCTTTCTCAATTGCAAGAGAATTCCCCATTTCTTTCTTAAAAAAAGCACTCTTTCTGTTAATTTCTCAGTTCGATCTCTTATTTTCAATGGAGGAATCATCGTATTCAAATCTTGCTACAACTCATATACTCGGCTCAGTTCCCGTAAGCTGCTTAATATTTTTTCCTTTATTTTTTTCAGTTAATTTATAGCATTTTATTTCATTTTTATTGAATCAAATCATCAAGATCGATGTTTTTCATGTGGATTAATTTCAAATTTCAAATTTCATTCGAATCTCAGGCTGTTGTTACTGAAGAAAAGAAGGCCTCGTATGACGGTCCTATTCCTTTTATTTTCAGTATATTTACAGTAATTTCGATTTTGTTTTTATATATTTATTTTGAAATTGTGCAGTTCCTGGAACGAATATGCAAATTTTCCCGCCAAATAATGGCGGCGGAGGTTATCAAATTCTTGGAGCTCCAAGTGGTATGTATTTTTTTTTCTTTTAATTTATTTTCTTGCCATATAAGAAAAACTTAGTTAAATTTATCGGTCTTTCCTTTTCTTACTCTGTACTTTTATGATTAGAAAGTAATTATTTTTGCTATTGATGTGATAAAATTGAAAATTTGGCTATATTTGCAATGATTAATGGCTCAATGAGTTATTCTTGATAAAAAAAAAAAAAAAAGTCTTAAAGAATGGTTTAGTAAGGAAACTTTCTTCTTCCCAAATAGATAATAACTGATGGAGATAGAAACTTTCAAAATCATGACATCTAGTGTTACGATATAGAGATTTGGTCATTGAACTGAGTGGTTTTACTTATTCGAAGTTACATCCGGTATGCAAGGGAAATTTAGCAAGGAAGGTAGTTATTTTCTATGCACTTTAAGTTGAATGAATAGTGTACATTGCAATTTACTCTTATGTTTTCATTTACTTTATTTTCATAGTTACCGGTTATTTTCATAGTTACTAATTTTTTTATGTGGAATGGAGTCCATGGTGAATATTGTTGAAAGGAGGTTATGAAATGAACCTTCTCCTGATGCATATATCCTTTTGGTGGTTCTGTTTATATTTTTGAACTTTCCTTGAACATTCTATCCTTATTTATTTCGTTGTGTGTTTGTGTGTGTCTCTTCTTGGGAATGTAGAGTTGTAGACTAATGATTTTGCATTCACAGTCTAAAACGCCTAAGAATATTGTGGCCGAGTTATTGGTGTTGCAGTTAGATGTACTTCATGATGGTAATAATGTAATGCTTTTATTTAGTGTTACTGAAGCAACCTTAATGTTTAATGATCCCTTTGTCGATCCTATGCAGAAGTATTTGAACAACAGTCACCAAACAACTGGAAGGGAGTGTTTAGTATCTCATCATACACACAGTATTTTAATGTGGATACAGATGTTGTCATAAACAGATTGATAAGTTCCTTTTATCCTGTTGGTGGAGATTTTTTCAGCAAGATTGATGCAAACCCTGATCTGTGAGTATGCTTCCCCTCCCCTAATTCTTCTTTTGCCACCATTGTATTATAGAATGAGATATTCTATAATATGGATGAAAAATCTGCTTCTGTCAAAGCTTCATCATTCTATTTTTGGAATGGAAGTTACCCTTTAGAGGAGAAAAGTTTATTTTCTTGTGTTTTAGACCTCATAAAAGCATATTATCTCTAGTCAATATAAATTGAGATGAAAAGTAGGATTGCAAGCACTCAAAGCATCCATTTACCTAGGCATTCTTTCATTTGCAAGAAACAAGCTTTTTGGAAGTCAAGACCTGAATTTACTTGTCTTATTCATAAACTTACTGAGTTAGAAAGTTTAGTCATTTGGTTCTTTATTTTGACATGAATTGTTACAAGAAGGAAAACTGCGAGAAGCATTAAAGGAAGCATATTAACTTCACATGAAACAGGGCACCTGTAACTCAGTAGATAGAGCCTCTGCTTCCTAGGCGGAAAGTCATAAGTTCAACCCCTACCTGGCGCATGCTGATTTATTTGATTTACTGATTTTCTTGTGCAAGTTCTCAGTCATATCAAAGAAGTGCTTGGATTGAGGTTAACAACAGGGTTGCCTCATTTAACCACAGATTGTTTTAATAACAACATTTTGCATAGCTTTCGGTCTAAACAGCTCTACTCTTTATGTTTGATTATTTGTATGTTGGCATTATTAGCTAGAACAATTTTGATGTAACAATATTTCAATTTCTTTTGGATATATAAAATCACCTAATTATCCAAAAAGAAAGCATACTAAACATGATTAGCTCATGTAGTTTTTATCTGAAGGGAATGAAGCCCAGCATTAATACAAAAGATACATGCATGCATCAGTTGCATGTTTATTGCATCATTGTCTATAATTCTTATCTTAGTCCTACCCTTTTCATTTGTGGTCAATTGGTCATCTTTGCAAGTAGACTAACAACAAGGAAGACAAGATAGATAGAATCCTTCAATCTTAGTAGTTTTATGGAAGTTAAAGTACACTAGAATTTTGTACTTAGTTTGTATTTTTAGCCTTTTATTTTTCTTGTACAATAGACTCTCAATGAGTTGTTTGAAAGGGAGATCATGGATAGTCTGCCTTCAACCAAAGGATATTTTCTCGTAAGTCAATCAAGGTATTTTTTAATGTATAATGCTAGGATACAAGCAGTAAATTCTCTTCTGATGGCTTTCTAAAAGTAACAGGGTACATGGTCCTTGTTTTGTCTCCATGAGAAAATTGAATTCCTTGTTGCTATGATGTAATGAAATATACATCTGATTATGTGGAAATCTTGACTATGTAATTGCTACAACTAGATAGTGGTGAATCAATGTGCGGTTATTTTCATGATTATTTGTTAATTTAGTTTCTTGGTCTTGATTTTTGCCATATGTTAGGTATGGGCTTATCTAGGTCACAACTACTTTAGTCTTTATGCTTGCTACTTTGGTCTCTGTACTCAGGATTGGTTTGCAAAGCTGGCTTTCCAGATTTCAAAGACTGATCAGAAAGGCCAACAATTGCAAGGTCTGTTGGTACTTGGTAGCATGGTCTTTTAATAGAAGAGCGTTAGAATTTTTAGTTTCAATGATCAAAGGCCAAATCTTGACAGCTTCAAGTAAAAAATAAATTAAAAAAAAAAAAAAGTAACTCCTTAGGAAGGCATCTGGGCCTTCCTTTCTTTTCTTCTTTTCGCTTCTATTAGTTACTTATTGATGCACAAATTTTAGTAAAGCAGCATTCAATCTCATTGGGCTGATGGTATTAGCAAATCAAAATTGCATCAGTAAATGTGATATTCCTTTCCATGTTTTCTTAACTTCAGCTTTGAATTTGATTCTTACTTTTTTTTTGGATATGCATGTCTGAATAAGCTCTAACAAATCTCATTGCAAGCATGCTCCAAGTCTTTTGTTTCTGAAGACATCTTGATTTATAATGGATTTAGGAGTCAAACAAAACACCCAGAAGTTCTTCTGACATCCTCCATTTTTTTGCTTCAAGAATTATGAACAAAATACGTATGCAACCTAAATACAGCTTGGATTTTGCTGTTATTGCCAGTTTCTCAACAATTTTCTTTTGCAGGAAAGTTCAGAAGTATTTCTGCTACTGATCTTTCTGTTATCGAACATGAAAATTTTCAATGAATCAAGAATTACTGTTACTCTCCTTTTGTACTAACTTATCAGTCTACAGGCAGTAATGTTTATTAGTAAAGATAAACAGTCAAACAAAGTCAGTAATAAACAAGAAAAAAGTCTTTAAAAGAAATAAAATTCAGAAAATAAAACTATCAGTAGCTTGCCATCAACACATGGATAATCTTTATACACTGCACATTTAAAATCAATAAACAGCCAGTTTATCAAAGCTCATAGCAATTCATTTCCTAAAAGCACTTGATCATCAGAATCAACTATCACGGAAAAAAAAAAGTCACACTTTGAAACAATGAAAAAGCAAATCGAAGTGACCCAGCCTCTTCTTACTCTTATTAGCACGATTGCCTTTCATTGATCAAACAAAGCATCCAACTCTGCCTCGTATCAGTGCCTATCTTATCATGCCTACACCAAGATGAAAATGGCATATATCATCATCTCTTATAGAAAGGAAATGATATATATATGAATATTTATAGTCTCAAAAAACAAACAAAAGAGATTATTATTTTATAAAAAAACAAATAACTCACCTGCAAAATTAGAGTTTTCAGTCGTTGCCCTGTGTGTGAAAATTTTGGATGGAGGGTATGTGGCTGACTTTGGAGAAATCTTCTCCTTCTCTCCCGTCTATCACCTGAATCCTTTTTACCAATGACCTCTGTATCGACTCTAATTTCATTTCCTGGAGCGCAGTAATATACCTCAACCCTTCTGGAAACATCCTCAAATTTTTTGAATGAACCAAAGTTAAACTCCGCAGACGTGGCATTGCGCCTTCTTCAATCTCCCACTCTACTAATGTTGATTCAAAAATTTCAAGAGAATCAAGTTGAAGAAACCCATTAGCAGAGCAAATCATTTTAGTCCCCCTGTAAGTCGCCCGTAAGCGGAGAGTCCTCAAATGAGGCAGCTTTTCCAATACAGGCATTGGATCCTGCTTCACCCAAGATCTCGCCAAAGTTAACTTGACGATGTTTGTTGGAACAAATTTCAAAACATGATGCCTCGATTGCGGATCTTCTTTTATCTTCCCATCTAAGTATAGTTTGGAGAGGTGATGACACTGAGAAAGGGGTTCCAAGTCTTGAAATGATTGGCTTGAATCCCATAAAGACCTCATGTACAATGACCGAAGGCGATGTGATTCGACCAGTGCTTTTAGGATAGGCTCAACGTCTTTTGATCTCCTAAAAAATATTCCTAAACTCTGAATATTAGCCAAGCCCAATACTGCATTATTTTCAATTAAATTCTCAACCCCAATGTACTTTAAAGTTTGAATTTTTTTTGAAGTAAACCTTAGCCGCATCATCCAATCACATCTGAAACAAAAATCCTTCGGATAATTAAGAAATCGAAAATACCTTAAACGTTCCGACTCGAATAGAATATTAGGAGGTATAGTTGATTGGGAATTGCGGATATGCAAAGTATGTAAACTTTTCAACTTCCCAATAGATCGTGGCAAGATGATTTTTCCACTACATTTTGACTCCAAATATCTCAAATGATGGAAATTACCAATTCCACTTGACACACGCCACTTGTCTTTCCTCCTTTCCACTACTTTCAAGACTCTTAAATTTTTGAAGTTTTTGCAATTTGAAATGTGCAAGTCTATCCATTCCTCATTTTGAAAGACCAATAGAGAACGTAATGTTGGATGTTCTTCCTTCAAACAAACATACCTTTTGGTAGGATGAATAGCAATTCTTCGTGGCATAGATGCCGACAAAGTCACATCATTTGGCTGAATAATTGTCAAGAAATTCTCTTCTTGAGCTTTCTTCACGCACAAGTCCCTCAAGACATCATGTATGTGTCATGTTTTCACACCTACTCCTGTATGGTCCCTCTTGCCAACTTGAACCAAACATCTATTTATCAGCTCTTCCAGGAATTGTTCGGCAACATCTTCCATCAACATTCCTCCGCTTTCCACTGATGGTGAAATGAAACCTTCAGCAATCCATAATCGAATGAGTTCCTTCTTTGGGATCTTCCAATCTTCTGGATAATGACCAAGATATAAGAAGCATGGTTTTAAATAGTAAGGCAAATCATTGTAGCTTAAAACCAAAATTCCTTTCACTGCATTATACTGATGGTCTTGTTGTTGACCCACGTTGAAGTGTGCATGGATGTTTCTTTGAACCATCTCCCACTGAGCCCGTGATTGTTTACTTGTTAGCAAGCCTCCCAACACAACAATTGCCAGAGGTAGCCCTCCACATTTTTTCACCATCTCTCTTCCTAGCATCTCAAATTCTCTTGAACGAGCATCAGACTCAGTTGTATTTCCAGGGAATGCTTTCCTCTTAAAAAGCTTCCAACTTTCATCATCTGTAAGAAATGGAAGCTCTATTGGTGAGTTGCAAGGATCTGCAAGTAACGCCACTTCCTTGTTTCGTGTTGTGAAAAAAATTTTGCTTCCTTTTTTCCCTCGTGGAAAAGCAGGTTTAAGACAATCCCAATCTTCAATCATCAAGGACTACCAAGTACCGTTTTTCTCTCAAGACATCAAAAAGTCTTTTTATCAATTCATTCTCCCTCAGTTTATCAATATGCTCTCTTTCTTCTTCGGAAGGAGAAAGAACTTTTAAGAGGACATCAAGCAAAACTTCTCTTGGCATACATTTTGAGAAATAAAAGCCCAAGCAAAACAATCAAAATGTCGTCTCATATCAACGTGATTGTATACTTTTTTTGCAAGAATGCTTTTACCTATGCCCCCCATTCCGACTATGGAAACAACGACATGACGTCTATCTCCCTCTTCTTCTTCTTCTTCTGTCATCAACTGAGCCAAAACAGTCCTTGTCATGCCCTCCAAGCCAACAACATTCAGTTCTTCAACATGCGAATATGTTCTTCTTAACCGCTGCTGCTGCTGCATTCTGGAAATAGAGCTAGACTCCTCTCCTTCACCATATATCTCATAAGCTGGAAGACTCTTGGAAATAGCTTAAAGCTTAGTCAGGACTGCTTTGACCTGCACCCCTATTTTGTGCAAATGAGAAGGCTTGGTGAAAATGGAGGTGAATCTCTTGATGATTCCATGAAAGCCTCCGTGATATGCAATTTCAAGAATGTAGGAGTCAATAACATCTTCAGCATCGTAAGCAAGATCTCTAATTTCCGCCACTCGGTTGCGGAGACGCTCGTCTTGTTCTTGCCTATGGTCAGCGTCGTTCAAAAAGCTCTGCATCTGCTTTAGCTCCGCCTTGAGGCACTCCACTTCCTCACGCACACCACCCAGGTAAACTGCTTCATGAATGAATAAATCTGAGATCCTTTCAATGGCTAAGGAAACAATAGCCTCTGCCATTTCTCCTGCCGATCGAAACTGGGAGAATTGGTCAAGAAAAGGAAACTGGGAGAATGGTCAAGGAAAGGAAGAGAAAAGAGAGGAACGGAGAGGAATAGATAAGCTAAAAGAAGCGGAAGGAAAAATGTAGAGAATAGGTAAGGAAGCCTCTGCCCCTTTAGAGAAATGGGAGCTTAATTTATAGAAGGAAAAAGTTTAAAACAGTGTCTGATGGTTTATCTTTACACTGTAGAATATTTAAATTTGTCTACTGCTATAATATTTCTATAGTGACTACTACAATAATTTTTGTCAGATGGTCTTAGGCTACAGCTTTGTTTGTTTTTTTCGACAGCTTGAGAATAGGCTTATTCTGGTGTAGAATAGCTTTATCCATCGAATCAATTATCCAAATTGTATAGCTCTTCATCCTCTGAGTTATAGGATTGGGGAGATACTATTCTAGATTTGTTCCACATTTGCCATCCTTCTTGCTATTGGTAGAGAATTTTCTGTGGATGGTCAAGATCTTCCATTTCTAAGAGTTGATGCAAGAGCTTTAAAGATTTTGGTTCGATTCAATCTCGAGATCTTCATGTGGAGCATGATATCTTAAAATAAAAATTCTTCTGCCATTAGTCCACGCAGCTATTCTAGGAAAGATTGGTCCGGTGGCCATCTTAAGCAAGGTTTTTGCTTTTTGCATTATGGAGATTCCTGTTTAGAATTGATATTGAGAAGGATTGGAATATTTTTAAATGATTTTGTTTAAGTTATTTGGATTTTCAAAAGCATCCATTGGTGGTTCCAATAGAGTACTAGAATGAATTTTCTGTGCTTCCCATATTTGATAAGGTTGATAGAATCTTTCTCTTTGAAAAACTCCAAGGAAACTGGTTATGTGAAAATGAATATAAAAAAAATGTTTAGCATATTTGGTCATTTGTGAATGTAGTGTTTCATGAAAGTTGGGAAGTCTTTTATTAGTTTAAAGGAAAGATTTTGAACTAAAATTTCTCCAACAATTCCTAATTCGATACTTGTTATATCGAAAGGATCATGATTTAGTCTGAATTTTAATTTAGGAATTTGATCTCCAAGTTCAGTAGTGAAGATATAAGTAGCAAAATAGAAATCAAAAAATTTTTCAACTAACAGTTTTTTTGTTTGTTGAAAAATTGACATATTAATTTGCTGAAATAATTTCTTGATTAGGAATACTACAGCTTTTTCAAAAAGAAGTATACGATATAGTTTTTGTATCTTTGGAGAATTTTAGGTTTCAAAATACTTACAGAGGGACAAGAAATTGTTTATTTCTTGTATCAAATATTGATTTTCTTCTAGAGCAAAGAAATCTATATCTTATTGTTTTAACATATTAAATGAAAGCAGATTCTAGAAAACTGCTTCTTAAATTGCTGAAAATTTTTTGTTTGGTTGACTAAGAATTCAGCTAATCTAGTCATCCCTTTTCTAAATTGGGTTTTATTATGAGAGAGATGAGATTTCCATATATGATTTAGCAAATCATAGACTTTTGGTTAAAGTCTAGGATTATAGAAGTCTTTAATTTCTGGGTTAGAAACTTAGACTTCTCAAAGGACCTGTTCTGCAAATTAAAACAATTTAAGAATATGACATAGGGGTCTATTGGTTTGGATTTTGAGCAAATTGAGAGAAATCTAGTTGAATTCTCTGATGATAATATGGTTTTTATGGAAGTTGATGGGAAAGATATCCATGAGGTTGGTAGATAAATAATCCTGGGTTAGGAGAGGTTGAAAAAGAAGAAACCTTTTAAGTTTGTTCTTTTGGACTATTTTCCATTCTTCTTGATTGTGCAGAAGTTTTTTACCTTGATCTATTTGGTCTACTAAGATAATCTGCAAGAAAATTTTTATTTCCGTTAATGAATTCAATAGTAAAATTGTATTGGCATAAAAAATTATACCATCTTATTCTTTTAGGATTATCAAAAAGTTTTCTATTTTTTAGAAAATCTCGAACTGATTGATTATCAGTTTTGATTACAAAATTTTCTAGGGCTAAAAAGATATGAAATCAGTAAACAATATTTTTAATAGCTAATAGTTCTTTTTCAAAAATAATATACTTGATTTCATTTGGTTTAAACTTTTCAGAATTATAGCCACAAATTAATTCATCTTTTTTATAAAAGTTTTTTTGTTTTTAAGATGCAACCCAATGTTCTTCACCAGCATTTGTCTCTAAAATCAATAAATCTCCTTGTTTAGGAATATATATTTTAGGAATAGCTGTAAATTCTTATTTTATTTGTTTAATAATATCAAAGTCAACTTTATTTCAGGAAAACTCACTATCTTTTTTGAGTTTTTCCTGAAGAACTTTCTCTTTTTTAGAGAGATTTTTGAAAAATTGTCTTTCATAATTTAAAAGACCTAAAAACTGTTGTAGTTGTTTTTTGATTTCCAATTGTTCTAGAAATTTTTTTTATTTTAATGATAATATGATCTTGTAGTTCAAGACCATTAGCAGAAAGTTTTAATCCTAAAAACTCAATTTGAGTTTTTTTTTTAACTCAATCATTTTTTATTGAGAATGATTCATGCTGAATAAATTCTTGAGCAATAATGCTTAAATGTTTTCGATGATCATCAAGATTTTTTGAAAAAACCAAAATGTCATCAATATAAACACAACAAAAATTTTTGTGTTTTACAAAAATTTCATCCATCCAACATTGAAATATCTAAAGAGCATTGCAAAGTCCAAATGGTATTACAATCCACTAAAAATGTCCTGTTGGTACAATGAAAGCAGCCAATGCTTTTAACTCTTCTTTTAACTTAATCTGCCAAAAACATGATTTACAGTCGAATTTTGAAAAATATGTAGCATATTTTGCTAAATTGATTAAAACATCTTTTTAAGATGCAATATCCATCGAAAACTAGATTTTGATTTAACCTCTAATAATTGATTACCATTCAAGGTTTTCCTCTTTTATTTTCTGCATGGTTTCTTACCAAAAATGCAGGACTTGAAAGAGGGCTAGTTGTTGTTTCAATTAAAGCAATTCAAAATTTTGAATTTCAAATTCATCTGCATCCTGTTTGGTATAGATCATGGGTTTTACTTTAATAATTTTAGAATAATCTATAAGTTGAAGAGAACAAAATCTAGGACTTTTTGCCCATAGTTTTAAAGGTTCTTCACAAAAATTTTCTTTTAAAATTGTGTATAACCAATGTTTTTCATTGATTAATTTGATTTGTGATTTCAAAACTTCTAGTTAAAAATTTTTATCACAAATATTTTGTGGTTCTTTTACCAAATATATTTTAAAGGATTGATTATCCATTGTAAAAAAAAATATTATCATGATATATATATATATATAAAGGTAAATATTTTATGAAAAAATTATTTCCAAATAACATGTCTCCATGCATATAGGAAAAACATAATATTTTTGGGATTATAAATTTAGTATTATTGAAATATGTAGGGACATTTTTTGCCTTGTATCCTATAATGGGTATCTTTTCCTTCTATTCCTACCATTATGATAAGATGTTTCATTGGTTCCCATTTGTTTAATTGAAGTGCATTACTATGACAACTGGAAATTGTTGCTCTTGTGATTAATAAAATATGTAAAGAATATGGTTTATAATTTTGAAATCGAGATGTTCCTTCTATAAAAGTAACAAAGCTATTTGCTTTTCTGTTACTAAAGCTTCTAAAATCTTTTTTTCAGACTTAAAGATTTGTTTCTTCAATTCTAGTTTTTCTTGAATAAGATACAAAGTTTAAAATAGAATTGACCATTTGATATTGAGTTGTTTGAGATTGATTATCTCCAGGACATATAGGAATTTGTGTACTGGTTGTACTATTAGTAGGAAATCTAGAAAAAGAATTTCTATAGGAAGTAGCAAAGGATTGTTGACTACTCAGACTTTCAAGATCATCTTCTTGGTTAGAAGCTGATGAAAGAAGTACTAATCCAGGATTTGGATTATAAGTACTAGTATTTTTTAAATAAAGATTTTTTCTAGAAGAGAAAAATTCAAGAGAAGTGTTTGGACTTTGAATTTCTTTTTCATTTTCTGTTCTGGGTAAAAGCCATCCTATAGGAATAGATAAATCTCATATACCCATAAATTTTTGCTTGATTTCTGACTCAAATTTTTGTGGTTCAAAAATTTCAACCAATTTTGGATCTATCTTTTTGATAGATACTGTAGTAGTATTTGTAAACTCATAAATAGCAGTCCAATTTATGGAAAGATCATGAGAGCATATATTTATATAAGAATTTTATGTTCTGATACGTAAACAAAGATTTTTTTCAAATAAAGAATCAAATATAGAAAGAAAATAATTTGGTTTGACCTTAAAAGCAACAACTCTAGATGCTAAATTGGATTGGATTCCTCCAATTATAGCAGTAACTGGATTAGAAAATCTTTGATCCATTAAAATAGCTAAAATAGGTATATCTTTTCCAGAGATAAAAAGGGGTTTTATAATAATCATAACAATACCAATATGTATATATTTTATTTTAGGATATTTTTTAAGAAAAAAATTGATTTTTTGTTGAGAAAATAAAGGAATTTCTATTGATCCTTGTTTAGAATCATTAGCAATGGTATCGCCAGATACTTTTTCTATATGGCATTTAAACTATGGTTGAAAAATTTTTAAATAGTTATTTTTTTAAATTTCCTATTTCTTGAGGATTTGTATTTGTTTTAATTTTTTCTTAGAAATAGCATGAGTTTTTCTCATAATATTTTTTAGAGAAATCATTTCTTTTTTAACAGGGTTTGTTGAAGAAAAAGTGGATTTTACAAAAGCTATTTCTTGATTAAAATTAGTTTCAATGATCATAAAAATATATTCATTACCTAATTTTGTATATACTGTATACAACTTCCTAAAATATCGTATAGAGCAATACTGGGATTAGTTAAACTAGATTTTTCTAGCTTAGTTTTAAGAAAAATAGAGTAATTTTGAAAACATAACTCATCCCAGGGTGAAAGGAGTTTATGAAAATATCGTTCTAACCAGAATTTGGAATGCTCTTCATCCAAAAGCTGATATTCACTAAGATATCTTTTTGAAAATTCATCCATGTTTAGGATGTTGCATAATTTAAGTTAAGAAAAAATGTATTGAGCCTCATTATTGGCATCAATTTCTTCTGTCATCGCACACATCTCATTTTTTATGATATGTGCAAGAAGTTTTAATAAACTTGAAATTGTAAAAAAGTTTAAAATTTCTATTTTTTGAGCATTTCCTAACTTTGTTGTTTCTCATTTTTTTTTTTAGAAACTTAAGAGCATCTCCTTGCCAAGTACCATAAAAATAATTTAAAAATTGTTCTTTATTCCAAGTATCTTTGTAGTTGGTTACTACAATAGACACGGATTGTGTTCAACCATTTATAGTTTTTTCATATTCTGAAAGAGAGACTTTAGATAAATTTAAATATATTCCTCCTTATGCTACAGTTTATTTGTTTAACAAATCTATATTTGAAGAAAAAAATGGTTGTTAAGTTTGGCTGGTTTGACCTTGCTCAATTGTTGATATTTGCTTGATTTCTTCTTTTTTAGGGAAGTAAGTTGAATCAACTAGATGTGTTTCAACTAGTTGATATAATTTAAGATTTTGTTAAAAATTTGAAAATCTAAATAGATCGTCAGTTTCTGGGTTAGAAACCTCACCTACTTTTCTTTTTCTTCTATCCACTAGTTGTGGTAAAGGTTATGTTTCTTCATAGATGTTTCTTCATCAGATGAATTTGTTTCAATTTTAGTCATTAGGTTATGGCTAAAATTTTAAAGTTATCATCTATAGCTTTTTCTTCATTAGTTTCACTGGTTGTGTCATAGTAAAGCATGTAGTGATAGTTAAATTTTTTGAAAAGATCTTTATGTTCTTCATAAAGCTTTTCAATTTCTTTCAAGTACTCAACTATTTGTTTAGAGTCTTTCATAACATTTATCTTCATTTTAAAGTTTTCTATCAGATATTTGTCTACTACAGTGACTACTTGTTTTAGGAATATTATGAGAAAAACCCATGCTATTTCTTAGAGAAATCATTTCTTCTTTAACAAGATTTGTTGAAAAAGAAGTGGATTTTATCGAAGCTATTTCTTGATTAGAATTAGCTTAATTGATCATAACAATATATTCATTATCAGAAGTATCAGATTCAATTTTTAAAAATATTTCATAAAGAATTTGTTCATTATCTGATATATCTTCTACATAAACAACACAAAGCTTTTGTTTTTCAAGAGTTTTGATCATATTTTTAGCACTTCTTCCTTTACTAGGACAATTAGAAGCTAAGTGATCTTCTTGATCACAAATAAAACACTTACATTTTTTTTTTCTGAGAATTTTTCTTTTTAACAACATATTTCCTTTTTAGAGCAATGTGATGTTTATAAGGTTTCCATTTTTTCATAAAATAATGTTTCTTTTTAAAACGTTTTCTAAATTTTGATTGTTGTTTACAACCAAAAGTCAATTCATCTTGCAAGATCTTAGAACATTATTTATGACTAAGCTTGCTTTTGACTTATATTGCTACCTATTGTTTCAAGCAGTATTTTATTATCTGATGTTGTACATATTGTATATGACTTCCTAAAGTATCGTATAGAGCAAACTATATTTTTCTAGCTTAGTTTTAAGAAAAATAGAGTAATTTTGAAAACATAACTCATTAGAATTTGAAATGTTCTTCATCCAAATGCTGATATTCATTAAGATATCTTTTTGAAAATTCATCTAGGTTTAAGATGTTGCATAATTTAAGTTTAGAAAGAATGTATTGAACCTCATTATTGGCATCAATTTCTTCCATCATCCCACACATCACATTTTTTATGATTTGTGTAAGAAGTTTTAATAAATCTGAAATTGTAAAAGAGGATAAAAGTTCTATTTTTTGAGCTTTTCCTAACTCTGTTGTTTTTCATTTTTTAAAAAAAACTTGAGAGCATCTCCTTGCCAAGTACCACAAAAATAATTTAAAAATTATTCTTTATTCCATGTATCTTTGTAGTTGGTTACTACAATAGACATGGATTGTGCCTAATCATCTATAGTTTTTTCATATTCTAAAAGATGAACTTTAGATTAATCTAAATATGTTCCTTCTTGTGCTATAGTTCGTTTGTTTAACGAATCTATATTTGAGGAAAAAGGTGGTTGTTGAGTTTGGCTGGTTTGACCTTGTTTAGCTGTTGATGTTTGCTAGATTTCCTCTTTTTTAATAAAGTAAGTTGAATCAACTGGATGTGTTTCAACTGGTTGATATAATTCAAGATTTTGTTGAAAATCTGAAAATCTAAGTAGATTGTTAGTTTATGGGCTAGAAACCTCACCTATTTTTTTTCCTCTATCCATTGGTTGTGGTAAAGGTTATGTTTCTTCATAGATGTTTCTTCATCGGATGAATCTGTTTCAATTTTAGTCATTGGGTTAATGGCTAAAATTTCAAAGTTATCACTACAACTTCTTCTTCACAACTTTCATCGGGTGTGTCGTAGTTAAGCATGTAGTGATAGATAAATTTTTTTAAAAGATCTTTATGTTCTTCATAAAGCTTTTCAATTTCTTTCAAGTATTTGACACTTTGTTTAGAGTCTTTCGTAACATTCATATTCATTTTAAAGTTTTATGTTGGATATTTGTATGATTTAAAGTTTATTTCTTCTTGTTCTTTGTTCTAGAAAGATGAAGCTTTGTCTTGAAGAGTCATAATGGTGTTTCCATAATATAACCGTCCTAAATTAGGGTTTTTTTATTTAGTTTTGGCTTCCATAATAGTATCAATTTTTTTTTCAATATTTTTGACTTTTATTAATAATTTTTTAAAGAAAGAAGTAGAAGATCAATAAGTCCATTTAAAGTTCTACTAATAGCTATATTATGAGATTCACACATTGGATCGATATGTAAACTATGATTGTAAGTCTGATCTATAGCAATACATGTATTTTTTTTGTGATCTTTCATATTTTAGGTGCTTAAAACCTAGGTTGGATTTTTAAACGATTTTTTTAAAGCCAATTAACAGCGACAACCAAAGCCAACAAATACCAGCAGCAAAATCATAAAATCCAAGATATGAGCTTCAAAATATGAAGAATTAGTAGGAAAATAAAGTAAAGTTCAGAAAGATTTATTGGAAATTAAACAGCACTCCTATATATATTTGTTTACAAGATACAAGCTTATAAACTTCACACTGGCACTTTCTTTTCACACTATATATACATAAGACTAAGCTCTAATATCATTTACAAAAAAGTAAAGGAAACTAAGAGAATAGTCAAGAAGAGAAAGAGAAAATAGAGGAACGAGAGGAATAGATAAGCTAAAAGAAGCAAAAGGAAAAAAATGTAGAGAATAGGTAAGGAAGCCTCTGCCCTTTGAGAGAAATGAGAGCTTAATTTATAGAAGAAAAAAGTTTAAAATAGTGTCGATGGTTTATCTTTACACTGTAGAAGATTTAAATTTGTCTACTACAGTGACTACTATAGTGACTGCTATAATTTTCTACTATAGTAGCCGCTATAGTAATTTTTGTCGAATGATCTCAGGTTTCAAACAGCTTTGTTTGTTTTTATCGATAGCTTAAAAATAAGCTTATTTTGGTATAAAATGGCTTTATCCATCGAATCGATTATCCATATTATGTAGCTTTTCATCCTCTAGGTTATAGGATTAAAGAGATATTGTTCTGGATTTGTTCCACATTTGCCATCCTTTTTGGTATTGGTAGAGAATTTCCTATGGATGGTTAAGATCTTTTATTTCTAAGAGTTGATGCAGGAGCTTTAAAGCTTCTAGTTTTGATTCAATCTCGAGATTTTCATGTGGAGCATAATATCTTAAAAAAACAATTCTTCTACCATCAGTCCATGTAGCTATTATGGAAAAGATTGGTGTAATGGCCATCTTAAGCAAAGGTTTTGCTTTTTGCATCATGGAGATTCCTGTTTAGAATTGATATTGAGAAGGATTAGAATATTTTTAAATGACTTTGTTTAAGTCATTTGGATTTTCTAAAGCATCCATTAGTGGTTCTAATAGAGTACCAAAATGAATTTTTTTATGCTTCCCATATTTGATAAGGTTGATAGAATCTTTCTCTTTGAAAGACTTCAAGAAAACTAGTTATGTGAAAATGAATATAGAAAAAATGTTTAGCATATTTGGTCATTCTGTGAATGTAGTGTTTGATCAAAGCTGGGAAGTCTTTTATTTGTTCAAATAAAGATTTTGAACTAAAATTTCTCCAACAATTCCTAATTCGATACTTGTTATATCGAAAAGATCATGATTTAGTCTGAATTTTAATTTAGGAATTTGATCTGCGAGTTCAATGGTGAAGATATAAGTAGTAAAATAGAAATAAAAAAAATTTTCAACTAACAGTTTTTCTGTTTGTTGAAGGATTAACATATTAATTTGCTGAAATAATTCTTTAGTTAGGAATATTGTAGCTTTTTCAAAAAGAAGTATACGATATAATTTTCATATCTTTAGAGAATTTCGGGTTTCAAAATATTCACAAAGGGATAAGAAATTTTTTATTTCTTTTATTGAATATTGATTTTCTTCTAGAGCAAAAAAATCTATATCTTGTTATTTTAACAGCTTAGATGAAAAAAGATTCTAGAAAATTGCTTCTTGAAATTGCTAAAAATTTTTGGTTTGGTTAACTAAGAATTCAACTAATCCGATCATCATTTTTTTGAATTAGGTTTTATTATGAGAGAGATGAGGTTTTTAGATATGATTTAGTAAATCATAGATTTCTGGTTGAAGTCCAGGATTATAGAAGTCTTCAATTTTTGAGTTAAAAACTTGGACTTCTTAAAAGACTTGTTCTGCAGATGAAACAATTTGAGAATATGACTTAGGGGTCATTGGTTTGGATTTTGAGCAAATTGAGAGAAATTTGGTGAATTCTCTGATGATAATATGGTCTTTATGGAAGTTGATGAGAAAGATATCCACGAGGTTGGTAGATAAATAATCTTGGGTTAGGAGAGGTTGAAGAAGAAAATAACCTTTTTAGTTTGCTTTTTTTGGACTGTTCTCCATTCTTCTTGATTATGCAGAGATTTTTTACCTCGATCCATCTGGTCTACTATGATAATCTATAAGAAAATTTTTATTTCCATTAATGAATTCAATAGTAAAATTGTATTGGCATAAAAAATTATACCATTTTATTCTTCTAGGATTATCAGAAAGTTTTTTATTTTTTAAAAAATCTCAAACTAATTGATTATCAATTCTGATTACAAAAACTAATTGATTAACAATTCTGATTACAAAATTTTCTTTTAAAATTATGTATAACCAGCGTTTTTCACTGATTAATTTGATTTGTGATTTCAAAACTTTTGGTCGAAAATTTTTGTCACAAATATTTTGAGATTCTTTTATCAAATCTATTTTAATGGATTGATTATCCATTACAAGAAAAATATTATCATGATATATATAAAGGTAACTATTTTATGAAAAAATTATTTCCTAATAACATATCTCCATACATATAAGGAAAACATAATATTTTTGGGATTATAAATTTAGTATTATTGAAATATACAGGGACATATTTACCTTGTATCCTATAAGGGTTTCTTTTCCTTCTATTCCTACCATTATGATAGGATGTTTCATTGATTCCCATTTGTTTAATGGAACTGCATTACTACGACAATTGGAGATTGTTGCTCCTGTGTCTAATAAAATATGTAAAGAATATGGTTTATAATTCAGAAATTGAAATATTCCTTCATAAAGGTAACAAAGCTGTTTGCTTTTTTGTTACTAAAGCTTATAAAATCTTTTTTCAGACTTAAAGAATTTGTTTATTTATTTCTAGTTTTTCTAAAAGAAGATACAAAATTTAAAACACAATTGACCGTTTGATATTGTGTTATTTGAGATTGATTATCTCAAGGAAATATAGGAATTTGTGTACTTATTGTACTATTAGTAGTAAATCCAAAAAAAGAATTTATATAGGGAGTAGCAAATGATTGTTGACTACTCAGACTTTCAAGATCATCTTTTTAGTTAGAAGCTGATGAAGGAAGTATTAATCTAGGGTTTGGATTATAAGTATTGGTATTTTTTAAATAAAGATTTTTTCTAAAAAAGAAAAATTCAAGAGAAGTGTTTGGACTCTGAATTTCTTCTTCATTTTTTGTACTAGGTAAAAGCCATCCTGTAGGAATAGATAAATCTCGTATATCTATAGAAAGAAAATAATTTGGTTTGACTTTAAAAGCAACAAGTCCATATGCTAAATTGGATTGGATTCCTCCAATTACAGTATTAACTGGATTAGAAAATCTTTGATCCATTAAAACAACTAAAATAGGTATTGCTTTTCCGGAGATAAAAAGGGGTTTTATAGTAATCATAATAATACCAATATGTACATTTTTTATTTTAGGATATTTTTTAAGAAAATAATTGATTTTTTATTGAGAAAATAAAAGAATTTCTATTTATCCTTGTTTAGAATCATTAGCAATGGTATCGTCAGATACTTTTTCTATATAGTGTTTAAACCATTGTTGAAAAATTTTTAAATAGTTATTTTTTAAAATTTCCTCTTTCTTAAGGATTTGCATTTGTTTTAATTTTTCCTTAGAAATAACATGAGTTTTTCTCATAATATTTCTTAGAGAAATCATTTCTTCTTTAACTGGGTTTGTTGAAGAAAAAGTGGATTTTACAGAAATTGTTTCTTGATTTTAGCTTTATTGATCATAAAAATAAATTCATTATCAGAAGTATGAGATTCAATTTCTGAAAATATTTCATAAAGAATTTGTTCATTATCTGATTTATCTTTTGTATAAACAACACAAAGCTCTTATTTTTCAAGAGTTTTGATCATATTTTTAGCACTTTTTCCTTTGTTAGGACAATTAGAAGCTAAGTGATCTTCTTGATCACAAATAAAACATTTACATTTTTTTCTGAGAATTTTTCTTTTTAACAACATATTTCCTTTTCTTAGTAATATGTTGTTTATAACGTTTCCATGTTTTTATAGAAAAACATTTTTTTAAAAACGTTTTCTAAACTTTGATTATTGTTTACAACCAAAAGTAAATTCATCTTGCAAGATCTTAGAACATTATTTATGACTAAGCTTGCTTTTGACTTATTTTGCTACTTATTGCTTCAAGCAGTATTTTATTACCTGATTTTGTATATACTGTATATGACTTCCTAAAGTATCATATAGGGCAATAGTGGGATTAGTTAAACTAGATTTTTTTAGCTTAGTTTTAAGAACAATAAAGTAATTTTGAGAACATAACTTATCCCAGTGTAAGGGGAGTTTATGAAAAAATTGTTCTAACCAGAATTTGGAATGTTCTTCATCCAAACGTTGATATTCACTAAGATATCTTTTTGAAAATTCATCCAAGTTTAAGATGTTGCATAATTTAAGTTTAGAAAGAATGTATTGAGCCTCATTATTGGCATCAATTTCTTCCATCATCCCACACATCTCATTTTTTATGATTTGTGTAAGAAGTTTTAATAGACCTGAAATTGTAAAAGAGTTTAAAGGTTCTGTTTTTTGAGCTTTTTCTAACTCTGTTGTTTCCCATTTTTTGAGAAACTTGAAAGCATCTCCTTGCCAAGTACCACAAAATAATTTAAAAATCATTTTTTATTCTAGGTATCTTTGTAGTTGATTACTACAATAGACATGGATTGTGCCCATTCATCTATGGCTTTTTCATATTCTGAAAGAAGAACTTTAGATAAATCTAAATATGTTCCTCCTTGTGCTATAATTCATTTGTTTAACAAATCTATATTTGAGGAAGAAAGTGGTTGTTGAGTTTGGCTAGTTTGACTTTACTCAACTATTGATGTTTGCTTGTTTCCTCTTTTTTAGGGAAGTAAGTTGAATCAACTGGATGTGTTTCAATTAGTTGATATAATTTAAGATTTTATTGAAAATCTGGAAATCTAAGTATATCATCAATTTATGGGTTAGAAACTTCACCTACTTTTCTTTTTCCTCTATCCACTAGTTATGGTAAAGGTTGTGCTTCTTCATCAGATGTTTCTTCATTGAATGAATCTATTTCAATTTTAGTCATTGGGTTAGTGGCTAAAATTTCAAAGTTATCATCTACAACTTCTTCTTCACTAGTTTCACTGGTTGTGCCGTAGTTAAGCATATAGTGATAATTAAATTTTTTTAAAAAGATCTTTATGTTCTTCATAAAGCTTTTCAATTTCTTTCAAGTATTTGACTCTTTGTTAAGAGTCTTCCGTGACATTCATCTTCATTTTAAAGTTTCTGTCAAATATTTGTGTGATTTAAAGTCCATTTCTTTTTGTTCTTTGTTTTGGGAAGATGAAGCTTTGTCTTGAAGAGTCATAATGGTGTATCCATAATATAAGGGTCCTAAATCAAAGTTTTTTTATTTAGTTTTGGCTTCTATAATAGTATCAATTTTTTCTTCAATATTTTCGACTTTTATTAATAATTTTTTAAAAAAAGAAGTAGAAAGATCAACAGGTCCATTTAAAGTTCTACTAATAGTTATATTATAAGATTCACACACTGGATCGATATGCAAACTATGATTGTATATCTGATATGCAGCAATATAAGTATTTTCTTTGTGATCTTCCATATTTTAGGTGCTTAAAACCTGGGTTTGGATTTTTAAATGATTTCTTTAAAGCCAGTTAACAAAAGCAACCAAAGCCAACAAATACCAGCAGCGAAACCACAAAATCTAAGATATGAGCTTCAAAATATAAAAAATCAATAGGGAAATATGGTAAAGTTCAAAGAGACTTACTGGAAATTATACAGCACTCCTTATATATATATATATATATATATATATATTTGTTTACAATATTTTCATAAACTCCCCTCACCCTGGGATGAGTTATGTTCTCAAAATTACTCTATTTTTCTTAAAACTAAGCTAGAACAATCTAGTTTAACTGATCCAAGTATTGCTCTATACGATACTTTAGGAAGTCGTATACAATATATACAAAATTAGGTAATAGGATACTGCTTGAAACAACTGCAAAACAAATCAAAAGCAAGCTTAGTCATAAACAATGTTCTATGATCTTGCAAGTTGAATTCACTTTTGGTTGTAAACAACAATCAAAATTTAGAAAACATTTTAAAAAGAAATGTTATTCTATGAAAAAATGAAAACCGTATAAACATCGTATTACTCCAAAAAAGAAATATGTTGTTAAAAAAAAATTTCTTAGAAAAAGGAAAAAGAAAAATGTAAATATTTTATTTGTGATCAGAAGATCACTTAGCTTCTAATTGTCCTAACAAAGGAAGAAGCACTGAAAATATGATCAAAACTCTTGAAAAACAAGAGCTTTGTGTTGTTTATACAGAAGATATATCACATAATGAACAAATTTTTTATGAAATATTTCCAAAAATTGATACTTCTGATAATGAAGTCCAAATTACTCTTCTTTCTCTAAGACTTCAAAGTGAATGGCTGTATCCAGCGCAATATTCTTAATTTCTATGTATTAGCTGGGTGCATTTTGTCTTTTATCAAAAGTTGTGAACCTTTGTCTCTGTGGTGGGCTTGCTGACTATTTAACTCTGGACGGGAAAGCAAATGAAGAAAGAATCTTTATTCTTTACTTTCATTTCCACTAACTTTGTCCTGCAAAATCAATTGAATACAAGAAAAAGAATCAAATTATTACTGTAGAGATACGAAGTCCAAAACATTGTGAAAAGTCGAAGAATAGTTTGCATATGGGATAAAACACACACTAGGGGGAAAAAATGTCTGACAAAATCAAATATTTTGATTCGATGTAATGTTTAAGTAACTCATTTTTCTACACGAACAGACGTTATAAAAAATTAAATGAACTGCCTTATGAATTACTTCATTAATCATATAATAATTTGATGAAATAGAAAACAGAATACATGTAATTGTCTCGTTCATAAATGAAATTCCAATGTTTTGTTGTTGAAACAAAATTGAATTTAATTCTTAAAATAAAACAAGTATATTTAATATTTGTATAGGTGCTTTTTTGTCATAAACCAGGACTTTACTGTCATTTGGTTTTCAAAGGTCTTTTCCTGATAACTTCTTTCTCCACATTTTTCTTGTTGCGTGGGAAACTCTCACTTCTGTTTTTTTTATTTAAAAAATCAATAATATGACCGACATTAAAGCTAACATGAATTTGTAATCTTCGTTTGTCAAACTAGTCAATAAAAAATCCGAGGAAATTTAAAAGAAATTGACATGAAACATCGTCACAGTTCAATAACTGATAAATCTGTCCACAAATTTTTTATTTGAACCTAAATATCTGTACCAAATCCTAAATATTTAACAATAAACATAAAAAAAAACCTTAGGGGATTACGAGGGGCAACTGATTACACCGTCGCCTTTCAACATTCGTCTGAATAGGAAGCCACGTCATTACATTTTTTCAAATTAAAACCAAAAAACTCATTGTTACGAGTTTCATAATTCTATGGTCCGACACTATCTCAAGCAACGGAAAAGACTTATGACCCAAGTATAATATTTTTTAAATATTACAAAAAAGCACTAATGTCACCATATTTATAAAATTTAATTACAAAAAAGTACTAATAATTAATATAACATAGATTTTAGTACAATAAAATAAGATTTTCTTGGGTTACATAATATTAGTTATATTTTGAATAATATAATTTAAGAGTAAATGATTGTCTATTTTTTTATTCATTTTTGTATAATATATGTTTTAATATTATCCATAACTTTTAGAGTAAAATTATAAAAATATGTATCAAGCATTTAATTTAATAATTGGTATATAATTTTTTTATTCAAATAATAAAGTTTGCACACTTTATTTTCAAAAAAAAGTACAAAAAGTATTTTAAATGAAAACGATAAATCTAGTAATCTAAAATACAACGTGATGATACAATATAAATATAATACAAAAAATGAAATGAAAGTGATATGATTTAAAATTTTAACAATAAAATTATATAAGTTTAATAAAACAAAAAACATGTACTTAATATTTTCATATCAATACAAATTGTAATATATAATCTTCATATAAACATAATAAAAATACATAAATTTTAATAATTTATACGATATAAATAAACGAATATTCAAAACTAAAAATAGCATTATATTCAAATGTTAATATAACAAAAATTAACAATATCAATTGAGATAAAAATAATCATGGAAAAAAAGAGACTATTTTGTTTTAATTCAAAACTTCTCAAAAAAATTGACAATAGTATTATATTTTGAGAATAATAGTATTCAAATATTATGTAACTTTTTGGATAGGACTTGATAGGAGGCTAGGCTTTTTATTATAAAATAATTAATCAATCATAATTAAAAATTATGTAAAAATGCATTACTTAAAAATATGAATTTTACATAATATTTTGATATATTTTATAAAATATTAAATTATAATTAATTAATTATATACAACAAAAAAGGGAGATTACCTAGTTATTGGGTTGCTTTTTTTTTTAAATAATACGATTAATGCTATTTTAAGTTTTGTCTAAACCTAATTTCATTTTTCTCAAATAATATTTAAAATGTATTTTTTTAGGTCATTTAAATACATTCAAAATTTTACTTTTGAAATACTTTCAACAAGTATCAAACTTTAGTTGACAAATAAAAAAACTTATCATTTAGATTAATCCTTTTGGATAAGTCTTTAATTTTTTTCAATATTTAGTCATAAATTTACATGATTAAGTCTCATTTTCTTCATTTTTTTAAAAAATTGTCATTGGCTTTTTCTTTTCAATTTACAGCACAAATTAAGCATAAATCCAAAGTTTCAATAACAAAAAACAATGTGGGATATGTCCTGCCCTTGAATATCATAGACAAATTGCCTCTCTTTTTTTTCTTCTCAATAAGCAAATATTTATAAGAGTAAGCTAGAATGAAATTTTTTGTTTTGTTATGCAACCAACAAATATATAATCATTTAAAAGACTACAAAATTAATATGAAATGTTTGCAGCCTAGCCACAACCCTCTTGCATTTTCTATTAAACATGGTCACTGACTATAGAAAATTAAAGAAGAAAAAGCATTTTAAAGTTGAATAGTAGTTAACAGGCTACCTAATATTGATATTTCAATTCCATAGAGAAGTTGCCTTGTCTTTTCTTGTTTATTTGCATTGGACATGATTATCTGCCGACAATATATAGAAAAGTAAAGAAAAAAACATTTTAATGTTGAATAGTTAACAAGTAAACTAATAAAGCAATTTTCTAGTAATTTACTGACAACAAATAGATGACCAAACGAATTAAGTTTTGTTAGTCAAACGGATCAATAGCAAATTACAGAAAATTTGGAGGAAGATGATAAGAAACATCTTCGAAAATAAAGTCCAAATTACTCTACTTTCTTTAGGACTTCAAAGTGAATGGCTGTATCTGGCACAATATTCTTAATTTCTATGTATTAGCTAGATGCATTTCTCTTTTATCAAAAGTTGGGAACCTTTGTCTCTGTGGTGGGCCTGCGGACTATTTAACTTTGGACGGGAAAGCAAAAGAAGAATGAATCTCTATTCTACACTTTTATTTCCACTAAACATCGTCATACAAAATTATATCATCACCGACTTTAGTCTTCTGGTGTTGGCCGCTTAACCCAACCCTGATATTTTAATATAGTAAAGGATAATTGTTGAAGATCCACAGAAAAAAAGGAAGCGACAATTATTGAATATTGTTTACTGTATTACCTTGTTTCAAGAAAGTGCAAATTGGAGTCTTGATGAACTGGTAATGGCAACCAAAAGGACTTTGGTTTTAAAAATTAAATATTTGAAGTAGAATTAGCTTAGTGAGAAATCGAAGAACAGATGAAGCACACACTAAAGAAAAAAAAATGTGAGCAAAATCGAAAATTTTGATTCAATATAATTGAAACGAATTTGTAAAGAATAAATGTTTTATCTTATCTCATTTAGGGTTATGACATGTATATTTGTATTATGAGATAGTACAAATATGTTTATACATAACTAAATATACAACTATTAACAATATATTATAATACACCTCTTCAAGCGATTGGAGAGAACTCCACAAGAGCTTGTTCTTAAATGGATTAAAAATTGAGGAAAAAAGTCCCATTGATAAATATATTAGCTAGTTGTGATTGAGAACAAACAAAAAGGACTTAGAGAAAATGCTTGCAAACAAGGTCTTGAACAAAGTGATAAGAGGTCTCTATGTGTTTTGTGTGAGCATGAAAGATTGGATTGGCAACAAGTTGAGTAGCACCCACACTGTCAGAATCCAAAGTATATCTTGAGAAGCTATAGAAAAAGCAATATACTCTGCTTCAGTACTAGATTAAGCAATAGAAACTTGCTTTTTAGTACACTAAGAAACAGGAATAGAATCTAAGAAAATATAGTGACCCATTGTAAAACGTCTAGCGTCTGGACAATTAGCCCAATCAGCATCAATATAGCATACCAGATTCGGTGTAGTGCTAGGAAGTAATCGAATACCATAACTGATAGTTCTTGTAAGATATCTCAAGATTCATTTCACAGTCTGAAAATGAATATCACAAGGCACATGCATAAACTGACAAACTTATTGCACAGCATAGATAATGTCAAGTCTAGTAAAGGTAAAATATTGCAAAGCTCCAATAATAGTGCAATATTGTGATAGGTCTGAAAGTAAAGTTCCATCATACAGAGAAAGCTTCTTACCAGCAATTACTATAATAAAAGTAGGTTTATAGTTTTTTATAGCCAAACGTGAAAGTATAGATAGCACATATTTTATTTGTGTCAACAATAAATGTTTAGGTGTATGATGTGCCTCTATTTCAAGAAAATAATAAGGATCACTAAAATCTTTCATTGAAAATTGCAAAGAAAGTTGTGAAATGAATGAATGAATAACATTTAATGAAGAGCCAGTGAGAATGGTACCATCCACATAAAGTAAAAGTAATATCATGTCAGATGAGGAATGGCATATGAACATAGAAGGATCTGTTTGACTGCTTTTGAAACCAAAAGCATGAAGAGCAAAACTAAATCTCTGAAACCAAGCTCGTGGAGTCTGGCAAAGACCATAAAGAGAATGATGTAATTTACAAACATTATGAAAATGATTAGGGTCCACAAACCCTGATATTTGTGCCATATAAACTTGCTATGTAAAAATGTATTTTTGACATCTAATTGCCTGATAGACCATTTTCTACCAACAATAATAAAGAGAACAATTCGAATAGTGGTAGCCTTAACAACAGAACTAAGGAAGAGTCAAAGTCAATACCTTCTAGTTGTGTGAAGCCTTTGGCCATTAATCTTACTTTATACTGCTCAATGGTATCATCAATTTGCTCTTTGATTTTGTAGATCCAACGATAACCAATAACATTCATGGATGAATTATGAGGCACTAAAGACCAAGTTTATCAAAGTAGAATATTCATCATTCTTAATTGAAATTCATGTTTCATCTTAACATGCTTCTTTAAAGGATATTGGCTCAAAAGAAGGATAATTTGTAGTATGCAAAAAGTATCACACTTTGAGCTTTTGAGTACCATCTTAACTTTGTGTAACCATAGGATGTATGATTTTAAAACTAGAAGAAGTGGAAGGCTCAGATGATGGTTGAGCAGAGGGTGCCAATACAGCTGTATCAAATTCAAAAATAGTTGTATTTAGGATTGAAGCATTTGGTAACGGTTCTAATACAATTGTAGTAAGAGGTATGGGTAGAGATAACTCGAAACTAAGCTCAAGGGATGTAGAAAAGTCAATGAAATGAGAAAGAATCCCATGAGCTATAGAATCAGAATGTTTTGTAAAAAGAAAGTAATTTTCATAAAAAAAATAACATGCCATGAGATATAAACTTGACCATCAGAGAGGTCTAAACAACGTTATCCTTTATGGAATGAACTATACCCCAAAAAGACACAACAAGTGGATTTTGAAAAAAAATTATCTTTTCGATAAGAAACTAAATAAAGATAACAAGCACATCTAAAAACTCTCAAATGATTGTAGTCTGACATAAAGTTAAATAACACCTCAAAAAGAGAATGATTACCCAAAACTGATGTAGAAAGTCGATTGATAAGATAAACAGCTATAAAAAATGCCTCAAGCTAAAAAGATCATGGTAAGGAAGCTTGAAACAACAAAGTCAAGCCCATTTCTTTAATATGTTTATGTTTTCATTCTGTCAAACCATTCTGTTCATGGATATATGGACAAAAAATTCAAAGAGAAATACAATGGTGATCAAAAAGATTTTTAAAATCACTCCTAACAAGCTCATTAGCTCTATCACATTGAAAAAAATAGATCTTGTTGCCAAATTGATTTTTAGCCATAGTCTTAAAATTCTCAAAATAAATAACACTATTAAAATAATGCTTCAATGGATAAAACCAAGTATAATGACTGAAATCATCTACAAAAATAATATAATAATGAAAAGCAGTAATAATAATAGTTGACGATGGCCTCTAAAGATCACAATGAATTAATTCAAGAATATTAGAAGTTATCTTAGTAGATAAATCAAAATCTAAATGTTTACTTTTTTCTGCTTAACAAGCTACACAAGTTAAGTTACAAAAGGAAGAATCTTTTGAATAGATAAATTTATTAGATTTTAACTATATTATAATCTTGCTAGTCGAATGTCCAAGTCATCAATGCCAAATTATTTCATAAACTGAAAAAGAACAGCCACTGAACAAAGCTTGTTGGTTGCAATGCCTCACACCAGCGAATTGCTCCACATATCTTGCAGGAATAATATAAAGGTTGCCTTTAACTAGTCCATCTAGAAGTACATTTCCTGTGTGAATATCCATAATAACAAAACCCCAAGGAAAATAATGGAAACCATAATTATTATCTTTGGTTAGCTTAGCAATAGACAATAAATTTTCCTTTAATACTAGAACAAATAGAATATTTTTCAATGCTAATTTTGTAGAACCAAGACATATAGTAGAATTGCCAATACGAGTGATGTTTAAAGAATTACCATTACCAATAAAAACACCTCTGTTGCCTGCATAATGAGTCATATGATTAGAAGTCATATGATTAGTAGCACCTGAATCTACTAACCAGTAGGCATCATTGTCATTATCCATTGGAGCATTAAGTGGAGTATTATTTAAAGTAGCAATAGAAAGATGAAAATCGATAAAAGAATTGCTCATCCTATAATCAGATTTATTGTAGCAATATTGACATGTTATAGTAGTATGGTTAACGGTTTGCATATTGATAATATGAAAAGTTCCTATTATCTCAGTTATTTGATTGAAAGTCTCATTGAGGCATATGATATGTGTGAGAAAAAGATCGAGAATCATAATGATCATACCTTTGATTAATTTGTCTAGTGTGCCTAAAATCACGGCGAGGATTATTGCAACACTGACTTGACTATTTGGGTGAGTTATCATGGTTGTCTCATGGGAACTAACAATGACATTCATAGGTTATGATGACAATACCTGCATTCTTTTCAAACACTGCTCATGAACTAATAATCGTGTTTTTAAATCATTAAAGGAAATGGGATTCTCTCTATTTTCAATAGCAAAGACAACTAGGTGATATTCAGTGGTATTTGGCAATCCATTCAAATTATGAGTAAGCAATTCTGAATCAAAGATAGGATGATTTATGGCTGCTAAATTATCATATATAGATTTGATCTTGGCAAGATATTCTTCAATAACATAGTTCATTTACTCAAACTTTGTAACTCATCACACAATAGTTCTAATATTGCTTGACATTGTTGATGAAACACAGTTTCTAAAGTTATCCAAATTTGGTGTGAAAATGACAAATCCAGGACTTGTGCTTGTGCATTTGGCGACAATGCTGCCTTTAAACAGGAGAGAACAAATTGATCCTTCTTCACCTATTTTGTATATGCAGGATTAGATGTGGTTTCATTATCTTTTGTTATTATTAGATCTGAGAAGAAGACAAATATTTGGATTAGAATTAAAGATGAGAAAATAGGGAAGGCCTCCGCTTTGATACCATGAAACGAATATGTAAAGAACAAATATTTTGCCCTATCTCATTTAGGGTTATAGCATGAATATTTATATCATGAGAGAGTACATGCGTATTTACACATCACTAAATGTACAACTATTGACAACATATTCTATTAGTAATGTTTAAACAATTTACTTTCCCACACGAACAGATGCTAAAAAAATTAGATGAACTGTCTTTTGAATTACTTCATTAACTACGTAATAATTTGATGAAATGAGAAACAAAATATATGTAACTGTCTCATTCAAAATGAAATATCAATATTTTGTTCTTGAAACAAAAAAAAAATTGAATTTAATTCTTAAAATAAAAACAAGTACATTTAATATTTCTATAGGTGATTATTTGTCATAGGCTAGGACTTCACTGCCATTTGGTTTTTAAAGCTCTTTTCCTTGTAGCTTCTTTCTCCGCATGTTTTTCAAAGTAGCGTGAGAAACTCCCACCTCTTTTTTTTTTTTTTTTAAATCAATAATATATGGCCGACATTGAAGCTGACATGAATTTGTCATATTTTGTTTGTCAAACCGATCAATAGGAAATTAAAGAAAATTTGGAGGAAATTGATATGAAACATCTTTAAAGTTCAATTGGGGTTAAATTATGAGATTGAAAAAAAATGATGGATATTGATGTTTAATTTTAAAAGGGTAGAAATAGTATTTTATAATAATAAATAGTATTTCAATACTGATTACTCATAAGATTTCAGCAATCAATTCATCAGACATGGCATGCCTCTTCTTGTGTATGCCACTCTTCTAACTCTGATGATTTAATTTCAAGAGAATCAAGTTAGGGAAACCTATTGGCAGACCAAGACTGAGTATAGAAATGTAACTTTGATGATTTACATTAGAAATGGTCGACTGACTTTATAAATGTAAAGAAAAGAATACTTAATAAGCAACCTAATAGAGCTATTTCAACCAAATAAGTTTCTCTTTACTTTTTTTTTTTTTTTTTGAGGAAATATGCTGGTTAATTTTTTTTTATTTTTATGCTAGTAAATTAAATGATAGGAAACATATATATTATTTCTAATTTAGAACAACTTTTTGAATGGAATACTATTAGTCAGTCATTTAAAAAAAATCAAATTCAATAAATAGATGTAGTCCTCTTAAAAACTTTACTTGCAATCTATGAGATAATATTTTTACACCATACGCTTTTATAATATTGAATTTTCCTTTTTTTTTTGTTTTTGTGAAATGTATTTATAAAATACTAGACAATCAAGTGTTTTACCTTTTCATTGATGATAAAATGGTTTAGAAAAGACCTTGAATATGGTAAGTTTTGAGCGGTTTTCACCTATTTGAGAAGGAAAAATTATTCAAATACATGTTTGTTGCATGTTTATTAAGGTATATAAATTAAATAATTATCAAATAAATTCGTATCAATTATAGTATTTCGATTCTTAACTATTTCTAATCCTAAATTTTTAAAAATGCAGAAACTTGGGTAAGAAAATGAAAATAGATTTAACAAAAAATGATAAAATATCTCAAAATACGAAATAATCTCCCTCTAAACAAAATAAATAGATTATTAAAATTAAAACAAAAACTATTTTCCTTGGTAGATTAGTTTTAATGATAAGCTTTGCTGTAAATAATTGGTTAAATGGATGAAATAAAAAGTGAATGAGTCTCCTACATCAACACAATTATAATAATAATAATAACAATAATAAAATTGAATGAACCATGTTTTGGATTTACAGCACCAACACATAGTAATCTCAATCACATCACTTGTAATTAGATGTAAAGTCTCGATCAAATTAAGTAACACAAACAAAAAGGAAAATCAGAGAGAGGGTGGTTCCACTTGCATTGCTGCTCATATTGCCACGATTGCATTTGGTGATCAAAAGAAAAGCATCCAAACGCCACCTATTATCAGTGCCGATTTGATTACCTACGCCAAGATCAAATTGCCATCATTATCTCTTATGGAAAGGAAATGATTTAGAATACCAAAATGTTAACTTGACAATGTTTGCTAGAACAAATTTGTCAAAATATTTTAAAATATTTTATAAATAAAAAAAATTATTGAAAGTGATTAAAAAATTGATACGTTGTTGGTACTAAAAATTTGTAGGTTCCATTAAGTTCATGTTGTTAATGTCATTATCGTAATTGGAGTCACATATGTAATAAAAATAATTCAATTGTCTGCTCATACAGATAATTAGAGTTTCGATGAACGACAGCAAACAAAATTGTTTGAGCATTTTTATGTGAGTCTTATCTATTTTTTATAATTTATTCTGATGTAATGTTTAAGTAACTCATTTTCCTACACGGTCAGAAGCTATAAAAAATTAAATGAACTATTTTTTGTATTATTGTATTAACTACATAATAATTTGGTGAAATGGGAAACAGAATATATATAATTGTCTCATTCAAAATCAAATTCCAATGTTTTGTTGTTGAAACGAAAAAAAAAAGAATTTAATTCTTAAAATAAAAAACAAGTATATTTAATAGTATTAAATATCGGTTCTTGCTTAACAAAGGCTAGGACTCGTACCGTAATTTAATTTTCAAAGCTAAGCCCTTTTCCTTGTACCTTCGTTTTCCACATTTTTCAAATAGTGTGGGAAATTCCCACTTTCTTTAAAAATCAATCAAAAATATATGGCCCACATTGAATCTAACGTGAATTTATCATCATTTGTTTGTCAAACCGATCAACAGGAAGTTAAAGGAAATTTGGAAATTGATATGAAACATGTTCAGAGTTCAACTGGGGTTAAATTATGAGATTGAGCTAAAAATTTAAAACAATGACGAATATTAATGCTTAATTTTAAGAGGATGGAAATAATATTTTATAATAACAAATTATTGTAAATACTTAATTTGATTCAGGTCTGGGTTAATTGGATGTGATCCAAATGGATAAGCTCATTTATATTTATATTTATATTTATATTTATATTTATATTTATATTTATTATTATTTTTTTTTATTTATCTATTAATATATTTATTTATTTATTATCGATTAATATATATATTTTTATCTTTTTTTTTACTTTTTTTTTCTTGATCAATTTTCGACTAAGATTAGAATAAAAAAAAATTAGAATGTATTCTACCGTGAATTTGGGGGTTGGTAGAGTTAGAATTGGATTCAAAGATTGAATCCAAATCCCATAGGAAATTAGGATTGATTAGAAACTCTTCTGATCAATCCTTATAAATAGGTCTATAGATCACACAGAATAGAGACACGAAGAAAAACAACAAAGAGGTGAAACAAAAGCAAAAAGTATTTAGAGGTAGTTTATAATTTTTAAAAAAAAATTTTGTGAATTTTTTGGATTTGTTTTGAAAAATTTTTAGAAAATTTTTAGAATCCGATGAAATTTTCCAATGAGATTTAAGTTTTTCGACGACTTTTTTGGTGAAATACCCAGTTTCAGGCGAAAAAAACCCATAAATCGATAAGAATCCCATCAGTGTTCTTCACGGGTAGAGAGAAAGGGAGAGAAACTGAGGGGAAGAGAGAGGAAGGGGAGAAGCATCTGACAAAAAACAAGATTTTTTGCCTTTTATACTTGCTTAAGATGACGTCGTTTTGGCATTAAATCAACCCAGAGGATCCGCGCGTTTTTATTTGGTTCGACCCGACTCGAGCGCTAAACCGTGTCTGACCCGATTGCTAACCAACCCCTACAGCTGAGCTAAATAGAGCCGTTTCCCGTCGAACCGCACCTTTGAGCCGTGTTCTGTCTCTCAAGCCGAGCCAATCTTTCCAGTCGAGCCAAGCTGCCTTAAGGTTTTTTTTTCTTTTTCTATTTATTTATTATTATTATTTATTATTATTATTATTATCTAAATTAGAATTATTTTGTATTCCTTATTTTATTTTTATTTTTATATATTTTTTTATTTTCCTTAAAATTAAAGTTTCAAAAATATATATATTTTTAAGGGAAAGTTGAAAGTATCAATTTTCCTAAAAATAAAAAAGGTTTTAAAAAATTATTTTTAGGGAAAGTTGAAAATATCAATTTCCCTTAAAAATAAAAAGATTTAAAAAATATATTTTTAGGGAAAAGTTGAAAGTATGAAAGTATCAATTTTTCTTAAAATTAAAATTTCAAAAAATAATATTTTTAGAGAAAAGTTGAAAGTATCAATTTTCTTTGAAAGTAAAATTTCTAAAATAAATTTTTTAAAAAAGTATTTTGATGAAAAGTTGAAAATATCAATTTTTCTTGAAATTAAAATTTCAAAAAAAATATTTTGAGGAAAAGTTAGAAGTACCAATTTTCCTTAAAAATAAAAATTATCAAGAAAAACATTTTAAGAAAAAGTTGAAAGTATCAATTTTCCTTAAAATAAAAATTTTTGAATGCTTTAAGGAAAAGTTGAAAGTATCAATTTTTCTTATACAAAAACAATGAGTTTTTTTTTTATAAAAAGAAAATGATTTATATCAAGAGTTGAATCATTATTCCTTTTTATTTTATTCTTTTTCTTCTTTTCTTTTTTGAAATTTTTTTAATGTTAAATAATCCGACGACAGAGTCTCTACAAGTAAAACAGTAATTTTCCTGCATACTTTTGAGGTAAAGGGATTTTCTTAATTTTTTGCCAAAAGTATTAGAGTTAATTAAGAATAATTTTCAATAATTAATTACTTGGTAAAATTTTTACGACTTATTGGATAACACGATTTGAGTTGGTACCATTTTTCGATAGGCATGGTGAGAGTGCTATAACCTTCCTTACTCGTAACCGAACTCCTAAACCTCATTCTGGTTGATAGACCCGAACCTATTTTTTTAGAGACCCTTAGTCAAGCTTAGGTGTTTCTCGATATGATAGATTCCTTAGGTGACCAATCGCATCTAAACAAAAAAGATTTGTGGCAACTCCTCAAGTCAATGTCAAACGATAGATCCCCAGATCTAGACGTTATGACAATTATTTTTATTTTTATTATTTTTAGACAAAAATTGCAGTGCTGATCGCTCATAAGGTTCCAGCAATCAATTCATCAAACATGGCATTGCCCCTTCTTTTATATGCCACTCTTCTAACTCTGATGATTTAAGTTCAAGAGAATCAAGTTAGGGAAATCTATTGGTAGAGCCCAAGCATAGAAATGTAACTTTGATGATTTACATTAGAAATGGTCGACTGAGTATATTAAATGTCAAGAAAAAAATAGTTAACAGGCAACCTAATATAGCTATTTCAACCAAATAAGTTTCTCTTTAGTCATACGTTAATACTTTTTCTTTTTTTAGGAAATATGATGGTCAATTTTTTTTTTATGCTAGTAAATTAAATGATAGGAAACATATATATTATTTCTAATTTAGAACAATTATTTGAATGGAATACTATTATTTAGTCACTTTTAAAAGAAATCAAATTCAATAAATAGATGTAGTCCGCTTAAAAACTTCACTTGCAATATATGAGATAATATATTTCCATTATATGCATTTATAATATTGAATTGTCTTTTCTTTTTTTCGTGAAATGTATTTATAACATTAGACATTCAAGTATTTTACCTTCTCATTGATGATAAAATGGTTTAGAAAGGACCTTGAATGTGGTAAGTTTCAGTGGTTTTCTCCTATTTGAGACGGCCAAATTATTCAAGTACATGTTTTGTTGCATGTTTATTAAGGTATAATTAAAAAAAATTATTACTAAATTAAATAATTATCAAATAAATTCGTATCAGTTACACTATTATGATTCTTAACTATTTCTAATCCTAAATTTTTTAAAATGCAGAAAACTTTGCTAAGAAAATGAAAATAGATCTAACAAAAAATTGATAAAATACCACAAAATATGAATTAATCTCCCTTTTATCAAAATAAATTGATTATTAAAATAAAAAAAAATACTATTTTCCATGGTAGATCGGTTTTAATGATGTGCTTTGTTGGAACAAATTTCAAAACATGATGCCTCAGTTGTGGATCTTCTTCTATCTTCCCTTTTAATTCTAGTTTTGAGAGGTGATGACACTGAAAAAGGGGTTCCAAGTCTTGAAATGATTGGATTGAATCCTGCGGTGTAATTCTTTCAGTGATTTCAGGATAAGCTGCACATCTTTTGATCCCTCAAAAGTTATTCCTAAACTTTGAATATTAGCCAAGCTAAGTATTGCATTATTTTCGGTTAAATTCTTCACCCTATTGAACTTCAGAGTTCCAATATTTTTTAAATTGTCCTTCGGCAGGAAACACATTTTTATCCCATCCCAAAAAGGTCTATGATCAATATTAGAATTAAAGCTATTACTAACAAAATTGTATTGATGGAATTTTTTCATCGGTAATTATTAATAAAATTAAATCCATCAGTGAAAATTTGGCGTCAATTGTCACAAATTTTATCTGCAAAATTTTTTGTTGATAACCTGTAAGTAATTTTTTTACCGATAAAAAATTTTCCTATAGTCTTATAGTCTAATAAATATTCAATTTTTTGTAATTTTATATTCAAATTAAACCCTTCTATTTACTGTCAATTGATTTTAAGTTAAATATTTAATATGATATCAAAACTAAGATTTTCTTTTATTATATTTTTTAAATCTGTCACATGATAAACTTCTTCTATCTCCGTCTATATGTTATAAAGACTTATTAAAATGAGTTATTTTACATCTAATAAATATTTAATTTTTTTTAATTTTATATTCAAGTAGAGACCCTCCACTTATTATCAATTAATTTTAAGTTTAATGGTTAACAAATTTAAATCTCCTTTTCCCCTAATCTAACAAACCCAAAAAAAAAAAAAAAGCTCCCAAATCCTTTACTTCTCTCTCCCAATGTAAACTTCGTAGTTTTAATATTTTTTAAAGTGACCCTAGGCAGCAAAGACATTTTTACTCCATCCCAAAAATGTCTTCGATCTTTCAATAAAATATGCACTCTTTTATCCTCAAACCTTTGGTTTAATGACTAAAAGCGTTTGAGAAAATATCAATGATTTAATTTCGAGCTAAATTTTCTTTTTCTTCTTTATTTATATTAAAATTTTGTCCGCATGATATAACCCAAAAAAAAAAAAAAAATGCATTTCCTTGAACATTCCAACTTGAATAGAACGTTAGGAATTCTTATCAATCCAACTCTTCAAAGGTGTAAAGTGTGTAAATTCTTTAAATATTTCAAATGATATAGATTATCAATTTTACTCACATTCCGCTTGGCATTCCTTTTCACAAGATTGAAAACCCTTTAAAATTTGAAGTTATTACATTTTGAAATGCTTAATTTTATCAATTTCTCGTCATGAAAGAGTAAAAGGAACGCAAGTTTAGATATTTTCCCTTGGAAAAACATAGTTTTTGCTAAGATGAATAGTAATTCTGGACAGGAAAAACAAAATGAGAATCAAAGAAGATGTCTTTTCTTTCATTTCCACTATACTTTATGGTTACTATATCAATTCAATTCAATTCAATCCCGTAAGAAATATTGTAAATTATCGTCACTGACTTTAGTCTTCCACTTTTCGGTGGCGTAATGCCTAACCCTTAAAATATTATACCACCAAACAACAATTATGGAAGACCCAAAAGTCAAAAGTCAGTGTTGATGAGTTGATGACTGATAAGATCAAAAAGGAAGGACTACCATTGAGCATTTTTCTGCGTTACTTTGCTTTTAAAAGCCCCATAGAAAACAGAAGGTTGGGATTCTAGTATTACAATTTGCTCGATTTGTCAACACCGTGATCCTTAAGTTAAAATTTGTTGATAGTTACATTAGGGACTGCTTTAGTTTGCTTATTTTCTTATTTAGATTTATTTGGATTTTGTATCATTTCATTTTTTTTTTTTTGTATTTTTTTATACTAAAATTTTCGATTATTTAAACATTGCGGATTATCTTTATTTTAAAAATTTTTTTAAAGGTTTCTAATATGATATATGGGTTTCTAATATGATATTATATGTTTTTTATTTTTTATTTTTGCATTTTTATTTTCTTATATTTTAGAATATTTCCATTTATTTAAATTTTCATGCTTTGAGTTTTATTATCTTTTTCTTAATTATTTTGCTTTTTTCAGCAAATATCTCAAACTTTCAATCAACTTATACAGTATTTGTCAGAATATTTTAAAATATTTTATAAATAAGAAAAAAGAAACTTTATTGAAAGTGATTAAAAAATTTATCTGAATCGATCTATTGGATCGGTTGATAACCTTATTTTTTCCTTAATAGGTTGTTTCCTGGCCCTTTTGTCAATAAAAAACTTTGTATTAAACCCAAAATAATCAACCAATAGGCCCATTATTAGCCCAAACCATGTGAACCTCACTGGAAAAACAAAATGCAACCAACACGTGAAACTCAGCTCTCTCCAAAGGCACGTGCTGATATAGAGAGAGCACCCACAGTGTACGTTCAGTCAAGTATTTTCTTTCCTCGCCATCTCCGTTGCTTCCAAATTACGGGAAAATGCATTGTTTTGCTCCTCCCCTGTTCTTTCTTAAAAAAATCACTCTTTCTGTTAATTTCTGAGTTCGATTTCTTATTTTCAATGGAGGAATCATCGTATTCAAATCTGGCTACAACTCATTTACTCGACTTAGTTCCTTAAGCTGCTTAATATTTTTCCTTTATTTTTTTCAGTTAATTTGTAGCATTTTATTTCATTTTTATTGAATTAAATTATCAAGATCGATGCTTTTCGTGTGAATTAATTTCAATTTTCATTCGAATCTCAGGCTGTTGTCAATGAAGAAAAAAAGGCCTCGTATGAAGGTACTATTCCTTTTATTTTCACTATTTCGAAAAGTTTGTTTGTTTGTTTACAGTAATTGAGAAATTGTTGGGCTTTTTTCAAAGTTAAATCGCAAATTTGCGATAACATGCTGTTTATTAATATTTTGGATTGTTTACTTTAGCAATTGAAACTACTTTTCATAGAATTTATCACGAAAATTTGGATTTCTGGACAATTAGGTTGTTTGGTTGGTTTGTGTTTCTTAGTACAGGTACTAATTTCTTTCTTTTTTTGGCTTCGTGATATTTTCTTCTATGAATTACCTTCTAATGCTTTGGATAAAGCAATGCATGGCTCTTTTCATTTGTGTTTTGTATAAATGCAGCAATATTTCCTTTGGATCTGATTAGGCGACGCAAGCAGCTGGAGGAGGCTGGTGGATGAGCCGGCGTTTACACAACGGGGCTTTTCGGCACATTTAAGCACATAATCCAGAGTGAAGGCATTCGAGGTTTGTATAGAGGGATATTGCCTGAATATTACAAAGTGGTGCCAGGCATTGGTATATTTTTCATGACCTATGAAACATTGAAGATGCATTTAGCAGATATTACCACAAAATTATAGTTCGTGATCCTATCTTCCCGGATGTTTAATCCGCAACTGAAATGATGGGTTTGCTCATTTGGTTTTGCGATAGCACAACACAACACATGTAACTTTCACAGTTCTTCTTTTAGTGGCAAATTTTGTGATGCTGCTATGAGAAATATATTTTTCCATGTAAATAGATGGAGGGTGACTTACATTTTGATACCAATTGTGATCATCTTTGAATACCCTTTTCCCAGATGCACGTCTTTACGTAATTGCTGCGTAAATCACTGGCATGTATCAATACATTTATAACTTTAAATTTTAGTAGTAGTTTGCCTTCTCTTACAAGAGAGACTTGGTTCATTTTGAGTACTTGTCTTTTGTAATTTTATTATTAGTGATTTTTGAATTGCTGTTGCTACTTTGCTCTGTACTGAGGATTGGTTTGCAAACTGTTCAGGAATACATCTGGGCTGGCCTTCCTTTTTTTTTTAATTTCTTTTAATTATTTATTGTTGTACACAATTGTAGTAGAGCAGCATTCAATCTCATTGGACTGATTGTATTATCAAATTAAAATTGCATCAGTAAAAGTGATATTCCTTTCCATGTTTTCTTAACTTCACTATTGAATTAGATGCTTACTTTTTCACAAATCTCATTGCAAGCATGGCAAGTCTTTTTCTTTCTGACATCCTTCAGTATTTTGCTTTAAGAATTATGAAGAAAATAAGTATGCAACTTAAATACAGCTTGTATTTTGCTGCTATTGCCAGTTTCTCAACAATTTTCTTTCCCAGGAAAGTTCAGAAGCATTTCTGCTACTGATCTTTCTGTCATCAAGCATGAAAATTTTCAATCAATCAAGAATTATTTTGTGAAGACTCGCATTTAACTTGTCAAATATTGTTCGCTTTAATCCGAAAATTTCACGGTAGATTTGGGTTTAGATCTTTACATATATATCATATCATATTTGCACATTCCACATTTAAAGCTTGACGTTCTTGTCAAGTCGAGTCTAATCACAGGATCAAGGTCATACCAGATCTAATGTTCTAGAGGTGACTCTTTATCATGTAACATTTAGTGACTCTTTGATATCATTTACGAAAACATGCACTCAACTTTTGAAGTATTGTTTAACAAAAAATCTCACGGTTTTATTTCAAAAAAGATATCTCACAAGTTTTGGGTATAGATCTCTCTCTCTTTTTATATATGATAATATATATATATATATATATATATATTATCATATGCGCATATTCTTCCAATATACGATCGGGGGTGTTACATACTTTTACCCTCCTTCTGTTCCAACTTATCAGTTTACAAGCAATGATGTTTATTAGTGAAGATAAACAGTTAAACAAATTCAGTAATAAAACTATCAGTAGCTTGCCATCAACACATGGATAATCTTCATACACTGCACATTTAAAATCAGTAAACAGCCAGTTTATTAAAAGCTCATAGCAATTCATTTCCTAAAAGCACTTGATCATCAGAATCAACTATCAAGAAAAACAAAAAAACAAATCACACTTTGAAACAATGAAAAAGCAAATCCAAGTGACTCCAGCCTCTTCTTGCTCTTATTCGAACGATTGCTTTTCATGATCAAACAAAGCATCCAACTCTGCTTCGTGTCAGTGCCTCATCTCATTATACCTACACCAAGATGAAAATGGCATATATCATTATCTCTTATGGAAAGGAAATGATATATATGAATATTTATTGTCTCAAATAAAAAGCAAAACAGATTATTATTTTATAAAAAAAAAAATAACTCACCTGCAAAATTAGAGTTTTCAGCCATTATACTTTGTGCTAATTATTTGGATGGAGGGTATGTGGCTGACTTTAGAGAAATCCTCTCCTTCTCTCCCGTCTATCACTTGAATCCTTTCCACCAATGACCTCTTCATCCACTTTAATTTCATTTCTTGGAGAGCAGTAATATACCTCAACCCTTCTGGAATCATTCTCAAATTATCTAAATCACCCAAAAATAAACTCCGGAGACGTGGCATTGCGCTTTCTTCTATCTCCCACTCTTCTAATTCTGATAAACCTTCAATTTCAAGAGAATCAAGTTGAAGAAACCCATTGGCAGAGCAAATCAGTTTAGTCCCCCTGTATGCATTCCGCCGTAAGTGGAGAGTCCTCAAATGAGGCAGCTTTTCCAATACAGCCATTGGATTCTGCTTCACCTTAGATCCTTCCAAAGTTAACTTGACAATGTTTGCAGGAACAAATTTCAAAACATGATGCCTCGATTGCGGATCTTCTTTTATCTTCCCATCTAAGAATAGTTTTGAGAGTTGATTACACTGAGAAAAGGGTTCCAAGTCTGGAAATGATTGACTTGAATCCCCACTTAACCTCATGTCCAATGACCGAAGGCGATGTGATTCAACCAGTGCTTTTAGGATAGGCTCAACATCTTTTGATCTCCTAAAAAATATTCCTAAACTCTGAATATTAGCCAAGCCCAACACTGCATTATTTTCAATTAAGTTCTCAACCCCAATGTACTTTAAAGTTTCAATATTTTTTGAAGTAAACCTTAGCTGCATCATCCAAACACATCTGAAATCAAATGCTTTCGGATAATTAAGAAATAGAAAATGCCTTAAACGTTCCAACTCGAATAGAATATTAGGAGGTATTGTTAATAGCAAACTGCGGATGTGCAAAGTATGTAAACTTTTCAGCTTCCCAATAGATCGTGGCAAGATAATTTTTCCACCACATTTTAACCCCAAATATCTCAAATGATGTAAATTACCAATTCCACTTGACACACGCCACTCGGCTTTCCTCCTTCTCACAACTTTCAAGACTCTTAAATTTTTGAAGTTTTTGCAATTTGAAATGTGCAATTCTATCAATTCCTCATTTTGAAAGAGCAATAGAGAACGTAATTTTGGATGTTCTCCCTTCAAACAAACATACCTTTTGGTAGGATAAATAGCAATTCTTCGTGGCATAGATGCCGACAAGGTCACATCATTTGGCTGAATAACTTTCAAGAAATTCTCCTCTTGAGCTTTCTCCATGCACAAGTCCCTCAAGAGATCATGTAAGTGACATGTTTTCACACCTACTCCTGTACGGTCCCTCTTGCCAACTTGAACCAAACATCTATTTATCAGCTCTTCCATGAATTGTTCAGCAACATCTTCCATCAACATTCCTCCGCTTTCCACTGATGGTGAAATGAAACCTTCAGCAATCCATAATCGAATGACCTCCTTCTTTGAGATCTCCCAATCTTCTGGATAATGACCAATATATAGGAAGCATGGTTTTAAATAATAAGGCAAATCATTGTAGCTTAAAACCAAAATTCCATTCACTGCACCATACTGATGGTCTTGTTGTTGCACCTTGTTTAAGTGTGCATGCATGTTTCTTTGAACCATCTCCCACTGAGCCTGTGATTGTTTAGTTGCTAGCAAGCCTCCCAAAGCAACAATTGCCAGAGGTAGCCCTCCACATTTTTTCACCATCTCTCTTCCTAGCATCTCGAATTCTCTTGAACAAGCATCAGACTCAGTTGTATTTCCAGGGAATGCTTTCCTCTTAAAAAGCTTCCAACTTTCCTCATCTGTAAGAAGTGGAAGCTCTATTGGTAATTTGCAAGGATCTGCAAGTAACGCCACTTCCTTGTTTCGTGTTGTGAATAAAATTTTGCTTCCTTTTTTCCCTCGTGGAAACGCAGGTTTAAGATAATCCCAATCTTCACTTCTCCAGATATCATCAAGGACTACCAAATACCGTTTTTCTCTCAAGACATCATAAAGTCTTTTTATCAATTCATTCTCCCTCAGTTTATCAATTAGCTCTCTTTCTTCTTTAGAAGGAGAAAGAACTTTTATGAGGACATCAAGCAAAACTTCTCTTGGCATACATTTTTGAGAAATAAAAGCCCAAGCAAAACAATCAAAAAGTCGTCTCACATCAATGTGATTGTATACTTTTTTTGCAAGAGTGCTTTTACCTATGCCCCCCATTCCGACTATGGAAACAACCACATGAGGCCTATCTTCTTCTTCTTCTGTCATCAACTGAGCCAAAACAGTCATTGTCATGCCCTCAAAGCCAACAACATTCACTTCCTCAACATGCGAATATGTTCTTCTTAACCGCTGCTGCTGCTGCATTCTGGAAATAAAGCTAGACTCCTCTCGTTCACCAGATCCCTCATAAGCTGGAAGACTCTTGGAAATATCTTCAAGCTTAGTCTGGATTGCTTTGACCTGCGCCCCTATTTTGTGCAAATGAAAAGGCTTGGTGAAAATGAAGGTGAATCTCTTGATGATTCCATGCAAGCCTCCTTGAAGTGCAACTTTGAGAATGAAGGCGTCAATAACATCTTCAGCATCGTAAGCAAGATCTCTAATTTCCGCCACTCGATTGCGGAGACGCTCGTCTTGTTCTTGCTTATGGTCAGCGTCTTTCAAGAAGCATTGCATCCGATTTAGTTCAGCCTTTATCCGCTCCACTTCCTCACGAACTCCACCCAGGTAAACTGCTTCATGAATGAGTAAATCCGAGATTCTTTCAATAGCGAAGGACACAATAGCCTCTTCCATTTCTCCTTCCAATTGAAAAGGGAATCCAAATTACTTTCTTCTTCTTCGAGGATTTCAAAATGATCCGCCTGTGTCTGCACAATCTCAATTTCGAAGTATTAGCTGAGAAACTATGCTTTGCGTAAATTGATATTGTTCTATAATCCCTTTTTTTCCTTCCTCTTTATCAAATATTTTAAATTTATATTCTCTGTGGTGAGGCCTGGTGGCTTTTAACATTGGACAGGGAAAAGCAAAAGGTGATTCTTCTGTCTTTATCTACCTTCTTTGCTTAAGAATATGGAGATTCTCCCTCATTGCCCTACTTTTCTTTATTCTTTTCTAGCTTTTTTGCATTTGATCTTTCCTTGCTACATTAGAAGCATTTCTAGCTAACCATTGCAATACACCAATAAATTCTCAAAGAAGCAAGCTTGCTTATTTACTTGAAAAGTTTTGCAGGGGGGACAGCAGTTTACTTCGAATCAGAGCAATACCCTTCCCAACAGATTAATTTCTTTTGCAGAATTGAAAAAGAAGCATGCTGGGCTAGAAACAAAATACCCTTCCATTTCCTTTCTCCATTTTTGCAGAATTTAATGAAGACAACGAACTTGCAACAGTCAATATGTTCCCTGCTTCAGGAGAAATCAAGCATATATAGGATCACAACTTAAAAAAAAAAGCCAAAGAAATTACTAACCCAATCTCTAAAAATGTTCCAAAATGTAGTTTACATATTGGATGAAGCACGTACTGGAGAAAAACGAATCTGGGCAAAATTGAAAATTTTGATCCGGTGTAATGTTTTTGTTGGATTTGTCTCATCTCGTTACAAAAACAATACTTCATTTGGATTCTGAAGTTAGGCCTATTTCGAACTGCATTATCGAAAGTGTATACCTAAACCGACAACCCCAGAAGCTTGGAAGCCCATTAGCAGGCAGTTGAAAAGCATAGAGAGTTTGCCTCACTTGGAAAAGAGAATGAACCAATGCTGTTGTCAATTGCACAAACATAACAGTAGGGAGAAGTATAAGCGCATAGGAAGATTCAACCTCATTTCTTGATTACTCTCAAAAAAAAAAAAAAAAATGTTCACTGCCATAAGAAACAACTCATGACAGATATCCTTTAGTCAATTTCATAACCACAAATAATGTTTCAAAGAAACAATAGTCGGTTCATGGCTCGATTCATAAGAAACAACTCATGGTAAACTATCCACAAATACTGCGATTCCTTCATTGAAGTCATTAGGACATTGAAAGAGCAATATATTCCTCCTATAATTAATTTATTTAAAGCACTTGAACTGTAATCAATCCCCTATCACACCAGTTTTTCATGAACTTCAAAAGCATTTATTGTGCTTTCCATCACATGGATACTAAATTTTATAAATCTAAGAAAATATATCTAAACATGCTTCTAACTCAAGCAATTAGCATGACTGGCATAGGTTTTCATCAAGCGTGAAAGTCATGATAAAACCAAGTAAATGATAGACACAAATTAAAGCAAGCATTGAAGCCTATAGAATAACATGTAAAGGTTAAAAGAAAGCATTCATGTTTTAAAGCCCTTGAATCCTTTTCATCCAATAAAATTTCATTTCTAGGAGAGCCATAATATACCTGAATCCTTTTGGAAGCATCCTCAATTTTAAAAGACCATATGGCAAAAATCAAGACCAACAAGCTAAATTAACAAATAATCATGAAAATTACAGGACATTAATTCACCACTATCTAGTTGTAGCTGTTACATTTTCAAGATTTCTACATGATCAGATGTATATTTCATTACATCATAGTAACAAAGAATTCAATTATATATTTTTGATTTGAACGTTAAAAAACGTTCTGAACCTACTTTCGATACTTTCTTAATTATTTTCTTTGTGATATATCATTATAATTTTCAAATCAGTCACCCAAACAACCTTTCAATAAATTTCCAATCACCCAACGAAAAAACACACCAATAAATTCAATAAACAATATAGAGTCCTATGTACAAAGAGGTAAGAGGGATTTTCAAAATTTTAAGGTTTTTTTTTCCTATTTTGTCTTCACATATGAATTTTTTTTTTTTTTAGTCTTTTTTCTCATTGAGATTTATTTCGATTTTGTATTGTTTCATTTTTTTTTGTATTTTATTTTATTTTTTGTGCTAAAGTTTTTAATTATTTAAACATTTACGGATATCTTAATTTTTAAATTTTTTTAAAGGTTTGGAGATATATGGGTTTCTAATATGACATTTTATGTTCATTATTTTTTCATTTTTCATTTTCTTATTTTTAGAATATTTCTATTTATTTAAAGTTTTTTGCTTTAAATTTTATTATATTTTTCTTAATTATTTTGATTTTTTCAATTAATATCTCAAATTATCAGTAAACTTATACATTGTTAGTCAAAATATTTTAAAATAATTTTATAAATAAGAGAGAAAAAAAAAAAAAAACGTTATTGATAGTGATTAAAAAACTGATCTAGATGGATCAATTGGATCAGTTGGAACAGTTGATTAAAGTTTCGTGGCCCTATTTGTCAATAAAAAGCCCATCAAAACCAAAAATAATCAACCAAGTAGGCCCATTATTAGCCCAAACAAGTGAACCCTGCCGGAAAAACAAAAAGCAACCGACACGTGAAACTCAGCTCTTCCAAACGCGCGTGCCAAGATAGAGAGAGAGCAGCCAGTAGTGTACCGTTCAGTCAAGCATTTCCTTCCCTCGTCATCTCCGTTGCTTCCAAATTACGTCAAAACGCACTGTTTTCTCCATTGAAAGAGAATTCCTCAGTTCTTTCCTAAAAAAAGCACTCTTCCTGTTAATTCTCAGTTCGATCTCTTATTTTCAATGGAGGAATCATCGTATTCAAATCTTGCTACAACTCATTTACTCGGCTCAGTTCCCGTAAGCTGCTTAATATTTTTTCCTTTATTTTTTTCAGTTAATTTATAGCATTTTATTTCATTTTTATTGAATCAAATCATCAAGATCGATGTTTTTCATGTGAATTAATTTCAAATTTCATTCGAATCCCAGGCTGTTCTTAATGAAGAAAAGAAGGCCTCGTATGAAGGTCCTATTCTTTTTATTTTCAGCATATGAAAAAGTTTGTTTGTTTACAGTAATTTCGATTTTGTTTTTATATATTTATTTTGAAATTGTGCAGTTCCTGGAGCGAATATGCAAATTTTCCCGCCAAGTAATGGCGGCGGAGGTTATCAAACTCTTGGAGCTCCAACTGGTATGTGTTTTTTTTTCTTTTAATTTATTTTCTTGCCGTATAAGAAAAACTTAGCTAAATTTATCAGTCTTTCTTTTTCTTACTCTGTACTTTTATGATTAGAAAGTAATTATTTTTGCTATTGATGTGATAAAATTGAAAATTCTGCTATATTTGCAATGATTAATGGCTTAATGAGTTATTCTTAATAAAAAAAAAAAGTCTTAAAGAATGGTTTAGTAAGGAAACTTTATTCTTCCCAAATAGATAATAACTGAAGGAGAGAGAAACTTTCAAAGTCATGACATCTAGTGTTAAGATATGGAGATTTGGTCATTGAACTGAGTGGTTTTACTTATTCAAAGTTACATCCGGTATGCTAGGGAAATTTAGCGAGGAAGGTTGTTATTTTCGATGCACTTTAAGTTGAATGAATAGTGTACATTGCAATTTACTCTTATGTTTTCATTTACTTTATGGAATAGTTACTGGCTATTTTGATAGTTACTAATTTCTTTATGTGGAATGGAGTCCATGGTGAATATTGTTAAAAGGAGGTTATGAAATGAACCTTCTCCTGATGCATATATCCTTTGGGTGGTTCTGTTTATATTTTTGAACTTTCCTTGAGCATTCTCTCCTTATTTGTTTTGTTGTGTGTTTGTGTGTGTCTCTTCTTAGGAATGTAGAGTTGTAGACTAATGATTTTGCATTCACATTCTAAAACGCCTAAGAATATTGTGGCCGAGTTACTGGTGTCGCAGTTAGATGTACTTCATGATAGCAATATTGTAATGCTTAATGATCCCTTTGTCTATCCTATGCAGAAGTATTTGAACAACAGCCACCAAACAACTGGAAGGGAGTGTTTAGTATCTCGTCATACACACAGTATTTTAATGTGGATACAGATGTTGTCATAAACAGATTGATAAGTTCCTTTTATCCTATTGGTGGAGATTTTTTCAGCAAGATTGATGCAAACCCTGATCTGTGAGTATGCTTCCCCCCCTCCTACCCACCCCTTTATTCTTCTTTTGCCACCAATGTATCATAGAATGAGACATTATATAATATGGATGAAAAAGCTGCTTTTGTTAAAGCTTCATCATTCTATTTTTGGAATGGAAAGTTACCCTTTGGAGGAGAAAAGTTTATTTTCTTGTGTTTTAGACCTCATAAAAGCATATTATCTCTAGTCAATATAAATTGAGATGAAAAGTAGGATTGAAAGCATTCAAAGCATCCATTTACCTAGGCATTCTTTCATTTGCAAGAAACAATCTTTTTTGAAGTCAAGACCCGAATTCACTTGTCATATTCATAAACTTACTAAGAAAGTTTTAGTCATTTTGGTTCTTTATTTTGACATGAATTGTTACAAGAAGACTGTGAGAAGCATTGAAGGAAGCATACTAAACATGAAACAAAGCATCTGTAGCTCAGCAGATAGAGCGTCTGTTTCCTAAACAGAAAGTCATAAGTTCAACATATACCTGGCGTGTTTTGATTTATTTGATTTACTGATTCTCTCGAGCAAGTTCTTAGTCATATCAAAGAAGTGGTCCGATTGAGGTTAACAACAGGGTTGCCTCATTTAACCGCAGATTGTGTTAATAACAACATTTTGCATAGCTTGGGGTTTAAACGGCTCTACTCTTTATGTTTGATTATTTGTATGCTGGCTATATTAGCTAGAGCAATTTTGATGTAACAATATTTCAATTTCTTTTAGATATATAAAATCATTTAATTATCCAAAAAGAAATTTTACTAAACATGACTAGTGCATTTGGTTTTTATCTAAAGGGAATAAAGGCCGGCAGTAATACAAAAGATGCAAGCACGCATCGGTTGCCTGTTTATTTCGTCATTGTCTATAATTCTTATCTTAGTCGTACCCTTTGCATTTGTGGTCAATTGGTCATCTTTGCAAATAGACCAATAAAAAGAAGCCTTTTTTAAGAAAGAAAATAGGAAGACAAGAGATAGATTCATTTGATCTTAATAGTTTTACGGAAGTTAAAGTACACTCGAATTTTGTACTTAGTTTGGATTTTTAGCCTTTTATTTTTCTTATACAAGAGACTCTCAATGAGTTGTTTGAAAGGGAGATAGTCTGCCTTCAATCAAAGGGTCTTTTCTTGTAAGTCAATCAAGGTATTGTTTAATGTATAATGCTAGGATAAAAGCAGTAAATCCTTATCTGATGGCTTTCTAAAAGTAACGGGTACATGGTCCTTGTTTTGTCGCCATGAGAAAATTGAATTCCTTGTTACTATGATGTAATGAAATATCCATCTAATCATTTAGAAATCTTGATGATGTAACAGCTACAACTAGATAGTGATGAATTAATGTGTGGTAATTTTCATGATTATTTGTTAATTTATTTTATTGGTCTTGATTTGCCAAATGTTAGGTATGGGCTTATCTGGATCACAACTACTTTGGTCTTTGTGCTTGCTTCCTTTGGAAACTGTGCCACATACCTTACACAAAAGCACAGTGATAGTTCTACTTCTTGGAGCTTTGATGTCAGCTATGTAAATGTAGCAGCTTGTGGAGTTTATGGTTATGCAGTTGTGGTGCCAATGGCATTTTACTTCTTGCTTCGGTATCTGGGTTCAAATGCAAGCCTTATAAGATTTTGGTGCATGTGGGGTTATTCACTGTCCATTTTCATCCCAACTGCAGTAAGTTTTTGTCTCTTTTAAAGGAAAAAATTCCACCAACCCCCTCCCCCCTTCGTTCTCTCCAAACTTGTTTTAATTTTACCATTCAAGTCCAAAATGCTATCTTCTTGTTAATTATCCTCTCTTCATTTCTATGGATGAGAGAACCTTAAATCAAATTCTGATGTATTAAACCCCAACGGATAGCATATTCATTGATATTCCTGGTTAATTGGTGAGCAAATTTAGATCACAAAGGGTTATATTCTGCATCCTTATGAAGCTTTTCTATTCAACTTACAATATGAAGCTCAAATTTATTGGTTATTCATTATTTCTTTAGTAATCATCTGAGCTATATTATATGACATATTTGCAGTTAATACTGCTTATTCCAGTTGAGATTCTCCGATGGATCATTCTACTCATTGCTGGTACTGCCTCAGCATGCTTTGTTGCATTGAATTTAAGATCTTATATTGAGGGGAACGATCTTCCAATGATGGTGGTTGCTTCATTCTTGTTGCAAATGGCCCTCGCAATCTTCATCAAGGTCTGGTTCTTTCCATAAACTATGTGGTCTATCTTTGCACCTAAAACCCAAACTTTGCTGTGTCTACTCTGTTTTTGGGAAATATGTGAAAGGAGATTAGTTTGAACGAAATGCATCTCGAAGAAAAGCTTCTGTGTTTTGGGATTTATTACTTGTTGAGTCATAGTTTAGCGACAAATTTGAAACATGTAATGGAAGTGAGTTCTATGAGTCGATGTTTTTAATCAGGTTTAGCAAACGCCACTAATTTGGTTTCGGAGTCAGTTGATCTAATTGACTAGGTGTTGTTGGACTACAACTTTTAAGGGACCAACATCATGAGAGCAACTAGAGTAAATGTCAATGTAACATTTTAAATCCTTGAAGAAGTCATCTCATTTGCACATGGTTGTGTAAAAATAAAGGTTGTCATGGTTCTTTTTGTCAATCTGTAATTGTTACCGAATGTAGTAAAGCAAATTTTTGTGTCAAAAATTAGGTTCCTTTGAAACATAAAGAGTCATTGGCATGAAGTTTCTGGGTGGAGTAGACTATTTCATTTGCCCAAAAATGAACCATATTTCTCTTGACCATTTAAGTAAACTTAATGATTCATATATTTATGTTATGTAAAATATTAAAATTTATATAATTATAATTGTTTTACAAAAGAATTATGCATTACGATTTGTGTCAATACGAAAATATGAAATATATTTTTTAATTTTATAAATTCATATATAATTATTATTAAAATTTTTAAATCGTAATAATTTTATTTTTATATTATACTCATGTTATATCGTAATGTTCTATTGTTGATTATTTGGTCTATATTTAAGTATTTGCTATCAAGAGCACCCAGGGTCTATATTTAAAAGTATATTTTTATTTGATTTATAATTTTAAATGACACAAATATATAATAAAAAATATATAATTTAAATTTTTAATAAAAATTATATATGAATTAAAAATAAAAAAATGGTTCATATTTGATTTATTAGTATAAATGAAAATTTTTGTATTTTATAAATATTCTATACGAAACAAATAGTATAAAAATATACAATTTATCCTATTTAATATTATGATTTAAGAAAAAACTTTTTTTTAAAATAAAATTTAAAAAAATGAAAATTTTAGAAAAGAATCCAACTCACATGCAACCACTGAGCGAGGATCTAAAACTTTTGTCGCCTGTGGGCCCTTTGCTAAGTGCTTCCTCAGCCGCCAATATTTTGCACGCTTCTCTAAGCCCAACTCTCTTGCCATCCCATTCGTTTAACCAGGTGGCGAATTCCTACTGCTTCAAGATGATTCATCCTAATACAAACTGAAACATATTAATATTTCTCAGCTCAAAAGGGTAAACTTAAACGCTACCAAACGCCTTTTGAAAAAAAAAAAAAAAAGCCTAAACTTAAGCCTTATCAAACATCTTAATTTGTGGCGAATTGAAAGTGGAGAAACAGTGAGTTAGCGACACGGCTTGCCCGGATTTTTGAAAACAATGGCTGATATGGATAGTTCTCGAGCTTTTGTTAAAGACGTTAAGCGTCTCGTCATCAAGGTTTAGTTCTTTTTTCCTCTGTTTTTTTTTTTTCTTACAAACATTGTTTTAATTTTGACTGTTAATGAGTTTAATTAAATAAAAGCGATTAAATTGATTTAAAGTTGGTTTTTTTTTTTTGTAATTCTATTTTTAATGGATTTTTATGGTCATTTTAATTTGGAGTGTTTGGTTACTAGAAAGGCGTGGATTTGCAAAAGAAAATAAAGGTTTTGATCAATTTTTTTATTTTTCTTAATAAGAAAATGGGTAGTTTTGATACTCTAAAAATCACATTTTGTTTCTTTTAGAATTTGGAAAAAAGTAGTTTTTTTTTTTATTTAAAGACCATTTTAACAGAATCAAGTTTTTTTTTTTTTTAATTGTGGGTTTGTTAATCATTGGAAATTGCCCTGAAGTGCATGGTTGAAAGTGATGTCTATTTGTGTTTGAAAATTTGATGTTCAGATAGGAAATTGTTGTCATTTTCTGCAACCAAAGTGGGCCCTTTCTGTTTTTTTTTATCGGTTGATTTAGAACAGGAACACTCCTTTGGATATAGTAGTTATGGAATAAACATCTTAGCACATACTCTGATTGAGAGAGAACTAAATGTTTTAGAAAGTTGGAGTTCTGATAAATGAGTGAACTGACTAATATTGAAGGTTGGGACTGCTGTTGTTACTCGAAATGATGGTCGATTAGCACTTGGAAGATTAGGAACACTATGTGAGCAGGTATGCTATTTGTTTTAAACATCATTATGAATGGAGCTCTGGGAGGTTACACTTATTGCTTGATTTGCCTTACAGTAACATGGGTAAAGTTTCAAATGATGTGCAGCTTAAAGAATTGAACTCCCAAGGATATGAGGTTATTTTGGTGACATCAGGTGCTGTAGGCCTTGGTCGCCAAAGGCTTAGATACAGGAAACTAGTCAACAGCAGGTTTTTGTGTTTTCTTTTTCAGCTCTGAATAGTGATGTTTATGCCTCTATATTTCGAGCCTAAAAATGGACATTGTTGCCATGCATCAAAAAAGAAAAGAGGGGAAACTATTAATATTTGGGTATTTTTCTTTGATAATTTCTTTTTCCTTGATATTATTCTTATTCATTCTTGTCTCATGTTTTGTAGCTTTGCTGATCTTCAGAAGCCGCAAGTAGAACTCGATGGAAAGGCATGTGCAGCTGTTGGACAAAATAGTCTTATGGCCTTGTATGATACATTGTTTAATGAGGTGGTTATGCATTTTCTATTTCATGGCTGCAGTAGACTGATCTTTTCTTGAAGTTCATTGTCTTAGAGTTCATTCTTTCTTCACTGGAATTTTTCATTTCCATTTTTGAGATGCATGCTTATATCAATGGTACATAGAGCTTATTTGAAATACCCTCTTTTTCTTTTTTTTTCTTTTTTTTTGGCTGCAGCTGGATGTTTCGTCAGCTCAACTTCTTGTAACAGACAGTGATTTTAGAGATAAAGACTTTAGGAAGCAACTAAATGAAACAGTGAGGTCTTTATTATCGCTGAAAGTTATTCCGATATTTAATGAAAATGATGCTGTCAGTACCAGGAAAGCTCCATATGAGGTATCATACTGATAATTTTTTCCTATGTGATGATTTCCTTTTATATCAATACCTGGATCAATGCTATCCCTTTCTGCCTACGGTAGTCTTATCCAACGCTAGAATGAAAAGTGATGTTCTTCATCATAAGTAGAAGCTTAATCTTAGGAGGCTGTACCAATACAATGTAATGCATTACATTCAACGTGTTTTCATGTCTATTTATGTCAATACCTGGATCAATGCTATCCCTCTGCCTACAGTAATCTTATCTATTGTTAGAATGAAACATCTTGTTCTTCGTCATAAGTAGAAGCTTAATCTTAGGAGGCTGTACGAATACACTTTAATGCATCATAAATAGTAGCTTATTTCTCAAAGCTCTAATGCATGTTGTAAACAGATATTGTGAGATTCTGTGTTGGTATAAAAATTAAAAAAAAAGAAAAAAGAAAAAGTGTTTAAAAGCTTTGACTCGTCGTAAAGGTTCTAATTTGAGCACTTTTGCAGGATTCTTCTGGTATATTTTGGGATAATGACAGTTTAGCAGCTCTACTGGCATTAGAACTAAAAGCTGATCTTCTTGTTTTGTTGAGTGATGTAGAGGGTCTTTATAGTGGCCCTCCAAGTGATCCAAAATCAAAGCTCATCCACACGTATGTTAAGGAAAAACATCAGCATGAGATTACCTTTGGAGACAAGTCAAGGGTGGGTAGAGGGGGTATGACTGCAAAAGTAAAAGCTGCTGTCAATGCAGCTTATGCTGGCATTCCTGTTGTTATCACCAGGTATAATTCATCCTTTACTCCAGGTTTTGCACTATGCAATGTTTTACTTTATCTTGACACATGTTAAATATAATAAATAGGATCAACTAAAATTACTTAATACTGTTTTGATAGGATTGCAATCATTTAAAATGAAATGAACATACTGACCAGTTTCCTGCTAGTAAGCGTATTGAGGGGTAGGAAAATTCCAGCAATTTAACCCCTCCTGCCTCATCCCATCTAAGAACCCTTATATGCTGTTCTATGAGTTGCAAGTCAAGGAAAAGCAATGAAAACTTATTTGTCTAGAGCTTGAAGCTTTTGCTATGAACAAATATTCTTGCTGCATTCATATCTGATGCTGCCATGCTGGTGTGAGCCACTTGCCTTCTGCCTAATTGCCAGTAATTTCTCTTTTGTTTCTTATGAAGTGGATATGCTGCTAAGAACATAATAAAAGTCCTCCAAGGACAACGAATTGGCACTCTTTTTCATCAAGATGCACATTTTTGGGAACCGACTAAAGAAGCTAGTGCCCGTGAAATGGCAGTTGCGGCAAGAGAAAGGTCCAGACGACTTCAGGTAATATTTCATTGCTTTGTGGCTCCAAATATTTTATGTGCTTACTTTTGTGATAACATTTTTTATAATTTAAGTTGTGGTTCCGGATGCCAACATCTCTTGGCTAGGGGCAAAAATAACATAATGGCAATTGTTCTTCAGGCATTGTCTTCACAAGAGCGGAAAAAGATTTTACTAGACATAGCTGATGCTCTCGAAGCTAATGAAAAATTGATCACTATTGAGAATGAAGCTGATGTTGCTGCTGCACAAGAGGCTGGATACGAGAAATCCTTGATATCTAGGCTAGCTCTGAAGCCTGGGAAGGTAAAATGCTAAACGTAGTCCGTCCATGTTTGCATATTGAATTTGAATTACTGTTGCTGTTTATTACCTCTCAGCTTTGACCATGTTTTCAAATATCAAAAGCAGATGAAACCCTTGTACACCAAATTCCAACTGTACCTTTGTGCCTTCTCAGATTAATTTATAGTTATGAGTTTCGTTCTGTGTTGTTGAATTTTCTCCTTGTACTCCACAGATTTCAAACCTTGCAAAGTCAATTCGTGTGCTTGCTAACATGGAAGACCCAATTGGCCGTATTTTGAAGAAAACACAGGTAATAAAGAGGTAGTCCATATGTTCAGTAGGTTGATACACTGTGTGAAGTTCATTTGGTTTGAAATGTAGTTGTTTAATTTCTAAACCTTTAAAAAAGCGAGGCAACAAAGGTCCCCTTTTTTGGGGTTGGGGGGATTATATTAGAGACAAAACTATGTTTGGTTTTGGCCAAAGCTCTTTTTAACAGAATTGCTAGAACTTTTTGACTGAATAGTTGTCTGATGGTTATTTGCCTTCAGCTTGCAGATGGACTTATTTTGGAGAAAACATCAAGTCCTTTGGGCGTACTTTTGATTGTTTTTGAATCTCGACCTGATGCACTTGTGCAGGTAAATAGGATTACAACTTGGAAAATCCTCTCCATTATTTCTCTATGGCGTAGATAAGGCAAATGATTTAAATAGATTATTTTATTTCTGAGGTGAACTTATGTTCCTACCCCATGTATGTTAACTTTGATTTGGCTTGACCAAGGAAGGAAAATGCAAAAAACTATCTGCATTGTATGAGGTAGAGCTAAGAGCTGTTTCTTGTATATGTTTCTATTTCTGAATATGCTCCTGTGGCTTTATGTATGATTTGAATAGATAGCATCATTAGCTATCCGAAGTGGGAACGGGCTTCTTTTGAAAGGGGGAAAGGAGGCCAAGCAGTCAAATGCTATTTTGCATAAGGTTTGAATTCTAAAATGAGTTTCTTGAATGTAATGAAATGTGATTTCTTGTCTAGATTTCTTTTCTGATATTTTATAGCTTTCTTTTGAATTCATAGGTAATAACTGAAGCCATTCCAGACACTATTGGAGGCCAAGTTATTGGACTTGTGACTTCAAGAGAGGAGATTTCTGATCTTTTGAAGGTTAGTAGATCTTAAAATGACCAATCATTAGAACAGATACTTTTATAACAATATTGAACACTTTAATTTGGAACTCGGCATTAACATTTATACTTCAGCTTGATGATGTGATTGATCTTGTGATCCCAAGAGGCAGCAACAAACTTGTTTCCCAAATCAAGAGTTCAACCAAAATTCCTGTTCTTGGTCATGCAGGTTAGATGGGTTGCTATTGTCTTAACCATTTATCATATGCTTGGCCTAGTGTGGTAATTTTGTTTCTATAACGAAAAGATACTGCTGCCTGGTTCTCATGTTGTCAAATATAATGTTTGTTTCAGATGGAATTTGCCATGTGTATGTTGATAAGTCTGCTGATTTGGATATGGCAAAGCGGATTGTTTTGGATGCAAAAACAGATTATCCTGCTGCATGTAATGCAATGGTAATTCACCATTCATGCGTCGATTTATTTCTTCCTGACAAATTTAAGTAACATTGTCAATGTTATTCTTTGAGGCTCTATTTTTGTTTGAATATTTTCAGATTGTCTTCATCACATTGCATAGTTCTTTAATGCTTCTCTTTTGCTTTTGGCAGGAAACTCTTCTTGTACACAAGGATTTAGTGCACATTGGTGCACTTAATGAGCTAATTGTTGATCTTCGTGTAGAAGGTACATAGCAAACAACGTCTCTTATAATACATGATACTTAAAAATTACCCATGACTGCCATATGTTTAATTGTTTTATTAGAAAGTGAATAGCTCCAGTTAAAATATGATAATGGATAGGGGAAAAAATTGACGCCAAGCACCATGAATTAGTTCTTTCAACTTGTAAAAGTGGAATCAATGAGATGTCCACCTAGGGTTTTAGAATGAATGAAGGCAATGGATAGTCTATGCTTCTGAGTTTTAAATTCCTAGATCTCTGCATTATGTTTAACACTTACACTTAGGTTGTCCTGAATTTTAATATTTGAACAAAGTGAATGTCTTTAAAACTCTTGACTGTGTTTTGAGTATGATGGTTTCTCTTGAGCTAGTTTAGTAGCTTTATCAGCTGAAAGATTTTATTTCTACATACTAATCCATTGAGCTCATTCTTAGGTACATCTCATACATATCCAGCTACATGAGAAACTATAATACAACTTAAATTTATATATAATTATCCAGCACTATGAAGGAAATGGATAGTCTTTCATCGAAACTTCATTGTGTGCAAATCCAGCTACAGAAAAACTATCATACAACTTAAATTTTGTTTGGGTTTATAACAGTTCTTGACTGCTTTTATGACTATATGATAACCTAACCCTTTTTTGGAATGGCTGACAACTTAATAGAATAACTTGACAAGAAGTGTCATTGTACTATTTAGATTGTTATCTGCATTGGTATTTTTAAAAACCTTGTTTTTCTTGATTTCTATTGTTTGGAACCTATGTTATTGCGGTGCCAAATTTATTAGGATGCAATTTTTACGCCTTTAGAAATGGATTGTAAAACAATTTTTGGAATATCTAATGGATAACCAACAGTAGTGCATCCTTTGCAGGTGTTATTTTATATGGTGGACCAAGGGCAAGTTCCTTGTTGAATATCCCACAGGCACACTCATTTCATCATGAGTACAATTCAATGGCTTGCACTGTTGAAATAGTGGATGATGTAGCTGCAGCCATCGATCATATCCATCATCATGGAAGGCATGTTACTCACTCTTGGCACCAAAGATTGTTGACATCTATTTGGCTGCATTTTTATGTATGGATATATGTGTATGTTTTCATGTGTGGATGGACATGGATTACCTTCTTTTTCCTTTTTGTGCAGTGCACACACAGATTGTATCATAACAGAAGACCAAGAAATTGCAGAAGTATTTCTGCATCAAGTTGACAGGTAAGACCTCAGTTATCTAGTTTCTAAAACATCAGCTTGTAAGTTATTCTGTAACTTAAATTCTTGATGAGTTTCTGTTCTCTCATCTTACTCTAACATCTAAAATAAGAAAATGCAACAGCTAAGACTTTGGTTTTGAGTGCAAAAAATACTTTGACTCTGCTAAAACACTGGCTCCTTTAATTTTGGGTCATCATGTAACATGCCCTGCATTTAAATGGGCAGTGCTGCTGTTTTCCACAATGCAAGCACAAGATTTTGTGATGGGGCTCGATTTGGGCTAGGAGCCGAGGTATCATTTCTCTGTATTTTTAAGTATCTATTTAATATGTTCAAGTTCATAGGTTTAAGTATTTGATTTTCTTCAATAACTGAATAGGTTGGGATAAGTACAAGTAGGATTCATGCTCGGGGTCCTGTTGGAGTTGAAGGATTGTTAACAACAAAATGGTATGGATCTATTAAGAATTCATTTATCTACTACATATATTGCATTGTTTGTGCTGCATAGGTTATATATACACACATTTGTACATATATGTTAAACTCTAGGAAATCACTTTGCAGGCAGGCTATCATTTCTGGTAACATACTATATGTTGATCTTAATATTGATGATATTATTGTAAGATTCCAAGAAAAAAACCGATAGAACTAATATTCTTATAAATATCTGTTAAATAATAAATTACACATTGGTTTTATGACCAATGAAATTAATAGTTGACATGCTCCTGTGCATGTCTAGTCCCGGTTATATTCGAAGAGTTCAAGTTGATTAATATTTAATGTTCTTTTACCTTACTAAAACTCCCTTTTTCCCCAAATACAGGATTCTCAAAGGAAGTGGGCAGGTGGTGGATGGTGATAAAGGGGTTATGTACATCCACAAAGACATACCCATTGACTCTTAAAAATGTACTATCAGAGAAGCTAAAATGCAAGGGAAAATACGGGAAGCTGGTGATAGGTTACTGTCTTCTTTGTCATTTCTGTCTTATCCTTAGTTTTAAAGGGGAGAAGGTGGTGTTTGGTCCAAATAGGAGTGTCTGGTGAGGGTGTTGTTATTATGAAATTCTAGCTATGGTGCATTCTTATGTTTTTTAACTTAGGAATAGATAGCAATAAGTAAATTTTTTCGAGTGTGATAGATAGAAATTAGGGGTAATAATTTGTTTTGGGAGACTCCAAAGTAGAAAAATGAATATTAGTATTCTGATGTAATTTGTGAATTAGGGTTTTTGCTCATGTACTAAAAATCTCACCGATCCCCTTCAATTATTTTCCTTATCTATACATTGGGAATTTATCAGGATTTCGGACTAGAATCTGGTTTCAACTTGTTCTAAGATTCAAACTTTAATATCTGCAATTCTTTCATTACACAAATGAGGTCACAGCTAAGGGATAAAAAAAAAAAGAATTTGCAAATGTTGAAATTTGAACTAAATCTGAATGGATGTTCGGTGATTGTATAAACCACTTGTTTTAAACTCCGGATTCAAACACCTTATTCTTTCTGTAGATATGAAGTAACGTTCTTGCATGCTTGTTTTCAATTACAACAAGACTTGATAAGAATATAGTTCAGACAAGAGTGAGACAGACTATTCTTCAAGTAAAGCAACATGTGATCTGAGCTTAAATTGCATGCATGTGCCATTTTAACAACTTCAATAATTTCAAAAACCTTTTCACCTACATAAAAATGTGCATATGTTATTCCATTCATACAATAACTGGCAACAGTGCTAGCTCCTAACCGAAGGAGAATAACATTGGCGCATACTCTTTTTCATAAACTTTTGTAAGAAGCTATAAATCCTTCATTCTTCAACGAACTTTTTAAGGTTCTTCAACCATCTAAGGTACTCCTGGCTATCCTTGTTGATCATGTACTCATGCAAGTAATTGGTAGTGCTAGGCTTGATTCCTCTTATCTCCAAATACTTGTGGAAAGCCTTCTGCAAGTTCTCATCCAAATCACTGCAAAACATAAAAACGAAAACATTAGTTATAGCGGCAGCGCAATCAAAATCCTGATTTTTCCATAAATTCAATGCATTTACACATGAACTACAAAAAGCTTACTAGAAATCAGGGCCTTCATAGGCAAGTTCGTCCTCAGAATCAGGATTTCTAACAGCAAAACTATCAATGGCAATCTCATCAGGGAATGCAGTACAACTAAACTCCAAACTAGGACCAACTTTCTTTGACACAGTAACAACCAATAGCATACTTGATTTATTAGGCTTCTCAGTGTCATCCCCATCATCTTCATCCCCCTCCTGTTCATCGCTGGTAACGAGATCAGGCATGTGAACATTAACTTTTATGAGTTCACCATCATATTCCCTTGTCAATGTTACAGTTTGAAGCCCAGGAGTATCTTCGATTTCGAATGGAAATCCACTTGGAGCTTCTTCAACCTGTTAAGACATATTAGAAATATTACTTTCAGCTTGAAAACAAAGCATCAATGCTAAGTATTATGAACTTTTCTCATTAACCAAACTGTGAATAGCTAAAAACAGGTTTAGGGGAGCAATTAAAAGTAACTAATTTTTTTAACATTTCCTCGAAACCCTAAAACCATGAAACGGAAAATATAAAAAAAAAAACCCTAAAATTTCAATGTTTATCCCATACTTAGTAAAAAATTATGAAATTGAAATTACAAAAAGGAACAAAACATTAAATTTTATGTTCAGAAACCATTTTCAGTAGCTTCCAAGTTTTTAGGGAAAAAATGATTTAAAAAAAATTTTGCAATATTTTTTCCATTTTCGAAAAATAGTATGAAAAAGGAAAGGAAAATAAGCATAATAATTACTCACCCGATCATAGTCGTCACTCTCCTCAGCACACTGAATCTCAGACTCAAGAACTCGGATAAGAAACTCATCAGAAGTGGTTTTTCTAGAATCAACAGCGGTTGAGAAATGAACGGTATTTTGGTAGAAACGGTTTACAGTCGGCTGCTGGGACTGGAAGCTATGGTTCAAGGCTGTGAAGATGCAAGAGTTGTAATTTCGCTGGACACGCGTGAGCCGAATAGCGAGTGGAGCCAACGAGTTGGCTGATTTGCGAAGAATCGAAGAGAAGGCCATGGAAATCGAGCTGAAAAGGAGAGAGGATTTGCTAGGGTTTTAGGAACAGCTAGATTCTGTGTCGCGAGGGTTTTAGGTTTTGAATGATAAAGATATTCGGCCCGGTTTGGGCTAATTTGTGCATAATTTCGGCCTAAACTTGGCCTAATTGACCTTAAATTGGGCCTAAATTTGGCTAATTTGGGTTATTTCTTAAAAAGTGAGCCACATTTTGGGTCTAATTGATTTTTAAGGTGGGCTTAAATTGGGCTGAATGGTTCCATTTTCAACTAGAATTGGGCTTAATTTTAGAGAAAATTGATCCTCCGAGTGGGCCTAAGTTGGGTTGATTAGGCCTGAATCAACCTTATTTTGAGCTTCCCCAATATAAAAAAATTAATTGTTCATTTCTTAATGAAATTAAATATAACTTTTTTTATAAGTGAAATTAAATATAATTAAATGTGATTAGCAATTCAAATCATTTTTTTTAATAGATTTCATGGCTGAAAATAAAAATCATTGTATCCTTTTGCTTTGGTTTTTTTTTTTTTTTAATAGATTTCATGGCTGAAAATTAAGCATCAGCAAAGCTAAATACTATCTCACTACTAAAAAAATTCAAGCTAGCACTTCACTTCTATATATTCTAACTTTGGCTATGGCAAACAAAGCTATCAATTTTGCTAAGTATTGGCTCAGTCTTTCCTTCTTTCTGTTGATAAACTGAAGAAGTCATCAACCAGTGTTCAAAGAACTTCCATCAGTTACTTTACATTTTGCAGCATTGGCTTTCAAATAAACTTGACTATTTTTTCCCTGATCTACTGCTTCCCCTGTTAATGTCAACAATTTTTACTTTCACTTCACTGAAAAAGAAAAGAAAATGAATCCCACTTTACCAATTACCATTAAAAAATTTAAAAGATTAACAGCAAAAAGTCAAGGTGATGTTGCTGTCCAACATTATAACTCAATGTCACTTTCCTGTAAAAGAGCATTCTTCATTTGAGTCAACAGATTCTTAAAATTGTAACCCCACATCTGCAAAAATCTTAAAAGTTAGTTAGGTTTCTGCAACTTTGCTTTCTTGTAAGCTAAAGCTGTTGGACACAACCATCTCTTCCTTTCCCTTACCCTGACCTTATCTTCTTTGTTCTTCCTGTAGAACCCTGTAATGTTGTTTTAAGAGATATGGCCTTGTTTGGAAGTCCAGGAAAGTTGAGTGGACTGCTTCTGAGAATAGGTCAGTGTTTGTTTGCTGCTGCTTCAATTGGAGTCATGGTTTCTTCTCATAGCTTTTCTAACTCCACTGCCTTCTGGTATTACTTTTAACTTTTTTTTTTTTGTTCTATCCTTCTTCCTTACCACTTTTTCTTCTCTTATTGGGTTATGTCCTTCCTTACTTTAACGTCATCGTCTTCATTTCTCCTTGTTTGTTTAATAGTTTCATTTTCTTCTTTGAAAAACTAGATCATATGCATACTTGGGTTTTTAAAATGTCTAAGTAGTTCTGGAGAAGTGAAGAGATTGATCATACATGCAATCTTTGCAAGGTTTTCATAAATGGTTCAGAAACTCAAAAGAATGTCTACAGTGAAAGAAATGACAATGGTGTGTTCTTTACCTTTCTGTCCACATAAGCCAATGAGAAAGGAAAATCAGAAGTAGTTGAAAAAATATTTGATAATGGCACCCTCAAATTGTCATGTAAGGGCCTTCTTAAAGGGAGAGAAACAACTATGTCAAATAAATTAGAGGAAGTTGCTTTTATAACTGTAATGTGAATGCAATTGTAATCAGAAACTTGAAAAGATTATGCTATTGTTAAGGCAAAACTAAACAGATTTGATGATATGGCCCTAAGTCAGAAACATGACCATTAGTATAGTTGCTGTTGTGTGATATAGCAATGGCTAATTGCAGTGGCTGCCAATGGAAAAAGCATAATCAAATCTGATGAAGGACCCATTGTGCCCTCATTGGCCTACTCTTACATGATTAGGGAACTCCTGAAAGGTCAATTTGATTTGTAGTGCACGGTTTGTTCATTGTTCAAACCCGGAAATTTTCTAATATTCAAAGTTGATTCACTATTCTGGTCTCTCTGCTTAGTTTGTACTTACTATTAATTCCCTTTTACTCCTTAAGGTTTTTGCTGTAGAATTTCTGATATGTCACCATTGTTTCTGTACATCTTTGTCGGCTTCAGCTATTTGATTGCATCAATGGGGCTACAAGCTTTGTGGAGTTTTGGACTTGCATGTCTTGATTTGCAGGCACTGACGTCAAAGAAAAACCTGCAGAATCCTGCCTTATTGAGCCTGTTTGTTGTTGGTGATTGGGTAATTAAGTTTCTCGTTCAACATTTGTTCCTTCATTGAATCATGTTTGTAGTAATGCACAAACACTTCTAAGGACACCTACGACTTAAATCATTGTATTTGTTTCCCAACACTATGCATTCATGTCTGATCATTGGCTGGAGAAGTCTACCCCTAAACATAAATGAGGAAATTAAGAATAAAAGAAGGAACTCATTATGATTAAATTTCAATTTCTTGATGCATAACACCCCAATCTCATCTCATCGGGATATTGTGAGAATCTGCTATGGTATCTATTTAGAGACTTGAACTCATACTTATAAGGTGACTTTGGTGAGAAAAAACCATGACTTGAAAAGGTAATGAAGGTCTTCCAGGGGAGCCGATAGCTTGTTTCTGTTATCTATTTATTTAATCATGAGTGAATCTCTTTAGTTTTTCAGTGTTGTCAATCTGCCTGTTATCCTTTCTTCATTAAATAGATGATTGAATAACCTGATATATATGTACTTTAATTTACAGAACTAATTCATAGAGCATCATTGTAAGATTCTGAATGTTTAGTGAATAATAAGTGCTACAAGTTTTCCCATTGTTTATATAACTCAACAACATATAGTTTGGTAAAACTTTATCAGTTTTCGGTACTTTTGACGAATGATTTTCTCCAAAGGTCTCAACAAGAAAACAACTAAGAGTTGTTGATGCCATTCTTGAGCAAGTTCAATCTTTGTATCCCTAATCATGTTGTGCAAATTCACTAATATTCATTCATTTTAATAATCTAACAGATTAAATGATAATGATGTAAATGCAGGTGACTACTATTTTATCTCTTGCAGCTGCTTGTTCATCTGCTGGAGTGACAGTCCTGTATTCAAGAGACTTGGATTACTGCAGATCACCTCAAATTCCATGCACCCGTTTCCAAGCATCCATATTATTGGCTTTTATCTCATGGTTCCTCCTTGCCATATCTTCTCATGTGACATTTTGGCTTTGGGCTGCAGTTTAAGTGACCCCAATCAATACCACCTTCCTCACTCAATTCTTCTTTAAGTAGTATTAATTGATTTAGTTTTTCTTTTTCCGCTGTGAAAGAGTGCTAACTTTCTGGGAAACTTCTCATAGATGATCTTTGCATTTCCTTTTGTTACTTTCACTGAGTTTTTTTCTTTTTCCTTTTTCTCCAACCATGCATTGTACATATGTTGATTGAATTTCAAGAACAGGATAGCCATATTTCATTGATATCTTCTTTTTTTTTTATCCGTGAAATATGGCTGTGCCAGGTTAGGACAAAAGCATGAACATCACTTTTCCAATCATTTTGGTGTTGTAGTCTAGAAGAATTTGAAGTTTCCATGCTTTCCAACATAAATGAGATATATGAAATATAGAACAGCAAAATCTCAAGTGTCCTTATTTGAAATGAGAGCAAGTTTTCCACTCATCAGGCTGGTGAACACATCTTTGCTGGATTAGAACAAATCTCAAGTTCTCAACTATGCGGATCGATCCAGTTCTTTGTCAGAAAGGAGAATGATAAGGAGAGTCATCTATCATTATGATCTATGGGTGCCAAACTGCTGCACATGCATCGACTGTCAAGACACATTTGCCAATACAACGAAACTGTGAGCCCGAGGTTTAGCCTAGTTCATGTAGCCACCTTTAAGAGTTACATCAAGCAAGTCTGAAGTTCAAATCCCAACATAACCTGCAACGTTGTACAAAAAAAATACAATGAAACCGTCACAAGGCACAAGAATTGACATGAAGACAATGTCATGGACAATCTTATCAAAGCACTTCCGAATGATCAACCGTCTATATGCAGTCGAAATTCTAAACCAGTCTTGATGGATGACTGATATATAGGCTGAGACATGAGAGAGTACTCTTAGCTAGTCATTGAGGCAACTCTGCTGCAGTGCATGCACAAACATGTATTGTTGGAGCATTACATATATGTTTGTGTTTCTTGGTAACTTGTCATGTGCCTGCTTACTCTATCACAAACTTGTCAGGTTAGGAACTTTCATAAACAAGACAAAAAAGATGGATCTTTGGTGTTGGGTAGTTTTCGTGTAGCAGTGGCAAGAGTACAGATGTAGACAAAGTTTCTTCATTTGTTTATCTGTTAAAAGAAAAAAAAATCGAAATTTAGTTAAGTTAATTCGTATAGAAATCCAATTCTCATGTGGCAATATGCTTTATTAGAAAAAAAAAAGAAAAAAAAAAAAAGGTAAGAAAACAGGATGAAAAACTATGTTTTTAACTCAACATTAATGGATACAACTCAGCTAAAGGAAATTACAGCTACGCTGTCATGACATTGAGCATTTTCCACAAGCAACAAAATTTCAACTAATTTTTTTTCAATTGTTGTTTTTGAAAACAACAATTCAACAAGTCAATGTCTTTGATAACATTCATGTCCCCTGTTGTATCCTGTCATAAAATAGTGATAGTGACTGGGGAATATGCTGTTTAGGCTCTTTATCCTCATTTTTGGTCAGCAAGAGAGATAGACATAAGGGAAAAGGAAATTAATCTGTTTAGTTTATATTATTCAAGGGTGAACAGTTAAAGAAAATCATTTATTTTGACTGTTCAATCTTGATTCTTCCTTTTTTTTTAATTAAAGATAATGAATTTGAAATTCAGACTTTAAACTTGGAGTTTATCCCATTTTATTCATATAATCACTCTTAATAAATAACATTCAATAAATTTAAATTTTAAATTTTAATATTCATTATCTTTTTTATATTTCAAATTGTAGCATTTTTTGTAAAAAAATTAAAATATTTTATTTTTATAAAAAAATTACTTAATTTTAAGCTTGTTCAAATCAAATCATTTTAAAAATATACTTTCTCTCAATGATTAGAGTATGATCAACGATTTGGAGTATGATTTTAACATGACAATTTTTTCTCTTTTTTTAATCTTTATTAAAGCTTCTTCATGGATGTTTTTTTTTTTTTTTTTTGTTGAGGTAGTAGGTTTACCAACTTCAATGTTTAATTATTAATAATTTTCAACATAAATGACAAAATATAAACAAAATATATTTGTGTCCCATAGTATGTCACTTCTCCACATTCTAGGCTACAATTGATTGTATTAATAATTTTTTCCCTCATACTTTTTCTCTCGAGTGAATTTTTTTCCTTAATTTCTTTTTAAAAAAAAAGAACAGAAAAAGAAATGGGCTCTTTTGTGACAGTTGAATGTTATTTTCATTGAAGAATCTACAAAATAAATTACAATTAAAGGATTGAATTATCAAGATCTTGGAAGATTTTGATGGCTAAAAAGCTTAAGCCCTCATATGATAACAAGGCAATTCCCACTACACGTTTTGCTTTTTAATTGGCTTTATTCTATTGGCAATTTGGCATCATAAACCAAGGAAAATGTATCAAAAACGTGGGAATTTTGTGTTTCTAGATGATTTTGGCTACATAGCTTGACTGAATCAAAATTAGGCAAGAAATTGAGAGTTCATTTCTGCTGCATAATTGTTGATGGTGTTTTCAAATGTGTTAAATGAAAAGAGGGAAGTGAAGTGAGAAGAAAAGACAATTGTAATCTACAATTAAAAAGCAAGATCAGGAGATGTCGAAATTATTATTTCAAAACATGATTTGACACTCAAATCAGTGTAATGGATAAAATTATGTACTAAGTCAAAATAGAAATGGTGAGATATGTGAGAGAAAATTCAAAAGAGAGAGAGCTTAGAGGGAGATTGATAAGCTTACTTCTTATGTTACTTTATGCATATGAATTTTTTTTTTGTGAGATAAAAAATATGATTTAATTGATATAATTGATAATTAATGTAATATATGTAAATTCAAAAAAAAAAATTAAATCATATTTAATTATCTAAAATAAATATAAATCATATTTAATAATTTTAAATAAATTTAATATCAATATATCAGTTTTGAAGTGATTACTTTAATAAATTATTGATAAGATTTTAGGTGAGTCTCTTTAGTGAAGAACGAGCCACCTCATTATAGCAAGTGACGTGGCGGTAGGCATGCTTCACCTGGATGACCCATGAGTCTAATTGCGTTGATCAGGCTCTTAACATTAATTAATTGATTTAGGCGTAATAATAGCCATTAATTTTGGTGATGAATGATGACGATGATACATTAGAGATTGAACAGAGAAGAAAAAAAGTAAAAAAACCCCAACTCGCACTTGCTTTGACACGACATTGGAAAGGAAACTGAGTCGGTGCCTTTTGCAGGAGTTTGCTCCATAAAAGAGCAAACGCAAAATCAAATTTAGGAGCCCAAAAATAAAAAACAAAATCATAATGATTTTATCAATCAGTGTTAGGCTTAATTCATTAGGGTTTGTTTTTTTTTTTTTTTGATAAAAAATTTTTAAATTTAAATTTTATAAATGATCGTTTGTTAAAATTATTTTAAATATATAATTTATAATTATTTATTTTAAATTATTAAATATAAAATATTTTATTTTAATTTAAAAAATTAAATAATTTGTTTATCTCAAATTTTTCTTAAAAAAAATTATAATAATTTTGAAACAATATCCACGACAATCTTCGACCTTTGAGTTTGAGGTGCAGAATGGTGAGCGGTGACCACAAAATTTAACTTCATTTGGGGTCCTCTATGTACCTTTCCACGTACCAATGCACTTTATTTTTGCTATTAATCTTAAGATTAGGATTGATTGGGTTTGCTTATATTCCAACTATTGTGCAACCATTCTTAAACTCGGAGCATTTGATTATTTATTATATCCGAATAATTGATTCAATAAATCCAAATATAATTCAATGATCCTTTTTAACCGAAACTCCAAATATTTGATTCTATATCGTAGCTGAATATTTGATTCAATGATAACCTATTTCTCAAATCAAAGAAAAAAAAAAGATTAATCACTCTATAATAAGCAAACAAAAAGGATTTTTTTTTTGTGAAGATTCGGATTTTCTTCATTTTCAATTTCTTCGTCAATCTAGTAAGAGCGGTGTTTTTTTTTTTTTTTTTTTTTTTTTTTTTTTTTCATTTTGGTCCACCAAATGTGAGGAAAAGATTCAGATCCAATGCTGCCGACAGTGGGAACATATAAATATCAACATATAAAAAAGAATCATGAAAGAATAGTGAAATAACAACTACCGACGATTCATTTAAAATGCTCAAATAAAATCTACAATTATAAATTCATTGATGATTAAATTACAGAATCCCAGATAAACCAACTGATAATTTATTTGTATATACAAACACTAAAGTTACACATTACACACCAATGATCAAATCACGCAGTTGGCAACAGAAAAATGAGCCTTGAACCGTCGAACACGCATCACTCAGGCTTAGAGAAACTGAGTTTTACACCTGTGTTGGAGGGGGAAAAGACAATAAATGAACAAAGGCATTCCTGAAGAATATATTCTACTTATCTGGAAAATTGAACTCACTGTCACATGACTATCTCCGGCTTCAAAATGCTAGATTTGATCTCTTTGTGAGGCAAAACCACGCCGCCATTGCTGTAAATTTCATCGCATACATGGACATCTTCTCCGAGGATAGTCATGTTTTCTACTCGCGCCCATTGGCCAACCGTGGAGTGCCATCCGATGATGCTGCTGGATATGCAAGCGTGCTTCTTGACGCGGACTCCGCGCATCACTGTGCAGCGAGAGAGTCTGACTCCGGACTCGACTACGCAACCTGGACCAATTGCCACATCTGGTCCAATCAAACATCCTTCTCCAATTTTAGCACTCTCATGAACCAAAACATTTCCCACAATGTGGGGACCAGTGGCCAACTTAGTTGAAGCTTTCTTTCGCAGGGAGTCTAGATAAAGTCTCAGTCCAGTAATGTAATCCCTTGGCTGACCAATGTCCATCCAAAACCCTGGTAGGACCATTGCATACAGCTTCTTCTCAGCTGCAATCTTTGGGAAGACCTCCTTTTCGATGGAGGTGGGTCTCAGTACAATTCTATCAAGAACAGATGGGTTCAGCAGATAAATTCCAGCATTAATTTTGTTTCCAACAAATAATTTCGGTTTTTCCACAAATTTGTCTACTTGCCCAGTTGATTCTTCCATAACCACCACACCGTATTTTGATGGCTCATCCACCTATTTAATTTTGACTCAAGTATTAAAATCTCTCCAAAGAAAATAAATTGAAATTGAAAATAAAGAAAATTTAGAACTGAATTATTACCTTGGTTACCATTATGGAAGCTTCTCCTCCATGGCATTTGTGGAATTCAATCATTTCTTTGAATGGGTACTCACTAATAACATCACTGTTAAGGACAAAAAATGGCTCACCAGAACCATCAATGAGCTTGTCCCTAGCCAAAGCAAGAGGACCAGCAGTGCCAAGAGGCTCAGTCTCTTGAGAACATGTGATTGTGATCCCAAGTTTAGCTTCAAATTCCTTTAAGAAGTTCAACATTACCTGCAAAATCACGTAGCCACTGTGAGCCTATAAAAACTTAGCCACTAACCTTTCAAACCATTGTATCAATGGTACAGATCTTACAAATGGAAACACCTCACATACCTCAGGTTGGTAGTTAATAGCCAAAACAACTTCAGTAACACCAACAGCCTTGAGAGCCTCAATCTGTAAAATATCCAAGATGCATCATACCAAAAAATCAACAAGCTTATCTTGAGAAAACAACAATCGAAAAACCAAAAAGAACGTTTCCAGGTACTCAGAACTCTAGAATTAACGTTTTAGTGCAGAAAAATACCTGATGCAGGATCATGGGTTTGTTAGCAAATTCAACAAGCGGCTTAGGAACACTAAGGGTCAATGGCCTCAATCGTGTTCCAAATCCTCCAACAAGAATAAGTGCCTTCATTGTGATACACCTTCTGCTTTACCTGTAGAAACTAAAGTCAGTATCTTAAGCAGTAGTCTAATCCAGATTAAAATAGGAATGCAACTTAAGATATGCTTCGCCAAATGAATAACCATAAAATGTTCTACTTATACATGACGAGAAAAGAGAGATTAATCTATACAGAACTCTGCATTGACATTTGTAGATCTAGAACAATAATAAAAGAGATGAGCAAAGCTGAAGTGAAAACCATGAATTCAAAGGTGACACGAATTCACAACATGCAAGAAGAAGAAAACCAAGCAAACTTAAAGCCAAGCAAAAGTGGAAAGATCAAAATCATTAGCCAAAACATAATGACAAAACCTAAAAGCACGACAAAAATACATGCAAAAACGGTTTAGCTGATATTGAGACATAAATTCCAGCTATACCACGGGCCAGTATCTTCAATGAGAAAGACAAATCAATTCACACAGAACCTAAAACAAAATCCAGCCACAATATAACCAGCTTCAAAGTAATGACAGATGTTTTAAGCTACTTTATCTTATCTTGTTCTTTTTTCATTTTCAAGGGAAAAGAGTAGTCTTTAAATAGCTTCCACTCTCCAATGGAGCCACGGAAACCAGAAAATCGCCACTGAATCATCGCAAGAACGATAAAACAAACACAACTTTCTACATAGAAACATTTGAATTGACAATTCCAAGTGCGGAAATCATAGTCAACTAAGTCTTGATCTGTTTACACGCAAATTCTTGACCTTCGCAAAGTATTTGACAACAAACGTAGCAAAAAGAATCGAAAACTTTAGTAGAATTCTTAACCACCATTAAAATCGTGACTAAACATAATTAATTAACTTAGATTAATAAATTAAACCCGAAACAAGAATGAAATTAATAAAGTAACTTAGATTCCCTTTTTTATGCGTGATTAACCATGCCGGAAATCAGATCTAAAAAATATAACATTGCAAATCAAATTAAACCTCAAAAATCTCCAAACTAAAAAACGTATAAAAATTAAAAATAAAACATAATTAAAACAACGAAATCAAACAAAAATAATAGAAGACAAAGGCCACATCACATTGTCAACGCAAAATATTCAAGCTAAAAGCTCGAAAAGACCAGAATTCAGCGATTACCTTTAAGCCTTACCAGATCCAAACCCGAACTCAGTTTAAACTACAACTCGAGCCCGATTCGAGGCAAAAAAAAAAAAGAAAAAACATAAAAGGGCGGGGAAACGAGTCGAATCGGACGAGTTTAGCTAGCTTTTTTTTTGCAGTAACGGTTTTTGTTTTTCGTCGGTAACAGAGCTGGCAGATGAGGGAAAAGGAGGCGTTGTTTTACAGAAAATAGAGCGGTATTTATACAAGGCGAGAATGGGATGAAGATAACTAACATCAACTTTTAAGCGGATTCGAAATTAAATATTTAAATTCAATTTTGGAAGTAGTTTAGCGACGGAACGGACATTGTAGGGGATATTTCGTGGTGGTTTCGGTTTTTGGAAGGGCTACGGTTCGTGGATAAAAATGTTCGGTCTAGATTTTTACTGACGAAAGTGTTGTAGAGAAAATGATGAATAAAAGAAAGTGATTATTGGCTTTTATTATGTTAACTGTCACAGTCAGTGAATTTTGGCAAATTCGAATTTACATTTTTTGTAACTTTCTTAAATTTATTATTTTATATGTAAATTTAAAATGATAATTGGATACTCGAATCCAAAATTTTTTATTCTCAAAATAAATAAATTAATCGATTAAATTAATTTATCGAACATTAACATTATACAAATTCAAATAATGTGGAAGGTCAATCGAACAAATGACACTCTAATATTTTTTAAGCTTGTTTAGACAAATATAAAAATTAATAAATTTAAATAGAATTTAAAAACAATATTTTAGATATTTATCTTTTTTATTTAAAAAGTTAGAATCGAATTTATAAAAAAATAAAAAATGTCAATAAATACAAAAAGTCCGTAAATAAAATAGCATCCAATCATAATGGAGTTTGTAAATAAATAAAAAAATAGATTTGATGATATATATATTTATATTATGTAAAATATTAAAATTTATATAGTTATATTATATTTTATATAAAAATTATGTATTATAATTTATATTAATTAAAAAATATAAAATATATATTTTTAAATTTTATTAAATTTATATATAATTATTATTAAAATTTTAAGTTATATTAATTTATATTTTAATTTCGTATTATATTGTTATGTCATACCCAAAAAAAAACGAAGACGGATAGACAAGACATGACTTATCCGTAAAATAAAATGGAAGACATGGAAAGGAATAGTTCAAAATTTCAAGCTTTCAATAATAGAATTTGTCAAAAAAAAGGTCTTTCAAATCTAGAAATTTATTACCGCGTTAACGCAACTAACGTAACAGGAATTATTCAAATTACTATATACTCAAATGAATAGTGGTACTAGTTTGTCTCATTACTTTGTTTTTTTTTTTAACATTTTTAAGTTAAAATAATGAGACTTGAAATGTAAATACAGCATCATAAACTTGCATAACAAGTCAACATTATATAATTATTTTATATATCGATGATAAATTTTTAATTCCACATGTTTAATCAACTGCCCATTTAATTCTTAAATAATCACTTTTTAAAATATATATATTCTAAATGAGCATGTATTAACTATCAATCTTCTAAATATTTTTGTAAAATTAAACAATTTTTGTATCAAATAATAATATATAAAAGAAATTATAAAATTAGAATATAACTTCAATAATAAAAGAAAATTTCCTATTTTACCCTATTAAGAACTACACTTTTTTTTTAAAGACATTAAGATGTACTTGTTTAAAGCATGAAATTTGGCATAAATGATTGTAAATTAGGAGTATATACAATTGTTTAGATTTAATAATTTAAAATATAATAAATATATGATATAAAAATAAAATATAAAAATGATGGTTTAAAATTGTAATAATAATTATATATATTATAAATATTTAATAAAATAAAATATATATTATATTTTTTTATCGATATAAATTATGATATATAATTTTTATATAAAATATAATATGAATAAATAAATTTTAATATTTTATATGGTATAAATATATAAATTATCATATTTATAATTATTTAAAATTTATCATTAAGTATATTTAAAGTTTAATATTTCAATTTTAAAAAAAACTTAGATCCATGTCAAATCTGATTCCACATACTTAATTTTGACTCTTGTTCAAAGCCAACCAATAATCACGCCAAAGCAACCGCCAACAACGAGCCCACCCCACGAGAACGAAGAGACCAAAAAAAAAAACAAAACACAAAGCAAGCAAAATCCCATATTAAAAATCATTAACCAAATCTGTGGGCATTAACTTCTTAATCTTAACCTTGCAAAAAAGTTGTCTGAAATTCTTACAAAACAGTCGATGTTTCGTTTCTTGAAATGGCAAAAAAAAAATAAAGAAAAGGCCACATGCCAGGCGTTGACGTGGTTTGTTGTTGCCTTAGAAAGCTTGGCTAGTCAGAAAGGAATGGCTCTTACTCATTTTTTCTAAGAAATTGGGCGGCCAACCATTTCCAAGTTTTGTAGCCTTTTTTTCAATGTGAAGAAACCATGGCTGAAGCAGACTTTTAGGTCTCTTCTATGAGCAAATGTCTGATATGCTTTGATGCTTTCAATGAAATATTAAAGGTATTTTTATATGATTTTTTAATAAAATTCAAGAAACTTATTTGAATATTATCTCTAAATTAAATAAGCAAGAAACTTATTTTTATATTTTAATATTGTCATTCTTAAAACTAAATAAAGAAGGTTAAAATAATTTTAAAAATTTTAAATTTTATCATTTTACTTGAATAAGTGTTTATATTTTTATTATACCTAAATAAGTTATTAATTTTTAATTTATATTTAAATAAATCTTTAAACTTTAATTTACATCTAAATAAATTTTAATCTTTTAATTTGTATATAAATAACATTTAACATGAATTAATCTTCGTTTGAAATAAAAAATTATTTGAATATAATAAAAAAAATTATTTATATACAATAAAATAATAAAGATTTATTTAAGAAAAATAAAATAATTTAAAGGTTTTTTAATATTTTAGTCAATAAAAAATATTAAAGAAAAAAGAGTGAAAAATTAAATTTCATTGTGTCAGAGTTGTCTTATCGCTGCCACCGACACTGGCAAAGACAGCTCAAACCGATTCATTTCTTACCCAAAAAAAAAAAATCCTTCTTTTCTGCTTTTATCAGAATGACCAAAAACCAATACATAAAGCATTTCCCACACGCGCGTATGTTGAATTATGATGTAACATAGCCATACCTTTCGGCTTTTCCAGAAATATACAGTCTTTGCTTAATGTATCAGCAACAATGTAAATCCAGTGAATGATCGTAGTGTAAGCCTTTTTATGCATAAAATATATCAAATTTTCAAATAATTTGCATATTAATTTTAGATTTTTTTCATAGTGTTTTATTTTCGTCCGAGATTATGAATTTGTTTCAAATTTATTCATTTTTCAAAATTTCATTAGAAATTAGATTAGATATAAATAAATTTTATCATATGATGTTTTGATAAATTTAAATTCTAATGATATATTGATGAATGAATGAATTAATGAATTTAGAATAAATTCAAAAGTCATGAATGGAATTAATTTTTTTAATTATAAATAAAAATAAAACTTAGGAAAAAAAGATCCCCAACTACTAATGATGGACTTTACGTTAAAAGTTTTCAAATCTAATTACTTTACTATAGAAGGCAAAGACAAAGATAAAAATGTATATGTGTTGAATATGAATATAATACCGATATTAAAGAGATTCATACGTATTCAAATTTCATAAGTGATGAAAACAAGATGTAGCATGTTGTAACACAATGTAGAAAAAAATAAACAAGTGCCATCCATTTCATTTTCAAATTCAAATAGCAAATGATTTTGGCATGCATGCACTAGCTAGACTACTCTAAATTTAGAAAAACTTTTGAGCACCCAATTTTGTAAAATTGATGTTTGACTAAGCATTCTTGATTAGGACTAGAGAATGGTTTTTATTGATATGCTTTGTAGACATCATGAAAGGTGAGCCAATAAATCAATTGGAATATGACCAAACAAATTGGGATAGAAACCAAAATTGTAGTCAAAATTTGCTTAAAATCTTAAGAATATTTGAATAATAAGCCTTTTAGGCTTAGTTTTTCCATCATTACCTACTTCCATGTTATCTTGAAAAAAGATTGATTACCTTTTCTAGTTGACTCAATTAAGAATTTATTTATAGCCAATAATTAAAATGTTTTAAAAACTTAGGGATGATTTAACAAAGCTAACACCAAACTTAATTTTTATTTATTTATTATATATATGCTTCCTTAAAATATGTTGAGTGAAATAATTATAAAATAACAATCTAATGAACAACAATTATAGTGATTGATCAAAGTGTGATGATGATAATTGTACATTACTTTTTTTTTTTACCTTAAGATCACACTAAAACATGAGATTTTTACATTTAACTTGTAAAATATTTTTATTTAAATTCTAAAATTTTATAATTTTATCTCATAAAAAATACGTTTTACAAACATAAATTCAAGTCTCCAAAAAAGAGAATGATTTAAACATGTGAGTCTCGATATGGGAATTAATAAAATGATGCATGATAATATGATTATCGGTAATGTTAATTAATGATTAATCAATAAAAAGGATGATTTTTGAACAAATAATGTTAACCAATTATTATTTATATAGTAAAATGATGTTTCGGCCCATGGGTTGATAGCAATTTGAGGGCCTGTAAAGGTTAGGGCCAATGCGATTTAGTAAAAGCCAGGAAGGAAGAAAAGCACTTCAAGTTTAAGATATTGGGCCTAGGGGGCCTGGAGCCCGGTACTGTCTAAGTAGGCTTTAATTACAACGGCATCGTTTCAACCTCAACATTTAACAGAAAGACAAGAATTTGGAATTGGCAATCCAATCCGTATCCGTAGAATTTCGACGCAATCTAATCTTATAAAATCGTTTTTTTTAATAATTAGCTTTAGGATTGAGTATTTTTAAAAAAAATCAACATCGAATTTTATATAAATTCGTTTTACTCCGACCGAATTTATATATTTTTTATTATTTATTAATTTTATATTTATATTTATTTAATTTTATATCTATCTTTTAAAATAATATTTTATTAATTTAATAGAGTAAATTTAGATATAAAAATAATTATTTAAAATCAAATCGAATGGGTTTGAGTATTAAATTTATAAAAGTAGCTTAGGCTTAGATGAGATAAAACAAAACAACATCTAAAGTACGAAACCCTGTTCGCTTCTCTACTTGTCTAAACTCAACAGCCATCCACGCCACCTCAAGCTCACTCGAACCCAGAGCCAATGGCTTTCGACAAAACCGACGCGAACCCGAACCAATCTAAAACAGGCAAAGTCCGATGGGGAGAGCTAGAGGAAGACGACGATCTGGACTTTTTGTTACCGCCCAAGGAGGTAATCGGACCAGACGAAAACGGGATAAAGAAAGTGATCGAGTACAAGTTTAACGAGGAGGGTAATAAGGTGAAAATAACTACGACGACCCGGGTCCGCAAGCTGGCGAAGGCCCGGTTGAATAAACGGGCTTTGGAGAGAAGGAATTGGGAGAAGTTTGGCGATGCGGTGCGTGAAGATGTTGGGAGTCGGCTCACTATGGTTTCCACTGAAGAGATCCTTCTTGAACGACCTAGAGCCCCTGGTTCGACTATCACTTCGCTTTTCTTTTCTTTTTTTTTTTTTAAATTTTATTATTTTTTCCTTTTTTCGATTTGATGGAATTGAATAAAATAAGATTGAAATTTAGGTTAGAGTGATTGTTTATTATTGAATTTCTTTTATTTTGGTTTGATTTATGTCAATAAGTTCTGATTTTTTTGAGCAAAAAATTGCATTTGGATATAAATTAGTAAAAGGGTAATTTTATTGGATGAAGAAATTTGTGATTTTATCCTTTTTTTTTTTGTTTGTGAACAAATATGTTAGAATTGGTGTTGAACAAATAGTATTATTGAAGAATTATAAGCTAGTTTTGTGATTTTATTGGTAATTAATTGCATGGTCTTGTCTCTATATGGAATAATTATGATATAATTATTGTTGCATTGCAGGCCTTTTATTCATTTTCAATGAATTATCATTTTTTATATATTTTATAGTAACTTTTTGGAATGTTTAAAGTGATTAGTGAAAGAAACGATTAAATGGGGCTTGATTTGATTCATTTGGTTGTGGTGGTGAATTAGCTAATCGCTTATTGGTCGATGCTGATTCATGTGAATGTTCAGTAAGCCACCAATAGTAACTATGTGTTAGTGGCCTTTTTTCATAGTGAAAATATGGTGACTCGCATGAATGGTCAATAAACTGCCAATAGTAACCATGTGTTAGTGGCCTTTTTTCATAGTGAAAATATTGTGATTCGTGTGAATGGTCAGTAAGCCGCCGATGGTAACCATGTGTTGGTGGCAATTCTTCATAGTGAAAATATAGCTCTATTTTTCACTCAAGGGCCATTAACTACATTAATCAGATGCTTACTTTGAATTGGTATTTCCCAATACTTTTGTTAAATCACATGGTTTTTTATTTTAAGTTAATGCTTGTATATTTCATTTTGGTTTTCTCTTTCATTTGAGAACATGGTGGCTAAGTTTAATCACGTATTAGCCAAATGGCTGTTGTTTCATGTGGAATGGTCAATAGGCCACCTATAGCATTTTGCGTTCTGGGCCATTAACAACATTCAAGAAACATGTGTTTTCAGCATAGACTTTGAAGGTTTTGTTCTGTCATGTGCCCTCTATGACATTTTGACCTGCAAGTTAGCTTTTATCTATGATTGTGGAACATGTACCACTGTTTGTATCTCTGACACATTCAGACTATGTTATTATGGCTGAAATAGTTGGCTGAAGTTTTGTTTTCCGTCCAGTGTTCAGATTTTTTTATGTGAAAACTTTTGAAATATGGAGTTGTTTTCAGGTACCAAACCAGAAGAAATAAAGGTGGCAGGGGACGGCTTGGCCCAGCTTAGCAAGGGAGGTGCTGTTCTCATGGTGTGCAGGACATGTGGTAAGAAAGGTGATCACTGGACTTCAAAATGTCCTTATAAGGATCTTGCTGCTCCTGTTGAAACCTTTGTTGATAAACCTGCGGCATCGGAGACCTCTGTGGCTGCTACTGGAGCTGCAAAGGGAGCCTATGTCCCTCCAAGCATGAGAGCAGGTGCAGAAAGAACTGGTGGATCAGATATGAGACGTAGGAATGATGAAAACTCCGTGAGGGTAACAAACTTATCTGAGGACACCCGGGAGCCTGACTTGCTTGAGCTTTTCCGCACATTTGGTCCTGTGACTCGCGTGTATGTTGCTATGGATCAGAAGACAGGCACGAGTAGAGGGTTTGGTTTTGTCAACTTTGTAAACAGAGAGGATGCTCAAAGAGCTATTAACAAGCTCAATGGATATGGTTATGACAATCTCATCCTGCGAGTCGAGTGGGCCACGCCAAGATCAAACTAGAATATTATTATCTTCATGGCATTTATCTTTTCCCGTACAGTCTACAGATGCAATTCACTGCCTGTAACTGCAGATTTTGACTTTTTTTTTTTTGTCTTTTTTTAAATTCATTTTCCTGCATGATTCTGTGATCTGATACCTTAGATTTTATTTAAGTTGAATTCTTGGTTATCATGGTTAAGCATTTGTGTCTATGTTATTGTTTTCTCTCCATTTAGAAGTGGTCAAGGTAAGTGATGGAATAGGTAAGGTGGGAAAAATTCTTTTGTTTGTTACAATATATGAGCTGCAGCTTGCTTAAACCAGCTAGACTATGCTTGAAGCCGGAAAGAATCCATGGCAGGCTTGTTTAAGGCATAGTAACAAAGTTTACATCAATTTATAAGATATTGTCATTTCGATTTATTGAACTTAACAGTTTTATCTTTTAAAAGAATCTCACGAGTTAAAAGGTAATATAAATTACTATATTCAAGTTGAACTCTGAAATATAATCTGTTGACTTCTCTTTCGGATCATGACATTCTCTCTACCTTAACGAGAATTCACCATCCTCTTATCATCTTTTTAATGCTCATAGATTAAGTTTTCAAAGAAAAGTATTATTTGCTCAAACCCAAGTACTCCTTGCGATTTTGTCCTACAAGCTAAAAATGGTGAGAATATTTATATCTCAAATCAAATTTTCATACATAACTGATACGAGATTTATTTTTATACATAACTGATTTGAGATTTATCACTTTTCTCGATAACGACAAATATTCATGCAATCCTCACCTCCAGAACACAAGAACATTGCCACATGGTGAGCTAATGCACCGGAAGAGAAGGTGCATCAACCAATTCTTGTGATACCTTACATGCCTAATAACACCCAACAGACTCGTATAAATTGCCCCTGGCTGGTTCTTCAGCCATTAAAACAGACATTAAGCTTTCCAAGTGTGAGCAAAGTGAGATATTCAGAAAATTAGGTGATGGAGGGTGAGAAAGAAAATGTAGTTAGCTTCTTTCAGATGCCACTTCACTACCCAAGGTACACCAAGAAGGATTACCAGGGCATGCCAGAGTGGAAGCTTGACAGGCTTTTAGCTGAATATGGGCTGTCTACCAAAGGTGACCTGGATTACAAGAGACAGTTCGCCATGGGTGCCTTTCTCTGGCCTGATTTCCATGATGACCAAAAATCCCCTTCTTCTTACTCTAGCTATAAGTAAAATTCTTGTTTCTATCAATGTCATAACCTTGAATCTTGTACATTCCAGCTTTTATGTCTTCAGACCTTTCTTTGTGGAAAAAGCTGTAAGTGGGGTTTGGTACTTACCTGCAGCTGCGGGCATTTTGTTTGAGCTTTAATTGTCCTAGAAATAACTGGCACTGTATATGAAAAAGCTGGAGATAATACATTTCAACCCTTGAGAAAATAGAGTAACTTTATACAGAGAACAAAAAAAAGTATTACTAGTTATAACTGATATTAACATTTAATACATAACTAGGGTTTTGTTAAAAGTACACTCTTTGGAGGTATGTAGAAACACTCCAAACCACCTACCATTCAACGCCTCCTAACACGCCTGCCATTGGGATTCATTGGTTCTGCCACAGGATCTTCTGCTGCTAGATCTATCCCGTATACACTGCTGCCACTCCTCTTCCTACTTGACAGCAGACTTGAGCTCTCCTCACCGGATGCAAAGGTCTTCAACAGCTCCGACAACAAAGATGGGCAACATTCCTCCAAGTGCCTGAACCCTTCTGATTGCATTACCGCTGCATGACATTGAAAACATACATTAGTTTGTGTCACCACTGCCAACAAGAAAATATGTTAGTTTATAATATGATAATTTCAACTTCTCAATAGAAATAACTAAGTTTATGCCAATCACAAAATCTATTACAACTGCTTTCCATTAACCCTGGAACAAATACATGCACAGGCTGTCAACAATTAATCAGTAAGACATAAGTGAAAAAAAAAAAAAGACTTGCAATAGAATTGACTGCAAGAGACAAATGACCAACTGGTGCATCCAACCAGACTAATTCCACTGATAAAGTCCAACATCCAAAGCATTGAACTGTTTTGACCATTTAACTTGCTAAGCACAGACCAAATTTCCTGCTCTAGTCCATTTTCTGCATTTAGTATAAAAACTATTTTGGTCTTCCCCTACCTCAGAAAGTAAGCAACATGTAACCACTATTACTCTCTGCCTATTGTCTGGATGCTCAGGGGACCAAAGATCCCGAAGGTTAAAAAAGACAAGCATGCCACATGCAAATGACAAAACTACAACAGGAAAAATGTGGCATATTCTATCTCCAAGATAATGTTGCACAGATTTTTGTCAAAAATTAACATAGGCAGACAGTAAGACCAATGCCTATTTTTCACTTCGTTTTCTATTTGCCTTTCCCAGGTTTGCAAAGGTGTGGTCAAGTTCAGCATCAATACGTTATAAATGATTAATAAAAAATAGTACTTAATGCATGGCCACTTGTTGCTCCTTAGAGAAAAAAGTGCGAGTAGGGTATAAGTAATAAAAATGACTGAAAAAAGAACCTCATAATATAAAGGCATAAAGATCTGCACTCTTGCATAAATGGAAGGTATATGCATCTGCAATCTTGTAGCAATTCACTAAAATGTAAAGTCAAACATAGCAAACTAGTTTTATCTAAAAATTTCAAGTACCAAATCCTCTTGGAGGTTAAGGTATTATAAGCATCAACCAAGAGCTAAATGTCCACGAGGAAGCACCAAAAGACTTCTAAAGAGCAAACAACGAAGAACACAAAAACCAAGTTTACATAACCTGGAATTTGCACTGGTAGTATCTACGAACACGCACCTCCTAAGTTTGCTGGAGATGCAGCAAATTTCAAACATATGGCCTTAAGCTGTGTGCAATGGTGCTGCTCAGCCAGTGCAAGGGTCGTTGCCACTATGTCAGCATTAAGTTCCTCACACAATTTTGCCTCGCACAACACTTTGAGTCTATCTAAATTGTAGAGATCAGCAGCAGCCAAAAGATGCTGCACCATGTTGGTAGAAATACACATAGACGATGAACCAGTAATCTCTTGTACATCAGGAAGCTTGTCAGTGTAAATAAACAAGAGCATTGCCTGGAAGAATAAGAAGAAGATGAAGAACAGACAAGGGAAGAATAAATTCTCATTTGAATTAATCAGCCAATAAAAGAAAATAGCACATCTACAGAACTAAAATTTAAAATGAAATTTTTGCAACCCGGCAAATATAAGAACCACAATTGTTGAATTCTATTTCCAATTCAATGAATTAAAAAGAATCGTATAATCATTGCAAGGGTTTGCTTATCAACATACTCAATTCTACATTCATTCTTAAAAATTCAAAAGAAAGTAAAAAAGAAGCATCACCTTGAAGATAGAGGGTTCAACATCTTTCACTACCACTTTATCCATGTTAGGATCCCCAACAAGCCCAAAAAACTGTGCTCTAAAAACAGGTGAACGGGCAGCAAGGATCAACTTATGCGCTTTAAATGTCTCATCACCAACCTGAAAAATTATATCACAACTAACTTCAGACTCTAACAAAGCTTTAAGATCCTGACCCATGTCTGATGGTGGTACGGGAATGGAAAACTGTTTTGGTCCTTCAAGACGAGTTCTGACTACTCCAACAGTGCAGTTCATGATTAGGCAATCATCCTTTATATAGTCAGAAGTTTCTAAAGTTGTTCTTCTAAAGAAACGCTTGTAACCCCTAAATACATGGAAGAAAGAGGCAAGGTAAAATCAATACCTTATCCAAATAAGACCTGGAAATATATTTGCATATTATTGAAATATTTACCAATGCATACAGTGCATCTTTGTAAATATATAATTTTAACATCTTATAGGATGAACATATTAGTTAATACAGAGAAACTTTGATGCTCATCAAAATAACATGCACATTTCAACAACAATACAGATGGACATGCAAAATTTAAATAAATAAGAACAGTCATTTAAATTGAAACCAATCGAATCACCAACATATCATTTCTTCTAAAAGACCCAAGTTACAGGTCATTGCCCCTAGAACCAACCCTCCCACCAATTTTTCATTTCCTTGTTTTATACATTGGGTCTTACCATAGTTGCTTAAGTTATACTAGCTGCTTTTATATGGTTTTTAAATTATATGAGTTGGTAATTCTCAGACACTTTAAATAAATTTTGGTGTGATGCTTAGATCCTCAAAATTAAGTGTAAAAGAATTTGCCAAACATGTAACCTAACATTACCAACCATGTTCTAAAACCCGCCCACATTTACCAATTCATTAAACAAAAGCATATAAACAATTTCATATCACCTAAACATTAATCTCCCCACCCCCATTTCTGATCACAATTCACCAACATAAACCAATATAATAATATAAGACAACAATTACCCTATAAATCATCAAATTAATTCTCCAAAAACACAAATAAATAAATTATGAACCAAACCCTAAATTCCAAAACTCAAATTGTTACCACATGCTCCCTCTGTACTTCAACGTATAAGGCCCACTCTCCAACGCCCGATCAAAGTGACTATGAACCTTATGCTTCCCTTTCCCACTCTGGTCCACAAGGGTGAGCTCGAAAAGTGCTCGAACATCGGTACCTTCACTGGCCAGAGCAATGAAAACCGAAACATACATCGCATTATCCTCCGGATTTTTACCGTCGGGGTAAAAGTAAATCGCCCAATCATAACCTCCGACGGTAAAAACATCGCTGGCTATACACTTCCCGGTACCCATCCCTTTCGCCAACGAGTAACCCTTGATCGTGAACTGGTGCGACCCGTTCACCGTCTCGCTCACCGATTTCGATACCGAGTCCTTGAAATCGTCCATGGTTTTCCTTCTTTTTTTCATCGAGTTCCCCAAAACCCTAACCGTAGAAATTTCATTTCACATGTAATTTTGGAGAAATTGAGAGCGTAACACGGGGAATTGAAGAGGTTAGGGTTGTTTTCTTTCTGTAGTGGCGTGAAGGAGGCGACGGCGGTGGTGACGGTGATAAAATGACCGGAGTGGAAATGTGAAAGAAGTTTTTTGGGGACGTTTCTTTTGCTTTGATGGAGCTTTTGGGTTGGTTAATGGGAATGTGTACGGTAAAATGGCGGGCAAAAAGTATATATTTGTAAAGAAGAGTAGCATTATTTTATGACGTAAAAAAAAATGAATAAATAAATAATATTTTATAAACATAAATGTACACACATAATTACTAATTTTTAATCATATGTAGAAATTTGATAAACATAATTAACATTTTTATACTTTTATCACATATATTAATCATTTGTAGCATTAATCATGTGAGCAAGGAAATCTTTTTTTAACAAAAAATTCGTAATTTGGATATAGATAAAAGGAGTTATATATATATATTAAAATTTAAAAATCAAATCGTTAGATATCATTTATTAAAAATAACTAAGAATGGTAACGGAGTTGATTTCCATCATTTTAAAAATATTTGTATCCGATTAATATTTATAATATTTAAATCAATTTAAATAAATATTATTTATTTAAATATCTAAATTCATTAAAATATTTTTTATTTAAATTTTTTGTCAAAATATAAAATAAATAATAATTTAATTTAAAATTTAAGTTAACTCTTAATTAATAATAAATAAAAGTTATTTTTAAGGTCAAAACCTTGTACAGATATAAAATTTTATATATTATATATATAAATAGATAATAAATTCATATATGAATTCAAATTTTTATTACTATTCATTAAAACTTAAATGAATTCAGATATTGTATATATAAGAGATACATTTATATTCATTTGGATAATAAATTTTTTATACGAATTCATTAATTATATGTTTATAATTATCCAAATTTGATATAAACAAATAAAATAATGACGAATATCTATTTATTTACTATTCATTACCATCCATCAAAATAATTGTATAAACAAATAGAATTCTTAAGGAAAATGTAAATGGTAAATATTTTCTTATTTTCATTATTGTTTTATTTTTGTGATATTAATAATTGAGTTTTTTTATTATTGAATTTGTTTCTTCCAACTTGTATCAACAACTCACCTACTAACATTATATTGGCGATGATATAGATTAACTTTGTTTAATTTTTTGTTTTCTTAATATCACCTTTGCAAGTAGTTAATTAGCAATATATCACTCTACTAACAAAATTAAAAATAGAATAACTAACCATATATTGTTTTAATTTCAAAATCGTTTTTAAAATTAGTGCTCATCATCATTCTACAAAAATATTTTTATTTTTAATAATAATTATATATTAACTATAAAATTATATGTTGTATAAATAATTGAAATATTAATATAAAATTAAAACTCTATTCTGGACATACTTCACCATTGTGAGAATTGTCTAGTCAGGTGATAAACGTGGTAAAGTCGGCTGTGATGTTCAACTTCGGTACAAAGTGCAAGGTTGAGTAAAGGCATGTTTGTTAGTAAAGCTAGGGATACGAATATTTGTGTATCTCGTAAAATATTAAAATTTATATATTTATATTATATTTTATATAAAAATTATATATAATAATATATAATATATTTTTAAATTTTTAAATATATATAATTATTAATACATTTTTTAATTGATTTATTTTTATATTATAATTATATTATATTTTAAATTATCGCATCTACGTCAAAGTTACTTAAAGTTAGGGACAAGATCTTTATCTAAGACTGCTTGTTTTGATTGGCAGGTTACAAAAGAGAGTATTTCAGCGAATCAAAGATAGAGTTAAGGAGGGCAAAATCATCCGAACCCGTCGGGTTTCGATCCGACCCGACTCCTTAGGATCGGTTTTTTTTTTTTTGAAAAATCGGAGTATCGGATCGAATAGAGTAAAAAATTTTCGGGTTCGTGTCGGGGTTGGGTTTTAAGCAAACCCGACCCTACCCGACCCGATATATATAAAAAAATTATTTTTTAATTATTTTTTAAATTTTAAATTTAATTTTATATATTTTTATATATATTTAATTTTATATTTTTATTTAAAATAATATTTTATTAATTTCGTGTCGAGTCGGATTCGGGTATTAAAAATGAAAAAATTATCGGGTCGAGTACGGATTCGGATATTGTATACTTAAAATCGGATCGAGTTCGGGGCGAGCAAAAACCCGCCCCGCCCCGACCCGTTGCCATCCCTAGATAGAGTGCGGCAGAGAACATATGGTTGGAAACAGGGGCTGCCATATACATTTAATACAATTTAAAATATGATATAATAATATAATATAAAATTAATATAATTTAAAATTTTAAAAAATATATAAATATATTTAATAAAATCAAAAAATTATATTTTATATTTTTATATTAATATAAATTATAACAAATTATTTTTATATAAAATATGATATAAATATAACATCTTACATAAAACAATAATACAAATTATCAAATTTACAAGTAAGGTTGTTTTAATACAGGCGGTAGCACAGGCTATACCAATGAATTATATAAGCTGTTTTCTGCTCCCGAAGAGCTTTATGGATGAGCTAAACAAGGTTTTGGTGGGGTAGTGGTGGAGAACACAAGCGTATTCACTGGAAAAGTTGGGACTCGTTATGTTAATTGAAGCTCGATGGTCGTCTGACAATTTAATTCTTATTTTTTTGGTTTTAAAAGTAAATCTTTATTTGACAAAATAAAAGAGAAAACTATGAAATTTCGTGGCAAATGGTAATATATGTTCAATTAAATCTGACAATACGGTGATACAATATATTACAATATAAAAAAATAAAAATAATATAATTTAAAATTTTAATAATTATTATATATTAATTTATAAAATTAAACAAATTATATTTTTATATCTATATAAATTATAATATATAATTTTTATAGAAAATATAATATATATATATGTATTGTCAAATATACATTATACTTATTATTCGTGACCAAAGAAAAAAAACCGGTTTATTCTGGTGCTAGCATTTGCCGCTAATTGAACCGAAATTATAATTTGCCAAATGGGTGGTTACTGTAAAACGTGATCTCCGCGCTTTCAAGCTCTAATCCTACCACGTGCCAAGCATTGCTGCCGACTTAATGCTTTTTCTCGATTATTCTTTCCTTTATATCATAATAAAATCGAATAACGTTTTGTCTGATTAATTAATCGAATCCTTTTTTTTAAAATAAAATTGATCATATCCTATTCCGTTAAATAATGATAAAAATATTTTTTATTTTTAAATTATTATTTTTTATATCAAAAAATAAATTACTAAATAATATAAATAAATTACATCCATTGTAATTTTAATAATGCACATGTAATCTTTTCAATATTGTAATAAATTTATATTAATCTTATTGTCAATTTTTTATCACAGATATAATACAAATTAAAATTTTATTTCAATAACAATTAATTTATTTTTAATATTAAAGACATTAATTTTTTAAAAACATTTGATAATTTACTTTTAGATTATGATTGTGATAATTTGTAAGCATAATCTTTTAGCTTAATGATAATATTAAATTCCATTAACTATAAAGATTTACATTAACTTTCATTGAAATAAAAGTTATTACTCTTTTTTTTAAACAATTTAATTATTGTAAAGAAAAAAAAACCTTTAAGTACTAATTCAAATGAAAATTCAAATCCCATAAATATTAAGATTAATATATGAAAAATATATTTCTTTTATATCTCTATTCTTCTTTCAATGTATTTTCATTTTATATCATCAATCGCAATAACCAAACCTAAAAAATAAAAATGTAGAAAGAAATAAAACTGAAAAAAAAAAAGGATAATCTAAAAATAATATGAATAAAAAATATGAAAATGATATGATATAAAATAATAACAATAATTATATAAATTTAATAAAATAAAAAATATATTTTATTTTTTATATTAATATAAATTATAATAAATAATTTTCATATAAAATATTTACAAATATATAAATTTTAATATTTTATATATACAAAAATATGAATTTAAAAAATGTACAAAATCTCCATTTACCGTCGGGTGAGGTTAGCAAAATAGAGTTCTAACGAAAATTTCCCTCTCTCCAAAAATCCGTTACCAAAAATCACGAAATGCCACTGTACTGATTCTATTCGATTTAAAAACGACACCTAGATATCTGCAAAAGCGCCACTGCTCGCGGTCGTTTTTGAGCTTTTCAACCATGAAACTTCTCAGCAACGTCGATTTCCTCAAGAACCAAACAGCGATCAGATTCGCGGCCTTCGTCTTCATCTCTATCGCTTTCTTTTACTTAGGCAAACACTCGTCAGACGATTCCCGCCAGCTTATCTTCTTTTCCCGCCAATACCCTACCGAAACGACGCCGTCTCCACCTTACATCGCTATTTCGCCTAATCTCAATAAAGAATTCAATATATCCGCTCTCATTAACACCACCGCACCGGAAACCGAACCGAAACCATCTGGTTCAGTTAAAAACAAAGAAAAATCAGTGTCGGAGTCATTGGCAGCTCCGCTTCCGCCGCCGGAGATAAAGAACTACGGGATCGTGGATGAGAACGGGACAATGTCGGACGCGTTTGAGACCGGGGAGTTCGATCCAGATTTGGTGGAGAATTGGGGGAATGGAACGGAGATTCAGACGGAAACGGATCAGGAGGATGTTAGGTTTACGTTGAGGGTTAAGAAGTTTGGGCTTTGTGAAGAGAGTATGAAAGAGTATATACCGTGTTTGGATAATGTGGAAGCAATTAAGAGGCTTAAATCGACGGAGAGAGGAGAGCGATTTGAACGACATTGTCCGGAGAAAGAGAAAGGATTGAATTGCTTGGTTCCGGCTCCGAACGGTTACCGGCCTCCGATCCCGTGGCCTCGGAGCCGCGATGAGGTAAAATATATTGTTTAATTTTGAAATATATGTGCAAAAGGAAATGGAATCTCAAATGATTTATGTATTTTGTAGATTCTTTATTTAACTGCTTCGTCTCTGCTCTGTGAATGCTCAAACTCGACATGGAACAATGGAGCTGAATTCGAGTGAGTTGAGTCACAAGTTGAGCATTAGAACCGTCAGCATAGACATGACAATTTAAATTACGATACCATGACACTACACAAATATTATACGAAGATGTCATAGTTTAAAATTTTAACAATAACTATATACGTGTTTAACAAAACCAAAAAAATCTATTTCATGTTTTTATATTAACACGAATTGTGATAAAATTTTCGTGTAAAATATAGTACAAATACACTAATCGTCAGGTCAGTGAGTTTCTTTTTTAGGTTTTTCAGGTTTTGAGTGTTTAAAAAAGGACAAATTAAATGGTTTGATTACTGGGATAAAGAGACTCTAGGGATTACCTGTTCTAAAGTACTAGTTGTATTGATTTCTTTTTTCACCTTTTGTTGCTGAGGGAATAGAGGAAATATATTCCAAGTTTTTTTTTTTTTTTTCCTTTTTACTCTTTTTTTTTTTCTTTTTTTGCTTTTGAAAGTAGCTTTTGTTACCTCAAGGTTTGCTTTGAAGTAGTTTTTGTTAATGTTTGATTGGTTTATTGCTTCTCTTATTTGTAGCATACCTAGTTTTCTAATAGGAATAACTGCTTCAATGGATAGGTATGGTTTAGCAATGTTCCTCATACGCGTCTAGTAGATGACAAAGGTGGTCAAAATTGGATTTCCAAAAAAGGGAAAGATAAATTCAAGTTTCCTGGAGGTGGCACACAGTTCATACATGGGGCAGACCAGTACCTGGATCAGATTTCTAAGGTAATTAAAATTTTAAAACCTTATATATATGGATGAAAAACACCAAGCAATTTGGTCTGTGGATTTTGTTTATGATGACCAAGTTCTAATCTGTTTATCCAGATGGTCCCTGAGATTACATTTGGTCATCATATTCGGGTTGTTCTGGATGTTGGATGTGGTGTGGCAAGTTTTGGTGCCTATTTGCTATCCCGAAATGTTATAACCATGTCAATAGCTCCCAAAGATGTCCATGAAAACCAGATTCAATTTGCTCTTGAGCGTGGAGTGCCTGCAATGGTGGCTGCATTTGCAACTCGCCGTTTATTGTACCCAAGTCAAGCCTTTGATTTGATACATTGTTCTAGATGTCGTATCAATTGGACTCGTGATGGTAAACTTTTTGTTCATGTTTTATCTAGTCATTTTTTGGTAGTGAAGAAAAGTAAGAAGGTAAGGAAATTATTTCTGTACAATTCCAAGTATCGCCTCTGCACTAACTATGACATTTGGCAACCCTATATGCTCAATTGCTCATTCTATCTTGTCACTTTTTCCCCCTTTCCAGTGAGGAAGTTTTTCCACAATACCAGTTTCTCTTTGCCAATAAGCTTTCTTACATCTACCTTTTCTTTTTAAATAAAAACTTTTTCCCATCTTGTTTATACTTGTTATGTCCCATTAGATTTTTCTAGAATATTAATTTCGCATTTTTTCTTTTACTGTCATGAAGTCAAGTTCTGGGATATCTTCTGATGCATCCTTCTGTTCTTATGCTTTCTAATGAAGATGGAATTTTGCTCCTTGAGGTGAATAGAATGCTCAGGGCTGGTGGATATTTTGCTTGGGCAGCACAGCCAGTTTACAAGCATGAAGAAGCTCTTGAGGAACAGTGGCAAGGTATAACTGATGGACCTAGAATTCATGTTTAGCATGCCAAGAAATGTGATAACTAATATATGCTCATTATGGATTTGCAAAGTTCAACTTTTAATCATGCTAACATTTTCCTCTTATCCTGGTTGAGCATTTATTCTGTTTGTCTCGTGATAATATAATCTAATATGTTGTGTAGCAGTTTGTAGGAAATTGCATGTTAGAATTGGTGTGCATGATTATTTTCTGATCTTTACTTCCAGAGATGCTTAACCTTACTACTCGCCTCTGCTGGAATCTTGTAAAGAAGGAAGGATATATTGCAATATGGCAGAAGCCCTTTAATAACAGCTGTTATTTAAGCCGTGAAGCCGGGATCAATCATCCCTTGTGTGACCCAGATGATGACCCAGATAATGTTTGGTATGTTCGTTACTGTTCCTTTTATTTGGAAAACTATGCCTAACGGGATAATATCATCAACTGCAATGGCAGATTTTTAGTTATCTAAGTCCTTGTTCCCTACATAAGAGGATGAATATTAGAGTCGGCAATCATATAATTGGGTGCTTGGAGGTTTAGATACTTGTTCTTGCAACTGGCTGTGAGCTAGTTGGTGTATATTGCTTTTAGTGATATGTACTCCATAACAGAATGAGAAACTATCTGTTGCTTGAGGGAAATTGTGCATATCATTGCTTTTTTGAAGTTGTGTTTTGAGTTCTGCCTATAGTGTATTTGACCGTTGTAATTTTTATGAAATTGACCACTGGCATGATTTGACTTTTCTGTGCATGAAAGTTGTGCAGGAATTCCTCTGGGTTTCTCTGCTGACAATCTGTGAAGACACGCTTAAAGAATACTGATTTTGTTTTTGATGGCTTCCATCAGTTAAACAATGTCGACTTTATTTGTATATAGCTATAACTTCATCAATCTCCATGGATTAATTTGTAAACCTATTCCAAAATCTGGAATTTCTTTTTCATGTTCTTTTTGTAGGCCGTAGTACTCTTTGCTGATTATTTAGGTCTTCCAGACTCCAGGGTCTGCATCTGATTTTTCATTCTGTTTGATGTGAGTAGTTTCGATTTTCTTATTCACGGGATATTTGCATAATCTCTCAGGTATGTTAATCTGAAGGCATGCATTAGTCAACTTCCTAAGAACGGGCATGGTGCAAATGTTGCTCCTTGGCCTGCTCGTCTGCAAACCCCACCTGACAGGCTGGAGAGCATACGAATTGATTCCTACATAGCTAGAAAAGAGCTATTCAAAGCAGAATCAAAATACTGGAATGAAATAGTGGCAAAATATGTCCGTGCTAGATATTGGAAGAAGGTTAAACTAAGAAATATATTGGACATGAGAGCTGGCTTTGGAGGGTATTTTTTTAACCTAGTCTTGCACTGTTCCATTAAGATACTTCTGTATTTATCAAATCTGTGGTTTTATGTATTTTTGTGCAGATTTGCAGCTGCATTAATTGACAATCAACTTGATGCTTGGGTTCTTAATGCGGTCCCTGTTAGTGGGCCCAATACCTTGCCTGTTATTTATGATCGTGGATTAATAGGGGTCATGCATGACTGGTACTTTTTCTTAACCATAATTCCAATAAGGAAACTCTGCATAGTTGATTAGATCGGAATGGATTGAATTAGTAATGGCTGTACTTTCATCAATGATTTTAATCATTCTTAGGAACTTTTGGCTAAAAAAATCATTACTTACGAATTACAATCTCAAAAGAGTTATCTACACCTTCAAATGAACCCTTCCCTTTGCTTCCCTCTTTCCCCTTTTTCACATTTTTGAATTACTTTAGTTTAACCATTTCCTTTTTGCAAAATGTTGTGCATCTAATATATGTTTTCTTACTCTGTCATCCTATAGGCATACAATACTGATTTATAATCTAAACTCTAAAGTATGCTATGGTTGTTGCTGTTGCTTGGACTGAGTTATAAGCTAAATTGTGTCTGATTTACCAGGTGTGAACCATTTGATACATACCCAAGGACCTATGATCTTGTGCATGCGGCTGGTCTCTTCTCAGTTGAGAGGAAAAGGTAAACCCTAATACTTTGATATTTGGTATAATATTTCTCTGCTAGCTGATTATTGAAGTTCTGTTCATGTTGAGGCAATCATTTTTGCTCAAAACAGAAGATTTCATTCACCACCTTCAGTGGTGAAATTCCTTCTTTTTACAAGAAAACATTCAAGATCCAAAAATTGTTTATTTTTATAGGAAGAAAATATGGTACTATGTGTTGGATATGGGTTCATTCTCACTCTTTATGATTTGGGAGTTTTATCGACAAGGCAAAGTGTTAATATATGGTTAATTGATTTGGTAATTTAATTATTTGTTCTTTTATGTCAGATGTAATATGTCTACGATTATGCTTGAAATGGACCGGATATTGAGACCTGGTGGACGAGCATACATCCGTGATTCTGTTGATGTTATGGATGACCTTCAAGATATTGCAAAAGCCATGGGTTGGCACCCAGCTCTACTTAATACATCTGAGGGTCCTCATGCAAGTTACAGGATCTTGATATGTGACAAGCGCCTACTTCGCGGTTGAGCCAATAGAACTAAAAACTCAAGTTGCATATCTTCACTGTTTACTAATGCAAAGTGAAAATGTAATTAGACAGGCTAACACGTCTCTTGCACACTGTCATTACCAAGTAAAAGAAAGGAGGATGGTTATTGAAATTTTAACTGAACATATCAAGAGGATTAAAGTATGCAGTCATCGACTGGCAGACATCAGATACTTTCCTGTTCATATAGCGTGTTTGGAGTCTGCTAGAGGAAGACGAAGCCAGATATTTGATATCCTCATCTTAAAGGCAAGCTTGAAATTTTACAGCTCCTTCTGCAACTTAATTATAAGATATAGTCATACTACCTGCGTTTTTTTTCTTGGGGCAGGAGTATGATCATTATTTTTATTTCATTCTTTGGATAGACACAGGCAAAAAATTTTTTTCTTCAGTTAAAATTCACGTTCATTCCCTTTTTCCTTGGGATAAAGTCTTTCTTTTATTCTTTGAATTGGATTAATCTGTTATAAGCTAGATATCCTTTCATGATGTGCTGGAGACTGATGATTCCATTCTGGGAAAGTTTTGGTTTTTCTTTTCAGTCGGAAATTCTGCTGGCTGCTGTTTCTTCCATTCTAGGAAAGTTTCCAAATACATTGTATAAATAATAACAAAAATTGTGCTCTCAGACATCTAACCACTTTCCATAACATTGGTTTTTCAGGCAAAATAAAATTTGAGATCTTGAATGTTGAGTCTTACTCTCAAGTTACACAATAGATTTTCAATTTGATCAATGATCTCTAATTGTCAGATTTTGGTTTCCACATCTTCCCTTGATTTTGGTGTAGCTGAAAAGGCCTTTGAGTGGCAAAATAGCCTGGAGAACTTTCCGGCCTTGCTCTCTGAATCTGAGGTCGCACTTGTGAGACTGAGGGTGTTGGTGAGGGTGTCAGTGTCTGTTTCTGAAATCTGTGAAACTGAGGTTGCACTTGTGAGACTGAGGGTGTTGGTGAGGATGCCGGTGTCGGTTTCTGAAATCTCTGAAACTGAGGTTGTACTTGTGAGACCGAGGGTGTCAATGAGGGAGCCAGTGTTGGTGTTGGTTTCTGAAATTGATGTTGTGGCCTTCTACTTTCCACCCTTGGTTTCTGAAATAGAGGTTGCACTTTAGATGTTGAGGGCATCACCATTTTCTGAGCTTGATGCTGCATTTGCAAAGGTGAATGCACAGCCCGGTGCACCTGTAGATTTGCATTCAGGTATTGCCCACCATTGTTGCTTGAGTAACTGATTGAATGATTTAAAATATATCTGGATGTTTGTGGCCCAGCTAATGTAGGGAGGAGAGCACTTTGGCTCGGATTGGCTGAGATAAGCAATCGACGAGTTGTCTCAAATGCTTCAGATATCTTTATCAGTTGTTTCTGACTGACAGCCCTAGCAGCATTTTCTTGCTGTTCAAAAGGATCTTCAATCTAAACAAACATCAAAAAGAGTCATTACTTTTATCAGTGTCCAAGCCATGAACCTTATAAAAAATACGAGAGAGAGAGAGAGAGAATTTTACAAATATTGCATAAGTCTTGGGCAACCATCTTGTATTGTTTCTTATATACTCCCACCGTCCCGTAAACGAGCAGATTCCCATCTCCGAGGCCTTCGAATGTATGTCTGAAAACTGTGCATATATTTATAACTTTAGCATACATAAACCTATATGGTTCTCCCACGGAGAACTGCTTTAGAAACCTGCTGTCATAAACGTTAAACGGTACTTTGACATACGGCATCAACAAGCATAATAGACGATCATAACAGGAACCAATACCTTGGCAATAAAGGAAATGAACAGTTCAGACAAAGAACTTGGATTTGGGGTTCTGCTTGATCTAAACCTGTCAATGTTAGAAGAACATACTTGTGCAATGCGTCTCTCTGCATCAGCTCTCACACCTGCATCAGAGAAGAATTCCGATCAGGAAGTTATCCTCTAAACATATTTAGCATTTTTAATTCACAATTTGTTTTTCATTAGTGAAATAATATGAACAATTTTTCTTTAATCCTGCTCAAAATTTCACATTGCAGCGTATTTATAACTGACAGCCTGAGCTTAATTTCAATCAAACACCACCAAGAGCCACCAATAAGAATCATAACCTTCATTTTACCTGTAAGATCATCCATAACATTTGTTGGGTATATATCTTTCAAAGGAGGTAAAATTGCAGGCACACATGTCTGCAAGAAATAGAAAATAAATGAAATGATATATGAATAAAAGTATGGTCGATATTATACCAACAGCAAAACCAAGAAACACAAATGAATAAATGCAGAGAGGAAGAACGTTATATCTCTCCATTGCCAAAAAAAAGTAAATGAAACTGGGGAACATTGGGGTCAGACAGATGGAATACAAAGATGAATACAGTATGCTTTTGATTGTATTAAAAAAATCACTTGCTTCTACAATTTTTACGATGATTGATACAAGAAACAATTATAAAAGCCACCTGAAAATGGAAGATAACCATCAAACTGAGGGAATAGGAGTTGAATGTCCCTGATTTTGGATTATTAATGCCATTAGCCTTGGCCCATTCCTTCACCTGCACAGCATGAATGACGAAATGAGATATATGTTCCTCTCCACAACAGTAAGTGATAGTTTTTAATGAGACATACCAGTAAAACCATGTCTCGAAAGCGACCATCTATCTCATTGAGCCAAAATAAGAATTTGGATTTTATTTGGCCCTGCAGATTATCGACTGAAATATCACAAGAAATGTTCTGCCATTTGCTCACAATTTTCAAAATGGGAACTCTTGCATTGGGAATAAATTGCAACCTCTGCCATCCACCTACATATAAATGTTATCTTGATAATTAAAAGCCATTATTTATAATGACCGATCAAACATAAAGAATAGCAATGTACAGCCACCCCCAACCCTCCCAAGAAAAAGCTTTCTCTGCTCCCATCCTCTTATGTTTTAACAAGAACATGAAAGCATGATGATTATACGAAATCACCTTTCCGTCTTAAAGCTGTTAGTAATTCTCCCAGTAGACTCTGTTTCCTCTTCTTTCCAGCAGATGAAACATATGAACCATAAGGTAACTCAATAGAAATATCCAAGTCTCCCCATCGCGAGAAGAGATTAGACACAAAGGATCCAAATGGCTCCACAGTTGCACCTGTTTTGACGAGTTATGTCAGGTATACATATTGTTAATTACCAAAATCTTTAACCAATAAAAATCTTCATAAATGATATGCAAAAGATCACTTCTTTATGTCATGTATCTTTTCAAGAGACCAGAAAATTTCTTTCCTGCCTAGGTGAAATATGGGAAATGGGATAAAGACCGTACTCACAGAAAGATCTCACCTTCCAGACTTAAAAAAGATTAAAAAATAAAATCTAAAATTATCGTAAGTAAGGTTGGTCAGACCATACCACCCGGTGCTTCTTAGCCAAATTGCTTAGGTACGCCAGTTCCATCGTGCCAGGAAAATGTCAAACAACTATTTCTAAAAACAGACCTTGTTTAAGCCACTTATGAAAGTCCACTTTCAGATCAAAAGAAAGGGGAAAAAACAATAACATTATCATCTAAAAATTCTTCAGGAAGCCGATTTTTCCTCCATGACAATCTTTCTTACTTAATAGTGCATATAGGCAATGTTCACTTTTTGGCCCCTTCGCTGGAGGAGAACATTTTGAGCTTGTATAAGATGAAATTATTTCCCTTTTGCAATTGTTTGCAACATTCCAATAAATGGTTGGTTTTTCTTGATCCATCATTGAATGCAAAATGTAACATTTCCATAGCCAATTTCATTCAATAAGCCTGCATATGTTTTATTCCCATCTTCATAGACAAATTTACATGAATCAATCTAAACAAAGAACTGAGCACAACCATTTAAAAAGTAACATAAAAATTACCTCTTAAACTTTCCATAGATTGAACAACTTCACGCAATTCATCAATGATCTTAAACCGTGTAACCCAATCATCACGCAGGGGCTTGATCACATCAAGTACTTCCTTGAGAGTTGACTCCACTTGACTATATGAATCCATCTTTGTTTGTTATACACTAATATCAAAGATAACACAAATTTGCTCTTTCAAGAAAGCTCAAAGATTATAATTGAAACTTTAAAAAAGAAACCCTCAATCTGAGAACTGTTCACATAATTAAAGACCATATGTATCAAAATTCAAAAGTCATCTCATAAAAAAATAAATAAAATAAAAAAATAATATTTTTATAAAAAAAAGATAACAACTTTATTGACTTAAGTATCGTATTGTACAAGAAATTCAGGCATTGATAAATTGAGTTGATATAAATCCACAAGTAATAATCTAAACAAATAAGATAAATGTAATTTACAGAACATTAAAAGCATAAACCCCAAAATAATATAGATTTCAAAAGAAAGGAGAAATTTTTATCAGGCCCAACCAATCAAAATCAATCTTTGCCAACTAAAATAAGCTAAATTTAACCACAGGCATTTAAACAAACACTTAAAAGACATAAATAAGCATTAAAAAAGAAAAGAGATTTTACCTTCAAAAATCAATAAAAATCAACTCCCTTTTATCCTCTTATTTTAGGGATTTTCATTTTTTTGACTGAATTCTTCCCTTTCAGATATTTTGAAGAAACTGCAAAATTAAGTTAAAAAAAACAATTAAAAAAAGACAAAACCCAGAAATATTTCACATTACCCTTCATTAATAATAACGACAGAGATGGTTTTTAATATGCATACTGTTTTAAGCAGAAAAAAAAGTTAGGGTTTTTTTCCTTTTTGGTTTGGTTTCCTTACGTAAGGGGTAATCTCTTTCTTTTTATTTTTTTCAAGAATTAAAAGAATGATTCGGACATTGGGAGGGGAAATGGTAAAGAAAAAGGAAAAGAAAAGACAAAGAGAAACGAAAAAGAGAGAGACACTGAGAGTCGGTGGGATAATCAATCTTTCACTTGAGTCAATAGTCAATGTTAGTGCTTTGCTTAGCTGGACAGAAAAAAGGTCGATTTTTTTTTTTTTTTCTCTTTTTTATTTGTTTTTCTCCAAAAACAAATTGGTCATTGTTGGATTTGGTTTGAACTTGGATGTTTGTTTGTTTTTCAAATTTTCTATGTGCTTTTTTTTTTCAAAAGAAAAAACATCGAATAGCTCATGTGTGTATCAAATCATTGATATATGCCCTAACAATGAAAGGTGCTAAATTAGGTCATTTGATCCATTAAACTTTCATTCTAATATTATATTTTATTTGAATTAAATTTTATAATTGTTAAAATATTATCTGTCTTTATATTTATATATATAAATTATACATAAGTGTTAATAGTTTGATATGATAGTTAAAGTTTAAATGTCATTTGATCATTATATTTTTCATGTAATTATTAAAAGATTATCTATCTTTAAATTTATATATGTAAATTATATGTAAGTGTTAATGATTTGATGTAAGATTTAAATATAACATGATCATTATTTTTTTCGTTTGTTTGTTAAAAGATTGTTTGTATTTAAATTTATAAATGTAAATTACATGTAAATGTTAATGATATGATGTGATAGCTAAGGTTTAAATATCACGTGATTATTATTCTTTTCATATAAAATTAATTTAGATTATTATTGTAGTTAAATTGATTTATTAGGATATGTAATATCAACGTTAATATGTTCAATAACCTTTTTTTTTGTATTCAATATGAGATTGAAACACTTTACCTACATCCTTTTATCATCTTTTCATAAATTTTACTTATTAGAATATGCAGTGCTAATATTTATATGTTTGACGATCTTTCTTTTCCTATCCAATGTAAGATTAAAATATCCTATTTACATATTCTGAATGCTTCTCATGAAATCCAATTTTATGATTACCACCCTACTTATTTCCTTTGTGTAAATTATGGGTAAGCTTGCCTACTCCCTTTATGTAAATTATGTGTAAATGCTGATGATGTGATGTTTAGTCCCATGATGGCCTTTGTCACAACTGTCATTCTATTTACTTCTCTTATACAAGGACTATAACCCTATTTACTTCTCTTATATAAATTATGCATAAGTGACCTTGCATATTTTTTTTACTTAAATTATGCGTAAGTGTTGATGATGTAATGTATGTGTAAGTGTGAATGATCTTATTTATTTTTATTTAAATTATACGTAAACGTAAGCATACGTAAATGTTAATGATGTGATATGATAATTAAAGTGTAAATATCACTTAACATTATTTTTCATTTAATTTTGTGATGCTCTCGTCATAGTTTTGATCTTGTTTACTCCTCTTTGAAAGACTTTGGCATGATCAAACTAATCCACCTTGTCTATCCTCATTAAGAACTTAGCATAGAGTTAGATGAATCAAGGATTAACTCTGACCTTATTTATTGAAGTATACAATATCAACACTTATATATTCAATGATTTTTTTTTTCTTATATGATGTAAGATTGAAGCATCTTATTTACTTTATTCGAATGCTTATGACATAAATGTATTGCCCAAGAAACACCAACGTTGGCTCAATTTAATCCAATAAGGTATATTTTTTTTCCTTCCTCTTGTTCTTACAAATCTTTTGGTCAGTTTTGATTTTAGTGTACTGTTTTCACTGTCGTTATTTAATGTTGCCTGTTGTGTTCAAGGCCAAGCATCTCTTTCTCCCATCGTTCCAAATGTGTAGTTTAACCCCTTTGTTCTAATCATTTTTGTGTCATTGTGTGAATTTCATTGATTCTGAAAAAATAATGATCTGATGTCCTCAAACAACCCATTCCTGAACTAAAAAATTATGAACTAATTTATTTTAATTTTTACCATTTATTTACAAAGTTTAAACATTCAAGAAAAAAAAAAAAAAAAAAAGATAGAAATTAAAATAATAAAACCCAAGTTTTCTTTTCTTTTCCTTGAATTCTTCATCAAGATTGAAACTGAAACTCTACATCTTACAATTTCAGGAAAAAAAAAAGAAGCTATTTTCTTTCATTTAATATTTTTTTCCAATTAAACATTAATGTCTGTAATTCTATTTTTAATTTAATTATTGCAGCTGATTTTTCTTCAAACCAACAACAACAACGCTAACATTATCCGTGCTATGCCTAGCCAAGGCCAACTTGGTTAACAAAATGGAAGCATCCAAACACGCCTTATCCGAACTCTCGGCTGCGCCACCTTTTACCGCTGCGTCACTACCCAGTGACCCAGGTGGCGATGGCGGCCTTTGAGCGCGTAAGCACATACGCGCCACCCCACATGCTGTATCATTTGTCACCACATCCCACAATCCGTCGCTCGCCAATATCAAATGCTCGTCTCCCCCTTTTCTATCCGTTATTGTCACCTCTGGCTCCGGTATAACAAAGGGTTTTAAATAATTATCGCCTAATAATAAAAAAAAAGAAAAAGAAAAAATTAGATAACAATTTTAAAAAATAAAAAATGGTTAGGGATAAAATGGGAAATTTGAATTTTTAAGTTACCAATTGCTCTAGACATGGCTAAAACGCCAAGAACTCGAGGGCCATCCCAGTAGATTACTCGGCCACCGGCTTCTTTGATTCGGAGCAATTCATCGGGCCGGTCCGGCTGAAATAAATAAATAAATATATTTATTTATTTTTTATTTACGTGAAACTGAATTAAAATATCAAAGGTGAAACCTCTGACCTTGTGATCGTCAGAGAGGGGGAAAGCGACGCCATTTCGACATAAAACAGCGCGGGAATCGCCGCAGTTGGCGACGATGATCTTATCCGGCGTGACAACAGCAACCACTGCGGTGGATCCAACAGCGTTGCACTGTGGAGTTTGAAGTTCGCATCGGCAACTCGAACTCTCCTTGGCGTCCACTGTCCATTCTTGAACTTCCTTATCCATCCTCTTGAAGCTTCTCTCCATCGTTCGCTTCCATTCCACCGCCTTTCCTCCGCCGCACGCTTCGATTTCTTCTTTTACTATCTCGTGAAAGCGATCTCTACACTTCATCGCAACCTAAAAAAACGAAAAATCAGTTAAAACTGAATTAATTTGTTAATAAATTTAAATTACTCAAATATTTGCAAGCTTTTTTAGTACATGAGAGCAGCCATGGCCGTCGAAGACGCCGAAAAAGTGAATATCCGATGAACAAAACGTCGGGTGAATCGAAACGGCGTCTTCCATATCTCGTCTCCTCCCACAAACGGAAGTCACACCGAACTTCGGCGATTCATTTTCTTCTTCTATCGAATTATAGGTCTCTAATTTCACTGTTCCATTAGAATTTACACCCTCATTAGATTCGTGATCTTTCTTAAGCTTGTCAGTATCCGAGTTTTGAACAGCGTTATCAGAGTCTCGAGAAGAAGCCGGGAGGAATAGATCGAGATCGAGCTTCTGCCGTTTTCGGCCGGTTTCCAAGGGCGGTGGAACCGCAGCGTCGGCTACTAACTTAAACGGACGAAGCTCCGTTCTCCGGCGGCGAGAAGCTCTTGAGGTTGGTTCAACCGGAGCCACCACTTCACTTTCTCCGACAACTCCACAGCAAATGCCAGCCATTTGATTACTGAAGAACAAGCTTTTGAAAAATCAAGAGATATTTTTTCTTTTTCTCTTTTCAGATCGAATGCAAAGGACCCATCAAAATGGCTGGCTAAGAAGTTTTAATACTGAGAACCCTATATTCACCTGGGGGCCACACCATTACAAGGGCAGACTGCCCGTCACCATCGGGCAAGGGGACCCGACATGCACAGTTGGTCTGACGTTGATTTACTGAATAAAAGAAGTTAATCAGGCACCGTCCACTTGATCAGATTGTTGAAGAAGTGACACCTGTAAATTATGAAATGCTTGGGACACGTGGGCCAATGATGAGAAGCCACGACTTGTCGAAAAGACCTTCCTGTCCTGACACGCATGTGGTCCTGACGGAAGGGAGACGACCCTGCTATGTCGTTCATCACTTTTTCAATTAATTTTTTTAAAAAGAAACTGTTACGAAGATATCACCACGTGGCGAGATCGTGGAATACGAGATTCTGTGATGATTCTTCTCTCCACGCGCTTTTGTGGAGAGTGACGGTAATCACTATTAAGCTTTTTTTTTCCAAACAATAATTATTTAGTTTGCTTATTAGTTTTTAATTAGGAATCAAGTAAAATTTCTCAATATTAATTATGAATTTTTTTTACTTAGCTGTGTGGATTAAGTACTCTATAAATAGTTCATTTTCTTTCTTTGACATTTTGGAATTATATTATCATTACAAGACCTCAAGACATATGAAAATCTTTTTGTAATTAATTTTTTGTCTTATATTATTACATGTTGATTTTAGATTTTGTATTAAAAACTCAAATTAAAAAAAATTGTTTTGTGTGTCTTATTAATTTATTTTAAAATTTATACAAAAAATAAGTAAAGGTTCAATATAATTTTTTTTTTAACAAAAATGGCTCAATATGCTATTGTTTTAGAATGAAAAAGTAAATATATAAATGTAAAAAAATTTGGATTAAGGTGAAATTTGATAATATACTCTGAATTAATATTAAATTTATTATTATAATTATAATTTTATTTATTTTTAACAAAAGATAACAAAATTGAAGTAAATTTATCATTGCATTAATTAATATTTTATTTTATTTTATTTTTATAAAATTCAATAGTAAATCTAATATTTAGCAATGGAAGGAGCGTGATATTACGCTCCAGAGGTTGCGAAAAAGAGAATAATTAATCTAAAACAGGTTGTCTTTTATTAAATTCTGCTAGCTTGTCCCACAGTTGTGCAATGACTATAGAAATTTGGACACGTGAGGGACCACATGTGAAGGTCGATTGACGCCTCTGCAAAATATCTGAGGCTTCGGCGCTTCGCTAAATTAAATTTGACACGTGTCCTTGCTGACGTGGATCCGAAGTGCGCCACCACAGGCGGCCCCTCGTTGCTCGCGCTATAGCACGTTCGGGCACTCCCTTCGGCGTTGGAAAATTTTTATAATCTGCCATCCTTTTTTGCAATTTGAACACGTACCTAATTTTCCACTTCTTCCCTTAGCCTTTTTTGAATAAAACAATTTTATTTTTCAAAAAGAAAATTAAATAAGAATAAGTTTCTACGGTCCATGATCAGGTTCGCAGGGATTTAAATATATTTAGAAATAACTCATAAAAAATAATTGATAATAAAAATTAAATTTAAATTTTATAAATAAAATATTCAAAAATTTTAGAGTATAATCAAGTTCAATTGATATAATAAAAAATTGGTGCTTTTAAAATTTGAATCAAATTTAATTAAATTTTAAATTTTAAATTTAAATTAGATTTAAAAAAAATTAAATTATTTGAATTTATTTATATTAAATAAAAATAAATTTGATTAATATATTTATTTTTAAATTAAATTATTTATATTTGAATTCGAATTCAAACTTAAATTAATAAATATACATAAGGGTAAACAATAATTTTTTTATTAAAATAATTAAGATATATTAAAATATAAAAATTTAATTAAATTCAAGAATTATTCAAATTAAATATTATGATATTTAAATTAAATTATTTAATTTTAAATTTAACTCGATAATAATAAAATAAAATTTAAAAATTTTTTTAGTCAAATTGAAATAATTTGTGAGTATTGCTTAATCATTTACCCTTATAATCTAGACAATTGACTCTAGCCATGCACTTGTGTGGGAAAAGAATGGGCTTGACCTCTTGGGGTTCTTTTAGTTTAACATTGGACTTCGGCTGATTTTAGGAACATGGTTTGCATCATGGGCTTCGTCTAGCTCACTTGGAAGTTGAGCTAAGCCAGACTTCAGATTGGGGTTTACTCGACTACTGGAGCCCCTTGTCTTGGCATAGATTTATGAATTCTCATCAGGCCCAAAAGTAATACTTTTGTTCACAAGAATCAATTTAGTTGTTAAAATCACTACTTCTGTTTCCCACTCAATTAAATTGATGTAAGAAAATACATCTTTAAAATTTTTAGAGAATAAAATTACTAGATTAGGTTCAGACAGGGCGAAGCCCATTTTTTTACTGTATAAATCAATTAAATTAAATTTTAAATTCATAAATATTTGAGTAATATATTTAGTCATCTTGTCTTGCAGCTTTTTATCAGATAGAGGGAAAGTGGGAAGCTCATTTCTTAAAGAAAGACTTGCATGAAATTTGTCAAGTAAAGTTCGATGAAATTTTTATTAAAATTGATTAAATAAAAATTAAAACCACAATAAAAATTGATAGATTAAAATTTTTTATTTTATAAATTAAGTGTGAAAATTTTGAAAAACATTTAATAAATTTTTATATGTTTTTTAGGTAGACATTTTTTATAAAAATTTTAATAAAATTTTTATCGTTAAATAAATATTAATTAAATTTAATTATAAATAATATTTTCGATAAATTTTTTTATATATTATTAATCTTTTCGTTGAATTTTACTAATTTATCGATATAAATTTTTTATTACATCATTTTTAATAAAAAATTTTACGTAAATTGTTTTCTATTTCTTAGTAGGGTGCTATCCCCAACGAGAGTGGGTTTGATTAAATTGTCGTAAGTGATTTTAAATTCAAATCTTATATGTGATTTTTCGTTAACGTTAATTTCAAAGGAATTTTTTTTTCAGACAAAACAAAATGAAACAATTATTGAACGTTTGAGCACGAGAGTCTGTAAAAAAGTTCATCAAGTATTCATTTTTTGATTCTCTAGCTGCCTATCACCATTCACCAACTTTTGTTAATAGGCTACCAAAAGAAAATCCTTTCACAACGTGTGATTCCTTTGAATCTTTAAGCAACCTCAAGCTGGAATAGAAGTGTTGTCCCGTGTTATAGTTTCTCAAGGCATGACTAAAAGAAGAAACGCCTTCACATTTGCTCAGAATATATCCTCATTACCTCTGAAAAAATCTCATAAATGAATCTTTTGAAAGCAACATAGAAACAGGCAGATTATCCCTCTCCACTAGCTAAAAAATTTGGATTGTATTAGATTCGATTTAATTTTATAAATAATATATAATATTATATAATTTTAAAATTTGATCAAAATTTAAATTAATATTTTAAAATCAATTTTATTAAAATTAAATTCTATGATTCAATTTGATATATTAATTTTTAAAATTTAATTTTTTATATTGATATATTATTTTAATAAATTATTAATATATTTATATAAAATAATTATTTTTATTTTATAAAAATTTAAAAAATATAAAAAATTAATAAAAAAATATATTTAATTTTTTAAAATTTTTTATAGCCGATCTTAATATATATATATATATATATATATATATATTTAATACCATCGCAATCGGAACCAAACTAAACATTCCGATTTGAAATCTATTTTCGATTTTTCCTTCTTTTTTTTTTTTTTCTCACCCCTACCACTCCCACGTGCATCTCTGCCATTGCCATTGCCAGGCAGCCATTTTTAACATCTTTCTTATACAAAACCAGGCCATTTATGGAAACCTAAAGCAACCCCAAACCTCACTTTCCTTCTGTCTTATTTTCCTCTGTCTATCTTTAAAAACCTTTGTAAAAAACATTGAACCCCACACCTCCAAAAGCACGCAGGAAAACCCTCCTTTTGGGGGTAACATGAATTCCCTGTATACATAGCAACGAATCAAAATTTTTTAATCCCTTTCTCTGCAAAACTCCATTATTAAGTCAACAGTGATGGATCATCAATTTTTCTTGTAATGTTAAACGTTGAAAAAACAACTACAAAACACTCAGAGACCTCGCCGTGTATTCTGGAGGATCCATCGGTTTCAAAAGGGGGGGTTTTGATTTTGTTTTTTGGCTGAGTTTTTTGTAGGCTGCTAGGTTTGGTTGTTGAGATCAGTTGAGAGAGTAATAGCCAGCTATAATAAACAAGAAAAGGACGAGAAAAGAGTGCCAATGAAGTGAAATTATAGCATATAGTTTGATGCGTATAATTTATCAACTTGATTCCTTTGTGTTAGGTGTACGATTTTGGACCTTTTGGAGATTATCAGGGGATGAGAAACTTATAAAATAGTGAGGTTCGTTCAATTGGTAAGTATCGTCTTCTTTGATGTAATGATTTTGAGTTCAAATTTAATTATAGATGATTATTTATTGAAATTATTTTGAATTATAAAATTTTAAATTATTTATTTTAAGTTCTTAAATATGATATATTATTTATTTAAAGATCAAACAATTTATCTTAAATTTTTCTTTAAAATAAACTGTTGAAAAAGTGTAATAAATCTTGGGTTTGATGCACATAATACCAGGTAAAAAAGAGAATTCCTGTTGTGATAAGTCCCCCGATAGCAGTAAAAGTGACTTACTGTCAGTTGTTTCACACCTTTAAAACTCCCACAGTCGAATTCATCAATCCAAACCGTCTCCCTCTCTTTTTTTTTTTCTCTATTTATTGTATATAATTCTAGTATGAACTTACAGTTTAACAACAGTTTGTTCAGAGTGTAAAAGACTGCCTTTCACTCCCTGCAGCATGTACGCTGAGGCAGGATCATCTGATCCAAAGGACAATTGTCATTGCATCTGATAAATCTAAGCGCTGTTCTAATTGCTTTTATCATCACTAATCCCGTGAAAATATTGAAAAGCTAATATAATAAACTATGATGAACTTGAATGAAACAAGTAATGGATAACGTTAGATATGGAGATTTTTATTGTAGAACATTGATATATTCTGGCTTAATAATTCTGAAAGGACACCGGAAGATTTTCTCTATGATCATGAAGATTTTCAAGTACCATTTATCATTTCCAAATCATTATCATCATGGATGAAAGATAGTTGGAATACTATAAACAGATAAAAAAAAGGCTGAAAAACTATAAGATGCTACTATATATCAGAATATAAGAAACATGATTGGAAAATAAGCTTTTCGTTATCTGCTCAATTATATGCCTTGGCCTGTTTTCCAGTGAATATCAAAGAAGTGAGTTCTCTAAGAGCAATCAATATCTTCAGTTGAGATCATTCTCTTGCAATACTTTGATCCATCCATTACTTCACCTTTGGTAGAACCCCAAGCCTGAGCTCAAGATCCAAGTCCTCCATGGAGGTTGCAGGCGTAAGTCCAAGAACCTGCCATTGAAGAGGAGAGTATTTCTCTTTTGAAACTAAGAATGGCAGTGTTGAAACAGCAACCTTTGGTCGTTTGTAATTGATTGCCTCCTCGCCACAGGTCACCGTTGGTCGGTTTTGGAAAAAGACAGAATTCAACCCAACAGACAAATTGGTTTCAACATGATCATCAGAACCTAGGCACATAGAATCTTCCCCCACCAGATTGATGCTGTTTTGTGCTTCAGGTTTTGAATCTGATGAAACAATATTGATGAGAGTTCTTTTTGCAGTAGAATCTGACCCAAATAACTGCCCTTTATGCTGTTCTTGAACAATGGAAGAAGTACTAAAAGTTTCTTGAGTAGATAAAGCTAACACCCTAGAAGCTGAAAAAGTTGAGGCAACAATACTAGGGCTTGTAGAATTATGGTCAAGATCATCAGTGGAATGATCAAAACTGCAAGCCTGATCATATGGGAATTTAGGTTCAGGATTGTGGTTGTGATTTTGAAGGGGAACAACTTCATTGTTGGGACTAAGAGATTGTTGAAGCCTAGCTCTATCTCTTCTATGAACATTCATGTGACCACCTAGAGCTTGAGCTGACCTGAATTCTCTCCTGCAAAAACTACAAGAATATGATCTAGGAGGCCATCTAAATCCCCCGAAAGATCCTGCTGCATCTTCTGCAAAAGCTTTTTCTTCCCAGGAATCACTTAAAGAGTTCATTGACTCTTGAAAATGGGACTTCAAAAGCTCATGTCTCCTCCTCATCCACATCCAATACTGAGCCTGTTCCATGGGTTTTCTTTCTTCTTTTTTGACAGGGAATAGATTGACTTAAAGGCTAAGAAATGATGATGCTGAAACAAGCAAGAGATTTGACATAAGCAATTTCAATGGGAAATAAGATCAGTTGGGCAAGAGGTTAATATAGAAATAAGGGTGCATGGCAGCATCTAGCAGGTCAAAATCCTGTTAAAATCAACCCAGAGTTTAGTTCGGCATCCGAAAGTCTGAAGTTCGAATCCTAACATTAACAACTTCTTCCCTTATTCTCAAAATGCTGCCTCTTATAATATATATATATATATATATATATATATATACACATATATATGTATATAAAACCATTGAATACATGAAAACTAGTTGAGAATCTAGAGAGAAAGCAGAAAAAGGCTGAGCTGAAAAGGTCTTGTTGCTAGCTTTTGGGGGGTTTATTTTGTTCTGCTATGCTTTGGCACATCCAGTGAAGCTACTTGCTTGCTTTTTAGCTGATTTGATACGCAGTCATTGTTTACATGGTATTATTTTGGCAATGTCTTCAAAGGGTCCCATTTTGGAGTAACTGTCAAACGTTGATCCACATGTGTGAAAGAGCTAACGGTCATTAATACATTAAGCTCTGTTTGATTGGTTTAAACAAACTGAAAGTAACTCTTTCCTTTTTTTTTTTTTTTTTTTTTCCTTTTAGCATGGTCAAGATTTTGAATCCGAAATTTAATTGTTTATACGATAATTTTTAAAAGATGATATTCAATAAATTTAATATTCAAATGTTGACAAATGCAATTTTTTCTCATATCTATTAGGGGCATTTTTTTGGGTTTAGAGAATAAATTGATTTTTTTTTTCTCATTAAAAAATATCAATAAGTAACTGAGAATATTTTTAATTTTTAGATTGATCTGATATGTTAAGTTGATCTGACACATATAATGTCATGTCAACTCGATTACATCACTATCTTTACCCATACACCCTTACCTTTTACTTATAAATAAAGCTATCCAAGTTCTATCTAATTTAATCTAACTTTTTCTTTGGTTTCCAACTTGCTTCTCTTTCTAACCTCTTTTAGTTGTTTCTACCTCTTTTAGTTAATTTTTGATTTAAGCATCGAAGCACAAATTCAAAAAATAATTTTTATCTTTATTCTTAATTGCTTTCTTTCTTTCATGATTTCAAAACCTTACCTTTAACTCGAAATTCGACACGAGTAATATTTTTAAACTCCGTCTAGAATCTTATTTAAAAAAAAAAAATTTTTGTTTTACTAAAATTAACTCTTTTCTCATATTCTTTTCTTTCATCTGCCTTATTTACAATATTCCAAAACTCCAACTTGAAACCTCAAATTTAAATTAATTCCTGAAGATCACCATATGTACCAATCCGATTAGAAACTATTTCAGACAAGACAAGAAAGACATATATATATATATAAAGACTGATATAAAACGAGTTCAACTTATAATAAAAAAATGTTCGAGGGTTTCCAATCATTCTGTTTTGATTCTTTTGAAGCAAGTAAAACATAACAATCATATAATTATTATAATATGCTTTTTCCTTTGATTTTATTCTACAAACAAAACTGATAAAACCAAGTATTAGTGGTCCAATGGCATTGATACACAATATAAGAGAGGGTATCATTTTGCAATTTTGCTAAGTAATTGGTTGAATTTTGGAATTGAGAGGCGTAACATACATGAGATGGCAAAAAGTTTCATCTTTTATATAATATCTCTTCATGAGTCAGATGATTGGCTTTTGAAAATTTTTATCGAATATTCTGTTCAACTCATTAAATTTGAATAAAATCGATTATTATTCAAAAGTATTAAAATATTTTTTTGATTTATATTATATATATTTAAAATTAAAATTAAATAAAAATATTTTTTATTCATTAAATAGCGATTTGAATGGATTAGATTCTATTCAATCCAAAAATTAACAAATAATCCGATTCACGAACAGGTCTAGTTTAAGGGTTACTTATCAACTCGATTGTTACGTAAGCCAAGTAATTAATTGAAATAGGGTTTTCTTGAATTAAAATGAAGGCTTAATTAGCTATGGAGGATGACATAATCTCATCATCAAGGTCCTTACCTTGTTCATATCTTTTCTTTGAACTAGCAAAGAAATGATTCCTTTACATATACATAGCCAAGACTCAAATAACTCCAATCTCCACAATTTCTTTTTTATTTTATTTTTTTGTGTGGTAGCTATTAGGTCAAGATTTTGCATAATTCCAAAAGCTCAAACAATAAGAGAGAGCAAAATTAACAAATAGCACTTAATAATCTGAATCATTGACTATTGAAGACTTTAGCCCTTTTCTTACATAATAAAAACTCCAAACAAATTGTCTTGTACTGTTAGGTTCTACCTAAAATGTCTTCACTCTTCAACTTGTTACGAGAAGGAAACATATATCAAAGTTTTATGACTTGATTATAAATCAATTACTTAAAAAATTTGAGTCACAATTATAAATATAGATCAATAATGAAGGCGTATATAAAAAAATTAAATATAAATATGTTAGCTGATGGAGAAAGAGAGTGATATGTATGGTACGCGATAAAATTAGGTATGATATGATTAAACCTGTCCATAGGTCGAGCTATATATATTTTCAGATTGATGTACAATGGTTATTCTTGAATTAGACCTTTGGTGAGAATTTTTCAGGAATTTTGGTCTGGAAATGAAAACTGACAGATTTATTATATTAATTTGAAGAGTAATAATTTATGAAGACATAAAAGGTACTAAATATTCTCATAGAATCAAGCACAGATTTCTCAAGCAAGTCTCTTTCTTATAGCTGGCTTGGTGGTTAAACTCTCAAAGGAATAAACTAGTAATATCTTATCGATCAACACCATGTTAGGTTCATATTTATCTTGACTGCAAATCTGTTTCGACATGGCTACATCTTATGTTTCGTGTTGAAACGATATTTCAGGGAAAGAGACTCTCACCGCGTAACCAAATAGACTTTAAATCTGGTTTTCTTAATAGGATTATTAAGAGTTGATGATGATGCATGGCCGGTCATGCATGATGAACATGATGAGTTTTTTACTTTATTGTACAAATCAAGTGTATGCATCTTCAACAAGGGAGGCAAGACAAAAATTATATGATTGATCCTACATGACACAGTTGTTACAGCAACACACATACACACCTCAAATCAAAACAGCCGCAGTGCCAATGCTCTATTTTTCACTAGAAGCTCATACTTGAGAAATGCAGTACTAGTTGCATAGCAACGTGTCCCGCGTTGCATTTCCGGTAGATGGATTCACCCTGATGCCACAAGGTATCATTTCAGTAGTAATGGAAACATCAAACATGCATTGAAAGACAAGTATATGTCTTAGAGGTATTTGCCATCTTACCCATCTGCTACTTTGCAAAGATATTCGCGTTGGTCGTCCCTCAAAGGCACATCTGTGAAATCTAATCATACAAAGATAACTTAGCTAAATTGACCAATTGTGGGATAATAAGATTTGCATGAGCGCTCAAATGTGAAGCTTTTGAGGATGACGTTCTCCTGAAGAGTTTCAGTTCTTGTTTGAACTGTGTTGGTGTGATTCCTTTTTCACACTAGTACTTATTTTGCTGAAATTCGTTTAATATTGAAGAAATTACTCAAATGGTTTTGAAGTACCGATGAAGCACGGTTCATCAAACTAGAGGATGTGTGTATGCAATGCACTGTGGGCTTTGCACTGACATGAAAGTTGCAGCAAAATGGTGTTTTTACGTACCGGCACCTGTTATATTTGATCCTTTGAACGACGTGTTCCCTGTAGCAAGCGCACCATCCAAGTTAGCATTGCTTAAATTTGCCTGCAGTAGGATCGACGCGAAGGTTCATAAGATGAGATCATCTGATAGAACAATAAGTTATCTGTCTGATAACAGATGTGGCTCAATATGAATTTAAAAGATCTTTCCACAAGGAAAACTAATGCACCTAAGATGGGATAAATTACCTTTGTTACATTTGCCAAAGAAAAATCTGCACCTCTAAGATCAGCATCTGAAAGGTCAGCCCCTGCATCATTGCAAAATGTTACAAAATCAATGTTAGTTAAATCATAACCACTTAAAACATGAGCAGGAAAAAGTTTTGAACAAATAGTTCGACATATAAATGATATTGAATAGTTTCATATATAAATAATCTTATCAAGGTAATGGATCAAGGATGATAGTCAACAAGCATATAGACAGCAGGAATAACAGTGATTATTACTGTTTTTTTTTCATATTTTAAACCGTACTTTATTTCATTTATGCGTACAAATCAATGGGATACATAATAAAAAATACCAAAGATTTGCATGTTCTTCTAGAATTGCAGGCATGCACTTATCTGAAACATATGCTGACAGAATTGTCATGAACTTCATGTGGCAGAACCTACATCCGATTCTTCTCAATATTTCAAATGGATTTATAAGAACATCCCATACCAAAATTAGATTTTGATTATGCTTTACTCTCTTCATTTTTTGTAGCTCAGGACCCTCAGCCTTGTAAGAAGTGACACATGATAAAATGTCATTGCCGATTCAACATAGAGGCAGAGTTAACCAAACTACATTCACTTTACTAAGCATTAGGAATGAACCACAGTTGTTAGTTTCCATTAAAATTGATACAACCCTAGGCCATAAATCAGTGAGGCATGCGTTAGTTGACTGCAAGGCTGAGGTCTGCATTCTGCAGTGAGGCAAATGGAGGTCGCTCGGATAAACTAAGTTTTCAACTTCTCATGGCCTTAGCTCATCTAATACAGATATTCCAACCATATGACGGTCGCATGTTTCAAAGTTCCTAACTGCTTCAAGGCCTTGAAACAGTAGAAATATAGGGAATTCTTCAATCACCGTGGCAAGTTCCTATTAAGAAGATTTCTAAACCAGTAACTAATTTGATGATGCAGCAAAGAAATCATATCAAGTTCTTAATTGAAGCTGTGTGCCTTACGGAAGTGATGTAATCAAGTTAGCTTATATGTTCCAAAGAGGGAAATGCACAACATAGTTGGGGAAACCTGTCAAATCAGCATCAAAGAAGCTAGCGCCGAGCAACTTTGCGCCTTTGAAATTGGCTTGTCGTAGTATGGACTGAAATGGAGGACAAACACACTCAATGAGCTTAAAGCATTTGAAATTCAAATATGCGCACGTTGACACATACAGATCAATTAGCTGAAATAAGCATTACCGTCTTAAAATCTTGTTTGATCAAAGTCTTGCCACTAAAATCTTTACCAGTCAAGTCTTGTCCCCTTGTCACTTCAGCTCCATAAGGGCCTCCTCCCTTTTAAAAATGCACATCGTCGAAACAAAAGACATAGATAACAAATCTGAATTAAACTTTCATTGAATTAGGCTAGCAGATGAATGATTGAACATCATATTTAGGCTAGCAATGGCTAAGATTGTAACAAACAAACCAATGTCAGGTGGATCAAATTCTTGTGCTGAATTCTGATGACAAAGGTTTTGCAATTCTTTCAAGAACATACTGTTTCTCATGCAAGTAAAAGAGAGGATTACCAGAGTTGCAATTTTGAAAATTTACCTTGAAAGCAAGTGCAGGATCTACCAAGAAAATAGAAGCAGAAACAATAGCAAGCAAGCTAGCCTTAGAAAACATTTCTCCTAAAGAAAGAGAAACCTTTTCAAGCTTTTCCTCAAAAACCTGAACAAAACAAACATCCTTAAATCAACCAAAACAAACCCAAAAAGCCAAAAAATAAAAAGAAATCACAATGAAAAAGGGTTGTAAAATGTACCTTGGGAGCATGACAGTTTAAAAAAGAGTGAGATTTCATGAAACGAAGAGGGGACTTTGGTGGTTTTTTTACGGAGAAACTTTTGGAAGAAAAAGAAACATTGTTAAAATGACAGAGAAGAGCCATGTTTGAGGAGTTTTTGTTGGGTTCTGACGATGCTATGTGCAGATGTGGATAATGATTATGTTTTTTTTTCTTCTGATCAGCTTCAGCCTTCAAGGACCAGGGATTGGTTAGTTGAGATTTGACAGGCGGCAATTTTAAGTTTCTGTTGGATTGATCTGAGCTTGTCAGATACATAGGTCCAAATTGTCTATGGCTAAGCCCAACTCTGAGTTTTGCTGGACCCATGGTTGGGTCCAAATGTTGTAGTTCGATTTGGGCCTCTGAGTTTGGCTGACCAATCAAATGAGCTCAACTATGAGTTTTGCTCGACTCATGATTGGTCCAAATTGAGCCCAACGTTGAGTTTTGCTAGACCAATAGTTGGGTCCAAATATTGTAGTTTAAGATTTGTTTCTAAACCTAAAGCATAGGCCCAATATTATCTATGCATTAGTTAAGTATCAATTAATTTTAAATCGGATTCTTTATCATAATTATTGTTAAATATATATAATTGTAATATATAGGTTGTGAGTGGGAATTATAAACATGCATATCATTGTTCAATTTACATATAAATAAGTTGGAATTTAATGGAATTACCTCTATTAATTACAAATTTTCCTTTTTTTTTTTCTGCATTTTTAAATTGGGTTTACTTTTAAAGTTAAGGTTAAATTTTGGAATATACAAATGATCTAAGTACAAATCTATTAGTAAGATTGTTCATTTCAATAGTAAATTTATGAAAAATGATAAGTATCATAGTGAACTTTTGTTTTTAAAAAATTATAATAAATTTAAAAATATTGATCGTGTCAATGGGTAATTTCTTTGGGTATGTTATATGTTACCATGATATGAGCCTAAAGAAATTATCTAACTAACATGAAATTTTCAACAACAATAGAGAAAAAAAAGTGGAAGGTGATGATTGAAATTTGATTTAATGATATAAAACATCACACAATAATATAATATGAATGTAATATGCACATAAAATAAATATTTGATAGGAAAGTAATACGATTTAAAATTTTAATAATAATTATATAAATTTAATTAAAAAAAATATTTTATATTTTTATGTTAATATAAATTTTAACACATAATTTTTATATAAAATATCAAATAAATATAAAAATATTAATATTTTATACAAATTACTAAATGTAATTAAAATTATATAGCCCTTTTAATTTGATGTCATTCACATGTCATTAAAGATGCTTTTTCGATTTCAATCCAATTTGTCAGAATTCCATGTATAGAAACATGTAGAACCTATGCTAGGGCAACTTTTTTTTTTTGTTGTTAGGGAGAAGCTATTATCCTAAAATGCTTTGGTGACCCAAAAAAGAAACGCAAGAAAAGATCCAAAAAGGGAACAAAACAAAGCAATAGATAGGTGTGCAGCGCAGACAGGCAGGCCGCAAGAATAGACCCAAAAAACATCGTTTGACCGAAGGAGATTTAAAGTAAAAGACTTGGAAGAGAAGAACATTGGTGGTTGGCTGCTTAGCTAAGCAAAGTTTGGTATTTTTTTTAGTAATTTGATAATTTATATATTTATGTTATGTTAAATATATATATTATATAAAAAATTATTATATTAATTTTATGTTACGCATTAACATAAAATATATTTTTTATTTTATTATATTATATTTATCCATTATTTTTATTAAAATTTTAATTTATATTATTTTAATTATTTTAATATCAATATTATACATCTAATTTAAAATTAATTGACAATAAATAAAAAGATTTAATTTAAATATAAAATTATATGAAATTAAATATTTATTAGATGTAAATAACATCACTTTAATAATTAATATTTTTAGAGAGTGATTATTTACATATTATAAAATTTTTTAATTTAATATTTTTTTAATAAATTTAATTAATAAAATTAAACATTTTTTATTTATCTCTATAAGAATTCGTTAAAATTAATGATTAAAAAATTAAAAATTAAAAAATTTTACACTAATATAAATTAATCTTAATATTTTTATCTGTTATTTCGATGAGGGATTTTAAATTATGGGTTTAGTTTTTTTTTTTAAGTAAAATGTTCCCGGCTCTCTCTCTCTTTGTCTTGGCATTCGATGCTTTGTTGGGACTTCAAGACAATGATGTGTTCCCACCACCAACCTCTCATCTTATTCTTTCTTGTTCCTCTCTCTCTCTCTCATGCGCACGTTACCCCACACCATTTGGGAGATATGGAAAAATGGTTACACTCTTTTGCAATTAGTCTTAGCTCTTAAGAAAGGTTAAGAGCCGTTTTCAATATTGTAGTTGTAAACTCGATCAACTTTGTTTGCCACATTCCTATGCACCCATTCCTCCCATAAACTTCATCTTAAACACTTCATCATCATCATCATTACCTGATGATCATAATATGAAAATTGTTGGTGTCGAACTCTGAATTCAACGTGTGGATCTTAAAATCACCAAAAAAAAAAAAAATAAAGAATAAAAGCAGAAAATGTTTCATATTCCTTGCATTTACACTTTAACGATCAAATTAAAAGACGAAATATGAAAAATTAGAAGGAAAAAAATATGAAAGTAAAAGAAAAAATTATACTAGATATATAATATCTGAGTAACTCTATTTATAAATAAAAAAATGAGAGATCTGTAAAATAAATTAATGATATAATTAAATTGATGTAGCACTATAAATATCAAATTGATTTGATATATTAAATTGATCTAAAAATAAAAAATACTTTTAATTATCTATCAATAATCTTTAATGAAAAAAACCTAATTTATCTTTTAAACCCAAAAGTATCCCTAACCAAATCATTATAGCTTGCTCGCTGTATAGGTTTTCTTTAGGTGCATGCTTCCATTGCATAGGTTTATATTGAAAATGGAAGACGATTCTTTGAATGAAACAAATCATGCAACAATTATTAAAATAAATAATTTGATGCATTTATCCAAAATTTTAGTTGAAATGATTTGAGATGTGGCTTATAAGAGCCTATGCAACTTGGGGCTTGAAACTTGGTCATTACCAACGCACTCTCCTTCACTACAAAAGCTCAAAATCAACCACAAGATACCATCAAAGATGAACAGTTACAATTTATTGATGATGGTTTTGCAAGTTTGTAGATGTAGATTATAAATGCTTCCCACCGGGCCACGCCCGGACCACTTGTTGGATGGGGCTTAGTTTGAAAAACCTTGTGAAAAAACAGAAGAAACCAGGGAAGCAAAGCGAAACCAGGCTCTGCGAAACCGCTATATCGTTAGAAAAAATGGGGTTTTGGACACAGAAATCGATTTTATACCTAAAATAAACTGAGAAAGAGAGTCAGATGCTAGCTTTAAAGTACAGTACTTGCAACGAGACTAAAAATAGCCAACCGGATCAGGCTCTGAAACAGCAAACAAGGGAAAACTGAAGAAGAGGACCAACCTTTATCCTGAAAACAAGCGAGAGTTTGCCGTAATGAGCCGAGAGATATAGTAGCTAATTTTGGTTATTTCTCTGTAAAGAGAGTGAGAGGAGGTACATCAAAAGTTTACCTTTTTTCCTCAAACAATCCTTTTATGTTCAGTCCTAGAAAAAAAAAAGCTAAGCATATTTTACCTTCACCACCAAGTACTCCGAGTTTCTGGATCATTTTTGAAGTTTGAAAATGGGAGCTTGAAGATTTTTTTTTCTTAGGAAGGGTTTACAAAAGGTGGGATTTTGTTGAAGAAAAGAATGGTTTTTGGGTCTGATTTTGAGTTAATGGTTGGGGTTTTTCATGAAAAAACAAGAGGAACCTATATCTGTAATCTCTGATTCATGCAATATGGTGATGTGGGTTTTGAAGAATAGATAAGATTTTGGATTGTGTCAACCAGATTTGGGATCTCTCTCAACTACAGCAAACAAAGGAAAGGTCCCATTCATTTTGGCTTTCTTTTCCTATTTTCCATCTTAATTTATTGCTTTGATCCCCCAAAAAAGTGTTTTTTTTTCTTGTTTTGAATATGGCTAATCGTTGGTGGGCTGGAAATGTGGCAATGAGAGGTGTTGGTTCAATAACTTCAACTCCATCTCCTCACCATGGAAACCCATCTGGAGAAGATCACCAAGTAGCTTTGAACCACCTTGGACCCAGACGAGAAAACCGAGGTTTTAGAGATAATAACAGTAGCCCAACCAATGGCAACACTAGCTGCCCCAACCAAAAGCAAGAAGATAATGAAGATAGCCGAGGCATTGAACCTGATGACCGAACTCTTGCTCTTGAAACCATTGAACCTGGTTCAAGCTCAGCCTCTCGCCGTCCTAGAGGTAGGCCACCTGGTTCAAAGAACAAACCAAAGCCTCCCATTGTTATCACCAATGAAAGCCCTAATTCTCTCCGTAGCCATGTATTGGAAATCACTAGTGGTAGTGACGTTGCTGAGTGTCTAGCTAATTTCGCTCAGCGCCGCCACTGTGGCGTATCTGTTTTAAGTGGCACTGGTATTGTTACCAATGTTACCCTCCGCCAACCAGCTGCCCCTGGTGGAGTGTTCACTTTACATGGAAGATTCGAGATTTTATCCTTAACCGGTGCGTATTTGCCCGTGCCATCTCCTCCTGGGGCTACTGGGCTGACGGTGTATTTAGCTGGTGGCCAAGGGCAGGTGGTGGGAGGGACTGGAGTTGAAACCCTGGTAGCATCAGGGCCGGTGATGGTCATCGTGGCCACGTTTACGAATGCTGTTTATGAGAGGTTGCCAATAGAGGATGATGATACCGATGGGAGAGGAGAAGGCAGCGGCGGCGAGGGGATTGGGGTGCAGCAGCAAGGTAATAATAACAATAGTAATAGTAGCAGTGGTGGTGGAAATTCGGGGTCTCAGTCTCAAGGTTTTGGTGATGATAATCAGCAAGGTGGTTCAATGCCTTTGTATAATTTGCCTCATGTTATGTTTTGGGGTCCTCCACCGCATCCACCGCCGTCTTATTAGCATGAAAGAGGAATGGATTGGAGATAGAGGTGAAGGTGGAGAGACTGGAGATGGTGGTTTGAATATGCTGACTGGTTTTGTGCAAAAAAAATGTAATGACAATTTCCATGTAAGTACAGGCAGAAAGGTAGGACTTTTTTGGTTAGTTTCAGATCTTTTGTGAATTTAATCAAGTTCATGGTTAGGTTTAACTATGTTTTGGATCAGCTTTTGTAGAACTTTGTAGAAGCCTTTTGGTGTACCCGCAATGTATATTTTAATGATGTACGCAAAGAAATGAAATTCCTATTTAGCAAATTGTTTTGGTGTATAACTTTTAACTTTGTTTTGATGAGCTTTCTTGGAGGAATGCATCTTGATGATGTAGGAAAAGAAGGAAAGGTGAAGACAGTGAATTGAGGGATACTGAAAATTGCTGCAAGGTCAGAAGATTCTTTTCATGGTATCCAACTGTTAAAACTTATCTTCATTTCTCAATAATTTATGCTTTTCTTTTTTTAATTGAGCAATATTAATGGTGATGAGAACCTTAAATGGGAGATTTCAATGTGTTGAAGACCAATATCTAATTAGGTTTGGCAGAGCTTTGAGTAAAAAACTTTACTTTGAGTAGCTGATAGGGAGACAAGGGGCATAAACAGTTGGGGCTGATTCAGCTGCATTTCCACAAAATAGGGAGTTTCAGTACTGCTTGAAAATTTTAACTTCAAAATGCTTCGTAGGGTACCACTTAACTGTGGATCTTTGGGTGCTTATTTGCCATTTTTTGGGTACCAAGGAATTAGTTCAGGATGAAAAAGAGTTGCAAGTGTTAGGGTTCGAGTTCTATACCTGTCGGATGCCACTTGGTACCTACTAAGCTAAGCTTTTATTTGCCATATTTGACATTCCCTCTAGGAGCATCTCAAACTAACAATTGGCTATATCAAAAGCTGCTTCTACTATTAGTACTTCTACCAATTTTTAAAGGAAAAAATGAAGATACTGCTAGAATTAATGCCATTACAGTAAGAAAAAAACAAAAAAAAACAAAAAGGCAATGATACTATCTTCTGCTAAATTAGAAGTTCAGAAATCCGTAAGTCAATTTTGGATTTTACGTAGCTTATATTGCATATTTCCAATTTGGTTTTGATAAAATCTACAGCTTATTTTGTTTGTTAATTGCCTCATTTGTAGCATTTTAGACTTCTGAATTTGTTTCATATATGCTTCTCCAATGCCCTTTACTTATGGGATTATTGGTGTATCTGTCTTAGAGTTGATTGCCTAATTTTTTATATTAGTTTGAATTTATCATTTGCGAGTTGTCATCATGTTTGCTAGTTGAAGAGACTATATATACGAATGAACTGTTAGCTCAGTAATATTAGAGTTGGCTTCAGAATTGAGAGGATGTTTGTCATAATAATATATTATGTTGATTTGTCATTTTAGTTTGATGGAGTTTTACAAGTTAATATGGCTATGTCACTATGACAATTGCCCCCTATATATAAAGCATGAAGAGATTATACATAATTCTATAGTTTTTGAGTATTTAGTAAGACCATTGCCCATACGTTAACAGTGTTGATTTGAACTATAGGTTGGGCTAGTTAAATATGAATTTGAAGCACTCTTTTTTGTTTCTTTTTTTTTTTTTTGTCAAGACAAGTTTAGGAGAAAGGGAGATTACCCATCTGTAAGGTATGTAAGTTAGGGCAAGTCGCCAACTCACAAGGAGATTTACGGATTTTTTGGGAGTTTTTGAACTTACAGATGGCCTGCCAACGAGGGACCGTGTGGGGATTTGAATCTGGGTGCTTTGCATCTAGACGCTAAACCTCGGCAGGGGACCGTGTGGGAATTTGAATCTGGGTGCTTTACATTTAGGCCTTAAACCTTAACCACTTGTGCCAACCGTGTTGCTTTTTATATGCTTTTAGTCAATGGTTGTTGATATCGGAACATGTTTCTATGGTAGTAGTTATTGAAAATATATGGAACAAGTAGATAACTAGTTTTGTTCTCAACTCAAACCAACTTGATTTCATGTTTAAAATGTCAATCCTACTCTACCAAACTAACGCAAACATGCTCATGAATTGTGTTTAAATTCAAACATTCTTAGGCACTAGGAAGAAATTGGATGGGCACTTTGCTCAACGTTATCTGATGAGTCATTGAAATTTTGATGAATCATTTCTGCTGATGCACTTTTTGAAGTGGATAGCTATTCAAAAAGTTGATTAAGTTGCCCATTCTCCGGTAAATTTTACCTCTGGCCTTGATGTTGCATTTCCAGGGGAAGAATGTAGACTGCTTTTTTATATCATTCAAGTCATGTCTCACGATCTTTTTCTATCATTTTCAGTTTTTAATTTCCCATTGCGCAATTAAAGGGAGAAACATCTTGTGACATAGAAAGGGTTTTTTTTTTTTTTTTTTTTAGTTTTAAAAAATCAACCACAAGATAAATTTATTAATGGAGAGATTCAATTTGAATATAAAATTATATAAAATTTAATATTTAACATATACAAGATAGAATCATGATAAAAAATTTGAATCTAAAATTTTTTGAAATAATTAAAAGAATATGTATGCGTGTACTATTAAATAAATACTCGATCAGATATCAAGAGGGGGAGGAATTGGGATAGCATTTTACTTGATCAAGTAATAAGGGGCTCTGTGTTAATAACCCAATCGATTCTTAGAAAATATATTATCTTATTTTCATTAATAATAGTTAAAAACATTTTATGTATGTTATTATTTCAATTTTTTGAGTGGTCCGAAAATTTAAAACATAATTTTCAATACCAAACGGAATTCAAATCAAGATCCTATTTCCCTTTTTCAGAGCGAAGGAATGAGTGGAGAGATGGGTAAGTGGGATATATACATATATATATATATATATAATATCAGCTAAATTTGGTGTTTTCATGGTCCTTCCATTTTAGGAAATGTGTCAAATCTTTGGATGCATGCGTATGATAATTGAAAGCTACATTATATGTACAACTGGCAACTTGAAGATTTGTCTGTTTGATTTTCTTAGAGAGGACAACGAAGTAGATCAGGGTAGGTTTTCGATTTTCACATCAAAATATTATTTTTTATATTTGATTTTTATTCATATATATATTAAATGTTTAATTTAAAATTAATTAATAGTAAGTAGTGAGATTTAACTTGAATATAAGATTATAATATATTAAAAATTTATTAGATATGAAATAATTTATTTTAATAATATGTATAAAATCGTAATTAATTCGATTCAATTCAAAATTAATTTAATAATTTATATTTGATATAATATGTATAAAATATTATTTTTAATATAAATTATATTTTAATTATAAATAAATATAATATTTTTATTAAATTAATTCTTAAATTAAAGTATTAAATAATAATTTTATTAAAATAATATATAAATATAAAATTAAATAAATAATAAAAAATTATATACAATATATATATATATCGAATCGTCAGTATGGATTTATTTAAATTTTAATTTTAATTCAATCTTTATTTACAAAAAAAAATTCAACTCGACTCAAAATTTAATTTAAAAAATCTTATAAAATTGAATCTATCAAAATTCACCGATTAGATAGCTTTGCCATCACTAGATCTCCCTCAGATATTGTGGTTTTGATGAGAATTTTTCTTTTTCTTTTGACAATTAATTTTGATGGGAATTCAATGTGGGTTAACCATTTCAATGTGAACGGTTCTTTGTTAGGTAAAGGTCAGTGGTGGCAACTAACTATAGAAATCTTGCCCTTATGCCTCAGGCCTCCCTCAGAGCCTTGGCTTATTGATGTTGGCAATTCTCTGTATTTGAACTAATAAAGCACGATCAAGAAACACCAAGACCAATTTCGTAAAACATGATCCGTTGCCACCCTAGAAATGGCAACTGATTCGGTCGGTTTTTCTGGTTTCGATCTAATTTCATAAAACTTATATTTGAATCCGATATTAAAATATTATTTTTTTAATATTTGATCCTATTCATATATATATATAATTATAATTGATTTGATTCGAAATTAATTTAATAATTTTAATTTAATATAATATTTATAAAATATTTTTTAACATAAATTATATTTTAATTATAAATAAATATAATATTTTTGTTAAGTTAATATCTTTAATTAAAATATTAAATAATAATTTTGTTAATATAATATTTATAAATATAAAATTAAATAAATAATAAATATATATAACCTCAATTTAAAAAATTGATCTTATAAAATTGGGTCAAATCAAAAAACGAGAAATGGATTAGATTTTTTCATTCCTAGACCTCCTTCACATATTGTGATTTTGTTGATTTTGATGGGAATTTTTTTTCTTTTGATGGGAATTCAATGGAGGTTTACCATTTCAATGTGAATGGATCTGTGTTAGGAAATGGTCAGTGGTGGCAATTAACTATAGACGTCATGCCGCTATGCCTCAGGCCTCAGCCAGAGCCTTGTTGATGTTGTCAATTCTCTTCGTGTTTGAACTAGTAAAACATGATCAAGAAACGCCCAAGCCCAAGGGAAGCCTGACCTTACTTGACCGACATCATGAGCCCAAAATCTCTTGATGGCTACTGATCTAATCCATTTAGAAGCATCCAAACAAAATCAGAAACAGAACAAGTCACTTCTGCCGTAATAGTGATAGGGCGTTTTGTTTCTTCTTTTTACCTCTGGATTCGTTGTAAGTTCATGCATCTCCTGTTTGGACTTTGCCTTTGCCATTATCATGCTTCTCTGTTCTGTAACATCCTTAATAGCAAGATCATGCTTCATCTTCTCTTTTAATAGCTTCCCAATTTGGTTGCTTTTTATTCCAAAATTGATATAAGAATCAAAAGAGTTGAGATGATCTTCCAATTATAAACATCAGATACTTGGAAATTCAGATTAGAATTAACAAACATAAAACATTCATCACAAGAATCATGGTAATCTAACATAAATTACATCATTCCCGGTACAAAACATTCCCTTGTGGAGACATGGTTCTTACATTAAAAGACCAATTCCTTGTTATGAAAGCTGGAATCTACTTCCAGCTTGGACCTTTCCTGTTTGTGGTGGCACCACTGTTTCCCATGCATGGATAATCTATGAGGATTCCTGATTCCACTCCTTCCAATTTTATCTCCGGAGGATTTTGGTACAAGGTAAAAAGAATGTTTTGGTCTTCCCTTTTGTATGAACCTGGGAATGATTCACACAATTGACTATCGAGAATTTGATTTCCAGTCATAAATCCTGGATGGTTGGGTAGTGTAGCTTGTTCATCTTGATAATAGAGTGTGTTCATGGTTTCATGCAGTGAAGTAGACTGTTTCTTACCATCTGAGTTAACAGCTGCTTGATGATTTCCACAGCCGGGAAACTCAACTGCATGATTGGCCATTTGGTTATTGAGAATCTCTATCTCCTCTTGTAGGTTTGCAACCTGCAAGATGAAGAGAAATCGGATAAGTATTAGCATGATTGTACAGGTATTGAAGAGAAGTTACAGTAGCAGCATTGAAACCTGTTGCTGAAGGGCGAAGATATGAGCAACACAACCGTGTATGGGGTCCCTCAGTCGAGCCAGTGCTTCATAAGATATAGTAACAGCAGCATCACTTCGATTATGCATCGGTAGGTGTAATAATAACTTCGAAACGTTGCTAGCACCAAACACCTTGTGCACTGCCGCAAAGTGATTAGCAGCCTCATCATAACAAAAGTGAGGCGCAAATACACATTCGGTTGTGCACTTTCTCCTCAGGAATTTACATGCTCCACATGAAGATCCAAGCCCTGACATTTTCCTCAGCTTTTACACTTATCTATGTCAATGATATATTTTCTGCAGTGCCAAAGGGTAGGGCTGGTTTGTTTAGGAATTACAAGAAGTTTTAAGGTTTGCTCTTTATAACCATAACTAAGGCTTCATTTGGATTCTACCGAAGCCGTGGTGAGGTGCGATTGAAGCACTTTATGAGTTTAATGGCACCATTTTTTGCATTTGGATAACATGGGTCAGTGCGCTTGGTGTTTATCAACTGCACTGCATCTTCAGTTTGTGACGGGACCCTTTAGAGTGCGGTGAAAATTTTCAAACTCACCGCAGCGTTTATTTCTAAAAATATCCCTATTTAAATTTTTTTGTTTCTTTTTTATCCTTAAAAGTACAGTGCAAGGACAAAAATATCCTTGACATTTAAGGCCTTGTTTATTAAAAATAAATAGATAAAAATAGTTTTTAATACTTAAAATTTTAATTATTTTTTTAACATAATTTAATATATATTAATATTTTGATTGAATAAATTTTTAATATATTAAATGTTAAATAATATTAAAATATAGATAAAAAATAATTTATTAATTATTTTTAAATTAGTATATTTAATGGTCATTTTTTTTTTATTATAATTCATCTTATCGTTATCGTTATTTTTGCATCCAAACAGATATCTCATCACTAATTTTAATTTTACTACTATAATAATTAATTTCACCTTTATCATTATTTTTAATTTAACTGAAATTAATGTTACTGCCCATCTAAATGGACCATAAATAAAAAGTTTAGAAGTTCTTTTTGTTAAGCCTAAGGGATATCATGAATTCGAACTGTGGTAATTGAAACTAAAAGTACAGTACTTTACCAGCAGACTACATCGACATTATCATTTTAGCTGAATGCTTGTTCTTTTGGGTCTCCATTGTGGCCTACATTAACATTTCTTATATTTGGAAAGTTCTCCTAATTCATGTATTGAAAGGCCTTTATTCATAAAGATTCTTCACAAATAAGGCTACTCTGATGGAAGATTCAATCATCATCGTGATTAGTAGGGCTCTAAAAAACTAGAGATAATTGAAAGATAAAGTGTTCTTAATGAAGAATGTCATCATGTAAACAAGTACAATAATCTGTTTCTTACTTTATATGGCAGGGCTGTAAACAAGAATAATAATCTTTCTAGTTCATTTAATCTCTACTGTGCCAGATACTAATTCAAAATCTTGAAATCATTGTTCTTGTTCTCTTTTGAACCAATTGCAAACTCAAAATAAATCATTGGTGCAAATACTTTGTCAGTGTCAATGTTCTTCTGGGGGACACTACTTACTCTCATGTTATTGTACTCTTTCTCTTTCTCTCTCTCTCTCTCTCTCTCTCTCTCTCTCTATATATATATCAATACTAGTTTAGGTATCTTTAGGCTTTGTTCGGATCTATTTTATTTCGTAAGCGATTTTAAAGATGCATATCTCCGTATCGATCTGATGCATTCATAAAGCTTCCATTCTCACTAACCGAACTAATTCACCTGCGAAGCTAGTGGCTCAATTGAAAGGATTTTTCCTCAATGTAAAAGTTTTGGATTCGAATTCAACAGATAATTTTTAGTTGAGATCATATTGATTTGTAATTATTATTTTTAGTTTGTTGGATATATCTTATCTTGATTGAATAATTTATCTATTTCAGATTAAAGAAAAGAAAAAGAAGAAAGTAGCTTGTTAGAAAAATAGTTTGGGGGTCCTTTTTTTCTCACCACGTAGCTAGGAACAGGCCACCGATTAGTCAATGGTTTCATGAAGAATGAATGATGAACTTATGGAAATAATTGCTTTAACCTTTCAGTCAAAATCAAGTTCCATAAGCTGGTGCATTACGGCTTCAAAACTTGATCTTTTTAGCTAATGAGAACAAAATTAAATTGCTTTATATGCATAAATTCCTAGCATAGGGATCGCATATAGACCGTACCTCTCACCATAGCTATTTGTCTGGATATATTATACTTCACAATAATTATGCCGTTTTTAATTCTTTATCAAAGTTGGTTTGTGTTCCTTCTCTATTGTTATGCATATTTTATTCTAACATTTAATCAGGTTTGGCTGTTGGCCACTTAATTACGACGGATAGTAACGTTTCACTTACATAAAATTAAGCCAAAATAAAATTTGATTTGAATGTGAGCAAGAGTTCAAACTCGCATTACCACAATTGAAATCATTATCTCATGCTTTTCGATGGTACCTCGGATATTTTGATATTAACTTGAAATGAGAGAAAAGATAGAGAATTATCCTTTACTTTTATTTCAAACTGAAATTAGGAAATTTAATAAGACAGCTTCGAATCCGTAGGGATCTCCTTTTATTAGTACATAATGACCCATATCATGATAGATCCAATGTATAAAATAACATAGGATGATACTTAATTAATATCATATACCACAACAATTACTCGTTAATTTGACATTAACTAATGAAACTAAGTTTGGATTAACTGACTTTATTAATCCACACCAACAATAACACATTTCTAAGAAGATCAGTACTCATCTCAAGGGCCAAGTTAGAAACTCGGCTGATAGATACCTATCAGCCACAGTTGGTTTAGGTAAGTGCTTCAATTCAACTTTTGCTCATTATCTTTCAACTTTTGCTCATTATCTCTATCTTTTATGACCATAAGTAAAAGAGGAAAATGTACAAAAAGTGAGAAAGAAAGGTAGGGAGACAAAATGCTGTTTACTAGTGACATGAATTCCCTACTTTCTGTCTTTTCAGTAACTGTTGAAGTCTTTTTGTTCATTTGCAATGAAACTTATGCATGAAGTCTTTTTGTTCATTTGCAATGAAACTTATGCATGAGAGAGAGAGAGAGAGAGAGAGAGAGAGAGATGTTGTTGGGGATGGTGAAGTGGAGTGGAGTGGAGGGGACCTTTTCGGCTTTCGATGATGGTTTCTTTCTTTATCATGGATCAGTTTATCAATTTCTTTCTTTCCATCTGGAAGTTCCAGCTATATACGAATTGACACGGTAATTTTTATGTTTTTGACATGTTTGATATAAAATAAATACAATATGAATATATAAATTGTCATAAAACTTAAATACGATTTTCATATTATATTTTTTTTATCAGGTTTCTATTGAAAATAACCTATGTGTTGAAAATTATTAATTGGTACATATAACTGGTGTAAGGTCCATGTTTAGGTCATAAACTGAGGAACTAGGAAAAAGAATAATGGAGCAATGTCAGGAATCGAATGTGAATTACAGGAGGTTAAGGTTCTGAACTTCGGATGATACATGGATTGAACACTATTTTTGTAAAGCTAACAACAGAAGAAGTACTGGTACTGAAGATTATATATCTTCCAGGGAGTATCTGGAATAGTTCAGCAATGTGTTACAAAATTTCATGAACTGGAATAGTTCATACAACTGAACCCACTCTAAATTTAATTTTGAAGTTTCTTTATCTGTTATGATGACTAATTGACTGCAGTCTGTTTCTCAAGTGCTGCATGTTTGCTGCAATTGGGGAAAAGTGGACAACTTGACTGTAAGAAAGTGCCCTGACGGCTTTGCCTACTTGATGATAGGCTACTAGCAATTTTTCAATCTCAAGACTTTTAATTTGTTTAAGAATTATATGTTTAATATGCTTTCCAGGTCTCAATATGAACTATCCTTGAGCCGAATCCCAACCTCTTTTGCTAAAATCTCCACCCATAACCAATATGTAATAGGGAGATCATTTGATATATATATATATATATATATATTCTTAATCTAATATATTTTATATATTTTTAATATAATATCTAAATCTTAAACATTACAATTGGTATCAGAATCAGTTCAAAATTAAAAGCCAGATGTTAAAATTTTCTGAAAAAACTATGATCCAAAGGGTGTCAAATTTACCTTCAAATAAAATGCAAAAGAACAGTTGTGAAACCGTGGTGTAACCTTTCTTTTTTTTTTTTTTTTTTTTTTTGCCATACATGATACAACTCAATTTCATTATGTAACCATTGTCTAAATTTCTTGTAGGATGCTAAAATCAGACGGAAAAAGAGAAAAAAAAAAGAGAGAGAGCTAGGGATAGGGTGGGCAAAATCACCCGAACCCGTCGGGTTTCGACCCGACCCGACCCCTTAGGGTCGGTTTTTTTTTTTTGAAAATCGGGTATCGGGTCGGGTCGGGTCGGGTAGAGTCAAAAAAATTTCGGGGTCGGGTCGGGGTCGGGTTTTAAGCAAACCCGACCCTACCCGACCCGATATATATAAAAAATTTATTTTTTTAATTATTTTTTTAATTTTACATTTAATTATATATATTTTTATATATATTTAATTTTATATTTATATTTAAAATAATATTTTATTAATTTCGGGTCGGGTCGGGTCGGATTTGATTTTATACACTGTCGGGTCGGGTCGGGTTCGGGTATTAAAAATAAAAAAATTTTCGGGTCGGGTACGGGTACGGGTATTGTATATTTAAAATCGGGTCGGGTTCGGGGCGAGCAAAAACCCGCCCCGACCCGACCCGTTGCCATCCCTGGCTAGGGACAAAGATAGTTTCCATTTATTTTCTTCCCCAATTTCCCTAGTTTTTCCTCATTTTTTCCATAATCTATGAGGGGAAACAAAATGGTTTAGTTTGTGGCCCTGAACTAGGCCAAGTTGTTGGGCTGACATTTCCAAGACTCCAAGTCATGAAATCTCAAAGTTTGGGCTCTAAGGTTCAGCATCTCATTGCTACAAAATTTCCCCTTTCCTTTTGCTTTCTGTCTTTCTTTTTTTTTGTGCTCCGAAGAATTTTCATTTATAAGCAAAATATTTTGTTCTTATTTCCAAGACCGAAAAACTTTGGAAATTTTTTTAACAACTAAAATTAGAAAATCACATTCTTATTCTGTTAATTCTATCCACTACCTCTTAGATTTTTTTGAACTTCATAGCTTTCACAACCTAAATTCTTTCTAAAATTGGACACCAATGGCCCGCGAGAAGGATGCCAACCTCTCACATTCCAACTTTCAATAGTGACAACAAAAATTGAGAGAAAAATAATGAAATTAATTGAAATCACAAACAGTTTTTCACCTCATCTTTCATTATCTCTTTAAAAAAAAACAAGAAATATGAAAAAAAAAAATTTTAAAAACCCTGGTAATAAATGAGCAAATTTTAGTCGCAAACAAACAACCTTGAGGGGTAGCCTCAAGGATGAATGAACTCTGGAATTGCAGGCAATCAACAGCTGCCACGTGGATGCATGAGCAATCTTAATTGTGTGGTCTTCAACAAATGAAAAAACATCCTTAATTTTTGTACACACAAAAAGTTATCACTATGAGTTTTGCCCCATGCTCCTTCCTCATCAAAGGCCACACTCTCTCCGTTGAGCTCTCCTCCACTCTCATTAGATAGCATTAACACTTTAGCCTCCAATGGCAGCTGCTGTCCCCACCATTGGTGCTGTCAACCGAGCATTGGTACACTCTTATTTATGCTTAGTTTACTGTTGTTTTATTGAATCTTTTAATTATTTCTAGGATCAATCTTCTGATTTGTTTATGTGTGTCTTTGCGTGTTTACTGACACATGTCGATTTCGAGCATGTTTTAAAACATGAAAGTATTGCTTTTACATGATACAATACAACATGCAATAATATTTGTGAACATGTAATGTAAGTTAAAGCATGCAGATCTTGAAATGGTTTGGGTTTAAGCTTGTTATTGAAGAAGAGATATGGATTGTGAAATTGGTGTACATGATGTTTCTGTCATGGTATTAAAGGAGTATTACTATGTTTTATGCAGTTGAGCTTGAATGGCTCTGGTGCTGGAGCTGCAGTTCCAAGCTCAGCTTTCTTGGGGAGCAGTTTGAAGAAAGTGAGCTCAAGATTCAACAACAGCAACCTTCCATCAGGAAGCTTCAAGGTTGTTGCATCCAAAGACATTGATGAAGACAAGCAAACCGACAAGGACAGATGGAAAGGTCTTGCTTATGATGTATCTGATGACCAACAAGACATCACCAGAGGGAAAGGTATGGTCGACACCCTCTTCCAGGCCCCCATGGGAGATGGAACTCACTATGCTGTCATGAGTTCCTATGAATACATCAGCGAAGGGCTTCGCACGTAAGTATATACTATAAAACCGAGAAAAAATAATGATTCTGAACGAATTTTCACTGTTTGGTAGAAATGATAGAAAGGGAAAGGAAAAAAAAAAGTTTTAATAAGTTTGTGATTACATAATTAGATACAACTTAGACAACAACATGGATGGTTTCTACATTGCCCCTGCCTTCATGGACAAGCTTGTTGTTCACATCACCAAGAACTTCATGACCCTCCCAAACATTAAGGTATGTTTCAAATCTGAATTTTAACTCAGTTGGATTATATAGTCATCTTTAAGAAGTGATATCTAATGGTTTGGGTACAAAATCAGTCCTGTAATTTTTTTCTATTTCCAAACTACGATCTTCTTTATGCCAAAAAAAATCTTTAAATGTTTTGCTACTAATTAGTTAAATTTTGTTATAGCTATGAATTTACCAATTAAATTTGAACAATTTGTACAATTTTCCTAATACAGGTTCCTCTCATCTTGGGTATCTGGGGAGGCAAAGGTCAAGGAAAATCTTTCCAATGTGAGCTCGTCTTTGCCAAGATGGGAATCAAGTGAGTTCATGATTTTCTCATTAGTTGAACATGTTAGAAAAGAAATTGACTAATGAATTAATTTCAGCCCCATTATGATGAGTGCTGGAGAATTGGAAAGTGGAAACGCTGGAGAACCCGCCAAGTTGATCAGGCAAAGGTACCGTGAGGCAGCTGATATCATCAGGAAGGGAAAAATGTGCTGTCTCTTCATCAACGATCTTGATGCAGGAGCTGGTCGTCTTGGAGGAACCACCCAATACACTGTTAACAACCAAATGGTCAATGCTACCCTCATGAACATTGCTGATAACCCAACAAATGTGCAGCTCCCTGGTATGTACAACAAGGAAGAGAACCCTCGTGTCCCAATCATTGTCACCGGTAACGATTTCTCAACATTGTATGCTCCTCTCATCCGTGATGGTCGTATGGAGAAGTTCTACTGGGCACCTACCAGGGAAGACAGAATTGGTGTCTGCAAAGGTATTTTCAGGAGTGACAATGTTCCCGCAGATGACATTGTTAAGCTTGTCGACACCTTCCCTGGCCAATCCATTGGTAAAGTCCCATTTCCAAGCAGTTCCCTGAGAAATTTTCTGTCCAGAAAGATCATTATTAACAGTTTGTTTTGCTTGATTTGCAGACTTCTTTGGTGCCGTGAGGGCCAGAGTTTACGATGACGAAGTGAGGAAATGGATTGGAGAGGTCGGAGTTGCCACCGTTGGCAAGAAGCTTGTGAACTCAAGGGAAGGACCTCCAACTTTTGAGCAACCAAAGATGACCATCGAGAAGCTCCTGGAATACGGAAACATGCTGGTTGCAGAGCAAGAGAACGTGAAGAGAGTCCAATTGGCTGACAAGTACTTGAATGAAGCTGCCCTCGGAGAAGCCAACCAGGATGCTATCAAGAGAGGAACTTTCTACGGTTAGATCCCTTGATCCTAGAGGCCTTCATGGGAGTTTTACATCTAAAATTTCTGGCATGCAGAAACAATGTTATATCGGAATCATAAAACAAGTATTCACCAGCTTTTGCTATTGTTTTTTGTGTGTTTTTTTCAGGCAAAGCAGCCCAGCAAATTGGTGTTCCAGTTCCTGAAGGATGTACTGACCCACAGGCTGATAACTTTGACCCAACTGCAAGAAGTGATGATGGAAGCTGTGTTTACAAATTCTAGGCCTTTTCAAAGATATATTGGGTAAAAAAAAAAAAGCCTTTTATTAAGTGATCTGAGATATTCCATAATATTGTCTATCTTTTGTTTTAAGTGGATTTATATCCTCCATTTTTGTGTTATTAAATCTACACTTTGTTCTGTCTTAGATTTTTGCTTTGTTCCAATAATTTTTTTTATGAGTCTCCTTAAAGATTGTGAACAAGAAATTTCCTAGTCCAAAACACTAACAAGTGTAAAGCATAGGTTAAGCAATGACCCCAAATAGTAAGTATAAAATATTTACTTTGTGAAAAATTGTTTTATCTATAAAATAGATCGCAGTTTAAAAAAAATAAAAAAGGTTGTTTAAAAATAATGAAAACTTTGTAAGTATTAGAATGTAAATCTATATTATTTTAATTGCATGAATTAACATAATCAAGTTTCGGGTTTAATGTAATATTGTTTTAACTATTTTTTAGATAAGATAAATGTTTTAATAATTTAGAAATATGAAATACTAATAGACCTGACAATTCGTATTTTTGTGTCATGTTTGACATATGTAATGATACAAATTATTAAAATACAAGTACAATATGAATTATAAAATATATTTAAATCTTAAATACAAATATGTCATATTTAATATATGTATTATATGTGACACGACACGATTTACACGTGTATAATTAATTCTTTTAAACATGATATGAATAAACACGAATAATACAATAATACATGAATAGACCGACCAACACGAATATATACAATAATACAATTAATATAATAAATAACTATAAACTATTCATTATTTACAACTTAATAAATTTGGCATGTTAATAATATAAAAAAATGTTTACATATTAAAAAAAATTTAATACTCATTTAATATGTATTTAATATATAAATATATATTTTAATTTTAATTTATATTACATTGCTATATTAACTTTTTAGCATTACATTCCAAATAATAAATATTAAAGATTAAAGAATAAAATAATAATGTATAAGACTAACATTAATATTTATGTTATATTTATATTATTAATATAAAAATTAATTTTGTAATAATTATTAAATGAGTATCATAATTAAATGTTGAAAATAATTTTTATATGAAATTAAATAGCTAATTAAGTGTCATAATTAACAGATTAAAAATTAAAATAATTTTTATATGTTTATATTAAATTAAAATAAATATAAAATTGTGCTAAGCATGTTAAACATATTAAACGTGTACTTGTATAACAAAATTAAATTAAACGTGTTATTTGTATCATGTCATATATTTAGATGAGTCAATACATATATGACACGAATTGTGTTATGTTAAAATTCGTGTCAACATTAATAAATAAAAAACACGTTTTATTAAAATATATATATATATAATTATTTTCGTATCGTAATCATATCATATATGAAATTATCAAGTCTAAATATCAACTTCAAAACTCTTTTGTAGATTACAAATGCATTATGATTTTTTTTTTTTTTGGTCGAAGACACCGTGAGTGTCGATGTGAATGAAAATAGCAGTTCCTTAAATAAAAAATGGTTTAAGGACAAAATTGGACATTTAATAACATAATATATTATGGGTATTACAACAGACAAAGGTTCATATAAATCCTAAGTTTAATTTAATTAATTGACCATGACAATTCAAGAATATTTAATGAGATAACTTTTCTTTAAAGCTTAGGAGTAGTTGTCGACTTTGTATAGATAGAAATAATTTGCCCATGTGTCATATAAACAAACTAATTAGGAGAGAAAACCACTCATAGGGCTTAATTAACAATTCCAAGTTGATTAAAAAATAATGATGCATTTGAAATCAAATTTTTGTTTGTTTTTGAAAAATGTTAACCAGTTTCCAATGAAAAAATAATAATATTTAAAGAAAAAATTTGTAATTAACACATTTTCTCTTCCAATTAGTATTGAATATACTATCATGATAAATTTTTTATTTTAAGAGATTGACACATATTCAATTTTTATTTTTAATTAATTTTTTAATTTTTAAATATACTTTAAGATTTATGTGTTATCTTTTTAATTTTGTTTATGAAATTTAAAATTTTTATATCAGTATATTTTATAATTTTTTTATTTTTAATCTATGTTTATTAGCACTGGTTCTCGAATCTTTTCTTTTTATGAAAAAAAAAAAAAAACTTAATGTCCATTTATGTCTCTTAAATTCATTTTCATGGTTTGTTTTAAATTTAAATTTGGATTCAATATGATTAATTAGCTTGAGAAATTCCTCAAGATCAAAACTAAAATGAAATTGCAATCAAGATTGGCATAATTTTTTTTCCTTATGATATGTAAAAATTATAATTATAAAACTCTTTGAAATAATTTGGGTAGTTAGAATGTCATTTGGCAATTCATTTTGGGCCAATAATTATTTTTTAAAGATCGCTTTTTGATTAAAAAAAAAAAAAAACTTTTTCAAACATCTTTTTCTATAGTTAAGACCTCCCCATTGAGCAATTAGACTGGGTAAGGACTATTTGACTTTCAAAAGAGAATTAGGATTTGAACAAGGAATCTCTGGGATTAAATATAAATAAATAATGAATTTTTTAGTTTAATTTGACAAATGAACAAATATTTTATATATGAAAAACAAAATGTTAAAGGAGAAAAGATTCGATTGTTATACGTTATCTAAGTCAAATTCTACTTTTAGCTAAAAAAAAAATTCTACTAAAAATTTTTCTATAAAATTCATCTTTCTTCTAGCAATTTTATTTGTTATGCTAACGTAGACATGATAATTTAAAATATAATGATAAGATAATATAATACGAAAATAGAATATGAAATTAATATAATTTAAAATTTTAATAATAATTATATATGATTTTAATAAAATTTAAAAAATATTTTATATTTTCATATTAATACGAATTATCACATATAATTTTTATATAAAATATAATATAAATATATAAATTTTAATATTTTATATTATATAAATATATAAATGACCGTATCTATACCGGTGTTGCTTAAAGGAGAATCTTTAGACATACCCTTTTGACTCTTTTTCTTGGTTGGGACAAAATGAGAGCTTGGTTTACCAATGACAGGATCAAAAGGGCAATGCCAAAATTTCAAATCAATAATCAATTTAAAATGTGACAACAAAACATAAAGAGTTAATAATGTTAATTTATCAAAATTGTATTGAAATCGATTTTAAAATTAAAAAATTTTAATTTAAACTTTAATCATAATTTAAAAAATAAAAATTATGTTAATTTCAAGAGAAAAAAAAGTTTTAACAAGAGAAATATCACTTACAAATGAAAGATAAGAGTATAGGTGCGTATTGCATTATTTTTTAAAAATGTAAAGAATTTATCTTTAATTTTGTTCAAAATATTAAATCTAAACAAAACTTGAAACATTCGAAATCTATTAAAAAAATCATCCAATATGTATGAGCTGTTGATTCTTTATATTAGCATATTAGCAACAATAACTTTATTTTTTTTAAAAAAAAAAAGTTAAACTAAAAAGAAATCTTAAATAACGTAGAATTATAAACTTCAATATATTTTAATATTTAAAGAATCCTAAAACACTAAAAATATATAAAAAAGTTAGTCAAAACTTAAGAGACACAAATCATTTGTTTGTTCGTTAGATGTACCTTTCATGTAATTTTTTATTATATATTAGTTAGTCACATCTCTGTCCAACATTAAAAGAAATTTGAAAAAAATAAAAGACAAATTGATGGTTTACCAAACTCTTTTGGACAATTAGTTATCCAATTTGCTTATGGTTTTCCCTAAATTTTCTTTAGTTTCCTGGCCATTGAATTGAGAGCAAGTCAACATCAATGGCTGACATCAATGGCTGACATTTGAAGAAATAATTTAAAGTTTGTGAATCGAATTTATTATTTCTTTCCAAGAAATTTCTCTATAGAACATATCCGAAGAAAATGAGAAACTCAACAGGATTTAGTACTTTTATTTTTTCCATACAAAGAAATGAAAAATGATTTAAAATATTGGATAAAAATATATTATGATTCCAACTTAAAATTTCTATCCAATTTTTGCATTTTTATCATATCATGATAATATCTTCTTTTAATCTTAGATGTTGGTGCCGAACTGTCTTGACAAAAATAAAAACTTGAAGTCATGAGATGGAAGGTCGGTTAATAGAAAAAACCAGAGGTTTATTTGACCTTCGTGCTCTATTGCTTATGTCAATAATCAAGAACAGATTAAGAAGAAGAGAAAAATAAAAAATATATATGAAAGTTGAAGTCCTTATGCTCAAGGAATTGAGGTTATTTATATCTATACGGTAATAATGTTAGGTTTAGGAGGCTCGAGCTCTAAGTGACAGGGTTAGGGCTAATATTGTTAGTCCAAGTTGAACTAATAGTCAACGATTCAATTAGAAGGTGACAAGTTAGTGTTTTAACATGATATTAAATAATCAGTTGAGTTGATCAACGTTGATCAAATTAATAAAATTATTTTTATTTGGTTAATAACTCATACTTTAAAATAAAATATCTATTTTATCTCTTAAACCATAAAATACCCTTAACACTTGATTAAGATAAATTATTTATTTAATTTGAGATCATGTTTTCTAAAATATATATACTTAAACATATATAAGTTTTGTAAAATGTTTTTCAATTAAATTCATCGTAAAATTATTTCATCCTTCATTAATGGGCAATTAGAAAAATGCCACAAATCTAAAATTTAATTTAATAAATTAATATAATTTTTTAAAAAAATAATATTTAATAAATTTAAAATTTAAATTATTATTAAAAAATTACAAGATTTGAGCTTTCAACATGTTAGAAAATAAAAAATTTACTGCTCAAACTCAACAAAAAGAGTCAACCCAAAAATTCTCAAAGTCAACAACAATCAATTAAAAATCAACAGATGGTATGTCGCACGTTTAAAAGCATTTATTACACGCCCCACACTCGATACCCCCACACGGTGTCGTACCAACGCCATAATTCTCTCTCGTTCCAGAGCGTTTACATTGTTTGTGCCCCACGAGGAACATATTAGTTTAAGACATATTTTAAAAAATAATTATTAATTATTAAACTTAGACATGAAAATTGTTCAAATTCATTCAAGGAATTAAAAATTTCTGTCGTCTATATATAAAATAGAGAAAGATTTAGGCAAAAGTGTTTAAATAAAATTTGTGAAGTTTTTAATTAAAAATAATTAAATCAAAATTAAAATTAAAAATTAAAATTAAATCAATAAATTAAAGGTCTTGTTATTTAAATCATATATGTACAATTTAAAATTTTTTAATAAATTTTAATATATATTTTAAAAAATATTAATAAAATTTTTATCATTAAATAAATATCCATTAAATTTAAATTATAAATATATTTTTAATAATTTTTTACATATTATTAATTTTTATATTAAACTCTAATCATCTATCTATTTAAAATTTTTATTAAATTATTTTTTAAAAAAACTTTTGCAAACTTAAAAAATTTCATATAAGCTTTCCCTTATAAAATAATAATCCTATTTTATCTTTCCTTTAATTATATTAAAAAAAAATTTTAAAATCCATTTTGATTTCAAAAATTAATATGATTTACATAAATAAAATAGTCATCCATTTACTAATTAGTTGCCTATAAATAAAAGGAAACAGAGGGCAAGAATTATTGAAGTAACAGTTATGCATAACAAAAACTATAGTTCAAAATTTGATTACCATCACATTTTCTGATTCAAAAGCCTGGAAAAAACCAATTCCACTTGCTTTTTCATGGCAAAGGAGTTGATATTTTTCTGGGTTTTACTTGTTTTTTCAGACCAAGTTTTTTCTCAACTAGATCAGTTCATTTTCAATGGATTTCATGATGCAGGCAACAACATGAGTTTAACTGGAGTTGCAGACATTGCAAACAATGGCTTGCTTTGTTTAACTAATACTTCTATTCGTGTAAGTGGCCATGCTTTTTACTCATCTCCAATTCAGTTCAAGAACTCAAGCAACAGCAGCCAAGTTTTTTCTTTTTCAACTGCTTTTGCTTTTGCCATGGTTCCTGAGTTTCCAAAGCTTGGTGGTCATGGCCTTGCTTTCACTCTTTCTCCTTCAAAAAACCTTTCAGGTTTCCCTAGTCAATATCTAGGCTTGCTCAATGTAACTGACAATGGGAAAACAAGTAACCATATTTTTGCAGTAGAGTTTGATACTGTGAAAGATTTAGAGTTGGATGATATGGATGATAATCATATTGGTATTAATCTCAATAGCATGGTGTCAAATGCTTCAGCTTCTGCTGCATATTCTCTTGAAAACTCAACAGAGCAAGAGTTAATTCTCAAGAGTGGAAAATTGATCCAGGCTTGGATTGATTATGATTCAACTAGAAATCGATTAGAGGTGAAAATTTCTCCTTTTTCTGAGAAACCAAGGTCCTCAATATTGTCCTTTGATGTGGATCTCTCACAAATTCTTGAAGATTCCATGTTTGTGGGATTTTCTGCTTCAACAGGTTTGCTTTCAAGCTCTCACTATGTCTTGGGATGGAGTTTTAACATGGGTGGACAGGCTGAATCTCTATCTCTACCTTCTCTGCCTTCTCTTCCAAGGCCTGCAAAGAATCAAACTATGCTAATTCTCTGTGTTACCTTTTCAGCTTTCCTAGTAATGATGTCAGTCATTTTTTTCTCATTTTACCTTGTTAGAAAAATGAAGAATGCAGACATAATTGAGGCCTGGGAATTGGAAGTTGGTCCTCACAGATTCTCTTACCAAGAACTCAAGAAAGCAACAAGGGGTTTCAGAGATAAAGAGCTACTTGGGTTTGGTGGATTTGGCCGAGTTTACAAAGGAACTTTGCCAAGTACTAATACTGAAGTTGCTGTCAAGCGAATTTCTCATGAATCAAAACAAGGCCTAAGAGAATTTGTCTCTGAGATTGCTAGTATTGGCCGTCTTCGCCATAGAAATCTTGTTCAGCTGCTAGGATGGTGTCGGTGTGGAGGTGATCTGTTACTTGTCTATGATTTCATGCCGAATGGTAGCTTGGACAAGTACCTGTTTGTTGAGCCTAAACGAGTTCTCAGTTGGGAAGAGAGGTTCAGGATAATCAAAGGTGTGGCTTCGGGTCTTTTATATTTGCATGAAGAATGGGAACAGACTGTAATTCATAGAGACATCAAGGCAGGCAATATTCTGTTAGATTCTGATCTAAATGGGAGACTTGGCGACTTCGGTCTTGCTAAATTATATGAGCATGGCGCCAATCCAATCTCCACCAGGGTGGTTGGTACATTGGGGTACCTAGCACCTGATCTTGCAAAAACTGGTAAACCAACCACAAGAACAGATGTGTTTGCATTTGGTGCACTTCTGCTTGAAGTGGTATGTGGGAGGAGACCCATTGAGCCAAAGGCACTGCCTGAGGAGCTGATCTTGGTGGAGTGGGTGTGGGAAAGATGGCAAAGAAGAGCAGTTCTTGAGGTTGTGGATCCAAAATTGAATGGTGACTTCGATGAGCTAGAGGCTGTTGTTGTGATCAAACTTGGATTGATGTGTTCCAATGATGCGCCAGAGGCAAGGCCTACAATAAGACAAGTAGTAAGGTACTTGGAGGGCGAAGTGGCACTGCCAGAACTGGTGCCATCACCTTGCGGATATGATAGCAAAAAGGGTAACACAAGTGGTGGCACAGGGTTTGAAGATTATGTGCATTCATATCCAGATTCATCATATTTCGACAAGGCTAGCGCATGCTCATCAGCCTTCGAAGACAGGGATGTTGATATTGAAGCAGGTTCAACAACATCTCTATAAATATCCGGCAGAGGAAATGGCAGATAGAAGCTTTGTGACCCCATTAAAATTTCTCTTGTAACAGGATTTGGGGGACACCAATGACAGAATCTTATGCTAAAAAGAAATGACACTGTGGGAGGCACACGATTGGTATCCTTTTGTGAAATTTGTGATTTACATATATACCACCATCTCCTGTTGGAAAAGGATATGATAGTTAATAGCTTTAACTTGTAATTATTATTTCTGTCATGGTTCATGACTGTGCTTGGATTTGCTCAAGTTTCAAGCTCTAGGAAGAATTTTGGGGAAACTAATATTTCATGACAATAAGTAACAAATTCCCCTTTTTCTTTGGTGTGGGAGGGGAAAACTGATTGTTGCGTATGGCAAAAGCTCTCAGATTCTGATAATTCAGCGCTTGAATTCTTCAATTATGCAATGCAACTATTTTTTTCTTATACAAAGTAAGCAGTAACCAGAAAATTTTAAAAAAAAGTTATAAGTGTTGAAATTTAAATTCTAGACGTAATAGATATCACTTGGTTGCATGAATCAATTAAGTTAAACTTCAAATTTAATGCACCTACATTTTAGTTTTGTAATATTAAGTTGAAAGGTTTTTTTTTTTTTTTTTTTTAATGTGAAAAGCGATTCGGATCTATCCTTTGAGTACAAAATCATGCAGCAACGACTAAACCGTATCTGTTAACAAACCTTATTTACATATGCACCAATAATCAATGATCAAGTTTAAATCATGGCAATCAAGTACCAAAAAGTGAAAAAGTAACCATTTCTTTGTCTGTTAACAAACCGTATTTACACTTGCGGTTATTCAAAGTAAATATTTCATAGTGGCAAAAAAGGAGACCGCTCTGATATGTATGCTTAGCAAACCAGTAAGCAGTTCCATCATCAATTTTCAAGACAAATGACAACCTTTTCAAATCTCTTCTTTTTCTTCTGCATTTTCATCTCCTTATCCTTGACAGGCATCCAATTCTCCCAGATTTGTGTTAAAGTTTTCTCTGATGCAATAATTTTTTAAGGAACTAAACGTATTGCTTCTTGTTGTTTTCATGTAGATGGCACCCAGATCATGCTAGTAAACAACTGTCAAGAAAGCATATGGCCTGGAATCCTTGGTAGTGCAGGCCATGAAAATCCCAGAGATGGCGGGTTCCATCTCTCCTGCGGTGAACAGACAATCCTGGAATTACCTGAAAGATGGTCAGGTAGAATCTGGCCTAGACAAGGCTGTTGTTTTGACCAAACAGGCAAAGGTTCATGTCAAACTGGAGATTGTGCAGGGCTTTTACAATGCAAAGGCATTGGAGGCAAACCACCAGCAACTCTTGTTGAAATGACACTTGGGGGTCCAACATCTGCTTTACATTACTATGATGTGAGTTTGGTTGATGGATTTAATGTTCCTGTCTCAATGGTGCCAATAGGTGGTGGTGCGGGGTGCGGGGTCGCGGCTTGTGAGGCTAATCTGAATGTTTGTTGCCCTGCTGCCTTGGTTGTGAAGAAAGAAGGGAAAGTGGTTGGTTGCAAGAGTGCATGTTTGGCCGCAAAAACAGATAGGTATTGCTGCACTGGGGAGTTTGCCAATCCCAAAAGCTGCAAACCTACCATTTTTGCTAATCTTTTTAAGGCCATTTGCCCCAGGGCTTATAGCTATGCTTTTGATGATTCTTCAAGTCTTAAGACTTGCAGGGCTCCTCGCTATCTCATTACATTTTGCCCTCCTAATTGATGGTTAAAAGGATATGTTTACTGCAACTGATGCTAATCACCGGCTTTCAATTGTGGTTCGAGTTTTTGCTCTGTCATGAGTAATCTAGATTAGTATAATAGACTAGAAACTTTCCTAAATTGTTAAAATTGTGGCTTTATTGTATGTTCATGTATTGATTTCATGGTAGATGATCCTTTCTGTGATTATTCTTATGTTTTTGTCAATTTCCATAGTCTTTAAAACTCAACAGAAGCAACATACTTGTGTCAATTGGTCTGCGTAAAGCCTGAGCCTAAGAACCAACATTTTGTAGTAACTGTAAATGGATCTGAAAGTTGAAAATGGAGCTACTAAAGAAGACAAGGGATTGGGTTGGGGGAATTCCTTCTTTGCCAGTGCAAAGTGTCCTGGAAATGGTAAGGAATGATTCTCAGTCAGTTCCTGAAAAGATAAATACAAAACAAAAGGACAGCCACAGGCCACTAGTTTCTGAGATATTTCCGGCTTCACATGAAATTCCAATCATAGATTCTATATTTAACATAATAAATTAGCAAGTCAAACCTGAAGCAAAAGGCCAAAATTACTTGAAAATGGAGCTTTTAAGTTTTAATTAAAGAGAATCAATCTTGTAAAATAAGATCAACATGAAAGAAGCAAGCCACAATGTCCTGTCTAATTGATGGAACTGCATATCTTATTAGTTGAGCACCAGATTCCATTGTTGTTCAAACTTTTATTCTGTTATAGGAAATTGCATGTGTGGAATTCTAGATGGTATAGAATTCAGATTAGTACAAAAGACTAGAAATTTTGGTAAATTTTCTACTGTTTTTTTTTTTTTTTTTCTGATTTCATTGTTGATAATCCTTAATTTCTGTGATTAATTTCCTTTTCTTTAGTCTCAGTACTATAATCTGAGTTGTTTTATGATCAAAAACAGATTTTGAATTGTTTTCGTGTGATCAAAGAGAAATGTAAAAGTTAAACTTGAAACTTAATCAATTGGTTCATGGAATCATCCTTAAAAGGTGACATATCGAACTTTTGTCTTTACATAGCCAAAAACAATGGCTGACAACAAATGACAGTGACTTCAGAAAATCATCCCATCTGCCATTCTTAAACCAGCAAGTCAAACTAGAACAAAAGGTCCAAAACTACCATTTTCAAGCAACCCTTCAGAAAATCACCACAAGCAATTTTCTTGTAATTTGCTTATATAAGCCTGGCTTAGAAACCAATATTCAGCAATTACAATGGATCTGAAAGTTGAAAATGGATGCATCCAAGAAGATAAGGGATTGGGTTGGGGGAAGTCCTTGACAGTTCCAAGTGTCCAGGAAATAGTGATGAATGATTCTCAATCAGTTCCTGAAAGATACATCCGAGAACACAAGGACAGGCCATTAGTGTCTCAGATCTTTCCAGCTTCACTGGAAATTCCAATCATAGATTTCTCCTTGCTAGCCAAAGGAGATGAGCATGAAAGAAGGAAGCTAGACCTTGCTTGCAAGGAATGGGGATTTTTTCAGGTAAATAAACAATGAAACTCGTATTTTCTTTTGCTAACAGTCGCGAAGAGTGCTGGAGTTTTAGTTTCAGTGACCAAGTTATAAAAAAGAAACTTGTATTTGGCTTTGTGCTATACTTTTACAGATAACAAATCATGGTGTGGAAGAGGAGATCCTGCACAAGATGAAAGCAGCTGTGGCAGCTTTCTTTGAGCTACCACTGGAAGAGAAAAAGAAGTATGCAATGGCAGCAAATGATATTCAAGGATATGGACAAGCCTATGTAGTCTCAGAGCAGCAAAAACTGGACTGGTGTGACATGATATTCTTAATCACTCTCCCTCCTGAAAACAGGAATTTCAAGTTCTGGCCACTCACTTTACCAGGTTTCAGGTATGTGTTCTTTCTTAATCCTGTTGATCTATATACTTTCCATCATTACACAAAGGAATGGCAGTCCGAGATTCAAATCTCGGCACTTGCAATCCCTTTCCATATTTCCAGACTACGGCATCCTTGTACCATAAAAAAGAAGATTGTACAACAAAATTTGACAACAAAGAATCCTTGTAATTTTACTATATTACATATTTCTTTTCTCATTATTGTTTCACAGAGAGGCAATGGAGGTATACACAAAAGAAGTACAAATTGTTGCTGAGGAAATATATGCTAACATATCACTATTGATGGGGATGGATAGAGATGGTCTAAGAAGGCTGCAAGGGGAGCTTAAACAATGCATGAGAATGAATTATTATCCAGCTTGTTCAAGGCCTGATCTTGTTCTTGGTGTTAGCCCCCATTCAGATGGAAGCTCATTAACTTTGCTTCTGCAAGATTATGAGATCACTGGCCTCCAAATTAAGCACAAAGAAGAGTGGATTCCAGTTAAACCAATTCCAAATTCTCTTGTGGTTAACATTGGTGACGTTGTTGAGGTAGTTATAGTTAGCTTTGGCGATTCCTGTATTCATCTGTCATGTTTTACATGAAATTGAGTGTCAATTCCCGCATTATTTTGTTTTCTTTTTTTGTTTTCAGATTCTGAGCAATGGAATGTACAAAAGCATTGAACACAGAGCCATCACCAATGAGAAGAAAGCAAGAATTTCGATCGCAACAATTGCACTTCCGGATGAAGAACTAGAAATTGGTCCACTTGACACGATGGTGGATGATCACCGTTGCCCTAGAATGTATAAAAAAGTTAAATATGTTGATTACATCAGGCAATTTTTAGCTAGGAAATTGGAAGGAAAAGCTCACACTGACCTGGTGAAGATAGAAAACAAGTAACACCAGCTGTTCTCTTGAATTCTGTATTACTAGATGAAAAGGGGCAAGTAAATAAATAAATAATTGACTCTTTTCTTAGCAAAAAAGGAAAATGAAGAAAAATAATTTCATAGTCAATTTGGAATGAAGAATAAGCCCATGTATCTTGATTTCATGTACATTATTACTACATTACTTGCTTGTTAGTTTTTTTTTTCAATTAAACCGAAAGCTAAACCAGGACTGATGGATCTAGAATCTTTCTATATAATCTAGAATCTTTACCTACCAAGCTTTTTTTTTTTTAATGGAAAAACAAGTTAAATTTTCAAGTTGAGGGATTCTTCAATGATGTCTTAAGTATCCATACATTACCTCAAGACTGCAAAAAGCATGAAGAAAGCTTTCCAAGTCCTTAATATGGTTATGATTCCATGACAACAAAATAGAATTACCAATATAAAAAAATTCAGAACCTTGAGGCTTTTCATAATCCAAAGTCCAAGCTGCATCTTTGAATGGCCAAAATTAATATCCAATAACAACTTGACATCATAATGGAAGTTTAATTTCTTGAATCAATGGTGGATGATTGTCCTCAACCAAGAATGTATGGAAAAATCAAGTATGCAGATTACATCTGCAGGCAAGCTTTGGCAAGGAGAATGGAGGGAAAGGCTCAAACTGACATTGTGAAGTTCAAAAGCAAGGGATCCTAACTATGTTTTTCATTTCTTTGTTACAAGCTGGAACTGTGGCAAGCAAATTTGGACCATTTCAGACCATACTGTCCGCTCATATATGCAATAATGACAAACAGCATACATTTACGCTATATTTAGATACATATAAATAAATAAATAAATAAAGAATTCTAACAAATCATTGTATGAATAAATTGAGAAAATGAAAAAAAAAATTTATTATAATATTTTTTTCAATTATAATCTTTTTTTTTTTAAGTAACATATAATATACAAATATATATTTTTATACTATCTAGCTTATACAAATAAATTTTTTTAAACAAAATTAAACATATTTAATACGATAAAACTATTAGTTAGTCATTAATTTATTCTTAATTTTGTGTTTAATTTAATTTTTTAATTTATTTTAACAATAATTTAACTTGTTTTGTTATTAAGACTTAAAAAATCCTAAAATATTTATAAATTGTAATATTATATAAAATACTTATAAAAAAATTATTTTTGTAAGAAGTATTAATTATATAATCAAATTTAATATCGTAATAAAAATATAGATAAAATACTCTTTTATAAAAAAAATTTTCAATTTTCTTTTCTTTCACTTTTTTCCCAAATTGAGATATTAAAAAAATAAAAATTACAAAAAAAACCAAAGTTTTCGTCTCTTACATTTCTTTTAAGTTAAAAATTTATTCAAACAAAAATTTTTTTTCTGTTTTCGTTACTTTATTTTTCTTTCCTTTGCTCCCTCTCCCCTTACTCCAAACATAATGTTTTGTCCACTAAACTTTATTTGATTTGTTTTCTTTTGCACAAGTAGATAAAAAGTCAACACTTTCATAGTTTCCTCAAACCAAGGATAAGAGGACAACAATGACAGAAAACTAATAAATTGGCAAGTCAAACAAGAAGGATAACTGCAAAATTGCCAGAAACGAGTAGCCAGATTCTCTTTTAAGAAAAGCAATTTTTTGGCAAAGTTTTAGTAACTACTAATGGAAGTGAAAGTTGAGAGTGGAGGTGTCCAGGAAGAAGAGAAATTGGGTTGGGGCAGGTCTTTGCCAGTGCCAAGCATCCATGAGATAGTGAGGAATGATTCTTATTCAATTCCAGACAGATACATCCAAGAACACAAGGATAGGCCACAAGTTTCTGAGAGTTTGCCTGCTTCACTTGAAATCCCAGTCATAGATTTCTCCTTGTTAATCAAAGGAGATGAAGATGAAAGAAGGAAATTTGACCTTGCCTGCAAGGAGTGGGGATTTTTTCAGGTAAATCTGATCAATGAACCTGGTGTCTGGTCTGGTCTGGTCTGGTGTTGTGCTTTCCTTAAACATAGAATGAAATGTTGTTTTTACAGATAACAAATCATGGGATAGCAATAGAGGTCTTGCATAAGATGAAGACTGCTGTTGCAGCATTCTTTGAACTTCCACTCAAAGAAAAAAAAAAGTATGCAATGGCTGCAAATGATCTTCAAGGATTTGGGCAAGCCTATGTAGTTTCAGAGGAGCAGAAACTTGATTGGAATGACATGATATTCTTGAACACTCTCCCTCCTGAAAAAAGAAATTTCAAGTTCTGGCCAGTCACTTCCCCGGGTTTCAAGTATATAACAATTTTTCTTATGCTCTTCATGTATATATCTGCAACAAGCCAAGAAGATAAGAATATAGCAGAATAAATGTAACACCTAGATAGAGACTCTAATCAAGTTTATGAGACATTTTTTTAGAACAAAATCGAGAGATCTTTGGACCAAAGAAAACATATATGATCCAGCTTCTCTACATTTTAGATATTATGAGAATCAGATATATATATATATATATATATATATGTAAAGATTTAACACATACTTGTGAAGTCACTTTTGTGATACAAAATCGTGAAATCTTTTGAATCCCCGCATGACAATAAGGCACTTCATGCAGTTCCATGACTGAATTCCTTTCTTTGTCTTCTTTTTTCACAGAGAAGCAGTGGATCAGTACGCAAAAGAAGTACAGAAGGTTGCTGCAGAGATCTATGCCAATTTATCAGTATTGATGGGGCTGGATAGAGATGGTCTAATAAAGTTGCAAGGAGAGCTAAAACAAGGAATAAGAATGAACTATTACCCAGCTTGCTTAAGGCCAGAACTTGTTCTTGGCATTAGTCCTCACTCTGATAGCAGCGCATTGACCTTGCTTTTGCAAGATGATGAAATCACTGCCCTCCAAATCAAGCATAAACAGTCATGGGTTAATGTTAAGCCGGTTCCCAATTCTCTAGTAGTGAACATTGGTGATGCTACTGAGGTAGTTACTATTTCACAAGAACATTTCTTAAAATCTCTAGAAGTTAAATCTGAAACACGGATGATTGGCTCAAGTCACAAAGAGATTGTGTACTTCTCTTTGTTACTTGGGTTCAAATCCGTTAAATTTCGATGTAAATATATGTATTTAGACCGATTCAAGAGAGAATACAGAGTAAAGCCCACGAACCCTTTAATGCTTAATGATTGTGAGTGACAGTTTTCTATTTGGTCAGATTCTGAGCAATGGGATGTACAAAAGCATTGAACACAGAGCCATCACAACTGAGAAAAAAGAGAGAATATCAATTGCAGCATTTGTGTTTCCAGATGAAGAGCAAGAAATTGGTCCACTTGAATCAATGGTGGATGAACTCCATCGCCCTAGAATGTACAGAAAAATGAAGTATGTTGATTATGTCAGGCAAGTTTTCACAAGGAAAATGGAAGGAAAAGCTCACATTGACATTGTGAAGTTAGAAAACAAGTAATTCAAACTGTGTTCTGTTCTCCGTTTCAGGATTGCTGGATGCATTTGGCAGGTAAATCAGAAAAAAAAAATGCCATTACCATTTGATTTACTCATAAACTGTACAAGTTCAACTCTTCAGATATGCAACTTATATTATATATAATTTCTTGCAATGGTTGCTTGGTTTGGAGTTCCTGTAAATTTGTTCTTGTTTTTATTTTGCTAAAACCTAGACAAAGAGCATGGTTGATTTCAGAATAGGGCATATAAATCCTGCATTCTGTTCTTCCTTACCATTAATTTTCATTATTAAGAGTTCTTCCATGGCCTTTTCCCTGGTCCATCTCATGTTTTTTTACCTTAGCATAAGCTGCCAATGCTTTATTTTCTTGGAAAACAATGACGGAAAACCATGCCCAATTTTTCCAAGAAGGAAATTCACTGAGTTAGTCCAAATAGATTTATCTACGTGGAACCTAACAAATTCATGAAAAGTTACCTTCTTATAACCTACCATCGGAGACTCCCAATGGATTCGAACTTAAACAACAAAGAGAAAAGTACACTCTCTAACAAAGCAACAAATTCTTAGCTTTTGGGATGAAAACTTGTGAATGTGCTTCATTGTCACCATATCCAAAAAGCTTGGCCTCCAAAAGTAAAATGCTTTCTTTTGCTTCCAATGAAGTTCTATTGCTCACTGAACTAGGACCATTCAGACACCAGATCATCACAGATTTACATTGTGATTGATCCCCGACGCCAGCAAGCACAGGACTGAGTCAGATGCCTAATACTAAACACCAATATGGCAGAAAATTGGCATAAATCAAATCAGAACATCAATACTGGCACAAACATGAAAGAAATATCAGGATACGGAAAAAGTTCATTAAATTAGCAAAAAGATCATTCCTTACAGAAGAAAAATTCCAGGCGCTCCTAAATACAAAGGCTCACTTAACCTGGTAAGATTTGTACAATCACAATCACAAATTTGCTACCTCTCTTTTAATAACCTTGAAACTTGTACAGTAACTTTCTCTCCTCAGCAGATAAAGGCATCGGGTTGTTCACTGTATGAGACTCAGCTAACCTGATTCTAGGTTATATCCTTAAACAATAATGTACAGTTTTAAGTAAAGCCAACAATTTTTATTTCCAACCAGCTCCTATCTATCCATATAAACAAGACAGGGCTGTCACTAGACATAAAAAGAAAGAAGCAAGAGGCACTCGTACTATTCTCAGTTAGCTGTACATCGGGTTCGTTTCCTACACCATCTAAGCTGCCGGATTTGGAGCCAGAATGCTGATCCTCCTCTCTGCAAGAGATGAAGCACCTTTATCAGTTATGCTATTTCCAAACTACTGGATTATCATACGAGGGAAGTTCTAATAGAAGAAAGAGTAACATGGCTTGTACGTCACAAACAACAAAGACAGTAGCATTGTAGGAAAACCAAAAGACTCTAATGAAGTCCATATCCAACCCAAAGACCACAGGTGTGCAACAGTGCAAGTGTTGTTTACCCACAAATAATAATAAAAAAGAGCAAAAAATCATAAATACAAAGTCCTACTTCGAAGTGCTATTTGGTAGAAGACAAGAATGTCAGGGCATGGGCATCTGAAAATAATCAGCTGATACATTGCAACGATAGAAATCAGCCAGAACATCATGAAAAAGGAGAAATCAACTGCAATTACCTCCAGCTGCAACAAGTTTCTCCACACGCGCAACTATATGCTTCCCATAAGTATACTTCTTCAGAGCATTCAAGTGAACCTTGATTCGGTTGAGGATTAGTTCAAGCTGCTGGTCATCACAGGTTTCCAGCACTTTCTGTACAACATAGTTTGCAAACTGATCTTTCATCATCACCTAACAAGAATAAACAAAAACCAATGTAAGGAAGAGAAAGTTGAGAAAACCTTAAGCAAGCCATAACCAGGTCAAAGCATTGAAACATAATACAGAAACATCACTGCCCTTCAAATGGTTTTCAAGTAAAGAAACCTTGTATTGCTTGTCAAACAACACAAATAAAATAACCATTCACTTGAGAAAAGATGTTATATTCTCACGATTATGCTTAGGCAGCCTCATGAGAGGTATCTACAAAACCCCGAGTTTGTATCATCAGGAATCATGTTACTTTCATGAGCAGTACAGCAAGACAAAGGACTAAAATATTATACACTAGCGAGACAAGAAATTACTACACATGCTTTAATGCTTTTCAGTTTAGTCAACAATGGTTGCATAGGGTGAATGACAAACCTGAAGGGGCTCATTTTCATCAGTCAAACCAAGCATCTCATTGACCAGGTTTTGGCGTTCTGCAGGAGTTCCAAAAGTTAAACACTTTTCTATAACATTAGATGCAAACTTCTGCTGGCTCATTTGAACTATCTGCCCAGTTAGTTTCCTGATTATAGCAGAGCGTTCATGTGGTTTCCCATGCTCCAGAACATGCTGTAATTTTATTAGAAGCAACCAATTAGAAGAGGAGGTTTCCAAACAACCAAATATAAAATTGTAAAGGACCGAAACAAGGAAAGATCTTTTGCCAAATTCTGAACACAACAAACAAGACAGGTAAAAAGGTTCGAGGCACTGAAACAATGGTTGCAAGCAGAGTTCATTTGATGCTTTAAAATAATAATATCTTGGATTAATGATTCTAATTTGTGCATGTATAAGGCATTCATAGACTACTTCAAGCTCTCGAGCTAGAACTTGTCCAGCATTTTATAATTTGATACGAGTAGTAACAAGTACAAGTTGAGGACATTATAAAAATCTAGGACCCTTGGTCCTGTCTGTTCCACTTTTATTTCTGAAGGCAAGCCAGAAAGGCAAAATGCAGTTTATAACATGCATCTAAATTTTTTCCTCAATGAACAGATCTCACATCATACTCGCAACAAATCTAAAAGTTCCCATAAGATAGATATTTTCTCATCAACCATGGGATTCAACTACACCAAGCAACAAGGTATTGTAAGAACAGATTTTTCTATCATCAATAGAATTTAAAATCCAAACTACAAAAGAACTGTTCTCTCAAGACTACAAGGATAAAGAGCTGCCAAAATAAATGACAAACCTGTACAACATAATTCCCATATTGGTCTTGTGCCAACATGCACACAGACCGGAAAATCTCGTCCATCATTATATGTTGGGTTTTTGCCTCATGACAATGCTCCAGGACTCTCTGTAGCATAAGATATGTATCATTATAAATCATAAAATTTGAATTTATTTGTCCCAGGCCATATACCCAAATGGAAAAGATATGTTAAGTATCAAGACGAATTCTGTCAACCTGGATGACTCGACAACCATATGGATGAGTGGATAGTGTCACAACTTGATCATAAAATGTGGAAACAATAAACTGAATAGCATCTTCAGGTACACATTCTATACACTTCTGGATAACGTGGTTCCCATTCTGATCACGCACACAGCGCATAACATGTCCATCAAGCTCTTTGACTATTTTAGTCTTCTGGTCCAGCTCAACTACTTCTATAGCCTGAATAACAGATCAAGGAGCAAACACGAAAAACTTTTAGTACCATTGCAATGTCAATATAACAGAATAGATTCAGACAACATTATGATAAAAAGGCATTCTGTCTTAAAGCTGATCGTTAAACTTAGCACAGCAATGACTACAAGTTAATATGATCATATATTGCATCATTGTGCAGAACAACAAACATGCAATCAATGCTCATATGAATTAACCATTTCATATATTTTTGGAGAAATGAAAGATTCAGCTCCATCTAAAGAACGAGTTTTCATATGAAATAAAAAAATCCACAACTGGAGCATCATTGTTTGGGAAATACACCTTCTGGATCACTCGACAGCCATACATCTGAAGGCTAAGTGTCAATACATGCCCAGTCAGCTGGTCAGCAAGTTCTCTTATTTGGGAAGCAGATCCATGCTCAAAAAACTGTACACAAATATATCCGCCCGGATATAGTAATCAGTTGATGAGCTTGTGGTACAGAATTTGCAAAATGATTGAACAAATTACATAAAAAAAAATAACAAAGAAGAAAGAAAGATGCTTAAACCTCATAAGCAAGTCATAAGAAATTTGATATCTAATGCAAAATACCTTTTGAATCACATAATTACCAAACACATCAGTCATTAATGAAAGCATTCGGGGCATGATTTCATGGAAAACCATGTTTTTCTCTTCTGTTGTAGCTGTCTCAAGTTTCTGCTGAATAAATCGACTCCCATACTGATCGGCACTGTTATATATAAGGTAATTAATAGTGGCATTGAACTTTTAGAAGTCCAAAACAAGAGGACAAGAGTTTAAACCATTATTTACCTGAACTCAACAACATGACCTGCAATTTCTGAAAGTTCAAAACATTTAGTTTTGTTGCTTTTAAATTCATCTAATAAAGCAGATGCAAGACCGTCATCCAAGTTGCCAGCAGCTTCTGAATGCCAAGCCCTCATGACTCCACCAGATACATTCCTCAACCCAGAAGCAAAGCGCAAGTTTCGGTCATTGTGTCGGACAGGACTTCCAGACCCAACAGGAGAGTTTGGAAAAAGGGGACCCACCAGAGGACCTCCAGGATATGACATGCCTAGACCAAGTGCAAGATTTCCATAGTATGATTTTTGCAGTGACCCTATGTAAGCTTTTTGAAGACCGATCAAATCCATGTATGAATTACCACTGTACTCCCTATCAATCATGGCATCATTAATAGCTGCAACCTGTGCACCAGCTAATTCATTTGATCTCAAGTACTGAAGATACAACGGGTCCAACTGCTGTGCATGGAGACCATTTCCTGCATTGTGATTTCCCAAACTAGTAAGATTCTGCAGTTCCACTCCAGCAGCCATGAAATTTGAATTCAAAGTCAAACCTCCTTCCAAAGCTCTAGATTCCAAGCCAGTTCCTCCCATTGCAGACAGAGCAGCGGCGTTCTCAAATAAAGGTGGCAAAGTACCACTTCCAAGCTGGTTTCCTAGCATGGGTGGTGATGAAGGATTAATAGAATAGCCAGTTAAGCCATACTTTGGAAGTGTAGAATTCATATTATCCAAATTCTGGTGGTTCGGAGGACTTCCTAAGCCATTGACTGTGTGTGTAAGAGGTCCTTTTGGGTATGAGTTAGCAGATTTACGGAGTTCAATCGGTCCATCAGCCATTAAAGAAGACTTCATAAGGTCCATCCCAACTCCACTGCCTTTACTTGTATTTAAATAAGGTCCCTTTCCAGACTGAGCAGTAGAATGCAGATGAAAATGTTCAGGTTCCAACTTATTCAAGTATGAATTTTGTTTAATATGCTTCTGATCACCCTGCAAATTGATAAGACTATGATTGAACGGATTATGATTGTCATCAATACCATGATGAGCCCAACACTGTGAATGGTTCTCTTCATCAACCACACCATTTGTTGACAGATTCAAGCCGGACAAAGCAGCAACCAGCTCTGCAGATTCACCCACACTTGTTGAGAAACCATTAGAACTGTTAGAACCAACAGCATTGAATGTATTGGAACCAGTTACGCTTCTTTTCTCAATGGAACTAGACTGGCCACAAATGGGTGGAATGCGAGGACTAGGAGCTCTGGCTGCAATTTGAGGATCAGCTGTGGTACTTCTTGACAATGATACACCCAAAGCAGAAGCATAAGTATGAGAAGCAAAGGAACCAACATTTTGGACTGAAGGTATTCCTGGTTTACTTGCACTAGAGCGTAAAGCATCAACAGATCTTAAATCATGATGCACATTAGCAAATTGGGCTTCCGAGCTTTCAATTCCATCATCAAATGCATTGCGATTAGCTGGATGGGATGGGTGCCTTGAGACATTCATTGCATGATTCACATCATCCTGCATTTTGAAATTAAACCATAAAGCTAGTAGCGGCAGAGAGAGAATGACAGGTAGAGAGGTAATATACATTTTCAGAATAAAATCACTCAAAGCCAATAACTACAAGCATAAGTACAGATTATGAGATGCACAAAAATAAAACATGCAACTATGCCACTTGTTCAAGGAGTAAATTTAAAGAACACTCTAAAAAGACCTTAGGAATTCTTACTTTCCAAATCATGTTTTGGAAATGGGAAAAAAAAAAAAACCAAAAAAGGGTATCAATGTAGACAATTCATCTGTTGTTCAACATAGTAAAGCTCACAATCACATTTTATTGCATAAAAATACATGCTTAGGATTGCAATCATACATTTACTTTATGCAAAAATTAGATCCTACAGGCTAAATGTGGAATTACCAACATTTGCATGAAGGAACTAAATATGGAATTAACACCTCAATAAGATCCTACAATCTACAAGGCATTACAAAGCAACTAATTAAATTTCCCAAACAAGCAGTAGAAAATAAAATAATTTTACCCTCAACTGCACATTAAATACAAACACGATTAAATTAGCTATTTTAAAAGGTTATCCAGTGTGAGGAAGCTTATTTTCCATTCAACGTCTCTTCATTCCAGGGGCACAATCACTTCCCACCACATTACCGCTCCAAGACACCACCATCCTCCCACAAAAAGCTAATGGAACTTATTACATTAGCTCTTTCTTTTTTCCTAAGAAAACGGCAAGAACAACCTTCAATACACATCATAGAACGATATTTGATTGGCTAGCAAACTAACAGGAGCTAGCCATAGAGGACACAACCCTAACAATAAGCATCAGTTAATACCAATCATAAGCAAAAGAGTACACGAATGAATTCCCATTAGCAGTATCAACAGCAGAGTTCATTGGACTTTAAAGGATTTTCACTGAAAATAAACAAAATTTAAATAACCCAAAGACAAAAAGTTACACCCCAATAGCACATGAAATTACTAACATAAACAATATAAAGCATTATTGAAGAAGCCAATAGTGAAAGCACAGATGTTCAATGTCCAGCCTGACAACTCACTCTGCCAAGAACACGCAGTCATAAATTAAACAATAAACAATGCAAATAACCAAGGTTCACGTAAGTAACCTGTAACTTATTCTGCATAAAGCACAGAGTTCCAAACTCCAATTTCCAATCAAAACAACAAATTGCACATACCAAAGAATCACTAATCTCAAGAAAAAGCAAACCAGAACAACATTGACAACTGTGAAGAAAACCGAACTTGACCAAAATCAACTTGAAGCAAACATTATCAATCCAAAACCAAACTCAGAAACAGTGTCAAAATATACCAAGTCATCACCTGAAAGATCTCAGCAATCCTCTTCTGCCTAGTTCCCAGTACCCCCAACCCAGGCAACCCTATCAACCCATTCTCCTTCTCACCTCTAAACCCAGGCTGCACAGCAAAAAGTGACCTATCCCCGTTACTCCCCTTATTCTCAGTCACTCCTTGCAACCTCTGAGCAAACCTCCAATCCTCCCTTGACAACAGTGGAGGAGGCAATCTTGGGTTCAGATTCCCGTTAGAATAATAGTAGTTGACATATGCTGGATCAGCCCTGAGTTCTTCCTCAATCAAGCACCCACCTTTACTGTTCAGCAAGCCACCTATTGAGTTGAATGAACCCTCTACGGTAGGAGGAGCTGAGCCACTTCTATAAATGTTCAGCTCTTTCTCTAGATCACTTGATATACTGTTAGTTGCCCCACTTTGATGCTTTTGGTCCCTAATAAGCCTCCCTATGTCCTCATTAAAATCAGGGTTTTTCAGCATAGATATCATCTTTGAAGATGATAATCAGCTCAAAATTAATAAACTGAAAATGGGATTTGCACCAAAAGCTCTAAAGCTTTGATTTTTGTTATCAAAACTAAGAACCCATTTCCTCAAGTATTTAATCTTTGAGCTGGGAATCAGTTTAAGATTGATAAAATATGAAATGGGTCTTGCTTTAAAGCCTCCAAAGTTCAGATTTTTTGTGATCAAAGACCAAAGAAGATAGAGATTGAAACTTTAAGCTGGGAATCAGCTTAAGATTGATAAAAACAAAATTGGGTTTTGCTTAAAAGACTCAAAAGTTACATATGATCAAAACTGGAAACCAACTTCCTCAAATTTTATAAAAAAAATATTAAAGCTTTTATTTCTATTTTTATTTGCTTTGAACCACGAATTCATGTAAATATACATGTTTATTTACAAATTTTAAAAATAAAAAGAGAAAGAGAAAAAAATCATAATGGAAATGAAGAAAAGAGTTGTTGGTGTTTGAAGGCGGAGGCTTTTGCCATACTGAGACAGCAATGGAAGAAGACCATATTTATAGGTACAAACTGTGGAGAGATCTGAACCGTTAGATGAAAGGAATGACGGCACCGATTAATGCCAAGGGGAGCACGAACTTTTCTCTTACAAGAGTCTCTAGGGTTTTAATTAGACCGGCACGTAGACACATATCATAATAATATAATAATATAAACATAAAATATAAAAATAATTTATCTCAAAATTTTAATATAAATTATAAATAAATTTAAATATATATATTTTATATTTTTATATTTATATGAATGGTAATATATATTTTTTATATAAAATATAATAAAAATATATAAATTTTTAATATTTTATTTGAAATAAATATATGAATTATTGATTTAATTTTAATATTTTCAATTTTTTTCGAAATATTTAACTCTTTTAATTAAAAATTAATTGCTTATTTTTAAAAGATATTTATAAAACTCCTATTGAAGATTTAATCTTTGGACAAAAAAGTAAATAACGACGATAATAATAAATGTAAAGAGCTCAATTGAGAAAACAAATTATTTTTATGAAAAATATTTATTTTTTGTTTTTAAGGTCAATTCCATTATTGATCTTTCAATTGTGAAATCAATTTCAATTTATATTCTTTTAAAGCTTTAATTAAAGTGAGGTTTGGACACTTTTTAAATTTAAATATATATTACTTATACAATTTTTCATTGAATTCGATATTATAAGTGATATCAAATTAATTAAAAATATAAATAAAATTATAATATCAAATAATAAAATAAAAGTATTTATGTATTTCAATTTTTTAATATAACATATTTTTTAAAAAATTATTCACTTCTTAAAAAACTGCCTTTTTTTTTCTCTTCCATAACCTTTTTCACTTTTTTTTTTCCACCTGCAAAGTGGTATTCAGATTTCTAATTTATAAAAATATTTTCGTATTAAATACAATAATAGATAATTAATTTGATAATTTTAATACATTGTAAAATGATATTTTATTAATGTTTTGGATAAAAAATAAATGATAAAAGAAACTAAATTGGCAGACATATGAAGCAGTTCGGTGTTTATAGACTGATTTGTTATGAGGGTCACGTGATCTGTCTCTTTGCTTTCTTAAAACATGATTTAATCATATAATTAATACCATTAATCTATTCATAAATTATTATAAATTAAAGATCATTGCCCTCGCAATGTGTTTCATAAAAAGGAAACAAAATATTAAAATGGAGATAAATTTTTTTATTTTGCTATTCCAAAATCCATTTATTTACACCACACCTAGTATTTTTTATACTTATATCATGTTCATGTTATATTAAATGCATGCAAAATATAAAAAATTATCATGAACACATTGATTCATGTTTAAATTAGCTGTAAACAATTTTTATTAAAAATTTAAATCTAATTTTTTTTTTTGTATTATATTAACATATCATATTTAAAATTGATAAATTTTCATTTATTTTATTTCTATAAAATGAAGCTCAATCCATTAGCAGCATCAACACCAACTTATCAACACTAGCTTTATAAACAAACTCTTTGATCTCGGTAATATAATTCACATAGAGATAATAAAATAATTCATACTTTATAGATTTCACATATTTAATTCATTAATGATGGATTTTTATTTTTGAATATAAAAAAAAAAGAGTCAGATTGAATATTTTTTAAAAAAATTAGAATCAAGATCAAGTCAGATTTTAAAATACTCCAACTCACCCTATAATATTTACCAAAATACTTTTACTATATATATTATGCTCTCTTAGCTTTCTATTTTTTTCCATCATTTGGCTTCCACTTTTTTTTACTCTCAATCTCAACCCCCATACAGTCACCGATCAACAAAAACTATGTGTTTTATGGTAGGAATTACTTTAAAATTTTAAAAGAACTAAACGCTACATAATAAAAATTATTTTTATAATCTCAATATCTAATGTAATATTAATTTTATAATTTTATATATTTTTTATATTGAACTCGATGAGGATATCATACTTTTAATATGAGGATATGATATGCTATAAATATAAAAAACTAAACTCATACTTGTAAGGTTTTTTAAGATAAAACTATAAAATTTTCATATAAAAATAATATATTGTAGATTGGATATAAATCATATATTTTTTTCAAAAGTAACCCAAATAAAATCAAAGACAAACAATCCATGTATAGCCATTAATAATTGGACTTTGGAATTTAAAAAGAGTTTTCTCACAGAGGAGGTTTTAATATGAAATCAAAAAATATATATAAGTATTAAAATTAAAATTTTAAATTTATTGGGTATTATATTTTGAAGGTGTTTACATGAAAAAATTGTGTTAAGCTTACAAAAAATTTTCACAATTAGATATTTAAATTTTATTTTTATCAAATAGCTTGCACCACTAATACTGCTAATCAAAATGCTAATGTGATAAATATTGACTAATAAAAACATAAATATTATGATATTATTAGTTGGTTTTTCAACATCAACTTATCATTAGCAGAACCATCATGTGAAACAAAATATATGACCAAAACAAAATATAAATATCTAATCACAATTTTTTTTATAAATATTAAATAGCAAAAAAAATAATATAATTCAATAACTAAATAACATGTTAACAACTCATTGAAGTTAAAATAAAAAAAACAGTAATACAAATATCTAATCATAATTTTTTTTATAAATATTATAAAGTAAAAAAATAATATAATCCAAGAATTAAATAACATGTTAACAACTCATTGAACTTAAAATAAAAAATACAAAACTATATTCCCCTACCTCGGCTGTCACATTATCCTTTTCTGACAGTGCCTTGTTTGGCTGTTTGGTCCAAATTTAAAAAGCTAAAGAAAAAAAAAGTGTGCCAATAAAGATACCAAAAAAAAAAGAAAACATAAAACGCTGCCGTTTAATGGATCTTGTATGAAGCGACATCGTTTTGGAGGAGTCTGTGATGTGGTTTAGTAAGACCAGAAGCCAAAAAAATTCTACGAGGAAAGCGTTAGGCAGGAAAGCCTGACGCGTCCGAGTCAACTCGCTCTTCGCGGACTCAGATCCTTTAATCTTGTACTTAACAACATCGACATTGTATTTCTCCAAGACGAACCGGATCTGCCTTTGTTTCTCCCTTCGATCTTCGTGAGTCACCCTTCTCTTTCATATCTTAAATGTTATCCATTTTTCCCGATTATTTGAAGCTTTGATCTCTTAATTGTGGACCTCTTGATTCAAGCCAAATATGTATGTAAATAATTATAAATTAAGGTTTTTAGATAATTTTCGTTGGAAATTTTGAATTAAATCGACATTTTTTTATTTATTGTTCGAGTAACAACTGAAAATCTATTAAAATTAATTCCAAATATAATTATTTCGATTTTTTTAAAATATTTTCATTTAAAGTAGATTTTCAGGGAGAGTTTCGAGCCAATTATGTATGTAAATAATTGTAGATTAGGGTTTTTAGGTAATTTTCGTTGGAAATTTTGAATTAAATCGACATTTTTTTTTATTTATTGTTCGAGTAACAACTCAAAATCTATTAAAATTAATTCTAAATATAATTATTTCGATTTTTTAAAAATATTTATATTTAAAATAGATTTTCAGTGGGATTTTTAAAGGATTTATTTACATTTTGATTAAAATATATTGGCAAGAATAAGAAATAAGAATGTAATATGTTTGCTTTGATTTTTCTGATTAAAAATTTTAATTTATGCAGGTTTTTTTGAGGACTCAATATAATAAAATTAATTATTTTATTCTGTTGAGTGGAAAATTTGGGCACTTTTTTCATTATTAATGGTGTTTAATTGAGCTGGTGAATTTTGTTTATTAGTACAACCATGAGTTTCGTTTTCCGAGGGACGAGATCAGATTTAGAGAGTGGATTTCCAGGTTTTATTCCGGAGAGACGTGCCATAGTATGTTTCTATTATTTCACACACTTGATTTTCTATTGTTATTGTCATGAATATGATATGCCATTGCCTTAGGCTTATATTGTTGTAATCAATGATGAAAACCGAATAAGGGTTCGAGTTACTGTTACTCATTATTGGTAACTCTTGCTTAAATGCTTTTGAGGGCTAAATAGGTTGGACATAAAAGGTTTGCTATGCCAATGGTGCTTATATGCTTTTGAATTACAGTTATGTTTTGTTCATTTATTGTTGTTTTTAAATTTTTTTTTTCGGTAAATATGTTTTGATATAAGTCAATTGTTTGTTAGCGAGTCCATGCAGGACGTCCTGTTAATTCCAACTCTCTTATGTTTCTTGTTACAGGTACTTATATAGCTTTGTGTTTGTCTTGATTCCTGCTTATTTCATTTGTTTTGTTAATTTTTATTGATATTTTTGTTTGTTGCAACAGTGCTTTTGCTCTTCATGATATTGAATTCGCCCCAGATGTCACCTAATTTTCTGGTATTTTCCTTCACTAATTAGTTAAATTTAAATGGCAAAATGTTGAACTTTATATTTTAAGGAGCTTTCATGTTAATCTATGCATGTAGCTTTGGCTGGTACTGGGAGTGTTTTTGATGGCCACAACCTTAAGAATGTATGCTGCCTGTCAACAACTTCAAGCTCAGGCACAAGCCCATGCTGCAGCAGTGAGTGGCCTTTTGGGCCATACTGAATTACGGTTGCATATGCCACCTTCAATTGCACTTGCAACCAGAGGGCGTCTACAAGGCCTTAGACTGCAGCTTGCTCTTCTTGACCGAGAATTTGATGATCTTGGTATGTTGTTTAAATTTAGGATTAATAATGAGTTTCTTAGGTTGATACATAAGTGACTGGGGTTGTAAATTTGAAACCTTAGGTGGGACAGTTTTCGTTTGTTTGTTCCCCCACATACTTTGTGTATCTTAATGTTCTCAAGAAATTGTTGTTTATCACCAGATTATGAAACTTTGAGAGTGCTTGATGCTGACAATGTTCCCACAACTGCTTCAATGACCGAGGAAGAGATAAATGCCCTGCCAGTTCACAAGTATAAGGTCTCTGCTCCTCAAAGGTTAGTATCAATTTTCTTCATTTGTTTTTTTTACATGATTCAAGAGCATAAGCTTTCCTTTCAATGGATTTTGGATATGCCCCTGTCTGCTTTTATAAAAAGAGGTATACATAATAACTGCATTATTTTTCCTTGAGCTGTCTCATTGATCAAGTGAATTTAAACAAAGCCTTAAAATGAAGCATGGAAGAAACTTTACAAGAGCCTTGATTGTCTTTCTGTGCCCGTGCTGCCCATATGTGGCACATCTTGGGTCTCTTCTTTATGCATAATATTCACCAGCTGTTTTTCAGGATCATCTCATGCCAATAAATAATGCTATAGCATATCTATGGGCTAAAGGTTTTGAATGACGATCGGATTACTGGCTGATCATGAGAATGTGAAGTTATTTTTGTAATGGTTAGAAACATTTGAAGACAATTTTTAGAAAGCTGTGCGGCGTACTTACTTTTAGTTGTTTAATTTTGGGTTGATAGGACATTCTTATTTTGCTTTTTTCTTTCTTTGGTGTGGAAATTCTTTTTAACCTATAAGCTAACAATCTGATGAAAAGTTGGTTTTGCTTACAGCAGTGACTCTTCAATGCAACAACCGTCATCTTCAAACCCACCTCAGGTATTTTAAGACTCTTCTCCGCTCCTCTTTTCTGCATCTGGGATTAGGATCTTTGTGTTGCTTATCTGGCTATGGTTTCTTTGTTTTCTTTGTTTCGAATGGGTAGTGTAAAAAGTATAATTTGGTAATATATTCTCTTTGGCAGAAGAAGCAGGATCTTAATAATACAGTTGGCAGCATGAAGGGCTCTGAAGATGAATTGACCTGCAGTGTTTGCTTGGAGCAAGTTAATGTCGGAGATCTTATCCGCAGTTTACCCTGTTTGCATCAGGTTTTGTTTCCCTCTTTCTTTAAATCATGAAAGAAACAAATATTTCTAGTTAATATGGCACGGCAACATGCTCATCTGCATTGGTTAAACCCTCTTTTTCTGCTCTCTAAACTAAAGTTAATGCAGTTCAAACATGAAAGAGGAAAATCTGGACGTTCTAATCTTATACAAGTTTATGATTGATTACTGTAGTTTCATGCTAGTTGCATTGACCCATGGTTACGGCAACAAGGGACATGCCCTGTTTGTAAATTCCGAGCAGGATCCGAGTGGCAAGAAACCAGTGGAATAGATGCTTCCTACATGGTATAACTATTTTTGGAGGCCTGTTCATCAATGTATCTAACATATATATCCACATATACATGTCCATGGACCAAAATGAGAGGTCTAATCCATTAATTTATTTCTAGAGGAGCTTTTATCACTTAATGGCCGATGATTATATGATAAGCTAACAATTTGTATGATGATTTATTTTGATCTTATCAATTATGTTATCGATCAATTTTTTTTATTGCATTTTTTGTTTAGAAATCATGTAATCAAGGATTGTTCTGTTTTCGCTTTAGGGTTTCAATATTGATGGAGTTTGGCATACATATTTGATATATTGTACATTATAAAGGTGAAAGAAAGCCTTTAACATGGTAGTTAAGTAGCAGAAATGAGGTACTGACCCTTTTCAACTTTAACAATAACTAATATCACCATTTAAATGGCTTGCATGAAACTTGATCGGTTTGATGTATTTTTAGTAAATTTGGTAACTTAAAATACAACATGATGATATAGCATGAAAAATAAAAAGAAAAATATATGAAGGTTATTAGATTTAAATTTTAATAAAAACTATTTATAGATTTTACAAAAAATGAAAAATATATATTGTGTTTTTTGTGCTGAAAAAATTATAATATTTAATTTTTGTATGATATAAATATACGAATTATTATTACTTTACGTAATACGAATATGCTAATTATCATACCAAATTTTTAGCTAGTCTAATTACCAATGTAATCCTTCTATTATGTGGGATAAGCAAAGTATTTGGCTTTGCCCTTCCCTTTTTCCTAACCTTTTTTTGGATCTCGTATTGATTTAAATTTTATTTGGATAGACGGTGAAATTAATTGTGATGAGATTAAAATAAAAATAAAAATTATTATAATTTTGATTAAAAAAAAATTTAGTAAAAAATTTATATTGAATAAATTTTACAAAAATTAATATTTGAATTCAACTGGAGATAAAATAAAACTCAAATAAAAATTTAAACTGAAACCTTTTTTAGCCCTATAAAACAATAACTCTACTTGAATTATTATCAATTTAAAATGGAAGTGGTACTTACTCTTAAAATTGTTAAGTATATTAATTAATAAATTTATAAATTTAAATTATTTTAATTATTTTTAAAAAATATATAATATATTAAAATTTTAATATATATAACTAATGAATCACTCGTAACATTAACTTACATTTTAATAAAATTTATGCAACATCAAGACCACATGATATAAATAACAAAAAAAAGCCACGTGGCACAAATCCTAGCAGATGTCCACTTTTTTGACACGTGAACATTAACAGATGTCCACGTGGCATTGAAACGGTAAATCATGTAAAATTTTAATGACAGATTACGGAATAAATGAAGTCAAAATATTTTTAAATAATCATGATTCAAAAATTAAAATTTAAGACTATGTAAATGAAATTAAAATATTGTATAAAAGATCAAAAATTTCTTATGCAATTTGCTCTTCTTTTTATACCAAATTCATTTTTGATCATAAATTATTTGAATCCAAAATCAATAAAATGCGTATATTTGCATATGAGATCATTAATTTTGTTAATAATATATTATGCACGCGCAAAATTCTTCTATATAAAAAATATTTATATGATAATATAAGTAACTTTTGCTTCTATCTTACATGTTTTAATGAAGATTGCCAATGTTTGATTCAAATTGTATGTTTCTTCTTTTTGAATCATAACTTTTGCTTCTTCAATTAACAATTTTTAGAAACATTTCTCATTTAAAATGTTGTATTTTCTGTTAAGAAATTGAAAAAAAAAAAAAAAGGCAGTAAAGTGAAAGCAAAGGTATAGCAATCTTCTTCCATTTTTCTCCACTATTTCTAATAATTAGAACTTTAATTAATCCTTTTTAATTTTTTTTCCATTAAAAAGCCCTTAATTCAGTTTTTTTTTTTTTTGACAAATTTGGGTACATGAGAATTATTTCCCGTAAGGATAAGAAAAAAATTAGAGAAAATCAAAAATTAATTTAAAATCGTAGTATTCGGTTTGGTTTGAATAATTTTTTTATTCAGTTTAGATTAAGGTCAGATATTAAATGTATATATTAAATTTAGATTAAATTTCAAATCAAAATATAAAAAATTAAAAAAAAATTGAATCAAACCGAACTATATATTTTTATTAATTTTTATATATTTTTTAAATTTTTATAAAATAAAAATAATTATTTTATTTATGAATTTATTTAAATATATTAACAATCCTATTAAAATAATATATAAAAAAAATTTAAAAACCGTTTAACCGAATCGAACAGATAGAATTCAGTTTGCATCGGATTAGTTTAAAAAAGAATCGATTTGGATTCAAATAAAATTTTAAAAATTTATAATATTATATATTATTCAAAAAAATCGAACCGAATCCAATTCGATCCAAATCATTATCATTCCTACATATATTTTTATTCAAAGCATAATTTTAATTTCTCTAGGTGATGTCTAAATATTCTAAAGATGATAAGAAACATGATGTATAGGAAACAAGAAATCAATCTCCCAAAAATGATTGAATACGACATATAAAAATGATAGGAATAAGCTAGGAGGATTCTCAAAGGAGATATTATATTAGATCTGCTCTAACATTAATAAATTAGTAGTTTCCAACAATTAATTATCAGATTTATCACAAAGTATTTTAAAAAATCCAATTTAACCCTTTAAATCAAAATCTAAAATTTTTATTTTCTTTTTCTATTTACATAAATCTCACCTGCCTATATACACTTAGCAATTTCATTGCCTTAGCCAAATCTAAGTAAAAACCACAAGGTTGGTATAGGGTAAAATTTGTGGACTAAAAATTCGTTGAATTATATATTTTCATTGTCGATATAGAATTTTTCAAGTTATACCAATCAAATTTTAAATTTTACCTACAGTTTTTTGAATGCTAGTATAAAGTAGTTTTCTTACCATTATTTGACACTAATTAAGTTATACAATGAACTAAGAAATATATAAACTTAATGCACCCAAATGGCTCAACCATTTGGTGTGCATTTTTTTTTTTGGGTTAAGCCAAAATAAATTTATTAATAACCAGACAAAGTTCATGGCTTTTGGCATTTGAGTATTTAGCACCATGGCTGCCTGCAAATGCAAGCAAAAGACCACAAAATATATAGTTCCAAAAAAAAAAAAATCACCAGGGACATATATTGTATAATTTTTTTTTGTCCAGACAATAAAAAAAATCCAAAGTACAATAAAACACAACTTATTCAACACTCTTGGACAATACAAAAAAAAAAAAAACCTACGTTTTCTTGTAGAAATTAAAAATCTTCTATAAATTAGGGAATCAAATTTAGAATAGTTTCGCAAACTATCCACTAAATCAATTTGCATGTTATTAGAGTTAGCACTTAAAAATTGTAAGTAGTAGGGTAGAGAATTTAAGGGTAAATTAAAAACTTCATAAAAAATCTACAATAATTTCAAAGCAATTTGAAAGGAAAGAAAAAAAAAAAGGAAAAGAAACTGAATTTTAACATAAAAATGCATAGCTAGTTAAAGAACTAAAGAAGCACATCAATAATCAAAGAAAAAAAAAATTCATGCACAATGGTAACAAAATGATTGCATGTGAGACTGCTTGCTATAACATATTTTTTTTAAAAGGGAGTTTTTTAATTAATCAATAAGAGGGAGATACAACAACAATGAATAATATTATTGCATTATATCATACCCAAAACCCTAATAATATTATCAAATATTAAACATTTTTATCAGGTTATTAACATCTAAAGAAAACAGTATTTCTTTTTTTTCTTTTTTCTTTTTTTTTTGAGAAAATAATTAATGATCAGTTCAGTTCACCTTCATTGGTAAAGATAGCTCTTGCTTGTAATTTGTTGATGGAAAATAGGATTAAAATTTGGAACAAAATGTAGCCATTTTATTGCCGCTGCAGCATCATCAAGATTCCCATATAAAATTTAAAGGGATGATTGGTATAGTGAAGCAAAGCATGATCTCCACTATAGATCAATTAAACCCTAAAAAATTTTGTGAATCTTGATGATGCTCCATCAGCAAACAATGACTGTTGTACCCTTACATCTTCACCCTTGCAACTTCATCTTCACCTTCATCTATCATCATATCAGCCCATGCAAAAGAAAATAAAAATAAAACCCTAACCCTAAGACAGAACAATAAAAATGAGAAGAAAAATAAAATAAAAAAATTCAAAATTTGAACCCCATAAGGTTGTCCCCTTTCTTTTTCTCTTTCACTATGTATTAAAGAAAAAACAAACCAAAACTAAGAGAGAAAATCAAAGGATGTTTGAGGAGTATTGAGGGTTAAAGGGCATATTTATATAGAGGAAGAGAGAGTGATGAATGGGTTGGAAAACTTGGTTGGGTGAGAGAGTAAAGAGATTTGTCAGAGAAAGGGGGAGAGACTGAGTACCCACAACAGTTAAACATCATAATCCTAGTAACCAAACAGAAAATATCATTAGCCAATCTGAGAATTGGGAAAATTAATTGAAAAAATAAAAAAGAAAACTTACCCAGTTATGGTGGATGGATATATTTTGCGTCCTGAACAAGCATTTTTCGTCATGTGGGTGGGATTGGAATTGACATGGCCCTGACTTGACCCAGCCAAAATTATATGGGGTCTCTCTTTACCTAGTTTCCCTAGCTATTAGCCTTGTTTTGATCCCTCGCTTACCATTTTTGGTTGCTTTAGTTTTACAAGTTTTATACCATTTTATGGCACTTTATTGAAGTTTTCAAATTTCATGTTTTATTTAGTTTATGCATAAATAATAAACTAATTTTTTAATAAGGTCGGATATATTCAAATTTTATTTGAATCTAATTTCTTTTGCAAATGATTTTTCAGATAAATTTTAATATTTATTTACTTTTAAACAGGTGTTAAAGCTTTTTTATAATATAAACGAGACCACAGCATGAAAATTATGAAAAATATTATGGATGATAGAATTTGAATCTTAGACTTGAATTAAATTTTGTGTTCGACATTGCTTGTACTAGGTATGGTACTTTCTCTTGTAATTTTTACCCTCTTTGTTTAGTTTTAATTCTAGGTTATATACAACTATAATTCCATCTCTAATTAACAAGTTCTTTCTTATAATTTGACTCTCTCAAATTGATGCTCATGATTCAGGTGACTTTAATGCTCCAAGGAAAAGAGGAAAGAAAATCAAAGGAATTAAAGTTGGTGCCAACAGTAAAATGTCTTACAAATTCTATATTCCCTTGTTGTTATATGTTACTTGCACGAATCTATCTGCCCATATAGGAAAGATGAAAATTTTTAAGTAAAATTTATGAAATTTTTTACTAAAAATAATTAAATCAAAATTAAAATTAATAAATTAAAAGGTATTATTACATAGTCAAGTATATAAAATTTTTTAAAAATTAATAAAATTTAATATATTTTTTGGATATATATATATATACATATTTAGTAAAAATTTTGATAACTTTTACCGTTGAAAAAATATCTATCAAATTTGAATTCTAAACTATTTTTTTAATAAACTTTTTTACATATTATTAATTTTCATATTAAACTCTAGTAATCTATTGATTTAGATTTTTTATTAAAATTTTTATTAAATCATTTTTAAAAAAGGATTTCACAAAACTCACCTAAAAATTGTATCTAAATCTTGTACCTGTCTATATATATTGGAATGTATCTTTCTTTGCTAGTGCTTGTATATGCAACTTTAATTTCACACTATTAATTGTAAATGCATGATACCTCAAAAATGTCGCATCAATCCAAAATATTGTTAGTCTTTGCTTCAACCTAAATATAATTTTTTTTTTCATGGAAAAGAGATCACGACTTAGGGATAAGAGATAAAGTTATAGGTGTTAAAATTTGAACTTTTAAATGTATTAAATGTTAATTTTTAAAAATAATTGTACAAATAAATTGAGTTAAACTCAAGCCCAATTACCCAAATATATTAAGACATACTAAAATAAGTGTTATACATGATACATATACATATATATATATATATGCATAAACTAAGATGACAAACAAGAAATTAAATATGTTGCCAAACCTATAATTCAAAATAATAGGAAAAGCTGTCAAGCTAATAACAGCAAATTTCTGCAGCGTGTCCAGTCCTCTCTTCCATTCTTTGCAAAACCATAAAATCTGAAACACCCCACACTGAATTTAGAATTTGTCAATTTTGATTAAAAACAACTGGCTACATAGCTTTTTCTAGGAGAAGGAACATTAATATTTTCAATTTTGGAAAAATTTATTAAGAAGGGTCCATTTTATTTAAGGAAAGACTGATGATGCAGGTCAGAAAAGAGTTTTAATTAAGTTTTTGTCATCTTGTACTCTTTTTAATTAATTTGTTCATCTTCCAAATTGAATATTGTGCCATTTATTTTGTTCCATCAGTAGCTGAGGATATCAGCTGCTGAAAGAACCAGGCATGATAAATTTTAGTAAAGTTTTTAACTTTGGATATATAGTATATGCATTAAAAAAGAAAATAATTGACAATTATTGATGGCGTTTTGGGTGAAGGTGAGTTGGTTAGTGAGCTGGAAGATGAGTTGGGTTGATTTAGACCTCCAGCAAAAAAGCTAGGTTAAGGGATATCAAAATTTTTTTTGTAAGACACATTTCAACGCTCAAATCAATTAGGTATATTAGGGTTTAAAATGGAAAAAAAAATGAATTATAGAGAAAGCTTAAGAGAGAAGCACTTAGAATGAACACATAGACTTGAACTTGTTTACCTTATATAGAAAGCGTGGATGATGATGAGGCTCTGATAAAATTAAAGTAGGTGATGGTTGATGAAAATTTTATATGAAGTTCGATAAGAATTTATGTAAATTAGAGTGAATTATATTTAATGATTTCAGATAAAATATTATAATTTAAAATTTTATTAAATTTTAAATTTAAATTTATTAAATATTATTTTTTAAAAATATAATTATATAAATCATTTAAATTAAACTAAAATTACAAAAATTATATCCCTAATCTACTTTGGTTTTGACAGCAGCCTAACCAGCTTTGACATGATATGTTAAAAACAGCCCAGAAATTCCGCTGACCATCTCCTAGATTTACATCACAATCCTAGCAGCATTGCATCCATGAAGCTAGCTTTCCCCAAATGGAAAGCCCAAACGTTTCTCAGCCCTACCCACTCATCGTACAGCCATCTTTCAGCTCCTATTTTATGGCCACAATGTGACGGAGTTGACAATAAGGAAAATAATTTTTAGGCAGTGGTGTTTTCAATGCCGATAGAAATCACATCCATCATCGAGAGACGAGAGAAACTGAGTGATGAGACGATGTCTTTTTGAAAACCAAACTCTACGGTTCTTGTTGAGCGAGAGCTAAACAAACCACTTGCTTAGGATTGAGTCGAAAAGGAATTTTACTTTTTTGAATTCAATTTGATTTTATAAAATAAATATTTGAATTTAATTTGATCTAATTATATATTAAAATATTATTTTTATATCCAATTTTATTTATATACGTAAAGAATTACAATCAATTCAACCCATTCAAAATTAATTTAATAATTTTATTATACATAAATATATTTTTCAATACAATATTTCAATATAATATTTTAAATTAAAGTATTATATAATAATTTTATTAATATAATATATAAATATAAAATTAAATAAAAAATATTATATATATATCTAATCAGAAAGAATTTATCTAAAACCAATCCAATTAGAATTAAAACTCGATTAAAAAAAAAATCCTATAAAATTAGGTCAGGTATTATTGCCATCCCTTCACTTGCACGATTTTTCTTATTTTTTTGTGATACCGTATTTAATTTCTCTTTACCAGGAATCCTTTATCGCATGGATATGAAGTTGGTGGTGCAACGTTTTTTTAATGATGATGCCATGCAAAGCAAAGATTGCTATGATTGTGACCCATTGTGAGAAAATATATATAAAAAAATAAATAGAGTTATATTCTATAATTAATGCATTATTTTTTTGAATTTGGTAAAATTACTGTATTAAATGTTAAGACTTTTTAAAATAATATTTTAATATTTTAAATATATAATACAATTAAAAATTTCTACACATTTTATTTAGATTCAATTCAATTCTCTTAGGAAGATGAGAAGATCAAACTAGCCAAGGCTCCCTACATTCTACAAAAGAATTGGAAACGTCTTAAAGGGAAATTGATTAAAATTTTAAATTATATTATTTTTATATCTTTATCGTATCATTATATTATATTATAAATTATCAAATTTACTTTTGATTGATTTAATTGAGTATCTGCCTCGCATAGGTAACTAACAAAAGTTGTCAAAACCAATCCCATTTGAATATAATATCTTATGTCATCATTTTAAAATATAATATTTTTATAAATTTAAATTTTAAATTTCAACACTTATAATTTTTTTAACTATTCTTTTGTAACAAAATGATAAAAAAAAATCTATTTCTGTCCTTGAATTTATACAATGATAAATGCATTTTGGAATATGAAATATTTAATATTTTATTGAAATTGGTCCGTCGTCATTTTTTTCTAAGCAAAAGCAAAGAGGCTACAATCTTTTTCACTTGAATCCAAAGATAAAATGAATCAATTTCCAAGCTCCCCCATGCAGTGTTTGTACCTAGAATTAAACATGCTGTTATATCAAGAAGAGAATAATTATATATAGGATGAGAAGAAACCCATGAAATCATTTAAAGAGTAAATTTGATTATTTGTATATTCGTATCATATAAAATAATAAAATTTATATATTTATATTATATTTTATATAAAAATTAAATATTATAATTTATATTAATGAAAAAATATATCTATATTATATTTATTTTATTTTATATTTATATTATATTTATATCAAATTATATATCTAATTTTAAGTTGTCAGGTTTATTGAAAAAGAAATCCAATGCCCTTAACTAAAGAGTAACAAAACCCAAACAAAGAACAACTAATACACACCACTGGACCATACCTTTGGTACACATCGTACCCTTCAATAAGTGAACTTTTTTTTTTGTCGTTTAGGGATAGCAGAGTCTTACATTAAATGAAAAAAGAAAAAAGTTAAAATTTGAATCCCAATCTTAATATTTTTTTAAAATTATTTTGACCATTAGATCAAATCTATTTTGATCCAACTCAACTTTCCCATTTTCCAGTTTTTCCCATGATTTTTGCATTTTTAAAAAATTTTTAAATCCCTAATCTAACCCGAACTCTACCCCTATCTACAGGACTTATATGGCTGGGAAGGCATCATGTTTCGAACCCTAACAACCTTCCAATATCCCTTATTTATAGGACTTATTTGAGTGGGGAAGGTATTAGGCCTCCAACCCAAACAACCTTTTTAAAACGGTGAAAAATTTTGAAAAAATTAAAAATTAATTTTAAATAATAATATTTGGTATGAATTTTTTTATTCAGTTTGAATTAAGATCAAATATTAAATATATATTAAATTAAAATTAAAATTTAAAATATAAAAAAATTGAATTGAATTGAATTATATATTTTTATTAATTTTTATATATTTTTTAAATTTTTATAAAATAAAAATAATTATTTCATATATAAATCTATTTAAAAATATTAAAAATTATATTAAAATAATATATAATAAAATATTAAATATTAATAAATTAAATTAAATCAAATAAATAAAATTTAATTCGAATTAAATCAATTTTAAAAATTAATTCAAATTTTAAAAAATTATAATATTATATATTATTTAAAAAAATTAAATAGAATTCAATCCAATTCATTATCATTCCTATCTTTCAATATCTCTTATTTACGAAACTTATTTAGTAACATTACACTTTGAACTCGAACAACCTTTCAAGTGGCACCAACATTACGTCATTCGAGCTAAACGCTCGTTGGCACTTGCGTATCTCTTTTTATTTATCAAAGTTTTGAGTATTAGCATTTTCCAAAACTTGATTTGCATTTGCAAATTGAACAAAGATTTAATTGGGGCTTGGATATAAGTACCATATACAAACCTTAATGCTCTCAATTCTTTGGAAAAAGATTGATATATCCAAATCTTACTTAATTTAAGCCCCCATTCAAAGTAATAATAATAAAATAAATAAAAAATAAATACATAAGAACTCTTTTCATTATCATGGTTAAACTTAGTACAAATCATGGTTTTTCAACCCAACAACGTGGAATTGAAATCTAATTAATGTTAAAAACCCAATATTGAGCCCATTAAATTATTTGATTCATGTAATTAGTTTTTAAAAATACATAACATTTTTTTAAAAGATTCAAATCTCAATTTTTTTTATTTTTTTTATATTTTTTATATTTTTCCCATGGGTAATTTACGCATTGTAGTTAGTTAATACAACCAAATTTATGTAAAATTTGGAAAACCCAAAACGACAACCACTTTTCTCTTCAAACGCAAGCTTCTTTTCTTGGAACCATAATTGAAAACAAAGCCTCAAGGTCAGGTGACTGAAAGAACCCATTCTTTGGTGGCTCCCTCTTAGCGTAAACCGGTTTTTTCTTCCTTGGCGCCGGCGGACAAGAAGGAGCCGCCGTCTGTGTTTGCCGCCTCGGCGTCTTGTAACCTTCTTCCTGTTCATAAATCTCCATTAAAAAAAAAAACAAAACCAATAATTTTGTAAAAGAAAATGAATCAAAGCCTTTGAAATGGTGAGTTGCAAAAGCTTTTTCAGGGTTTTTATAGGAGAGTTTTGGCTTGCGAGGGAAGAAGGAGGCGTTTTCAACTGATCCAAACGTGTAGTTCAAGCAACTGAATCATTAAATTTCTAGTTGAAAATGGATGCCTCGTGGTATGTTATGCTTAGTGGCATGATATTCTTTGAACTATGTCCATATGTTTAGTCCGCTGTTGTTTATTGGTTGTATCATGCGGTTGAAGGTGGGCCCTATTGAAGTGACTTGAAAAGTTGGAAACTGGGGAGTTGGAACTGAACTGATTGATTGTTCGGTTCGAGTATTCCCTCTCTCCTTTTGTTGCTTACATGGGGTTGGTTCTTTGTTCATGATTAGCGAATAAGATTCACCAAATATGAACAAACGAATGAATGTAAGATTATTTTTAGAAATATTTGGGTTCGATTTATATTTAATAAAATATTTATTTTTTTAAATTTAATTTATTTAAATGATAAAATGTTAGTGTTTAATTTATATTTATTTTAATTAAGTTAACTGAATTTATTTATAAATATTAAATAAATATATTTATAAATAATAAAAAAATTATAATTAAATAAATTTAAATAAATAAACTTAAAATGAACATAAATAAATCTAAATAAATATAAATAAAATTTAAAATAGATTAGAGTAAAAAATAAAAATTTATTTTATTATTATTATTATTATTATAAATAAATAATAAACAAATAAATTTTAAATAAATTTGTTTAAAAACATAAATGAATTAAATAAAATTTTACTTATATTCAATTCATTTAATAAATAAATATAAAAATATTATTTAAAATAATTTATTAAACTTATATATATATAAATATAAATAACTAAAAATTTAATATATTCACAAGTAGTTCATCGAAAATTTTATTTGTTTACATCCCTAATTAGTTTGGATTGGAATTAAAAAATGAAAATTGTTTAGTTGAGTTTAAAAGTACACATAATAAATACAACATAAAGATGCAAAAAAAAAAAATTTAACAAAAATAATATATATATATATATATATATAATTTGTTCACTCTGATTGTGGCGCAATTTTTGTATTTACTATTTAAACTCGTCACATTTCGGAATATAAACTGCGGTGAAGAGTTTGAAAAGAGAAATTGCGGTGAGCGTGGATCGAACACGCGACCTTCAGATCTTCAGTCTGACGCTCTCCCAACTGAGCTATCCCCGCTTTTGTTGCTAGAGTCTGGCAGACTCAATAACTTTCTTGTTACTCCCTAGGAAACCGTCACTCATTTTTTCCTCATTCGACAAAAAAAAAAAGCCTCAAAAAGCAGTGTCATGGTCATCAACAATTACTGAAATACTTTTGATTGCACACGTTCAGGCCCTCGTTTCGCATTCGATAATAATGTTTTTCAGTTTGAAATCATGGAATATTTACGTATTTCATATTTATTAATACTTAATTGGTCGAACACATTACTTGAAAACGACTGTTCTGCTCATCCTGGAAATTCTTGTTCCTAATGGACCATTCGTATTTATAAGCATCAGGATTCCAATTCATGAAAGCTCAACTGGTGATAAATCCTATCAGTATGAATGCAACAATGTCAGTAACGAGCAACTTTGCCATTACTTCACATTGCAGAAGATCTCAGGGCTGGTATGTTAATGGGAGCCCATTTCACTAACTATACCATTAGTTATTGTTAATGGAATCAATACATTGAGTTGATGAAAAACAAAACAATGAGAATATTAAACAAAAGGTAAACTAACTATTACCAATAGAAGCAGCTAAACATCCTTCTTCCCCACTTTGGAAATAAGATTCAGAGATATAAACTTGAATTAAACTTATTCAAAGGCCAAACTACCTACTCAAGTTTAAAAGTCCGTCCAAATTTTGAAAAGATTTGAACAAAAATTAAAATCCATTAAACATTTTCGATCACAATTTTTAAGCCTGAATTTTTTATAAAAAATTTAAAACTCAAATCTGACCTGAATTCATGTATATATAATTTTTTTATTTTTATGTGTAAATTAGATATAAAAATAATTTATATATAGATTATTTCTAATCTCATTAAATTTAATTTAATAATATTTTTTTAATTTTTTATTATAAAAATTAAGTTTAATTATTGAACTTTGAGATTTATTTTTTTTAATTTTGACTGTTCGGACCTAACCTAGACAAATACATAAGCTATTAATATCAAATATGAATATGATTCAACCCGACCTATAAACACATCAAACTTGAATCCCCGGATAGAATGTTGATAGTTTAAAGAAAATGTGAGACCCATCGTACAACAAGAGAGTTCCTTAACAGATTCAAATCAACAAAAAGCATCATTTTATGATGAAGAGGTTTTCAAAATCATTCACATTCCCCTAAACTGCAGCTTTTCGATCTGATTACATCGCTGTTTTCATTAAGGATGTGCAGATGTAGAAGCCATTACCATTGCTGTTATTCCCTGGTGCATTTTATGTACAATGAACATCCATGTAGTTACCTCAAGCCATAAGGTAACAGCCAAAGCAATATGGTGCATGATATATTCACCAGTAAGCAACCTCCGATTTCATTCTGTGACAGCATGAGAATAAGCACCAGCAAAGATCTTATTAAATAACCTGTTCAGAAAATACGGCAAATAATTGTCAATATCAGGTTCTTATATCTATTGTATGCAAAAAGGTTGGCAAGATCTGTTTGAATGTTTCGGTGCATTTGTGTGTTTGTCTAAATGTGTGCATGTGTGTGAGCGCGAGTAAGAGACAGAGAGAGTGGAGATATTTTGCTTATAACCATAGGAAGTCAGCACCTTATCTTTCATATATGTAAAATTCATGATTAAATTGTAACCACCAAATGCTGCAATCCAACCACAGGATTTTGCAGGACCTTGACTTCAGTGAATAGTAACAAATATGCGTTTAAGAGGCAGGCACCCAAGAAGAAAGTGCATAAAGAATTCGTCCCTTCCACCCCTGAAGCAACCAATGGTTATCCTCGTCAATTACAAAGTCCTTGTGATAGCATGTATCTACCCTCTCCTTTGCCATCTTCATGATCTCCTTATTCAGTGGCAACCGCCTGAGCCCAGCCCTCATATTCCGGACCTGCCACTGCTTGTATGTCTCGGGCCTCTCAATTCTTTCAGCACCCTCACATGCAATGACATTCATTGCCTCCCACCCAAATATCTCTCTCTCAATCAGCATCCTTTCTGGAATTTCACGAGGGACATTAGTCTCAAGCATATCAAATAAAGTTGAATAGTGGAAGAGAGCCTCCCTGAATCTCGTAATGAAGAATGGAGCATTATAGGCACCATTCACAATCCCCAGTATGAAAACATCAGGATTCATCTTCCTGATCAAGTTCAGAACTTTATTCCTTGGACTCTCCACAACCACAGTCTCATCAAGTAGATTTCTAAGCCTGTAAATGCAATTTACAACAAGCACCTCACCAGTATCTATCCTGAGGTCCTCAATTTGAATGGAGTCCCACTTCTGTGCAATAGCATGGAACTCAAATGGAACTTTGAAAGTCTCTGCATAGTTTGCAAGACGGCGCCCTGTCTCTTCAACCCTTTCTGCTGGGCGGAATCCTGGTTGTGGAAGATCGATCCCTGTTATCCTTACCTTAGGCGGACCCCCAGGTCTAGATGAGAGTCGCCGTATTAGGCAAGGCCATTGGAAGCCATATAGAATACCAAAATCAATAATATGAATCCTAGCTGCATTTTCTGCTAGATTCATAATTGTCTTATTTGAGAAGAAATTTGAGATCTTCTTAAAAGGACATGCAGCAAGAAACAGATGGTAAGCTTTCAAAATATCAGCAGCTGATGCTACCTTTGTGATAACAGCAGTGTAACTCTGGGTCCCAGAGCCAGCTAATCGTGCCTCTAGCCCATCAACAAAATAGTGTGCTATCCTCTGCATCCCATCACCCATAGGTGAAGAATGCTGCCTGATTTGCTTCAGCAGCTCATTTGCACTCCTTCGATCATCAGCTGCAACGGCTTGTGCACAAAGGGTCAGGAGAGTTCTCAAATCCACCACATTCCTTTTACTTCCCTGCTTCTTCCCACGTGTCTTTCCACCAGTAGACCCCTTCAATTGTCCATTCTGTTGCACATTCTTGCTTGTTTCATTTTGCAAAGCTTTTTGAAGGTCAATTACACTTTGACAATTTAGTAGCACCTTATCAAACATTTCTGGGCTAACAGTGGATTCAGTACAAACTAACGACTGCTTGTTACTCCTCCCACTCTCTAAATTCACATCCTCAGGATACGGGTTCTTCTTTCCCCTTGATCCCTCCTGCAAGAACTCATTCTTCTCCACCTTATTGACCGCATCTTTAACCTCTTCCTTTAACTCTTTGAGAAACAACCCATCACTCTCCACATCAACAAACAGGCTCCCAACATTTGGAAGGAACCTACTTGCTTCCTCAAACCCCTTTCTAAATTGCATGACAGACTCGCTATTACTAAATATTACAGGAAGCCTAAGAGTACTAACCAGAGAATCCACAAAGCCGTCTACCACACTACCAGTACTGTTCCTTGAGCTATGGGAAGAATTGGCCTGAGAAGCGAAGTTTAAAGACCTTTGTTCACCAAAATCATGGTTGCACCCAGGATCGACTAAGGTACTACAGCTATGACTACTACTACCGATGCTTGCACTACTACATCTCCAACAACTTTGATCACGAATTTCATCAGAGCTTTCTTGGTTTTGATCAGTATAAGGTTTCAATTCGTATTTGGGAGAAGGTGGGTACCTTTCTCCAAGAACCTCATAAAATGATTTCTCTGCAGCTTGAAGTACTGTTGAGGACTCTTTAAACATGCAGGTCTTATCTTCCATATCTTCTTCCATAAGCATCTGATTTATGTACTTAAGAACTACGTCACTAAAGTCATAATCATCATGTGAATCTCCTTCCTCATTCACGCTCAAGGAAGGTGTTAAATTTCTCAGAACTGGAGCAGGTTGCAAAGGAGGAATATCAACATAATTTTCATTCTTAAACTTGTTATCAAAAGTCGGACCGGATAAGGCCAACACAGTATCATCACTTAGCCTGACTCTATCAACAGAACTATTAAGTCCCTTCAACGACCGATCCATGTCTATACTTTTACAAAGGACTATCACAGTAACAATCAATACCCAATACCCAATACCCAAAATCCAAATCCAAAATTCTGAGCTTCCAAAGTTCTTCAATTTCAAGTGCAACACTAAACAACCAAAATAACCCAGAAAGCCCACAACCTCAAACCAACCCCTCCCTCTTCTTATATTGCCCCTTGTCCAGAAAAACAATTGCTTTTCAACTACAAACTATTACGTTCTTCATTCTCAGAATTCCCTAAAAACATCAAAATAATACAGCATCAAATGTATAGAAAACTGGGTCCAAAATAAAACTGAATCTGGGACATTATAATAACAAAAAGTTAACATCTTTCAACACTATATAACATAAAAACAAGATCTTTGAACAGAACATAAAGACAACATCTTTTGACAGTAGAAACCATGAAAAATAAGACATTTGAACAGTACATAACATAGAAATAAGCATGTACTAATAAAAAAAGAACCCAGATCTTGTTAGAACAACATAAGAATCAAAATTGGAACAAAAAAAAAAGGATTCTTTAAGGAATAAAAAGACAACTTTAAAAACCCATCAAGCTACTTTTAAACTAACTGCAAAAAGAGCAGAGAAAATATGAAACCAAAGTAAAGTACCTGAACTGAGTCTCGGAGAGACAGAGAAAAAAGAAAGTACTCTTAGTTTGGTATAGGGAACAAAAAAAAATATTTTTTTATATAGGATGGAGATGATGATTGTGCTGGGAGGCTCTAGGTTGATTGGTTAAACCTTAGCCGTCCATTCATATGTAAAAATTTCCTTTTCATGTTATTACCATTTTTTTTTCTCTTTTATTTCTTCAATTTAAAAGAAAAAAAAAGGATTATTGAGAAATCCTTTATAAAAATGAATATTTCATTTATATTATTGAGAATAATTATATATACTTCCAGTGGAGGAAATTTGTTTAGTGTTACCAATAAATATTAGCGTAAATAGTTAAAGTTTAGGGTTTGGCTATAAATGATTTAAATTTAAATTTTTATGATTTTTTTATAAATAATTTGTAAATCAAAAAAATTTTCATAAAAATAAAATTTGTAATTTATTTTATAAATTAAAGATTTATTATTATTTTAAGAATAAAATAATTTTTGTTACTCTAAAAAAAATTTTCAATAAAAAAAAATAAAAACAAAGTAGTGAGTGGTGAAATGATAGATGATAATAATTATTAAAATGTACTAATCATAGCTAGCTTCATCAAGAAAAGTCTACAAATTTTTATTGACAGTTGGTTTTTCATGTTTGGATTCATTGTTGGCTGTTCAATTTTACTTAGATTTGATGTTAAACATATTAGAAAATGTTTGAAAAACCTTATTTAGGTTTTGTCTAACTATTATTATAATCTATCAATATTAATCTTTGGTTATTCAATATGTAATAATTTTTTTTATATAAATAAGATCGTAATTTGAGATAAAAATTACAAATATTAAATATTAAATTTAAAAAATAATTTTATGAATTAATTAAATTAACTCTTATCTTATAATAAAAAATGGTTTTTAAATATATTGGAATTAATATATATATATATATATATAAAAGCCTCTTGTCCATGCTAATCTCTTTGTTAATTCTTTGCCCAATGTGAAAATAAAAATAGTAGTGTAGTTGGAAGAGACATCATTTAAAAAAAAAATCAAAATTACCCAATTTCATTTCAATAATGCTATTTTCTTTTCATCTCTATTCAATTATTAGTAATAAATTTATCATAGCCTTGAACTTTGTTTATGTCATGTGTCATTGTCATTAGGGTTCATCCTTGAAAAATAATTGTTTATATAAAATATTTAATTTTTAAATATAAAAATTTATATCGAACAAAACTGATTTAATTAAAATTTTTAATTTTATAATTATTTTTTAAAAGTGACATTAGAATTTTAATATTTACAAATTATTTTTATCTTTAGATTTCGATCTTTTAAAAAAATTGATTGAGGATAATTATATTATCGTTTGTCTTTTTTCTTGTATATATGTATATATATATATGAATTATAAAAATTAATTTTCTTCTAACCAAAAAAAAAAATTAAATTTTTAATTTACATTTGGAAATAATTTTTTTTCTCATCCTCAAGCTTCCTTTTTTAAAATAAATGATTGCAAAAAAAAAAAAAATTCAACCACATTAAAAGTACATTTTGAAGTGATTCTCTAAATATCTAAAAACTGCTCAACCGGACAACAACATTCGGACAAATAGAGAATGTTGGAGCTAATAAAAAATTTTTTTTGGGTAAAGTGAATCTAAATGTTGGTTCGATAAATGTCATGTAATAAAAGAAATAATTATGAACCTTATAAACCATTCCATGAATAAAAAAATTTGAATAAAGCCAAATCTAAATGTTAATTAAATAAACATCATGTAATAAAAAAATTAATTATGAAACCCGTATTCATCATATGGAATGGTGAAGATAGTACTTTTATTATAGATTAAATAATTTATATATTCGTATTATTTAAAATATTAAAATTATATATTTATATTATATTTTATATAAAAATTATATATTATAATTATATTAATATAAAAATATAAAATATATATTTAATTTATTAAATATATATAATAATTATTAAAATTTTAAATCATATTATTTTTTATCTTTTATTCGTATTTATTCTATATAATAATAAATTTTATATTTTAAATTATTAAATCTATTCTATCCATAAAAAAACCTTTTAATTTTGACAACAATTTCATCAAGTTATTTATTCCAACGGTCTTTAAAAAAAAAAAAAAAGTTTGGTTGTAATTGCAGGAGTTTCCAACTCTAGGTGAAAAGCTGGGTCCTACTCCTAGGTTTGAAGTATTTTCAATTCTTAAATCTGACAAATTATGTCATAAATATAGTATTAAAAAGAAAATTTGATCCTATGAAAGCACCAAATAACTGACAAAAACAAAATTATGGGCCAAGAAATTGGTCATAAGGATTAGATTTTGAATTGTCGTTTCAAACTTTTCCACTTAATAATACAAAACATGGGCCCACAATCCGTACTCAACGAACCAAATTGTTCTCATTTCCTTTCGAAAGAAAGGGATCCAAGTCCAAATGATGGATTATGACATTTTTTACACTAAAATGTTTTTAAAACTGATAAAAATAAAAGAAAAACAATTTTATTAAAGAAATTTATTTTTTTTATATATTATTAACTTAAAATCGATTGATTTGAATTAATGTAAATTTTATATAAATCACATATATCCACACCTTTCAATATGAAAAACTAATCTAATACGAAACATAAACCCCATTTACTTGGGACCTCCAGACACTACTTTTGATAAGCCATTGCGAGCGGCTCGCAAAGATATGATCATATATGTTCTTTTGATTCAGAAACAGATCACGCCATTATCTTATCACACACATCCAAACTTCTCGATATGAGAAGCTAATACAATGTGAGACATGAAACCCATTACTTAGGACGTTCAGACACCACCTTTGATAGATCCATTGCTAATGGCTTACCGAGACACGATCATATTTATTCTTTTGATTCAAAGATAGAATACGCTATTAACTAATCGATTTTAAGTTAATAACACTCAATGATTTGATTTAATAATTTATTAATTTACATATTCTTCTTTTGCTTAGAGTGTTTGATCCTGGCTAGCTAAAACCTAAATCTGATTATGTAATAATCGGTTCAAATTAAATAACTAACCTACCAAGAAAATTAATATTAGACTGCAAAAGGGCTTGTGAATCTGAATCATCATTCCTCCAAGTAAATGAACCGAGGGTTAGAATGATCTTATTTCACCGAATCATTTACGGAATGCCAATGGTTCAGTGATGGGAAGCTGGCAATGAATTGAGTGTGAGAATGTTAAATACATGTGAATCATTTGTACACGTTTCTTTCTCCCAGTTCTTGCCAATGGTTACCTTTCTTTCGTACATTGTAACAGTTGGGAAAGCAGCAGCTACATTTCTGTCGGATTGGGTGTCTGTAATTCTCAAAGTTCCAGGATGATGCTTGCCTTGTTGTTTAGCTTGATGCTGAGAACTGTAAGCATGAGCATCCAAGACCCTGTCTGAGAGTTCCTGGGGTACCGGCTCTCCACTTCTTTGCTGAGGGGAAATTTTTGTCGTGTGGACCAATGTTTTCCATTTATCCTTCGGACGATGGTGATGCATAATTAGTAACAACCAATACAACTTAGTGGGGTCTGGATTTTATCGCACCATTTGTGTGATATAGTTGAACTCACTGCATATCAATTGAATTAAAATATTTATAGCATAAAATTTTTTTAAATTTTTTTTTAATTACAGTTATAATAATTTATTTGTTCAATTGTAATTCTTGTAAATTTTATTATAATTTTTAATTTTACTTGAATCGATTTTATCGTTCATCTAAATGAATCTAATCACGAAAAATTTATCTGAAATAACTGATTATTTTCTCAATAGTACCCGAGGAATCCGCCATAGTGGTTATTGTTAATGGTAATTCACTTTCATCGCGCAAGTTTTCTTCATAACGAAAGAAATAGTTTAGAAAAAAACAAGTATTTTACCTTCAAATCCACAGAAGTTCGATGGCCGGCATTCTCAAAAGCTCGCAATTTAACATCATGCCACCTGCAGAAGCCAGAAGAAGAAAGATTTTAACTTCTCCTCATCTTTATGAGCTGCATCCTGTTCAACGAGCCAACAGAAACAATTGAAATAATTGCTTCCCATGGAAAGGGAGGGTTAGGGAGTACAAGAAATGTGAATATACAGCAGCATAGGATATCATACCTTCCAAAACCAAGCTCACACAGAAAACGACCTGACACGTGCAAGCTCAGATTTTCTAATTTTCTTGTTGACAGGGACAACAACTAGTGCCTCAACATTCATTGCTGATCTCTAGAATCAGATAGACTTTGATCAGTTAGCATGTCAGTTTGGGAGGAAAAAGGTTCATGATTATTGGCCACATGATTTGCTGAATTGGGAAGTAAGGGTGGGTCAGGTGTGGCATCAGGAATCCCTACATCTACAGCTGGAGTGTCAGGAGAGCTAGAAACCAAGCAATAATTAATCAAAGATACAGGTAACTCATAATGTAAACACATGAAATAAAGTGATTTAAAACAACAAAGATTCATAAAAACCTATCATGCAACATCAAAATCACCTTGTTAAATTTCTAGGGGTTGCATCACATGATAACAAAAGAGGTGGTTCTTCAGAGCACACAGGTGGAGGAGCTTTTGCAGGACCAGGCTCCAAAATGAAACCAAGAGCGTCCAGATTATCTTCACAGGAAATGCCAGTCTGTGATGGAGTTCTGCTGTCATCTCTCCCCTTCTTCCCTCGAAGGAGTACCCCAACACCTATTCCACCTCCGAATAGGGCGGTCGCTGCCTCCATTATTGTCCTCTACCCACGTTAATTTTAAGTTAGTAATAATGCTTTAATTAAATAACTATATTTATTCATGAAAAAACAGCACAGCTTTGCTATACCTTCAGTGAACCAACCATTGTCAAACAGGACAAATTTTATATAAAATTTTTTAAGTGAAATTTGTGAAACTTTTTTAAAAGTAATGATTAAGTAAAAGTTTTAATAAAAAATCAAAATCGATAATTTGATAGAATTTAATGTAAATATCAATAATATATAAAAATATTATTTATAATTTAAATTTGATTTATTTAATAATAAAAATTTTATCAATATTTTTTAAAAAAATATTTATCTAAAAATATATATAAAAATTCATTGAATATTTTTAAAAATTTTTACGTTTAATTTATGCAATAAAACTTTTTAATGTATCAATTTTAATTTTTAATTTAACATTTTTTAATAAAAAATTTTACAGATTTCACTAAAAAATTTTCATCTAAATCTTTCTCTAATATATATTTGATGATGGTATGGACATTTTGTGGGCGTTTTCAGTTTTGCATTGTGAACTCGTTTTCTGATTGGTTTTGTTATTTTTGGGTTATTAAATAAAAATATTTCATATTCGCTAACATTATCAATTTTATGTATATTTTGGAAAATATTTTTGTAAGATTTACCGTACTATTCTTGTTATACGTAAAGGCCAATCAACAACCATTCAACAGCTCTTAAATGTGACAATTTAGTTAATCACGACATCACTAATAAAAAAGGAGAATCATATCAAACAAATGGGATATTCATTACTCTATTCTTTATTTTTCCTCACTTTTTTTTTTTAATTTATTGACTTAAAACGTTGAAACGCACCATAAATTACTATGTCCGCCGGCCTTCGATTTTTTTCATTTTGACAAATTATTTTTACTGTCTTTTCGTTCTCTAATAAGTTCATCGTCGGACCAGTAATTAAATCAGCAATTCTTATTCTTACTTTTGTGAACTTTTGTGTATTTGTGTTTTACATATAATTAAAAACATTTTATTATTTTATAATAGTTATAATATTAAAAATATAAGAAATACAAGCAATATCAAATATATATCAGTAATGATCAATTTATATTAGATTAATTCTTATTATTTTTTCACCCAAATTTCAATCTTATCAGAAAACTTTAATCCCTTTCAACCCCAAATTTCAATATTGATTAAAATTTTTTTTGAATATTAAGCCAAATTAACTTAAAATTTTAATGAGATTACTATATAAACAGTGAATAAAAAAGAAATGTGGGATGGAATCAGTAAACAAAAAGGGATAAAAATTGCCCTTCATCTGTGGATAGCATCCCTACGGTTGTCTGGCCGCTGCTTTATTTTGATTCTTTGTTTCCAAAGAAGCAAAATCAAGCTTTCTATTTTGCACTGTTGGTGAAGAAACAAAGCATTAAAAAAAATTGCTTTTTTCCCCTAAAAATGCAACAAGTGCACATATTATCAAAAACCCAGAACAGAAAATGAAAACTTGAAAGGGTTAAGAGCTCAAATCAAGTGTAAAAGATTGGATTTTGAGGCACTGTGGGAAAAACCCAGATGGAAAATGGGAAAAAAAAAGAAAAAAAATTGATGATCCCACTGAAGCCTTTGTTTTTAAGAAAATTTTAGACGAAGGTAGGTTTTTCAAATGCAGAACCCATTGATTCACATGGTTTTTGAAGCTGGGGACTGCTGTTGTTGAGGAGGCGATTAGGTTTAGAAACAGGAGCTTGAAGACAGTTTTCTGATTCATTATATATTTATAGTGACTTTTGACCTTTTGGGCTAGGGTTAGGTTTTAATTAGCAGAGCCCATGGCTTCGCCTTTTCTTATATTCTTTTGGGCTTTGCCTTTGCTACTCCTTTTGTTTTATTTTGGTTTTGTCTTTTTTTTTTTTTTACCTATTTCTTTAGTAAAGAAGGGTGTAGAGCATAATTTCTCTTCTTTTTTTTTTTTTTTAATTTCTCAATTATATTTAAACTCTAAAGTATATTTGATAATTTAAAATAAGATATAATAATATTATACAAATATGATATAAAAATAAAATACAAAAATAATTCAACTTAAAATTTTAATAATAACTATATATAAATTTAATAAAATAAAAAAATATATTTTATATTTTTATATCAACATAAATTATAACACGTAATTTTTATATAAAATATAATATAAACATATAAATTTTAATATTTTATATAATATAAATATATAAATCGTTATGCATATTTTAAAGTATAAGAATATTTTTTCTAAAATAAAGTATGGACATATTTACAACTAAAATAAACTTTCACTTTGTGTTCATGGAAGTAATAAAAGCAAAAAAATATAAAGTTGACAACAAACTATAATCCATTGATAAAATATTAAATTTTTAATTTCAATGATTAAAATTAAAAATTTAAATCTTATAGTTTCAAATACAATATATATATATATATATATAAAGTTACAAAACATGGAATTGTGCTTATGCACTGCTGTATACAGATACATTTTAGCTCCTTTCAATAGGAGCTAATAGGGTTGGCATCGGGTCGGGTTCGGGCGGGTTTTGCTCGCTCCGAACTCGACCCTATCCGAATTTTTTTTTTGGTTTTTCATACTCAAATCTAACCCGATCCCGATATCATGTAAATCGTACCTGACTCACCCGACCCAAAATTAATAAAATATTATTATTTTTAAATATAAAATATTATTTTTAAAATATAAATATTTAAAAATATCATTATATAAATATATATAATAAAAAATTAAATAATTAATTAAAAAATAATTTTTTATATAATATCGGATCGGGTTTTAGGCAAACCCGACCTCGACCTGACCCCGAATGTTTCCTTATTTTACCCGATCCAACCCGACCCCGAAACTCAAATTTAAAAAAAGAAAACCGATCCCGTGAAATTAAATCTAGCCGGAACCTGTTGGGAACGGGTTAACTCGACATAGCTAAGGCAACATCCATGTAGAAAAGTTGGCAAAGAAGTTGCTTACTATGATTACGATTTCCCTGTTAAAAATTGAAATGCAAGAGAAATGTAAGTCATTGATTTTCCACATTGCCGTCGTTTTTGCTAGCAACTCCTATGAAGTTCATACCGATCACTTATGTCATCGGAATTTCTTCTTGTGACAACTTTTTTTTTTTTTTACTTTCGCGTACAAGCCCCCTGTTTGGCGCATATTAACAGTTATTTTTCGGAACTATAGAGTTATTATATATATCTCATAAATGTATTTTAAAAGGGTCGGATTAATCGATTTTTACAAAGCGATAGTTAAAGACAATTAAGATGTTATTTTAAGAAAGATTTTTACAATTTATGCATTGGTTTTATTAAATTTAATAAAAGGCAATAAATTTATTAAAATTTTCTTCAAAGCTATGATAATTTTATTTGAAAGATAATTTTTTAACTTACACAAACGCACACAGAGAAAAAAAATCATGATATAAAGTAAAATACATAAATATAACAAAAAAAAAGGCCAGAATTTAAGAGAAAAATATTATCTTATCAAAGGTATTACTAAAAAATTTTTAAAAAAATCCAATTATTCCATACTGATTCCACCACCTAAAAACCTAACTGAATCTAATAAAATAACATGGCATGAAAATAACACCAAAAAAAATGATAATTTAAAATTTTAACAAAAATTATATATAAATTTGACATTAATAACAAACTAAAATTTATATTCTATAACTCTAATTCAACTATATAAAAAAAAAATTATGTTACATCTAGTTCCGCATATCGACATAAGTTGTAATATAAAAATTTTAGTATTTTACACGTGTTTAGCACTATTTAGATAAGATATAGATACACGAATTGCCAAGTTCATTGATGAATAAATGCAAACAAAGAAACAAAATAAACATACTCCATGAAAAATGCATTAATAAGGAAATGGTAAAATTTATTAGTACATAAAATCCAGTTAGAAGTGCTGGTAGTAGGAATAAAAGCTTGAATTATTTAAGAAAAAGTAGTGCACTTTATAAACTCATATGGAACAGACTCTATACCTCTCCAACAACAGCTCTCACACTTTATATAACTTATGCATTCTTCTTCACCTCGGCAGACTTGATAATATTAATGAACTCCGGCTGGAGAGAAGACAATAAACATAAGCCCAAAATATAAGGAATACAACTAGACTTAGACAATCTAAAATAAGACACGATGACAGGATATGAAAACAATTCAAAAAAAAAACGAAAGCGATACAGTTTAAATTTTAGTAAACGCATATGAGTTTGACAAAACCAAAAAAGTAATTGTGATTTTGTTGTTGACACAAATTATGACATGTAATTTTTGTGTAAAATACAACTTGAATACACGAATTATCATATCTAAATACAACTTACCATAAAGAAATACACACATGGGTGTGTGGACAAAAGTGAAAAATGAAAAAAAGAGTAGAGGATAGAAGAGTAGAAACATTATTACCTTCAGTGAGGCTCCACCAACCAGGAAACCGTCAACATCTGGCTGAGCTGCTAGTTCCTTGCAGTTTGCAGCAGTGACAGACCCTGATATATGTATCCAGTTAAAAGACAAATTCATCGAATATAAGCAATCTCAGCCTGTGCAAGATATTTGATATTCTTTTCCATCTTTCCTATTATGAGAGAGGGTGATGCCAACTGCCGATCTATTCACTATTTTCCTATTAGCCAAGAAAATAGACCTACGCCCACAATGATTTCTTCTTCTAAGCTTTATCATCTAAAACTCTATAAGCTTTGATCCCTCCACGCTACTAGAATAAAACCAAGGTCGAAATTTTTTCGATGTTATTTTGAAATGTATCTTGGCCAAACTTGTCGCGAATGGGTTCATTGACCAAATTAAGTCACGTTGGCGGACAAGATCAGTCTAAGTTTGCAGCCCCTCATTAAAACAGATCTAGACAAGTCGAAGTACATAAAAGATTATTCAAGGTATGTTATATGCCAAAAAAAGAAAAAAAACTCCTCCAAAGGCAATATGAGTAATGTATGGTTCCTTGAGAACTGAGATGCAACTGGACATATTTAGCAGGTATTTTACAGAAACTTTTTCAGTTTATGAACTATGAAGTTCATTATCTTTAGAATATGAACACTCTAAAAAAGGGCCTACCTACTGAACTTTCACCCAGGATTGTAAGAGTAATTTAAGGATAAGATCAAGAACCAAGAGTTTCAGATGATATGGAATACCTCCATAAATAATCCGGGTTGAGGCGGCAACTTCAGGACTGACATATGCTTGCAGCCATTTCCTCAACTCAGAATGTACCTATTACACAGACAAGAACTTTGTTAAGTAAAACTTCACTAAGGAAAATCATGTGCAAGAACACCCACATTATTCATAGAAATTAGATGCAAAATTGAACTAAGAATTTACCATCTACTCTTGTGTGCAGCATAAAAGTAAGTCAAGAAACACCATTATGAAGTTTTGAAATTAAAACATACTTCCTGAGCTTGAGCTGGAGTAGCAACCTTCCCAGTTCCAATAGCCCACACAGGCTCATAGGCCAAAACGACATCCACCCAATTTGATACTTTTGCTGCCATTGGAAATTACACAGTAAACCAGCCAGAATGCCAGATGCTTAGATTTTGTAGCAGTTAGCACTCAAATTATTGATGCAAAAACAAAATTTCAGGGTGAAAACTGATACCAAGGTGAGTAACCATTTCGACGCGAAGATCTATGGAATACACAAACATTATTCTGAAAATAGAATAAAAACACCAGGCTTTATATGATAACAAGTGCAATGCAGAAAGACAGAAATATTTCATAATGTTATACGTCCAAAATAGGTTTCTCCCAAGAAAAGCGAGAATATGCAAAGAAATCATTGCAACAATGCATGCAATATAGAATAAAAACATGTTGTACTTCAACAAAATATCCAACAAACATAGCATCTAAACAATAAACAAATACTGACCATGCGGACACAAGGTCTGCTACCTTGACATATAGAAATTTTAGGAGTATCAGCAAAGGAATTGCACCATAGGCTTTACAAACGGAAAGAAAGCATCAAGTAAGTACCTGCAATCGCTTTAGTTTGTGCAGCAACAACCTCCATAGTAGATCCCGCTTCACGTTGCTCAAGTGTCTCCCCAATACAAGCTATCACCTTCAAGCCTTGAGAAAGTGCATAAGCAACCTTATCCCCAACAAACTAAAACAAAAGAACCAAAATTGTTAACAGAAGGTTGAAAGTTTAACTGACAGGCAAAAATGAGCAAAAGCCAATCATAGCTTACCTCATTTGACTCCTTCAAAATAAGTCTCCTCTCAGAGTGACCAATGATGACCCAAGGAATGTTCAAATTGACAAGCATCTCTGCACTGAATAAAAAAAAAAAGTACATGAATTATTAGCTTAAAAAATTTGTTGTCCATCAAACCAAACAGATGGCTGGATCAAATTGCATTAAATGAAGCATTTGCCTAAAAAAAAAGCATCACCCTTCCTTAACTTATCAAGATTATATTTGTTCTTAAGAATCAGAAAAACCATAGCAATATGTTTACTTGAGCAAAAACAGAATAACATCTTATTGTGAGGAATCAAAGTGCAAGTCTATTAAAGAACATAATAAAATTGATTGAAAGACTAAAAAACAAGACATAGTAGATAGCAAATCCGGGCATACCTAACCTCACCAGTGAAAGCACCTCCTTTCTTGACCCAACAATTTTGAGCAGCAACATGGAAATCAGGCTTCAGTGAACTTTTTACCAAAGGAAGGAACACAAATGGAGGGCTAATCACAACCTCTGCAAAAGGACAACATGTTGCTCAGAATAAGCCATTTGCCCTAGGGGTGTATATATCAATGCTCACAAGCTACTCGGGCTTGGTTTGGATAAAACTTAAATTCAATTCGGTTATTTTCGAGTCAACTTCGAGTAGCTTGACTTATCGAGGGAGTCGAATTCGAGCATCTTAATGTCAAACTCTAGTAGCTTGTTAACCTAATCAAGCTATTAAATTTTAATTAAAAAATTACTATTTTACCATTATATATATATATATATATCAATTCAAACTCGAGTTTAAACACATAATCGAGCTTGAAATCGAGGATGAGAATCGAGCTAATTTTAATTAAATGAGCCTAATCAAGTAAGCTTGAGTAACAAGATATTTATCTCGAATGAAGCTCAAACTTAAAAATTAGATTGAGATCAAACCGAATTTCGAGTAGCAAATTTGGAGTCAAACTCCAAGCTTCTCACCCAGACTCTATTACACCCCTAATCTGCTCTATCATCAAAGAAGAAGATTAAAAAAAAAAAATCGATTTACTTACCAACAACATCCCGAGAAGGCACCTCTCCTCCGTTTAAAATGCTTACTATCTTCTTCACTTCTTCAGTGGTTCCATTCTACAAACATTTATTTTATGCTTTAAATTATAAATTAAAAATAAAAATAAATAAAAATCAGACAATAATACACTGTTAAAGATCTATCATGAAATTAATAGCTAATTATTTTCCCTATTATAAGTGATTAACAGCAGATAAAGCTAATATTCATTTTCCGAGGAACCGAACAGATCATCATAGGATAATATTAAGTTATTGAAATAATTTTCAAAAAAAAAAAAAAAAAAAGAGAAAATTTCGAAGCAGGAACTCACGCATTTCCAGTTTCCTCCGACGAAGAATTTCCTTCCCATCTTTTTTCTCGACGATCACGAAAATCAACAAAGCGCAAAACTAAACTGAATTTTGGCTTCGGCTTGTGGTGGGTGAGTGATGATATAACGGAGAAAACTTAGTATTAAGTGAAATTACTATTGTGACCAACAGATTAGGATATTCTTTACAGAAAGTTAGGGGTAATTAAGTAAAACTGCAATAACGAATTAGATTTTCGGATTTTGATGCTGTGTGGAGTGGGCACGTCATCGCCTCGCGGGCTACCCTTCACGCCCTCCACTCACATGTCATCATGCCTCATGCGCAGATGTGGTGAATATTTTTTTCTTTTATTTTCTTTTTTAATACTTTTAAGCAATTTTTTTATTTGTTTTTAATATAAATACTTTTAAATTTAATAGAGAAAAAAATTCAATTTTCGAAGATATTTTTATTAACCTTTTTAAGGCATCTCGTTTAGCCACATAATCATTGGCTTTCTTTGCTTGTAAAGTAAAGTCAATGTTTTTTTATCATAGTCTTGTTTTTATGGAGTCTTGACTTTATACAATAGAAGACTCGCAATTTATAATAACATAATTTTTTATATTAAATGAAAATCATTTAAATAAAAAAATTATATTTGACGATAATGTATAAATATTATATATTATTAGTAAATTATATAATAATATTTTATACAAATTTTATTTTAAAAAGTAAATTGACTTAATCTTAAAATATATTTTAAAATAATTTTTTGTTTTAAATATTATTTATGATTCATCAACAATGTATGATATAATATATTAATAATATATTAAATATAAATTTTAAATAAAAATACATTTAACATTAACCTTGAAAAAATTAAAAAAGTAATACCTCTTCTGTTAGCAAAGAATTTCTTAAATAATTGTTAGAAAAATAATATGGAATATAAAACTATAAGATACAACTTGATACTTTTTCTCTTATGAATTTTTTGTAGTATTTTTATTAAATTATCAGTTGAACAATTATGAACTTTCAATCACGAACAAAATGGCTCAAAGATATCTAACGTTGTTGTAAATGTCATTTTTTAAAAAAATTATTTTATCATAATTAATTATGTTGTATAAGATTATGAATTGAAACTCTTTCAAGATACAATGAAATCTTATTTATTTGTACATTGCATTAGTATAACAACTAGTAATTACACTTTAACAAGAATGAATATAGCTTGTCTTTGTAAGATTTTTTGTAATAAACAATAGTATAGCAACTTGCCTTTTAAGTGAAAAATATATGAGAGAAAGAAGAGAATAATTTAGAATTTTATTGGATTTAATCGAATTTACTTCAATCTCTGGTGAATTCTAAAATTGTAAATTTTAAATTATGTTGTTTTAATAAAATATTTTTTTATTTTAAATATATGTCTTTGAAATATTATAGATATATTTATTTATTTAAATAATCAAATTTTTTATATAAAAAATTATTTTTTTAAAATTATAATTTTTTTATATAAATTAATCGATTACCTCTTTGTATTTTTTATTTTTAGAATGCATTTCAAAAGAGAAGTAAAGCAATATACTCCTTCATAGAGTAATCTACTTATTGCTTCTTTTAGAATGCATTGAATATGTAAACAGTTGGCATACAATTGACTTAGTTTCTATTAGATGAAAATTAATTGATTGTTAATATTTATTTTCTTTAAATTAAATACTTAATTGTAATAAAAATAAATGATTAAAAATTTAATTAAATAAAATAAATGTTTATTAATTCAACTAATTAAAAATAAAAAAAATTTAATTAATTTATTAAAATAAAACATCAAAACTTAAATAATTATGAAATTTTTGTTCTATAACTTTTTGACCTTTTGGCTTCAAAATTTTAAGCATAAATTTCAAAAAGAAATTTGACCGTTACTGATTACTGTGAGTCTGTGACCAGACTTCCATAATTAACCGTTGTCTTTGAAATCGACCGTCAAAAAGTTTTTTCTTCTTTTTTTTTTTTTTTGAAAACTTCAATGACATCGCAAAAACCATAGCCGTCCGATCCTCCAAATCGTGTTTCGTAGCATGAAAAAGCTGGTTTTCAAATTTCCCTAAATCCCGCCCAAAATTTTCAAATTTTGAATTCGAAAACACTCAGCCCCTTTCCTTAATTACATGAACACCGCTTCCCGCAACGTCTCCAATCCAACCAAACAAAGCCTTCATTTCTTTCTCCGAAAAAAAAAAACCCAAATCCGCCATGGTTGCAGATTCGAAGCTTCCGCTGCAGAGCAGCAACAACGCGAACATGAAACCCTCGAAAACAATCGAAGAAACCTACCAAAAGAAAACCCAATTAGAACACATCCTCCTCCGACCCGACACCTACATCGGCTCAATCGAACAACACACTCAACGTCTCTGGGTTTACGAGAACGACGAGATGGTCCACCGTGACATTAAATTCGTTCCAGGTCTTTACAAAATCTTTGACGAGATCTTAGTCAACGCCGCCGATAACAAGCAACGGGATCCGTCGATGGATTCCCTTAAGGTCGTGATCGACGCCGAACAGAACTTGGTCTCTGTTTATAATAACGGAGATGGAGTTCCCGTTGAGGTTCATCAGGAAGAAGGGGTTTACGTTCCGGAATTGATTTTCGGGCATTTGTTAACGAGTAGTAATTATGATGATACCGTAAAGAAGACAACCGGAGGGAGAAATGGGTACGGTGCTAAGCTCACCAATATCTTTTCGACTGAGTTTGTTATTGAAACCGCTGATGGGAAACGGCTAAAGAAGTATAAGCAGGTAATTGAACAAAAGTGTGTTTGGGTGTTTTTTTAGTAACCAATATTAAGTAAATTTGTAGACTTGTGTTATATAGAGTATTAAAATTCATATATTGGTATCTTATTTTACACAAAAATTACATGTATATATCAACACGAAAATATGAAATATATAAATTTTTTGTTTAATTCATATATAATTGTTGTTAAAATTTTAAACTGTATTATTTTTGTGTTCATTTTTCATATTCTTATCCATATGAAATATATTTGTTTCATGTTATTCTATCATGTTTTATATTAATAACAAGTAGTAAAAATAACCTTCTGTATATTTATATTTTGTAAAATAATAGCAATTATATGTCATAATTTGTATCAATTCTAAAACACAAAATATATTTTTTGGATTTGGTAAATCCATATATGTTTTTTAGCTAAAGTATGCTATCACCATATTTTATTTTAAATTGTAGGTCTAATCACGAGTTAAATTGTTCATTTTTTCTTGAAGGTGTTTTCAAACAACATGGGAAAGAAATCTGAACCTGCTATAACCAAGTGTAAGGAGGGTGAGAACTGGACCAAGGTTACATTTAAGCCAGACTTGGCCAAATTTAACATGACTCACTTGGAGGACGATGTGGTTGCATTGATGAGGAAGAGGGTGTTTGACTTAGCCGGTTGTCTTGGCAAGACTGTGAAGGTTGAGCTGAATGGGAAGCGCATTCCTGTGAAATCATTTCTTGATTATGTCAACCTTTACCTTAGTGCTGCCTCTAAAAATAAGCCAGAACCTCTCCCAAGGTCTTTATTATAATTTTTTTTAAGGTTTCTGTTATGTTAATGTTGAAGGGTTTTTGCCTACAGTGTTGCATGTGTGATCTGTTGATAGAATGTAAGACTTTTAGTTTGAGTGACCAGGATTTGAAAAAAATATATAAGAAGGGATTTTACTTAATAGGCATTTGTTTGTTTTACCAGGATTATAGAGAAAGTTAATGCGAGATGGGAAGTTTGTGTAAGTCTCAGTGAAGGGCAGTTTCAACAGGTATTTTTCTTGTCTGGTTAAAGTTGTTGTGATTAGATTTTAGAGTAGTTGTGTTAATGTTTGGTTTTTTTCTCTGATTATCAGGTCAGCTTTGTTAATGGGATTGCTACAATCAAGGGTGGAACCCATGTTGACTATGTTACTAATCAGATATCTAATTATGTGATGAATGTTGTAAATAAGAAGAACAAGAATGCTAATATCAAAGCACATAATGTGAAGAACCATCTGTGGGTTTTTGTCAATTCTCTTATTGACAACCCTGCTTTTGATTCTCAAACCAAGGAAACTTTGACACTTCGTCAGAGCAGTTTCGGCTCTAAATGTGAACTTTCAGAAGATTTTTTGAAGAAAGGTTTGTTAAAATAAATCACTTGTATGTACATTATGCTAAGCAGTAAATTGCTAACTAATATGGTCCTTGGATGGGTGACGTTGCAGTTGCAAAGTCTGGAGTTGTGGATAGTTTGCTCTCGTGGGCAGAATTCAGGCATAGCAAAGATCTTAAGAAGACTGATGGAACGAAGTCAGGAAGTATTCGTGGGATCCCCAAGCTAGATGACGCCAATGAAGCTGGAGGGAGGAATTCTGATAAATGTACTTTGATTTTGACAGAAGGAGATTCAGCAAAATCTCTTGCGGTAAGTTGCCATGTTTTAACAGTTCAAGTTTCATTTATCACTTGTAGTATGAGGTGAATCTCTTCATACAATGTAATTGTGTTAGGGTTATTTTGAGTTCCTAATGGTGTTAAACATTTTGCAGGTGGCTGGGCTTGCTGTTGTAGGCCGTAATCACTATGGTGTCTACCCATTGAGAGGTAAACTTCTCAATGTGAGGGAAGCCAGCCATAAGCAACTTATGGATAATGCAGAAATACAAAATCTCAAGCGGATTCTCGGACTGCAGCAGGGCAAGGAGTATTCTAGTGTCAAGTCTTTGAGATATGGGCATTTGATGATAATGACTGATCAGGTTTAATGCAGCTCAAGCAGTTTTATTATTGGATTAATATGTTTGTTTTTATCTTTTCTTTGTTGTCTTCATGCTAATAAGCTCATGATCAGTTTGAAAGAATCTCACATTGTGCACTTTCTTCAGGATCATGATGGTTCCCATATTAAAGGGCTACTGATCAATTTCATTCATTCCTTCTGGCCGTCACTGCTAAAAGTTCCATCATTCATGGTTGGGTTTATAACTCCAATTGTGAAGGTTAGTATGTACATTCAGGTAGCTAGATTTTACTGGTTAAACATCATGAAGAGAGTTTTTTACATTTATGCTTACTCTCTGCACAGGCAACTCACAAAAACAAAACTGAGTTATCCTTTTATTCCATGCCTGAGTACGAGTCTTGGAAGGAAAGTTTGGGGGGTAATGCAAAGGGCTGGTCAATTAAGTACTATAAGGTTTGTGTCTTCATTAATTTACAACTAACGAAGCAATCAAGCAGTGTAGGTTTCTGCTGTCTGCTGCTTTGAGGTTTTGTAGCGTTTCTTCCATAATTTTATCATGTCATTTTAGGGGTTGGGAACAAGCACATCAAGGGAAGGAAAGGAATACTTTAAAGATCTTAACAAGCACAAGAAAGAATTTGTGTGGGAAGGTGACCAGGATGGGGATGCAATAGAGCTTGCATTTAGTAAGAAGAAGATAGAAGCAAGGAAGAATTGGCTGCGACAGTTTGAGGTTTGGAGTCGTTACAGTATATGTTAACCTAAAATGCATTGTTTCTAGAGAATCTAAATTGTGAAATAACCTCTTAATGGAATTTTCTTACCTTTATGAGTTGCAGCCTGGCACTCACCTTGATCACAATCAGACGCTCATCAAATATACTGACTTCATTAATAAGGAACTTATTCTGTTTTCCATGGCTGATCTTCAAAGGTCAATTCCTTCAATGGTTGATGGCCTGAAGCCTGGTCAAAGAAAGATCCTTTTCTGTTCTTTCAAGAGGAATTTTGTCAAAGAAGCAAAGGTTGCTCAATTTTCTGGTTATGTTTCAGAGCATTCTGCTTACCATCATGGTGAGCAGAGTCTTTCTAGTACCATTATTGGAATGGCACAAGATTTTGTGGGCAGTAACAATTTGAACCTTCTCCATCCAGGTGGTCAATTTGGCACTCGTAACCAGGTTAGTTGAAGTTCCTCGTGGTTATTAAAATTGAATTGAGTTCAGACCATCACATCAGAAGGTTTATTACTCTTTTTTTCCACTCAATGGTCATGCACAATCTGTTGCTTTCATGTGTCACAGGGTGGCAAAGATGCTGCGAGTGCTAGGTACATATTTACCAATCTTTCTCCCATTACTCGATATCTGTTCCCCAAGGATGATGATGGCCTGCTAGACTACTTGAATGAAGATGGTCAATCCATTGAGCCAACCTGGTAAATTTAAATTTACTGTACCAAATACTTTACTTGAAACCGTGTAAACATAAAGGTAATGCCTTTGTTCTGGCGTTTAGGTACGTGCCTATTATACCAATGGTTCTCGTCAATGGAAGTGAAGGAATTGGGACAGGGTGGAGCTCTTACATTCCAAACTATAACCCGAGAGATATAGTTGCAAATGTGAGGCGTTTGTTGAATGGTGAAGAAATGGAGCCCATGCATCCATGGTACAGAGGATTCAAAGGGTCTATTGAGAAAACTGCATCAAAGGAAGCTGGTGTTACCTACACTGTTAGTGGAATTATAGAGGAGGTTGATGAGACCACACTCAGAATAACGGAACTGCCAATACGTAGATGGACTCAAGATTATAAGGAGTTTTTGGATTCCATCATAACGGGAAATGATCCTTTCATTAAGGTAAATTTTCCTACTTCCAAATGGCTCTTTCTATTGTTTATGGCTTTTATCTCATAAATTAGTGTACTGGTTGTAGGAATTTAGACAATATGGTGATGATACAACTGTAGAGTTTGAGATTACCTTGACTGAGGAGAACTTGATGATAGTCAAGCAAGAGGGCTTGCTAAAGAAGTTTAAGCTAACAACAGCAATTAGCACAAGTAACATGCACCTGTTTGATTCGAGAGGGATGATTAAGAAATACGACACTCCAGAGGAAAGTATGTGCTAAAATATTGCAATTTGGTGCTGGTGTTCCATTTTTGGTTGCATAACATGTATATTGCTGCAACACTGACTTCTTAATATGTCTAAATGCAGTTCTTGAGGAGTTTTTTCGCTTAAGGTTTGAATTTTATGAGAACAGAAAGGTAAGCTCATCTTCATGCACGCACCTAAAGTATTTTATTTGGACAGAGATACTGATTAAAACCTATCATATGCTGCAGAAACTTCTGTTGTCCAATCTTGAAATGGAGTTGCTGAAAATGGAAAACAAAGTTCGGTTTATCCTTGGTGTTGTAAAGGGGGAAATCATTGTAAACAACAGAAAGAGAGCTGACCTATTCCTTGAGCTGCAAGAGAAAGGTTTTACTCCTTTTCCAAAGAAGTCTAAAACTGTTGAAGTAGCCGTGGCTGGGGCTACTGATGATACAGAGGAAACTGAGGAGAACTCTGAGGTTAGCGCAAAAGGAGTAACGGCTAGTGATTATGACTATCTATTGTCCATGCCAATTGGAAGTCTGACCCTCGAGAAGGTCAATGAGCTTTGTTCTGATAGGGATAAGATCCAGCAGGATGTTGAAGATTTGAGGAAAGCCACTCCAAAGTCTTTATGGCTGAAAGATCTCGATGATCTTGAGATGCAGCTTGATGTATGAACCAGAAACTTGTTTTCTGTTAAATTTAGTACTTGTTCTATCCTTGTTCTCATTGTTATGATATTTTGTTGTATAATCAGGAGCAAGATAAAGCTGCTCAGGCAGAGGAAGAGGGAAAAGTAGTTAAAGGCAAAGCAAAGGGTGAAGCTGGAAAGAGGGCTCAGAGACAAGCACCTAAAATCCCACGGAAGATAAATAAGAAAGACAACAATGCACAAGCTGTTAGAGAAACCTTGGAAAATTCATCCAGTTCAGCAATGGAAACAGGTGAGCTTGTGATTCTATCTACTAGTTCTCTTATGGCAAGGTTGTCTTTTTCCCAGTCTTGTAATTGTTGGGTTTCTTATTTTCCTCAAAACTGATTAGTATTTCTACTTGATTTACCAGAGAATGTTCCAGCTGTGGTGAAGCCCAAAGGCAGGGGTGGCTCAAAGAAGGCGAAAAAGGTCTTGTTCTGTTGCATGTCAGGATGATAATGAGAATGATAAGTGTTTGATTGTTATATGGTGCTCTTTGAATATGGTGCTCTTTGAACTCATTAGTGTTACTTCTATGTTTATTGGCAGGATGACAGTGACGACGACGATGAGGACTTTGGTATTCCTGATCTAAGGGAGCGACTTGCCAAGCATAACATTCAGTCCTCTCCCGATCATTCAGCTGGTATGTTTGAATCACAGAATCACACCGTTCACTATCCAGGGTCTTAGGAACAATTGCAAACACAGTGTTACTTACTTACCATGTTAGTGAAATGTGGCCAAAGAGAGACAACGAAACATTTTGGTGCACTTTTTAAACTGACGTAGATTGGGTTTCCAGAAACAAAGTCACATGGATTTGAGAAATGAAAGTGTTTCTATTTTCATAAGAACATTTTATTTGATGGGTCGTCAAGTTTTTTGTCTATGGTGAATTTTACAGATATGGAAACTGAAGTGCCCCAAGAACCAGCTGGGAAGAAAGAACCTAGCAAAAGGGCTGTTGCTAAGAAGAAGCCAGTAACATCTCTTTCAGAGATTTCTGAGAGCATAGCTGAAATCGACATCAGTGATGAAGACTTGGAGGTAGTAGCAGCTCAAGAAGCAGGAAAGAAAGGAAGGAAACCTGCCGCAAATTCAAAAGCAGCTAAGCCCTCTGCAGTGGCCAAGAAAAGAGGGCCAGCAGCAGGCAAGCAGACTCAAGCACAGCAGAAGCTTTTAACAGAAATGCTGAAGCCCGCAGAAGATTCCGGTATATCCCCAGAGAAGAAGGTGAGGAAGATGAGGGCATCTCCATTTAACAAGAAAAGTGGTTCAATCTTAGGCAGGGTTGGGAAAGAGCTAGAGACAACAACTGACAGTGAAGAAACACTTGGTTCCTCCTCTATGTCTGAAAACAACACAGAAGAAGTGACTGAGGTTATCCAACCAAGATCCAGACCTCAAAGGCTCAACCGCAAGCAGACAATTTATGTGGATAGTGGTTCAGAGACTGACAATGCCACCAATGATGATGATTCGGATTTTGAGGAAGATGAAGATTAAATAACTGGATGTTTTTCTTCTGTTCAGGAACATGAACTATTAACACTAGTAGTTATCTAGAACTGGGATTAATGGGAAATTGCGGCTTGTTTCACTTTGAACTTTTTACCCTTGTTGTCTTTGATGATTGAAGCGTGTAAATTAAAATTCTAGCTGTTGAATGTAATGAATGACTATGATTTTGCTTTCCAGCGGCCACTGAGGAGATTAACAAACTCATTTTCATTTTTGATTCCCTTCAGCCAGTGAGCCAGCAGTGGAGGTACTTCTGCTCTCTTTGAAACACTTTTGATTTGAATTCTTGTTGATAATGGATTGTATTATGGGGAGAATTAACTTGTCAACTACAGCATCATTTACTCCATTTTCTAAAGCCATTGTCATCTCTTTGTGTGGTCTTTGGGCATGGGTTTGATATTAGAGGACTCTTGCATGAGATGAGAATTAGCATGGTGAGGTTGTTTGTTCTATAAATAAACTTGAAGCCCCATGGAAGTGGTAAAATTTATGAATTTTACTATTAAAAATAATTAAATAAAAATTAAAATAAATATATTAAAAGATTTTTTTTATATAGATTAAGTGTTATTAAAATTTTGATATATATTTTTAGTAAAAAAATTAATAAAATTTTTACCATTGTTAAATTTGAATTATAAATAACATTTTTAATAATTTTCTATATATTACTGATATTTACATTAAATTCCATTAATATATCAATTTGAATTTTTTATTAAAATTTTTTTTCAAATTTCTTAAATTTCACTTAAGAAACTTAATATAAATTTAGTCCCACCCGCTTACCTTATGGGATATTTAAAGTAATGTATTTACACGTGCGGATGGTCCTCAAGACTTTGTCATTTTTTTTTTTGATAATAGAGTCTGATATTCTATGATCAGATCACGGGACTGTTGGTAAAACTTATTGTTTTCATTGTAAGTTTAAAAATCTTAACATGATAAAGTTAATATTCATAATAAAGGAAAAGGATGGTTATCATCCACAACAACCTCCTGGGAAAGCAAAATATCAGATTAAAGAAAGGAATCAACATGATTTGTTGTCAACTGAGCTGCGAGTTTGAGGATGTGTCAGAAACTGAGCTCGTATGTTTCAAAATCTTGGCAATGGAAGTAATATAGGGATTCAGGAGAAAACATTGTTACCTGCACTTCAGATAATTTGTTTTCTTTTCTATCCTTTGTGATTTTATTCTAAGGTATAATTGCAGCATTGTAATATTTTTTTCTCTGAGTTTTGTGTATGTTTACTTTTATGTTTGAGTCGACCTTCAAAAGTCTCTTTGCTTATTCCTCAATAATAGGAAAGCTTAGACGAATTCATGCTTTAAACTAGGGGGTTTACGGACATTTTTAAATATTAAAAATAAAAAAATTTGAAAATTTTTTTCCCTTGGATGCTGAAAATTTTCCTATTTACACTATTTTTTTTTTCGATAAAATGAATAAATTCATTGATAATTTTTTTTTTATATATTATAAGTGAATTTCTTTGAAAAAAATCTTAAATCTATCACTATCTATCATCATTTATAGCCTTCATTTCCTTGCGAATTAAGCAAGCCTGTGAGGTTAGGATCTTATCATTTGGTAACAAAATTAGTTTTCTATCAAACTTTATCATTTTTTTTTGAAATGGAATTATTTGATTCCCCTTTAAGGTCTGCTTTTTATACAATTATTAGATTTCTTTCGAAGGAGATTCAACATTTGATTCTAATATGATTACTTAACTTGAAAGAAGTTGACTGCTTATAATTATTAATAGTGGAATAATAAAAGATTTATTTGTTATCTGCTGGACTTTGCAGATGCTTATTTTTTTTATCTTCTTTCTTTTGTGAGGGGCAGGGCATTGATGGAGGAATGAGATTACGAGGGGCCGCCATGACTCGTGAGGAGCATGACCATCAACTTACTTTGGCTCTAGGTTAGTTCAAAAATTAAACCTTAACTAACCAATGGCTAATCTTGGTTGCGGCTTTACTGGGGTGCTTTAGTTTTTGGTCGGTCGTGATAATAATGGTACGATAGTCTTGGAGGCTTTGATACCATTTCTATACACAGCGGTAGATAGTACGGTCAAGATTCTGGTAACTGACACAGTTTCAGTTTCGGGCTCTCCGGGTGGTAGAGTCTTGATAATACTATCTGAAACTATTTCAACAGCGTGTAGATCAATCAACTTGACAAGATAATACTAATCATAAGTGTTCCATAGATCAGACATATAATCAAGGTATTCTAGTCGATGTTCAAGACTCTGACACCTTCTTGACACTCATATTCACTTGGGTGCTATCAGAATAACCTTAACCTTCCATGGCAGAAATGAAATTCCTGTATGTACCAGAATGGCCTTGTTGGACACAAGATTTAAAGATTACAGGGGCCATTTTGAAGGAGGAACATCATCAATGGTAAAAACTGAGAACTTTGATGTCGAAGGAGGAACATGTGATTGTTGTGGAGGAGGGTGTTGTTTAGCATCCATTGCATCAGGGTTATGAACTTCTGGAGTATCATCTGGAACTTCAACTGTAGGTTCTGTCATGAAAATCTGAGGGAGCATCATTTCATCTGAGTCATCAGTATCATCTGCTTCAACTGATTCATCTAAGTTGACAGTGTCCATGTAGGATTCAGTTTCAAAGGTAGAAGGAAAAATATCTTCAATGGAGAATTGAGGGAGATTGTCTTGTGCCATCTGGTGAAGTATTTCTGAAAGAGTTTGTGTAGGAGAAATCATAAGTTGTACAGGTTTATCTTCCTCTTCTAAGTTTAAGTTCTTATATGAAGTAGATTATATCTCAGAAGAAAAGAAAACCCAACCTTTACCATAAATTTTAATGATGCAACCAACCTACCCAAGCTCAGATGCAACCAACCTACCCAAGCTCAGATTTCTCTTCTTTTCAAGAGTTTCATAAAGACCAGTACAAACACATTCAGAATACTCAAATGATTTCATAGATGATCAATGTTATGAGTATATGTCAATCTAAGAACTCCAAAAAACCAAACTAAAAGAAGATCTAGAAGAAGAAGGTTGAGAACTAGAGTTGCTAAGAGTTGATAGATCCATAAAAATAAGATGAGCTAGGTTTTGGTTTTGAAGGTTAAGAAAATGGTTGTTCTGCTACTCTTTTGAGTTTTGGATCAACGGATTATTTTTCTCGAAATCTGTGAATCAAAATTCATACCTGCACAGAATTGAATACAAGTTAAACCAAGTTAGTCAACATTTTGAGCTTTTGATCTTTGGATCTTTCTTCTTTCTTGCAAATTTGAATCTTTGAAATCTTTTGAGCTTATCAGCATATCTGAAGAGCTTCTTACGTCTGGGTCTGGAGAAAATTGGAGGTCTGAAAGGTCTAAATCTTTTGAAATGCTTCTTTTTTTTGTTGTTGCAAAAACATGTGGGATCTTTAGAAGAACATTTGATTTGAAGTCCTGATGAGGAGTAAGAGCATGGCTTTTCTAGCTTTTTGGAGTTGTGCACCAAGGTTTTGATGTATTTGTGCTCTTTGCAAATCTTATCAAGTGCTTTCAACACATCTTATAGATATCTCAAAGGGTTATAGATTTAACATCAAGAGATCCAAGATTCAACTGGGTCCTTGTTTGCTGTGCAAGTTTTTCTGGAACAGAATTAAGAAAGGCTTGCTTTAAGTTGACATCATCGAATTCACCAAGTATGTAGAAATACTGAGAGAATTATTGATAATGTCTGTCAAGATCTTTTGGATGGAGAGAACAACATTTTAGTTTGAAGAATTATTCTCTGATCTTTTCCAATCTGTGAGTTTTTTATCCACAAAAGATTGCTGCAAATTGAAAAACAACTTCTGTGATTATTAGGCATTAAAGAAACTGGAATTGTCTGTATTCACCAATGTTGTCCCAAAAATTTTTTAGAGTTTCAACTAGTCTGGAAACAAATCTGATCAATACTGTATTCATCGTAACATTGGGATGAGAGTTTAATTCAATAAGTCCCCATGCTAAGAACTCTTGGAATCTTGAGGGCCATTTTGAAAGAGGAACATCATCAATGGTAAAAACTGAGAACTTTGATGTCGAAGGAGAAAGATGTGATTGTTGTGGAGGAGGGTGTTGTTCAGCATCCATTGCATCAGGGTTATGAACTTCTAGAGTATCATCTGGAACTTCAACTGTAGGTTCTGTCATGAAAATCTGAGGGAGCATCATTTCATCTGAGTCATCAGTATCATCTACTTCAACTGAGTCATCTGAGTTGACAGTGTCTATGTGGGATTCAGTTTCAAAGGTAGAAGGAAAAATATCTTCAATGGAGAATTGAGGGAGGTTATCTTGTGTCATTTGGTGAAGTATTTTTGGAAGGGTTTGTGTAGGAGAAATCATAAGTTGTACAGGTTTTTGGGCTGGTTGTGGTGTAAGATTTTGAGGTGTGGAACTTGAGCTGGATTTTGGTTTTGAAGGTTGAGAAAGTGGTTGTTCTGCTACTCTTTTGGGTTTTGGATCAACTGGTTGTTTTTTTTGAAAACTATGAATCAAACAGCGAATATCCTTGGGAGCTGTAAATTGTTGCATAGGGGAAATACTGGGGGTCTTTTGTCAAACAGCTACAAGATCTGTGAAAGATTAAAACAATATGAGGATTTGGTAAAACTTTTGTATATCTCTCATAGGTTTCAATCCATTGAATCCAAATGGGAATGGGTCTGAACCAGGTGAAGAAAAACTTGAGATGTTGTTGACTGGGGTCCAACTGGTGTTTGGTAGGGTTGATGGTTGACTGCTGAAAAAGGTGGAGAAGGTTTTGAGCTTTGGGAGTGGGAATTCTACAGCAATATAGTAAAGGTGACAAAGGTACCATATAAAACAAACTGTTTCTTTCGGGAAACAAAGAGGTTCAGGGAATTTAAAGGGATGGATGAAAGGATAGTCATGGTTTATACCAAGAGATTGAATGGAGGTGTCTCCAAACTTTCTGAGTGTTTTGGACTGATATTTGAGCAAGAGGTGGGGGGCTTTTTGGTCAAGGGTTTGAGTGGCAAGAAGTCTTGATAACTTGGGAGGAAGATTTTTCACTGGAAGGTTAAAAAATTCATCAGGTAAATCAAATTCATCATCAAGGTGAGATTTTTGAGAAGAAAGGAAAAAAGGGTTTTTTGAGGATGAGGCTTGTAAAAAAGAAGGCGTTGGGTTCATCATGGAAATGACTGGAAGAATCTACAAGGTGTTTGAAGGAGGTCTTGAAGGAGGTCTTGTGAGCATGTCGAAATAAGGTTATCTTTGCCTTTTATATGTGTGATGATGAAAGAGTACTGTGAGAACCACTGTGATAGCCCGAGTAACTGTGCATTTGGCATTTTTTTCTTTTTGAAATTGAGCATCTGATCAAATTCTGACATATCTAATTCCATAAGAAAATGATATCCAATAAAGTGAAATTCAAATATTTGGATTTCATACTTTATAGCTAAAATCTCTTTTAGTATAGAGTGATAATAAAGTTCCGTCTGCTGCTTCCATTTTGACAAAAATAGCATCACTAGAGTGTGAAAGAGGCAAGTTAATGGCATGATCTTGAACTCTATATGCCATCTGGTAGTGAAAGGTTGCCTGGAGGCCATTCATTTTCGTGCCCATGATCTGGACTTGAACTTTTAAAGTATCTAACAGGGTTGGATCATGAAGAGACATATTATAATTTGGGAAGACTGTGAAAAAGACAGTTCCTACATTGAGTGTTGTCTCAACGATTTCAAGGACTACATGCGTGTAATCTTTAAATCTTGTGTCCAACAAGGTCATTTTGGTACATACAGGAATTCCATTTCTGCCATGGAAGGTTAAGGTTATTCTGATAGCATCAAAGTGAATATGAGTGTATCTTTGTTCTGACCATTGTTGAGAAAATTCTTTTGAGATCTGAAGAGTAACAAAGTGCTCTTAAGGTCTTGTTAGAAGAATACATTGATCAAAGTTTGTGGCTTGAACATACTCTTTTGGAGCATGGTATTTGGGTTTTAAAAGAGTTTTTAAAGATCTAGTAAGAGAAGGGGAAGAGTTTGAGAAAGTTGTATAAAGATTTACAAGGGGTAGAACTGTTTGTTGGGTTTTCTTTTCTTCTGGGATATAATCTACTTCATATAAGATCTTAAACTTAGAAGAGAAAGATTTTTTAAGTACAGGAGAAGGAGGAGAGGACAAACTAAAAAAAAATCTAGAAGAAAAAGGTTGAGAACTAGAGTTACTAAGAGTTGATAGATCCATGAAAATAAGATTCTCTTTTGGCTTTTCTTTTTCCAACTTTAATAATCAAAACTTTAAAAACATGTTTTACTTCTCACTATCTTGGCAAGCTTCAAGCTCTGATACCATTTGTATACACAGCGACAGGTAGTATGACCAAGGCTCTGGTAACTGAATGAACGGTAGATAGTATGACCAAGGCTCTGACCAGAGCCTTGGCCGTACTACCTGCCGCTGTGTATAAAAATGGTATTACAGAAGAAAAAAAAACCCAACAAATAGTTCTACCCCTTGTAAATCTTTATACAGCTTTCTCAAACTCCTCCCCTTCTCTTACTAGTTCTTTAAAAACTCTTTTAAAACCTAAATATCAAGCTCCAAAAGAGTATGTTCAAGCCACAAACTTTGATCAATGTATTTTTCCAGCAGGACCTCAAGAGCACTTTGTTACTTTTCAGATCCCAGAAGAATTTCCTTAACAGTGGTCAGAACAAGGATACATTCATATTCACTTTGGTGCTATCAGAATAGCCTTAACCTTCCATGGCAGAAATGGAATTCTTGTATGTACCAGAATGGCCTTGTTGGACACAAGATTTAAAGATTACAAGCATGCAATCCTTGGAATCATTGAGATAACACTCAATGCAGAAACTGTCTTCTTCACAGTCTTCTCAAATTATAATATGTCTCTTCATGATCCAACCCTGTTAGATGCTTTAAAAGTTTAAGTCCAGATCGTAGGCACCGAAATGAAAGGCCTCCAGGCAACCCTTCACTACCAGATGACATATAGAGTTCGAGATCATGCCATTAACTTGCCTCTTTCACACTCTAATGATGCTGTTTTTATCAAAATGAAAGCAGCAGACAGAACTTCTAAACATGTTCATATTTCAAAGTCGATCTCAAATGAAGAACTTACCACCCTTCTCCCAAAGACATGGACGACAAGTTATCAAAAGATTTGAAAACAAGATGAACCAATTGAACATTTTGATCCAACTTACAAGACAAATCAGGATGGTACTATCACAATTAAATTTGATCACAGCAAAGGAAAGGATGTTCCTCATCCAACAGTCTTTCCAACAAAATTTATGATGCACAGATGTCATGCTGATCTTTTTGATGTTCCAGTCACACACTTTCAGTCCGATGAAAATCTCGTGTATGCATATAGATCTCCACAAAGACATTGTTATTGAGACATAAATTATCAATGTAAAGAATGCCAGATAGACGCATATAAAAGCTTTCTGGATGATGATGATGATGATATTCCAAAAAAGCAAAAGAAGAAAAAATCTTCCCAGCAAATGCTCAAAGAAAGATATGAAAATGAAGACCCTGAAGTTGATCTCCTTGGTGAACCTTCAGAAAAGTTTGACTACTATGTCATCTATCCTAAGAAAGAAAAACCACTCTCTCAAACTTAGTCAAATCAACCCACACAGAAATCAGATTCCACCCAAGATTCCATCCAACCTTTACCATAAATTTCAAAGATGCAACCAACCTACCCAAGCTCAGATTTCCCTTTTTTTCAAGAGTTTCATAAAGACCGGTATAAACACATTCCAAAAATCCCCACTCTTACTGACAGAGATGAATATGGGAACCAAAAAAATGTTTCTCGTGCTGAAGCAATTTTAAACTGGCAAACTAAAAATTCTCTCCAGCAAAATTCATACTTGTACATAATTGAACATAAGTTGGATCAAGTCAGTCAACATTTTGATCAGAGCCTTGTCAATCTTCAAAATATTATTCTTAAAATTCAGTCAAGGATAATCACACTGGATCAAGAACTCAGATATATGGTTGAAACCAACACTGAATTCACTTATGCTTTCACTGAACGAGAGAAAGAAATGAAGAGCCTAAAGATTCAACTTGTAGGTCTTCAAAACCAGTTTTGTAAAAAATAACAATAACAACAGACAGCCTTCAGTTACAACATCTTCACACCATTTCACACTGGTATGCATGATACTCCTTACCAAGCCTATACTCCTCTATTTTAACCATACAATCTTCCAACCTCACCTCTAAAACCTTTTTTCACACCTTTTCAGTACAAACCTCCTCCAACATCTACTCCAACATCCTCACAACCAACACAATACTTCACTCCTATCTCAGACCAACCAGAACAACCTCCCTTTGGTACAACTAAAAAATGGATTCATAAATTTTGAGAAAAACAACCAGTTGATCCAAAACCCAAAAGAATAGCAGAACAACCACTTTTTCAACCTTCAAAACCAAAACTCAGCTCAAGTTCCACACCTCAAACCTCTACACCACAATCAGCCCAAAAACCTGTACAACTTATGATTTCTCCTACATAAACCCTTCCAGAAATACTTCACCAGATGGCACAAGACAACCTCCCTCAATTCTCTATTGAAGATATTTTTTCTTCTACCTTTGAAATTGAATCTCACATGGATACTATTAACTCAAATGAATCAGTTGAAGCAGATGATACTGATGACTCAGATGAAATGATGCTCCCTCAAATTTTCATGATAAAACCTACAGTTGAAGTTCCAAATGATACTAAAAAAATTCATAACCCTGATGCAATGGATGCTGAACAATACCCTCCTCCACAACAATCACATGTTCCTCCTTCGACATCAAAGTTCTCAGTTTTTACCATTGATGATGTTCTTCCTTCAAAATGGCCTTTAAGATTTCAAGAGTTCTTAGCATGGGGACTCGTTGAATTAAACTCTTATCCCAATGTTACGATGAACACAATATTGATCAAATTTATTTCCAGACTAGTTGAAACTCTGAAAATTTTTTGAGACAACATTGGTGAATACAGACAACTCCAGTTTCTTCAATGCCCAATAATTATAGACGCTATTTCTCAATTTGCAACAATCTTTTATGGACAAGAAACTCATAGATTGGAAAAGATCAGAGAATAATTCTTCAAACTAAAATGCTATTCTCTCCATCCAAAAGATCTTGACAGACACTATTAATAATTCTTTCAGTATTTCTATATACTCGATGGATTCAAGGATGTCAACTTAAAGCAAACCTTCCTCAATTCTATTACAGAAGAACTTGCACAGCAAACAAAGACTCAATTGAACCTCAAATCTCTTGATGTTAAATCTATGACCCTTGGAGATATCTACAAGATGATATTGAAAGCACTTGATAAGATTTACAAAGAGCACAAATACATCAAAACCTTGGTGCATAACTCCAAAAAGCTAGAAAAGCCATGCTCTTACTCCTTCTCAGGACTTCAAATCAAATGTTCTTCCAAAGATCCCACATATTTTTATTACAATAAGAAAAAAAAGCATTTCAAAAGATTTAGACCTTCCAGACCTCCAATTTTCTCCAGACCCAAATGTAAGAAGCTCTTCAGATATGCTGATAAGCCTAGAAGATTTCAAAGATTCAAATTTACAAGAAAGAAGAAAGATCCAAAGATCAAAAGCTCAAAATGTTTTTTTTATGAAAAACTAAGACATTTTTTTAAAGAATTACCCAAAGTCAAACAAAAAGTCAGTTAAGATGATCCAAGATAGAAGATTCCCTATTTCAGTTCAATTATGTATAATTACGCGTGATAATTTTAATTTTCTTCATAAGACTCCAAAGAGTTGATTATGATACTTTTGCATCAAGATAACTTTGTGTCAAGTCTTCATCAACTTTATGTCTAAGTCAAGTCATGATGAGTCACCTTTACTTTATGTTAAATAAGTGATGAGTCATTGTACCATAGTAATGAGTCATTGTACCATAGTTATGAGTCACCGTACTTTAGCTTTATCTTAAGCCAGTTGTAAAGTTGTAATTATGTCTTGTCCTAACCTTGTCCTATTAGGTTACTATTCTTTTACTTTTTCCTTATATAAATAGGATGATACTTCTTCAAGAAGGAATCATCGAAGAAAACCCAATCAAGACTTCCCTTGTAACAAACCTTTCCTTATAAAAATATGTTTGGCTAAAAACCTCTCTTCTCTTTTGGTAATTCCATCTTTCTTTTTCCATAGTTAAATCTTTTAGCTTCATGACTTGCTTCAAGCTATTTCATAGTTTGTAGTGATACAAGTTAAGTATGCTCTGCAGTTGCTATATATTATGGATCCTCTGCATCAAAAATTTTTGTTAAACTGTTAAACAGATCATTGATCTCTTTCCCTCAGTCAAAGAAAAGTTATACTACCCCAAGATCATACTAATAGTAAGTTATTATAGTGAAAGATATATTTTCATAAAAATCAGGCCCCCAATTCGACGTTAAGCCAAGAAGGCACCAAAGTCTTGAACACCAGCTAGAATAGCTTGGTTATATGTATGATCTATAGAATGCTTATGGTTGGTATTATCTTGTCAAGTTGATCAATTTACACGTTGTTAAAATAGTTTCAAATAGTATTGTCAGGACTTTACCACTCGGAGAGCCCGAAACTGAAGTCGTATCAGTTACTAGAGCCTTGGCGATACTACCTACCGCTGTGTATAAAAATAGTATCAGAGCTAGTTTGATAAGAAGGCTATAAACAGTTAGAATCATCATCAGGAGTTCTCACAATGTGATCTATGACGAAGCATTTGGCTCTTACCCTGACATGGCCAAGCAGGCTAGCCACCTATGCGATTAAGGATGGGAAAAACCCATCTGGGAATATGCCCAGGACCGAGAGGCTCCTTGTAAAACTAGTTTTGAGGTACCCATAGAGGCCACTCGATAAAAATCAGACCAGATTCTATGTATAGAAATGATGATACTTCTTCAAAAAGGAATCATCGAAGAAAACCCAATCAAGACTTTCCTTGTAACAAACCTTTCTTTATAAAATATATTTGGCTAAAAACCTCTCTTTTCTTTTGGTAATTCCATCTTTCTTCTTCCATAGTTAAATATTTTAGCTTTATGAATATCTTCCAGCTATTTCATAGTTTACAGTGATACAAGTTAAGTATGCTCTGCAGTTGTCATAATATTATGGATCCTCTGTATAAGAAATTCTTATTAAACTGTTAAACAGATCATTGATCCCTTTCCCTCATCTAAAAAAAATTATATTGCTCCAAGATCATACTAATAGTAAGTTACTATAGTGAAAGATATATTTCCATAAAAGTCAGGCTCCCAGTTCGAATTTAAGCCAAGAAGGCACCAGAGTCTTAAACACTGGCTAGAATATCTTGGTTATATGTCTGATGTATGGAACGTTTATGATTGGTATTATCTTGTCAAGTTGATCGATCTACACGCTGTTGAAATAGTTTCAGATAGTATTGTCAGGACTCTACCACCTGGAGAGCCTGAAACTAAAGCCGTGTCAGTTACTAGAGCCTTGGTCGTACTACATGATATCATTTCTATACATAATGATAGGTAGTATGACCAAGGCTCTGGTAACTGACACAGCTTCAGTTTCGGGCTATTCGAGTGGTAGAGTCCTGAGAATACTATCTAGAACTATTTTAACAGCGTGTAGATCGGTCAACTTGATAAGATAATACCAACCATAAGCGTTTCATAGATCAGATATATAACCAAGGTATTCTAGCCAATGTGTATAGAAATGGTATCAGAGCTTGAAGCTTGCCAAGATAGTGAGAAGAAAAACATGTTTTTAAAGTCATGACAAAACTTACAGTTGAAGTTCCAGATGATACTCCAGAAGTTCATAACCCTGATGCAATAGATGCTGAACGACACCCTCCTCCACAACATGTTCCTCCTTCGACATTAAAGTTCTCAGTTTTTACCATTGATGATGTTCCTCTTTCAAAATGGCCCTCAAGATTTCAAGAGTTCTTAGCATGGGGACTCGTTGAATTAAACTCTCATCCCAATGTTACGATGAATATAGTATTGATCATATTTGTTTTCAGATTAGTTACAACTTTAAAAAATTTTTAGGACAACATTGGTGAATACAGACAACTTCAATTTCTTTAAAGCCCAACAATCACAGAAGCTGTTTCTCAATTTACAGCAATCTTTTGTGGACAAGAAACTCATAGATTGAAAAAGATTAGAGAATAATTCTTCAAACTAAAATGCTGTTCTCTTCATCTAAAAGATCTTGATAGACACTATCAATAATTTTCTTAGTATTTCTATATACTTGGTGGATTCGATGCTGTCAACTTAAAGTAAGCCTTCTTAAATTCTATTCCAGAAGAACTTGCACAGCAAATAAAGACCCAGTTGAACCTCAGATCTTTTGATGATAAATCTATGACCTTTGGAGATATTTACAAGATGATGTTGAAAGCACTTGATAAGATTTACGAAGAGCACAAATACATCAAAACCTTAGTGTACAACTTCAAAAAGCTAGAAAAGCCATTCTTTTACTCCTCCTTAAGACTTCAAATCAAATGTTCTTCCAAAGATCCCACATGTTTTTGCAACAACAAGAAAAAAAGTATTTCAGAAGATTCAGACCTTTCAGACCTCTAATTTTTTTCAGACCCAGATGTAAAAAGCTCTTTAGATATGCTGATAAGCCTAGAAGATTTCAAAGATTCAAATTTGTAAGAAAAAACAAAGATCCAAAGATCAAAAGCTCAAAATGTTTTTTTATGGAAAACCAAGACATTTTTTAAACAATTATCCAAAATCAGACAAAAAGCCAGTCAAGATGATCTAAGACATTGCTAATTTTTCAGGTATCAATCTCTCAGATGATGATCTTGAATCAATTTTCTCCCTTGATGATAAGCAGAATGAAAGACTCCTGTTTATGATTAAGTAATTCGATGATGATGAGTTTGCAGATTCAGACTACTTAGAATACTCAGATGATTTCACAGATGTCAATGTTATGAGTATATGTCAGTCCAAGAACTTCAAAAAATCCAAACTCTCCAACCTCTAAAATTACCCTTAGCTCCAGTTCAAATTTTTTCGCACAAATATTCCTCTCCTATAACAGTCACAATTTTTTTTGACACTGTGCAGCCCAAACCATAGCAAACCCTCTTGTCTTACCCAAAAACCTTTGGACAAAACAAAAAACCTTTTTCAAAACTGCTGATGAGAATGTATTTTTTACAGACTTTATCAGCAACCCTGTTACCATTCAAATCTTTCCAGGTTGTCAAATAACTCAAAAGATTTTAAGATTTTCACTTCCCCAAAAAGACCTTGTTATTGGTTTTGATATCATTACCAGTATACCAGGTTTAAATCTTAGTGGAAAAGGTATCAAGTGTGAAAGTTATTTTAGACCTTGGAAAAATCTTCCCAATCTCTTCACCCTAACCATTCAACCAGATATTTTCCAAAAATTCAGACAAAAGTTCATTCACTTTTCATGTGCAAAAAATCATTCAGATTTCCTCTAGAAATATGACCACCAACTTTGGAAAAATCCTGAATTTTTTATTTTTCTTCCATTTAAAAGTGATGAAAATGCCAATCTTGCAAAAGCTAGTCATTTAGGGATGAACCTAGATCATTTCAAACAAGCAATCCAAGAATGCTCCCTTCTCTAGGCTCAAGGATTAGTTGAACCAACCTCCTCTCCATGGGCATGTGAAGCATTTTATATCAACAAATGTTCAGAATAAGTTCGTGAAAAATTAAGATTGGTAATTAATTACAAGCTTCTTAATATTTTCCTTACAGATGATAAGTTCCCTCTTCCAAACAAAAAAACTTTGTTTGTAAATTTGGCAAATGCAAAAGTCTTCTCAAAGTTTGACCTCAAAGCAAGATTTTGACAACTAGGTATACATTCACAAGACAGATACAAAATGACATTTTACATTCCTCAACACCATTTGCAGTGGATAGTAATGCCTTTTGGATTAAAAGTTGCTCATTCACTATTTCAGAAAGCCATGACCAAGATATTTGCTCTAATTCTTGATAATGCCTTGATTTACATTGATGATATCTTACTGTTCTCTTCAGATGTCACATCTCATACACAGTTATTGGATAAATTTCAGTAAATTATTCAATAATATGAGATAATGCTTTCAGAGAAAAAGATGATCATTGGTGCTACAGAAATTAATTTTTTAGGCATGTATCTTAAAAATGGTCAGTACATAGCTCAACTTCACATTGCTCAGTCACTTGTAGATTTCCCTAATAAAAATCTTTTCAAGAAGCAAATCCAGTAATTTTTCGACATAGCTAATTACATGAGTGAATTTCTCTCAGATCTTGCACAGTTAACTCATCCTCTCAGACAAATGCTCAAGAAAGAACCATCCACATGATCTTAGATCTAGACAAATACAATACAGACCTTGAAGATAAAAGTAAAGTCACTTTCTACTTTAAAGATTCCCTCTGATGGAAAAAAAAATTACAGACAGATGCTAGTGAACAATTTTGGTCAGTAATTTTTTTAGAAGAAAAAGATGGAAACAGACAAATCTGTGGTTACAAGAGAGGAAAATTCAAAGATTCGAAACTCCATTATCACTCTACACTAAAAGAGATTTTAACTGTAAATTATGGAATCCAAAGATTTGAATTTTACCTAATTGGATATCATTTTTTTATGAAATTAAATATGTCAGCCTTTGATCAGATGCTCAATTTCAAAAAGAAGAAAATGCCAAATGCACAGTTACTCAGGCTATCACAGTGGTTCTTACAGTACTCCTTCATCACCACACATATAAAAAGTAAAGATAACCTTATTCCAGACATGCTCACAAGACCTCCTTCAAACTTTTCTTCAAACACCTTACAGATCATTCCAGTCATTTGTATGATGACCTCCTTACCCTTACCTTTGCCTTTACCTTCTTTTGATCTTGTTCCTCAAATGGTAACCAATTATTTTCTCTACCCTTACTTTTACAACCTGAAATACAAACTCTTTGTTCCAGATCCAGATTGTCAACCTATTTTTTCAGTTCATAATCTTCCTCCTGAAATCCAGCAGATCAGTGCTAGAAAAATACTTGAAAGACGTGCTCATAATCTCATCTACAAAATATAGGCTATACTCATCAAAAAATAAGGTGATCATGGTTTCAGACCCATTGGTTTTCATCCTCATTTTCTTTTTCTACACTTATTCCAGATCCCTCATACCTCAGGTTTATTCAAAGAAGCCTTAGTTCTTTTATGGTATTTATGCCAACTTTATACCATTGCCATTGAGTTTAACTCCTTTGAACTCAATTTTGCCACAATCACTTTTACAAATAATGACTTCCTTTATGAAGCTAATATTCATTTAGGAAATTTCTTGAAGTGGTTTAAACCCCTTCATACTTGGTATTCTGCCACCAAACACTTTCCCCAACACTACCGTGTTATCTTTTTCTTCCACCGATCTTGTGAACTCTCTGAAAATTATGCTTTTTTTCAACCCCACTCAGACATGTATGTGTGTAATCCATACTTCCTGTACAAATCTATCTTTTTCTATGCTCATAAGTACAAGCTCCTGTTAAAAAGACTCTACAAAATCAACAATATCCCAATACTTACAGAACTTTTTCTTTTCAAGAAAGAACCATGGTGGTGGTACCCTCCAGAATACATCCGAGAATTACACATTCACCTGGCACATTGGATTCCTGAACCACCCTATGACACTTGGTGGAGTGATTTATCACAACGATTTGTTAATTTTGATCTCCACTTTCCTTCAGAACTAGCAGAACTTTTAACAAACCCTTACTAGCAGAATGATGAAGATCTCTCCAGACTTCGAGCAAGATTTGCACACAGAGTTTACAATCACCTATTCTAACATTGTGATTCTAATCCTGATGATTTTGAATAAAAACTATACAGATGGGTAGATGATTATCTCATTCTCCAGTACCTTAAAGATTTCTCAAAACATTTTTCAGAATAAAGACACTCATGGTGATCCAAGATAGAAGATTTTCTATTTCAGTCCAATTATGTATAATTACGCGTGATAATTTTAATTTTCTCCATAAGACTCCAAAGATAACTTTATGTCAAGTCTTCATCAACTTTATGTCTAAGTCAAGTCATGATGAGTCACCTTTACTTTATGTCAAATAAGTGATGAGTCATTGTACCATAGTTATGAGTCACCGTACTTTAGCTTTATCTTAAGCCACTTGTAAAGTTATAATTATGTCTTGTCCTAGCCTTGTCCTATTAGGTTACTATTCTTTTACTTTTTTCTTATATAAAAAGGATGATACTTCTCCAAGAAGGAATCATCGAAAAAAATCTAATCAAGACTTCCCTTGTAACAAACCTGTCTTTATAAAATATGTTTGGCTAAAAACCTCTCTTGTCTTTTGATAATTTTATCTTTCTTCTTCCATAGTTAAATCTTTTAGCTTCATGAATTTTTTCAAGTTATTTCATAGTTTACAGTGATACAAGTTAAGTATGCTCTGCAGTTACCATAATATTATGGATCCTTTGCATAAAATTTTTTTGTTAAACTATTAAATAGATCATTGATCCCTTTTCCTCAGCCAAAGAAAAGTTATACTATCCCAAGATTATACTAATAGTAAGTTACTATAGTGAAAGATATATTTTCATAAAAGTCAGGCCCCCCGTTCGACGTTAAGCCAAGAAGGCGCCAGAGTCTTGAACATCGATTAGAATACTTTGGTTATATGTCTGATCTATAGAACGCTTATGGTTAGTATTATCTTGTCAAGTTGATCGATCTACACGCTGTTGAAATATTTTCAGATAGTATTATCAGGACTCTACCACCCGAAAAGCCCAAAACTGAAACCGTGTCAGTTACCAGAGCCTTGGTCGTACTACCTGCCGCTGTGTATAGAAATGATATCAGAGCTTGAAGCTTGCCAAGATAGTGAGAAGAAAAATATGTTTGTAAAGTTTTGATTATTGAAGTTGAAAAAAGAAAAGCCAAAAGAGAATATTATTTTCATGGATCTATCAACTCTTAGCAACTCTAGTTCTCAACCTTCTTCTTCTAGATCTTCTTTTAGTTTATCCTCTTCTATTTCTCCTGTACTTAAAAAATCTTTCTCTTCTAAGTTTAAGATCTTATATGAAGTAGATTATATCCCAAAAGAAAAGAAAACCCAACAAACAAATTTACCCCTTGTAAATCCTTATACAGCTTTCTCAAACTTCTCCCCTTCTCTTACTAGGTTTTTAAAAACTATTTTAAAATCTAAATACCAAGCTCCAAAAGAATATGTTCAAGCCACAAACTTTGATCAATATATTCTTCCAGTAGGACCTAAAGAGCACTTTGTTACTCTTCAGATCTCAGAAGAATTTCTTCAACAGTGGTCAAAACAAGGATACACTCCACTTTGGTGTTATCAGAATAGCCTTAACCTTTCATGGTAGAAATGGAATTCCTGTATATACTAGAATGGCTTTGTTGGACATAAGATTTAAAGATTACAAGCATGCAGTCCTCGGAATCGTTGAGACAACACTCAATACAGGAACTGTCTTCTTCATAGTCTTCTCAAATTATAATATGTCTCTTCATGATCCAACCCTGTTAGATGCTTTAAAAGTTCAAGTCCAGATCGTAGGCACAAAAATGAAAGGCCTCTAGGCAACCCTTCACTACCAGATGACATATAGAGTTCAAGATCATGCCATTAACTTGCCTCTTTCACACTTCAGTGATGCTGTTTTTGTCAAAATGGAAGCAGCAAACAGAACTCCTAGACATGTTCATATTTCAAAGCAGATCTCAAATGAAGAACTTGCCACCCTTCTCCCAAAGACATGGATGACAAGTTATCAAAAAATTTAGAAACAAGATGAACCAATTGAACATTTTGATCCAACTTACAAGATAAATCAGGATGGTACTATCACAATTGCATTTGATCACAGCAAAAGAAAGGATGTTCCTCCTCCAACAATCTTTCCAACATAATTTATGATGCACAGATGTCATGTTAATCTTCTTGATGTTTCAGTCACACACTTTCAGTCTGATGAAAATCCCGTGTATGTATATAGATCTCCATAAGGACATTGTTATTGGGACATAAATTGTCAATGCAAAGAATGCCAGATAGACGCATGTAAAAGCTTTCTGGATAATGATGATGATGATATTCCAAAAAAGCAAAAGAAAAAAAAGTCTTCCCAGTAAAAACTCAAAGAAAGATATGAAAATAGAGACCCTGAAGTTGATCTCCTTGGTGAACCTTTAGAAAAGTTTGACTACTATGTCATCTATCCTAATAAAGAAAAACCACTCTCTCAAACCTACTCAAATCAACCCACACAGAAATCAGATTCCACCCAAGATTCCATCCAACCTTTACCATAAATTTCAATAATGCAACCAACCTACCCAAGCTTAGATTTCCCTCTTTTTCAAGAGTTTCATAAAGATCAGTATAAATACATTCCAAAAATCCCCACTCCTACTGACAGAGATGAATATGGGAACCAAAAAAGTGTTTCTCGTGCTGAAGCAATTTTAAACTAGCAAACTAAAAATTCTCTCCAACAGAATTCATACTTGCACAGAATTAAACATAAGTTGGACCAAGTCAATCAACATTTTGATCAGAGCCTTGTCAATCTTCAAAATATTATTCTTGAAATTCAATCAAAGATAATCACACTGGATCAAGAACTCAGATATATGGCTGAAACCAACATTGGATTCACTTATGCTTTCACTGAACGAGAGAAAGAAATAAAGAGCCTAAAGATTCAACTTACAGATCTTCAAAATCAGTTTTGTCAGAAATAACAACAATAACAGGCAGCCTCCAGTTACAACATCTTCACACTATTTCACACTAGTATGCATGATACTCCTTACCAAGCCTATACTCCTCTTTCATTTCAACCATACAATCCTCCAACCTCACCTCCAAAACTTTTTTTCACACCTTTTCAGTATAAACCTCCTCCAATATCCACTCTAACATCTTCACAACTAACACAATACTTCACTCCTATCTCAGACCAATCAGAACAACCCCTCTTTGGTACAACTGAAAAATGGATTCACAGATTTTGAGAAAAATAATCAGTTGATCCAAAACCCAAAAGAGTAACAGAACAACCATTTTTTCAACCTTTAAAACTGAAACCCAGCTCAAGTTCCACACCTCAAAACCCTACACCATAACCAGCCCAAAAATCTGTATAACTTATGATTTCTCATACATAAACCCTCCAAAAATACTTCAGCAGATGGCACAAGACAACCTCTCTCAATTCTCCATTGAAGATATTTTTTCTTTTACTTTTAAAACTGAATCTCACATGGATACTGTCAACTTAGATGAATCAGTTGAAGCAGATGATACTGATGACTCAAATGAAATGATGCTCCATCAGATTTTCATGATAAAACCTACAGTTAAAGTTCCAGATGATACTCTAGAAGTTCATAACCCTGATGTAATGGATGCTGAACAACACCCTCATCTACAACAATCACATGTTTCTCTTTCGACATCAAAGTTCTCAATTTTTACCATTGATGATGTTCTTCCTTCAAAATGACCCTCAAGATTTTAAGAGTTCTTAGCATGGGGACTCATTGAATTAAACTCTCATTCCAATATTACGATGAACACAGTATTGATCAGATTTGTTTCCAGACTAGTTGAAACTATGAAAAATTTTTAAGACAACATTGGTGAATACAGACAACTCTAATTTTTTTAATGCCTAACAATCACAGAAGCTGTTTCTCAATTTACAGCAATCTTTTATGGATAGAAAACTCACAGATTGAAAAAGATCAGAGAATAATTCTTTAAACTAAAATATTATTCTTTTCATCTAAAAGATCTTGACAGACACTATCAACAATTCTTTCAGTATTTTTACATACTTGGTGGATTCGATGATGTCAACTTAAGCAAGCCTTCCTCAATTCTATTTTAGAAGAACTTGCACAGCAAACAAGGAGCTAGTTGAACATCAGATCTCTTAATGTTAAATCTATGACCCTTGGAGATATCTACAAGATGATGTTGAAAGCACTTGATAAGATTTACAAAGAGCACAAATACATCAAAACCTTGGTGCACAACTTTAAAAAGCTAGAAAAAACCATTTTTTTACTCCTTCTCAGGACTTCAAATCAAATGTTCTTCCAAAGATCCCACATGTTTTTATAACAACAAGAAAAAAAAAAGCATTTCAGAAGATTCAGACCTTTCAGACCTTCAATTTTTTTCAGACCTAGACGTAAGAAGCTCTTCAGATTGTTGATAAGCTCAAAAGATTTCAAAGATTCAAATTTGCAAGAAAAAAGAAAGATCCAAAGATCAAAAGCTCAAAATATTTTCTTTATGAAAAACCAAGATATTTTTTAAAGAATTACCCAAAATCAGATAAAAAGTTAGTTAAGATGATCCAAGACATTGCTAATTTCTCAGGTATCAATCTCTCAGATGATGATCTTGAATCAATTTTCTCCCTTGATGATGAGCAAAATGAAATATCCCTATTTATGATCAAGCAGTTCGATGATGATGAGTTTGTAAATTTAGAGTACTCAGAATACTCAAATGATTTCACAGATGATCAATGTTATGAGTATGTGTCAGTCTAAGAACTTCAAAAAATCCAAACTCTCTAACCTCTAAAATTGCCTTTAGCTTCAGTTCAGATTTTTCCTTACAAATATTCCTCTCCTATAACAGTCAACTTTTTTTGACACTGGTGCGGCTCAAACTATAGCAAACCTTCTTGTCTTACTCAAAAATCTTTGGACAAAATAGAAACCTTCTTCAAAATCGCTGATGAGAATGTATTTTCTATAAACTTTATCAGTAACCCTGTTACCATTCAAATCTTTTTAGGTTGTCAAATAACTCAAAAGATTTTAGGATCTCCACTTCCCTAGAAAGACATTATTATTGGTTTTGATATTATTATCAATATACTAGGTTTAAATCTTAGTGGAAAAAGTATCAAGTTTGAAAGTTATTTTAGACCTTGGAAAAACCTTCCCAATCTCTTCACCCTAACCATTCAACCAGATGTTTTCCAAAAATTCAGACAAAAGTTCATTCACTTTTCTTGTGCAGAAAATCATTCAAATTTTCTCTAAAAATGTGACCACCCACTTTGGAAAAACCCTAAATTTTTCATTTTCCTTCCCTTCAAAAGAGATGAAAATGTCAATCTTACAAAAGTTAATCATTCAGGCTTGAACCCAGATCATTTTAAGCAAGTAATCCAAGAATGCTCCCTTCTCCAGGCTCAGGGATTAATTGAACTAACCTCCTCTCCATGGGCATGTGAAGTGTTTTATGTCAACAAACGTTCAGAACAAGTTTGTGAAAAATTAAGACTGATAATTAATTTCAAGCCTCTTAACATTTTTCTTGCAGATGATAAGTTTTCTCTTCCAGACAGAAAAACTTTGTTTACAAATTTGGCACATGCAAAAGTCTTCTCAAAGTTTGACCTCAAAGAAAGATTTTGGCAACTAGGTCTACATCTACAGGACAGATACAAAACGGTATTTTGTATTTTTTAACACCATTTCCAGTAAACAGTAATACCTTTTGGATTAAAAGTTACTCTTTCACTATTTCAAAAAGTCATGACCAAGATATTTGCTCTAATTATTGATAATATCTTGATTTACATTGATGATATCTTACTGTTCTCTTTAGATGTCACATCTCATACACAGTTATTGGATAAGTTCTAGCAAATTATTCAACAGTATGGGATAATGCTTTCAGAAAAAAAGATGATTATTGGTGCTACAGAAATTGATTTCTTAGGCATACATCTTAAAGTTGGTCAGTACATAGCTCAACCTCACATTGCTCAATCACTTGCAGATTTCCCTAATAAAAATCTTTCCAAGAAGTAAATCCAGTAATTTTTCGGTATAATCAATTACATGAGTGAATTTCTCTCAGATCTTGCACAGTTAACACATCCTCTCAGATAAATGCTTAATAAAAAACCACCCACGTGGTTTCAGATCCAAACAAATGTAGTACAAGCCTTGAAGACAAAAGTAAAGTCACTTCTCACTTTAAAAATTCTTTCTGATGAAAAAAGAATATTGCAGAAAGATGCTAGTGAACAGTTTTGGTCAGTAATTTTTTTAGAAGAAAAAGATGAAAACAGACAAATCTGTAGTTACAAGAGTGGAAAATTCAAAGATTCAAAATTCTATTATCACTCTACATTAAAAGAGATTTTAACTGTAAAGTATGAAATCCAAAGATTTGAATTTTACCTCATTGGATATCATTTTCTTGTGGAATTAGATATGTCAACCTTTGATCAGATGTTCAATTTCAAAAAGAAAAAAATGCCAAATGATAGTTACTCAAGCTATCACAGTGGTTCTCACAGTACTCCTTCACCACTGCACATATAAAAGGTAAAGATAACCTCATTCCAGACATGCTCACAAGACCTCTTTTAAAACATCCTTCAAACACCTTACAGATTCTTTCAGTCATTTTCATGATGAACCCAACACCTTCTTCTTCACAAGCCTCATCCTCAAAAAACCTTCTTTTTTTTTTTTTCTCAAAAACCTCACCTTGATGATGAATTTGATTTATCTGATGAATTTCTTAACCTTTCAGTGAAAAATCTTCCTTCCGAGTTATCAAGACTTCTTGCCACTCAAACCCTTGACCAAAAAGTCTCTCACCTCTTTCTCAAATACCAGTCTAAAATATTCAAAAAGTTTGAAAATACCTCCATTAAATCTCTTGATATACACCCTGACTATCCTTTCATCCATCCCTTTAAATTTTCTGAACCTCTTTGTTTCCCGAAAGAAACAGTTTGTTTTATGTGGTACCTTTGTCACCTTCACCATATTGCTGTAGAATTTCCACTCCCAAAGTTTAAAACCCTTTTTCACCTTTTTCAGCAGTCAACCATCAACCCTACCAAACACCAGTTGGACCCCAGTCAACAACATCTCAAGTTTTTCTTCACCTGGTTCAGACCTATTCCCATTTGGATTCAATGGATTGAAAGCTATGAGAGATATACAAAAGTTTTACCTAATTCTCATATTGTTTTAATCTTTCACAGATCTTGCAGCTGTTTGACAAAAAACCCTCAGTATTTCTCTTATGTAGTAATTTACAGCTCTCAAGGATATTCGTTGTTTGATTCACAGTTTGATCACCCCACTGAATACACTGAATTTTAGAGATAAATTTGTGAAATGAATGATAAAATTTTCAAGCAAATTTGGCCTGAGCTCCAAGATGAAGTTCCATGGGGAAACTATCCTTCAAATATAATTACCAGCTTAAAATTGATAAACAGATTTATGAAATCAGACTTGATGGTGCTTGGACAGAACCTCTTTCTGAAACTACCAGATTTGAACTCGACCATGTAATACCAGTAGAATGGAATCCTTACTGGAAACCTCTTGAAGTTCTACTACAAATGGAATGGCAAGAATTCCAAGACCCTCTTAAAGATTTTGATCCAGATCAATGGTTAGAAAACATAGGATATGATTTCACACCAAGCGCAGAAAACTCACACCTCAACCTCTCTCCAAAACACACTCATCGTTTTCTCAAATGATGCTTATGAAAGAAAGACACTCATGGTGATCCAAGATAGAAGATTCCCTGTTCCAGTCCAATTATGTATAATTACGAGTGATAATTTTAATTTTCTCCAGAAGACTCCAAAGAGTTAATTATGATGCCTCAACATCAAAATAACTTTATGTCAAGTCTTCATCAACTTTATGTCTAAGTTAAGTCATGATGAGTCACCTTTACTTTATGTCAAATAAGTGATGAGTTATTGTACCATAGTTATGAGTCATCATACTTTAACTTTATCTTAAGTCACTTGTAAAATTATAATTATGTCTTGTCCTAGCCTTGTCCTATTAGGTTACTATTCTTTTACTTTTTCTTTGTATAAATAGGATGATACTTCTCCAAAAAGAAATCATCGAAGAAAACCCAATCAAGACTTCCCTTGTAACAAACATTTCTTTATAAAATATGTTTAGCTAAAAACCTCTCTTCTTTTTTGGTAATTCCATCTTCCTTCTTCCATAGTTAAATCTTTTAGCTTCATGAATTTCTTCAAGCTATTCCATAATTTATAGTGATACAAGTTAAGTATGCTTTGCAGTTGCCATAATATTATGGATCCTTTACATAAAAAATTCTTGTTAAACTGTTAAACAGATCATTGATCCCATTCCCTCAGCCAAAGAAAAGTTATACTGCCCCAAGATCATACTAATAGTAAGTTACTATAGTGAAAAACATATTTTCATAAAAGTCAAGGCCCCAGTTCGACGTTAAGCCAAGAAGGCGTCAGAGTTTTAAACACCGGCTAGAATACATTGATTATATGTCTGATCTATGGAACGCTTATGGTTGGTATTATCTTGTCAAGTTGATCGATCTACACGCTGTTAAAATAGTTCCAGATAATATTGTCAAGACTTTACCATCCGGAGAGCTCGAAACTGAAGCCGTGTCAGTTACCAGAGCCTTGATTGTACTACCTGTCTGATGTAGATTAGAGGAGATTTTTTTTTTCTCTTTTTAACAAGTGTTTAGATTCTTACTAGTAAATTCTATTTTTCATAAAGTATATGTAAATGTGTAATGAGTTAAGTCAATAAAATAAAAAAATTTGAGCTCGAATTTAATTTAAAATTTATTGTCCAAAATTTGATTTGAGTTTGATTAAATTTTAAAATTAAATTAAATTAAAAGTTGAGCTATTTAAATTTATTCGATTAATTTTATTTATCAAATAAAAAATAAATTTAATTTTTATATTTAACTTCAAATTTGATTATTTTATTCGAATTTAAATTCGAATTCATATATGTATATATATAAAGATTAAACTCGATTAAATTCATAATCTATTTGAATCGAATATTAAAAAATTTAAACTTGATTGGTTTAATAAATCAAGTTGTTTAAGCTTAACTTAATAGTAATTTAATCAAATTTAAATTTTATTAAAATCAAACTTGAATAATTTATGAATATTAATATATAATTGATCTTTATAATATTTTAATTCAAGATATTTAATAGATACCATATGAAATTTCAAATTTTTAAATATATAAAAAAATTAAACATACTTGTGTTAGAAAGAGAAAAATCACAAAAATTACTCATTTTTTATAAAAAATTATTCACATAGCTTATTACTATTATTTAAACAAAGTAATCAAGTGCATAACATTATTTAAAAAAATTGAAAATTTTCATCTTTTTTGGACCGACCCATATGCAACATTATTTTCACATTTCTTTCCATATATAGCTTTTTCTTGTCCTTGGCGACCCTTTTAAAGCACGATTTTTGTCCGTCAAAACTAGGCCTATGATTGATGTGTTAAGTGGCGGGCAGTTTTTGTCTTCTTCCACCTCAGCCCCGCGTTTTCCGCGTTTGCATTCCTCAGTATATATATATTTTTAATTTGATTTCTGATTTTCCAGATTGCGAAATCACCTCCCCCACTCAAGCAATAATCATCAGTCGTAGGAAATTTGATTTGTTTTAAATAAGATTTTAACTTTAAATTTTATAAATAAAAAAATAAATATTGAGAAAGCTTATATTTTTTATACGATTTGATTTCATTTCATTTTAAAATAATTAAAATATAAAATAATTATGAATATCGAAAATCTAAAAAAAAATCATGAATTGAAAAATTAATCATTATATTTCAATAAAATAATTGAAAAAATTATGTGATTTTTAATAAATTTTGACTTGAAGATGTCAAATTAAGAAAATAATTTTGATTTGGTTAGGTTGAATTGATAACTTCAAGTTTATTTTGTATATTTCCAAGTTAACATATAAAATAGTGTTTAAGTTTTAATAAATTTAGTATTTTAAATATAATTAGAAAATCAACTATATATTAATATAAAAGAGATCACCATAAGAAGATAATAAGATTAAAATTTAAAATTTAAAATTAATTAAAAATATATACTAAATGTTCAAATTTATTTATTTATTTATAAAAATTTCAAAAATTGAAAATTAATATACCATTTGGTATTTATATTAGATAATTGACTGTACTTTTTTTTCTTTTCTTTTTTTCACTATGGTTTTTATTTAAAATTAGATTTGATAACTTGTATATTTATATCATATTTTATATAAAAATTATATGTGATAATTTATATTAATATAAAAATATAAAATATATTTATTAAATTTTATTAAACTTATTTATAATTTTTATTAAAATTTTAAAATGTGTTATTTATATATATTTTATTCATATTATTTTTATATCATATCATCATATCATATTTTAATTTATCAAGTTTATTCAAAACTATCATTTTATCCTTAATTCAAGATTTCTGTTATCTATAATTTTTTTTGTCCAATCAATTTTTTCATTTACTTATGGTTACATTTTACAACTCACCTATTTTGAAAATATAAAGGAAAAAGAAAAAAAAAATTGGATTGGATAAAGTTATTAGTAATTAAAGATCCAAAATTCAAATATTTATATTTATTTATTTCACATTAAATATATGTATAACCTAAAAATTAATATATTGTAATTCATGTTGATAAATTATATATACAACATATATTTGAATTTTATTAAATTCATTTATGATATTTATTAAAATTCTAAATTATATTATTTGTTATTTTTATTAATTTTTATTATATTTAAAATATCAAATTTTCGTAATTATGTCCGCTTGACTTACGGCTGCTTAAAGTTAGGCGTAAAGGCTCTTGTATATTTTATTTCTGTTTTTTCTCTTTGCAAAGATCCGATAATTGTTTATCTAACATGATTTATAAAAGAAAATTAAAAAAAAAAATTATTTTAAAAACATAAGAAAATTAAATTTTTTTCTCTATATTAAAAAAAAAAAAAAAACCATCCACTCCTTATTTGCGTCTAGTTACAACATACAACGATGTCATTCTTTTTGTTAAAATTCATCCAAAAAATGTCAAGTGAATCTGAACTCATTTACATCCCTATAAAAAAAAAAAAAAAGGTGTCGTAAGTTGTAAAAGAAAAGCCCCCATTTTCGTCATTTAATAATTTCTCCAAAATTTTCAATTTTTTTAACGAAGGCTGCGAAGTGCATTCTTATTTTTTTTCATCGTATAATTAAAAAAAAAATTTATAAGTAAAATTATTTAATTATTTTTTATAATGCTTTAAAATTTTAAAATTTTATTTTCTAAAAATTATAAAATTTTCTGTAAATATATTTTTGAAAGATTTTCATAAATTTATTTTTAGAAAAATTTATAATTTTTTGAAAATTTATTTATTGAAATTTATATAATTAAAATTTTGAAAAATTTTATAATTTTCAAAAACTTTATTTTTAAAAATTTATGAAAAAAATTAAATAATTTCGCTTAAAAAATAATAAAAAAAAGTTAGATACGAAGAAAAAAGACCGGGTGAATTTAGCAGATTTTTTTTTTTTAATAATAAGAAGTCTTCCTCTTTGTCTCTTCTCCTCCCATCTGCTTTCGTCTTGCTCCTTACCTCTTATTTTTTCCTTCATTTCCTTCCCAGCTTTTTCCCCTTCCCTCTCTATCCCTCTTGCCCGCCACAAAAAAAGCACCCTCAGCTTCAATTAAATTACGGGAACGCCCCTTTTTTATGGTTATTGGTTGGTGTGAATTGTAAGGAGGGACGGGGGAAATTGTGATCGGACGGCAGTGTGTTGTGACGTTGATGGAGTGCAGCGTATGGGTGGCCGCAGAGGATCATCAAAATAATAGCAATAACAATAAAAATTTGTGGGGTTTTAGCCATGAAAGCGAGCATGATTTGGCTTTAATGGTAAGCGATTTTTTGGAAAGTAACGGTGGAAGCGCCGGTGGCGATTCTTGGTGCAGTAGCGATAGCGAGTCTGGGTTCTCCGATCTTATCCACCTCGTTGATAAAATCTCTGTTAGTATTAACTCTTTCCCTTTAAAAAAAAATTCAGTCTTTTTAATTCTGTTTAATTTGATTAGTTGAAGAATTTTGAGGGTTTTCTTGGTTTTCTTTAATTGAGTATTTTTTAATTTTAAATTTATCCTCTTTGGGGTTTTATTGTTTTTTTTTTTCTTTGGGTTGTTTTTGTTGGGTTTTAATTTATATGACTGCTCATTTAATTTGAGACTGTTTGATTTTTTTTGTCCGAGTAGCGGTGGCGGGGCCACTGTTATTGTAACGGAGGTCTGAATTGTCATTCGCACAAATAACGGTAAATCCCGTCTTTAAATATGATCTAACAGAAAATTGCGGCCATACCCTTTTTCTAATATATATATATTTAACAATTTTATAAGATATTGATTATGAATTAAAATAAAAATAAGTGAAAAAATTATTTGTTTCTTTGATCAAGTTCAATTCTATTTGGTTTTGAATCTATAAGCATGCTACTTTTGGTGATTATTTGTACTTTTACCCTCTTGTTTTCCTACCGAAAGCATTTACTTAATTTCAACCTAATTCTCTTTCATTTTGCTGTCATGTTGCAGTACCATAAGCACTTGGTGGGTCAGTATGAGATTGACTTGTTGTCAGTCGTTCATTCACGAATATTATCGATCAGTGAGATGGACCTACACTTTGTAAAGTCGGGTCCATGTAATGCCAGCTGCATAAGGTATTCTCTGGTAAAGCTGTTGAGACTTTCTGGCTATGATGCTGCTGTTTGTGCGTCAAGGTGGCAGGGTACTGGCAAAGTTCCTGGAGGTATGCCAAGAGTCTCTGAATTCTAATTTTTGCAAGCTCCTTTAGCTTCTTGAATTTTTTCCTGTTCCTGGATCTCTTTTATAGTAGAGATTGCTGTTGCGTTGATGGTAAAAAAAGGGATCTTTTTTGAGCTTATTCTTTCTAGATGTGCTGAAGTATTAATTTGATGTTTTGAACTGCCTAAATGTTTCTTTCATCTCTCACTCTCACTTTCTCCCTTTCTCTGTTTCTCTGCGTATGTTTCTGTGCCTGCATGTGATTGTGTTGTGGAGAATCTATGTTCTGCCGCATCTTTTATGTATGTTGCATGTAACAGAGAGTTCATCCCTACCATTCATGATGAAAATCAACTTCCCCCCTTTGATTCTGTTCGATTAGCTAAAAATATGTATTCATGATAAATTCATTGCTCTAAAAGTATCAGGGCAGTAAAACTATGGCAAAATTTTGCATGTCGGTTTTTAGGTTTGCTCCCCCTCCCCCATCTCTTTTAATTTTACACCTATATTAGTAAAACTACTGTAATTTTGACAACACCATTTGTGGCATATATTCAGGTGATCATGAGTATATTGATGTGATCAATTATGACAATGGGAGTTCTGAACGTTTGATTATTGATATTGACTTCCGAAGCCACTTTGAGATAGCTAGAGCAGTTGATTCTTATGATAGAATATTGAATTCACTTCCCGTTGTTTATGTGGGCTCCTTGACTAGTTTGAAACAATTGCTTCAGCTTATGGTTGAAGCTGCTAGGTCGTCTCTCAAGCAAAACTCGATGCCTTTTCCTCCATGGAGATCGCTTGCTTACTTGCGAGCAAAGTGGCACTCACCCTACCAGCGACAATTTATTCCCGATGAACACAATATTAGTGGCAATGGTTCTTCTGACCATAAACAGTGCAACGGGCATTTAAAGAGGCTGCAGTCTTTGCTTCAATCTGAATTAGAAGCAGAGCGACTGTTGAAACCCATAAACATTGACAGTAACCAAAGATTGAAGCTTGAGAGGCGGAGGCACCCTTCATTCAGGGCTATTTGACATGTATAGATTTTGATATGGAAGATGCAAGTTCTTTCTTGTGAGAGATGAATTGTATTGCGGCTTTTCTTTTAGTAATTTATTTTCCTTGATATTGAATAAGCGCCGGACTTAAGGATGAAGGGCAGGTTTGCATAGCTGATGACAACAAAGACTACGACACACCATATTTTGTCGATCAGGCATCTTCATTTCTCTTCGATTTTTTATGCACGAGGTGAATGGCAGTATTGGGTTCCGAAAACTGCTGCATATTGTTTGGTTCGAAACAGTTTGTAAGTCTACTACACTTTGTGCATCATATTATAGATTCTTATTTGTTTTCCGTTTTCTCTTCTTTTGGGGTTTAGAAAATTTTTCTTAAAATTAGGCTTCGATATCTGATTTCGTTGTTGAAAATGTGGTTGCTTATCTTTTGCAGCAGTCAAGAACATATGCTTGGATTACAAATATACAAACAAAATGAATAGTAATTAGTTGCTTTTGTTACTTTTCCAGTCTATGTTACTGTTTTGTTGTTGTCTCCATAGAAAAAGCAGAAACCCTAGTCCATGTTTCTTTGATGTGAATCCAAAGAAACATTTCAATTCTTAAAGCATGCAGTAAATGCCTACTATGTGTTTCTATCTACACCATGCTTTTGGTTTGACACCTAGACATGTTCTAGCTCAATAGAATAAGGAATTGTGGTTTCTAATGCTAATGTTAGATTTCACAATTTAAAATACGATACGATGATATGATATGAATTAAAATTTTAGTAAAAACGATATATGATGTTTGTGCTGAGCTTGATATGAGGGGTGGTAATCTGAAATCAGAAGGATGGAGGTTGGTTAGAAGCAAAGGTCGAAGGGACCTTTGGCATTCTGCTCCAATGCTCGAGTTAGTGCTCAGAAGAGGAAGAGAAAGAGAGAGATAAGATAGGAAAACAAGGAATGCTAGGTGAGAATTTCTTAGAATTCGGTCTCCTTCCTGGAAGAGAAAGAGGTATTTATACCTGTAGGAGGAAGCGTTCGGGTTGAAAGAACCTAGTTGGGTGGACCGATGGTTGGTCTGACGTGGAACGACCCATGCTGATGTGGCTGGCATTCTCTCACTGCTTCTAGAACATGTCAGCATGATCACGCACTTTGATAGGTGGGATGTTAGCTCCGAGAAATAAGATTGGCGTATCACCTTAACTCGGATCAAATGTCGAAAAAGTCTCTTTAACCTTATTGACTCTTTATAGTAAAAAGATCGGTTTGCCCTTAGGATTTTCAAATGCCCCAAAAATAATATATATATATATATATATATATATATATTGTGTTCGACTCTTAGAGTGAATTGACATACTATTTGCAGGTAAAACCTTATATAAGACATGAATTATTAATGTTTTATATAATACGAATAAAATATATAAATGTAATTACTTATAGTTTCATCATTCTAATTTAAGTAATTTGACTGTTAAATGTAGAATAATTTTAGTTGTATATATAATGGAAATTGGAAATCCAAAACCTAACACTGTTTGGTTGAAAAGAAAGAAAAAATGAATGATAAGAAGAAAGGTTGTTTTTGTTTCTTCTTTATGTTGTGTAGGAAAGAAGAAAATAGAAGGAAAGAAAGAGATTAATTAAGTAAAAAAATGTTTTCCTCTTTATTACAAATGATTAAATTTGGATGGAAAAAAATGTAAATCAATTTATTTTCATTTAACTAAATTAATAAATTCTTTTCTTTTCACTTAACTTTCCTCCAAATTATTAAATTTATCATGAAAGATGTTTTTAAGTAAATCTAAAAACTTAAAATATAATACAATGACATGATATGAATACGATATAAAAATAAGATATGAAAATCACATAACTTAAAATTTTAGTAATAATTATATATAAATTTAATAAAATTAAAAAATATATTTTATATTTTTATGTCTATATAAATTGTGATATGTATTTTTCGTGTAAAACAAAATATAAATACATAAATTTTAACATTTTATATAATATGAATACATAAATCGTCAAATTTATTTAGAAAAATATTAAAATAAATTGATTGCATAAATTGGAATCATCAAACAGCTGCATCAAATCAATACCACAAACAGCTGTAAATTTTAGTTTTGAAGAATTAAAATGCAAGAAAAGTTTTGAAGCAAAGATGGGCAAATGATAATCATGCAAAGCCTAACATACATATATTTGGACAACCAGAGCCAACCTCTTGCTTCCTTTTTCAAATTTCCTTTAATTTGGTTTGGTGGTCAATGTGTCTTTTGTGGATACCTTTAATAATGACATGACCTTTTTCTATATTTTATCATTAATTTCTCTTATTTAGATATAAAAATTTAAAATATGATATAATGATAAAATATAAAAATAATACAAATAAAAAATATAAAAATAACACAATTTAAAATTTTTTAAAAAATTATAAATAAGTTTAACAAAATTTAAAAAATATATTTTATATTTTTATATTCACACGAACTATAATATATGATTTTTATATAAAATACGATATGAATATAATATTTTACACAATGCAATTATATGAATTACAAAATTTACTCTTATTTTAACTCATTATATATATATATATATAATTTTCTAGGTCCAACGTAATTAGCCAATTTGAAAATATTTGTGCGTAAATAAATAATTACAACACCATCTCAAAATGAATATTCAATTATTAAAATTTAAGATGTCATCTTAAAATAGACTAGATGAAATTAATGAGACGAGAGATCAAAGTTTTCTCTCAGTTTATATAAATCTTTTCTTATCTGATTTTTAGGACGAATATATTAACTAATCTAAAAATATTTTTCACTTAAAATTTAATATGATATTTGTTTATAATCAAATATTTGTAGCATCATGGAGATATCTCAATGGTTAAAACTTAAAACTTCATCTCTCTAGGTCGCAAGTTTAAATCTTAGGACACATGGAGTCGGGGAGTTAATAGAAGATTGAAAATACCTTCAGTAGGTTGAAATCAAATTTTAATATTTTATAATTTTTTTTATTTTTTAATTATAATTTCTTTTTGTTTTGAAAAGAAAAAAAGAAATCAAGACTATTTATTTTTTTAAATAACTTAAAATTATGACTGTAAATAAATTGAACATAAATAAATGAATGTATGTTTATGCTTGTTCGTTTGTTTTTAAAGGTATTCCTATTTGATTCGTGTTTATTAAGAAATTTATTTTATTCGTCCATATTCATTAGTTTAAATAATATGTTATTCGTTTTTTATTATTGTTTGTTCAATTAAATTAAACAAGTTCATTCGTAAATATTAAATAAATATGTTTACGAACATATATAAATGAATATTTTATAAATAATAAATAAATCATAACTAAATAAATTTAAATAAACAAACCTTAAACGAATATAAACGACCTCAAACAAATATAAACGAATCTTAAAATATGATTAGAGTAAATGATAAAAATATAATTTTATTAATATTATTATAAATAAACAGTAAACGAATAGGTTTTAAATGAATTGTAAACAAGTTTATTTATAAATATAAATGAATAAATAAATAATTATTTGTATTCGATTTATTTAATAAATAAATAATTTTTTATTAAATTTAACAAACGATCAAAAATCAAATATATTTATGAATAATTCATCAAAAATTCTCACTTATATCTCTATTTAAAATTTTAAAATTAAAGGTCACAAATAAGTCCAAAATTCCTTAATTTCTATAAAACAAAATCTGAAAGGTCTTAAAATATATATTGTTGATTTTAATGCCTTCCCATGGAATAGTGTCGGTGGTTTTAATGCAAAATCTGGGTATGTCCCTTTCAATGCTTAGTCTAAAGACATGATTAATCACTGATAATTATTTGGTAGACTCCTTGTCTATTAAGCAGATGTAGACATAATCAAAAGTAATTTCTTATATCCGAGATTTGAATATCAAATATATTGAATATTATTTTTTGAAATTAATTACATAAATTAGTTAAATTTAAATTTATAAATTAAAATTTATTCAAAAAAAGTAAAAACTACACATACTTGGAATAGTTTGAGAAGATTCATAAATTAAAATTAAATTTGATAATTTAAAATATAATATAATAATATGATATAAAAATAAAATGAATAAAAAATGTATAGATAATATCATTTAAAATCTTTAAAAAATTATAAATAAATTTAATAAAATTAAAAAATTATATTTTATATTTTTATATTAACACAAACTGTTACATATGATATTTATATATAATATGACATAAATATAATATTTTATATTATACAAATTATCAAATCTAATTAAAATAAATTTTAAATTTGAGCAGCAATATTTGTTTTATACAAAAATAAATAAATTGGAGAAGACAAGAAACCTGGCTGGAAGGATACTTTAATTAAGGCTCGATTGGTGGTGGCCCCTCCTTAGTCATTACTGCAAGAGTTTTGCTTTCACTGGGTCATTCTCAAGACCACTGACATTTCTTTCCTTTGAATGATTAAAGGCAATGGTGCCTTTGGAAGGAAACAACTTTAAAGGGATGATTTATTGCTCGTCAAATGAGGTGAGCCAGCCTTATCTCTGCAATTGAGATTCAAATTTAACCACTTGTTTTTATTTTGTTTCATAATTAAAAAAAAAATTCATCTCGTTTCAAGTGTCTTTTTTTTTTCCTCATTTTAATTTTTTATAATATTGATGTATCATATTTTTATTATTAAAAAGTTAAAAAATTGAAAAAAAATTTAAGTAGAAAAAGTAAGATTATAGGTGTTTAAAAAAATAAATAAGAATTTCATTTTGAAATATCCAAGAAAAAAAAGAAAAGTGAACATTAAAAATGAAATAGAAAAAATATTAATGTTCTTAAAAAATATATAATAATAATATAAATGAAACCATCATCTTGCTTGCTTGAGCATTGAATTATCACATGAAATACATATATATATATATATATACACATATATATTTTTAATTAGCAATAATTCATTGGAAGTAATAAACAAATGAATATTATTTATTTATTTATTTATTACTATTATTATTCATGCAAACTAGCAAATCAACTTCTCCATGCCATGGGTTATTTTGGTAATCACAACTAATAACCTTAATGTGGTCCTAATCCTCAATTTGTGAGCTTATGAATTGATAGGCCTATTTCCAAGAAGCAACATGTTATATGATTCTTGCATTTCAATTTCATTGAATTTAATTAATATATTTTTAATTTTATTGATTTTTAGATTAAAAATAATAAAATTAAAATAAATATATTTTAAAAAAATATTTTATTAATGCAAGTGATAAATTTACGTTAAATTTATTATTTTTTCAAAAATTAATAAAATTAAAATATAACGACAAAATTCAATATTACCGATGTATAATATAATGATAATTTTAGCTTTAATCTCATTAATAAATAATCATAAATATTCTATTAATGAATTGATTATATGTCATAACTAAGCAAAGAGTATCATGTGAATTGATAAAGGGCATCATTATAAGAAGAAAAAGAAATGGCCGCATCATGAGTTAGTACATGGAAGCACTCGATAACTCCCACCTACTCCATCTCAAAATCCCACTTTTAATAATAGATTGACATGATGAGTTAACAGATTATAAAAATGACAAAACAAAATTAAAATATTAATTAAATTTATGCCATACATAACGAACATCGATCGAAAGTGATAATATATGAATATCAAATTTAACTTAATCGATTAATATAAATATTTTTTAAAAAATAATATTTAATAAATTAAAAATTTTAATTTTAATATCAATGTAATTTTTTTATTATTAAATGAAAGCTTTTTTGAAAAAATGATAATATATAAAATAAATTGAAGATGATCATAGATATGATATGATAATTTAAAATACGATAAAATGATATGATATAAATATGATATTAATATAGAATACAAAAATAATATAATTTAAAATTTTAACAATTATTACATTATGAGTTTAATAAATTTTAAAAATATATATTTTATATTTTCGTGTTGATATAAATTATAATATATAATTTTTATATAAAATATAATATAAATATATTAATTTTAATATTTTATATAATATAAATATAAGAATTTTCATAGTTAAGCAAAGTGGCATGGGAATACCAATCTTTTTTACTCCAAATCTCTTAAAGAAAAAGGAAAAGGCTAGTGACAAAGAAGCCAACAAACAACTTCACACCACCAAAAGCTTTAGATTGGATTTGTTATCACAAAACAAAACCTATACCCTCCAAAAAAGCTTACAATACAAATGGAAGAGAAGGAAAAGAAGAAGAACAAGAACAAGAAGCAAAAACATCAACACCCCAATGATCAGACCAGCAAACCAGCAGCTGCATCAGATTTTTCATTCAAGCCAAGCACTGAAGTAAAGGGTCTAAGATTTGGTGGACAGTTCATTGTAAAATCATTCACAATCAGAAGAGCAAGGCCTCTTGAGCTGCTGAAACTACTTGATTTCCCACCATTGTTAAACAAACCCAACAACAGCAAACTCCCTTTCCCTTCAGCCACAGCTTTCTTGCCTACAAACTTCACAATTTTGGCTCACCATGCCTGGCATACACTTACCCTGGGGCTTGGAACAAAGAAATCCAAAGTTGTTTTATTTGTTTTTGAGTCAGAAACCATGAAGCTGGCAGTGGATAGGATTTGGCCACCAGAGATTCCTCTTGGAGAAGTGAACAAGAAGCTGATAAGGGGTCTAACAGGCTGTGAAATGGCCAGGTTCAAGTTCAGAAAAGGGTGCATCACTTTCTATGTTTATGCAGTGAGGGGTATTGGAAACATGGGATTTTCTTGTGCTGATGATCTCAGATCAATTTTACAATCTGTTGTAGCACTCAAGGATTTCTTGGATCACACTGCTATGCTTGCCATGCCTAACCAGAGAAGCATCAGCTACTGCCCTCCAGTTGCCATGGCTCACTAATTTCATGTTCTTCGAACAGAAACTTACCTCAGTTGGCCGATGCAGTCATATATTGAGCAATCTCCATTGTAAAAAAAAAAAAGTTTCATATTCTTCTTATTTTTTCTTCAATTTTGAAATATTTTTCTTCATGAGGGGATTGGTTTATTTGTTGGAAGATCTTGTTCATGTTATAAAATTCCTTAATCTTTTTCCATTTTTCCTCGAACAGATTTGTAGTATGAATAAATTTGGAGTCTTTTTTTTTTTTCTCTTCACAGTTTAATGATCAGAAGTCTCTGTAAAAATTATTTTCTTATCATCAAAACTAGATTTAAAAAAAATATAATATAACAGTTTATTTCTTATTCCTTCAATTTTACTCTACCACTTAAAGCATGATTTAAGCAACCATAATTTAATGATTAGGTTGTTGCTAAACATTAATTATAATTAATTTCTGCCATAACTAAGAAATTAAAATACTGGTAGGTCAAAATCGTTTTATTCAATATAATTTGGCAACAAAAGATCATACAAAAAAAAAAATCCCTTAAGCCTCAAGCAATATACAAATATTGTTATTTACACAGTTTACATCAATACGATTCAATCCTGTTAATTTCAGTCTGATAATTTTTTTAAAAAATTTTTGTTTAGGGTATAGAAAATTTCAATTCGACTCTTTGACTTGTCTGATAATATAAAGGAAGAACGAGATAGGATACACTCGATAAACAGAAAAAAAGAATTATTGTTTTGGTTTCTCAATGTTTTTTATGAGATAATAGCGGTTTAGATTAGATTCGATTTTTTTAAATATTATATAATATTATAAAATTTTAAAATATAATATGAATTTAAATCGAATTTTTATATGATTTTATTTAGATTGAATCGGATTTTATTAATTCAATTTGATTGAATTTATTGGTTTTTTAAATTTAATATTTTGTTTTTCATATATTAATTTAATATAAAATATTTATATATTTAAATAGATTTTGATATAAAAATATTATTTTTATTTGATAAAAATTTAAAATATATATAAACATTAATAAAAATATGTAATTTGATTCAACTCAAATTTTTTAATTTTATTTTTTATTTTTCAATCCGAACCTAAAATATTTATTTAATATTTAAATTTAATTTGAATGAAATAAAAAAATTAATCTAAACTAAATCAAATACTATAATTTTAAATTAATTTTTAATTAAAAAACAATTGTTCATCCCAAACTTTTTTGAAGTTCCTCCTTTGATTGAAAACTGATTTCTGAAAGCCTCCCAATTTCATGACTCAATCCGTCCAAATTTTCTCTCATTTACGATGGTGTTTTTTTGTAAGTTGTGCTCTCTAACTCGTGAACCAAGCTGCTGGCCTCCTGCCCCCAATCCCTCAGCCTGCAAATTGGTTTGCAAAATCCAATTCTGATGCGCGATTTTTGAGAAAAAAAAAAAGGTTCTGCAAATTGGTTTGCAAATTGCTTTAGCATAATGATAAAAAAATTTTATTTAAAAAAAAAGAGGAAAATTTAGAGCTATTTTGTAATGAAATGATGAAAAGCAAAAATGGGGTAGGATGAAGGACCATTCTCTCCACCCAAGCCAAGGCTTTATGGTGAAAAAAAGTGTAAGGAAAAAAAATAAAAAACAATTGGTTTAAGTGGTAAAATTTTTTTTTTTGTTATTAGATTTAAATTTTAAATTTTTTGATAGGTTATAAGAAGGTAATGTTTTATAAATTTAATAATTTATATATTTGTATCATATAAGATATTAAAAATTAAATATTTGTATTATATTTTATATAAAAATTACGTGTCATAATTTGTATCGATACAACAATATAAAATATATATTTTATTAAATTTATATATAGTTATTATTAAAATTTTAAATCATATTATTTTTATATCTTATTTTTATATTATATTTGTATCATATTATTATATTATATTTTAATTTATTAAGTTTAATATTTTATAAATTTATTAAATTTGATATAAATAAATCTATTTAAATTGACCTAAAAAATATTAGATAAAATTAAAAAATTCCGTAACGGTTAACAAAAAAAATAAAAGAAAAGCAAAAGGAAATCTTTTCTTACTCGTAATTCGCTCTAGTGGGTTTAATCATTCGAAGAGAAGGACCCATTTGTCCACATTGCGAAATCCCAACTGCCTTTTTTTCACATAAATAATGTACAAACCTCTCCTTATTGCTGAAGCTAAAACTGCAAAATCTCTTTCAAAGAATATATGAAAGTTTTTGTCGGTAGGTTTGATAATTTTAAATATAATAATATAGTAATATAATATAAAAATGATATGAATAAATGTATAAAAATAATATAATTTAAAATTTTAACAAAAAATATAAATAAATTTAACAAAATAAAAAATATATTTTTTATTTTTACATCAATATAAATTATGATATATAATTTTTATGTAACATATATCATAAATTTATAAATTTTTAATATTTTATATAACACGAATATATAAATTATCAAATTTGTTTGTTTGAATAATGGAAAGTGAAAATGTGCATTGCTGAAATTTTGCTCAACTCAGAATTAATAGTGTTGTATTGGGTGATATATCACAATATTCATGGGGGTGTTACATGTTATCTATAAAAGGTAGAACCCACCAATCCTCTTTTTCTGATTGTTATTTAAAGAAAGTTCTGCTTAGGAAAAATTGGTTGCATTGCCGACAATCTGTTGGCTTTAGTATTTAGAATTTATCATCTTCCAATACGTTAAAAAAACAAAAACTTGAATCCGAAGATTTGCTGAATTAATTTTTGCAGTCGTTTTTAAGAAGTTGTATCCAGAACCAAAAGCAAAAACAAATATTGATTAAAGAAACGTCAAACAATAATTTTAAAAGAAAAAGAAAATCAAAATAGTAATTAGATGAGTTTGATTATTGTAAAATAAAAAAGATAATTTTTTTAACTGTTCAATTCTGTCCCTGTCGAGAACATTAACTGTTCAAATTATGGTAACTCTTTTTCTTATTCCAAAATTACAAATTTTTTTATTAAAAAAAAACTTGTATTTATGTCCTTCGCAATCCAAAAAGTATTAAAATCATTGTTTTCACGTAAGATTCAATGACATAAAAGTTTCGAATTCAAAAAGAAGTTGCATAAAGCATTTGAATTAATGATTGATGTTGTTTCTTTTTTGTTTAAAGAGTTTAATTCAAAATTACTCAAATTATTAAAAAATTAAAAGAGATTTAGAATTGTAAGAAACACTGTTATTATTTCCAAAGCAAATTTGAGGGTGAGAGTTATCAGAGGTTCGGTACAAAGGGAGTTGAATTTGGAGATATTATTTCAATCACTTCGTGAATATTATTTTTATGATTGAATTTTTCAACATGTTCTTAATTCAATTAAAGGATTGACTTTAATTTTATGTACTCGACTTTGTCAATCAAATGCAACATGGAAAACATTAAAATCAAAATCAACTAATTTGAATCAATGAAAAAGGAAAATACAGTTAAAAAAAGTCATAAATTCAAGTCCATAAAATTAGCACTATAAATTATTAGCTATAATGTATAACAATATGTTCACAACAAAAATTTTAATACAATTATGTTAAAATTTCGTGATAATTTTACCCTTCAAATCTACAGAATTCATTTCTTGAAAATGATAAGATTTTGGGTTTGAAAAATGGATAGTCTCCAAAAAAAAAAAAAAGCCCAACAGGGAATTTTGAATTGAAATGGAAAAATTGGGCCATTGGGCTTCATTGAAAAATGTTAATGTTTTTTGGATTAGGGGTGACATAATTCGAATCGGATTTATTTTAATTTTTTTTAAATAATACATAAATTTATAAATTTTTAAAATTTGATTTGAATCTAAATTAATTTTTTTATATGATTTGATTTAAATTAAATTTTATTAGTTTAATTTTATTAATTGATTTTTAAATTTAAAAATTTTTTATATTATTTTAATATAAAATTTAATTTATTTAAATAAATTTAAATATAAAATAATTATTTTATTTTATAAAAATTTAAAAAATATATAATAAATAATAAAAATATATAATTCAATTTAATTTTTTTTATCTTTCACTTTTTCAACCTAAATCTAATACATATATATATATTTAACATTTAAACTTAATTCGAACTAAATAAAAAAAAATCGAATTATCTAATCAAATATCACGATTTCCAATCAGTTTTTAACTTTTTTCAATTTTTTCTTCTCATCCCTACCTTGGACATTGGAAAAGTGGGCTGAAACGGAGACCAATTTTTTAAATAATCCCATTGGGCCCAAACTGAGCTAGACGGGCTTGGATGGACCAAGGATTTTTTTAAAAATAAAATTAAAGAATTTTAATAACGTGAAACTGAAATGAAATCCAATCCTCGTTGAAGAAAAAAACACTGTTAAATCTCAGCTCTCGGCAGCAACGGCTAAAGGTTGGAAGTCAAAGGAAAAATGGGGTTTTTGTTGATGATGGTGGAGTTTTTGGCTGCTTTGGTTTTGATCGTTCTATTTGGTTTAGTTTCTGTAACCGTTTTCAAAGCTTATAGAAGACGTCACAATAACGCGTAGATTTCGCTAACCCTAATTTCCTCTTTTTCCGTTTTTATTTTGTATAATTATTTGATTTTTATTAATTTTAATTTATTTTTTTGAAATTAGTCATGTTGAAGCGCCGGCGATCTTTGAGGATCCGAAATCATTGAAACAGGTAATCACATTTCTTTCTTTTTTTGGATTAAACATGTTATCGTTTGTTTGGCTGCAGAGAAAATGAGTCAAATTTCGTTTTTCTTTTTCTTTTTTGGTTTTCCTTTGATTTTGGTTAGGAAATTAAGTTATTAAATTGCAACTTGTTTTATAATTTCTTGGCTTAATACTCAAATAAACCCTCGAACTTTACTTCAAAATTCAAACAAGCCCTCGATCTTTTATTGCTTGAAATTAAGACTATAAACTTTTATTTTATTGTAATTATACTCATTAAATCTTAAAATTGGATGAATAATGTCCAATTGATAGAATTTTTAAAATAGTATTCTCTTAAATATTTATCATTTAACTCATCCAAATGAATCTATGTAAGCATTTTCTATAAATTAAATCATCCAATTAAAAAATTTAAACAAAAAATTGTATAATTTATACCGTCAAGGTTCTAATTACAATAAAATAAAAGTTCATAACCTTAATTTCATGCAATAAAAGATTGAGGGCTTATTTGCATTTTAGAGGAAAGTTTTAGAGATAATTTAGGTATTATACCTAATTTCTTTCATTTGAAACAAATAAGTGAACAAAAAAGACAACTTTTAATTGATAGTTTCTTTTTACGTAAAGAAGTCTACTTTGTTATAAATATATGCAAGAACTAATGATAAGAATTGGAATTTTCTAACACCATATTTGTATTCTTTTTGTTTAAAATGATTTATCTATTTTAATTAATTTATTTATGAGATAATGATATTTATGAAGTGGGTATGGATGCTAAGAATTTGCTGGATTCAAATTTTTTTCCAGGTTCCTTGTCCTTATATTTTTGATCCAGCCGAGAAATATTTGTCCTTGATAATTCCGGCTTTCAATGAAGAACATAGGCTTCCTGGTGCACTTGATGAAACCATGAAGTAAGTTAGTGCTTCATCATAATACAACAACAACAACAAATTAAACCTTATATTTCATAACTTTGGGGTCGGCTGTGTGAAAGACCAAAAAAAAGAATTATGCTAGGTCCTAGTTTTGATGCTTCATCATAATGCAGGATGTATATTTTTAATAGTCACTAATATCTCGAAATGCTAACATGTCAATCTGAGTTCCTGACCAAAATAAAAAAAGAAACAAGAAAAGTAGACACCAAGAAGCAAGGTTATTTCATTGAGAGATTGTAATTTCTCACATGATAACAATGAAGTTCATGAAATTCACTTTCCAAAAAAAATGTTGGTACAGTGGGCCATCATTACCGTTTATCATGTAATAGCCCACTAAATGTTTTTGCTATTTTGTTAATATTTGAGCTTATACTGGTTAGAACATCAGAACATTATTTCTTAAGTAATAGATGGAGCTTTTACTGCATGATGCAGTTGTGTTTCACAAGTGATGGTTTAACTTTCCATTCTCCATTTGTAGCTTGATTAATCCTTGTCTTGTTATTTTTAGGATTGAAAATATGTTCCCCTAGATATGTTTTGTTGAAGTAATTTAAAACTTAACCATGGCTGTCACTTAAAAGACTATGATATTAAATAGTAATGATGTGATGTTGTTACTTTGCAGTTATCTTCAACAACGGGCAGCAAAGGATAAGTCATTTTCTTATGAGGTACCATTTTGTTCCTTCTATTAACTTGATCATCTAAATTGGTTTTGTGATGCCTACTTTATTCAGCAGTCTATCATGAAATTTTGATTTAGATAGGTAAAGTATGTTTATGCCTCATAGCCTTAGGGTAGAATGGCCATTTTTTTTTTTAAATGTACCATTTAAACATGTTTTGCATGTCTGCATGTCTCTTATGTGAATGAGTTATGAGCAGGTGTTAATTGTTGATGATGGAAGTAGGGATGGAACAAAGAGAGTAGCTTTTGGCTTTGTAAAGAAGTATGGTGTAGACAATGTCAGGGCTATCCTTCTTGGTAGAAACCACGGAAAAGGAGAAGCTATAAGAAAAGTGAGTCTAACCTAAACTATTCATTTGGATATTCACAAACATATTCTAATGCTAGTGTGAATATTATGCCTTCCTGCTCTTGCCATCCTGCATGACAATAATTGATTGAAGCACTTTGTTCTGCGAAAGCATTGTAAAACAGGGTATCCTACATTCACGTGGTGAATTACTTCTAATGCTAGATGCTGATGGGGCCACCAAGGTTACTGACCTAGAAAAACTTGAAAATCAGGTTTGTAAAAGATTGACTACCTTTGTTGGGGATATTCTTTGTGGTACAGTGTATCTGATGTTTTGTGCTTTAGATCCATGCGGTTGCCAGGAAAGGTTATCATTGTGGGGATTCAGAGACCGGTGACACAAGTTTTAGAATATCTGATATCCCAATAGTTGCATTTGGTTCTCGTGCTCATCTTGAGGAGAAAGCTCTTGCTACAGTTAAGTCTTGTAATGGTGCTTACATGTTAGCCATAGTTTGAATTTCTTGTCTAAGTTGCACATTTCTTCTTGTTGAATTTGCTCAATCTATGTTTCAGAGGAAGTGGTATCGCAATTTTTTGATGAAGGGTTTCCATCTTGTGGTTGTCCTGACCGCTGGTCCTGGAATTCGTGATACGCAGGTGTGTTCATTGCATAGATTTCTAATTTTTGTGTCTAAAGTCTATGAACCAGTATATAGGTTTTATATTGCTAACATAATTGAATTACATAGTGAATTTTCTACAAGCATTTTCGTGATTTGGATTTCTTCATGCAATGCAGTGTGGTTTTAAGATGTTTACTAGGTCTGCAGCAAGGAAGCTTTTCACAAACATCCGTTTGAAAAGGTGATTCTGTTCTCAGTGACACTCTTGATCACCCCATCCTTTGGTGTTATTACTTGCATATCCTGTCGTTGAAAACCAAAACAAATCTATATTATATGTCTAGATTTGCGTCATCAGACACATGCTCGTTTGCTCATTGAATACTCTAATGGTACTTTTCTACTGCTTCCCATTTACGGATACAAGTGTCTGAAAAGGAGAAATAATACAAAATAGTGGATGGAGGTGAAGTCTTATGTGATATTCTGTTTCTTTCAATTGTTGAGAATGGAAAGAAATAATAAGGACAGGAATCAAGTAATTTTTTTTGTAATAGATATTCTTATTCATGTTAGGTTCATCATTCCAAACATCCACGGTTTTGATAAGATTTGCCAAGTAATTTAGGATAGAAATTGTCATTATCATTTATAATTCTTTGGACTTTCTCTTTCTACCAAAACCAGAAGAATTCTTAATTTGAACACACTTCTGACTTTGTTTTAGATGAACTTCTCCAAGGTCTAGCAATTAGGTTGTAGTAAGAGAAGATTTCCAATCTATTGTTCACTGCTTTGATGAATCCTTTTGAAATTTTCTGTGATTGACTTAGCATGATGGACTATATTGTGCAGATGGTGTTTCGATGTCGAACTAGTTTTCCTTTGCAAATGGTTCGGTATTCCAATGCTCGAGATATCTGTAAACTGGTCTGAAATTCCTGGATCCAAGGTAAATCCATTGAGCATACCAAACATGCTTTGGGAACTTGCCCTAATGTCCGTCGGATACAGAACTCGAATGTGGAAAATTAACTAGTGATGTTTTGATTTTCTCGAATCCGGTGAGCGATGAAAAAACAAAGAGAAACGATGCAACCTGATTTGATAACCTTAGGTTTGATACCTTCTTTAGGAAAACTTTAGTTAGATGAAATCAGTTTATCCAAGACTTTTGTTTATGCAATGCCACATACAGAACATGCAGTTTTTTCAGTAGTAATATTAAGTTGAGGTAACGCTTTTTGTTCTTTTATCTTCTTTTATTCTAGCCATTGAAATCTTTCATACCATTAAAAATTAAAATTTTAAATAAAAAACTTTTATATTTTTTATATTATTTTCATATCATATCATTTCATATTATGATTAAAATTATTGGTTTTAATTGAATATTTCATGTAATCTTCAAAAGTTATAAAACCCAAAACATAAATAATAGACTAATAATAGTATCATTTCATGTCATGTTTAAAATTATCGATTTAAATTAGATATTTCATGCAATCTTCAAAAGCTCAAAACATAAATAATAGACTAATAGTAGTGGCTAACAGATTGAGTGTAACAGAAATGAGATAAAAATAGTGAAAAGCTTCTCAATATACCTATGTATTGTGTAAAAAATTAAAATTTATATATTTATGATGTGTTTCTATATAAAAAATTATATATTATAATTTATTTGAATATAAAAATATAAAATATAATTTTTTTATTTTGATAAATTGATATATAATTATTATTAAAATTTTTAACCATTTAATTTTCATATTTTGTTTATGTCGTTTCATTTTCATATCGTCTTTCATCGTATCGTGTTTTGTGTTTTGTTTCATATTGCCAGATTTGCTTCTCAACATTAAATAGGAATTAAAAGAATTGGACCACAATGAAACCCCCCTCTCTGAAAGTTCATCGTTCACTCCAACATGAGAATAAACATTGATGAATAACAAAGCTAGAACAAAGCAACGTTTCAAGCTGCACCAAGAATTGGTGTAGCAGTACCTTCTTTGACCCTATTCTCGTATCAAAACATTTAGAAGCATTTCCTGTGGACGATTGATGGACCTGACTCATCGTACTCTGCCTTTGCGATCCACATCTGCAACCAAATAGCATGCGAATCCGCTAATGTAAGACATTGAACAAGCAACCAGACCACTGTAAATGCAAATCAATGGTAAATCAACTTACTTGTTGGAAGGTGCTGAGGGAAGCCAAGATTGAGCCTCCAATCCAGACACTGTACTTCCTCTCAGGTGGCGCAACAACCTTGATCTTCATGCTGCTAGGAGCTAGTGCAGAGATCTCCTTGCTCATTCTGTCAGCGATACCAGAGAACATCGTTGAACCACCGCTGAGGACAATGTTACCGTACAAGTCTTTCCTGATATCCACATCGCACTTCATTATGGAGTTGTATGTGGTTTCGTGGATGCCTGCAGCTTCCATACCAATCAAGGATGGTTGGAAAAGCACTTCAGGGCATCTGAATCGCTCAGCACCAATGGTAATAACCTGACCATCAGGTAACTCGTAGCTCTTCTCTACGGCTGTGCTTGTTTTGGAGGTCTCTAGCTCCTGTTCGTAGTCAAGAGCAATGTATGCCAGCTTTTCCTTCATGTCCCTCACAATTTCCCGCTCGGCTGTGGTGGTGAAGGAATATCCACGCTCGGTCAGAATTTTCATCAAGTAATCGGTGAGGTCACGGCCAGCCAAGTCAAGACGAAGAATGGCATGTGGGAGAGCATAACCCTCGTAAATGGGGACCGTGTGGCTTACACCATCTCCAGAGTCCAACACAATACCTACATAGAAAAAGACACAACATTGTTACATCGCTTGTCTCTTGTATAGCAAAAACATGTTCAACATATTAAATTCAATTCAACTATAACCGAAACAATTCAGAGATTTCACCAGCCATTCAAGCAGAATCAAATTGGAAAAGTTTTGACAAGTGCTCATAACATGTGATAATGAGAACCAAACTCATGCCATTTATACCAATGGTACTCAGCAGACACAGCTCATGATATTTAGGAACTTAACATCTCAGTTTCAGTTAGGTGCAGTTCCAACAAACTTAAAACTCAACAGGTCAATCATTTATTTATTAAATGATGCTTACCGGTTGTTCGACCACTGGCATAAAGAGAAAGCACAGCCTGAATGGCGACATACATAGCCGGAGCGTTGAAGGTCTCAAACATAATTTGGGTCATCTTCTCACGATTAGCTTTAGGATTGAGAGGAGCCTCGGTAAGGAGAATCGGGTGCTCTTCAGGGGCAACACGAAGCTCATTGTAAAAGGTATGATGCCAGATCTTTTCCATATCATCCCAGTTGCTCACAATACCATGCTCAATAGGGTATTTCAAGGTCAAAATACCTCTCTTAGATTGAGCTTCATCACCAACATATGCATCTTTCTGGCCCATGCCAACCATCACACCAGTGTGACGTGGCCGACCAACAATGCTAGGGAAGACAGCTCGGGGAGCGTCATCTCCAGCAAATCCAGCCTAAGACAATACATTTTACATTGAACTTATATCAGATAAAAAGGGCAGAAACATTAACCTTAACATTACATAACATCAAGGCAAAAAACACAATGTTTCGCTCATAAGACAAAAGCTTTCAATGATTTACCTTCACCATTCCTGTTCCATTGTCACAAACAAGTGGCTGAACATCCTCAGCTTCTGCCATCTTCTACAACCTGCCATAATAACAAAACAAAAATGTAATATTTTGGAACAAATATACCACTTAAAAGCATAATAAATAATTTTTTCAAAAAAATTTTCACTTGAATTCCACCAATTTAATTTCCCATGAATTCTAAATATCCAATCTTGGGTTTACAAGATCAAAATTCAAGCATCCTCAGATCCCATTAACAATCTGAAATCTAAAAGACCATCAAAGCAAATCAGCCAAAGAAACAAATAAATCAAATAAGAAACAGCAGAAAAAAAAAAAGGAAACAGATCTAAGCAAACACAAAAATAAAATCAACCCATTTCCAGAAATGGGATTTTTTTCCTGTCTTTTGGTTCAAAACAAAGAAAACCCAATTCATAAAACAAATCAAAACAAACCCAAAAAACAAAAAAAAAGAAAAAAAGAACAAACCAGAAAAGAAAACAGCAAAAAGGGTTGAAAAGAAAAGAAAAGAAAAGAAAACAAAGACCAACAGATCTAATCTAAGGGGAAATGAGGAGAATATAACGACCTTGAGAATACGAGGGTGTGTCTGATGGGTGAGAATGCGAGGATCAAAGAGAGAAACGAGAGAGTGAGGAAATGCTTTGAAGAAGAAAATCAAATGAAAGCGAAGTGTAAGAAGGGGAAGAGAGTGAATATGGGCCGTTGAATTTATGTGCTTGCTTATTTGTAGAGAACGCGACATTGGGCTCTCATTCTCAACGCTTTTCCATTCATTGTTTTCACTGTCTTTTGCCATTTGGCTTGGACTGGTTACCGCTAATTTCCCAACCTTTTCCCAACCTTTGATTTTGCGCTTTTTTTTTTACTAATAAAAAAATTAGTTGGGTTATACAAATAATAAATCAAATTTAAGAGTTTATAACAATTATATTTTAATTTTTTAAAAATAAAAATACATTATGTTGTTCAAAATACAAAAATTATGGAGTTTACTAATTTACGTAATTAATAGTGTATTTATTTTAAATCCTAATCTAGCTTGAAATCGAATTTTTTCGAAATTTTTTAGAATTTTTTTATTGTTTATATAATTTTTAATAAAAAATAAAATTCATGCCAAGAAAAAATCTTCATTTAAGTATTAGTTTTTTTTTTTATGCATTTTTCTATTTTTTTTCTCCAAAAAAATTGTCCTCCACTATGTGCACACTGTTTTTTTCTTCTTCCTCTAATCACCAATAAGAAAAAAAGATTTGATTCAAACTTTAATAAACTACCTCAAATTTTTGCATGTTGATTTGGTAAGAATTCACAAAAGTAATGGATTACTATAAAACCTCTTCTTGGCATTAAGAAAAAAAAAAGAAAAGAAAAAACTTAGGCTATTTCCACTAAATTTTCTAAGAATATAATTCTTTTTTGCATCAATTTTGATGGGATTTTCATCTTTTCTTCATGTCGGCTCTGATCTCATAGTTTTCAATATCAATTTGAATGATTTATAAAAAAAATTGACAACTTTGAATGATTTAAAAATTTGATAATCTAAACTATGATACAAAAATTATATAAAAAAATATATGAATGTTAAATGACTTAAAATTTTAACAAAAATTATATATAAATTTAATAAAATAAAAAATTATATTTTTTATTTTTATATCAATATAAATTATAACATATAATTTTTATATAAAATATAATATAAATACATAAATTATTAATATTTAACGTTGTATGAATATATAAATGATAAGATCTACGGCATTTAATGGAGTTCTTTCTGTTAGGTTACTTTCAAACAAATATGTATGTACTTCAAAGCTTTGTGGGGGCAACTCTTCCAACCCAAAAGCCCAATGGACCATTTTTTCAATTAAAAAAATATATTATATGATGTTGAATTCAGCTCTAAAAATCATATATTTTGGGTCAAAAGTTGTTACCAAACTGAATTAGTTCTAAAACATTATGAATATGATAAGATTCTTTGGTGTATTTTTCCATTTTCCATTCCTTTTCAAAAGTATATTACGTTTTGCGGCCATTGAAAAATGAAAAGCAAATACTTGGTCAGTTGGGATATTGTTGTGTTGTAATGTGATGATTGGACAAGTTTCATGATCATAATTTCCGCATTAAATTTTGAAACTTGAAATCATACTTAAAGAACTCAAATCAGAACACGTCTGTCAAGTAACTCCAAAGACTTACTTTTGGGGTTTGATTTTGCCGTCACCATTTAACTATCATTACTTTAGCTACTTGTGCAATTGAATATTGATAGAATAGAGATAATCAATTCAAACAACAACACTAATGATTATCTATAAATAGAAAAATTGTTTTTCTTTTACACAGAAGAGCAAGTTGATCTGATTTGAGGAATAAATATGAGAGATAAAAAAACCATTCTAATGCATTCCAGATGCAGTACATTGTCTAAACAGAAACCTAAAATCAATCCAAACAATTTTGTGAGGAGTGATCTTAAGTTCATATATGGCAAGAATTGATCTTCCATGAACTTGAAACCATGCTTTTAGAACAGAAACTTATATCAAAAAGACCAATGAATAGGAGGCTCACCCATCAATTCTACAGGAATGGAGGGAGAATTACCCATCTGTGCTGATACTTCGGCCTTCCTTCCTTACCGTCAAATAGCTGCGAGTAATAAGAAGTCAAAGGTAAGGGGAAAGTTTATTAAAAGTAAAACACAATAAAAACTAAAGATTTACAGAATGGAGATGTTTCTATTAACAAATCAAAGACAAAATGATATAAAGCAAAACACGCAACCATAAGGAGGCAGTCTTTCGAGCAATTGTGGTGGCAATTTTGGTTTTTAAAGAACTTGATCCAAAATGGTAAGCAGAGTGCTAAACAGTTTTTTTACTTGGATATGAATTCCTTGTCTTAAATTTGATCCGAGTTCAATATAAGTGATATGAACAAGTGTGCTGACATGCATCATACATGAACTTCTAGAATTCTACATAGGCTTTTGCGATACATTTGACTAGCATTTAGCATAATGAAGCAAATCACTCAATGTTACTCAAAGAAATTCTAATCCTGTATGTACTTTGCAAATTAAATAAAAAACCAACATATCTTGATCTAATTTACTTTCAGTTTTAGGCAGAAAGGAAAGGCAGGGCGGCAGAAGTAAGAGATTTCACTTGGTGTTGAAAATGAAGGCAACTCTAATGGCATGCACAAAGGTTATTTGGTTTAGTCGTTCAGCCACAAAAGCTAAGGTAAATACCTTTTTCAAATGGCGGTGCTTTGCAAGGGCCCAATTTGTCATAATAGAAGTAGCAACCACAAGAAATACATAACCTGCAACACTCTGTGTAGCAATATTGAAACCCAGCCATTGGTAAATCTCTGTTGTGTAATTTGCGCATGTCACAATGTTGAACAGAAACCCACGAGGAATTTGATACCCTCCACTACCATCAGGGCTGCGTAGATTCTTCAGAATGATATGACAATAGAAGTTTGCAAGTTGACAAACCAACCCAAACCCAAAACCAATCTTCATCTGAAGATCACTAACAGGTGTGTAAAGTGGGTGATTTACATAGTAAGCAATGTAAGATCCAAAGGTCCAGTAATAAGCACAGTTTCTGAAGACATTTGATAGTGGAGATGTTGCATGACTGAAGCGGTGGACGAAGAATGTTTCCATAATACGTTTGAAGTAGTGGAAACACCAGTAATATAAAGCATATATTTGAACAGGGTGGATGACACGCTCCCCTTCATAGCCAAAGAACTTGTACACAGGGAAGTAGTAGAAGATGGGATAGAGGATCAAAGGACCCAAGTATTCAAAGAAGAAAAGTGTACGATAAGATACTTGTGGACCCAGGTCCTTGAACACTACAGTTATGTTGTTTTGGTTTTCATCACAGTAGTCTTTGAGACTCTTCTTGTAGCTAAGAACAACAGGCCGCACCTTTGAACCTGATGGCACTGGAAGCGTGAGTCTTTGTCTTGAAGGATAGAACTTTTTAGCTGCTAGTACCACACATGAGAACTCAGTTAATAAGAATCCAATGATCAATGAAGCTGCCCACACGCATGCAATCAGAGACACATCCCTTGAGAAATTGGGGGGAAAGACTCAAGATGACAATAAAAAGGCATAAAAGTTTATCAAAATGTTGGAATTCGTAAGTGCTCCGATGCCAAATTAAAAACAAACCCATAAAACCCCTTTTGGCATAAGAAAGCGGGCAGCACAGTAATGCACACTGCAATTGGCAAGAATTTCTTTCCCATCAATATGAAATAAACATATCTATTTTACCAAAGCATCTGAAACTCAAATAGGAGGAAGAATTGAAACATAAAATCTACCAAATATTTGAGTGAAAAATAAAAACGTTTCACTGACTGGAAATGGAGTAACTAATAACCCTAAGATAATACACATAGCACAAAAAAGTGCCCTACTTGCATGAGGAATTTACTGCTGGTACATGACATCTGAAGAATACATTTCAAGGAACAAAAAAAAATCAACCTTAGTGATATCTGTTAAGTATCCATAAGTAAATATAATTTTATCGAATGTGTCTAGTTACTTCATCACTCAAGAGTCAACTAGATTAGAACATCCATGCAATACAATATGCAAATAAAAAGAATTACAGGAAATTCCCACAAACATGCAATTATTTTGCCCAATCTAGAGTTACAAGACTATTATTTCCTCCTTGTTTTGTTAAGTAACACTTAATCAACAAACAAGAAAGCAAATCACTTACTTCTCTTGTGAATTGCCTCCTGCAAATCAGCCACAGTAGCCTGCAAAAAAAAGAAAGAAGAAACATAATAAATTTCCTTTCTTTCCCTTCATTTTTCCAGACAAGCAATCAGCCTAACACTATAAAACACAAAAGGAAGTAAAACCCAAGAAAGAAAAAGAAAAGACTTACTAAGTCATGAAGCTCAAGGCCTCCTTTGATAAACTCTCTTCCACTGCGTGAAACTACAGTGACCTTCATCCTTTCTGAAAACAAAAGATACCCAATTTTTGTTATGGCTAAAGGAACAAACCCTTTGAAGCTTCAAGCTTGGAAAAGTTGGATTTTTCGAGTTTGGAGATCTCAAAATTTATAGCTTTTTGGTGAAAAAAAGTGAGAAGCTGTCTGTCAGGTTTATAGTTTAGGAAATGGGAGCGCTGGCATTGAGATTGTATACATTAAAGGCCTATGGTTGGCGTGGGAGAGAAAACTACCTAGGCCGATGACACCCCATCTTTAATTGCTCAACATATATGACTTGATTTGTGTGATCCACTTATGAGATCTTGCTTTGAACGGTGATGATCTGAACACGTCATCTATCTTGCCAGAAAGAGAACATAGTATTTATAAGGATAGCATTACAATTAATCTATAATAATTACAATATCATAGATTATTTTTCATCACATAACCTCAATTTTTTTACCAATATGCATTATCCTATTCTTTATATGTTTATCACATTCATGTTAAACAATATTAAACAAATTTAAAACATGAAAGTTATTGTATCAAATTTATTATTACAAATTCCTGATATATGTTAAATTCAAATACAGTTTTTTATTTTTTTTTAAATTCATAAAATTTTTTTGTTAAAATTTTTATTATATTATTTGTATCATATTTAAAATTACCAATTTAATATTTATTTAACTAAATTCTAACGGTTGAATTTCAAGTAGGTACTTAAAATTTTGCTTCATCCCACCACTTGAGCAAAATGAAGGGATTGGCACACACACTCCTTTTGCTTTGGACATACATAATTTATTCAATTTATCACCAACTTAATATATATTCATGTGAGTGGTTGATCGTTGGTCCATAACTAAATAGAAGAGCCAAAAGCAGATCACTACTTCCCCAACCAAGAAATTTATGTACCCATCAATTCATTGTAGTAGATTAGTACTCTCACTGGCCACCATTCTCATATCGTTATGATTATCGGATAATATAAGTGTAGGCTCAACCCTTAGCCTTTTCTTAAGTAGAGGTGGCCGCCAGCCGCCGCCACCATGGAGCCACCCCTCACCGCTGTCTCCGCCCCTGTTAAGCTGATCATTGTTGTTTTAGATGATAAACAGTTTAGAATCAACATAGTCGATGATGCTGTGGACATGGCATTCCATAACAGGAGAATAGACAAAGAATACATGTTATAACAGATTGCATGATTAATGTCCAAAACAATAGCAATGGAAATCCACCATTGTCTTTTCCTTTGTTTTCTTCAACTAATTTTCTGCCAAAACACTACATCACACTCAATAACAGCATGACAAGTGATAACATTGGAATCAAACAAGACTCTGCTATCATAAAGCTCATAAGAGATATGCTCGTATCAGTTTGAGTTAGAAAATGAAAGAATGCTGTGTGATATATTCATGTTCTAACAAGCTCTATGACTCGAAAACACTGAATATAAACATGGTGGATATTCATAACATTATAGTGCAAAGCCATCTTGTGTATGTAAATTAGTTCCCCTTGAACCAACTCCAGCGAAAACATATCAGTGCATAAAGGCATTCCATAACAATTTGAATGATCTTTAACAGCAGAAAATTTCCAGCTTTTTACATGATATAGGCAATATATTTGCATTTGAATTTTGAAGTAAGATGGCTCCCTTCACTTCTGAGTGCACACTTCAGCTACCTAAATAAATAAAATAAGTAGAAAATTTTATAGACTTCGAAACACATTTTTCTTTCATCATTAACAGAGGTTTTGAACATATCACAAAAATAATACATGAATAAACCGGAAGAACCATGCATTGCACAAGCTACTGAATTCTATGAGGAACCATTGATACAAATAGATAAAATTCCATAAAACTAAGCTGATATTCTACCTGGATCTCACTGTGAAGCTATCCATATAGCCTCAAACTCTAGCCTTCAGCACTCTTCATCATCCATATATTTAAAGCCTAGCTCATCAGTTGGCTTTGTAACCTAACTAATATCAACCTTGTGATGAACCAATGCATTAAGGTTCGATCTCTAACTAAAATAAAAAGTAAGTTTTCCAGTATTTCAGCGATCTAATAATTCTCAAGCTACAAAGCCATTCCACAAGCCACCACAAGTAACCAAATGTAGAAGTAGAAAATAAAGAATCTTAATTTTGTAGTATTAGCTATCCCGCCAATGTAAGTTAGGGCCACAAGAACCCACTTTAGAAAATATTTGTCAGCACATTAAGGCATTCCATGGAAGATTTGAATCAGAGGAGTACTTAGTTTCTTATATGGTCAAGTTTAAGGCAATATATTTGCAATTGAATGTCTAGGTACATAAGCTCCATTCACTTAAGCTAACGAGAAAACAAAAGGACAAGAAACAATAAAATTTGCATAGTAGCATAAAAATTGATAAATAAACTACTTTACTCACCATTAGATCCCTGAAAATTTTACCAATTCAGAATGCTGAAATGTTCCAGAAGACTTCAGGACAGTGAAAGTTTTATACACAGTTTCTTAGCATTTATCAAGCAAATGATACATTACCAAACAAGAACCATGCATTGCAAAGCTATAGATTGTTTTCGAGGAACAACTGATAAAGAGCAAAAATATCAAATTCATCACTATAAGCCAAAATTCTAGGCAGAACTCACTGAGCAACTTTGCATATATCCTCATACTCGATAGCCTTAAGCACTCTCCCATCATACACTCCCTTCTCTATCTGCACCTTTGCACAAAACTTCTCTGTATCCACACCCAACAACCTAGCGTTTGACCCACGATATGCCCCATTTACTATCCTTACCACTCCCCCAATTTGCGGAATCACAGTCTCAAGCTCTTCCTGATCAACTCTCAACACATGCTTACTGTCAAGCATTTCAATCTCCCCTACATACCTATCGATCACTTTCCTCACAATTCCTTTCTGCTTATAGTACCCTCTTTGAGCCAATGCTTTACTCATCACCTTCACAATGATACCCTCACCAAGCCAATAATCTTTCCTATTGCTTCTCTCCTTTATCTTCTCCTCTTCCCTCATCAACTCTTCCAACGCATTTTTTCTACCACTGTTCTCTTTCTCCTCATTCTTCTTCTTGTTTTCATTCTCTTCCTCTTCAAAAACCAACCTCGCATTATTCGAACTCTCCCCTTTCGCGACATTTCCCCCTCCTAAAGTAAACCCAATTTTCACTCCACTCTCCAAATTCAGCTCTTTGGTGACAGGCTGTTTTGAATTCTCCTCAGATTCCAAAGGCATTTTCAGCTGCTCAGCTTTTTCAATTTGCTTTTGAATTTCCTTCTCTTGTTTCTCTTCCTCTACCATATCCAATTTAATCCTTTTATTCTTCATTTTTTCCTTAAAAATAGTCTCTGAATCTCTATCAATATAAGTAATAAACCAACCTTTGGGTGTTTCTTCGACCTTACACTTCCCAGTCCGTCCCAAATACTTGACGAACTCCGTTAAAGTAGCCCACTGGGTCGAATTCATATGAACGTGATGTCGATCATGAATGAACTCATTGTAAACGACCGTGGCGGCGACGCGACTGAACCGGTGGCTGCGTTTCATGAGTTCGAGGAAGTTTTGTTCGAACTCTTCGGAGTATCCGGATAAGATCCGGTCCGGGTTTTGCCCGAAGATTTGCATTTGGCGCTGGTGAGATTCGCTCATGCAATGGCATTTGAATCCGTTTTCGTCTCGGCATTGCTTTTGGCACATTTGACAGTACCATCGAAGCTTCTGGAGACCTTTGGCTTTGATTCGGTTCGCGATTGCTTTGGGGGTTAGGAAATCGTTTTTTCCCATTGGGTGGCAAATCGGAAACCCTAGAAAAAAGAAATTAAGATTAAAAAAAAAGAAAAAGGGAAAAGATTGGATTTTTGTCTTTAAAGGATGCAAACCTGAAAATTAAGACTCAATTAAACTTGAGAGATGGATCGGCGGCGGTGGGGCGTGAGTTGAACCGGCGGCGAAAGAGGGTGGTGATGTAAAAAGCAAGATAGAAGAAGGAGAGAGAATGTAATTTGCAAATAAATCGAGTTTTTTTTTTCCTTTTATTAATAGGCATTAGGATTTCTTTTTTCCTTAGATAAAAACCCAATACAAGGCCCACTTTTCAATGTAAACAAAGTCCAATACCGAATAAAATCCAACTTTTAATAAGTTTTTCATTCCATAAGATGGTAGAAATTTTTTCGAATTTATTTGGATGTAATTAGATTTTAAAATTTTAAATACGAAACGGTAATAATATACAAAAATAATATAAAAAATCAAAACAATTTAAAATAAAAAGTTTAAAATTTTAATAAAATTTATATATAAATTTGATAAAAATAAAAATATTTTATATTTAACATATTAATATATATTTGACATAATAAATTTTTATATTTTATATATATTTGACATAATACGAATATGATTCGAATATATATATTATCAGATTTAGATGTAATTTTCTTTTCAAATTATTTTAAATTTTGGTTTAGTTATTTTTAACTTAATTTTCATATTTTTTTTGTCTTTTTTAATGTTTCAAATTGATTTTTTTAAAGTACAATTATAATAAAGTATTCTATGATAAATTGAATAATCGACGTACTAATAAATTAAAACATAATTAAACATCCTAACGCACTAGAATCTCAAAATTCTATGATCTTTTGCTTGCAATTTTTTAAACACTTAAAACTTTTACATTTTTTATATTTTCAAATATATTTTTCAGCATTAAAAATCAAGGAACATCAATCTTATAAATAAAATTTAAAAATTTTCACATAATTACACTAAAATCAAAATTTTCACAAACACTATTAAAATCAAAAGGGACATATATATATATATATATATATATATATAAAACACGATGGAACAGTATAAAACAAAATATTTAGCTTCAGACAATATCTAGAAAAGAAGAATTCATACAATAATACAAACCAAACATTCTAGAAAATTAGAAGCAGTTGCAAGCATTTAGGGGAAATTAATGTCCTTTGAAACACTAACAATAGCTAGAAAAGAAATATGCTCATACTTTATTGTCAGGTTGTTTCTTCTTAACCTCATCCACATTTTCAACCATTGGTAGTGTCTGCATAACCAAAGTCACAAAAGCCATTAACAAAGAATAGACTGAAAATTATTTATAAGAAAAATATACAAAAGACTACTGCAATTTAGATGATACTGGGTTATTAGCCATTTCAAGTTTCAAGACTTCAGTAGCCAACAAGGTGTTTGGGACATTTCGTCGAACATTTTAAGGGTGTTCAATATCATCCAAGAAACAAATACATTAAAAAGAAAGGAAGAAAAGTAAATAGAGAAGTGATTACGAGATCAGGCTTGTAAATGTTGTGGACGACGGAGGCGCCGGCAAGGAGTGAAGCGATGACGACGACGCACGACCAGGCCAGAGATGGAGTCCCAGTGGGCTGTTTTGCTGCCCCAAATTTTTGGTTCATGGTGCCTCTTTTTCTTGAAAACCTGATGGCTTGCTCTATTAACGTTCAAGTTTTTAAACTTTTTCTTTGAGGGCAATTTAGTAATTTTGAATTTCCAATACTTTAATGATCCTTGTAACTCATATATCCATACGGTGATTATTTTGAATTAAATATATGTAAAATATAAAAATTATTATATTATAATTTGTGTCGATAAAAAAATAAATAAAAAATTTCATTGCACCAAGGGAATCTATAATTTTATTTATAACTTTTATAAAAAAAAAAAAGAGAAAATAGAAAAAAAGAATTGGTTCAATATCTCTGAATTTTGTTTTAAAAAAAGTATAGTAATTGATAAAGAAATTCATATGTTTGGGATTTTTGTTAGTACTTGCTTCTTATGCTCGTTGCTAACATAATATATATGAAGGTGCTTAATAGTTTTTTTAAGGGATAATACTCAAATAAGTTCTTAAACTTTATTAAAAATTAGAAATAAGTTCTTGATTTGTTATTGCATGAAATTAATGATAGAAATTTTTATTTTATTGTAGTTAGATCCTTAACGTATAAAATATTCACTTTTGTTTAAACTTTTTTAGTTAGGTGATTTAATTTGTAAAAAATGCATATTTAAATTTATTTGAATGAGTTGAACAACAAATATTTGAGGGAACAAATGTTACTTTAAAACTTATGTCAATGGGATATTATTATCCATTTAAAGAATTAATATGTATAATTACAATAAAAATAAAAATTTATATATAGTCTTAGTTTAATGCAATAAAAGACTAAGGGCTTGTTTGCATTTGGAGTAAAATCTAAAGTTTATTTGGGTATTTAGCATTTTTTTAATTGGTAGCCAATATTGTGTTTATATAATGTAATCAATAAATTCATATTATAATATATGATTTTGATAGGTATAGTTCAAAATGAAATTTATTAATAATTTAATTAACGTCACTAATGAACCAATAACTTAATTCAATTGACTCACGCATTCAACTATACAAGATGATATTCAACAAGTTTATAATTTGAATTGTAATATTTATAATTTTTTTTTATCCTCAAATTACGAATTAAATCAAACACAATTGTTTTCTTTTGATGCAGAAAACACCCAGAGCTTAATCCTTGTAAATTTCTGAGAAATGGTGCTAGCAGACCTAAATCCATCCACACATCTTTGTAAATCAACATCATAGAAAGCTATGCCAATCCAATCTAGAACAAGTTGAAAAAGGAAGCTCTCAAAAGACCAAAAAAATCAAAGCAAAATAGGAAAAGGGCAAGTAATTGAGTGGCTAATTGGTTACTCACTCCACATGAAAGTTGGAATCAAATTGATACACATGTCTTGGTAAAACGGCAATAGAGAAAATTCTCACAAAGATCATAATATGACAAACATTTTTTGGCAATAAAGGAAACCAAACTTCAGTTAATTAACTAAGCTCATGTTTCCTTTCTTCTGTTGCTTACTTATAGAGCTGTAAATCTGCCATAAAACCAGGTGAATTGCCAAGCTCATGTCCAACTTTGTTGGTATGCTCATAGAAGGTTAATTATATATTGATTTTAATGGTTTCCATTTATATATATATATATATATATATATAGTTCTTGTAACAACAGTTTTAATTGTTGATTATAGCAAGTTTATGCTAAATCTAACATATATGAAAGATCCAGTAAATTATTGAAATGAAAGCTTGTTTATTTATGCTAAATCTAATATATATATATATATATATATATATGAAAGGTCCCGTAAATTATTAAAATGAAAGCTTGTTGTTCATTTTTAATTTGATTTGGTCTGAAATAGTTTAGGACGACCAATAGTTATGCGACCCATTTGTAAATGATTGGACTGTATCATAACTTTGATAATTGAAAATAAAATTAAAAAAAAACACTAGATTTATGGAAAAGGCTAAAATTCTAAAAAATTCCTAAACTATTTTACTTTTTCTAAATAAGTTATATATCTATATATATTTTTTTATTGTATCAAAATAATTTTTTATTTTTTATTTATATTCAAATAAACTCTTATTTCAAATAAAAGATTAATTTTTATTAAGGGCTTGTTTAGGTACAAAATAAAGGTTTAGAGTTTATTTGGATACAAATTAAATAAAATTTAAAAGTTTATTTGGATGTAATAAAAATATAAAAACTTATTTAAATAAAATAATAAAATTAAAGAACTTTTTGTTATTTTAGTAAAAAAAAACATGAATTGATATTATATATTTCTTTGTATCAAGTTGATCAAATTAAATAGATTCATATAACATACATATAAGATATCATATTCAATTTAATCATTGTCTTTTGCTGAACCGCCAACAAGAAACATACTAGAAAAGTCGCCCATCACTGTTAACGCTAAACGATGGAAATGACCACTCAAGCCAGCTTGTGTTGGAAAAATTGGCCATGGAGAAAATTCTCACAATTCAACAATCTTTAATTGACAATTTGAACTTTCCTGGCAATGAAGGAAATCAAACTTCAGTTAGTTAACTAAACTCAGGTTTCCTTTTTTGCCTGTTGGCTGCTTATAGAGCTATAAATCTGCCATGAAACCAGGTGAATTGCCGAGCTCAAAAGCATTTACTATACTTTTTAATTACTTAAAATCTCAGCCGGAGGTTGCAGCCGGACGTCACTGGTGATATTGGTTGTATTAACCAATTGAGTTAGGTTTCGAGTTTTAAAATGTAAGATTTTACTTGTTAATTGATTTACAATTTTTGTTTTGATCATTAATGAGTTTTCTTCTTGTCTGCTTTAGTTAAATCATGTAACTCTGATTGTATCATATAGTGCTCTAATTTTCCAAAACAAAAATTGTTTCATCTTTGAAACAGGTATTGAATTTGTGAAAAAATAATAAAAGAGAAGCCGTGAAAACAAGCTTGAGATTTCGAAAAGAAATTAAAAAATTCCATGTGCGAAGACATGAAAGTTACCGAGATAGAGCATTTTAGTCATCGCCACAAGCTAGAGCTGAGTTACAGCCAAACGCCTTATCGTTGTGATGGATGCAAACAAGAAGGATTTGGTTCATGCTATCAATGTAACAAGAAAACCAAGTGTGACTTTCATCTTCATGAGAAATGTGCTATGGCTGATCCTTTGGCCACGCATCCGTTCTTCAACAACTGCATCTTCGAGTTTCGGAAGAAAAGAAAACATGGTAAGCGTTGTAAAGCATGTGGGAAAGATATTCGAGGTTTCATGTACAAATCAAAGAAAGCATATTTGCACCCTTGCTGTTTGAAGCTCCCAAACACATTGAATGGTGAAGGAGGGTTGATTCTTAATCTTAAAGACAAGGCCTCGTCCAAGTGTTGGATATGTCGACACAAAAAAATCTCGGGTAAAGTAAAAGGTTGGGCTTATGTTTCAACTTGTGGCAAACATTGTTACCATGTTGGTTGTGTAAATCACATGAATTTTGAGAATTGGGGTTGTTTCAATAGTCAACAAAATGGTGGGAATATTAGCTTAGTATTCATCAAACAAGAAAGTGGGAGAAAGAAGAAAAGAGGCTGTTGTGTGGGATGTGCTCTAGACCTAATAGTCAATGCCATTTTGGGGAGTGCTTTGCAGTTGGCTGCTGGTTGTGTGTTGGGTCTTTCCTAGCAAAGATTTTTATTGCTTGTAAATCTGGACAGCCTTGTCAATTATTAAATTGTAAGATTTTAATTGTTATTAGAAGTGTTCATGGCCGGCCGGGATGGGTTTATGCTTGTTATTATATATTTGTTTAGATCCGACCTAATTTAAAATTTTGGGTTTCAAAATATTCCCAAGTCCAACCCAACTAGAAAAATAAATCAACACCCACTCATTAAATTTAATTATATAACAAAATTTTTTTAAAAAAATATGATTAAATTAAGTTTAATAGAATTATGTTCAATTTGCATATATATAAAATAATTAAAAATAAAAATTATATATATAAATAAAAAATAAAAATTATATAAAAATAAAAATCAAGTTTAATAAAATATATATTTTTTATTTTTTATATATGAGAATTAATTTATATATAATTCATATATATATATGTATATATATGAATCCGAATAAGGTTGGGTTAAGTTCAAACTTTAAATTTTTTGTTTAAGATTAGGTCTAAAATTTAAACGAATTTAAAAATTGTGTCTAAGCTTGTTTAAATGATTTTAATTTTTTTATTTAAATTCTATCAAAACTTGGACGAACTTTTAAGTTTAGATGGATAATCAATCAAACTATTAAACAAAGTTTACTTATTATTAATTTACTTTTTTTTTTTTATCTTGATCATTAATGGGTAAAGCTTAAAATTAACGAAGGGGGATAACTTTTTTTATCTATAAAAAATTCTAAAATGGATATAAGAATCTATTAAATATTATCTCTTAATTGATTATCGGATTCAAATTCAATGTTACTTACGTGGATGTTGAAGCGAACAAATTTACCAGTTGAGCCAACATTATCGATAATACTCCAACCAACATTTTGTTGACCCTTTAAAAAAAAAAAATGCATTTGACAAATTCAATAGCTTGAGCATTTATTTCATTGGCCATTGACTGAAGAAAATTTGCGTGTATTAGAGTCTCCCAAGTCAACAAAACATATGAATGTTCTTCAACTTTTGCTAGGACAATTGGGTCCAAAAAATTTGACATAGTCGTCTAAGGTTTTGAAATTAAAGCAACTAATTTAATTACTTTTATTTTTAAATGTTTTTCTTTTGCTGTAATTTAGAAAAAAAAAAAAAAACAGAGACACCATACATATATTCTTTACCATGTAACTTCTCAAATTGGAAAATTTAAACAGAAAGTTTTAAATAACATTGTTGACTTAAATTTTAATAGTAAACTGAATATAATTATTTAATTCCTTTTTTATTAGAAAAAATAGAGCCAAGGAAACCTCCATATAATTAAATGGAATAATTCTAGAAGAATAATTTATCATATTCTAATTAAAAACTTAATTTAGTTGTTAGCTTAATATTATCCCACGTCTATTAGATTTTCAATTTTTTATCATTTTATATTTAAATTGGGTTATTTTATTTATAATCAATTGATTTTAATCAAATTGAATGCTTTAATAATCGGGTTTTTGTTTACTAATTCGTACCTTGTACCATTTCTGAGTTTGTCACATAATATTATGTTTATTTGTGATAGAGTCTATTAAGATAATATTATTTCAGATTTATTAATTCTAGAAGCGGATTTACCTTTAGTATGGACAATCTAAAAAATTGAAAAATAAAAATAAATTTAAAAGAAAAAATTTTCCTTTAACACCTCAAAACTTTTTCATGGATACCCTTTTCGTTAACAAATAGTAACTAAGTTGATAATTTTTTATATATATTATATGTGGACGGCTTAAAAGAAAAATTCTTGACCTGATTAAATCTTTGATTTACTATAATGTTATATACCAATCAATTAATTTTAAATTGAATAATTTTATTACGATTTCACACATACAACAATAATAAACCTTTAATTGTGTTAGTTGATTTAACCTGTTTCTAGAATAATGAGAAAAAAATGACGCGGAATGGTAGAATTAGAATAAACAAATGGAAGAGAATTGCAAGTTATATGGGTAGCAATCACGCGGTTATGCAAAGAATTTTTGCTATAAATACTTAGGCCTCTTTTTTCTCCATTCCTCAAATATTCCTTCCACTCTAGCTTTCATTATATCTCTTGCGTCTTTGAGTCTTCACCGATCAGATAAACATTTATATTTCTTTGTATCTAATTAATCAAGGTAATATATTTATGATTTTTGTGTAATATTTTATTTTCATTATTGATCTTTAATTCAACTAAATGAAATCCACTTCAATGTTATGTGTGGCAAAAATAAGTGGATTCGGATACTTGAGTGTCCATGTGGTCGATACTTTTTTGATCCGAATTTATGTTGTTGACTTGAATTTATGTTGTTCGTGGGTTTTGATTGGATTCGACCCTACAAAATTGATTTTTTTTTAAAAATTAGATTTTAGGTTAAGTTTGAATTAAAAAAAAATTTGAAATTGGGTCAGTGTTGGATTGTAAGCAAACCCAATTTAGCTCGACTTTGTATATATAATATTTTTATTAATTATTTAAATTTAAATTTATATATATTTATATTTATATTAAAAATAATATTTTATATTAAAAAAATATTTTATTAATTTTGAATTGTTAGTTATTTTATACACATACGGATTACGTTAAATTGAATATGAAAAAATAATATTTTAATATTGAATTAAAGTATATATTTTTTAAATCAAGTCAGAATTGTGGCAACTAAAAACTTGTCATGACTTGACCCATTATCATTATTACAAATGACAGAATAGATGAATTTGAAGCATTTTTTATTGATTACAAATTTAAAATTTGAATTTTATACACCATGAATGCAAATAATATTATTTACATATATATCTTCGCATCTAGTTGATCAAATTAATGTATTCGTATAGCATATAAACGTACAAATTATAATCAATTCAAACTTATTTTTTTAATAAATTATTCAAGTGAATATTTGTCTTTGCAGAAAAGCCAACAAGAAGATGCCAACGTTGCTAAAACTGAACGATGATGGTCACCCACATCAGCTTGAGTGGAAAAAAAGCGAAGTTCCTTTCTTTTGCGACGGTTGCAAAGAGCTAGGATTTGGACTTTGCTACCAATGTCCCAACAGCGATTGCAATTTCATTCTTCATGAGGAATGTGGGATTCGCCGACCTCCGCCATGCCAGAAATTTTTCAAAGGATGCGACTTCAAATTTCACAGGGAAAATCCACTAGAAGGAGACAGATCCTGCGACGCCTGTGCCTTGGATATACAAGGCTTCTTGTACCAATGCTCCCGTGTTAAAAATCCCCATGATTTACATCCCTGTTGCGCAAACCTTCCACTGTTCTTCTCCCTTCCGGATACCGACATGGAAATCTACCTATGCGAAGAGATTAAATCGAAATGCTTAAAATGCCAAAGCAAGAAAAGATCAGCAGGCAAAGTCCAGGGTTTGTCCTATGCTTCTCGGGATGGTAAGTTCTGTTACCATGTAGCCTGCTTGAAAGAAGCCTGTCTGGAGAATTGGAAAAAGGGTTATTTTCAACCTGATGTTATTGCTGATGATGAGAACAAAAGCCTTGCATTGCAAAATCTTGCTCCAAAAGAAGTAGCTGTCGTCCGAGATGGGGGCCAAAGCTCGAATGCAATGAAGGGTATCAAATGGTTGATCATATTTCTCAAGCTGGTCGTTTCAGCTATATTTGGAGAGCCATTGACTTTAATTTCTACTTTGTTTCAAATTTATGATCAGAACTAGTAATCATATATTTGTTTGTTTGTAGGCTCTTCCCTGTTATCTTTCCTATTAAATTGGGTACTTTTTTTTTTTTAATTTAAGAACAAGGATCGGCAATAAAGCTTTGCGCTTGAACTTTGTGCTTTATTAAATAGTTTTGTAATTTGACTCAAGAATTAAAATGAATATGTTGCTTTTTTGGACGTTCCAAAAAATTAAATTTTTTCCATGTATTTGGGTATTTCTATTTCATTTATATTATATATGTTTGATAGGAAGGAGGAAAATTAAAAGAAAGAAAAAAAATATGAAAGAAAAGAGGAAGGAGAGGAAAGAAAAATATTTTTTTCTTTGTTGTTAATTTAAATTGAATGAGTGTTTTACTCTTCCATTTGAGAAAAAAAAAAAAAAAGAATTTTAAGAGAAGAGAAACACGAAATTCACTCATTTTACTTCTTCCTCCTTATTTCTCTCTTAAGGATGAAAAAATAGTTAGAAATGTCAATAGGAAGAATATGGGGTGGGTAGAGCATTCTTAATCATCCTTAATTTTTTTTTTTTATTATGTCTATCATTGTATCTACACTCAATGTGTATTTTAAATTCATTCTCACTCTTATTTCCATGGTATTTAATGACTATAAGTAATATCTGTATATATAGCTTTTTTAAAAAAAAAAAAAAAATTTTTATTTTTGTCTTACACATTAAAATAAAATTTTTTTAAATATGTATTTTTAAATACAAATATATTAGTCCTAATAAAAAATAAAATTTATTTTATTAAATATATATGGTACAAGCATGAGATAAATGCTATATTACTCATCCCCATACTTATATCTGATAAAATAGTTCAAACCATACTTATCTCCAACTTTATCTCCAAAATTTAATATTTATATCCATTCCCATTAAGATAGAAAATCGGATTTCCAGTCGAATTTAGATAAAATTGATATCCAAAAAAATGGTAACTATGTATATCAATCTAATTCCATCAAATATGATATTGACAAAAAGAATACTTTTATTGTAAACAGGTCTCGCTAAATATATGTTTTTTTTTGTGGGAGTGAGTCAACGATGTGGTCTCACCTTTTGACATAGTCTTCTTTTAATTTTGAAAGCATGTCATTTACGGTTTTTTCTAAACTGTACATAGAAATAAGAAAGAACCCTACACATTCCTTGATGTAACGCATGAACTTGAAATTTTTAAATTGAAATTTAGTTTTAAAATGATTAAATTGTTGACTTGATCAATTTTCATACTACTAGCTTATTAATTTAATGTCTTCTTCTTTGTTAAGCGACAAAGACTTGCTCAATATATTCTCTACTCGGATAGATCTGTTAATTCGTGTTACCATTTCGTGTAAAATACTATATTATTATTATTATGTTTTACATGAAAATCGCGTGTCACAATTCATGTCGATATGAAAATATAAAATATAATTTTTTGATTTTATTAAACTTATTTATGATTTTTTTAAAATTTCAAGTTGTGTTATCTCCTATTTTTTATTCATATCATTTTTGTATCGTATAACTGTATCATATTTCATATTGTTTGGTCTATATTTGGATCAATCAAAGTCTAAATAGGTTTAATGAAGTCATAAAAAATTATTTTTCCATAACTTATTAATTTAATGTCTTTTTAGATTATAAAAGGCAAACCAAAGGAAACCGCGATCCAATTGAGCTGGAACAAACCTAGCGGACTAGTTTATTATATTCTAATCGAAAACTAAATCAAGGCTTAACAGCATTACTTAGAAAACTATTCAACAGGGAAATTTCTAGTTATGTTTGTTAATCTTTGTTACGTAGACTTAATGAGAAAAATTAACGCGGAATTGGGGAAGATCTAACAAATGAAAGAGGCTAGGATTGCTTGGGAAGTCAGGCAGTAACGCAGAGATTTGTGTATAAATACTCTCATTTAGGGTTCTTTCATCACCATTCCTACATCAAGACTCCAACTTCCTTTTTATTTGAAGCATTCCAGAGTTCAACACTTTACCACACCATGGCAAGATTCTAGCTTTAATTCTATCTCGTGTATAAATGATTTTCCATATATATATATTTATATCTTGTGACAATGGTTTTAGTTATTGATTAAAGCCAAGTTTATGCTAAATCTAACATATATGAAAGGTGTAAGAATGATTAAAATGACAGCTTGTTGTTTGTTTTCAATTTGAGTTTTGCTTGAGTTTAAGATTGCCACCAGTTACGTGATCTGTTAGTATTGAACTAGACTCTTCTTCGGGTGCCTCAATTCACGACCGTTTTAAATACCGAAAAAAAATACTTTAGGACTGTAGAAAACATAGCACTCTTTCATATATTTCCTTGTGTAAAGTTATTTCCTTGTATCAAGTTGATCAAATAAAAAATATTCATATAACGTATAAAAGTATACATGATATTATATCCAATTCAATCTTTGTCTTTGCAGAAACGCCAGCAAGAATCAATTGGAAAAAAGATGCCATCACTGCTAACACTATACGATGGAGATGACCACCCACATCAGCTTGTGTTGAAAAGGAGCCAAGTTCCTTTCTTTTGCGATGGTTGCAAAGAGCTAGGGTTTGGAGTTTGCTACCAATGTCCCAACAAGGATTGTGATTTCATTTTTCGTGAGGTGGGATTCGTCGGCCTCCAGCGTGCCAGAAATTTTTCAAAGGATGCGACTTCAAATTTCACAAGGAAAATCCACTAGGAGGAGACAGATCCTACGACGCCTGTGCCTTGGATATACAAGGCTTCTTGTACCAATTCTCCCGCGTTAAAAATCCCCATGATTTACATCCCTGTTGCGCAAACCTTCCACTGTTCTTCTCCCTCCCGGATACCGACATGGAAATCTACCTATGCAAACAGATTAAATCGAAATGCTTAAAATGCCAAAGCAAGAAAAGATCAGCAGGCAAAGTCCAGGGTTTGTCCTATGCTTCTCGGGATGGTAAGTTCTGTTACCATGTAGCCTGCTTGAAAGAAGCCTGCCTTGAGAATTGGAAAAAGGGTTATTTTCAACCTGATGCTATTGCTGATGATAAGAATAAAAGCCTTGCATTACAAAATCTTGCTCCAAAAGAAGTAGCTCTCGTCCGAGATGGGGGCCAAAGCTCGAATGCTATGAAGGGTATCAAATGGTTGATCATATTTCTCAAGCTGGTCGTTTCAGCTATATTTGGAGAGCCATTTACTCTATTTTCTACTTTGTTACAAATTTATCAGAACTAGTTATTTTATATTTGTTTGTGCGTGGGCTCTTATCGATTTGGGTACCTTTTTTTTAAAAAAAATTTAAGTGCAAGGATTAGAATCCTGCTCATGCACCAATAATTAAGCCAAATGCTGAGTAGAATTTGTTCTTGTTCTTTTTTTTTTCTTAGTGTGTTGTCAGTGTGACAATAAAGCTTTATTATTATTAATAAATATTTTTTGTAATTTGAACCAACAATTAAAATGAATATGTTGCTTTTTTTTGGCCTTTCCGGAAAATTTTTTTTTTTAAAAAAGCTTGATCATCACTTTGCTCCTTTCCAGGTATTTTGGCATTTCTATTTCATTTATAGTTTGATAGGAATGAAAGAAAATAAAAAGGAAAAAAATTTTGATGAAAGAAAAGAGGAAAGAAAATTATTTTTTTCTTTGTTGTTAATTTAAGTTTAACGAGTGTTTTGCTCTTACATTTAGAAAAATTAAATTTTGAAAGAAAAAAAAAGCGCAAATTCACTTATTTTCCTTCTTCCTTCTTATTTCTCTCTTACCGACGAAGGAAATGGTAACCATGTATATTGTTCTTTTAATCTTGAAAGCATGTCGTTTACGGTCTTTTCTAATCTGTACATGGAAAAAAGGAAGAACCCTACATATTCCTTGATAAAACGGATCAACTTGAAAATTTTAAATTGAAATTAAGTTTTAAAATGATTAAATTGTTGACTTGATCAATTTTAATACTACTAGCTTATTAATTTAATGTTTTTTAAGCGACAAAAAGTTCTCGGATTTTTCTCAATATATCCCCTCTTTCACTTTCCCATAACTTGTTAATCTAATGTCTTTTTGGATTATAAAAAACAAGCAAAGGAAACCTCGATCCATTAATTAAGCTGGAACAGACCTAGCAGAATCGTTTATTATGTTCTAATTGAAAACTAAATCAAGGTAACAGGGAAATTTCTAGATATGGTTGTTAATCTTTGTTACGTGGACTTAATGAGAAAAAATTAACGTGGAACGGGGAAAGAAATAACAGATGAAAAAGGCTAGGATTGCTTGAGAAGTCCGGTCTTGATGTAGAGCTTTGTATATAAATACTCTCATTAAGGGCTCTTTCATCTACATTCCAGCATAAGACTCCAATTTTTTATTTTGAGTTTGAGGCTGTCAAGAATTGAATTCGGCCATTAAAACTAAGAGTTTGAAACTCTAGCTTTAATTATATCTCTTGTGTATAAAAGATTTTCCTTTGGATAAAATCATATCCAACTTTGTTGGTCTGCTTATAGAAGGTTAATTATATCCTGATTTTAATTGGTTCCATTTATATTACCTATATATATTTATATGTATCTTGTAACAATAGTTTTAATTGTTGATTATAGCCAAGTTTATGCTAAATCTAACATGTATGAAAGGTCCAGGAAATGATCAAAATGAAAGCTTGTTTTTTATTTTCACTTTGAGGATGGCTTTGTTTGTGGCGTACTAGACACTTAGTTCTCGGATTCAATTCTTAATAATTTCAAGGCTTCGTGTAACAATGTTCCCATGAATATCCCCATGATTTACATCCCTGTTGCACAAACCTTCCACGAACATGGAAATATACCTTTGCAATGAGATTAAATTGAAAATTTCCTTAAATGCCAAAGCAGGAAAAGATCACCACGCAAAGTCCTGTGTTTTTTAATTCGGATGGCAAGTTCTGTTACCATGTGGCCTGTTTGAAACAAGCCTTGTTTGAGAATTGGAAAAAGGGTTATTTTCAACATGATGTTACTGCTGCTCATGATGAGAATAAAAGCCTTGCATTGCAAAATCTTGTTCCGAAAGAAGTAGCTATCCGAGGAGAGGGGACAAAGTTCCAAAGCAATTAAGGGTATCAAATCTAAAATTGGTCGTTTCAGCTATATGTGGAGAGCAATTGACTTTAATTTCTACCTTATTTCAAATTTATCAGAACTCGCTAGTATATATTTGTTTGTTTGTGTTTCTTTTCAATCAATTTGTACTTCTTTTTAACTTCGGGAAAGTGGATAAAAATCCTGTTCAAGGTATAAGAAATCACACATCAATCATTGAATTAAATGTTTGGGTGCAATTTATACTTTATTTTTGTTATTTGTCTTTGTGTGTTTCAATGTGATTGTTAAGCAAGGATTGAACTATGTACTTTGCTATCATTAACTGATATGTATATATATATATATATATATATATATATATATATCATTTATATTTATCTCTCTATTTATTTATATCTATATATAAAAATGTGAACTTTAAAATCATTAATAATGATCGACTTAAATATTTTTATAAATTTTTAAATTAACAAATTCATCTTTAAATATATAACTTTTATTAATTTATTTAACTTTAATTTAAATCAAATGTAATTAAAAATAAAGCTTATGAGAAATAAAACTTCTTAAAATTTTAATTTTAAATGTTAAGAGTAATTGACTAAAATATCTTTAGTAAATTTTTTTATAAATTTTAATTTAAATGAATTTTTTATTATTAGACTTTTTTTTATAATTAGACTAAAAAAGTATTAAAAGTGATTAACTAAACTCTTAATAAAATTTTAATTTTGACAATACCATTAGTAATTTTTCATAAATTTTAATTTAAAAGATTTTATTTTTATTATTAAACTCTTTTTCATAAGTAAAATGATTTTTTACATTAAATGAAAATACAAATAGAATTATATAAAAGCTTAATGTGCATAGGAATAAAACAATTATATGAAGTTTGTTTTTTTGGTTGTTGTAAAAATAATTGTATATATAATTTATGTTGATAAATAAATTTATTAAAAATAATTATAATTAAGTCATTTAAGCATTTTTTCTCTATTTTTTGCTTTTCAATTTTTTGTTTTAATATATTAACTATATTGTATGTTAGCCTTGAATTGATCATTATTTTGAAATGACAAAACATTAAAGCTAAATAAAGTTGATCAAGATTTTGAAAAAAGATTTATTTAGCACATGTTCTTAAGTTTTATATTTTGGTACTAAATAAATAATATGATTTTCAAAGTTTAAACAAACCTTTCTTGGTGTCATATATCTCAAACCAAATCTATCTTTAAAGATTATTTATTGGAGCTTAAATGAAAGTCCAATTGTTATTTTTAAAGTGAACTTATTCATTTTGGACTTAATACAATTTTAATAATATTGATTTTGAGAAATTAATTAACTTAAGGAAGCTGTTTTACAAGAATAAAGTTTTCCAACATTGAATTTGTTTTATTTTTCTGTATTAATTCACAAAGTCTTAATATTTAAAATTTATATGGTTGGAAAGCTCTTTGAGTCTACTTTCTAATGGATGAAACAAAATCAAAATCCAAATTTTCTAAGAAAAGATTTTGAATTTTTACTAGACACTCAGTAGTTGTCAGAAAACTACACAATGTGTAATTTTGAAAATTCAATATAATTTGTAATTAATGAATTAGGTGATGAATTTTATATAGATAGAAAGCCCTTTAAGTCTAGTTTCTAAATCTTCAAACGGTTTATAATTTAGATTTATATAACTCAAAATATGATCAAATTAGTGAGTAGAGTGCAAAACAAGAAATAACCACTTTAAAGTATTGGTATTCGTTTATAACTCAAGATATGTATAATTTACTATTAAGTTATCATTGATTAGTTATTATGTTATTGATAATTTACTACTAAGTTATACTGATTTAGTTTTAAGTTTTCAATTAATAACTACTATTAATTAATTACTATTAAACTGAAACTGATTTACTATTAAATTATCACTAATTTACTATTAAATTATCATTTATTTATTACTAAATTATCAAGAATTAACTATTAATTTGTCACTTATTTTTTGTTAAGTTATTCTTACTTTAGTATTGTTATACATTTATAATTATATTATAATTGATTTAATTATGTATTTATTATTATATTATTATTGATTTACTAAAAAGTTATCAAGTATTAACTACTAAATTATTATTCATTTACTATTAAATTATTATTAATTTATTACTAAATTATCAATGATTACGACTAAGTTGTATTAATTACATTTAAGTTTTCAATGATTAATTACTAAGGTAAAAATTATTCATTATGATATTATCATTGATTTATATATATCCAAAAATAAAATAATGACAATGTATGTTAAATAATGAAGACACCCCATTTTGTTCGAGAACATTTTTTCGGAATTTAATTGTAGTTGAGAGATTTTTGAGATTCAATTTCAAAATCAATTGACATTTGATGTTGAGAGATTGTCAAGATTTAATTCCATAATCAATTCACATTAAAATGATAGAAATAGATTTTTGGGATTTAATTCCAGAATCAGTTGACATTTGATGTGGAGAGATTGTCGGGATTTAATTCCATAATCAATTCACATTAAAATGATATGGAGAGATTTTTGGGATTTAATTTCAAAATTAATTCTCATTAAGACGAAAATCAAACAAAATCATGGATTTAAGGAGAATTGATTGAGCATGAACCTCTATATAAACCTGTGATCAAAGCAAGAGAAAAAAAGAAGATTATACAAAAAAAAAAAAACTCTTAAAAGAGAAAAAAAAAGGCAAAAAAAAACTCTTGAGAAAAAAAAAAGAGATTATGTAGAAACTTTGGAGAGAAAAAAAAAGTTTGTTTAGCAACCAAGAAGTTCTAGGTCTTGGGTTTGATTTGTTTAGATTTTCTATGATTGAGATTTGGTGTTTTTGGGTTTGAATTTCTGTAGAATTTTGCATTCCAAGGATTTCTGGGTTTTACTTTTTAGACAATTTGTTGAGTTTTCAAAAATTCTCTGTCAGCATTTGGGATTTATTCGTTAATTTTTGGAAATTAGTTAGAGAGAAGACAGAAAAATAACCATTTTAAAAAGAGAGGCATACTCAAATAATTCTAAAGAAAAGCTTAGTGGTGTGGCTTTTATACTTCCCCAACACGACACCATTTTGAACATGAATACTCTCAATGAAGAACATTCATCGACTAGGAGCAAGCTTGTGAGTGAACAATCACAAAGATCATGTGTCACATCATTTCTAAAATTTTTCACCAGATTTATCTTTTTTTTTTTATTTAATAATCTCAATGAATTAACAATCTTCATCTATCAATCAAATAATTATGAACGATATTTTTAAAATCAAATCTTAAATTATCATTCTGATCATCTGAACATTCCTTATTTGGAATTAAAGAATGGATATGAAAAAAGAAATGAGAAGGTAAAAGTAAATAATGGTGACTCACACAAAAGAACAATGTCATAAGAATGCATCATATCTGTCAATTTATTAAAATGATGAAAATAAACTGAAATCCAAGTTCATAAAAAATATCCATATTCTCAAGAAATCTTAAGATGATAATAAGTTTCAATCAGCTTTTCCAAAGTCAAACCCCTAGATGATTGGGCAAAGAGTCTTTGTGGATATTCAGCTCTCCTGATTCCTTGAAGCTTATCGAGCCTACTTGAATCAAACTTTGCATCTTATGCTTGAAAGTAGGGCAAATTTTTATGGAGTGACCCACATTTCCATTATGATAGTCATATGTGGCATTAACATTGTACCATTTAGGATAGAGTGGCTTCAATGATTCTAAAAAGATCGAGGATGCTAGGTCATTTGTAATCAGTTCTGAAAAAACTCATTATAAGTTATCAGGATAAGATCAATATGAGCCCTCTCTTGATTACCCCTGGATCTTCTTAAACCACTTGCTTGATTATTAAGCCTTGAAATTGGTTTTGTAATACGATGAGGCACATATATAGGTGCTTGAAAAGCTAGTTGAGGAGAACTTAGAGCGATATTATTCATGGTTGGGATATAAAGCTGGTACGAAACTCATGCAACATTATTGGCTGCTGGATAGTAAGCAAGATGGACATATGATGGATATGAAGCATAACTTCTGGATTGTAGCCCTTTAAAACTCACTGCTTGGGCTTAATCCTCTTCTCTCTTAAGCATCCCACCTTTTTTGGCATCGTCGATTTTTTCTTTCTTAAGCTTACCACTTTTAATGGTATTTTTAATAATTTTTCTTGAGATTACCATATTAATAAAATTTTTGATTGCATTCCCTATCATCTTTTCATAATATGGTGACTTTAGAATTTTTCCAAACAAAATCATTGTTTCTTTTTTAGTCAAGGGTGGTTGTACTGAGCAGCAACATTCCGTCATCTTTAAGCATATTTCTTGAAAGACTCAGATACTTTATTTTCCATGCCTTGTAATGAAAGGCGATCAGGGGTCATATTTATGATGTGATGGTATTGGTTGATGAAGGATCAAGTCAAATCCTTTCATGACTTAATATGAGTCCTATCCAACTGAACATACAACCTTGCAGTAGACCTGGTCAAGCTATCTTGAAACATAAGCATGAGTAGCTTTTCATTGCTAGTATATGTTACCATTTTATGATAGTACATTGTGATATGCATAATGGGGCACTTGGTACCATCATACTTCTCAAATTTTGACATTTTGAATTTTGAGGGAATTACAACATCAGGAACTAGATAAAGGTTGGCAACATCCATGGAGCCATAGAAATCAATGCCTTTCATACCTTGCAACCTTTCTTCAATCATGCTCATGGCCTGATCAATCATTGAATATTTTAGTGGTATAACTATCTACAACTTTTCTTTCTCTTTTGTTTCATCCAAAATAGGGGGTTGACTAGGCTTGGTTACCTTTTCAGTGAAAATGTGATTATTACAACTCTAGACATTCCCATGACCAGGTCTATAAGTCATTCCTGGGTAGTTGTAATTCAGACATGTAGCCTGTTATGGTTGAAAGCTTAGGGTGGTCTGAGTTTGATGTGGATTGAAACCTGAAGGATATAGTGGCTCAGTATCTTTATGTAAGATGTCTTTTTCTGTTAGCTTTCCTTTATTTCTTTTTTTTTAAACCTTCAAGATTTTACTCAATTTTTCTTTTAGTATCTCCTTAGCTTTTTTATTCTTTCAAGTCAATCTATACTATCTTGCTCCATTCTTTTGGCTCTAGCTCGAGTGCAATACTGGTGTTGGTCTATCCTTGAACCTTAATTTTTCATAATTATGGTGCAAATTTAGAATGATGTTTATGGATCTATGAGATTATGTATGAGAATGAATGTAATGATGCATGAATGCAAGCATATACAATAAGAAAAAGAGTTAGTAAGCATAATATTTAACTTGCATGTATGTGTATGAATATGTACAATAAAAGAAATAAAAGAAGATAAAAAAATTGGTTAGTCACCTTAATAAAAAAATAAACACTATAAAGCAATCAAAATAACAACATGACCCTATATTTGAGTTAACTATATGTGGTTTGGGTCAATTATAAAAGGTTCCCAAATTGCTCCTTACATCATGGTCCATCACAGATTAGTAAGGCACCATAATCCTTACCCATCATAGGCTATAAGCGAAAAGGGTCCAATTTGAATGGGAGTATTTTGTAGGCCTATACGGAGACATGAAATCTCACAAGAGCATAGGTAATTCATTCCCTTCTAAAGGTAGAGCCCGAGTGGAGGACTTATGTTATGCACATTCAGATGAATGACAGATATATAAATAGATAATTAGGCAAATATAAGCAATGAAAAATAAACAAGTATGCACAATGAAAAAGAAAATAAATAATAATGCAAATATAAGCAATAAAAGGGAATAAAATAATTTCAAACTTATTAAGCAAGGCTTGAATAATAAGAAATTATTTACTAGCTTGAATCTCAATGTCCACAGTAGAGTTGTCAAACTGTCATAATGTATCGATCCGTAGACCTACCGCTAGACATGGATGAAAGAGAGTCACCACTAATCTTTTTTGGTTAGGTGTGATTGGCCACCTAATTGAAGTTGATCTGCAAAATAGAGGTTAGGTTTGAAAGTTGATTGCGCATAGAAAATGTTGTAACACCCCTAAAACGCCAATATAAGAGATGGTACCAGTTTGATTTCTAATTATCCAAGTCTTGATCATCATCATTTTTTTTGCTTTACTAAATAATTTATTAATTTTATTAGAGCAATAAAACCTTTCAATTTTTTGTTTATTTATTTATTTTTTGGAAACATTATTTACAAAGATTTTTTTTTTCAAAAAGATTTTTTTTTGAAATATATATATTTTAAAAAATATTAGTGGCAAAAATAATTCTATTTTTTTTTTCTTTTTAAATAAAAACCAAAAAATAATAAAATAATAAAAAATGGGTTAGAAATAAAATTAAATAAAATCAAATCAAAACATAAAATAAAATGAAAAAGGAAAAACCAGTGATCGGGTTAAATCAGGATGTGGGTCAATGCGCGAGTCTTTGCGTCAACACACGAATCCTATCTTATCCAAAATGGTATCGTGTTAAGGAAGTATAAAAGCCACACCATTAAGCTTTTCTTTAGAATTATTTGACTATGCCTCTCTTTTTAAAATGGTTATTTTTTTGTCTTCTCTCTAAGTAATTTTCAAAAATTAACGAATAAATCCCAGATGCTGACAGGGAATTTTTGAAAACCCAACAAATTGTCTAGAAAGCAAAACCCAGAAATCCTTGGAATGCAAAATCCTACAGAAATTCAAACCAAAAAACGTCAAGTCTTAATCATAGAAAATCTAGACAAATCAAACCCATGACCTAAAACTTCTTGGTTGCTAAATAAACTTTTTTTTTCTCTCCAAAGTTTATGCATAATCTTTTTTTTTTCTCAAGAGTTTTTTTTTTAACTTTTTTTTCTCTCTCAAGAGTTTTTTTTTTTTTTTGCATAATCTTTTTTTTCTCCCTTGCTTTGATCACAGGTTTATATAGAGGTTCGTGCTCAATTAATTCTCCTTAAATCCATGATTTTGTTTGATTTTCGTCTTAATGAGAATTAATTTTGAAATCAAATCCCAAAAATCTCTCCATATCATTTTAATGTGAATTGATTATGGAATTAAATCCCGACAATCTTTCCACATCAAATGTCAACTGATTCTGGAATTAAATCCCAAAAATCTCTCTCTATCATTTTAATGTGAATTGATTATGGAATTAAATTTTGACAATCTCTCCACATCAAATGTCAATTGATTTTGGAATTAAATCCCAAAAATCTCTCAACTACGATTAAATTTCAAAAAAATGTTCTCGAACAAAATGGGGTGTCTTCATTATTTAACATACATTGTGATTATTTTATTTTTGGATATATATAAATCAGTGATAATATCATAATGAATAATTTTTACCTTAGTAATTAATCATTGAAAACTTAAATGTAATTAATACAACTTAGTAGTAATCATTGATAATTTAGTAATAAATTAATAATAATTTAATAGTAAATGAATAGTAATTTAGTAGTTAATACTTGATAACTTTTTAGTAAATCAATAATAATATAATAATAAATACATAATTAAATCAATTATAATATAATTATAAATGTATAACAGTATTAAAATAAGAATAACTTAACAAAAAATAAGTGACAAATTAATAGTTAATTATTGATAACTTAGTAATAAATAAATGATAATTTAATAGTAAATTAGTGATAATTTAATAATAAATTAGTTTCAGTTTAACAGTAATTAATTGATAGTAGTTATTAATTGAAAACTTAAAATTAAATCAGTATAACTTAGTAGTAAATTATCAATAACATAATAACTAATCAATGATAACTTAATAATAAATTATACATAATTTAATATAAAATAGTAGTAACCTGGTAGTAAATCATAGATAATTTAGTGATAAATCAATAATAATTTTATGAAAAATAATCAATAACTTAATGGTAAATCATCAACAATGATTGGTAAATCATTCATAACTTAACAACAAATCTTTTATAAATTAATAGCAAATTACTCATAAATTAGTAGTATATTATTGATAGCTTAATAGTAAATAATTGATAACTTAATTGTTAATCATTGATAACTTTTATTAAACTTAAAGTTACTAGGGATTGAACCCTCGATAGTAGCAAAAATGAAGTCAAAACTTTCATTTTAGGGATTAGGATCAATTTATCATGAACATATTCAACAAAAAATTAGTGAAAAAAATTATAAATTTGAATAAAATAATAATGTTATTGTATAAAAAAAGTATCTTATACTAAAACTAAACCTGCATTTTCCTATAAGAATCTATTATTAAATATATGAAGACATAAATTTTATTAATAATTATAAAAAATATATCATAAATTATCAAAAGCTTATTAAAATTACATTAAGAGGATACTAAAATTTTATAAAAAATTATCAAAATTGTATCAATAATTACTAAAATTATATCATAAGTTACCAAAATTATATCGAAGGTTATCAAAATCAAAATTATATCAAAAGTTATCAAATTTTACTTATATTATATCAACATCAAAATTAAATTATTAATATTTATCATTATTATCATAGCATAAAAAATTATTTTTTACAATAAATTCTTAGATATAAGTATTACACATGCATAATGTACATGCCAAAAACTAGTACGTATATATATATATATATATATATAATGTAATGTAACTGAATAGAATGAATGTTGCTTTTTGTTTTTTTGAATAGAATTTTTTATTTTTTGAATTTTAAAAAATTTTAGAACTTTTTAAAAGATTTTTGAATTTCTTTTTTTTTTGAAAATTTTTTTTATGCTAAAATGTCATTGATGATGTGGCATTGATTGAATTTTTTTTTACACATGTTAGTATCTTATCAGATGTTCATGCCACTTTAACATTTCGTACTAATAGCATTAGTTAAAGGTACCAACGTGATAATGGAATAAAATTAAAGTACCAATTTAATAGTTTTATTTCTTTAGATACTAAACTGATAGAAAATACATATTTAAAGGCCATTTTTATATTTAACCCAAATATATATATTTATAATAATAAAGTACAAACTTCAAGAGCAAAGCTTTATGGCCTAATTGAAAACACACTAAGAAAAAGAACAAAGGAATAAGTAAAAATTCTACTCAAGGATTTAGTTCAATTATTTGTGCATGAGCAAGATTTCATTCCCTATTCTTAAATAAAAAAAGTACCCAAATCAATATGAAAGATAGCAGGGGAAAGCCCACAAACAAACAAATATATAATAACTAGTTCTGATAAATTTGAAACAAGGTTGAAATTAAGGTCAATGGCTTTCCAAATATAGTTGAAATGACCAGCTTGAGAAATATGATCAACCATTTGATACCCTTCATTACATTTGAGCTTTGGCCCCTATCTTGGACAAAAGCTACTTCTTTTAAAGCAAGATTTTGCAATGCAAGGCTTTTGTTCTTATCATCAACAATAACATCAGGTTGAAAATAACCTTTTTTCCAGTTCTCTAGGTAAGCTTCTCTTAAGTAGGCTACATGGTAATAGAACTTAACATTCGGAGAAGCATAGGACAAACCCTAGACTTTGCCTATTGATCTTTTCCTGCTTTGACATTTTAAGCATGTCGATTTAATCTCGTTACAAAGGTAGATTTTCATGTCGATGTTAGGAAGGAGAATATCAATGGAAGGTTTACGCAACAAGGATGTAAATCATAGGGATTTTTAACATTAGAGCATTGGTACAAAAAGCCTTGAATATCCAACTGGTTATGCCAAGCTCTGACCTAAAGGCAATCCTGTAAAGATAGAAAAGAGGAACGATTAGAGGTAAAGACAAGGGGTGTTTCCTACATTTACACTCCGATACACAAGTCAATAAGGATCAAGTCAAAAAAGAGGTAAAAAAATAAGAAGATGAGAAATGTATGAGTTAAATGAACCTAGCTTCATAGTGCTTGAGTTTTCATATTTATAAGTAATGTGAAAGGGACAAAAAGGAGATAATTAGAACGAGGTGGAGCTGATGTGGCACTGAAGATGTCAAACTGACTTGATATGTTAGGTTAACACAAATGACCAAGATACCCTAGTTGTCTGCTAGAGATTAAGAGAGAAAAAAAACCATTATGCCTTTTTGACCATTATATCCCCTAACACTTTGTCCCCCAATCAAGCGGTCTGAGTATCGGATTATCAAATTTGTTATCGACATCTTCGGTGTGGGATAAGTGGTTGCATATTTCATTGAAGGCTGACATTGTAGAGGGAGGTCGGTTCTAACTGAAAACTAGCTTTGAGCCATGTCTGACCTGATAGTTATTTGATCTCACATGTGTATTTTAGGATGAGTACATAATCGATTTAAAGGTTATCGAGGTGACAACTGTTTAGGATAATTCGAGATTATTGTTGAAGTTCGCATGGCCATGGTGAAACTTGTGTTTTTTTTCAAAAATTTAGGCTTGAGCCTTTGTTTTAAACCTTGAAAGTGAACGAGGCTCTCAGCTTAACTTTGACAGTCGTCCGATTCAATTAATCTGATCTAGGGTTTGTCCGGTTAGGTCGATCTGACAACATTAAATGAGAAGAAAGACGATTTGAACGGGGAGGTTTAAAGTAGAAAGATGAAAAGATGTTTAGCCGTCTATTTTTTAACATGTGGCAAGGATCATGCCATCCTTTTGACCTAAAATGGGTCTATATAAAGAGGCTAGTAGGGCTTCAGTTTTTCATATTTCACTTTTTTTGTTCTCGACTGGACCTAAAATTTTTTATCTCTATAACTTTCTTACCTTCAAAGTTTTTTTTACTTTCGCTTTGGTACGTATTTCTAACCATGTCTTCTAGTATGAGTTCTGAAAGAGCTATGAGTTATAAGGTAGAGCCAATAGAAGGTCAATAAGAGCAGCATGATGATGACCTGATTTTTCCTATTAGTAAAGGTCATAACTATATGAACATGGCCTATTGGTTTAATCCAATGTTCGAAGAAAGGTAGCAGTGCAATGAAGAGAATGCTCAAGTAAAAAGAGAGCAAGTTTTGAGCAAAAAAAATTATTTGCTCAAATCGACTTCAAACTTTGAAATCCATTTGCTTTCTCTATCTCTCAAGTCGATTCATATTCTATAGCTGACCTTCATTCCTCTTTAGGTATTTTTTCTTCTAGGGTTCAATCTATTTCACCTTCTGTTATTTTTACTCTTTTCTTTAATCAGTTTTTCTTGACATCTTATCCTCTTCTAAGGGGTTTTCACCTCGTTCCTCTTTTTTCTAGATTGAGCTACTTTTTTCCACTGTTATTCTTCGAGATCCCTCTCTCATTCCAAAGTCAGATGCTTCTGACAATGAGGGTTTCGACAAGGAGTAAGAGAAAGGGAGTACATTGACAAAAAAAGTGATGATGAGGGGAGAGTCTTATAAGGCAAGATAAACTCATTGATGTCCCTATATATACTCTGTGTGATCTCAACACGATCCCTAAGGACATGATGAATGAGCTAAAAGGTAAAACAAATCTCAAAAACCATTCCAACATGTGCTCATCTTATCACATTTGAGCTCTGGTACTATTTTTTTTTAGAGAGAGGTATAATATAATAACATATAACTCTTCAGATCGAGTTACCGATAAACTAGAGTCACATTGGTTATATGTATATTGGGATTTGTTTATGCCAGTTGAGGTTTATACTTCATGCTTTATTCATTTTAATTTTTAATTCTTATAATTTAACAATCACTTAGCTCCCATTAATTTTGTTTGGTACATAGTCTCTTTTATCAATTTTTGTCAATATTTAAATATTATTCAATTTTTCTCTCTATTCAGGAAGTTCTTTTTCTCTTAAAAAATATTGTAGTGATAGTAGGTGATTTTATATCACAGCTCAGCCAAATAAAAAGATTTTCATTGATTGTTTGAGTTCAATAAAGAATTGAAAATTGCTCTTCCTATGTCCTAAAAAATAAAAGCCTAATAAAGATGATGAGTCTAAGTTTGAGGCTTAAAAATAAGAAGTACACCCAGTTCTTTTATGGACATGTTGGTGGCTTTTTTCATCCTTGATTTATCAGATTAGGATAAAAGTTTAGATTTTACACATAGAAGAGAGCTCGTTATCGACACTCATAGGCTGACCTTTTCGGAAGTAATAAACAATACAAAGTATTAGGGTAGGTTTGAGGTAATCTCATCAAGTTTTATTTTGAGTTGATATTTTCTCTAACTGTTAGCTTGATTTTATAGATATGACTGAAGCTGAAGAAGACTTCAACATTGCCTTATACCAATATGCCTCGAACCCAAGAAAGGAAAAAAATTCAGCTCAAGACCCTGTCGCGTGAAGGGATAAAGAGGTCAACACAGTCATAACTCGTATTTTCCCAGGTCAAAAATTAAAAGTTAAGGTAGGTTACGACTTGTCCTTCATGTCAACATGAATACCACTCCCCTAACCAAAAGACTGCGGGTGAAAGTGTTATCTACTATTCCTAAGAGACCTAAGGCTAGGATGCTAAAACCTAGCTTAAAGAGGATAACTGCGGGGTTGGAATTTGCTCTAATAGATGACCCCATCTCCAATCTTAATATTGCTAAGAGGTTCTATAAGGTCGTAATTCCTTTTCTTAGTAAATACCTTCTAACCCCAGCTCAATTTTTTTTACTATTTTTATTTTTACTTTTTCTAAGTCTAAGGTTTTTCTTTGCAATCTAAAAAAAGTTCCCACTTCAGCTTATGAAGAATAGTGGCTGAGCTTTCCATTACACTTATCTTGCAATGGGGCATATGTTAAAGGTTAACAAAGATGTCATTGCCATTACTAAAGAGCACATAAAGAGCTAAAAAATATTAAGCAGTGTCAAATCGAGCTTTACTGTATCCCACAAGAAAGAGGTAAAGTTGAGAAAGAAAGTAGATGACCTAGCAGCGAAGTTAAATATCATCTTAGTGGACAAGACCTTAGGTAAATCAATGAAAAAATAGATCGATCTGAAACTAAATAATTCTCAAGCTGAAATCATAAGGCTAAGGTCTGAGTTGAAAGCTCAAGATAAAAAAGAAGAGGAGCTATGAGTGAAGGCTGTAGAAAAATACAAGGCCTCCGATAAATGTCTCTAAGTGAATGTAGAGTTCTCTAAGAAAAACGTTCTTGGTCCCTTCCAGCTAACCAAGAATGAGATGCAGTTCAAATTTTTCTCTTTCAACCTTGACTTTTTTTATATTGATATCAATAATATTGATTAAGACACGTTCTGAATTATCCCAAGGAGGATGAGAAAGAGGATAAGGATGAAGATCAAGCCTTAAAGGAAAAGTTGAGGGCCATCATTGGGACAGAGGAAAAAAAGGTGGAGGTCATTAAAATTGAGGTTATTTTTTTCATTGTTGCTGATGAGAGTGCTCTTCCAACTGTTGTTGACAAGGGTACTCCTCCCACTGTTGTTGATGAATGAATTTGATGTATTTTTATTTTTGTTTTTGTAAACTTTTTATACACTTTTTGACTTTAAGGTTAGATTTTTTGTGAAGACTTTTCATACTCCAACTAATGTACTTAGTTATGTTAGAATAATTTTTTTTTTAAAGTTTCAACTCAATTTTACTATTTTTTTTATTTACATTAGTTCGAGAAAGGTTTACGAATCTAAAGGTAAATAATTGGACTACAAACTCGTGTAGTAGTTTTAGGTTAGTTTAATGTAACTATGAGTTTTAGGTCAGATTTCTTCAAATGACCTGAAATCACTTATAGACAAGCTAACTGAAGATAATTCCATTGTGAGTTCGATTAAAATTGATCTAATGATAATAAATCTTTAATTGCATTTTATATCCTCAGGATAAAATAACACAAGTACGAGTTTAATTTGCTCTGATCTACTAGTAACCAAGTTGATTTGTATTTCACATACTTGGGTACTAGTGCCATTCATAAAATAATACAAGTGAGCTCAATTCATACTGAGCTACTGATAATAGACTTTTAGATTATCTGCATTCCATGTTCTCATGACAACGTCACCATTTAGGCTTTGTAATTTATAGGTCGTGTCGTGGATAACCTCTTTAACAATATACGATCCTTCTCACGTTGGGGCCAACTTGCCACTTCAGTCATCTACCCCTAAGGCTTCTACTTTTCTTAATACTAGGTCACCATTCTTGATATATTTACATCAAACCCTCATATTAGAATAATTGGCTACCTTTTGCTAGTAGGCTGTAATTCAGGACAAAGCTTTTTCCCTTTATTCTTCGATGAAGTCTAGGTTAGCCCTAAACATTTTTTCATTTACCTCTGATTCCAATTTAGCTCTTAAGCTTAGTAAGATGATCTCAACTAGCATTATGGTTTTTATTCCAAAAATTAAATGAAATGAGGTTTCATCCGTAGAAACCTTCATGGTTGTCTTCAGGGCAGGGCCTACAGAACTCTTGGTAGCTCATCAACTTATGTTTCATTACTACATCGAGCCTCTTTTTTGAAGCTTCTAGTATTATCTTATTTGTAACTTTGGTTTGTCGGTTGGATTGAGGGTGGACAGACGATGTAAACCTAAGGTCGATATAGAGATTTAAGCACCATTCCTTGAATCTCAGATTATTAAATTGTTTGCAATTATCTATTATAATGGACCAAGGTAGCCTAAATTTACAGACTATATTTTTTCACACAAACTTTTCAACTTGCACTTTCGTGGTAGTGGCCAAGGCTTTAACTTCTAACCATTTTATGAAGTAATCTACTATTACTAAGATAAATCTTCTCTGACCTATGGCTGAGGTGAATGGTCCGAGAATGTCCATTTTTTATTGCATGAAGAGCTATGAGCTGATGATAAGAGTAAGCTTGGCTGAGGGAAGATGTTGCACATGGGCAAACCTTTGATATTTATCATATTTCTTCACTAGTTTGGTCACATCTCTCCTAATAATAGGCTAGTAATAGCTTTGCCTCAGTATTTTATAGGTCAAAGGTCAAGGTTTGAGGTGATTTTTACATATTCCTTTGTGAATTTCTCTCAGAACGTATTTTGCCTCTTCTTTATCAACACATCTCAAGCAAGATAGATTGAAGGATCTCCTGTATAACTTTTTCTCGATCATCATGTACCAGGGTGCCTTTCACATTAATGCCTTAGCTTGGACTCTCTCATCGGGTAACATTCTCGTGACCAAGTATGCTTTGATTGGTGTCATCTAAGTTTTTTTCTGTGATCTATCCTACAAGCATGTCCTCGATGCTTTTATGCACTAGTTTTTTTACTAAAACTTGGTCCGAGCTTTTTATTGCTACTTTTAAAACCAACTTAGATAAAAAATTTGTTATTGAGTTTCTTAATCTCAGTATCTTTTTTACCTTGGCTTTCTTGAAGCTAGCTATCAAGGCTAGTGCTTTGTCAATGTACTTTGAATTTTATGTTTCTGAGCTCCGAACTCTCTATTTACCTAATCGACCACCAGTTAAGAATCACTATAAGCGGTTATGTATTAAACATTTAGCTCGATTGCCAACCTTATATTGGCTATTAGGGCATCATATTTCACTTCATTGTTAGATACTCTGAACTTGAATCTCAATAAATATGGTTACTATAACCCTTTTAGATTAATCAGAATGAGGTCGACTTCTTCTTCTGGCTTGTAGCATATTCATCGATAAATAGTTTTCAATCGTCGTTATCCAAGGTTTTTTTTTTCTCTTACTATCCTTTTGATTGTGCCAAGATGCGCTTTACTATAAAGTCAGTCACCACTTATAATTTTAATATCGATCTGGGTAAAAAATGTAGATCAAATTCACTAAGCTTTACTATCCATTTGATTGGCCTTCTCGACATTTCAAGCTTTTATAAGACCTAACTCATGGCTGATCCATTAAAATGTGGATCGTGTAGGCATGAAAGTATAGCCTAAGTTTTCTGGTCTAGGTGACCATGGCATATGCCAATTTTTTAATATTGCTATAGTTAACTTCAGGCCCTGTCAATACTTTACTTGCAAAATAGATCAGTTGTTGTTTCCCTTTATCTTTTTAGATTAAGATCAAGTTGATAGCCTGATTCGTATCGACCAAATACAAGTGTAGTGTTTCACCAGTCCTCAATTTTGATAAGATAAGTAGGAAGGATTAGAACTTTTTAAGTTCATCAAAAGCTTTTTGGCATTATGGAGTACGTTTGAAGTTAGAGACATTTTTTAGAGTTTTAAAGAATGGTAGACATCATTTTATCGATTTAGACATGAATTGGTTGAGCACAGCTATTCTGTTTATCAGCCTCTGCACTTTTTTCATCGAGGTCGGTGCTTTCATTTCTAGGATTGCTTGAACCTTCTTAAGGTTCACTTTTATTCTCTTTTAGTTGATTATATAACCAAAGAACTTGTTCGATGTAACCTTAAAAGTACATTTACTCAGGTTGAGTCTCATGTTATACTTTTTCAGAGTGTTGAATGTTTTTCTAAGGTCTTTCAAGTGCTTGATCAAACTCTTGCTTTTAGCTATCATGTCATCTACATACACTTTCATGTTATAGTTGATCTAGTCTTTGAATACTTTGTTAACCAACCTTTGTTAGGTCGCTTCTTCATTTTTCAGTCCGAAGGGCATAACCTTGTAATAGTAAAGGTATTTCTTAGTAATAAAAGTTATTTTATCCTTATCTTCTTTTAACATCTTGATCTAATTGTAGCTGGAGTAAGCATCCATGAAACTGAGGAGACCATACTTGACACTATCATTCACTAGCTGATCTATGCTAGGGAGGGAGAAGTTGTCTGTTGGATAAGCCTTATTTAAGTTAGTAAAATCCACATAGATTCTTTATTTTTCATTGTGTTTTTTTACCATGACCATATTGGCTATCGATTCAGGGTAGCAAACCTCCTTGATAAGGTCAACTCGTAATAATTTGGCAACATCTTCCTCGATAGCCTATTACCTTTTTGAGGTAAAAGTTTGTTTCTTTTCTCAAACTGGTTTGACCTCTAGATTAGTATGCAGTCAACGGATCATTACATCAATATCAATCTTGGGCATATCAGATGGTGTCCAAGCAAACAGGTTAACATTATCTTTTATAAATTGAATGAATTACTCTTTATGTTAGAGCTTGGCTCCAATCTATATGTGTTTTTGAAGAATATTATTCTAAAATAAAATTATCATGAGGTCCTCAGTCAGCTTGGGTTGATTTTCATTCAAGTCCAGTGTTTGATCAATTATCTCTTTTTATTCTATTAGATCGAATCATTTATTGTGAAAATAGGTCTCGATGTGATGATTAGTATATTGAACAACTTGTTGAACGTGTTAGTAGAAGTAAAATGTATTTTTCATTTAATGTTGTGTTTTGGCCGATATGTTAGCTCAGTCCAAGTAGCATTAATTTTTTACGTTAGCTTAAAAGCTCTGTCGCTTCTATTGTTGTCTTAGAAAATTTAAAAAAATAAAATAAAATCAAGTTTTTGTAGAGCTTAAGAGTCAAGCCAGCTTAAGAGTACACTTTTGTCAGGTTGTGTGCTCTCATTATTGGTTTTCTGCTCTTTATCAACTTTTTGTGCTGATTCCTCTTTGTATTCCACCTTAATATTGGTCAAGCTGCCTGTCTGCTTCTCAATATTTCATTTCATCATTGTAACATAACATTATCGTGCTATGGAGGGTCCCTTCAAACTTTTTTAACCCTTGTAGGTGTTAAGAATTTCTCTTTTAAGTGAGAAACTAAGCCTATGAGCTGCATAATAGACTGACTGGGTTAGCCTAATATCATGTTGTAAGCAAAAGTAATATATACTATCATGAATTCCACGACCAAGGTGATTGTCTTTAGTTCTATTTCTAGGGAGATCGAGAGTTTAAAGGTTTTTCTTACTGGCACCTGTTCATTTTTAAACCCAACTAGTGTTGTAGTGATCGACTTTAACTGATATTCTTTCATTCCCATTTTTTTAAAAACAGTCATTGTACATAATGTCAGCCAAACTCTCATTGTCAAATAGGATTTTTTGACTATATAGTTATATACCAGGGCTGTGATCACTATGATGTCATCATGTAGGTGTTGGATCCCCTTTAGATCTTTTAAGCTAAATAAGATCAACTTGTCTTAGCCATGGTGCCTATTGATATTACGGAGCCTAGGTTGAACTTTCTTTTTGTCGAGATGAAGCTGCCTCTTGTGATCACGTTAATCACCCTGGTAATTGGTCTGTTATTGTTAGTTCAACCTTTTTTTTGATTTAGCTCTTTCCCTTGGGCATCTCTTCTTTCATGATCTGATCTTTCCTCTTTGCCTCTAGTAGATGTTTTGTGGTCATTTTTATAGTCTTTTCTAAATTGATCTTGTCTTTTCTACTTGATAAAAATTTTTAACTGACTTCGCCTAAACAGAGCTTCAATCTCATTTTTCAGGTTGATATGGTCTTTTGTATTATGGTCGATGTCCCGATGGAAAGTGCATGTTTTGGTCAAATCCTGTATTGTATTATGTTTTGATGGCTTAGGCCATTTGAGGTTGAGATTTCTTTCGATTTGCATCAGAATCTTTTCACGAAAAATATTCAATGCAATGTAGCTTCTTTCTCTGTTGGGGCTTCTAGCCCTGTGTTGTCTCTCTCTTGGAGGAGGATCCTAGAATTCTTTACCTTTTTTAATACCGAAGATAGGGGATGAGCTTCTCTTACCTTGATCATTGAGAATGTGGGATAAGCTTCTCTCACCTCAGTTTATTTTCATTATAGCTTTAGTGTTGATATATTTCTTTGATATTAGCATGAGGTCGGCTAGACTTTTCAGTGGTTCCAATGACAATGTCAACTTCAAGTGGTATTCGTTATCATTAAGTCCGCTGGTCAATGCGGCAACAGTGACCATCTGTTTTAGGTCTTTGACCTATAAAGCTTCCACGTTAAAATGCTTAACATAACATTTTAAAGTTTCATTTCACCCTTGATGAATTGACATCAAGCTTAGGGTTATTTTCTTAGTTCTTTCGCTATTCATGAATCGAAATAAAAATAAGTGGTTAAGCTCTTTAAAAGTGGTGATCGACCTTGGCTCAAGACTACTATACCAAGATTGAGGTATGCCTTTCAAAGTAGGAATAGACCATTGCACATTAGAGCCTCATTTACCCCTTGTATCATCATGTTAGTTTTATAAAGTTGTAAATATCAAAAGGGTCAAAAGTGCCATCATATGTCTCTAAGGTCAACATTTTGAATCCTTTGAGAAGCATGGCTCTATTGATATTTTCGGTAAAAGGTGATGTCTCCAAAAATTTAAGCTCATCCTTAAATGTTGCTGGTTTCATTTTCAAGTTTTTCTTTATGGCTCACATCTGAGCCTTCAAATCTTTATTTGGTTGGGGTTCATAGTCTGTTTGTTTAGACTTTTAGGTTGTGGCATTTGTAGAATTATAGTTTGGGCGGTGAAGGGTTGGATTGGTATGCTCTTCTTCTTTGAAGGCCGAAAAAGCTTCCGTCTCTTCGTAGCTTGGCTGCCCAACACTAGCTTCTTGGCCCTATGTGACTAAGTCTGTAAATTTTGAGACTTGTGGTAGGGTTATAATTTGGAACATCTGTTTGAGGGCTTGTATTTGCTCGGTCAGGGCTTGAAATTGCTTTATGGTTGGCTTAGCCTGTGGTTGAGCTAGGCAGATAGAATTTTGGCTTTAGTGAGTTTATGTTCTAGCCAAAACGACTCTCTTCTTCCTCTTAGGTTCTTTTTCTAGGTGGCATAGTTATGTACTCGACTGTTATGAAAATGTCGGTTCTTTACTTGACGTGCGAAATGATTGTGCCGAGCTCCGACCTAAAGGCAATTTTATAAAGATAGAAAAAAGAAACGATTAGAGGTAAAGGCATGGGTTACGAATACAGGTTGAGCTAAGGTGACATTGAAGATGTCAAACCAACATGATATGTTAGGTCAGCACAAATAACCAAGATACCTCTAATTGTTTGCTAGAGACTAAGAGAGGAAAAAAGACCATAGGTCCTTTTGACATTATATGCCACTAAATCTAACGAACAGGTGTTGCAGATTCTGGCTCCTCTTAGTGGATTTTCCCTATGAAATTTGAAGTCGTATCCTTTGAAAATTTCTTGCATGGCGGAGGTCGACAAATCCCACATTCTTCATGAAGAATGAAATTGCAATCCTTGTCGGGACATTGGTAGCGAAGTCCAAATCCTAGCTCTTGCAACCGTCGTAAAAGAAAGCAACTTCACTCTTTTTCCACTCAAGCTAATGTGGGTGACCATCATCATTTAGTTTAAGCAGTGTTGGCATCTTATTGTAGGCATTTCTGTTGGCATCTTATTGTAGGCGTTTCTACAAAGACAAAGATTTACTTGAATAATCTATTAAAAAATAAGTTTGAATATATAATTTGTACTTTTATATGCTACATGAATACATTAATTTAATCAACTAGATGCGAAGAAATATATGCAAATAATATCATTTGCATTCACGGTATATAAAACTCAAAATTTGAATTTGTAATCAATAAAAAAAATGCTTGAAATTCATCTATCATTTGTAATGATTGCAAAGGGTCACATTGGGTTAAGTCCAATCGGATTTTTTCTCATTCCGATTTTGACTTGATTTGAAAAAATATATACTCAAATATGATATTAAAATATTGTTTTTTCATACTTGATTTGACCTAATCTGTATATGTAAAAAACAGCAAATAATCGAAAATTAATAAAATATTATTTTTTAATATAAAAATTTATTTTTAATATAAATATAAATATAAAAAATATAAATATATATAATTAAATAAATAATAAAAAAAATTATATATATAAAGTCGAGCCAAAACGGATTTGTCTAAAACCCAACTTTGACCCAATCTCAATTTTTTTTTTATTCAAACTCAACCAAAAACTCAATTTTCAAAAAAAAATAAAATAATAATCTTATAGGATTGAACGAGTTGAAACCTATGATTTCAGGTATTATTGCCTTCTCTAGTCATTTACAGTAAAAAGAAAAAAACAAAATATGTCAATTCAATGTCACACGACATAAATTCCATCAAAAAATTATCGACTTTTTTTGCCACATGAACATCCAAATATCCGAATCCACTTATTGTTGTCATACATAACATTGAAGTGGATTTCGTTTAGTCGAATTAAAGATCAATAATGAAAATAAAATATTACAGAAAAACCATAAATAAATTACCTTGATTAATTTGATACAAAGAAATATGAGATTGGTGAAGGCTATGAGACGCAAGAGATATAATGAAAACTAGAGTCGAAGGAATATTTGGGATAAAAGAGGCCCAAGTATTTATATCAAAAAATCTTTGCATAACCGCGTGACTGCTATAATTTTTTTCTCATTATTCTGGAAACAAATTTATAGTTTAACCCTTGTGATAAATAATTTAGTTTTAAAATTTTGTAGATAATGATTTGTTGATAAATAAATAAATAAATAATGTGATTTTGAAATACATCTTAATTTCAATGAATAAAATTAAATTATGAAATCACATAAAAACAAATAAAATTAATGATTTTAGTTTTAAATAGCCATTTAATTTTATCATAACATATATTTAGACCTGATAATATGGTAACACGATACAAAAATGATACAATAAAAAATACGAAAATAACACAACTTAAAATTTAAAAAAAACCATAAATAAATGTAATAGAATCACAAAATTACATTTTATGTTTTCATATCAACATAAATTATAACACGCGATTTTGTGTAAAATACGACATGAATAAAATATTTTATATGATACAATGACATAAATTATCAGGTCTACGTAAATTAAAATTTAAATATTTTGGCCCCCTGAAAGAATTACATGTTGTCTTTTAATTTTGTAAACATATCGTTTACTGTTTTTTTCCAATCCGTACATGGATAAGAAAGAACACTACATTTTCCTTGATATAATGCATCAACTTGAAATTTCTAGTTATGTTTACGCGGACTCGATGAGAAAAAATTAACGCGTAACTGGAACTTGCGAAGAAACAAGTTGAAAGAGGCTAGCATTGCTTGAGACGTCGGGCAGTGTGTATAAATGTGCATAAATTAATACTCCCATTCCTCCAGTAAGACTCCAACTTTCCTTTTTTTTATTTGAAGCAGTCAATTCTACCTCACAGACAGTTGGTAAGATTCTAGCTTTGATTCTCTCTTGTGTGGAAAAGATTTTCCATTTATATATATATATATATATATATACATTTCTTGTAACAATATAGTTTTAATTGTTGATTATAGCTAAGTTTATGCTAAATCTAACATATATGAAAGGTGTAGGAAATGATTAAAATTAAGAGCTTATTATTTATTTTTAATTTGAGTTTGCCCTGAGTTTAGGACTGACAACAGTCACATGATATGTTAATATTGAACTAGATTATTAATTCTCATGTCATGACTCAATTCATAACAGATTCAAATAGTTTAAAAAAAAAAAAAAACTTTAAGACTATAGAAAACATAGCACTCGATCAAAAAAATAAAAAAATTCGTATAACATATAAAAGTATACATGATATTATATTCAATTCAATCTTTGTCTTTGCAGAAACGCCAGCAAGAATCAATTAGAAAAGATGCCGTCACTGCAAACGTTACGGGATCTAGATGACCACCCACATCCGCTTAAGTTGAAAAAGAGCAAAGCTCCTTTCATTTGCGATGGTTGCAAAGTGGAAGGATTTGGATTTTGCTACCAATGTACCGAAGGTTGCGATTTCTTTTTCCATAAGGAATGTGGGATTCGTCGGCCTCCAGCATGCCAGAAATTTTTCGAAGGATGTGAGTTCAAATTTCACAAGAAAAATCCACTCGGAGGAGACAGAATCTGCGACGTCTGTGCCTTGGATATACAAGGCTTCTTGTACCAAAGCACCTGTCGCAAAAATCCCAATGTTTTACATCCCTGTTGCGCAAACCTTCCAATGATCATCTCCCCACCTTATACCGACATGAAAATATACCTTTGTAATAAGATTAAAACAGAATGCTTAAAATGCGGAAGCAAGAAAAGATCAGCAGACAAAGTCCAGGGTTTTTCCTATGCTTCTTCGGATGGTGAGTTCTGTTATCATGTAGCCTGCTTGAGAGAAGTCGGCGTTGAGAATTGGATAAAGAGCTATTGTCAACCTGATGTTATTGCTGATAATGAGAACAAGCCCCTTTCCTTGATAGATCTTGCTCTGAAAAAAGTAGCTCCGGTAGGAATGGGGGCCAAAGCTCGAAAGCAATGAAGCGTTTCAAAAAGTTGATCATGTTTCTCAAGCTGGTCTTTTCAGCAGTATTTGGAGACCCACTGACTTTAATTTTTACTTCGGTCCAAATTTATCAAAATTAATAATTATATATTTGTTTGTGTGTGTGGACTCTTATCCAGGAACTTTGCTTTTTACTTTATATTTTTATTGTTATAATTTTATCCTCTTTTATTTATTTTATTTATTTTTATGTTTTCATTTTGTCAATCCTTTCTATTTTTTTTTAGTTATATTTATTTTCATTTTTTTTTATATATTATCCAATTATTTCAAAAAAAAGAAAAAGAAAAAAAGAAAGGTTAACCGAAAAGAGTTTGAAATTCGGCTGGTGATAAATCAGATTAAGTGATTATGCTTGAAATCAAATTGAATTAACACAAACAAAGACAACAAACACAAAAAAACAACAAACAAAGACAAGGATAAACACGAAAATCATAGCAGCCATGGGCAAACATCACAAATCACACAAGAAGCAATAGTTAAATTCTGGGTCGTACCACTGAACGGTGGATGGAGGTCATTGGCGTCTTGAGGTGGTCGGCATTTTCTCGGACGTGCACAGAAAGGAAGATACACGGCTAGTAAGAGAATGAGAGAAAGGGAATTTTTTTGTTTGAAGGACCAAACCTGACGACGTGTTGGATCGAATGTGGAAAGAAGGTGTTGATGGTAGAGTGGCTGTTGAGTTGAAGAAGCCAGAAAAGAAAAGAGGAGGAGGCTAAAAAGAGTTCCCTACTGCTTTGAATGGTGGAAGATTTGCTGCTGGCAGATTCGAGACACCGCAAGTTTTGGGGAGGAGGAGCGGCCGGCCTTGTTTGCATCTTAGGAAGGAAAAAGAGTAAGGAAGTGGGGGTGGCTAGAGACAATTTACTTGGGCCACTTGACTTGGAAAGTGAAGAGACCGGTTTTTAGAATCAACCCATTGACTTGGGTCAACTCTATTCCAAGTAAGAAAATAAAATAAGAAAATAAAAAATCGAATCCAAATTATAGTATTTAGTTTAGATCAATTTTTTTGTTTGGTTTAAATTAAGTTTGAATATTAAATATATATATTAAATTCGGATTAAATTTTGAATTAAGATATGAAATTTAAAAAAAAAGAATTAAATTAAATTATATATTTTTGTTAGTTTTTATATAATTTTTAAATTTTTATAAAATAAAATGATTATTTTACATATAAATCTATTTAAATATATTTAAAAAATCTATTATAACAATATATAAAAAAAATTTAAAAATAAAATAAATTGAACCAAACCGATAGAATTCAGTTTAGATTAAATCGGTTTTAAAAAAAAGTTGACTAAGTTAAAATTTTAAAAATTCATAATTTTATGTATTATCTAAAAAAATTGAATCGAATTTTATCCAATTCGATTCAAACTGTTATACCTTTAATTCCACGAGCTCACTTTGTTTAGATTTCTCTCTTAGTTCGAACTTTGGTATTTATTTTTCTATTTCTTTTTCTTAGATTCTGTTTATTTCGTAAAAAATGACTTTCAGAAAATAATTTTTAGAAAATATTTATTTTTTAAATTTTAAAGAGATTTTTTGTTGTTTAGATGAGTTAATAAAAAATATTTTTCGTTATTTGATTTTTTTTGAAAATTTTATTTTTTAAAATAATATTAATATAACTATTAAAATATTAAAAATTATTTATTATTAAAGTATATTGAATTGACTTATTATTAAAATTATTAATATTAAACAATAATTATATTTTAATAATAATATTTATTATTAAAATATTATGTTAATATAAAAAATACTTAAAATAAAACTATTTATTATTCTTTATATTATTTATAAATATATTATAATATTATTTATTAATATAATATTATTTATAAGTAAAATTATATTCAAAAGTATTGATAAATAGTTCTATTCTTAAACAGCTCTTTTTATTTTTTTTTTTTAAATCTGTAAGACAATTTTCAAAAAAATGATCTTATTTTTTGTTGATTAGTTAGTTTTCTATCAAACAAACACCTGAAAATGCAGAAATCAATTTTTAAAAGTAATTTTCGATGAAACAAACAGAGCCTTATTTGATTTTAGGTATTCATTCATATATTTTATCATGCATTGACTTAAATAAGGTTTTAACTATTTGAACATAAACTCTCTTTCTCTCTCTCTCTCTCTCTCTCTCTCTATATATATATATACACATAAAAAATATAATAAAATTTGAAATAGGTTTTATTAAAGTAAAAAAAATTTATATAAAATTTTCTATAGTACTAATTGACATTTAGTTTCAAGTTAAAATAATACACTTTATAAAATAAATTGAATAAAATTCAATGATGAAACTCTTAAAAATTACAAATAGATAATTTCCTAAAAAAATTCGAGGTGAGAGATTTTTTAAGTTTAACCCAAATAGAAGAAAAATTTAGATAAAATTTTAATAATAATAATTAGTATTTATTTTTAAAATACATAAAAAAGCTAAAAAAATTTAATAAAATCTTGGGAATGAGTTAACAATTATCTGATGATTAGATTGTTAAAATTTTCAAATGATCAATTATCTAAGAAATCTTTATGTGAAAATTTTCTCTAAATTTAGCTCAAATAATAAAATGATTTAGACAAAATTTTAAGAAAACTAATTGTATTCATTTCAAACAAAAATAAATAAATAAATAAATTATAACTTATAAGCTTGTTTGAAAAAATATGACAATTATCCAAGGATAAAATCCCAAGAAAATCACAATTGGTTGAATTTCCAGGAGATTTCTAGGTAAAATTTTTTTCCAAATTCAACCTAAATGGTAAAAAAATTTGAATGAGATTTCAAATAATAATTGTTTTTTATTTTCATTCTTAAAATTAAAAAATAAATAATGCATAAAATTCAACAATAAGAGTCTAAATTAAAAAAAAAAAAGATATTTTTAAATTTAGCTCTAATGGTAGAATATTTAGTTATATTTCAATACAATAGAAGTTAAAAAACTTATCCAAAATAAAGATAAATTTCGAATATGAAATTCTTAATAATCACAAATGGATAATTATTTAAAAAAATTTTAGATGAGACAATATTTTTAAATTTAGCCAAATGGTGAAAAATATAGATATATTTTGAATAAAATAAGATTGAATAAAAAAAAGTTTTTTTCAATGATCGAACCTCTTGAAAAAAAATAAAAGAGATTCTTTAATATTCTTAAGGTAAGAAAGTACTTTTAAAAACTTTGTCAAATTGATAAAAAAATCTTAAAAATTATTTTTAATATTTAAATGTTAAAATTTAATAAAAGATCGTTAGATACAATACCTTTAGGATAATTTAAAATTAAGTGATACCATCTTTTAGATGGACGTATAAGGTGCTAGAATCTTCCCATATATAATTGAATTTCAGAATTTTATTTTGATTAGTAGATAAGAATCTATTATTTTAAAAACCCTTAGTTAAACTTAAGATTTCCAATTAAATTGAACAGAACTAACAAAATCATTTATTATATTCTAATCAAAAACTAAATCAAGGTTTAACAACATTACTTAGAAAATGGTTCAACAAGGAAATTTTTAGTTATGTTTATTAATCTTTGTTACGTGGACTTAATGAGAAAAAATTAACGCAAAACTGAGGAAGAAATAACATATGAAAAGATGATAGGATTGCTAGAGAGATTTGTATATAAATACTCTCATTTAGGGCTTTTTCATCTACATTCCTGCATCAAAACTCCAATTTTCTACTTTGCGTTTGAAGCTGTCAAGAATTGAATTCGGTAATTGAAACTAAGAGTTTGAAATTCTAGGTTTAATTATATCTCTTATGTGTAAAAGATTTTCCTTTGGTTAAAATCATATCCAACTTTGTTGGTCTGCTTATAGAAGGTTAATTATATCTTGATTTTAATTGGTTACATATATTATATATATAATTTCTTGTAACAATAGTTTTAGTTGTTGATTATAGATAAGTAGGAAAAGATCACCAAGCAAAGTCCAATGTTTCTTAATTCGGAGAGCAAGTTCTGTTACCATGTGGCCTGTTTGAAACAAGCCTTGTTTGAGAGTTGGAAAAAGGGTTATTTTTAACATGATGTTATTGCTGATCATGATGAGAGTAAAAGCTTTGAATTACGAAATCTTGCTCCTAAAGAAATAGTTCTTTGAGGAGAGGGGACAAAGCTCCAAAGCAGTTATGGGTATCAAATCTAAAATTGGTCGTTTTTGCTATATTTGGAGAGCAATTGACTTTAATTTCTACTTTATTTCAAATTTATCAGAACTAGTCAGTATTTGCTTGTTTGTTTCTGTGTCTTTTCAATCAATTCGTACTTTTTCTGTTGATTTTTTCCTAGACTTTGACATTTTAAGCATGTCGATTTAATCTCATAACAAAGGTAGATTTTCATGTCGATATTAGAAAGAAGAAGAGGGGTGCAGAAAGGATCTATGTATAAAGGATTACGAAAGCTTTATCTATATATATCTATATTGGTGGAAGAAAAAAGAAAATATGTAGAGAGAGAGAGAAAGAATTGGCTACCTAGAAGTTCTGCCTCTGAAGAGTTACAATGAGGCTTTAAATAGAAAATTTCTAACCTATGAATAGTAACTTTGTACAGTTATCCGCTACAGTGTATAGCAGAATTTTTATCTATAGTACCACTACAGTGACTTGCTACAGTGTCTTCCGTAGTAGGTCTCTGTCTTTTTCTACTATAGTGACTGTTACATTGACGTTTTATCTTCTGCTATAGTGACTGCTACAGTTGACTGCTACAATGTTTTCTATCTGCGAGTCATTGGCGCCGAATGGATTTTTGTCCTTTTATGTTGGCTGTCTATTCTGGCTTATTCTGGATTAGAATTTGCACAGTTTTATCCTTCCATAGCATTGGTTAAGTTATGGAATTCTTCATCCAATGCGTTAAGTGACTGGGGTGAGTGTGGAGATCCTGAGTGTGATTTGTTTCACATTTGCCATCCTTCTTGATACTGGTATAGTAAATCAATTGGATGATCTAGATCTTCCATTTTAGATAATTTATCCAAAAGCTCAATTACTTCTGGTGCATTTTCGATATCAAGATCTTCATGTGGTTTAATGAATCTTTTAATAAAAATGCGTCTGCCATCTGTCCAACAGGCTATTTTTAGATAGTCTTGTTTGGTGGCTAAATGGAAAAAGAATTTTGCTTTATCCATAAGGTCAGTTCCTATTTGAAAGTGATAAGAGTTTGGATTGGAATATTTAGAAATGATTTTGTTTAAATCATCAGAGAATTCGATGTGGTTTGTAGGTGGATCAAGTATGTCATAAGGTTGAAGAAAGTGTCCACCAGATATGGTATCAAATTCCCATATTTGATAGGGTTGGTAAAATTTTTCTCGTTGAAAGGTACCCAAAAAAACTGTATATAGTAAAATGAACGTAAAAAATGTGTTTTGACCATTTTATACATTCAATAAAGCGGTGCTTTATAAAGGCTGAAAAATCTTTTAAAAGATGAAAAGAATAATTTTGTACAGTTATTTGTCCAACTAAACCAAGTTCAATACTTTTTATATCAAAACTTTCATGGTCAAGTTGAAACTTTAGTTTAGGTATGTACTCACCAAAAGATGTATTATACATATAAGTATAAGTATAATAATCTGTAAACTTTTCAACCAACAGTTTTTTTGTTGTTAATTGTATAAAAAAATTAATTTGCTGGAATAATTCTTGGGTTAAGAATACCGCAGCTTTTTCGAAGAGAAGAATTCTTTAAGCTTGTTTAGCTTAGAAGAAATAAAATTATCTTTCTCAAAATATTCACATAAATTCAAGAAATTGTTTATCTCTTGAATACTGTACTGATTTTTTTTTCAAAGCAAAGAAATTAATATCTTGCTGTTTTAGCAGATTAGTTGATAGAAGACTTTGGAAAGCTATTCTTTAAAATTTTGAAATTCTTTAGCCTGTTTGACTAAGAACTCAGCTAAGTTGGTCATCTCTTTTTGAAAGCTAGTTTTGTTTTCTGAGAGATGGGATTTCCATACTTTGTTTAACAAATTATAGACTTGTGGTTTAAGTCCAGGATTGTAAAAATCTTTTATCTCTTGGCTAGAGAATGAGAATTTTGTTCTTTCCAACAGTTGTTCTGTGGAAGAAACGATTTGAGAATAACTTATAGGAGTCCAGTCGTTTGGATCCTGAGCAAACTGTGAGTATTCTGGTTGAATCCTCATGAAAGGGGGTCGATAAAGAGGTTGTTGGTAGAGATATAATCCTTGGTTAGGATTATTGTAAAAGTTAAATCCTTGGTTAGGATTTGTAGAGATCTGGGGTCTTAAAGAAGAAGGAGTAGAAGAGAAAGAAAAAGAAGAGGATTTTTTACCTGATTTCTTCTTTACGGTTCTCCATCCACCAGTACCATGGATAGGGTGTTTTTCTCGATCCATGAGGTCTACTTAGGAAGTCTGCAAGGAGATTTTTGTCTCTATTGATGAACTCTACCTGAAAATGATAAGAACAAAGAAAATTGTACCACCTAATTCACCTGAGATTATCAAAAAGCTTTCTATTTTGGAGAAAGTTTTTGACTGCTTGGTTATCTATTCGGATAACAAAGAACTCCGGGGCTAAATAGAAGTGGAATCGCTGTATACCATTTTTTATGGCTAATAATTCTTTTTTCAAAAATAATATAATTTATTTCGTTCGGTTTAAACTTACTAGAAATATATCCACAAATCAATTCACCTTTTTGATGAAGATTTTTAGCTTTTAAGACACATCCCCAATGTTCATCACTGGCATCTGTCTCTAAAATTAACAGGTCACCTTGTTTAGGTAAATAGACCTTAGGTATAGTGGTTAAATCTAATTTGATTTGTTTGACAATATCATAATCTTGAGGTGTCCAGACAAAATCATTATCTTTACGTAATTTACGCAAAAAATAGCTTTCCTTTTTGGAAAGGTTTTTAAAAAATTACCTGCCATAATTAAGTATACCTAACAACTGCTGTAGCTGTTTGATATTTTCCAGTTCTTCTGGAAAGTCTCTAATCTTGGCAATAATGTGATCCTGCAGGGTTAGTCTGTGTGCAAAAAGATTAAGACCAAGAAATTCAATTTCAATTTTTTCAAGTTCAACCTTTTTGGGACTTAAAATAATACCGTGTAAAATAAATTCTTGAGCAATAATATTCAGGTGTTTCCTGTGCTCATCTAGAGTATTAGAAAATATCAAAATATCATCAATATATACACAGCAAAATTATTTATGTTTGCTGAAAATACTGTCCATCCAACGCTGAAAGATTTGAGGTGCATTGTATAGACTGAAAGGCATAACAGTCCATTGGTAATGGCCTGCTGGTGCACTAAAAATAGTAAGAGGTTTAGAGGTTTCATTTAGCATGATTTGCCAAAAACTTGACTTACAATCAAATTTAGAAAAATATTTAGCATTTTTTGCTAAATTGATTAAAACATCTTTACGAGGGATAAAATAGCCATCAAAAACAAGATTTTGGTTTAATTTCTTGTAATTAATAACCATACAGGGTTTACCTCGTTTAATCTCAGAATGGTTTTTTACCATGAATGCTGGACTGAAGTGTGGACTGGTAGTTGGTTCTATCAGACCTTTGTCTAGCAATTTTGAAATTTGAACTTCAAATTCATCTATATCTTATTTGGTATAGATCATCGATTTTACTCGAATAATCTCTTTTAGAGACTGAAAAGTAAGTTCACAGTATCTTGGACTGCGCTTTCAAAGCTTCAATGGGTCTTCACTGAAGTTTTCCTGTAAAATTCTATAAAGCCAATGTTTTTCATTAATAGCTTTAAGTTCAAAAATATGTGTTATTTCTGGTTGAAAACCATTATCACAAACATGATTGTGCTTGGATAATAAAAGAACATCTATTGATTTCTTATCAATAGTAAAAACAAGATAATCAGAAAAAACTGAAAAAGGTAAATATTTATGTATAAAATTATTTCCTAATAACATGTCTCCATGCATATTGGGAAAACATAATATTTTAGGTATAATAAACTTTATATCGTTTAAGGCAACAGCTATATTCTTTGCCTTTAGGTTAATAATGGTTTATTTACCATCGATACCTACTATTATTAGAGGATGCTTCATGGGTTGCCATTTGGTTGACGACAAAGCATTAGGTTGACAGCTAGAGATTGTTGCTCCTGTGTCAATCAGAATATTCAAACTATAGGGTTTATAGTTTTGAAAATAAAAATAACCTTCAACATAAGTATAATATCATACCTTGTTGGCAAATGATATTATCTCATGAGAAATACAAAAATTATTTATAGAATGGAACATTTTAATATCTTCATTTCTAGTTTTTCTAGAAGAAAAAGTATGTGAATTAATCACAGAATTAACAGAATGATAATGGGTTTGATTATCAACTGTACCTTACTGAGATGGATTATCTCCGGCAAAAATAGGAATTTGAGCAGTTTCAGTAGTACCTGATTGGCGCATACTATTTACTCGTCTGAGGGTTTTTGTACTGTTGGTACTATGAAATCTTGAAAAAAAAACTTCGATATGGAGTACAAAAAGATTGGTTACTAGTTAAATCATAGGGATTTTTAACATTGAAGCATTGGTACAAAAAGCCTTGAATATCCAACTGGTTATGCCAAGCTCTGACCTGAAGGCAATCCTATAAAGACAGAAGAGAGGAACGATTAGAGGTAAAGACAAGGGGTGTTCCCTACAGTTGCACTCCGATGCACAAGTTAGTAATGATCGGGTAAAAAAAAAAAGAGAAAGGTATGAGTTAAATGAACCTAGCTTCATGGTGCTTGAGTCTCCATATTTATAGGCAAGGTGATGGGGACAAAAAGGAGACAATTAGGACAGGATAGAGTTGAGGTGGCACTAGAGATGTCAGACTGACCTGATATGTTAGGTTAACACAAATGACAAGATACCCATAGTTGTCTGCTAGAGACTGAGAGAGGAAAAAAACCATTATGCCCTTTTAACCATTATATCCCCTAACACTTTGTCCCTCTATCAAGTGGTCTGAGTATTAAATTATCAAATTTATTACCGACATCCTCAATGTAGGACAAGTGGTTGCATATTTCATTGAAGGCTGACATTGTAGGGGGAGGTCGATTCTAAATGATGACTAGCTTTTAACCATAGTCTGACCTGATAGTTATCTGATCTCGCATGTGTGAAGATGAGTTATGAGTGAAGGCTATAAAGGCCTCCGATAAATGTCTCTAAGTGAAAGTGGAGTTCTCTAAGAAGAAAGTTCTTAGTGCCTTTCAGCTAGCCAAGGATGAGATGCAATTCAAATTCTTCTCTCTTAACCTTGACTTTTTTTATATTGATATCAATAATATTAGATCAAGGCCTATTCTGAATTAGCCCAAGGAGAATGAGAAAGAGGATGAGGATAAAGATCAAGCCTTAGAGGAAAAGTTAAGGGCCATCATTGGGATAAAGAAGGAAAAGGTGGAGGTCATTGAAGTTGAGGTCATTCCTCCCGTTGTTGCTGATGAGAGTGCTCTTCTAACTATTGTTGACAAGGGTACTCCTCCCATTGATGTTGATGAATGAATTTGATGTATTTTTATTTTTGTTTTGGTAAACTTTTTATACATTTTTTGACTTTAAGATTAGATTTTTTGTGAAGACTTTTCATACTCCAACTAATGTACTTAGTTATGTTAGAATAAAACTTTTTTTTGAAGTTTCAGCTCGATTTTACTACTTTTTTTATTTGCATTAGTTAAAGAAAGGTTTACGAATCTAAAGGTAAATAATTAGACTACAAACCCGTGTAGTTGTTTTAGGTTAGTTTAATGTAACTACGAGTTTTAGGTCAGATTTCTTCAAATGACTTCAAATCACTTATAGACAAGCTAACTGAAGATAATTCCATTGTGAGTTCGATTAAAATTGATCTAATGATAATAAATCTTTAATTGCACTTTATATCCTCAAGACAAAATAACACAAGTATAAGTTTAATTTGCTCTGATCTACTACTAACCAAGTTTATTTATATTTCACATACTTAGGTGGCAGTGCCAGTCATAAAATAGTACAAGTGTAAGCTCTATTTATACTAAGCTATTGATAATAGACTTTTAGATTATCTGCATTCCATGTTCTCATGACAACGTCACCATTTAGGCTTTGTAATTTATAGGTTGTGTCATGGATAACCTCTTTAACAACATACGATCTTTCCTACGTTGGGGCTAGCTTGCCACTTCAGTCATCTAACCCTAAGGCTTTTATTTTTCTTAGTACCAGGTCACCTTTCTTGATATATTTACATCAAACCATCCTATTAGAATAATTGGCTACCTTTTGCTAGTAGGCTATAATTCAGGATAGAGCTCTGTCCCTTTATTCTTTGATGAAGTCTAGGTTAGCCCTAATCATTTTTTCATTTGCCTCTTTTGATGCCAATTTAACTCTTAAGCTTAGTAAGATGATCTCAACTGGCATTATGGCTTATATTCCAAAAACTAAGGGAAATGAGGTTTCACTCGTAGAGACCTTCATGGTTGTCTCAGGGCAAGGCCTACAGAACTCTTGGTAGCTCATCGACTTATTTTTCATTACTGCATCAAGCCTCTTTTTTGAAGCTTCTAGTATTATCTTATTTACAACTTCGATTTGTCTGTTGGATTGAGGGTGGACAGCTGACGTAAACCTAAGGTCGATATGGAGATTTAAGCACCATTCTGTAAACCTCAGATTATTAAATTGTTTGCCATTGTCTATTATAATGGGCCAAGGTAGCCTAAATCTACAGACTATGTTTTTTCATATAAACTTTTCAACTGCACTTTCGTGGTAGTGGCCAAGGCTTTAACTTCTAACCATTTTATGAAGTAATCTACTATTACTAAGATAAATCTTCTCTGACCTGTGACTGAGGTGAATGGTCCGAGAATATCCATTTTTTATTGCATGAAGAGCTATGAGCTGATGATAGGAGTGAGCTTGGCTGAGGGGAGATGTTGCACATGGGTAAACCTTTGATATTTATCATATTTTTTCACTAGTTTGGTCACATCTCTCCTAATAATGGGCTGGTAATAGCCTTGTCTCAGTATTTTATAGGCCACAGGTTAAGGTTTGATGTGATTTTTACATATTCCTTCACGGATTTCTCTCAGAATGTATTTTACCTCCTCTTTATCAACACATCTCAAGTAAGATAGATTGAAGAATCTCCTGTATAACTTTTTCTCGATCATCATGTACCAAGGTGCCTTAGCTTAGACTCTCTTATCAGGTAACATTCTTGTGGCCAAGTATGCTTTGATTGGTGTCATCTAAGTTTTTTTCTGTGATCTATCCTACAAGCATGTCCTCAATGCTTTTATGCACTAGTTTTTCTACTAAAACTTGGTCCAGGCTTTTCATTGCTACTTTTAAAACCAACTTAGATAGGAAATTTGTTATTGAGTTTTTTTACCTCAGTTTCTTTTTTACCTTAGCTTTCTTGAAGCTAGCTGTCAAGGTTAGTGCTTTATCGAGGTACTTTGAATTTTATGTTTCTGAGCTTCGAACTCTCTATTTACCTAATCGACCACCAGTTGAGAGTCACTATAAGTGGTTATGTATTGAACATTCAGCTCGATTGCCAACCTTAGGTTGGCTATTAGGGCATCATATTTTGCTTCATTGTTGGATGCTCTGAACTTGAATCTTAATAAATATGGTTACTGTAACCCTTTTAGACTAATCAGAATAAGGCTGACTCTTTCTTCTAGCTTGTAGCATATTCATTGATAAATAGTTTTCAATCATCGTTATCCAAGGTTTTTTTTTTTTTTCTCTTACTGTCCTTTTGATTGTGCCAAGATGCGCTTTACTATGAAGTCAGTCACTACTTATAATTTTAATGTCGATCTAGGTAAAAAATGTAGATCAAATTCACTAAGCTTTACTATTCTTTTGATTGGCCTTCTCAATATTTTAAGCTTTTATAGGACCTACCTCATGGTTGATCCATAAAAATGTGAATCATGTAGGCATGAAAGTATAGCCTAAGTTTTCTTGTCTAGGTGACCATGGTATATGCCAATTTTTTTAATATTGTTATAGTTAACTTCAAGCCCTATCAATATTTTACTTACAAAATAGATCGATTGTTATTTCCCCTCATCTTTTTAGACTAAGATCAAGTTGATGCCTGATTCATATCGACCAAATACAATAGTAGTGTTCCACCAGTCCTCAATTTTGATAAGATAAGTAGGAAGGATAAGAACTTTTTAAGTTCATCAAAAGCTTTTTGGCATTAATGAGTTCATCTGAAGTTAGAGACATTTTTTAAAGTTTTGAAGAATGGTAGACATCGTTTTACCAATTTGGACATGAATCGGTTGAGCACAGCTATTCTGCCTATCAGCCTCTGCACCTCTTTCACCGAGGTCGGTGCTTTCATTTCTAGAATTGCTTGAACCTTCTTAAGGTTTGCTTTTATTCTCTTTTAGTTGATTATGTAACCAAAGAACCTGCTCAATGTAACCTTAAAAGTACATTTACTCAGGTTGAGTCTCATATTATACTTTTTCAAAGTGTTAAAGGTTTTTCTAAAGTCTTTCAGGTGCTTAATCAAACTCTTACTTTTAACTATCATGTTATCTACGTACACTTTCATGTTACAGTTGATCTGGTCTTTGAATACTTTGTTAACCAACCTTTGTTAGGTTGCTTTTTCATTTTTCAGTCTGAATGGCATGACCTTGTAATAGTAAAGGTATTTCTTAGTAATAAAGGTTGTTTTATCCTTATCTTCTTTTAACATCTTGATTTAATTGTAGCTGGAGTAAGCATCCATGAACCTGAGAAAGCCATGCTTGGCACTATCATTCACTAGTTGATCTATGCTAGGGAGGGGGAAGTTGTTCGTTGGATAAGCCTTATTTAGGTTAATAAGGTCTACATAGATTCTTTATTTTTCATTGTATTTTTTTACCATGACCATATTGGTTATCTATTCAGGGTAATAAACCTCTCTAATAAAGTTAACTTGTAATAATTTGTCAACATCTTCCTCGATAGCCTATTACCTTTTTGGGGTAAAAGTTTTTTTTTTCTCAAATTGGTTTAACCTCTAGATTAGTATGTAGTATGTGGATCATTACTTCAATATCAATCTCGGACATATCAGATGGTGTCCAAGCAAATAGGTTGACAATATCTTTTATAAATTGAATCAATTGGTCTTTATGCTAGAGCTTGGCTCCAATCTGTATGTGTTTTTGAAGATTATTATTCCAAAATAAAATTATCATAAGGTCTTCAGTCAGCTTAGGTCAATTTTCATTCAAGTCCAGTCTTTGATCAATTATCCCTTTTTGTTATATTAGATCGAGATCATTTATTGTGAAAATAGGTCTCGATGTGATGATTAGTATATTGAACAACTTGTTGAACGTGTTAGTAGAAGTAAAGTGTATTTTTCATTTAATGTTGTGTTTTGGCCAACATGTTAGCTCAGTCCAAGCAGCATTAATTTTTTACGTTAGCTTAAAAGCTCTGTTGCTTCTATTGTTGTCTTAGAAAATTTTAAAAAATAGAATAAAATCAAGTTTTTGCAAAGCTTAAGAGCTCAAAGCAACTTAAGAGTACACTTTTGTTAGCTCGTGTGCTCTCATTATTGGTTTTCTGCTTCTTATCAGCTTTATGTGTCGATTCTTCTTTGTCTTCCACCTCAGTATTGGTCAAGCTACCTGTCTGTTTCTCAATCCTTCCTTTCATCATTGTAACATAACATTATCGTGCTATGGACTGGTCCCTTCAAACTTTTTTAACCCTTGTAGATGTTAAGAATTTCTCTTTCAAGTGGAAAACTAAGCCTATAAGCTGTATAATAGACTGACTAGGTCAACCTAATATCATGTTGTAAGCAAAAGTGATATCTACTATCATGAATTCTACGATCAAGGTGATTGTCTTCGATTCTATTTTTAAAAAGATCTAGAGTTTGAAGGTTTTTTTTACTAGAACCTGTTCATTTTTAAACCCAACTAATGTTATAGTGATCAACTTTAATCGATATTCTTTGATTCTCATTTTTTTAAAACAACCATTGTACATAATGTCAATTACGCTCTTATTGTCAAATAAGATTTTTTGACCATATAATTATATACTAGCGCTGTGATCACTATGATGTCATCATGTAAGTGTTAGATCCCCTTCAGATCTTTTAAGCTAAAGAAGATCAACTTGTCTTTCCAATTTTTTTCTTTCTTAGCCATAGCGCCTATTGCCATTACGAAGCCTAGGTTGAACTTTCTTTTTGTCAAGATGAAGCTACCTCCTGTGATCACGTTAATCACCCCGGTAATTGGTCTGTTATTGTCAGTTCAACCCTTTTCTTGATTTAGCTCTTCCTCTTGGGCATCTTTTCTTCCATGATCTGATCTTTCTTTTTTGCTCCTAGTAGATGTTTCGTGGTCATTTCTGTAGTCTTTTCTAAACTGATCTTGTCTTTTCTGCTTGATAAAATTTTTTAGCTAACCTCACCTAATTAAAGCTTCAATCTCATTTTTTAGGTCGATACAGTTTTCTGTATTATGGTTGATGTCCCGATGGAAAGTGCATGTTTTGGTTGGATCCTATCTTGTATTCTGTTTTAATGGCTTAGGCCATTTGAGGTTGAGATTTCTTTCGATTTGCATCAGAATCCTCTCACAGAAAGTATTCAATGCAATGTAGCTTCTTTCTCTGTTGGGGCTTCTAACCCTGTGTTGTCTCTCTCTTGGAGAAAGATCGTAAAATTCTTTACCTTTTTTAATAAGATGAGGGATGAGCTTCTTTTACCTCGATCATTGAGAATGGAGGATAAGCCTCTCTTATCTCAGTTTGTTTTCATTATAGCTTTAGTGTTGATATATTTTTTTGATATTAGCAGAAGGTTAGCTAGAGTTTTCAGTGGTTTCATTGACAATGTCAACTTCAAGTGGTATTCGTTATCATTAAGTCCACTGGTCAATGCGACAACAGTGACCGTCTATTTTAGGTCTTTGACCTATAAAGCTTCCACGTTAAAATGCATAACATAACATTTTAAAGTTTCATTTTGCCCTTGATGAATTGACATCAAGCTTAGGGTTATTTTCTTAGTTCTTTCGCTATTTATGAATCGAGACAAAAATGAGTGGTTAAGCTCCTTAAAAGTGGTGATCGACCATGGCTTAAGATTACTATACCAAGATTGAGCTATGCCTTTCAAAGTAGGAATACCGTTGCACATTGGAGCCTTATTTACCTCTTGTATCATCATGTTAGTTTTATAAAGTTGTAAATAATCAAAAGGGTTAGAAATACCATTATATGTCTCTAAAGTTGACATTTTGAATCCTTTGAAAAGCATGGCTCTATTGATATTTTCGGTAAAGGGTGATGTCTCTAAAAATTTAAGCTCATCCTTAAATGTTACTGGTTTCATTTTTAGTTCTTTCTTTATGGCTCACATCTGAGCCTTCAGATATTTGTTTGGTTGAGGTTCATAGTCTGTTTGTTTAGACTTTTAGATTGTGGCATGTGTAGAATTGTAGTTTGGACGGCGAGGGTTAGATTGGTATACTTTTCTTCTTTGAAAGCCAAAGAGGCTTTCGTCTCTTCGTAGCTCGACTGCCCAACAATAGCTTCTTAGCCCGATGTGACTAAGTCTGAAAATTTGGAGACTTGTGGTAAGGTTATAATTTGGAACATCTGTTTGAGGGCTTGTATTTGCTCGGTCAGGGCTTGAAATTGCTTTATGGTTGGCTTAGCCTGTGGTTGAGCTGGACAGATAAAATTTTGGCTTTAGTGAGTTTATGTTCTAGCCAAAATGATTGTCTTTCCTTCCTCCTAGGTTCTTTTTCTAGGTGGCATTATTATGTACTCGACTATTATGAAAATGTCAGTCCTTTACCTGGCATGCCAAATGATTGTGTCAAGCTCCGACCTAAAGGCAATCTTGTAAGGATAGAAGAAAGAAACGATTAGAGACAAAGGCATGGGGTGCAAATACAGGTTGAGCTAAAGTGACATTGAAGATGTCAAACCGACATGATATGTCAAGTCAGCACAAATAACCAAGATACCCCTAATTGTTTGCTAGAGACTAAAAGAGGAAAAAAGACCATTAGGTCTTTTTTACCATTATATGCCACTAAATCCAACGAATAGGCGTTGCAGATTCTGGCTCCTCCTAGTGGATTTTCCTTATGAAATTTGAAGTCGTATCCTTTGAAAATTTCTTGCATGGTAGAGGTCGACATATCCCACATTCCTCATGAAGAATGAAATTGCAATCCTTGTCGGGACATTGGTAACGAAGTCCAAATCCTAGCTCTTTGCAACCATCGTAAAAGAAAGCAACTTCACTCTTTTTCCACTCCAGCTAATGTGGGTGACCATCATCGTTTAGTTTAAGCAGTGTTGGCATCTTATTGTAGGTGTTTCTACAAAGACAAAGATTTACTTGAATAATCTATTAAAAAATAAGTTTGAATATATAATTTGTACTTTTATATGCTACATGAATACATTAATTTAATAAACTAGATGTGAAGAATATATGCAAATAATATCATTTGCATTCACGGTATATAAAACTCAAAATTTGAATTTGTAATCAATAAAAAAATGCTTCAAATTCATCTATCATTTTTAATGATTGCAACGGGTCACGTTGGGTTAAGTCCGATCGGGTTTTTTCTCATTCCGATTTTGACTTGATTTGAAAAAATATATACTCAAATATGATATTAAAATATTGTTTTTTCATACTTGATCTGACCTAACCTGTATATGTAAAAAACAACAAATGATCGAAAATTAATAAAATATTATTTTTTAATATAAAAATTTATTTTTAATATAAATATAAATATAAAAAATATAAATATATAATTAAATAAATAATAAAAAAATTATATATATAAAGTCGAGCCAAAATGGATTTGTCTAAAATCCAACTTTGACCCAATCTCAACTTTTTTTTATTCAAACTCAACCAAAAACTCAATTTAAAAAAAAAATAATAATAATCTTATAGGATTGAATCGAGTTGAAACCTATGATTTTAGGTATTATTGCCTTCTCTAGTCATTTACAGTAAAAAGAAAAAAACAAAATATGTCAATTCAATGTCACACGACATAAATTCCATCAAAAAATTATCGACTTTTTTTGCCACATGAACATCCAAATATCCGAATCCACTTATTGTTGTCATACATAACATTGAAGTGGATTTCGTTTAGTCGAATTAAAGATCAATAATGAAAATAAAATATTACAGAAAAACCATAAATAAATTACCTTGATTAATTTGATACAAAGAAATATGAGATTGGTGAAGGCTATGAGACGCAAGAGATATAATGAAAACTAGAGTCGAAGGAATATTTGGGATAAAAGAGGCCCAAGTATTTATATCAAAAAATCTTTGCATAACCGCGTGACTGCTATAATTTTTTTCTCATTATTCTGGAAACAAATTTATAGTTTAACCCTTGTGATAAATAATTTAGTTTTAAAATTTTGTAGATAATGATTTGTTGATAAATAAATAAATAAATAATGTGATTTTGAAATACATCTTAATTTCAATGAATAAAATTAAATTATGAAATCACATAAAAACAAATAAAATTAATGATTTTAGTTTTAAATGGCCATTTAATTTTATCATAACATATATTTAGACCTAATAATATGGTAACACGATACAAAAATGATACAATAAGAAATACAGAAATAACACAACTTAAAATTAAAAAAAAAACCATAAATAAATGTAATAGAATCACAAAATTACATTTTATGTTTTCATATCGACATAAATTATGACACGCGATTTTGTGTAAAATACGACATGAATAAAATATTTTATACGATATAATGACATAAATTATCAGGTCTACGTAAATTAAAATTTAAATATTTTGGCCCCCTGAAAGAATTACATGTTGTCTTTTAATTTTGTAAACATATCGTTTACTGTTTTTTTCCAATCCGTACATGGATAAGAAAGAACACTACATTTTCCTTGATATAATGCATCAACTTGAAATTTCTAGTTATGTTTACGCGGACTCGATGAGAAAAAATTAACGCGTAACTGGAACTTGGGAAGAAACAGAGGCTAGAATTGCTTGAGAAGTCGGGCAGTGTGTATAAATGTGCATAAATTAATACTCCCATTCCTCCAATGATATAAATTATCAGATCTGCGTATATTAGAATTTAAAAATTTTGGCCCCCTCAAAGAATTACATATTGTCCTTTAATTTTGTAAACATCGTTTACTGTTTTTTTCCAATCTGTACGTGGATAAGAAAGAACACTACATTTTCCTTGATATAACGCATCAACTTGAAATTTCTAATTTGTTTACGCGAACTTGATGAGAAAATATTAACGCGGAACTGGAACTTGCGAAGAAACAAGTTGAAAGAGGCTAGCATTGCTTGAGACGTCGGGCAGTGTGTATAAATGTGCATAAATTAATACTCCCATTCCTCCATTAAGACTCCAACTTTCCTTTTTTCTATGTGAAGCAGTCAATTCTACCTCACAGACAGTTGGTAAGATTCTAGCTTTGATTCTCTCTTGTGTGGAAAAGATTTTCCATTTATATATATATATATATATATATACATTTCTTGTAACAATATAGTTTTAATTGTTGATTATAGCTAAGTTTATGCTAAATCTAACATATATGAAAGGTGTAGGAAATGATTAAAATTAAGAGCTTATTGTTTATTTTTAATTTGAGTTTGCCCTGAGTTTAGGACTGACAACAGTCACATGATCTGTTAATATTGAACTAGATTATTAATTCCCATGTCACGACTCAATTCATAACAGATTCAAATAGTTTAAAAAAAAAAAAAAAAAAAAACTTTAAGACCGTAGAAAACATAGCACTCGATCAAAAAAATAAAAAAATTCATATAACATATAAAAGCATACATGATATTATATTCAATTCAATCTTTGTCTTTGTCTTTGCAGAAACGCCAGCAAGAATCAATTAGAAAAGATGCCGTCACTGCAAACGTTACGGGATCTAGATGACCACCCACATCCGCTTAAGTTGAAAAAGAGCAAAGCTCCTTTCATTTGCGATAGTTGCAAAGTGGAAGGATTAGGATTTTGCTACCAATGTACCTAAGGTTGCAATTTCTTTTTCCATAAGGAATGTGGGATTCGTCGGCCTCCAGCATGCCAGAAATTTTTCAAAGGATGTGAGTTCAAATTTCACAAGAAAAATCCACTTGGAGGAGACAGAATCTACGACGTCTGTGCCTTGGATATACAAGGCTTCTTGTACCAAAGCACCCGTCGCAAAAATCCCAATGATTTACATCCCTGTTGCGCAAACCTTCCAGTGATCATCTCCCCACCTTATACCGACATGAAAATATACCTTTGTAATAAGATTAAAACAGAATGCTTAAAATGCGGAAGCAAGAAAAGATCAGCAGACAAAGTCCAGGGTTTGTCCTATGCTTCTTCGGATGGTGAGTTCTGTTATCATGTAGCCTGCTTGAGAGAAGTCGGCGTTGAGAATTGGATAAAGAGCTATTGTCAACCTGATGTTATTACTGATAATGAGAACAAGCCCCTTTCCTTGATAGATCTTGCTCCGAAAAAAGTAGCTCCGGTAGGAAATGGGGGCCAAAGCTCGAAAGCAATGAAGCGTTTCAAAAAGTTGATCATGTTTCTCAAGGTGGTCTTTTCAGCAGTATTTGGAGACCCACTGACTGTAATTTCTACTTTGGTCCAAATTTATCAAAATTAATAATTATATATTTGTTTGTGTGTGTGGGCTCTTATCCAGGAACTTTGCTTTTTACTTTATATTTTTATTGTTATAATTTTATCCTTTTTTATTTATTTTATTTATTTTTATGTTCTCATTTTGTCAATCCTTTCTATTTTTTTTTAGTTATATTTATTTTCATTTTTTTAATATATTATCCAATTATTTCAAAGAAAAAAAGAAAGGTTAACCGAAAAGAGTTTGAAATTCGGCTGGTGATAAATCAGATTAAGTGATTATGCTTGAAATCAAATTGAATTAACACAAACAAAGACAACAAACACAAACAAACAACAAACAAAGACAAGGATAAACACGAAAATCATAGCAGCCATGGGCAAACATCACAAATCAACACACAAGAAGCAATAGTTAAATTCTGGGTCGTACCACTGAACGGTGGATGGAGGTCATTGGCGTCTTGAGGTGGTCGGCATTTACTCGGACGTGCACAGAAAGGAAGATACACGGCTAGTAAGAGAATGAGAGAAAGGGAATTTTTTTGTTTGAAGGACCAAACCTGACGACGTGTTGGATCGAATGTGGAAAGAAGGTGTTGACGGTAGAGTGGCTGTTGAGTTGAAGAAGCCAGAAAAGAAAAGAGGAGGAGGCTAATAAGAGTTCCCTACTGCTTTGAATGGTGGAAGATTTGCTGCTGGCAGATTCGAGACACCGCAAGTTTTGGGGAGGAGGAGCGGCCGGCCTTGTTTGCATCTTAGGAAGGAAAAAGACTAAGAAATTGGGAGTGGCTAGAGACAATTTACTTGGGCCACTTGACTTGGAAAGTGAAGAGACCGGTTTTTAGAATCAACCTATTGACTTGGGTCAACTCTATTCCAAGTAAGAAAATAAAATGAGAAAATAAAAAATCGAATCCAAATTATAGTATTTAGTTTAGATCAATTTTTTTTGGTTGATTTAAATTAAGTTTGAATATTAAATATATATATATATATTAAGTTCGGATTAAATTTTGAATTAAGATATGAAACTAAAAAAATAATTAAATTAAATTATATATTTTTATTAGTTTTATATAATTTTTAAATTTTTATAAAATAAATAACTATTTTATATATAAATCTATTTAAATATATTTAAAAAATCTATTATAACAATATATAAAAAAATTTTAAAAATCAATAAATTGAATCAAACCGATAGAATTCAGTTTAGATTAAATCGGTTTTGAAAAAAAGTTGATTCAGATAAAATTTTTAAAATTCATAATTTTATGTATTATCTAAAAAAATTGAATCAAATTTGAACCAATTCGATTCGAACTATTATTACCTTTAATTCCATGAGCTCACTTTGTTTAGATTCCTCTCCTAATCTGAACTTTGGTATTTATTTTACTATTTCTTTTTCTTAGATTCTGTTTATTTCGTAAAAAATGACTTTCAGAAAATAATTTTTAGAAAATATTTATTTTTTAAAATTTAAAGAGATTTTTTGTTGTTTGGATGAGTTAATAAAAAATATTTTTCATTATTTGATTATTTTTTGAAATTTTTATTTTTTTAAATAATATTAATAGAACTATTAAAATATTAAAAATTATTTATTATTAAAGTAAATTGAAATGACTTATTATTAAAATATTATGTTAATATAAAAAATACTTAAAATAAAACTATTTATTATTCTTTATATTATTTATAAATATATTATAATATTATTTATTAATATAATATTATTTATAAGTAAAATTATATTCAAAAGTATTGATAAATAGTTCTACTCATAAACAGCTCTTTTTTTTTTCAAATCTGTAAGACAATTTTCAAAAAAATGATCGTATTTTTTGTTGATCAGTTAGTTTTCTATCAAACAAACACCTGAAAATGCATAAATCAATTTTTAGAAGTCATTTTTGATGAAACAAACGGAACCTTATTTGATTTTAGGTATTCATTCATATATTTTATCATGCATTGTCTTAAATAAGGTTTTAACTATTTGAACGTAAACTCTCTCTCTCTCTCTCTCTCTCGCTCTCTCTCTCTCTATATATATATATATATATATACATAAAAAATATAATAAATTTTGAAATAGGTTTTAATAAAGTAAAAAAATTTTATATAAAATTTTCTATATTACTAATTGACATTTAGTTTCAAGTTAAACTAATACACTTTATAAAATAAATTGAATAAAATCAATGATGAAACTCTTAAAAATTACAAATAGATAATTTTCTAAAAAAATTCTAGGTGAGAGATTTTTTAAGTTTAACCCAAATAGAAGGAAAATTTAGATAAAATTTCAAAAATAATAATTAGTATTTATTTTCAAAATACATAAAAAAGCCAAACAAATTTAATAAAATCTTGGGAATGAATTAACAATTATCTGATGATTAGATTGTTAAAATTTTTAAATGATCAATTATCTAAGAAATCTTTATGTGAAAATTTTCTCTAAATTTAGCTCAAATAATGAAATGATTTAGACAAAATTTTAAGAAAACTAATTGTATTCATTTCAAACAATAAATAAATAAATTATAACTTATAAGCTTGTTTGAAAAAATATGACAATTATCCAAGGATAAAATCCCAAGAAAATCACAATTAGTTGAATTTCTAGGAGATTTCTAGGTAAAAATTTTTTCCAAATTCAACCTATATGGTGGAAAATTTTGAATGAGATTTCAAATAATAATTGTTTTTTATTTTCATTCTTAAAATTAAAAAATAAATAATGCATAAAATTCAACAATAAGAGTCTAAATTTAAAAAAAAAAAGATTTTTTTAAATTTAGCCATAATGGTAGAATATTTAGTTATATTTCAATTCAATAGAAGTTAGAAAACGTATCCAAAATAAAGAATAAATTTCGAATATGAAATTCTTAATAATCGCAAATGGATCATTATTTAAAAAATTTTTCAATGAGAATATTTTTAAATTTAGCCAAATTGTGAAAAATATAGATATATTTTGAATAAAATAAGATTGAATAAAAAAAAGTTTTTTCAATGATCGAACCTTTTGAAAAAAATAAATGAGATTTTTTAATATTTTTAAGGTGAGAAAGTACTTTTAGGAATTTCGTCAAATTGATAAAAAAATCTTTAAAATTATTTTTAATATTTAATTGTTAAAATTTAATAAAAGACCGTTAGATACAATACCTTTAGGATAATTTAAAATTAAGTGATACCATCTTTTAGATGGACGTATAAGGTGCTAAAATCTTCCCATATATAATTGAATTTCAGAATTCTATTTTGATTAGTAGATAAGAATCTATTATTTTAAAAACCTTTAGTCAAACTTAAGATTTTCAATTAAATTGAACAGAACTAACAAAATCATTTATTATATTCTAATCAAAAACTAAATCAAGGTTTAACAACATTACTTAGAAAATGGTTCAACAAGGAAATTTCTAGTTATGTTTATTAATCTTTGTTACGTGGACTTAATGAGAAAAAATTAACGCAAAACTGACGAAGAAATAACAGATGAAAAGATGATAGGATTGCTAGAGAGATTTGTGTATAAATACTCTCATTTAGGGCTTTTTCATCTACATTCCTGCATCAAGACTCCAATTTTCTACTTTGCGTTTGAAGCTGTCAAGAATTGAATTCGGTAATTGAAACTAAGAGTTTGAAATTCTAGGTTTAATTATATCTCTTGTGTGTAAAAGATTTTCCTTTGGTTAAAATCATATCCAACTTTGTTGGTCTGCTTATAGAAGGTTAATTATATCTTGATTTTAATTGGTTACATATATATTTTATATATATATATATATATATATAATTTCTTGTAACAATAGTTTTAGTTGTTGATTATAGACAAGCAGGAAAAGATCACCAGGCAAAGTCCAATGTTTCTTAATTCGGATAGCAAGTTCTGTTACCATGTGGCCTGTTTGAAACAAGCCTTGTTTGAGAGTTGGAAAAAGGGTTATTTTTAACATGATGTTATTGCTGATCATGATGAGAGTAAAAGCCTTGAATTGCGAAATCTTGCTCCTAAAGAAATAGTTCTCCGAGGAGAGGGGACAAAGCTCCAAAGCAGTTATGGGTATCAAATCTAAAATTGGTCGTCTCTGCTATATTTGGAGAGCAATTGACTTTAATTTCTACTTTATTTCAAATTTATCAGAACTAGTCAGTATTTGCTTGTTTGTTTCTGTGTCTTTTCAATCAATTCGTACTTTTTTTTAATTTAAGAAAAGAGATACAAATCCCGTTCAAAGAAGAACTCATGCGTCAATTATTAAATTAAATGTTCGTCTGTAATGTGTACTTGATTTTTGTAATTTGTCTCACGGTGTGTTGAAACAAACACTCCTCGAAGCATCTGCTAATGTTTGAAAGATCATGATGAAAAGACGATAGCTTCTTAATTAATTATCACTAAAGCATCTGTTTCCAAGATTATTTTCCTGCATGCTATCTGGTGTGTGCGTCACCTCCAAAGCTTCTGTAACACAAGCTCCATGGACTAAATTAAGCTGCTGCGCCCAAACAAGTTCCTCATGATCCCCTCTGATGATTCCTCTTCCTCCGCAGCCTGTTATCAAAGGCTCCATCAAATTAGTTAAACCTTAAAATGAGAACTAGGTGGGGCCTCCAACGAAGCTGAGACCTGTTTGCTTGAGATCTAGAATTAGGCATGCTATACCCTGGTGGTCAGTTCAACATTTGGAATGCCAAGTCGGCATCCATCAACCATCTGACCGCTGAGGCCTGATATGTATAAAAGGTAAGGAAGAAACACAGGCACATCATTTGAACCCTCTACATATTTTCCAAGTTTTCCTATTTCTCCTTCATCTCCTATTTTCTATCATCTTAATTGACTTAAGTGTCGAAATGCATCCTAAAGTCTTATCTCCAACACTCCCTGACCATTCCCGTTATGCAATTCAGTCCCTAAAGCACCAGCTATCCTCACCAAAAATACCATCAACAAAGCATATGTGCTTGCTAGTATTCTATACGAAGAAATCGAGATCTGTCCACTTAGTCCAGGCTTTGAAGGTGGGTTAACTATTTTAGTCATACATAGGGCTAGGTTTTGAATGTGGGTTAACAGTTTTAGTCAAAATTAAACAATCAAACGTAGAGTCTGATCACTTTTACGACTGTTGTTTGTAATTATCCAGACTAAACATGTAATAATAAAGATCAATTAAACCAAAGCAATTATGTACTGCAAACAAAAGTTAATTAGTGCTTAGTTGCGCAAGCTTCCAATTATGTAAATGGTTGATTCCATGTCGGAGGTGGAATAAAGTTGATCTGAATGCAACGTCATCACCTAATTATGCAACTTTAATATGGCATGACATAATCAAAAAAGCAAGATTTCTTTTTTACGGTGTTTGGTATAAGGTGATAAACACTTAAAAAACAATAATGATTTACATATAATGATTAAATTATCACATTTAGTAATTAGAATGAAATCATCTTATATATGATGATAATTTTAGATTATCGAAAATGATTAGATCATTGTCTTAAAAAGTGATCTAATTTTTATCAACAAAATGAAAATTTTATATTATAGAATGAATTGTTAAATTAATAATAGCCAATAGTTACACATTTAATGTATAAATTAAAATTTTGCTTCTAAAAAATTGTAATATTTTATATTATAAGTGTTTATCTTTTCAAAATAATATTCATTTTATCAAATTCAAAAATAAATTACATGCTTTCTTTTAATTTTTATGTTATATAATATAATATATTTTTTAATTTTATTTTATTTTATTATAATTTTAAAAAATATAGTTTTATTTTCTAATTTAAATGTTATTTTACATAATTTATACAAAAATTAGTTTACCTATTATTAAATTTATTTGTTAATTTAATAATTTTGTTATACCATATTATGAAGTTAATAAAATATCATTAATATTTTCCAAATTGTTAGGTCAAAACAACATTGAAATTAATTATTAAATTGTATTACTATTACAATATGATTATTTTAGTACTTTCAAATAAAATAATATTTAACTTTCAATAATCTTCAATACAAGTGATCTTTAATTTTTAAGAATCAATAATTATTAATAAAATAAAGTGATTTTGAAATAACAAAATCACTTTGATGATTAAATCATCATGATAATTTTATCTATAATTAGCCAAACTGTTTTAATCTATTAATTTTCAATCAAAACCCATAAAAGGAAATAAATTCAAAATCTTTCTTAATTTTTTAGACTATTGAGGCAGTTCACATGAGAACATAGTTAAGCTAATTTGAATTTCTAAGATACCTTTTTTCAGATTTCGGCAAGAATTTGAGTTTCTAATCACATTTCCAACCAAATCTTGAAGTTATCGGAAACCAGCTAGTATTCAAACATTTTTAGTAGAGTTAGTAATGAGTCGAGACGGGATGGATTTTTGTTCGTTCTGAATCCGACCTGATTTTATATTCATCAAACCTACGCTCAACCCGTCTCAAAATTTTTTTTTATTTTTTCATACTTAAACCCAATTGCGACTTGATACTATATAAATCGTACTCGACTCAACCCAAAATTAATAAAATATTATTTGTTAAAATTATAAATATTTTTTTAAAATATAAATATTTAAATATATAATTATATTAATATATATAAAAAAATAATTAAAAATAATTTTTTATATAATATCAGATCGGATCAGGTTGGGTTGGGTTTGCCTAAAATCCAAACCCGACCTGATCTCGATTTTTTTTAGCCACACCTAACCTGACCCAAAACCTGATTTTCAAAAAAAAAAAAAACTGACCCTATGAGATTGAGTCGGGTCAAAACCCGCAAGAAGCGCGTTGGGTTGGCGACCCTAATTTTTAGAGAGAGGTTGGAGATTTTAAGGCTTAGAAAGAGAAATCTAAAGAAAAAAAAAAAAAAAAAAAAAAAAAAAAAAAAAAAAAAAAAAAAACCTTATATACCTTCCTTAAACGATGTTGTTTCACTCTTAAAAATTGTCATACTCTTTGAATTACACGAATTTTTTTTTTTTAGATACTTAAAAATTATCAAGATTTGAATTTGGATCATTAAAATTATAAAAGTTTAACACAGGCCACACGACTTGGCTACATGAATTATTAACAACTTTTTTTTCTCTATTTCTCATTTCCCACTTATTTTATTTGAATTCTGGTAATCTTATACTCTCATTGAGGTACATGGTGATAGAATGAAGAATTTCTAGAAGTGATAGACAAGAATCCAACACTTCTATGACTGATCAGCACATGTGAAAGAACGTGAGGGACTGAAGAAGCACACACAAAGAAGAAGCATAGATTGGAATCTCAGAAGAAAAGTAAAGAGAAAGAAATATAACGATGACGTTTCAAAAGTGAAAGCTGCCATAGGAAACAGAGAGAACATCTCACGCCTACATATTAAAAAAAAAAAAAAAATCATTTTCATTGTATGGCTATCGACATTACAACAGCAAACTCCAACTACCCTTTGCTTTTGGAATTCCAACGTTCTTCTTCCTTTTTTTATTTATTTTTTATATAAAATTTAAAAAGTACATAAATTATTAAATTTTTCATATTAAAATAAAATATGTCGTATCTAATAATTTAAAATAAATAATTTAAAATTATGCATTTAAGATATATATTCCAACAAGCAATAATCAACTGAATTTAAATACAAAACTTTTACATCAAAGAGAACAATTCTTACACATCGGACAAATCACTTATTGATTTTTTTTTTCATTCTTTCTTTATAACCCCATTTCTCTATTTCCATTGACAATTTTGGATCCCTATCTCATTAGTTCAATCCCATCAGCCGACCAATCCCAAAAAAAAAAGCTCTCAAAGAGAAAGAGAAAGAGAAAGAGAGAGAGGGAGAGATTTGCTTTTTTGATAGATGACTTTATTCCATGTTAGTAAGCTGCCTTGGTTATTGCAAAAGCACATCCAAAACTCAGATTCCGTTCTCTTTATAGAATTAGAAACACCCAAAAAAATAAAACATATAGTGCTAAAATTTTAAAATATTATGCTATCAATAACACCGTCTTTAAATAGGATAACTCGAAAAATATGAAATGATGTTATTTAAAATTTTAATAAAAATTATATATAAGTTTAAAAAAAATTTAAAAAATATTTATAATTATCATATTAATATAAATTATAACATAATAATTTTATATTTTATATCTGTTAAATACAAAATAGATAAATATAAATACAAAAATTTTCAAATCTTATTATTATAAAAAATAAAAAATAAAAAACTAACATAAAATTTGAAACAAAAATGTGGCAAAAACCAATCAAAAGGTTAAAGGAAAAGCCTATCAGACATGGGAATTTAGTTGTTTTTTTTTTCCTGTTAACTTTTGACTTGATCTGCTGTGTCGGGTTTTGGTCTTACGTTAGAAATTTGGTAACAAAATTGGAGAATCCTAGATGGATATAAATCTATATCTTTGCATGGTTTTGAGTGGGATTTTGGCGTTTTTCTTTTTCAACTTTCCCTTTGTCCAAACTTCAAACTCTCAGTTTGTATTACTGTACAAACAACAAAAGAAAGAAAAGTCAGTCAAATTTCCTATAATTACATAATCATTTTTAATCCACAAAGTAACAAATAAGTACTTCCCTTAGGTTTGTTTACATTATTTTTTCTTATATAATTATAAAATCACTATCAAATCCTTTCTATGATCTTTCTCTTTCTCGGTAATTTGACTTTTGAATAATATTAATTTTAATGATTTAGTGTTTATAAAAAAAAAATAACGATTAAGTATTTGATATTTATTTCTATCAAATATTTTGCACAATTAATTAACACCGTTGATCAAAATGTTGATGTGTCAAATATTGATTAATAAAAATATGCCACGTGTTGAAGCATGTTTATCGATCATTGTTGAAGCAAAATCATATCCGTTGCTAGTTATAATTGTTGAAAGTGATTCAATCATTGCAACATCATAGCTTAAGAAAATCAGTGAAAGCCTTTGGCGATACAATGCAATTATCAATAGATTTCCCAATCTTCAAGCATGTATTGAAAAATTTTCTTTTGTCCACAATTTTAGGGAAGCAAACAGTTTCGCGGATTCCCTAGCTAAGCAAGTTGTGTTCAGAGAACAAGACTTGATTGCTTGGCTATAGTTTGTATTCAGCTTCTTCTTAATAAAATTCTTATTCATTTTTCAAAAAAAAAAAAAAAACGTCACGTGTTATGATATTATTAATTGTTTTTTTATTACATTAGCTTACCATTAATAGAATTAATGTGTGGAACAAAATGTTTGACGGAAATCATTTTCAGAAAATTTTTTTAATAGGTACCAGATAGTAAAATGTGATATAGTTAAGAGACTAAATCATACATTAACCAATTTTTTTCTTTTGATCTAAAAGGCATTGAAATATGGGATGGGCACAGACTTAGATGCATTCAAGACAAAATTATTTTTTTTTCTTGGGAGGGTGAAAATAACTAACCTCAGGTTAAAATTCCTAAAAAATGTGAGACCATGAGACATCTAGGAAATTGGAATTGCCAAGAAAAATGATTAAAGGGAAACTGAGATACTAAGTGAACCCTATAGCAGTAATGAATGACTTTGGTTCGAGCTTGAAAGGGGAGGGCTTGATGTTGATCAAGCAAAGCAACATGGAGAGTTACAGAAAGTACTGAACCCCTCTCAGACTATTCCACCAGAGAAAAAGGAATTTGTTCACTGTTTTGGCCTTAAAAAGCAAAGGTGTGTGACTGGAAACTATTTAGTTATTTCATGATGCATGCTTCCCAGGGTTACCTCCATAATGTCTAAGCAAACAAGTAAAAAAAAGAGAGAACTTATATAGGGTTTCTTGGGTCAAATTTCTAAGATTTTTCGTTAAAAATAATGACATAAAAATTTATAGAGTTTAATGAAAAGATTACTATATAAAAAAATTTGCTAAAGGTACTGTTTATAATTAAAATTTAATCAAACTCTATCGAAATTTTTAATGAAAATATTTATTTGAAAATCATATTAAAATTTATTGAATTTTTTCAAATTTTATACAATCGATCTTTTTAATTAGATTTTTCAATTTGTCAATTTGAATTTTTTATTTTGATATTTATTTAATCATATTTAATAAAAAAAAAAAACCATTCTTACCCAAGGAAGAGAACCCCCCCCCCCCCCCCCCCCCAAAAAAAAAAAGGAAAGAGTAGTTTTTTCTTGATAGGAAACTATCCCATTTCATGAAATGTAATAAGCTATGCTAGAAAACACTTACCTCGCTCCACCACTAATCTTTTTTAAGCTCAAAATAAAACTGATTATAAATTAAATTAACTTTAAATTTAGTTTAAAATAAGAGAAGAACTGACCAAGATTTGATATGGTCTCAAGATTCAAGAGAAATCTAATAAATTGTAGGTTAATATTGTATGCAATTTTTTCACATTGTTTTCTCAATTTGGCAAATGATAGAACTCTTCAACTTCGAAAAGGTGGCAGTCTGAGAATTAAAATGAATTAAGAAAACCAACAAATAATAATGCATACATTTTCATTCACATATCATTTTTCAAGGGAAATCACTTAGTACAAAGCATTTGATCAACTCTAACATTAACAATCTATCTTCTTCATGTCAGATACCGAAATTCTCTCCATTGAATATTACATATAAGATCTACTTAATATATTTTTACAAATGAAACTGGAGTTTGAAGATTTTAGAAGAGATTGTAGATACTAAAATTTAAACTATATGCCTGACGCATAGAACACAAAAGAAATACAACAGCAAGAAATTTTAGAGAGTAGAAATCTACCATTTTCTAAAGTCTTCTCTTTTAGTAGATATGGAGTGACAAGAAATTCATTCCATCCCTTCCTTTTCCAATTGATCATCACTTTCTCATCATCAGGTTGGAAACTTGAAATTTTGCAAAAGTTAGAGTAGCTGTTCATTCAAAATCCTTATCTATGAGTTGAATTCTCTTTGATGAAACCTGTAAAGTAATTCAACCAACAAAAGGGGAAAAAAAAGATTGGATTGGGTTTTGGGGGTAAAAAAGATACTAAAAAAATCAAAAGAAATGAGTCGTGGAAGAAGAGGTGAAACCAGAAAGATCAGTCCATGCATTGCCACCACCACCACCACCACCCCAGTACTGATCACTTCCTGGAATTCCCAAAAAATTCCTTGATAAATTCAACCCTTGAGTTTCTTCCATTTTAACAGCTGCCAACTGAGTAATCGCACTCTCCAATTGCTTAGACCGTAGCTGACCAGCATAACTTAGTGGCTCCACTCGTTCACCTTCAAATGGATATAACCCTGTTGGAGGCTCTAAATTGGTTAAAAATGGAAATTGTTGAACTTGTTGCAGTCTCCACTGTTCTACTAGTCCACTTGTTAACATTGATCCACCACCACCACAGCCTGTGGCCGCCACCTGAGCCTGGATTCCCCCAAAATTTATCCCGATATCATCAGAATTATAGTCACCAAGATGCTGTAAAGGGGGTAATAGAGGCAATTGCGGCGCTGCAGGGTTCATGTGGCCTAACATATCAGTGCAACTATTAGAAGCAAGTGTACTAGAAGATGAGCTTGACCCTGTATGGCGTTCGGATACTACTGATGGAGACTTTGATCTCTTACCGCCTTTGCTTCTTTTGTTTCTTCTACAGCCACCACCAACCGGCACGTTCCTTAAAGCACCTCCTATAGTCCAGTATCGTCTACAAGTCTTGCAAAAGTGGCGAGGCTGTGAAAGGCTGTAATTGTTGTAGTAACAAAATTTAGTATTTGTTGATTCACATCGAGGGCACTTGAGAGCTGACTCAGGCTGTGGTATCTTAACTAGCCTAGCTCGTTCCGCCATTGAAACAGGCCTCATAGCGCCTGCACCACCACCACCACCACCATCTGCTGGTGGTGGTGGTGGTGGAAGCTGAGGATTACGATGATTCTCACTAGTAATAACTCCAGGTTGCTGATAAGTTGGTTGCTGCAGAACTCAAAAAAAAATTATGAAAAAAATAAATATACATAAAGAAAAAAGAATAGACAATCAAATAAATGGTATATTCAAGAGAAGATTAGAAAAGGATAAGAATATTATTTATCTTTAATTGGCTTTTTTGGAGAAGAAGCTAGCTGGAAAAGAAAAGAAAAGAAAATCTGGGAAAATTTACTAGTAAAAAAAAAAACATTACCTGTTGCCAGTTGGGTGGATCTAGATAGACTGGAACAGATGAGAAAACCATGGTGTATGCTTGAGCTTTCTATCTTTTGTAAAGGTTTTTGAGATATGGTTGAGAATCACTTCCAAACAAGGGATTTGCAGAGAAAGAAAAAGAAAGAGAAGGAGAGAATGGAAAAAAAGAAAAAAAAAGATAAAGATAAAAGGAAAGCTTAGGCGAGTAGTGTTTATTTATTTTGTTCTCTCTTCTCTCACCTCACACTTTATCTTTTTGTTTTATTAAATTTTTTAGGGTTAGAACATTTTTTTAAAAAAAATTTTCTTGGTAAGTAAGCTTTAATTTTTAATTTTTATGTTGTTTTTTTTTTTAATTATTACAATGCCCGAAAAAGATATTAGTGGCCATGCATGTTTTTAAAAAAGCAAAGCAACCCTAGCTAGGTGCAATTTCTTAACTATGTTTTTTTTTTTTTTAGAATTTGTATTTTATATACTATTAATATATAAATTTTATATACTGTCAATGAATTAAATAATACCGTTCTATTAATTAGTGACTATCAACCCTTAAAATAAATATACCAAATTTTATTTTTTAAAAAAAAGTATTCAATAATGATGTGGCATTATCTAATTTATCTCATTAATGAAGTGGTATCATCCGATTCACTGATAATGTATAAAATTTATATACTGATAATACATCAAATATAAATTTTTTTTTTTTAGAACTTAAGTTCAATTTTCGTTGCCGATAATCTTTTTCATTTAATGTTATGTAAATTTAATATCGATTATCGATCAAGCTTTTGATATATCCTGATTTTAAAATGGAGTAATTATCTCCTCCCACTTAAAAATTTTGCACAAAAATAAGTTTTTAGTAAGAACATAATAATGGAATTTAAGGCAAGAAATTTAAAGAAAAGTTGGTCTTGGTGGGGGGTCTCGTGGGTGGATGAGTCACAATCGAATGCACCTTTCTTTCTTGGGTTTGTCCCCATGAGGATTTTTATTTTATTTCTTTTGTTGCATGTAAAATAATTTAAGGATTTTTTCTTTTTTTTTTCTCCTTCTTTTGTTGTCTTTTTGTGTAGATTATTCTAAGGTAAAGTTTTACATTCCCTTTTACTATAAATTAATTGTATTTTTTTAATTATCACTTTGGGATTTTAGCAAAGAATTAATACATACCATGAAAGACAAAATGAGCTACTACAATCTTTCTCTCAATTCCAAAGAGAGTTGAGAGACAAGAAAGTTTGAAAAGATCAAGCAAACCCTATGGTGATATATTCAACATATTGTTGTCACTTTTTCTTAATCACCCCATTAATTATTCACACTGTTTGTTTGCATGACTTTTTTTTTTTTAAGTCAATACAAAATTGATTTGAGCTTTAAGTCAAAAATGAATTAGGAGATTGATTGGAAAAGAACCCAAGAAAAGGCTTGGTTAGCAAATTGAACCATTTAATTAATAGGATAAATAATTGAATCCTAAGTTTAATTTAATTAATTCATGTAATTATTTTTAAGAAATAACATTTAACATGTTTAAAGTTTAAATCTCAATACCTGTAAACTTTTTCACTGTCTTTAAGCTACAATCTCTTTATACTAAAAAAAAGATAAATAATTAATTCTTTATTATTATGATCAAAGAAGTTGATTTAATATATATATATATATATATATATACATTTAAACACATTTCTTACCAACTTTCAATTTAAAGCTTCATTAATAAGATGGATGATGAGATTGAAAATAATAATAAAAGTTACTATAGTTGTGATTGAAAAAATTATTGTAATTGTAATTGTAATTGAAAAAAAAAATTAGTGAGAAATTTATGTTGAATGAATATTTTCGGAGTTGACATTTGAATTCAACTGGTAATACAATAAACTCAATCCCACCACATCAAAAGTGTGACGAAATTCAAACCAAACCTAAGTATGGATGAATGTGTTAATGAATAAAATTATTCTTGAATCATTCTTTAACAAGTTAAGCTTTTAAGTTGACTGATTATCGACAAAAGTCTGATTTAAGTGTGGTTGCCGACATCTTACAATTTTTTAAATTCTTAGATTAAGACTAATGATAAAGGCATATTACACCAATCATGACAGACATATGTATTTACTCATTAAACATGATAAACTTTATTATGGATAAGATTTAACCCATATATCCTTATTCATGAAAAGAAATACAATAGCTATAATTAATCCAAGAATCATACCTGAATTTTCATGAATTCAGGAAAATTCAGGTATGTTAAAAATTTAATATTTTAATATATTTTAAAATTAAATTAAATAAAATATTTTATTTATTAAATATTATTTCAAGCCAAATTCGAGTTTCAAAAATCATATCCAAGACTTGACTGAGACGAACCAAGCTCACGGCCGAGCAAGTAATCCAACCAGATAAACTTACCTGTGCGGGGCATTTCAAAAATAAAATCATGACAAATCACGTTATATGGGGAGTGTGCCTTTAAGATTGTTCGAAAAGAAAATTAGATCCAAACAAAGTTTGAAAACTTTGATTGTATTAAAACAAAAATTCTCATTAGTCTTCATCAGTTGCTTATGGTTAGGTGTCTTTGGGGCCAACCTTTAGAAATAGTATAAATAAAATAAAAGTCTATTTATAAATTAATTAATAAAATTTTTGATATAATAATGTAATATATGCTATCCTTCAACTCCTTGTCTATCTTAGCTTTGGTTCGGTGAAAAATTACTTAGGCCTCAATTGAAAATAATGAAAGATTTAAGACTGAATTGCCAATTTTTTATAAATTTTAGAACAAATATGTTCTTATCCAACGTACAAGATCATAACATTTGACTGTGTCTTAATTAGTGATTAGAGACTTAATGATGGACATACAAAAGCATGTTTTAACCATGCATTGATGCTTATGTATAAAACATATATGGGCTGGAGTGGAGCTCAAACCCGAACCAATATGATCCAAAATTTTATTTTATTAATAAAATTTATTTTTATTTAATTTTAATTTTAAAATATATAAAAAAATAAAATCTTAATATGTCCTGACTCGATTTATAAACAAGTTCAAGAATAATAATCAATAATGAATATAATCACTACTTTACAACTGTGAAAAGTTGAAAGTTTAATTATATGAGATAATATAGATTCATAAATTAATGAGTAATTTTTGTATGATTATTGCAATATTCAGAAGAGACAAGTAACATTTGTGTGTTTTAATGTTTTGATTTTTTTATTTTTTTTGGAGTAAAAGCAAGAAAAGAAAAAAGGTTTGGTTGGTTGCATTATGTTGCATGGAATGGGGTCCCTGAAATTGCTTTTTTACTTGAAATTGTGAACAGTTTCCTACAATTGCCAATCATGCACACTGGCTGTGGCCCTCATGCAGTCACGAATCTAGAATTTTTTTTCGAGGGTGTTCACTTATTGTAGTAGATGTCTGCTCGGTGTTGGATCTTGATTGGCTATAGATTGATTGGATTAGGAAATTAAGAAAAATATATTCAGAGAAAATTTATGGGAAATCCAAAGAAAAATATTAGGGGTTATCGAGACAAACTTTCCTTTCAATTTTTTTTTTTTAATTTTTAAATGTATTCGTGAACACCCTGACTAACTATTTACATCCGCGGTTGCCCTAAAGTGGGTGGCACAAAATCAAGGACCCTTTCAAATTTCATGTATATATGATATAATAACATAATAATTGTTTTAAATTATATTCGTGTAAATGAAACGAGGTTTTTCTTTATTCAGTAAATCACAAGGAAATGTTAATCTACATAAGTATTTTTGTTCAAACAAAAAATATTTTATTGGATAGGAAAATTTTGAAAAAGCAATTTTTTTTGGGAAAAGTATAAAATATTTGAAAAAATAAGGCTTAATTGTAAAAAAACTGATAAACTAAAATTAAATAATCATTCAAGTCTTTTGTCATTTTATCACAATCAATTGAGCTCTCGAATATATATTTTAACACAATTGAATTTTTATTGAAAAAAAATTGGTTAGCTATCATCACCAATTTTCATTCAATTGAAGGTCTAATTGAGTAAAAATAATTGTTTAAGGATTCAATTGAATGAAAATATATATTTAAAAACTCAATTAACTATGATAAAATGATATAGATTTTGATGATTATTTAATTTTAATTCAAGATCTTTTATTTTTAAGACAAAAATAATTTATACAAATTACTCCAAAAATGTTGTCGAAAATAAGATTTCTTGCAGAGGATCAAATTCAAGTTATTTATGTAAGATTTGGAATAAAGAAATGTGGAACTACATTGAAAGGGATAGTTGTGTTAAATAAAAAAGCATCTCTTTATTCATTTATTTTTTTTTTTTTTATAAAGAACGTCATCGCCTGGAGATAAAAGAAATTATAAATATCGAGATTTAAACTGTACGTTTATTAGATATTATTGCTTAATGATAATTGCATAAATTAACACAATTAAGCTGTGAATTCATTTTTCTTTTCAAGAAAATGTGTTAAAAAATAATACATACTTCATGAAAATTTTGAAGAGATGGATATTTTCAAAAGAAATTTGTCAAGGGATATGAATTTGGACGATAGGTACATTTATTCCCAAAACATGACATTTGAAGAGTGTCTCCTTCAATTTCATTTTTGGTAAATCACATTCATGCAATATGGCCCACTGGATCTAAGAATATCAACTCGTGGCCTCTGGTCAAGTAAGATTGTTGAGAAATTTACCCAAGAGATTGACATTAAATTCATGCATACATATATATATATATTAAAATTCAACCAATATTTAGCTTTTATTTTATAAAAATTATTAGAAACCATTGTGACATGGTCTTATATCATAAAAAATTATTATCTTTACTTATATAACATATAATTTAGGTTTTAAATTAAATAATTATTATAGCCTTGTTGAGTCAAATTTGATTAAAAAAATTCATTTTTATATATTGTTAGTATTTTTTTAAAATTTTATAAGTAGGATTTTATAAAAAAAAAAAAAATTTCATTTTTTAATTAATTTTTTTTATTTTTATATATTATTTATATAACGTCAATGCATGAGAAAGATGGAATTCAGCTTTAAAGTCATAGTAATGTTTGATGTACTATACTCCACAAATTATTAAAAAAAAAAAAAAGAATCTGGTAATGTTTGATGGATAAATTGTTAGAAACATTGTCATTGTCATTCATAAAGGCTGAAAAAAAAAAAAAAGAAACATATTTCAGGACTCTGTCCCAATCTTCCATTGGCAAAGAAATTGTGGTCCAAATCACTACCCTACAACCCATTCACAATTTTTTTTTTTTTTTTTGCAATAGCATTGCAATGGTTACGTTTAATTTCTCTTTGCTTCTTCCAAAATTGGACCAGTTAGCCCCAAACTCAAAAATTGACACTTAGGTTCATAATTATTTCAATCCACAAATCAAAACTTCCTCACCACAGATATAAAGTGTGGCTTTGTTGGTTTTTTTGTTTTTTTCAATCTTTTTATTGTCTTGGATTAAAAAAATAATAAAAAAACGATAACAATCGATATGTCAAAAATGGTTTACATAATAAAAGATGCTAGAAGAGAGAGAAGAATCAAATTCAAACTTTGATCTTTAGATAAATTTATTTGAATTAGTAAGAAAAAAAAATGTATTGAACGAAATTTAAAAATTTTTTATCGATCAATAAAAAAATAAATAACTATTTTTCTAATTATGAAGACAATCATAACAACTATAAAAAGTCATAAATTTCAGTGCAAAAAAAGGCATTTTCCTATTCATTGATTGAGCTATATATTGATTAGCTCATGAGACAATTTTGCATTGATTGAGAATTGACATACATTAACTCAACTAAAATTCAATTTGTTTTTCAAAGTCATATCCATCAAAGCAAGGTTTTAAAAGTGACCAATTGGTTGTGACATTAGAAATGGAGGTAACTACCTTGAAATATTTCTTGAATTTTGAAGAGAATTTGTCAAGCAAAGGCCAAGGAGTTTAGTTGAGTTCTGGACTTATTTAAGTTTGGTGAAAGTTCTAATCATGCTTGCAAGTAATGATTAATGGTTCCAAAAGATTTGTTATATATAGTGAAACTTGTCTCAATGCATCCAACTTCATATCTTTGGTGAGTTATGATCAAATAATACCTAACCTTTTCAAACTAATTTCTTGAATTAAAAAAATTAAAAAAAAAAAAAAACAATAGCTTATAATGTTACGTAAACATGACACATCTTAAATGTTTCCGGCCATTAAAACTCAAGTTCAAATTTCACCGTGCATGAATTTGATCGATTTTATATTATTCATTACTTTTTTTTTTTTTAATAAACGAGGTTAAAATCTAAAATTTTGAATATCAAATTTGAATTTTGTAAGAATATATTTAAAAAATAATAATAAGTGAACCATTTGAACGGTACCCAGATTCAATTTTTCATTAAGTTTGTTGATTGATTTACCATACTAGAAATGTAATGTAATAAGTATCATTTTTTTTTAGAATTCTTATATGTTTGAAGATTGTTTGATTAGTTTTGTGATTTATATTGATAAATGTAATTCAATAAGAAAAATTAAAAGAACATAGTTTTTAGGAATTTGGGAGCATAAGGGGAGATATCAAAAAAAGATGTCATGATCATGATCCCACCAAAATTGTATAGATAGCAATGAACCCAAATGGTGCCTTAATAAATTGCAAAAGGGCATTTCATTCATTTATAATACATAAATGGAAATAAAATTATTTTTTAGATTGATCTTAATATGATAAAGAAACAAATAAAGAAACATGGAGACTGAGCAAACAGGATGTCAATCAACAGGGTTTGGGTTCAGGTAAAGAGCGGTTGTTATATTACTCGTCCTCATCCCGTGATAAAAATTTAAAATTATATCAATTCCCATCTTCATTTGACTAAAGTCGGATTCCCCGTTGTACATGTGCAAGATTGACATCCCTACAAACAAGGGACGAAAATATGTTAGTCTTGTTCATTTTAGTTCATGCATACCAAGGAAACAAAAGTAAACCAAAATTCACTTGATTTATAGTACCAATTTCACTTTTTATCCCAGACCACTGTAGCTTGAAACCTTTTTGACAGCCTCTTCTTCCATTTGCACAAGTTGACAGCAAAAAGATTCAACATCTCGTGCCTCTTCCTTGAATGTGAACCTGAATTGCTTCCATTGGTATTCATCGACTTCATCATTGGTTGCTTTGCTACGAACCTTTCCCAGGACATCAAATCCGTTACGATCAAGAGAGAGAATGCATGCATCCTAGAAGCAACATTTAGTTAAGTATCAGATGACAGCAATCCAAAGCCATAGAAACTAACCGCAGCCTGGGGATAGAAGGCGCTGGGATTAATCCCAAACTTGCTAGATGTCACCTTTTAAGAGTGACAACAAGAATTAAATGTCACCTTTTAAGAGTGACAACAAGAATTAACTGAGTTAAGGTCCAGGTTCAAAAGCTAAAGAAGCTAATTTAATTAACTGAATACTATTCGTGAGGATCTGTGACTTTAACAGCCCTAACCCCATTGTCTCATGCATCCAGTCAATAAACAATTATCAGCATGCTTCGTGAGCACATGATAAAGCAGATAAAGACATCAAATCGATCATTATCTTTCAAACCGAATACTCAGAAAAACACACAGAAAGTACAAGCACAAGCAGCAGGAGCATGTACATACTTGAAATTGAAAAGTAAGAAAATGAGAGTATAGCAAGGAAGATAACTAGAACTTTTACATCTGCCAGTCGTTCACAATTACACATTGAGAGCAGGACAAGGATAGTAAATCTTACTCTTGCATTTACATTCAAGTATATGAAACAAAAAAGGATCAGTCCTCTGCGCCTTGCTTCACTTTGATTAATACCATCAATTAGCTTCGCAGAATAAGGCGCTATAAAGAAACAAATTAAAGATATAATTTGATCAGCAGTCAGAAAAATGAAATGCAACTTCCATGGCCACAACTCATGCCGCTACTATCCTTAAGATAGAACAGTCATTCTTTCTGCAGTGAGGTCTTACCTAGCAAATCAGCTTTACACTTCTCAATATCTTCCAAGTCTACTTCATGAGTTCCTCCATTGCCATTAACAAACATGCAAGAACTGCATAGTAGATTTTTCAAGTCAGATGAAAGTTTATATATCAGATTTTTCTTTTTGTTTTCCCTCTCTCAAGCTATCCCTCATTCTCATCACATATACCAACTCTATCAGCTAGAAATTATATTATTTGGATACATTAATATTCCCCAATCAAAATCACATTGAACAGGAAATTAACATAATATTAAGGCTCGAGTACATAACATGAGGATCCTTGTTGGTTCCCTTTAAGACAGAACTTCAACCATCCATAATCAGCAAAAATAACATCTAATAATCCTTAAGTAACAGTTTCTTGCAGATATTAATAGTGGGTTCTACCTCTTAACCTGTCTGTATAATTTTTTTCAGGAAATGACATGCTACAGACAACTTCATTTATGAACCTTCTTTCATGACATGGTATGATATCACCCTTTTCCAGATTCAGCAGAGAAGCCAAACCAAGCATCATTGACACCAGGTCAATGTGATGGTAATTGTCTACAATTACACAATGACAAATTAACAATCAGAGTGGAAGTTTATACCTTAGATTGAACTTATAAATCACATACTTTTCATCCCCATCAATCAGCTCCTTAAGGTTTTCACTCCGGGATGTGGAAAAGTGATTAGAAGAACTTAATACACCAGAAACTGTATAACTGAATTCTTTTACTGCTTTCTCCTCAGAGTGAATAAGTTCTTTAAGGCTTTCAGCAGCTGATTGAGCCTATAACATGAAAAAGAAAAAGGCTGTAAGACTCTTTAAACTATAAATTTAATAACGATTACAATGTCCATACTGGAAACAAAGAAGAAAAAAATGAGATCGACAGTCACGTAAGATTATTACTTCCAAGTAAGCTTTTTTCCTAAAGAGGATCAACAAAGCTTAACAAATCTAATAGTCAAGAAGATAGTCCTCATATTGTTAAAGTATCAGGTGACTGTTCAATAATTTAGAATCCCTGAAAATTTATTTATAGCTTATATGTCAGAAAGTTTTTTCTTGGTTGCTTTGATATTATACGCATAGGAACACAGGAAAGTAGGGAAGAATAAATAGCGGTGCTAGTTACAAAAACCTGGAGAAGTATAGCTGATTAGACCAGCATACCTTGTTTCTCTTTGCATACAATGGACACTTGACACGAAGAATAAAAAGATTTCTGCATATGAAGCTCAGTAAATCAAAATTTACCATCTAAAATTACATACATGCAGACCGCAGTTGGATTCTAGTAGTGTGCTGATTTGGGGCAGCCTAATAATGGACATATTACTCATTTCTGTACCACATTCCAATAGCCATAGATGGGTTTCTAAATAAAGTTACCTTTTTATCTTTGAGAGGCACAACATCTCCAGTTAGAGCAACCCGTGCCGGAAACTGCAGCATGAGAGTAGAACAAATTACACCATTGCTTCACATCCAAAATACTTGCTCAACACAATTGGAAATGCTCTGTGGAGAAACTAACATGCTGCTTGCAAGAAAAGACAAGTGCAAGTTCAAAAATATACCAACCTTGTTCACTGATCTAAGCAATTTTCCAAGAGGCCCTGGGAAGGGGCTGACTACAGAAAATGAACCACGTTCATCAATTATAGTGTTCTGCATACAAAAGGGAAATAATAAAATAATTACAAATTCAGTACACATAGTGACTAGCTAGTTTCTCAAAGTTATAATAAGTCATGCAAACTAAAAGAAAAAGTTCTGAATTAATAGAAGTCTTTCAAGAGTAAAGAAGATTTTCTAAAAGGAATTTAAAGTTTATCCAAAAAGGATAAACATAAAATGAAAATACTTAAGCTGAAAACTTGATAGAGAAGATAAACCATAAACTTAAACAAGGAGGAAGTAGAAAGGATCAAATTAAGACTAAAATTTAACTAAAAACAGAACATATATGCTTAAACATTTGACAAAAGCAAAAGGAAGTGTAGTTGCTGCAAATAGTTGATCAACCAAAAGAATATAACAATTCAAAAATGTCATCTAAACTAGCCCTGGAATTATTCAGTTTTACATTACATATTCAAACAAAGTAGAGCCATAGCAGATTATGGGAACAACAAGATACTTGACTATTAAGGAAAAAAAAGTCCAAAACAAACAAAGTAGAGGCATAGCAGAAAGAGAAACATACCACATTATGTAAGTCATGTTCTGGTACCCAGATATAAGGTTTCCCTCTCTTTATAATGTACTTAACCTTCGAAGTGTATATATTCTCTTTGCTGTGATACAACCATTCAAAGCAACAAACAATCATCAAAATCGATTCCCAACTCTTCTTTTCCATTCTTTAACAAATCCACACCATCAAAATAAAGACTATGTTATTGAAACTCTTCACTTTACCCTAACGTACTCGTGTTTGACATCATATCTCAAGTACACAAACATAAAATTTTTATCAAGAAAAGAAGAAGAAACTAAAACCAAACCTAAGACTTAGTTGTATTAAGCTGTTTTAATTCCTAAAAGCATACAGCTAACATCAACTATTTCCACCAACCAAATATCAAATTCTTTCTCCTTTTTTTTTTGTTCACATTTCAGCTTTTTTCAACAAGTAAATAAAGATGAAGGCTTTGATAGATAAACAAAACAAACCCAATTGAATAAAAGGAAAAAAAAAACACTATTTGAAAGGAAATATTAAAAGGGTACCTTCCTTTGGCATCAGATTTGATGGTATTAAGATGACCTTGCCAACTTGATGCCAATATATTCTGCAACATAAATAAAAAAAAAAAAGAAAAGAAAAGGCGAAGATATTAAATTCAAAACTGAGAGTAAAGAAGCTAACTTTAAGCTTGGAAAAATGGTGGAGAGTTTTAAAGAAGCAACCTTGCATTTCTCAGCGAGAGTTAAAACAGTTGCTCTGTTGCTGGCTTTCATTATACCCCAGGTGCTCGATCAAATTACTCTTTCAAAACTAGGCGCTTTGGCATGTGAATTAAAAAAAAGGAAGGATTTTTCTTGGTGGGTTTTTAGGAACAAACCGATGCCTGCTTGGAGAAAAGAGGTTTATGCCTTACGGGCTTCATGAACGAGGGGTTTAGGGATTTCTTTTCTCATTTTATTATTTTTTTCTCTTTCAAATGAGGCTTTTCTTTGGGGGAATTCTGATTTTATTATATACATGAGTAAAATTAGGGAGTTAAATAATACATCGTTATTCGAAAATAATTCATATTCAATTAGATAAAATTTGAATTTAATTTGATTATTATTAACTTAATTTTAGTTAATTTGATTTATGAAAATTAAAGCATATGAATCTCTCATTCCAATCGTTCACGAATTTAATTAAATTTTAAATTTTTATTTTAATTAAAATTATTATTTATTATTTTATATATAAAAAATTTAAAATTTAAATATATAATTAAATTTAAAATTAATTATGAAAATTAAATTTGTTTTTTATTATATAAATTTAATTGAATGAGTTTTAATATTTTAATATTTGTTTTAAATTAATTTAATTTTAAATTTTGTTTAAATTTAAAATTTAATATTTCATCAAATTCGAAACAAATTTTCAATAATAAATTTTAAATCAAATTTGAAATTTTCATTAACTCGCCCACATAAAACATATTTTTTTTTTGTTATCGGTAATTGTCAAACTAAAAAATCTAATTGGTAAAAAAAAAAATTTAATTTAATTACTTTAATTTATTCTCTTGGCAAAAGACAAAGAAAAGGGAAAAAAAAAAGTCAAGAGACTGAGTCGTCTTCAAGCAAAGAGTCTTGGGACAAAACCACCTCGGAATTCAGGAAAAAAAAGGACCAGAAATTTCGAGAGAAAATCGCAAAAGCGGAACCGGCATGGCGATGAGAGAGTGTAACCCATCGGATTTCGAAGTTGAAGAAGAAGAGGAAACGCCGTCGTCGTCGCCATCATCGATATCATCACCATCATCGCCATTGCTGTACATCGACATAGATCGACACTTGGCGTTCTTAGAGATGATGTACAATTTGGTGCCTTACCACTACCAGTCGCAGGAGATCAATCGCCTCACTCTTGCATTTTTCACTATCTCTGGCCTTCACCTCCTCCAAGCCTTAGATCGCGTAACCTTCAATTTTTCCCTTTTTTTTTTACTAATTTTTTATTTAGAAATGTTAATTTGAAATTAAAAACTAAAATTAGATAAAAAATAGATAAAATAAATATCTAAATTTGTATTATATTTTTTACTGATTTATTGGAGAATTCGTCGAACAAAGTTATTAAATTTATCATATTTTGACTGAATTAGGAAATATAAACATTAAAATTTTCAATTTTTATTATGATTGCCAATATCGTTCAATTTCTTTTAAAAATTCCAATTTATCATATCATGAAAAAAAAAAAAATTTTAAAATCTTGATTCTGGTTTTGTAGGTTGACAAGGACAGAGTTGCCAATTGGGTTTTATCCTTTCAGGCTCATCCAAGAAGTAGAGCTGAAGTGACAAATGGTTTGGGTTTTGCTGAAAATGTTGCTTTATTTTTTGGGTTTGTATGCTCTATTGTGCTTTTGATATAGAAAATAGAAATTCTAAAAGGGTATTGTGGTTTTTTGTGCAGGACAATTTTACGGTTTCCATGGCTCTAGGACTTCACAGTTCCCTCCAGATGAAAATGGGGCATGAGAAAATCATTGTATATGATCTGTTTTCTTGTTATTATTTTAATTGTTAATAATTTTTTTGGTTTATTCTGCATACAGGTCTCAGCTTATAATGCTGGCCACTTGGCAAGCACGTATTGCGCCCTAGCCATACTAAAGATGGTTGGATATGATCTCGCAACTCTAGACAAGGAATCAATATTGATATCCATGAGAAATCTTCAACAGCCTGATGGAAGGTATGCTTCAAAGTGTAGTTCTTAAATACTAATGACAGAAGAAATTTGCTTTTGATGCTTCATAGAGATGTATATTAATTGATTCTTTTCGTAAAAGTCCAGTGATGCATATTGTTTGTAAGTGCAATCAATTATATCCTGATGATATTTATGCTATAGATCTTCTAGACTGATTACTATTGCATCAAGTTGACTATTTTTTTATCTTAATCTTGTAGTTTTATGCCGTTGCATGTTGGGGCAGAGACAGATCTTCGCTTTGTATATTGTGCTGGTAAGAACTGAAATCATTACCCAGTTACAATGGAGGCTCTATTAATTGGGGTTCTTCATAATGGAATGTTGATTTAGCTAATTGATGTATCAGCTGCTATCTGTTTTATGTTGGAGGATTGGAGTGGCATGGATATCGAGAAAGCCAAGGAATACATCTCAAATTGCCAGGTACGCCTGCACTTCAGTGCTCAATTCTCAATGTTTCCACTTTATCTTTATTTTCTGTTTGTATTATGGCATATATACTGAAGTAGAAGTGGTTCTATTCTTTCAGTCGTATGACGGTGGCTTTGGCTTGTCACCTGGTTTAGAATCACATGGTGAGTTGGAAAATATCTCATGTAATTGCTGATATGTGTTCTAGCAACTCTGTGCATCTAGAGCAGGGTCTAATCACCGTTTCTCTGCTATTTTCTCGTTGCACTTAGTTGTCATGAATTTATAAACATGAGTTTGGTCCTACTTAACTGATGCCATTTATTTTTTGTTTCTCTCCAATCACTTCTTTCATCAAATGATCTCATTTTTCAATGTCATTTGCTGGTGGGTCTATTTTGTAGTGGGAAAAGTTTCTGCATGAAGCAGCTTCGTGCTATATTTCTTTAGTTTTCAGATTCTGTTCACTTTGATCATATTTACCAACAGCATTAGTCTTAGTGACACAGGGGGTGGTACTTATTGTGCTGTGGCATCTCTTCGTTTAATGGGCTACATTGAAGATGATCTTCTGTCAAAAAATACATCATCTTCCATCATAAATGTGCCGTTATTGCTGGATTGGAGTATGCAGGTTTACTTTTGTCATTTAATATCTAGAAGCATCACTTACTATTCCAGGAATATCTAGATTTTAGCTTAATATCTAGAAATGGACAATGGATCTCTTAAGGACCATTAAGAACTAAAAAGTGCTAATAAAGCAAATGCTTTGTAATAGATGGTTTAATGTTGTTATCTCTTTGTGCAAACTCAATTTTTGAGTTGAGTTTTAGGTAACTTTTGCATTTCCATTTTCCCAAGAATGATTTCATCCTCTCTCCTCTCCTCTCAAACAGAGGCAGGCAACTGATGGTGGATTTCAAGGCAGAGCCAATAAATCTAGTGATACATGCTATGCATTTTGGTAAGCATAAGAAAAACCTTTGCTTATTACATGGCATAAGCTGCTTTTTGTTGATGAGATGATGTTCTCGTGTAGGGTTGGGGCAGTTTTGAGGATCTTAGGGGCCTACAAATTCATTGACAAGATTGCTTTACGCAAATTTTTGCTGACTTGTCAGTCTGAGGTGCTGCTACTTGCTTCTTGGCACTTGATCTAAATTCATCATGCATTCAAAAACACCCTCACATAGATTGGGTTTCTCGAATTGTTCATCAGTAGTTTGTCATAACACACCCTTTGCATTTAAAAAATAAAGTAAATGGAACAGCCATCCATGATCTGTGGAAGAAAAAACTAGTTGCTTGGGTGCTTAAAGCTGGCACCAATGCCTGAAATTTTCAAAACATGGTCTTTTTATGGTAATCACCATTTCCTAATTGAACCAATGACTTATTATCTGGAAGCAATTTTAGAGGGAGGGAGGGAGGATTGTTGAAATTCCTATATAAAATGCCTTTGCAAAAGGGTATGATACTAAGAGCAATGGAAAATGTGATTAAGGCAATCAGGGGAGTGAATGTGAAGCTTAATATGTCCAACCAGTTGGCCTTGCATCATGTACGTGTATGTAATCTAATACCAATATATTCACCCTTATCTCTGCATGAATATTCCATTTATCTAATGCTAGTGAGGTTGATATTCTTATCTCTGAGACTGTCAATTATATTCCTTTTTTTGGGGGATAATTATATTAATCCTATTTTACCAGTTTGGAGGTTTCAGTAAGTATCCCGGTGGGCTGCCAGATATATATCATTCCTACTATGGGTATACTGCATTCAGCCTTTTGGAAGAACCTGGCTTTAACCCACTCTGTGCTGAACTTGGAATGACTGATCTTGCTGCCTTGGGAATCATTTGACACCAATATCACTCTTCACCTCATTAGGTTTGTAATTTATTCAACTTGAATTCCGCCACACTGCCATGCTGATTGGACCACACTCTTCACATATCTTACTTGTAATTGTACTCGTCTTTTCTTGTTTTTCGATTCTAAACCCATTGATTTGCATCCCAGATGTGAAAATATATGCAATTAAGAAAGTTCAGCTTGTGTTTTACTAACAATTTTTTATGCATAACCTAGGATGAGGATGACAGGATCAATGTAATAAAGATTGTTAACTGTGAATGACAGGAAACCTCAAATTTGTTCGATTAATCAAATTGCTCGTCCTCTATCATGTCTTATGTTGTCAATGAATGCATCTTTCATTAACAATTTGAGTTTTGTATGGTTTGGTGAAGTAAATTTACGCATTCAGGAATAACTTGAGCATGTTGCTTAACCAGTTAACCTTATCAAGCTCAAGGTGCTGTTGCTTTCTTCCATAGTTAAATTTTGAATCTGAAGCAAGTATGATCTTGTATTTCATTAGTTTCTCTTCCAGACAGATCAAACTGCTGTAGCACTGTCCATTGTAATGATTTTTCAAGGTGGGTAAAGCATTATGACACACTTTAACAGGCAATTGCATCATTTTGTTGTTTTGGAAAAGGCCTAAAGCCATCTTACAAGTCACTACCAATTTTGTCATTTTATTGAAGCATGATGTACACTTTTTTCATGCACATGTAGATTTTATAGATAAAACTGTAGCCCATTTTGGCCCACCAAAAACCCCACTTCCATCTACCTTTGTCAGGTGCTCATCAGATGGTCCGCATCACATTATGTTCCAAAAATTTTCAGTGGAGTAAAAACTAAACTATAATCATCAAGCGGAAGAAGAATACCAGCGTGCTAACATCGACAAGTTTTCTTACAAAGATACCTAAAAATAAGGAATGAGATTGCGTATGTCCGGATCTAAATCTTAAGTCTATTGGATATCATCTTTTCAATATTGTTGCATGAATTAATTGAATTAAATCTTGAACTTAACGTGAATAATTTGTAAGGGTTAGCTCAATTGCTAAATTCTTCCACTGGGCGAGCATTGAATTCAAATTTCATCTAAACTTTTAGTCTTGTGAATTTGAATTTTATTTGAACTTTTCGTTAATGGTAATTTCGAATGCATGATATTTATGAAATCTGATAAATGATGCATTTTAGTTTGATCTAGAAAATTGGACAACTTTTACCATTAATTTTGATAAAAAAAAAAAATTACAGTGCTCTGTGAAGAAAGAACATTAATAAATCAATTCACTTGTAGAATGATTACAGTTATCAAACAGCCGAGGAGACATGGAGATAGAAATAAAACAATTAATCCCACTAGTCCCCTCCCTCTTGCATAAAATGTTGTCTTTCTCCCTTAAAAGATCACATAGCAAATTAAGCAAATAATAATAATAATAATAAATCAAAACCTAAAAGTACAAAGAAGAAAAGGAATTTTCATTTTACTTTTGGTTGGTCATGAAACTCTAAAAACCTTTTTAGATGGGAATAGCCCTGGCTGGTGACATGAATGTTGAAGGTGATGAACTAAGAGGAAGTACCTGAGAACAATGTCGGATTCAGGTTTTTTGTTTCGAAACTATTCATTTATAATATATATACAAAAACTATCGACGAAAAATATGTTTAAAGAAAATTTTTGGGATATTCATAAAAAATTATCCTTCAAATTTTCTTATTTTCCAAGGAAATTCATGGGCACCTTACTTCATGGTTTGGATCCGCCTTTGTCTGAGAAGTAGTACTTGAATGAGATTGCTGTTGATGATTGTGATTAAACCCTCCTTCGTTGTTCCCATCAACGATGATTGTAATAAAAGATCCATCTTCCTCATCTTTGAGATGCTTTGAAGGAGTCATGTCACCATTTTCTTGATCAAGTCCATCATTACTATGATCTTCTTCCATTAATCTTTCCATATGAAGCTTCTGCTCTGCTTCTTGCAAGAACCTGAACTTTGGAGGAGGTGAAGACCTTATCCTATTGAACTCTGCATCAGTTGCAGATTCAAACAAGGGGTTGAATCCATGGTGACTGTAACAGGCATCCATTGGAGTAAGAGGAGGAGTGAAAAATGGTGGAGAAGAAAGAGGGGTTAAAAATGGGGTTTCAACAGTGACAAGTATATCACTCAAGCTCCTCCCTCTTGACCCTACTCTACTCTCTGCCTCCAAATCCTCCGTTGTTTCTTCAACAATTGTGAAGAGAAATCTTGGTGGCCCTGAAACACCATGATCATCCTGATGATGATGGTGACCAAAAGGTTTGAGCAACAAATCTTTGTTTGAGTTCAAATGGTGAAGATGAGATTGTTGTTCTTGAGGATTCAAAGCTGAGTGAGCCATGGAAGATGACCTTTTCCAACAAAACATGACAAAGAAATCTCTAGCTGGATTGCTGTAACCATTATCCAAATTTCTGCTGGTTAACCTGTTCTTCCACCATAACAAGTAATACAACTCAGCTACCAAAGCTAACAAGAGACAACCAAAAACTATGCTCAAACCAAGTCCTACACTGCTCAAAGATTTCATTTTCAATTCCCCAAATCCAAGTTATATCAGAAAAACAACTAAAAAATACTTAAAAACTTTCTTGGAGATACCCCTTCATCTGTAAAAGAAACAAGTGAAAAATTCAAGAAAAAATAACCAAAAATAAAAAATAAAAAAAGCTGACTGAGAAGTATCAATCTTCACAAAACACAAAACCAAATGCTCACAAGGAAGAACACAAAGAACTTTGACTAGAATCCCGACCCCAAATATAGTTATATCAAGCTCTCTTTCACTTATTCTTTTTCTCTAAAGCGTTAGAAACATATACCCTTCAGCTTTACCTGCAAAAATAAAAGTATCATGTGTCCCTCAAATCATAATTTTAAAAGATATACAATAACATAATATAAAAATAATATAATTTAAATTTTAATAAAAATCGTATGAGTTTTATAAAAATAAAAAATATATATTTTATAATTCAGTTATAAACATAAATTATAATACGATAATTTTTATATTTTACATATAATTAACACAAAATAAATATATTATAAATATATAAAATATAGTTGCTATTTAAAACCTCTGTGCTAACAAAAATCTTCTAAAAAGCTCTATTTTCTATGAAGAAACACTATATTAATCATTAAGCATGATTATGACAAATCTTTCTGTTTGTAAAACCTATAAAGACTATTAAAAATAAAAACACATGAATTAGAGTATCCCATAATTGTAAATAATTACAAATTTTATCAATAAGAGGTCGGCTCAATTGATAAGATCATTCTTTTTAATTTAAATGATTATGAGTTTGATTCTAACCAATAATTATTGAAATTATATCAAATGTACAATTTAAATTATTATTTTTTGAATTATCAGATACTACACATATTATTCTGATATAATGGCTTAAATAATTTATTTACTATAAAATTTCTCCTTAAAAAAAGTTACAATTTTTTTTAAACAATTTTTCTAAAACATACAAAAAATTTAATCTTAAAAAACTGTAATTTTAGCTTTAAATCATTGGGATAATTGAGATTATTAAATAAAAAGAGTAAGGCACATGCCTTTGTATTTTATGGTTGGGAGGTCGCTGGTTTCAAGGGATAATCACATGGGATCACAAATAGAAGGAAAGTGATGTGTCATTGGGGCTATAATTCGTTTTTCACTTTACTCTAATACCCTTAAAGAACTTATTCTTGAGGATTGGATTATTTTTTCGACAAGGGTAATTTGGGAAGAAAGAAATAGACCTAAAAGTTTGTAAAATTTATTATAGGTAATAAATTCCTTTGTTAACTTGAGTAATTATTTTTTGACTTGTCATAGGGATGAAAATTAATTGTTTACTAAATTTCAAACGGTTAAATTTTTTAAAATTATTATTTTAAATAATACATTTTTTAATATATTAATTATCATATTTATTAAAAACTTATTATTATAAATAATATATTAATTAATTTTAAAATAAAATTCATAAAAAAATATTAGGATGAGGGCATCTATATATAACATAGCACAAGTTTCTATAGAAGCCATATAAGGCTTCACAGTGAAAAATCAGATTCTGATCTCACTTTTCCCATATGTCACAGCAGTGAAAACCACAACTTGATCTTACTTTTTTAAGGGTTTTTTTTTTTAATCAAAATAATCTTGGTTAAAGCTGATATGGTAACTTCTGTTTGTTTTATGGTGGTTCACAACTTCACATTGGATGATTCTCAAATCCAAGAAAAAAAGAACAATGAAATTAGAATATACACACATATATACATATATATATATATATATATGAATAAATGAGGAAGACATTGATTTATTGGTGAAAGATATATCAAAAACAGAGAATTTATATTGTCAACCCTAAACCAGCTTCTTATAATTCAGGCCATTCTGGTCTCACAATCTCATCTACAGGTATAAATAGTCTCTTATTCATTCAATTCTTTGTTTTTTTTTTTCAAATTTTCTCTTTTTTTTCTCTTTTTAAATATTGATTTGAGTGTCTGAATGACCTTTATTATTAACCAACCTTTCACTTTATTAATTTTAGGTTTTTGTCATTCTTAAGACAGCTTGACACTAACAAACGATATATAAAAACAGAGAATTTATAACTCCTTTTTAGTTATAGGTATTGGATTAATTATAATCATAGCCCCAGCATTTTCTTAGGTGAAACTCATAATTTCTATTTTTTTTTAGATAATGTGGCTTTTATTGTGTAAGATTTGAGTATAGGCGGATGTATTAAAAGAAATTTTGAGATTTGAATGGCCTTTTTCTGTTGGAAAAAAGGTTTTTTTATAAAAAAAAAAAAAAAATTTGTTTTAACAAATTTAATAAAATTAATAATAACAAAAAAAAAAAGAAAAAGCTCTTCTATAGAATTTGGTGGCATAAAACATCAATGGAGTTGTTATCATCATTGTATAATGGAATTAGACCCTTGTAAACACATTACTTTAATGATACTTTTTATATTACTTTTACACTACTTTTGGCTTTAAAGGAAAAAAATGAAATTACAATATTAAATTCTTAATTCAAATGAATTATTTAAAATCAGACAATTTTAAATAAAAAAATTTAAAATTTTAAGTATACTTTTAGTTAGTAAATTGGAAAGATTAAAGAATTAAGGAAATATCATATTTAACTCAATCAATAAACACAGAAATAAAATTTTAAAATTTAATTTAATTAATTTATATAATTATTTTAAAAAATTAATATCTAATAATAAGTTTAGAGTTCGAATATTGCCACCTATCACTTCTTTTTCTATTCTACACTACAGTTTTTTTTAATAAAAAAATTATAATTTTTTATAACTAAAAATGTTGTGGTATTTTTGCACTAGGTGGAGGTTTGGGTTGGATGTATATTAAGATTCGACAAAAAGTAGTATCAACTTTCCATTTCCCAATCATTCCACCATTGAATTTACATGAAACAAATCTTGCACAAAGTCCTTTCTTGTGAACCAATTAAGCATCCCCTATTTTTAGGCTTTCATTATTGAGATCTTATATGAAACAATCTCCTATTTTTCTTTCACTTGTTTTGGAATTTAAACTAAAAATGAAAATGAAAAAGGTGAGGTAAGTTGAAGGGATATTTTCAGAAGCTTTGCTGCACTTGTCATTGCCCTAGGTTAGGAAAAAAAAAATAGACCCTCCAGTCATTGGTAGTACTAAATTAACTCAGAAAATATAAATTTGATAATATAAAATATAATATAGTGAAACAACATAAAATGAGACGAATAAAAAATATAAAAATGATATAATTTAAAATTTTAATAAAAATTATATATAAATTTAATAAAATTAAAAATATATACATATTTTTATGTAAATACATAATATTTATATAAAATATAATATAAATGTATGAATTATTAATATTTTATATGATATACGAATATGCGAATTATCAACTTTAAATGGGATGTAAGCAGCATTTTTATCACATCACATTCAAGTGTGAGCTTCTGCTACAATATCACAATCCAGGCCTTTCAATATTTGCTTTAACCTGTGTTCGAGTATTTGACTCGTCAGGAGGGTGGAACAAGTGCTGCAGAGATGGGGAACCCATATCTGACAGTTCGGTATTGTATTCATGCTACTCAAGGAATATGCGATCATATATAGTAATTTCTCATGCTATGAACTTAATAGAGGATACATAAACTAGTTCAGCAGAGTTGATTATAAAGCCTAGTGTCAAAACATTGTTACGTTGCTTGGCCATAAAGCATTGACAGGTCACTTGCATACTCGTACTCATGTCGTATATGTGACTTCACATTTTAATGCTTTTGACATATCGAAATATATATCAAATTTGATTAAATACGGTAAAAAAAAAAAAACAATTTTCGTGCAGGTAATGACATTTCATGTTCTTTTATTATCGTGTCTACTATCAGTTTTTCTTCATAAAAGTATGTCTTTTGAAAATTAATTCAAAGTATAACATATATTTTTAAATGATGATTACACTATATAAAAAATATTTTTTATTATTGTATCTTGCCATATCAATTTTCTCATGTTTAGAAATAGTTACATTCCTATGTTCATATCCAAATTATGTGTTCATTTTTGTGATTCATGGTTGCCTGGTAACCTCAGAATGGAAATTTTTGTTATTTTGATAAGAACTGACACTCAATTAACAACTTCATTTCTACAATCGTATATATGGTGAGTAATTCCACTATATCAAGGCTATAATTTGATCTACAAAACAATCATATGGTTGGCTTGATTCATATGTCAATGTGTCATAGAGCTTTGCACCCAAGTTTTCTAGAAAAATCTCCTGAAACCTTTGGTATATTATCCTCCTTCAAATTCATACTTCAAGTGAATTGCAGTTTTTGGTGAATTTGAATTTTGAAATACCAGAAGGAAGCAGACCATTACATGAAAGCTGAGTGCCCTAGTCCAAGGCTGTGATCATGACTTGAAAGTTAGGTGGCACCTGTCATTGTGGAATGGAAATTGGCACAACCTAAAACCCTAGTTCCAATCTTTGTGATCACATTGTCTGTGATTGTACAACAATATGCAACATACCTGAATCTAGATGCACAGAATCGGAACCCGGTGGACCGGAACCTGAATCCGATTGATGGTGAAATATTTGAGGTGATGGTGTGGCATCTGTGCGGCACATGGGGCAGCTTGAATGTGAATAAAGCCACATATCAATACATGGTGCATGATATGAATGCAGGCATTGTGGTAATGTCCTCAGCTCTTCACCATCTTCAAATTGAGACAAGCACACTACACACATCCCATCGTCATCCACCAAGCCCACGCCCTTTTGGTACTTATGGGCTGGGATGAGTTGGGCTGTTGAATTCTCTAAGCTTGCTTCAATCTCTAACATTTCTTGTCTGAAGGAATGTTGTTGTTGTGCTTCTTGTGCTCCTTGACCATGGCTGTCACCGTGGGGGTGGCACCATCGCATAGTGAGGCAATGGTAGATTATTAGCACGAAGGCTACCGATCCGACGCAGACTAAAACGATGGATAATTTGCCATTTTCGTGTTGGAAATCGTCGTCTCCCATGGCAGAGATTGACCATGAAAATGTTCTGAGTTTTGGCGATTATTGCAAGATTAGCATTGTCCTAGGAAGAATATTATAAAGATTAGTGAACATGGCATTAACCTTTTTATTATTTTTTTTTTACAAAGATGTCAAGGGAATTATTGAAATAGGGATATCAACCGGTAAATACGAGACGAGTAGAATATTCATCATTTTTGTTCTTTTTTATAATATTTCTATTCTTATATGCTCATTTGTTTTAGGGTAAAAATTTTTGCCCATTTTTATTCTCGTGAAAATTTAACATTAATTCGTGATTCTTTTTTAAAAAATTAAAATTAAAATATTCAATATTTATTACAATAAATAAAAAACGTACAAATAGTATACGCAAATTAAAAACAAATTTAAATAACAATAATTTAAAATAAATATAAACTTATATATATTAAAAATTTATTTTTGATGAACTATCAGTATATATATTTTATACAATATCAATAAATCTAATGATTCACTATTAATGAATCAAATAAAATTATCTCATTAATAAAAAAGTTTTTTAAAAAATATTAACTTTTTGTACATCTATTTTAAGGGATTATATTTGATCATTAATGAGATAACATTATCTGATTTACTGATAGTACATAAAATTTATATATTGATAATGTATCAAATATAAATTTTATATATTAATTAATATAATATAACATATATATATTATATTTATATAAGTAATTCAAAATCATACTTATTCTAATATTCATCCCTAAATTTTGATACTGATATTGATCTCGAGTAAAAATATCTAGTTTTTCATTTGAGCAAAATTAACATTCCTAAATTGAAATTGATATAATCCCTTGAGAATATTTAAATTATTTTCTCAACATTTGATGAAGTATCACTTTCTAATTCACATTCAACAATTTTTAAGCTAAATATTTGAAAAACATGATAATTATTTAATAAGATAATCAAAATTTCACACTAATCAAGAAAAAACTTTCAAAAGAAAAAGAATTTGACTAACAACTTTATATTAATTTTTTTTGTTGAATTTAAACAACACAAAGGGCGGCAACTCTCTCTTATCCATAAACCATATTATCCTATAACTTATTTTTTTTCATTTGGGTAGTTGATAGACCAATAAGAGTCCAAATTAATTGTAGGTTCCATGACTTTACAAGAAGTCTTTTTTCTTTAAAAAAAAATCATTTGAGAAACCAATTGAGAAAATATTTTAATAATTGAAATCAATTACAAATAAAATTATTCATGACCGGATCAAACCTGATCAAATCCTTCCAAAAGGTATATCTAAAGCTCCACCTGTCGGTCCTTGTTTAAAAAATATATTAAAATACTATTATTTTAAATATATTTTAAAATAAAAATAAAATTTATTAATAAAATAAAATTTTTGGCCAGACCCACTTAGACAGGTCTATCCCAAATACTCTTCACGGATTAAAAATAAGAAATCAAAAGATTGACTTAAAAATGAAAGAGGATTGGTTCTTCAATGTTCCATTGAAGCTAAACAATGAAAAAAAAAAATTCAACCATTTTGTTGGGACTTGAAGGTGGAAGAAAAAAAAAAAAAAAAGAAAAGGGAATTGGTCCTTTTGAATGCTTTTCATTGAATTTGGGCACAACTTATAAAAGTGAAAAATGGGGGAATCTTCAATGATGCTTCTTTTAAATTATTGAACATTATTTGATTTACAATCACCAACCACTTATCACTTCCATGGACCAGACATGGAAGGTGTCCAAATCCAAACAGAAAAAACCTGAATCTCAGAATTAGATCAACAAGGTATTATCTGGGAAAATTTTTTTTTTAAAGAAATGAGCAGTTTCGTTAATTCGTATTTTTATATATAACATAAAATATTAATATTTTATGCATTTATATTATATTTCATATAAAAATTATGTTATAATTTATATTTGATACGAAAATATTAAATTTATATTTTTTTATTTTGTTAAACCTATATTCAAATTTTGTTGAGATTTTAAATCGTATCATATTCATTTTTTTTTGCATTGTATCACTATCGTATTTTAAATTGTCAATTAAAATACATATATTTCATTTTATCTGTACATGTATGGGATATGAGGATTTTTAATTCTACTTTTTATTTGAAACTATTATAATTTAAATTTTAATTATTAAAATTAAAAATTTATTATTTTACCAACAGATCACGTGATTTTTTAAACATAAAAAAACATACATGAATCAAATCTTTTGCATGAAACAATTAGGGTGTGTAAATATTAATCATATATTTTTTTGGCTTGTTGAAATTGTTATGATTTTAATAAAGAACATGTTTTTTTCTGATAAAAAATTTATTGAATTAAATATTTAATTGAAGGCAAAATTTATACACATTTTATTCTTTAGATTCAATGTACTTTTACTAGTGAAAAGAATAATGGAAACACACAAAAAGGAGTGGAAAGAAAATGTCACTAAAGAAGAAATTAAAAAAAAAAAAAAAAAACCCTTCAACTATGAGGGAATTAAAAATTACATCAATAAAAATAAAAATGATGATGAAACGAGGAGAGATAAAACTAGTTTCAACATTCATGAACTTATTAGATATTCTTAATAAAATTTTTATTGTTGTTTGAATAATATAATTTCAAAGTTAATAGTAAAACTATATATTTATTTAAATTTTCTTCCTTAATTTTTTCAAAATTTTTTTAAAGTTGTCTTTAAGCATGAACATAAGTATGTAAGCCACACCAAATTTGATGAGGTCACTTTGAATTTTTTTTTTTCAAATATTGCATGTGCACTTGATAATTGCATGGATTGATGAGATCATTGCAATTTGTTTATATCATTCAAATGTTACAAAAATTTATTGATTAATTACTGAAATTTAAATTTTTTATGGATTTTATTAGACTTAATAATTTGTATATTTATATCATGTAAAAAATTAAAATTTATATATTCATGTTATATTTTACATGAAAATTACTAATTATAATCTATGTCAATACAAAAATAAATAATATTTTTTTATTTTATTAAAGCCATATATAATTATTATTATAATTTTAAATTATATCACTTTTTGATTTTTTTTTTTGGTGTCATGTTCATATCATTCATTATATCATACTTTAAGTTGTCAAAATTAGATTTAATTTTGATTAAAAAATTTAAAAAGTATAAAATTTTTTAATTTTACATTGATTTAAATAAATCTTTAATCATATTAATTGTTTCATTTATTATCCAATGTGATAATAGAAAAAAAAAAGTTATCAAAATTGGAATCATTTGATGGATTTCTTTTTCTCTTTTAGCAATTTAATTCTAATTGTTAAAAAAAAAAAAAAAGCACGTGCCTGACACGTGTTCTCAACTAATTTTCGCACTGTTACTTATCACCGAGATAGATAAAGAGAGGCCCCGTTGACCCCGTTTTTCGCTTCTCAGTCAATCAAAAAAACAATCGCGGTCACTGTCTACGTTACATAAAGCCGTCAGTTCTTAACGGGGCCGATTCCTCCTTCCTTATCTTATTCTACTCCGTCTCTTTAAACAGACTCCGGTTTTTCTCTCTCTCAAAGGGATCAATTTTCAAGCTCTCAATTTTCTCTGGATTCAAACCTGTGCTTTTAGGTAATACCAAAAATTAATTTTTTTTTCCAAAATTAATTTCATTTTTAAAAAAAATTTTTTGTTATTGTTTTAGGGTTAGGGTTTTTTTTTTGTGTGATTAATTTGGTTGACTTTCAAATCTGCTCCTTTTTGCGACTGTTAGTATTCTTTTATATTTTAATTTGATTCTGGTTCTTTTAGAATCATGGGTTTGCTTCTTTTTTGAGTTTATATTCTGTTTGGTTGCGGGGAAAAAAATCAATAGAAAGTGAAAATTTTGAATCTTTATTTTAAGGGTATTTTAGATCTTAGATGATAAAAACATTAGCTTGACTTGGCCTTGATTTAGGGTGTTTTTTGTCATGTAAAGGAAGCATCTTTTTCCTTTATTTTGAATCCATTTTTATATAGAAAAATTGAGATTGATTTGGGTATTTGTTTTTGTTGGTGTTTTTCAGGTTGTTTTTTTTGGTGTTAACAATGCTATTGCCCTTGCTCGTGTCGGCTGTAGTGTGAATTTGATTGATTGATGAAACTTTATGTATATTATTATTCTGGGAATTGAACCATGAAGATTTTTATGAGGTTCACCTGTGGTTTTGTGGATTGATTGATTTATGAATCTATGACACTGCTCGGTTTTTCATTTGATTTCTGAAGATGTCAATCAGGAGTTTCGTTGACTCTTAAGGGTTTGTAGGTTATATATAGCGAAAAGAGAGGAAATAGTAAAAAGAGCAAGGAAAAGAGAATGGGGGAAGCTCTTCTCACTACCCTTTCAATGGAGAATGATCACCCATCTACACTTTTGTCAATGGATTCAGGTTCTTTGCTATCAGATGAATTTGAGAGAGAGATGAACCGGTCTATGCTGCTTTGTCGGCCACCTGATATCAATCTCCCACTATCATCCGAACCGAGCCCACCTCCACTGGCATGGAATGATTCATGTGACATCTTGGATGTTAGCCTTGCACCTCAGATTTATGAGGCAGTTGTCAACGTCCCAAAAGTGGCTAAGAAATGTATCAAGCGTCTTGATAGTGTATGGGGTGCTTGGTTTTTCTTTACTTTCTACTTTAAGCCTGTTTTGAATGGGAAGTCAAAGTCTAAGGTAATTAGGGACAGCAATGGTTTGTCTGGGTATGACAAGTCGGACTTGGAGCTAGATTCATTCCTGGTTCAGCATGACATGGAGAACATGTATATGTGGGTTTTCAAGGAGAGGCCTGAAAATGCACTTGGTAAGATGCAGTTGAGGAGTTACATGAATGGCCACTCTCGGCAAGGGGAGCGACCGTTTCCATTTAGTGTCGATAAGGGTTTTGTTAGATCTCATAGAATGCAGAGAAAACACTACAGGGGTCTCTCTAATCCTCAATGTTTACATGGGATTGAAGTTGTTCCATCACCAAATCTCTCCAGTCTTGATGATGAAGAGAAGAGGAGGTGGAGAGAACTTACTGGCAGGGACATAAACTTCTCTATTCCTCCTGAAGCAAGTGATTTTGCAGCTTGGAGGAACCTTACACACACAGAAATTGAGCTTGAGCGCCCTCCCGCTCCTTTAAAGAGTAATCTAAATTCCCACACTAGAAAACTGCTTAACAGTACTGGTTTGAACTTATCAACTCAGTCATTGGAACATAGCAATGGTGATGGGATGGATTTATCACCTGTTTGCAATAAACGGAAAAAGGACTATTTCCGACATGGAAATGATGAGGATCCTTGTTTACCTAATAATTTGCATTCTAACCAAGTTTTGGAGATGAAAATTCGACCAGTGGAGCCAACATGGATGAATGAATTTAGTGGGGTGATGAAGAATGTATATGGGCCCGTTACAGCAGCAAAAACAATATATGAAGATGATGAAGGCTTTTTGATCATTGTCAGCTTGCCCTTTTCAGATCTTCAAAAGGTGAAAGTTACTTGGAGAAATACTGCCTCACATGGAATTGTAAAGATATCTTGTGTGAGTACAGCCTGCATGCCATTCATTAAGAGACATGATAGGATATTTAAGCTAACAGATCCAGCACCAGAGCACTGCCCTCCAGGGGAATTTGTTAGAGAAATTCCTCTTCCAAACCGCATTCCAGAAAATGCTAAACTGGAAGCATACTGTGATGAGACAGGAACAATGCTTGAGATTATTGTGCCCAAGCATCTTGTAGGACCAGAAGAGCATGAGGTCCGTGTATGCTTTCGCCCCTCCCCATGGAGTGAACGAGCATTTGTGGACCTGGAGGAAACCATAGTGTGATACATGTAAGGATGTTATTGTTTGGTGCTTCATTGTTTACTAACCTCATTCCATGGGGAAATCTGTGAAATTATAACTGCATTTTTTTAGATTATATGGTTTTTTTATCTTACCTTTGATAATTTTCAATTTATCTTTAGATCAGTCAATGATGCTATGTGGGTAGTTGATTCATCATAGTTATTGACAATTCATCTTTATTGACTTAATAACTGTTTTATGTACATGTAGGTTCCTTGATCTTAACACAATTTGTGAATTGTGAAATTGGCATTTTCGGTTTTCACTTGGCTTGAAGGTTTTAAGGGTTTTTTTTTTTTTCCTTTAGAGCTGATTGATTATGTCTTCGCTTTTTCTACCTCTATGCTATGAGAATTTCTAGTATAGTATTTCTCCTTTCGAGCATGAGGCAAATAAGAAGAATCAGTCATGCTCTTATGTATATCATTCGTAATTGCAACCATAGTTTTGTTCAAGATGAATGCAGCTGCATGGTTTTGGTTGTTTTATATGTTGGAATCACTTTTCTTCCCCTGACACTCCCTTGGCAATGGATCTACCTTTGCCTTACTAAATATTTTGATATTGAGTCATAGAAAGTTCAATGAAGATTCCCAGCTGCCGGAATCCGACGGTATCGATCCTAACTTGGTGAAGCCAGCTTGGTTCAGGCTGTAAATGGACTATCCCCAGGTAAAAGCTACTCTTGTTATCATAGAATCAAGTTCCTCCTCCATGATAGTCATCATGTTACTTTATTTTACCCTCTTCTTTTTATCACAATGAGAAAGGATGAAAAGAGAAAATTTTAAACCTTGTAGTTTCTATTGATCAATAAATAATGAATGCTATTAGTATTATGAAATATGGATTTGGTTCTCATCACTTGGAGTTGAGAAAGACAGACCAGAATCTCAAGTTTAAGGGACCTAGGACTTCAGTTATTAACTTTGGAAATGCCAAATTAGGGTAAAAAAAACTGTGAACATTTGAAGTGTATGAAAGAATGTTGCAGGTGATAATGATTGCCAAGCTTAAGACAATATTCAAATATTCAACTTTTTCTTTAATGGCAAATTTTTTCATAAATACTATTTTGTTTGCCTATTTTAATTATTTTAAAATAATATCTTGTTTGAAAATGTAAACAAAAATCATCTTTACTTTCTTTTATTACCTTTAATTCTATAACCACTATTTTTTTTTTTTTACTTTTTCATGTTAAAGATTATTTTTTAAAAAATTTTAAGGTTAATTTCATGAATGATCTTAAAATTATAATGAAATGTTCAATGGTACTTGAATTTTAAAATTTTTTAATATAATATTTAAATTATAAATTTATTAATTAATATGATACTAACTCTTAATATGATTAATTTTAAATTATAATACTTAACTAACAAATAATTTTTTATATATTACTTTAGTTAACAAGCTTATAATTCGTATATTACATTAAAATTTTTTAAAGTTCAAGTATTATATTAAATATTTTATTATAATTTAAGAATCATATATGATATTAATTCAAAATTTTATAATCAATGAAAATTAAAATTCAATTTAAAATTTTTTAAGCTTAATATGAAGTCAAAATCAAATTTTTTTACATTTAAAATTGACAAGATTTAAATAATGATTATTGAAATTAAAATTTTAATAATTTATTAACATATTACGCCATTGTCGGCAAAATCTAACGTTATATAAATGGCTCGGCTAAATCTAGAATTATATATGAGGCAATAATGATAAATAATGGATAATTTGGGGTTTTGTTTGACAAAAAAGGAGTGATAAGTATGCTTTTATTTATAATTTAATAATATTAGAGCAGTAATAGTAGTATTTAATAACAAAAACAACATCAGCATCTCCCATGGCAAATCTCGGGGTAAAAGACATTTTGCAATTGCCTCAGCAATACAAGCAGGCCTCACCACAAGCAGCGAGGCAGTCTTCACCGCTTTAACCGACCATGAAAATGTTGGCGAAATGGTTTCAAATATTTTAAGTCACGGCATTGCCGTCGACAAAGAAAGGCTTAATCTCATTACGAGTGACGAATGCTGCTAAGAGTTACCGTGGCTACAAGTAGTACCACCGCCATGGCAACGGAGAGAAAAGCAAGTTTCTTGCACTCCATTTCTTATAGCAAATTGTAGCTAATGGTCATTTATACCAATTATATAAAAAACCAATAATAAAAAAAAATCCAAAGTGAAATGTGAACGATTTATTAATTTATTATATTAAATTGTTTATTTTTCTAAATATATTTCAATAAAACATGTAACATCCTTTTTAACTCTTAACTCCCTACTCTCATATAATTTTCCAAATCATATATAATAATCATATATTTTATTATAAAAAATTTATTTTGATACTCCATCTATCTTAAAATGTTTCATATATTAATTTTCACGAAATTTTAAATAAAATTTAACTTTAATATATTTAATGTTAAATTTTAAATTTTTTTATAACATTAATAGTTTATGATTTTCAATATTATTTTCAAAAACATTTGTATCCGCAGATTTGAAAAAAAAAAGAAAAAACAATTAGTTAAGAAATAACTAGTAATTATTAATGTTCTTTCTCTTAATCGTCATTAGAAAACATTGGAGATTGTATCGATCACAACAAACATTTTGGGTGAGAGCCTAGGCTCAAAAAGAAGAAAAACAACATAAATGCATAAATAGCATATAAACTAAGAACTAAGCAGCCTAGTCAACTTCTTCAATTTTGGGACCAGCACCACTGCCACCCGCCGGAGGAACATCATCAGCCATGCCAGCACCGCCCATGTCAGGGCCAGCTCCCTGGTACATCTTAGCTATGATGGGGTTGCAAATGCTTTCAAGCTCCTTCATCTTGTCCTCGAACTCATCTGCCTCGGCAAGCTGGTTGGCATCCAACCATTGAATAGCCCCATCAATGGCATCCTCAATCTTCTTCTTGTCACCAGGGGAAAGCTTTGAACCAATCTTCTCATCCTTAACAGTGTTTCTCATGTTATACGCGTAGTTCTCTAAAGCATTCTTGGCCTCAACCTTCTTTTTGTGCTCCTCATCCTCAGACTTGTATTTCTCTGCCTCTTGAACCATCTTCTCAATTTCTTCCTTGGATAACCTGCCCTTGTCATTTGTGATAGTAATCTTGTTCTTCTGGCCGGTAGTCTTGTCCTCAGCAGAGACATTCAAGATACCATTTGCATCAATATCAAAGCAAACAGTGATTTGAGGAACACCCCTGGGTGCAGGAGGAATACCGGAAAGCTCAAATTTACCCAACAAGTTGTTGTCCCTCGTTCTAGCTCTCTCACCTTCGTAAACTTGGATCAACACACCAGGCTGGTTATCAGAGTAGGTAGAGAACACCTGCTCCTTCTTGGTGGGAATCGTGGTGTTCCTTGGAATCAAAACAGTCATAACACCACCGGCAGTTTCAAGCCCAAGGGACAGAGGGGTGACATCAAGGAGCAATAGATCCTGAACCTTCTCATTTCCTTCGCCACTCAAGATGGCAGCTTGAACAGCAGCACCGTATGCAACAGCCTCATCAGGATTAATGCTCTTGCAAAGCTCCTTCCCATTGAAAAAGTCTTGCAACAACTGCTGCACCTTAGGAATCCTAGTTGAACCACCAACAAGGACAGCATCATGGACACTGCTCTTATCCATCTTGGCATCCCTCAAACACTTCTCAACAGGCTCCATGCATTTCCTAAAAAGATCCATGTTAAGCTCCTCGAACCTAGCACGAGTAACGGTGGAGTAAAAATCAATACCCTCGTACAAAGAATCAATTTCAATGGTAGTCTGAGCAGTCGACGAAAGAGTCCTCTTAGCCCTCTCACAAGCAGTCCTCAACCTCCTCAATGCTCTAGGATTCCCACTAATATCCTTCTTATTCTTCCTCTTAAACTCCTGAACAAAATGATTGACCATTCTATTATCAAAATCCTCACCACCCAAATGGGTATCTCCGGCCGTAGCCTTAACTTCAAAAATCCCTTCTTCAATAGTAAGCAAAGAGACATCAAAAGTACCACCACCCAAATCAAAAATCAATACATTCTTTTCACCAACACTGGTAGCTTTCTTATCAAGACCATAAGCAATGGCAGCAGCCGTTGGCTCATTAATGATTCTCATAACATTAAGCCCAGCAATGACTCCGGCATCCTTCGTGGCCTGCCTTTGGGAATCATTGAAATAAGCAGGAACCGTAACGACTGCGTTTTTGACAGTGGAACCAAGGTAAGCCTCAGCAATTTCACGCATCTTGATTAAAACCATGGAGGAAATTTCCTCAGCAGCAAATTGCTTTTCTTCACCCTTGTAAGCAACAACAATCATGGGCTTATCACCAGGACCGGCTATAACCTTAAAAGGCCAAAGTTTTATATCGCTTTGAACCGATGAATCACTAAATCTTCTCCCAATTAACCGCTTTGCATCTGTTTTATTATTATTAATAAGAAGAGGTTTCAGTCAACTCTCCTAAATTCTCGCAATAATATAATGACGTCATAAATAAAAAAATAAAACGAGAAAATTAGATTTTTTTCAGATCTAATTAAACAATTAGACAATCTAAGATATATGAATTTAACAAAAAAAAACACATTTCTTATTTTTGTATAGACACGAATTATAACACGTAAATTTATATAAAATACGACATAAACATATAAATTTTAATATTTTACACCAAGCGAAAATCATCAGATCTAAATCTAATCACATGCAACGTTCAGATCTAAACTAAAATGTTACTTTTTTGGAAAAAAAAATTGTAATGAGGGGGAAGTAGGGATTACCGAAGACGGTATTGATGGGGTTCATTGCGACTTGGTTTTTAGCAGCGTCGCCGATTAAACGCTCGGAATCTGTGAAAGCGACATAAGAGGGCGTCGTTCGGTTGCCTTGGTCGTTGGCGATGATTTCGACTCTGTCATGTTGCCATACTCCGACGCAGGAGTAGGTCGTCCCTAGGTCAATCCCGATGGCTGGTCCTTCTCCTTTTCCGGCCATTGATATGAATTACTTTGAAAAATCAAAAATAATAAAATAGAAAGACGGCCGAGAGATAAAGAAAATTGTTAGGGTTTCTTCTTTCGAATGAAGAGACAATGAGAGGGAAGAGGGATTTTATAAAGAAATTGTATTAAAGGGTTTGAATTCTAGAAAGTTCGATAAGCGAATTTTTAGCCGTCAGATTTGACTAAAACATCTGGGTTCTGGTTGGTTCTGAGAATTTCCTTTTCTTTTTATTTATTTATTAAAAAATATTCCAGTCCAACAAAATGGGTGTAGTTACATTAATCCACTAGTTTTATAACCCGTGCCATGCACGGGATTTTTTAAAAATTATTTTTAATAATTAAAACTTTTTTATTAATTTAATTTTTTTATATTATTTTAATAAAAAATAAACATTTATTAATTTATTATATATAATCATACATTCATAAATATTACGATAAAACTAAATAAGAGTTTATATATATTGTAATATTTTTTTCAAAGTCAAAGGTTTTTGTAAAATTTAAAAGAATTGTAAAAGTATTTTCTTTTTCATAAAAATTATTTTTTCAATTCATTTTTCAAAACAACGAAAATTTTACTAATTTTTTTTATTTGATTAAAAAAATAAAGTTTAGTTTTAAATAATCAAGATTTTTATTATTGGTTTATATGTTTTTTTAGTGTTAAAAATGTTGTTATCTATGCTTTTAAATTTTTCACGTGAAGTTGGTATAATTTTTTTAGGGTTTATATTCTTTTTGTGCTTATTGTACTTTTAATTGTGGTTGGATATTTATAACCATTTCACTACTCTTAATAAAATTTTACTTTAGCTTATTAAAAAGAAAATAGTCAAAATTAATAATTATTTGTATGTTTATATGAATATATAAAAATATATCATTGGATTAAATTGTAAAAGACATTTATATTAGCAAAATACTCTTAAATTATTAAATCTTATGAAGCTAAACCAAAAATAAAACATCAAATAATAATAATAATAATAATAATAATAATAATAATAATAATAATAATAATAATAATATATGATTGAACTACAAAACATAATTATTAATTTGCTCATAACCATTTGCTTTTTATTAATTTTTTATATTTTTTACATATATACTTTAACATACATAGTTGTTTTTTTGTTAGAACATAAACCAAAATATTAATTGAAAATTATAAATAATTTAGATCCATTGTATTTATACATAACAAATATCCAAATTAACTATATATATATATATATATACATATGAACTAATTTATTTTAGAACAAATCAATTCTAGATGCATATATCGTATATTCCAAATAAAACCAAATAATAAGTTTAAAGAAACAAACAAATAAAGGAAAATAATAAATATATATATATAATATAAAAAAAGTAATGAACTATACCTATTACCTAGTTGAAACCCAACCAAAAATGCTTTCATTTTCTTTTCATTATTGAAATCTAAAATCAAAAAATCAAAAACAAAAATCAATATTATAAAAAAAACAATCCAACACCATCACAAACTTATTTTTAAAACTAAAAAATAAAAATAAAAGAATAATAATGGCATAAAACGAATTTATTTATTTATGAGTATGATATGGTTTTTATTCTTTCTACCTTTTGTCAAGTTTTATCAAAACTCATAAATTACAATCATCAAATAAAAAAAAAGATTGTATTCTTCAAATTTTAATTCTAATAATAACAAATAAAATAACATTGCTTAAAAAATTATGCACTCACTTTATGAGCATTTTTTTATTATTATTTTGAGATTTTGATTTCAACAAATAAAAATTTATTAAGCTCACACACACACAAATATATATATATATATATATATATATATATATACACATAGAGTTATGATTAAATTTTAAAAAAATAAATAAATTATGATTTAATCTATTTAAATCCAAATTTTATGTAAAATTTATAATTTTGATAGAGTTTAATTTGAATTTAAATAGTTACCCAAAAAATTTTAATTTATATAATTTATTAAATAAAATTATTTGATAACAGATAAAAATTTATTAAGTCTATATATATTTGAAATTATAATTAAATTAAAAAAGAAAGGTAATTTATAATTTAATGTATTTAAATTTAAAATTTATGTAAAATTTTTAATATTTTATAAATTTTGATTTGACTAAATATACAAATTGAGAATGTATATATAATTTAAATATCTTATACTTGTGCATAGTAAATATTCAGTTTAACTATATATATATATGAACTAATTTTTTTTAGAATAAATGAAATCTAAATGTATATATCATATAAAGTAAATAAAATATAACCAAATAAAAAGTTGGAAGAAACAAACAAATAAAGGAAAAAATAAAAAAAAAGAAATAGAATAGAAAAAAAAATAATGAACTATACCACTTACTTAGTTGAAACTAATCTAAATGTGTGCTCATTTCTTTTTTCATTATTGAAATCTAAAAATAAATAAATAAATATTATAAAAATAAAGAAAAAACAATCCAACACCGTCACAAACTTATTTTTAAAACAAAAAAAAAACAATAAAATAAATAAAAATAAATAAAGACATAAAATGAATTTACTTGTTCATGAGTATGATATGATTATTATTATTTCTAATTTTTAATCATTATTATCAAAACTCATAAACCATTGTCGTCAAATAAAAAAAAGATTGTACTCTTCAATTTTTAATTTTAATAATAACGAATAACATAACATTAGTTAGGGAGTGATACTATAGTTTTATGAGCTCTTTGTTTTTATTTTGATATTTTGATTTCAACAAATAAAAATTTATTAACCTTGCACATACACATAATATATATATATATATATATGTAAAGCTATGATTAAATTCGAAAAGAAAATATAAGTTATGATTTAATATATTTAAATGCAAAATTTATATAAAATTTTTAATTTTTGATAAAGTTTTATTTGAATTTAAATAGTTATCCAAAAATATGTAATTTATATAATTTATTAAATAAAATTATTTGAAAGCAAATAAAAGTTTATTAAGCCTATATATTAGGAATTATGATTAAATTAAAAAAAGATAATTTATAATTTAATATATTTAAATTTAAAATTTATGTAAAATTTTTAATATTTTATAGATTTTGATTTGAATTTAAATAATTATTGAAACATATTAAATTTACATAATTATCCAAACATATTAAAATTTAAATAATTTATTAAATAGAGTTACTTGATAAATAATATAATATAAATATTATCCTACGTGTCATGAAGAAAGATTATTCACATTGGTGTTCATGTTAGCATATCTTATCCAATAACTTTATACCTAGTAATATAATATATATATGTCATATTACTTAGCATCATAATTATAATTATTCGATTTGGATTAGATTAAAATTTTTTTATAATACATAAAATTATAATTTTTTAAAATTTAATTAGAATTAGAAATGAATTTTTATAAAATTTAATTTGATTTGAGTTAAATTCTATTGGTTTGATTTATCAACTTTTTAAAATTTATTTTATTTTTATATTATTTTAATATAAAATTTAATATATTTAAATTAATTTAGATGAAAAATAATTAATTTTTATTTTATAAAAATTTAAAAATAAATAAAAATATATAATTCGATTCAATTCATTTTTTTCAATTTTTCATTTTTTGATTTGAAATTCAATTCAAATTTAATATACATATATATTTAATATCTGAATTTAATTTTAAAAAATCAATATAAATTGAATCAAATAATATAATTTTAAATTATTTTTCAATTTTTTTGATTTTTTTCACCTAAACTTTTTAATAATAAAAAATAAAAAAAATTCATGAAGGTATTGTAAAAGTAAATTTTTTTGGTGGGACAAAAAAATTGAAGCCCAAATTCAAAAGAAAAAGCCCATTACTAGAGGCTTTGAGTTTAAGATTGATGCCCAAAACTGGGAGCCCAAATGATAAAGGAGAATCACAATCCAATCTAAATAAATAACTTGCCAAAGTCAATTTTGGCTATGAAAAAAAAATTTAGGAAAAAATTTAGACGAAAATTTTTAGGTCAAAACTGGGAAAATATTTATTAGAAATAATTAAATTAAAATTAAAAATAAAAAACCATAAATTAAAAAATTATTAAAAACAATTAAATTAAATTAAAATTAAAACCCATATATTGAAATGTCTTATTATATAAATCAAATATGTAAAATTTGATAATATTTTAATAAATTTTAGTAAATTTTTTAATAATCATTTTTATTTAAAATTTTCATAAATTTTTTATGGTTGAATAATTACTAGTCAAATTTGAATTATAAATAATATTTTCAATAATTCCTTTTCATATTATTGATATTTTTGTTGAACTTTATCAATTTATCAATTTGAATTTTTTTATTAAAGTTTTCATTAAATCTTTTTAATAAAAAATTTCACAAACTTCACTTGAAAAACTTTATCTAAATTTTGCCCACTCAAGTTTTTGTCTTTTTTCCTAAACATTGATTATAATAGTTCCAATTGCAATGTCAAAGAAATGGTTTAAGGAGATTCTAATGGGACAGATTAAGCAAAATCCAGGAAGTTGGAAATTTTTATTTTTATTTTTATTTTTGGTATAATTTATGATATCAAGGATGAAAATATTGAATTAATATTGCCCTAACAGGAAGATAATTTTAGTAATTCACACAATTTTCAAAAAGTACTTAAAACAAATATATATATATGTATATATATGTATATATATATATATGTATAAAACATAAATACTGATTTTAGAACTGACTGAAGCTATTGAATTCCTGAAATAATGAAGCCCTTCTTACAAATAGGAAGCACTGAATAATATTACAGATGCAAAACTTTTGATTGAACTCAACAAACAGGAGAAAACAAATCACAGCTCAATCTTCTTTAGTTGCAGCACATGAGAAACCCTTGCTTTTTTTTTCCTTGATTTTCATGGCTTGGATGGTGGATGCTTGTTTCCAATGGGATTTGGGGCAGATGGAGCTTTTCTCACGCTACCTTTGAACTGTGTTCCAGGCTCCTTTTTCACAAGAGAATTGAAGACAGAGGCAATATTTCATGTCAGCCATTTCATCATATGATCAAACAAAGTGTAGCATCAAATCATATGCAATAAGCAAAACTCACCCAAGTAGCTAACAAGAGCCTGTTGGCAGAATTTGGTTTTGGTTTTGCAGTTGTGATCATCTTTATGTCATCACCAACTGCAGAAAAAGAATCCGAAACTCAATGGAATTTGTCTTGTTTTAATAAAAAACTAGAATGGTTTTTATATCATTACCTGTTTCCATGGCTTGACCAATCCTTATGGCCATTGAGAACTGAGATTGTGAAGTTGTAAGAAGGAGAAATGCAATGATCAGATGGGCTGAAACTTCGATTCTCTTCATCTTGGGGCTGGTGATCTTAATGAAAATGAAGAAGGAGAGCTTCATATTTATGATGGACAATTTGACTACTTCATCATGACTTGGTTTGAAAACAAGGTGATTTCTTGTTAAAGCTGTCTGGGAATCCAATGCCTTTTACAGATTCGGATTAATATAAGGCTAACGTGTGGGGTTTTTCTTGGCATTTCACGTTGACTTGAGCTGATAGGCAAACCATATGATTGAGCTATCCCACTGTCTGTCTCTCCAGCCTAAAGTTGATTACAACAGCTGGTGTATGGTGCCTGGGAATGTTTTGTTGATTTTCTAATCATGTAATAGAAAAGTCCAAAATCATTGCTTGCAACGTGAAAATGCAAATCCAAAGTACCTGATTTGTTGTTGGGTGAAAATTTGTTTGTAAGAGCTCTTAAACATGTGTTTGCAGGAAAAGAACCTGTTAAGTTAGATCTTAAAGTTGAAGATTGTACCATCCGTGACCAAATGTTCAAGTGTTCTAATCTCAAAGCCTTTTGCCTTTAATGGTTACTTCGAGATTATATTTACGTAATTTTAAATATAATATAGTGACGTGATATGATACGAAAACGATAAAAAATATGTGAAAATGATATGATTTAAATTTTAATAAAAATTTTATATGAATTTAATAAAAAAATATTGATACAAATTATAATATGATAATTTTTATATTATAAATAAATAAACATGAATATTCAAATTATCATGATTATGTGTCACACCAAATGCTCAAAGAAAGTAGGTAGGATACATTAATCTCATGTTAGATAGAAAAAAGAAGGTCGTTGAATGTATAAGCATTAATGTTATATATTTCAAGAAATCAATTTTATAGAAAGAGAGTAATGATCATGTGACAAATGGTATCAGAACCAACTTTTTGATTCATTTAACTTTACACCAAACCTTCTAGTTGGGTTAGGTAAGATGGGCCAATTTAGCCAATTAACAAGGTGTTCGGGTAAGATATGGTGGTAAAGTCTAATTACATCTAACACTCAAAATGACAGTAAATAAGGTTGCAGTTGTGACGAAGGCATCACCGAATTAGATAGAAAAAAATGTTATGTCTAGGAGTATCAATGATATATTAATATTCGCAAGTTATTAGGTTCGACTTAAATAAAATTCGAATTTGACTCAATTATTATCGAGTTAAGCACGAGGTCGAATAACTCGACTTATTCGATCGAGTCGAGTTCGAATATTTTTATACCCGACTCGAGTAGCTCGTGAGTCTTATTAAGTTTTTATATTTTAATAAATTTTAATTATTTTAATTGATAAAATATCTCGAATTCGAGTATAAATAATCAAACTTTTATCGAATATAAGAATCGAGCTTATTTTTACATATTAATTGAGTTTAATTAAGTGAGTTCGAGTAACTCGATTTTTATCTTGGGTTAAACTCAAATTAAAAAAATAAAATTTGATCGAATTCGAGTTGAGTTTCGAACTTTGAATTTGAAATCAAACTCGAGCTTAAACTTAATATTATATCGATTTGAACTCGATCGACATCCCTAATCACATCAAATACTCAAAGACATCAAATGAAAATAATCCAATTTTGCAGGAAAAGTGTAATAGCCACTTGACATATGCAGACTCTTAACGGGGCTATAACTGTTGAACACACCTCATTTCTCATTAACAGACAAGGCAAATCAGGTTTCTGCCCCCAACTTAATAAGTCAGCAAAAGTTTTCTATTGTATACACAAAAGATAGAAAGATCAAACTTCAACGAGAGTAACAGTCTTTGTCGTTAAAATGTATGTTCCTCAGCTGAACTTCTCTGGCCTTAACATTTTGCCTGGTAAATTTGCTTCATTGCTTGCACTAGAACATAGTAATATCAGCATTTGTAAAGCTTTTGCAGCTCTTACAAGAACTACAGTGTTTAGGCAAAAGCTTAATGGGGTCTTTATGAGGATGAGAAAAAAATTAAAAAAATTAAAAATTGATTCGAAATTATAGTATTTGATTTGATTCGAATTAGTTTTTTTTATCTAGTTCAGATATTAATTAAATGTATAAATTAAGTTTAGATCAGATTTTGGATCAAGATGTAAAAAAAAAAAAAAAAAACGAATCAAATTAAATTATGTATTTTTATTAGTTTTTATATATTTTAAATTTTGATAAAATAAAAATAATTATTACATATAAATTTATTTAAATATATTAAAATCTTATTAAAATAATAGATAAAAAATAAATAAATTTTAAAAATTGATAAATCGAATCAAACTAATAAAATTTGATTTGGATTGTATTAGTTTCAGAAAAATATTGGTGTGAATTTATATTGAATTTTAAAAATTTATAATATTATATATTATTAAAAAAACAATTGAATCAAATCTAATCCGACGTTAACTATTATCATTCTAAATTTTCATTGCAAAATCATTAAGAAAAAGTTGCTAAAGAGTGGGACACCACTTGGCAAAGGGGAAAAAGAAAGAAAAGGCCTCTTGAAACCAGGATCTATAATTATTCTTCATGCCTCATTGGCCTTCCAATGAGACAAGTTGTAATGATAGCATTTACCACTTGTTACTATGGAATTTTCTGTCTGGAAATTTGTAGGTTTCCAGGCAATTGATTGCAATCTCATTTATAGGGCTTTTCAAAGTAAAGTCGCTTTGGCTTCTTCTGATTTTCCTATTATGCTTGTGGCTCTTTTTGTGCTAACCTTGTTGTTGGACCTCCATTGTTGAATATGGCAATTGGAGAGTCAATTTTGGTAGTTTCATATGGTTTTTTCATAGCTGTAAGATTCAATCATGTTCAACATTTGCAAATGCTGGATCCCTTTTAGTAACATAAAATTTCTCCTAAGTTTTCATTTTAATAAACTTATAGAATAATTGTTAATAATTTTCCATCACATGGCACTTGGTCTAGTGGTATGATTCTCGCTTAGGGTGCGAGAGGTCCCGAGTTCAATTCTCGGAGTGCCCCACTATTAACTTTTCATTTTCTTTTTAACTGTTATGCCCCTTCCTATTTTCAGGCTTTTTCATTCAGGACCCAAGAAGGAGTAGCTGTTAGGTAGAAATGTTTACGAGCTGCGTTAAAGTTCGGGTTGGATTCATTTTTAATATAAATAATTTATATGTTTATTTAAATTTGATTCAACACGATATTTTGGATCTTAAACTTTTTTCAAGTTTAATCTAAATTAAAAAAAATAAAATTTAAGTTTATTCATTAAATTTAATTTATATAATATAATTTTTTAAAAATTTTAAATAAAATATAAAAAATCAAAATCAAAAAAATATATTTATATAATTATAATATTTTAATTATATAATTTATTCGAATAAAGTCGGACCAAGCTGAAGTTTTAATTTTTTTATTTAAAGTTCGATTCAAAATTTAAATAAATTTAAAAGTTATGTTAAAATTCGCTTAATAAGTTTTAATTTTTTTATTTAAATTTTTTTAAAATTTGAATGAATTTTTAAATTTTAACAGATAACTTGATTTTTAAACAGTTCTACTATAAAAGATGACCCAATTATTTTTTTAATTTTTGGCATGTATGCCTTTATTTTTAATTTTTTAATCTTTTTGACAATAAAGGAGAAATTAAGCACATCAATCTAAGATAAAAAAAAATGTTATATATTTTTGTTGTTGTTATTCCTTTCACGAAATCCACAATAAAATCTGAAATTGAAAGGGATTCCAAGAAGAAGAAAGTCAAGTTCCATGAGCAGGAAAAAATTACCAAAAAATTTCGTTTTTCATTGTGTGAATTGCCTTATTACATTGCCACTGGGGATTGGAAAAGTCATGAAACCAGGTGGGTATTGGCTTCAATTGGTTGATAAACTGTTTTCTTTTCCTTTTAATTCATCAGTTCTTAATGTAATTGTCACAAGTAAATTTTATATAAAATACGATATGAATATAAAATTTTTATATCTTGCACAATATAAATAAATAAATCATTAAATGTATCTTTTTTTTTACGATAACATGCATTTATTATCAAAATACATTACTTTTATACAAAATTAAATAAGTTAAATAATATTAAAATGTTTGATTCGATGATTAATACATTTTTTTAATTAAAAAACTAAATCTCCAAATCTTCTTATGCTATTTGTGCCCATGTTAAGGGCAAAACAATGTGGATTTAAAGGAAGAATAAAGGTGACCCTTACCTTAGAACTCTAGCAAAGCAAGAGAAATGATCAAATCTAAACCAAATCTTCAGCGTCTTGATGAGAATCTTTTTGCCTCTTATTCCATATTTCAAGCTTAGGATCCAACAACCCTAGCTAAGGGCTTAGCCTTAGCATATTGTATGGCACATATCCAAGTTCTTGATATAAAAAAGAGTGTTATTTGAGGAATAAAAAGGGGAGCTTTTTTAACCACAATTGTGAAGAGACATGAGAATATTTGAACTAGATTTTGTTGCTTATGTGAAAGTTGAAAGGGTCATTTTCAATGTTTGATGATTTGAACTCTTCCCTTAATTGGTTAACAAAAAGGAAAAACAAATAAATGATTAATTAATACTATAAAGTATCCTTAATTAGAAAAAAAAAAGAGAAAATTATAAGTAATATATGATCATCTCATAAATTTTATTTTATTTTCTTAAAAATGTAATATGGGTCCTTTAATTAAAAATCCCATATATTTTTCATATGATAATTTTATTTAAATTTCCCTTTCAATGGTTTAATTTTAACACCAACAAATGGCATATATTTGAAAGAAAAAAGTAAGGAAAGCTTGTGCTGAAGTAGTAAGCTAGCAACTTGCTAGGGTATTAACTTTTAGGGGTGTAATTGTAAATGTGAAGATTATTCTATGATAATTTAAAATATGATATAATGATACAACATGAAAATAAAATTAAAAAAAATAAAGATAATATGATTTAAAATTTTAATAAAAAATTATATATAAATTTAATAAAAACAAAAAAAAATGTATGAGATGCATTACTTTAGGGCTGAAGGTTTATAGATTATAGGAAAGGTTTCTTTCCATTCAGGTGATTCATGGCTCAAAGTTGTGGGAATGTTATATATTCTAGAAGTTGGCTGGTTGAAACATGATCAAATGCATGGAAGGCAGTAAATCTGCTTGTTGTGTTAACTAAAGGCAGTAAATGAATAATGGCAGCAGAAATACACCACAAGCAGGGTGTTTATAATTCGATTTCAACCAAATTAATTGTTTGGTTATCGAATTAATTTCAATCGGTTACAAAAATTTTTTTAAAAGAATTTCAAATTTCGATTAATTCAATTCAAAAACCGAATTAATTGAATTAATCAAAACTTTAATTGAAATATAAAATAATTCAAATATAAAATGATAAATACATGAAATTGATCATTTATTTCATAAATCATTATAGTTTTTAACATAATACTTTGATATTCAAATATTTTATTAGATAATTTTATTTAGTTTGTATTAAATATGAGAAATTAAGAGTTTAAAATATAATTTAATTTAAATATATTTATTTTCGGTTAACCGAAAATATTAATCGAATCGATTGAATTAAATTTAATTAGTTAATTTTTAAAATTAATAAATTTTATTCGATTAATGAAAATAAAATAAAATAATTTAATTAATTTAATTTAAAATAATTCGATTCAAAATTAACCAAATTGATGAATAAACACTCTTGACCAAAAAGTCACTAACATCTCACTGTTTGTGTGCCATAGTAAAAGAGTATTACCTTGTGATTATAGAATAGCTAAAAAACATTGTTGGGATCGATCCTTACAATGTTGAGCAATATTTCTATAAATTTTCTTCTACATAGATTCATTATCGATCACTTTAACATTTAGTTGATTTATCAAAGCTTGCTGATGGTAAACTCAGCTATTAACTAACAGTTGAGATCAAACAAATCAAGCATACATGTGTGAAGGGTTGCAAATCATATGCACTAATAACAGTAATTCAGAACAAATCATGAAATTGTTTTCATAAAATAATTAAACTGAAGGTTGCTTTATTGCTTCCAATAATTCGGGATTTAGTCATATCTTCATAAGTCATATTTTCAATATATTTCTATATATAGTATCTCTCTACTTGTTTTTTCAACAATTTTCAATAGTATTTATATTATTTATCTTTCTTTTTTTTTTTATCTTTTTTTTTCATTTTTTTAACAATAGTGATAACGGCGTGATCGAATCAGATATAATTTTATTTTTTTAATGTTATAAAATATTATAAAAATTTAAAATTCAATTCAAATTCAAATCAAACCAAACTATAATATAAAATTTTAATATATTTAAATAAATTTTGATGTAAAATTATTAATTTTATTTTATAAAAATTAAAAATATATATAATTCAATTTAATTCGATTTTTAAAAATTATTTTAATTTAAAATTCAATCTGAGTTTATATGTATTTAATATTTAAATTTGATTTAAACAAAATAAAAAAATCGATTAAGATTAAAACGAACGGAACATTATAGTTTTAAATTGATTTTTTGTTTTATTAATATTTTTTTCACCCCTACATTTTAGTTTCTTTTCAGATCACTCCTCCTCCTCCTCCCAAGTACATAGGAGGCGGCATTAAGAACAAAGAAAGGGGGTTCATAAGTACCTTGGAGCCATGACAGCTGTAACCCAGATGAGTTTGTAGACTATAACCTGGCTACCAAGAGTCCAACAGATTAATTGCTGTGACTTAGTCGGATCCCACATGAATTTACTCCATCTTGCCTTGTGTATTTGAGTTCATGCTTTAGATGCAAATGATTGTTGTTGAAAAACCAGACCTTACCATAGTCAAATTTTCCAGATCTGACAACTGCAATTCCACTTCAGAAGTTCTACGGTTATATCAATTGATTCATCAATGTGAAATGAGCTTCTTTCTAACCCATTCCTTTCATAAAAATCTATTGATGGACCCTCCTCCTCTGCCTTCCTGTCATAAACAGCTGCAATTTTCACTCCTCTACGTATCCACTCTATAATAGACCCTATTAATTCTCTTAATTAAAGACGTAAATGATATACTCATAAATTATTTTGATTCAATTAAAATAAATTTTAAATTTAATTTGATCATTATTAAATATAATTCAAATCATCGAATCCAATTCAAAAATCATAATATTTAATTTAAATAATTCATAAATTTAATCAAATTTTTATATTTTAATTAAAAATTATTATTTTAATTTTTACATATATTTATCAATTTAAATTTGAATATAGATAATTAAATTTAAAATTGAATATGATAATTAAAATTTTTTATTTAATATACGAATCTAATCAAATGAATTCGATTAATTAAAACTTAATCAAATATAAATCAAGTTTCAAATGACGAATTTTAAATTAAATTTAAATTTAAATTTCATATTATATTGATTCGATTCTTCAATGACCCCGTTAATCTTTATAATCTTTATAGTTGTCTTAATAAAAAATCTACAGTAGATCAATAGTTTTATAATTTTAATATTTGATGTATAATTTTTTTTATTAAAAATCAAGTTTAAATTTTCATTTCTCCAAATAATAAAAGAATTGTCTTAATAATTGAAATTTCTATTTATAAGTCGTATCTTCAATATTTGTATAAATAGTGTTTATACTCTTTCTTTCTCTCTATCTTTTTCCACTTTTCCTCTCTTTTTAGTTTCTTTTCACATAACTTTCCCTCTCATTTCCTCCCTTATCCCATGGTTCTCATATCTCTCCCCCGTGACTCCCCTTCCCTTCTACCTCTTCTTCTTCTTCTTCTTCTTCTCCTCCTCCTCCCAAATCCCTCCCCATTTCACTCATGATTCTCTCTTTCCCTTCTTTTCCTTGCCTCCATCTCAAAATCACAGCCATCTCCACCATCACCATAATTACAGTCGTTCATCATGAGGTCCCCACAGGCTGTTCACAATGGCGAGACCCCTTCCCCTCACCACCGAATCCCTACCCCTCGCTTTCACTCCACTGTAACTCTCCGTAAACTCAGACGATTCCATTCACTGATTCTCGTCTTCCGACTCGCCGCTTTCACTTTCTCTCTCGCTTCCTCCGTTTTCATGGTCACTAACTCTCGCGGCTCCGATTCCCCTCATTGGTTCGATTTTGACGCTTTCAGGTTAGTTTTAAAAAAACTTTTAATTTTAATTTTCCTTTTTTTTAATATTGAATTTAACCTAAAATGCTTTAAATTTTGAATTTGACGCTTTCAAGTCAGTTGAAAACGCGCGGTTATTTTGTTTGTTTTTCAAATAAAGATAAAATTTTATTTTTATTTTATGAAATTCAAAAAAAATAAAAGCTTGAAAATTAAAAGCAAAACGGGAAATCTCACCGCAGATTCGTGTTCGCCGCAAACGCAATCGTGGCTTTGTATTCGCTTTTCGAAATGGGCGTTTCTATTTGGGAGATCTCCACCGGAGCCACTCTCTTCCCCGAAATCCTCCAAGTTTGGTTCGACTTTGGCCACGACCAGGTGTTCGCATATTTGTTATTATCGGCGGACTCGGCCGGAACGGCGTTGGCGAAAGCGTTAAAAGGGACAGCCACGTGTACGACGTCGAACTCGTTCTGCGTACAATCAGATATTTCCGTGGCATTGGGTTTCGCCGGATTTCTGTTTCTCGGGTTATCGTCTCTGCTGTCGGGTTTTCGGGTCGCCTGTTATATAATAAACGGTTCTCGTTTTCATCTGTAGATTTTAGAAGGAAGAGAGAATATTTTTGGGTGTGTGAAGGTTTAGGCCTTTTACTATGCACCGTACGCTGTGATATTTTCTTTTTAATTGATGTAATGATGATAATAGGTGATTTACTGATTTGTGTTTATTTTACCTTGATGACGTGGCTAATGGACTGATGTATACATGAGAGTTGTTGTATTCTTTATTTATTTATTGCTAACCAAGCTTTGAATGAAATTATTTCCTTTTGTAGCAGTATGTAAATGTGGCATGCCATTCCTATGTATCTTCTATAAATCAATTAAATAAATTATTTTTTTATACAAAGAAGAAAGATGGAAGATTTTGTTGAAATTTAAATTTTAAATTTGTTAAATATTATTTAATAACAATAATTAAATAAATTAATTGAATTAAAATTTAAATTAATTAAACAAAATTTGTAATCTTAACACAAGTTTTTGTCGGCTTTGGGTATTTTTGATAAAAATTAAAATTCGAATCAATTTTTTTTTCAAAAATTATATCTTATCTTATAAAATTAGAATCCAATCCTAATACTAAAATATGAAAGCCAAATTTTTGTTTAGATCCAATGATACATGCCAAATATTAAAATTAATGTATTTCATTATATTTTATACGTAAATTATGTTATTATTTATATCAACATAAAAATATAAAATATATTTTTTGAATCTTTTATTCATATTATATTTGCATCATATCATCATATTTTAAATTGTTAGATCTATTTTGAAGTTGAAAGGCATATTTGCTCGTAGGTTTTTGGGCTCTAGCAAAGTTATCATTGAAGAAAATAGTTCATAGTGAAAGATATTATAAATTTTTTACTCAATTATTTCTTCAAGGAACAGCAAATGGTAGCTAATTTCTCCATTTAAGTTTTATGCTCATCTCAAATCAACCAATAAATGAATAAACAAAACAAAAAAACTCCATGCTATGCATAATTATTGAATAAGCACTAGAAGTAGTTGCATAATCATATCAGGTGGGGCCCTAACCACACAATAACTTCTGCTAATGCAAAATATGTAGATTGGTGGGTTTGATGAAAGCAGATCATAAATATGCGGCCACCAAAAGGCTTTACAAAGTGGTGAACAGTCCAAAGCATAATGGACAAAAAGAGCAAATCATGGTAGTCCTGTACTAATAATCAGGCATTTCACATTAGAAGAACAGCAGCTTTGACAAGGTGGGTGCCTTTGTTTTTGCTTTGCAAGGAATGAATGAAAGCAATGAAACGCAGCGGATATGATACTACCACTTGCAAGGAACATGTCATGTCGGTGCATGTGTGTGTATGGTAGCCATGTACTGAAAGTCAGCATTTCAACATCACCAGCACAAGTATTCTAAGAAGTTGGGAGCCTTTTTTTTTTTTCCCTTGGAAGGAAATGAATGAATCTTCAATGTTTAATTTGTCCATAGTATTGTTAAAGATGTTAACAACAGGAAGAATTTCAGGGAACATGTCATGTATGTGCATGCATGTATAAGGGTTGCTTAATGAAGTATCACTAAATGCATCGAAGAACAATGTTATATGCATCAAATCTTAAGAAAATTGAATTATAGGTCAATCATTAGTAGAAATACCAAGATTGATGAAAACAACAGTTGTGCAAACAAAACTAACATGGTACAAATATAATCTAGGTTCACATCTAAAAGTGCATACATTAGCTCAGCATATCCTTTCAGTTTCCTTCATATTTTGGATCAGCCATCACGTAATGGTAAGCAATTACCAGTGCAAATATAAAAATGCCTAGAAAATTGGCAAGAAATCCCAGCTGTTCATCGTCAATCATCTGCATGAACACATAAAATCCCCACAAATCAGTAGCTCATCACAAACTTATTGTGCTATGATTTTAACAAGTATAGGTGATATAACCTATGAGAAAGTTTCAAACTCCAAATACTATGAAGTATTTTCCAGACATTTGGTGACATTAACTCGTGTTCATTCTACCTCAACTTCAACCAGTAGCTATCCTTCAATGGTAGAATAAATGCATAAATTGTTGGTGATAAGTTCTATCCCTAAGGCAAGCCAAACAGCTGACAAAACACATGGCAAACTAACGTTAATAAAACTTATTGACTCTAATCTTAATAAAAGCAACAATGGCATCTGGCAGTAATTACAAGTTACTATTGACAGTTTTAACACCTGCATAAAGTAATCTACATGTGGACGATTATTCGAAACAACCACGGACTAAAATTACTTCATTTCTTCTGTATGAACGGTTGCTATAAACAATCGATGCAGAATGGCTGAAAGGCCAGTCATTTCTTCCACACTATAGTTACTTCAATTCATCTAATTCTATTACTTCGTGAATTAGTTACACACTGCTTTATGCATCGCTATTAGCAGCATTCAGTAAACTGAGAGGACGTTTGCATATATCTCTATAAAAAGAATCTAATTCAATCACAATTAAGCGTTCTACTCTCCAACCCTAACATTAACAATAGACATTCATTACCTATGTTACATGGACTCAAGATCATCCAATGTCATGCTAGTATGTATCTGACATGGGAATGTCATGTTTGTGGCAATTTGTATGTTAATGTTGATAATCTAATCAATCATCATACAAAGATAAGTTTAAAGTGCTCAAAGAAGTATTGGGCATGGATACGTTCACGTTAAGATGAAGTGACTAATCTGTATAATGTAGTTCATTAACCGACAATATTCCAGTCGCTAAGGTTTTCAGCCAATTTTTCATACGATCAAAATTCAAATCCACCGTCAAGAGGTTCATGCAGCCACCTTTAAGAGGTGACATCCCGGGTTCAAATCTCAACATCTGCACCACGACCTTCTTCATACCAAATATACTCTATACACATAAAATCTCAAAAATCGAACCACCATAGGCTCGCACAAAGAAAATGTTCCAAATACTTTAAGTCATCGATAGGCACCTCATTGGGCTTCAATTCAACATACCTTGGGCTTCAATTCAACATACCTTCCTCATCAAATTTTATTAAAAAAAAAACCCCTAAATTACTAGTAAAAAATTCACTAGGCTCAAAATGCAAAAGGAATTGATTGGATGGCGATCGCAGTGGGATTCGAACCCACGACCTTTAGATCCGGAGTCTAAAGCGATATCCACTCCGCTATGCGATTGCTTTTTACTAACAACTATTCAATTCTAGCACTCACAATTCAAGAACCGGAAACTAAAATATCCCAATCAACAAACAAAAAAATAGGGAAAAAATTTAAATCAACATGTAGACTGTGAATCTAAAAGAAATCGTCGATCTGCTTTAAGATCGTGATGTTTGCTACAATGATTAAGAGAGAAAAACAGAGGCAAGAAGAGGGAGGGATCCAAGAAGAAACGGCGTACCTTTCCGGAGCCAGGAGAGGCCAAAGAGCCAAAGAAATGAGCCGACGAGGAGATCTGGAACTGAAAAGTGAAAGCCTACGTTTCTATTGACTCGAAGTCTTTGCATTATAGTTGTATTGTTGTAGGTACGGTTTTCATAAGCCAAACGACTGCGTTTTTGGATGATAAGGTCAAAGTTGATGGTTTGGATCTGACGCGGCAGGATAATGATGCAGCGTAGACTATCATGCACTCCACATGAACCTATCAATTTCCCTTCAAACTAGACATTAGCTGCTTCCGACGTGGCCGCTTGTTATCAGATGGTCCGCGGAGGACCAGTAAAAAATGACATCAACCAATCAGCATGCGACTTGTATTTCTAAAGAACGCTCTGATAAATATCACCATTGACGTGGCTCTGTTTAAAAATAATTATTTTTATTATCTATGATAAAAAATAATTTTTCATGTGCTAAAGAAATATGTATTATAAATGATATCGGTTCAAATGAATCGGATTTAATATAATTTTTTTTAGATATTATATAATATTATGAATTTTTTAAAATTTTATTGAATTTAAACGGATCTTTTATATAATTAAATTTAAGAAGTGAATAAAATTTTATCCATTTAATTTAGTTTATTAATTTTAATTTTTAATTATATATATTATTTTAATATATTTAAATAAATTTTAATATAAAATTATTGTTTTTATTTTATAAAAATTTAAAAAATTAATAAAAATATATAATTTAAGTCGATTTAAATTTTTTTGTTTTTCAATTTTTAATCTAAACATGATATATATTTAATATTTGAATTTAATTTAAATTAAATTAAAAAATTGATTCAAATGAATCAATTATTATAATTTTAAATTAAATTTTAAACTTTTTTTCTTACCCCTACTATATATATATATATATATATAAGTAAATTAGCTTGCTACCCGTGCGATGCATGGATTATTTTTATTTTATTTAAATTTAAATAAAAATAAAAATTAATATTATTAAATTATTAACATGTTTAAAATATATATATATAATATAAATATTATAATTAAAATATCAAATCATAATAAAAATAAAAATTTTAATTAACAAATTAATAAAATTTAAAATATATGGTAAATAATATTAGATGAAGAAAAAATATCCAGAAGATATTATAAAAAATATTATTAATTATGCCAACAAAATATTAAAATAGAAACTAAAAGTCTTATTATTTCAAATAAACTTTATTTAATTTGCATGATCTCTAGCTTCTTTTATCATTTTTGTACACTTGTAAATTTATGTAATTTTAAAATAAGTTTTATTTGATTTTCCTGTAACTTCTCTAGTCGTTGTCTCAAAATTACAATTTTTTTTTGCCAAAATTGTCAAGTAAACAGTAAATATTAATTTATTTAGAACATAAGAAAATTTGTAACCTTCATTCCCATGGAAAGAAAGCAATGTGCATTTTAATAACATAATGTAAAAATAATAAATAACAATAATACAAAGCCTATGAAAAAAATAAATAAATTCACCTAAAATGAAAGAGCAATAAAAGAATAATGTTAAAATTTGTGAGAAGATAGAGTATTGCTTAAAAAATAAATTGAATGAGAAGACAGTAAATAATCAAGTTATATAATAAATATATTTTATTTAAATAATAAATTTATCTAATATTTAATCAAATAATAATATTTAAATTTTAGTATTTTATATCTTTATCTGAAAGTTTTTTTGATGTTTTATATCTTGATACTTTTATCTTATATTACATTAGTCATTATCACATATAACCATTTAAAAATAATAAGTTACAATGCTCACTATTATCTTCTTTTCTTTAAGCCTTTTTTTATGACAAAAAATATTTGTCTTACTTAATTGTGATAACTTTTAGAAATAATACACTTACTTTTCTATTGACAAAATGACTATGCCTCGACACAAGTTCATACTTTGCCCATTATTTTTATTTTTTTTTTAGAAGTAAGTGTATTATTTTTAAAAGTTATCACAATAAAATATATATTTTTTATTTAAGCAGCTCATGAATAATATGATTAAAGATTTATTATTTGTTTAACATGAAAAACATAAATTTTATTTTATTTTTGACATAATAAAACATATAAAATATCTTTTCATGGGTACATGCAAGATGAAAACATATATAATACATATTAAGATTAATTGTCCCTAAATTTACATGCATTAATATTTCACAATTTAATTTAAGTTTGTTATAGTAATTAAATACTCATGTTAATTGTAAATAAATTAGAAAAGATAAATTATTTTAAAATTGATTTTAAATTAAGATAAAGTGATATACATGATAAAAGAATTTCATTAAAATTTAAATTAATTTTTGATTAAAATTTAAAATTTTAGATAATTTAATAATTTTTAAAATATATATTTTTTATAAATAATTTAAAATTAATAAATATCTTATGTGTCATCATAATAAAAAGTTTTAAAATTTATCTTACGTGTCGAAAAAAAAAAAAAATCTGCATAAGCGTCAATGTCAACAATTATAATCTGATAATTATGTATATTGTAATATAATATATATATATATATGATATTGTTCATCTAAAAGAAATCTAAACTTTTGTAAATTTTCAAGAATTATAATAGTTTTTTTCATTAAAAAATATATTTTTTTAATTTATTTGCTAAATACTAAAAATTTTGCTATTACTTTTTTCTTGTTTGATAAAAAATCAAGAATCAATATTTAAATAATTAAAATTAATAATTATTTTTGTCATATGTGGTTTTTGTATAATATTTCATTTTAATTCATGGAACTCGATTTTTTAAGTTATCTTTCAAAGTTTATGGATGAAATGAAATATTGAACAAAGATCATATTATGGTAAAATTTACTCAAATAATTTGCAATCTGTAGTTCAGTATTAAGCATAAAATAAAGGAAATTCAAATCTTCTACTTATGCCTTCAATTTGAGCAGCTCTGAGAGAATCTTGAGGGATTGAACTGCCATTGTCCCAAGCATCAATTCGTTCTGTATTGTTGCCAAAAAGAACCAACTTCTCCAACAGCCTAACTTCACTGTCTCCTAGTTTTATATAACCTTGATCTGTTTCTTCAGGACCATTATAGGATTAAAGAACCAATCTAACAGTTTGTCTTTTGGCCTAATCAAATGGTTTATTTCAACGCCATCGGGCAATAACAAACCATTAGAACCTGATCTGATAGAGTTGAGGAGACTCTGCAAGAAACAATAACATGGTAAGCCAACAACAATAATGGCTGCTTCATTACCACTTTTTGCCTTCAACCATTCACAGAGGTCCACTGCAGTTATTACATCAGCATCCAATAGTTCTTTGCCACTTATTTCACAAGTTTTCATCATATTCGTCCAAATCTGTTACATTTCAGGCCAATTACCCGTAACCAGTAAAAGATCAGAAAGATGTATTTGTCAATGTTCATTTCCTTACAACTCTTTTAGTGTATGGTCTGTTTCATGGTAGGAACTCTTTTTGTTAATACTACCGATCAAACCATATTCCAGTATTAATAAAACCAAAAAAGCAATCAGTTGCAGAGAGACCAAAACCTGTTGCATAATTGAAACCAACCTGAACCGTTTTCACTTCATTTATTGCCTCTCTAACTGATACCGAATGAACCAAGCTTGGCACAAGCATTGCAGGTACTTCACCAGAAGTAGAATTGAATTTGCCACCAAGTCCTCCAACAGAGTACTCTGGTTCAGAACCACTTTTCTTGCGATAAGAGGGCCTGGCTGTGAAAAAAAAAAAAAAAGAAAATTTCAAACTACAAAAATATGCTAACATAATGCTCCGCCAGAGCCAGAATTCCAAAAGATCAGAAAGCTGATTACCTTGGGAAGATTGTCCCCTCTCTAAGATAGAGCCAATCATTTGTGTACTCGTCAAATTCAGCAACCATTGCAATCACATAAGCAACGCCTCTCCGGAAAGATCTTTCTTGCATCCATGAAATTCCTTATCATCTATGAAAAATAGGCGAAATTATCAAAAATAGAGACAGATCATGAAATAGATTAATTATGATAAAAAATAAAGACAAACATGAAAGTCACAAAAGAAAAAATTGCAGTTACATTTTCGATTCACAAAATCAGAAAATGATAAGACTTCATTCAACAGATAAAATCAGAAAAATAATAGATTGTATCATGCACCAAATCTATTATTATATACCAATATCGTGCATCTAATAGTGATAAATTATTTTAAAATTAATTTTAAATTAAGATAAAATGATATACAGATAAAATACTTTTATTAAAATTTAAATTAATTTTTTATTAAATTTTAAAATTTTAAATAATTTAATAATTTTTAAAAAATATTTATTATAAATAATTTAAAATTAATAAATATTTTATATGTCATCATAATAAAAAATTTTAAAATTTATTTTATATGTAAAAAAAAAATTGTTCACATAAACGTTCACGTCAATAATTATTATTTGATAATTATGTATGTTATAATATAATATATATATATATAATTCTACTATTAATTAAAAAATTTAAAATCTCCTAAATCGTTTAAAATTTGATTTTCCTCTCAATTAGATGGTTGATAAACGTGAAAGAATTTTATTGCAAGAGGAATTCTACGGTTACACTACATCTAATCGCAGCAAACAAAAATCTCCCGAAGTAACCCAACCGAACACGTCAACTCGTGGCCGATTCATGAGAAATATCCTTTTAAAAGTACACGTGGCACTCCATAATTGGAAGACAAATTTCTACCTCATTGCCACGTCAGGTTTCGTTTTCTTTTAACAAATTCAACTCAACAACCTTGAAAGTAACACATTATAAAAACCAGTTGTAAAGTCCGGTCCCTGAAGGATCTTGGTCTAGTATTCTTCAAATCCTTAAAGTTCTTAAATTTCTGCAGGATTTCATTAAATTAAACAAACCCCAGATTTTATTTTCACCTTGTTATTCTCAAGGTATATTTTTTCTTTTTTAATTCTGTGGTCTTTTAGGCCATTGGGTTCAGATTGGGATCTAAAAAAAAAAACCTTTTTTTTTTTTTTTTTTAGTTTGGTGTGGGCTGTAGTTTTGTTAATGTGAAGGTTTTGATTGTTATTCACTTTTCTTGTTTTTTAAGTTTCTATCTGCTTTGTCTCTCTCTCTCTGGTTGGTCAGTGGATTTTATTTGATTTTAATTTAAGTTTTTAAGTGTTTAATTAATTCTTTTTAGATCATATTCCATTGCATATATTAGGCTGTAATCTCTTCGTTTCATAGGCATAGAAGAAATAGAAAAATTTTGGAATTTTGAGTTTGGTTAGTTTTTTTTTTTTTTAAGTGTTTTGTATCTGGTTGGTTTTGGAAGATTTGATGGTGAATTTTGATTGTTTCGATTTTTTTTATTTGTAGGATTTCAAGAAAGGATCCCAAAAAATGTCTGCAAATGGAACTGACAACTCAGCTTCTAAGAAGCCTCCAAGTCCATCTCCTTTGAGATTTTCCAAGTTTTTTCAGGTAAGATTAATCAATTAGTAAGAGTAAATATCTTGGTTATGGATAGATTTTGTTGCTAACAATCTCTGTTTATTCAAGCCTAAATGCCTCATAAACCTTGGTTATGGGTGAATCTGGCGTGAAAATGAATGAGATGGTGACAACTAAGCTGTTTGCAAAGTGGGAATGATATATGCATTGTTACCCTTAATTCAAGTTCATGCAAATCCTCATTGTACTTGACCTTGGATTGCCTTTTCGTTTGTTGGCGAGTTTTCTTCTTTGGATTAAATATTTCTTATAATTTCTGCTGAATAGAGTTCTGTATGATCTTAATTACTTATAATATGTGATTGTGTTATATCGTATTTTTGTTTTAAACGCAGACCAACATGAGAATTCTGGTTACTGGAGGAGCTGGATTCATTGGCTCCCACCTAGTGGACAAGTTGATGGAGAACGAAAAGAATGAGGTAAGTATGAATGGTGAAACCTGAGGCCTATATATTTTTCAAAGTCAGATATTTGGATTGGTATGCTTATGTCCATTGAATGATACTTGTGCTTTGCTTGCGTTTTAACAGTCTTTGGTTTTGATGCTGCAGGTTATTGTTGTTGATAACTACTTTACTGGCTCCAAGGACAACTTGAAGAAATGGATTGGTCACCCAAGATTTGAACTTATTCGTCATGGTATTCTTCTTTACTTTTTTATGTTCTGTAAGGCAAGCTAAGAATGTCGAATTTTTGTTGGAATATTAATGTTTTCTTTATTTTTCATGCAGATGTCACTAAGCCGTTGCTAGTTGAAGTTGATCAGATATACCATCTTGCTTGCCCAGCTTCTCCGATTTTCTACAAATACAATCCTGTGAAGGTATGATTCCTCCGCAGCAGAACGCTATATCTTGGATGAGATATCAGTTGTAAAGACTCTTTATTTTGTTTTTCTTTTAACCTCTATCTGAAGACTATGTTGCTATGACATAAAACAGACAATAAAGACAAATGTGATTGGTACATTGAATATGTTGGGACTTGCAAAGCGTGTTGGAGCGAGGTATGAGACTGTTACTTATCTCTATGATATAGTTTTTATAAATATATTCCTGCATTCTCATTGTATGATTGTCGACAACAGGATTTTGCTTACCTCGACTTCAGAGGTGTATGGAGATCCTCTTGAGCATCCCCAGAATGAGAGCTATTGGGGAAATGTTAACCCTATTGGTATGTTTTCTTTTCTACTTTGATAGTTGAGAATGGTTTTCAGTTATTGTCGTGTGGATATGTAGAAACCCTGACAGTCTTTGGCCCCTCTCTTGCTGTATATATCTATGGTTTTACTCCTCTTAGCATCTATCATTCATTGATGGCTGGCACAGTTCTAAGTAGAAATTTGCCCGCATATGACTTTCTATTAATTTGTTTTTCTACATGCTACAGGAGTTAGGAGCTGCTATGATGAGGGAAAAAGAGTAGCTGAAACGTTGATGTTTGATTACCACAGGCAGCATGGCATAGGTAAAGAATGCAGCGTTTACTGCTCATTATTTGAGGATTCTTACTCTTTTTCATGATAACAGAGATTCGGATTGCTAGAATTTTCAACACTTATGGACCACGCATGAATATAGATGATGGTCGTGTTGTCAGCAATTTCATTGCCCAAGCAATCCGGTAAGTGATGGTTCCAGTGTATGATGATTCGTTTTCTTCCTTGTTTCCTTCCCTATACTTACACCCTTTTCCTTTTAACTGTTTCATTGTGCAGTAATGAGCCTTTGACTGTTCAATTACCCGGAACACAGACAAGGAGTTTCTGTTATGTCTCAGATATGGTATGCTGGAAATCTTGTTAATATCAAGCTGTTTTACAATGTATTAACGTGTCTGCTGCTCATCTTTTTTCATTTTAACCGATGAAGGTTGATGGCCTTATTCGACTTATGGAGGGAGAGAACACCGGGCCAATCAACATTGGGAATCCAGGTGATTATGCAGGCCTTTCTCTTGATTTTCTATCTTATTAGAAGCTCCTTTTTGTCCAATATTAACGTAGATTTCCTTTTTCTATGTTTTAGGTGAATTTACAATGCTTGAACTTGCAGAGGCTGTGAAAGAGGTCAGTTTTTCGTTCATTTTTGTCCTTTCAACCAGTTGCAGATTCAAGATTTTTTCTCGGGATTTTCACTTATAATATACATATATATAAAAAATTGTCCTCAGATTTACCATTTTTGTCAATGGAAAGAGTGTCCTCAGAAAAATTTTGGGGATGTCCATGGGAAAATTTTCTTTTTTTTTCAATCTTTGGAAATGTCCATGAACATCCTACTTCAACATATAGATCCGTCTCTGCTCTCAACTGTATTATAATGTAGTTCTCTTTTCCTGAGGCAAGTCAATATGGAACCGAATTCAACATGAATACTTTCCGGCTGGAAACTATTCATAGATATATTCAGGAAACTGATCAATCAAATTCTTGGCCATGTGTGGTGCAGCTTATCAATCCTGAGGTGCAAATATCAATGGTTGAAAACACTCCTGATGATCCTCGTCAAAGGAAGCCAGACATAACCAAAGCAAAGGAGCTGCTAGGATGGGAACCAACAGTCAAATTGCGCCATGGACTTCCTCTTATGGAAGAGGATTTCCGTCAGAGGCTTGGCGTCCCCAGGAAGAACTGATTGCAGTTATATTTTACAAATTCACAGTGCTGGGGGCAAGCTGATGCCCCAGTTAGAGTAGAAAATACAGATAAAATGCTATTATCTCCTTTAGTCAGTTCCAATATATAATCTTCATGAACAATAATGGCATCAGTTTCTTTACAGTTTAGTCATTGTGGATTGGTAATTGGATTAATGAAAAGAAGCTTTTGTTCTATGGCTTACTGTACCTTTACTTTATTCATCTTTGGCACTTGCTTAACTTTCTGTTTGAATAATTCCTGCCATGTTTGCTCTTATTGCCAATTGATGTCTAAACTACCATGGTATCCTAGTATGTTTGTCTGGATTCAAACTTCTTCAAAAGCAAAGATTGGGACACGTCGAACCTGAAGCTTTAGCTTGGTTTATGTAGTCATCTAAAAAGATGGCATCGAACAAGTTTAAAATTCAAATCCCAACACTTAAATCCCTTTCTCATGGCTTTGTTTGTTAAAAAACAATGACACCAGCTTTTACTGATGTAAGATTTAACTCTTTCCTACCAAGAAAAGCTAGGAGAGAAGAAATCTGAGCCTTAGTTCATCAAGCATCATCTTCCTCAAATTTAGTTCTTTCAGTTTTTCTTCTCATAACAATATCTTGTATGCATGATGATTTTGCTGAAGCTATTGATTTAACTCATACATTGAGCTTGTACTGTAAAACTGGATGATAAGAAGAAAGGGTGGCACTTAGGAATGACGGTTGGTTCCTTGTTTAAATGAATAAAGATGAAATAATAACTGTCACCCCATCCTCAGCAAAAGGGTCCATAGCTCAGTGGTAGAGCATTTGACTGCAGATCAAGAGGTCACCGGTTCGAACCCGGTTGGGCCCTTTTAAGAGAATAGAGAACTTTTTTTTTTCTGTTTGATTTTCGTAAATTCTTCAAACTTTTAGTTTTAAGACCATCACTTGATTCAATTAGGAATGTTTATTCAGTTGGTCCAATTAATTTCAAATTAAATTATTTTATTTTTGTTAATTGAATTAAATTTATGAAATTTAAAAATTAATCGAATTAAATTCAATTAATTTAATTAATTTTTTGGTTAATTGAATAATAAATATATTTAAATTAAATTATATTTTAAACTCCTAATTTTTGATATTTTAAACAAATTAAATAAAATTATCCAACAAAATATTCAAATACTAAAATATTATGTTAAAAATTCTAACAACTTATGAAATTAAATGATCCATTTCATATATATTTTATTTTATATTTGAATTAGTTATATTTTGATTAAAATTTCAATTAATTCAATTTTCAAACCAAATTAATTAAAAATCAAAATTCATTTAAAATCATTTTCATTAACTGACTAAAATTAATTCGATGATCAACCGATTAATCAAATCAAATTGATTCGATTGGTTAATTCTATTAAAACTGAATTATATACAACCCTAAGTCCAATTGTATTAACCAAATCAAAACTCCAATCCCTGCCACAATTCTTTCCTGTAATTTCATTAGTTGGCTGTTGTCAGTTTTAAGCTTCTATTCTATTTTCTCCTGCCTTGCTTCAAACAAGTACCAAATTTTTTGCCTTGTAGTATTCAATCAAAAAAAGAAGCTAAGATTGGTTCTTGTATTTGAATGCAATGATGTGACTTTAGTGTCACATACAAATTTGACAATTTAATTGAGGTTTTAGAAGTAATTATTCTATTTCCTTCCAAAAACACGTGAATTTTAGCAGCCAATGATTCAAAAGAGACTTAAAGTATAAAACCATGATCTAAACACATAATGGAAAAGCTGGAAAAAAATCAATGAAACCTATTTATGTTAAAAGACATAAGAACTGGAGATTCCTAAAGCTACTTTGACAGAATAATTCCTCCTATGTCTCCTTAATCTCAAAATGGACACAGATGCTTCACCAGCTATTGTGTTTATGACATTTGATGCCTGGCAACATGCAACAATGAAAATTCAAACATAAGTTTCAAGGACAATGAATTTGAAGAGGTTAAGCACAATAGTAACTCATGCCATGGATTCAGAAGCTATATTTTTAAAGAACTAATCATGTAGACAAGCAAAAGTAATGTAACACATTTTTGTTTTATGCATGTCTGTGGATAACAAGGAATGCATGTTCGCAAGAGAGGAGATATAGCGCACGCATGATGCTATGAACCTTATATTAAGCCATGTGCAAACCACAGGTGCCATAAATATTGGAAAGTTAAAACAAGCATAAATTATCAGGAAGCTTCAGGTACAAACTCCACGCCAATTTAATCTTCTTGATGTTAGAAGTAATCGATGAAAAATCAAATAATATATGATACAGTTCAACAACCCAGAAGTTTGAACTGTAAGGGGTCATTTTGTAAGAAATGAGCTAACCTGTCAATGAGAAAGGAATACTCTACAGCGCCATGAAAAAGCATCCAAATCCTGCTGTTCAGTTTTTACTTTCTGTAAATAACGCTCCAAAGTATGTGCATGCTCATTTATGCTATCATTTGACATTGTATCTTCAGCTAGTCTGACTGCAGCCATGTGAGATAGTTGAAAGTTCTCTCCCACATGTTGCAACTTCCGTGCAGTTTCTTCATTGCCAATCATTACAAGAGAAACCAACAGGGACTTAAGTTCCCGCTTTGCCCCAGCTGTCAGAGACATGCCTTTCAAATGTTCTACAAGAGCCATCTCCTCACCAGGGCTACAATATCAAGATATGGTCTCAGTAAAATATGTCCCTGTAGATATAGCAAGGAGGAAAGAAGAGAGATCCTGATACTCGAATGAACACATACCTGCCAGGACGAATTTTTCCTCTGCTTCGCTGACGTCTTGTATCTCTAGCCTTGCTAGCCAAAGTTGAGCCAGTTGAAGCAGCAGAGCTTTTTCTTGTCCTGTTCATGCAAGAAGGAAACAGCACATTCAGACATGAATGAGACTAAAAAAAGACCATCTGTATTTGTTGTTTGAAGTCAGAACAAATGTTCTGACCCCATTTATTAATCATGCACCTTGCAGCACATTAGGCAAGGCCATCAAACAAATGTAGAAAATAAATCTATATAGTTTGTAGTGGCATACAAATGTATGCAACTTATGACTATGATTTAAGTAAAGAAATGACCATATATGGGCAAAGGTTTATCTTGAATCTCCAAAGAATTAAAAGTTGGAATAATGATAAACATTCAACAAGCACAAATTGTCCTCTTATGTGGCTTTTTACAGTTACGAATAATTGTAATTTGTACTTGTTATGAACTACATAGAGTTCACTCATCAAAGGATACAATAAATGGGTAAAGTCTCAATCAAATATGAAACTTCATTTATCCAGAAAGAACAGAAAAAAAAAAGAATCAATGAATAGCAAGAATATGTAAACAACCTAAGGAATTGATGCACATGTATAAGTGGATATAATATGTTAAATAGCTAACTTCCAATGCCATAGGTAAAATATAACCGAGAGATATGATGAAACACAACAAGCTATAGAGCTACATATTTAACTTAGACTACCAAAACACGTACCCTGTGGTGTAGACACTCATTCCACTGAATGTACTACTAGCTTCAGAAGCAGTATCATCATCAAGATCATTTATCAACCTTTCCTCTGACTGCAGCTTTGCTGCAAGCAGCAATCTTCTTTGTCGAACAGCTAAATAGCGAGCCAAATATTTTCCCACTTTCTCCAACCCTTCCTTATATTCATCAATTAGACTTATTGCACATTCTAACGATGCATTTTTTACTTCTGAGAATAAATCCTCTCTGCCATGCAAAAAAGCAACCCTCAAAGCCTCCTCCCAGTCCCTTGCACTAATTAGCAAATTAATCCCAACATTAATATCTCCACAATAATCCAAAGCAATCTTGGCAGCTTCTCCAGGTTTACCAAGAGCTTGGAGTTCTTCACAAAGATCATGAGCCAGTTGCAATACTTCATCTTTTTCCAGCTTTAAAAGCCCAGCAACTGTCAAAACACCACTCCAATTACCGCATTCACGATATGCCTTCAAAGCCTTTTGCAAACTGGAGCAACACAAGTAAGTTGCAGCAGCATCTTCAAAGCATTTTTCATCACTAAGATGATCTCCCAAAGCCTCAAGGACCTGCCCTCTTTTTGTAGGATCAGTTATCAGCTGAAGTCCCAGAGGAAAAAGTTGAGGATTTTTCTTCATAAGGTTCATGCAATCAGCAAAATAGGCATCACCTGCAGATACAATGTGTTTGAGAGCTTTCTCAAACCTGTGCAGCCTAAGGTCAATGCTATAGCACATCAAGAGAAAAGGCATCCGTTCCAATTCCTGGAGAAAGGGAAGAAATTCCTTAGGGTCCCGATGGGAGTTCAGTGCCACAATAGCTGCAAGGTTCAAATCATAAAGGCCCAAAGCAGCTTCAAAGACGGCCTCTGAATCTGATAACCACAAGAGATGTTTCAGAGCTTCTTCAGCAGAAGGGCAATTCTTTCGTCTTGAGTCATCAGAACCTAATAACTCCATCTCTCGGATGACTTTTACCCTCTCCAAAGCCTCTTCAAGAGCAGGGGGGTCACTACGAGCCAGAGTGGTCAAAATACAGAGCACCCTTGCAGGACTTTCTGGTATTTGTTCCTCAAGCGCCCTCCTTAAGGCCAGAAGGACAGACGACACCTTGTTATTAGAATCTAAACTAGCATCAGAACCCCTGAAATCATTAGCTTGTAGATCATTGTGCTCCTTGCAGCTAGGTGGAGAGAGAAACTTTTTGTAAAGTGTCTGGGTCAAATTTTCACTTTTAATGGCACAAACAAACTCCGTTATGTAACTCAAATTATTCACCTGCCTGACAAACTCTGAAGCTAATTGAATAAATACTTGCAATCCACAATAATCGACAATCACATTAAAATCAATCCTGTGTCGCCTCACCATAAGAAGTGCATCCCTAAAGCGCCTTTGGTTCAAAGCATTGACAATTGAGGCTAGAACCAATTTTCTTGGATAGATGCATTCCAGATTTCCACGATTTGTTTGCAATATGACAGCAGCTTCTTCTCCATGAAGGACACCAACAAGTTTGGCCCCTCTTTCCCAAATATTTATAAAGTTAACATTTTCCTCTTCTCTTCGTTTGCTACCAACATGGATAAAGTTCTCATATGTCAATTCTAATTCTTTGTGCAATATATCACTGATGTCAACAATAAAAAGCAAATCTTGTTTTGTTGCAAGAATCAGATGTGTGATTACATTGTTAGCTAAATTACAGTAAAATGAGAAACTGCTGCAGTTGCTGCACAGCATTCTCCTACCTACATGCAACCTAGCCATATCATCAAGACCAAAAAACAAAAGCTTTGATGGTTCAGTAACACCAACCAGAACCACATTCATCCAAGGGCAGGATGAAGAAAAGCTTATCTCATCATGTTTCAAATCTCTTCTGTTAATTCCCAACTTTGATGTATATTCAAAAACTTGTCCACCATCAAATTGAACAAAAGCTGAGCACTTTTTAGCAGGATTGGGAGCAATACCCATTACAAGTCCTTCCAACAAATTTTGATAGGAAACTGTTGCATGCCAGCCAGAGCATGTCAGTAAACCTGGGGCATTATCCTCAGAACAAGTGAGCTCAATCTCCTGCAAATAGAAACCAAGAAGCCTATCCTCCATTGAAGAGGTTTGGAAGGAACAATTGCTGTGATTGAATCCATGATGAGAAACAGCAAGAAGCACATGTGAGTCCAGCCATATAAGATGTACAAAGGATCCCAATGAAGTTGCAGACAAACATGGTTCCACACTAAATTCTTTACCCTCTAGTTCTTCCCAAGTATCAGGCATAGGAAGCTCTGCAACACACAGACAGCCATTTGATAATAATGCAGCCAAACGATTCTTACCATTTATGGAATGAAAAGCCATTTCCCGAACAGCAGTTGGAAAACTAAGGCTGAATAAATACATAGTAGGCGGCATTAAGGACAAAGAAAGGGGGGTCACAAGTATCTTAGACCCATCAATAACTAAAGCCGTTGAGTCATCCATGACAGCTGTAACCCAGATGAATTTGTAAACTGTAACCTGCCCACCAAGAGTCCAACTTATTAAATGCTGTGACTTTGTCGGATCCCACATAAATCTAACTCCATCTTTCCTAGTGTATTTGATTTCATGCTTTAGATACCAATGATTGTTGTTGAAAAACCAGATCTTAACAGAGTCATAATTTCCAGATCTGACAACGGCTGCAAGAAGATCAGAACTGCAATTCCACTTCAGAAGTTCTACAGTTGCATGAGTTGGTTCATCAATGTGAAATGAGCTTCTTTCTAATCCATTCCTTTCATAAAAAACTATTGATGGACCCTCCTCCTCTGCCTTCCTGTCACAAACAGCTGCAATTTTCGCTCCACTAGGCATCCACTCTAGAATAGACCCCATTAATTCCTTTGGTTCTGAGGAAGCATGTACTGCTCCAGCATCCCGTTCCCAGACCTTAAGCCTCTTTTTCAAAGAAGAAGAATTTGACACCTCACTTAGAGTGGCGAAGTACTTTCCATCACCCCTCCAAGAGATGGGGCTTCCAAACATTTCTGTGGATGACAAATCTGGTTCACCTGAACCCAGGATCCAGCCAATAAATAACCAACATAACAGACAAGAATACTAAGGTATATAACTGGAAATTTTCTTCTTTTCCCTATCCCACAATAGCAAGATAGGGTACTCGACAAAGAAATTAATAGGAGATGGAAAAATGCATTAAAAAAAATCAGAGAACAATGGAGAAAAGTCCTTACATACGTCAACACCTTCTGGATGGTCCTCCAGTGCAGTCTCATACAACAAATCCCAATCATGAGTCATCACCAGTAATTGCCCAAAACCCGTAGTTACACCAAGCAGGTCTCCATCTGGACTGGGAGAAATGCACTTGACTCCACCCTCCACCCGACCAACAACTTCCGTTTCCTTTCCATCCACAGTACGCAGCAGTAAAAGCCCACTAGAAGTTCCCACTATCAGTGCTTCTTTCTCCATAAGATAATCAAAGGAAGTAATGACATCCTCAGGCTCCAAACCCAAGGGATCAATTTCGGCTTGTAACGGACCTTTGGTCCATGCCTCTTCATTCTGAAAGATCCCTTTACTCATGTTAGCAAGTATACATGCGATAAAATACTGCATAATTAACAATCCCATTTAAATTTACAGTCACAGTAAATACTTCATTTTCTCAATAATTGTCTCTTAGAATCACCTTCATAAACATCATTACTCCTTTCCTCCTTCCTAAACATTTTATCAAAGTTTCTCTCAGCTAAAAATAAAATTAAATAAAAAAATTCCAAATTGCAACAGCATTGCTCACATAGAATTATAACAAATCCCCATTTCACTTCATGAAAATTTTGTTATTTCCTTTGCTTACTTGCTTTTTACTTCCGAAAAAAAAAAAAGCTACTAAAAAGCAAAAGAAAATGAAAAAAAAAATTACATATTTGATTAAAAATGAGCAAATAATTAACATGTAACACACATGAGACCAAAAAAAAATTAATCTTTACAGGACTCGGTTACCATAAACATCCCTAATTAAAAATATACACATGATTTATTGATTTTAACTCATTAAAAAAATAAAAAGAAACAGAAAAGGAGATGAAAAGGGGCATACTTCGAAAGAAGAAAGATAGAGGGTATAAATGAGATTATCCGAAGAAGCAAAGAAGAAACTATTTCTCTCGATATCATATGCAGAAAACAGTAAGACTTCGCCTTCCGATTGTAACTGAAGAGTAGAAGTAATCTCAGAGTAAAGCTTCAAGTTTTTCATTTTTGCCAGAAAAACCCTAAAACGGAAATTTGAAGAGTAATAAACTGGATTTAGGGTTTTGGGGGGAGGCGGGCTGCTGGGTTAAGCTTTGCAAAAAGGAGGGATCTTTCACTATAGCCCAACCCAAACCTAGTTAGAGTAATTTCTTGTTGTTTGACGTGTTTACCCTTATCGTTTTGCATTCTTCCAATTCCGTTTTCTTACTTTTTTTTATTTAATTGAGATGAATTATAATTTTATGTATATTTTTTTATTTAATAAAAATAATAAATATTAATAAATATTACAAATTTCCAAATAAAATCATATATTATCATGCTCTATACCTTTGTTATTGATGATTAAATTTTGGCCAAAATGCTTATAAAATTCTTGGTATTTTTTGAATTTTTTAGTTAAATTTCCATTTTTCTGTACTCAATTAATTAAAATTTCCATTTTGCAAGGGGCACACTATAGAAAAAGCCGGGCTCAACCCACCAGCCCACTTAATTCCACGTGTCTCGTAAATAGCTAAGTTGAACGAAATTTTCGTGCCTTGATAAAACCCATTCACGTTTTCCTCACTACCTGCACAAATCTTAACTCTCCGGCTTCACTCTCAAAAAACCTCAAGAAAACCTAAGAGCATTTCACCCTAAAAAAAAAGGAAAAATCAAGAACTGACGTGAATTTCCGAAAATGTCCGGCTCACTGGACATGTCACTCGACGATATCATCCGTAATAAAAGCCGATCCGAAGGGCATTCCCGTGATTCCAGACGCAAACCCCGTCTCTCCGGTCCTGGCCCTGATCGTCGTGCCCCCACTCGCGGCCCGCTCAGAACCAACCCGTACCCGGTTAGACCTGTAAGCTCCTTTGCTCCAACAGAAAAAGGGAAATGAAAGACTGAGTTTTTACTATTAACTTTTTAAATAAATAAAAAAAAGAAAAATAATTTTTTTAAAAGTATTTTGACGTTGAAATATATGGATATATACATTTAATGATTTAATTTAATTATTTTATTTTTGTTACATGGAAATTTATTGAAGCGGTTATTTTGTCCACGCGCTTGTGAACGTGTTGTTCACGCGCGTGTTAATGCAGCAAACGCAGATGCAAATACAGGTACCAGCATTTCAGGGACAGTTGGTTTCGAGTGGAGGATCTGACATGGAGGGGAAGCTGTATGTATCGAACTTGGATTACGGTGTTTCTAATGAGGATATTAAGGTTGTTCTTTTTTCAATTCTTTGTATGCTGATTCATTTGTTGTTATAATCTTGATTTTGTTTCATTAGTAAAGGACGAATGAGTAATCTTGAATCACGTTGTTTACTGAAGAAAATATGTGGATTTGTTTGTTTAAAGCTGCTAGAAGAACATGATTTATATGACATTGGATTTGGAATAGATTTTTTTTTGGTACATAGGAGGCCGTAGCTTGGGGATAAGGGAAGGGGTTGCAGGTGTTAGGATTCGAACCCCAGATATGAACCAATTGAGTTAAACTCTGGGTTCGAATGGATTAGTTGTTTGGCCATAAGAAACAATAGAGGTCGATTTTGAGGTGGCAGAGAATCTGTAATGTGGGTTTTCTTGTATGCGATCAAATTAGTTTTGGTGTTCTTGTATGCGATTGAATGATTTTTGACTAACTTGCCTAGAACAGTGTAAGCATAAAAGTGTGATCACGATTAAAAGTTTGTCTTTGGTAGTTGACTGGTTGAATTACATTTCTGTAGTTATGTTTGTAATGAGCTGTTGTTCCTCCCCATCTACTTTACTTTACATTTATGAGCATGTCTTTATATGCATTTGGCACATTCCAAATGTTTTTTTCCTTAAGCATTTAGTACTCTAGCTCTTCTGTCTAACTATCAGACGAAGAGTGCATCTCTATATGAACAATAATGTGGTTTTTGTGGAATGAAAGGCGGTCAGTCTTTTTTATGAAAGTTGGGTACTGATTATGATATGAATATTGCTGATCAGTTGTATTTGTCAACAACTTGTGACAGTTTAGTTTAGTAATGCATGGGACTGAAGTATATGGCAGTTGTGATTCTGGAGATCATTATGATAATATGAATTTGAATTGACTGAAATTGTCTGTTAAAAGCCTATCAATGCCGTATCTTAGTGGAAGTTCTGCTTGTATTTCTATATGAACAATAATGTAGTTTTGGTGGAATGAAAGGTGGACAGTCTTTTGTGGAAGTTGATTACTGGTTATGATACTAATATTACTAATCGGTTGTAATGTCAACGATCTGTGACGGTTTAGTATGATAATGCATGGGACTGAAGTATATGGCGGTTGCAATTCTGGAGATCCTTATAGAATAATAGGAATGTGAATTGATTGAAATTCTGTTAAAAGCCTATCAATGCCATATCTTAGTGGAAGTTGTGCTAGAAACTTCAATGCTCCTTTAAATGTGTTATGTATCCATTTTTTGTCTCTCCTTTCTGTAATATAACTAATTTCAAGGCTCATTCTTCTTGCTGATCAGCCTTTCGTGGCGGTACCATTATTACTCTTCTGTCTGTAACAAATTAGAGAATATAGAGTTATTTTTTACCTTTTGTCAACATCTTGATTGCTAGGTGCTATTCTCTGAGGTTGGTGACTTGAAGAGGTACTCTATTAATTATGATAAGAGTGGAAGATCAAAGGTATCTACCCTTATTCAAGTTTGAAGCCAATTTGAAATGGTTTTTTTTTATGCTGCTGAAAATGTTAATATATTTTAGGGAACGGCGGAAGTAGTCTTTTTCCGACAGACAGATGCTTTGGCAGCTATCAAGCGATACAACAATGTTCAACTTGATGGGAAACCAATGACAATTGAGCTTGTGGGAGCAAATGTTCTTATGTCTTCTGCTCCTGTCCCTCCAACCAAAAGCGGCATTATGGGAAACCCCAATGTGGCCTCTAAAAGGTCTGAGTTATTCCTAGTTATTTGCATGATAATCATTTTTCCCATCTCTTGATTCTGATTCAAGTGTTCATGTAACTTATTTCTGCTGGTTCAACAAAAATCGTAAATCTGATGAATGATAACTTGAATATTCTGTTTGACCCTTTTGATTTCATTTAGGCAACAATCAAGAGAGAGGAGATGGGCATCAGATGCTCATTTCGGAAAGCATGCTTTCATATATTATTCTCAGCTTCAACTTCATTCCTGGGTGCAGGCTGCAGTCGACTGATACTTCCAATTCAAACTAACATGATTTTCTTTGTCCTTTGGTGGTAGGGCATGGATTCACAGTGATGGTGGTGGTGGTGGTGGTGGTGGTGGTAACGGACCTAACACCAGTGGTGCTGGCCGTGGTTTTGCTAGGGGAAATCGACCGCGTGGACAGATTGGTAAAAAACTATCTGCAGAAGATCTTGATGCTGAGTTGGATAGGTACCACTTAGAAGCTACACAAATTAAATGATGTTTTCTCCTGCTATTTGCTTGTGCAATTACTCTTTGTCTAGGTATATTGGCTGCTTCTGTTTTGAGTTGGAAATGGTGTCACTGACTTATTGAGCATGGTCTTTTGAATCTAATTACACTGTGGATTTAACATCCCAATTTTGTTATGAAGGTGACAGTGATTAATGCCTGTATATTCTCCCACATTTTTTTTTCGTTGGTTTTTAAGATATTTCCTTGATTCACCATTTATTTCAACTCCAATTAGTTCCTGCCCAAAATTCATGCTGTAGTTTGGGCCTCATGATATCCCACAGCTGAAGGGAAATATTTCTTAGTTGTTTTTGAGATTGTATATTTTTCCCTCTAAGTTTTGAGATTCGACTCAATGCACTCTCTCGTAATTTTGAATAGATCTTATAATTTAAAACACGACATAAAATAATGCGATGATACAAAAATAAAAATAATATGAATTAAAATTTTATCAAAAATTATTAACTTTGATAAATTCAAAAAGTGTTTTTTATATTTTTATATTTGTAAAAATTGTGATATATAATTTTTATATAAAAATATAATATAAATATATAAATTATTAATATTTTAGAATACATAAATTATCAAATTTAATTTTGAAATTTTACTTTCGGCATTCTTGTTGAGCTCAAAACATTCATTGTATGAACCCAATCCAAAATTTATTTTAAAAGATAACATTAAATAAATTAAAAATTCAAATATTTGACATTTACCAATTTTTATTTGAGTTCTCATTTATTTTGAGAATGGAAATTAGGACTTCATTTGTCAATCTCATTGGCTCAATTAAACACAACCTGGAAATTTGGGAAAAGATCTTGGGAACAAAATTCAAGATGACAATAATAGCAAAACTAGGTCCTCCACATCTTTTTTTTTTTTCTCCATCAATCATCTTTTTCTAATGGGAAGGATTGTGGCTAGGAGAGGTTGGCTACAATTGATAATTACTTCATTGCCGTTCGGCAGCCTGATATGTACAGTTGAATGATCCATGAGAACTCAGAGATCGTTGAACCATTTTCAAAGGATATTATTTTATACCCAAAAAGAAATTCTGACAAGCCAAATGAATTTCTTTTTTTGTTCAAACAACAAATTATACCTTATATCTCATAATTTTAATTTTAAATTCGATTGTATAAAACTAAATATACATGTATATATTAAATTGTAATTTTAAATCTTCTAACACAACTCAATTTTTTAAAAATAATTTTTTTATTATTTTCTTAATCTTCATATCATTTTTTATTTCTCGCATCACCTTTCGTGATTTTTTTTTGGGAAAAGAAAATTATACAAAAAGTCTGAAACCAAGTAAAAGAGAGAAACTATTATAATAATCAGACGATCAAAAACTTGAATATGAAGCCAAATTCTCAGCAGCCATTTTGACAACAATTTACCAATGTAAAAAATAATAGCCAAATTCACATATTTACCAATGTCAAAACATATTAGGTACACTTTGGAGATGCCCCTTAAAAACAGACATCCAATGTGATACCCCTATTTGAAGCTCCTATCTATTGAAAATAAAGGATCCTTTGTTCTTCTTGCCATCGATATCGAGGCACGGAACCTCCATCAGTTAAAACTTGAGGGTTTTGTTTTCTTATTACTAAGGATGGCCTTTAAAAATTAGCCAATATTAACTTGCCCTCATGAACCGTAAAATGTTAAAAGCAAGGCTAGGGGAAAATCTAATTCTGTACAAAGAAAAGAGTCACCTGTAGTTGTCCGGAAATTCTTCCGTATCGTGTCACGCATAAGAGTAACTGTTTCAAAATGAAGAAATATTGGTACAAGCAATGATATAAAAAACAATTACTCTTAAATTTCAAAAAGATGGACAATTTTGATAATTTCTGCACATGCAAAAAGGATCTTCGAAAAAAACTGATAAACAATTATTCAACTAAGTCGAAGTTCAGAAGTGGTAAGGGAAGGAATTATTGGACAAGAATTGTTTAAATAATCAACCAATACCAGTATGGTGGCAGGAAGAAGCTACTCAATTTGAACTTGCAAAGAAATAAATAAATTAATATGCGTGAACAATCGACTTAATATAACTAAAGTTAGATAGGAGTACCTGAAGATTGGTTAAATGCCATGATATACACAATCCGGTAGCAGAACCGAAAGGCAGATGAATCAATAGCTCCAGTCACTCCATTTTTATTCCTCGCATTTCTGCAATTTAAGGCCTCAAACTAAGCACGAAATCTTATATTTCTACAAAGTCCCAGAAGTCCATTATATAGTATCTTAACTCGTAGATGGAAATAAGGGAAGCAGACATTAAAAGTCTCACCTTCTCTATTTCTACAATAGATCTGGGAGCATATATAGCAGCATGTAAAGAATTTACACTGTCATCGAATCTCATAGCTCACAATCTTAATCCTTTTCTAGATTCCGCAGAAGCCAGGCTTGGAATCTCAGCCTGTTGGCCTAAATTCAATAATTTTGCAGCTCTGAACTGCTTTAGGATTTCAGACCATCTTATGCGGGCTCACAAAATAGCGGATACATCAAGAATGAAAACAAGAGAATCAGGCCAAATGTTGCCAGGGTTGAAAAATCATGAGCAAAGGAAAGTCATGTTAATGAACACTGCAGTGCACTGGAATGTATATTAAATTTCGCAGAGAAGAATCATCAAGTCCAACTGAGCTCAAAGATCATTTGACAGCTGAAATATCCCACACATCTGAAGATATGGATTCTCAAGCAGCTTTTCATTGTTACTCTGCAGATTAGACACACAAAACAAAGACTTCAGCAACAAATAACTCAAAAGTAGCACTACGAAATTACAAGGAAAAGCATGTAAATCCAATGCAGAAAACAATTGATACCATAAAACAATTTAATATTTTCTATCAGCACTTCAAGGCATGGACGCTAATAAAATGTTGAACCAGAAGAATATAAGCAAACCATATGTAACGGTCATGTTAACTAAGAGAAATAAGTTACAGCGAAAACAATCTAGTAAATGACTGGCACAGTGATTGGCTGACCCCGAAATAATCTACCCATAACAAGGAAATTCATTCAAGTAGAACAGAATTTGGCACAAATATTATTTTCTACATAAGGCTTAACTTTTTTTAAACTTTAAGATGCAAAATCAATTAGACAAGGAAAATGAGATGAAGTTTTTCTTTCGGTGGAAATTCCATTATCAGGAATTTCAAACCAAAATCACTTTCAATATTCATGCAGAATATATTCATCAGTTGTTCTCATATGTAAACACTTCATAATTGCAATAAAGTGACTTCATACTGAAAATCAAGGATTCGCTTACCTGTTGAGCTTTAAAAACAAGCTTTTGTAGCATGTGTTGGTACTTTTCTGGTTTTTCAGTCATCATTCTCTGCAAAATTCCCATGCTTGAGTTGCTTAGTGGAAAAACATCACCATGAGTGGAAAAAAGGAAAACAGAAGGGGAACAGAAAGGACATAAAAAGAAGGGGAGAGAGAGAGAGAGATACACAAAATAAAGCTTTCTTACCTTCAACAGAAAAGCTGAAGAGTGATATGCCACCCTAGAATCATTATCATCCAAAAGCTCCCTGAAAGAAAAGGTAAAAAAGAAAGTGTAAATTTCGGCATGCCTGTAGGTAAGCTTCTGTCAAATTCATTCTTAACAAGCAAGGAAGTATAGATCACCTGAAAAATTCTTCTCCACCAACTTCTTGAAAAGCTGTTGGATCTGCAGTACATTTACCAATTAGAAGTAAAAGAAGGGTAGCCCGAATATCAGAAGTAGCACCAGGAAGGTTCCCTCTTCCTTTGCTTCCAACAGCAACACCTAGTGCAATGTTATCAGTTGCTGCACCTGCAAGTTGAATCAAAGGCCAATAAAACAGGACAGCAGGGACACGAGCAACTAATTGCATTGGCACAATGGCTTCTCCTCGGAGTAGCAGCACAGCCATAGAAGTTGTCTCACGTATCAGAGGTTTACTAACACTGTAACCTGATTTGTTATCATTTTCCTCCATTAATTCATCCCAGCAACAGCTTGCTTGTTGAGATACAAGCTCAGTCGTATTAGTTTTTCTAATTCCATCTGTGCGAGTAAAAACTTTAGTCTGTTGTATTCCTTCTCCAGATGGCATCACAGTTAAATGGGGAACTTTCAAGCACAATTGAGAAAATAGAATGTCACACATCTGTTTGCCAAAGAGAAAAGAATAGTGACTCTTACAGATGTATTAAGCACTAATGAGGAAATGATGAACAAGAATTCATACACTCAACGCTTAAATACTGGAGAAAATCCTTAAAATTTCAGATGTATACAATTTAGGCCAAAAAGATTTTATTTTTTTGCTATGACATCTCCCATTCATTTGGAAATATGAATAGATAAATCCATCGGACACAGGAAACCAAGCATCAAGTTCAACCACAAACTTCATCTTATCCTTTTATTCTAGCCAACTAAACTTCATTTCCTTCAAAACTCAAATGATGAGGCATTTGCTCGAGAATTACAAGTTACTGATGATAATAGATACAAGACAACAGTTCAAAGAAATGGGAGAATGTACAAAACGAAACTTGCAAATAGATCCTTGCATGCTTCATATCAAATTCAAATATGAAACAAAAAAAAGAAAGAAAAAGAAAATTAAGACTTGATATCTCTACAGAATTTAGAAATGGCTCTGTAGTCCTTTACAATATAAAGAGATTTTAGATGTAGGCTTTTTCCTTCAGTCACTGCAACCAGTTAAAATATGATCAGACACCTACTAGATTGAAAATATCACTGTAGTTAGACAAGTGGATATCATATCAGGTCTCAAGCATGGTAGTTAAAATCAGGATCCTAATAGGATCTAAGGAGTTCTAAAGAATATCTATAACAAGAAACTATAGAAAGCAAAAAATACCTAGAAAAGAGAGATGCATGCAAATTAAAAAATTCCCAAACCTTCACATGGAACAAGCCAGAAACTTAAGAGAGATAGAAACTGACAGTTTTGCATATAGCCTTCCATCTAAGATATTTGTGGGGCATGCTAAATGGTGAATCGCAACTTAACAATCGAAAGAGGTAAAATCTTAAAGAAAAAATTACAACAGAAACATCACATTAGGCTGAGGCTTCCTATCAGTTAATTCAAGTTTTATTGTTCTTCTCCTCTGTTTCCTTACTCGTATCACATAAAAATGTTTTTTGAGTAACCCTATGATCTAAAACAATAAATGTTAACTAAGGTCACCTGGAATTAAATTAAAGAACTTGGAACTTGAAAATTAATAACCATGTAAAAGTAGTATATACCATTTTAGCTTAAAAATTAGGCTAAACAATCAGATGAAGGCTTAAACCAAATGACCTTCAATCCTTGAAGGATTCTTTTCAAGGAAGAGAAAACAGAATAAAGTATTAACAATAAAACCAGCTAATCAAGCAGGTTCTGCACAAAGATAAGCTGGAAAACAGTATGAGGGGCATTTCTCTCCAAGAAATATCCATGATCGATCACATCATCTTCCCTTTCATTAAATAAAATTTAATTTAAATATCACCGACATTTTATAAGATGGTTTGAAAGTTCTCCAAGCAATATACCTTTAAAATATTCATGCGGTCCCTTTCATTTATTTGAGCCACCAAAGACAAAGCACTACTCATGATGTCTATCACAGCATTTGCTTTCTCAAGTCGGGTATCTCTATGATCAGGGCCAACATCATTGTTGCTTGACTGTTGCATTTCACTCTCGTCTAACAAACATTTGCACCTCATAAGAAGCCTCTCCAGAATAAATAGGAAGCCCCGCCGAATAATATTATTCTTTGACTTCAGAAGGCCGCACATCAGCCAAATAGACAAAGGCACACCAGAAGGATTGGAGGAATCATGAATACCAGCATAAGCAATTTTATTCTGCAAGCTCTTGACATTAGACCATATACTCCCATTCCTTGACTCACTTATTTCGGCAATAAGCAGATCCCCTAACCAGATAAATCCATTTTGGCGGTAAGAGATTCTATCAGAATGAAGAAGAGAATGTAAAATGCCCCAAGCAAGCTTCGCTTTCATTCCAACACCATTTTGCAGAGCTGAAATCTCAATACTATCCACAAACTTGTTGGATTTTGCTATCTGTTTAAGATGCAAGAACTCTTTGTCCAAATGAGTAAATGAACTTATTGTAGTATCCAATTTCTCTGAAATATTTTCTAACAACTGTAAAGGAAAACAAAAAATAATCAGAAAGCAGAAAGCAGATATACTTGCAATTCACGCAGTTGAATATCACTTTCTCAAACTCCTTCAAAATTAAGTAGAGATGAGGAGAGCGAGAGACAAAATTTAACATGACAAGGCTAGAAAGGATCTTCCCCCTCCCCTCATTCACTTTCAATTTCCATAAAAGCTATACTTGCACATATGAAATGAATCAAACTGGTGGAACCATATAAACAACCACACACTTAACACACCAAATTAGCAGCCCAGTTCTGATTTATCATCCCCTTCCCCCACCTGCCAAACATTAAAAACATGCATGCTTTTGCCACCACAGGCATAACTGCAAAAATATTCACAAGACATTACCATATTTAATCGCTCGCTGTTAGGGTATCTAGATAATGCAGCAGAAATTGATCTTCTCAAAAGCTCCCCAATGCCTTCCACCCCCAGCTTAACAGAAATATAAAAAGCTTCAGGTGCATCAGCCAAAGCCAGCAATGTAGCAATAGGCTGAATCTCATAATCACTATATTCAGAAACTCCTGTTGATATGCATGTTTCATTTATTTGATGCATAACATAGTCGAAGAGCACCAAATATAGATGTTTTCTTTCTTCCCTTGAGGTAGACAATGAATACTGCACTTGGTAATTGAAAAGAGAAAACATACACGTTAAAAGATTTCAATATGAATATGGATAAGTTTTTGAAAGCATTAATATAGTGAAAGGAAATGCAAAAAAGGATTAAGATTTAAAACTTTTGTATATATTTGAGTTGACCACCATATTTTCTGAAGTGTTGAAAACACATAATGCAATTAGTGATTCAATAATCATTGCTCTTTCTTAGGTCCAACAACTTCATAAAGAGACACATTGCAAGCCATTACTTGGGACAGAACAATCACCTAGTCTCCCATTTACCGAGGTTTGTTAAGCAATTGAAATATACTGCTTCTGTCATGTTATTAAATATTGGGTTGGGTCCATATGTTCTTTCATTCAGGAAACTTAATCCTTTAATTAAAGTTAAAATATTACACCAATAATAGCAAGAATGTTGCCTTACTGCAAAGGATCAAGTCGATCTTGTATCCATACATGCACATATCAAACTAATTGGCTTACCTCAATGAAGATAAAATCAATTCCGCCAATCAGGTCAACCTGGTCAACCAGAAAGCTTGCAGTACTCATGATTGCCGTAGCAGATTCATCAGGGACTCGATAAAGCATGTTTGCTAGGATACATATAAGCTTGCAATGAACAAGTCCAGCCCAGGAATTTACCCGGCTAGTCTCTATAAGTGCCTTGACAACCTGAAGACAAACAGAAATGAAGAGACCACAAATGAGACTCAGATTTATTGCCATAATAATACTAAGTTCCAATAGATTAAACTAAAACCATTTAAACAAACAACTCTAGTTAAGCAATAAAATTCCTCGAAAGGAAATCCGACCAAATCTTAAGTCAGCTTTCATTGACAAGACTGTATGAGTATGGTTTGGGAGGGAGATATTGCAGAGAGGGGTACATAATGCAAAAGACTATGAAAATTAGGGTTAATAAATTCTTCCAACATATTTAATTTCTGATGACACTGTGTGATTCTGTTTCCAATGGGGCCCATCCCAACACCCTCAGAACCTATAAGGCTAGAACTGAATCGCTTACTCAGCAAATTCTTCCAACATATAATGCAGAGGGTGCATATTGCAAAAGAAAATTGAAAATTAGGGTCAATAAGTTCTTTTAACATATTCAATTTTCCATTAAGCTGAGATTCTCTTTCCAGTAAGGTATATCAAATACACATCTCAGAACATATATGGCTAGAATTGAATCACATATCTAGCAAACCCTACCGGCCTTCAATTTTGCAATCCCCCTATGAGTACAGTATAAAAAATTGCCCTATGCATGATCCAGCACAAAGTGGTATCAGTATCATTCAGAGGAACTGTAATGCTAAGATTGCATTTTGCATATATTGGCTGGAAAAAATAATTCTTTCAAAGCAAAGTGTGAACCTTCTTGTGAGGCACTTGGCACTTCTAAAGCATGCCGCAAGAAATTTTAACATGGTAGAAGCAAGTGATACGTTATCAATCGGGAGACCAATAAGTCCACTGGGGTGTTTCAATTTTTCATTTAGATGTTTAAGATGGATGCTGCCACTTTTACAGGACAAGTACTTTCAAATATTGAACATAAATATGGTAACAAGAAGTGAAACATCCAAATTTCCTCCATTTGCACACAAACACACACGCACAAAAATAAAACACTCATTGGTTAAATCAAGATGAAAAACAATATGGTATTTGAAAGCTCCAGAAACTGGTAGCCAGGCATGGAAAACTGACTTACCCTAATGTCAAGCCCTTTTAATTGATTTCTCCAGATTTTGCCTCTATCACAGACAAAATATAGTAAACAGCTTAGGGCAGAAGCCCAGATAGATTCTTCCTTCTCTTCAGTCTGCAACAAGTATCAAGGGCATGAGACCATAAAGAATACTGAGGACAAATGAAATAGAATGGTAACAGTAAAAATGAAAATAAAGATAAGCATGTATGGATCATCCATAAAATCAAAGCAGCCAAAATGCACAAGCTTCAGCTCAAAGACTGCCTATACCTGAACAAGAAGAAGAAGTATCTCATATAAAATGTTTAAAATCCAAGACTCAAATTTATCAATGGCTGAGGAGATGCCCAACTTCTTGGTAGAATCTATTTTCCTTATTTCTTGTGTGGTAAGCTGATCTTCACTATTTAAAAGTAATTCTTGACTATACTCTTCTTCAATCACCAAATTATCATCAATTATCATTGGCTCCAACAAGTGAGCATGGACTGCAAGGTTTAGAATTAAATCAAAAGCACACACCCTACAAGCTGTTCTTGGAGAACTAAGCATCTCCTGTAAGACAATTAATAAAAAAGGTAAGAATTAAAAGATACTCTCACAATGCTTACATAACAAAGAATTGAAAACGTAATTGATGCAAAACCTCAAGCATAGACAGAGTAAGAGGAGCAGCAGTTCCAGGATCCAGGACATACCTACAAAACAGAATTTTCAGCAACTCCTTCTTACCATAACCATCAGATGATGTGAAATTTAAAAGAAGGAAACAAGCAATTTAAAAGAAGGAAAGAAGCAAAGGAAGAAAATGAAATAAATTCAATCACATGATTCTGTGCACAAACAATTATATTGGAAATTCAGAATCAAGCCCCTGGAAACTTTTATGAATGACTAACTCTTGTAATGGATCAGATTCATCTAGATTATAGAAGTGACAATTCAAGCCATGTCCTAAACAATGATCAAGGGGATGTTGACTTCATATACTTAAGAAGGATATATAAATTGTTTTCCAGATAAATTATTGTTAAATAGCAATGAATTAGTAAACTATTCCAAGTGCATCAAAATATCATGCATTTAGGATTGCTGGATAAAGAAAGAAGAAAGTTTGTCACCCTCTACACAAGGATGATTTCAACATAACTTATGCTCAGGCTACAGATGAAATCAGCACATCAACCAACCAGGCCTAATATGCACAAAGTAACTTATTATTATTATTATTATTATTATTATTATTATAGCATTAATAATGTGTCAATAAGTGGGGAGAGAGAGAGAGAGAGAGAGAGACAGACAGACAGACAGACAGACAGACAGACGGATAGAGAGAAGGTTAAATGTATGGCGTGCGATAAAGGACAAAAGAAGTCCAAGAAAAGAAGAAAACAGAACATACATGTCAATAACCAGCTTAATAAGAACGCTCACGGCCACATCCATTGATGGCTTTCCACTGTTATTACTTAATCTAGAAGACACCGTCATGGTATTAGCATTTGTAGAAGATGTCTCAGAGCAGACAGCAGCAATAACCTCGCATACCTCAGCAGGATTTAATCGCAGAGGTTGTTGTTCACTGATGCACACAAAAATATTAAATAAGAATAAAAAATAAACATAAAATCAACCACTTTGCAAGCTACCAATATTGTGAATTAAACTGCAGTTCAAAATAAATACGATCACTATGAACTAGAGAACAAGAAACTACGTGTAGCAAATGTAGGATACACCCAGCAACAGATAAAGATGCTGTAGAACAAGTATATAAATCAAAGTCAATGGCTGTTAATCAATGTTTCATATTCAACTCAAAAATATGAATGTCGTCAAATTAAACACGGTGTATTTGCTAACAACAGGGAAAAAAGAGAAGCTAACCTACTTAATCCCAAAACCTAGTAAACTAGTATGAGAAGCAAAATTCATTAGCTAACAAGTTACAAAATACCATCAATCAAAGGATGCCAAATTGCAAACCTGTAATGACGATACTGGAAAAGTGGCCGGGCACGTGGGCGAAATGTGCTTGCCGGAGAATCATCCCTACAGAAAAATCAAATGCAAGAATCCAAATGTAAAAGACTTGATATTAACAAAACATTGTAAAATAGGAGTTATAAAGTCCTTGCTTTTGTTCTATAGACTTTCATTTTCAACTTCATGTGCAATTAAATGAGCATTCTAAATAGCATAATCATTGTGACATGAATCATTCCAACGTCTGTAGAACATTAGAATATGAAGCAATATCTGCAAGGAGAGAAGGAATGGGCCCTAGGCAGGTTCAGCTAGGTCTAATTTAGTCCAACCTAGGCAAGATCTGCCAACAAACCTGAAATTTAACAATTACATAGAAAAGTTTGTAATTATATCATTATTACTATAGATATATTCAAATTAAAATGATTATTTATATAATATAACATAGTTTGGAGCCAGGCTTGGCTTCAGGGCATAATGTCTAAGCGACACATAACAGGTTGGACTTGCAGGCCTGTGCAGGCAGCATGGCCAACGGACTGCAGACAGGTCTAACTAAGGATGATTGAAGTATCACAAACAAGACTTCAGGTTTCAAAATGGTATAAACCTTGATCTTAAAGCATATTTTAGATAATAAACAAAGATAAAGGGCACAACAAAGTACACATGTATTGCCTTACATAAAAACTGCACCAATCTTACTTTTTTCCAATTTCCGGGCAGTTTTCATACACAATAAGGATGTTAGTAATAATATGTTTATGGTAGCCTAACAATAACCTTGGATATTGAAAACTGCTTTAGGTAATGACAATATCTGAATGGCAAGTGCAGTTTTGTTTTCATTAAAATTCATATGATGATGAATCTTCCACACACCTATAGTTCCTAGAACTTGCAATGAATACAATTTTGTATCTTTTCCATAGTTCTTAATTGATCCAATATTGTATTTCTTTATGATTCATCTCAACCCTCATATTAATATTCAGCATTATTTATGTGTAGGCAAAACGCTTACAAGGTTCTGAGCTCTTGGAGAATCACATATTTCTTAAGATTTCCAAATTCATAATTTCTCACAAAAAGAAAAGGCTCATCCAACCCCCGCCCCCAACAAAAGTAGGTATCATAACTGATAGATGCAACTAGTTTCAAGATCTAAACTCACAGGTCATGTTACTTTACCTCTATTTTTTCATAAAAAACCCATGAAAGACACATATGCAGCAGCCCATAGTGGAATAAGTACGATGGTATGAAACCGTGAGTATGGTTGACATCAGATTGGCCATATATAGTATGGTACCAGTATGGTACCAGCAAACCAAAACATGCAGAGTTCATCCCCAGTTTCAATGTCCCAGACTATCCAACTTAACCAAATTGGCAAACTCCATTAAAAGCAGTCATAACACGTTAGATACGGAAAAGGTTTTATCAACAGCTACCAGACTCTTAACCTTTAACTTAAAAACCCAAGGTATCTTGAAGCCAATGCCTTAAAGCTACCAGTCTACCACCTTTGCCAGCCATCAAAATGCAAATATCATACGTTTGACATTGCACAACCATACAAGTCACACTTTATGAGAATAACAAATATAAAGGATCCATATGGAGAGTGCAAATAATATAATGGTAAGTAAGACTAAACATAAAGCCATCAAAGCAATAATCTGAGAGAAGTGAAGTGCATACCAAATTTGATGAGGCCCTCCTTTACTGCGTTTCAACGCTGTTATAGCTCTCAAGTGGGAGCAAGCAAAAGCAGAATTGGCAATTGTCATGACTGATGAGGGCAGTAAGAGTTGATCAAGATAAGGCATATCAGCAGAGACGAAATATTTCCAGGGCTGGCCCTTCATTTTAGCTTCCATGTCTCCAACAAGTAAAGCAGTTGCTCCTACTTCCAAGAAATTATGCGTTCTCGCATCTTGAACACTCACAGATCGATCACTGTTTTTGAATATAGAACTTTTCAAGTGTCAAATTCGTTTTAGAAACAAAGGAACACATGGAAGAACATTATTAATAGCCAAAACATACTAGAGACTTAGAATGGAAGAAAATAATGCCAACTCGAACTATTTCAACAATATAGGTACATGCAAAATCGATTACCTTTCAGAATACAATAATGACAACTGGTGATCCCCCAGCCAGCGCCATTTCAAAACATCACATGCAATATATTCAGGATTCTCTATTCCATCAGCTTCCTCAATGTTTGACAAGTTTGAAACAGATAAAGTAGTAGCATCTTTCTTCTCTGAAGATTCTCCACCATTCACAGGACATAGCTGGGAATTAAAGGATCTACTCAACAAAGATGACAACGTGGGAAGCAACTGTCTTGATGCCAAGGTTGCTCCAGCAAAAGCTGCTGGCTGGAATGATCGCTTTGGAATATGTTTAGCCACTAGGGATCTCACATAATTCAATGACTTTACAAGTGCCACAGAAGCGAAAGTAGATACAGGCAAGGAAGGAGAAGAACTTGCAGGTGATGTTGATGTTGTTGATGACCCAGATTGTTGATTTAAAGATTGGGACCAAGGTGACAACCTTCGATTTGGACTAATGTCACATTCAGCAATTAAGTTAACACAAAACTGATCTATTTGCAGCAATGTCTCCTCACTGGGCTTATATCTACAGCAAATAGAAGAAACAATGAATTCCTAAAAACAAAAGAACAATATAAAATAGAACCTATAAACCTGGAACTTAAGGTCTTGATAAATCTTTCCAGTCAATCTGAAGCTGGATAGAAACCACAGCAGGTCCTATACAAATTGACTATAATAGTAACCTTATTTTATGAGCACTTAGTAGATGTCAATTCTGGTCTGCACATATCGCATTCTGGAACCAACAGTCAAACACTTTCCTATGCTACATAAAATGAAAACTATTGAAAATACAAGTTCACAGAAGCAACAACAACATACCTTAAAAGGTATCGCTTCAGGAGTGCCACACACCTTCCCACTACAGCTGGGCTGGCACAAATTATAGCCACATTAGCAGCAAAGGAAAATAGTACAAACACAATGCTTAATGCATAAATTAAAAGGAAAAGAAAAGTAAATTGTGCATGAAAAGTAACAATAATCAAATCATTAATTAACGGTAAAACAATTATGAACCTGAGAACAATGCTTTATAACAATACTTTATCCTTTCTTTACTTTTCTTCTTCGCAATATTATATTCCAGTCAATTGTTTAAGTATTATTGAAATAAAATGTACATTCTTCTTTGGTCATCTCTTTGAAATTTCCAAATACTTCATCCAAACATAACTTGTGGGTGTTTATAGAAGTTACACAAGACTCGTGTTAAGCTAAGACTCGTTGCACAAATTTGGTGTCAAGTCAACAAATTGCCTCATATGGATGAAGCATCATAAACCTTCAACAGCCAAAACATCAACAAAATTTCTTTTCAGCCTCTTACTGGTGCAAACTATTTAATTTACCACCACACTATCATTTATCAGCAACAGGATTACCTCTAAATCACTTAAACCTACATCTCCATTCTTCCAAACATGTCAACATCTCCGTCTCATTCTGAAACTCTTTGTGATTACAGAAGTATGCTACTTAAAGAATAACCAATCATCTCTCTCCAGCTATTGTTAATGAAAATCAAGCAACCAACAAGAATGATAAAAAGGAGTATTCCCACCTATCTTCCCTCCTTTCCTTCCCCTCCTATGCCCATCCAATGAACTTATTTGATGAAAAGGCACATACAAATAGAAAGACGATACAAGCAAACCCAGTTAAAAAACTCACCATCAACAATGGTGCATCATGTTGTATTGATGTAAATATCTTGTATATACTGATCTCATTTTCTTTCCAGCAAACGCTTATCAATTAGATTGATATCCAACTTTTATTTTTCCTCCAAACATGCGGATTCAGTGCAATGAGCAAGACAACCACGTCTATCATGTCACACCAGTAAGAAGAACCTTCTAGAAAGCCAACATTACTAAAGCCTGCTGGCCTAGCCTAATTACTAAAACATCCATAATTTTATATAGAACAATAGGTTAAATGTGGGATAAAAATGATAATGGCACTATGATTATTTAGCAAAGCAATAGGTAGAATGGGGATCAATTAGAATGACAAATGACATAAAAACTAACAAAAGCTGTTAATAGATAATAAATTACCTGCGTTCTCTCTCTGCAACTGTATGCTCTAAAATAACAATGTAAGCCAGGTCAGTTGTTGAGGGTGATGCCAGATAGTCCTGTCATTGTTAAATATAAGACATTCTGATATAATAAGGTTCAAATACAAAATTCCACAGGTAAGGTAAAAAAGGAAAGTCTAATACTGAAAAATATAAATAAGAAGAAAAACTCCAAAAAGAAACTCTAAAAAATATAAGACATTATGATATTATAAGATTCAAATGTAACTTTCATAGATGAAGAAAAAGGAAGGTCTAATACTAACATATAGTATATATTTTTAAAAAGAAGAAACTCAAACAAATAAACTTTAAATTCTCAACATTTACAGTGCCGCAAAAAGTTACATGAGGACTTGAGATTTGCTTCACCAGCAGCCTTATGTTTTAACAATATCAATGCTGACTCAAGTTGGACTAACTAAAAAAACAAAGTAATTTCAGGGTCACACTTGGATCCCCGTGAAAAAAAAAAAAGAAAAGACAACAGAAAGGAAAAGTTTACCGTTTTTGAATTTAAGATTTTGAAATTTCATTTTCTATCACCATGAATAGCATGTGAACCATCAGATCATATAGAATTCAGCTTAGTTTTTGACCAAGCAACAAACAATGGCAATTAGATTACAAAATACAGAAACATAAAAAGATTCTAATTCACTTCAATTCCTAATTAATTAAAGTAATCCATAAGCAAAGAAATACTGCATAAAAAAGTTATTGCTCAGCCAAACAATGTCAAGAAAGGTTTTTTCCCATTATAATAAATTCAAGCCCCACAAGCAGTTAACTGCCACATACCAGGGTGGTTACTATTTCATCTTACCTTCAAATCCCAAAACATTTGAAATGATACAAAAGACCAAATCTAGCAATCAAACCATTGTTAAAATGAAGAAAAACACATCAGATACTTCGTTACAGAAAACCACGAAGGGCAAAATTAGCAAGTCATTCACCTAATTGTATCTTGTTGTTGTTTTTACTACTTGCTTTTTGCTTCCGCAACCATAAAGCAAGAGGCCACATGGTAAAGAACTAAAATTTAAAATCTAACATTGCAAATAACAAAATGTACGCATTTAATTTCGAACATTTTCATTTTTAATTCAATATTATCTCCTTTTTTTACTCTTTTCTTTCGCCAATTTCGCACCGTTACAGGAAACAACAATGATGCGAAACTAAAAAGTAAATCACTTTATTTTCACTAATTTACACCCATTTTCCAACCATAATTCTCTATCTTTTGCCTATAAATCAATTTTCCATTGGTTTCGCCACCTGAATAAATTTTAATTATATTCTATTTTTATTTTTTTTTCAATAATAATACACAGTATAAAACAATAATTGTATTAAAAACAAAATTACACAGTAAAAATTCAAGATCTAATAATAAAACAACGAAAAATTTTAAATCCAACCAAGTTTACGAACCCGAAGTGTCCTCGAAGCTTCAGTTAAAACCAAAGAAAGACTACCATGGTGATAAGAGCTAACTCCTCCAGCCACCAACGCCGGTGACGAAGAAGAAGAAGAAGACGAGGACGAAAGACAATCCGCCACCGCCCGACGCAAAGGTTCCGGCGGCTTCTTAAGCGAAGAAGATCTAAGCCTCGACACTCCACTTGCAGCTCCTAACTGAATCCTCGAGCTCCCCGGGCTCCGACCAGGACTGAAAGTTGCTGTCATCGGGTTTGGTAGCACCGAATATACGTACAAACGACTGTGAACTTAACTCCAATTAAAAAAAATTTTGTATTAAATTTTTCAGCAATGATTTTTTTTTTTATTTTGGATTTAGTTTCTCCATTTGAAAAGAGAAAAGGAAAGATGTGGAAATTGTCGAAGTTTGCCAAGTGAGTATTAGCTGTAAGTAAAAGCGTGGCTCATGGGAGGCATTACGAGCTGGCAACCACTTTTTTTTATTTCCTTTTTTATCACTATTTTTTTAAAGATTAAAATGATTTTTTTTTGTTTAACTTTGGGAAATTAAATCCTTAAAACTAATTGATAAGGAAACGGGAAAGTAGATTTGTTGCTAGAACTAAGGGTAAACGAGGAATTTTAATTTTTTTCCTCTTTTTGAAGTGAGAATTTATAGGTTTAATAATTCGTGTATTTATATGATGTAAAATATTAAAAAATTATATATTTTGTAATATTTTATTAAAAAATTATATGTTAAAATTTAAATTAATATAAAATATGAATTATACATTTTTAATTTTATTAAATTTATTTATGATTTTTATTATAATTTTAAATTATATTATTTTTATGTTATTTATTCGTATCATTTTTTTATTATATCATTAGTCATATTTAAAATTATCAAATTTAAAATTTTAATTTAAATTATTTATTTGGCCTAAAAAAAGTTAAATTGAAAATAAAGTTTTTTTATCAAATAATTAAAAAAATAATTAGACATATCTTTATGGCTTATTACATAATAAAAAATAATTAAATTCATTTTTATACATTAATGATAAATTTAATCATGTTTATGAAATTTTAAAAATTTTCAAGTTAATTATTTGGTAAATCATACTACTTTCATCTCAATATTTAAATTATAATCGTTAAATTAAACTATAATTGTCCAAACATTTTTATAAAATCTTCCGCAAATATTATTATAATGTTATAAAGCAATAAATTTAAAAAATTCACTTGTGTAAATAATATCAGTATTCATAAATTATTTGAGTTTAATTAAAATAAAATTTAAATTCAATTTAATTATTATTTAATAAATTTTGAATTTGAGTAATTTAATCTATTAAACGAATCAAATTCAAATAATATTCAAATTAAGTAATTCGTAACATTAATCAAAATTTTAAATTTTAATATATTTTTGTTATTTTAATTAAAAATTATTATTTTATTTATATATATCAATTCAAATTTGAATAAATAATCAAATTTAAAATAAAATATAAAAATCAAATTTATTTTTTATTAAATAAATTTAATTAAAATAATTTAATTTTTATCTTAAATTAAACTTAAATTTAAAAATTAAAACTTAATCAAATACAAAATTCAAATAATAAATTTCAAGTCCAACTCCCACTTTTCACTTAAATTACACCCTTATATATAATAAGCAAACCAAATATTTATGCATGCATTTTATCACTCAAAAACTAAATTCAAATAATTTAAAACCAAAAAAATATATATTAATAGTGATAACTGTCTTTAATTGAAGCATAAAGAAGAAAAATAACTTCAAGTACATTTGTCACGCTACATTTTAGAAGCTGCAATTGCAACTTTTTTCGCATCTTCTGTGGTTTCATCAGCTCCGAGCTGATCTAAAATATCTTTATAAAGCACCTTTCTATTTTCACTATAAACTTCTCCGTTCCATCCTTTTTTAGCCAACTTTTCTCCTAATTCCACCGCCCCTTTCATCGTCTCCTCCGCCGAATCGTACGCCGCCGTCACAATTCTCCTCTCTACTCCTTGCTCCGCCGTTAACTTCTCCGCTTTTAGCACAACCTCTCGCCGTACTGCGGCATCGCCGATCTTGCAGCTAATAATAATAAAATCTGACCGTTCGATGATAGTAAAAAAAAAAAAAAGTAAAGAAAACAACGTACTGAAATTGATTAAAGAATTACCTTATGACGGTTATGAACCAAGCTGGAAACTTCATCCCGATATTCATTTCACTCATATACAAAAACCCTCGATCTTTTCTCATAACAATATAGTCATGGCTAAGGGCCAAGATGAGTCCAGCGGCGCAGGCGTGGCCAGTGATGGCGGCGATGGTAGGCATAGGAAAAGAGATTAGGTCGTTGATGAGAGCTCGGAGCTTGGAAGACATTAGACAGATCTTGTCTGGTGAAGAGCCTGCCCAAGCGAGATCATAGCCGTTGGAGAAGAACTTTCCGTGAGCGGTGGTGATGAGAACGGAGCCGGAGTGGGAGGTTGGGTCGGATCGGATCCGGCTCAATGCTGACCGGATTGAGTCGATTCGGATCGGGTTTAAACGGTGCTCGTCTTCGCCGGTCAACGTTAAAATGAACAAGTTACCTCGCTTCTCCAATGTGCACATGTCCATGATTCGAAGGCCACTGTAGAAACAAACGGAAACTAAGAAACGATAAAATTTATAGCGTTTAATTTCTGTACCTAAAATGACAATTTTTATTTTAAATCAATCACTCTTGTTTGTTTCAACTATTGTTTGTTTTTTTTATACAGACATTGGGAGATGAAAAGTCACAAAACGTGACAAAGAATCTGTTGATTTTTAAATTATTGTATCATGCATCATATTTGCAGCCGACTTTGACGGCTAAGGTTGGCAATCTCTCCGATAAATTTCGATTTGATTAGATTTTATAAATTTAATTTTTTTTTAAATCAAATTTTAGATTGGATCTGATAGAATAAAATTAAAAAATTTTAAATGAGATCAGATTCGAGTTTTAAACAAATTCGATTATATCATACCTAATATTATATAAAAAATTATTTTTTAATATTTATTTATAAATATTTATAATTATATATTTAAATATTTATATTTAAAAAATAATATTTTTATATTTTAAAAAAATAATATTTATTAATTGTGGGTTAAATCAAATTGAATACGATTTATATAATATCAAATAAGATTAGATTCGGATATAAAAACAATAAAAAAATTTTTTGTATATGATCAGATTCAAAATAAGCAAAAACTCGTCTCAATCCGACTTATTACCAACTCTATTGATGGCTATTACATCTATTATTACTCATAAATTATTTAAATTCTAATCAAACTCAAATTTAATTTGATTATTATCAAATCAAATTCAAGTTCAAATAGTTTAATTTATTGATCGAATCAAATTCAAATATTTTTATATCTGACTTGAACAGTTCACACTTCTAATAAAATTTTTATATTTTAATTATTTTAATTAATAAAATATTTCAAACTCAAGTTTGAATATAAATAATCAAGCTTTTATCAAATATAAAAATCAAATTTATTTTTATATATTAATTAAATTAAAATAATTCGATTTTTATCTCGAGTCGAACTTAAACTAAAAAAATAAAACTCAATCAAATTCAAATTGAATTTCAAATCTTGAATTTAAAATCAAACTCAAACTTAATACTATATATTTTCAAACTCAACCGATTATATTTTTAATTATTCTTAACTCCAATCATTTTAAATATAGATGTAACATGATAAAAAAATGAATATAATTTATAATTTGAATAAAATTATATAAAAATTTTATATTTAAGATAGGATAATGATGTAATATATGTGTTAAATATAAAATAAATTAATATAAATATGTAGACTGTCAAATCTAATCACACCAACCACTTATTTCTTTCTAAATTGTATGAAACTTATACCAGATATTAGGGGTAAAAAAAATCAAAAAAATCAAAAAACAATTCAAAAATTGTAATATTCAGTTCAATTCTAATCAATTTTTTTTTTTTTAAGTTTTGAATATTAAATGTATATATTAAATTCAAATATAATTTTTAATCAAAAATTAAAATCGATAAAAATTAAACTAAATCGAATTATATATTTTATTAATTTTTATATATTTTAAATTTTTATAAAATAAAAATAATAATTTTATATCAAAATTTATTTTAAAGATATTAAAATTTTATATTAAAATAATATATAAAAAACAAAATCTAAATATTAAAAAACTGATAAACCTAATCAAACTGAAGCGATACAATTTAGATCATATAAAAATTTGATTTGATTCATAACATTATATTATGTAATATCTAAAAAACCGAAAACTGAACCAAGTCTCATCCGTTATCAACCCTAGTAGATATTGATTTATTGAAGCCTCCTTGATGGGTCATCATACCTTGCTGTGTTTCTTTGTTAACTTCTGGCCAGAAATGGATCTAGATACAAAGGATATCTTGAAAACAAACACATGAAATCAATTAAGAATTGTAGAACAATGGTGTATTACTGTAAGAATAAATCAATTCAGAATCAAATTGTAAGATGAGTCAAACAAGGGGATGCCAATGGATGAACCCTATCAAATTGGTTAGTTAATAGTTAATACCTACGTACACCACCGCGGTCATACATCCTCGCAGAAGGGCACTCATAGTGAAGGTGACCCCTTCCGCCACAGTTATTGCATATGACAATGGACACACAGTCGCGGCTGATATGGCCTGGCTGGCCACAGTTGCGGCAAATAATGTCTCGAAATGAGCCTCCCATGTCTGATTTCAGACTTGATTTAGTACATTGTCGGGCTACATGACCTGATATATTGCAGATGTTGCAAACTGGCTCATTAGGGCAGTTGCGAGCAAGATGGCCAGTTTTTCGACAGTTATTGCAAGCCTTCTCATTGGTACAGTCTGCAGCAATGTGGCCTGGCTTGTAGCAGTTGTTGCAGAGTCTTGCATCATGAGCTGGAAATCCTGGATTTAGGCAATCGCGAGCTAAGTGGCCCATCTTACCACACATATGACAAACAGGCTCATTAGGGCAGTGGCTGGCAAGATGCCCTGGCTTCTTGCAGTTCCAACACATCGTGGTTGAGTTGCATTCAGCTGCGATGTGACTACAACAAAATAAGAGGCACACGGATCAAAACCAAATTTATCATTCAAAGAATGAATTAATGTAGCATGGAAGGTTATACCCTTTCCTTTTGGCTAATTGTAAGGTTCAACATAAATTAAACGAGGAATTCATCTCACCCAAGAAGCCCGCAGTTGTTGCACACAGTCATATTTGGACATTCCCTTGCAATATGTCCGGGTCGCTTACATTTATTGCACAAATAATCTTGCCTGAGAAACACAAACAGAGTTATCCAAACAAAAAGCCAAAACGAAAGAAATAAAGAAAAGCAGCAGCAATTGGACAATGAGAAAAGCTGCAGTTATAAGCCCGAGCCTCAAAAGTGAACTGCAAATTTCACAGCAGCAAGAGAGCAAGTGAACATTAAGAATGTTTCAGGATTAGAGATAGTTCACAACCTCAAGATTTAAGATACACATTTTCATGCAAAGTTCCCATGTACTCTCCAGACGACCACACTCCCCCTGACAGTTGCCATGAATTGGTCTTTTCCGGAGTAATTTAATTGACATTATATTCAATACTTCTATCTGTCCATAGGGCCTTAATGGCACCATTTACCAGCTGGGACTCATTCCAAGGAATTTTAAGTATTATATGGTAGAGCACCACAGATGAGAACATGAACAAACATAGAACGCAAAGCATGAAAATTAAAAAAAGTACACGAATTTGCGGTTCAAGATCACTTCTCAGTTAACATCATAAGCCATTATTTCATAAATCAGTCCATTATGTGTTTACTTTCTTAAAATGACCACATCATCCATTTCACCTCAAATCCTGTTTCCTCCAATTGACAATTCTTGTGATGCATCACAGCAGCACTGCAAACAGCCTAGACAGTATCCAACTCGGGATTCTTGTTGTCGGTAAATTCAGTACGAAAATAGTGAGATCCTTAACAATATAAGGTTTTGCAACCTAGAAGGTAGAACTAAGTCCTTAACCACCAAGCAAAAATGGTTCCACAAAGCATTTTATCTCACATCAGGCTGGTACTTTTAATAGAACCCTTCCTCGATCCTTGCATTGCATATCCTCGCCTTTTCATCTTGCCTAAAAATTTTGTCTAATCTAACAAATGCACTAATTTCAAGTAATTTTTTTTCCCCAACATAAAAAATTCAAACATCAAACATCATTCTTCTTTTTTTGAGAATTCCACCAGAAGAAAACCCTTTTTTATCCTCAAAAGAACTCCAATTTATTCTGAAACAAAACTCAATTAAATTTCTAGCAATTTCACATAGGCTTTGAATACAAAACACATTATCCGAACATAACTGCATCAATCTTTTCAAAGAATTGTCAACTAAACAAAATAAGACACCAAAAACTAAACCGAAAATCTTTATCAAAGACCATTAACCACAAATAACTAAGGGCTCTGTCTGGTTTCTTGCTTTTGCTACTTGCTCCTTGTACATTTTACCTCTTAAAAAGTCATTATAAAGCAAAAAGTAGAAAACAAAACCATAGTCAATTAAAAAAAAAAAACAAATAAATAAATAAATTGTAACACCAAATTTTCACATAATTATTCCATTAAAAAAAATAAAATCAACCATTTGTAACAATAAATTTTCCCATAATTATTCCATAAAAAATAAAACCAACCATCCATTTTATTATAGAAAAAATTATTCTTCTTTAAATTTTAATAATTCTTTACACATATAACAAAAGGGCACTTTTTATTTATTTATATATTTATTTTTTACTTTAAAAAAAAAAAAAAAAGGAACAATCAAACAAAGATTCTCAATAACCTTAAAACAATCGAAAGGTAGGTCGTACCGATGATTCCGGCGGTCCCTGGAGTACGGTGCATCACGGTAAGAAACTCGTTCAATGCTTCGAAACCTCTTGCCACGTGGCGGGCTCCTGCTGCTATTCAGACTCATTCTTCAAAAAAATTCGAAAATAAACCATCAATTCTGAGAGAGAAAAAGCAACATTAATTAACGCATTTCAGATCAGAAAAAAAATTTATTCCAATCTACCAAACAACAAAAAAGAAAAGGCTTTATAGTTTATATACGTAATAATACGTATACGTATATGTATATATATACACGTGGAGTTAGCTTTACCTGGAAAAATTGAGGTGTTTCAGATTTGAAAGTGTTGTTTCAACCTGAGATTTTCATTTTAAGGTGGAAGAGCACGTGTTTTTTTCTTAAGCTGGAATAAAGAACGACGTCGTTTACTTCCCGTTTCTGGTCATGTTTCGATATTGGGTTAGCTCAGGAGATTAATGGTTAGTAACGTGTCCAAAAGTAATATTCAAAGATAATCGCAACAAAAAATTAAAAAGAAAAAGAAAAATTATGTGGATTATTATTTTTATACATTTTTTAAGTTTGATAAAAAATAATTATTACCATAGTATTATTATTTCATACATTAATAATAAAAATTTGAAACTCCATAAATAAGTCTTATAAAAATGTTATTAAAGTTCGTTAAACGTAATAAACCAATAAAAACAAATACAATATATTCACTAACCGCTAGCCAAAATCTTTGTTCCTTCACACTCCTATTTGAAACTCTCTTTGGAGTAAGAGAATCATACATCTATTACTCGAATGTCAAAATCTACAAAAACTCTCATATGAAGTAAGACAAAAAAGTAATAACAATGTTTTGCATGAATATAAATTATCTCAACATGGTACATCAGGCTAATGGATAAAAATATCTTATATTGATATTTCTGACTTAATTCAATTTATTCATTCAATCACAATTAAAAGATGAGATTTAATAAATTTGAAATTCAAAGCGTAACACATACAAACCCTTCTCGAATTCAACTTTGGTCTATTTTGCACTAAAAAATGCCTATATCAAAGACACTAATCATGTTGGGTTGTCAAAATGCAAGGAATGGGAAAGTTAATGCACCAGTAAGAAATATCACTATATATTTGCTGCTGATGTTAAAGCTCTCTAGTGAAGAGAGATAAAACAATACTATAGAATCCAACATAAAGAGAGAAGGAATGCAACAGTCAAACTGTAATGAGATTGGTACCCCCACAAATCATCATATATTAGTCAGTAAGGGGGGAACACTGACCCCATATGAATCCACAGATGTAACAAATCAAGACAAGGGATTTCAGGAACAACAACCCAATATCAAAGCAAGTTCAAGTTCCAAATTTGATATAGACATTGCATTTAAGTGAAACATTTCAAAGTAGATGATACATTTTACATGGCATGGCTCTTTATGACATCGAGACCCATCTCGGTAGGATCGGTAGCTTGCAACTCTACCTGGATACCATCCAATTCCCTTTTGAACCTGTCCTTGGAGCTGGCATAGATCATCTTGCTTCTTACTTTTGATGTATCAGGAGACCTTCACGTATAAAAGGTTAACAGATGAGTGAAGCAATTCAGGGGGGATCCATGAACAGAAAAATTGAACAGAACAGGCTACAAAGACTACAAATGCATAAACACTTTGGTACCAGGCAATGAAAATAATTCTGCTCTTCTGGCAGTTCTCATCGGTCACAAAATCAAAGTCATAGACAGCATATCGACACTCGTCAGCTGGAAGGCTAGCAGTGAAAGCCTCATAGCTATCAGTAGGTTCACCAAGCTTTTCCACAACTACTTGCTTTTGCTTTTCTTCAATCTTGAAAACTATGAAGCGGTAAGTCCTTTTAGCTTTCAGTTCTAAAAACTTCAGCTTGCAATCATCATGCACAGCCATTCCTGAAGCTGCGTTTGCCTGTATATCATGCACAACCATCTCAACAAATATCATGCATCAACTAAGCCAACTAAAAATCCATACCACAGATTACAAAAGAACTACTGCACAGTCAAATACAATAAGAGCTCCCAACTAACCAAGAATCTAGTCAATGCTATTGTAACAATGACAATACTTAGAAATCATATTCAACAAAGCCTGTACTTAGACTTGACAATTCATGTATTCGTGTCACATAAAATATTAAAATTGATGTATTCGTACCGTATTTTACATGAAAATTGTGTTACAATTTGTGTCGATACAAAAATATGAAATGGTTTTTTTTTTTTTTTAATGTTAAACTCGTATATATTTATTACTAAAATTTTAAGCAACGTCACCTTTGAGTCCTTTATATCGTATTCATGTCATGTTACCTTGTCGTATTCATTTTCGAAACAAACTGAGTGAAGTGCTTGCTTCAACCGCCAAAAGAAAAAGATTTTCCTACATTACAATTTACTCCCACCTCTTCAACTAGAGATGCCCATCACTCATACCCACCCCACTCTATCAAACAATTTTACAAGTGTTAACAGCCAAAATTGCTAGAGATTTGAAACAACACCCAACAAGTCCAATTCCCACTACAAATAAAACCCATTAAAAAAATTACCAAGTTAATGGATTTATTCCTTTTTATTATAAATTGCTTAGTGAAAATGCTTATTCTACATTATTCCTTCTCATTTTCTCAAGCTCACCATTAACATTTCCTTCTAATATCAATCCCCTTTTGATACCCAAACATTATGCAAACGCAAATGGACAGAAAAACAAAAAGAATAAAATATTTTTTATTTATCACAAAATTTACTAAAATTAGAAACCGCAAATATTCTAATTCACATATAAAGTAAATAAAAATGCGAAATGAAGCAAAGCGCATGAGAAGTATTATGTGACCGCAATCGGTCAAAAGGTCAGACGTGAAGATTGAATCGAACATTGAAATCAGATTGGGGAAGTAAAGAAATACCTAATCAAACCCTAAATTGGAGAAGTACTACGCCTAATTTTACGAAAATCATAACTAATTCGACAGATCAAACATTTTTTAAAGCTGCATGAAATAAAAATGAAAAAGAAATTGAAAAAAAAGACTGAAAATTTCAGGGGTTAGGAGATAGGGTTAGTGAAGTAAAAAAGAAGTTGAGGAGAAAGTGTTTACCATTTTGTTTCCCAAGAAAGCGAAGGAAAGAGCGAGAAAGGCCGAGAAAATCTAGGGCTTCTTCACAGAGCGAGAGAAAGGGAAAGAGAATTGAGGTGATAAACGATAAGACTGTAATTTTAATTTTTTTTCCTTTTTGAACGGCGACGAGTCGACGACAACTTGAAAACGCCGAGGCTTTTAATTTTTATTTCATTTCAATTTCCTACCTTGCTTTTTAGGGTAAATTACACCCCTATGGCACTTAACTTTCAATCACATAACATTTTGGTCCTTAAATTTTTAACATTAAAAGAATTAATGGATTACTTTTAAAATTATAGAATCCAAATTTGCATCTCATAATTTAAGAATCACAAGTGTAATTTATCCGATAATTTATTGCTTCAACTGTTTGAGCTCCTTAATAGTAATTCAATGAATCATTAAGTAATTCAAGGTTTAGTGAGTGGTTAAAATTACATTCAACAATTCAAATATTTATTTTGTATAAAATATTAAAATATTAAAATTTATATTATATTTTATATAAAAATTATATATTATAATTTATATCAAATTAAAATACAAAATATATTTTTAAAATTTTATTAAATTTATGTATAATTATTATTAAAATTTTAAATTATATTATTTTTATATTTTTTAAAATTATATTCATATCAGCATTTTAAATTATTAAATTTAGTTTTTTTTTTTTACTTTGTTATGATTTTTTTTTGTGCCAATAGTGTCATTAAATCCAATAAAAAATGGGTCTTTAAATTTGTTGGAAAAAAAATTCTACAAAGTTTAAAAATATCTAAGAGTTTCATAAGAAAACAATAAAATTATTTAAAACATGAAAAAAAAAACCGGTTTAAAATATATGAAAGTGGGGGAACACCCAGTTTGAAGTCAATTATGTGCTGGGAATTGGGGCTTTATCTTCTTGTCTTGTTTAGTGGCCAACAAGAAAAATCTTCAATATTTTGTTCTTCCTGTCTTCTAAAGTGATCATCGCAAACACCTCATACCAACAATAAACTTAAAAAAAAAAAAGTTTATTCTTTTAACAATAAGAATTTTCAAACTTTTTTCCATTAAATTTTTTTTTCTTTAAAGGTAAATTAATCAAGCAGGGCATTAATTGGATAAAAACATAAACAAAATTTTTAAAAAAATGCAGTATGTACTGGAGAATCAATATAAATATATATAAATAAAGAAATTAATAAGAATTCAAAAATTAAATCAACTGATTAATATAATTATTTTTAAGATATGATATCTGATAGCTTTGGAGTTCAAATATGAACGTCTGTAATCCTTTCTTCTGCCTTCAAATTATAGTTTAATTTGCAAAAAAAATAATAAAAAATACTAGAAAAGCTACAAGAAAATTAAAAATAAAGTAAAAGATAAATCCATAAATATTTTGATCAAATAAATCCTTACATTAAGATGTGCTTAAACATGATAATATTTCAAGACATAATAATAATAATTCAAAAATTAAATCAACTGATTAATATAATCATTTTTAAGTGATCATATCTAATAGATCTGGAGTTTAAATCTGAACATTTGTAATATTTTCTTCTATTTTTGGATTATAGTTTAATTTATAGAAAAAATTAATAAAAAAATATACTAAGAAAGCTACAAAAAAAAAATTAAAAATAAAGTAAAAGATAAATCCGGATATATTTTGATCAGATAAATCCTTACATTAAGATGTTCTTAAACATAATAATATTTCAAGCCATAATAATAATAATAATAATTTTATATATATATAAATAAAATACATAAATATTGCCAAAGGTTCATGGTTGCCCTATTGGGATTGACCATCATGACTTAACCTTGAGAGAAGATTAATCCCTCCATTATTTCACTTCAATATTCTTGTCACTGCAGCTGCTTTCCTTCTACCATCACCATTGCCATAGAAAATCCAGCATGAGACTCCATGAAAATAGCAGAAGAAAGCTAAGGGAAATTCAATAATGGAAAGGAAAATTTTCCCAGAGAGAGGCCTTTCATGGGAGAGCAGATGTTTGCTTTTCAATGGAGTAGAGAAGGTGGGGAGAGGATCTTCTCAGCATATACTTTAAAGCACATTATCTTTTCTTTTTCATTTCACTTTTTTTTTTTAAATAATTCAACTGGATATTTGACTGTTGTGAAATCTATGAGGTATTTTTTGTAAGGATGATAATAATTTTAATGGATTGGATTCAATTTTATTTTTTTGAATAATATATAAAATTATAAATTTTTAAAATTTATTTCAAAATCAAATTGAATTTTAAACGATCTGATTCAATCCAAACTTAATTTATTGATTTGGTTTAATTTATCGATGTTTAAATTTAATTTTTTATATATATTTTTTTTAGTATGATTTTTAATATATTTAAATATATTTATGTATAAAATAATTATTTTTATTTTATAAAATTTTAATATATATATATATATAAACTAATAAAAATATATAATTTGATTTTGTTCATTTTTTGGGTTTTTCATTTTCTAATATGAACGTATCTAATTGGATAAAAAAAATTAATTCAAATTTAACTAAATACTATAATTTCGATTTTGGATTTTTTTAAACAAATTTCACCCTTAATTAATTCTTGGGTTGGTAAGGTGAAATCCTCTAATATTCTTAAAAATAGAACTTGTGTGAATTGTCAAAGAATAAAAAATAATAAAAAAGACATCAAAATTAAAATTTCAGGATACATTCCAACATCCAAATTAATAGTTAGATAAAGAAAAGGGTATAAGTAAAGAAGGTAATTTATGGAAAGTGTAGGATTAGTCTTACCTTTCAGCCTTCTATCTTACAAATCTTATAAGTGATTAGAATGACACGGATCAAATACAACGCATGATTGCCATCTTTCGAAGCTTAATTAAGACAAAAAAAAAATACGGATGACATCTTTGAAATTTATCTAAAATATATTATTTTAGTCTCATAAATTTGATCTTATTTTACACTCTAACTTAAAAGAAAGTATTTTGAATCTTACAAGATCTGCCTAAAGCTTTTTCATGGCTTTAGTGGTTTTGTTGTTCTCAAACATCAGCACAATTCAGCCTCTTGAATTATCTGTATGGGATTTGGATGACATTAACATTTTTTTTTTGTATTTTTCAATAAAGAATTAAGGGTGAAAAAAATGTTTCTTCAAAACTTTATCTTAATTAATGTCTCTCTTATGAATCAGATGGAATCATATCTGAAAGAGGTTAGCAATAAATTCTTTCAAATTTGACTATTTGTTCATTTGTTAGAGGTATTCCAAAAATATCTACAAATCGAGTAAATAGCTTTACGAACTAATGGATATGATTAAATTGCAAGCTAGAAATATTTGTACAAATTATACCTTTCATCATCACTTTGTGAAAAATCATTAGATATGAATATGTTAGATATTTACGACTTGATTGGTGAATGTGAAATAATATCTCTTCCCCAAAAAGCATATATATTTTTTTATCATTGCACAAAAAAATATTTTGTTGCGAATGAACAAAATATTAAAGAATTATTCAATACGTAAAATCATAATTATTGATACGGACATTTTTCGCATAAAAAAGAATTTTTTGTTACAATAGAAGTAGAAGTGATATGGATTATTCAAAAATCGAAGTCGATTTACTTTATAAAAAAAAGATATCAATTAATTTTTATGAAATAATTTCGCAGGATTTAACCTTTGATCATGAAATATCAATGAGAAATAAGAATTTATTTTATCAAAAGATTTTTGTGATTATTTTTAATCAAAACTAATTAACTCTAAAATAAACTTAAGTAAATACCAAACTTTATTGAAGAAATCATCTGTATTGCAAATTTAGAAGTAATTCGTTCAAATAATCATAATGAAATTATTTTATGAGCTTTCCTTCGAAAACATGCGAGCGTGTGTGCATATAATAATGTACACAATAATGTAGGATTAAAATTCTTTTTTTTTTTAAGTTAAAGAAAATTATGTATTAAGTAGTGAATCAAATGTTTAGATACACATAACCTTATTTACAAAGTGAAACTAAAAATATAATTTTCAATTTTGCTTAAATGATAATAAATGAAAAAGTTTAATTTAAAAAATGTGTGTTACATTTTCAAATATAAAATTTTAGGAGAATTTATTAAATAATAAAGTGATTAATATTTATTCTTTATGTAATTATGTGACTTTGAACAAAAAAATTATAGTTACTCTTACATATCTCACCCTACTTGCTGTTTCTATCTTTTTTCTTTGACAATAAAACATTTAAAAGAAAATTTAAAGCCTTTCTTTTATTTATATATATTTTAAATCCAAATGTAAAAAGATATAACCGGTATTGAAAATAAAATTTCATACGCATTGAATATTATTTTTTAAAAATAATTATAAAATTTAATTAAATTTAATTTTGAATTTTCATAAGTTTATGATTTTTTTTTTATTTAAGATTTTTTAGTATCTGATAATTATTTTGAGTTTCGATTATTCTAAAATCGAGTTAGGTCGGATCCCATAAAAGAGGTAAGCTATCTCAACATCTATTTTTTTCATTCATAAAAACTTGAAAATCGAGATCTTACTTAAAAAAATTTGAATTCCTTACTGTTCAGACTAATAAATATTCGTTTTTCATAGGTTTATGTTTATGATTTAAAAAATATTGACAAAAAATTCTTAAAATATAACACAACAAACAAAAATTCTCAATGAACAAAAAAAAATTCCTAGCATTATTGTTCCTCATTTCTTTGCATTTATTAAAAAGAATAAATGTTAAATGCTAAATATAATAAAAAAATTCATCAAATTTACGTGAATGATATTTTATGTTATTGTTATTAGGTGAGTGGACATATGATTTATGTGGTCATTCTTTATAGTTGATCACATGCAAGAAATGACTCAACAGGTAGGCTCTTTCATGCTTTAAATCATTAATAATTCTTCAGCATATTTATGTAAAATTATAAAATACTTTTTATTGTTTAAATAATTTTAATTTGGATATAGTTCTTAATATTCATTTTTGTTTATTTTTTTATAACTAATTTTTCAAATATTTAATTTAATGTTATTATTTAAATATTAATTTTGGAAAAAATTTGCTAAATTTGTGAATGCTTTAGTCGTTTTTCTTTTTTAGAAACTTTTATGATAATTGAGTATGTATCCATAGTTGATGGATGGAGGAATGAAATAAAAACTAAAATTTTTAAATATTGTAATAATAAATTTGTTTTAAAAAATATTTTTAAAATTTAAAACTATTCAAAAGTAAAATTTTAACATATTTAATACTATATCGTAAAAAACCTTTATTTTCTGTTTTAATTTAAGAGAAAATCAATAATGAAAAAAAAAAACTCAAATAAACATTATTTTAATTAAATTTGATAATTTAAAATACAAACACGATGTAAAAAATAAATATGAAAGTTACACAATTTAAAATTTTAATATATCAATATAAATTATAATATGTAAATTTTATATGTAATATGATATAAAGTATATAAATTTTAGTAGTTTACATTAAATGAATAAATTTGATAATTTGATTTAATTTTAGCATAAGAAAAAAAATTCCATGTGGCCAAGCTTGTATAAACATACTCTTCCAACCAATCGTATATCAGGAACCGAACCTTGATACGAATCAAAGGAAGCAGAAAAAGGACATTCCCAAATTTATTGGACTTTGTCTCTCTCATGTTTTTGCTACCCTCTGCGTCTTAGGTTCTCTCTTTCTCTTTTCAATTTCTCATTTTGATCTGATTTTTATAATTTTTTTGGAAATGATTGTTGTTTTCTTTGAATGCAGATCAGTAAGAGAAAAGGATTAGATTTTTTATCATAAAACTGGGATTGTTGTTTGTGGTTTTTGAGGATCGATGGCTGCACCACCAGCAAGAGCTCGGGCTGATTATGATTACCTCATTAAGCTTCTTTTGATTGGTGATAGTGGTAATTTTTTTTCTCTTTTGGTTAGGTAATAATTTTTATTGTTATAAAATTGGAAATTGAAACATGGGTATTGAATTTTTTTTTTTTTTTTTTTGTTATTTTTTGATGGTTTTGATTTAATGGGTTTTTAGGATTTTATTGTGAAGGAGGCTAGATGCTATATGGTTTTTGGTTTGAGATGTTATGGCTTTGATTTTAGAATTTTTTTTTTTTTTGGGTTTTTGATTTTGAGCTTTTTCTTTGGTTTGAAGAAATGGGTTTTCTTTAAATTTTGATTCTGGCCATATTAAATGCTACATTCCATGAAACAAATATACATATTGGTGAAATTAGATTGGGATCGTGATGAAGGAGGTTTTGTTTGATTGTAACATAGAACGTGTCATGTACAGGATTAGCTAGAGTCTGTTTTTTTGCCTTATGATCACTGAATAGTGGATTTTCATTGAGTAATTTTATGCAAGTTTGTACCCGGGCTATGACCTATGCAAGTGTTAATAGTTTTTTGTTTTGTTTTTTTGTTTTATCATGGTTCTGTTTTAGGATTCTATAGCAAATGTTTAGTTGGCTAGGATTCTGCACCTGCAGAAATGGAAATTAGCAGGATTGTTTTGATTTACCTGATTCAGGTGTTTTGGTGGGGTAAAGGTTGGGGGCTTTTGTTGATTTTCTTAATTGTAGTCTGTAATATAGAATCATGATGCTGAGACTTGCATATGGATTATTTGTTGTGCTGTGGCATATCAAACTGATGGTGGGTGGATGCTTTAAAACTTGATCTGATGCAAGGTAGGAAATAGAACTGTTTTTGTTTTATTAACATTTTTTTGTTGATTTTACTTGAAAATGCATGCTGTGTATGGCTGTGCTTAGAAGTCAAGGTATTGATTATGTAAGCTAATGCTTGGGATTGAATTTGGCATAACATTAAATGTGCTGTGGCGCTGACATTTGGCCAAGGTAACTCAGATAGCCTTCAGCATGTAGCTCATTTGTATCTCTGGTTTGGAGTAGTTCACTGAACACTTAGGGGAAATAGTGTGTGCTAACATGTATTGAGCAGCATGGCTGCAGAACTCTCCATGTGTTAGACGGCAGGCTTTCTTTTTCAAATCTGCAACTACACCTTCTACTCCCAGCTGAACTTTCCTTGTGTTCTCTTATAATATTGAATGCTGACCCTGCATTAAGAACTACTTTTCTGTCTGAGTTTGTCTTTAAAGTAGAACTTCAAATGTTTAATTATGAATTTTAGAGTTTCCTCGGCTTTATTTTAGTGCAGCATAGCTGTTTCTCTTGGCTCTTCATTTTTCCTTTTCTAATAAATGGAATAAATGTGGCCTTATGTAAACCCATGCAAAATGGTTGCATCAATTCCAACATCGTAGGCCAATAACTTACTAGATTTTAGGTACTCAGGGTTCGATTTTCTTGACTGTGATTTTCTTGTTTGAATATGCAGGTGTGGGGAAGAGTTGTCTGCTTTTACGCTTTTCTGATGGTTCCTTTACTACTAGTTTCATAACCACTATTGGGTTTGTATCCCTGGCAACTCGTGAAAATTATTTTGCAACGTTTGCATTTCAGAAGTGTGAATGCTGAGAGGAGCACTTACAATGTAGTGTTAGAGTCACTTAATAACATGACTAACAGGGTAGAATTGAGGGTGATTTGCATCATTCGGTTTCACTTCCAATGAAACCACAACATTATAGGGATGGAATGAAGTTTACAGTACCATGATCTCATTTTTTCTTTTATCTGTCTTAGACAATCTCTTGGTAATTGGTATCGAATTTGAATATTGTATATACTCTACCAGAGGGTGCTTAATGAACTATTTATGCTAGGGTCTTAACCCTTCTACTCCTCCGCTCACTTCTCTGCCCTATATATTTTCTGAGATATCTACTCATTTGATACTCTTAAGATTTAGAAGTTTGATTCAGAACTTTGTTGAACATTTTCACTTATTGACTGTTCTGTTTTCATTTACAGCATTGATTTTAAGATAAGAACCATCGAGCTTGATGGTAAGAGGATCAAATTACAAATCTGGGATACAGCTGGTCAAGAGCGATTTCGAACTATTACAACAGGTGTGTTTAAGCTTGTGGGGCTGAATTTTCTTTTTCTTTTTGAATTATTACAACAGAACCTTACTGATGGATCATGTTCATGTAGCTTACTATCGTGGAGCGATGGGGATTTTGCTGGTTTATGATGTGACTGATGAGTCATCTTTCAACAGTAATTTCTCATCTTTCTTAATTCTGTTTTTGACATATTTTGAAATTTTCAATTTAGATGGATTGATAAGCCATTGTTGTTGGATAATTTCCATCATTTCTATGCTTGTGCCCTTCATTGGGTTAGGCAGTGAAATTACTGTTAGTTGATCATCCTCATCCTTGCTTTTACTGGGGTGGATCGTTTAGGATCTCTCTCTGTTGGAATGGAGTTTCTTGCAGTGGTTCATACATCTCTTCAAGTCTTATAGAGCCAGCTTCTGTTCATGTACAGATATTAGGAACTGGATTCGCAATATTGAACAACATGCTTCAGACAATGTCAACAAGATACTGGTTGGGAACAAGGCTGACATGGATGAAAGCAAAAGGGTAAGATTTTCACTTTTGATTATTATAGAACTTGCTTGTTTATGTTGGTGGGTTCATTAAGTCAGGAGGCAATTCCTTCTCTGTTGCATGACTTTTATTACCGACTTTGCTTCTTGTAGTCTGTGCACACTTACACTTAAATAAGTGTGAGAAAAAGATGAGTTGTGGGTGAATTTATAATTCTTGGCCTTTAAAGGCTGGGTCTCCTTATTCCTTACACATATGCACACAAGAAGGGCACATTTCTCCTGTTATAATTGGAAACGGTCTCTTTTCCAGGCTGTGCCAACCTCCAAGGGTCAAGCTCTTGCTGATGAGTATGGTATCAAGTTCTTTGAAACTGTAAGTTGCGTGTTTGCTGCTGGCTAGATCTTTTTTTTTTTTTGTAATGCTATTAACTATTTTAGGCTAATTGCAAAATAATGTAATCTGCAGAGTGCAAAGACAAATTTGAATGTGGAAGAGGTTTTCTTTTCAATAGCCCGGGACATTAAGCAAAGGCTTGCTGAATCTGATAATAGGGCTGAGGTATTCTCTCATCTATAGATCTTTTATATTTCTTTATTCACCTTGAGTAACCATGCCAATGGCACCTCAAAATATTATATCTTGTTAATGTTACAAATGATAATGTGATAGCTGAACTTTAAAAATCTCTAATGTGGCACCTGAATTATGAATCCGTTAACTAATATGAATCAGATAATCACATAGAACATTTAATCATAGGTCAGGGATCATTTGTATCATTAACTCTACTATATTCACAAATGATGGATGCCTTGTTTGTGGTTACAGCCCGCGACACTCAAAATTAACCAGCAAGACCCTGCGGCAAGTGGTGGTCAAGCTGCTCAACAGTCGAGTTGCTGTGGATCCTAAAGGGAATAAAACAAGTTTGCAGAGTCGGGATGGAGGGTTCAGCTTTTGGCAGTCACTCAAGTGTAAAACTAATTGCAGCAACATTATGGTGGTTTCATGTATTAATCTCTGCAATTCTTTTCCAACTGCTTGTTAAAAGGCAGTTCATTTGTGGAATTTATAAGCATGTGTCTTTAATCTTCTTGAACTCGAATGATCCTTGTTTTGTTATGTATTTGTCTTGATGTAGATAGATAATCTAAACTCAAGCTTGGTTTCTCTTAAAAAGGGAGAAAAATGAAGGCCATAAGTTCTTAATTTACTTTTGTATAGATTTGATAATTTGAAACACAATACGATAATGTGATACGAATAAAAAATATAAAAATAACATGATTTAAAATATTAAAAAAATTATAAATAAATTTAATAAAATTAAAAAAATTATATTTTATGTTTTTGTATTGACATGAATTATAAAAAATAATTTATATGTAAAATATAATATGAATATAATATTTTAAAATGATGAATAATAGGAATGCATTTACAATTCGCTCATGTTGTTTGGAAGTGTCAGATGGGCTTAAGAGAATAATTATGCTTAGAGCTTAGACTTTCCACCTACGGAATGGAAATATTCCAACCCCCCGAGTAAAGAACTGTTACAAATAAGGAAGAAAGTAATAGATTTCGATAGGAAGCAACATAAAATAAACCAAATTTGATATCCGAATATTCGGCTTGATATCCTATTGCTAATTTTTCCTCGGTTTTTGATAAATCAAAAGGTAATTTCTCATATTCTGTTAGAGAAGAAATTAGAAAAACATAAACCTATTGGCTGACACCGTAAATTTCATCTCCAAACCTCATATTTTGATTGTGCCTCAATTATATCAATTGTACTTGAACTGGTAGATAATTATAGTCGATGATAACATTACTGTTTCCATCGCTTCTCTAAAACCACCCAAATCAACCCTGAAAATAATGCTGAATTTTCAACTTAATAATTAAAATTCAATTATTAACTGTTTGAAATACTAAAAAAAATTTATTTTTAATCATAGTTGGATCAAATGATAAAAAGGAGATATTTTTTATTATTATTTGAGTTCGAATCCATTAAAAAATATAAAAAAATAAAATTTTATGAATTTGATAAATTCATATATAAATTTAAAAGAGGATTAACTTACTTAAACCAAACAATGATTATTTTTTATTTTTTAAAATTATTATATATATATATATATATCACTTCTTTTTCTTTCACTAAAGAATAACGTCAGCATCTTTTAAAATATGCACAAAACAAATTTTTTATGGTAACCTATGTTCAACTTAACCCACATAGGTAACCCGTCTATGGCCCTCTAGAAAAATAATACTTTTCTAACATGATTGCTTCTCCCTTTGTCTCTTTCCTACTGATCAGCATTTTTCTAGCTGAGATAATTTAACAAATGCGCACACAAAGTGAAGGGTCAAAAAGGCGAAGACTCCGCCTAAAGGATTCAAATTTTTTTATTTGTGTCCCTGATACAATTATACATAATTAAATATAATAATATTTCATTGTTTTACCTCAATTTTGCTTGATTTTCCCTTAAATTTTTAGAAAAAATTGAGTTATTTTCATGTTTTGATTGAATTATTATTTTTTTGAATAATTTTAAATAAAAATGATAATGAAATGAATATCCGTTAATTTTAAAATATTTATATTCGAATCCGTTTAATATATATAATATTTGAATTTGTTAAAATATTTATTTATTTAAATTTTTTATCAAAATAAAAAATAAACAAGAATTTAATTTAAATTTAAATTTTTTAAATTAATAATAAATAAAAATTATTTTTTAAAATCTGAAATCTTCTAAAAATAAAAAACTTTATATATTTTACTTACGTGAATAGATAATGAATTCGGATATCTATTAATATTTATTAAAATTTAAACGGATTCGAATATTAGATATTCACAAGATACTATTTATATCCACTTTGAGTCTATCACGAATAATAAAATAATTATTTAAATTTATTAATTAATTATTTATAATTATCTGAATATGATATAATCGAATCAAATAATAATGGATATCTCTTATTTATTATATATTACCATCCATAATTTTAAAGATACACGAGAGCTAGGAATAAGCAACTGCCTCACTTACAATTATGAAAACCAATCTGAATCAGGTTAAAGAACATGTGGAAACATTCTGGGGCTAAATTTATGGCGAAACAAACGGAGGGATTTGATCAAGTAACATGCAAAATTTGATTTTAAAGATTTACTTACTGTGTTGGAAAACAAGACTTTTTGACAAAGGGAATAGAAATGATGGAGTCACTGATGATGGAAGCAAAATGTAATTTGCATGGTCAATTCTATAGGAACTGAAACCAATCATTGGTGAAAAACAATTGATTAAACTAAACAAGAAGAGGGTTTTTTTTTTTTTTTCTTTCTTTGATCAATTTATGCATTAATATATCAAAACAGCATTGGAAACCCAAAAATGACAGCTAAAATTTAGTTCTGGCGTTGAATTTATCCATGGTTTTTGTCTTGATTTGATATTGTCTGATATGGAACAAAAAAAGGACAAGATCTCTTTCATTGCCTTGATATTTATTTTTTTCCTTGATTTTTTCGGACACCAAAATAATACTTGCACTGGAAGATTTTGAGTGATGAATTCGGAATTTGGTTTAATTGATTTACGTAATCATCTTAAGAGATTACATTATACAGGTTTGGAATTCAAATCAAATATCCGTATCCTTTTTCTTATCTTTAGACTGCTATATCTTTGTAAAAAAAACCTTAGTGCTAGATTCAATGAAATGTATGACTAATTTATCAACTTGACTAACAGCCACATGCAGCCAGGGAACATGAAAAATAATTGGTTCCTTGATGGAGAACTGCACATGCAGATGGCAGTTGCAGTCCAAGCATACAGATATAATGGTAGTGTGAAAACCAACACTCATTGGGATGATCTTTGACCAAGAAATTTACCAAATACCAAGGAACAAAGAGATCCAATGGGAATTGAAATTGGAATAGTTTTTGTCCATTAGGTCTATTGAGTGAAGAAAACTAAAGAAATATTTTATTTCTGCATATGGAGACTAGGGGACAAAAAAACTTTCTTGCTGATAGCTGCAATAAGCCTTGGGAAGAAAAAAAAAAAATCCAAAACAACATCCTGTTTCTGAGAAACCTAACAAAACTTGTCCCTAACATTGGTTCCTTCTGGTACTTCAGCTTTTCAGACCTTCATAACCAGACAACTTTCATTTCCACCAATCCCTTTTAGCTATGATGTACATGACAAATGACACAAAAATAATAAAAGAAACACGAACAAAAACAAAAAATTGTGTTATGCGTTTGAAATGTCAATACGAATAGTGATACGATAATTTTCGTATTTTACACATATTTGATATAAATCAAATATGCTATAAATATATGACTTATCAAATTTATCCTGTTGCTTATTAACGTCACCCATGATTTGTCAAGTGCTAACAGCTCAACTATATGCATGAGAAATGAGTATTTATACTATCAAAAGAAAGCAATAAAGAGAGGGGTATAAATCCAAATTCCCATTTCAAGCAAAGCAGCAAAATATTTATTCTTGAGCAATAAAAACCAAGAAAAACGTCAACCATGGGAAAAATTTAGACCATTTTTAACTTGCTATGGTAGTGTCTTGTTGATGCACCTAGCTGTCAAAGACCCCACCTTAACAATGAGTCCCTCTCTGTCGACTAAAACAAATATGCCCTCTTTTCTTTCCAGATCAGATAACAAAAAGATGCAAAAGGAAGAAAGAGTAAATTCAGGAGAAGGGTCTTTGATATTGATATGCTGATGGCTACCTTTTCCTTTGATCCCCTTCAATAATTATGTCTTCCAAAACTTGGCATCTTAAAGTCATTTTCATAGCTGTACAAATCCACATGATATAATAAAATATATATATTTATATATATTTACAGCTTGTAACAACACCCACATGGGCATTGATTTTTTGGTGTGGAGGGGCTTAAATGGTTATTAATTTTATATTTTTATTGTATGTTCAAATATGTTAAACCTTCATTCCGCATCTTAACTCAATTAATTTATATAATCATCGGGTTCAAATCATAGCATTTGTAACGCTTCTTTTTATCCCAGGCTACCGTTTTTTTTTTTACAAAAGAAAAATGTTAAATTTTTTTTTACATAGTTTTAACATCTCTTTGTTTGCTTGACAGGAATCCTTTGTCAGCATCAAATGCCTTTCCTTCTGTCCTTGGTACTGGCTTTATTTTGAAGAATGGAGATAGGTAATGAAGTTTTAGTGAATCAATACCTGATTTGCATACCATCATCAAGTCCATCAAAAGCAAGATATTGGGTAATAACTTATCCTTTGAGCTATCTCATTTTTAATATCTCCCCCCACCCCTTCAAAAGCACATGAAAAAAAGGGTTTGTCTTCATCAATCAAGCTTCTCTAGAGTTGCTTTGATGAGTTGCTGAAACATTATTGGACAGCGAAGTGGTTTAATTGGAAAAAGAAAAAAGGGTTGCTTGAAGAAGCAGCACTGAATCCAACTAATCAAAAAATCAGTTGTTCTTTGAATACTTTGTTGGCACCAAGAATTGGAGTGCACCAACAGGAGCAATTGTTCAATTATAAGGACCATTTGATCTCTGATTGCTGTGGCAGGTACTAAAATGTCGAGTTCATGATTCTAGAATCTAGTCTGCCATTGCTCTATAGCCTCTAGGACAAGGATTAGCAGCTTTTTTGTTAAATACTTGAATTGAAAATTCTCTGGTTAATCAGCATTGCAGGTTCAATGTTCAACGAAGACGATGTCGAAGATTGTAACTATAGTTGGAGGTGCCATGGGAGCAGTTGCATTTCTGGCAATGGTAATTGGATTCATTTGGTTCTGCAAATCACAGAATAAGAACTTCTCAAATAGGACTTCGGATACAGGTTCCTCAGATCCTTCTGCAAGAGGTACGATTTCATGTCCAAGAGAAAAATTCTTTCTGGCAATTCATTTCATACTTCATTTCTTCAATCACTACATACATTCCTGATCCAAGTTCTGCAGCTGGATTTTCTTCACTTGGAACTCAGGGAGGAAGGTTCACAATTGAAGAGTTGCAGCAAGCTACCAAGCAATTCAATGAAAGTAGTCTCATTGGACATGGGAGTTTTGGTTCAGTCTATAAAGGTTTGCTTCATGACACCGTTGTAGCCATTAAAAGACGTCAAGCTGCTCCTCGCCAGGAGTTTGTTGCAGAGGTATAACCATGCCCCATGAACTGTCAAGCTTTATTCTTTCTTCCACCACTTTGATTTTTGCATAATCTAAATCTATAGTTAATATCACAAATGGTCCCTGAATTACAATGAAATATTCAATGTAGTGTCTCAACTTAAAACATTTTTGAACGTGATACATGAATTATGAATCTGTTAATTAAAGTGGTTCTCATCTCTAACATCGTTAGCTCCAAATGATGATATATGTCTTATAAATAGCTACCACATTAGTTAACAGATTCATAATTTTACATTTGAACATCTCTACACTTGTAGAATTCAGAGTGAAAGTTAATATCTATGTATCTAAAACAGGTAATTTATCTGTCAGAGATTCATCACCGCAATGTAGTTACTCTTCTAGGTTACTGTCAAGAAAATGGATCACAAATGTTGGTCTATGAATATATACCAAATGGCAGCATGTGCAATCACCTATATGGTATGAATCATTAACAACATTAGTTTGTTCTTAGTGATCATCAATGAAATGAATGCATCATGACCATCCATTCTTGGCAGATTCTAGAATGGAGTCATCAACTAGAATAGAGTTCAAGCAGAGACTATCCATAGCTCTGGGGGCAGCTAAAGGTGAATCCAAAAGAATTACTATATGGTGAGGAAATGCTAGACTAATTCGAGAATGTTTCAAAATAAAGGGAAATTATGTTCATCCTGTGCAGGTTTATGTCATTTGCATGGCCTGAAACCTCCATTAGTTCACAGGAATTTCAAAACAGCCAATGTCATGGTTGATGAGAACTTCATAGCTAAGGTTGCCGATGCTGGGATTTCGAATCTAGTTCAAAGAATGGAGGAAGCAGGTCCATCTCGCACGTCTAGTGTCACTGTTTTTCAAGATCCAGAGTATAAATTGATTTCTTCTATATTGCTTTAAGTTTTTTTTATAGCAGAAATGAACTGCCTTCACCTTCAGTTTATCATGTGAATCAATGTCAGGGTAGAAGCATCAGGGACCTTCACTGAAATGAGTGATGTTTACAGCTTTGGGGTATTTCTTTTGGAGCTCATAACTGGACAGGAGGCTGTGCATATTAATTCATTGGGTTCCAATGAAAGTCTAATACAATGGGTATATACTGTTTAATGTTTATGATTTCTAAGGAAAATTCACTCATTTTGGATTTGCATAGACAAATTATTAGGGAAAGTGAACCTTAGAGCAATGGTAAGATTGGTTTTTTGTGACCGAAAAATCACAGGTCGGAGTCTTAAAAATAGTTTCTTTACAAAAAAAATGATGAGACAAGATTACATATCATGGACCTTCATTCCTACTCGTAAAACGGGAAAATTTTGTACTTCGGGATTTACCCTTTAGACAAATTATTTAAAGAAAGTTAGTCTTTGGAACTAGAAACTTAGGTCCAATTTGGATACCAATACCATTTTTGAACCCAATCACACCTTAGTGCATTTGGGTTGGCTTCAATTACTTTAATGATTAAAAAGAAGTCAATCGCTAATGAAAAATTTTATTATTATCGTTGTCTTTGTATCGTTGATTTTAATTTCATCTAATTTTACTATTATTATTATTATTTTTAATTTCATTGAAATTAATCTTATTATTCATCTATTCAAATGTACACTAAAACAAATTTGTTTTGTAGTTGATTAGTTGTTAAACTATGACCTCCATTATTACAATGGAGATCTTAATATTTGGTTCATGAAATGGAAACTTTGATACAAGAAAAAATCTGAGATAGTAACTGTCAATAATTGAGGTTTGTTTTGTTTTCTGTATGAACATGTTGAAGGTCCGATCACGATTGAGTTCCAACAATTTTGTGGACCATCGACTAGCAGGAAGCTTCACCATGGAAGGAATCAGGGATTTGATCAGGCTGACATTAAAATGCATGACATTTCCAGGAAAAAACAGGCCAAAAATGGAGAAAGTTGTGCATGAACTGGAACAGATTCATGAGAAAGAGATGGCACTAACAACAGTGATGGGTGAAGGTACTGCTACTATTACTCTTGGCAGTGAGCTGTTTGCTTCAAAATAAAGGATTCCTTCATACATTTCAGCTAAAGTTAAGCTTTTTTTTTTTTGGCTTTTTTGGGTGCCCAAATGGGTGGTTTGGTGTTTAATTATTGGGAACCATGGAATTTTGTTCAATATTGATTGTAAATAAAAAGAAATGAAATGTAATTATGAATTTGATTCTCAAAAAATGAGTGAAAAAAAATCTTGCATCTGCTTTTGATTTATAGATCAGAATATGCGTGAATGTATTTCTGATACATTCTTTAGAATTATGATTGAATTGGCTGTATTCATCACTAATTCATCGATCAGGGAATTTAGCAATTTATAGCTATGTAATTCGGATTTGAGAGTGAGTTTCAAATTTGAATATGCATCCAATGTATATAAATTTATTTTTAAAATTTTATTTTAAATATTTAGAAGATTTGATCTCTTACGAGTGTAATTGAGTTGAGTCAAATCGATATAATGAGATGTGTAAAATTATATTTGATTTAAAATTTGTTACTTGAAGCTATTCAAACTCAATAAAATTTTAAATTTCAAACTCAAGTTCAATTCGAAATAAAAATTGAGTTACTCCAATTCGTTTAATTGTTTTTGTTTATCAAATAAAAAACAAACTCGATTCTTATGTTCGATTTTAAACTCAATTATTTGTATTTGAATTCAAATTAAAAAATATACATAATAATAAAATAGTAATTTTAAATCAAAATAATAAAAAAAAAATAAAATATAAAAATTCAATTAAGTTCACAAATTACTTAAGGTAAATATAAAAAGTGCGAATTTGATCTATTCGATAAATTGAGCTATTTAAACTTAATTCGACAATTGAACTAAATTCGAGTTTTATTTAAATTGAATTTGAATAATTTATCCGTATTTATATATCATTTATACTCTTAAATTTTTGTATCTAAATATAAATAAAAAAATATAATTTTTTGATAAATAAAAAATTATTTTAAGAAACTAAAATATATTTGTGTTAAACATATACGTATATTTGACACTTCTCTAAAATCCAAGTATATAAGCTACATTATAAATAAATTTTTAGGAGTGGATCGGGGAAGACATAATTGCTTTCTTCCATACCATTTAATGCATAATTTCAATTGATGATGAAAACAAAATATTGCAAAACAAAGATAGCATAGAAATAATTAGATTATTATTTGCGATATATTATTTTATAATAAAAATTCTCGTGTTGAAATAAAAAATTTTGAATAATTTTACATAAATGATTTTGAACGATTCAAATTTAATCAAATAATAATTATTTTTTTTAAGGCAGTTGAAATTTAAAAAATCAAAACTTTTTTGCCTTTCCATTTTTTATATTGCACTATATATAAATTTAACAATGATGAATTAGCCATGTGCTTCATATTTAAAATTAAAAAAAAAGAATACTAAATTATTTTTACATGTTACCCTAAACAGAAGAAAAATTTCTTATTCAGAGTAATTTATAATTTATAATTTATAGAGGTTTTAATAATTTTCTCCTAAATCTTATAAAAAGGGAAGTATTTTTTCAAATAATTTTCATGCTAGATAAATATTAAATAAGAAATCATTTTCCTATATATATATATATAGGTATATTCCAACATTTTTATTTTGATTTTCATTTAAGATTTTTAAAAAAGGGCATGGTCCAAATTACAAAAAGAAAAAACAAAAGGGGAAAAAATGAAATTTAGATAATTCTGAGAAAAATATACGAGAAAAAAAAGGAAAGATACTAAAAAGGTTGAGTCAGACCAAGATTTTGGTCTTAAATAGTCTGAAGCGAACAGTAACCGTTACCGTCGCCTTGGTGTTTTAATTTCCTCTCCAATTTTCCGGGTCACTCCCTTTATTTTCCTCCTCTCCAAACAGTCCTTAACTTTCATCAATTTTTTCATTTTTCATCTTATGTCTCTAAACACTGAATATCTCTTGAGTTTCACTGGTAATCTGCTTCCTTTATTATTATTGTTATTATTATTATTTGTAAATTTTGTTTTGCTTGCATTTGTTGTTTATTTTGTTTTTTTTTTTAATGATTTTTTTGTTAGTTTCTGTCTGGATGAATATGCTATAATCAGTCAACAGCTTCACTTTTTTTTTTAAAAAAAAATTTATTCCAAGAAAATTGAATTGATTTGATCTGTTTGAACAAGTGGAAACGCTGAAAACTTACTTTGAATATGTTTTTGGATTTAATTTCTATTGTTGTAAGCTGTACTTTTGATTCTTCTTGAAGATTTTGTGCATTTGTTGACATTATTAGTTTTATTATTGATGTTAATGCAGTTGAAATTCGATATTGTTTTATTCGGCTATTAGCATTCGAGCATTGGTATTCTTAACTTGTATTCATAACCTTGTTCTGCACTAATTTTATTTGGTCATAAATTGAAAATTTTTATGTGTTTTCATGCATTTAAACTATCAAAATTGTCACTTTTATGCATAAATTGAACAATTTTATGCATTTCCTGCACTTGAGCTATCAATGTTGTCAGATTTTCATATATGTATCCTGTTTATTAATTTGTGTTTTTTTTGTTAAATAGGTTTATAATAGGTAAAATAAGGCTAGATGGTTTTTTGATTGAGTTCTGAGTGTGGAGGTACAGTGCACTATTTGAGAATTGATGGCACATAAATATTGTTGATTGATAGATATGGGGTGGCTTAGAGCTGGGTCAAGTGTGGCAAAGCTTTCTATTAGGATGACTTTGTCTCAGGGTGGATGGCATGCTGCAAGATCACGCATTGTTCCTTCACAGAGTCGATATTTTCACACCACTGTCTTTAAATCTAAAGCATAGTCTGCACCTGTTCCTCGCCCTGTGCCTCTTATAAGCTAACTGATAGTTTCTAGATGGAACCAGTAGTGTGTACTTAGAGGAGCTTCAGAGGGCCTGGGAAGCTGACCCAGATAGCGTTGATGAATCATGGGACAATTTCTTCAGGAATTTTGTGGGTCAGGCTGTGACATCCCTTGGAATTTCAGGCCAGACCATTCAGGAGAGTATGCGGTTGTTATTGCTTGTGAGGGCTTACCGGGTCAATGGTCACATGAAAGCAAAGTTGGATCCCTTGGATTTAGGGGAAAGAGAAATCCCTGATGATATGGATCCAGCTCTTTATGCTTTTACTGAAGCTGATCTTGATAGAGAATTCTTTTTAGGTGTGTGGAGGATGTCTGGACTTTTATCAGAAAACCAACCTGTGCAAACACTTAGGTTGATTTTAACTTGGCTTGAATAGGCTTACTGTGGAAGCATTGGGTTTGAGCACATGCACATTGCTGACCGTGATAAGCGTAACTGGTTGAGAGACAAGATTGAAACCCCCACACTGATGCAGTACAATCGCCAGCGGCGTGAAGTCATTCTTTATAGGCTTATATGGAGTACACAGTTTGAAAATTTCTCGGACACTAAGTGGACAACGGCTAAGAGGTTTGGGCTAGAAGGTGGTGAGACTTTAATTCCTGGAATGAAAGAGATGTTTGACAGGGCTGCAGACCTTGGTGTTGAGAGCATAGTTATTGGATTGCTTCATAGAGGAAGACTGAATGTGCTAGGTAATGTTGTCCGAACGCCACTTCGTCAAATATTTAGTGAGTTCAGTGGTGGTACAAAGCCTGTGGATGAAGTTGGGCTTTACACAAGAACTGGGGCTGTCAAATATCACTTGGGAACTTCTTGTGATCGACCAACAAGAGGTGGAAAGAGAATCCATTTGTCTTTAGTTGCTAACCCCAGTCACTTGGAAGCTGTGGACCTAGTTGTTGTTGGAAAAACTAGAGCTAAGCATTATTACTTCAATGATGTGGATAGGACCAAGAACATGGCTGTTTTAATTCATGGAGATGGCAGCTTTGCTGAACAGGGTGTAGTCTATGAAACTCTTCATCTTAGTGCACTTCCAAACTACACAACTGGTGGGACTATACATATTGTTGTCAACAAACAAGTGGCATTTACAACTGAACCAAGGGCTGGCTGATCTTCACAGTATTGTACTGATGTTGCCAAAGCCTTGAATGCTCCCATTTTCCATGTAAATGGAGATGATGTTGAGGCAGTGGTCCACGTATGTGAACTTGTAGCAGAATGGCGCCAAACCTTCCATTCAGATGTGGTGGTTTATTTGGTCTGTTATTGTCAATTTGGGCATAATGAGATCGATGAACCATTGTTCACACAGCCAAAGATGTAAAAGGTCTGCCAGTCCAGTTACCTGTTTGGTTTTGTATTTTCCCTTTATACATGTCATAGTTGTTCATGCCATTATTTTTTTGTGGCTCTATATGCTCCTGAGAAATGATGCAAACTTCACATTTAGATTCTTTTTGGTTCTAATAGTTCATTCGAAATCATCCCTCAGCTCTTCAGATCTACCAAAACAAATTGTTGGAGTCTGGGCAGGTGACAGAGGAAGACATTGGTAATATAAGTCGGAAGGTAAGTTCAATTCTTAATGAAGAATTTGTGGCCAGCAAAGATTATGTTCCCAAAAGAAGGGACTGGCTTTCTTCTTATTGGACAGGATTCAAGTCACCTGAACAACTTTCACGTGTTTGAAACACTGGGTTTGTTGGCTTCATTGTCATTTTCAATTTTCGTTTTGGGTATATCTGATCTATACACACTGATGAAACTTTCATGTTAGGCAGGGTTAAACCTGAGATATTGAAGAATGTTGGCAAAGCAATCGCAACCCTTCCAGATAATTTTAAGCCTCATAGAGCAGTAAGGAAGGTTTATGAACAATGTGCACAGATGATTGAGACAGGGGAGGGTCTTGACTGGGCAATGGGTGAAGCACTTGCATTTGCTATCTTGTTGGTGGAAGGTAACCGTGTTAGGTTGAGTGGTCAGGATGTTGAAAGGGGTACATTCAGTCATCGGCATTCAGTTATTGTGCAAAGTTATATGTCCTTTCCTGAGAATTGTTAGATTGCGCATGATAATTTTGTGTAGCCTTTGTCCTTTTGTTCCTTTTGTTAATTTTGGATTCTTTTTTGAGCAACATGTGGTCTTGAGTGCAGTTCTCTTTCTGAATTTGGTGTGCTTGGATTCGAATTGGGTTACTCGATGGAAAATCCGAATTCCTTGGTTATGTGGGAAGCTCAGTTTGGTGACTTTGCTAATGTTGCTCAAGTGATCTTCGATCAGTTTCTGAGTAGTGGGGAGTCAAAGTGGCTGCGTCAAACTGGTCTGGTTGTGCTGCTTCCTCATGGTTATGTTGGGCAAGGTCCTGAACATTCGAGTGCCCGACTAGAGCGGTTTCTTCAGGTATTCCCCGTGAAACAACATGCATTGTTCTTTGCATCTTGATTTAGCTTCATCATCTCTCGCCCTGTACTCACATTCATGCTATGCTCCCTAGCATGTCTTTGTATGCATCAAAAACATAAAAATAAAAAAAAAGGAAAAATGGACTTGACTGCACATAATAACTATATCTTTATAAATTTTTGCAGATGAGTGATGACAATCCTTTTGTGATACCTGAGATGGATCCAACTCTTTGTAAGCAAATTCAGGAGTGCTACTGGCAGGTGGTTAATGTTACAACACCTGCCAATTGCTTCCATGTTCTACAGCGTCAGGTGAGTGCAACTAATGGTTACTAGTGATGTTTCAGGTGAGTGTAATTAATGGTTACTAATGATGTTTCAGCTTTATTTATCCCAAAAAAAGATGTTTCAGCTCAGAGCCTAGTCTTGCCATTTCCTTTTCGTAATAGTTTCTTCTCTGCTCTCTCAGATACACAGGGAATTCCAAAATCCGCTTATTGTGATGTCCCCCAAAAACTTGCTTCGTCACAAGGACTGCAAATCAAATCTTTCTGAATTTGATGATGTCCAAGGCCACTCTGGTTTTGATAAACAAGGAACCAGATTTAAGTGCCTCATAAAGGATCAGAATATGCACTCTGACCTTGAGGAGGGTATCAGACGCTTGGTACTTTGTTCTGGAAAGGTCTGCTATGCCCTTGCTTTCTGCTTGTTGTCCTCTAGTGTCACTTTTAAAAGCTATTTAATTCTGGAATTTTTTCTGGTAGAGTGAATCAGACAACTAAGAGTTCATAAATTGTCATTTTCTTGGGCTTCAAGCTTAGTTTTCTAAGCCTACCGAGGAAAAATATGTGCTGAACCTTCTCTGCAGGTTTAATATATCTGTATTGGTTTTGATACAATAATCAATATTCTAATTGCTTTCAGGTTTACCGTGAACTTGATGATGAGCGAAGGAAGACCAATGCAACTGATGTTGCTATATGTCGTGTGGAGCAGCTTTGCCCATTCCCTTATGACCTCATCCAGTGGGAGTTTAAGCGACATCCAAGTATGTAGTCCTAATCTAGACTAGGACTTGATCTATGGCTCTCATTGAAACTAAAGACACAACGTGAAGCATTTTATAACTTTCTTTTGACCCGAAATGTTTTGAGAATTCATTAGGGTATAGTACTTGCTAATCAAAAGCTTGCTCCTGAATAAATTTCTGTAGGTTTCTTAGAACTTTTATTCATTTTGGAGCCTCATCTCTCCATCTTTCTTTTATTGAGAAACTTTATGTGCTAGCTTGGGGGGTGGGGGGTGGGGGGTGGGGTGGGGTTATGTGCTGTTAGTTTAGTAAATTTTCATGTATTTTGAGGCTTTATTTTTCAGGATTAATGTCTTGAATGGCCTCTGAACTATAGTGAAATATTTAATGTGATCCTTGAACTTTAAAATCTCTAATGTAGTGCTTGGACTATGAATTTGTTAACTAATATAGTATTTGAGAGCTATTTATCAATCATATATTATTATTCGGAGCTAATTACTTTTGGGGTGAGTATTGCATCGTTAAAAAGATTTATAGTTAAGGTATCACATTAAAATTTTTTAAAATTTAGAGATTATATTGAACGTATTCATTATAATTTATGGATTATTGAAGACATTAACCCTTTTTTTTTTGACATTGAGACATGATTTCCGATATTTATCTTTCCGGGTTATTTCAGACGCAGAGATTGTTTGGTGCCAAGAAGAACCAATGAACATGGGTGCATATAATTACATTGCACCTCGTCTTGCCACTTCAATGAATGCTCGGGGTAGAGGAACCTTTGAGGATATCAAATATGTTGGTCGTGCTCCATCTGCTGCCACTGCTACTGGTTTCTATCAGGTTCTTGTGAAGGAACAAACCGAGCTTGTGCAAATGGCCATTCAACCTGAACCAATCAAGTCGAACACCACTGTCTGAACCTTGCCAAAAGTCAAAACTTGAAAAGCTATAGCATTTTACAATTTTCTCAAATAACAGTCAAAACTCTGATTTTATTTTATTTTTTTATATTTCAAATGATTTTTTTAATGATTTTTTTCAATTATAAAAAAATTGTAGCATAAAATGTCTTAAGGGGAAAACAGGCATATCCCTAGTGTTACTAATATTTAGTAAATAATAGAAGACAGTTCATGTATTCATGTACAAATGATAAAGAAGTTATATGAAATGTGTCTAAATCAGCATCAACCAATCTTTATATAAACTTTCTATGATTAACATTGAAGAGATGGAAAATTTGAGTGGCATAAAAACAAAACAAATGGGTCATGGTCTGGATATTCCAACCATTAAAACTTGAATTTTTGAATTTAATTTTTGATATAAGTACTAAATAATAAGAGATTTTTCAATTTCGTTTAATATATTTTTTTGGGCAAATTCAAGTAGAGTTATGTCCGTTCGATTTAACAAGCTCAAAAAAATATATCATTTTACAGTTTTCCAATTAATTCGAACTTAAATAACAAGAGAAAAACAAATATTTTTTTGTCAGCTGAGTCAAGGTTATTTAAACAAAACATGTTGCACAAGTTAAATTCATATACAATACAAGGAACCTTAGATGGTTAGACCCTAACTGTCTCCACCTAAAATGGAAAATGCACCACTTGACTCTCCCAACCCCACACTTATCTCCTTAATCCTTTGAACCATAAATTTCAATTTTCCTTTTACATTTTCAGGCTTCTCAAAAAAAAAAAAAAAAAAGGGAAAAAATTGTTAACTCTTTTAACAGTCTTTCTCAATTAATTACTTTTTACCTTTTTTTATTTATTATTTTTTAGTTTGAGTTTCTTCTAATATCTCTCTAGCTAACCACTGGGTGTGATTCAGTATCCCTTTCTCTGTGATTCTACTTTTTTATTTTTTTTTAAATCATTGTTAAATCTTTCACTGCATGTTCATTCAACAAAACTTGCATGAATCAAGTCTAACTCTTAATTTTTATCCGCGGCTCCTTTGATCTTTATATGATAGAAAGTGCCCCAGTAGGTTGTTTTTTTTTTCCCTCCTTTATGCACATGAACATCCATTGATCCACATGTTTTTATGAATACCTTAAGAAGATTTAAAACTCATACATTATGCATTATGGATTTGTAGTTCTGTCATAAATTTTACTGGGTTTTGCATTGTTATTAACTTAGTATTTCACCATATGTATATTTTTCTCCATCTCTTGCCATAATATTATAGAAATTTTTATTCTTTAGATCTCCTTCAGTGACTTAACTTTGTTTTTGCTTTGTTTTAGATGTTGATTGATTGAGGATTAAGCCTTGGAAGTACAATCTTGAGTGCCTACTATCAATTCTTTTGGATAGCTTGTGTCAAAAGTAATGGCTTGGTTTAGAGCAAGTTATTGTTTGGGATGGCTAGCCATCAGAAGAACTCTTACACAGGGTGGATCATATGCAACAAGAAGAAGAATTCTTCCTTTGCAAAATCAATATTTTCACTCCAATGCCATCAATTCAAACGAGCAAAAGTCACCTGTTCCACGAGCCGTGCCTCTTTCCAAGCTAGCTGATAGCTTTCTTGATGGTACGAGTAGTGTGTACTTGGAAGAACTTCAAAGAGCTTGGGAAGCTGATCCAGACAGTGTTGATGAATCCTGGGATAATTTCTTCAGGAATTTTGTTGGACAGGCAACAGGGTCGCCAGGAGTTTCAGGCCAAACAATTCAAGAGAGCATGCGTTTGATGTTGCTTGTTAGGGCATACCAAGTTAATGGTCACCTGAAAGCAAATTTAGACCCACTGTGTTTGGAGGAAAGGGAAATTCCTTATGAATTAGACCCTGCATTTTATGGTTTCACAGAAACTGATCTTGATAGGGAATTCTTCATAGGTGTGTGGAGTATGTCAGGATTTTTATCCGAAAATCGTCCGGTACAGACTCTGAGGTCCATATTGACCCGTCTTGAGCAAGCATATTGTGGGAGCATCGGTTATGAGTATATGCACATTGACGAGCGTGAGAAATGCAATTGGTTAAGGGAAAAGATTGAAACTCCAACACCAATGCAATACACCAAGGATCGCCGTGTTGTCATTCTTGATAGGCTTATATGGAGTACACAGTTTGAGAATTTCTTGGCCTCAAAGATGAAAACAGCTAAGAGATTTGGGCTTGAAGGTGGGGAGACTTTGATTCCTGGTATGAAGGAGATGTTTGACAGAGCTGCTGATCTGGGGGTTGAGTGTATAGTTGTTGGAATGCCTCATAGAGGCAGGTTAAACATTTTGGGTAACGTTTTTCGAAAACCACTACGTCAGATATTCAGTGAGTTTGACAAGAACTCAAAGTTTGAAGATGAAACTGGGCTTTATACAGGATCTGGTGATGTGAAGTACCATTTGGGAACTTCTTATGATCGCCCAACTAGGGGTGGGAAGATGATTCATCTGTCTTTGGTTGCAAATCCAAGTCATTTAGAAGCTGTAGACCCAGTTGTTATTGGAAAAACTAGAGCTAAGCAATATTTTTCCAACGATTTGGATCGGACACGGAACATGGCTGTATTGATTCATGGGGATGGTAGCTTTGCTGGACAAGGGGTGGTGTACGAAACTCTACACCTTAGTGCACTGCCAAACTACACAACAGGTGGGACTATACACATTGTAGTAAACAATCAAGTGGCCTTTACGACTGATCCAAGGTCCGGAAGATCTTCACAATATTGTACTGATGTTGCCAAGGCCTTAAATGCTCCCATTTTTCATGTCAATGGCGACGATATGGAGGCTGTTGTTCATGTATGTGAGCTTGCAGCACAATGGCGCCAGACTTTCCATTCAGATGTTGTAGTTGATATCGTGTGTTATCGAAGATTTGGACATAATGAGATTGATGAGCCATTTTTCACACAGCCTAAAATGTACAAGGTCAGTCTTTTTATATCCCTTTTACTCGTTTTGTTGTTGTTTCTTAACTTGAGCTGGTGCTAACAGGTCATTCGAAAGCATCCCTCATCTCTTGAAATTTACAAAAAAAAGCTTCTGGAATCTGGGGAGGTGACGGAAGAAGATATTGATAGGATACACAAAAAGGTTGATTCCATTCTCAATGAAGAATTCTTGAATAGTAAAGAGTATGTTCAGCAAAGAAGGGACTGGCTTTCAACTAATTGGGAAGGATTCAAGTCACCTGAGCAGCTTTCACGAATCCGAAACACTGGGTTAGCACATCTATTATCATTGTTCATGTTTATCAAACTCCAGGATTTTGTGCTTAAATTTCCTTGCTGTCAACAGGGTCAACCAAGATATACTAAAGAAAGTTGGCAGAGCAATCACAGTTCTTCCTGAAGATTTCGAGCCCCATAGAGCAGTAAAAAAGGTATATGAAGATCGTGCACGGATGATTGAAACTGGGGAGGACCTTGACTGGGCAATGGGGGAGGCACTTGCTTTTGCAACATTGCTAGTGGAAGGCTACCATGTTAGACTAAGTGGGCAGGATGTTGAAAGAGGCACATTTAGTCATCGGCATGCAATAATTCATGATCAGAAAACAGGAAATCAGTATTGCCCACTAGACCATGTCATGGAGAATCAGAATGAAGAGATGTTTACTGTGAGTAACAGGTACAAGCTTGTTAATATTTGTATGTATTTGCCATAAACTAGACTCTATCAGCAGTAACATCTTGCTGCTATGTTTTACACTCTTATATTTTGTTTTAACAAATTGACTATTACAGTTATATTTCATCTTGACGTAGAAAATTTCCTGCTATTCTTTCTTTTTATGTAAACTTCAAATTCTATCATCCTTTACTCCTTAGGTCATCTTTTAACTATCTATGCATCCATGTTTCTTTCTAGGGCCTTTGGCCAAAAAGGGGAAAAATTGCACGGTCTTCTTTAATATAAGCTGTTTTTTTTTTTTTTTTTCTTTTTGGTTGAGCAGTAAGGGGGTTCTAGGCTTTGTTCAGTACATCCCCTCCGGACTGGTCCAAATAGGCTTATATAGGTCGGACCTAATGAATTCATGAGAAATTATCTACCTATAGCTTCCCAACAGATTGAACTCAGGCAACGAAGAGAGGAGCGAACTCTATTTGTCACTCGAGCCAACTTCCGGTCGTATTAAGATAAGCTTTTTAAGTACAAGCAAGTATAAACTCCATGATCTCTATCAAATAATAACATGGAATCCATTGCAAACCTCAAAATGTAATTTTTCATGATGCTTTCTAAGATGCATAATAATCCAAGATTTGCAATTAACTTTTCCAGCATGGCATCGATCAGATTGTGTACCTCTCAGATACAAATTCAATGTTCTGCATCTTTTGTGCCTTAAGATGCAACTGTGGAATGAATACTGATCATAGATGAGGTTCAAATGATACAAATTCAAAGGATGCAACTTTAGCTCTTTAGGTGTGTTATTTTATATGTAGTCATCTAATTGAGGAATATTTGTCCTGTTGGCAGCTCTCTTTCAGAATTTGGTGTTCTTGGATTTGAACTGGGTTACTCGATGGAAAATCCAGATGCATTTGTTCTCTGGGAGGGTCAATTCGGTGATTTTTCTAATGGCGCTCAAGTTGTATTTGATCAGTTTCTAAGCAGTGGAGAGTCCAAGTGGCTACGTCAGACAGGGCTTGTAGTACTGCTTCCTCATGGTTATGACGGCCAAGGTCCTGAACATTCAAGCGCAAGGCTGGAACGTTTCCTACAGGTGCACACCAATCATACCTGGCATATGTATTAACTTTTATGTTTCAATTATAATTGTGACACTCTCAATGTCACAGTGGCTAATTGTGATGATACAATATGATATATAAGTAGAGACTTAAAGCCATATTTATGAGGTATTTTTGAGGGACAATAATAATTATGAATCAGCATAAAATTCCAATGACTATTCTTACTGTGACAATGGCAGATGAGTGATGAGAATCCTTATGAAATACCTGAAATGGATCCAACACATCGAAAGCAAATACAGAAATGCAATTGGCAGGTTGTGAATACTACAACTCCTGCAAATTATTTCCATGTCTTACGCCGGCAGGTGAGTTGAATACTTCTTCTTGTACTGATATATCAGTTGCTAGCTTGCTTATATACATGGCTTCATTTGTAGATACACAGGGAATTCCGTAAGCCTCTGATTGTAATGTCTCCGAAGAACCTGCTTCGCTACAAGTTCTGCAAATCAAATTTATCTGAATTTGATGATGTCCAAGGCCATCAAGGCTTTAACAAACAGGGAACCAGATTCAAACGCCTTATAAAGGACAAGAATGACCACTCTGATCTTGAGAAGGGTATCAGGCGCTTGGTTCTTTGTTCTGGAAAGGTATGTTTGCCTTAAAAAAAAGATTGTTAATTATACATTTTCTAGTGAAACATGATATCTTGAATCTAATTTTAATTAAAAGTCAATTATAGTTGTTCTTGATTTTCAGATTTATTATGAGCTAGACGAGGAGCGTCAAAGGCTCAATGCAAATGATGTTGCAATCTGCAGGGTGGAACAGCTTTGTCCATTCCCCTATGATCTCATCCAGCGAGAGCTGAAGCGCTATCCAAGTATGTCCTGTGAACTTATAACAAGTATGCTTTACTGAATATGCCAGTTCTTTATTGAATATGATCTCTTCATATTGTTTTCTTGATTGTATCAGATGCTGAGATTGTCTGGTGCCAGGAAGAGCCAATGAACATGGGTGCTTACACCCATATCGCGCCGCGCCTTTGCACTGCCATGATGGAATTAGGTAGGGGATCCGTAGAAGATATCAAATATGTTGGTAGAGGTCCATCTGCTGCCACAGCCACTGGTTTCCTGAAGATTCACCAAAATGAACAGGCTAAGATTCTAAACCTTGCCATGCAACCAGAACCAATCAAGTATCCTTACTAGAGCCATTCTAAGCCTGTTCAAAACCATTCCAATAAATCTAACAAGGGTATCTTCTCTTGATTTTCAGAAGTTTTTATTCAAATCATATTCTGCTAAAACCAATGGCATTTCTTGCTCTATGTTAATTTGTTTCAAGAATCTGAAACTGTTGACGTACAAATGTATTGTTCATTGTAATTACTCTCGGAAAATTTCCTTCCATTTTTTCCTGTGCTTGTCCATGTTTCCATCTCTTTTGGCTGATGCTTTCATCCATGCTTCCAAAATAACTGATGCAAATGACTGCTAGGTGGTAGGCAGGTTGATTTGTCAATCTTGCACAATTACTTTTGCTTCCACAACTAAAAGGCTAATAGTCTCTTGCTCTAAAATGTTTCTTGAACTCGATACTTATTTTAGTTGGTTCATACAGTCACTTTAAGATGTCATTTAGTAAGTCTATAATTCAAGATTTGCATCCGGCAAATCTCAACACTTGTAACCCATTCTTTTATCCCCAGGCTGCGACCTCCTTTAAAATAAAGTTAACTCTTCTAACCTAAAAGAAGAGATGAACTATTAACCTGAATTGACTGAATCTAAATATTTTTTAACCCAAACTTGATTGCAAGCAATACATGAAAATCAGAAAATGTTCCAACTCATCCTTAACGGTGGCTGAATAAATCAACTGAGTTAAAACCTGATTCAGTGGCTTCTTTCCCTTGCTGAGTTCTTAGGACTTTCTTTGGAGGTAACCAGCATACAGGTCAATAATGAACTAAATATAATCCAATGCATTTAACATGGAAAAGTCATTGTTTTCTTTCTACTTAATTGTGAAACAAAAATTGGGAGTTAAAGCATCACAATAGCTTCCTAATGCAACTAATTATTGTCTGTAATGTAGACCATAAGCCTTTTGGTTGGCTATATTTTTCTTATGGCAATATTGCTTTTTGATTTGCACTCCATTGCTACAGCGCAGGATGATGATGCACCAATTTGCAATACCAAGCAAAGCAACTGAAAAAGAAAAGATTAAAAAAAAAAAAAAATCCAAGGGCTTCCCTTTCTTTTTGAAATATGGGCAAAGAAAACATGTGTAATTTATGGCTGATAGTGCATCAGATATGCAAAATGTTAAAAGACAAATTGGAACCTGGCGTGAGCTTATGAATGTCTGAGTTGGATTGCATTTTTGTTGACAAAAGATTAGTTTAATAGTAATACACGCCATCAAATCCACAAGAAAAGAAGTCATTAGATTCAGAAAAGTGGCATGAAAGGCAAAACTGAAATTTTATCCAACCTTTCATTATTATGCTTTAATTTAGAAACACAAATTTCTTCCACCAAATCAAACATTTGAGGCTAAGAGTAATGCTTCTTTATATGTAAATATCTTGAATATAAATCTAATTGGATTATGTAATTACGCGTGATATTTAATAAATTTTAAGATTAAATTTTAGCACATGTAATTTTTCTTTCTATGCTTAAATTAAGATTTCTTTGTAAAAAAAATCCCATTGGCTAAAGTTTATAAACCAAAGAAGAGACGTCCAAATCAATATTAAACTAATAACAACTTGGTCAGCCCACCAAGTTAAATGTTCATAATAAGATATTATCAGAGAGTTGGCTTCCAACAGTGGACTAGTAGCTATCAAAACTATGGCTATAGCTAGAGAAAGAATTGGAAATCAGAAACTTAGAATGATAATCAAAAAAGGTGCTGTCAATGTAATCTGATTAGGATGTCAAGGCTTGTAGGATGCCTCCTGTCCTTTCTTTTTTTACCCCTTTAAGTCCACTACTTTTACTATGTTGTAAGCTGATTCACTTACACCAATGAGTTCTATGGCTGATTCAGGTAGTAACACTTTAATATTTTTGGATGATAAAGGATGGGAATTGAGTCATAATTGAACAGTTAGGCAGTGGATTAACTCAATCTGTGGAGAATTTTTTTCAGGCTGGAGAAGGTTAATATCAGAAAACTACATAGCCAGGAAAAGATATTAGGCACCATTGTGACAGTTAGGGGAGCAATGCTAATGCTCTGATCAATGGACCAATGTTGCAGTTGCCCTGGACAAAATGAAATAACCAGCTTGTATTTTCAAGTGCTGCAGCTAAGCAAGATCCTATCAGTGCTGCTCTCGTGATTCTACAAGTAGGTTTTCTCATTAAGTCTTAACATTTTCATGTTCAATTGCCAAAGATGTAATGTTTTCTTTTATAGTCAATTACACTAAAATAATACCCTGCTGAGCTCTCTCTAAGACCTTTAATCTGATTGGTGGGCACCATTGAAGGAAGCATAGTAGCCCTGGCAATGAAAGCTGGCAATGCTGCAGTCTGGTTTATACATTTGGATGCTAAATCTTAGCTGCAACATACAGTGTAAGAAACTCTCAATTCAGAAAAACCTCAATGAATAAATTAGAGGGTGTGGATTAGAAGGCTTTCCAGGCTATAATTACTGTAACATTTTTGTCTGCTTGCAGGGAATAATCTGTTCTGGAATTGCTTATTAAGTTCAAGGAGTGATAATGAAAACTTGGGGACCTGTTTTTAGTCTTCATAATTTAGCAATTATGTGCTGATCTACACCACCTTATTGGACCTTTATAGGGTCACGGAGCAATGGTAATTGTCATTGGCCTCTATGTGGTTTTTTGGGGTGAGAGCAAGGATCAACTTTGATCAAATCTTAACATCAAAATGGAAGCATCAAAAGATCAGCAAATAACTCCAATGGAGTAGACAACAATGGTTTCTAATCAAGACTTTGTTGTCCTGGATGTAACCTGCAGTAGAGTGACACCTACTGATGAATCTGTTTGAGGGAACTGAATATGAAAATCACAACAAATACCTGCTAGGGATCTGATTTTTTTTTCCTACTAACCTGAACTCCTTCAAGAATGTGAAAGCAGAGATTAAGCTAATGACTGCCTATAGAAAAGAAACAATATCAGGCCAGGTATGATCATACACAAATTTCACATTGAAAATTTAAAAAATATGATATGATATATATATAAAATTTTAAACTCATAAAACATTTTTGCAAGATAAAATTATGAGATTTTTGAATTAAAATCGATAACATCTTATAGATTGGATGCGTATTTTCATATTTTATAATATGCATTTTGACTTTAAATCAAGAATATAATAAAAAATTAAACTAAAATTATGGAAAAAATGTTCATACATAATAAGATATTGTTGGTGTGTTTGACTTCACAAGTGGACTGATACCTATCTAATATCTAAGCCAAGAGAATCAGAAGTCAAAATACTAAGAACCTTGTCATTGCCACACACAAAAAGGTTATAAATGTGTTCTGATTCAGAAAGTAAGACTTGTGGGAGACCTCACTTCTGAATATTAATAATGCATGTATTGATTAATGAGACAGATCACATTTTCTGTCATCAAACTTGCCCATGATTTTCATTTTTTTCACCCTTCAGCACCTTAAAATTCTCAATTGTTTAACCTTGAGAGTGCCATAAAAATTCTTGTCTATTGAACCACGGACCTATTTGGATGTTAAACATCTAGTGTGTTTTGTGGCTTTTAGCCATTGATGAATACACCTCTAGTGGCCAACTGGCCACCTTTGTTTTTTTTTTTTTCATTTTTACCTGTTATATAATATTATAATTATTAACATATCTTTTTTTAATAATTTTTTTCATTAATTTTCCAATTTTATTTTTATTTAGAAATAATAAATAATTTTATTAATTAATATAATAAAAATATTATTTGATATATTATTATTTTTATTAATTTTTAATTATTTATCAATAAATATAAAAATAATTTTTAATTATTTATTAATTTTATAAATATTAAATCATATATAATTTTTATTATAATATCTTTAACAGTCATTTTTATTTTTACTACAATTCACTTTACTATTATAATTATTTCTACTTCTAAACATATATTTTATTATTAATTTTAATTTTATCATTATAATAAATAATTTTATTATTATTTTTAATTTTACTAAAATTAATCTTACCGTTATTTAAATATACCCTAAATCAACGACCGACCAATTGGAAATGTCTTATCATGAGAGATAGATTTGCAATGTAGTGCATGAGATATTATAATAGCAACATAATTCGTGTTTCTTTTTAGTTGTTGTGACGACGGGAATATTGTCAGCAAATACAAACCATCTCTATCAGAAATGACTAGTTTTCCAATGAGAAAATAGTGGGGAACACCCCCCACCCTTTCTCCGCAAAGTCAAGGCAAATAGATACGGTAATTTTAAATAAAAAATATATAATTTTTTTAAAATTTTGATAAAATTATATATTACGAAAATACATTAAATTTTATATTTCATATTCTGAAATCAACTATATAAAAAATTAAATAAAAGAATTATGTTAGTTTATAATTTGAATATTTTTACGTTACTTATTTTTATCAATAATAATTTTTTTAAAATTCTTAATTATCATATTATTTTTTATTATTTGCATTCATATTTTTCGTGATTTATTTTTAAAAATTTTGATTTCCCTTAAATTTAGACATTCAATTCTTTCTCTTAATTAGTGCACAACTAAACTTATGTTTCATACGTACAAACTATCTCAATCGATTTTTTTTTATCTTTTACTCAATTTGAATTACTCTTAATTTTTCTTTAATCTTTTTATTTTTAATTTTATCTCTTCTAGTATTATCACACATCCATTTAAGTATTCTTATCTTTGTTATATTCATTTCTTTCTCATATTATTTTTTAACAATCTAATATTAGTATATAAAATTATATACTAATTTAATAAAAAAATTTATATTTAACTTGTGAAAAAAATTATAACATAATAATTTTTATATTTTATACATATTACATACAAAATAAATAAATATAAATACATAAATTATCAAATCTATAACAAAATATAAAAAATTATGATAAAAGGAAACAAAGTGCTATATTTTTTAAATATCAATCCCATTTGTAGAGGCTCATGAAACACACCCCCCCCCCCCCCCCCCTTTTTTATTTTTTAATTCATTCTCCCAAGAGTACTTGAACCAAACCCCACCAATTTGCCACTTTGGTAGACAATATAATGTACATGGTGCTGTGGCACCTTTCTCTCTTGTTTTTGCTCCACTAATCTGTCAGCAAAGGCAATGTATATTGGTGCTTGATATATATTACAACTGGAAAGGGCTGCTGGTCTTGATGTTAGGTGAAGCCCAGGCAATTTTTTCTAAGAGTTGGTAATTTTAGTGGGAAGAAATTTTTTTTAACCGCATATAAAAAAGATGGCCTTTTGAAAATAAATAAAATAATTATAAAATTTAGAATTTAAATATTAAATTTATTAAATATTGTGTTTTAAGATTAATTGTATAGACCAATTAAATTAACCATTTTATTTTTTAAGCATTTTATTTGAAGAAAGGTTCACTATTAACAAAGTTTTTGTGCACATTTTTTAATTATTTAATTTAGAAAAAGGCATTTATGTACTTTACTTAAAGAATTAGGTTTGAAATTTTATCTTATCAAAATTGTATCTAATAAAAATTATATATATATGTATTTAATGGCATCCAAGAATGGTCCCTTCTATTGTACCAACTACTTAGCAATTCATATATTTTTGTACTGATTAATGAAAAAAGAAAGTCATAGAAGGGAGAAATTCTTCATTTCAAGAAAATAAAATTGCTTTAGTAATCGTGTTTCGTTATGCATCTCAAAAAAAAAAAAAAAGTAATGAAGATTAAATAACTTAATTAATACATTAACTTTGTTGTAGTACTAAAAAATTTGCAACCATAAAGATGGAATTGAATTCAATTGATTAATACAATAATTTTTAAAAACTAATATTTAATAAATTCGTAATTTAAAGTTCGAAATTTAAATTTCAATGTGTAACTTTTTTTTTTATCTCTTAGTACTTATATTTTTTTTGATTTGAAAAATAAATAGTCGAATATTTCTCATTGGATATGGATTACATATGCCGATTATTGAGTCAAATGCTCTAAGTTTTGAATTGCTAATTTTATATCCACACAAAAAAAGCCCCAACTTTAGAGTTTAGAAGACGTGCATAAGTTATCAAGTTGTAATTTTTACATGCAAAAGTAAAAGGTAAAGAGTATATAAGTACATGCATCATCTGCTTCATTCTGCAAAGAAATCTCTATTTTGTCATTGAGAAATAAAAGAGAGAAAAAATAACATGACAATGAAGGCCTCAGCTGGCATTTGCAATCAAGCTATGCCATATTTGGCCATGGTTTTTATGAGGTTGGGCTCTGCAGGGATGCCCATAGTTGCCAAGTATGCTCTTAATAAGGGTATGAGCCAACATGTCTTCGTGGTTTACCGGTTTGCCATTGCCACTCTTGTCCTTGCTCCTTTCGCCATTGTTTTGGATAGGTCTGTTTCTCTCTATGTCTTTTTTTTTTTTTAACTACTTGAGATTGCTAGAATTTAAATCCTCATCGAGTCCAGCATTCTACCAACGGACCACAAGTCTGTTTCTCAAAGTAACTTCTCTTCTTATAAGTTTTTTAAAAAGTTTGGAGTCTGTCCTGAATCATTCTGATGAATTTTAACAGGAAAGTGAGGCCAAAGATGACCCTGTCTGTCTTTGCTCAGATATTTTTGCTGGCCTTATTGGAGTAAGGAACCTTGACCATCAAGCAAAAAATTTACAATCACAATCTACAAAATTTTGTTCTATGTTTTACTCTGTCTTCACCAGGAAACATTTGATCTTCTCTGCAGGCCAGCAATTGATCAGAACTTATACTATACTGGTATTAAGTATACAACAGCAACTGTTGCAACAGCGTTGTGCAATGTTCTTCCTGCTTTTGTATTTTTGCTAGCTTGGGTTTGCAGGCTGGAGAAGGTTGATATGAGGAAACAGCATTGCAAGGCAAAGATTTTGGGGACCATTGGAACTGTTGGAGGAGCAATGATTATGACAATGGTTAATGGGCCAATGTTGCATTTGCCATGGACAAAAGTGATCAACAATCAGCACCATTCTACAAATATTGCGGCAACAACTATGGATGATCCCGTAAAGGGTGCTCTCATGATCCTTGCAGGCTGTGTCTGCTGGGCTTGTTTTGTCATTCTTCAAGTAAGATTTCTCCTCAACTCTTACAACTTTTTCTTTGTCTTGAACCACTTTCGTATTGAAATCAAAATAAATATAATCAGTAAGAGATTATATGTTTTCTTCTATAGGCGATTACGCTGAAATCATACCCTGCTGAGCTCTCCCTGACAACTTTAATTTGCTTGATGGGCACAATCGAAAGTGCCATTGTTGCCCTGATAATGGAAAGGGGCAATGCTGCTGCTTGGTCCCTTCACTGGGATTATAAACTCTTTGCTGTAGTTTACAGTGTAAGAAATTCTTAACTCAGCCAACGAATGCTCATTTGGATTTGAATTTGGCTAAACTTTATGACTAACTATGGTTCTTGTGGAAATTAAGGCTCAATTTATGCTCTTATCTGTCCACTCTACAGGGAATTATCTGTTCTGGGGTTGCCTACTATATAGGAGCAATGGTAATACAATCCAAGGGACCTGTATTTTTTGCTGCTTTTAATCCTCTAACCATGGTTATCGTCGCCATTATGAGCTCCTTTATCTTCTCTGAGATAATGTATTTAGGAAGGTACATATCTTTTTATCTTACTTCCGATCTTGAAACACTCAAAAACATAGACGAATCTAAGGGCAGGCAGGGACCATGGTCTTGTCCAAAAATTTTAATAATATTATAGTATAAAACTCGACCCCTCTTAACTTGATTCATTATCTAATTTAAGGACAGACAGGAACTATGGTCCGTCCAAAAATTTTGATAAAATTATAATATAAAACTCGACCCCTCTTAACTTGATTCACTATTTTGATCTCGTTTCATGATTTTACTGGCTTCGCCCCTGCTTGAAAAAATTATATTAATCGATTCAAAAATTTAATACAAATTCTAAACTTGTGGGGGCATTTGCTCAATGACTGTGCACTAAAAGCTATTTAATCAAGCAGATGGCTGGGCAGTTTCATGATCTTTTAACTAATTTAGGCCAAATGACTGCAAAACTTTGCAGGGTTATTGGAGCAATCGTCATTGTTGTTGGCCTTTACCTAGTTTTGTGGGGTAAGAGCAAGGATCGGATGCCATCAGATTCGGACACCAACAAGGCAGCTGCAAGTGGTGGCAAGCAAATGGGCACCACCAGTGAAACAGCAGATCAGACTTCCAATCAAGATTTTGTTCTTGTAGATGTCAGCAGAGGGGCACCTGTGGATGAATCTGTTAAAGAGAACCAGAATCAAATACCATAGGAACAATATTTGGATTTAAGTTTAATTACTTCAATTTAAAATTCCGGGTTTAGGATTCGAGACGTAGATTTAGATTATTTATCCATATATCTATATGTATCAAAACAAAAATTAAAAGAAAAAAAAAATTGAGTCAATGATATTGTGGTTTTCTGATGTGGATTTCCAATGGAAAAATTGTATCAACTAAAATGACAAAGAATCCTAATGAGCACGCAATGAGAGACAATGCAAAAATAAAAATAAAACTGTTTCTATTGGGTTCTTGGTCATCCCCAGTTGGCATCATTTCCTTAATAAAATTTTTTTGGCATTTGAGATAAATCATGGAATCTTTATCATTAAAATTAGAAGTCCATTGCTCTTAATAATTTTACTAAGTGCTAAAATTAGTTCTTTATTACATTCTATGAAAGAAATCTATAAATAGAATAAAAGAAGAATATATTTTCTGACAGCGGTAGAATCATAATTTTTTTTTCTTTTGTTTTGTTTTGAAAGTGTCCACTTAAGATATATAAAAAGTTGTCAATAGATTTATCAAATTTATCCGGAAAGGGTGTTTAGTGAAAACTTTTGAGAAATTTTCCTTCAAATTTTTTTATTTTTCAATATTGGGGTGTCTATGAATAGCTTACTTATATATGTGGATCAACCATTTTTTATAATCCAAAAATATATCTATATACATAAATATTCTATAAAAATGATTCTTTTTCTCTTTCTCTCTCTTTTCATTCATTTTTTGTAATTTCATACTTTCATTAAAGTGGAAATTACATTGTTAATTTTTATATCAAAATTGCATAATTATGAACCAAGGTTCATACAATCACCCTAAAATATGGTATTTAATAAATTTAAAATTTAAATATCAATACATGCGAGTTTTTTTTTTTTTTTTAATATTTGTGGATAAGAAAATTACATAATTATGAACTTAGGGTTCTTACAATCACCTTAAAATATGATATTTAATAAATTTAAATTTTAAATATCAATACATGCAAGTTTTTTTTTTTTTTTTTTAATATTCGTGGATAAGAAAATTGCATAATTATGACAATCACATAAATTATTTTGTAAAACTTTATTTTCCATAAGTTATTTAATGCCTTGAATTAAGATCACTAGTTTGGATCTTAAGGCACTTAGGAATTTTTTATTTCTCCTGGGTTTTTTTTTTTTTTTTTTGTGTAAAGAATCATGCTACTTCTTAGAGGATAGTATTTTCCTTTTTTAAATGAATTTTTTTTTTTACAAGAACGATTAAATAACTTTTAGATATTATAAATAAAATTTATCATTATGCTGTATAACTCAATATTGAATTTTGTCACTGTATTTTAAATTTATTAAAATTTATCATTATATTTTCAATTTCATTGATTTTTTAATAAAAAAAATCAGAATCGAAATATTTTATGAAATATTTCCCAATGCAAGTGGCAAAATTTGTCAATTTCATTATTTTTTGTCCCAAAATTAACAAAATTGAAAATATTTAGAGAAAAAAATTCATCATTGACTCACAAAATAATGACAAATTTAACCCGCATCTGTAACTTTTAGAATACATCAACTAACAAATTTATGAAATATAAATTAATAAACGAATGAAATAAAATTAACATCAAGTTAGACTAAACTTATAGTTAATGAAATTTGAACTAAAAATTTAAAAATTTTAATATTTCTTCCTTATTATTAAGAAGCCATCATTTTTGGAGTTTTTTTTTTTTTTTTTTCATTTGGTACACAAAATAAATGACACACTGAAATTATGCTTAACAATTACGCAGGAGATTACTGGTTCTCTCATTTTAATTTATGAGAATAAAATGATATAAATTCCCCTATTTATAATTGAGGACTGAACCTTAAATGAAATTAAAATTTAATTTTAAAGTGCTTATTTTCTTAATATTTCGGGCAGTTTTATAAATTTATTATTAAATTAAAAAATTATTAATTAATTTACCCTCATCTTACTTTATGTAAAAGGTTGATATACTTTTTTTTTTCTAAATTATAGAAAATTTTTATTTTGGTTTAATTATCCAAGTTCTTATGTACTGCTAAATTTGCCATAAATTAAATTACAAAAATATTTATTCATTGTTTAAAAAAGTTTAAAAGTAATTATGCAATGTACTGGTGGCCATAAGGTTTTCAAACTTTTTTTTTTAATTATTTTTGACATATTAATAGTAAAATTTTTTAATTTTATAAACGAGATTAAATGACAACTCGAGAAAGCTAAGATATAAACCAGAAAGAAAAGAAATTGAAAGGTATACCTAGAATCAACCGCGAATTAAGCCAAATTGTGCATCGATTTTGCTTGTTCTTGAATTGTGACAGGCAAGGCATGTGGCGTAGTTTTGTTTTAATTTTATGAAAAAAAAATTGATTTTTAAGGACGAAGTTTTGTTAGGAGTTAAATTATTTTTTTCAAAGGAAATGTGGCGACATAGTCCACCAAAAGATTTCATTGCTATGGGATAATAATTCACAAGGCTAGTAGCCGCTTAAAATTGATTGAGTCGATAAAAATTAAATATTTTATTTTTAAAATTTAGATTTGATTTTAATTATCATAAATTTTCTTTGGATAATATATAAGTTCTTGTTAAGTTATTTGTAAATTCTGGTTGAAATTTACATGTCCTAGTTTTGATCCTAAGATGGGTAACGTCCCGTCTTTAGTTAATTTTGTCTAAATAATAAAATAAATTTATTTTAATTAAATTTAATAATTTAAAATATGATACGATAATATGATATAAATACAACATAAATAAAAGATCTAAAAATAATTTTGTTTAAAAATTTTAAAATAATTATATATGAATTTAATAAAATAAAAATAAAAAACATGTTTCATGTATTAATGTTTACATATATTATGATACATAATTTTTATATAAAATATGATATAAATATATAAATTTTAATATTTTATATTACATAAATATATAAATTATCATATCTAATTTAAAGAAGAGGCCGTCAATAATAAAAAAAACTGTTTATTTATTAATTTATTTACGCAAAGGTGGACGTGGTGTAAATGATCAGAGCATTAAGGCTATTAACTGCTGTTTAATTTTAAGAACTTGGGCACTGAACTTCTTTGAACTTTTATAATATGGAGTTGGGAGTAATTTTTATTTCTTTACGTAAAATAAATATATAAATAAATACTATAAATCTATTGAAAATTTGGAGTTCTAAACCTATTTTATTTCGAGTCTCATTAAGAAGAAATGTTTTTTCCGTAAGTGTAAACCCACTAATGAAAAATTTTCATCAGACTGCTGTATCAAACTCTTTAGGTTCGAAATAATTATGTCGGAAAGGTCAATCTTTTTCTAAAATTAGTAAAATTTTGATTATCAATAAAAATACGCCTGTTTCTGAATTCGAAAATTAATTTAATTAATTCGTATATTTATTTATTATTTTTTAAAAATAATATCTAATAAATATAAAATTTTAATTTTAATACTCCCTTATTTTCAGATTAAGACCCCTTCAAAAAATGAGCTTACGTTTTTGTAGAAAAGAATTTACTTATGGAACTCAAACTTACTATCAGTTGGACAAAAAGGACCTAGAATTCGAAATAAAACGTGCAGATTAGGTCTTAACATGTAGTAGATGAGCTAAAAGCTGGTCCAGAGTTTAAAGAACGCTACCGCATGGATTTCCCAATCAACAAAATGTCATATCAATGATTCTAAAACATGACAAATATCAATATCATAGCCTAAAGTTTTACGTCAGATTAATTGGATGTGAGTTACGGCAAGCAAAATATCAATGTGAACTTGTAACAACTGAGGCTATGGTAAGAAAATGATGTTTGCTTGGTTTAGAAGTGAAAAAGACAGAAAAATGGAAATTATCTAAGGAATCCCAGACTTAGTAAAGAGAATTACTGTTTTTTTTCTTTTTTGGCCTGGTTTTCAACTTTATATTGATTCACGCAAGTTATGATTTTCAGGTTCTAAGTTTGAGCTTTCGTAATTTATAACACAATAATATGATCATATTACATTCACATGATACAACATTCTTTTTTTAAAATTTTAATAATAGCTATATATAAGTTTAGCAAAATAATAAAAATTTATTTCATATTTTTATATTGATACGAATTGAAACACGTAATTTTTGTATAAAATAAAATATAAATACATAAAATTTAATATTTTACACGATATAAAAACATAAATCGTTATGTCTAGTTTTCAGTATGCTAGTTCTGTAAGAAAACCAAAATCAACCAAATATATACATAAAATGAAGATAGATTGCTGTGAATTGTAGAAAACGCATACAAAAGAAGAAATGTGGCTGATGATGAAATTATTTCAAGCAGGACCCAGGCTGTATGCCATGAAATAATACTAAAGAACCAAGCATAAGTCTCTTCTCAGCCTTAATTTTGTCGAAGCTGTAAAGAGGATACCAAACCAACTTTTAGGGTAAACTACAGATTGACATCCTTGTTTCTAAAAGCTTGTGGTTGTTTCTCTTGACTCTCAAGACCTTCCCCTGGTCAATTCAATTCTCTTTTCTTGACTCATTGTTCGTTCCAATGTTAAAAATACATATAAACATCCACATAATCCAAGATGTCACTCATATGCTTTGAAGAATATTTTATTTAGACATTATAATTCGTATATTTATGTCATATCTGTTTCATATCAAACACGTGTAAAATACAAAGATTTCTGTGTCATCAAATACAAAATACATTTTCTTTTCGTTTTTGCTAAACATGATAATTCTATTCTTTATTCTGAGGAAGAGCGGGCAGGGGGTCTTGTTGGGGGGGGGGGGTCAATGGTGGCAGAATCATCTAACTCATCACATACTAGGAGATGAACAAATAAAAGCAAAGATGGGGCCAACTGTAAGAATGAGGAAAATGCAGTGTTCCGTATCATGAGACTGAATCTATGTTTGGATCTTCCTATTCCAAATGATCTATGGGTGGAAAATAGAATAACAAGGTCCACAGTTTTCCCAAGGCATTCAAAGAGGAACGTTTTGCCACCAGGACTGACACGGATGCAGCAACTCTGTATTTCAATCATACACATTCAGAACATTTGAATTCTACTTCTCACATCAAATACGATAACCAAAGTAAATAAAGGTCTCATTTAGAAAATTTGGAAAGCCAAGATATCTATTATGCATCCACTGCTCAAAAATTCAAATCCTAAAACAAGTGTATAATTTAGTCTAAGATACACAATGCTATTTACAGATCTGACCCACCTCACAAAATTTGAAACGCAGAGTCTGAATCTCAAGATGATAAAACAACATCATCCTTTCCATAGATATGCTGAAGTTCACGGGTGGCAGCTTGATATGATGCTGAGAAAAAGGAAGAAAGAATTTGAGTGAGAAAATTTACAAAATGGACCTTCCAATATGTATCAGGTCAGTCAACTAAAGCAGCTTACCTTTCCATATGCAAAAGTTCTTCTGGTTGATTTGAGACCTTGTCACATTTTGAATTACATCAAAAAGCATTTCCTGTGGAGTTTTCTTGAGCTCTTGAACAACTGCATAGATGGTCTTTCCGTTCTCAAAGTAAATGTGATTGTTGGGGTGTTTAGTCTTGCAATTAGCATGGAGCTCAATCTCAAACGCATTCAGAGACTGCACAATAGATTTTGAATGGTAACGCAATGATACTTGGATTTAATAATGTAGTTCTCTTCCCATTACTCTGTAGCTAGAAAAAGGGGAAGGCAGAAAGAAGCTTTGCAATGAAGAACATTTTTATTAGCATCTTAAAAGGAGGCTGAAAAGCAGTGTGACTATACGAGTTGCTTACCTTTTCAAACTTGCAGTCCTCGCAGCCACACAAATACCCAGTCCCTTGTATAAATCCTTTAAGGTTTTTCTGCCAATGAAAAGGTTACCTTACATAAGTGAAATTCCACTGGTGAAAAGTTAAGCATTGGAAATAACTCACCTCCCATGAACAAGAAACATACTTCACAGCAACCACATCAAGCATGCCAGTTGATAACAAACTTTTGACATTGGAAGGGAAATTGTTGGGAGAAACCTTTTTAACATCTTTGGTTCTTTATGCTTTGCGTTGATATCAGTTCTAGAGTTATTTTTGGGGGCACTATTTACATTTGAAACTGGATTCGACTCAACCAACTCTTGCTGGCTAGTCTTCTGAAGCTTATGCTGAATTCTGATTATTCATAAGTAAGTCATAGCCACTAATAATACTGCCAGAGGGATTTGTCTCAGATTCATCACGGAAGCCCCCAAAAGATATGGTACTGCTCTCACCCTTGTAGTTTTGATGCATAGTTAGAATGCTGGACTCTCCTTTGTCTTGTCTATGAGCCAGTGCTGCGATGTTACAATCTGCCTTATGATAGGATGGTCCCATTGGTATGATATTATCATCTTCATTGGACAAGATACTTTCATTTCCCTTGTAATTGTGGCCCACAGATATGAAGTCACCATCTCTCTTGTTAAAGGTGTGATCCATTGAAATAAAATTGCCACCTGCCATAGTAAATGTGGGGCCCACTGAGATGGTATTTTCATCCCCAGTACCGTAAGTTGGGCCCAGCGATATAGCGTTATCATTTTTGCTGTAAACTGTAAACATTGAAACTGTGCTATTAACTCCTCTACTATATGGGTGCCCCATTGATGCAGGCATGCCATTGTTGGAATACCTAACTTGATTTACTTCAACTTTTCTTATTCCACCAAAGCTGAGACATGAAGAAGCATCTTCACTGGTATGAGACATAGACAAACCTGCAGATGAACTAGTACCATAATGATCCTCAAAATCCTTTCTTCCCAGATTCATATTTCCTCTGTCAGCAGAAGAAATCTTCCTATCACTCAAGTTGACAGTTCACATGGGCTCAGATCCAAATAACCGGTCACTGAATTGGCCAGAAACTGAGTGAAAACTCGAAGCATTGTGCCAAGGAGAAACGCTGATGTCTGCAAATCCTGAAAAAGGTTGGCTGTTAATGGATTCTATTGCTTGCTTCTTGTTGCTGAATAATTCTGGTGCAGCAGCATCCAAAAACCACTGATGACCACACTTTGGTTCAGATCTTGAAAAATTATCATAACCCATCTCTCCATCAGATAGACATGCACCATCTCTAGGCATCCAAAAACCCTTCTGCTGGAAAGACTGCCCAAAATCCATAATTGTATATAGTCAAAGTGGTAGCATTTAGCCATTTATTATCGTATGACAACAAGAGTAACAAACAAGTGAGAAATAAGAACCCTATCAGATCACAAAAATTGAAACTGAAAGGAATCATGTCATCAGAAAATTAAGTGAAAAAAATAGGATATATATCAAGCACAAAATGTTGCATGCTAAGATCAGTAAGACACAATATAACTGTGCAAAACTGGTTAAAGTCCAATAGATTCATCTGAGGGTTTTTAAAATCAATCAAATAAGTGCTACCACGGACATCAGATAAGCTTTCAGGGTATGAATTAGCTACTAAACAAACATAGGTACTCCAAGAAAACAAGAACTCAACGTTATAACCAAAATGTTCATTTTTCTACTTACATGAACCAAATAGCTCTTCCAAAAAGGAATAATAAAATTTCCAGTTTCTTTCAGATCCTAATGAAACTCAGTGAAGGAATCCTTGGAAACATTTCCACTCTTATATGTTGAGTTGTTGATGATAAGACTTACTGAGATAGCTCGTTGTCCAGGTCTGCTTTAAAAAGACTAATTACAAACAAATTAGCTAATCACAGAGGTTTCTAGAATCATATCATGGCATTTAACATCTTCAAAAAGTTAACTATATGTTACATTCATGACATGAAGGGAGACATTTTTTGCTAGGAGCAGCCAATGAACTTATAGCCTATTCAACTTCTGACATCAGAGAACATAGCATAAATCACCAAATTTGTATATCTAAGACACGTAGTCATCACGATTACTTTTATAAATACCTTTAAATTCCTCCATTCCGACATAATCGAACTTCACATAATTCACCTTATCTTCATATCTAGGACATGTAATCATCATGATTACTTTTATCAACACATTTAAGCTTATGAAACTAACATATATCAGCATATCTGCATATTTGGGCTACTTGTGCACTATGGCTACATTTATTAGGACATTTAAATTCCTTAAAGCTACTAAATAATGGAATCTAACATTAATCATCATATCTGCTTCTCGAAGACATGTTATCAACTTATCAGGACCAACAACTTTTCTTAAGATATTTAAATTCCCTAAAGCTATGGAATAATGGAATCTAACATTAATCACCATAACAGCATATCCAAGTCATGTGATAATCATGATTAATTTTACTAATACATTTAAATTCTTCAAAGTTCTGACATAATGGAACCAAATAATATTACCAGTCGTATACCTAAGGCAAACAATTATCACGATTGCTGTTAAAACATTTAAGATTTAAATCTCTCAAAGCTCCAACATATTGAAACCTTACATAAATAACCACATATGCAAATGTAAAGCACAAAACCATCTTGATTACATTTATTTATGCATTTAAATATCTCGCACCAAATCTTTAACTGTAAATCCCAAAGTACAATTCAACTAACAATATTCGATCCAGTGAGACAATTATAAATACTCCACACAAGCGCTTTAATTTATTCAAACAATAATCCAATCAAACACGAATCAATACTGATCCAATTACATCAAACAGGCAATGAAACCTTTAAACAAACACTCATAACAAATATAAAAAAAAAAAAAAGAAAAAGAAATTCAAAATCATTAGCATGAAATAACCAAAACTTAAACAAAACATTTGCATGCAATAAAAAGAGCTTCAATAAGAGTTGCGATCATACCATTTCTCACCAATGTTTCAACTCAATGAATAAATGAGTCACTCGCTTGCAATAGACTCGCCTCATGCTTCTTTCACCCTCCAAAACATCTTTAGAAAAATGAAAGGACACATTAATCAATTAATCAAATCAATCAAATTTTAATCACAGATTTTTCAATCATTAATTGATTTAAGAAGAGAAAATTAAACATTTTTCTATTTATAAAAATAAGGTTAAAAAAAATACAATGTTTCTTCGCTTTTCTCTGAATTTTACATACGAGAACTTCAAGAGTCTTTTCCAAGCAATGGTGTGAACAAAAACCCAGAAATTAAGATTAATAAGAGAGTTTATAAAGTAAATACCTTTTCCGGAGAGGTCGCCGGTGAGACTTCCCGGCGAAAACTCGCCGGAGATGTTCGAACAATTTTTTTTTTATTTAATTCTTTGAAGTGAAAGTAGTAGTAAGAGTAGATAGACAGGAACCGGAACTGTGCTTTCTAACAGTTAAATCGGAAGGAGATAATCTGCACGCTGCACCGCCGTAATATTTTCCGTTTATGGACTTCTTAATCCTCACCGTACACATGGGGGTAAAGAGTGAAGTGGTCCCGGTTGAAAATGAGGTGTATCGTGACCGTTAAATTTGGTTACCAGAATTGGGCTTATATGGAAACCATTTGAAGTTCTGAAAAGCTGATTTCTATACAAAGGTAATTTTGTCACGTGGCGGTTTTGATAGGGTTGCACGTGTTGGCGTCTTTGGATGGGAAATTATCTGCGGTGTAAGGGTAGGGAAAGAAGGTAGGGATGTGTACACGTGGACCAACAATGTTGCCATGTCAGCCATGTATTCTAAATTAAAACGATTAATTTATATTCTAATTCAACAATAGATGTATAATTCTCTTATTTTTTTAAATGAAAGTTTAAATTTATTTAAATTTAAATTTTGTCGTATTATTCATATATGATACGATAAAAATCAAATCAAAATAGTAATTTAATGTTTTATTGAAGTTACATAATTTTTATGATGTATGTATATTTGAATTTGTGATTTTAACTTATTTATTCAAAATTTAACCCTTGGATGTCATAATCATAGAAATTGTATTTTAATATTAAGTAATTTTCAAGTTAATTGTCTTTATCAAGTTGTCATCACTTTTAAGAAGGAAAAACAAAGCAATTTATAAGAATTACAATGATTTTATAAACATGAAGAGGATCTTCTACTCTTAAAATGAACAACATATTCCACCAAAACAAGAAGCCCAAAGCCTAAAAGTTGGCAGTCCAAAGTTAATTATGGGCATTTGGGCACAAGAAAATGTTTTTTTATTTTCTATTACCATTTTTTTAGAAAATAGTTTTTATTTTTTACTTTTTTTAAAAAACATATTTGATAAAAATAAATAAATTTTTTCTAAAAATGTAAAATAGGAAAATAAATAAAATATTTAATGATATTACTATTAATCCCATTTAATTATAAATAAATATAAATTTATTAATTAATGACATTAAAAAATTTTAAATATGATAACTTGTAAAACACAAAGAAAATATATATATATATTTTGTTTTCATAATTGAAAATATCTTTTTTTTTTCATATTTCAACTTATTTTTATTTTTGTTTTCTAAAATTTTATTTTTATTTTTAATTTATCAAATATGTTTTCATTCTTTTTTTTTTAATTTTTTAAAAAATCAAAAACAAAAAATAACTCTATTTTTTAAAACCAAATAGTACTTTAAATTCTCATGAAAGGCCTGATGGAAAACCATTTTTTTTATATTTAATTTTTGTATTCCAATCATACTATTAATGCATGGCCAAAAAAGGTACTTGAATTGCCTTTATCGAGAAAGCTTGTGATTTTTTTTTCTTTTGCAAATATATTAGTCAATGCATACAATTCCTACCTTTATATATATATAATATGAATTTAATTTGTTATTTAAATAAAAATTTATATTTAGTATATTATCAGTGTGTAAATTTTATATATTATCAATAAATCAGATAATATTATTTTGTTAATCAATAAATATTAATTTTAAAATAAATATATAAAAATTAATATTTTTTAAAAATTTATTTATGAATAAAATAATATCATTTGATTCATTTTATTAAAAATTAATATCATCCAATATATATATACTAATAGTGCATCATATATTAATCCTTTAAAGAATGGGATAACTGTACCATATTAATTGTCAAGGATTAAACTAAAGAAAAATTTGAAAATACCCTTACCTGTCATAAAAAAAAAAAAAAGTTAGTAAAGATTCAATGTATCCATATATCTAATGACTTTTAATAAAAATTCAATGTATCCATATATTTGATGATTTTTAAACTTTACATTTTTTTATAAGAGAAAAAATGAGAGAAAGAAAAATATAAAGGAGAGAAAGTATCTTTTGTGGGTTGGAAGAAAACAACACGAAGGAAATTTTCCATTAATTTACAAAAGTCTAGTCTTAATTTTTTTCCCTACATTTCATTATATTTATTTGTTGTTTTGGATAAGTATTTAATATGATATATTATTGAGAATGAATAATTTTCCATGGATAACATCATTTTTTTTCAATTGAATATATAGTCTGTGGTTTTTTTTTTTTTTGAGTAAATTTCTATCCATGGTTTAAAGGAAAATAGATAGAAAGGAATGGTATTTCTAGATCTTCAATATCTTCATTTCATTTTCATTTCCCTTGAACACTATATTTTTCCAAAATTTCCAATGTAGTTGGCCTAACTTCAATTAAGAGACTAAAAATTCCATAGTTTTAATATGTTGGCAAAAAGTAAAATTATCAACCCCAATACCCATAGAAAGGCCTTTGCTTAACTTAAGTTTTACTCTTAATTTGCTTAATTTATAAAGTTGTATGACTTGATTTTGAGACCCTGCTTAAAGTTTTATGCCTTTACTTAATTTATAGTTAAAAGTTGAAAAAAAAATTAATTGTCACTATATATATATATATATATTAAAGTATTGAACTATTTTAATATTTTTTCCACTCCAAGAGCTTTTGTTTTTAATTTTTCTTTTGAAAAGCAAATTAGAGTTTATTAATGGCAGTTAATTAAAAAAGCATAATTCAAGAGTTTTTCCTTTTTTTTTTTTTAATTATTTGGATAACTAGATTTCTTTTGGATTTCATTGAATATATAGCAATATATAACTAACAAAAAAAAGATCAAAGTTCATAAATCCGTCAATAAAAGAGAACTTTTAGCTTTGAAAATTTTCTGTAATTAAAAAGTTGTTCTCTTATAGTGTTAATTTAAGAAAAAAAAATCATTTCGAATTAAAAATGATGCTAGCAAGAAACATGTGCTTCTCCAAGTAAAATCAAGCCCTTGATAGTTAAATTAATCTATAAAATATATATTAAAGTCTTCACAAAAATGTCAACATTTGCTTTTCATTAGAAAAAAAAAAAATAGATCAACCCCCTAACTGTAGTTTAATCTTATACAATGTAAAGTCTTCACAAAAATTTCAACATTTAATTTTAATAATATCTCATTTGTTTTACCCCTAGTAATTTTAGCTCATTCGTAACCAAAACCAAAAATTAAAAAAAAAAAAGTGATGAAACTTGAAACATGAAGAACTGAAACAAGCTATTTATCATACCAAAACATTATAATCAGAAAAATATTGATTTAAAAAGAAAATGAATATTATCTGTAAATTAACGAACAAATTATATCAAATAATACAAGAAACCCTCTCAAAAAAAAAAAAAAAAACTATGTAGCTAGAATTAGGAGGAAGAGTTTACAGGTAACAATCTATTGCTGGAGCTGCCTTGCCAAGCTTGAACAATTCCAAATCATTCTCCAATGGAGTCAAGTTCAAATCCAAGCACAAAATCCTTCTGCTATTAGATTTCTTCACAATTGGTGCTATCACTGTCTCATTAGACAAACTCGAAGGATTATGCTGGTTTTCACTCAAACCAGCCCTATGCCTCCTCATATGTCCCCCTAACGCTTGCCCGATCGCGAATTCGACCCCACAAATCGAACACTCATGTGTCTTAGGCTTCGCCGGAGATTGGTTCTCAGCCCCACCATCTCCTTCCGTCAACTTAGGCTTCTTATGACTCGCCCGGTGACCTCCTAGAGCTTGGAACGAAGGGAATTGCCGATTACACGTTTTGCACACGAAAACTCGGCTAGGGTTTCTATTGTTCATGGCATGTTCATGGTTGTTTCCTCCTTGTGAAAGAAGCATCAAGCAATTTGCCAAAGCTAAATTATTCTCAACCTCTCTATTCCGAAAATTTCTCTTCATTTTTTTGGGGTATGGTGTGAAAATGTCAGTTGCTTGGATACTTGATTTCTTTTCAAAGGAAAAGAAGCAAAATGGGAGTTTTAGGGTACCGTGAAGTTTAGTTCATTTATAGGTTGTTTTGAGAGAGATGTAAGTCTGAAAAGTTGACCTTCTAGAATGACGTTTGTGCCCTTGTTTTACTTGATTGATATGGCGACAAAGTGATGGGAATTTTGGGAATAAAAAAATTGTCCGGCATGAGGAGGGTTTGAGTGTGAAATCAGCTCGCTCGTGTTCACGTCAGCATGACCAATTTGCTGAGCCAAGGTTCATGAGTTGAGCGAGTTGGAAGTCTTTGTTAGAAGTCAGAATCTTCAATCCTGTAGAAGCTTTAACTTTCTCAGCAAAATCTGGTGACTGTCATGTCCAATGATATCCTTCCACGTGGACCAATATAGCTTTGAAGTTAGGTGGCATTTAGTTATTGGTACTATGATTTTACTTATAGTAGATTTGTTTTCATCTGAAAGTAAGCCAATAAAGTAGAAGATGTTGAGGTAATAACCTTTATATGCTTTTACACCTCATTTTCATCTTGTTTTGGTTCATTGGATAATGCATATTTATGCAACCTTATCATATATGCTCAAAAGTCTTTCACAAGCAAATATTACTCAATTTACAAGTAAATTATGTACAATTTTTTTTATTATTTAAGTACATTAATAGTTAAAAGCGCGTTCAAATTTTGTTTTAATTTAGTTCTTTTTTTGAATATTTTAAAAAATATATTTATCCGTATCAATATGATATATTTAAAATTTATTCTTGAAATACTCTTTACGAAGATTAAAATTGATCGACAAAAATTAGTTGACAACTCGTATTGGTTTAAGTATATAAATTACATATGTTCTTTATATCATAAATGAGAGCTATCATTTAAATTTTAAATCCTATTCATTTTTATCTTTTAATTAAGGATGAAAAGCATTTAAATTGAGTCTTTTTAATAATATATATTTATTTATCATTAAATCAAATGTATATTTAAATCTTTATCTTTTAAGTACTAAGTTAAGGAGAAATTTCACTATCTAGATAAGATTGGAATTTATGTACAAAATTTCCACTAACTTCTTATAGTCAACATAGTTAAAATGTACAAGTTTCCTTAGAAAAGCTAAACACAACAACTTGTCAAGTACATCAGCTTGCTTCTCAGTTCTTTCGTCATTGCTTGTTGGATCTTTCACTAACAATATTGGAAAAACTAGTTACTTTTCACAAGAATCTTCTTCTCGTTGCCTAAAACTGTCGTGTCAAACAATTGACTACATCTTTGCGTTTACTATTAGCGACGACATCATCTCGAATTCGTCGGTACTACTCTAAACCCACGTTACTTTTGAGGTTAAAATTACTACCTACTGACGTGTCAAAGACTCGAAAAGCAGATCTTTTTAGTGACAATACGTAAGAGATTTATACGCTGATTTTTGACAAATTTTTTTCTTTGTTGGATTGTTGATTTTTTTGCTTAATTTTCCTTGAAACTCATTTCTTTACACGCATAAAATTAAATTTGAACTTTTCCTTTCTACTATTTTTTTTTGGTTAAAGTTTGAATTACACAATAATAAATAATTTTTATTTATTTCATAAATCTCAACTCATTTATTTTCATAATTTTATAACTCAAAATATTTGATAACTTATATATTTTGGATATAAAAGACGTTGTAGTGTGAAAATTAAAAAAAAATTATAAAATTTAAAATTTAAATTTCAAACTTATTAAATAAAAAATGAAGCCAAATAATGAGTAAAGGAGGTTGATCAGTGAATTGAATGAGAAAAAAAGTTTCGAGATATTAATTTTGGTGAACCTAATTATTGTTTTAAAATGGTGTAAAAATATTTTTTGGGGAGGGGATGTGACCCCTACCTATTCCTTTTAGATTTGCGTTTGTGTTGAATGACACCTCTTAAGATAGTCGTATGAACCAATTTAATCAAATTTTGAATTCTCTAACTAATAACTTATATATATGCAACCTTAGATAGATAGTTAGTGAAATTCAATGAATTTGAACTAAATTTATTCCCAACGAAAAGTGTTGTTGGACTAAAGATTGTTTTTAAATTAAAGAAATGACAAAGGAGATTGAGAGGTGGTTCAACAAACAATAAGGAGGTGGCGGCTAATCAACTTTGTACCTCATGCTGACTTAACCAGAAAGACCTTTTTTTTTTAATTTTATTTCTTAGTTTAATTAAGCTTTTTTAATTTGTGACTTTTATTTATTAAAGACTTCTTTGAGCAAACTGTTTTACATGACGAGGGGTTTCTTTGGTTTTAACAAAACAAGGAGTGCACATAAACTTTTCCCAAAAACAAGTTAGAAATGTAATTAATTATAATTTGTAAAGTAAAACTTCATAATTAAAAAAAATAGAGAAGAAATTTTATGATACATTATGCTTTGTTCCGAAGATTGAATGGCCAATTTACCTCATATTTTATGTAAAAATAAGAGAGTATTAAATTACTATACAATAATTATCACAATGTGTTAATAGTCTCAAAATCGTTCGAATATAAAATTAAATTCAAATAAAAATTGAAAATATTTCTGACTGTTTAAAAAAAAAAAACAAAACAATGTGACAATAGTCTAGGTCTCAAATGAAACCAATTCTTCTAATTCCTCCCTAATTAGTTAAAATAGACTATAAATTTGGTCCAAATAACATTTATTTCAAGTTTTTGTTTTGTGGGTCATAAAAATGGGCAAAGCTTGACTTATTTTGTATAATCTTCCACACGTTAAGACCAAAATTAATATTGCCGTGAGTGATGAGATATGAAGGAGAGAAATTTTGATTCAAAAAGTTGATGTAACACAAATTTAGGAAGCAAATTTTGAAGTATTTTGGTAGAAATTTCCCTAACAAAGAGACCAATTGAGCCAAATTGATGATGAATTAACTTTTTAAAGCCTTTTTGGTTGAGTACAAGAGGAGTTGTGGACCTTAATTGTCATTGTCTTTATCTTTACTTAGTATACCATTTATTACTTAGAAATATTTTAGATTTGCTATTCCACGTTCAATAAATAAATTTGAACGGCCAAGACTTTCGACTGTAATATATTGCTTTTTTTTAAAACAATCGTAGTCTTATTTTAAAAAAATTGCTATCTGAAGATTAAAAAAAAATAAAAATGTTAAAATTTAAATTTCAAACTTGCTTTTGATAACTAAAAAAGAGAAAAAAAAAATTAGTGGAAAGAAAATAATATATTTTTTTTACTTTTATTTCTCTGTTTGGTAAGAGAAAAATAAAAGGAAAAAAAAAGAATGGATTTGCATTTTTTATTTCTTTCAAATTTGAAAGGAAAACATTCTTTTTATTTAAATTAATTAAACTTTGAATCTTCTATTTCAAATCAATTGAATTTTTAAATATTTATTTTATTTAATTGAACTTTAAGTACCTATTTTAGCTTAATTAAGTCTACGATTGGACGGAAGCAAGTAACCAATTTTTTTTTAACGAGGACTCAATTGAAAAAATAAATATTTAAGGGCTTAATTAATTGTAAAAAAAATAATAGGAGCATGGATGATTATTAAATTTTAATTTAGGGCTTTTTTTTTTGTTTGACTATTTTGCCATTAATTTATTGACAATATATATAAAAGTCTCGTAATTTTGGTGATTTTTATTGGCAACGCATGATAATGTCAATTAGAATTAGCAATACAAATAAATAAATTAAATATCAGAAAATAATTTACTTCCATATATGTTTAAAGAATGTGCTTACATGTTACAAATAAATTAATGTATATATGTTTGATTTAATAATGACCTTAGCAATTCTTCATATTTTTGGTGGGTTTGGTGATAACAAAAATGGCTGTCTGGTCCTTGCATTTATATAAGATTTGGGTTAATATTATAAATAACCCATGAATTATAATAAAATATTTAATATGATATTTAAATTTTAAAAATTTTTAATGTGATACTTGAATTAATGAATTTGTTAATCAATCTAGTACTCATTCTTATTGTGGTTAATTTCTAATGATGACATATGGTGCAAAATAACCTCTAAATATTAAATTAATAAAAAAAATTATAATTTAGATATTATATTAGAGATTATTTTTAGTTCAAATATCACATTATACATTTTACTATAGTTTTTTAATAATCATTTATAATATTAACCCATTTTTTAGGTTGAAATTCTCTCATTGCCCAACTTGACTTTTTCACTGTTTATGGAAAAACCTATCAATATTTCTTCAGGTTGAATGGTTGCTAATGGTCCCATAAATGAAGTGTCAAATATTGTGACTTAGATGTAGTAGATCATGAATGGATTTCCATGGAATTGTAGCAAATCTAGCTGCATATTCCAAGGACTACCATACCAAAAATTTGTGAAAGTCTTGGTTTTCTTTTCACATTGCAAAGATCCCTGGAAACTTTTTTTTTTCTTTATACAAAAGGAACACAGGCATAGGGAGAATTGGAGAAGAAAAACTTGTAACTTGAAAATACTATGGATCAAATCTTAATCTTAATGGAATCTAATTTTTTAAGAGTGGTAAGTAAATTATTTGAGTTAAATTTAAATAAAAAATATTAAAAAAAATTAACGTCATGAATAACTTTTGAATTATAATAAAATATTTGATATAATATTTAAATTTTAAAAATATTTAATATATATTTCAATTATAGACATGTTAATTAATATAATATTTACTCTTAATATTGTTAATTCGAAATGATGATATATAACATAGATAAATAATTTTTTAAATATTTTGTTAATTAATAAATTTATAATTTAAATATTATATTAAAAGTTTTTAAAATTTTGATATGATATTATATATTTTATTATAATTTAAGAACATCGTTTCCTTTTTAGAAAAAGAAAAAGCCCCGCAGTCAAAAGTGGAACAGGACAAGGGCTGCCTTTGAATGTCCGGCTAGAAGTAGAACAGTTTCCTAATAATATGCCATACTGTTTAGGGAGCCGCCACCATGAACCATTGAATCTAAATGCTTAGACCCCATGGTTTCTTCTGCACTGGTTCCAACCTGCAAATGCTTAATCATCTTGACTCAATGGATTGAGACATTTGAAGAGAAAAAAAAGGGATTTGGTTTACTTTCCTAATTATAATAATGTTTTGGGTTAATTATTATACAATGACAAACACAGTTTTTGTCAATCTAGATGTTTAACACATTAATATTGTTGTTGTTGCGGGCATTTTACACTATAAAAGGGCAAACTAAATATTTTATTCCAAAGCATGAGTTGGGAGCAATTTGGTCGTCTCGACCCTAGTTGATGTGTCAAGCTCAGCTGAAGCCTTAAGTCTTTAGCCAGTTCGGTCATTTCAATTGATCATTAATGACACATGAAAATGTTTGAAAATTGAATCATCCGACCTGATACTCTTACCATATAAATATAAATAACCCTTTTCAATTACTATTAATTCAATTCCATATGTATCTACTTTGAAATTTTCTTACATTTTTCTTTCGAGCACTGATTTGAGTGTCGAAAACAAATATGAAAAAATTTTCGACTTTTACTATTAATCAATCTCTCACCTTATGATTTCAGGATTTTTGCCCTTATCAAGATAGCTCGGTGCCAACAGTACTTTTACGAAAGTCAATCACTATTGGCTAATCCTTCCTGCCTAAAATTTTATCTGAGAGGACAACGATGTTCTAATCATGAGGTTTGGTGTTGAAATTTGAACTTCCTGCCTAAGATGGATGCATGAACACAGTAATAGAGATGAGAAGTGATCTTGGAAAAAGGAGATTTGGATGAAAAGATAGTATCCTGAAACCTGCTCAGTTATGAAAAAGAGAGAGCATGGCATAGCTAGTGAAAATTGTAATATTTTCATGATTTCGATGAACTATTGATTGCTGCCAGTGCTGAAAACTGTGAAAGACATTCATTTGAATAATGCAAGTTAAAAATATGCACCAAAGAATTTTATGGCAGCTTTCATTTTTACATCTCAAGGATCAAATCAACACACCAATAACAAGCCCTGAGAAAATCTCCATTGATAGATTGAAAAACAGATATCAGAACAGGAAGTAAGAAAAAATACTCATCTTGTAGTTAAGAAGGAAAAGCAGACATCCATTTCAGCACTTACGTCACTGCTATTGCTTTAATTACCATGCTACCAATTCCCAAAATATGTTCACTTGATTTAGCACTAGATTCTCAGCTTGCTACCCTGAGTTCATACAAAACCAAAGCACTGCTTTACGCTGGTGCAACAATATCTGGATTCATACAGTAATCAGCAAATATAACTAGATAAGAATGTCACATATATATAAGCTATCGGGATTTAATTTCTAATAACTGAAACTAACAATCAACACTGTACAAACAGGCCGAAAAAGTAAGGGTCGACACCAAACTTTTAAAATTAAAAAATAAAAAAAAAATTATCAAACGTTTATTTACTTGAACGCGAATTCATTTTCCATAACTTGAATATGAATTTAGTGAATATTTTGAAATCATATAACATCTTTGATAATTATTTGTAAGGGTCCACACCAAACAAGAAATTTCTTTAAGTGATCATAGAAAATCAATTATAGAATATTCTTGCAATGTTGAAATATGTCTGGAGGTGTTTATTCGATTGGTTTGATTATTTTTGAATTAAATTATTTAAAATCGAATTGATCAAATTATTATTATTTTATTTTTATTAACTGAATTGAATTTTTTAATTTAAAAAATTAACCAACTGAAATTAATTAGATGATTCAGTTAAATTTTTTGATTAATCGAATAATAAAATACATTAAGTTGAATTATATTTTAAAATTTTGTTTTCTTATTTGTGAAATAAATTAAATAAAATTATCCAATAAAAATATTCAAACATCAAAATATTAAGTTAAAAACTCTAATAACTTAAAATGAAGTGGACAATTTCATATATTTTTAATTATATATATAAGTTTTATAATATGTCAATTAAAATTTAGATTAATTCAGTTTTTGAACTGAATTAACCAAAAATAAAATATTTTTTAAAATTATTTTCGATAACTAATTAAAATTAATTTGATAATCAACCGATTAATTAAATTAAATTAATTCAGTTGATTAATTTGATTAAAACCGAATTATGAACACCCCTAATATCATATGTCAATTCCAATTACAATATATATGAACTTCTATGAAACCAAATAACCAAACAATGACACAAATTATTACAGATAATTGCAAATAGTAATTAGAAACAACCAGCAAAAGCAACATTTTTTGGTCTCATCCTTGCTTTAACAACACCATTTGTTCTGCCTCATCTTTAAAGTGAACGAGGTTTTATACACTCCCAATGAACAATATAGCTACATCCAATCATTTTATATTCAAGAGCCGCAGAGCTTACCACATTTATGGCATTCTGGATAATAATGAACTTTCTAGACACAAGTGAGAGGGTGTGGATGATCTCCTTCTGCGTAAAAGCTCCCAAGCTTGATAAATGAGTATTTTCCAAGGACGCATTTGGGATGAGCTGAATTGTGACAAATTGCATAATGATAAAGCCAATGATTGGGGTTTCTTTCTTTCTCACAAATGTCACAATAATCATATTCTGAGTAGTTATTATCATGATATGTGAGTTTTAAACGATGTTCATCATACTTGTGCCGAGCTATAAGTGGCAATATCAGACACTGGTCATGCAGATTAAAATTGCAACCCTTACATCTGTATGCCACTTTTGTAGAACCTCCACAAGCACTTCACAGTCCTTTATAGTTTCTATAATAGGGGAGGGGGTGTGATGTCCTTTGCATATGGGGATATAAAAAACTAATGCAAACCGAAGGTAATTCTTGGCATTCATCACAAGCGTAGGCAAAGCCACTAGTGTCATAGCCACAAATTGTACATTGGAAAATGCAAACTGAAGTAAGTCTAAGAAGTCTTTGGCAAAAGTGATACCATAAATGCTTCTTCATAGGTAATTCTGTACAGGCTTTGTGGAGAAAGAAATCACATTGTGAACAACAGTAATAAGAAGCCAAGATGCGTAGTAGGCAGTTGTAGACATCCAATTGGGTTCAGGCCCAGATCAATTGGGCCTGACCCAAATGGATAAGCCCAATTCAATTTTAGTTTGTATTTTTTTTTCTTCTTCTTTTGTATTTTATGTATTGTATTATTTATTATTATTATTATGTATTAATATATGTATATATTTATTTATTTATTTTTTGTTAATATTTATGTGTATTTTATTATTTATGTATTATTACTAATATGTATATATATATTTTTTTTATCTTTTTTATTTTATTTATTTTTGTATTTTTACTTATCTAATTATATATCTGATATTTTTTTTATTATTATTTTTATCCTATAATATCTTTTGATTTATCTTTTCTAATTATCTAGTTTTTTTTTATTTTGATTTTTATTTTGGAGGGCTAGGATTGAAAGTTGAAGAATCCCACTGGGAGTGGAAATTCAATCAGAAGAGTCCAGACTGGATTCAAAGATTAAATTCCCGTCCAAAGGGGAATTGGGATTAATCAAAAACTCCTTATCCATCCCTATATAAAGCACCTCCTAGAACAGAATGAAACACACAGAAAACAGTAAGCAAAGCTACTGATTTGAGAGAAAAGGAGGCGTATAGGAAGCTAGGAAAAGTTTAGGAGTGTTCTGGGAGTGAGAAAATTTTTTTTAGAAATTTTCGGCGAAAATTTTTTTTGGAAATTTCTGGGAAATTTCCAGTTTCCGGCGAAAATTCTGACAAAGTTTGAATTTTTCGACGAAAATTCCGGCCAACCTTGAAGTTTCCGGCGACCAACCCAGTTTCCGACGAAGAATCTCAGAAATCGGCGATCTTCCGGCCAACTTCCGGCGAAATTTCTAGATTCCGACGACATTTTCCAGAATCCGACACCGGTGTTCTTCAGTTTTTAGAGAGAAGGGAGAGAAAAAGGGAAGAAGAGAGAGAGGGAGGAGCGTTCTGCCGAAAAAATGAAGGGGATTGCCTTTTATACCTTCCCAAAACGACGTCGTTTTGGCCTTAAGTGACCTAGAGGATCCGCGCGTTTTGTCGAAACCGACCCGACCCGGGCGTCGACCCGCTTTCTGACCCGCGCGTGCCAGCCCCCCTCCGAGCCGAGCCGAGCCAAGCCGCCAAGCCGCTCCCCCCAAGCCGTTTTCTCTTCCTTGAGCCGAGCCGAGCCGAGCCGCGATCCGAGCCGCTCCAGGTTTTTTTTTTTTTTTCTTTCTTTGAATTTTTTTTTCTTTGTTTATTTGTCTATTTTATTTTTTATTTATTAGATTAGGTTTATGTAATATTCTTTTTATTTATTTTTTATTATTTTATTTTCTTTAAATAAAAATAAAAAATTCCAAAAAAAAAATATTTTTAGGGAAAAGTTGAAAGTATCAATTTTTCTTAGAAATAAATTTCCAAAAAATATTTTTAGAGAAAAGTTGAAAGTATCAATTTTCCTTAAAAGAAAAATAAAATTCCAAAAAAAAATATTTTTAGGGAAAAGTTGAAAGTATCAATTTTCCTTAGAAATAAATTTCCAAAAAATATTTTTGGGGAAGAGTTGAAAGTATCAATTTTCCTTAGAAATAAATTTTCAAAAAATAGTTTTAGAGAAAAGTTGAAAGTATCAATTTTTCTTAAAAGAAAAATAAATTTCCAAAAAAAAATATTTTTAGGGAAAAGTTGAAAGTATCAATTTTCCTTAGAAATAAATTTTCAAAAAATATTTTTGGAGAAGAGTTGAAAGTATCAATTTTCCTTAGAAATAAATTTCCAAAAAAATATTTTTGGGGAAGAGTTGAAAGTTTCAATTTTCCTCAGAAATAAATTTCAAAAAATATTTTTAGGGAAAAGTTGAAAGTATCAATTTTCCTTAGAAATAAATTTTCAAAAAAATATTTTTAGGGAAAAGTTGAAAGTATCAATTTTCCCTACAAAAAAAAATCATTCTTTCCTTCCTTTCTATCTTAATTTTGATTTTGTTTTTTTCTTTAAATAATCCGACGATGGAGCCTCTGCAAGTGAAACAGTAGTTTTTCTTGCATACTCCTGAGGTGAGAAAATTTTTTCAATTTTCTGCTAAAAGTATTAGAGTCAATTGAGAATAATTTCCAATAACTAATTACTTGGTAAAATTTTAAGGCTTTTGGATAATACAAATTTAAGCTGGTACCATCTTTTGATGAGCGTTGTGAGGGTGCTATAACCTTCCTCACACGTAACTGAACTCCCGAATCCTGTTCTGGTTTGTAGACCTGAACCTATTCTTTTAGGGGCCCTTAAACTTAGGTGTTCCCTGAAAGGACAGATTCCATAGGTGGCCAATCGCACCTAAATAAAAAAGATTGGTGGCGACTCCCTAAAAGTCAATGTCTAGCGATAGATCCCCGGATCTAGACGTTATGACAGCTTGGCGACTCCGCTGGGGACTTTGAGAGTCAGGCCAGCAAATAATTTGTGTTATCCAAAAGCCAAATGAAATTGAACCTTGTTGTATATATGTGTTGTTATTCATTCATGTTTTATTTACTTTGTTAATTATGTCATTCATGTGCATGTGCATAACATGAGCTCTACACCCGAGCTCCGTCCCTCTAGGAGGGAGTAAAGTACCTATTGCTTTCGTGATGTCTAATGCCTCCGCAGTGGCTAGCGAAATACTCCCACTCAAATTGAACCTTTTTCGTTTGTAGCCTGTAATGGGTGAGGATTAGGGTGCTTTATTAGTCTGTGATGGACAGGGATGTAAGGAACAATTTGAGGACCTTTAGACTCTGACCTTAAAATCGCATGTAGTGAACTTTAAGAGTGTCTATACCTAAGATAGAGCTCTTTCTACCCAATGATAGATATACCCTAAAATTAGGACACAAAAAATGGTGTTTATCTAATCATTTTGATTGCTTAACTTTGTGTATTATTTTTATCATATGTAACATTATGCATCAACATCACTTACGTTTCATCCACGGAACTAACTATGTTGTTTGTCTGATTGTATGCATCTGTATTCTTTTCATGATCATGTTTCAACACAATCATTTGCATTCATTTCATACTAAATTTCATTCAAAAAATGTACATTTCATTTGTGTATCAAAGCATCATACATAAGGTACAGCATAACATTTCTAATCATAAGTATGGTACTCAAGGTTCGAGGATAGCTCCATCTAGCGAAAACCTTGCTCATCCATACAACACAAGATCCAGAGCAAGGCAAATGGAGGAAAAAAGTTCTCATAGATTTGAAAAGCTAGAAAAAGCTCAGGAGAAGATTGAAAATGAACTTAGCAAAATTTTGGAGGCTTTCAATAATATGAATAAAGGAAAAGGAGTTGAAAGAAGTACAAGCCAGCAAGAAGTGACTGACCCATTGTACCCTCCAGGTTTTGACCCACCTCAAGCCCAGTCTGCCCAAGAGGTTCCACCATAATATTTTGCATATCCAACATGTCTTGGAATGCCATCAGCTTTCAACCTAGGGCAGTATAATAGCTATATAAATCCTGTCTTCACTGAAAAGGCAGCAGAACCAATTCTTGATCTAGATGATGTAAAAGAGAAGGACAAGGAAAAGGTAAGGGTGAAAGTTGAGGAAAGCTCCAAAATTAGCATGCTAGAGTAGAGGCTACGGGCTGTGGAAAGATTTAGCTGTTATGGGTCAGTTGATGCTGCTGAGCTCTGCCTAGTTCCTGATGTGGTTATCCCCTATAAATTCAAAATATCGAAATTTGAAAAATATGACGGTACAAAATGCCCTAAAACCCACATCACCATGTATTGCAGGAAGATGACAGCTCATGCACATGATGAAAAACTCTTGATGCATGTCTTCCAGGATAGTCTTATTGGTTCTGCTGCCAGGTGGTATGTTCAGTTGGATAGAACCCACATTCACTCCTGGAGCGATATGGCTCATGACTTCATCAGCCAATATCGACACATTATCGATTTGGCTCCTGATCGTTTATCTTTACAAAATCTAGAGAAAAAGTCAAATGAGTCTTTTAAAGAATACGTCCAGATATGGAAGGATATAGCTTCACAGGTACAACCTCCACTGACAGAAAAAGAGACCACAGTGCTGTTTGTTAGCACTTTAAAGCCTCCCTATTATGAAAAGATGATAGGGAATGCAACAAAAAATTTTGCTGACAAGGTAATCTCTGGAGAAATTATTGAAAGTGCCATAAAAAATGGCAAGTTGAGAGGAGGAGAAACCAAGAAGACATCAGAAAAGAAAGAAGCTCAAGCTCAAACTGTGAGCTTTGATAGACAACAATTCGGGGGTTATCAACCCTATCCATCCCAAGGTTACTCTCCATACTATCTTGCTGTGAATAATACCTCATCCTACCCCTACCAGCTAGCCCCACAACCATCTTATATATCCACTTACCGCCTTAACATTCAAGCTCCTGTAAGAACCCAAATTCGTCCTATTCACCCAACAAGTGGCTCACGAGAATAACGGACTACTCGAGAAAAATCTGTATTTGATCCAATCCCTATGACTTATACAGAGTTATATCGAGAACTCTATAATAGTCACTTGATTGCCCCCAGCCATGTGAAACCACTTAAACCACCCTATCCAAAGTGGTATGATCCTACAACCCGTTGTGACTACCATTATGGAATTACTGGCTATTATACTGAAAATTGCACTGCTTTAAAGTATAAGGTGCAACGGTTGATCAATGATGGAATGGTAAGTTTTGATCAAGGAAAAGCAACAGCACCTAATGTTAGTGTACTGAGCGAAAGTCAAGAACAGAAAGGATCCGGAGATTCACAATGAATTGAGGGGCAAGATGTCAATGGAGATAAGGCTGGTTGAAGGTTTCTTCTGTCATTTTGGAATTTCTTTTCAAGCAATGTTAGATTTTTTTTGCAATATGACTTCACTTGTTATCATTTTAATAAAGGCAAGTCAATGCATTTCATTATATTTTTCTCTTTCACTTGATCATTACTCCATGCCCTGTTACCTTTCATAACTTTATACTCCCATTCTCCCATTCTTAAATTTCAGATGATGAATATTTAGACAAAGATAACAATAATTCTGAGATTTAATTTTGAGAACTCATTCACAGAGGAGATGATTTGAGTAAAAATAAAGAGGGTAAGCCATTACTAGAGGTGAAAGAGATATGTCTTGAAGATATGTAATCTTTTATACAGGATTATGAGCTCTATTGAATAGATGATGTTCAAGAAAAGTATTCATAATTGAGATGAAAAATGGCCATTTTTCTTTTACCATTCGAAAAACCATTTATTGCTACCCCTTTGAGCCTATTATGATTTCTTTTTCGGAGAAACCCCAACCAAAGATCACCCTCTACACTGGGGGGCAATTTTTGAAAAAAAATTTCACAAAAGGTCTCAAAAATAAAAAATAAAAAAAAAAAAGAAAAAATGCCACACATGACTTGGGGCAAAGTAATGAGAATCCTTTGTGTGAAGAAAGAAAAAAGCAGTGAAATGATGTGGGGCAAAATGCCAAGCTGCATCAAATGATCTTTTGGTCTTGAACCTTTTTAATATATGTTTTGAGCCTATTATATCTATTTTTTTATGACCCTTCACCTTGGCCTACATTACAACCTTGAAAAGTCCATTTGGATCAAGTGTGAATACTCAACTTGAATGATCATATGTTGAGCGAAGGTATGCTCATGAGGAAGCAATGAAATCATGGTCTAAAGTTGGACGTATGAAAGATATCAACAATGGATGAAAAAAAATGATGAAAAAAAAAAGAAAAAAAAGAAAAAAAAAGAAAAAATGAGAAAAAAAAGAAGGAAAAAATGAGAAAATGAAAAAAAGAGATTCAAATTGAAAACCTGAAAGGGTGATTTTAGTAGAAAAAAAAATCAAGTCAAATGGCTCACATGAATGAAAGATCAAAGACATCTGAAGATCTCTCAAAGACTGGGGCAAAGTTTGCTAAACTCAAGATGACTTCAACTGTAAATGGAATGAGTTTTTGAAAAAGAATCCTAGATTAATGTTGAGAATTGTCTGAATATTCATCATTTGGACATACCATCCATCCCAATGACATGTATCCAATTCACTTCCTTTCCCATTTGCTTTGTACCAAAATAGATCTTCATTGATTATCTTTACCATAATTCACCTTGCCTTCTCTTATTGTTTCACCCCTAGAATGAATTGAGAAAATGCTTGGTTGCATTGTATTTGTCAAAAATTAAAATGATAATAAATGAATGAATATGTGCTTAAAAAAGTCTTGCATTCATTTGAAAAGAAATCTAAGATGATGGTGGAGACAAAATGAAAAAATGGTAGAAACCTAAAGGAGATGATTTAGAAGGATATATGATGTGATCAAATGAAGAAATGGGGCAGTGATACAATCAAGTGATGAGTACGAGGATGAATTGGTCAATATGACTTGCAAGTTGTGATTGAATGATGAAGACAAAATTTATTTTGGAAAGGTTAATGCTGAGACACCTATGAGTAATGACCCAGTGATGGTGGATGAAACTTGTTTTGAAATTTGTTAGTGCTGAGAAATTTATTGAATGATGGTCAAGTGACGATCGATTGATGAAGCTTATTCCAAAGTATTGAGAAACTGAACAAGGAAAAATCTGAATGAAAGAAATAATTAAGAGCTACGCTGGTTCGATCTTAGGAAAACAGTGCCATTGAATCTTTGAGGAATCAAAGGGCTTGATGCCCAAGAAAAGAGCTTGAGAAACTTGAGTACCATACATTGAACAGGAATTAATTGGCCAACATTTGCATAGCATGCGTTGAAATTCATATGCATTTGCATAGCATACACTACTTTCAGGAAAGTATAGTGTACAAATTCAAGAAGCAGGGGTGTTCCAACATCCCACATGGAAAAGACAGATATGAAAAGACTTTGTAAGTTTGAGAAGAAACTTGTCAGGTAAGTTCCTAATCCTTGAAATAGGATGTCTCTTGGTATCAGGGTTAATTTATAAGACCTTTGGGCATAATCTTCTGAAATCCCTTCAAACACAACTTTCAACTCCTTCGGACATGATTGTCTAGGAGTATTTACTTTTCCAAGTTCGTTGCCTCTGTTTAGAGGAGCAATTTACTTTCCAAAGTCGTGGTACCTCTATTTAGAGGAGCAATTTACTTTTTCAAAGTCGTGGTGCCTCTGTTTAGAGGAGCAATTTACTTTTCCAAGTTTGTTGCCTCTGTTTAGAGGAGCAATTTACTTTTCCAAAGTCGTGGTACCTCAGTTTAGAGGAGCAATTTACTTTCCAAAGTCGTGGTACCTCTGTTTAGAGGCGCAATTTACTTTTTCAAAGTCGTGGTGCCTCTGTTTAGAGGAGCAATTTACTTTTCCAAGTTCGTTGCCTCTGTTTAGAGGAGCAATTTACTTTTCCAAAGTCGTGGTACCTCTGTTTAGAGGAGCAATTTACTTTCCAAAGTCGTGGTACCTCTGTTTAGAGGAGCAATTTACTTTTCCAAGTTCGTTGCCTCTGTTTAGAGGAGCAATTTACTTTTCCAAAGTCGTGGTACCTCTGTTTAGAGGAGCAATTTATTTTCCAAAGTCATGGTACCTCTGTTTAGAGGAGTAATTTACTTTTCCAAGTTCGTTGCCTCTGTTTAGAGGAGCAATTTACTTTTCCAAAGTCGTGGTACCTCTGTTTAGAGGAGCAATTTACTTTTCCAAAGTCGTGGTACCTCTGTTTAGAGGAGCAATTTTCTTTCAAAGTTTCGTTGCCTCTGTTTAGAGGAGCAATTTACTTTTCCAAGTTCGTTGCCTCTGTTTAGAGGAGCAATTTACTTTTCCAAAGTCGTGATAATTCTGTTTAGAGGAGCAATTTACTTTCACCTCTGTTTAGAGGAGCAATTTACTTTCCAAAGTCGTGGTACCTCTGTTTAGAGGAGCAATTTACTTTTCCAAAGTCGTGGTACCTCTGTTTAAAGGAGCAATTTTCTTTCAAAGTTTCGTTGCCTCTGTTTAGAGGAGCAATTTACTTTTCCAAGTTTGTTGCCTCTGTTTAGAGGAGCAATTTACTTTTCAAAGTCGTGGTACCTCTATTTAGAGGAGCAATTTACTTTCCAAAAGTCGTGGTGCCTCTGTTTAGAGGAGCAATTTATGTTTCTCAAAGTCGTTGAGCCTCTATTTAGAGGAGCTTTGGTAAAAAAAAAAAAAAAAAAACAAAAAAACCAAAAAATGTTGAGTTGAGTCTTGATTGGGTGTCTCCGTCTTTGCGCAATTTTTGTTTCACAGAAAATGTGCAAAGAGGGGCAACTGTAGACACCCAATTGGGTCCAGGCCCAGATCAATTGGGCCTGGCCTAAATGGGTAAGCCCAATTCAATTTTATCTTGTATTTTTTTTTCTTCTTCTTTTGTATTTTATGTATTGTATTATTTATTATTATTATTATGTATTAATATATGTATATATTTATTTATTTATTTTTTGTTAATATTTATGTGTATTTTATTATTTATGTATTATTACTAATATGTATATATATTTTTTATCTTTTTTATTTTATTTATTTTTGTATTTTTACTTATCTAATTATATATCTGATATTTTTTTATTATTATTTTTATCCTATAATATCTTTTGATTTATCTTTTCTAATTATCTAGTTTTTTTTTTATTTTGATTTTTATTTTGGAGGGCTAGGATTGAAAGTTGAAGAATCCCACTGGGAGTGGGAATTCAATCAGAAGAGTCCAGACTGGATTCAAAGATTGAATTCCCGTCCAAAGGGGAATTGAGATTGATCAGAAACTCCTGATCAATCCCTATATAAAGCACCTCCTAGAACAGAATGAAACACATAGAAAACAGTAAGCAAAGCTACTGATTTGAGAGAAAAGGAGGCGTATAGGAAGCTAGGAAAAGTTTAGGAGTGTTCTGGGAGTGAGAAAATTTTTTTTAGAAATTTTTGGCGAAAATTTTTTCTGGAAATTTCTGGGAAATTTCCAGATTCCGACGAAAATTCTGGCGAAGTTTGAATTTTCCGATGAAAATTCCGGCCAACCTTGAAGTTTCTGGCGAGCAACCCAGTTTTCGGCGAAGAATCCCAGAAACCGACGATCTTCCGGCCAACTTCCGGTGAAATTTCCAGATTCCGGTGACATTTTCCAGAATTCGGCACCGGTGTTCTTCAGTTTTTAGAGAGAAGGGAGAGAAAAAAGGAAGAAGAGAGAGAGAGGAATGAGCGTTCTGTCGAAAAAACGAAGGGGATTGCCTTTTATACTTTCCCAAAACGACGTCGTTTTGGCCTTAAGTGACCCAGAGGATCCGCGCATTTTGCCGAAACCGACCCGACCCGGGCGTCGACCAGCTTTCTGACCCGCGCGTGCCAGCCCCCCTCCGAGCCGAGCCGAGCCAAGCCGCCAAGCCGCTCTCCCCGAGCCGTTTTCTCTTCCTTGAGCCGAGCCGAGCCGAGCCGCGATCCGAGCCGCTCCAGGTTTTTTTATTTATTTATTTATTTATTAGATTAGGTTTATGTAATATTCTTTTTATTTATTTTTTATTATTTTATTTTCTTTAAATAAAAATAAAAAATTCTAAAAAAAAAAAATATTTTTAGGGAAAAGTTGAAAGTATCAATTTTTCTTAGAAATAAATTTCCAAAAAATATTTTTGGGGAAGAGTTGAAAGTATCAATTTTCCTTAGAAATAAATTTCCAAAAAATATTTTTAGGGAAAAGTTGAAAGTGTCAATTTCCTTAAAAGAAAAATAAATTTTCAAAAAAAAATATTTTTAGGGAAAAGTTGAAAGTATCAATTTTCCTTAGAAATAAATTTTCAAAAAATATTTTTGGGGAAGAGTTGAAAGTATCAATTTTCCTTAGAAATAAATTTTCAAAAAAATATTTTTGGGGAAGAGTTGAAAGTTTCAATTTTCCTCAGAAATAAATTTCAAAAAATATTTTTAGGGAAAAGTTGAAAGTATCAATTTTCCTTGAAAATCAAAATTTGAAAAAAAATATTTTTGGGGAAAAGTTGAAAGTATCAATTTTCCTTAGAAATAAATTTCCAAAAAAATATTTTTAGAGAAAAGTTGAAAGTATCAATTTTCCCTACAAAAAAAAATCATTTTTTCCTTCCTTTCTATCTTAATTTTGATTTTGTTTTTTTCTTTAAATAATCCGACGATGGAGCCTCTGCAAGTGAAACAGTAGTTTTTCTTGCATACTCCTGAGGTGAGGGAATTTTCTCAATTTTCTGCTAAAAGTATTAGAGTCAATTGAGAATAATTTCCAATAACTAATTACTTGGTAAAATTTTAAGGCTTTTGGATAATACAAATTTAAGCTGGTACCATCTTTTGATGGGCGTTGTGAGGGTGCTATAACCTTCCTCACACGTAACCGAACTCCCGAATCCTGTTTTGGTTTGTAGACCTGAACCTATTCTTTTAGGGGCCCTTAAACTTAGGTGTTCCTTGAAAGGATAGATTCCATAGGTAACCAATCGCACCTAGACAAAAAAGATTGGTGGCGACTCCCTAAAAGTCAATGTCTAGCGATAGATCTCCGGATCTAGACGTTATGACAGCAGTCATCACGTTGTTTATCACCCTTAATGTTTTCACTCAATGCTAAGTTATGATCATGGTTGAAATGCTTTATCGATGTGGCCATCGCATGTTCTGATGCTAATTCAATGGCTTCATCTGTTCCGATTGAATCAACCACATAGTAAAAACGAAGGCTTTCTTTTGTACAATTCACATGGACAATGCAATTGCATTTAGAACAAAAGTAACTCCAATGCCATCTGTTCCTATTGAATCAACCACATTGTAAAAACGAAGGCTTTCTATTGCACAATTCACATGGACAATGCAATTGCATTTAGAACAAAAGTAACTCCAATGCTCTGTGTTAACCTCCTCATAACAAATTCTACATTTCTTCGTTTCAAATCCATGTTCTTCAAGAAAATAGGTGAGGAAAATGGGGTGGTGATGTCGGTAGAATTTGATGATTCGTGGCAATGAAATGTATATCCTATGGACTATAATGTTGCATGTAGAACAAATATAATGAACGTAATTCCCTTAGGTACCATAAGCATCACAAATTAATGAGACTTGTTTTTGAAGTAGGGTGAAGGGGTGTTCATGGTGAATTTTATCTTCAATAATAGGTGGTGGTGAAACACAGCCACTGTGAAGAACCAACTTGCGAATTGAACAAAAATACACAGCTTCATTATGTTGGGTTGCCCGGCATATTTGGCAAGGAAGACTTTCATTAACAGTCTGTACAATAAGAGGATGTTTATGATGGTAGAGCTTATTGATTTTAATAGGCATAGTGGCACATTGAATATGACGGATAAACTTGCGAGGTGATGAACAACAATAGACAAATCCCCTTTCCTAAGGCTTATGGCATATCTTGCGCGAGGGACGTTAACTGTTAAATTGTAAAATGAGAGGATGTTGATGGTGCAAAAGGTGATTGATTTCTGAAGGTAGATCAACACATTTTGCATGTAGGTAAAATCCATAATCAGGAGAAAAGTATACAAAATCTAGTTATAGCTTCCAACAGGCAAAGCATTCAACTTTTTTGAGTGTTTCAGTATGATTTTTTGTAGAAATAAATGGATCTATAGAGGGAATATGTTGAAACTCGGCAATTCTTTTTTCAGCAATGTTATATGAAAACAAAGCACATTTGACATGAGAGTCTAATCCACAATGATAAAGAAACCTCTCACCCATTTTGTTGCAGAAATGACAAATAAAAGCCTCATCTTGATACGGTGCACTTACTAGAAGATTAAGGCTGCAACTGTAATGGAATTAGTGATTCATCTCATAGGGTGCCTCAGCACACTGCTTGTCAAGGTAAAACCCACAGTCCATACAACTGAAGCTCGGACTTAACACCAGCTCCCCACATACCGAGCAATAGACCTTGTCACTTTCATGGCTTCGCTCTTCAATGAACACCAGTGGATGTTTATGACTAAAATGTTGAGGGTCTATCTGTTCTTTCTTTTTTGTTTCTATGTATGTTTTTGGGTTAAATAGCATCATAATGGGTTGATTGAAGTTAAGCCTGTGGTTCAAATATTTATATTGTTCCATTGAATGAGAATTGCTTATTTGTAAATATCTAATTTTTTCGGGATAATATTTTCACGATGATTTGGGCGTAATTGTCCCCATCAATTTGAATGTTCGATTAAGTCGTTACTGTTTGCTCAGATTTCATTTGGACTTATCGAGTTTGATTAGAATCTAAGTCAATTGGGTTTGGATTGTTTGGGTTTAGAGGCCCAGAATTGCTCTAATTGGGTTTGAAAGGGCCAAGTCCAAATATTCCTTTCCATCTTTTTTTTTTTATTTTGTTATTTTTAAAAAAGAAATTATCAAAATCAAAAAATAAAATAAGCATGATCAAAAATAGAAAAATTCGAAAGCCAAAACTGAGTTGCGCACAGCATCCTTGCCAGCCGCCCTCCCAACCAACGGCTACCCTACTCTGCCAAGCGACCCCTTCTTACCCAACACCTCCCTCCCTTCCCTGGTCCTAGCAGTGATCTCCATGGGCTGATAAAGTTGAGCCAAAAAAATCAAGAAACGGGGAGGATTTTCTAGAGGAGGTGGAAAATTTGCAAAAATTTCCTAATCTCCTACCCAGATCATCCATGGCCAAAAATCCCAACCACCACCAGCTCTCACCAACTTGTACCAAAACCCACTACCACCATCGAACCATCATCCTAACGCCCAGCATTGCATGACCCGTGACCACCATCAAACCACCACAGCAACTACTCACTCGACTCTACGCCCACAATCCTCCATCTCCCCAGCAAACCATCCCTTCTCCCCACGGTCCACCACCATTGTAACCACTAACCGACCTCCAAAAGAATCCCAACCCCAACACCCTCAACCACAAAAAAAAAAAGTATAAAAAATACAAAAAATAAAATGAGAGGGAGTTATGGTTTGGGGGAGCTTTGAGACGGTTTCTGGTCTTGAAAGGAAGAGGAAGAAGTTGTCGTTTGGGGAGGAAGAGGAAGAAAAAGGAAAAGGGAAGATCGGTGGGTTGACCAACGGTTCGGAAAGGCCCAGATTTGGCTGGGAGAGAAGAAAGAAGAAAAAAGAACGGAGGAAATGAAAGAAGAAAAAAAAGGGTGGAACTGTTCGGCGACGGCGCTGATGACGGTGGCGCGGCTGCAGGTTCGCTGGAGTTTGGGTTTGGGAACAGGCGTTTCGGTGTTTTTGTGAAGGAGCATTTTTTTTTTTAAAACAGAGAAAGGAAATGATATAGAAAAAAATATAGAAAGACAAAAGAAAAAAAGAAAAAAGGAAAGAAAAGACTCGACTTGACCAGTCATCCTGGACCCACTACCCATTCCAAATCCACTCGGCCTCATCGATTGCTAGTTGATCCACAATGATTGGCCCAAATACTTGGTCCATAACTTAGTTCATATTGGATTCTAATCCAAAAGCTTAATTTAGGTATATTTCTTGGCTCTTTTGTTTATTTATCTTCATGAGCCCTTAATCTTTTTTTCTACTTGTTAATATTATTTTAGGATTTGTGAATAATAATAATAATAATAATAATAATAATAATAATAATAATAATAGTAGTAGTAGTAGTAGTTTGCTTGCGAATGCATGATGAAGTAAAATATGATTTGAATAAAAAATGAGGCATAAAAATTTTGTGATTCAAAAATGATTTTTAAAAGAGGGTTTTAAGAATAAAAATAGAATAATATTTTTATGTGAGAATATAATTTTGAAGACCTTACTAAGATATTGGAAGAAATTCAAAATAATTATTTTTACAAAAGAATGTTATCCAATTTGTCAAAAATATTTATTTGAATTTCTTAAGTAAATGATCAATTTTCTTAAATTTCATTTAGATATTAGGGAATTAAGAAAATTTTTTATCACTAAAGATTTTTTTTAAAAATATTTCACTAGAGAAATAATAAAAAATATATAAAAATTTGAAAAGAATGAAATGAAATGAATTATTTTAAGTGTGTGATTTTAAATTTTTTATTTGTATAATCTATTTTATATTGCATGAATATGCATGGTGTTAGTTAATAATAAAATTGAAGTGGTAAAATAAATTTTAAAAAAATTAAAAAGAAGGACTTTAAGAAATAAAAACTAATGTTTTTAAGTAAAAATAATTTTCGAGACCTTACTTAAATATTAAAAGATTTTTCAATAATTATTCTTTATAAAAAAATATTATGTCAGATTTTAAGAATTATTATGAAAATCTCAAGTAGAGAAATATTTTTTAAAATTTTGTATATTGAGAAATTCAGAAAGTATTTCGAAACTAAAAATTTGCATCCAATTCCTTAATAACAGGTTAAAATTTTTTCAAAAATAAGTAAAGTTAAGGAAATTATTTTAAATACTAAAATTAAAACCACTTTCATCAACACTAAAAGATAATATGTGATCAATTGATATTGTTTTTAAAACAAGCATTGTAGAGGTGATAATATTTTTTTACGCATAATCGTACTCTTTAATTCAAATTTATTTTTACAGATCAAATGAAAATTTGTCTTTTTAATAAGGTTTAATTAATTTTAAAATTTTATTAAAATGATAAGTATTTTACGTAGCCAATCACATTTAACAAAAAAAAAAAATTAGTGACATCTCTCTTGATTTTAAAATTCTTAAAATTAATTTAACAATCTTCAAAACTGTGATGATATTATTGAAATAAGGAATTTTTACCTCTCTTTTCTTTTCTTTTTCTCAATTCTCACATATTCATTACTTTCTCTTGATGACAAAATCTTGGAATGATTCTTATGGAAAGGATAACAGTATTTATTGCTCTAAGCACAAGAAAACTTGAAGAGAATAAAGTAAAATTCAATTTTTAATCTTCTTCTTTTCTTTTTTATCTCTTCTTTCTTCCTTTTCTTTCTTTTTTTTTTCTTTTTTCTTTTATAATTTTAAAAAAAATCTTCCTACCATAAAAGGTGAATAAAAACATACAAAATAAGCTTAGATTTGCTTTCAAAAATCTTAGATTAGTTTAATTAAATAATGGAAACAAGTTTTAGAAAATTATCTGAAATAAGAAATAATCAATGATCTGCATTTGAATTAAGAAATGCCTTTATTTTCTTTTTAACTGCAGCTTTTTAATTTCCAACTAAAGAAAAAAAAAACCATATTGTCGATTGCTAGGTTCTACTCTTGCAATGAAATTTACTTGCTTGCGAATTTAGCTAGTTAGTTTCTAGTTACCAAGTTAAATAAATCCATGATATGGCATGGTTTTTTTTATCCCTTTCTTACTGATAACAATTGATATCATTTTCAAGGTCATGATGAAAATCACTAGACAATATGATTTTCATTTTTTCAAAGAACAAGTCTCCCTATATATATGTTTGGTTCTTTAGCAAATTCTCATCTAATGGATACGAGTTTTTTATTTTGAAAATATTTAAAATAAGCAAATAATAAAAGAAACTCACTTGAATTGAGAAATGTTGTTTTAGTGTAATTGAAGCTACTTAATTTCCAACTATAGTAAATAAGCATTCTTGTTTTAAAAAAAAAATGTCAGCGAATTGTAAGGATCTAGCTACCTTGGAATGAGATTTACAAATTCTTTTCCATTTTTACAAATTAATTTCCATAACAAAATTAAATAAATCAAAATATTAGTATGAAACTTAGGAAATTACATCTATAAACTCTTCTACTAGAGAATGGTGCTATAAAACTTCACAATGAAAATTAGTCGTTACAAATGTGATAAGAACTTGTAACGATGAAAGTTGTAATTGTATAAACACTAAAAACCTTCAACTAAATAGCAACTTTGAAAATTTTTAATTAATATAATAGTATCTTGCAATAACATTTTCATTCGTTGCAAATTGTGGTCGCTAAAACTCTATTTTCTCTTAGCCAGCTATCTTTTAAGTTACAAAAGGTTGGCTAGAATTTTTGAAGCCACCTACAACAATTTTCCATGTCTCAATTAAAATAAATATTACCATTTGGCCTTAATTGAAATTCCAAATAGTTTACATTTTAGTATATAAAAACATGACTAATCTCACAATTATATTTCCCTTAGACAAGGAAAGAGTGGATAGATCACCTTGAAGTTAAAAATAGATAAAAGGAAAAAGGGAAAAATTAAAAATAATTAAAAAATAAAGAGAAGAAGAAGAAAAGAATTTTATTTTATTAATCTCTTCAGATCTACAATCAATTGCTTGTTATCTATCCTATCCATAGGAATCATCCTTGTATTGCCAAAGAATATGACTTTTTTCTTTAAGTACCTACCTTGTGATCATTAAAGAGAAAGTAACGAATATGAGAGCTTTTTTTTCTTTTACTTTTTAAGAGTAAAGTTAAGATGCTCAAATTATCATTTTTTTTCTTAGAATTTAGGGTTTGGTTTCATCAATTTATTTATTTTTATATACTAATAGTAAAAATTTTTAATTAACTAGCAAAATTAAGAGACTACAACATATTTCAATTTTTTAAATATTTTTATTATATCATAAAAAGTGTATGACATCATGTCAATTTCGCTTATAAAATCCAAAATCTCACTATCACTGAATATGAAATAAGTTCACATATATATAATATTACCTATTACGCATTTTCTTTTGCTTTTCCTACATTATGCTTTTTCTTTTTCTTTTGTTTTTCCTGTTCGGACATTCTTTTTCTCTTTCTTGCTCCTTTATTTCTCAAAATAGTATCAATTTCCTTTCTCTTTTCCTTATCTCTAATCTCTTTGAAGCCTAGTAAGGTAATTACTTCAACTTTCTAACAGGAATTGGGGTGGCGAAGAAATCAAAGAAGAGATTCCATTACTTGTCTTCCTAAAGACATCATTTGTCTTAAAATCTCTCCTTGCTTCACTTTAGAACAACAATGTCAAAACCTTATTGGTTGTGACACAATAGAAGATGCTGTCATTTCTATTTTCAGAGTTTACTTGTAACAATTTTGTTTGGTTTGAGACATAAAATTGTGATATGAAACTCTACAATTACGACATAAATAAGTAAAATTGTGTGAGTTCACATAGTAGCATGACTCTTGATTGTCAAGATCAAGTCCAAATAAGAGTATTCAAATCAAGTTTTTGGTTCTGTAAAAGACCCTTGATTTTACAAGATCTTTTGGGTTTTTGGTTACCTCTTAGTTGGCAATGCTAACAAGACTTTGTTTCTATGACAAAGAATAAATTTAGAATCTTTACATCATAAATTCAAATCATACTATATTTGAAATTGATTTAATTTTGTATTAAATTTGCTCGATTACTATCTATAGGATAGGTCGTTAATTGATTTTTTCTTCATTTTATTTTAATTGATTTTTTTATGAAATGCGATAATTTTTATTGGTAAGGATATAATAATTCTTTTGCGATTGTAATTTCTAACTTTATTTACGTAAAAAAAAAATCAACTCTTTTTATGCTATGAATTGAGCCACGTATTTGTTTTTTTCATTATCAACAATTATATTTTTTGTTAATAAAAGATTAGATTTTTAATTCCCATAATTAGAGTTTAATCTTTGATAGCCTGTAATAGAGTTTAACATTGACTACCTTTACTAATATTGAAAATTACAAATTGTCAATTAGAATATATATATATATATATATATATATATATAGAGAGAGAGAGAGAGAGAGAGAGAGAGAGAGAGAGAGAGAGAGAGAGAGAGAGAAGTTTTAAGCAATATATATATATATATATATTTTTTTTTTTTTCTCTGGCTATAAGCAATAATGGGACTGATTTATTCATACGATTTTACCTTCAAATTAGACAAGTTTATGTGCAAAATATAGCCTAGCTAGATAGCATATTCAGAAAAATATAATCTTCTAATCAAATTTCAAGTGATGATTGCAAATCGATCGATTGCTTTACTCAAAAATCAAGAAGTCACAAAGGATACAAGACAATGTTTATACAAATGCAATGAAAAAAATTGCAAATCACATGATTAAGATCACAGCGAAGCCTTTCAAAGTGAATTTATTGAAGCATTTTGGAAATTTTCAAAGGATAAACAAGGAAAGGAGATATTTTTTATGAAGAAGTATGAACCGTCGCATTTTGGTTGTGATCATCAGCAACCTCTGTGTCTGATCGTGGCTATCACTAGAAATGTATTTGGAATGTCTCTCGAGGGAAGGGATATCCACATGTACAATGGACAATATAGTTGCATCTTGTCTCTGCACACTCTAGAGCCAGACCTAAGCAGGGCTGACCACAATTACAGCATTCAGGATAAGGATAAACCTTTTGCACGAACACGAGAGAGTGTGGATGCTCGCTCTCTATGAAGATGCTGCTCCCACGCTTGACAAATGGGTGATCTCCAAGAACACATTTAGGATGAGCTGATTTGTCACAAATTGCACAATAATAAAACCAATTGCTGGGGCTTCTTTTTTCTTCACAAATATCACAGTAATGATATTCTGAATAATCATTATCTTCATGGTTTGTGAGAGTGAGAAAATGTTCATCACATTTGTGACGAGCTGTTTGTGGAAGGAGAAGACATTGATAATGCACATTAAAATCGCATCCCTTGCATCTGAATATTGAGAGATCATGAATACTGCCACCACAAACATTACACTGCCCATCATACTTGAGGTAAAAGAGAAGAGGGTGCTTGTGTCCTTGACTTGTGCAGGCCGAGGAACGTCCAGCACATCGAACGCAGTAACGATCGTCGCAAATTTCGCATTTGTAGGAGAAACCACTACATCCGAAAGAACAAATCGCACATAGGAAAACGCAATCTGAAATAAGGTCAAGGGGATATTGATGGAAGTGACCCCAGATTTGCTTCTTCCTAGGTAACTGAGCACATGGCTTGTGGAGAAAGAAATCACATTGTAAACAACCATAGAAAGAAGTCTCGATCAATTGACTGCAACCGTCACAACACTTATGATCCTTTACTTCATCATGCAGTATCAAATTGTGCTGATGGCTGAAATGTTTTATCTCTGTATTTATCACATTTTCTCCATGTCTGATCTCTTTAATAACAAAAAAGCTTGGATCCATAGTATCAGCTCCATTTTTATTAAGCTTCTCAAAAGCATCTCTTGACTCAACTTTGTAATACCACCGAGGATCTTGTAGTGCACAATTCACATGGAGAATAAACTTGCAGTCAGCACAATAATAATTCCCACACTCTTTATTCACCTCCTCATGACAAATCACACATTCCAGTGCTCCACATTCACTGTCTACAACGAAGTATTTGTAGAAAACAAGATGCTGATGCAATATGCTTTTGATGATACGTGGCAATGAAGTGCATTTCTTATGGACTATTAGGCTACATGTCGAGCAAACATAAGAAACATGTTTTCCTGAAGTGCCACATGCGTCACAAGTGAAGGAGGATTGTCTTAACAACAACCTCGTGAATGAATGTTCATGACTACTTGTATCTTCAATGGTAGGTGGTGGTGACACACATTCAATGTGAAGGACAAACTTGCAAATTGGACAATAATAAGACAATCCCCTGCGTTGGGTTTCTTCGCATATCTTGCAAGGGAGAAGATTAAATTGTAAAAAAAGAGAATGTTGGCGGTGGCAAAGATGATTGATTTCAAGAGGTAGCTCAGCACATTTTTTATGTAGGAAAAATCCAGAATCAAGAGAAAGGTATGCAGAACCTAATAAAGGCTTCCAACAGACAAAGCACTCAGCTTCTTTGAGCTCTTCAGAATGATTTTCAGTGGAGATGGATGGGTCTTTATTTTCAATCCATTGAAGTTGATCTCCAATTTTTTTTTCAGCAACATCATACAAAAACAAAGCACATTTGATGTGGAGGTCTAAATTACAAGAACAATGATAAACAAACTTCTCACAATATTTGTCACAGAAATTGCAAGTACACGCACCTTCACCATATGGCGAGCTTTCAAGAAGATTAAGGCTGTGGTTGCAATGAAAGGGGTGATTCATTTCAATGGGTGCCTTGGCACATTTGTTGTCAAGGTAAAACCCGCACTCCACACAGCTGAAGCATGGACCTGACACCGCCGCCCCACACCCAGAGCAAAAAGCATTATCATCACTTTCATGGCTTCGCTCTTCGTTGAAAATCAACGGATGTTTGTGACTGAAATGTTGAAGTTCCATCACTCCTTTCTTTTCGTTTCTATATCAGTTTGTGAATAGTGAGATATATGCTTTTTATGGGAAGTCTAAGCCTACGGTTCAAATATATAAAGTTCACTAGACCAAAACTGACAAATTGATCATAGAACTTCTTTACCCCCCCCCCCCCCCCTCTTTCTTCTTTTTCTTTTCCTTTTCCTTTTCTCTCTTAAAATAACAGTACTCTAATTTTCTTTTTTTTTTTTTCCTTTTCTTTCTTAAAAGTAACAGTACTCTAATTTTTAATGTGAGATATGTTTCTCAATGGCTTTACTCTCTTGTGATCTTTATTCATAAGTTTTTTTTTTTTTTTTTCAAATTCTATTATTTGTATCAATTTAAAATATAATATGATAATATAATACGAAAACGATATAAAACAAATATGATATTAATATATTTTAAAATTTTAACAAAAATTATAAATAAATTTAACAAAAATAAAAATTATTTTATGTTTTGCATGTTGACACGATTGTAACATATAATTTTAATGTAAAATACAATATAAATATACAATTATTAATATTTTATACAATATAAATACATAAATTATCAAATTTATATGCCACAATATTTCCTATTTTACTTCACTGTTTTCCCTTCTGACTATATTTTAAACAAGTTGAGAGTAATCCACATATTGTATTTAATTAGGTGCCAAATTAATAAGTAATAATTAATGCCATAGATTTATTATTTTGGGAGGTTAGTCACAATTCACAATGCATTATTTTAGAAATATATTTCGAAAAGCAACCCCAAGAATTTATTCACAAATCACATTCTATATCTATGAACTTTATACTACAGAGTACTAAAAAATAATTATTAGAAACCCCAAGATTTATTCATACAAGGACAGTACATCCTTATCATATATTGAATATTATTTTGTGAATAATAAATATGAATGCTGCAATGTAATTTATGAATTGAGATTTATTTTAATTAATTAATATAATTATTTTTAATAAATGACATTTAATAAATTTAAAATTTAAATTTCAACAATTATAATTATACAAACACTAACGTTATGTTTGTATATATATTAATAAAAGAAAGGAAATAAAAGAAAATGAAAATTTTTTTTTAAAAAAGTACGTATCATTTGTTTGAATAGTCAAAATTAATAAAAGAAAAGAAAGAAAAATAATTTTAATGACTATTGTTTGGATAAATAGTGAAAATGAAATGAAATAATTTATTATACTATTTTTTTTCAATTATAACCTTTTTTTTTAATAAAGTAACATATAATATACAAATATATTTTTATACTACCTAGTTTGTATAAATAAATCTTTTTAAACAAAATTGAGCACGGTAAGATATATTAGTTAGTTATTGATTTATTCTTAAATTTGTGTTTAATTAAGCTTTTTAATTTATTCTGACAATAATTTAATTTTTATTGTCGTTAAGACTTGAAAAATTATAAAATATTTATAAATTTTGATGTTATATAAAATACTTATAAAAAATTATTTTTATAAGAAGTGTCGGTTATATAATCAAATCTAATATCATAATAAAAATATAGATATAATAATCTTTTTATAAAAATAATTTTTTTTTAACTTTTCTTTTCTTTTTTTTTAGTTTTTCCTTTAAATTGATGTATTAAAAAAGTGAGGATTACAAGGGAAATAAAAAGTTATTAAGTTTTCACATTTTTTCTTTTTTTTTTTAAATTAAAAGTTTATTCAAACAAATTTTTTTTTTCTATTTTCATTACTTCCTTTTATTTTCCTTTCCTTTCCTTTCTCTCTCCTCAATCCAAACATAGTGTAAAGCATGAAAGATTGACCCAAAATAAATAAATAAATAAATAATAACATGAGAGCATTTCTCTTTAATTTTTAATTGTTTTCTTTTTTATTTTTCAAAAGTAACATTAAAGATGCTCATTTCCTCTACAAGTTATGCTAAGCTAGGAAGGTTTTTTTTTTTTTTAACAAAATTTAAAAAGATCATATAGTATGATTTTTACTTATACAATCATACTTATATTGATTGACATAAATTAAAACTTAAAATCAAATATTATAACTTATAACATAAAAGTTAAAACTAAGCGAACCAAGTCATGCCATATCAACAGACAACAAGCAATATGTCATCTTCATTTTTCATTGTACTATCTACTATTCAAATGGTCAATTATTAAATTTAGACTACTACTATATCCAAGTAATTTTCATATTTTGGTATTTCTTTGAAGTATTAAGATTAAACTATTAGATCATTAGGCCAATTAAGTAATGAATACAAATATTAAACCTTCTTACGCTATCCCATGATAAATTTCCAACATATATTCTGTTGTAGTCCTCCACCATCTTTGGGGCAAAACCAGTTGCTTTGTTGACTTGGGTGGATTCTAAGGCTGAATTGTCAGCTGCATTCCACTCCTGAAAAACACACAAGAATGGGAGATATGGACAACTGAACTCACATTTCAGCTCTGTCAAGAGCCCTAGCTTCTTTTGCTGCCGCTTTTGTTTGTATGAAGTGAACATGATAAAATCAACAAATTCAATCAGTAGTCAAGCAACTATAATAAGACTTTCACTAGTCTCAAACATTTGATAGTTTTTTTATATATTTGAAAATTCCATTTTCACAAGAGGGGAACGGAGCCAAACTTTTTCATGTCAAGGAATAATGTTAAAATGCTTCAGCTACGGCTCCTCTGGAATTTCAAAAGTAATAGCATGTCATAGTAATAACCATAACTTCATAGATGACATTAATATCAAGAAATAGATCTAGCCCCGAATTAATTTAGCATTAATAAGCGTATACGAACAAGCATCATTATATATATGTACTTCTATCAAGCCTAATAACCAAACAATATATGACAGAAGTTATTACAGATAATTGCAAATAGTTTAGAAACAACGAGGAAAAACAGTATTTTTGTGTCTCATCCTTGCTTGGACAACACTATCTATTTCTTCTGCCTCTTCTTCCAAATGAATCAGGTTTTGTACACTCCAAGTGAACATTTTACATTCAAGAGCTAGATCAAGGCAGGGCATACCACATTCAAGACACTCTGGATAATAATGAACTTTCTTGACAAAAGTGAGAGGGTGTGGATGGTCTTCTTCTGTATTAATGCTCCCAAGCTTGATAAATAAGTATTTTCCAAGGACGCCTCTAGGATAAGTTGAATTGTCACAAATTGCACAATGATAAAAGCCAATGATTGGGGTTTCTTTCTTTCTCACAAATGTCACAATAATCACATTCTGAGTAGTTGTTATTATCATGATTTATGAGCTTCAATGGATGTTCATCATATTTGTGTCGAGCTATAAGTGGCAATTTCAGACATTTTCCATCTAAATTAAAATTGCAACTCTTGCATCTGTATGCAGTAATTATAGGATCACCATATGCATTACACAACCCTTCATAGTTTCTATAATAGATGAGGGGGTGTACATGTCCTTCACATTTAGGGATATCAGAAACTAATGCACACCGAAGGCAGTGACGTTCATGGCATTCATCACAAGTGTAGGCAAAACCACTAGTTTCATATTCACAAATTGCACATTGGAAAATGCAGCCTGTAGTAAGTCTAAGAAGCCTTTGGTGATAGTGATACCATAAATGCTTCTTCATAGGTAATTCTGACAGGCTTTGTGGAGAAAGAAATCACATTGTGAACAATAGTAATAAGAAGCCGAGATGGATAGTAGGCAGCCATAACATTGTTTATCACCCTTAATGTCTTTACTCAATGCCAAGTTATGATCATGGCTGAAATGCTTTATCGATGTGGCTGTCACATATTCTAATGTTAATCCCACGTTTTCATCTGTTCCCATGGAATCAACCACATGGTAAAAAAGAAGGTCTTGTAATGCACAATTCACATGTACAATGTAATTGCACTTACGACAAAAGTAACTCCCATGCTTTGTGTTCACTTCCTCATAACACATTCTACATTCCCACTTTTCAAATCCATGTTCTTCAAGGAAATAGGATTGGAGAATGGGGTGGCGATGTCGGTGGAATTGGATGACTTGTGGCAATGAAATACATTTCTTATGGATTATAATGTTGCATGTAGAACAAATATAAGGAACATAATTCCCTGAAGTGCCACAAGCATTACAAATTAATGAGACTTGTTTCTGAAGTAGGGTGGAGGGGTGTTTATGGTGAATTTTATCTTCAATAATTGGTGTTGGTGAAACACACCCACTGTGAAGAACAAACTTACAAATCGAACAAAAATACAAAGCTTTATTATGTTGGGTTACTTGGCATATTTGGCAAGGAAGACTTTCATTAACAATCTGTAAAATAAAAGGATGTTTACGATGGTGGAGCTTATTGATTTTGGTATCCTGAAGCTTTTGGCATATTTGCAAGATCGACGCTGACTGTTAAATTTAAAATGGGAGGATGTTGATGGTGCAAAAGGTGAGTGCTTTCAGCAGGTAGATCAACACATTTTGCATGTAGGTAAAATCCACAATCAAGAGAAAAGTAAACAAAATCTAGTAATGGTTTCCAACAGTCAAAGCACTCAGTACGATTTTCCGTAGAGATCAATGGATCTATACAGGGAATATGTTGAAACTCTGCAATTCTTTTTTCTGCAATGTTATATGAAAACAAAGCACATTTCATACGAAAGTCTAATCCACAAGAACAATGATAAACAAACCTCTCACCCATTTTGTTGTAGAAACCACAAATAAAAGCCCTATCTTGATATGTCGCACTTACTAGAAGATTAAAGTGGTGATTGTGATGGAATGAGTGATTCATCTCAGGAGGTGCCTCAAAGCATTGCTTGTCAAGGCGAAACCCGCAGTCCATACAACTGAAGCTTGGACTTGACTTTAGCTTCCCACATCCCGAGCAATATATCTTGCCGCTTTCATGGCTTTGCTCTTCAATGAACACCAGTGGATGTTCATGGCTGGAATGTTAAAGTTCTATATCTTCTTTTTTTGTTTCTATGTATGTTTGTGGCTTAGTAGCGTCAAAATGAGTTAATGGAAGCTAAGATAGTGTTTTAAATATTTATATTGTTCCACTAATGAAAATTGCTTATTTGCAAACGTTCGGATTTTTTTAAAGCTGTTTCACGATGATTTAGGCGAATTTCAATCTTTTTGTACTTGACCCCGATCCATTCGAATTTCCTGGTTGGTATTTGGTTTGGACTTATTGAGTTTGATTAGAGTTTAATTCAACTGAGTTTGGATTGTTCGGATTTAGAGACCTAGAATTACTCTGATTGGGTTTGAAAGGGCCATGTCCAAATTTTACTTTCCATTTTTATTTTTGTTTTATTTTGTTGTTACTTACTTTTATTTTTATTTAAAAAAAATTATCAAAATCAAAAAATAAAATACGCATGATCAAAAGTAGAAAAGCTCGGAAGCCAAAATTAGGTTGTGCATGGCATCCCTGCCAGCCACCCTAGTAGACCCCTGTCAGCCAGCCTCCTATCCAACGGCCACCCTACTCAAGCAACCCCTTCTTACCCAGCACCTCCATCTTCTCCCTGGTCCTAGCAGTGATCTCCATGGGTTGATAAAGTTGAGCCAAAAAAATCAAGAAAAAGGGAGGATTTTCTAGAGCAGGTGGAAAATTTGCAAATAATTCCTAATCTCCTACCCAGATCACCCACGGCCAAAAAATTCCAACCGCCACAAGCTCTCACCAACTTACATCGAAACGCACTGTCACCACTGAACCATCATCCCAACGCCTAGCACTGCACGACTCGTGGCCGCCGGTAAACCACCAAAGTAATTACTCCCCCGACTCCATGTCCACAATCCTCGACACTCCTTAGCAAACCACTGAAGTTTAAGGATTATTACAATATTATACCATATTTTAAGGATTATTATGAGATTCTCAAGTGAAGAAATATTGGGGAATTCAGAAAGTATTCCAAAACTAAAGATTTTCAGTTTATTTTTAAATAATAGGTTTTAAAAAATATTTTTGCGAAAATAAATAAAGTTAAGGGAATTATTTTAAATATTAAAATTAAAACCACTTTTATCGATACCAAAAAATAATATGTAATCAATCGGTATCAATACCAACTGTCATTTGGGCTGGGTTATTACATTTTTCTCTTTACATAAAATTTTTTATCCTCAAAACTTAATTTACCTTCATATCTTATTCTTCCATTTTTCAAATTACTTATTTTGCCACATGATTGTTCCATTGAACGTTTACAAAATTAATCACAATAAAACATAATCTAATAATCTTAATACAACTAATCATGGAGATTCATGTATGATTATAAGAAATTTTTAGATTTCTCTCATATACTTTAACTAAAAATTTCAATAATGAACAAGATTTCTTTTTCAAATTAAAATAAGGTTTTTACTCACCTTTAAGAGATTAATATAGAGGTAGAATTTAATTTCCAATCATTAACTTTGATCTTCCAACCCCAAGTTTTGAGAAAGAATATGAATCCTTATTAAGAACAAGTGATAAACTTGTTTTATTTCTTTTTTTTTTTCACATTAAACAAATACTACTAGTTGTTCTCATCAAATATCTCAACCCTCTTTTTTTGCTAATTATTCCATTAAATAAACCAATGGGCTTTGGTAATACTCTAATCCAATTGTCATTTGGGCTAAGGTATTACTTTCTCCTCCCTCTATAAAAAGTTTTGTCCTCAAAACTTGATTTACCTTTTATCTTATTCTTTCATTTTTCAAATTACTTCTCTTGCCACATGATTATTCCATTGAACTTTTACAAAATTAATCATTCTGTCTCAAAGCTTGTTTTTTTCGATGAACTACTCGAATAAGATATTTTCAATATGTTAAAGCTTATATTATTCTAGAATTTCTAACTATTCATATTTAACCACATAGACTGGGTTAGGAACATACTCTCTTAACATAGATATTGTAACATATCATGTAAACTATATATATAAGGTTGCAAGATTTTTTATATTGAACTTCTTTCACTTTACAATGAACTTTAAATGTCTTTACATGGAGTTAATCTACCTTGCTTCTTAATCCTCATAACATTTTTAATAGATGACACATATAAATACATGTGATTACTCACTTGAAGCTACAAATGTTATCTTCGATTTTTAACATAATACTTTTACCTACTTTATGTCATACAAAGTTGCTATTTAATCAATAGAATTTTTGTTCCCAGTTTTTTATACAATTTCAAGACTTAAAAAATTCACTTTCTTTAACCTCATCTCAGTAAATAGGTGATCATCTCTACATCTACTTTTAAATCTCAAAATTTCATCATTAAGAGTACAAAAGCCTTTTTTGTTCCCTTATTCTACTAAATTTATTATCATGACCTTATGACTACTTAATCCTTTCAATCAAAGTAGAACTTAAAAGTTTATTGAGTAGTCACTTTGCTCATGGTTAATTACCCTTAAATTGATTTCATGAAATTCTCCAAAATATAAAAATTTTTGTATAGTGATCAAAGTTGTTAAATTACTTACAAATTTTTTGTACTTGCAACAACAATAACGTTTCTAAATGATAGTTAATAACCAACCATAGTCTTTCAATGATTTTTAATCACATATTTTCCACACATTTCCTTACTTTTTAGTAAGGATATACTTTGAATATGATGGTCAATGTACAATTTAAAATATTTTCCCAACACAGCTAATATCTTCAAATCTCAAAGTTAAAATTATCATTACTAACTTGAATCCATGGGTGGGTTAATACCTTTCATAAGATTTCCATAGGTGTATGCTACTACCATCATAAGTTGTACAATTCATAACACAAGCACTACTAGAAGAATGTCTATCAAAGATAAAGTCTCCAAACCTAGAAGGAATATTATGAATTGGGATATTCACTAATCTTTTCTGGGGTTCTTATTCTAGAGTCAAGTATGATCACATAAATAAAATTTCTTATGAATTCTACATACTTTGAAATAAGTAAAACACATATCTTAACATAGTTCTCAAATCTATGAAATATCAAAATCCATATCTTTATACCATTTATAAGAAATCGATTAGTTTGCATTTAATAATGATTCATGACTTTCACAATTAGCAATAGATTCAAAATTCTCATAACTTAAACCAATTCAAGCTTCAACTACAAACTATGATATTTCCTTCTAGTAAAATCTAAAATAACAAAATTAACTTTTATAACATTGTTTTATAACAAGAAAAATATATGTCATTGAAGTGTTCATGTAATTTGCTTCACGTCAAGTATCCATACCTATATACAACCTTAAAGTTGACTAACAATATTAACAAATCTTTAGTCACCAAAAAGATATCACGTACTACTTCTGTTTTATTTTCTTCTTCACTGATAATATGAAATTTTCTATTAATAAACCATCACAATATATATGAAATCAATCCAATATATTATATTCATAAATTTACATTGTATAAGTTCAATTATAGATCTTTGGTTACCCTAATTGCCTTTAAATTCAAATATTTTTCTTTTGAATTTCCTAGATCAATTGTCATATAACAATTAATTTTTTAAAATTATCATGAATATCATAAGGTCTAAGATTATCTTTTTTACCAAATATATTATTCCCAACTCTAAGTCAAAGTCAAAACCTATATATCATAAGTAAAATACTTCTATAAGAAATTTCAACCAACAAAAACTCAAAATATTTGAATTTATTTCAAGAGTACAATCATAATCAATAACCAAATATATCAATCACATAAATTTTCTTGATTCTTTAAAATTTAATCCTTACTCAAAGATCATCAAGTACCCAAAACCATTTATTGATCAATTATTAAAATCTAATAACAATATGATCATCTTTTTTACCTATAATAATACAAAAATCATACTTGACAAATATTTATAATTTTGTAAGTTAATTATTCCTCAAAACCAACTTCCTTGTTAGTTAATCATTAAATAACCGCAACTTTAATTCTTATCCAAAAAATAGTAACATATAGAACAAAACATGCCTTGTACCACAATAGGCAATGTTCTCTATAAATATAAAATTTCAAGATATCCAATATTGTACTTTAAACTATAACAACAAATTAATCACTTTGCCTACTAAGAAAATTCTTTACACTCCAAATGGAAATTTAATTATCAAACGTCAAATTAATTACACAAACTTATAGCTCATGTGATCAACCTTAAATACTTTCTTAATAAAAATATAGAACATACCAATCAAATGAATATCCTCTTTTTTTTATAAATATAAAGCTATTTATCACAGTTATAATATTTTGAACTAAATCCATTAAGATAAATTCTCAAACATTAAAATCAATAACTAGTTACTTCAAATTTTCAAAATATCATTTCATTTTAACTACAATATTCCATACTTTAATTAAAATAATGTACAATCATAATCCAAGCTTAACTAGTGATTAGAGGTTCGTGTAACATTCATCAAATAACTTCAAAACCTAGTTAAATCAAACAATTTTTCTCAACCTATAGAACTTTCACTAGTCAACTCATTCTCTTTGATAATTTTTTTAGCTTATAAGATATATCTTGTTATAAGTTGAATAAAAAATCCGTTCAACTCAAAACATTACACTATGTAAAAGTATAAAGATTTTCTTTTAACTACAAAATTCAAAAGTAATATGTAAATATCAATCAAAATAGTTGCTCTAAAAATTTGTCAAATGTTGATTTCTAAAAAATTTATCAAATCATTTACTTATACTCAATGTTATAGTCTATAGATTAAACTTAAGCTTTTAGAAAATCATCATACAATCCAGATATTATCATTTAAGTTCTTAAAAATTTTTACATAGTATATGGATTATAATCATCCCCCTAAAATGTCTCTTTTAATACAATGATTATAACTTACATTTTTAAAAATCAATATTAATCTAGTTATCATAAACTAAACTGTTAAGAAACCTCAAACAATGATAACCTAAGTTCTTAGACAATTTTCAAAATCATAATATAAACTTTTAAACATCTCTACATAATATAAAGATCATAATGTAAGCTTTAAAAAATCTCCACATAATTTATTGATCCTATTCTAAACTCTTAGAAAATCTCTAAGGATCACAACCTAGTCTTTGATACCACTTTTTATCACATTCTAAGACTGAGACATGATACTATTATATTACTTTGAAATAAAATCCCAAAGTAACACGAAACCTTCTTCTATAATCATTGAAAGGTTCTTAACTAAAATGATATCCTCATGTAAATTTCATATCTAAAATCCAACTAAATAGCAAATCGCCAAGAATTCAATGTAAACTAATACAACTTAAAAAATCATTATTTCATAACATCTTATTCACTAAATAGTATCTCCAATGCCTAGACACCCTTATTAATTCATTCTTCTAACTCCTCGTAAGACAAGCAACTTATCATTTAATCATTTGTATAAAGAAAGGAAAAAATGAATGAGCAAACCATAGCTCAACAAGTACAGGCTCATACATCTCATTAAATAAAGCATCTTTTTCATACATATATAAATATAGATCATTTAGAAACATTATTCAAATTATGCTTTCAAACATTTAAGAAATCATTTAAAGGATTAATATCATATCAAAACATATCATTTCAACAATTATAAATCATAACTTATGGTCAAGAACATATTTCATAGATTAATCTTCAAAATCATAAATTAATCATCCTAACTCATTTAATCACCATTATTACAAATTCATCATTAGCTACTCTCACTATAATAACCTGTGACAAAGGTCGTATCAATAATATCATTCTCGTTACCATTGCTAACTATTATAATCCATTAGCCAGAGCCTTATCTAATTGTTACAACCCACTAGTAAGGTCGTATGATCATAGTTATATTAACTATTATAACATGTTAGCTAAGAACATAGAACTAGATCTAGTGTCGATTAACCCACCTCCAAGGGATTCTTTATTAGCTTTATGACATCAATCTTTAAATCATAAAAAAATTCATTTCATTCAATAAGCATGATTTATCATTTATATAGCAAAATACATAATAATCATATTCAAGACCCTATTTTCATATATCGAAAATAAAGAAATAACACATTCACTCCTTTGGAGAAACATATATACATACATAGGTTTGTAAAAAAGTATAGTGTGTGAGATTTTACTTACCTTTTTCTATTAACCATTTACTTTTCCTTCTAAAATAATTAATAGCCTATTCAAGGTCATTATAACATATAAAAAATCAATCCACATTTTTTAGGCTATTTATACTAAAACAACTAAATTATACATGAGTTAACTCAACTAACTAATAGTAATAACCTACGCTCCTTTCACTAAAATGATCATATCTCAAGATATAAATCTTGAAATTAAGATCTTTTTAGGGCATTTGAAACTATACTCAATAGGCTTTCTAACCATATATACAACTTAATTCCTTGCAGATTAACGTCAGTAATTTTTTTAGTTCACATGTTATGCTACTGTCAAACAACATATATACTTTTTAATAAAAATTATTTATTCATAGAGGACTCGAAATTCAATTTCGCTTTTTTTGTTAGAAAGTAGAGACTCAATAATCTTTTCAAACATATATGGTTTAATTTATAAATTTTTATATAAAATTAATAGAATTTTCATAATTCTTCCCTGATGCTATTGTCAAACAATCTGAATGCCCTTAAGTAAAAATTAAATAATTCTTTGTAAAAACTTGGAATTGACTTCTGTTTGTTTTATTGGAAAATATATTCAACAATCTTTCTAACAATATATAATACTCATAGTAAAAGTTTGTAGGCTAATACAGACTATTAATACAAATTCACTATCATAGAAAACTTGTTCTTACAAAGCATATTTTTCCTTTTAATCCACAATAATGAGTTCTTTCATTACCAGCCTTAAAATTAATTCAATAACTAATCTTAACTCATAATTAAAATGAGTAGAACAATATCTAATAACCTTAACACAACTGATCAAAGAGAATCATGTACGATTACGAAAAATTTCTAAATTTCTTTTATAAATTTTTACGACATTTATAATGAATTCTTACCCATTTATAAAGAGAATCATATAATGAGTTCTTTCCAACATTTATAAAAGAAATTTAGAAATTTTAACCTAAATTCAATAATGAGCAAGACTTCTTCTTCAAATTAAAAGAAGGTTTTTACTCACCCTTAAAAGACTAATATGGAGGTAAACTTTAATTTTGAATCCTCAATTTTGATCTTCCAGCCCTACAAAAAAAAAAGGGAAACTTATTTTTTTTTCACGTTAAACAAATGCTGCTAAATATCTCAACAGTTTTTTTTTTTTGCTAATTATTCCATTTAATAAACTAATGGGCTTTAACAATACTCTAACCCAATTGTCATTTTGGTTGCTAAGGTATTTCAATATGAAAGTCTAATCACAGAGACCAATGATAAACAAACCTCTTACCCATATGGTTACAGAAATCACAAAAAAAAGCCCCATCTTGATATGGTGCACTTGCTAGAAGATTCAGGCTGTAATTGTGATGGAATAGGTGATTCATCTCAGGGGTGCCTCAGGACACTGCTTGTTAAGGTAAAACCCGCAGTCCATAAAACCGAAGCTTAAACTTGACACCAGATCCCCACATCCTAAGCAGTAAACCTTGTCACTTTCATGGCTCCGCTCTTCCATGAACACCAGTGGATGTTCATGTCTAAAATGTTGAAACACCATCTTTGCTTTCTTTTTGTTTCTATGTAAATTTGTGGGTTAAGTAGGATGAGAATGGGTTAATGGAAGTCAAGCCTATGGTTCAAATATCGATATTTTTCCACATTGAAAAAGCAATTTCTACCCCAATTCTCTTATATTCGTTACTTTCTCTTTACTCATGAAAAAATCTTGAAATGATTATTGCTTATCTAAATGGTTTAAGCACAAGACAACCTTAAAGAAAATAAAGTAAAATTCTTTTCTCTTTTTCTTTTTCTTCTTCTTCCTTTTCTCTCTTTTACATCTTCTTTCTTTTATCTTTTAATTTTTCCCTTTTTATAATTTTTAAAATCTTTTTTGGTGAATAAACTACAAACAATACAGGATAAACTTAGATTTGCTTTCAAAAATCTTGAGGAGAATAAAGTAATTTTTTTTTCTTTTTCTTCTTTATCTCTTTTTTACCTCTTCTTTCTTTTATTTTTTTAATATTTTCTCTTTTTATAATTTTCAAAATCCTTTTTCGTGAATAAACTACATACAATACAAGATAAACTTAGATTTGCCTTCAAAAATCTTGGATTACTTTAATTACCTAGCTAGTGGAGACAATTTTTAGAAAATTAATTGAAATAATAAATAATCAAAGACCTGAAATTAAATTGAGAAATGCCTTTGTTTTCTACGCAACTACAGCTAAAGTTGAAAAAAAAAAAAAGATATTCAAGGTTGCTAGGTTATCTTGCAATGAGATTTATGATTTACTTTTGATTTTTTCTTAAAAAGAATAAGTCTCCCTATAACGTTTAGATCTTTAGCAAATTCTCATCTAGTGGACACAATATTTTTTTAAAAAAATCTACAATTGAGTTGAGAAATGGTGAATTAGTGTACTTGAAGCTATTTAATTTCCAGCTACATAATTTCCAACCCCAAGAATTTATTCACAAATCACATACTATATCTATGAACTCTATACTACACTACTACAGAGCACTAAAAAATAATTGTTAGAAACCCCAAGATGTATACATACAAGGACAGTGCATCCTTATCATATATTCAACATTATTTTGTGAATAATAAAAATGACTAATGCAATGTAATTTATGAATCGAAGTTTATTTTAATTAATTGATACAATTACTTTGAATAAATGATATTTGATAGTTTTGAAATTTAAATTTAATATTTTTTATCTTTAAACTATGACATCCTTTATAATATATATATATATATATATATATATATATATATAAAATTTACTTAGATATGTTGGGTTGAATTGTAAATAGGTCATCTTGAAATGAAAAAAAGAATAAAAGAGAAAATGAAAAAAATAAAAAATGTGAAAACAATAAAAAAAGAAATTAAAGAAAAACGAGAGGAAGATTAAATTTACTTTATTGTCCTTGAGTTTATCTTGTGATATAAAACAATTAAGTTAGTCAGCAATTAACTGCGTATTATCCACCAAAAGAATCATCCTTCCAAGTTAGCCTATTTAGTTAAGAATAATTAATATGACTCTTCTTTATATTTATCCTTAAAAAAAAAGAAGAAAGTAGTGAATATGAAAAAAAATAATAAAAAACTAAAGCATGAGAGATTGGCCCAATAAATAAAGAAATAATATGAGTATTTCTTTTCAATTTTTCATTGATTTCTTTTTTACTTTTCAAAAGCAACATTAAAGATGCTTATTTCCTCTGCAAGTTATGCTGAACTAGTAAGTTTTTTTTTTTTTCCTTTTTTTAAACAAAATTTAAAAAGATCATACAGTACGATTTTTATTTATACAATTATACTTATATTGATAGACATAAAATTAACACTTAAAATCAAATATTATAACTTAAAACTTAATAGTTAAAACTAAGCCAACCAAGTCATGCCATACCAATAGACAACAAGTAATATGTCATCTTCATTTTTCATTGTACTATTTATTATTCTAATTGTCAATTATTAAAATTAGATTAATATTATATCCAAGAAATTTTGATATTTTAAAATTTCTTTAAAGTATTAAGATTAAAATATTGAACCATTAGGCAAATTAAGTAATGAATACTAATATTAAACTATTTTACTCTTTAGCAGTGACTTTAGTGAGTTTTCTTAAAATTATCTAGCTATTTGTCCCAGTTAATTTTCTTCCATGCATTTATAATGAAGAGGATTCAAAGTATAATTAATTCACTTGTGGAATTATGCCCAAAAAGTTCCTTAGTGAACATTATAAAATCATCATTCATACCAAAGTAGTGAAAGACATGAACAACTCTCTTTTCCTCAAATCTTTACATCTGCCTACCATTTGAATAACTTCAGATTATGCCAGTACAACAGCAGTCACATGTAAATGGCTGCAATTGAAGTGATAGGAAAAAAAAAAAAAAAACCTTCCACTAATGGTCAATTTGTGTTTGTATTTGTTGTGAAAGACATGGGTAACTCTCTTTTCCTCAAAACTTCCATCTTTGGGGCAAAACCAGTTGCTTTATTGACTCGAATGGATTTGTAGGGCTGAATTGTTAGCTGCATTCCTCCCCTGAGGAACACACTAAGTTTTATAAGAATTATTTAACAACGGGAAATAATGAGAGATATGGACAATTAAACTCACATTTATTTCCCAAAATGCAAACTGAAACACCAATGACAAAAACAACAATCAAACTTCTTTTCGCTATAAAAACTATAATCAACCGTCAAAAACCCGAATTTCATTTCATTAAAAAAAATGGGCACTTTAAAAATTACCTTTCAAACCCATTCTCAACCTGCAAAACTCCTTGCTCTTCGCTTACATTCTTTTCCTTCTTTTTACTTATTCTGTGTCTTCTTCTTATTATTTTTTTCCTTCTTCTCCAACGACGTTTTCTGCTCCTTCACCTTTTCCTCCGCTCTCTTCTTCTTCTTCAACCTCCTCTCCCTTTTCTTCAGTTTCCTGGTTTGATCCTTTAGAAAAAGAAACGCCTTTAGAAAAGAAACCTTTTGCTCCTTTTTTTTTTCTCGCTTTAACAAAAATGGGACTGATTTATTAATAGGAAGTTACCTTCAAATTAGACAACTTTATGTGCACAATATAGCCTAGCTAGATAGTATATTCACAAAAATATAATCTTCTAATCAAATTTCAAGTGATGATAGCAAATCGATCAATTACTTTACTCAAAAATCAAAGAGTCACAAAGGATACAAGATAATGTTTACACAAATGCAATGAAAAATCTTACAAATCACATGATTAAGATACCGTGAAGCCTTAAAAAGTGAATTTATTCAAACATTTCGGAAATTTTCAACGGATAAAACAAGGAAAGCAGATATTTTGGATAAGAAGTATGAACCGTCGCATTTGGGTTGTGATCATCAGCAATCTGTGTGTCTGATTGTGGCTACCACTAGAACCATATTTGGACTGCCTCTCGAAGGAAGGGATATCCACATGTCCAATGGACAATATAGTTTCATCTTGTCTCTGCACACTCAAGAGCCAGATCTAAGCAGGGCTCACCACATTTACAGCATTCAGGATAAGGATAAACCTTTGGCACGAGCACGAGAGAGTGTGGATGCCCACTTTCTATGAAGATGCTGGTCCCACGCTTGACAAATGGGTGATCTCCAAGTACACATTTGGGATGAGCTGATTTGTCACAAATTGCACAATAATAAAACCAATAGCTGGGGCATCTTTCTTCTTCACAAATATCACAGTAATGATACTCTGGATAATCATTATCTTCATGGTATGTGAGAGTGAGAAAATGTTCATCACATTTGTGACGAGCTGTTTGTGGAAGGAAAGTACATCGAAAATGCACATTAAAATCGCAACCCTTGCATCTGTATATTGAGTTATCATCAGTACTGACACCACAAGCAATACAGTACTTCCCATCATACTCGTAGTACCATAGAAGAGGGTGATTGTGTCCTTGACTTGTGCAGGCCAGAGAAAGTTCAGCACATCGAACGCAGAAACGACGATCGCAAATTCCGCATTTGTAGGAGAAACCACTGCACCCGAATCGACAAAGATCACATATGAAAAGGCAATCTGAAATAAGGTTAAGGGGATGTTGGTGTGCATGAAACCAAATTTGCTTCTTCCTAGGTAACTCAGCACATGACTCGTGGAGAAAGAAATCACATTGTAAGCAACCATAGAAAGAAGTCTCTATCAGTTGACTGCAACCGTCACAACACTTATGATCCTTTACTTCACCATGCAGTATCAAATTGTGTTGATGGCTGAAATGTTTTATCTCTGTATTTATCACATTTTCTCCATGTCTGATCTCTTTAATAACAAAAAAGCTTGGGTCCATAGTATCAGTTCCATTTTGATTAAGCTTCTCAAACGCATCTCTTGACTCAATTTTGTAATACCACGAAGGATATTTTCGTGCACAATTCACATGGAGAATACAGTTGCAGTCAGAACAATAGTAACTCCCACACTCTTTATTGACCTCCTCATGACAAATCACGCATTCCAGTGCTCCACATTCGTTGTTTACAACGAAGTATTTGTGGAAAACAGGATGGTGATGCCATAAGCTTTTGATGATTCGTGGCAATGAAGTGCACTTCTTATGGACTATTAGGTTACATGTCGAGCAAACATAAGAAACATAATTTCCTGAAGTGCCGCATGCATCACAAGTGAATGAGGATTGTCTTAACAACAACCTGGTGAATGGGTGTTCATGACTACTTGTATCTTCAATGATAGGTCGTGACACACATTCAATGTGAAGGACAAAACTGCAAATTGAACAGCAATAAACCAATCCCCTGGATTGGATTTCATCGCACGTTTTGCAAGGGAGAGGATGACTAATAAATTGTAAATAAAGAGAATGTTGGCGGCGGCAAAGATGACTTATTTCAAGAGGTAGCTCAGCACATTTTTTATGTAGGAAAAATCCAGAATCAAGAGAAAGGTATGAAGAATCTAATAAAAGCTTCCAACATGCAAAGCACTTAGCTTCTTTGAGCTCTTCAGAATGATTTTCAGTAGAGATGGATGGGTCTTTATTTTCAATCCATTGAACCTGATCTCCAATTTTATTTTCAGCAATGTTATACAAAACCAAAGCACATTTGATGTGAAGGTCTAAATTACAAGAACAATGATAAACAAACTTCTTGCAATATTTATCACAGAAACTGCAAATAGGGCTACCTGGACTATACGGCGAGCTGGATAGAAGATTAAGGCTGTGGTTGCGATGAAAGGGGTGATTTATCTATGAAGGTGCCATGGCGCAGATCTTGTCAAGATGAAACCCGCATATCCCACAGCTAAACCTTGGACCCGAAATCACCTCATCACACCCTGAGCAAAAATAAGCCTTCTGATCACTTTCATGGCCTCGCTCTTCATTGAAAAGCAGAGGATGATTATGGCTAAAATGTTTAAGTTCCATCTCTCTCTCCTTTCTTTCTATGTAAGTTTGCAGGTGAGATAGTAGTGAATGCTTTTCTGGGAACAGCAAGCACACATATATATGCTTCAAAAATCATATTGTTTCCAATAAAAAAATGATAAATAATTGTTTAGTATGGAAGGACCATTTCACCCTATTCATTCTCTCTTTTGTGCCTAATTTTAAGTGAGATTTTTTTTAGTGGCTATAATCTTTAATATTTATATTTACTTTCTAATCTCTATCAAGGTTTATATTCAAATTCATTTCATCATGTTTTCTATGTTACCACTGTTTTCCATTGTGAACAATGGTGAAAATAATCGTAAACAAATCAATGGTAAATTTTTTAAATATCGATCACAAGCAATTTGAGAAAATTATCACATGTTCATTAAGTTATTAATTAAGTAAATTAATGTAATTATTATAAAAATATATCAATTATAAAAATCAGTTCATGGAGTTTAAAAATTATTTTGTCGATATATAAAATAATCATATAAATATTTTATTATGTTTGTAATGTGAAATGTATGACTTGAGTACACTAAATTACAAAATGTTCCCATTTTCAAAATTTTTCTTGTTAAAAAGAATATTTCTAATTCAAGCCAAGAATGTAGGCACATCTATTTCATATTGTATATCACCAATTAATTGAAACCACAAGCTTTGTTTAATGGGACGAAGCGTCTTGCCCTAAAATTTTAAATATATATATTTACTAATTTACATTTTGGTATATAAAGTAAAATAAGAAGTTTTTTTTTTTAGTATAAAAGAGGTCATAACTTTATAATAAAAAAAATGATTATAAGTATTGAAATTTAAATTTCAAATGTGTTAAACACCAACTGAATTAAAGTTTTAAAAAGTGACTATACGAATTAACGAAATTAAATTTCAAATTAACCAAATAATTTCACAATTATGTAACTTAGATAAAGAAAATGTAAATAGATCAGTTTGAAGTTGAAAATAGATAAAAATAAATGGAAGAGGAAGAAGAAGAAGAAATGAATTTTATTTTATTAATCTCTTCAAGTTTATATTTGTGCTTAACCATTTAGATGAATAATCAATGGCGTGTTATTCTTTCTTTATTTATACCTATCTTGTGCGACTAGTACAGATAAAGTACAAATAATTGAAATATGAGAATATATTCTTTTCTTTTACTTTTCAAAAGTAAAGTTTGAGTTGGTTCAAGTAATAATTTTTAAGAGATAATATTTAATATAGGTTATATTTGGTGTATAAGAAGATTGATAGGATATGATAGGATAATAATGATCTTATAATATGTTTAGTTTAAAGAAAAAAAATATTATAAGGAGGATTAATCATCCTCTTGACATAGGATGATTTAATCTTCCCAAAGTAAAGAAAATTATTTGTAATCCATAAAATTGAACTTATATATCCTATTATATATTTTAAAAATTAATCAATAATTTAAATTATATAAACTTTGAAGATTGATATTTTTTATCCATAAATAAAACTATCATATCCTAATCATTGCACATATCAAATATAAAATAAGATGATATTGTTTAATTTAATTCTATTCATAATATCATCTTATCATATTCTGCTATAATTTTGTGCATCAAACACACTCTATAGTTAAAATTCCAGCATTTACAATTTTTTTAATCTTAAATTGTAGTTTTTTTTTTTAAATCATAATATGAGAGAGAGAAAAAGATTGCAAGTACTATAGTTTGAATTTCAAACTCACTAAAAATCACATCTTAAAAATAATTATACAAACTAACTAAATTAAACCTTAGTTTAATCGTGACATCTCTTCAAAGTTGTCATTATTACTTTTTCTTGGAAATTATGAATTTGGTAGTTTGCAATGGTGGTTTGATCTTCAACTTGAAAATAACTAAATTATGCTTTTTCTTTTTCTTTTTCTTGTGGTAGTTTCCTGTCAAGCCCTTCTTTATCCCTTTCTTGCTCATTCATTTCTCCAAATAGTGTCAATTCTGTTTTTTTTCGCTTTACCTCTGATCCATTTGAATTACTAATAGGAATTGGGTAATTGAGGAAATCAAAGAAGCTAATTCCAATAGTCATCTTTGTCTCGTAAGTTCCTTGCTTCCCTATAGAACTTCTATCAAAATAAGTTTGCTTGAGACTCAATAGATCACTATTTTGAGTTTACTACATAATTTTCATTGGATTTAGCCATAAAATTTTTGTACGATATGTACAATTATGTGACATAAATAACTAAAATTGTCTGGTTGATAGCATAATTACTCTCAATTTTTAAGATCAAGTCCAAAAAACATAACTATCCTCACATAACTATATCTACTTAATTAATTAACTTTAATTTAATTAAAAAATTAAACTTAAGATTAAAATGGTAATTTATTATTTAATTAACTGCATTTATTGAATACCCTTCATTTATTAAATAATAATTGTCATAATGATTTTTTTTTTGGGGACTCGATCGCTAGACTTGGTGAAAAATTTTGGAGTCGCCACCAATCTTTTTGTATGGTGTGATTGGCCACCTAAAATATCATTTTTTAATAAAAATCTTAAAATTAATTAAAATTTACTAAAAAAAGTTTAGGTCTATCAAATTAGGGTTAGATCTGGGAGTCCAGTTATGAGTGAGAAAGGTATTAGTTTCACGAGCTAAGACTCAACCTTTAGGCTTGTGTGGCTCTATGACCTAGGCATGCACTCATTTGATGTCTCAGATCAGCCTAACTATCACAATTTACACTTTTGTAAGGTATTGTCTGCTTTGGCCCTTTTGGTTGTACAATTTTATCCATTAAAAGGTATTTCACAAGAAAGAAGTGGTGTAAACTCTTTTATACCCTAATGACTCCTCTTTCATGTCTGATGTGAGATTAGAGTACCTTGCCTACTCCCTTTTGGAGTGCTTGTCATGACATTCTCCCCTAGCCAACCTCGTGATGCCTTCGTCATAGAGGCTGGCCACCCTGCCTACCTTATTCAAGGCACTTAGCGTGGATCGAATGGTCCAGGGCCCGCTCTGATACCACTTGTCATGAGCTAAGCCCTAACCTCCAAGCTTACACGGCTCCAAGACCTGGGCATGCATTCATCCGATGTCCCAAATTAGCCTAATTATCATGGTTCACACATTTGTAAGGTATTGTCCGTTCTGGCCCCCCGATCTCATTGTCTTATCCCCCAAAGGTACCTCATAAGGAGTGGTAATGTGAACCATTTTATACCCCAGTAACCCCTATTTCATGTCCAAAGTGGGATTGGAGTACCCTGCCTACTCCTCTTCGGAGCGCTTGGCATGACATTAGCACCCTCATGTTGTTCGTTCAAAGAATGGTACTAATTAAACATATGTAATCCTTTAATTTTAATGATGTAGTCTTTTTATATTTAAATTTAATTTCTTAAAATTTATTTATGAACAAAATATTTCTTTGTTGTGTAATTAGTATTATTATTATTATTTCTGTATTCTATAAATTCTCTAACACTTTGACAAAATTTATAGAAAATCTTTATTTAAAAGATATTTCAGAAAAATTGACCATTCATAAAATTCCCAAAATCTTATCATAAGATATTTTATTTATAAAATAAGTGATTTCAGGAACATCTCGACTCTTTGGTGAGTTTTCAATATTTTTTTAAGATTATGCTTACTTTTCGGTGAAATCTTAAAAATTTTGATCAAGTTTTAGGATCATCTTAACTTTTGGATGAGATTTTAAATAAAAATAATTTTTTATGATAATTAATGGATTTAATTATTTATTTAATTTTTATTATGATTATTTTTATTATTTTGTTGTTATTATTGTTTCTTTTTCATTATATTATTTAAAAAAATTTTAGATTATCCCGACTCATCGACGAAATCTAAAAATATTACTATCTTACTTGTATTAAAAAAATCAAACTTTTTCAGTTTTCTTTAAAAAATTACAAAATTTTTAAAAAGATTTATTCAAAATATCAATTATTTTTTTTATTATTTGTTATATTTTTAAAAGTTTTTAAATAAATCTTTATTCTAGTAAAAATAATTTGGATTATTCCAACTCTATGGTGAAATTTAAGTAACATTTTTGCTTATATTAAAATTTTATTGTCCTTAAATAGCTATTATTATTTTGTTTATCCTTTTATTTTTAATTAAAATCTAAGTATTTGTTTTTTTTATTGTTTATTGTTACTGATAATTATTTATTTTTAATATAAAAATATAAATTATAAATTATAAAAATCTTAAACAAATAACAAAAATAAAATAAAATAAAATGAAAAAAATAAAAATAAAATGAAAAATGAAAAACTTACAAACAAGTAAGGTCGCCTAGCGAGTCGCATGCGAATCCTGCACGAGTTGCTCCATGGGTTAGATGCCAAAACTATGTCATTTTGGTAGCCTTTAAATAGGCCAAATTTCTTTTTTTTTTTTTTCTCTTCTTTTTCTCTAACCTAGAGCTCCTATTTTTAAAACCGAAACTACTTTTTGCCAGCCATAGAAATTACCCAGTTTTTGACCTGTCGCTATCGAGCCATTGCCAAAAATTCAAATGGTGCTGGTAAATTCAAATAATTTCTAGATTCCAACCATTTTCTTAGATTTTGGTCACCGAAAACTTTAAAGGTCACCAGAAAATTCAAAGTTTTCCAAAATTCGATGACTTAAAAAATTTTTCAAAAATTCTTAAAAATCCTAAATTAATCTTTTTTGTTTTTTAGACACTTTCTCAAAACCAAATTTTTCAAAAAAAATCTCAAACCTCTTAGATTGAGAATTGTCTTTTTTATTTTTTATTTTTTTGTGTTTGCCACTGGTTCCTCTATCAAAGAGGACTGTGATTTTTTTTTTGTTATTTTTGCAAAACCTCGAGGCTTCCCTTTGTGTTCCTCTTTTTTTTTTTTTTTTAGTTTGCTCTTTTTTTAATAGTATTCCCCTCTTTTTTACTTTTTTTTCTTCTTGTTTTGTAGAAATTAGCTATATTTATAGTGTTTGTGGGAATCAAATCCTAGATCTCATGGGATCTTTTTGTGAAAAATTTTGCAGACCTGTTTGGTGACTTTTGGTCACCGGATTTCATGTTGCAAAGTTAGGCAATGTTAGGGAAGAAAAAAAAAAACCACTATGGCTGCTTGATTTCAACTACTAGAGTTAAAACCAAAAATTTTTTTTGACTTTTTCTTCCTTTTTTAAAGATTAATTAATTAATTAATTAATAATAATAATAATAATATAAACAAAATTATAATTAAGTTAAAATAGAATCAAACAAAATTGATGTCTACATCTACTCCTCTTTGTTTATTTTTAAGAATCAAGAATAAACTAAAGATAAAAAGACATCAATTTTGTTCAAGCAAATGCATACAAAAGACGAAACATTAAACATAAAGTTTTTTTTTAAGAAAATTTGAAAGGCTCATGTAAACAGAGGCTTGACAACTTTTAAAAAATTAAAAGACACCTCTAACTAGATAGTTATTTTTAAAAAATAACATTTAACAGATTTAAAATTTTAATTTTAATACTTGCAATTTTTTTCTATCCTTATACTATATATGACATCCTTTATTAAAAAATAATATAATTTACATAGTTGTGTTCACTTGAATTGTAGTTTGGTCATCTTGAAATGAAAAAAAAATGTAAAAGAGAAAAAGAAAAAAATAAAAAATGTAAAAAGGATAAAAAAAAGAAAATTAAAGAAAAACAGAAGAAATATTAACTTTATTTTATTGTCCTCAAATTTATCTTGTGATAAACCATGAATTTAATCAGCAATCAATAACGTGTTATCCACAAAATAAATCATCCTTCCAAGTTAGCGTATGTGATTAAGAATAATTAATATGACTTCTTTATACCTATCCTTTGAAAAAAAATAAAAAGAAAGTAGTGGATATGAAAAGAAATTCACAAAAACTAAAGCATGAGAGATTGGACAAAAAAAATAATAATAATAACATGAGAGTATTTCTTTTTAATTTTTAATTGGTTTTTTTTTTTACTTTTCAAAAGAAACATTAACGATGCTCATTTCCTCTCCAGAATTAAATTAAACAAGTTGGGAATAATTCACGCACTGTATTTAATTATTTGTCAAAATTAATAACTAATAATTGATGTCTTGGATTTATTATTTTGGGAGGTTAGCCACAATTTACAATGAATTATTTAAAAAAATATTTCGAAAAGCAACCCCAAGAATTTATTTACAAATCACATGCTATATATATGAGCTTTGTACTACAGGGTTTTAAAAAATAATAATTAGAAAACCCAAGATTTATCCATACAAGGAAAGTACATCCTAATAATATATTCAATATTATTTTGTGAAAATAAAAATGACTAATGCAATGTAATTTATGATTTGATGTTTATTTTAATTGATTAATGCAATTCTGTTGTTCACTGTATAATTGCATGAATTATTTTTATTTATTTAAATATATTTAGATATATAAATTAATAGTATTTAATTACTAAATATTCAATATATATGTAGATTATAAATAATATAATTAAGATATCAAAATATAATAAAATTAAAAATTTTAATTAAAAAATTAAAATATTCAAAACATATAATAATATTTGAGGAAAAATAAAATATATAAAAAATTTATATATAAATAGTATTGTCATAACATACAAACTTGACCGTTAGATATGGAGTTGTCACCATTTTTTTTTTATTTTAATGAAATTAGCCACTTAATCGAATCTGGTCTCTTTTAAAGAGATCCTAAACTTAGCTCAAATTCTTTAAAGTAGTAGATTATAGTCTACAAAATTAAGTTAAGTTCATGAGTATAATTACGTATGAAAAATGTTAAAACATTCCCATAATGCCTATCAAAAGATGATAATAATTATTTTTATGTTATCCATTACACCCTAAAAAATTATATGTATTAGGAATTATTCTTAATTGACTCCCATATTTTGACTAAAATTTAAGATAATTCTCTCATCTCAAAAGTATATAAGAAAATTTTATTTTCTAAAAAGTTTAAAAATTAATTTTTTTTTCATGAAATTTCAGAAAAAAAACTTAATCTTAAGGAAAATTTGATATTTCAATTTTTTCTTCAAAATTTTGAAATTGATATTTTAACTTCTTTCTCAAAATTTTGAAATTATTATTGTTTAAAGGAAAAATTAATATTTCAATTTTTTCTTCAAATTTTGAAATTATTTTTGTGTTAGGAAAATTTGATATTTAAAAAAATTTAAAGAAAAAAAGAAAAAAATTAAAAAATATGAAAAAGTTAAAAAATATTAAAGAAAAACAAGAGGAAGATTAACTTTATTTTGTTATACCTATGTTCATCTTATGATAAACCATTAATTTAGTCAGCAACCAATTGCGTATTATCCACCAAAAGAATCATACTTCCAAGTTAGGCTATCTGGTTAAGAATAATTAATATGACTCTCCTTTATACGTATCTTATTTAAAAAAACAAAAAAAAAACAAAAGAGAAAGTAGTGAATCTGAAAAAAAAATCACAAAAACTAAAACATGAGAGATTCCCCCCGCCCCCGAAAAAAAAAAAAGATGAGAATATTTCTTTGTAATTTTTAATTATTTTCTTTTTACTTTTCGAAAGCAACATTAAAGATGTTCATTTCCTCTGCAAGTTATGCTAAGCTAGTGATTTTTTTTTAATTTATTTTGAACAAAAACTTAAAGAGATCATATAGTATGCTTTTTACTTGTACAATTATACTTATAATGATAGACAGAAAATTAACACTTAAAATCAAATATTATAACTTATAACCAAGTCATGCCATACCAATAGAGAACAAGCAATATGTCATCTTCATATTTCATTGTACTATTTATTATTCCAATGGTCAATTATTAAAATTAGATTAATACTATATCCAAGTAATTTTGATATTTTAAAATTTCTTTAAAGTATTAAGATTAAACTTTTAGACGATTAGGCCAATTAAGTAAAGAATACAAATATTAAACTACTTTACACTATTTTACTTTTTAGCAGTGACTCTGGTGAGTTTTTATTTAAAATTATCTAGTTATTTGTCCCAGTTAACTTTCTTCCATGCATTTATAATGAAGAGGATTCAAAGTATAATTAATTCACCTGTGGAACTATGCCCAAAAAGTTCCTCAGTGAACATTATAAAATCAGCGTTTATACCAAAGTAGTAAAAGCCATGAATAACTCTCTTTTCCTCAAATCTTTACATTTGTGATCTGCCTACCTATTGAATAACACTTTAGATTATACCAGTACAACAGTAGTCACATGTAAATGGCTGCAACTGAGGTGATAGGAAAAAGACCTTCCATTAATGGTCAATTTGTGTTTGTGTTTGTATTTGTTGTTTCTGCAGTTTTCTCATTGGGGCAAGCAGAAGAAATATGGCCTTTTTGCCCGCACTCATAGCACGTTCTTCTCCGCAACTTACCACTGCTGACACTTGAACCACCGTTATCAGATTCATTAACTTTAGATGCTTCATTACCTGTATGTGCTTCGATACTTGCAGGTAATTCTTTTCTTAGAGATGCTTCATTACTCGTAGGATGATATCCTGATTGAGTTTTCACTCCTTTCTTAGGAACTGCACAACTTATCTTGACAGGTCTACCACGCACAGTTTCTTGGTCCAGCTTTAATGCAGTGGCTACTGAGACACTATCAGAGAAATCGACATGGGCATAGCCTCAAAATTCTCCTGTTTCCTTGTCCCCTGTTGACTAAAAGACAATAAAAATACAGCTCCAGTAAATGGTAACACTCTGATACAATCAATTCAGAATCTAAATGACACTTAATTTACCTAAATAAGCAAAATTTAGCTTAAAAAACATATAATGATACACATTTTGTTTCCCAAAATGCAAACTGAAACACCAATGACCAAAACTACAATCAAAACTTCCTTTCCGCTATAAGAACTATAATCGACCGTTAAAAACCCTAATTTCATTTCATTAAAAAAATGGGCATTTTGAAAATTACCGTTCAAACCCATTCTCAACCTGCAAAACTCCTTGCTCTTCGCTTACTTTCTTCTCCTTCTTGTTCTTTTTCTTCTTATTCTGTGTTTTGTTGTTCTTCTTCTTATTCTTTTCCTTCTTTTCCGACGTTGTTTTCTGCTCCTTCACCTTTTCCTGCTTTCTGTTCCTCTTCTTTTCCTTCTTATTTTCAACTTCCTCACTCTTTTCTTCTTCTTCAACCTCCTCTCCCTTTTCTTCAGTTTCCTTGTTTGATCCTTTAGAAAAAGAAATGCTTTTGCTCCTTTTTTTTTCTCGCTTTGACAAAAATGGGACTGATGTTTTCATAGGATTTTACCTTCAAATTAGACAACTTTATGTGCGCGATATAGCCTGGATAGATGGCATATTCAGAAAAATATAATCTTCTAATCAAATTTCAAGTGATGATAGTAAATTGATCAATTGACTTACTCAAAAATCAAAAAGTCACAAAGGATACAAGACAATGTTTATACAAATGCAACGAAAAATCTTACAAATCACATGATTAAGATCACAGCAAAGCCTTACAAAGTGAATATATTCAAACATTTTGGAAATTTTCAAAGGATAAAACAAGGAAAGCAGATATTTTCAATGAAGAAGTATGAACCGTCGCATTTTGGTTGCGTTCATCAGCAACCTCTGTGTCTGATCGTGGCTATCACTAGAACCATATTTGGAGTGCCTTTTGACGGAAGTCTGAATATTGTTCTACACATGTGAAATGGACAATATAGTTGCATCTTGTCTCTTCACCCTCAAGAGCCAGATCTAAGCAGGGCTTGCCACATTTACAGCATTCAGGATAAGGATAAACCTTTTGCACGAACACGAGAGAGTGTGGATGCTCACTTTCTATGAAGATGCTGGTCCCACGCTTGACAAATGGGTGATCTCCAAGAACACATCTGGGATGAGCTGATTTGTCACAAATTGCACAATAATATAACCAATTGCCGGGGCTTCTTTTTTCATTACAGATATCACAGTAATGATATTCTAAATAATCATTATCTTCATGGTGTGTGAGAGTGAGAACATGTTCATCACATTTGTGACGAGCTGTTTGTGGAAGGAAAGTACATCGATAATGCACATTAAAATCGCAACCTTTGCATCTGTATGTTGAGCGATCATTAATACTGCCACCACAAGCATTACACTGCCCTTTATACCTGCTGTAAAAGAGAAGAGGGTGATTGTGTCCTTGACTTCTGCAGGCCTGAGAAAGTCCAGCACATCGAATGCAGATACGATCGTTGCAAATTTCGCATTTGTAGGAGAGATCACTACACACGAAATTACATATGGAAATGCAATCTGAAATAAGTTTAAAGGGATGTTGGTGTACGTGAAACCAAATTTGCTTCTTCCTTGGTAACTCAGCACATGACTTGTGGAGAAAAAAATCACATTGTAAACAACCATAAAAAGAAGTCTCGATCAGTTGACTGCAACCGTTACAACACTTATAATCATTTACTTCATCATGCTGTATCAAATTGTGTTGATGGCTGAAATGTTTTATCTCTTTCTTTATCACATTTTCTCCATGTCTGATCTTTTTAATAACAAAAAAGCTTAGATCCATAGTATCAGCTCCATTTTGATTAAGCTTCTCAAAAGCATCTCGTGACTCAATTTTGTAATACGACCCAGGATTTTGTAGTACACAATTCACATGGAGAAAAAACTTGCAGTCAGAACAATAGTAACTCCCACACTCTTTATTCACCTCCTCGTGACAATTCACACATTCCAGTGCTCCACATTCGTTGTCTACAACGAAGTATTTGTGGAAAACAGGATGGTGATGCCATAAGCTTTTGATGATGCGTGGCAATGAAGTACACTTCTTATGGACTATTAGGCTACATGTCGAGCAAATATAAGGAACATAATTTCCTAAAATGCCACATGCATCACAAGTGAATGAGGATTGTCTTAACAACAACCTCGTGAATGAATGTTCATGACTACTTGTATCTTCAATGATAGGTACACATTCAATGTAAAGGACAAACTTGCAAATTGAACAGCAATAAATTAATCCCCTGGGTTGGATTTCTTCGCATGTTTTGCAAGAGAGAAAATGACTATTAAATTGTAAAAAAAGAGAATGTTGGTGGTGGCGAGGGTAATTGGTTTCAAGAGGTAGCTCAGCACATTTTTTATGTAGGCAAAATCCAGAATCAAGAGAAAGGTATGCAGAATCTAATAAAGGCTTCCAACATGCAAAACACTTAGCTTCTTTGAGCTCTTCTGAATGATTTTCGGTAGAGATGGATGGGTCTTTATTTTCTATCCATTGAAGCTGATCTCCATTTTTTTTTCGGCAATGTTATACAAAAACAAAGCACATTTGATGTGAAGGTCTACATCACAAGAACAATGATAAACAAACTTATTGCAATATTTGTCACAGAAAGTGCAAACACACCTACCTGCACCATATGGCGCTCTTGCTAAAAGATTAAGGCTGTGGTTGCAATGAAAGGGGTGATTTATCTCTGAAGGTGCCATGGCGCAGTTCTTGCCAAGATGAAACCCGCATGTCCCACAGCTAAACCTTGGACCCGAAATCTCCTCCTCACACTCAGAGCAATAAACCTTCTGATCACTTCCACGGTTTCGCTCTTCATTGAAAACCAGAGGATGATTATGGCTAAGATGTTGAAGTTCCATATCTCTCTTTTCTTTCTATGTAAGTTTGCGGGTGAGATAGTAGTAAATGCTTTTCTGGGAACAGCGCAACTACACATATATATGCTTCAAAAATCAAATTGTATCCAATAAAAAAATGATAAATAATTGTTTATTATGGAAGAACTGTTTCACCCTATTCATTCTCTCTTTTGTTCTCAAATTGTCTAATTTTAAGTGGGAGATTTATAATCAAATTCATTTCATCATAGTTTCTATGTTACCACTATTTCCCACTGTGAACAATGGTGAAAATTATCGAATAATTCAATGGTAAAATTTTTTAAATATCGATCACAAGCAAATTGAGCAGATTATCACATGTCTATTAAGTTATTAATTAAGTAAATTAATGCAATTATTATAAAAATGTGTCAATTATATAAATCAGCTTGTGGAGTTTGAAAATTATATTGCGGATATATAAAACAATTTTATATTAATATTTTATTATGTTTGCAATGTGAAATGTATGACTTGAGTACATTTAATTACAAAATGTTTCCAATTTCAAAAATTTTCTTGTATGAATATTTCTAATTAAAGCCAAGAATATAAGAACATCTATTTCATATTGTACATCACCAATTAAATGATACCCAATCTTTGTTTGATAGACGGACAGAAGCGTCTTGCCCTAAAATTTTAAATATATATATGCACTAATTTACATTTTGGTATTTAAAATAAAAAAAGAATTAATTTTTTTTAGCATAAAAGAAATCGTAACTTAAGAATAGTAAAATTAATTATATGAATTAATTGGATTAAGCTTTAATTAAGCTTTAATTTAGTGCTGAGATTATAATTTAATGCTGAAATTTGAATTTCAAACATATTGAATACTAATTGGATTAAGCTTTAAAAGTAACTATATAAACTAACGAAATTAAATCATGAATTAAAAAAATGACTAATTTCACAATTATATAACCTATATGAAGAAAATGCAGATAGATTAGTTAGAAGTTAAAAATAGATAAAAATAAATGGAAGAGGAAGAAGAAGAAATAAATTTTATTTTATTAATCTCTTCAAGTTTATGTTTCCGTTAAATAATTTAGATGAACAATCAATGGCGAATTATATATCTTATCCATACAAATCATCCTTTTATTATTTGCTTGAGAATATATTTGATTCTTTCTTAATTTATTTCAATCTTGTACGATCAATAAAGATAAAGCAAATGAAATTGAAATATGAGAGCATTTTTTTTTTTTTTTTTACTTTTCAAAAGTAAAGTTAAGTTGGTTTTGAGTGATAATTTTTAAGAGATAATATTTAGCAAATTTATATTATGTTTAGTGTATAAGATAATTGATAGGATGTAATGATAATGATTTTATATAATGTTTGGTTTGTGTTTAAAAAATAGATAATATTACAAGAATTAATTATTTTATTGACATATGATGATTCAATTATCCCAAAATAGAGAGGATTATTTGTAATCTATGAAATTAAACTTATATGTCCTATTATATTCTTAAAAATTATACCAATAATTTAAATTATATAAATTTTAAAAAATAATATTTTTAACTAATAAATAAAACTATTATATCTTGATCATTGCACACATCAAATACAAGATAAGATAATATTATTTAATTTAATTCTATTTATAATATTATCTTATTATATCCTATCATAATCTTATACATCAAGTACATCCTAGTGTTTAAATTTCAGCATTTGAAATATTTTTATCCTAGATTGTAGTTATTTTTAAGAAGATCATAGTCTAAGATAGAGAAAAAAATTGTAGGTATTATAATTTGAATTTCTAACTTATTAAAATCATAATTTAAAATAAATATACAAACTAACTTAATTAAGTCTTGACTTTAACCCCGGTATCCCTCCAAAGTTGTCATTATTACTATTTCCTGGAAATTATGAATTTGGTAGTTTTCAATGGTCGTTTGATCTTCAACTTGAAAATAACTAAGAGCTTAATTACTTAGATTATTCTTCTTCTTTTGGTAGTTACCTGTCTAGCCCTTCTTTATCCATTTCCTGCTCATTCATTTCTCCAAATAGTATCAATTCGGTTTCTTTTTCTTTACCTTTGATCCATTTGAATTCTAATGTGATTAATCTAACTTTTCCAATAGGAATTGGGTAGTTGAAGAAATCAAAGATTCCATTTGTCTCATTATTCGGTTTTGCCTCGTAAGTTCCTTGCTTCCCTATAGAGCTGCTGTCAAAACCAGTTTGCTTGTGACTCAATAGAATATGCACTAATTACTATTTTGAGTTTACTTCACAATTTTGTTTGGATTGAGCCATAAACTTTTCATATAATACAACAATTATGAGACATAAATAACTAAAACAAGGAATCTTCGGATCATTTTTTAATATAAATAAATAATAAATATTTACAAAATAATATTTCATGTAAACAAATCAGTATATTTATTTAATTGAAAATCTATTTATGCATTGACTAAAAATAAAAATTAATTTATAATGAATCAAAACCAATAATTTATACTTTTCAATGTATTAAAACACTAAAAAAATAAAACTGAAATATAATAATTTTGATTTGATTCATAAGTAATTATACAATTTAATAGATATGTTAAATTTAAATTACACTAAACAATAAGTACATCCATTCGCTGTTACGTGGGTTTATATTATCATAGATTCATGATTGGCTAAATTCATTAATAAAATTAGATTTATACAATCTGGATTTAATTTATAGTTATTTATATTATTTAATAGTAGATATGAATATACGTTCAAAATTTAAATAATACCAAATATAAAATACATTCATTCACAATTAATTGAGTTTATAAATGGTTATTAAGTTCATGAATAATTAGACTTATGTAACTAAAATAAAATAAACAAAAATATTATTTAATTATAATCTAAACATTCATATTATGCAAGTGAATTTGTATAAGAACCAAAACATTAAAAATAAAAATACCAAATATTATCTTTTAGAGTCTTTAAAAAAAAAGAGACACCTATCAATTAACGAAAAGTCTGGAATGTATGCTAAATTGTGTGAGGTTATTTAGCATAATTACTCTCAATTGTCAAGATCAAGTAGAAAAAAATAACTATCCAGACTGTAGTTAATTAAATGTATTATCAAGATTAAGTCCAGAAAATAGATGTATGCTTTCACCGCACGTACTTAGTTAATTTTCATTTAATTCAAAAATTAAACTTAAGATTAAAATAATAATTTATTATTTAATTAACTACATCTATTAAGTAATAATATATATTAATTATGTTATTATTAAATAAAGACCAAAGCTTGAAAATACAAATCCATGACCCAATCTGGCACCTAGTGTTTTAGTCCAACCACATAAGACTTTCTTTCCTTTATTCTTTTCAATGGTGGATTAGTTCCACACTTTATTATTGTTGAAAATGTCTAACAAGAAGCTGGTGGTGAGTGCAATGACTAATGAACTCTTCATTGAACTTCAAGCCTGCTAAAGCATGTAAATTTTGTCTTTCCCGGGCTACATTATTTGAGTTATTGTTAATTAAAGTCCCAGGTTTGAGGTTCCATTATTTGTCCAAGTTGCTATAATTGAACTGCATTAAAATGTTGAAATTCTCCTTGTTTGAAATGTATGCATTTTTTAAGTAACATTAAGCAGAGAGGTAATTGAAAATTTCACTAGTTTCATACCAATTTGCCGGTGGCAAACTTCCGTAGCAAGCACGCTATGATTGACCGTATAGCAACTAGTGTGGTCCAGTAAAAAATGCCTTTCAACAAAGAATCTGACCACCAAATAATGCACCAAAGGTCAAAGCAGTGTTCACAGGCTCTTTCTATTTTCAAATATTCTAACTTAGAGAAACCCCTACAAACAGGGCAAATGCCTGAGTCATTGATGGAACTACAAGGCCAGTTGGTTAGCTAGTGTGCTTGACCCATTATAGGTTTAGCTTGTCTACCTACAATAGGGCAAATGCTTGAGTCATTTGATACCAAAATAATAGATTTATATTACTCCCATTTACTAGGTCAACATGGTCAACTCCCTTGTATCTGCCTGAGGCATCCAACTAGCATATGCCTAGTTGCCAAGTTATCTCCCTTTAAGAACTAGCTCACCCTTCACTAAGAGAGGGCTCTTCCAATATTCCCACTAATGTCACATCAAAGCATCACCTCAAAACTAAACATTTAGTCTCCAACCTGGGACCATTAAATGTAGACTACGCTTGCCTAGGTCATTAAATGCAACTTACGTGGATCACTTACGTGGATCTTTTTTAAGCTTCACGTATGCTTCTCATCAACTATCAACTATCAGTTATCTCAGTTAAGTCATCGCTCTTTATCTTAGATATAGGGTAAGCAAGAGGACTAGGTATGTGAGAAGACCTTATGATCTTAGTACATAAAATTTCCTTACACTCACTTCACTTCTTCTTCCTTCTTAAAACCCTAAGTACCTTACTGACTTGAATCTCGGAGTGTGTCTTAGAGAACTAACTCTAGTACCCTCTAATCGTGCTTTTTGGTTACAGGTTTAGGCCATTCCACCTTTAACCTTTCACTAGCTCTTTCCAGTTAAGACACCTAGAAAAACTATCAATAATTTTTTTTTTTGTAAAAAATGGGGTATGAATAAACATTCCTAGTAATGTCAATCTAAATGCCTCTTGTCTCAAATAGCTAGCTGATTTTGTGCAACTTCTTATAGATAGTAAAACTTGTTATATTTGAAGTTCATGAACAATCTAGTGTGGGAAAATTACATTATTTAAATTATATATTGTTGTGCTAAGCTTGGACTAAGGACGAGAGCTTGAAATCATAAGTACAAGGTTGATTAAGAGTAAAAGCTAAAATTGTCTACAACATTTGTACTTCGACATTCAAGTTAGTGAAGTAAATGAGAAGAGAAAAATCTTAGAGATAGAAATGAGAGAGTTAAAAAAAAAAAATTAGCCTTTTACATAGAGGGAGTGAGGGGATATTTATACCTAAAGGATTAATGACTTGCTAGATTGGCATTAATGAGGTGTACTCAGGTGGATTTGCCATGTCAGCTCAGTTCACATGACAACTCGAACCAAATGACCAAAATAACCCTGATCCAATTGTGAGTTATTCTTTTTTAGTAAAAAACAATTGTACCTTTATGATCAAAAAATGCCTCTAAAAGTCTATCCTCCTAACAAACATTTTGAAGATTCAGATGAGGGTCGAGTCAAGGTGCTCGACTTACTTTAGGTTTAGTCGATCTATTGAAGTTTAAGGATAAATCCGAGTTTGGACTTTGAATGTTGGTTTTGCTATATAACCTTTTAAAAACACAAGTGGTCTAAAGTATTGACCTGATGAGATCATTTTGTGATTCATCTTAAATGGATGACTATTAGGATCTCAATAGTGGTTTAACTTTGTTTGCTAAATATTTAATTCTAGCTGAGGTTAATATGAGGACAACCTAGCGGCTTTTAGGTTGTCTAAGTTAGTTACCCAATAACCGAGGTGACATTTGATAGTTTTTATAATGAGATTCTAAATTCATTTATACTAAGAGGATTTACACCAATGTGAATATGTATTGAGGTGAGGTGATTTATACTAAGGTGAATTTGTGTCGAGGTGATTTACAATGAAATAGATTTATGCTGAGGTGATTTACACCAAAGTGAATATAGGTCAAAATGATTTACATCGAAGTTAATCTGGTGAATTTGTGCTAAGGTTATTAATAATAAGGTGAAATGTGCCAAGGTGACTTACACCAAGGTTAATCTTTACTGAAATGAATTTCACCAAAGTGAATTTGTACTTAGGTGAATTATTATCTTGTGTTACTTATGCTTGAATTTATTATTTCTTCTTCACTTTATATTAAGGTAGATTTAGACCAAGGTGATGCATATTTAGGTACATTTATGCCAAAATAACCTCTATCAATGTGATTTATGCCTAAATGACCTATGTCGAGCTGAGCTATTGTGAAAATAATTTTGCTAGGTGAAGCTTTATTGAAAGAAAATTTACCAAGGTGAGGACAATCTTTTAAAGGTAACTTTTGCTTTAGTCAGCTTTTTTACCAAGTTGTGCAATTTGTTAAGCTGAGCTTCTTTACGGAGCTAAACTTTTATAGTTTCACCAAGGTAAGCCTTTATCCAGAAAATCTCACTGAGCCAAGTCTTTATGAATGCAACTACACAGTGATGAGCTTTTTTACCGACCTAAATGAAGCTCAATGTTGAGTTGAGCTCATTATCTAGCTAAGCCTTTTTAAGGCATTTTTCTAAGCTAAACCATCATTAGAGAAATTTGGCTGAGCTGATCATTTAGCTAAATTGAACATTTATGAAGGCAAGTTGGTTGAATTGGTTGAGCTATTTTGATTAAACTAATCATTTATGAAAAAAATTTGGTGAAGTTGATATTTTATTTAGGAAATTTGATCGAATTGAGCTTTTTTAGTCAACCTGGGCTCTTTTGGCCAAGCTAATCTTTTGTTAAGAAAATGTGGCAAAACTGGTACTTTATTAATGAAATTTGGTTGAGTTGAGCTCTTTTGGCTGAACTAATATTTTATTAAAGAAATATGGCAAAGCTAATAATTTTATCAAAGAAAATTAGCAGAGTTGAGCTTTTTTGATTGAGTTGATCTTTTTTAACCAAGCTAACTTTTATTAAGGAAATATGGCGAAGCTAACACTTTATTAATGAAATTTGACTGAGGGATCTCTTTTGGCCAACCTAGTCCTTTATTAAGGAAATATTGTGAAGTTCATATTTTATCAATGATATTTGGCCAAGTTAAGCTCTTTTAGCCAAGCTAAGCTCTTTTGGCCAAGCTAATCCTTTATAAAAGGTATTTGCTAAGAATAAGCCTTTATGAAGACCATTTGCTTGAGTTGAGGTCATTTTGGTTGAGCTAATTCTTTATTAAAACATTTTGACTGAGCTAAGTATTTAAGAAGGTTTTTTGGTTGAGTTGATCCTTTGTCAAGAAAATTTGGTTGAGTGAAGCTTTTCTAAAGGCTATTTACTGAGCTGGGTCTTTATGAAAGTAATTTGTTGAATTGAACTCTTTTGTTAAAGTAGGCCTTTATGAATGCAATTATCTAGATGAGCTTTTTAGTCGAGGTGATCAAGTTAAACTTTTATAAAGGCAACTGTCGAGCTAATCCTTTATGAAGGCATTTGTCTAAATGAGTTCTTTGGACGAAGTAACTAAGTTAAACCTCTAGGTAGACAATTTGTTAATCTAGACTTTTATAAAGGCAATTTGTTGAATTAAACTCTTTTGTCAAAGCAAACCTTATGAAGGCAATTTGTTGAAATGAGCTATTTGGTCGAGGTGGCTAAGCTAAGCTAAGCTAAGCTCTTATAAAGACAATTGTCATGATAGCTTTTTTGTTAAGCTAAGTTTTTATAACAACAATTTTTCTAGATGAGCTATTTGGCCAAGATAGCCAAGTTAAGCTTTTAGGAAGGCAATTTATGGAATTGAACTCTTTTGTTGTGTTAGGCTTTTATGAAAGCAATTTGTTAGGATAAGCTCTTTTGCTGAGCTCAACTTTTGTGAACACAATTTGTCGAGATGAGCTTTTTTGCCAAGTTAAGTCTTTATGAAAGCAGTTTGTCAAACTAAGATCTTTTGCTAAGGTAAGCCTTTATGAAGGCAATTTATCTAGATGAACTCTTTGACCAAAGTGGCTGAGTTAAACCTTTAGAAAGATAATTTGATGAGCTGGGCCTTTGTGAAGGTGATTTGTTAAACTGAGCTCTTTTGTTGAGTTGGGCCTTTATGAAGGTAATTTGTTAAGATGTGATATTTTGCCAAGCTACACCTTTATGAAGGCAATTTGTCAGAATTAACTCTTTAGTTGAGATGACTGACCTAAGCCTTTATGAAGACAATTTGTTGAGATGAACTCTTTGGCCAAACTCTTTTACAAAGCTTATCCACCTTTTCATGGTGCCATTCCAAACTCAGCTAAGACAACCCCTTACTTGGTGTGCCAAGATGTTAGTTCTAAGCTCATACTAGAAGGTAAGAACCAAAAATCACAAGCACGAGGTCAGTTAAGAGCAAAGGCTCGAGTTGTTTTCGACATTTGTGCTCCAACGCTCAAGTTAGTGAAATAAATGAGAAGATGAAGAGCTCAAGATAGGAATGAGAGAGTCAAGATAAAAATAGGCGCCCCACCTAGAGGGAATAAAAAAGTATTTATACATAAGGGATTGGTGACTTGTTAGGCTGGCATTGGTAAGGTGTGTTTAAGTTAATTTGCTACATTAGCTTGGTCTGCCATGTCAGCTAGGACCAAATGACCAAAATTGCCCTAATCCAAATGTGAGCCATTCTCTTATGGTAAAAGACAATTATATCTTTATGACCAAAAAAATGCCTATAACATATACGTTGCTTGAAGTCCTCCAAATTGTTAGTAATTGGTGCTCATCAACCACCTTTTAATCTTTTTGTGATATATATACGTGTATTTGTATGTGTGTGAGTTTATTAGGATTTTATCAATGAAACCAAGAATCCAATATTCTATGTAAAGTAATATGAAGCCTTCTTCTATAATTTATTAAAATTTTTTTAACTAAAATAATATCATCAAGTAAATTTTATATCTAAAATCCAACTAAATAGCAAATCTCCAAGAATTTAATGTAAACTAATACAACTAAAAAAATACTATTTCATATAATTTTCTTCGCTAAATAATGTCTCTAATGCTTAGATACCTTTTTCGATTCATTTTTCTAGCTTATCACAAGACTAAGGAACTTATCATTTAATTATCTATAAATAAAAAGTAAAAAGAGAATGAACAGATCACAGCTCAGTAGGTATAGGCTCACACTCCTTATCGAATTAAGCATTGTTTTTGTACATATATATATATATATAGATTATTCATAAACATTATTTAAACTATGCTTCCAAAATATTTAAGAAATCATTTAAAAGATTGATATCATATTAAAATATATCATTTCATCAATTATAAATCATAAATTGTGGTCAATTACATATTTCATACAACTCATGATTAATCTTCAAAATCATAAAGTCATTATCATAGCTTATTTAATCACTATTATTACTAGTTCATCATTAGCTACGATCACTGTTATAACCTCTAACAAAGACCATAACGATAATATCATTCTCATGATTATTGCTAACTATTATAACCTGTTAATAAAGGTCTTATGGTAACTATTACAACCCGCTAACAGGATCTTATGATCATGACTATGCTAACTACTATAACCCATTAGTTCTAGTGTCAATTAACCCATTTCCCAAGGATTCTTTTTTAGTTCTCATTACATCATTCTTTAAAGAATAAGACAACTCATTTCATTCAATAAGCAGGATCCACCAATTATTTAGAAAAAGACAACATTTTCATATATCGAAAATAAAGAAATAATACATTCGCTCATTTAGAGAAATGTGCATCATACATAGGTTTGAAAATAAATAAAGTGTGTGAGATTTTACTTACTTCGATTCTCCACTTAGCTTTTCCCCTAAAATAATTAACAACTTATTCAAGGTCATCTTAACATATCCAAAGTCAATCAACCCTTTTTTTAGGCTATTTATATTAAAACAATTATATTATACATGAGTTAACTTAACTAACTAATGTTGATAACCTATGCTCTTTTCACCAAAATGACTATATCTCAAGATATAAAACTTAGAATTAAGATCTTTTTAAAGTATTAGAAATTAGACTCAATAAGCATTATAATCATATTGGCTTATACCTTAATTCTTATAGATTAATTGCAATAATTTTTGCAATTCACATTTTTTGTTGTTGTCAAACAATATGTATACCTTTTAGTAAAAATTAAATATTTATTTATAAGAGACTTGAATTTCAGTTCTACTTGTTTCGCTGAAAATAGACTTAATAATCTTTTCAAACGTACAAGGATCAATTCATAATTTCTTGTGTGAAATTTAATAGAATTTTGTAATGTACCATCGATGCTGCTAAATAACCCATACACCTTTAAGTAATATTAAATAATTCTTCAATAAAAAAAACTTGGAATGGACTTCCGTTTGTCTCATTGGAAAGTATATTTAAAAAACTTTTCAATGATATAAAATACTTATAGTAAAAGTATATAGATTAATACAAAATATTAATACAATCCCGCTATCATAAAAAAACTTATTCTTACAAAACATATTTCTCCTTTTAATCCACAATAATACAAGTTATTTTATTACCAGCCCTAAAATTAATCCAATAACCAATCTTAACTCATAACTAAATGAATAAAACAAGATCTAATAATCTTAATACAACTGATCATAGAGAATCATGTACTATTATAAGAAATTTTTAGATTTTTCTCAAACTTTAACCCAAAAATTTCAATAATGAACAAATTTTTTTTTCAAATTAAAAGAGGGTTTTTACTCATCTTTAAGAGACTAATATGGAGGTAAACTTTAATTTCCAATCATCAACTTTGATCTTCCAACCGTTAAGTTTTGAGAAAGAATAAAAATCCTTATTAAGATAAAGACGTATTCTTGTTTTCTTTTCTTTTTTTCACAATAAGCAAATACTACTAGTTTTCCTTATCAAGTACCTCAACCTTCTTCTTTTTTGGCTAATTATTCTTTTAAATAAACTAATGGGCTTTGGTAATACTCTAGCCCAATTGTCATTTGAATTGGGATATTACATTCTCCTTTCCATATAAAAAATTTTGCCCTCAAAACTTGAGTTACCTTCTTATCTTATTTTTCTATTTTCCAAATTACTTCTCTTGTCGCATGATTGTTCTATTGAACTTTTACAAAATTAATCATAATAAAATAAGATCTAATAATCTTAATACAACTGATCATGGAGAATCATGTATGGTTACAAGAATTTCTAGATTCTCTCATAAACTTTAACTCAAAAATTGTAATTATGAATAAGACTTCTTTGTCAAATTAGAATAAGGTTTTTAGTCACCTTTAAGATATTAATATGGAGGTAGACTTTAATTTCCAATCATTAACTTTGATCTTCCAACCTTTAAGTTTGAGAATGAATAACAATCCTTACCAAGAAAAATAGGCAGACTTATTTTCTTTTCTTTTTTTTTTCACATTAAACAAATGCTACTAATTTTCCTCATCAAATTCCTCAACCTTATTCTTTTTGCTAATTATTCCATTAAATAAACTAATAGGTTTTGATAATACTCTAGTCCAATTGTCATTTGGGCTGGGGTATTACATTCTCCTCATCGTAGAAAATGTTGCATCCTCAAAACTTGATTTACCTTCGTATCTTATTCTTTCATTTTCTAGATTATTTATCTTGTCGTATGATTATTCCATTAAACTTTTACAAAATTAATCATTCTATCTTAAAGTTTGTTCTTTTCAATCAATGATTCAAATAAAATATTTTCAATATGTTAAAGTTTATAGTATTCTAGAATTTCTAATCACTCATATTTATGCACATAAACTAGCTCAGGAACATATTCTCTCAACATAGATATGCAACACATCATGTAAACTATATAACTAAGGTTGCAAGATTCTTTACATTAAACTTCTTGTACTTTACCAAGAACTTTAAATGTCCTTATGTGTACTTAATCTCCCTTGCTTCCTAATCCTCATAACATTTTGAATAGGTGACACATATAAATAAACATGATTACCCATTTGAAGCTACAAATCTTATCCCCAATTTTTAACATAATACTTTTGCCTACTTTATGTTATACAAGGTTGTTCTTTAATCAACTGAATTTTTGTTCCCAGCTTTTCATACAATTTCAAAACTTAAAAATTCACTGTCTTTGACCTCATCTCATTAAATAGGTGATCATCTCTACATCTACTTTTAAATCTCAAAATTTCATTATTAAGATTACAAATTTCCTTTTTTGTTCCTTTGTGTCTATTAAATTTATATCGTAACCTTACGAATGATTAATCTTTTCGATCAAAGTAGAAAAAAGTTTATTAAGTAGTCACTTTGCTCACGGCTAATTACCCGTACATCCATTTCATAAAATTCTTAAAAATATAAAAATTTTTGTACAGTGATGAATGTTGTTAAATCACTCATGAATTTTCTATACTTGCAACAACAATAGCATTTCTAAATGATAGTTAATAACCAACCACAGTCTTTCAACAATTTTTAATTAAATATTTTCCTCACATTTCCCCACTTTTGAGTAAAGATATACTTTGGATCTGATGATTAATATACAACTTCAAATATTTCCCCAACACAGCTAATATTTTAAAATCTCAAAGAAAAAATTATTGCCGCTAACTTAAGTTGATGGGTGGGTTAATGCATTTCATAAGATTTCCATAAGTATGTACTACTACCATCATATGTTGTACAATTCACAACACATGCACTGTTAAAAGAATGTCTATCAAAGATAAAGTCTCCAAAACTAGAAGAAACACTATGAATTGGGATATCCACTAATCTTTTCTTAAGTTCTTATTCAAGAGTCAAATATGATCACATAAATATAAATTCTTGTAAATTCTATATAGTCTAAAACAAGTAAAACACATACATCTTAACATAGTTCTCAAGTATGTGAAATATCAAAATCCATATCTTTATACCATTCATAAGAAATCCATTAATCTACATTTAATAATGACTCATTACTTTCACAATTAGCAATAGATTCAAATTTTTCATAATGTAAACTAATTCAAGCTTTCACTGCATAGTATGATATTTCCTTCCAATAACATTTAAAACAACAAAATTAACTTTTATAACATTGTTTTATAACCAAAAAAAAAAAAAGCATGTCTAAGAAATTTTCATGTAATTTGATTCACATCAAGTATCCATACCCATATGCAACCTTAAAGTTGAATAATAATATCAACAAATCTTTAGTCACCAAAAAGACATCATATACTACTTTTATTTTATTTTCTTCTTCACCGATGATATGAAATTTTCTATTGATAAACCATTATAATAAATATGAAATCATATTCATAAATTTACATTTTTGATTGCCCAATTTATCTCCAAATTCAAATATTATTCTTTTGAATTTCCTATATCAATTGTCATATAACAATTAATTCTCCAAAATTATTATGAACATCATAATGTCTAAGATTATCTTTTTGACCAAATATATTATTCCCAACTCTAAGTCAAATTCAAAATCTATATATCATAAGTAAAATATTTCAATAAGGAATTCCAACCAACAAAAATTCCAAGTACTTGAATTAGTTCCAAGAGTACAATTATAATCAATAATCAAATGCATCAAGTATCACATAAATTTTCTTGATTTTCTTTAAAATTGAATCCTTGCTCAAAGATCACCAAGTACATAAAACCATTTATTAATAAATTATTAATATCTAATTAACAATATGATCATCCTTTATACCTTTAATGATACAAAAATGTCCTTGACAAATATTTATGATTTTGTAAGTTAATTATTCCTCAAAACCAACTTATTTGTAAGTTAATCATTAAATAAGGACAACTTCAATTCTTATCCATAAAATAGTAATATATAGAATAACAAATGCCTTGTACCACAATAGGCAATATTCTCCATAAATTTAAAATTTCAGGAAATCCAATAGTGTACTTCAAAATGTAACCACAAATTAATCACTTTGATCACTAAAAAAATTATTTACACTTCAAGTAGAAATATAATGATCAAACTTCAAATTAATTATACCAACTTGCAACTTATATGATCAACCTTAAATACTTTCTCAATAAAAAATATAGAATGTACCAAATCAAGTGAATATCCTCTTTTATATATATAAAACTATTTATCACAATTATAATACTTGGGGCTAAATCCATCAAGACAAATTCTCAAACATTATAATCAATAAATAATTACTTCAAATTTTTGCAATATCATTTCGTTCCAATGACAATATTCCATACTTTAATTACAACAATATACAATCTTAAACCAAGCTTGTCCCGTGATTAAAGGTTCATGTAACATTCACCAAATAACTTCAAAACTTCATTAAACCCAATGTTGTTTCTCAACCCATAGAACCTTCAATAATCAACTCATTCTCTTTGATAATTTTTTTAGCTTATAAGATATATCTTGTTATAAGTCAAATTAGAAATCCATTCAACTTAAAACATTACACTATGCCAAAGTAAATAGATTTTCTTTTAACTATAAAATTCAAAGTAATATGTAAGTATCAATCAAAACAAATACTCTAAAAATTCATCAAATCATTAATTTCTAAAAAATTTATTGAATCATTAACTAGTCAAAAATCCATCAATTCATTTACTTATACTCAACATTATAGTCTATAAATCAAACTTAAGCTCTTAGAAAATTATCACATAATTTAGAAACAATCATCCAAATTCTTAAAATCTCCACAGAGTGTATGGATTATAACCATCCCCTTATAATGTCTCTTTCAATATAATGATTATAACTTATGTTCTTAAGAAATCATCATTAATCTAGTTATCACAAACTAAACTCTCAAGAAATCTCCAATGATGATAATCTAAGTTCTTAGACAGTTTTCAAAATCATAATATAAACTCTTAAACATCTTTATATAATATAAGGATCATATTGTAAGCTTTAAAAAAATGCCCTACATAATCTAATGATCCTAATCTAAACTCTTAAAAAATCTCTATGGATCATAACTTAAGCTCCAATATCACTTTGTTTTTATGCTTAGACACTAAGACATAACATTGTTATATTACTTTAATTTAAAACCCAAAAAAAAATGAAGTCTTCTTCCATAATCATTAAAAAATTCTTAACTAAAATAATATCCTCAAGTAAATTTCATAACTAAAATCCAACTAAATAGCAAATCTCCAAGAATTTAATGTAAACTAATACAACTAAAAAAATTATTCATAAAATCTTATTTGCCAAACAATGTCTCCAATGCTCAAATACCCTTTTCTATTCGTTCTTCTAACTCCTCACAAGACTAAGCAACTTATCATTTAATCATATGTAAAAGAAAATTAAAAGGTGAATGAGCAAACCATGGCTTAACAAGTATAGACTCATACACATTACCAAATCAAGTATCGTTTTCATATATACATACATATAGATCATTCAAAAAAATTATTCAAATTATGATTCCAAAATATTTAAGAAATCATTTAAAGGATTAATTTCGTATCAAGACATATCTTTTCATCAATTATAAATCATAAATCATTGTCAAGTGCATACTTTATAGATTAATATTCAAATCATAAATTAATTATCATAACTCATGTAATCACCATTATCACAAGTTTATTATTAGCTATGGTCACTATTATAACTTGTCACAAAAGCTGTATTGACAATATCATTCTCATTATTATTACTAACTATTATAACCCGTAAGCCAAAACCTTATCTAACTATTATAACTTGCTAGCTAGGTTGAATAATCATGGCTATGCTAACTACTATAATTCATTAAGCAAGACCTTAGAACTACATCTAGTGTTGATTAACCCATTTCCTAGGGATTCTTTCTTAGCTTTATGACATCATTCTTTAAAGTATAAAACAACTCATTTCATTTAATAAGTATGATCTATTATTTATGTAGCAAAGCACAAAATAATTATATGCTTGACCATATTTTCATATATCAAAAATAAAGAACTAATACGTTCACTCATTTGGAGAAACATACATACATAGGTTTGAAAATTAGTATAGTGTGTGAGATTTTACTTATCTCCTTCAATTCACCACTTACCTTTCTTTCCAAAATAATTAATAGCTTATTCAAGGTCATTTCAACATATAAAAAATCAATCCATATTTTTTTAGGCTATTAATTCTAAAACAACTAAATTATATATGAGTTAACTCAACTAACTAATACTAATATCTTGCACTCTTTTCACTAAAATGACCATATCTCAAGAAATAAAACTCAAAATTATGATTTTTTTACGCAATTAGGAACTAGACTTGATAGGCTTTTCCAATCATATATGGCTCACAACTTAATTCCTTACAAATTAATGTCAATAATATTTTCAATTCGCATCTTATGCTGCTGTTAAACAACATATATACTTTCTAATAAAAATTAAATATTTATTTATAAGAGACTCAAAATTCAATTTCACTCTTTTTGTTGGAAAGTAGAGACTCAATAATCTTTCAAACATATATGGCTTAACTCATAAGTCCTTATATAAAATTTAATAGAATTTTCATAATTCTTCCCTCATGTTGTCGCCAAATAGCCTAAATGTCCTTAAGTAAATATTAAATAATTCTTCATAAAAAACTCGAAATTGACTTCTGTTTGTTTCATTGGAAGTAAATTCAACAAGCTTTCCAAAAATATATAATCCTCATAGTACGGGTTTGTAGATTAATACAAAATATTAATACAAACCCACTATGATAGAAAACTTGTTCTTACAAAGCATATTTTTCCCTTTAATCCACAATAATGAGTTCTTCCATTTGCAGTCCTAAAATTAATCCAATAACCAATCTTAACTCATAATTAAATGAGTAAAACAAGATTTAACAACCTTAATATAACTTATCAAGGAGAATCTGTTCAATTACAAGAAATTTATAAATTTCTTTTATAAACCTTAACACCAAAAGTTCAATAATGAACAAGACTTCTTCTTCAGAGTAAAAGAGAGTTTTTATTATCTTTAAAAGACTAATATGGAGATAATCTTTAATTTTCAACTCTTAATTTTGATTTTCCAGCCCTTAAGTTTTCAGAAAGAATAAAATCCTTACAAAAAAGGCGAACTTATTTTCTTTTTTTTTTTTTCACGTTAAACAAATGCTGCTAGGTTTCTTCAGCAAATACCTCAACTTTTGTTTTTCTAATTATTCCATTTAATAAATTTATGGGATTTAGCAATACTCTAACCCAATTGTCATTTGGGCTGCTAGGGTATTACAATATGAAAGTCTAATAAAAAAGACCAATAATAAACAAACTACTTACCCATTTTGTTGCAGAATCACAAATAAAAGCCACATCTTGATAAGGTGCACGTACTAGAAGATTCAGGTTCATCTCAGGGGTGCCTCAGCGTATTGCTTGTTAACGTAAAAGTCGTAGTCCATACAACTGAAGCTGGACTTGACGCCAGCTTCTGACATCCCACGCAATAAGCCTTGTCCCTTTCATGGCTCAGCTCTTCAGCGAACCCCAGTGGGTGCTCATGGCTAAAATGTTGAAGCTCCATCTCTGCTTTCTTGTTTCTATGTAAACTTGTGGGTTAAGTAGGATGAGAATGGGTTAATGGAAGCTAAGCATATGGTTCAAATATTTATATTTTTCCATATTGAAAAAGGAATTTTTACACCAATTCTCCCATATTCGTTACTTTCTCTTTACTCATGACAAAATTTTGGAATAATTATTGCTTATCTAAATGGTTTAACCATAAGATAACCTTGAAGAGAATAAAGTAAAATTCTTTTTTCTTTCTCTTTTTCTTCTTTTTCTCTTTTTTTTTACCTCTTTTTTCTTTTATTTTTTAATTTTTTTCCATTTTTATAATTTTTAAAATCTTTTTTTTTTTTTTTGTGAATAAACTACATACAATACAAAGATAAACTTAGATTTACTTTTTAAAATCTTGTTTAGTTTAATTACTTAATGGAGACAATTTTTAGAAAATTAATTAAAATAAGAAATAATGAAAGATCTGCATTTTAATTAAAGATGGTAGCCCCACCCATACTCGACGGGTTTTGACTTGACCTGAATTCTTAAGGTCAATTTTTTTTTTTTGAAAATTGAGTTTTGAGTCAGGTCGAGTAACAGTAAAAAATATTTTGGGTCAGGTTTTAGGTACACCCATCTTGACCCAACCCAATATATATAATTATTTATTTAATTATTTATTTAATTTTATATTTATATATATATTTAATTTTATATTTATATTAAAAATAATATTTTATTAATTTCAAGTTAAGTCAAGTATAATTTTATACAATATCATATCGAATTGGGATCAAGTTCGAATATTGTGAGTATAAAATCAAGTTGGATTCGGAACAAACAAAAATCCGTCAGAGAAATGGTTTTATTTTTTGTGCAACTACAGCTAAAATTAAACAGAAAAAGATATTCAAGGTTGCTAGGTTCTAATTATCTTGCAATTAGATTTACGTATTACTTGCAATTTTCGCTAGTTTCCATTTACCAAATTAAATAAATCCATCAATTGGTGTGGTTAATTTCTTTATCCCATTGTTACTCCACCATTTCTTGAAATAGTATCAATATCATTCTCCTTCTCCTTTCCTCTTTAATCCTAAAATATTTAGATTTGTTATATTGTTTAGATCGTTATGGAAATCAAAGAGACAACATATTTTTTTTCCTAAAAAGAATAAGTCTCTCTATAAATGTTTGGATCTTTAGCAAATTCTCAGCTAATGGACACAATTTAAAAAAAAATCTAAAATAAGAAAATAATAAAAGATCTTTAATTGAATTGAGAAATGGTGTATTAGTGCAATTGAAGCTATTTAATTTCCAACTACATATTTCCAACCCCAAGAATTTATTCACAAATCATACACTATATCTATGAATTCTATACTACACTATTACATAGCACTAAAAAATAATTATTAGAAACCCAAAGATTTATACATACAAGGACATTACATCCATATTATATAATCAATATTATTTTGTGAATAATGAAAATGACTAATGCAATGTTGAATTGAGGTTTATTTTAATTAATTAATACAATTATTTTTAAAAGATAACATTTAACATATTTAAAATTTAAAATTTAGCATTTATAATTTTTTTCTATTCTTAAATTATGACATCCTTTATAAAAATATACATATAATTTACATAGTGGTGTCCGGTTGAATTGTAGATAGGTAATCTTGAAATGAAAAAAAAAATGTAAAAAAGAAAACGAAAAAAATGTAAAATTGTAAAAAAGATAAAAAGATAAAAAAAGAAAATTAAAGAAAAACAAGAGGAAGATTAAGTTTACTTTATTGTCCTCAAGTTTATCTTGTGATAAACCATTAATTTAGTCACCAATCAATAGCGTATTATCCACCAAAAGAATAATCCTTCCAAGTTAGCCTATCTGGTTTAATATGACTTTTCTTTATACCTATCTTTAAAAAAAAAAAAAACAAAAGAGAAAGTAGTAAATATAGAAAAAAAATCACAAAAACTAAAGCATGAAAGATTGGCCAAAAGAATAAATAATAACATTAGGATATTTCTTTCTAATTTTTAATTGTTTTCTTTTTTACTTTTCAAAAGTAACATTAAAGAGACTTATTTCCTCTGCAAGTTATGCTAAGCTAGTAAGTTTTCTTTTCTTTTCCTTTTTTTGAACAAAAGTTAAAAAGATCATATACTATGATTCTTACTTATACAATTATACTTATTTTGATTGACATAAAATTAACTCTTAAAATAAAATATTATAGCTTATAACTTAAAAGTTAAAACTAAGCCAACCAAGTCATGCCATACGAATAGACAATAAGCAATATGTCATCTTCATTTTTCATTGCACCATTTATTATTCAAATGGTCAATTATTAAAATTAGATTAATACTATATCCAAGTAATTTTGATATTTTAGAAATTCTTTAAAGTATTAAGATTAAACTTTTAGATCATTAGGCCAATTAAGTAATGAATACAAATATTAAACTTTTTAAAATTATTTTACTCTTTAGCTGTGACTCTAGTGAGTTTCTAAAAATTATTTAGTTATTTGTTCCAGTTAATTTTCTTCCATGCATTTATAATGAAGAGGATTCAAAGTGTAATTAATTCACCTGTGGAACTGTGCCCAAAAAGTTCCTCAGTGAACATTATAAAATCAGCATTCATACCAAAGTAGAAAAAGACATGAGTAACTCTCTTTTCCTCAAATCTTTACGTCTGCCTACCTATTGAATAATACTTTAGATTATGCCGGTACAACAGTAGTCACACATAAATAGCTGCAATTGAGGTGATGGGAAAAAAAACCCTCCATTAATGGTTAATTTGTGTTTGTATTTGTTGTAAAAGACATGGATGTAAACATCCATTTGTGTTTGGCGTCAATCGAGGTCGAGTTTCGTTACTATTATTATTTTTGTATTATTAGTACTATAATATTGTATATTATTGTTATATTATTATCATTATTATATTTATTATTAATATAGTATGTTATTACAATATGGTATATTAGTATAGTATAGAATATTTTTATTATTATTATTATTATTATTATTATTATTATTATTATTATCTTTCCTTCCTCCTTAACCAGCCATCAAATAAACTGAAATTTGGAATTGAATTCAATTTACCCTGTCAAAAGGTCAATCAAAGCCAAATCATGGGATTTTTATTTATTCCAGACAAATCAATAAAGAATTAGCTTAAAATTAGATTCGGGCATAATCCAATCCCATGATTAAAGCCTGGATTAGTTCTACCCGATCTCTAAGTTGATTAAGGACTGCTTATAAATTGAACAAAGGACTAGAGAACACATAGGGTGGATTTGGTGAAAAAGACTTAGTGTTTAAGTTTCTAGAATTTTGGGCGACTAGGATTTTGAGTTTAGGTTTCGGGAATTATGGGGATTCTGGTTTTAGATTTAGGTTCCTAGGATTAGGATTAAGGTTTTATAGGGTTTTTGAAAAGATCTAAAAACTTTTTAGGTTTTTGGGATTTTTTTTTGGAAAAATTGGGTTTTTGGGATGAACTTTGAAATTTTTGGTTGAATTTTTTGGCGAGATTTGAATTTTTTTTATGGGATTCTGGTGACTTTTCCAAAAATTGGTGAAGATTTTCAGTTTTTGGTTAAATTTTTAGATTTTTCTAAAGAGAAGTCAGAAGATTTTTTTTAGCTAGAAAGAGAGAGCAGGGAAATTTGAGTAAAAAACAGAAGGAACTAGCTTTTATAGGGTTCCAAAATGATACCATTTTAGAGAACCCAGATCCGCGTGTGACCCGAGTAGGATCTGTGTGCCACTCGTGGTCTGACCCGATCTAATCGTAGGTTTTTCTTTTTCATTTTATTTTTATTTTTTTATTTTATTTTTATTTTTATTTATTTTATATTTTAAAAATTTTATATTTTATATTTATTTTACTGACTTTTATTACTTATTTATTTTTACTGAGCAATTTATTATTTATTAAATATTTTATAAAATTATATTTTTATTAAAAAACAAAAACAAAAAAATAAAAAATAAAGAAACAAAAAATAAAAAATAAAATTTATTTTTAAATAAATTCATAAATCCTATTAAATTATTGAGGGGATTTTCAAGGATTTAAATTTTATTGAATCTATCAACTTATTGGGAAATTACATAAATAAATTTCAAAAAGATAAAAAATAATTTTTATCCTCCAAACTATTGGAGAATTGCTTCCTAAATTAAGTCTTACCAAACTATTAGGTGACTTAATCAATTTTATGACAAGAATAAAATTTTTACAAATTTTTTCAAATAAAATCTCACCAAACTATGGGGAGATCTGCCTCAAAGTAAGTCCTACTAAACTATTGGGAGACTTAAGTGATTTTCCTAAATAAAATGCCATAATAAATCCGACGACGGAGCCTCTTCAAAGTGGGACACTAGTCTCCATGAATACTCTTGAGGTGAATGAATTATCTTAAATTGCTATCAAACTATTAGGGTAATTTTAAAATTAATCCTCAATATTAAATATTTGGTAAAGTATAAACATTTTTAAGGCTTGAATAATTTGAAATCAAACTAGTACAATCTTTCGATGGATGCTATGAGGGTGCTATAACCTTTCTCATACATAACTGTATTTTCGAGCCTAAAATCTAGTTTCATGGCTCAGAATCTACTATTTAAATATACATAAGTCAATCTTGGGACTCCTTTTTAAATGGGATAGATTCAATTAGGTGGCCAATCACACCTAAACAAAAAAAAAATTGATAGCAACTCCTCTAATCCATGTCTAGCGATAGGTCCACAGATCTATACGTTGTGATAGTTTAGTGACTTTGTTAGGGAGATCGAAAGTTAAACCAGTAAATGATTTCTTATTATCCAAACATTGCTTAATAAATTTGAGTTTTTTTTCTTTATATTTCTTTTCCCTACTTATATTTGTTTAGTTATTCATTTATTTATTATATATATCTGTCATTTATTTGCATGTGCATAACATAAAGCTCTCCACCTGAGCCCTACCTTTAGGAGGGAGTGAAGTACCTATGCCTTTATGAGATTTCATGTCTCTACATAGGCCTGTGAAATATTCTTACTCAAATTGAACTTTTTTCCTATGATGGGCGAGGATCGAGGTACTTTACTAGTCTGTAATGGACAATAATGTAAGGAACAATTTAGGAACCTTTTTAGAAGTAATCCAAATCACATATAGTTAACTTTAAGAGCCCAACCATAAGTAGAACCATGCATTCCCTTGTGTTAGAAGATCCTAAATAAGGCACATGATTAGATGTTTATTTTACTTGTAAGTTTATATATTGTCTTTTTTGTGTACTTTAGTCCTATATGTTGGTCTTTGTATTTATGTATTATTTTTATGCCTACTAACCTTTTTCCTTTATTATGCATTCACATCATTAGATTTATCATAAGGAATATTTGCCATGAAATAATTTTAATAAGAAAAATCTCAGTTACATCCATGAAAAGCGTAGTAAAGTCTTCTACTAGTCTAAAAAGAGAGTCTGAAAAGTTGAAGCTTGTAAACAAAAGGCTAAAAAAGAAAGTCCAAACACTGGAACAAGAAAATGATGAATGGAGGAGTTTATGCATTAACCTTAATAAAACATGATCATCCACTAATCAAGAAATAGCCCAAATTTTGCAAGAAAATAGACAATTGCAAGTAAAACTACAAGAAAGGGATGCAATGCTCTTTAAAGTAAAAGGCACATACGATGCTAAATGGAGTAGTGGTAGGAATCAGAGCACAAATGAGGGTTATAACTGATGAATATGAGCTAATGAATGAAGCATATGTAAAGAAACATAATCAGTTGAAGTTTATGTTTGACCAAATCATTATGGTTGTTTACAAAGGCAAGGACATGGCAGAAATGATTGAAAAATGGAAAGCAAAGGTGCCACCAGTGGGAGCACATGGTCAAAAGTTGATAGATTTCCTTAATGAAGTGCAAAGCTAGTATTGACGAGTTATGAGTTTCTTTTCCCAGTAGTTGTGGACTTTTCATGGATGCAATGTTGGATTTGGTTAAAAATGACTTTTAATTTAATAAAAATTTTCTTTGATAATAATTGTTATATGGTAAATTTTCCTTATTACATTCATGCATTTTGTTTTTGCATTATTCTCATGCATTATTTGAGGATTCCATAAACATCATTTAAATTTGTACATTGTAAAAATCAAAGTTCAAGGATAGCTTAACACCAATATTACACTCAAGTTAGAGCTAAGGAGATGGAACAAGATAATGCAAACCGTTTTAAAAGGTTGGAAAAGGCTCAAGAAGTAATTAAGGGGAAACTAAGCAAGATCCTTGTCGTAACGTCTAGATCCGGGGATCTATCGCTAGACATTGACTTTCAGGGAGTCGCCACCAATCTTTTTTATCAAGGTGCGATTGGCCACCTAAGGAATCTGTCCTTCCAGGGAACACCTAAGTTTAAGGGTCCCTAGAAGAATAGGTTCAGGTCTACAAACCAGAACAGGGTTCGGGAGTTCGGTTACGTGTGAGGAAGGTTATAGCACCCTCACAACGCCCATCAAAAGATGGTACCAGCTTGAATTTGTGTTATCCAAAAGCCTTAAAATTTTACCAAGTAATTAGTTGTTGGAAATTATTCTCAATTGACTCTAATACTTTTAGCAGAAAATTGAGAAAATTCCCTCACCTCAGGAGTATGCAAGAAAAACTACTGTTTCACTTGCAGGGGCTCCGTCGTCGGATTTATTAAAGAAAAAACAAAATCATCCAATTAATTATTGGAAATTATTCTCAATTAACTCTAATACTTTTAGCAGAAAATTGAGAAAATTCCCTCACCTCAAGAGTATGCAAGAAAAACTACTGTTTCACTTGCAGAGGCTCCGTCGTCGGATTAATCAAAATCATCCAATTAATTATTGGAAATTAGTCTCAATTAACTCTAATACTTTTAGCAGGAAATTGAGAAAATTCCCTCACCTCAAGAGTATGCAAGAAAAACTACTGTTTCACTTGTACAGGCTCCGTCGTCGGATTAATTAAAGAAAAAAGAAAAAAAAAATCAAGATCAAAATCAAAGTCAAATAAAAAAAAAAAAATTCAAAAAAAAAAAAAAACCTGGAGCGGCTCGGCTCGGCTCGGCTCAAGGAAGAGAAAACGGCTCGGGGGGAGCGGCTTGGCGGCTTGGCTCGGCTCGGCTCGGCTCGGAGGGGATGAAGCGCGCGGGTCAGAAAGCGGGTCGACGCTCGGGTCGGGTCGGGTCACGGCAAAACGCGCGGATCCTCTGGTTACTTAAGGCCAAAACGACGTCGTTTTTGGAGGGTATTTAAGGCACTCTCCTCTGTTTTTCGGCAGAACGCTCCTCCCCTCTCTCTCTCTTCCTTCCCTTTTCTCTCCCTTCTCTCTAGAAAACCGAAGAACTCCAGTTGAAGATTCACCGGATTCTGGAAATTTTCGCCGGAATCTGGGTTTTTTCGCCGGAAGTTGGCCGGAAACTCGCCGGTTTCTGGGATTCTTCGCCGGAAACTGGGCTTGTCGCCGGAAACTTCAATGTTGGCCGGAATTTTTGCCGGAAACTTCAAATGTCGCCGGAATTTTCGCCGGAATCTGGAAATTTCCCAGAAATTTCCAGAAAAAATTTTCGCAAAATTTTTCTAAAAAATTTTTCTCACTGCCAGAACACTCCTAAACTTTTCCTTAGCTCTCTAAACACCCCTATTCTCTCAATCAGTAGCTTTTGCTTCTGTTTTCTGTGTGTCTTTCATCTGTTCCAGGAGGTGCTTTATATAGGGATTGATCAGGAGTTTCTGATCAATCCCAATTCTTCCTTGGACGGGAATTCAGTCTTTGAATCCAATTGGACTCTCTTGATTGAATTCTCATTCCCGGTAGGATTCTTCAGCTTCAATCTTAGCTCTCCAAAAAAAAAAAAAAAAAATACTAGATAATAATCAGATAAATCAAAAGATATTTTAAAAAAATATATATATCTGATAATCAGGAAAAATCAGAACAGATAATTAAAAATAATAATAATAATAATAATAATAATAAAATAAGATAAACCCAAGTATATATTACAAAAAATAATAATAATAATAATAAATATATAACTATATACATATAAATCTAATCTAATAAAAAAAAAATAAATAAATATATACATAATAATAATAATAATAAAATACATAAAATACAAAAGAAGAAAAAGAAAAGAAAAAAAAATACAGGATTGAATTGGGCCTTACCCGTTTGGGCCAGGCCCAATTGATCTGGGCCCAGACCCAATTGGGTGTCTACAGCTGCCCCTCTTTGCACATTTTCTGTGAAACAGAAATTGTGCAAAGACGTAGACACCCAATCAAAATTCAACTCAACATTTTTATTTTTTTGATTTTTTTGTTTTTTTTTTTTAAATTTTTGTTTTTTTTGTTTTTTTGTTTTTGTTTTTTTTTGTTTTTTTGTTTTTTTGTTTTGTTTTTGTTTTTTTTTGTTTTGTTTTTTTTTTGTTTTTTTTGTTTTGTTTTGTTTTTTTTTTTTTTTTTTTTTGCCGAAGCTCCTCTAAACAGAGACTCAACGACTTTTGAAAGTAAATTGCTCCTCTAAACAGAGGCAACGGACTTTGGAAAGTAAATTGCTCCTCTCAACAGAGGTACCACGACTTTGGAAAGTAAATTGCTCCTCTCAACAGAGGTACCACGACTTTGAAAAGTAAATTGCTCCTCTCAACAGAGGTACCCCGACTTTGGAAAGTAAATTGCTCCTCTCAACAGAGGCACCACGACTTTGAAAAGTAAATTGCTCCTCTAAACAAAGGCAACGGACTTTGGAAAGTAAATTGCTCCTCTCAACAGAGGCACCACGACTTTGGAAAGTAAATTGCTCCTCTCAACAGAGGCACCACGACTTTGAAAAGTAAATTGCTCCTCTCAACAGAGGTACCACGACTTTGGAAATGTAAATTGCTCCTCTCAACAGAGGCACCACGACTTTGGAAAGTAAATTGCTCCTCTCAACAGAGGCACCACGACTTTGGAAAAGTAAATTGCTCCTCTCAACAGAGGCACCACGACTTTGGAAAAGTAAATTGCTCCTCTCAACAGAGGCACCACGACTTTGGAAAAGTAAATTGCTCCTCTCAACAGAGGTACCACGACTTTGGAAATGTAAATTGCTCCTCTCAACAGAGGTACCACGACTTTGGAAATGTAAATTGCTCCTCTCAACAGAGGCACCACGACTTTGAAAAGTAAATTACTCCTTGACAATCATGTCCAAAGGAGTTGAAAGTTGTGTTTGAAGGGATTTCAGGAGATTATGCCCAAAGGTCTTATAAATCAACCCTGATACCAAAAGACATCCTATTTCAAGGATTAGGAACTTACCTGACAAGTTTCTTCTCAAACTTGCAAAGTCTTTTCATATCCGTCTTTTTCATGTGGGATGTTGGAACACCCCTGCTTCTTGAATTTGTACACTATATTCTCCTGAAAGTAGTGTATGCTGTGCAATGCATATGAATTTCAATGCATGCCATGCAAATGTTGACCAATTAATTCCTATTCAATGTATGGTACTCAAGTTTCTCAAGCTCTTTTTTTTTTAGGCATCAAGCCCTTTGATTCTTCAGAGATCCGATTACACTGCTCTTCTGAGATCGAACCAGTGTAGCTCTCAATTGCCTTTTCCACTCACATTCTTCCTTGTTCAGTTTCTCAATACTCTGGAATAAGCTTCATCAATCGATCATCACTTGAACATCATTCAATGAATTTCTCAGTACTAACAAATTTCAAAACAAGTTTCTTCCACCATCACTGGGTCATTGTCTTAGCATTTACCATTCCAAAACAAACTTTGTCCACTGATTGTTCTCATCATTCAATCATAACTTGCAAGTCATATCGACCAAGTCATCCTTGTACTCATCACTTGGTTATATCATTTTTCAAGATTTGCCCATCACATCATATATCTTTTCAAATCATCTCCTTTAGGTTTCTACCATTTCTTCATCATCTTAGATTTCTTTTCAAATGAATGCAAGACTCTTTTAAGCACATATTCATTCATTATCATTTCAAATCTTGACAAATATAATGCAATCAAACATTTTCTCAATTCATTCTAGGGGTGAAACAATAAGAGAACGCAAGGTGAATTATGGTAAAGATAATCAATGAAGATCTGTTTTGGTACAGAGCAAATTGGATAAATGTCATTGGGATGAATGGTATGTCCAAATGATGAATATTCAGACAATTCTCAACATTAATCTAGGGTTCTTTTTCAAAAACTCATTCCATTTACTGTTGAAGTCATCTTGAGCTTGGCAAACTCTGCCCCAGTCTTTGAGGGGTCTTCAGATGTCTTCCATTCATGTGAGCCATTTGACCTGGATCTCTTTCTACCAAAATCACATTTTCAGGTTTTCAATTTGAATCTCTTTTTTCATTTTTTCATTTTTTCTTCTTTCTTTCTTTTTTTTTTTATTTTTTTTTTCGTTTGTTTTTTTTCATCATCTTTTTTTTCTCATTTTTCATCTATCGTTGATATCTTTCATACATCCAACTTTAGAGCAATGTAGCATGATTCCATTGCTTCATCATGAGTATACCTTCGCTCAACACATGATCATTCAAGTTGAGTATTCACACTTGATCCAAATGGACTTTTCAAGGTTGTAATGTAGGCCAAGGTGAAGGGTCACAAAAAATGGATATAATAGGCTCAAAACATATATTAAAAGGGTTCAAAACCAAAGGATCATTTGATACAACTTGGCATTTTGCCCCACATCATTTCACTGCTTTTTCTTTCCTCACACAAAGGATCTCATTACTTTGCCCCAAATCATGTGTGGCATTTATTTTTCTTTTGCTTTTCTTTCTCTTTCCATCTTTGAGACCTTTTGTGGTATTTTTTTTTTTTTTCAAAAATTACCCTCCAGTGTAGAGGGTGATCCTTGGTTGGGGTTCTTCAAGAAAAAATCATGATAGGCTCAAAGGGGTAGCAATAAATAGTTTTTCCAATGGTAAAAGAAAGATGGCCATTTTTCATCTCAATTGTGAATACCTTTCTTGAACATCATCTATTGAACAAAGCTCATGAATCTGTATAAAAGATTACACATCTTCAAAACATATCTCTTTCATCTCCGGTAACAGCCTATTTTTGCTCAAATCGTCTCTTCATATTAGCATGGATGAGTTCTCAAAATTAAATCCCAAAATTATTGTTATCATTGTCTAAATATTCATCATCTGAAATTTAAGAATGGGAATGTGAAGTTATGAAGGGTAGCAGGGTATGGAATAATGGTCAAATGAAAGAGAAAAATGTAATGAAATGCATTGACTTGCCTTTATTAAAATGATAACAAGTGAAGTCCTATTGCAAAAAAGAAATCTAACATTATTTGAAAAGAGATCCTAAAATGACAAAAAAACCTTCAACCTGCCTTATCTCCATTCTTAAAAATTAGCCCCCTCCATTGACATCTTGCCCCTCAATTCATTGTGACTCTTCAGCCCCTTTCTGTTCTTGACTTTCACTCAGAACGCTAACATTGGGCGTTGTTGCTTTTCCCTGATCAAAACTTACCATTCTATCATTGATCAACCGTTGCACCTTATGCTTTAAAGCAGTGCAATTTTCAGTAGAATGGCCAGTAATTCCATAGTGGTAGTCGCAGTGGGCTGTAGGATCATACCACTTTGGATAGGGTGGTTTAAGAGGTTCCACATAGCTGGGGGCAATCAAGTGGCTATTATAGAGTTCTCGATATAACTCTGTATAAGTCATAGGGATTGGATCAAATACAGGTTTTTCTCGAGCGGTCCGTTGTTCTCGCGAGCCACTGGCTGGGTTAGTAGGGCGGATTTGGGTTTTTACAGGAGCTTGAATGTTAAGGCGATAAGTGGATGAATAAGATGGTTGTGGGGCTAGCTGGTATGGGTAGGATGAGGCATTATTCACAGCGGGATAGTATGGAGAGTAGCCTTGGGATGGATAGGGTTGATAACCCCTGAATTGTTGTCTATCAAAGCTCACAGCTTGAGCTTCAGCTTCTTTCTTTTCTGATACCTTCTTGGTTTCTCCTCCTTTCAATTTGCCATTTTTTATGGCACTTTCAATAATTTCTCCAGAGATCACCATGTCAGCAAAATTCTTTGTTGCATTCCCTATCATCTTTTCATAATAGGGAGGTTTCAAAGTGCTAACAAACAGCATTGTGGTCTCTTTTTCTATCAGAGGAGGTTGTACCTGTGAAGCTATATCTCTCCATCTCTGGGCGTACTCTTTAAAAGACTCGTTTGACTTTTTCTCCAGATTCTGTAAAGATAAACGATCAGGAGCCAAATCGATAATGTGTCGATATTGACTGATGAAGTCGTGTGCCATATCACTCCAAGAGCGAATATGAGTCCTATCCAACTGAACATACCATCTGGCCGCAGAGCCAGTAAGACTGTCTTGGAAAACATGCATCAAGAGTTTTTCATCATGAGCATAAGCTGCCATCTTCCTGCAATACATGGTGATGTGGGTTTTGGGGCACTTGGTACCGTCATATTTTTCAAATTTTGGTACTTTGAACTTATAGGGAATAACCACATCAGGGACTAGGCAGAGCCCAGCAGCATCTACTGACCCATAAAAGCTAAATCCTTCCACAGCTCGTAGCCTCTGCTCTAGCATGCTAATCTTGGAACTCTCCTCAGCTTCCACTTTCATCTTTTCTTTTTCCTTCTCCTTTAAGGCATCTAGGTCAGGAATTGGTTCTGCTACTTTTTCAGTGAAGACAGGATTTATATAACTATTATATTGTCCCGGGTTGAAAGCTGATGGCATTCCAGGATATGTTGGTTGTAGCGAGACCTCTTGGGCAGACTGGGCTTGAGGTGGGCCAAAACCTGGAGGGTATAAAGGGTCAGCCACTTCTTGCTGGCTTGTACTTCCTTCAACTCCTTTTCCTTTGTTCATGTTATTTAGAGCCTCCAGAATCTTGCTTAGCTCATTTTCAATCTTCTCCTGAGCTTTTTCTAGCTTTTCAAATCTATAAGAATTTTCCTCCTCCATTTGTCTTGCTCTGGATCTTGTGTTGTATGGATGAGCAGGGTTTTCACTAGATGGAGCTATTCTGGGACCTTGAGTACCATACTTATGATTAGAAATGTCATGCTGTGCCTTATGTATGATGCTTTGATACACAAATGAAATGTATATTTTTCTGAATGAAATCTAGTATGAAATGAATGCAAATGATTGTGTTAAAACATGGTCATGAAAGTAATGCGGATGCATACAATCAGACAAACAACATAGTTAGTTTCATGAATGAAATGAAAGTGATGCTGATGCATAACATTACAAAAAATAATACACAAAGTTAAGCAATCAAAATGATTAGATAAACACCTTTTTTGTGTCCTAATTTCAGGGTATATCTATCATTGGGTAGAAAGGGCTCTATCCTAGGGTTAGGCACTCTTAAGGTTCCCTACATGTGGTTTTAGGGTCAAAGTCTAAAGGTCCTCAAATTGTTCCTTACATCCTTGTCCATCACAGACTAGTAAGGCACCATAATCCTCACCCATTACAGGCTACAAGCGGAAAAGGTTCAATTTGAGTGGGAGTATTTCGCTAGCCACTGCGGAGGCATTAGACCTCACGAAAGCAATAGGTACTTTACTCCCTCCTAGAGGGACGGAGCTCGGGTGTAGAGCTCATGTTATGCACATGCACATGAATGACATAATTAACAAGGTAAATAAAACATGAATGAATAATACACATATATACAACAAGGTTCAATTTTATTAAGCTTTTGGATAACACAAATTATTTGCTGGCCTGACTCTCAAAGTCCCCAGTGGAGTCGCCAAGCTGTCGTAACGTCTAGATCCGAGGATCTATCGCTAGACATTGACTTTCAGGGAGTCGCCACCAATCTTTTTTATCAAGGTGCGATTGGCCACCTAAGGAATCTGTCCTTCCAGGGAACACCTAAGTTTAAGGGTCCCTAGAAGAATAGGTTCAGGTCTACAAACCAGAACAGGGTTCGGGAGTTCGGTTACGTGTGAGGAAGGTTATAGCACCCTCACAACGCCCATCAAAAGATGGTACCAGCTTGAATTTGTGTTATCCAAAAGCCTTAAAATTTTACCAAGTAATTAGTTGTTGGAAATTATTCTCAATTGACTCTAATACTTTTAGCAGAAAATTGAGAAAATTCCCTCACCTCAGGAGTATGCAAGAAAAACTACTGTTTCACTTGCAGGGGCTCCGTCGTCGGATTTATTAAAGAAAAAACAAAATCATCCAATTAATTATTGGAAATTATTCTTAATTAACTCTAATACTTTTAGCAGAAAATTGAGAAAATTCCCTCACCTCAAGAGTATGCAAGAAAAACTACTGTTTCACTTGCAGAGGCTCCGTCGTCGGATTAATCAAAATCATCCAATTAATTATTGGAAATTAGTCTCAATTAACTCTAATACTTTTAGCAGGAAATTGAGAAAATTCCCTCACCTCAAGAGTATGCAAGAAAAACTACTGTTTCACTTGTACAGGCTCCGTCGTCGGATTAATTAAAGAAAAATTCAAAAAAAAAAATCAAGATCAAAATCAAAGTCAAATAAAAAAAAAAAATTCAAAAAAAAAAAATTCAAAAAAAAAAAAAACCTGGAGCGGCTCGGCTCGGCTCGGCTCAAGGAAGAGTAAACGGCTCGGGGGGAGCGGCTTGGCGGCTTGGCTCGGCTCGGCTCGGCTCGGAGGGGATGAAGCGCGCGGGTCAGAAAGCGGGTCGACGCTCGGGTCGGGTCGGGTCACGGCAAAACGCGCGGATCCTCTGGTTACTTAAGGCCAAAACGACGTCGTTTTTGGAGGGTATTTAAGGCACTCTCCTCTGTTTTTCGGCAGAACGCTCCTCCCCTCTCTCTCTCTTCCTTCCCTTTTCTCTCCCTTCTCTCTAGAAAACCAAAGAACTCCAGTTGAAGATTCACCGGATTCTGGAAATTTTCGCCGGAATCTGGGTTTTTTCGCCGGAAGTTGGCCGGAAACTCGCCGGTTTCTGGGATTCTTCGCCGGAAACTGGGCTTGTCGCCGGAAACTTCAATGTTGGCCGGAATTTTTGCCGGAAACTTCAAATGTCGCCGGAATTTTCGCCGGAATCTGGAAATTTCCCAGAAATTTCCAGAAAAAATTTTCGTAAAATTTTTCTAAAAAATTTTTCTCACTGCCAGAACACTCCTAAACTTTTCCTTAGCTCTCTAAACACCCCTATTCTCTCAATCAGTAGCTTTTGCTTCTGTTTTCTGTGTGTCTTTCATCTGTTCCAGGAGGTGCTTTATATAGGGATTGATCAGGAGTTTCTGATCAATCCCAATTCCTCCTTGGACGGGAATTCAGTCTTTGAATCCAATTGGACTCTCTTGATTGAATTCCCATTCCCGGTAGGATTCTTCAGCTTCAATCTTAGCTCTCCAAAAAAAAAAAAAAAAAAATACTAGATAATAATCAGATAAATCAAAAGATATTTTAAAAAAATATATATATCTGATAATCAGGAAAAATCAGAACAGATAATTAAAAATAATAATAATAATAATAATAATAATAAAATAAGATAAACCCAAGTATATATTACAAAAAATAATAATAATAATAATAAATATATAACTATATACATATAAATCTAATCTAATAAAAAAAAATAATAAATATATACATAATAATAATAATAATAAAATACATAAAATACAAAAGAAGAAAAAGAAAAGAAAAAAAAATACAGGATTGAATTGGGCCTTACCCGTTTGGGCCAGGCCCAATTGATCTGGGCCCGGACCCAGTTGGGTGTCTACAATCCTCGAAGCTCTAAAAAAGATAAACAAAGGGAAAGTAGTAGAAGAAGATACCTCATATGAAGATTTTCAATTTTCAATTGAATTTTTAGGTTTTTTATAGAAAAGTCAGAGGATTTTTTCAGCTAAAGAGAGAGAGCAGGGGCATCTAAAAAAAAAACAAAAGGAGCTGGCTTTTATAGGGTTCCAAAATGGCACCATTTTGGAGAACCCAAATTCGCACATAACCCGAGTAGGATCCGCATACCACCCGTGGTCTGACCTGACCCGATTGCAGGTTTTTCTTTTTGATTTTATTTTTATTTTTTGATTTTATTTTGATTTATTTTATATTTTAAATTTATTTATTTTATATTTTTTAAAATTTATTTTACTAACTTTTATTATTTATTTATTTTTATTGAGCAATTTATTATTTGTTAAATATTTTATTAAATTTTTTTATTAAAAATAAAAAAATCTTTTCAAATAAATTCATGAATCCCATTAAATTATTGGGGAGATTTTCATGGATTTAAATTTTATGAAATCCATCAAACTATTTGAAAAATTCATAAATAAATTTCAAAAAGATAAAAAATAATTTTTATCCTCTAAATTATTGGATGATTGCTTCCTAAATTAAGTTTTACCAAACTATTGGGAGATTTAATGAATTTTATCACAAGAATAAAATTTTTACAAATATTTTCAAATAAAATTTCACCAAACTATGGGGAGATCTGCCTTATAGTAAGTCATACTAAACTATTGGGAGACTTTACAAATTTTTCTAAATAAAATGCTATAATAAATCCAACGACAGAGCTTCTTCAGAGTAGGATACTAATCTCCATGAATACTCCTAAACTGAATGAATTATCTTAAATTGCTACCAAACTATTGGGTTAATTTTAAGATTAATCATCAATATTAAATATTTTGGTAAAGCATAAACATTTTTAAGGCTTGAATAATTTGAAATCAAACTAGTACCATCTTTTAATGGGCATTGTGAGGGTGCTACAACCTTTTTCACATGTAACCATACTTTCAAACCTAAAATCTGGTTTTGTGGATCAAAATCTATTATTTAAAGATATCTAAGTCAATCTTGAGACTTTTCTTTAAATGTGATAGATTCAATCAGGTTGCCAATCACACCTAAGCAAAAAAAAAAAAATGGTGGTGACTCCTCTAATCCATGTCTAGCAATAGGTCCACGGATCTATACATTATGATAGTTTGGTGACTCCGTTGAAAAGATCGAGAGTCAAGCTAGTAAATAATTTTTTATTATCCAAACCTTGCTTAATAAATTTGAGTTTTTTTTTCTTTTATATTTCTTTTCCCTATTATATTTGTTTAGTTATTCATTTATTTATTGTATATATTTGTCATTCATTTGCATGTGTATAACATAAAGCTCTACACCTAAGCCCTACCCTTAGAAGGAAGTGAAATACCTATGCCCTCGTGAAATTTTATGTCTTTGCATAGGCTTGCGAAACACTTTTACTCAAATTGAACATTTTTCGTTTATAGCCTATGATGAGCAAGGATTGGAGTACCTTACTAGTTCGTAATAGATAATAATGTAAGGAATAATTTGATAACCTTTTTAAAAATAATCCAAATCACATATAGTTAACTTTAAGAGCCTAACATAGGTATAACCATGCATTCCCTTGTGTTAGATCTTGAATAGGACACATGATTGGATGTTTATTTTACTTGTAAGTTTATATATTGTCCTTTTTATATACTTTAGTCCTGTATGTTGGTTTTTATATTTATGTATTATTTTTATGCCTACTAACCCTTTTCCTTTATCATGCATTCACATCATTAGATTTATCATAAGAAATATTTGCCATAAAATAATTTTAACAAGAAAAATCTCAGTTACATCCATGAAAAGCCTAGCAAAGTCTTTTATTTCTAAAAAGGGAGTATAAAGAGTTGAAGCTTGCAAACAAAAAGCTAAAAAAGGACAAACACTGAAACAAGAAAAGGATGGATAGAGGAGTTTGTGCATTGACCTTAATACAACATAGTCATCCACTAATCAAGAATTAGCCCAAATTTTACCAGAAAACAGACAATTGCAAGCAAAACTATAAGAAAGGGATGCAATGCTTTTTGAAGTACAAAAGCACATATAGATGCTAAATGGAGTAGTGTTAGGAATTAGAGCACAAATGAGGGCTGTGACTGAAGAATATGAGCAAATGAAGGAAGCATATGTGAAAAAACATAATAAGCTGAAGTCTTTACTTAATCGAATCATTGTGGCTATTTACAAAGGCAAGGACATGGCATAAATGATTGAAAAATGGAAAACAAAGGTGCCACCAGTGGGAGCACATGGTCAAAAATTGATAGATTTTTTTAATGAAGTGCAAAGCCAGTATTGACAAGTTATGAGTTTTTTTTCCCAATAGTTCTAGACTTTTCATGGATGTAATGTTGGATTTGGTTAAAAATGACTTTTAATTCAATAAAAATTTTCTTTGATAACAATTGTTATTTGGTAAATTCCCTTTGTTACATTTATGCATTTTGTTTTTGCATTCATTCTTATGCATAATTTGAAAGTTTTATAAATATCATTTTAAATTTGCACATTATGAAAATCAAGGTTTGAGGATAGCTCAACACCAATATTACATTCAGGTTGGAGCCAAGAAGATGAAGCTAGATAATACAAACCATTTTGAAAGATTGGAAAAGACTTAAGAGGTAATTGAGGGAAAACTAAGCAAGATCCTTGAAGCTCTAGAAAAGATAAACAAAGAGAAAGCAGTAAAAGAATATACCTCATATAAAGATCCTGAGTCATTGTATCTTTTAGGTTTTGGTTCGTGTCAAACCCAGACCACTCTAAAATTTTAGCCATAATAAACCACGTTCTCAAATTACAATCAAGGAAATGTTCAGAGTTACATTAATCCTATCTTCACTGAAAAGGTAGTTGACCCACCAAAATCCTTAATTTGGATGAAACAAAAAAAAAAAGTGAAGTTACAAATGGTTGTACCCTTAGAAGACTCTAACAATGATCAAGCCATGAGCATGATTGAATAAATATTATGGGCTATGAAAGGCATTGATTTCTATGGTTCTATGGATGTTGCCAACCTTTATTTGGTACCAGATGTTATAATTCTTCCAAAATTCAAAGTATCAAAATTTGATAAGTATGACAGTACTAAGCGTCCTATTACACAAGTCATAATGTATTATCATAAGATGACGGTACATGCTAACAATGAGAAATAGCTCATGCATATATTTCAAGATAGCTTAATCAGGTCTACTATAAGGTGATATGTTCAGTTAGACAAAACTCATACAAGATCGTGGAAGGATTTGACTTGATATTTCATTAACCAATATCGTCATATCATAGATATAACTCCTAATCGCCTTTTGTTGCAAGGTATAGAGAAGAAAGCATTTGAGTCTTTTAAAGAGTATACCCAAAAGTGGTAGGATGTCATCACTCAAGTACAGCCACCATTAACAAAAAAAAAATAATGGTGCTATTTGTAAGCACTTTAAAGTCATCATATTATGAGAAGATGATAGGGAATGTGACTAAAAATTTTATTGATATGGTGATTTCAAAGAAGATAATTGAAAATGCAATCAAAAGTGGTAAACTAAAAGAGAAAGAATCCTCTGCTGCTAAAAAGATACCTAAAAAAAAAAAGAAAGTGAGGCTCAAGCTGTGAGTTTCAATAGGTAGCAATTCAAAAACTACTTTTAGCCAATCTATCCCATATATCATCCTACTGTAAATCATGCTTCTGCTACATGACCTTCTTATCCATCCATAACTAGGCCTTTATTCATCTAGCTACCCCAACAAATGGTGTACAGGAATCCAAAATCAGGAAAGCTTACATTTGATCCTATTCCCATAAGCTACATAGAACTGTTCCAAAAGCTTTACAAAAACCACTTGATTGCTCTCATTCTTGCAAAATAACTTGAACCTCTTTATCTCAAATAGTATGATTCCACTGCTCATTGTGACTATCATTATGGGATGACTGGCCATTCTATCAAAAATTGTATCCCTTTAAAACATAATGTGCAAAGTCTGATTAAATAAGGGTTGATAAGCTTCAACATCGGTGGAAATATGACACTTGATGTAAGTGGTAACCCATTGCCTAATCATCCAAATGCATGATTTTAGGGAGGCTAATTGGAATTGATTATCATCTTAAGACTTCTTGAGAATATAGATCTCTTTTATGTACTTGAATTTCATCTTATTTTTTATCATTTTAATAAAAATGACAAATTTAATGCATTTTCATGACTTTTCTCTTTTATGTGAATCACCATTATTTACTTTTCATCCTCTCATACCTTTTGCCCATATCCATTCTTTAATTTCAAATAATGAATATTCAAACAATCATGACGATGATTTAGGATTCAATTCTAAAAATATCATTCATGATGGTTTGATTGATAGATGAAGATTGTTGATTCATTGGACTATTAAATAAAAAAAAGATAAATTTGGTGAAGAATCTTAAGAGGGATACAACACATGATCTTTGCAATTGTTCATTCACAAGTTTGCTTTTGATCAATAAATATTTTTCATTGAGAGTATTCATATTCAAAATAAGAAATGACCATCTTTCTTCTATCCTAAAAAAAAAGTAAAAATTATCCTTTGTTACCCCGTTTGAGCCTTTTTCAAATTTTTTTTTTAAAAACCCTAACCAAAAATCACCCTCACACTGGGGGAAAAGTTTGAAAAGCTTGTTTATTTCAAGGGTGAAGCCCTTTTATGCTCAAGTCTTTCTTAAAAAATGAAGGAAAAAAGAAAAAAATGAAAAAAAAATTGATGGGGTAAAATGTCAATATGCTTTACATGAAAAAAGTGGTTGTTGGTTTGATAACCCTTCAAATACAATTTGGACCTATTTTATTCATTTCTTTCATAACCCTTCATCATAACCTACATTACATCCCTTGAAAGTCCATTTTGATCGAATGTGAATACTCGAATTAGAGAATCATGATTTGAATTAAGGCAGATTTGCCATTAGATTATTTGAGACTTTGATCAAAGTGTCACTAATGGATCAAAGGAAAAAAAAAATGAAAAGAAAAGATGAAAAAGAGGTGTGTAAAAAAAACAAAAAAACAAAAAAGTGAAAAACAAAAACAAAAAATAAAAAAAGAAAAAAAAAAGAATACTTAAGTTGAAAACCCGAAATGACGATTTAAGTAAAGATGAAAACTTGAAAAAAAAAATTTCATGTGAGGATCCTAGAAATGAAGATGATTGGCTCAAAGATCGAAGATATTGATAAAAGAGGATTTAAGTTAGAGTTCACAATTGTTTGAACAATCATTATTTTCTAACGCTAATATCCCATTTGAGCAGCCAAAGTATTTTGCCTTTGTTCACCTTTAATTTGTTATTAACCATATTTCTTTTCAATAATAAAGACCCATTTTTCTTATCCTTTGCCAAATATACATTCCCTAAATAAATCAAGAAAATTTTATCATGTATGTCACTAATTTGAATGATGGCAAATAAATAAATAATAATGTTTATAAAGAGTTTTCCATTTTTTTTAAAAGAAATCCAAGATAAGATAAATGAAAAAAGCTTAAAAAAATGCTTTAAAAAAGGGTAAATAAAGTGACACAAGTGGCTCAGTGATGAATTTAGTGATGGGTTGGTTGACATGACCTGTGAGTGGTGACTAGATGAAAAGAAAGACATGGTCAGCTAACAGAATTTGTTCTGAGATGCTGAAAAGCTGAAAAGGAATACATGAGACGATGGAGTTTTTAGAACCTTGTTACCACAAGTGAAATTTCATGGCATTGATTTAGTAACTTCTACATTACATACATGGTGTTCACATTTGCATCCTAGATAGGACATGTATTTGCATTGTTGCATCAGCATTTATCACTCATTTTCGATCTTGGCTTAATTCATATCATTTTCTGACTTATGATTCCATCTCGGTCACCAGATCTTGACTCAGTCTAGATTATTTTTTTGACTTATGTTTCATCCCAATCATTCGATCTTGGCTTAGTCCAGATCATTTTTCTTGACTTGTGATTCTGTCTCGATCATCTGATCTTGACTTAGTCTAGATCCCTTTTCTGACTTATGGTTCCATCGTGATCATTAAATTTTGGTTCAATCCAGATCATTTTTCTTGACATGTGATTTTGTCCCAATCATCGAATCTTAACTCAGTCTAGATCATTATTTCTTGACTTGTGTCTTAGTCCCAATCATCCGATCTTGTCTCAATCCAGATTACTTTCCTGACTTATGGCTCAATCTTGATAGCTTAATCTTAACTCAGTCCAGATCAATTTTTTGACTTGTGGTTCAATCCCAATCTCTTGTTTTGATCTCAACTCAATCCAAATCATTTTATTTTTCTAATTTATGATTCAATCCCGATCACCTATTTAATCTCATCTCAGTCCAAATTATTTTCCTGACTTACAGCTCAGTCCTAGTCAATTCTGCTTATTAACTTGACCATTGAAATACAGTAAATGTTTATGTCTTTGCATCATCCCTGTCTCATAGAGATGTGCAAAGAGGGCCAGCTGTAGACACCCATATGTGTATAGGGCCAACCAAGATTGAGTTTCGTTACTATTATTATTTTTGTATTATTAGTACTATAGTATAATATATTGTTATTATATTATTATCATTATTATATTTATTATTAGTATAGTATGTATTACAATATGCTATATTAGTATATTACAAAATATTTATTATATTATCACTATTATTATTATTATTATTATTATTATTATTATTATTATTATTATTATTATTATTATTATTATTATTTATTTTCTTTCCTTCCTCCTTAATCGGCGATCAAAGAAATTGAAATCTAGAATTGAATTCAATCTACTCGGTCAAAGGGTCAATCAGAACCAAATCAAGGGATTTTTATTCAGTCCAAACAAATCAGCAAAGAATTAGGCTTAAAATTAGGTTTGGGCAAAATCTAATCCTAAGATTCAAGCTTGGATTGGTTTTGCCTGATCTCTTAGTTGATTGAGGACTGCTTATAAATTGAACAAAGACGAGAAAACACACAGGGTGGATTTGGTGAAAAAGACCCAGTGTTTAATTTTTTGAAATTTTGGGTGGCTGGGATTGTGAGTTTAGGTTTCGAAAATTCTAGGGATTCTGGGTTTAGATTTGGGTTCCTAGGGTTAAGATTGAGGTTCTTGAGGGTTTTTGAAAGGATCTGAAAAAATTTTGTGGTTTTTAGGATTTTTTTGGAAAAACTGGGTTTTAGGATAAACTTTGAATTTTTTGGTTAAATTTTTTCGTCAAGTTTGGATTTTTCAGGATTTTGATGACTTTTTTAGAAATCGATGAAGATTTCTAGTTTTCAGTTGAATTTCTAGGTTTTTCTAGAGATAAGTCAGAGGATTTTTTGGCTAAAGAGAGAGAGAGCATGAGCATCTGAGAAAAAAATAGAAAGAGTTGGCTTTTATGGATTCCAAAACAGCATTGTTTTTTAGAACCCAGATTCGCACGTGACCCAAGTAAGATCCGTGCGCCACCCGTAGTCTAACCCGACCAGATCGAAAGTTTTTCTTTTTCATTTTATTTTTATTTTTATTTTTGATTTTCTTTTTATTTATTTTATATTTAAAATTTTTTTATTTTACTGATTTGTATTATTTATTTATTTTTACTGAGCAATTTATTATTTGTTAAATATTTTATAAAATTTTATTTTATTAAAAAATTAAAAAAAAATCTTTTCAAATAAATTCGTGAATCCTGCTAAATTATTTGGGGGATTTTCATGAATTTAAATTTTATGGAATCCACCAACCTATAAGGAAATTAGATAAATAAATTTTCAAAAGATAAAAAATAATTTTTATCCTCCAAACTATTGGAGAATTGCTTCCTAAATTAATCTTATCAAACTATTAGGAGATTTAATGAATTTTCTCATAAGAATAAAATTTTTATAAACATTTTCAAATAAAATCTCACCAAACTATGGGGAGATCTGCCTCAAAGTAAGTCCTACTAAACTATTGGGAGACTTAATTGATTTTCCTAAATAAAATACTATAATAAATTCAACAACGAAGCCTCTTCAAAGTGGAACACTAGTCTCTATGAATACTCTTGAGGTGAGAGAATTATCTTAAATTGCTACCTAAGTATTGGGATCATTTTAAGATTAATCCTCAATATTAAATATTTTGGTAAAGCATAAACATTTTTAAAGCTTGGATAATTTGAAATCAAACTAGTACCATCTTTTGATGGGCATTGTGAGGGTGATACAACCTTCCTCACACGTAACTATACTCCCAAACCTAAAATCTGGTTTTATGGATCAGAATCTACTATTTAAAGATACCTAAGTCAATCTTGAAATTCCTCTTTAAATGGAACAAATTCGATTAGGTAGCCAATCACACCTAAATAAAAAAGATTGATGGTGACTCCTCTAATCCATGCCTTATGGTTCGTCCACGGATATATATGTTATGATGATAGATGACTCTTTTTTCCTTAAACCTTCCATCTTTGGGCAAAACCAGTTGCTTTATTGACTTGAATGGCTTTGTAGGGCTGAATTGTTAGCTGCATTCCTCCCCTAAGGAACACACTAGAAGTTTTATAAGCATGATTTAACAACGGGAAATAAAGAGAGATATGGACAATTGAACTCACATTTCAGCTCTGTCAAGAGCCAGGGCTTGTTCGCTGCAGCTTCTGTCTGTAGGAAGTGAACATGAAAATTTCATTTTCACAAGAAAATAACAAAGCCAAACTTGTTCATGTCAAGGAATAATGTTAAAATGCTTCAGTTACGACTCCTTTTGAATTTCATAAGTCATGGAATGTCATAGTAATAACCATAACCCAACAGATAACATTATTATAAAGACAACATAAATCCATGACATGGCGTGGTTTTTTTATTCCTCTCTTGCTGATAACAACTAGTATCAATTTCAAGGTCACGGATAAATTACAGAGACAATATGATTTTTTCTTAAAAAGAACATGTCTCCCTATATATATGTTTGGTTCTTTAGCAAATTCTCATCTAATGGATACAAACTTTTTTTTTTGAAAATATTTAAAATAAGCACATAACAAAAGATATTCACTTGAATTGAGAAATGGTATTTTAGTGGCTATTGAATTTCCAACTATAGTAGATAAGCATTCTTGTTAAAAAAAATGCACCGAATTGCAAGGATCTAGCTACCTTGGAATGAGATTTACAAATTCCTTTTCATTTTTACAAGTTAATTTCCATAACAAAATTAAATAAATCAAAAAAATAGTATGAAACTTACGAAATTACATCTATAATCCCTTGTTAGAAACTTCGCAATGAAAGTTAGTTGTTAGAAATGTGATTAGAACTCATAAAGACAAAACTTGTCATTGTATGAAGACTAAAAACCTTTAATTAATCAGCAACTTTGAAAATTTTTTGCTAATATAATAGTATTTTACAATAATATTTTTATTCGTTGTAAATTATGATCGCTAAAACTCCATTTTCTATTAGCCAGCCACCTTTTAAGTTCCAAAAGGTTGGCTAGACATTTTCAAGCCACCCACAACAATTTTCCATGGTATCTCAATTAAAATAAACATTACTATTTGGCCTTAATTGAAATTCCAAATAGTTTACATTTTAGTGTATAAAAACATGACTAATCTCACAATTATATGTCCCTTATATGAAGAAAGAGTGATAGATCAGCTTGAAGTTAAAAATAGATAAAGGGAAAAAGGGAAAAATTAAAAATAATTAAAAATAAGAAGAAGAAGAAAAGGATTTTACTTTGTTAATCTTTTCAGATCTACAATCAATAGCTTGTTATGTATCCTATCCATAGGAATCATCCTTGCACTACCAAAGGATATGACTTTTTCTTTTAAGTACCCGTCTTGTGATCATTAAAGAGAAAGTAACGAATATGGGAGCAATTTTTTTCTTTTACTTTTTGGGGGTAAAGTTAAGATGCTCAAACTATCATTTTTTTTCTTAGGATTTAGGATTTGGTTTCATCAATTTATTTGTTTTTATATGCTAATAGTAAAAATTTTCATTTAATAAGCGAAATTAAAAGACTACAACATATTTAATTTTTTTTAATATTTATATTATATCATAAGAGGTATATGTCATCTTGCTAATTTTGCTTATAAAATCTAAAATTCCACTATCACTGAATATGAAATAATTTCTCATATTATATTCTCTGTTTAATAGAATATTAGACTTTTAGTTCCCATAATTAAAGTTTAATCTCTAATAGCTTCTAATAAAAAAAAATCAAATCAGTTTGAACTTGAAAGAATTTTATTCTTGAGCAAATAATCCAAAAGGAATAGCTTATTATAGTTAGATCAGACATCTCCAGTTACAAGAATGGAACTGATTTATTCATACGATTTTACCTTCAAATTAGACAACTTTATGTGCACAATATAGCCTAGCTAGATAGCATATTCAGAAAAATATAATCTTCTAATCAAATTTCAAGTGATGATAGCAAATCCATCAATAGCAAGACAATGTTTATACAAATGCAATGAAAAAATCTTACAAATCACACGATTAGGATCACATGGAAGCCTTACACAGTGAATTTATTAAAAAGTTTTGGAAATTTTCAAAGGATAAAACAAGGAAAGAAGATATTTTCGATGAAGAAGTATGAACCGTCTCATTTTGGTTGTGATCATCAGCAACCTCTGTGTCTGATCACTAGAACCGTATTTGGTTTGCCTTTCGACCAAAGTATGAATATTGTTCTACACATGTGAAATGGACAATATAGGTGCATCTTGTCTCTCCACACTCAAGAGCCAGATCTAAGCAGGGCTGACCACATTTACAGCATTCAGGGTAAGGATAAACCTTTTGCACGAACACGAGAGAGTGTGCATGCTCACTTTCTATGAAGATGTTGGTTCCACGCTTGACAAATGGGTGATCTCCTAGAACACACTTGGGATGAGCTTTATTGTCACAAACTGCACAATAATAAAACCAATTGTTGGGGCTTCTTTCTTCTTCACAAATATCACAGTAATGATATTCTGAATAATCATTATCTTCATTGCATGTGAGAGTGAGAACATGTTCATCACATTTGTGACAAGCTGTTTGTGGAAGGAGAATACATCTGTAATGCACATTAAAATCGCAATCCTTGCATCTGTATGTTACATTGTTATCAATACTATCACCACAAGCATTACAGTACTGCCCACTATACTTGAGGTAAAAAAGAAGAGGGTGATTGTGTCCTTGACTTGTGCAGGCCGGAGAAAGTCCAGCACATCGAACGCAGATACGATCGTCGCAAATTTTGCATTTGTAGGAGAAACCACTGCACACGAAATTACAAAATCCACACATGTAAACACAATCTGCAATAAGGTTAAAGGAATGTTGGTGTACTTGAATCCAAATTTGCTTCTTCCTAGGTAACTCAGCACATGAGTTGTGGAGAAAGAAATCACATTGTAAACAACCATAAAAAGAAGTCTCGATCAGTTGACTGCAACCGTCACAACACTTATGATCCTTTACTTCATCATGCAGTATTAAATTGTGCTCGTGGCTGAAATGTTTCATCTCTGTATTCATCACATTTTCTCCATGTCTGATCTCTTTAATAACAGAAAAGCTGGGATCCACATTATCAGCTCCATTTTGATTAAGCTTCTCGAAAGCATCTCTTGACTCAATTTTGTAATACCACCAAGGATCTTGTAATGCACAATTCACATGGAGAATAAACTTGCAGTCAGAACAATAGTAACTGCCACACTCTTTATTGATCTCATGACAAATCACACATGCCAGTGCTCCACATTCATTGTCTACAACGGAGTATTTGTGGAAAACAGGATGGTGATGCCATATGCTTTTGATGATGCGTGGCAATGAAGTGCACTTCTTATGGACTATTAGGCTGCATGTTAAGCAAATATAAGAAACATAATTTCCTGAAGCGCCGCATGCATCACAAGTGAATGAGGATTGTCTTAACAACAACCTGGTGAATGGGTGTTCATGACTACTTGTATCTTCAATGATAGGTGGTTGTGAGACACATTCAATGTGAAGGACAAAATTGCAAATTGAACAGCAATAAACCAATCCCCCGGATTGGATTACTTTGCATGTTTTGCAAGGGACAAGATGACTATTAAATTGTAAAAAAAGAGAATGTTGGCGGTGGCGAGGATAATTGGTTTCAAGAGGTAGCTCAGCACATTTTTTATGTAGGCAAAATCCAGAATCAAGAGAAAGGTATGCAGAATCTAATAAAGGCTTCCAACAAGCAAAGCACTTAGCTTTTATGAGCTTTTCAGTATGATTCTCAGTGGAGATGGATGGGTCTTTGTTTTCAATCCATTGAAGCTGATCTCCAATTTTTCTTTCAGCAATGTCATACAAAAACAAAGCACATCCGATGTGAAGGTCTAAATCACAAGAACAATGATAAACAAACTTCTTGCAATCTTTGTCACAGAAATTGCAAACACACGTACCTGCACCATATGGCAAGCTTGATAAAAGATGAAGGCTGTGGTTGCGATGAAAGTGGTGATTTATCTCGGAAGGTGCCATGGCGCAGTTCTTGTCAAGATGAAACCCGCATGTCACACAGCTAAACATTGGACCCGAAATCTCCTCCTCACACCCAGAGCAATAAACTTTCTGATCACTTTCAAGGTTTCGCTCTTCATTGAAAACCAGAGGATGATTATGGCTAAAATGTTGAAGTTCCATGTCTCTCTTTTCTTTCTATGTAAGTTTGTGGGTAAGATAGTAGTGAATGCTTTTCTGGGAACAGCAACTCCACATATATATACTTCAAAAATCAAATTGTATCCAATAAAAAAATGATAAATAATTGTTTATTATGGAAGAACTGTTTCACCCTATTCATTCTCTCTTTTGTTCTCAAATTGTCTAATTTTAAGTGGGAGATTTATATTCAAATTCATTTCATCATATTTTCTATGTTACCACGATTTCCCACTGTGAACAATGGTGAAAATTATTGAATAATTCAATTGTAATGTGAAATGTATGACTTGAGCACACTGAATTACAAAATGTTCCCAATTTCAAAATTTTTCTTGTTAAAAAGAATATTTCTAATTAAAGCCAAGAATGTAGGAACATCTATTTCATGTTGTATATCACCAATCAATTGGAACCCCAATAAAAAAAAAAAACACTTAATTCTTTTAATAAAAAAAAGGTTGTAACTTAAGAATAGCAAATTAGATTATATGTATTGACATTTAAATTTTAAACATATTAAATACCAATTGAACTAAGACTTAAAAATAACTGTATGAATTAACGAAATTAAATCTCGAACTAAAAAGAAAGGAATAATTTCATAATCATGTAACTTATATAGAAACACGTGGATAGATCAATTTGAAGTTGAAAATAAATAAAAAAAAAATGAAAGGGGAAGAAGAAGAAATGAATTTTATTTTATTAATCTCTTTAAGTTTATATCTGTGCAAAACCATTTAGATGAACAAGCAATGGCTTGTATATAACATATCCGTACAAACCGTCTTTTTATTATTTTCTTGAAAATATATTTGATTCTTTCTTAATTTATACTTATCTTGTGCGATTAGTAAACATAAAGTAAAAATACCTATCTTGTGCGATCATTAAACATAAAGTAAATGTAATTTAAATATGAGAGCATATTCTTTTCTTTTACTTTTCAAAATTAAAGTTGGTTCATGTAATAAATTTTAAGAGACAATATTCAATAAATTTAGACTATATGTGATGTATAGGATGATTGATAGGATAAGATAATAATGATACTATATTATGTTTAGTTTGTATTTAAAGAAATGGATAATATTATAAGGAGGATTAATCATTTTCTTAATATGAGATGATTCAATCCTCTCAAGGTAGAGAGGGTTATTTATAATTTATGAGATTGAACTTACATGTATTATTATATTTTTAAAAATTACACAATAACTTAAATTATATAAACTTTGAGGAATACTAATTTTAATCAATAAATAAAATTATCTTATTTTAATCATTTCACATATCAAACACACGATAAGATGACATTGTTGAATCTAATCTTTTTATACTATCATATTATTATATTCTATCATAATTTTATACACAAAGCACACCTTAGAGTTTAAATTTCAATATTTGCAATTTTTTTATCCTAGATTGTTTTTTTTTTTTAAAGAAGATCATAGTTTGAAATAGAAAAAAAAATGTAGAAGCTATAATTTAAATTTCTAACCTATTAACATCACAATTTAAAAAAAAAAGGAAAACTATACAAACTAATTAAATTAAGTCTCGACTTTAAACACGGTATCCCTCCAAAGTTGTCATTATTATTTTTCTTGCAAATTATGAATTTGTTAGTTTGCAATGCTGGTTTGATCTTCAACTTGAATATAACTAAGAGCTTAATTACTTAGATTATGCTTTTTCTTTTTCTTTTTCTTTTGGTAGTTTCCTGGCTAATCCTTCTTTATCCCTTTCTTGCTCATTCATTTCTCCAAATACTATCAATTCTGTTTCTTTTTTCTTTACCTTTGATCCATTTGAATTCTAATGTGATTAATCCAACTTTTCTAACAGGAATTGGGTAATTGAAGAAATCAAAGAAGCTAATTCCGATAGTCATCTTTGTCTCATAAGATTATGTTTGGTGCATAGGATGATAGATAAAATAGGATGATAATCATTTTATATTATATTTGATTTGTATCTAAAGAAAAGGATAAAATTACAAGGAGGATTAATATCCTTTGGATATAAGATAATTCAATTCTCCTAAAGTGGAAAAGATTATTTTTAATTAATGAGCTTAATTTTTATATCCTATTATATCCTTAAAAATTACATTAATAATTTAAATTATACAAACTTTACGAAAAGATAATTTTGATTAATAAATAAATTATTTTATTTTAATCATTGCACACATCAAATATAAGATAAAATGCTATTATTTAATTTAATCATATTCATAATATTATCTTATCATAATTTTTTGTATTAAACACATGTTAAGTTCTTTACCTCCCTAAAAGAACTTTGTCAGAACCTGTTTGCTTGTGACTCAATAAATCACTATTTTGAGTTTACTTCACTATTTTCATTGGATTGAGCCATAAAATTTTTGTACGGCACATTCAATTATGTGACATAAATAAATAAAATTGTCTGGATAGATAACATAATTACTCTCAATTTTCAAGATCAAGTTAAAAAAACATTAACTATCCTCACATAACTATATATATGTACTTAATTAATTAACTTTAATTTAATTCAAAAATTAAACTTAAGATTAAAATGATAATTTATTATTTAAGTAACTGCATTTATTTAATGCTCTTCATATATTAAATAATAATATATGTTAAATATATATCTATTTAATTATTAAATATATACCAAAGCTTGAAAATTCAAATCCATGTCAATCTTGCATCTATGCTTGTTTGGTCCAGCAGAAGCTTTTATAAAAAGTGTTACTAAAATGAAGGTATTCTAAAAGTGTTGTAAAAAGAAATGAAAACAGCGATCGACAAATTTAATACAAAATATTATAAAATGTTCAAAAAATTTATTTTATAGTATTTTTGTATATTTTTAATAAATAAAAATTAAATAATCAATTTTTGTTAAATTAAATTATATGTTTTTAAGTGAAAAAATAAAAAGATATTTCGGTTAATTATAATAACAAAAAACAAATGAGTTCAATAGAAAATAGATAAAATAAAAAAAAATAATGTAAAATAATATAATTTTTCTTATAATTTTATGACTATTAAAGAAAAAAGTGAGAATGCAAAATTTTCTCGTGAAGACCTGTTATTAAAATTAGAACTTCTTAAAAAAATTTTGATTTATATCTTCATTTAAAAGTTCAAATTTCTTTCTCACACAAACTAAAATTCTTAAAATTCTGAGAACCAAACACTTGACTTCTGCTTCTGCAATAGATAAGTCATTCCATAAGCTTGGCTAAACACTCATCTAACATTTGTCTTTTTGTTTAGTCATCTTTTTCTTTTAATTCCTTCATGATATTTCGTTATCAATTTAAATGGTTGTTTTCGGTCTACAGATGATATATCAGCTTAACTTACATGGTCTTTATTGAAAGGGATTGATCATGACTAGAATTTTGTTGGAGATCATCACAGCTTTGATATCACTTGTTGGGTTAAAGAGTCTCAATCCAATCACATCAGCAGAAGCATAATCAAACAATCAATCAATCATACAAGAGACAGTAATTTAACGTGGTTCGGTCTAATCGACCTACGTTCATGGATGAAAAATAAGATCCACTAGTTGTAGAGAATTACAAACATACAAATCAAATCAGCAACCTCTCAACAATCAATACTCATAAGACACTCTCAATCTCCTCTAGTCCTAGAGTATTCTCAATCCAAACAAACACATCCCATGTGTACCCTTTCAACACAAACAAATACATACCCATATGTACCCATTCATCATATCTATGTGGACCCTCTCAGTCTCCTCTAGTCCACTCACAAATATTCAAACATTCAAACATACACACCCATAAGACATAAATCTCCAGTATTTCTATGGGATGTCTATTCCACAAAACCCTACAACTCTCTTACATCCTTTTCTCATACCTAACCCTGCAAAGACTTCACCTATTTATAACCATACAAACTTGCCTATTAAAAATCCCTCTCTTTTTAGAATTCTTCTTCTGCAAGTCAAACTTGCCTATTAAGAATCCCTTTCTTTTTAGAATTCTTTTTCTGTAAGTCTTTTTGTCCATCAAGCAATATCTAATAAATCTCTAACAAATCCCAAACAAATCTCCTATGGGATTTAAGTCATTATTCCTAACAATCTCCACCTTGACTCAAATTTCATCAATCATATGTCTCTATGCTAAACATGCTTAGCTCAACTTACAATGAAAGTCTCACAATCATCTTCTCTTGTGTGTCTTCACGCTTCATACAAACTGATCTTTAATCTTTAAAATATGAACTCGAACTCTCCTCTTGAATTGAGTGTTAAAAAAATGGGGTCTAGCCTCATGTAAGTGATTTTGGACCAAGTAAAGGCCATGGGCCTTGATCTTTCATTTTACACAAAGCCCTAGCTACTTAATAAAAAAGATGTGGGGTTGTTTTATGAGTGTGTCGAAAACCAAGTAGAGAAAGAACAAAAGCCAGGAAAAGCAAAAAAAAATAAGAGAAGGGAGAGTTAGTTGAACGGAAGTCGATCCGTGATCCGATTGAGTTGGAACCTTGTCAGGAGGTTTATGATTCAGAGTTCTACATTCTGAACGGTAAAGATCGGGTTTGAAGCTCTCTAGGAACAAATCCAGGGTGTATTTGTTGAGTTACTTATTTGGTAAGATTTCTCCAATTGTTTCTCTAGTTGTTGATTAGCTCTAGTTTTAGCTAGAGAAGAACTTTGTATACCTATTATTTGATAGTGAAGATTTTTTTGGTGGTCTGGGGTTTTTTTCCTCTACACTGGAGGGTTTTCCACGTAAATCTTGGTGTGCTTTATTTTTCCTACGTCTTTGATTATTGATTGTTGTCTATTGCTTCTGTATTATTATGATTATTGCTTCTGGTGCAACAAGTGGTATCAGAGCGAGGGTAATTTTGAGACATTAATACAAAAGTAACCCATGATAGAAGTAAATTCTATTTGAGATCATGAAAGGTGATACAGGTTTCATGATAAAATTAACAGCATCAAATTATTCAATTTGGAAGTCTATGATGGAAGATCATCTATACTGTAAAGATTTGTATGAGCCAGTGTTAGGTGATTCGACTAAACCAACAGATATGAAAGATGACAGCTGGAAGAAGCTAGGTAGAAAGACGCTGGCTACAATCAAAAAATAGGTTGATATCAGCGTGTTCCATCATGTAGCGCAGGAGTCAGATACTCACACTATTTGAAAAAAATTGACAGCATTGTATGAGAGAAAAATAGGTATGAATAAAGTTATCCTTGTTAAAAAGCTTGCAACTTTACAGTACATGGATGGAGGATCTGTTACAGAGCACTTGAGTGATTTTCAAGATATATTTAATCGAATGACTACTATGGAGCTTAAGATGGATGATGAAATGAAGGCATTATTTCTTTTAGGTTCATTGCCAAATAGCTGGAATACTTTAGTTGTGACTATTCTTAATTCAGCTTCTGATTATAAGGTGACATTGGAGATGGTAAGAACAGTATGCTTAATAAAAAAGTAAGGCGAAAAGATGTAGACCCTGAGAATCAAGCTCTGGTCACAGAAAACAGGGGTAGAAACATTGACAGAGGTCAAGACTCAAAAGGCCTTGGTAAGTCTAAACATAGATCCAAGTCTAGAGGTAAAGTGAAGTGTTTCTATTATGGTAAGGCAGGTCATATAAAATGAAACTGTAAAATCTTGAAGCAAAAGCGAAAAGATGAGAAAGGCAAGAGTTCAGATGATGGTAATGTTATAGCAGTGAATTCAGATAGTGATTTAGTTACTTTGATTTGTACACATGGTGATTGTAATCATGTTAGTGATCCTAGCATTGAGTGGATAATTGACACAGGAGCGACATATCATTGTGTTCCTAAGAGAGAGTTGTTTACAGCTTATAAAGCAGGAGACTTTGGTTGTACCAAGATGAGAAACAAGAGTGTGTCACAGATTATTGGGATTGGTGATATTATTGTACAAACTAGTACAGGCTGCATGTTGACTTTGAGGGATGTCAGATATATTTCAGATATGAGAATGAACTTGCTTGCTATTAATGTCCTTGATAAAGAGGGATATGAAAGTCAACAAAAGAATAGACAGTGAAAGCTTTTCAGAGGATCTATGGTAGTTGCAAGGGGAAAACTATGCTGCACAATGTATAAGACATGGATACAATTGAATGGTAACCAGGTAAATACCGTTGAAAATGATGCTTCAACAAACTTATGGCACAGGAGGTTGGCATACATGAATGAAAAAGGGTTACAGGTTTTGGCAAGGCAGTCTTTCATTCCCTTGACCAAAGGTATGTCTCTTGATTCATGTGATTATTATTTGTTTGGTAAGCATCATAGAGTTTTTTTCGTAAAAGTTCTCAGAGAAAATAAAATAGATTGGAATTAATTTATTCTGACGTATGTGGTCCCATTGAGGTTGAGTCATTAGGTGGTAGTAGATATTTTGTTACTTTTATTGATAATGCTTCACGTAAGACTTGGGTGTATATGTTGAAATACCAAAGTCAGGTACTGTAGTATTTTCAAAAATTTCATGTCATGGTTGAAAGGATAATACCCTTGAAGTGTATTCAAACTGATAATGGTGGAGAATACACATCTAAAGGCTTTGAAAGTATTGCTCAAAGCATGGGATTAAGCATAAGAGGACAGAACCTGAAACATCGCAACATAATGGTATAGCTGAAAAAATGAATCACACCATTGTGGAAAAAGTCAGATGTATGTTGAGGATGGTAAAATTACCAAAGCCATTCTAGGGTGAAGCAGTCAACATGGCTTATTATTTACTTAACAGATCACCATCAGTTCCTTTGGGCTTTGATATTCTAGAAAGAGTATGGACAAGGAAAGATACTTCATACTCTCACTTGAAAGTTTTTGGGTGTAAAGCATTCATGCATGTGTCGAAAGAACAGAGGTCAAAGCTTGACAGTAAAGCTACACAGTGTGTGTTTGTAGGATATGGTGATGAGGAATTTGGCTACAGGGTATGAGATTCAGTAAAAAGAAAGACAGTCAAAAGTAGAGATGTGGTCTTTCATGAAAAAAAAATCATAGTAGACCTTGAGAAAAATGAGAAGACTACACGGGTTACTATTGAGTGTGATGTTTCAACACCGGCAGGGATTCCATAAGAAAAAGCCACAAATGGTGAAAATGAGCAAGAAACAGAACTTGGGGATATGAATGAGCCAGCCACAGTTGGTGATGAGCCAGATGCAATTAGTTTTAAGTAGGGGGAGCAATCCTCTCTACCTGAGAGTGTTGAGCAAGAAGAGCTACCTTTGGCATCAAGTGATATAGAGTCTCAGCCTAAGAGATCTACTAAAGAGCATAAATCATCTACCAGGTATCCAAGTTCAAATTTTATTTTAGTTACCAGTGAAAGGGAGCCAGAAAGCTTTCAAGATGTGCAAACTACTCCAGATAGAGAGCACTGATTAAAAGTAATGAAAAAAGAGATGGAGTCATTACGAAAGAATGGTACTTATAATCTTGTTAAACTTTCAACAAGGAAGAGGCCATTAAAGAATAAATGGGTGTTCAAGTTGAAAAAAGATGGTGACAAACTAGCGAGGTATAAAGCTCGATTGGTAGTAAAAGGTTTTTCTCAGAAACCAGGCATCGATTTTGATGAGATTTTTGCTCCAACTATAAAGATGAGTTCTATTCGAGTGGTACTGGGATTAGCAGCTAGTTTGAATCTTGAGCTTGAGCAACTTGATGTTAAAACTGCATTTTTGCATGGTGATTTGCATGAGGACATTTATATGAATCAGCCTGAGGGTTTTGAAGTGAAAGGGAAAGATCACTTAGTTTGCAAATTGAAGAAAAGCTTGTATAGCTTGAAACAAGCTCCGCGACAGTGGTATAAGAAGTTTGATTCTTTTATGGTGAGTCTTAGCTATAAAAGAACAGCAACGGATTCTTGTGTGTATGTTAAACAATTCCCTAATGGTAACTTCATTATCCTCTATTATTATATGTTGATGATATGTTGATTGTAGGATAAGATGCTAGTATGGTTTGCAGGTTGAAAGAACAATTGTCTAAGTCCTTTGATATGAAAGATTTAGGTCTAGCAAAGCAGATTCTTGGTATAGACATTATCCAAGATAAGAGAGCTGAAAAGCTGTGGTTGTCACAGAAAAAGTATGTTAAACGAGTGCTTGGTAGATTCAACATGCAACATGCTAAATCAGTTAGCAGTCCACTTGCCAATCATTTTCATCTAAGTAAGAAATCTTGTCCAGTGTCTAAAAAAAAGTAACTAGCTATGTCTAGTATTCTTTATTCTTCTGCAGTCAGTTTTTTAATGTATCTTATGAATTGTACAAGGCTTGAATTGCTCATGCAATTGGTGTAGTGAGCAGATTTCTTTCTAATCTGAGAAAGATTCACTGGAAAGCAATGAAATGGATTTTTAGATATTTGAGGGGTACCTCAAAAATGTGCTTGACTTATGGAGTTTCACAACTAGTTCTAGAAGGGTTTACTGATGTTGACATGCGGTGATCTTGATGGTAGGAAATCTACTTCAGGGTATTTGTTCACTTTTACAGGAGAAACTGTATCTTATGAAAATGTTCTTTGTCAACTACAGAGGTTGAGTATATTGCAGCAACTGAAGCATGTAAAGAAATGCTTTGGATAAAACGTTTTCTTATTGAATTAGGGTTGAATAAAAAAGAGTATGTGATATTTTATGATAGCCAGAGTGCTTTAGATTTGAGTAAGAATACCATGTACCATGCTAGAACAAAGCACATTGATGTTAGATATCATTGGTTATGTTCAGTGATTGAAGAACAGTAGATGCTATTGAAGAAAGTAAATACTGATAAGAATGTAACAGATATGTTGACTAAGATACTTCCCAGGAAAAAGCTTGAGCTTTGCAGTAACTTAGCCTAAATGAGTTCCCTGGCCAAGGTAAGTTCCAAATGAAACTACTATGGTGATGAATCTCCTCCTAATGGAGCTGGAAGGAGAGATTGTTAGGAAAATGGGTTCCAGCCTCATATAAGTAGTTTTGGACCAAGTAAAAGCCATGGACCTTGATCTTTCATTTTACACAGAGCCCTAGCTACTTAATAAAAAAGAGGTGGGGTTGTTTTATGAGTGTGTCGAAAACCAAGTAGAGAAAGAACAAAAGCCAGGAAAAGTAGAGAGAAAAAAAGAAAAGGGAGAGTTGGTTGAACGAAAGTCGATCCGTGGTCCGATTGAATTGGAACCTTGTTAGGACATTTATGATTCAAAGTTCTACATTCTGAATGGTGAAGATCAGGTTTGAAGCTCTCTAGGAACAAATCTATGGTGTATTTGTTGAGTCACTTATTTGGTGAGATTTCTCCAATTGTTTCTCTAGTTGTTGATTAGCTCTAGTTTTAGCTAGAGAAGAACTTTGTATACCTATTATTTGATAGTGAAGATTTTTCTAGTGGTCCGTAGTTTTTTTTCCTTTACACTGGAGGGTTTTCCACGTAAATCTTGGTATACTTTATTTTTCCTGCGTCTTTGATTATTGATTGTTGTCTATTGCTTCTGTATTGTTGTAATTATTGCTTCAGGCGCAATATTGAGCTCCTCTAGGCTTGCCTCTTCTCATAACTCAAACCCTTAACTTTTTCCAAGTCTTGAACCTTCAGCTCTGATACCACTTATTAGGGATTACCATAGCTTTGATACCACTGGTTAGGTTAAAAGCCTCCAATCCAATCACACCAACGGAAGTGAAATCAAATAATCAATCAAATACATAAGAGACAATAATTTAACATAGTTTGGTCCAACTGACCTACGTTCACAGATGAGAAACAAAATCCACCAGTTGTAGAGAATTACAAACATACTCAAATCAATCTCATACAACAATCAATACCCATAAACCCTCTCAATCTCTTTTAGTCTTATGGAGTATTCTCAACTCAAACAAACACAAACCCATGTGCATTCTTTCAACATAACCAAACGCATACCCATATACACCCATACATCATACCTATATAGACCCTCTCAGTCTCTTCTAGTTCACTTACAAACAAACATACACACCCATAAGACGTAAAGCCCCAGTACTCCTATTTAGTGTTTATCCCACAAAATCCCACAACTCTCTTATATCTTTTTCTCATACCTAACCTAGAAGAGACTTCACCTATTTATAACTATACGAACTTGCCTATTAAGAATCACTCTCCTTTTAGAATTCTTCTTCTGTAAGTCAAACTTGCCTATTAAGAATCTCTTTTTTTTTAGAATTCTTTTTCTGCAAGTCCTCTTATCCATCAAGCAATATCTAATAAATTTCAAACAAATCTCCTATGGGATTTGAGTCATTATTCCTAACAAATTTCTCAAGTTTTTCAGATCAAGAGAGCCAAGAAGCTTTGATACACTCCTATAACACAAATTTATTGGTTTATGCGAAGCAATAAACCAATCCTCCAGATCGGATTACTTCGCATGTTTTGCAAGGGATAAGATGACTATTAAATTGTTAAAAAAGAAAATGTTGGCGGTGGCGAGGATAATTGGTTTCAAGAGGTTGCTCAGCACATTTTTTATGTAGGCAAAATCCAGAATCAAGAGAAAGGTATGCAGAATCTAATAAAGGCTTCCAACAGGCAAAGCACTAAGCTTTCTTGAGCTCTTCAGAATGATTTTCAGTGGAGATGGATGGGTCTTTATTTTCAATCCATTGAAGCTGATCTCCAATTTTTTTTCAGCAATGTCACACAAAAACAAAGCACATTTGATGTGAAGGTTTAAACCACAAGAACAATGATAAACAAACTTCTTGCAATATTTGTCACAGAAATTGCAATAACACCAACCTGCACTATATGGCGAGCTTGCTAGAAGATTAAGGCTGTGGTTACGATGAAAGGGGTGATTTATCTCAGAAGGTGCCATGGCGCAGTTCTTGTCAAGATGAAACCAGCATGTCACACAGCTAAACATTGGACCCGAAATCACCTCCTCACACCCAGAGCAACAAACCTCCTGATCACTTTCTTGTCTTCGCTCTTCATTGGAAACCAGAGGATGATTATGGATAAAATGTTGAGGTTCCATCTCTCTCTCTCTCTCGTTTCTTTCTATGTAAGTTCGCAGGTGAGATAGTAGTGAATGCTTTTCTGGGAACAGCAAGCACACATACATATACTTCAAAAATCAAATTGTTTCCAATAAAAAAATGATAAATAATTATTTGTTATGGAAGGACCATTTCACCCTGTCATTCTCTGTTTTGTGTCTAATTTTAAGTGGGAGATTTATTTTTTTTAATGGCTGTAATCTTTAATATTTATATTTAGTTTCTAATCTCTATCAAGGTTTATATTCAAATTCATTTCATCATGTTTTTTATGTTACCACTATTTCCCACTGTGAACAATTAATGATGAAAATTATTGTATACATCAATGGTAAAATTTTTTAAATATCAATCACAAGCAAATTAAGAGGATTATTATATGTCCATTAAGTTATTAATTAAGTAAATTAATGTAATTATTATAAAAACATAGCAATTATAAAAATCAGTTCATGGAGTTTAAAAATTATTTTGTTTATATATAAAATAATCATATATTAATATTTTATTATGTTTGTAATGTGAAATATATGACTTGAGTACACTGAATTACAAAATGTTCCCAATATCAAAATTTTTCTTGTTACAAAGAATATTTCTAATTAAAGCCAAGAATGTAGGCACATCTATTTCATATTGTATATCACCAATTAATTGGAACCCGAAGCTTTGTTTGATAGGACGAAGCGTCTTGCCCTAAAATTTTAACTGTATATGTACTAATTTACATTTTGGTATATAAAATAAAAAAATTAATTTTTTTAATATAAAGTAGGTCGTAACTTGAGAATAATAAAAAAGATTATAGGTGTTGATATTTAAATTTCAAACATATTAAATGTCAATTGAACTAAGCTTTAAAAGTGATCATATGAATTAACAAAATTAAATCTCAAATTAAAAAAAAAAAAAAAACCCTAATTTCATATTATGTAACTTAAATAAAGAAAATGTGGATACATCAGTTTAAAGTTGAAATACATAAAAATAAATCGAAGAGGAAGAAGAAGAAATGAATTTTATTTTATTGATATCTTCAAGTTTATGTTTGTGATAAACCATTTAGGTGAAAAATCAATGGCGTTTTATATATTCTAACCATACAAATCATCCTTTCATTGTTTGATTGAGATTATATATGATTCTTTTTTAAATTATACTTATCTTGTGCAATCAATAAAGATAAAGTAGAAACAATTGAAATATGAGAGCATAAGCTTTTCTTTTACTTTTCAAAAGTAAAATTAAATTGGTTTATATAATAATTTTTAAGAAATGATTAACATTTGTAATTTTTTATTTTAAAATTGTGTCTTTTTTATAAAGAATATTTCAGCCTAAGATAAAAAAAAATTATAAATGTTGAAATTTAAATATCAATTTATGATATCACTTCATAAAAATAACTATACGAACCAATTAAACTAAACTTCGAATTTAATCATGGCTCCTTTCAAAGTTGTCATTATTATTATTATTTCCTTGCAATTATAAATTTGGTAGTTTGCAATAGTGGTTTGATCTTCAACTTGAAAATAACTAAGAGCTTGCTTAGATTATGCCTTTTCTTCTTCTTTTTCTTTTGGTAGTTTCCTGTCTAGCCCTTCTTTATCCCTTTCTTGCTCATTCATTTCTCCAAATAGTATCAATTCTGTTTCTTTTCTGCTTTACCTATGATCCATTTTAATTCTAATGTGATTAATCCAACTTTTCTAACAGGAATTGGGTAATTGAAGAAATCAATGAAGCTAATTCCAGTTGTCATCTTTGTCTCATAAGTTCCTTGCTTCCCTATCAGTTTGCTTGTGACTCAATACATCACTATTTTGAGTGTACTTCACAATTTTCATTGGATTGAGCCATAAAATTTTTGTACGACACATACAATTATGTGACATAAATAACTAAAATTGTCTGGTTAGATTGCATAATTACTCTCAATTTTCAAGATCAAGTCCAAAAAGCATAACTATCCTCACATAACTATATTTACTTAATTAATTAACTTTAATTTAGTTCATAAATTAAACTTAAGATTAAAATGGTAATTTAATATTTAATTAACTGCAATTATTGAATGCCCTTCATTTATTAAATATATATCTATTTAATTGTTAAATATATACCAAAGCTCGAAAACCTTGCATCTAAGCTTGTTTGGTCCAACCCAAGCTTTTATAAAAAGCGTTGCTAAAATAAAGCTGTTTTAAAAGTGTTATAAAGAAAAGTTAAAATAATGTTTGGCAAACTTAATATAAAAGTATTGTAAAACGTTAAAAAATTTATTCGATAGTATTTTTATATATTTCTAATAAATAAAAATTAAATAATCAATTTTATTAAATTAAATTATAAGTTTTTAGGTAAAAAAGGATATTTCGGTTAATTATAATAAAAAAAACAAAAGAATTCAATAAAAAATTTGATGAAATAAAAATAATGTAAAATAATATAATTTTTCTTATAATTTTACAAATTTTTGAAGAAAAAAACTGAGAATATAAAATATTTTCGTGAAAAACTTGTTATTAAATAATTTATATTTTCGTCTAAAAGTTTAATCTATTTCCTGTGTAAGTTAAAACTCTTAAAATTATGAAAGCCAAATGATTTATGTTTTTGTAGTAGATAAGCCATTCCATAAGCTTAGCCAAACACCCACCTAACATATGTATATTTCTGTTTAGACGTCTTTTTCTTTTCATCCCTTCATGATAATTCCTTGTAAATTTAGATGGTAGTTTCCGGTCTATAGATGATATATTAGCATAACTTACATGGAATTTATTGAAAGGGATTGATCATGGACTAGAATTTCTCAAGTTTTTCAGATCAGGAGAGCCAAGAAGCTCTTATACACTCCTATAACACAAATTTAGAACGAACTACAACTACAACAAACCCCAATTTCACCCTGAGAAACCTCTTCTTCCTTTCCCAATTTGTTTATTCTCTCCATCACCTAAAAATCAGTGGTAGAAAGAGGTTCATGGGTGCCATCACCAATGAAGATGTTGTCATAGACAATGGCAGCAATGGCGGCCCCAATCAATGGACCAAGCCAATAGACCCAGTGGTTAGTCCAGGTCCAGCTAACAACAGCAGGACCAAATGACACTGCTGGGTTCATTGAGGCACCATCAAAAACACCACCAGCCAAGATGTTAGCACCCACTATGAAACCAATTGCAAGAGGAGCAATTATCCCCAAATTTCCTTTCTTTGGATCCATTGCTGTGGCATATACTGTGTAGACGAGGCCAAAAGTCATCACAATCTCAAACACAAGTGCGTTCCAGGCGGATACATCAGATGATAGCGAGAAAGCTGGTGTTTCCTGCAAATGATCAAATCCACTAAAATTAAACATTGAACTTATATTTAACATTTTCAGGTTGTTGAATCAGAGCTTAATTCGGTTTATGCAACCATTATTAAAAAGTGACATCTATCAAGTTTAATTTGTTTGAAGTTTGAATCTCAATACCAACAACCATTTCTCTCCGTCTCAAGTTGTGATCTCTTTTATACAAAAACAGTTTTAAATTGCTAAAAAATTTAAGACTAAGTAGATTTGAAAGCTCCGATAAAAAGATTATATGCCAATCAATTGAATAAAATGTTCGTGTGGCAGATGCATGTACTCTTAAGTCTGACCAAGATTGATTAAAATTTTCACAAGTTTCTTACCAATCCGCCGGTAGCAAACTTAAGAAGGAAGCAAGCCACGACTGACCCTAGCAACTGTGCAATCCAGTACAAAATGCCTCTCAACAAAGTAATGCTGCCACCAATGAAAGCCCCAAAGGTCACAGCAGGATTGACATGACCCCCTGAAATGTTAGCACCAACAGAAACAGCCACAAAAAGGGCAAATGCATGAGCCAACGATGCAGCTACAAGACCGGCAGGTGTGCTTGACCCATTATTCGTTAACTTGTCTGCCAACAAGAAGCATCAGCCCAGTAATAATCATTGTTTCAACTAATTCAATGGTTTTTTTTTTAATCATTCGACTAGTAACTATGAATTAATATATTTTAAAGCAACAAATTTTCATTTTAAAAATTTATTATATGTTATGTTTGGATGAACGGTCCAATAAAATAAAATATATTTTTCACTGAACAGATAACAATACAATCCCACTGTACCCCACTGTACATCCAAACATATCCTTATCCAAAAAAAATTTCTAAGCCCATAATTGCATGAAAATAAACATTCTATTTTTATCAAAAACATAATGATATTCGAAAATTTGAAACTTACTAAAAGCCATGCCGGATCCTTCTCCGGCAAATACAAAAATAAGCGTTGAAAAAAACTCTGCGAAAGCTGCCTTTATCGCATCTGGATGGCTCGATTCGCTCGATGTTTCAACCGTAATTCTATTAATCGGCATTTTCAAGGAAAAATAACAAATTATCAATGCAAATTTTCTCTTTCAAAAGAAGTATCAAGAACTGTTTCTTGCTCTTTTGCTTTCTAAGAATATAGCTCTCAAATTTGTGTCAAGTGTTTAGCAAGAGCTTTCTTTTGTACATACCTAAAATAACGGCCAAGGAACCGGTAATGCAGGTACCCGGTAAGAAATGACACAGAGGAAGAGTAGTTTGCTACGTGTGTGGTTGTGATTAATTTTAGCAACGGAGAACTCGGCGAGGAAGCGATCTGGATCGCCGACCAAATGATGGTGGGACCTCATGATGATTGTGTGGTGTGTGGTCCATTGAAAGTCTCGTAGAGACCCGCGAGATTGGCGGCTGGAAACCGTCATTTGAATATTCAACTTTTCTTGCTTTTGTCATTTGACAGAGACATTCCAAACGGGTATTCTTATTGGGAATAATTCCCATATGACCCATGCACTATTACACTTTTTTAATATAGTACCTAAACAAAAATTTTTTAATTTTCATGTATTAAGTTTCCCCTTAAACATCATTAGATAATGCTAATGTGACATTGAAATATTAACACGGATGACATATAACTGCCTTGTGATCTAATATGTAATTGTCATGTATATCACTGTCAAATAATAATCGTGTATTATTTATATCAATATTAAAATATCATACTAATATTATTTTAATAGTATTAAGAGTTAAAATAATTTAATACACAAAATTAAATTTTAGATATATGATAAAAAAAATTTTAATTTAAATATCACATTAAAAAATTATGATAATTTAGAGGCTAAACGAAATATCCCTTCTTATTACTAGCCATCAGATTGGACTGTAAGTTGTTTCAATACTAACAAATTGAAGCCTTGGTTTTGGCTGCAAATCCCCTTATCTGATTTCAGCTGTCGCTTTTCTTTGGAATTTGACTTTAGGGGACATGATTCTGCATACAAGCACAGATTTCTTCAACTGCACAATGCAACGGTGAGATTCATATCAACTGATAAAAAAGACATCCATGATTTGGGGCCAATAGAAGAGGTAAAAGAATGGCAATTCTTACGCTTGCTTTCTTGTACGTATGGCAATTCTGTCTTCTACTTGTTTATTTTGTGTTAATATGTATAAAACATAAAAATTGTTGCATTATAATTTATATAAATACGTAAAAAATGAAATTCAATTTTTAATTTTATCAAAATTATATTTTGTTAAAATTTTAAAATTTTATTATTTTTTTCGTATTATTTTCGCATCTTGTTACCTTATCTTAATTAAAATTATCATGTCTATTTCCTTGAATTACTTGGAAAAAATGAAGTTCTATTAACTTTTTCTTTAATCAAGTTTATGCATCGCCAATCAAGTGGCCAATATTCTCGATATGCAAGAGGTTTGTACAAAATACATGCAACTTTCTTTCAGTTTTTATTAGTAAGAGATAACAAAATAGCATATAGCTTTAATTGTGAGTCTGACAATTTTCTTTCATCAAAATGCAGAGACAAGTGATGGGAAAAATTTTTACACCTTTGAATACCAACTCACCTCTCCCAACTATGCCAGTGCTTCCTTTGCAACGATAGCCATTGGAAATCGTAGAGAATTTATCATCTCAAAAATGTCAAATTCAATTGTTGCATTTATTTATATCTTTATTTTTTTTAAATTATCGTGTTCTTATTATGTCATACTCATATTACTTGTTCGCATTTTATAACTAAAATAGTTGATGCGTTTTTGTTGGAAATGGCAATCCTTGAACAATGGCTTAGCCATATTTACACAAAATCAATTGACAAGACAGGTTTCTTCATTTGATCCAGAGTCTTTACTTGGTGTGAAGATATGAACTACAACAAAGGAGAAAGATTTCCTCGTGTTCTTTAACCTATTGACTTGCATTTCTTTGCAAGCAGATATTACACACTGGTTGTGGGAGCACTTGAAAGACGGTGGAGAAGCTCCCGCAACAAGCTGAAAGTGGTGGCCGACTCCTTCAAAGTGCTTAACATCTGAAATGCAGTTTTACAGAGCAGGGCAATCCTCAACCTGTGAAAAAGACAACTCGTTTCATTGTCTATAGTCGGAAACAACGGGATTCTCTCGTCGTTGAGCATCATCAACCTGAATTATTACTATTCATTTTAGATTTGATAATTTTAAACATTGTACATATCATTATATGAAAATAATACAAAAAAAAAAAACACATGAAAACGATAATTTAAAATTTTAATAAAAACTTATATATATTTGGTAAAAATAAATAAAAATATTTATGTTTGTTGCATCAACACAAATTATGATACAATAAATTTTGTATTTATATGTATTAAACACAAAATAAACATACACAAATTGTGAAATTTACTTCTTCCCCTATTACTACCATCCATTTCTTGAATTTTGTTAATGAGGCTCTCTTAAGTGTTAAGCAGTCACAAATTTCTATGTTCATCTGAGCAAGAAAAGCTTAGCAGAGTAAAAGAGATATAGCAGAACATTACTCAAGTAGCAGAAATGATGGCAAAGTAAAAAATTTGTAAATTATATGCACTTTTATTTACAGGGATTACAACATTTTTTCCTCTAATTCTATCGGTAATCAAAAGTTGAAAATTTTACAGCTAGGCACATACATCATCCAAGCTTTGGAGAGAAGAGTTGCAGAAATTTATAGAAATCAGAGGCAAAACCTGGAAAATAGGACTAAAATTATCAACCCTTTTCTGATCAATAAAGAAAAATAATATAGAATGGAAACAACACACAGCCCCAATCTAATGCTCTGCTTAAACTCATAAAGAATATGGATCTATGCCCTACTTTTAAACAATGTAACTATAGCTGCTGCTGTGCCTACTCACCGGAGTGGACATTGTTACAACCCTCGATTGATTGTCACCTGAGGACATCATTACAAGCTGCATCATCCCCATTTGTCCTTTCTGATTCTGGATTTTTCAACCAAGAGATTCAGTGAAGCCCACAGGTTGGTGGCAGTTCCAGCAATTCAGATATGCGGGACGTGTACTATGTAGAAGAACCAATGTTAGTTACAATCAATCGTAAAGCCAACCTAAACCAGCCGATGCTGGCACTTGAAATGAGGTTGCATTAAACGAACATACAAGCCATTTCTCACTAGCAAAGAATCATGTGTTCCTTCCTCCACAATTTGACCACCGTTAAGCACTACAATGTTGTCAACATGCCTCACCATTGCGGCTCTATGGGCTATCAAAACGGTTGTTTTGTTCCCCATTATCAGCATATCAAGTGCCTCCTGCACCACTTGGCTTTACTCAGATTCAATGGACAAGCTAGCTTCATCCAATAACAAGATGGGTGCATTCTTCAGCACAACTCAAGCAATAGTGATTCTTTGTTTCTGTCCTGGGGTCAAATCCACACCCCTCATACCCACATGCGTGTCATAACCATGGGGCAAGCTACTGATACAATGGTGAGCATTAGCTATTCTTGCAGCCTCTTTCATCTCAGCTTCGCTAGCATTGTGCCTTGCATATATAATGTTTTCCCTGAGAGTAGTTGAGAAAATAATGGGATCCTGTTGAACAAGACCTAAGGTGCTCCTCAACCACATCAAATTGTAGAGTTTTAGATCACGGCCATCAAGTAGAACCTGACCTGCAACTGGATCATAGAATCTCTCGATCAGAGATATTATGGTATTCTTCCCAGATCCTGAAACTCCAACAACGGCTAAAGTTTGTCCCCCATTAACTTTAAGACTGAAATTGCTCAATACCAACATTTCTGGACGCGTAGGATAGCAGAAATCAACATTTTTCAACTCAATGCTTCCATAGACATTAGGTGGCTTCAATGATGAGTTATCATCTGGCTCAATCTTAGGAACTCGATCAATAATTTCAAAAACTGAAGTGAGAGATTTCCGCTCTTTATGTATGGTGCCAACCCAAATGGCTCAACCAGTGCAAAAGTCGCAAAAGAGAAAACCATATACTCCTTGATAGCCGTAGGCAGATCCATAGAGCGTCTTTTAACAGAGAGGGCAGTGTACCAAAGAAGAAAAGCATTGCAGGCAAAAAGCAGAAACTGTGAAAAGCCAAATGCAAACCCTATTGCCATTCCATGAAAGAAAACTCTGCTTCAATATTTTCTTCAGTTGCAGTCTGTAGAGCTCCATTACCTTATTACCAGCACAAAATGCTACAACAGTGTAAATGTTTCTCACCGCATCCTCAAGGACCAATAATGCCTTCCTATGCATCTCCTGGATTCCCCTAGAAAATCCAGCAAGCCATAATTTCTGTAACATCTAAGTAGCCCAATATTTAGAAATTCGGACAAGGACAATCTTCCAACCAAATTCAATAAGAAAGAAAAAAGCAAAGATATAGGGCAGAAAAATAAACATAGACAATACATGGAATTGACAACAATTAACATCAAAGCACAACTCTCCAGAAACTTCATGTTTTCAATAATGAAGTGAAAACCAAATATATAAACGCATTTAACATAAAAAAAAATTGATATGCAAACCTGTGCAATAGCAGAGACAGTTAGAACTGGCAGGGTTGCAAATGCCACAAGTGCCAACCGCCAATGAAGCAACATCCCAATTAGTATAGCAACAATAACAGCAGCACTATCCTGTATAAATATTGAAAGTCTGTTGCTAAAAGCAGCCCGTACAAATGTAGCATCATTAGCCAATCGCATGGACAAGGTGTCAGCACTATTCTCTTCTTCATCAAACCATCCAACTTCATTCGCAGCATTGCTGTAACATAATTGGCAAAACAAGGTAAATAATATGCATGGAATTCAGCATTCCAGTAAGTTTACAATATTAATTTTAAGATTCAGATACTGGAGAACATCATTCGGCAAACCCGTTCAGTCATCTTTTCTCCCATAATGCCTAAGTAGAAGTGTTGCAAAAAGTTAGCGACAACCGTCAGTATACCCATACAGGCAATTATCAAACACCACCTGTCTACTTCATCTCATATGTGATGACGTTCCTCACGCCTATAATATGCCGTTACTATCAGAGCAACAACATAAGCAAGAAGCGGATTGAAAGAGCCGAAGATTGTGGCACCGATGCTTCCCAACACAGCACAAAGCCACTCTGCAAAACTAAGCTGTGTCAATCTCCAAAAGGATGGAGCTTTCCTATGATGTGAATCCTTTGCTTTCTTAAAATTCATCACGATGTCATTGGAGTGACTGTGAGGCCTACTAAAACTCTGAGAATGGGAACGTTCACTTTTAGGATCAGATGTCAGAAGTGGTGATACAGGGGATTCTGGGTCTGAACCGTTTGATTTCTGCCGCTGGGTAGAATGAACATCAAGCTTGGGCAACTCCGGTAGTCCAATTTCAAAACTATCCTGCCTCCTAATTGATAGTTCCTTATCACCGGCATCCACAGGCAAGCCATTTTCAAGCATTGTTTCTGGTGGCGGACTGTGAGCTTTGGGTGATTCTTGTAAGTAAAAAGTACCATCTTGGGGCCGAAATACACCAGGAACTCTTTGGAGAGATGGTGATTTGATAAACTTTGGACATGGTGATTCTTGCAAGCTGTGAACTGTTGAAGAATCCTTTTCAATTTGGAAAGTTGAAGTCTCCATGTAGTTCCTAACTGGCATCCTGAAAGAGAATAAACAACAATAAACCAGAATTTAGAAAGAAAGGAGCATTTTTTCAATCTAAACGAAGATAAATCACTGTCAAGGAATGGACTTTCAAACATAGTATTCCAGCCTTCTTAGTAAAAGCATCTATAGCTCCATTTACCTCCTTGGAAGTTTTGCAGCCTCTTCACATTTGAGGAGCTCTGCATACAAACCATCAAAGGCTAGTAACTCATCATGCGTCCCCATTTCAACCAGCTGACCCTCCTCCATTACAGCTATATAATCAGCATTTCTTATGAGACCAAGCCTCCGAGCTATTATTATAGTTGAACGTCCCAACATGAGGAGATCTAGAGCTTCCTAAACAGTTCTTTCAGCTTCAAAATCGAGTGCACCAGTAGCCTCATCAAGCAGAAGCATTGTCAGGTTCAAAAGCACTGCTCTAGCAATAGAAAGTTTGATTTTCTGTTCTTCTGTCAATGCCAAGCCTGCCTGCCCTCCCCACCTGAAATTCATAGTAAAAAATTTCAAAAAAAGAAACAAAAAAAGGACCATAAGGGAGAAATAATCAAGATGATTAATAAAATAGGCAAAACTTATATCGTATTTTTTCATATTTTACCTGTTTCTCATATCCTTTCTCAAGTAAGCAAATAAATGTATGTGCATGTGCTATTTTTGCAGCCTCTTCAATTTGATCAAATGTAGCATCTCGCCCACAAGCAATATTATCTTTTATGCTCAAACTTAGTAAGACAGGCTCCTGAGTAACGAGTCCTATTTGGCTTCTCAGCAACTCCAACTCTAGGTTTTTAATATTCTCTCCATCTAGAAGAACTTCCCCTACATCACAAAAAGTAAAATCATTTAAATCATGAAGGTTTACTGACCACCAATGATTTCAAACCTTAAATGGCATACTAGTGCATGTGATATATAAAATCATATGACCATAGTACCTAATGTAGGATCATAAAACCGCTCCATGAGTGGGATAATACTGCTTTTCCCAGAGCCATTTCTACCAACAAGTGCCACAGCCTTTTTAGCAGGTACAGTGAGGTAAAATCCACTCAATATCAGGATTTCAGGTAGAGAGAGATAACTAAAATATACATTCCAAAACTCAATATTTCCTTGAATGGACTGTAGGATGTTACCCTCCTCGCTAGAACCAGAGGATGACCAGCTAATCATCTCAAAAGTTCTATAAGCAGCAATTTTTCCTTGGTCAAAGGAATAGAAATTTGTTGCTGCTTGGTTCAGCCCACTGCACAACAAAGAAAAGATTGGTAAGACGGTAGAGATAACATGGAGCAGAAAAAGAGGGAAAAGTGATGCTTACAGGCCACTTAAAATTACAGCAAATAGAGCTGCTATGATTTCACCACCATGAGCTTTGTCATTTGTGACCAGGAACCTTCCAACCCAAAGTTGTAAGGCACAAGAACATAATGCAAGCCCATATGTAAATCCAAGCCCAAGCCCTTGCACAAGACTAATCAGTATACCATATCTCAAAGTTGCTTGTAATGAGGTTGCATAAGAATATTTGGCCAAAGTTTCATTTGTAAATGCATATAAGGTCCTAATGTAAGAGACTGCCTGCAGAAAGATGATAACTATATGTATATTAGCACCACTTCAACACTCTGTTTGGCTGTACAGAAGGCTGATTCTAAGTAGAAAGCTTAGTTCAACTAAGAATTTGAGTAACCATTCAACAAAATCGACACTACTGAAACCAGAAAGGCATAATATGTACTATGCATGGATGATTAAGAAAATATCAAGTGCAAGCCTCTCCTAGCTTTTGGAGCAGCTTCTTAACTCCAGAAAGCAGAAGCTGGGTTCAAATAGAGTTTTCAAAAAATAGTTTTAGCTTCTATAAAACTGCAAATGAGCTTATGAGAGCTAAAAGCCGAAGCCCAAAGTTGGAGCTTCTTACAAGAACCTCTAGAGAAAAGCCAATTGGCAAGTTTAATAAAAATTTTAAATAAACAAAAGATATTCTTAGTTAATTCAAATTATTTCAATTTGAAAACACTTTCCTGAAGCTCTACTTGAACAGCACTTTTTCCCACAACTCCAGCCTGGCCAAACAGTCTCCAAACAATAGGCATCTAAAGCTCCCTATAAGTATTTGTACTGGAAACAGAAATGATGGCAAGCAGAGGAAGTTCTTATACACATTGTTTTTTAGTTTTGTAATCAAACTCCTAAAATGATCCCATGTTTCAAATAACATGACCACTATACAGGTCCCTACATTAGCAGCCAGTTCAAACAAACTCATTTAATTTAATGTTTATGGTAACTGCATTCTTAAGCCAATATATACCATTTAGATAAGTCATTCTAAAAGAACATCAAGCACATAGGTAATTTACATCCCTTTCACCAACCAATACAACAGATAAGCATTCACTTGAAATTGATATTAACAACAAAAAAAAAAAAAAAAAGGTCTGGTTGAAAAAGGGTGGGGAGAGTAGAGAAGATCAGATAAAAGAAGAAGAGAAAAACCTGACCAGCAACACTACCAGCCTCAGCGTAAGCATCTTGAATGTTCTCAGCAAGCCTATGAAGAAATATATTGGATACGCCTCCAGCAGCAACAATGAATGGACCGGTGGCTAGAGTTATAAGGGCAATTTCCCAACAGTTGACAAAACCAAGAATTAGACCACGGAAAAATGTTGCCATATTATGAATGTAATTCCCAACCTGTAAAACCAAAGGAGCATTAGGACTAAAGCAGTCATCTGCAAGGAAATTCCACAAAAGGATAAGTAACTTCTTAGAAAAGCAAGGAAACCCACATGTGAAGCAACATGTGACTGAACATACTTTTTCACTAAGAGCAGACTGGATGAGCAGTACATCACTCAATACTTGGCTCACTATGTCTCCATTATTCCCATAAGTATCAAAGAAGCTCATATCTTGGTTCAATAATACTTGAACATATCTTCACCTGATGATAGCAGACTGCCGCTGTCCCGTCAAAATCCAACATGAAATCTATATTACACAGAACAAGTGACAAAAGGCAGAAAAGATGCATCAATCAGAAGAAAACAGAAATGAAGCAATAACTGATTTTGATATAAATCAACTTACCAATCCAGCCAGCAGCAAAAACACCTATAGCAATATAAACAATGGTTGAAGCAAGCTGCAGAACAAGAATGAAAAAATAGGTGATACACGCAAATATAAAGTAACAGAATGTCTCAAGGAAACTGCAATGATAGTTGCTTATAGCAAGAAAAAAGGAGATAAATAATGTTAGACAGAAACTCAAATCTCAAAAAGTGGTTTTGCTTTGCCCCATGTGATTTGAACATTATATTACTAATTAACACCTCTAAGAGTAAAGGCAATCTAGAGTTAACCCAGCAATAGAGAGTTTCTATATCTTCATAATAATAATTAAAAACAAAATACTATTCACTAACAAGCCGAGAATAACTAAATATACTTAGTTTTTTACCTGCACATGTTAGCACATCTACACAAGAGAGAGCGGCCAATTGACTTGATGCACCCTAAGCATCTAACTTGTACTACAATCAAAAAGTGGCTCTTTGATTTAAAATTAACTAATTCACCAGCATTAAAAATTCCATTCTTTCTGTAGTTCGTGTCCCACTCTATCCCACTCCCTCCCTTTTACCTTCCTCAAATGTGCAAGCCTCTTAAATAATCTAAGATAATCACATCTTTCACTTCAGAACAATATGCTCATCTTTTGTTATAATGATGTCTAGCATCAAGAATGTGGAAGAAAGAACCCGTCTGTCCCCAACCTAGAGGGAAGAAATTGTAGTTAAGAGTTAAGACATTAGTTAATGATCAACCCAAATATCATAATAGCATATCTTGCTATGGCATTTCTTAATCCTGTACAAGCAATAACCATTAGTTTCAAACAACAAAGATTTTCAAAATATCACGGTCTTTTACACCACAAATTTTCCTGACAATCCGCCAGCCAAATCTCAGCCACCAACTCCTGATGCTTGATGTGAAACTACCGACCTCAGGCGTTAAATTAGGAACATCACTCAATCACTCTCCTAGCGGTACCATTCCATAACTAAATAAACCAAGCTGAAAATCTAAAACTAATGAAGCAGCTCACTTCATTGTATTGGCACCTAACATAGAAACAAGTAAATTCTCTCAGAGCAAAGGGTAATGCTAAGTTGCTAATACTTAACTCTGGCCTATTGATCCTAAAATCATAAGAATTAACCCCCTCCCCCAACCACAACCAAAAAAAAAAAAAAGCAGTTGCAAACCCCAGAAACCTAAAACCCAAAACTTTATGTACCTTCCCATTTCCAAAACACTACCAAGAATCAAACTTTATGCACTTAAAACCCAAAAATCAAGGGAATTGCTTCAATTCAGAATCAAAGGTTCCATCTGCCCTAATTTAAAGCTAAAACATCATTAGTTAAATAAAATCCCAAAATTTTGGACTCCTATAAAACTATAAAATCCAAATAATATTATTCTAAAAAATTACAAAGATCATAACATTAGTAATTCACTTCAGTTATAAAAAATTTATCGACTAAAACACTAAACCAAACCTTCAAAATGCTCAAAATGAAAAATTTTACTTAATAAAAAAGCTAACCTCTATAAACCTCTCAAACTGCTCATCCAATCTCTCCGGTCCCTGTTCTGGCGACCCAATTCCAAGGACATGAGCAATCTTTGCAAAACAATGCCTGTAAACAACTAGAGCGGTCCCATGAGCAGCAGCAGCAAGCGATCCGACGAACATGAGAACCCAATCGAGCCTGTCAGCACAGGCGAAGAGTCTTGAGAACGGAACGGCGGCCGGAGGAGCCTCAATCTCTTCCGCCTCCTCCATCTCTTCCCCCACCTCCGCCGGCGCCACAGCAACAGTAGCTGCTTCCGCAGTTGTATTGCCGTCACCGAAACCTCCGATACTGGTGTCAACAGTTGTATGTGGGGTGGTGACCACCCAAACAAATCTCTCGACATCATCATCTCCAAAAAAAACCAAAACCAAAACCAAAACCCACACCCTAACTCTCCTTTTCTTTAAATTCAGCAGAAATTTTAAAATCAGAGGGGCAAATTTTTATAAAAAAAATCAGTTTTTTTTTAATTTATCTTTTCTTTAGTGCAAATGGAGACCGTGTTAAAGAAGGCAAAGGAAACAACAGATAAACAGAGAAAACATGGAGTCATCCATCCTTTTTTTTCTTCTGTCAAGTGCCGGCAAGAAGAGAATTTTGCTTGAACAAATTTTGATTTTTTTTTTCATTTTTATGTTCTTGTGTTAAACTACACTTAAACCCTTGTACTTTTCAAAAATATCAAAAAAATATATATTTTACAATATTATTTGGTAATTTAATGAAAAATTAATATGCCACTTTAATGCTTTTTAAATTGAAAAAAAAAGTTTAATTTGAAATTTAACTTAATTAAATTGTAATTATTTTTAAGAGAGATATCTAATCAATTTGAGTTTTAAGTTTTAATACTTATAATTTATTTTTTTATTTTTAATTGTAACTTTTTTATGATTTTTTTTTTTTAAATCTAACTAATCAAAACGAAAAGGATGTAAAATGTTAAATAAAAAAATAATTCACTAATATGGGTGTTAAAAACACAAAAAAGTCATAATGTGATTTATCAATTTTTTTAATATGAGGGGGTATTTTTGGAAATTGCGTAAGGGAAGATCTGTGTTGGCATGTATTCGTGTGAACGGCTGGATCTGCGCTTGACATTGGTTATTTTATTGGTCACAAATGCTGGTCTGTGTAATGCCAGGGTGACTATAGTATTTCTCATTGGAGAAAATTTTAAAATAAAATAAAAATATTGTATTTTTTAGACCATGGGAGGTAAGAAAGCAGACAGCATTATGAGGGGGTGAGTAAATCCTTTTCCTCTGCCAGTTCATTTGCTCTGTTCACTTTCGTTTTTTTTTTCTCTTATTTGATACTGTTTCTCACTCTTTTAGTTTTCTCACATTATTTTTATCTAAATATATAATTTTAATAATTGGTTATTCCAACTTGGATTTCTTTGACTGATTTTTTTGGCTAGGTTTCTCTTCTGTTACTTAAAGATTTTAAGATATATTTACAAGATATATAATGATATACAGTATCTACGCAAATTAATCAATTAATAAAGAAAAAATCATTTTTGTCAATTAAGGTTAAAGCTAACAGTAAAAAAATATAATTTGGAGTACAACATGTTGATATAAGAAGATACATTTTTAGTATTTCAAATGTAATAATTTACTATAAAACTTAACAATATCCATAATTAAAGAAGTTAATAGATAAAATTTAATTAAATTTGGATCGAGTTCATATTTAATATTAATAAATTTTATATTTGTTCATATCCGATCTAATTTGATATTTTAAGTCTAAATTTTTTTCAAACTAGCTTATGTTAAAAAAAAAAAAAAACAAACCAAGCTATTTAGCTCAATTTATATAATATTTTTTAAAAAATAAGATTTTATATTTTATATAATTATAATAATTTAATTATCTATATTATTCAATTTGAGTCGCACCTATCTAAATTTTAATTTTTGTATTTAAGATTTAATTCAAAATTTAAGCAAATCTAAAAATTTTATTCAAAATTTTAAATTATTTCAAAACTTCAACAAACCTTCAAATCGAATAAATAGTCGACACTTAAATATCTCTATCCCTAATCATATTATTAAAAAAAGGCATAAAGACTTTGTTTAGGAGAATGGCGAGCACTAATTTTCACTCTTATCTTATTATCTCATGTATGGAGTCTTGATTTTCAATTTTAAATGTCCAAAATGATGCTCCAAATTCTAATTTTTAGAATGCTACAAAGCTGGATTTGTTACCCTTGCAAATATTTGGCTAATCATAAGAGAAATTAATTTATATAGTGTAAATTTTTTTTTAATTTTATATTTTCAATTATTGATTTTAAAGATTTAAAGGATAAAATTAAACCATTTTTTATTTTTAATTGTCTCTTTCATTTTTTTTTAAATTTATTAAAATTAATAACTAAAAAATATATAAAATTTTTTAATTTTATATTTTGTAAATAAACTCTTACATATATATATATATATATATATATATTTCCTTTCCCATGCAAACAGGTGTGGTTTCATTGCCTTTTACAGTACCTTCTTTGGTTGTATTTCCTCTGTGTCTGTCTGCTGTCACTCAGAACTGCACAGAATACGTATGACAATCTGATGGATCTAATCTTGTTTCTGGACTTTCTCGCATGATAATCTCGTCGGGAGGCAGATCCACATGTATAATTAATTAAGGTGTTCATACATAACACCGAAAATTAAAAAAAAAAAATTAAAGAAATTTTTAAAATAAAATTAAATATATTTTATGATAAAATTGATAAATTCATCAATAAATTTTTTTATATATATTATAAATGAATATTTTCAAAATATTTTAAACCTGCCACTAAATTTTAGGATTCCAAAGTCCCTTGGGTTTCCTCTTCACCTTAGCGTTGCCTGATGCTGCAAAAGGAAGTGCTTTGAACAAAAATAAGCATCCCCTAATGCAGCAAAAAGGTTCAATTAGAATCGACTGCCATCTATGTAATACGTTTTTTGGTCAGTCTTTTTATTTTCAGAAGCAGCAAATGTTCCCGAACTAGAAGATGATCCTTTGAGTTCATTCTTCGATAAAATGTTGTACATTTACCTGGTCTAGAACATCTTCACACTAGGGTAATGTCATGAATTTGTAATCCTACTTTTATGCCAGATAATTTTTTTAATGAGTTAAACAAAAAATTTAATTCAATTAATTCATATAATTATTTTTAAAAAATGATATTTAATAAATTTAAATTTTAAATTTTAAAACCAACAGCTTCTTTTTTTATCTGTAGACACTAACCTCTTTTATATATTAAAAAAAAAAAAATTCCTCGACGAGTTTACCTAATTCACTTCTCATAATGTTTCATAAGGTTGCGTTATGACATGTTCTTTGGACATGCATGTGTAGATGTAGAAGTGTAGATGTTCTTTCAATGTAGATATGATCTTTGTACATTAGGTTATTATTTTTTATATACGATTACGATTTGATACATATATGTATAGTTCATATTTGACTTCCATTTTATTTAAAATTAATTTAATAATTTTAATTTAGTATAATGTTTATAAAATATTTTTAATATAAATTACATCTTAATTATATAAAAAATATTATTTTTAATAAATATATATCTTAAAATAAGGTATTAAATAATAATTTTATTAACATATATACAAATTTAAAATTAAATAAATAATAATATATATATTTTTATATATCTCGTGACGAGTTGGGACAAAATACCTTAAAATCCGTCTTTGATCCAGTCTTGATTTTTTTTTTTAAATATCAACCCGACCTATTATTTAAAAAAAACTGTCTTGAACAAATCAAATCTGTCTTAACTTTTAATTTTGAGGGGCTAAAGTAATATTTTATAATAATTTTTTTTCAAAATCTATCAAATCTATTAATAATATAAAATAGATGCAAACATATAATAACAAAATTAACAATTATAAATATGTTAATATGTAAATATATATATATAAAACAAAATGAATATATTAAACAATTTGTCTCAAATTTCTAATTATAAATTACTAACAATATTTTTTATAAAATAAAATTATTATATATTTTTTTTCAATATTAACACATTATTTTATCATATTTAATATTTAAATTATTAAATTAAAAAAATCACAAAAATATATTTTTAAATAATTAAAATTTTAAAAAATAAAATAAAGATTATGTATGATAAACTAAAACTTTTTAATTTTTTATATGGTATTTTTATATTATAAAAAATGAAAAAGTATTTAAACTAATTATATTAATTATTTTGATATGTAACAATTTTCAAATAAAATGAGCATATAGAATATAGTAAAAAGATTGATTGAAAAAAGATCATATTGAATATTTAGCATGCTAGTTTTAGATGTTTATGAAAATATAGTATTGACAAATTTATTATTCATTTTAAATTAAAAATTGTTTATAATAAGTAAACACAAGTTAAAAAATAATAATTTTTTTGAAATTAAGAGTTGTAATATTAGATACACATAACTTTTGTAATTGTATATATAATAAAATATATAAAATAAAGAATGATCTATATCAACACAATAAATTTAAATTTGAAGGGGCCAAACTAGTTTTTATATATAAAAAAAAAAAAAAAAACATTACAAGATTATTACGAAATTAACATATATATAAAAAAATCAAAATTTTTGGGGGCCAAAGGATCCGCCATTGTTGTTGGATGGCGTTACAAGATGTAGAGCATATGCATGGTTAACTGGTAAAAAGAACATCCATAGCTTACCCTCCCTTCCAAAAATCTTGTACCATGCATCGAAGTGCTATATGGAGCCTGTCAAATGTTAGACCTACTATCCTTGTTACATAGATATCAGTTTCATGTTTCATCAGGTAAATTCTGCACTTTGACAATTGGGGCGAATAAGAGAAGGTGGGACAAAGATGAAAGACGGATCGCTCACTGTCATAGACTCCTTTAAGATATTCAATGTTTGAAGTAGTTGTTCAAAAACTTTAATAATCAAATAATTTGTTTTTTATACACAAACAATGAAAATGTAAGCTAGAGTCCCAATTTCTTTTATTTCTCTATGTTTTCTTTTTCTTTTCTATTCTTTTTCTTCTCTCCTTTTTTAATCAATTTCTTTTATTATTAAATTTTTTAATAATGGTAATTAATTTATTTTAAACTACAATAATTTTATGAATTTATCTTAATGTCAATATAATTGAATTAAAGATGAGTTTAAAATATTTAACATGTATTTATTTAATTTGATCGCAATTATAGATAATTTTAAAACAAATTAAATTTTCGTTATTTTGTAATTAAAAAAGTTTTAAATAAAAGAAAGAATAAAAACAAAAACAAATAGAGAAATAAGTATTAATAATTAATAAGGGTCTATTTGTCTTTTCATTTAAGATTAATTTAGTAAATAACATCTCTTAAGATTAGTGTATATTGCCAATATGAAGATGTTTTTCAAATAAAAAAAAGAGTAAGTGTTGTCATAATTATTTTTGGGATCAACAAACGAAAATTTCAAAATGAGTGTGTCATCAGTAATTTTATTATTAGATATGATTAGTCACTTAAAAAATTTATTTTTTTAATAAAATTTTAAAGTTAATTAAGATTTATACGATTTTGGGGTCTATAAAAACAAAATTAAAATTAAGAGTATGATTACTCATGAAGAAAGATTAATACCTCACTTCCACAGCACATATTTTAAAAACAGTATCAACTAATCATATGTTATCCTTTAACTTTGACAAAAGTGATCTTAATTTTGATATTTAGAAATAATCTCTTTAATTCCTTTTATTTACCACAATTTTAGTGTTTTTATTTCATTTCATTTTTTAAAAAGTTTTCTCCCTTTTTTTTTAATAAAAATCATTATTTCATTTTTATTTGAATAAAACATTGGAATCATGTTATGGAACAATTTTCAAAACATTTCAATACGTTGATAACATTATGAACAATTTTTTCACTTAAAAGTTTTTTAAAAATCATTATTCAGACCTTTTAATAATCTCATTTTCGATAGTTTATATTTATTTTCAAAATCAAAATTTATAATATAAATAATATGATGACCATAATTTAATTTAAACAATTCTTTTTTTTTTATCTTTTATAAAAATTATTCTTTTAATTTTTTTAATAAGCTAAAAATATTAAAAATCATTCCAAATACTCTAATACTTTAGTAGTATTTTAGAAAAAAAAATTTCACCTAAATATTTCTTAAGAATTACTATTTCGACTTTTTTAAAATCTCATCTTCAAAACCTTCTTTATTTATTTTTTTTGAATTATTAATATTTAACTTTAAAAGTTATATAACAATATAATTATTCAAGAATAAATTTATCTTTTCACAATATATTTTTTATAAATATTTTACATTTTTATTTCTTTTAAGATAATTATTCAAATTAAGAAAAATAAGTAAGAATTTTTATATTGAAAAGAACATAAGGTTTTTCTTACTTAGAGAGTTTTTAAAAATTGCTAATTAAACTTTTTGAAATCCCATCATAAAAAAAACTTTATTTATTTTCAATTATTAATATTTCATAATAACAATTTTACAATAACATAAATATTCACAAAACAACTATTTCCTAAAAACATAAAATCACAATTCCAAGTATTTAAATAGTTAAATACAAAATTTAACAAAATAAATAGCCACAAGAGAAAGAAATATACCCAAGTGAAACTTTTGGATTTAAATCCAAAGCAAAACCAAGGGCCAGGAAAACCAAGTTGGAATGGGTTGCAATTGGGCTTGATCTAGATTAGGTTGGTATAGAAGTGGGTCGGGTCAAGTTAATAATGCTAGGCTTTGGTTGGGCTCCGGGATTGGTTCAAAGCAATTTTTTTTTTTATAGAATACTATAAGCCAATCACCTTTTTATCACCTCATTTCTTCCTATCTTTTACCCTATGTTTAGATATATATTAATTAAAAAAAAAAAGAAAGGAAAGTTTTTTAAAGGAAAGAAAATGATACATGTACTCTTTGTATGAATAGTTAAAATTAATAAAAGAAATGAAAAGAAAAGAATTCTAATAACCATTATTTGGATAAATAATGAAAAAAATGAAATAATTCATTATAATATATTTTTTCAATTATAACCTTTTTTTATAAAGTAACATATAATATATAAATATATTTTTATACCATCTAACTTATATAAACAAATCTTTTTGAATAAAATTAAGCATGTTTAATACAATAATATGTATTAGTTAGTTATTAATTTATTCTTAATTTTGTATTTAATTCAGCCTTTTAATTTATTCTGAGTTGGCTTGTTTTATTGTTAAGATTTAAAAAATCATAAAATATTTATAAATTGTGATATTATATAAAATATTCATAAAAGAAAATTATTTTTGTAGAGGATATCAGTTATATAATAAAATCTAATGTCATAATAAAAATATAGATATAATAGTTTTTTCATAAAAATAAAATTTTTTTAACATTCATTTCCTTAGCTTTTTTTTCAATTTAAGGTATTAAAAAAATGAAGATTACAAGAGAAACTAAAGGTCATTGGGTTTTCTTCTCTTTTCTTTTAAATTAAAAGTTTATCGAAACAAATAAAGGGTTTTTCTTTTTCCATTACTTTTCTTTATTTTCCTTTATTTTCCTTCCTCTTTATCATAACATATAGATCTGTGAGCCTATCGCTAGACATGGACTAAAGGAGTCACCACTAATCTTTTTTTGTTTAGGTGTGATTGATCACCTAATTGAATCTGTTCTATTTAAAGAGGAGTCTCAAAATTGACTTAGGTATATTTAAATAGTAGATTTTAGTCCATGAAATCATATTTCAACTTCAAGAGTGCGGTTACGCATAAGAAAAGTTATAACACCCTCACAATACCTATCCAAAGGATGATACCAATTTGATTTCAAATAATCCAAGCCTTAACCATATTTATGATTTACCAAAATATTTAATATTGAAAATTAATCTTAAAATTACTTCAATAGTTTAGTAGTAATTTAAGATAAAACTCTTATCTTAGGAATATTCATAGAGATTAGTGTCCTACCTTTAAGAGGCTCTATGATTGAATTCATTTAAATTTTAGTTAAATAAAAAATTAATAAAATCTTTCAATAGTTTGGTAAGATTTTTTTTATACAAATCTCTCAATAGTTTGATGAAATTTTTTTGTAATTTTTTTATAAAAAATATACTAAGTCTTCCAATATCCTAAATGAAAAAAAAAAAAAAACATGCGATCGAGTCGTGTCAAGTTAGGTCAGAAGTGACTCATGCATGGATCCAGATAGGTTGGGACACGTGTTATGTTGAATGAAACGGCATCATTCAATGTTAGTATAAAAATCAAGATTTTTCGTTTTTCTTCAAAATCCTTTAGCCCTCTCTCTTCCTTTAGGATTTTTTTGCTTTATTTTTTCTCTAGAAACCCTATAATAAGCCGTCAGAAATTGGGTTTGATCATCAATTTCTAGAAAACTAATTGGAATTCAGTTAAAAATTTCAAAGTTCATAAAAAAATTCAAACTTTTAACCCAAAACTTAGACTTTTTGAGAATTTCCAAAATTTCCTAGAAATTCCCCAAAATTTTCTAAAAAATTCCTTTCTTTCAGATTTCTCAAATATTCCTAACAATTTTGTTTTTTCACCAAACTCAAAAACCCAAATGTTGACTAACCTTAAATAAAATCAACCAAACAGTATCAACCCAGAACCTAGACTTTTCTCCCCTTTTTCTTATCTTTTCTGTATGATCTTCAAATTCAATTTATAATCAATTTCAACGGAAGTTTTAAGGCTTAAATTAATTTAGTCTAGGTTTGAATCCAGGGATTAGATTCTGTCTGATTTTAGGCTTTAAATCCCTTTAATTTGGTTCTTAGTTTTATGCCAATTTGTTGTTTAATTCCAAGGAATTGATACAATTCCCTCCATCTTCAATTTTCTTATTTATTAGAATAGATTAAGAAAAAAAAAATAATGATGATGATGATGATGATGATGATAATAACAAAAGTTGATCCCAGACACAAATAAGTGTCTATAGTTATCTCTCTTTGTATAATTTCTATGAAGCAAGAATTGTGCAAAGACAAAAGTATCCATTTTGTTCGGATTTAAAAAATCAAATTGAAATTCAAAGTTAAAATGATTTAGACGAAGTCAAATTAGAATTTAAAAATGACTAAACTGAATCAAAGTCAAAAGTGAATGAGTTGTGCTAAAATGAAGATGATTGAGATCGAGCTCTTGATAAAAAAAAAGTAAAATGATCTGAACTGAGCTGAGATCAAAATAGGTAATCGAGATCAAATCATGATAAAAAATGATTTGGATTAAGCTAAGATCAAAAATAGATGACCAAGATCAAACTACAAGTAAAAAAAAATAAAATGATCTATACTAAGCCGAGATCAAAACGAGTAACTAGGATTAAACTGCAAGTCAGACAAATAAAATGATCTAGACTGAATCGAGATCAAAATAGGTAATTGGGATCAAACTACGAGTCAAAAAAATATAATGATCTAGATTAAGTCAAGATTAAAATAGGTGGTAAGGACCAAACTGTAAGTTAGAAAAATAAAATGATCTAGGATGAGCTAAGATTAAAATAGTTCAGTAATAACAATAATGCATGTCCTATCTGAGATGCAAATGCATGAAAATTTTGTTTGTGGTATTAACGTTCTCTAGACTTTTTCCTTTGTATCCCAATCTCTGCATACTTCTTGTGAAGGAAATCAAATCTACTTTTTATCAATCAAAATAGATACTCGTCTTTCTTTTTAAGGGAATTTTCAAAACCATTACTTTTACCACACCTTGAAGGTTTCATCTTTTGCCTTTGTCTCTTTCAACTTTCCCAAAGTAAATGCATAATCTCTTATGATATTATTCAATTATTATTCATTATCCCATTTTCAAAATATAAGATGCGAATTATACATTTCGCTTATTCATGGTGAAGCCTTTAAATAGAAAAGAAAAAGGTAAAAACTGAAGGTGAGACATAGATGAATGAAATGAATAACATTTATCTAGAGAACAAGCAGATTACAATTGATAGCAATGGGACAAAATAAAGGCATATAAGGATGGCTATTTGGGGTAATAGTCTTCTAGACAAATAGTCAGATAATCATGACAACATATCTCGGATTTCTTAAAAAATTCAACCACATGATGTACTTAGCCTTTCAAAACTCTTAAAAAATTCATTGATATTGACTTTTGATGCACCTTACAAATGATGTCGTATCCTCCTTATCCAAGTTACCTTTACAGTTTTCAACTTAGATAAACTTTTTTTTAGTTCAAGCTGTCTTTCTGAGTTTTTAACTTGAACTTTCCTTCTTTTTTTATTTTAGTTCAAGTCGACTTTTCAAATTTTCAATTTGAACTCTTTATCTTTTTTTTTTAAGTAAAGTATCTTTTTACGGCATCAGAATTTATAGGATTAGGAAGGCCATCTCTATTGATCTTTGACAAAATTAAGGCTTTTCCTGAAAAAGTATTTTTCATAACATACGACCTTTCTTAATTTGGAGTCCACTTTTTTCTATTATCATGTTGGCTTGGGAGGATTTTTTTCAACATTAACTCTTTTTCTCAAAATTGATAAGATCGAACCTTTTTATCATGAGCTTTTATCATCTTTATTTGGTATAGTTTGTCATGACAGAGCGCCGCTAACCTCTTTTTTTTTTAATGAAGTTTAATTGTTCATAGCGCTCTTGAAGACATTCGGCTTTTCTAATCTTGTTTCTCTTAAGACTCTCAAAAGTGAGATTTTTACCTCCACTAGTAATATAGCCTCCATCTCATAAATCTAGGAGAATGAAGTTGCCTCAGTAGAGGTAAATACTGATGTTCGATAAGTATACAAAGCAAAAAGTAATTTTTCATACCAATCTTTATATGTTTCAGTCATTCTTTCCAGAATCTTTTTTTTATTTATAGCTTTTATTGCCCAATTCATTTTTGAGTAATATGGAGCTAAATTATGGTGTTTAATTTTGAACTAAGCACATACTTCTTACATCATCTTACTGTTTAAGTTCTTTGCATTATCTAATTTTTTAGAGTCTATATCTATAGATTATTTCTCTCTTGATGAACTTACAGACTACTAATTGAGTTACATTTGTTAAAAAAGTTGCTTTGACCCATTTAGTGAAGTAATCAATCATCACAAAAATGAATCTATTTTCATTTGATGCTTTTGGAGTGATGAGACCAATGACATCCATTCCCCACATAAAAAATGGTCAAAGTAGTACCAAAACATGTAACGTAATGGGTGGAGCATGGATTTTGTCGACATAAATTTGGCATTTATGATATTTTTTAGCATAATCAATGCAATTACTTTCCATTATTAGCTAGTAGTATCTAGTTCTCATAATCTGTCTTGCCATCATATGTCCATTTGCATGTACTCTATATATACCATTATGTACCTCTTCAATAATCTTTCTTACCTTAAAGGCTTGTAAATAGTGTAATAGCATCTGATCTTTGCTTTTTTATACAAAACATTTTCATCTGAGAAGAATCTTATAGCCAATCTCCTCAGAGCTTTCTTATCATTCTTCGTTGCATAATTTAAGTATTGCTGACTCTTTAGGTATCACAGAATGTCATAATACCAAGGATTTTCATCTTTTTCCTCCTCTATGTTGGCGCAATGTACTGGCATATACTTAACATCTAACTTGAAAGGCTGTATTTCAACGTTATTCCCAATTTGTATCATTACAACCAAAGTGGCTAATGTATCTACAATCTAATTTTTTCTAGAGGCAAATGTTCAAATTGGTTTGTTTCAAATTGCTTGCACAACTTTGAAAGTATTTATGGTATAGGATAAGTTTTCAATCTCTCATTTCTCATTCACCCTTTAGTTGATAGATAACCAAAGCTAAACCCCTAAAAACTTTTAATACTTTGACATTTCTATCTAAAGCAACTTGCAATTTCATAACACAGGTATCATATTCAATCGCATTATTGGTGCAATTGAAGTTTAATCTTACTATAACGGGGTAATAATGCCCTATTGGAGATATTAGAAATGCCCTAATTCTATGCCCCATAGCATTGGCGGCCTCATTCAAATACATTCTCCATGATTTTCCATTATTGTTATCCTTCTCTAATCCGGAGATTGTCATTAATTCTTCATCTGAAAAATCTAGTTTCATGGGCTTATAGCTTTTAGCGACATGGTTTCAAAGGAATTTGGCAATGGCACTTCTCTTGATCATCTTTTGGCTCATATATACTAACTATATCATACTTAAAAAGCATTACTTGCCATTTTACTATTCTTTTTTATAATGATGGCTTTTCAAAGATGTAGTTAATTGGATTAAGTTTAGCCATGTGCCAAATAGTGTAGTAAAGCATATACTACATAAGTCTTTTAGCTATCCAAGCTAAAGTGTAACACATTTTTTTTAACGATGAATACTTGGACTCATACTTTGTAAATTTCTTGCTCAAGTAGTAAATGGCCTTTTCTCTTTTACCTGATTCATCCTGCTATCCTAGTACACATCCCAACAACTTCTCATGTACCACCATATATAAAACTAATGGTCTTCCCAAAATGGGTGGTACTAAAATTAGGAGATTGGATAAGTATTGCTTAACCTTATCAAAAGCTTCTTAACATTTTTCATTCAATTCACCAGGACTTATTTTTAGAGGAGTTTAAAAACGAGATCACATTTGAAGGTGAGTTGAAAGATGAATCGAGAAATATAATTTAATCTGCTTAAAAAACCTCAGATTTCTTTTGGTGTACTTTAGATCAATTTTAATTCCCCTTTCACTAACCACAGAACCTAGCAATTTCCTTAACTTGGCTCCAAATGTACATTTGGATGGATTTAACTTAAGTTGAAACTTTCTCAACCTTTCAAAAAAATTTTTAAGGTTAATGACATGGTCATCATCTTTTCGAGATTTTATGATCACGTCATCTACGTATACCTCAACCTCTTTATGCATCATATTATGAAAGAGTATCACCATAGCCCTTTAATAAGTTGTCTTGGTGTTTTTTAATCTAAAAGGCATAATATTATAATAAAATTTTCCCTATATAATTACAAAAGTAGTATTTTTCATGTCAACTGGAGCCATTTTTATTTGATTAAAGCTAGAGAATCCATTCATAAAAGAGAAAATCACATGTTGGGCTATATTATCTACCAATGTATTAATATGTGGTAGAGGAAAGTTATCCTTCAAGCTAGCCCTGTTTAGATAGCGATAATCCATACATATTCATACCTTTTCATCTTTCTTAAGGATAGATACTATATTGGTCACCCATACAAGATATTTGGTCACATGTAAAAAGCCTGTATCAAACTATTTTTTTATCTTTTTTTAATTTTTAGTAACATTTTCAATTTTAATCTTCTTAGTTTTTGTTGAACTGGCTTATATTCAGGCTTTAAGGATAGCCTATATTTCATTATCTTAGTGTTGAGCCTAGGCATATCTTGATAAGATCAAGTGAACACATCTACGAACTTTTGAAGTAGATTCTCTAATCATTGTCTATCACCCATAGGGAGCGAAGTACTGACCTTAACTTTTTTTGTTCTTGTTATCACTTAAATTAATCATCTCAGTAACTTCTTGATGAGGCTCAATATATTTATTCTCCTGTTCAACTAATCTCATCAACTCTAGAGGTAAAGTATATTTTTTAGAATCCTCTTCAATGTTGAATTCATCAATGTTAATTGAATTTTCAAAATTAAATCCATGATTGTTATCATGATTATCGTTATATTCATTTGAAAACCTAAAATTGAATAAAATAAAAAGCATTAAAGAAATGCTTTGATGGGAAAATAGATTAAATAGAAGAGATGAATAAAATGTGTACTCATTTTTTATTAGAATAATGGATAATAAGAAGCTCATACATAAGAGATCATCATAATGCTTTTGGGCATAAGCGATTAGGAGTTGTAATTAAATTGAGAAAATATCCAGAATAACAGACATTTGGATGACACTTTAATTTATCAGTTTAAAATTTGGTGAGCATGGATAAACTTATTTTTTTTCCCTTCGAATATTTTTGCCTATCATCTAGATGGACAGTTTAGCGAAAGCTTCTTTAACAATTTTTTTAACCTCTAGGTACATGTATCCCCTAAGACTAAATCTTTCATATAAGTGGGGAATAACCATTGGCATATTTCTCACCATTCTTTTTCCTTTTTTGTCATCTTATACTTCACATTCCAGGCCCAGTCTTTCACTGTTGTCTGTAATTTTTGGTGGTTTTTTATCCCTTACAAAATTTTACCTAGTCCAACTTTAATATTCTAACCTTTATTAATCATCTGATTGATCACAATCTTATTGAACTTAGGACCTTCACCCACAGTATTAACAAGTTCGAAGGATCGGTAAGAGCATTATAATAATTCCTCTGTAGCTTTTACGTATAAGCATTTATGGGCTAAGCCACTAGCAAGTCTTTTTCTCCAGCCATAATCATCAATTGATCTTTCATATTGAATTTAACCTTTTGATGTAAGGAGAAAATAATAGCACATGTCATATGAATCTATGACCTTCTTAACAAATGACTATAGGATTGAGAAATATCCATAACCTAAAATTTTATGTTGAAAATGCAAGGTCTTATTTGTAAAGGCAATTTAATATCTTCCAACACTTCACCCTAAGTTCTATCAAATGCTTGAACTATCATATGACTTCTTTTGATATGGGATATATCAATAGATAGCCTTACCAAAGTGGACATAGGCATAACGTTAATGGCTGAACCATTATTAATAAAAACTTTGGCTATAATGTGACTCTTACATTTAACAGTGCTATGCGAAGCCTTTGTACTTTTTCTATCTTCGAGTGGAATCTAATCATCATTAAAGGCTATATAATGTGGTACCACTAAGTTCCTTGCCAAATGATTCATATATTTCGCTAACACGTTATGTATCACATAAACCTGATTTAACACCTTTAACAAAGTAATACGATGCAATTTTGAATTTAACAGTAGTAATAACAAGGAGATCTTGGCTGGCATCTTATTAATTATTCCATTATAGAGTACTCACTATGCTTCACTAACTTTAAAAACTCACAAGCTTTTTTTTAACACAGATTTTGAAATATCTTTTCCTAGAATCAATTTCAGTCCAGTCTATTTTTTTGTCACTCTTTCCTTTCTCACTTTTCTAACGCCTTTGGAGTATAGCATCTTCTATTTTTTATCATGTCTCATATACCGATTATATTGGTAGCATTAGATTTAGGTATGATTCTTCTTGTCCTTAGACTATCACATTGCAAAAATATTTCTATGGCACGACCTTTTCATCCTTGTAAGAGAATGGACTTGGGACTTTGAAAGTCATTGGCCTAGGAATAAACTTGTCCACAATCGATCTTGGTTTTTCACCATAATGTATGGTAATCGGTTTTAGCATCCACTTATTAGTTATATCTACTTTAGCACCCTCTGAGGCTTCTATTTTTTTTATGCAATTCAATTTGGTAGGAATCCATTAGCCTCTGTACCTCATCATGAAATTATTTGCACATTTTGATTAAATGCCCCGGAGCTCTATTGTGATACTTGCATATCTGATTTGGGACACATCTTTCATGATAGGTACATAGGTCTATTGATTGTATCATCCCAACCTCATATGAAGCTTCAAACAGTTGATTGAATGACATTTTGATCTTTTTCACTCTTATTTTTATTTGCTCTTTATCTTTGTTCAAAGTTTGATTGCATGATTAGGCAATAAGTTATCGCTGATATTAGGCATTATTTTCCTACTAATAGCAAAATTTATCAACCCTTCTTTGATTAAACTTTGCACTTTATACTTCAAAGAGGTACAATCTTTGATGGAATGGCTAGTAACCCCATAATGATAGTCATAATGAGCAATAGGATCATACCACTTGGGGTAAGGAGGTTTATGTGCTTTTGTAGGGAATCAAGTGATTTTTATAGAGATCTTAATACAATTTGGTATAACTCATGAGAATAAGATTGAAGGTGGGTTTTTTTTATTATTTTATGGCTCATATATACTGCTCATTGGGTAGGTTAGACAGATAGGGGGTTTTATTGTAGTCGAGGTGTTTGGATTATAGGTATATGGTTTAAATGTAGGTTGATAAATAGATAGATAGGAAGGTCATGTAGCTAGTTGATAAGGAGAAACTGAAGCATGATTTATGGCAAGATAATATGTGGTATAAACCGGTTAAAGGTAGTTTTTATATTATTATCCTTTATAACTCACAGCTTGAGTCTCACTTTCCTTCTTCTTGGGTATTTTTTTAGTAGCAAAGAGCTCCCCTAGTAGCAAAGAGCTCCCCCTTCAAGCTTGCCATTTTTTATAGCATTTTTAATGATTTTTCCTAAGATTACCATGTCAACAAAATTTTTAGTCGCATTCCTAATCATTTTTTCATATTAAGGTGACTTTTAAAGTATTTACAAATAGCATTATTATTTTTTTCTCTGTTAATGATAGTTGCCTTTGAGTAGCAATATCACGCCATTTTTGGACATATTTTTTAAAAGATTCAGCTGCTTTCTTCTCCATACCTTGCAATGAAAGATAATTAGAAGCCATATCTATAATATAATGGTATTAATTGATAAAAGATTGAGTCAAATCCTTTTAAGATCATATATAGACCTTATCCAACTAGACAAACCATTTTGCTGTAGACCTAGTCAAAACTATCCTAAAACACATGCATGAGTAATTCTTATTACTAGCGTATGCTGTCATTTTATGACAATACATCATGACAAGTGTGATAGGGCACTTAGTACTATCATACTTTTCAAACTTTGAAACTTTGAATTTTGGGGGGATCACCACATCTAGTACTAGACAAATTGTTATGGCATCTATAAAACCATAAAAGTCGAAGCCTTTTATGGCTCGTAATCTCTCCTCAATCATATTCATTGTGCAATCAGTTTTAGGGTGCTCTAAGGACTCAACCGTCTTTATTTTTTTTTTGCTTCATCTAGATTAGGGACTTAGGTCAATTTAACTACCTTCTCTATGAAAATGGGATTAATGTAACTCTGGACATTTCTTTGATTAGGTGCATAAGGTACTCTTGGATAATTGTAGCTTGAGATTGCTATTTGTTGTTGTGGGAAGCTTTGAGTGGATTAGGTCTGATGTGGACCATAACTTGGAAAATATAGTGGCTCAATGACTTTGTGCGAACATTTTCCTCTACTACATTTCTCTTGTTTATCTTATTCAAAGCCTCAAGAATCTTGTTTAGTTCCCTTTTGATTTTTTCCTAAACCTTTTCAAACTTTTCAACATGGCTCGTATTATCCTACTCTATTTTTTTAGATTGAGCCTAGGTGTTATACGGATGTTGAGCTATATTTGAACCTTACATACCACAATCTAAAATTAGTGGTCTTGTTATGAATGAATATAATGCAATGCATGGGTAAGAAAAATATTTGCCCTTATTAAAAACTTTCAACAAAAGTGAGCTTTCATTTATTCCACAAAAGTTTATTTTACATCAAGTCTAATACTTTTCACTTGTAAAAATGCTTGATTTGTTCATTCTAGTTTTTAACCTCCTTAATAAAATTTGACAATCGTTGCCCATGCTTTCTTATTGGTGTGATAGAATTTTCAATATCTTTACCTTTTTTACTATTTCTCATGCCTTAATTATTGCCTTACTTATCTGGGTTGCAAGATGTTCTATGTATCTTTACCTTTCCAGCTTTTCTCTTTTACTAAACCATACTTGATAAGACACTTCTCTATGCTTCTCCATGAGTGCTATGATATGATTTTTCTGTTCACTTAATTTTTATTTTAGTGTTTGGATATACCTTCCAACCATCTCATTTTCTTGTCGAGTTTTCATATAATCATCCTTCAGTTAGGAACATTATTTTTTCAATTTTTCATTCTCATAAGTCAAATCAACGATATTTATTTCTTTAGCCTTCACTTATATATGCAATCTTTTGTGCTATTGCCATAGCTCTATCAATTTTGAGAGGGCATCATCATGTTCTCTAATAGCCCTTTGAGACTTGCTTTTAGCCTCTAATCTTTTGTGTCGCTGATGAAGTTTAGCTAAATCCCTAACTACTGTATCACGTTTTTTGGAAATCTTCTGGACTTGAACTTCTAGCTTTTCTACTTTATCTTTCCAATGCCTCTTTTCTTCTTGAAGCCTTAGAATTTTTTGGTTTAGTTTCTTTTTCTCAACTTTAGATTCTTTCATCGTAAGTTCTGACTTTGAGGGCATTTTGTCCAACTCCTACTAATTCACTGTTTGGATATGATTTATGAATGCAACCTTCTTGCCTATTTTGGCTCTCCACACCAAATATCCTTTAGTGACTTTATTAGTGAATGATTCAAGATTTACCTTATTGGGTTTCTTCTAGGCCTTGATTATAATGTCAATTTTTTGAAATGTTATAGGTTTCCGATACAAATACTCAAATTGGCTGAGTCTGTATGTCATAGGGATGAACTATTTAGCTCTATATTATCTATTTTCCATCAATAGTGCATCACTTGTTGACCCCCATAAACTTAAAAGTGGAACCCTTATCTCATCTTCATATTGATACAACATGGGTTCTCGACTCATCTATAAGACTAGCCATTCCACCTCACAAGCCATAAGCTTTTGCAGTAAATATTCCCATTCTTTCTTAGTTTTTGCTTTTAGCAGTTCACTTTCACAAAACTCTTTAATATGATGTCGATTGTAAAAATAGAGTTTAGAAAAAGTACTCTTCCTATATTCAAAATGGTTCTTCATCCATAAATACAATAATGGCATGCAACCCAAAAAACACGCTTTATCATTTTATCTGTGAAAGCTCAATGATTTGATGGTTTATGCCAAAATCACTGATAAAGGATTACATCCTCTCTCAATCTACTCAAATAGATCAACACCTCTATCTTAAAATGGCATGAGACTTTAGGGAAGATTACCATCCTATATATTGCTAAAGTAAACACATTCATTCCTTGGTCCTTATCAGGATGTTTAACAATGAAATCTTGGAAAAACTCTAATAGAATACCTTTATGCCCTCTCTTTTCCTGAACATGCGAATTTATGAGCTCATTTCCTACCCCTAAAATATAAGCTAACTTTTTATGATACCTCAACTTTTATTTCTTCACATATATTTTATCTGGATGCTAAAGATGCATACCCAGCAAAATTGAATACTTTTCTACAATTGGCATTAAATCAACTTCACTAAAAATGAAACAACGATACAAGGGTTCCCAAAATTGTACCATCACCTTATTGAGTGAGTTTTCAACTTTCACTGCCAAGAGATGTGCAACATATCTAAGCTTCTGACAAAAAGCATGCTACTTAGAATGAACCATGTTATTCTATATGTCTAATAGGTCTTTCAGGTCATTTTTTTTAAGGAGCAATTGAACTTCCTTTGGTAAAGTAAAAATATAACTAGATGGTAAACAATCTCTTTTTTTCTCACTTATTCTTTTCTGATTCTATCTTTACATTCACTGGTGAATCACATTTCAAAAATACAGATAAGGCACAAACTTAATGTTTAATAGGCTCCATGAAAGCTTTTATTAAAAATATCTTTAGGGCATGAATAATATGCAATCTATATGTGTGTTTGTGAATATACACAAGAAGAAAAATAAACAAGAAAATCGATTAGTCATTTCGATATAAAATAAAGAATAAACATGATAAAGCAAGCAAAATAACAACTTGACTCTGAATTTTGGATTAATTATAAAGGGTAAAGGGACATAGCTCTATCTATGGGTTAAGCTCTTAAGGTTAACTATATGTAGGTTGGATTATTTCTAAGAGGTTCCCAAATTGTTTCTTACATCATTGTTCATCACAGACTAGTAAGGTACCCCAATCCTTGCCCATTATAAGCTACAAGCAGAAAATGTTCAATTTAGGTAGAAGTATTTTGTTAGCCCATGTAAAGACATGAAATCTAACGAAAGTGTAATTACTTTACTTCCTCATAAGGGATAGAACTTGGGTGTAAAGCTCATATTATGCATATGTAAATGAACGACATATATATGTAAAATGAATAAATAAATAACTAAATAAAATATAAGCAAGGAAAAAATTCTCAAATTTATTAGGGTAGGCTTGGATAAAAGGAAATCATTTATTGGCCTAACTTTCGATTTCTTCAGCGAAGTCTTTAAATTGTCATAACGTATAGATCTGTGAACTTATCACTAAACATTGATTAAAGGAGTCACCACTAATCTTTTTGTGTTTAGATGTGGTTGGTCACCTAATTGAATATATTCTATTTAAAGAGGAATATCAAGATTGACTTAGGTATCTTTAAATAGTAGATTTTAGTCCACGAAACTAGATTTCAGATTCAAGAGTGTGGTTATGAGTGAGGAAGGTTATAGCAATCTCATAGCACTTATCCAAAGGATGGTATCAGTTTGATTTCAAATTATCCAAATCTTAATTATATTTATGATTTACCAAAATATTTAATGTTGAAAATTAATTTTAAAACTACTCCAATAGTTTGATAGCAATTTAAGATAATTGTCTCACCTCAAGAATATTCATAGATACTAGTGTCCCACCTTGAAGAAGCTCCGTCATCGAATTCATTTAAATTTTAGTTAAAAAAATAATTAGTAAAATCTTCTAATAGTTTGGTAAGATTTTTTTTGTAAATTTATTTTTTTTTAGAAAATATACTAAATCTTCTAATAATTTGGTAAGATTTAAGATAATCCTTCAATAGTTTGGTAGGATAAAAATACAAAATATTTTAATAGTAATTTTTTTTTGCAATCAATTTATAAAATTCTCCAATAATTTGGTAGAACTTATAAAAAATTTAAATTCATGAAGAAACCTCCAATAGTTTGGTAGGATTCATGACTTTGTTTTTAAAAATATTTTTTTATTATATATTATTTATTTTTATTCTTTTCTTAAAAGATAAAATTTATGAAAGTATTTAAAATAAATCATTTAATTTAAAAACACGAAGAATAACTTAAAAAATCTAAAAAAAATAAAACAAGTAACATGAAATAGAAAATAACTAAGAAAATATATAAAAATAAAATAAATAAAAATGTAATTGAAAAATAAAAGAAAAAAGAAAAACTTGTGATTGGGTCGGGTCTAGAAGTGGGGTCATGTATGGATCCATGTGGGTTGGGATGCAAGTTATGCTTAATGAAACGGCGTTGTTCGACGTTAGTATAAACGTAAAGGTTTCAGCTTTTCTTTAGAATCTTTTAGTCTTTTCTCTGTCTAGGAATTTTTTGCTATGCCTTCTTTTTAAAAACCCCAAAATAAGCCGTAAAAAATTGGGTTTGATCATCTATTTTTGGAAAACTTGTCAAAATTTGATAGGAAACTTCAAAGTTCACTAAAAAAATTCAATTGAAAAATTCAAACCTTTAACCCAAAACCTAAATTTTTCAAAATTTTTCAAAATTTTCTAGAAATTCCCCAAAATTTTTTAGAAAATTCCCTATTTTAGATTTTTCAAAGATTGCTAACAATTTTATTTTTTTAGCAAACTTAAAAACCCAAATTGTAACTAACCCTAAACAAAATCAACCAAACAATATCAACCTAGAACCTAGACTTTCTTCCATTTTTCCTTGTCCTTTCTATATGATTTTTGCACTTAATTTATAGTCGATTCTAGTAGAAATTTTAGGACTTAAATTGATTTAGTCTAGGCTTGAATCCTGAGATTAAATTCTATTTGATTTGACTGATAGTCTTAGGCTTTAAATCATTTCGATTTAGTTGTTGGTTTTATGCCAATTTGTTGCTTGATTCTAGAGAATTGATACGATTCCCTTCCCCTTTAATTTCCTTGTTTATTGGAATAGATTAAGAAAAATGAAAGAAATGAAATAATGATGATGATGATGATGATGATGATGATGATGATGATGATAATAATGATAACAACAACAAAAGTTGAACCCAAACATAATTGGGTGTCTACACCGTCTCTTCAATCCAAACATAATGTTAAGCAAAAAAGTTTATCTTTCTTAAAGCCAAATGTTGACAGTCTGTCATCGATCACCACCGTTATCCTTTGCTGTCAGCTGTCAAATAATTCCTCATTCTTTTTTCTTTTTTTCTTTCCTCATTTACTAGTTGCACCAACCTCTTATCTCTTCTTTTTTTTTTGTCTTTTTTCCTTCTTTCTCTTATTCTTCCTTTTATTTTTCTTTTCTATTGTCCAATGATCTTCTCTTTTTTCTTTTCTTTTATTTTTCCAATAACTGAAAGCCAAATCCCCTTTTAACAATCACCTAAACTCTTTCTCATGTTGTTACTGCTAGCCTCTTTTGTAGCTAACTTGTCCTATTTTTTTTTTTATTTGATAGCTTCAAACCCATCATTAAAATCACCCAAACCCAAAATTGAAACTTTTAGTCTTTTTCTATTTTTTTATTGTGTTGTTTTTTCTTTTTGTTTGGTTGGGTGGCTTTATAGAGGTGTAGGGAAGTCGAATGGGTCTGTGGTGATGTTGATTAAGGAAGGTTGGTGATAGGTAAGGTCTTGGTTATAGGTGTTGAGGGTGGCTGAAGGGTTTCAGTTCTACCAATTCTAGTAGGAATGGGTGGTTTTTGGTTTGTGAATTATGAAATAACAAGGAGAATAGGTTTTACCATGAAAGGCTTGGGGTATCGGCTGTGAGGGTTGAAGGTTTTAAAGATGGTGGTTTTGGGGTTTTGTTGTGGTTGATTTTTGGATGCAAGAGACTATAGGAAATTTGGGGTATTCTTGGAAAAGAGTAGTCTCTGGTTGAAGCTTGAAGGTTTTGGTGGTGATAGAGAGAATTGGGTTTGACCTTTTTTTTTTTTCAAATTGTCTCAACATCCTTATTCTTTCTTTTTGTCTTTTCCCTCATGATTATTAGGAATCCCTTTTAAAAATCTTCAAATCCATCTAAAAAGATAATTAAACATTTTGGAATGTAGCTATATTGGACAGTAATTGCTAGCAGCGTTATGGATGGAGCCTGTAGAATTTTAAATAGTGAGTCTTTGATTATCTGTGCTAAAGTCATAGGGGTAAAACATGGGGAAAAATAGGGGATAGTTGGAAATGGAAATTGTTCAATGTTAGGTTTTGGGTAGAGAGAAAGCAAGGGGAAACTTTTGTGAACCCAAAATTCACCCATCAATTTTGACTTTTTTTTTTTCTTTTTTTTAATTAATTTAAAATATAACAAAATGGATATGGGCTTGAAAATTAATTTTGGACTTTTATTGAGTTTTTCAAGCCCAAATAATTTGAATTGGGCTTTAAGTCAAAAGGAATTGGATTGGGCTTTAAAAATTGAATTGGATCTATATTGTATTTTAAGCCTATAAGCTCAAATAATTAAACTTTGAGTTGATCCAAATTAAATTGGGTCGAATCTTGACCTATACAAAATATCAAAAAATAATTAAATTAGGATAAAATTCAAATGAGCCTAATTATATAAATTCAATTAGAGTGTTTCAATAGACTCAAATTGAATTGCCCAAATCAAGCATAAAAATTGATGAACTTGGATCGTTCCAAATAAAATTAGATGGTTACAAATATATTTTTCATCAAATTTCAGGACGGACAAATATTCTTTTATTTTCAATAGAAGACAATAATTTCTTATCAAATGAATTAATTATAATCGTTGATACTATCGTGGATATTTGTCATACTTCAAGACGAAATTTAGAAATTTATTGCTGAGATTGAGAAAGATATAAATTACTATGATTAAGTAAATTGCTTGGTAATTGGGAAACAAATTGACTAAAGGGACAGAGTAATTAGAAAATAAAAAATGTGTTTGATCCATAGCAGAAGTAACAAATTTGACCAACCTTAGAAAGTTTCGAAATCAAAATCAGTTGTCTTTTTCATTCTTTGTGGAGAAAATTAAGTGTGCTAGGAGAATTATTCGTCCTATGAAAAGATCCCATTAGAATCTTGACATGCCAAACAAGCGATTTTCTTGCTTCTTTCGTCATTATTTGTTCTATGTTCACATGTAAATTTAAATTACTGTGTTTACAGCTATGGAGTCGAAAATTTTGTCTTGAGGACACCGGCACATATGTAATTAAGTAATATTGATAAAAATATAATCAAAGTAGAAATAAAATTGTATTGAGAACACTAAATTCAAATCCAATATATCAATGGAGTAGTAAGGAATAAACCTTAGAATTTTAAGATCCCATATTGAAGTTTTGTTGTGCATTGGTTTGATTAAATTTTATGTTAGATTTATCTAATTATATGTTAGTTAATTTGTCTATTTGATTTAATTTATTGATTTCTTATATAGAAAATATTATTTAATCATTTCATGCACATCTCATACCCACTCTAAGAAGGGTAAATGTATCATATTCTTTCCCAACTGGGGACGGATTTATGTTTTGAACTATTATATAAAAAATTTTAAAGAAAATTTTGTAGTAGATACTCTCAAAATTTTTTTTTAAAATATTTTTTGTCGACAAAATTAATAAATCTATCAACAACTTTATATATATATATATATATATATTATAAATGAATATTTTCCAAAAAAAAAAAAGGATCCGCTATGGTTCCCAATCATGTTTAGGATCGACATGAAATGTACATGAACTATACAACTAATGAGAATTTAAAAATATAATATTATTTGATTATGATTGTAATTTCTTATTTTACTAATTTCATAAGAAAAAAAAATCTAATTATAGCATAATTGGATAACAAAAAGTAAAGCTTTTGAAATAAGTAAGTAATGTTAAACTTCGGTCAATCTCCGCAAGCACTGGCCCTGGCTATATATATAGACAACCAAGTAAGAACTTTTCAATTTGCCTTCCCTGCTTTTGTCACTCCTACAATTCTGTTGCCATGGATTTGAGTGAGAAGTTGAGAGAGGCTGCTCAAGAAGGCAATATTGACGGCTTGTATGCAATTATTCAGGAGGATCCATACATTTTGGAGAGCATTGATAAAGTTCCTTTCGAGGATACTCCATTGCACGTAGCTGTAGCCGCAGGGCACGATGATTTTGCAATGGAGATCATGAACTTAAAGCCATCATTTGCCAGGAAGCTGAACAAAGGTGGCTATAGTCCAATTCACCTAGCGTTGCAGAATGAGAAAACTGTACGTCGTCTCTTGGCTGCAGATAAGGGTCTGGTTCGTGTCAAAGGGAGGAAGGGCTACACTCCTTTACATTGCGTGGCCGAACAAGGGAACCTTCGTCTTTTAGCCCAATTTCTGGTGGATTGTCCTGACTGTGTTCAGGACGTGACGATATTAAACGAGACTGCTTTGCACGTTGCTGCAAGGAGCAATAAACTTGAAGCTCTTCAAGTCCTGACTCAATCGCTTAGAAGGACCTATTTCTACAGTTCTTCTTTAGGGAAAAAGCTCTTGAACTGGAAGGACAAAGATGGCGACACTGTGTTGCATATAGCTGCATCTAATAATCTACCTCAGGTACAAAAACTCTCTTGCGCTATAACTAATCAAATTTAGTTTTCTCTTAATCAATGATTCCAACTTTCTTAATTTTATCAAAAGCGAGTAAAAAAATCTTCCACAAAATTACCAAACTGTTGCAAATTTCCGTGGTAGGTTTGTTATGTTTAGGGTTTATGTCACTGATAAGGTCGTTGTTCTTACACATGAAGGGAAGTATTAAAATAATAATAAAAGTAAATTCGACATCAGTTAAATTGGAAACATTTTTGTCAAATAAGTATAACAAGGATACCTCCCGATCTATTGGAAATTGGTTTTAGATTGGATATCTGTCCTAAAATTTAACAGTAATAGAGAATGGTCTAGAGTCGTGTTGGAACTTGTCAGTGGCAGTTCGTGATACTCCATTTGGTGCCATAGCATGTGAAATTTCATTCAATTGTCCTTTTTGTTCTGTCAATCAATTAATTAATATTGAGTTTATATGTCTATTACGCAGATGATCAAATTGTTGTTAGATTCCAAAGTTAATATGAATAAGACCAATTCCAGAGGTAAGACAGCATTGGATGTCATACGAGAACTCCCAGTTTGCAAATCTGCAAAAAGAAAGGCAATGGACATTCTACTAGAGGCCGAAGATTTGAACGCTTCATTGACCCCAAGAGCTCAATCCTTACACGAATTGTTAGGATCAAAAATTACATTTCTTGAAAGAGCATTCGGTGAAGTGTTTTATGATATTACAAATATGTCAGCTGAAAGGAGCAGTGCAGTTCTAGTTATATTGGTCCTGATTCTAACATCCACTTACCAAGCCACCCTCAGCCCTCCCGGTGGTGTGTCGCAGGGAGGGAAATCGGCTCTGAGTTCAACTTCTTTTCTTTTTTTCTATATCCCAAACACCATTGCTTTTATCATCACATTGATTCTAACACTTTGGCTTCTCGCATTTCATGCTAGTGGGATCAGTACTCTTCTTCTAGTGCCACTACTTCTCTTATATTTTTGCCTCCTGAGTTCTACATTTGACATATCACCCACTTCGGCTGTGATAATATTTGGTGTTCTTCCATTTCTTAGTTTACCTGTAATGCTAAGAGTCATGGGACATGCAAAAAGGATCAAGAAATATATGGTTGAAGAAGTTTAAAGATATTTTGTCATTTCAAGAGAAACACCAAATAATGTATTTTATTTAAGTGTTTTAATGTGAACGAGATAATGTAATAAGGTCTATTTTGTGACTCTGATTTTGTATAAATTAAAAAAATGTTTTGAATAATAAAAAATGAAGTAATGTTGTGTGATAAAAGAAAAAGGTAATATACCAATATTTAACATAATGCCAAATTAAAGTTTGGCCGACTCATTTGAATTGGATTACTATTGTGACTCGAAAATTATTTATTCTTTTCGTCTGCTTATTGATTTTAATAAGTTTACCTCAATTTACCATTTTTTATTATAATTAATACTGTCAAAAATTGAAATTTAATAATTGAAATTAAAAATTCAACGTTTTATTAATAAATTACACATTTATTGACAGTTGACCCAAAAAAGTATTATTAGTACTCACATGTTTGCGCAATTAATATAATAAAGTTCATAATTAGTAATTAAATTCTAAAGGTTTTTTTTTTGGTGCATCTGATTTTGAGTTGTATAATAGAAAATAATCATTTCCTATTTATAATCTCAAATTTTATTTTTAGATTAAAATCCAAAACATTCAAATTAAAATTTTGAGCTCTAAACGATGAGATATCATCTCTTAAAAGATAATTTAGCCGACATGTTGAAATTGAGAGGTGATAGATACTATAAAACTTGTTAGTATCATAATCATGGACAACACATGTAAATCATTGAGTTCTTTTCTTAAGATTTGGGTTATGAGATCATACAATATATATATAAAAAAAAAGATAGAGAATTTTAGGATGACTTTCCATAAAGATTGTCCTCTAGTTAGCATGTTTCATCTTAATCACTTTGAATCATTCTTTCCTCAAAGTGAAGCAACTAATCTAAAGTACGAATTCACGTGCACTTACAAAGAATAAGAATTTTAAGACGGCCATATTTGATGTCGCCCACAAAGCAGCAATGAATCCAAAATTTTTTTCGAAAATGTACACTTATAATATGTAAAATTGTGTCAATAAATAGTTACTTAACAAATTAAGAATTAAAACGTAGAAAATAATACTAATCCAGGAAATTGAATTAAATTGAGTGTTGAAATGAAGAAAACTTGATGAGAATATCTTGGCAACGAGCAAAGAAGGGAAGAATACTAGAGGCATGATCGATATTGAACCAGCTCTTAATTACAGTTAGCCTGTTTCCTATTGAATCTTTCTTATTAATATATTTTTTGAAAAGTTTTTATTAGTATATTTAGTACTAGTAATAAACTTAATCTATTATCTTTTCTATGTTCTTGAAAGTTCATGAAAATACAATGATATTTTTAAGAGGTTATATATGCAAAGGTGGGGAATTTTTTTTTTTTTTTTTTAATTTGTTCGTGTATATGAAGCCAATTACTGTGTTTATTTCGAATCTAATTGACTCAATTCTAACTCTGTTTTTTATATTATTAATTAAAGTAATAATGAAGTTGTATGAAAAGGCACACATGAATTGATGGAGGTATATACATTTATTCAAGAGCAGGACCTTATTACAAATTTAATAAAATTAACTCCTAAAATAAATATGTACAAGCATGATTAATGGATGAGATTGAGACCGTGATTCATGAATGAGATTGATTCCTTTATACTTGTCTATTATTAATAAATAAAATCTTTAAGTGAAGTTCATAAAATTTTTATAAAAATATTAATTAATAAAAATTAAAATTAAAAATTTAAATGATAAATTGAAATATCTTATTATATAGAGTTAGTAGATAAAATTTTAAAAAAAATTAATAAATTTTGATATATTTTTTAAATAATTATTTTTGCTATAAAATTTTATTGAATTGTTATGTTAAATATCAATTTATTGGTTTAAATTTTTTATTAAATCATTTTTATTGAAAAAAAAAAAAACTTCATGAATTTATCTAAAAAAAATTTCATCTAGTTATCTTTATTTTTCAAAAAAAAAAATCCATATATATATATATATATTCTCCAACAAAAAGGAAAAAAAAAAATAAAGGGGGAATCTCTCCCACGTTTTACACGCAAATGTATTATAGGTGCAAATTCTCGAGGGTTTTAACTAAGAATGAAGATAAGCATCTTAAAAGGTGACACAAATATGTATATCAACCATTTCCAAGGCCATGTCTGGTACAAAGGAAGCAAGTCACCTCTTTCTTTCTCACCCTTGTGTGTCACTTTAAACCCAATATAAACCCTTTCAATCGTCGAGCTTTTACGATCTCTTCGGCAATGGCACAGCCAGAGAGTGTTGCCATAACAATTCATCCTCCCTCAACGGAAGACAAAGTGATGGGTGCTGCTCGATTGGGTGATATTGGTACTATATATCAACTCATCGGAGAGGACGAAGGTGTCTTAAGGCGGATCAATAAGAGGGAGTTTGTGGATACTCCACTACATATCGCATCAGCTGAAGGAAACACTGATTTCGCCATGGAAATGATGTACTTACAGCCATCATTTGCTACAAAGCTGAACAAAGATGGGTTGAGCCCTTTACACCTTGCCTTGCAAAATGGGCACACACTATTGGTGCTTTCACTGCTGAAAATCAACAAAAGTCTCGTCAGTGTCAAAGGGAAGATGGGTTATACTCCTTTCCATTACTTGGTCATGAAAGAAACCGATCGTGTTCTGTTGACTAAGTTTCTCAATGCTTACCCTGATTGTATTCATGATGTGTCAAGTCGAGATGAAACTGCCCTGCATGTAGCAGCCCACAACAACCCAAGAGCTCTTACAGTTCTACTGCGCTGGCTTAGGAAAACCTCTAAGTGTAGCATGTTGCAGAAACAACGAATACTTAACTCCAAGAACAGAGATGACGAAACTGTGTTGCACATAGCAGTGTCGAACGACCGACCAGATCCAGAGGTGAACTCTATTTTCTTTAAGTGAAAGAGAATCATTTTAATCTCCTTTTCTTCAATATATTTTACTTTGTTTATTTGTTGTTCTTTTGATGTAGATTATCAGGCTGTTAACAGATCTTAGGATCGACATTAAAGCTAAGAATTCGAAGAGTTCAACAGCTTTGGATATCTTAAAAGGCCGAACTCAAGGAGACAGTATCCATATCAAGAATTGTATGGACATTTTACGCCATCCTTGGGGTCTGAAGGCATCGTCTCGCAAAATACCATGGTTTATTCTTGAGCTGCTTAGTCAATGGGGATATGAAATAAAAAATATGTCAGCTGACAGGGGCAACGCTTTGCTAGTAGTAACAGTACTGATTCTTACAGCCACTTATCAATCCACCCTAAGCCCCCCTGGTGGTGTTCTTCAGGCCAATGCTGAATCCAAAGACCAGAAATTTTCGGGATTGCAAATTTACTTAGGTTCCAAAAACGCCAGTGATCATGTAGTGGAAAAAATCGAATTCAAAGCAAATAACACTGCGGGTTCATCAGTCTTGCGGACGCAACCTTTTCTTTGGTTCTTTATTCCAAACATGGTGGCTTTCTCTACTTCTTTCCTCCTAACTTGTTTCGTTCTCCTCACTCTCGTTAGTGGTTTCTTCTCGTTCGTTCTCATGCTATCCCTGTCGATGTTACTCTTTTGCCTCCTGGATTCTGCACTGATTATCGTAGCACCAAATGATCAGTCCAGCAAAATTCTTTTTTGTTGTGTCTATTTCCTCGCCTATGTCATCTACCTTGCTATTGCACCAGTAGTAATTCCCAAATTGAGGAGATTTTTTCGTTAAGAATGCAAGTTAAAGAAAGGATGCGACGTTTTCGTCTTATCCATATAAAAAAATTTATGACAGAAGCTAATGGATGAACCTTTTCCATATGAGGGCAACTTTTAACAAGTATAGATTTTGCATCCATTGGCACCGTTAACTTCTGTTATCAATTTTCTTTAAATGGATAAAAAAAGACAAAAATCAGGCTAAATATTTTAAGTCTATGTTTAATATTGTCAGTTTGTATTCAACTTGTTTATTTTTAATTAATAATAATATGAGTTTCTGTTCTATTTGTGGATCTTTTGGATTCTCAAATTAAATAAAATATAATTATATTTATTTACATTTATCTAAATTTTTTATGCAAGGATTTTTTTTTTCAGTCTAAGTATAGATAAAAAATTGCAGGTGCTGAAATAATTTCAAACTTATTAAATGTGTTAATATGAATCATGTCTTTATTATTTATGCACTAAATTACTATTATAAGGGGGTTGACTTTACTAACATGCAATAATCATGATTTTTTTATTGAATTGATTTATTCTCATTAATTGTCGTAGCATTTAAATTTTTATGCTAAATTAAATAATCTTGTGAGAAGAAAAAGCACTCCTCTGTTTATTGTAATTGCCAGAAGAAATTCAATATAAAAAAAGAAGATTACAATGATCAAACTCAAACATAAATGCATATCTACAAAAGAACACTCATCTAAGATTCCCATATATTTTTCAACACTTAAAAATAGTACACAAACAAAACCACAAAATTATTGATATGCAATGCTTAACAATTAAATTATTAAAACTTTATAGAGCTGTTCATGTAGGTTTTGGAAGTTTTGTACTTGTATAACTTAATAAAGAAAAGAATAAAAGTTTGATCCAGATTTCTCTTTTAAAAATTTTAAAGTGAATTGGAGTTTTATTTAATTAACACTCTAATCAATGTTACCCTAGCATATTGTGGAATTTATTATTGCATTTTATATATCAATGTATACCATTAATTCCTTTTAAAAAAATCACTATTCTTGTGGCATAACTGCCATCAAGATTACTTGTTTGGTATAAAAAATTTAGGACAAGTAGAGAGAATCTATACATAATATAAACACTATCCCCATTGTGTCTTAAACATATACCTTAGCGATGTCCTTAAAACAAAATGAGGTTAAATTTGGAGATAAAAATTGATTAACAGATCGTGTCTCCAGCTGTTTGTTTTAAGGGTTTGAAAACCCTCGTACTCTTTTAGCTTTTCCCATCAAATCAAAGAAGGGTTTTAGCCATCTTTGTTAAGTTTCTTCTTCATTTAATATCTGCATGTTTTGGCAGACATGTCAGGCTCAGGCATAGCAATAGGACGAAGAGGAATTCATTACTTGCAGAAATTAAAAGTTGCAAATATACCTTCTGATTTATTAGAAAAGGGTCAAAATCGTGTAATAGATGCTTCTCTTACCCTTATTCATGAGAGAGTAAAGCTCAAGGTAGGCTTATAATATATATATTATAAGCCTACCTTGAGCTTTACTCTCTCATGAATAAGGGTAAGAGAAGCATCTACTTTAATTGCTTATTTGATTCCTTTTAGCATCACAGCTCAGGCTGACAGGCAATGCATATGAAATTATATATATATATATATATATATATATATATTATAAACCTACCTTGAGCTTTACTCTCTCACGAATAAGGGTAAGAGAAGCATCTACTTTAATTGCTTATTTGATTCCTTTTAGCATCACAGCTCAGGCTGACAGGCAATGCATATGCAATTTATGATTACTAAGGGCAACTTTTGCGTGCTTTAGGGGGTGTTATGGCATCCTCATTTCTGCTTGGAGTTCCTTTAGAACATAAGTCATCATTTCTTCAAGAACCAGCATTTGGGCCTCCTCACATTAGGGATGCAATCTGGTGCGGCAAACCAGCGGTAGCTTTTATAACTGGCGGAGTCTGGATTATTAAGCGAGTCATTTGACGTTATATTTTTGGACATGTAGTAGAAATTCTCAATTGTAGTAGCAGATGGCTCTTCTTTAAGTTTTTTTTGGAAGATATAAGCTTCTATTTTGTTGTGTGATCAGACTAAAAGATGCCTTAATTATCTTAGAATAATAAGTAATTCCATAAACAAAGGGGAAGTATGATCTATAAGATAGTAATCACTGCCCTTTTTCTTTTATAGTTGCCAAATCAGGTTCTGATCATTTTCATGGGCCTTTTAGCTACTATTTTTGTCATTATACCTTTTTTTCTCCTCATTTGATTTGTATTTGCTAATTTATCCTTGATTTGTTTCATGGTATTCTTTCAGTTCCCCAAATTAAAGTATCCTTCTTTTTTAGGCAAAAAGAAAAACACTCTGCATTCAATTGTAAAAAATTTTATTCTTCTAATTATACTACCTTTTCTTCCAGTGCTACATAAGGCAACTTCTTACCGGGCTTCACTATTGTCATGTAAATCAAGTACTATACTGTGACATCAAAGGTTCTTACCTACATACCAGCTATTCCCATGTTTAATATAATGATTTTGTCCCTGATTATGAAATTCAAAGTAAGGCTGTACTTGTTCTTTTCTGTATGCTCCAATCTTCTTATAGACAATAAGGGTAACCTCAAGCTTGCAGATTTTGGGCTTGTTCACTCATTCTCAAATGATTACAATGCAAATCTTGCAAATCATGTTATTACTTTATGGTACAGGTATGTGTTTTTACTCCCCGTGATGAACTGTATGCTAACCACCTAGGAACGTATTTAAAGAGAAACATGAGAAATGCAATCATAATTTTTAACTACTGCAGCATTTACTTCCATTATTTGTCGTTTTCACAGACCTCCAGAGCTGCTTCTTGAAGCAACAAAGTATAATCCAACTGTTGATATATGGTCTGTTAGTTGCCTCTTTGCTGAGCTCCTACATGGAAAGCCTATTTTTCCTTGAAAAGATTAGGTTAGTTGTTTTATATTCAATTAAATGATAGAATTTTATAGAAGGTTGTGATGTCTTATCAGTCAAATGGCCTTAAAATATCTAATCCATGTAGTAGAATCCTGGTGGTAATTGATAGTTGATATCTTCTTCTTTGCCTATAAAGTTCTTAACAATCAATTTCAGAACGTAATAGCATTTTCATGAAAACAATAAGAAGCACGTGGAAAGGAAACTTTAAAGAATAAATTTGGGCATTGACATCATCTCTTTTCTCCTATTTATCCACATGTCTGACTTCTGTTGTTTTGCTTATTGATATTTCTAATTTTCCTACCTATATCTATTTTTGTATACCAAAATACAACCAAGGATTCAAATTTGGTTTTTAATGTTCCTTTTATTAGAATATGAAAACATAGTAGTTTCTCTATCCATCGCTGTGGATAATATAATGGGTTGTTTTGTTTGTTTTTCATTGTCGAACTTTTTGTTTAGGTATATTTCTCTATGTTAAATGCTGAGTTGCAAATAAGGTAACTTATTCTTTTATGATTCAATGATGATGACAAACAAACAAGTTTTTAATGAATAAGTTTAATATCTCATCATCATTAACTTCAACTAATGTAAATATTCAAAATATAAATAGCTATACAACTATTTTTCTTTTATACATTGTTCAATATTTAAACTATTAATATATAATTTTATTTTATTTTTGCAACTAAATTACAAGTATAAAACTTTATTTTACTCCGTGAATAAGTGCAAGCCTAAAATCTAGGACCATATTAAAGCTTGAATTTTAAATCTTTAATTTATTCAAATAGAATATTTCAAATTCAAAAGAGTGATTAGCATCGCCTAAGTGAGAATTGCAAGTTTCCTTCATTATTTTTTTCCTAGTGGCTGTTATGATGTGGTATATTAGTATTAGTTTAATACTTATTTATATATATATATATATATATATCATTTGAAAATTCCCTAATTAATTAATTAAAAAATTATTAGACATGTGGCACTTCATGATTGGATAAAAAATTTCTCCTTCTACAGAAATAAGACAGTTTGAGAGTCTCTGTTGCTTGGAAGAAAACAATAAATGGAAATGGAAAGGTAAATTGACTAAAAAACCAAAAGCAATGACAGTTGTAAGAGAAATCAAACATATTGTAATCGATATATCTTCTAAGTTGGAAACAGCTTGTCCCCTTGGTAGATTATATTCCTCTGATTTCGGTTCAAATTTTTATTTTTTTATAATTTCATCTGATTTCATTTCGATTTGACATCAAATTTTTATTTTTGATATCCGAGTCCAATTACACGTATATGTCAAACTCTCTTATGATAGTCTCAATTTGAAATTAATTTAATAATTTAAATTTAGAATAATATTTATAAAATAATATTTTTAATATAAATTATATCTTAATTTTATATAAATGTGGCATTTTTTTATTAACTTAATCTCTTATATTAATATATTAAATAATAAATTTATTAATATAATAAATATATAATTAAATAAATAATAAAAAAATATATTTTTGTATCCTCTAATGGACCAAGTGAAAACACAATGAGAGGGAAAAAAAATTTAGACTAATGTTAATTGTAACAAAACAACAAAGCAATTCCCTTTTGAATAAAAGTTAACCAATAATATGTACTAAGGTTATATTTGGTACACAAGATTATGATAGGATAATATATGATTATAAATAAGATTGGATTAAATTATATAATCTTATGTTTTGTTTGGTGTATGCAAGAAATAAGAACAAGATAAAATATTATTTTATCATTTATCATGTTTTTTATGTGCAAGATTAAGATTTGGATAGAATGATATTTTTTATTGGTCAAGTTTTCCCTTTATATACTAATTTGATTTTAAAGTTAGAACATTCTGATTGCCGATGGTGTTTTCCTCTGCGTTTGGAGAAGGACTTGAACATATAGAACATTCTACAAAACAATGCCTAATTTTTCCCTGGGTCAAATCTAAAATTTATTTTCCTATTTGTTTCTTGAAAAAATAAAAGTCGTAAAGTCGTAAGTTTGTGTCTTCAATCATGTTTATTCATAGGCGGAGAAAGCACTTCAAGCAAACGAATATTAGACTTTGGAATCAAAGCTGGCTCATATTCCATCCACTAAATCAAAATATAAGGTTTTCTTGATTATCGAGAAATCTGAAAGAAAATTGAAAAAACTTCACTTGATAGTGAAAAATCTAAAAGAAAAATTGATGAAGAGAGGTAAAAGGAATCACTCTTGGGTTAGAAAGTTGAGAAACAGAGGGCAATTTTTCATGGAGAGCAAATGGGTTTTCTCCATTGATGGAAAGCAAAGAAAATTTAGAGAGTGGATAATATTTTTAAATATTTGATAATTTAAATTTTAAGTATTTTAATTTAAAGGTAAAATAAAAAATTCATTTTTAAAAAATCTTGATAAATTATCTAATCTTATGGATCGAAAACAATAATATTTTTAAATATTTGATAATTTAAAATTTAAGTGTTTAAATTTAAGGGTAAAATAAAAATTTTATTATTTAGAAATTATGATAAATTATCTAATCCTATGGATCGAAAACAATCTCCTATTTTTCTATAAGATAGAGTTATCTTATTAACATATGATATTTAATCCTTTTAAAAATCCAATTCTTTTATTTTAACGCATAACAAACATGTGATAGGGTGATTATTATCCTATTTTTCAACTAATCTTAGGTGTCAAACGTAACTTGAATACGATCCATAGACTTTATATATTATAGCATTATGGTCTTTCATGTGACATAATGTGAATACATTACAAATTTATCTAGAAAGGGACAACTACAGAGACAAAACCTACTATTAGAGGGTGGAATGCTTTAGTTTCTAAACAGCTTTTGTCTTGTCCTTAAGCAATATTTTACCAAAACTAATACAATTGGACTTTTTTTTTTTATGAATTTTATGAATTAAACACTTTGACTTAACTTACAATTTATTGGCCAATTCGATGATATCTACCTCAACTTAAATTGTTGTTAATTGTAACAAACAACAATGCAGTTCCCCTTTTAATAAAAGTTAACTAATAATATGTACTCCAAGCGATCCATTAGACTTTATGTATGCATTCACTTGAAGATAACATATTTATCAAAAATGGGACAACTATATATTGAGACAAAACCTACTATTGGAGGGTTTTATGGGAGGATTAAATCATTTTATATGAAGAAAATGATTAATTTTTCTTGTAATCCTATCCCTTTTTTAGATATAAATCAAATATAATATAAAATTATTATTATCTTATTTTATCCATCATCCTATATATTAAATATGACCTTAGTTTTTATTAGGCTTTATCTAACTTCTGGTATGGTAGTTGAGAGTTTCCTTGTTGGATAAATGTATGGGATTTTTATTTGATTTGTCTTTTTCTTAGTGCAAATGGAGACCGTGTCAAAGAAGTTGGAGGAGAGAGAAGAGAAACAGAGAAAAAATGGAGTCATCCATAGTTACATGCAGCAAAGAGAAAAAGAAAAGAATTAAAAAAAAAAAGTCTTCAATAAAAAAAGAAAGTTAAAACAAAAACAAACAGAGAAATAAAGGATTAATAATTAATAAGGGTCTATTTGCCTTTTTATTTAAGATTAACTTAGTAAATAACATCTCATGAGATTAGTGTTTATTGCGGATAAGAAGATGTTTTACAAATTAAAAGAGAGTAAATGTATTTTTTTATCAAAATTCAGAATGAACAAATATTCCTTTTTTTTTTTTTTCAATAGAAGACAATAATTTCTTAGCAGATGAATTAATTATCAATTTTTGATACTAAATATCGTGGAAATCTGTCACCACTCCTAGACAAAATTTAGAAATTTATTGCTGAGACTGAGAAAGATATAAATTAATAAGATTAAGTAAATTTCTTGGAAAATGGCAAACAAATTGATTAAAAAGACAGTAATTAGAAAATAAAAAAAGTCTTTAATCCATAACAAAAGTAACAAATTTGACCAACCCGCAGGAAGTTTCGAAAATTAAAATCAGTTGCCTTTTTCATTCTTTGTGGACAAAATTAAATGTAATAGGAGAATTATTCGTCCTATAAAAAGATCCCATTAGAATCTTTACATGCTAAACGAACGTTTTTCTTGCATCTTTCGTCATTATAAACAGACAAACAAGTAAGACCTTTTTCAAATTTTCTTCCCTGGTTTTATCACTCTTACAGTTCTCTTGCTATGGCTTTGAGCGACAAGTTGAGAGAGGCTGCTCAAGAAGGCAATATTGATGGCTTGTATGCAATTATTTAGGAGGATCCATACATTTTGGAGCACATTGATCAAGCTCCTTTCGTGGATACTCCGTTGCATGTAGCTGTAGCCGTAGGGCATGATGATTTTGCAATGGAGATCATGAACATAATGTTAGGAATAGTGACTCAGATTTCATAGTAGATTTGTTTGAAATTTGTTAGATATATTGCTTGATGGACAAGAAGACTTGTAAAAGAAATTTTCTAAAAAGAAAGGGATTCTTAATAAGTAAGTTTGACTTGCAAAAAAAGAATTTTAAGAGAAAATAGATTTTTAAAAGGTAAGTTTAACTTGCAAAATAAGAATTCTAAGAGAAAAGAGATTCTTAATAGACAAGTTTGTATGCTTATAAATAGGTGAAGTCTTTATAGGGTTAGGTATGAGAAAAAAATATAAGAAAGTTGTAGGGTTTTATGAAATAGACACCCCATAAGACTATTGAAGATTTATGTTTTATGGGTGTATATATTTGTATGGTGCATGGAAGTGGATTAGAGGAGACTGAGAGGATCCACATAAATATAATGAATTGATACATATAGGTATGTATTTGTTTGTGTTGAAAAGGTACACATGGAATGTGTTTGTTTGGATTAAGAATACTTTATAAGATTAGAGGAAATTGAAAGGGTCTATGGGTATTAGTTATGGGTGTTTGATTTAATTTGATATTTATTTGTAATTCTTTACAACTAATAGATCTTATTTTTCATTCGTGGACGTAAGTCGATTGAACCTAACTACGTTAAATTGTTGTTTTTTGTGTGTTTGATTCATTGTTTAATTATATTTTTGCTGACGTGAATTAAATTAGAGCCTTTTGACCTAACACATAAAGCCATCATTTGCCAGGAAGCTGAACAAAGATAGCTATAGTCCTATTCACCTAGCTTTGCAGAATGAGAAAATTGTGCTTCGTCTCTCGGCTGCAGATAAGGGTTTGGTTCGTGTCAAAGGGAGGGAGGGAGACAATCTTTTACATTACGTGGCTGAACAAGGGAACATGCATCTTTTAGCCCAATTTCTGGTGGATTGTCCTGAATGTGTTTAAGATGTGATGATTGGAAACACCAAATAACGTATTTTATTCAAGTGTTTTAAGGTGAATGGGATAATATAATATTATCTATTTTGTGATTCTGATTTTGTACAAATTAAAGAAATGTTTTGATTTCTTTTCCCTTCATATAATTTCTTTCAATTTCTAATTTAATTTTTAAAAGAAAATAATTGATTAATTAATTAATTAATTGTAATCAAACAAATGTGCAACTAAGTATTTGTTGGTATTTGCTCTTCAAGTTGAATTATATTTTAGCTAAGATATTGTCATATTTATAGTATTTTGATATTTGATTTTTTTATAAAGATCTTATTTCTTTATTATTGAACTTGTATAATTATACTTTAATGTTGATGCTTATATAACAAAGTTCTCGGAATTTAAATAAAAATTTGCAAGGGAATTACAATGAGATTATAATTATGAGATCATTATTGCATAAATGCTATATGTTTCAAAATTGTTCCCGATCGATACTTTATTAATAAGAGGACATTGATAAAAGTTGTTAATTCTAGTACATGGTAATGTTCTTACTTATAAAGCAAGTAACCAATCTCATAAGTTGAAATTTGGTTAAACTTGAGCTAACATATAGGTACTTCTTATAAGAATAAGTTAATTGAACATGACTTGATATGAGAATGCTAAATAATAGTTCACATAGTTTCTATAACTAAATTCTCATGTGATAGTTGTATAAGTGATCCTTTGACTTAAAATTATTTATGATCTTATATGATAAATGTTATATTTTGACTTTACTTTACTTATAGTTTTAATCAATAATGCTTTAGTCAAGTATTATTGGGTATAACATGAGGCACATGAAGATGCATAAAGTAATCAAGATGAGATTTATCACCTTGTGTGATCTAAAGAGTATTTCAACTACTCTTGATTGGATTAACTTCATAAATATTTGGCCAAAGTGAAATAAGATTTTAGAATTATTTTAAAGCTTATTTGCAAGTTAATGTTAAGAACAAGACTTAACATGATTGAACAAAATTGAATAGACACTAAACTATACTCAATGTTCAAACCAAGATACTATGTGATGAAATGATATTAATTATGTACTAAAACCATTTATGGCTAGGTTGTCAAATCATATTGACTTTTTTTTTGCAATTGAGGGTCATGTCAATGAAACTAACATTGATTAGACTATAAATATAAGATTAGCTAATTGACGAATTAGTGATGCAAACAAAAAGTCTATTTCATCCATAGCCAAATACTAAGGTTTACAATGCTTGTGTTTATTGCCAACATGCTAAAGAACCTAATGGGTTACATACAATATGACAATTGTGAAAGATTAAAATTGAGACAAATTAAGTTAGACTCAATTTGATTTTGATATGACCAAAAATAAAGAAAATAAAAACAAAAAAAAAAGAGTTTCCCTTATTTGATACATTTGACAAGCATAGAGTTAATTGTGAAAATTTGCATTCCAAACATTAAACTTAATGTGCCTGAATGCTTCCCTTATAAAAGGAACATCAAGCCGCCACCCTTTTGTAAGAGAAGGAACTAAAGAAGAAACAAGAATAAACCGAAGAGAAAAAGTTTCACTGAAGAAAATACAAAAGGACTTGCAAACACTTACTAGCTAGAGTGTGGCTTTAAGTTCTATTAAACCTTAAAGAAGGTTCTTTTACAAGAGTTTGTATGGATCACCATTAGAGACTAAACACTTGGACAGCTTCTTAGCTTAGGAAACTATTTTGAAGGTCACTAAATTCAATTAAAGGAATTTTGGCATCCAAACTAACTACTTAAGCCGAAACCCATGCTTGCTTATGAAGTTGTATTTTATAAATCTTAGGGATTGATCTTGACTTTAGGGAATTAAAATTTTTAAAATTTCACTACTTTAACTCTACATAATGATGTATAATTCCCTTCAATTTTCATGTTTGTCTTGCAAGTCCTTCACCGTAAACGTAAACGGCCATGACTTATTTAAGACATTATCAATAACATCATTAGCAATTAAATTCTTAAGAATCTTTTTGTGCATGTGATTTGTAGTTGTACAATAGAAAATAATCATCTCTTAGTCATGATCTCACTTTTTTTACTTCTAAATTCAAATCTGAACATCCAAATTAAAATTTCAAGCGTTTCATAAAATAATTTAGCACTTTGGAAGATCATCGTGAGGGTTGATAGATAGTATAAAACTTTTTAGTAACATATGGTTGCGGGCAACACAAGTAAATTATTGAGTTCTTTTCTTAAGGTTTGGGTTATGGGATGGTACGACAAAAAAAAAAAAAAAAAAAAGAAGAAGAGAGCATTTTAGGAGTTTCCATGAAGATTGTCTTCTAGTTAGATTGTTTCATCTTAATCACTTTAGTTTGAATCGTTCTTTTTCTTTAAGGTGAAGCAATTAAAGTAAAGTAGGAATATGCATGTACTTAGAAAGAATTAAAATGTAGAAAATCATACTGAACCAGGAAATTAAATTAAATTAAATGTTGAATTGCAGAAAACCTGAGGAGGAGATCACGGCAACAAACCAAAGAATTGAAGAAGAGAAGAATACTAGAGGCATCACCAATATTGGACAGTTCTTAATTACACTTAGCCTATTTTCCTTTAAATATTTTTTATTAGTATATTTAGTATTGGTAATAAACTCAATCTATTATATTTTCTAAGTTCTTGTAAGTTCAAGTAAATACAATGTTCCTTTTAGTAGGTTGTATTTAATTTATACCCAAAGGTGGGGAATATTACTTTTGTTCATGTACATAGGAAATCAATTATATTACTGATCCTTTTGTTAAGAAGGTGTTCATTGAAATTCGGATCTAGTGCCCTCGTTGTTGCTCTTTTTTCTTTAAAAAAAATTTTACTAATGGGTTTTTTAAGTGAATTTTGTGATTTTTTTTATTAAAAATGATTAACTGAAAATTCAAACATAAAATTCAAACCAATAAATTAAAAGATTTTATTATATAGATGAAGTATATGCACATTTTTAAAAAATTAATAATATTGATATATTTTTTAGATGGTTATTTTTATTATACAACAATAACAACAACATACTAAATTTTATATTTTATACTTTGTGGTCAACTGTGTGAAAAGTCTTTACTATAAATGTTTATAAAATGTTTAATATTGAATCATTATTAACCAAATTTGAACTATAAATGAAAATTTTAATTTTACATATTATTGATTTTCTTATTGATTCCTATCAATAATTAATTTTAATTTTTTATTAAATTATTTTATTAAAAATTTTATAAATTTCATCTAAAGAATTCATCTAATATAAATTTATTTTTGAAAAAATATCTATATATATATATATATATTCCCCAACAAAAAGGAAAGAAATAATAAAGGGAGAATCTTTCTCATGTTTTACATTCAAATGTACTATGTAGGTAAATTCCCGAGGGTTTTAAGTAAGAATGGTGATAAGTATCTTAAAACGTGACTGACAATATAGATCAACCATTTCCAAGGCCAATTCTTATATAAAGGAAGCAAGTCTCCTCTTTCTTTCTCACCCTTTTGTATCACTTTAAACTCAATCTAAACCCTTTCAATCGTCGAGCTTTTACGATCTCTTCGGCAATGGCACAACTAGAGGGTGTTGCCATAACAATTCATCCTTCCTCAACGGAAGACAAGGTGATGGACGCTGCTCGATTGGGTGATGTTGATACTTTGTATAAGCTCATCGGAGAGGACGCAGATGTCTTGGACCGGATCAACAAGAGGAAGTTTGTGGATACTCCACTACACATAGCTGCTGCTGCAGGACACACTGATTTTGCAATGGAGATGATGAACTTAAATCCATCATTTGCTAGGAAGATGAACCAGGGCGGGTTTAGCCCCATTCACTTAGCCTTGCAAAATGGAAAAACAGAGATGGCAGTTGATCTGCTGTCAGTTGATAAAGATCTTGTTCGTGTCAAAGGGAGGGAGGGCTACACTCCTCTTCATTTTGCGGCTAGGGAAGGAAATGTTGATCTTCTGTCTCAATTTCTACGTTAGTGCCCCCATTGTATCTTAGATTTGACTAATCGAAAACAGACTGCTCTGCATATTGCGGCACAAAACAACAGAGTAGAAGCCTTCGGAGCCATACTGCAGCGGATTCAGAAGATCACCGAAGACGATGAGTTTCAGATCAGAAGAATCCTGAACTTACAGGACAAGGATGGAAACACTGTACTGCACATAGCCGCTTCAAATAACCAACCCCAGGTACCTTATTCATTTTATTTGGAATAAGAGGCATTGATGTATTATATCGTCAATTAATTGTGGATTTTATATTAAGCAGATGATCAAACTGTTAATAGGATGCGAGGAAGTTGATAAGAACACGATTACCGTCTTAAAACAACAAACTCTTGTTACTGCCTGGAGATTTGGTAATCCGAAGAGGATTGTTGAAAAATTGCAAAAGTATATTGAGAAGATGAAACTTGATACGGTGAATGCATTGCTAGTCGTATTTGCACTGGTTCTAACAATGACTTACCAAGCTGTTCTCAGCCCACCGGTAGGTTTAATTTCGGAGGGTGATGCTGACCATGAGGGAAAATCGATCGTGAACCCAACTCTTTTCCTTTGGTTCTATATTTTTAATGGGGTAGCTTTTTTTATGGCTTGGCTCATAACAATATCCCTCTTTGAGGTTGTTGCTCGGAGCATCAGGCCTTTTCTGTTATCATTCTACTCGTTGATGGTTGGTTGCTATTTGTTTGCATTGGTCGTCACAGCACCGTCCGTTGGTATCTTTTGCGTTGTTTTTTTAGCTTCTACGAGTATTTCTGACTTGATATTTAATTTCTGTTTATTTCTTTTTAAAAAAGAATAAAATGAAATGTCTTTTTTATTAAAAAATAGTCAAAGCAAATGTTTAGATTCGAAGTTGCGGCCAGATGCCATTTAACATCGAGATTATAGCGTATATCATGAAAAGTGGGATAGTTAAACTTTTAGTTCTAAACGTTTGTATTTTTTTTCAATTTTAATCTTAAACGTTTGATATTTTTCACTTCAGTAATCTTAAACATTAAAAAAATACGGTATCGTTGGGTGTAATTTTAACTCCCAAATGCAAGTAGTTAGGGAAAGACGATGGGGATTTAACAAATCGAACATAGCATCGAAGTGGCTGCCACATGATTTTTTTTTTTTTTGCTGTCATTGGCCTTTTATATCTTTTTAATTACCGCCTTCAAAAATTAATTGAAAATGACTTTATAAACATAATAAAGTGATCAATTAATATTCAATATTAACATATTATTTCAATTTTTAATGATAGATAAAAATAAAATGGAAAAATAAATAAAGTATGGTAGTGATTGCAATCCTTTTTTCTAACCAATTAAAATTCCAAACAACTTGGAAATAATATTTCGAACCCAATATGTGTCCAAAATAGAACAATGTATCCAAAACTAATAATTATGAGCAATACTGCAAAAGGGGAAAAAAAATCTAAAAGAAGGCAGAGATGGAGGGCGACAGGCTTTTTTTTTTTTTTCCTTTTGCATTTTATGAAAAATATACAAACCTTTTGATCATGTGGTTTGTTAATAAAAGAATTTCAATGATCAAAATTTAAATCTTACAACCTCAAATAAAAAAAAAAAAAAGAAAAAGTTTTTTTATCACAAAAATTTCTTTTTTAAAAAAAAAATTGTAATTTCATCATAGACTTTGCCACTTGATAATTATAACAATGATGATGTTGATACAATCACTTAACCAGATATGATGACATGAAATGAAAAATATAGAGAAAAAAAGAGGTACCCTTACAAATATTGGTGACAAAAATATTAATTTTCAAAGTTGAATAATAAAAAATGAAGTAATGTTGTGTGATAAAAGAAAAAGGTAATATACCAATATTTAACATAATGCCAAATTAAAGTTTGGCGGACTCACTTGAATTGGACTACAATATATTGTGACTGGAAGACTATTTATTCTCATCTCTGCTTTCATTGTGCTAATTTCGTCTGCTTGTTGATTTTAATAAGTTTTACCTCAATTTACCTATTTTTTTTTATAAAATAAGACTAACAAAAATTGAATTTTAATAATTAAAATTAAAAATTTAACGTTTTACCAATAAATTATACATTTGTTGGCAATTTACCCAAATCGCACTTACGTATGCGCAATTAATCCCATAAAGTCCATTATTAGTAATTAAATTCTAAAAGCTTTTTTTTTGTGCATGTGATTTTGAGTTGTACAATAAAAAATAATCATGGCCTATTCTTAATCTCAATTTTTTTTTTATTTCTACATTAAAATCCGAAATATCCAAATTAAAAATTTGAGCTCGAACCATTGAGATAACATTCTCTTAAAAGATAAAATAATTTAGCCATTTAGAAGATCAACGTACATGTTGCAATTCAGAGGTGATAGATATTATAAAATTTTTAAGTAAAATAATCATGGACAACACGAATAAATCATTGAGTTCTTTTCATAAGGTTTGGGTTGTGAGATCGTACAATTAAAAGAGAGAGAGAGAGAGAGAGAGAGAGAGAGAGAGAGAGAGAGAGAGAGAGAGAGAGAGAGAGAGAGAGAGAGAGAGAGAGAGAGAGAATTTTAGGATGAGTTTCCATAAAGATTGTCTTCTAGTTGGCTTCTTTCATTCTAATCACTTTAAATCATTCTTTCCTTGAAGTGAAGCAACTAATCTAAAGTAGGAATATAGGTGTATTTACAAAGAATAAAAATTTCAAGATGTCCATATTTTATGTCACCCGCAAAGAGAATCCATTTTTTTTTTTTTTTTGAAAATGTATATTTATAATATATAAAAATTTATCGATGGATATTTTCTTAACAAATTAAGAATTAAAATGTAGAAATCATGCTAATCCAGGAAATTAAATTAAATTGAATGTTGAAATGAAGAAAATTGATGAGAATCTTGGCAACGAACCAAAGAATCGAAGAAGAGAAGAATACTAGAGGCATGACCAACATTGGACCAGTTCTTAATTACTCTGAGTCTGTTTCCTTTTGAATTTTTTTATTAATATATTTTTTTGAAAAGTTCTTGTTAGTATATTCAGTATTAATAATAAACTCAATCTACTATCTTTTCTATACTCTTGAAAGTTCATGAAAATACAATGATCTTTTTAATAGGTTATATATGCAAGGGTGGGGAATATTACTTTTAATTTGTTCATGTATGCATGAAGTAATTATTTTACTTATCCTTTTGTTAAGACCGGGTTCATTGAAATTCAAATCAAGTAACTCAGTTGCAACTCTGTTTTTAATTTTATTAACAAAGGAATTTTTTTATGTGAAATTTATAAAAATTTTTATAAAAATTATAAATTAATAAAATTAATATAAAAAATTTAAATGATAAATTTAAAGGTCTTATTATATAGATGTAATGTATAATTTTTTTAAAAAAAAATTTATATATTTTTATATATTTTTTAAATAATTATTTTTTGCTATAATTTTTTTTTAATTTTTACATTAAATACTAATCTATCGGTTTAAAGTTTTTATTAAATCATTTTTATTAAAAAAATTTCATGAATTTTATCTAAAAAATTTAATCTAATATTTCTTTATTTTTCAAAAAAAAATTATATATATTCTCTAACGAAAAGGATAAAATAACAAAGGGAGAATCTATCTCACGTTTTTTAACAAAGAATGAGCGACTAAGTACTCACATTTGTCTTATAAGTCCTTCATCTTAAACAGCCACGACTCATTTAAGACATCATCAGTAACATCATTAGTAATTAAATTCTTAAGAATCTTTTTGTGCATCTGATTTTTAGTTGTACAATAGAAAATAAACATCTCTTATTCATGATCTCACATTTTTTTTATTTCTAAATTCAAATTCAAAACATCCAAATCAAAATTTCAAGCTCTCGATAAAATAATTTAACACTTTAGAATATTATCATACATTTTGTAACCGAGGGGGTGATAGATACTATAAAACTTTTTAGTAAATAGTCATGCACAACACGAATAAATTATTGAGTTCTTTTCTTATATTTGGGTTACGATATCATATGATAAAAAGAGAGAGAGAGAGAGAGAGAGAGAGAGAGAGAGAGAGAGAGAGAGAGAGAGAGAGAGAATTTTAAGATAAGTTTCCATAAAGATTGTCTTCTAGTTAGCTTGTTTCATCTTAATCATTTTAATCATTCTTTTCTTAAAGTGAAGCAACTAATCTAAAGAACGAACGTGGGTGTACTTATAAAGAATAAAAATTTCAAAGCGGCCAAATCTATGTAGCCCGTAAAGAAAAGTAAAAGGAAAAAATGGGTTTCTTAACAAACAATTAAAATGTATAAAATCAGAATCCAATGTTTGAATCAATTCTTATAGTCACCTAAGTAGCATATAATATGCTTGAAGTTTAAATTTTAATTTCCGCAACCGTTTTTTATATTTTTAAGTTGTGATTTCTTTTAAATAAAAAATATAAAAAACAAATCTAAACCAAATCAATAATATTGAACTAATTTTTAATTGCATTGTTAGCGTCAATTTTTGTCTGAGCAATTTTGATTATATCTGGTTTTCATAAATCTACTTTTCAATGAGCAATCGATAAATTTGAAATAGTTCGATTGATTTTATGCGAAGGATATTATCTAATGTTCGATATTTTTCAGTGGTGCTGTAAAATTGATTAGAATCTTAATTTTAGATTTGACCTCAAATGAATGAAATTACAAAATTATTTTTAATAGTAATATTACTAAAATACCTTTGAGGTCAAATTTTGGAAATTGAAATTACTGGGCAACAATACAGACCATAGTTATTAATTTTTTTTTGGTATAGGTCGTATCGGGCCAATACACTCTAATCATACAAAAATATGATACACTTAAAGATGATTTTTGCATCGAATTTGATATTAAGTAATATCGATTTTTTTTATTAGTTTCAATTGATTTCGGTGAATTTTGATGAATTTTAATGGAATAGCATGTTTCAATCGATACGTGAATATAAAATATATTTTTTAATTTTTAACATGTCTTTTGTTGTTTAATTATTTTTAATCTAATAAAACTAAAATTAATTGACAAAATAATCATTGAAAGTTGACTTTTTTTATATTTCAAATCAAAGTTTATAATTTTATATTTTATTTTTCAAATAAAAATTTATAAATATTTCAATCTCTTTTAATAAAGCAATTATGCTCTTTTTATAAAGTTTAACAATGATAAATTCATAATTAATTTTTCATCTTTTTGTTTTTATTTTAATATTTATATTAAAAATATTTATTTAAATATCGTATGATCAAATTAAATATTTAAACATATCATCAAAAAATTATGATATTATTTTTTATGCTTTTAAACTTATTTATTTTATTTTTAAAGATATTACATATTTATTTTATAAATTATTAATAATATTATAATATATAAATTCATATGTATTTACAAATATATTTGTACTAAATCAAAAATAAAAAAATAATATATCAAAATAATATACCAATATATATTATATTTTTATAAAAAAAAATTAAAAGATATTAACAACTTTCATAGACCAGCTAGCCACCCTACCGATCCACCTATTCTACCTATCCTCACATTTTTCCTTCCCTCACGTTTTCGTACAAATCCCAAAAAACCTGGGATTACATGTAGACTTGTCAATATAAAACATAACACTATAACATAAATAAGATATAAAAATATGGTATAAAAATGATAAGATTTAAAATTATAGTAATAATTATACATAAATTTAATAAAAAAATTATATTTTTATTTTTATATTAACATAAAATTATATATTATAATTTTTATGTAAAATAATATATAAATATATAAATTTTAATATTTTATCCTACATGAATACAGGAAATGTGAGACCTATTTACATTGCTCTTCAAATGGAACCAGTGGAGGCCAATTATAAAGGACACTACTCGGTCACCCGAATCAACTGACCAGCCGGCCATCCACCAATTCCACCTCCGCCGTAGCCAAACTACCAGCAAACCAATCTCCGCAGCCAGCCACTCACTCACCTCCCAACGATCCCAAAACACCAATTTCTACGTATAAACAACCCACCACCACAACAATCTCCAAAAAAAAGGAATCACAGCTCTCACCAAGAACCATCAACCCCACTGCCGAAGGCCCACTGCCGAAGGCCCACTGCCTAGCCAAACCCACAGCACACCAAAATACCAAAAAAAAAAAAAAAATCACAAACAGCCGCAGTCCTCCCAAGGGCACAGCCCACCAATCTCTTCGGAAATGGCACAGCCAGAGAGTGTTGCCATAACAATTCATCCTCCCTCAACAGAAGACAAGGTGATGGGTGCTTCTCGATCGGATGATACTGATTCTTTCTATCAACTTATCGGAGAGGACGTAGATGTCTGGGACCGGATCAACATGAGGAAGTTTGTGGATACTCCACTACATATAGCTGCTGCTGCAGGACACACTTATTTTGCAATGGAAATGATGTACTTACGCCCATCATTTGCTACGAAGTTGAACAAAGATGGGTTGAGCACTTTACACCTTGCCTTGCAAAATGGGCACACACGATTTGTGCTTTCACTGCTGAAAATCAACGGAAGTCTCGTCAGTGTCAAAGGGAAGATGGGTTATACTCCTTTGCATTACCTAGTCATGAAGGAAACCGATGGTGATCTATTGACTGAGTTTCTCAATGATTACCCTGATTGTATCCATCATGTGACAAGTCGAGATGAAACTGCCCTACATGTAGCAGCCCGCAACAACCAAACAGCTCTTAAAGTTCTACTGCGCTGGCTCAGGAGAACAAATAACTCTATTGCACGTTGCAGAAAAAACGAATCCTTAACTCTAAGAACAGGGATGGCGAAACTGTGTTGCACATAGCAGTGTCACCAAACCCAGAGGTCGACTATTTTATTTACTTTTTAATCTCCTTCTCTGCAATGTATTTTACTTTGTTTATGTTTTTTTTTTTCTTTTGATGCAGATTATCAGGCTAATAAAGGATCTTAGGGTCGACATCAAAGCTATAAATTCGAAAAGTTCAACAGCTCTGGATATCTTAAATGACCGAGCTCAAGGAGACTACAGTATCAATATCAAGAAGTGCGTGGACATTTTACGCCATGGTGATGGTCTGAAGGCATCGGCTCGCAAAATACCATTGTTTTGTCTTGAGGTGATTTGTCAATGTGCATATGAACTCAGAGTAATGCCAGCTGACAGTGGCAACGCTTTGCTAGTAGTAGCAGCACTGATTTTTACAGCCACTTACCAATTCTCCGTAAGCCCCCCTGGTAGTGTTCTTCAAGACAATGCTCTATCCAACGACCACAAATTTTCGGGATTGCAAATTTACTTAGGTTCCAAAAACACCAGTCATAATATAGTGGAAAAAATCGTATGCAAAGCAAATAACACTGCGCAATTATCACTACTACCGATGCGTCCTTTTCTTTGGTTATTTATTTCAAACCTGGTGACTTTCTCTACTTCTTTCCTCCTAATTTGTACGGTTCTTCTTTCTTTAATAGGATCTTCTGGTACTTTCTCTTGCTATCCTTGTCGATGTTATTTTTTTGCTTCCCGGCTTCTGCACTGCTTATCCTATTTCCAAATGATCATTTTGTCGTACTTCGTTGTTCTTGTGTCTGTTCCTTCGCCCTTATCACCTTCGTTGCAAGTGTACCAGCAATAGTTCTCAAAATTAATAGATTTTTTAGGTAAGAATCAAGTCAAAGATGGATTCCAAAAGCCAAATAGTTCTTTGGCTGATGCGAAGAGTTGTGTTGTCAGTGTCTGTCTTTATATTTTCTAGACTAAATATTCATCTAATGTTTATCAAATTCGTCATTTAAGAGTTCATCGATTGCTTCTTTCAAATAGAAAGGATGCAAAGTTTTCGTTTTTTATCCATATAAAAAATTTTATGACAGAAGCTAATGGATGAACCTTTACCATGTGAAGGTAACTTTTAACAAAGATTTGCATCCATTGGTGCGATTGACTTCTGTAATCAGTTTCTTTAAATGGATAAAATCGACAAAAATCAGACTATATATTTTGAGTCTATGTGAGTTTAATTTGTATTCAACTTGCGTGAGTTCGTATTCAACTTGTTTATTTTTAATTAATAATATTATGAGTTTCTGGTCAATTTGTGGAACTTTAGGATTCTCAAATTAAATAAAATATAATTATATTTTTGTACACCTATCTAAATTTTTTTATTAAAGGCATTTTTTTTTTTACAAAAAAGATTGCAATCTAAGTATAGATGAAATACTGCAAGCGCTAAAGTTTAAACTATAAACTTATTAAATATCAATTTTTAAAGGTCACAAAATGAATCATGTCTTTATTATTTATACAATAAATTACTTTTGTTAAAGGGTTTGACTTTATTAAAACGCAATAATCATGAATTTTCATTGAATTGATTTATTCTCGTAGCAATTAAATTTTTATGTTAAGTTAAATAATCTTGTAAGAAGGAAAGCAGTCCTCTGTTTTTTTTTTTGCTTCTTTTTTTTTTTTTGTCGTTGCAAGAGGAAATTCATTATAAAAAATAAAAATTACTATGATCAATGATCAAACTCACACATAAATGCCTTCCTACAAAAGAACACTCATCTAAGATTCCCACGTTTTTTTTCAACACTTAACGATAGTACATAAACAAAACCACAAAATTATCGATATGCAATGCTTAATAATTAAATTAGTAAAACTTTCAAGAGCTGTTCATATAGGTTTTGGTAGTTTTGTACTTGTGTAACTTAAAAAAGAAAAGAATAAAAGTTTCATCCCCATTTCTCTTTTAAAAAATTTAAAGTGAATCGGAGTTTTATTTAATTAACACTAGCATAATGCGGAATTTATTATTGCATTTTATATATCAATATATACCATTAATTCCTTTCCAAAAATCACTATTCTTGTGACATAAGTGCCAACAAGATTACTTGTTTGGTATAAAGAATTTAGGATAAGTAAAGAGAATACTGAACTAATGATTAGGATTTATGATCTAAGATTTTAATTTGAAAATCTACAATTTAAATTATAAGATGGACGAGATAAAATTGATTGAAAATATTCAATTTAAATTATAAGATGAACGAGATAAAATTTATAGTTACACTTAAATTTGTTTAAAAGCTTAAATTTTAAATCTTTAATTTATTCAAAATGAATATTTCAAATTCAAAAGGATGGTTATCATCGCCTAAGCGAGAATTGCAAGGTTCCTTCATTATTTTTTTTTTCTGTGGTTGACTGGCTGTTATGATGTGGGATATTAATACTAGTTTAATACTTAAAATAAATATTTATAAAAATATATTAAAAGGAGTCCCTAACTCCAACTTGTCAAACACGCACTGAATGTCTTTAAAAAAATAAATAAAGGTTATATTTTGACCATAAAAATTTTTTATAGTTATCAACCCCCATTAAGAAGTTTTTAGAGGGTGAATGAAGCTTCTGGAGACACCAACTCACCAAATTATTTCCACTTCCAAGTTCCAAATTCGAAAATGTCGATGATGACGATGATGTTGGCAAACAAAGACGCTTCGCTTCAATACTTTAACTTGAAAGCTTCCACATTTAGGTCAAGGACGAGCACGTCGTCTAATCCGACGGTTAGGCTGCATACGCGGATTCACCGTATGATTGAGGATCACGGCATCGTCCTACTGCCTGGCTGCTACGACGCGATCTTCTCCGCCATAGTCCAGCAATCTGGTCTCAGTGCTGGGTTCATCTCTGGCTATGCTCTCTCCGCCTCTCTCGGCAAACCTGACTTTGGCTTGCTAACGTCAGAACCCTTCTTTTTAAATTCTATTTATTTATTTATTTATTTTGGGTTGTAAAACGTTACATAATGTGATATTTGGTTTTGGTGTTCCTGAAGGCCATCGGAAATGGCGACTACGGTGAGGTCTGTTTGTGTAGCGGCTCCGATGATACCGATAATTGCTGATGCTGGCATATCCTATTGTCATTACTGCATGTTTATAAAATGAATTAATTCAATATTTCACTAATCATATATCCATAGTAAAGGTCTGCCAACTGATCAATAAGAGTTGAAAAAGGTATCGGGTCATCTTCAACACCAATAATAGATGATCCATCTTACGGATTATCTTCAGCACCGACAATGGATGATCCATCGATTTAGCATGATGTCAACCCATCATTCGTTGATGAACCACTTATTGAAGAAGAAGAAGAAGGCACAATAACAAGGTAGAGGACTAGGGTGTAAACAAAGGCTTATCGACTCATACAGATCCAAACAAGTGGGTGTGGATTATTTTGCAAGGAGATAGGTATGACATAATTTTACTATTAATCTTTTTCTTTTTCTTATTTATTTTTTAAACAGTTCGTGCAATTTAAGTAATTCTACTAAAAAATGGATATTAATAGTTGTTTTGAGCAATCATTGGTTATCTCAACAATTTCAAGTATATTTTAAAGCAATTTTACTATTTTTTGGCTGACATAAGGTAAAGTTTCTACACTAATGAAGAATTCAATATTCGATAAATTTAAAGTAGTAATTGGATATTTGTTTTTTAATTGTATATATTTATTTTATTTATTTGAATTTAAAGTTCATATTCGTGTCAATGATTTAGTGTGTCCATATATGTTAGAAAAAATGTCAGTGAACTGAATTAGATGATGCTCTAGTTTAATGGGCATAGAACAATATTGCCAAGAATTGATTGAAAGATTTGATGTCGAATGAGAGGAATTGAAGATAAAATAGTGTGAAGTTAATAACATTATACACTATAGAGGGATGGAACAGAGGTGGATCATTACTCCCATTTGGGTTGCTCTTATTAAGAATGTATGGAACATTAGGAAATGACAAAACATCTCTGCTAAAGCCAAAACAAATTATCAGACACAAAAAGAAAGAAATATCACTGGTGGTTCCATTGCATTTCTTGTTCATAGAAAAAGAATGGTATGGTGTTTTTTCATGAATTAATTTTATCATCACATTTCAATTTTATATAAATTGTATGTATTATTACATATTTCGGTGATTATGCCTATAAATGAATGCAGTCACTTGATATGCATTTAATGACTTGAGTTGTTTTACATTACTATATTTTATGGATTTCAACTTTTTAATTTGGATTGTTCTAGAATTTATATGGATATGAACTTTATGATGATGATTTCATTTTTATACTTTTAACGAATAATAGACAAATAATAGACCTTTAAGAGAATTATACATGTTTTATTTTTAATTTAAAGATGTCTTAAATAATTACTAATGGAATTAATTAAATTACTAACAAAATTTAGATTTTACCGATGAAATTTTGACTTTTATCAATGGAAATTAGCAATTACCAACGGCATAACAACAACTTTCTGATAGAATATCAATAGATTATCGATGGAACACCGATGGATTACCGACAAAAATCAATATTTACTGATGGATAACCAACCAATTATTGATGGATTACTAACGGTTTACTGATGGATTATCAATGAATTTCATCGATGGATTTATCGATGCAATTACCTATGGAATGCCAACACAATTATCGACAAAATATTTATAGATGGAATAATTATATTAACGCCAAAATTTTAAATTTACCAACAAAATAGTTATATTATCAATAGAATTTTTAAATTTATAGATGAAATACTATTACCAACTTACTTACTACTGACATTTAAGCTTACACCAACGAAATTTATCAATAACACCCTGTTTTCTGGTAGTGAAATCCAGTTGGTGCTTCGACTTGTAAATATCGATAATGAACTTGTTCGTATGAAAGGGAAAGAGGGTATTACCCCTTTCATTTTGTAATTGGACATAGGAACCTTAAACTTAAAAAAAAATATGTTTTGGAAAGGAAAATAATTTGCATGAAATCCTACCAATATATTAGAGGATTTATGTTTTGAAAAAAAAGTTTATTAACATATTGGAAGATATTTTCTAAAAATGAAAATTGATTTTGAATATCCGATTATGGAATTATTAAAAATGTTGCAATAAGTAAATTTTTAGGTGAAAAGTTTTTTTTTTTTTAAATTCACTAACATATTGAAGAATTTAAAAAAGATTTTTGACATCAAGATTCTCACAAAAATTTTCACTTATCATGAATAAAAGTTATTTTATAAATGAATCCAACGACAAAACCTCTTCAAGTATGACAAATAATCTTGAATATTTCTAAGTTGAGGGAATGTCTCAAGTAATTGCAGGACAATTTTCAATATTAAATTATTTGATAAAATTTTTTAAGATTTTGGACAATACGAAATCAATGGGTATGATCATTTAAGTGGGTGTTATAGGAGTGCTATAATCTTTCTTGCACGTAACTATACTTTTGAATTCATTCTGGTTTCATAAACTAGAATATACTTTTTTAATAAATTTGAGTTTAGTTTAAAACTTTTTTTTAAAGGAGAAATAAATTCAATTAAGTGGCAATCGCATTTAAACAAAAACAAAAATTAGTGATGACTTCTCTTATTATGTAGGTTTACAAATTTATATATATTATGAAAACTACATGTGGAGCATCTGTATGGTTAACTGATAAAAAGAACATCCATACCTTACCCTCCCTTCCCAAAAATCTTGTACCATGTGTTGAAGTGCTATATTGACTTTGAGCTTTAGCGTGTCGAATGTTAGACCTCCTATCCTTGTTACATAGATATCAATTTCATGTTTCATCAGGCAAATTCTACACTTTGACAAAGGTGAAAGACAGATTGCTCACTCTTATAGACTCCTTTAAGATATTCAATGTATACTTGATTAATTTGATAGTAATTACAGGTAATTTTAAAACTAATTAAATTTTCTTTATTTTGTAATTAAAAATATGAATAAAAGAAAGAATAAAAACAAAATAAAAAAGAGAAATAAATTATTAATAATTAATAAGGTTTGTTTTTTCATTTAAGATTAATTTTAGGTTTTATTCGGAGAAGTTGTGAAATTAGTTTCGGTGAAATTGAAAATAGCAGTGAAAGTGATATTGGTTACTATTGTAATGAAATTAAAATTAGTGGTGTGATATGTGTTTGGATGTAAAAATAATGATATCGGTGAAGTAAATTATAATGAGAAGAAAAAATGACTATTAATTAAAAGTTATATATAATAAAAAATTTAAATGATTTGACATTTATAAAATTTATTTATTATATAAAATCTATTAATAAATAATAAACTTCATTTAAATTATTTATTAATGTATTATATAATAAAATTTATTTATTACATTAAATTAATAAAATTATTTCACAATTTTTAAATAAAAAATGAGTTTGAAGAGCATTTTTGATGTAATAATATAATTTAAAGGACAAAAATGAAAAAAAAAAAATGAAAACACTGATCGGTCACCAACGAATCAAAAGTGGCCAATTGATAACTGGAGTTTGTTCAATTGCGGTGGAGCATCATTTGGGTGTAAAATCTGTGATTAGCATAACTTTTACGAATAATTGCAGCTACTGATAGTGCATTTAAATCCAAACCCACCCTTAATAAATAACATCTTATAAGATTAGTGTATATTGCAGATAAGAAGATGTTTTTCAAATTAAAAGAGAATAAGTGTATTTTTTATCAAATTTTTGGACAGACAAATATTTATTTTTTCAATATAAGACAATAATTTCTTATCAGATGAACTAATTACCAATCTTGATACTAGCGAGGATATCTGTCACCTACTTCAAGACGAAATTTAGAACTCTATTGCTGAGATTGAGAAAGATATAAATTAATAAGATTAAGTAAATTGCTTGGTAATTGGGAAACAAATTGACTAAAGGGAAAAATAATTAGAAATTAAAAAATGTGTTTAATCCATAACAAAAGTAACAAATTTGACCAACCTGCATGAAGTTTCGAAAATCAAAATCAGTTGTCTTTTTCATTCTTTGTGGAGAAAATTAAGTGTAATAGGAGAATTATTCGTCCTATGAAAAGATCCCATTAGAATCTTTACACGCTAAACGAACGATTTTCTTGCATCTTTCGTCACTATTTGTTCTGTGTTCACATGTAATTTTAAATTACTATGTGTTTACAGCGGTGGAGTCGAAAATTTTGTCTCGAGGATACCGGCACATATGTAATTAAGTAATATTGATTCAAATATAATCACAGTAAAAATAAAATTGTATTGAGAACACTAAATTTGGATTATTATATATGAAAATTTAAAGAAAAATTTTTTGTGGATACTCTCAAATTTTTTTTCTTGAGATCTTTTTGTGTATATATATATATATTTTATAAATGAACATTTTCGGAAAAAAAGTTTGAATCCTCCTTTCCTTTCAGCCATGTTTAGGATAGGTATGAAATGTGCATGAGGTGTACAATTAATGAGAATTTAAAAATATATTATATTTGATTATGATTGTAATTTCTTATTTTACTAGTAATTTCATAAGGAAAAAAAAATCTAATTATAGCATAATTGGATAATAAAAAGTAAAGCTTTTGTAATAAGTAAATAATATTAAACTTCCGCCAATCTCCGCAAGCTCTGGCTCTGGCTATATATATAGACAACCGAGTAAGGCCTTTTCAATCTGTCTTCCCTGGTTTTGTCACTCTTACAATTCTCTTGCCATGGATTTGAGTGAGAAGTTGAGAGAGGGTGCTCAAGAAGGCAATATTGATGGCTTGTATGCAATCATTCGGGAGGATCCATGCATTTTGGAGCTCATTGATCAAGTTCCTTTCGTGGATACTTCATTACACGTAGCTGTAGCAGCGGGGAACGATGATTTTGCAATGGAGATCATGAACTTAAAGCCATCATTTGCCAGGAAGCTGAACAAAGATGGCTATAGTCCAATTCACCTTGCGTTGCAGAATGAGAAAAGCGTGCTTCGTCTCTTGGCTGCAGATAAAAGTCTGGTTCGTGTCGAAGGGAGGGAGGGCTACACTCCTTTACATTGGGTGGCTGCACAAGGGAACCTTCGTCCTTTAGCCCAATTTCTGGTGGATTGTCCTGAATGTGTTCAAGATGGGACGATTCGGAACGAGACTGCCTTGCACGTTGCTGCGAAGAGCAATAACAAACTTGAAGCTCTTCAAGTCCTGACGCGATCGCTTAGAAGGACCTATTTCTACAGCTCTTCTTTTGGGGAAAAAGCTCTTGAACTGGAAGGACAAAGATGGCAACACTGTGCTGCATGTAGCTGCATCTAAAAATCTACCTGAGGTACAAACAATCTCTTGCACCATAATTAAATTTAGTTTTCTCTTAATCAATGATTCGACCTTTCTTAATTTTATCAAAAGCAAGTAAATAAAAAAAAAAAAAAAAACACTTCTACACAATTGCCAAAGTGTTGCAAAGTTCCATGATAGGTTTGTTATATTTAGGATGTGAACTTCATTCTGCATGATAGACCCATTATTCTTATATCTAAAGTTTGTCACTGATAAGTTCGTTGTTCTTATACATGCAGGGAAGTATCAAAATAATGATAAAAGTAAATTCGACGTCAGTTAAAGTGGAAAATTTTTTGGCAAATTGGTTTTAGATTGGATGTCTGTCCTAAAATTTAACAGTCTTAATGGAGAATGGTCTAAAGACCTGTTGGAACTTGACAGTGGCAATTCTTGATAGTCCATTTGGTGCCATAGCGTGTGAAATTTCATTCAATTGTCATTTTTGTCCTGTCAATGAATTAATTAATGTTGCGTTTATATGTCTATTAAGCAGATGATGAGATTGTTATTAGATTCCAAAGTTAATATCAATGAGATCAATTCAAGTGGCATGACAGCATTGGATGTCATACAAGAACTCCCAGTCCTCGAGCAATCTGCAAAAAGAAAGGCAATGGACATTCTACTGAATGCCGAAGGTTTGAGCACTTCATCTATACCAAGAGCTCAAACCCTACACGAATTGTTAGGATCAAAGATTACATTTCTTGAAAGAGCATTCAGTGAAGTGTTTTATGATATTACAAATATGTCAGCTGAAAGAAGCAGTGCAGTTCTAGTGATATTGGTCCAGATTCCAACATCCACATACCAAGCCACTCTCAGCCCACCTGGTGGTATGTTGCAGGGTGATGGATCTGATTGTGTCTGCAAACAGACCAATTCCACCAACTCAAATGGTGGGAAATCGGTCCTGAGTTCAGCTTCTTTTCTTCTGTTCTATGTCCCAAACACTATTGCTTTTATAATGACATTGATCCTAACACTTGGGCTTCCCGCAATTATTGCTAGTGGGATCAGTTCTCTTCTTCTAGTGCCACTACTTCTCTTATATTTTTGCCTTCTGAGTTCTACATTTGACATATCACCCAATTCGGCTGTGGTAATATTTGGTTTTCTCCCTCTTCTTAGTTTACCTGTAATGCTAAGAGTCATTGGACACGCAAAATGTCTTAAGAAATATATGGTTGAAGAAGTTTAAAGAGATTTTGTCATCTCAAGTGAAACACCAAATAATGTATTTTATTTAAGTGTTTTAGTGTGAATGGGATAATATAATATTATATATTTTGTGATTCTGATTTTGTTCAAATTAAAGAAATGTTTTGATTTCTTTTAATTTCTAAACAAAAAAACTAATTGATTAATTAATTAATTGTAATAAAACAAATGTTCAACTAAGTACTCACATTTGTCTTGGTAGTCCTTCACCGTGAACAGCCACAACTTATTTAAGACATTGTCAGACAGAAAATTAGTAATTAAATTCTTAAGAACTTTGCGCATGTAATTTTTAGTTGTACAATAGAAAATAATCATCTCTAAACATTCAAATTTAAATTTCAAGCTCTCGATAAAATAATGTAGCACTTTAAAAGATCATCATACATGTTACAATTAAGGGGTGATAGATACTATAAAATTTTTTAGTAACATGTACTTATGCACAACACAAGTAATTATTGAGTTATTTTCTTAAGGTTTGGGTTATGAGATCATACGACCAAAAAAAAAAAGAGAATTTTAGGAGTTTCCATAAAGATTGTCTTTTAGTTAGATTATTTCATCTTAATCACTTCAATTAGAATCGTTCTTATTCCTTAAAGTGAAGCAACTAATGTAAAGTACAAATATGCATGTATTTACTAAGAATTAAAATGTAAAAAATCATATCGAACCGGTAAACTAAATTAAATTAAGTTAAATGTTGAATTGAAGAAAACTTGATGAGAAGATCATGGCAACAAACCAAAGAATTGAAGAAGAGAAGAATACCGGAGACATCTCCAATATTGAACAGTTCTTAATTACACATAACCTGCTTTCCTTTTAAATATTTTTTATTAGTATATTTAGTATTAGTAATAAACTCAATCTATGATATTTTCTGAGTTCTTGAAAATTCATGGACATACAATGACCCTTTTAATAGGTTGTATGTAATTTATATGCAAAGGTAGGGAATATCACTTTTGTTCATTTATATAGGAAGTTAATTATATAATTATATTACTGATTCTTTTGTTAAGAAGGGGTTCATCGAAATTGGAATCTAATGCCTTGCTTGTAACTATGTTTTTTCTATTATTAATAAGGATATTTTTTAAATGAATTTTGTGAATTTTTTATTAAAATGATTAATTAAAAATTCAAATAAAAAATTAAAATGAATAAATTGAAAGGTCCTATTATATAGATTAAATATGTAAATTTTGAAAAAAAATAAAAAAATTTTATATATTATTTAGATAATCATTTTATTATAATTTTTTATTAAAATTTTGCTGATAAATAAATATTAATCAAATTTAAATTATAAATAGTATTTTAAATTTTACATATTATTAATTTTTTTATTCAACTTTATCAATTTATGAATTTAAATCTTTTATTAAATCGCTTTATTAAAAAACTTCACCAATTTCACCTATATATCTAATATCTGTATTTTAAAAAACCCTATATTCTCCAAGAAAAAAAACAGTAAAGGGAGAATCTTTGTCACGTTTACTATAGGTGCAAATTCTTGATGGTTTTAACTAAGAATGAAGATAAGCACCTTAAAACGTGATGGGTATCACTTTAAACGTGCAAATTCTTGTATGAAGGAAGCAAGTCTCCTCTTTCTTTCTCACCTTTGTGTATCACTTTAAACTCAATCTAAACCCTTTCAATCGTCGAGCCTTTATGATCTCTTCAGCAATGGCACAGCCAGAGAGTGTTGCGATAACAATTCATCCTCCCTCAATGGAAGACAAAGTGATGGGTGCTACTCGATTGGGTGATATTGGTGCTTTGTAATAGGTTTTAAATAGCGCCCGCAACGCGATAAAACGGCTGCTATTTAGCAGTGGTGCTGCCTACCGTTTCCGCTATTCAGCCGCAATAAGGTGTGATTGGTAATCACACCTATAATGATTGTTTACTATAACAAATAACAGCTTAACGAAAAAATTAGATTATAACAAGAAGTTAAAGTCACTATTTATATTTTTTTTCATCAAATAAAATGAAAACACATACCAAAATGATAAAAAAATATGCCCCAAGTTCAAACAATTTAGTTAAATTTAAATCTTAATCAAAATAATTAGAATAGAAGTAGTGTAAAGATAGAGCTCCAGTAAAAGAACTAACCTTCAAACCACCAAACCCATTTCATCAAGGTATGGGATCTTTTGATTTTACAACTTAAGAATTGTATAATCCCATAAAACAATTACAAATAGCTCCCAAATCAATCCAATAGAAGGGAGAGAGTTGAAATCTCTTAAAAAAAAGACAAGAGAGAGGTTGATAGGGTCGTAGGTGACTCTATTTTGGGATAAAAAGCAAAGTGAACAAAGAAGTAAAGACAAGAGAGAGATCGATATCAGATATAAATTATTTTTTATTTTTTATTTTGGCCATCTTTTTCTTTTACTTTTTGGAAAATAGGTATTTGAATTCTTTTATGATTTGGATGAAAATTTAATGGAGTAGTTAGATGTTAAATAGTTAATTTAATTTTTAATTATCTAAAAAATAATTTTATAAAAACATAATAATATTATTAAGTATATTTATTATTAATTTCTTTATACCTAATATTTTTAGATAAAAAATTTAAGAACAAAGGTAAATAATGATCAAAAATAAGTTTTTGGCAATGTTTTGAAGATTTTAGATGAGAAATTTGAAAGAAAATGAGAGATAATATGTATAAGTGATTTTACATGTATCTATTCCACAGAATTAGATTTTAATCCATTTACCTTAATAATTGTACTTAAAAATATTTAAATGTTCATTATTATTCTTTTTAATTAGATTAATTTATAATATTAATTTCATAATGACAATTTGTCATCAATCATATGCATTTATAGCATTTATATTTACAAAATTCATGGATATATTAATGATCAACATTTAGATATGTATATTGATTTATGACTCAAAACAAAAAAAATTAAAATATTTATTTTAATATACACATTAAAGAATTAAAATATTATAAATTATTTTAAATATAATAAGCATGTTTATAATTATTATTCATTTCATTTTATGATATATTGTTCAAAATTAAAAAAAAATTTCACGACCACGATGAACATAATTATTATTATTGTATTCATTATTTTTACAATCATGATAAATATGATGCGATCCAAAACACGACCGTAACTTCGATTTAAATCCCTTATTTCAACCCTCATGTATAAATTGCTGAAACAAATTTTCTAAGTATGTGACAAAGGCATCAGCTGTAATATTTCAAGATATGGACAATATATCGAGGATCGCAATGCCCTACAAGTAATTTTAGGACTGCTTTTAACAGCAAAGTACCAAGCTAGTCGTAGCCCGCCTGGTAGTGTTTAGCAGGGAGACAGTTCCTCGAACTCCACTGCCAATCAAAGAGATAAAGAAAAAGTAGGGAAATCGGTTATGGATCAAATGAATTTTCTTTTTTACTCCATTCCAACCTCTGCTGTCTACATAGTAACGTTTTTCCTAACATTGGGTCTCCTTAAACCTATTCCTCGTGGTTTCAGGACAGCTGTTCAGGTACTTCTTGCATGCTTGCTATATGCTTCTATTAATCAATCTTTTTCCTAGCGCCAACTGGTGTAGCATCTGTAGTTATCAATATATTTTCAGTTATGGTTTTCGTTTTGGAGACGTTCATGTGTTTTGGTTATCGGGTGTCAAAAGTTAGTGTTTTACTTCTAGGATGGTGGTTATTCCATCCAGGTGATCAGATTCAACGTTTTATAGGAAATGTAATAGTAGTATGTTGGTTATTCCTTTTTTTATATGATGAATTCTAGAAAGGAATAGCTAGTTGTAGGGTATCCTCTACTTACTCCACTTTATATACAAGCTATTGTTGTCATAGGACGCTGTTCATCCCTTAATCTCTGTCGATTCTGCATAAAGCGGTGCAATGAACATTGTAATGCCTGAACAATCAAGCAATGTACCATGCCCATGTCCATGTCCATGTCCCCTACACATGGATATTGGATGCATATCTAGTGTTGAAGGATGGTCACAGCAATTTCTTTTTGTTCAACTACAAGTAGGGCTCAAATCTATCATCTCTTACTCTTTCATCGCTTGAAAGCAGCCCTGGAGGCCAATGGAAATTGTTTATTATTTCCTAAGTTTTTCTATTTGTAGTATGTCAATGTATCACTGTTTTTTTTCTTTTGTTTATTTTGTTATCTTGTATATGAGTTTATTTCATGCACGTATATGTTCGTGGATGCACGCATGTATAAATAGTATTATAAAATTAATTGTTGATTTTTCTCAAAAAAGGAGTCTTATTTATTTTTTATCAAAAATTAAATCTTAATTAGTATAATTTAAAATCTAAAACTTTATCAACTAACCACACAAATGTTTAAAAAAATATTAAAATCAACACTACTAGGTTGAGAAAGAGATTATATTTTCAATTGAATTACAAAAGTGGCCTAAATAATTAAAAAACAAGCGTGGTTTAGGAAGGAGAAGAAGAAAAAAAAATCAAAAACTAAAGGGTAAATGTAAGCATTAACATATGGCCATTTTCATATTAAAATTTTAAAGCCTAAGGTGATAATAATATAATATTATATCTTACAATGATAGTTTTGGAGGAAAATGTTTTATATAAAATTATTACTAAGTGACAACAACCAAAGACCAATACCCATAAAAAACACAAAAGAAAAAAATCATTTTTATTTAAATTAGGTTCAAAGAATGTGGTGAATTTCAATTAGGGGTATATACAAATTGTGTGAATTTGTGGTACTTTCGATTAAAATTTTAAGTTCTGTTAATTTGAATGTTAGTCAAATTAATAAAATTGGTTGTGTTAGGTATTTTTAAAAATTTTCAATATTTGTAGTATTACTTTCGCCGCCTGATTAAAAGAAAATCGTTCCGAATTTTGTGACTCCAACAGCTTCAAAGGAAAGTTAGTAAAAAGTCAGTCATTGTGAATTAGAAGAAAAAGCAAACTATCAACTCGTTATACACGTTTAATAATTCACTAGAAGCAGATGAATAATAAAATGCTAGTTATTTGTTAATTTATTAACAGTAAATTTGTTGATGTGGCACTAAATTGAGATTTGAGAAGTTTGGGATAATTTTTATATATGGTATAGATATATATCAATCAAATTGATCAATATTACGTGGTATCAAAATTGGCATGAAAAATCTTCCATCAATGTATCAATACATCGGGTTTCATTAAAATTAAAATAGGTGCATTGCAGTCGAAAATGCTGGAATCGAAACAAAATTAAAAACATTAGGCCAAAGTGATCAGAATTTGAAAGACTATGCTACCATAGATAAATAATGGAGGGGAAGCCATTAAACAATTTTCCCCATTTTGAATCATTTTTTAACGCTTTTTCCCAACTTAACCATGTTATAATAATTATAATATTCATGTAATATTACAGATGCTTTATGTTTATGTTGGATGAAAATTAAGTCATTCTTTTGTATTAATTATTTATTAATCGTATTAAATTAACTATTATATTATTAATGATAAATGCAAAATTTATTCAGTTAATTTATGTATAGTATTTATTAAATTTGATATTTAAATTTTAGTATTTTTAATTTTTTCTCTTATTTTTAGTTTAGGACCTTATTTATAAGTAAAATTATAAATAAATTATTAATTTAAATATTTAATTATAGGATAGATCAAATTATACCAGAATATTTTATATTTTTTTATAACCATTATTTAAAATATATTCAAGAGATGAGAAAGACAAATCAAAAAGATAAAAAATTATTTTAATTTTATTTATTAAATTTATTAAAATTAATAATTAAAAAAATAAAAAGATATAAATTTTTTTTAGTGTAAATTGCTTACTCTCTTTCAATTATTATAAAAAAGTATTTTTTATAATTAATTAGAAAATAAAATATGAGAGAGAGAGAGAGAGAGAGAGAGAGAGAGAGAGAGTTGGGTATAGGGCTATAGGGCTTTCGGTGCTTTTGGGGTTGATCATCTAACTCCCCACTTGGCTCTTAGAGATTTGGAGTGCAAAGATAAAAGAAGAGAGGCCATCTTTGGCAGACAGTAGGGCCAAGGTATTTGATTTCATTGGTGGCGTCAGAAAAGTAATGGAGAAAGTTACGTAAAAGGTCACCAACAGTTCGGAAATCGGAGTCAAGGCCTGATCAATGCCTTTCCTTTTTCATGTTTTTCAAAAACACTATTGGAAATCGGATACGAAAGTGTTCGATGCGTTGTTTTTTATATTCAAAAACAAAAAACAAGAAATAAAGTTTTCAAAAGTTTTTCCCCTTTAATTATTATCAAAAAATATTTTATATATTTAATTAAAAAATTAAAAAAAGAAAAAAAAAAAAAAAAAAAGAAAGTTTGCTAGAGGGTTACATGACTTTTGGTGCTTTTGAGATCAACTCACTCCCCACTAGGCCCTGGGACATTTGTTGTGAAAAGATAGAAGATGAGAGGCCAGCTTTGGTAGACAGCAGGCCTAATGCATCTGATTTGATTGCAGTGAGAAACGCAATGGAGAAAGTTAGGCGAGAAGTGACCAACAGTTCGGAACATGCATCTTACCATGGCCAATGCCAATATTTTTTTAGTGCTTCAAAATGAACCAAACCGCTTTCTTTTCATATTTTAATTTTAAAAAATTTAAATAAAATTATTTAATTATTTTTTAAATAAAATTTTGAAATAAAATTTCAAATAATTTTAAAAAATTTTTAAAATTCATTTTTTGAAACTTTTAAAAAAATTATTTTGAGATGTTCTGAATTATATCAAAATATTTCATCATAAAATTTTATAAAATTAAATACAAAATCAAGTGAAAGAAAATAAATAATTTATCTTTGATTTTATATTTTTATTTTAAATGAGTAAAATTTTTAAATATTTTTTTACTTTTAAAAGTTTTAAATCATTTGTTTTTTCTACTAGGCTCTTAGACATTTGTTGTGAAAAGATAAAATATGAGACGTCAGCTTTGGCAGACAGCAGGGCCAAAGCATTTGACTTGATTGGAGTAAGAAAAATAACAGGGGAAGTTACGTGAGAAGTAACCAACAGTTCGGAACATGCATCTTACTATAATCAATACCAATTTATTTTAGTGCTGCAAAATGCACCGTACCTTTTTCTTTTCACATTTTAATTTTAAAAATTTTTAAATAAAATTATTTAATTATTTTTAATAAATTTTTGAAAAAGAAATTTCAAAAATTTAAAAATTTTTTAAAAATTAATTTTCAAAAACCTTTAAAAATTTTTTAAAATCTATTTCATAAGTTTTTAAAAGTTTTTGAAAATTTTTTTTTTGAAAATTTTAAAGATTTTTTAAAAATTCATTTTAAAAAATTATGAATTGCATCAAAATATTTCACATAAAATTTTATAAAATTAAATACGAAATCAAAAGAAAAAATAAAAATAACAAACTATTTACATTTGATTTTATGACTTTTTTTTATTTCAAATGGGTGAAATTTTTAAATACTTTTTTACCTTTAAAATCATTTATTTTTTCTTTTCTTTGTTTAATTTTATATTTAGTTTCATAAGATCTCATATTAAAATGTTTTAGTGTGATTCTAAACTTTCAAAAATAAATTTTCAAAAAATCTTTTAAGGTTTTTAGAAATAGATTTTTCATAGTGCTTAAAGGCTTTTAGAAATCTAGTTATGAAAACTTTTAAAATTTTTTAAAAATTTATTTTCAAAAACTTATTTAAAAGTGTAATTAAGTAATTTTACTTAAAAAAATTTTTTTTTAAAAATTGAAGTATAAAAAGAAAAGGGTAGGATGCAAATAGTCTCTTTTTTATGTTTTTCTACATTGTTTTTGGAAATTGGATACAAAAGTGTGTTTGATATGTTGTTTTTTATATGCAAAAGCAAAAAACTGGAAATATAGATTTGAAAAATTTTATAACTTGTTAAAAGTGATAAAAAAATTTTTTAATGTTTTCCATATTTTGGAGCTTACGGATGAACAAACTCGTGTATGAACAGTATCAATTTAATACCTAAAAAAATTGAAGATATTGACCAAAACTAAGTTTTCAATATTGTGCTCCTTTTCTTTTCTTTTTTTTTTTTTCTAATGTTTCTTGTTGGCTGTAATATACCGACTAAATAGCACCTAAGTTTGAAAGGAACTATGTAATTGAATTAAAATGGAGAGAGCAAAAACATTGGATATGAGTTTGAATTTTTAAAATTTTTTTGGTTTTGTATTAATTAATAATTATTTATTAAATTAACTTACTATTTTTGCAGTGCATAAATTATTTTTATTTTATTTAAATATGAATAAAAATATAAATCAATATTATTTAATTATTTATATGTTTAAAATATATGTAAAATATAATTATAATTAAGATATTAAATCATAACAAAAATAAATTTTTAATTAAAAAATAAACAAAATTTAAAATATAAGATAAATAATATTGGAGGAGAAAAAATTCAAAAGATATTGTAAATAATATTATTAAGTACAGCAACTAAATATTAAAATAGAAACTAAAAATCTTGTCACTTGAAATTAATTTTCTTCAATTTGCATCATCTCTAATTTTTCTTGTTATTTTTATACACTTGTAAATTTATATAATTCAAAACATAATGAGATTTCAAAAATCATAAATTATTTTTTATATCAATTTTTTTTTACCAAATAATCTCATAGACTTTAGGTATGATATTATTTATCTATTAAGATAAAATTACATTTGATGTTTTTAAATTTTAAAAGATATATATCTAAATTATTAAAAAATTAATTTTAAAAAATATTATTGCCTTGATTATTGTAAAATAAAAATAAGTAGTGCATATTTATCATGAAATTTTGATGAGTATTTTAAAAATAAATTAGTTAATTGCTATGCTTGCTTGGTCATTCTTAAGGTCATTTTCTGTTTCTAGTATAATAATCTCTATCTTATGTTCATCTAATTTATATTTATTTTCATAATTCAGTAAAAGTTCATGTACACTCTTAAGAGCTCATGTATAAACTTTGATTTAGATTAACAAAAAAATCATCTTTAATTAAATCTCATATTATGCTACTATAATTCAACACACTTTATATTGCTTTTATTTGATTGGTTTATCTATTATTAATTTTTAGTATAAATATACACTATGATAAAAATATTTGACTGTATTTATAATTTTTACTTGTAAGACAGCCTTTAAGATATATCTAAAAGTATATTTGACAAATGGAGATGATTTTTTTTCAGTTGAAAGAAAACCTTTGAATAATTAAAAAAATTTTAAATAAATATATCTTAACAAGATTTGGATAACTAATGACTTTTTAAATACATTTATTTAATTAATTAATAAAAATAAGAATTAATTTTATTTATTTAAATAAAATCTTACAAAAATAATAAATTTATCTATTTAATTATTTTAAATTTAAATTTATTTTTTATTTAAAATTTGAAAATTTTAGATAATTCAATAATTTTTTAAATATATATTTTTTTGATAAATAGTTTAAAATTAGAAAATAATTTATGTGTCATTATAAAGAGAAAATCTGAAAATTTTCTTACATGTCGAAAAAGAAGGCTATTTTCATAAACTTCCACATCAGCAAATTTTATATCATAAATATATAAAAAATTTTATGTGTAAAAAAATTATTTACATAAATGTTCACATCAATAAATTTTATATGATAAATATGTATTTTGTAATATATATATATATATATATATTATATGTTTTGAAGGATGTTTTTTGAAATTTTGTTAATTGCTTATTGAAAGAATTTTGAAAGTAATAGATTGGGTTCTTGTACATTTGAAGCACTTGAGTTTTTTGTTAAATAGACTTATTTTTAATTTTTTTATTAATTAATTTTCAAAATTTTTACTTATATTTTACATAAATTTATTTGAATAGAAATGATTTTTATTATTTAAATAATTATATGACAAATAATCATAATTATTTAATATAAAACTATAATATATTATTCATAAAATTTTAACTAATTTAACAAAAAATTATGATTATACAAATGACTATAATCATTTGTATAAAAAATTTTATTTTTTATTCATTATAAATAAAATTTTTTATATAATTATTTTTATAAATTTTGATTTAAAAATTAAAAAATTTTATTATATCCTCAAAACATAAATATCTTTAAAAAAAGTTATTTACACCTCAAAATCAGATTCTTTCCTCGTTATCACTTTCTCTTAATATTTTCTAATAGAGGCCAATTATTATATCATTATATGTATACATATATTTTTTGGTAAGAATATATCATTATATATTACATAGCAAGTGGTGCTATGCAGCCTCAGATAATTTTAAAATCCGAATAAATTAAACAACAGTCTTTTGAAAGTTTCTAGAGAGATAGATTATTGGTCTGAGAGAGTCGATATTTTATGGGCTAAAATATTGGAACAGTTGCTCCCCTACATGAGACACCACGAGAAAGGAGACAATATAATTGGCTATTGAAACTTTTAACTTATTTTTTAATTTTTGTGTTTTTCTTGTTGACTATAATTGACTATAAAAAAGCACCAGCGATTTTTTTTTACTTATAAATTCATTCCTGAAGGGTGAATATAAAAATCTTATTGTATTGCTCTATTTAACATGTAAATTCTAAATTTATCATTGCACCTAGATTTCGTGTTTGTGTTTGCCGGGAGGAAGGATGCTGCTCAACATTAAGTGAAACCATACTCTTGACTTCTCCATCTTCTCTTTTACCCTTTAATTTTGCTATATAAAGTCCGGACCTTTCATTGGCATTGTCATTGTCATTTGGCTTTTCTGATATGGATGAAAATTTGAGGAGGGCTGCTCGAGAAGGAAATGTTGATGAATTATACGCATCAATCCAAAGAAATTCTAATGTTTTGAGGCGTATTGATGGGAGAGACTTTGCTGACACTCCATTAAACATAGCAGCAGCAGAAGGGTGCATTGATTTTGCAATGGAGATAATGACTTTAAAGCCTACATTTGCTAGGAAGCTAAACCAACAAGGCTTTAGTCCCATTCATCTTGCAGTGGAAAGGGGACATAAAGAACTGGTGCTACTTCTCTTGGAAAAAGATAAAGATCTTGTTCGTATCAAAGGGAAGAAGGGTGAGACTCCACTGCACTACGCAATATCCATAGAAGAAAACCTTGATCTCATAGCCAGATTTTTGGAGGTTTGTCCCGAATGCATCCGAGATGTGACAACTACGAACGAGACTGCTTTGCACATTGCAACAAGAAAGAATAAATTAGAAGTACTCAAGCTCCTATGCGGGATGGCTTAGGAGGTCTGACTGTCGTGAGGATGCGGTGAATCAGAAAGACATAAATGGCGACACTGCCTTACACATAGCTGCACGTAATAATCAACATGAGGTTCTACTTATATGCTCTATTTAATTTTATTTTTAGCAAAATGAAAAAGATTCTTTTCAGATTGTATAATTTCATCTGAATCAAACAGATGCTCAAACTACTATTGAAATGCAAGGCTGACAAGCATGCGACCAATCAGGATGGATCAACGGCACTGAATGTTGCACAACAACTTAATAACAAAGAAAGCATTAGAATTCTACGTGGTTGCTGTATTCCAAGAGTTTCAACTTTTAATTATAAATTGCAGAAACAAATTTTCAAGTGTGTGACGAAGGCATCGGCTGTAATTTTTCAAGATATGGACAATATATCAATCGAGGACCGTAATGCCTTGCTACTAATTCTAGGACTGCTTTTAACAGCAACCTATCAAGCCAGTCTTAGCCCACCTGGTAGTGTTTGGCAGGGAGACAGTTCCTCAAACTCCACTGCCAATCTAGGAGATGAAGAAAAGGTACCGGGGAAATCGGTCATGAATGAAATTACTTTTCTTTATTGCTACATTCCAACCTCTGCGGTCTTCATAGTAACGTTTTTCCTAACATTGGGTCTCCTTAAACCTTTTCCTCGTGGTTTCAGGACTGCTCTTCAGATACTCCTTGCATTTCTTGCTAGATGCTTTTATCAATCAATCTTTTTCCTAGCGCCAACAGATTTAGCAACTATAGTTATTAATATATTTTCAGTTATGGTTTTCGTTTTGATGATGTTCATGTGTTTTGCTTATCGGGTGTCAAGAGTTAGTGTTTTAATTCTAGGATGTTGGTTATTCCCTACGGGTGCTCTGTTTAATGGTTTTATAGAAAATGTAATAGTAGGATTTTGGTTATTCCTTATTCTATACGATAAATTCTGGAAAGGAACAGCTTTAGTTGTAGGGTATTGTTTACTTATTGGTTTGGGTAATCAAAACTTCATCATACATCCTTTTTTTGTGCTGGGAGGCTGGTTATTCCTTAGTCTATGTCGATTCTGCATAAAGCGGTGTAATGAAAATTGTAATGCCTGAACAGTCAAACAATGTACCATGTCCATGTCCCCTACACATGGATATTGGATGCACATTTAGTGTTGAAGGATGGTCACTGCAATTTCTTTTGGTTCAACGACAACTAGGGCTCCAATCTATCATTTCTTACTCGTTTACCGCTTGAGAGCAGCCCAAGAGGCCAATCGAAATTGTTTGTTATTTCCTAAGTTTTTCTATTGTAGTATGCCAATGTATCACTATTTTTTTTTTTTTAATTTTGTTATCTTGTATATGAGTTTATTTCATGCACATATATGTTCGTGGATGCACGCATGTATAAATAGTATTATAAAATTAACTGTTGATTTTTCTCAAAAAAGAGTTTTATTTATTTTGTATCAAAAATTAAATCTTAATCAGTATAATTTAAAATCTAAAACTTTATCAACTAACCACACAATTGTTAAAAAAAAAATTAAAATCAACACTACTAGATTGAGCGATAGATTAAATTTTCAACTGAATTACAAAAAAGGCCTAACTAATTAAAAAACAAGAGTGGTTTAAGAAGGAGAAGAAGAAAAAAAATTAAAAACTAAAGGGTAAATGTAAGCGTTAACATATGACCATTTTTATTAAATTTTTAAGGTCTAAGGTGACAATAATATAATGTTATATCTTAAAATGATAGTCTGTGGAAATTGAAAAAAGAGTAAATAAGTTTTAAAAAAGAAAGAAATATAATGTGTTACGTCAAATATTAAATAAAGGTCAAACAATAATCAAAATAAATAAAATGTATATAATAGATGGTTGAATAAATGGATCATATCTTAATTAAGTATAAATATAACATTTTTATTAAATTAATATATTAAATAATAAATTTATTAATATAATATAAATATAAATATAAATATCAAATATCAAATTATCAAATTAAAAAGAAAATAATATATATTTTTAATAATTAAATCAAATAGGTCCCACTTTTAAAAAATTTAAAATATTTTAAAATATTAGTCAAATTAAAAAGTAAAAAAGAAAATGTAAATAAAAAAAAAGGAATCAAATGGCTTGACAAATAACATACCTATTTATTAACTAAATCAAAAAAGGAAAAAGAGAAAAAAAATGAAAAAGTAATAAAATGAAAAAAAAAATAGCATACTCTTGGTATCAAGTGGATCCTACTCACAAAAAATTAAAATCTAAAAAAATATTTATTAAATATATTGTTAGAAAATGTTCAAAAAAAAAAAGAAAAAGGAACAAAAGGCAAAATTCAATATCAAGTGGGTCTGACAAAAATTAAAAAATTATTAAAAAATATTTACTAAATATAAAAAAAACATTTAAAAAAAATAAAAAATCAACAGTTTTAAAAAGCATTTAAAAAAGAAAACCAAAGAAACTAAAATCAGAAAAAAAAAAAAAACCTTAAAAAGGACAAAATAATTACGACTACTCAAGCATTACATGGATCAAAATTTTTTTGTTTTACTTTCTCTATTCACTGATTTTTTTTTTTTTGGGCAAAATTTAGCTAATTAAAAAAAAGGTGAAAAGAAAAAAAAAAAGCCAATGGAATAACATGTGCATACCTTAATTAACATCATATTCTTACAAAATTTATTTAATAGAAAAATCAAAAAAGACAAAAAGTAAAAATAAGACAAAAAAAAAATTAAAAAAAAAAGAAAAAGAAAAAATTTTAAATTTTAAATTTTAAAATAAAAAAGATGCTCAAAGAGTTCCCACATGAACAACCGATCGAGCTTAAAATATTACTTTTTTCAAATTAAGTGTCAGAAGTAAAAATTATTAAAAAAACAAAAAAGAAAAAAAAAAACTTAGTGTAAAGTGGATCCCACTTGTAAAAAATAAAATATATAAAAATATTTTTAAATATAAAAAATCTCCCAAAAAAGGTAAAATGGAAAATAATGAAAAACAAAAACAAAATTAACGTGGCACCCCTAGGTTAGAGAATTGTGCACTGTACCTTACCAAAGTTGATGTTATAGATTCAAGAAGTTCTTAACGTTAGAAAGATACCGTGGCAGGGGAGTGAGAAATATTCTACTAAATTAATTGATTGATGTATTTGATTTATTAAGTTTTAAACCTTGTAAAGGAGCAAGGTTTTTTTTTTTTTTTTTTGCTTTTGAGTTAAAAAAAAAGAAAGTTTAATTTGAATAAAGACAAAATTTAATATCATACTCTTATAACATTGGTATTCAACAAGCCATTTCGTATATGGTGTTAATTTGATTGGTTGTAATGGTGTAAAAAGAGGAAAAAGAAATCTATAAAGGGTTTTAATTAACCTAATTAAAATAGTCCAACGGGGATTGATGTTTTGGTCTATTTCATTTTTAATGTTTTTTCAATGACTATATAATTGATGATTAAAAGTATTGGTGATTTACCGACTAACTTTTGGATTAGTCGACATGTTATTATAATTAATGTTTGAAGGTTACAGATTCAAAAGAGTTTAAGTGCATAATATCATATTTTATTAAAATAAATATTAGGGTAAAGATTTAAAAGTAAATTAAAAATTAAAAAAAAAAACATGAGTGATTTTTTTTTCTTACTTGTAAATTTTTTAAGGTTAATATAAGCATCTTAATGCATTGACTAGTCATCTTGATCTTGGCATTTCAAAACAGATCCATCTTTCAAAATTAATTCATGCAACTGATTAATGTTTCCTGATTTGAGGGAACATATCACCTACAATAATTGTAATATAATTAATTAATCATAATTCATAATTAATTGAGTTTCATTAAAATGATATATAGAGTTCACATTTATAAATGATATACTTTTACATAAATCTTTATTTTGATTGAACAATTATAATATTGTAGTAAAAAAATTTATAGGTGATATGCTCCTCTAATTAAGCTGCTACTCACAATCTTTCTTCCATTACCATATATCAAATAGGTTAAGTATTGATCAGATAAATCTTTATTTTGTTTGGTCTATTCATCAGCTCCTTTTGTTGCAAAATTTATATAATTAAAAAACATTAAAATTAAAATGAAAAAAAATCAAATTAGGGTACTACATAAACACTTCAATTGGGTTATTTTTTAAAAAACAAATTTATATAAATAAAAAACAAAAATTTTGAAGAAAGAGCAAATAAGTTATAAAAAAGAAAGAAAAATAATGTGTTACGTCAAATATTAAATAAAGGTCAAATAATAATCAAAATAAGTAAAATGTATATAATAGATGGATGAATAAATGGATCATATCTTAATTAAGTATAAATATAATATTTTTATTAAATTAATATATTAAATAATAAGTTTATTAATATAATATAAATATAAAACAAATATTTATCAAATTAAAAAGAGAAAATTAACAAAAAAGGAAAATAATGTATATTTTTAATAATTAAATTAAATGGGTCCCACTTTTAAAAAAATTAAAATATTTTAAAATATTTGTCAAATAAAAAAATAAAAAATAAAATGTATATTAAAAAAAAAGAATCAAATGGCTTGACACATGACATGATATCAAGTAGGTCATAAAAAAATATAAATAATTATTTATTAACTAAATCAAAAAAAAAAAAAGAAAAAGAGAAAAAATGCAAAAGTAAAAAAATGAAAAAAAATGTACTCTTGGTATCAAGTGGATCTACTTACAAAAAATTAAAATCTTAAAAAGGATTTATTAAATATTTTATTAGAAAATGTAAAAGAAAAAAAGAAAAAGGAGTAGAAGGGAAAATTCAATATCAAGTTGGTCTCACAAAAATTAAAAAATTGTTAAAATATATTTATTAAATATAAAAAAACCAAAAAAACATTTTAAAAAATTAAAAAATAAAAATAAAAAATCAACAGTTTTAAAAAGCATTTAAAAAAGAAAACCAAAAAACTAAAATCAGAAAAAAAAGAACCTTGAAAAGGAAAAATAATTACGACTACTCAAGCATTATAGGGATCGAATTTTTTTTGTTTTACCTTCTCTATTCATTGGCTTTTTTTTTTTTAAATTAGGTAAATTTTGAAAAAAAAAAATCAATGGAATAACATGTGCATACCTTAATTAACATCATATTCTTACAAAATTTATTTAATAGAAGAATCAAAAAATAAAAAAATAAAAAAAAGACAAAATTAAAATAAAATTAAAAGAAAAAGAAAAAATTTTAAATTTTAAAATAAAAAAGATGCTCAAAGAGTTTCATATGGACAATCTCATCGTGCTTAAAATATTAATTTTTCAAATTAACTGTAAGAAGTAAAAAATTTTAAAAAAACGAAAAAGAAAAGAAAAATTTAGTGTAAAGTGGATCCCACTTTTAAAAAATAAAATATATAAAAATATTTTTAAATATAAAAAATCTCCCAAAAAATGTAAAATGGAAAATTACGAAAAACAAAAACAAAATTAACGTGGCACCCCTAGGTTACAGAATTTTGCTCTGTACCTTACCAAAATTAATGTTATAGACTCAAGAAGCTCTTAACGTTAGAAAGATACCGTGGCAGGGGAGTGGGAAATATTCTACTAAATTAATTGATTGATATATTTGATTTATTAAGTTTTAAACCTTGTAAAGGAGAAAGTTTTTTTTATTTTATTTTGCTTTTGAGATAAAAAAAAAAAGAAAGTTTAATTTGAATAAATACAAATTTAATATCATACTCTTATAACATTGGTATTCAACAAGCCATTTCGTATATGGTGTTAATTTGATTGGTTGGAAAGGTGTAAAAAGAAGAAAAAAAAATTTATAAAGGGTTTTAATTAACCTAATTAAAATAGTCTAAGGGGGATTGATGTTTTGGTCTATTTGATTTTTAATGTTTTTTCAATGACTATATAATTAATGATTAAAAGTATCGGCGATTTACTAACTAACTTTTGGATTAGTCAACATGTTATTATAGCTAAAGTTTGATAGTTATGGATTTAAAAGAGTTTAAGCGCGTATTATCATATTTCGTTAAATAAATATTAGGGTAAAGATTTAAAAGTAAATTAAAAATTAAAAAAAAAAAAAAAACATGAGTGAATTCTTTTTCTTGTAAATTCTTTAAGGATTAATATAAGCATCTTAATGCATTGCCTAGTCATCTTGATCCTGGCATTTCAAAACAGATCCATCTTTCAAAATTAATTCATGCAACTGATTAATGCTTCTTGATTAAGGGAGCATATCACTTACAATAATTGTAATATAAATAATTAATCATAATTTGAAATTGTGTAAGTTCCATTAAAATTTTATATAGAGTCTGCATTTATAAATGACATATCTTTACATAAATCTTTATTTTGATTGAACAATTATAATATTATAGTAAAAAGAATTATAGGTGATATGCTCCTCTAATTAAGCTGCTACCCGCAATCTTTTTTCCATTACCATATATCAAATAGGATAAGTATTGATCAGATGAAGGAAATGAAGAGTATGCTTTTAGGGGTTGGTCCTAGGTTTGTATAATTTCAAAATAGTAATATCTTGTATGTGATGGTGAAAAATTATATTTTTTAATTATTATCAAAGAGTTGAGTTTGGATAATTGTATTTATCCAATCATATTGGACAATTATATCATTATAAATAAACATTGTTTTAGACAATTAAGTGAGATATCTATTTGATCACAAATAGAATTTTTTTTTATTTTTGAAAAGAACACAAAAAAATAATTGATCCTTTAATAACATTCTTAATATTGAATAAAACAAAGAAAAACCTTGCAAGTTTTCATATAATCAAATCAAATAATTCTACTTTTAGATCGATGAATGTTTAATAAATTGATTTTGTAAGTGTAAAATATAATTAACCATTGAATTTTATTGTATTGTTGAAGTTTATTGTTGAAAACTCCTTTGCATACCAAATAATTAATTGATGAAATGATAAAACCTTAAAAAAGTGATACTGATACACACTTTAAAGCCATAAATTTCTTGATTTTCATATTTAACATGCTATGTCTCATTGGTTTAAATATGCTATAACGTTTCCATCTCCATTATTTGGAAATTAAATTTCCAGCAATTAATCTTTGGAAATTTGGTTCCTAGTCAATAAACACAGACAAAATATTTAAAAGCCATTGATAGACTTTAAGTTGGGGATAAAAATCAAATATGTTTCACTAGTCCCACCTTCTAACAAATTTTTATGTATTCAGATACAACATTGACAAACTGCTTTTTCACAACATTTCTTTAACGACTATCTTCATGGCATAAACTTGCATTTCAAATTCACATAGATTTGAATATTTAATTTTTTGATATGTATAACGAAGTTTAAAGGTGGGTTTGGAATCTAAATTTTAGATTTCAACTTTCTTATAATGAAAAACTGACAAACATTGCACGTTTAAGATCCAATTTATAAATAATATATGCAGTAAATATGAAAGAATATATTTGCATCTGTAGTCAAACTGCATATGATCAAAGTGGAAAGAATTTGTGTTGGGATTAAATCAACTTTGGCTTATAACATTGTTAATTGGCTTATTTCAAAGTAATTGTGGACGGAGGCTAACTTATTGAATGTGGTTTTGTGTAAAACTTTAATTGAGGTTCAAATGATGTGGTGCAATTCAATTAAGAATATATAAAAATTGTTTGATTTTGTAATAGTTTCGATTAAAATTATAAATTTCGTCAAAGTAATGAATATTTTTGTTAGATTTTTTTTTTGAAAATTTCAATATTTTCACAATTTCTTTTGTCGTGTGATAAAAAGAATTCTGAACGTTGGCTTGCAAAAGTAATGTTGAACCCACTAAACATGTGTTTTCGATTAAAGATATTGAATCATTAAAGAAATTTGGGTTAGGAAAGTTGGTTTGGTTTTCCATCAAAGATATTGAAACATTAATAATGGAGTGTTTCGTTGCACGCCTTCAACGAAAATGGGGGGCAACTTGACAAAGTTTTTGCTTTTTTAAAAGTAAAAATTAAGTCTTTGTACATTTGAAGCACTTATAATTGCTCTAATATTATTTATGGAGACACGTATTCAATTTATGAAGTATTGTCTGTTTTAATTATGATTTTGTTTCATAAAAAATGTTACATAAATTTAAGTTTACAAATTTAAATTTAAATCTTTACATATATATCATGTTATATTCATATATTTTTTCAATGTAAGATTGGAGTGTTACACTATCTATATTTCTTTGTGGCGGCTATTTAACATTGGACAAGAGAAAGAAAAAAAAAATCTCATCCTTTCTTTCTTTTCCTTGATTTTGTCATATAGGGGAAAAAATTGCAGTCATATGCTGTCTGTCATAATAATTTTGTGTCCACTCGACAAATTTGAAAACAAAAATAAAAGAATGAAAAAACGGAGTTACCACCAATCTTTTTTAGCTTGGTGTGATTGGTCACTTATCAAAACATATCCTTTTAATGAAATCTCAAAATTAATTAAAATTTATTAAAAGTGTCATAACATCTAGATCCAGGGATCTATCGCTAGACATTGACTTTTATGAGTCACCATCAATTTTTTTTATCTAGGTGCGATTGGCCACCTAAAAAATATGTCCTTTCAGGGAACACTTAAGTTTAAGGGTCCCTAAAAGAATAAGTTCAGGTCTACTAACCAGAACAGGGTTCGGGAGTTCGGTTACGTGTGAGGAAGGTTATAGCACCCTCACAACGCCCATCAAAAGATGGTACTAGCTTAAATTTGTGTTATCCAATGAACCTTAAAATTTTATCAGGTAATTAATTATTGAAAATTATTCTCAATTGACTCTAATACTTTTAGCAAAAAATTAAGAAATTCCCTCACCTCAAGAGTATGCAAGAAAAACTAATGTTTTACTTGCAGAGGCTCCATCGTCAGATTATTTAACATTTAAAAAAATTAAAAAAAAATAAAAAAGAAGAAAAGAATGATTGTTTTTGTGCAGGGAAAATTGATACTTTCAACTTTTTTCCAAAAATATTTTTTAGAAAACTTTTAATTTCGAGAAAAATTGATACTTTCAACTTTTCCTCAAAAATCTTTTTTAAAAATTTATTTTTAAGGAAAATTGATACTTTCAACTTTTCCAAAATAATTTTTTGGAAACTTTGATTTTCGAAAAAAATTGATACTTTCAAATTTTCCTCAAAAAAATTTTTTTTTTAAAAAATGTATTTTTAAGGAAAATTGATACTTTCAACTTTTCCCCAAAAATATTTTTTGAAAACTTTTAATTTCAAGGGAAATTGATACTTTCAACTTTCCCTCAAAAATCTTTTTAAAAATTTATTTTTAAGGAAAATTGATACTTTCAACTTTTTCTCAAAACCTTTTTTTTGAATATTTATTTTCTAAAAAAATTGATACTTTCAACTTTTTCTCAAAAATATTTTTTTTATTTTATTTAAAGAAAATAAAATAATAAAACAAAATAAAAGTGAAAAATAAAAATAAAATAAAAGTAAAACAAAAATAAAAATAAAATAAAGATAAAATAATATTAAATAAACCTAATCTAAAAATAAATAAATAAATAAAAAAATTTAAAAAAAAAAACCTGGAGCGGCTCGGAGAACGGCTCGGCTCGACTCGGGAAGGCAGAGCACGCGCGGGGCGAAAAGTGTGTCGACGCTCGGGTCGGGTCGAATCTTGGCAAAATGCTCGGATCCTCTGGGTTATCTAACGTAAAAATAACGTCGTTTTGGGAGGGTATATAAGACTGGTTCCTTCGTTTTTTCAACATAAACCTTCTCTCCTCTCTCTCTCTTTTCCTTTTTTTCTCTCTCTTCTCTCTAAAACGCCCGAAGAACTCCGATTGAATATTCACCGGATTTTAAAATTTTTCGTCGAAATCTGAGTTTTTCGTCGGAAGTTCATCGAAAAATTGATCGATTTTTGGAAATGTCGTCGAAAGCTGGAAAGTTGACCGGAAACTTCAAACTTGGCCGGAATCTTCGTCAAAAAATTGAATGTCGATCGAAAAAGTCACCAGAATCTGGAAATTTTCCAAAAATTTTCAGAAAAAAAATTTCGCCAAAAATCTCCAAAAAATTTTTTTTTTTCGATTCTTAAATTTGTTCTAACACTTCTAAACCTTTCTTAGCCTTCAAATCTCTTCTATATGCCTTTTTCTCTCAACCAATAGCTTCTTTCCTCACTATTTTTTGTGTGCTGTGTTCTATGTTCTGTACCTATTTATAAGGATTAATCAGAAGAGTTTTTGATCAATCCCTATTCCTTTTTGGATGGGGATTCAATCTTTGAATCCAATCTGGATTCTAATTGAATCCCCATTCTCGGTAGGATTCTTCAAAAGAATTCAATCTCAGCCTCCCAAAAAAAATCAGATAAAAAAAATAATAATAGATAATTAGAAAAAATTAATAAGATAAATCAAAAATATTACAAGATAAATAAAAAAATAATAATAACAGATAAATGAATATATAACTAGATAAATAAAAATACATATAAAATAAAATGAAAAAGACAAAAAAGAAAAAAAATAATAAAAATATAGATATTAATAAATAGTAATAATAAATAAATAAATAATAAATACATAGGATACAAAGAAAAATATATACATAAAATATAAAATAAAAATAATAAAAATATAAAACAAAATTGGGCTTACCCATTTGGACCAAGCCCAATTGATCCGGGCCTGGACCAAATTAGGTGTCTACAACTGCCCCTCTTTGTACATTTTCTATGAAATAAAAATTACGCAAAGACGTAGACACCCAATCAAGACTCAACTCGACATTTTTTATTTTTTTGTTTTTTTGTTTTTGATCAAAGCCCCTCCAAGCAAATGTTTAACGACTTTGAGAAACATAAATGGCTCCTCTAATCAGAGACTCAACTACTTTAAAAAATAAATGGCTCCTCTAATCAGAGGCTCAACAACTTTGAAAAAATAAATTGCTCCTCTAAACAGAGGCACCACGACTTTGGAAAGTAAATTGCTCCTCTAAACAGAGGCACCACGACTTTTGAAAAGTAAATTGCTCCTCTAAACAGAAGCACCATGACTTTTGAAAGTAAATTGCTCCTCTAAACAGAGGCACCATGACTTTGGAAAGTAAATTACTCCTTGACAATCATGTCCAAAAGAGTTGAAAATTGTGTTTGAAGGAATTTCAGGAGATTATGCCCAAAGGTCTTATAAATAAACCCTGATACCAAAAGACATCCTATTTCAAGGATTAAGAATTTACCTGACAAGTTTCTTCTCAAATTTGATAATATCTTCATATCTGTCTTCTCTATGTGGGATGTTGGAACACCCCTGCTTTTTGAATTTATATACTATACTTTCCTAAAAGTAGTATATGCTATGCAATGCATATGAATTTCAATGCATGCTATGCAAATGTTGGCCAATTAATTCTTATTCAATGTATGGTACTCAAGTTTCTCAAGCTTTTTTCTTAGGCATCAAGCCTTTTGATTTTTCAAAGATCCAATTACACTGCTCTTCTAAGATCGAACCAGTGCAGCTCTCAATTGTCTCTTTCACTCACATTCTTCCTGTAAGAAATCTCTTCCCAGATTCAATGTCCTAATCAAGAACTAAACATCTTGATTCTGCCTTTATCACTCTTGACTTATTCAATGTAATGTAAAAATCTTTCATGTTGTTATTCATTCATCAATCATTATTTCAAACCCAAAAAGTAAGAATGCATTTGCACATTTCTTCCATGGTGGGGTATTAAGAAGAAAAGAATCTGAATGGTTGAGAAACAGTCATCAGAAAAAAGACACAAAGAATGAAATAGAATGTCTCTTATTAGCAAAATATTGACTAATTTTGGCCAAGAGAGAATTACAAGGATGAGTATGGGGACAATGCCCAAAATGAACAATCAGATAATCATGATAACATATCTCAAAGTTTTTTTTTTGAAAATCCAACCCTCTGATGTATTTAACAACTTGAAACCCTTCCGAATTTGTTAGCCTCCATGTCAGCAGACTTTTAAATTCGATGCTGTATTCTCTTTATCAAGCTACATTTTCAGGTTTTCAACTTAGACAAACCCCCTATGACTTAAATCGCCCTTTTAGGGTTTTCGCCTTAAGTCTTCCTTTTTCATTCACTTTTTTTCATTTTTTTTATTTTTTTATTTTTTTATTTTTTTATTTTTTCATTTTTTCATTTTTTTAAGCATAGTATTTCTTCACAGCATCAAAATTTAGGATGAGATAAATCATTTCCATCCATCTCAGTCAGTATCAGCGCTCCACCCGAAAAAGCTCGTTTCACCACAAACGACCCTTCCCAATTCGGAGTCCATTTTCTTCTATTATCGTGCTGGATTGGGAGAATTCTTTTCAAGACCAATTTTCCTTCTCGAAAGCAACGGGGTTGAATCTTCTTATCATGAGCCCTCATCATTTTTCTTTGATATAGCTGACCATGGCACAGTGCAGTCAATCTCTTTTCTTCTACGAAATTTAACTGCTCATAACGTTCTCGAATCCATTCAACTTCTTCCAATTCAACTTCTTTTAAAACTCTCAAGGATCCATTTCCACTAGTAGTACAGCTTCCATCCCATAAACCAAAAAAATAGGGTTATGCCAGTAGAGGTACGAACTAACGTTCGATATGCATGCAATGCAAATGGTAACTTTTCATGCCAATCTTTGTAAGTCTCAATCATTTTTTCCAAAATCTTTTTTATGTTCTTATTGGCTGCCTCAACTGCCCTATTCATTTTCGGATGGTATGGTGTCGAGTTATGATGCTTGATCTTGTATTGAGCACATATTTCTTGCATCATCTTACTATTTAGATTTTTGGCATTGTCTGAAATAATTCTTTTCAAAAGTTTATATCTACAGATGATCTCTTTTTTTATGAACTTACAAACCACAGAGCGTGTCACACTTGCATATGATGCTGCCTCTGCCCATTTTGTGAAGTAATCTATCATCACAAAAATGAATTTGTGCCCATTAGAAGCTTTTGGGGTGATTGAACCAATGACATCCATGTCCCACATTGAGAATGGCCATGGTGGTGCCATAACATGTAAAGCATATGACAGAGCATGGATCTTATCAGTATATATCTGGCATTTATGGTATTTACGAGCATAGTCAATGCAATCAGTCTCCATCATCAACCAGTAATATCTTGCTCTCATGATCTACCTCGCCATCATATGTCCACTGGTATATGCCCCACATATTCCATCATGCACTTCTTCAATGATTTTTTTCGCTTCAGTCTTATTTACACACCTCAATAATACTTGATCCCTGGTTCTTTTGTACAAGACATCCTCATTCAGGAAAAAACTCATAGCCAATCTTCGGATGACCCTTTTATCATTCTTTGTTGCTTGAATTGGGTACTATTGATTTTTAATATACTGTAAGATGTCATAATACCAGGGTTTTCCATCCTCTTCTTCTTCTATATTAAAGTAATAAGCTGGTATATCCTTAACATCTAGCTTGATGGGTTGAATGTCAGTATTGTCATTAATTTTAATCATTGCAGCTAGAGTAGCCAATGCGTCAGCAATCAAATTCTCTTCTCGAGGTAAGTGGTCAAACTGGATATCTTTAAATTATTTCGTCGACTCTAGAATATACTTAGGATATGAAACGAGTTTTGAATCGCTCGTCTCTCATTCTCCTTTCAACTGATATATAACTAGAGCTGAGTCTCCAAACACTTTTAGTACTTTCACTCTTCTATCTATAGCAGCTTGTAAGCCCATGACACATGCCTCATATTCGACGATGTTATTTGTGTAATTAAAATTTAACCTTGCTGTTACATGACAGTATTGTTCTTATGGAGAAATCAAAATTATCCTAATTCCATGGTCCAAGGCATTAGCAGCTCCATCAAAGTACATTCTCTAACATTTTTCTCCATGCTCCCCTTCTTCTAGTTGAAAAATAGTCATTAGGTCTTCATCAGAGAATTCCAACTTTATTGGCTCATACTCTTCAATAGCACGATCTGCAAGAAATTCTGCTATAGCACCCCCTTTTATTACTTTTTGGCTCACGTATATAATATCATATTCCAAGAGCATTACTTGCCATTTAGCAATTCTTTCAGACAAAGAAAGCTTCTAGAAGATATACTTAATTGGATCCAGTTTTGCTATGAGCCACGTAGTATGATAGAGCATATACTGTTTGAATCTTTTGGCAGTCCACGCTAATGCACAACACATTTTCTCCAATGAAGAATACTTGGATTCATATTCCGTGAACTTTTTACTCAGATAGTAAATAGCTCTCTCCTTTCAGCTAGCCTCATCTTGTTGCCCCAGCACACATCCTATTGAATTTTCACATACAGTTAAGTATAAGATTAAAGGTTTCCCTGGAACAGGTGGCACCAATACTGGAGGGTTCGATAAATATTGCTTAATTTTATCAAACACCTCTTGATATTCTTCATTCCATTTCCCAGGATTATTCTTACAGAAAAGCTTAAATATGGGATCACATTTGTAAGTAAGCTGAGAGATAAATCAAGAAATGTAGTTCAATCTCTCCAGAAAACCTCGAACTTCTTTTGACGTGCTGGGAGGTGACAGATTTTGAATGGCCTATATCTTATCGAGATCGACTTCAATTCCTCTTTCACTAACCATAAAGCCTAGCAACTTCCCTGACTTTACCCCAAAGGTGCACTTGGCTGGGTTTAATTTGAGCTGAAATGTTTTCAATCTTTCAAATAACTTTCTGAGGCTAGTGACATGATCTTCATCCTCATAAGACTTTACAATCATATCATCTACATACACCTCAATCTTTTTGTGCATCATGTCATGGAAGAGTATTACCATGACCCTTTGATATGTTGCTCCAGCATTTTTTAACCTAAAAAGCATGACTTTGTAGTAAAAGGTTCCCCACATAGTCACAAAAGTAATCTTTTCCATATTATCTGTAGCTATTTTTATCTGATTATACCCAAAAAAACCATCCATAAAAGAGAAAATCGAATGCTTAGCCGTGTCATCTACCAGTGTGTCGATATGAGGCAAAAAAAAGTTATCCTTTGGGCTAGCCTTATTCAAGTCCCGATAGTCTACACACATTTGTACTTTTCCATCTTTTTTAAGAACTGAGACTATATTGGCTACCCATTCTGGATACTTAGTCACTTGTAGAAAACCTGCATCAAATTATTTCTTTACTTCTTCTTTAATCTTTAGTAGCATTTGAAGCTTCATCCGTCTCAATTTATGCTGAACTGGCTTACATTCTGGCTTTATGGGTAATCTGTACTCCACTATCTCTGTGCTCAACCCTGGCATATCCTGGTAAGACCAAGCAAATATATTTATAAATTCTCGAAGTAGGTCTGCCAATCGTTGCCTATCTCCAAATGAAAGTGAAGTGCCCATTCTGACATCTTTCTTATTCTCTTCATCTCTCAGATTCACTAAGTCCACTACCTCCTGATGAGGTTCAATTAGCTTATTTTCTTGTTCAATTAACCTCATTAGGTCCGAAGGCATAACATATTCTTCAGAATTCTCTTCACCGTCAAGTTCATCAGTGTTAATTGAATTCTCAAAGCTAACCTCTTGATTGTTATCATGATTATCTTCATGTTCATTTAAAAACCTGAAATTCAATAAAATGGGATATGTTGGCAAGATGTGCTTGAAAAGATGGAAATAATGAAGACATAAGAAGAAATGAATAAAAATGCATCATTTTTATTTTTTATTAAAAATAATAAAAGACAAATGGCCTAAACAAAAAAGATCACCCCAATGTCTTGGGCAATAGCTATTGATATGTTACAATTACATTGTATTAGAATTAAAAGTCACAGGCATCTTGATGGCACTCCAATTATTCAGCTCATAACCTGACGGACAAAGGCGAACCCACTCTTCTTGATTAAGCCCCACTTCATTTTCACTTATAGCATTCACATTATGATTCGACAAAAGATTTCCACTAATATTCTTTGCAGTCACCCCTCCCGTATCAAAGCAAATCATTCCATCCTTGATCAACCATTGCACTTTGTGTTTCAAGGTGGTGTAATTTTTGGTGGAATGATCGGTAATCCCATAATGGTAGTCACAGTGGGCTGTGGGATCGTACCACTTGGAGTAAGGTGGCTTGAGGGGTTCCAATTTACTTGGAGAATCAAATGACTGTTGTAAAGCTCCTTATATAATTATGTATAAGTCATTGGAATTGGGTCAAACACAGATTTCTCACGGGTAGTTCGTTGCTCCCGCGAACCACCAATGGGGTTAGTTGGGCAATTTTGGGGTCTTAAGGTAGGCTGAGTGTTAGAACTGTACATGGTATTTTGAGGCCTATGAGGGGTGTGATATATTTGGAGTATGGTGATTGTACAAATGGTTGGTATGGGTGAAGGGAAGTATTATTTACAGTAGGATAATATGGTAGATATTCTGGTGGTGAGTAAGGTTGATAGCCTCCAAATTATTGTCTATCAAAGCTCACAGCCTAAGCTTCAGTTTCTTTTTTCTTCGGGACTCTCTTGCTAGATGCTTCATTTCCTTCTAGCTTGCCATTCTCGATGGCACTCTCAATGATTTCTCTCGAAATTACCATATCAGTAAAGTTTTTATTACATTTCCTATCATCTTTTCATAATAGAGAGGTTTTAAAGTGCTAACAAATAGCACTATAGTCTTTTCTCGATCAGAGAAAGTTATACCTGAGAAGTAACATCCCTCTACCTTTGGACATACTCTTTAAAAGACTCGTTTACCTTTTTCTCCAGATTCTGTAAAGACAAACGATCAGGGGCCAAATCGATAATATGTCGATATTGATCGATGAAGTCACGTGCCATATCGTTCCAAGAGTGAGTGCGGGTTCTGTCCAGCTAAACATACCATTTGGCTGTAGAGCCAGTAAGACTATCTTGAAAGACATCATTAATAATTTTTCATCATGAGCATGAGCTGTCATCTTCCGGTAATACATTGTGATGTGAGTTTTGGGGTACTTTGTACCGTCATATTTTTTAAATTTTGGTACTTTGAACTTATGATGAACAATCACATCAGGGACTAGGCAGAGCCCAACAGCATCAATTGACCCATAAAAACTAAATCCTTCCACGACCCATAACCTTTGTTCTAGCATACTAATCTTGAAGCTTTCTTGAGTTTCCACTCTTATCTTTTTTTTCTCCTTCTCGTTTAAATCATCTAGATCAGGAATTGGTTCTGCTACTTTTTCAGTAAAGATAGGGTTTACATAGCTATTATAATGCCCTAGGTTGGAAGCTGACGGTATTTTCGGATATGTTGGATATGTGAAGTGTTGCGGTGAAACCTCTTGAGCAAACTGGGCTTAAAATGGGCTAAAACCTGGAGGATATAAAGGGTCAGCCACTTCTTGCAATGGAGGAACTTGTTGGCTTGCATTTTCTTCAACTCATTTTCCTTTCTTCATGTTATTAAGAGCATCCAAAATCTTGTTCAACTCACTTTCAATCTTCTCTTGTGCTTTTTCTATCTTTTCAAATCTATGAAAATTTTTTTGCTTCATTTACCTTGCTTTGGATCTTGTGTTGTATCGATGGGTAAGGTTCTCGCTAGATGGAGCTATCCTTGAACCTTGACTATCATATCTTAGAATTAGTAAATTTGCATGACTATCACATGGTTACTTTGTTAAGTGTAATGAATGAGAATGCAATGAATGAAAAATACATGTATGCAAAGAACATTAGCCTTAAAAACGGTATTCAACTAAAAGATTTTATTTATTCCAAAAAACCTTTTATCTACATTGAGTTTATCATCCTAAAATTATAGCCATAAAATTGTTTGATCTGTTCATACTGGGCCTTGGCTTCTTCGATGAAGTTCAATAGACGTTGTCCATGTTCTTCTACTGGGGTCACCATTTGTCTCAATGCCTTTGCCTCTTCCACCATCTCTCTTGCCTTGCATACCCCTTTACGAATTTGGGTCATTAAGTGCTCAATGTATTTCTGCCTTCTTAAGTTCTTTCTTTTACCTCACCAAATTTGGTATGATAATTCTCTATGTTCTCTAACCAATGCAACGATATGGTCTCTTTGTTCATCCAACTTTTGACTTAGCCTGCTCAAATAACTGTTTAGCATGTTAATTTCTACCTGTGTTTCGGTACTCTCTTCTTCCAATTCAGCATACTCTTACTTCAATCTTGTATTTTTCTCAGTTAGCTCAACAATGATTATCTCTTTCGCCCTTTCTCTCACACATACCCTTTTGTGCTCTTGGTGTAGCTTTGTTAGATCTTCAATAGCTGTATCACGTTTTTTAGTAATCTTGTGAACTTTAACTTCATAACTTTCGGCTCTATCTTTCCACTGGGTTTTTTCTTCTTGAAGCTTCTGGATTTCTTGCTTTAACTTATCCTTTTCAGACTCAAATTTTTTTGTTGCCAACTCTAATTCTGATGGTGTCTCTTCAAGTTTTTCTTCTATTGGTGGTTGAGAGATTTCATAAGTGAATACCATTTCTTGTCTTCTTTTTGTTCTCCAAACCAAGTATCCTGAGGTGACTTTATCAGTAAATGGTCTAGGACTCACTCTTCGGGGATTTTTTCATGCTTTAATCATCTCATTCATCCTTTGAAATGCTTTAGGCTCACTATAAGAGAAATCTAGTTGATGAAGCCCATAAGTCATAGGAATGACTTGTTCTCACCCAAATTACCTTTTCACTAGGAGTGGTGTATAATTTGTCACTCCCCATAAACCCAGAAGTGGGACCACTGTACTATCATCACATTGATATAGCATAGGCTCACGATTCATCCATGGGGCCAACCATCTCACTTTGGCACTTTTCAAATTTTATAAGAAAGTTATCCATTCTTGTTTAGACTTCCGCTTTGACCACCCACTTTCGTAGAATTTCTTGATCGAAACACGATTACGGATATAAAGCTTCGAGAAAGCACCATTTCTCTTTTCAAAATGGCTTTTCATCCACAAGTACAATAACTGTATGCAACCTATGAAGCGTCATCCATTCCGACGATAATAACTCAAAGATTTGATAGTCTCTGCTAATATTATCGTTGAAAGATTACAGTCATTGATCACACTCTTGAAGAAGTCAACCACCGTTATCTCAATATATCCCAAAACCTTTGAAAATATCACCAGTCCGTATATGGCCAAGGCAAATATATCTAACCCTCGTTCTTCATTGGCATGTTGCATCAGAAACTCATGAAAGAATTTCCAAGGTAGGCAAACCTGTTCTTGTTTCTTCTTTGTATGAGAATCTACAATTTCTTTGTCTATCCCCATAAGTTAAGCCAAACTTTTACGAAATCTTGACTTATATTTTTTGACATATATCTTGTCAGGAGTCTTGAGGTGTAGACCCATCAAGATTGAATATTCTTTGATGGTGGAAGTCATATCAGTTTCATTAAAGATGAAACACTTGTATGCAGGATCTCAGAATTGTGTTGCAGCTCTGATTAGTTGATCATCAACAACTACTGCTAGAAGGTGTGATATATGCCCATGTCTCTGGCAAAACTGCTCTTATCTTGACGGACTCATCTTCTTCCAAATATCAACTAAATCTTTTAGATTGTTCTGTTTGAGGAGGATAGATGTTTCTTGAGACAGAGTAGAATCATACCCGATTGGCAAGCAATCTCCCATCTTCAGTTGAATCTTTTCTAACTGGGCCTTTACTCATTGGGTGTCCCACAAGGTGCTAATACGAATGAAGAACAAACTAGTCGTTCAGTGGAGTCCATAAAAAAATTTGTTAAAGATCGTTTTTCAAGCAAATGTTCTTTATGCAATTTTATGATATGCGTATGAACTAATGCAAAAGAATAAGAAAAAGGTTAGTATACCCAGAAAAAGAATAAATAACTAAGTAAATTTAAACATCACACAGAGTAAAAGGGATGAATCATATGCTTTTGGTCAATTCTAAAAGGGAAGAGTGATGGCTCTATCTATAGGTTAGGCACACTTAAGGTTCACTATATGCGATTTTAAGGTCAAAGTCTAAAGGTTCCCAAATTGCTCCTTACATCCTTATCCATCACAGACTAGTAAGGCACCCTAATCATCACCCATTACAGGCTATAAGCGGAAAAGGTTCAATTTGAGTGGGAGTATTTCGCTAGCCACTGCGGAGCCATTAGACCTCACGAAAGCAATAGGTACTTTACTCCCTCCTAGAGGGACGGAGCTCAGGTGTAGAGCTCATGTTATGCACATGCATATGAATGACATAATTAACAAGGTAAATAAACATGAATGAATAATAACACATATACAAAAAGGTTCAATTTTATTAGGTTTTTGGATAACACAAATTATTTGCTACTCTCAAAGTCTCCAGTGGAGTCGCCAAGCTGTCATAACATCTAGATCCAGAAATCTATCGCTAGACATTGACTTTTAGGAGTCGCCACCGATCTTTTTATCTAGGTGCGATTGGCTACCTAAGAAATCTGTCCTTTCAGGGAACACCTAAGTTTAAGGGTCCCTAAAAGAATAGGTTCAGGTCTACTAACCAAAATAGGGTTCGGGAGTTCGGTTACGTGTGAGAAAGGTTATAGCACCCTCACAACGTCCATCAAAAGATGGTACCAGCTTAAATTTGTGTTATCCAATGAGCCTTAAAATTTTACCAAGTAATTAATTATTGGAAATTATTCTCAGTTGACTCTAATACTTTTAGCAAAAAATTGAGAAAATTCTCTCACTTCAAGAGTATGCAAGAAAAACTACTGTTTTACTTGCAGAGGCTCCATCGTCGGATTATTTAACATTTTAAAAAAATAAAAAAAAAGAAAAGAATGATTGTTTTTGTGCAGAGAAAATTGATACTTTCAACTTTTCTCCAAAAATATTCTTTTGAAACTTTAATTTCGAGGAAAAATTGATACTTTCAACTTTTCCTCAAAAATTTAATTTTTTGAAAATTTATTTTTTAAGGAAAATTGATACTTTTAACTTTTTCCCAAAAATATTTTTTGAAAAACTTTTAATTTCGAGAAAAATTGATACTTTCAACTTTTCCCAAAAATATTTTTTGGAAACTTTGATTTTCGAAGAAAATTGATACTTTCAACTTTTTCTCAAAAAATATTTTTTTAAAAAAAATTTATTTTTAAAGAAAATTGATACTTTCAACTTTTTCCCAAAAATATTTTCTGAAAAATTTTGATTTTCGAGGAAAATTGATACTTTCAACTTTTCCTCAAAAAACCCTTTTTTGAAAATTTATTTTTAAGAAAAATTGATACTTTCAACTTTTTCTCAAAAATATTTTTTGAAAACTTTTAATTTCGAGGAAAATTGATACTTTCAACTTTCCCTCAAAAATCGTTTTTAAAAATTTATTTTTAAGAAAAATTGATACTTTCAACTTTTCTCCAAAAATATTTTTTTTATTTTATTTAAAGAAAATAAAATAATAAAAAAAAATAAAAGTGAAAAATAAAAAAAATAAAAGTAAAACAAAAATAAAAATAAAATAAAGATAAAAGAATATTAAATAAACCTAATCTAAAAAAATAAATTAATTAATTAATTAATTAAAAAAAAACTTGGAGCGACTCGGAGAATAGCTCGGCTCGACTCGGTTTAAGGAAGAAAAATGACTCGGAAAACGTGACTCGAAAGGTCAGCTCGACTCGACTCGGCTCGGGAAGGCAGAGCACGCGCGGGTCAAAAAACAGGTCAATGCTTGGGTCAGGTCAGATCTTGGCAAAACGCGTGGATCATCTGGTTTATTTAACTAAAAAACGACGTCGTTTTGAGAGGGTATATAAGGCTGGTTCCTTCATTTTTTCAGCAGAAGCCTTCTCCCCTCTCTCTCTTCTTTTCTTTTCTCTCCCTTCTCTCTAAAATGCCCGAAAAACTTCAATTAAATATTCATCGGATTCTAGAATTTTTCATCAGAATCTAGGTTTTTCGTCGGAAGTTCGTCAAAAAAATGATCGATTTCTAGAAATGTAGTCGAAAACTGGGAAGTTGGCCAAAAACTTTAAACTTGGCCGAAATCTTCGTCGAAAAATTCAATGTCCGTCGAAAAAGTCACCGTAATCTGAAAATTTTCCAAAAATTTCCAAAAAAAAATTTCACCAAAAATCTTCAAAAAAATTTTTTTTTTGATTCCTAAATCTGTTCTAACACTTCTAAACTTTTCTTAGCCTTCAAATCTCTTCTATATGCCTTTTTCTCTCAACCAGTAGCTTTTTTCCTCATTGTTTTCTGTGTGCTATGTTTTGTGTTCTGTACCTATTTATAAGGATTGATCAGAAGAGTTTCTGATCAATCCCTATTCTTTTTTGGACAGGAATTCAATTTTTGAATCCAATCTAGATTCTAATTGAATCCCCATTCTCGGTAGGATTCTTCAAAAGAATTCGATCTCAGCCTCCCAAAAAAAAATCAGATAAAAAAAATAATAGATAATTAGAAAAAAATAATAAGATAAATCAAAAATATTACAAGATAAATAAAAAAATAATAATAACAGATAAATGAATATATAACTAGATAAATAAAAATACATATAAAATAAAATGAAAAAGAGAAAAAAGAAAAAAATAATAAAAATATATATATTAATAAATAGTAATAATAAATAAATAAATAATAAATACATAGGATGCAAAGAAAAATATATACATAAAATATAAAATAAAAATAATAAAAATATAAAACAAAATTTGGCTTACCCATTTGGACCAGGCCCAATTGATCCGGGCCTGGACCAAATTGGGTGTCTACAAAAAAAGATAATTTTAGGGTCTACATAACAGTCTAGATTTGAAAGTTGGTTACGTATAGGGAAGATTAGCACCCCCACAGCGCCCATTTAAAATGGTATCAATTAACTACGTGTTATTGTTTGATTTTGATAAAAACAGTCCCATTTTTTGTGTTTAAAAAAATAATTTTCTTGATTTATTTATTTATTAGAAATTATTTTTATTTATTAATGTTTCATTTTTTTATTCGAGAAAAATAAATTAGAACCTTTTTATTGAAATAATTCTTAAAATATTCCAATACGTTGGTAACATTAGAAGAACTTTTTCTCACCTAGAGGTTTCTTAAGCATCGCTTCTTGGAAAACCTTAAAATCTCATCCTTGGGGACTCAAATTTACTTTTCGTAAAAAATTATGCTATGCATGCAATGCAAATGATAATAAGTTAATGCACACATTTTATTTTTGTTTAAAAATTTTATTAATTGTTTTATTTGATTTTTTTATTTTTAATTGAAATTTTAAAGAAAAAAGGAATTTTATTATATTAAAAATTTTCTATAAATATTCCAATACACTGATAATATTTTTAAAAAAACTTTTCACCTAGGGATTTCATAAAGCATCACTACTCGAAATACTTTTAGAATCCCATCATTGGATAAAATTTTTTTTTGCTTATTTATATTATTATTTTTTTAATACATTGATTAATTTTTATTTATTATTTTATAAGAAAAAAAGAAAATTTTTATTGTATTGAAAATTTTTTTTATAAATACTCCAATACACTAATAATATTTAAAAAAAATCTTCTCATATAAAGATTTCGTACGTATCACTACTCGGAGTACCTCTGAATCTCATCGTCAGATAAAAATTTTTTTATTTTTTATTATTTTATAAGATTTATTCTAAAATTAATATAATTATAAAAAACTTTTATTATATATTTTATTATATTAATGATTACTATTATTATAAAACAACAAAAATTTATTCTGTTAAATTTAAGTATTTTAACATGCATAAATATTAAGAATAACTAAAATAACAAAAATAATATTTTAAAAAAATCTAAAAAAATAAAAAAAAAATTTTACATGAACCAAACTGTTAAAATTTTTTTTACCTAAACTGTACCGATCAACAGTCCGATCAATGCATGGTTTAGTACGGTAGTTCATTTGGCAGTTCGATCGTATTCAGCAGTTCAGTTTCGGTCTAGATCGGGTTCATCGACTCGATTTCGATTCAATCAGACTGGTCAGAGGTTAATGGAGAAGCAGGTCGTGGGTCAGGTGCGCGGACCCCAAGTCAGGTCGTAGGTTGACACGCTGATCCTCAAGGCTTAAAATGATGTCGTTTTAGGATTTTATTAAAACAACGTCATTTTGGTATTTGGTAATTTCTATAAAAGTCAAAATTTTTCTCTTTTTGTCATTTTTCCCTCTCTTCTTTTCTCTCTAACTTTCTCTCATTCCCAGAGCTTCTCTCTCTAGGCTTGTCGATCGATCATCGGTTGCCATGTCGACAGCCATCAGTGGTCACCAATCGATGGTCGAAAAATTTTTAAAAACACTCGTAAACTCCTCTCGACCTGTTGAACACAAATCCAACCTCTTTTCACTAAAAAAAAGTCTCAAATTTTCCAAATCTACTCTTGAAGTTTCGGTCAAACTTTTTTTGTTCTCTTTTTTTTTTTAAACTGACTTTGTTTTTTTTGTGTGCAGGAACTCTCGACGCTAGATTCCTTATTCCAGGAGACTGAGTTATTTTTTTATGTATTTTTTTTAGTGTTTTTTTGGCAGAAAGCTTTTTCTATTTTTTGTAGGGTTTCCACCTTCTTGTTAGGTTCGACCAGTAGCTCTATTTATAAAGCTTCAGTCGTGCTCTGTGCTTAAGTAGGTGGCACAAAGCTTGGTATGGGGGTGAGCACGAGCTCCTCATCCCTTTTATTTCTTCTGTTTTATTCAGTGGTAGGGTAGGATAACTAAGATAAAATTTACATGGTATATGAAAGGGATAAGGTATGGTGGGTAGGGCATGGTGGCAGTGGTGCCGGGGAAGGCACCATTGCCATCCCCCCTTTTTGTTTTTATTTTGTATTTTGTATTTTTTTAGTATTTAGTATTTTGGTATTTCTTGTATTTTGTATTTTTTGTATTCTATATTTTTATTTAATTTTTATTATTGTATTTAATAATATTATTATTATCTTATTATTATTTAATAAAAATAGCAAATGTGATTAAGATCGGATAAATTTGATGTCTACAGCTATCTTTCTTTACACATTGTTGAGAATCAAGAATAGGGTAAAGACAACAATTTGTCTGAAATTTAAGGAGTTTTTTTTTAAAAAGAAAAAACTAATCAAAGGGCTTTTGTCATCAAATTGAAATGCCCTTCCTACTCAAGGTTTAACAACTTTTAAAATTTTAAAATCTGAAAAAAAAAAAAAGGGGGCTCATCTTAGCAAAGGTTCAACAACTTTAAAATCTCATATTAGAAAAAGCTCATCTCAACAGAGGCTTAATGACTTTAAAATCTCATCTGGGAAAGCTAATCTTAGTAGAGGCTTAATAACTTTCAAAATTTTATCTTGAAAAATGCTATTCTCAGTAGAGGCTTGACAACTTTAAAAATTCTTATCTTGAAAAAGGCTCCTCTCGGCAAAGGCTCAACAACTTTAAAAATTCTCATCTTGAAAATGCTCCTCTCAGAAGAGGCTCGACAACTTTAAAAATTTTCATCTTGAAAAAGGTTTCTCTGAAAAAGGCTCCTCTCGGCAAAGGCTCAACAACTTTAAAAATTCTCATCTTGAAAATGCTCCTCTCAGAAGAGGCTCAACAACTTTAAAAATTTTCATCTTGAAAAAGGTTTCTCTCAGCAGAAGCTCAACAACTTTAAAAATCCTCTGAAAAAAGCTCATCTCAGTAGAGGTTCAACAACTTTAAAATTTTCATCTAAAAAAAAACTCTTCTTAATAGAGGCTCAACGACTTTAAAATCTCATCTGAAAAAGCTTCTCCTAGTAGAGGCTCAACAACATTAAAAATCTCATCTTGAAAAAGGCTCATCTTAGCAGAAGCTCAACAACTTTAAAAATCTTTATCTTGAAAATGGCTCCTCTCAGCAGATGTTTAACAACTTTAAAAATCTCATTTTGAAAAAACTTCTCTTAGTAGAGGCTCAACAACTTTAAAAATTCTCATCTTGAAAAAGGTTCCTCTTAGCAGAGGCTCAACAATTTTAAAAATCTCATTGAAAAAGCTCCTTTCAATAGAGGCTCAACAACTTTAAAAATTCTCATTTGTTCTTGAAATCAAGTTCTCATCTTTGAACAAATAAATTTTTCTCTTTTAAAATCTTTTGTTTGATCTTGTTTTTCATTAGGAAATGGAAAGTATCTGTCCTCATTATTCATGGGTGCATGTACTTAGTGCTCTAAATGCAATGCATGTAATGCAATCAAAATTATTCATTGTAATAAAAAGGTTCTCAAAATCTCTTACTTTTTAGTTTCTTTTATCAGAATTGCCACATGACCAATCCATTCTTAACATCTGACCATTGTATTCTTTCTTAACAATACTTTTCTTCTTCAAAAGTCTGTAACATCAATGTTTTGTCATGTTTTTTTCATCCTTTTTCATTTACCTTTGTCAACTTTTAAAATTAATGCTGAGATCTTTCATGTTCATTTTTTTTTCATCATTTTAAGTTCAAGACAAACAAAATGCAATCACACATTTCTCCTATTTGTATGGTGAACAAAAATATCAAATGAGAATAAAGAAATGGATAGGCATTATTTTCAAAGGAAAGATAGCATATTTAATTAGACTGATAATAAGTGCATGGCAATAAAAGTGTTTGAGTTGAAACAAAGGTGCCCAAGTAATGATCATAAGATAATCACGAGTAAAATATTCTCGGATTCTTTTTCTAAAACTAAATCAGATAATTTTCTTGATTCTTCAAAGTTTGTCAAACTATACTTACCCTAATATTGTGGGATCTTCTCTTAATGATGCTTCTTCTTCATATCCAAGTTACCTTTTTTAGGTTTTTACCTTAGATAAGTCATCGTCTTTTCTTTTTTCTAAGCAAAATATTTTTTATAACATTTGAATTTATTAGAGTAGGCAAATCACCTCTGTCTATCTCTGTCAAAATCAATACCCCACTAGAAAATATCTTTTTCACCATGTACGGGCCTTCTCAATTTGGTGTCCATTTTTTTTTATTATCATGTTGATTTGGAAGGATCTTTTTCAGCATTAAATCTCCTTCTCTAAAGCAACAGGGATAGATTTTCTTGTCATGTGCTCTCATCATCTTCTTTTGATATAATTGACCATGACAAAGTGCTGTAACTTTTTTCTCCTTATTGAGGTTTAATTGCTCATAGCGATTTTGAACCCACTCTGCTTCTTTTAACTCTACCTCTATCAGGACTCTTAGCGAGAGAATTTTCACTTCGACCGGTAACACAGCTTCCATTCCATATACCAAAAAAAATGAAGTGACCACAGTAGATGTTCGGACTGATGTTCTATAAGCATGTAAAGCAAAAGGTAACTTCTCATGCTAATATTTATAAGTATTAATCATTTTCTCCAAGATTCTTTTGATATTCTTGTTTGCAGCCTCTACTGCCTCATTCATTTTGGGCAATATAGTGTCAAATTATGATGATGGATCTTGAATTAAGTGTACATTTAATTCATCATTTTACTGTTCAAGTTTTTGGTATTATCAAAAATAATTATCTCTGAAAGCCCATATCTGTATATTATCTCTTTTTTTATAAACTTGCATACCACCGATTGGGTCATAATAGCATATGATGTAATTTCTACCTATTTGGTGAAGTAATCAATCATCACAAAGATGAATCTATGCCCATTTGAAGCTTTTGGAGTAATAGGACCAATGACATCCTTGCCCCACATAAAGAATGACCATGGAGGAGCCAAAACATGCAATGTTGTTGGAGAAGCGTGGATCTTGTCAGCGTAGATCTGACATTTATAGTATTTTTTAGCATAATTAATACAGTCACTCTTCATTGTCAACCAATAATAACCAACCCTCATAATTTGCCTAGCCATTATATGACCATTTGCATGTGTCCCACAAACTCCATCATGCACTTATTCAATAATCCTCTTCGCTTCAGTTGCATTCACACATCTTAAGAGCACTTGATCTCAACCCTTTTTGTAGAGAACATCTTTATTTAGGAAAAAACTCATAGCCGACCTTCTGATAGTCCTCTTATCATTTTTTGTTACATGTTCTAGGTATTGCTGCCTTTTAATGTATCACATAATGTCATGATACCATAGCCTCCCATCAATTTCTTTTTCGACATCTGAACAATGTGTTGGTTCATCCTTCACATCTAGCTTGATGGGTAAAATTTCAATATTTGTATCTATTTTAATCATTGCAGCTAGAGTAGCCAATGTATCAGCAATTTGGTTCTCCTCTCTAGGCATATGCTCAAACTAAACTTTTTTGAATTGCTTGACCAATTCAGAGATGTATTTGTGGTATCGAAATAACTCGGAATCCCTCGTTTCACATTCTCCTCGTAACTAATAGATGACTAGAGTTGAATCTCCAAATACATCCAACACTTTGATTTTTTTTCAATCGTTGCTTGTAAACCCATAACACAGGCCTCATATTCAACCACATTGTTTGTGCAATTGAAATTCAACTTAGCTGTGATTAGATAATAATGTTCATCGAAAGATATTAAAATTACCCCAATACCATGGCCTAAAGTATTTACAGCACCATCAAAATACAACCTTTAAAACTTTTCAATAGGTTCATTTTCTTTAATGGCCATCACATCTTCATCAAAAAAATCTAGTTTCATTGGCTCATAATCTTCGATTGCACGATCGACAAGAAACTTGACTATCACACTTTCTTTAATAGCCTTTTGAGTCACATAAATAAAATCATATTTTGAAAGCATAACTTACCATCGTGCTATCTTTTTTGTCAATTAGGGCTTTTCGAAGATGTATTTAATAGGATCCAACTTTGTTATAAGCCAAGTAGTGTGATAAAGCATGTATTATCGGAGTCTTCTAGCTGTCCAGGCCAATGTACAACACATCTTTTCCAATGGTGAATAATTGGACTCATAATCAGTGAATTTCTTGCTCAAGTGGTAAATCACTCATTCTTTTCCGTCAGTTTCATCTTTTTACCCTAGCACATATTTCATTGAATTTTTATGCATTGTTAAGTATAAAATCAATGATTTTTTTTAGATTGGTGGCACCAACACAGGTGAATTTGACAAGTATTTTTTGATCTTATCAAAAGCTTTTTGACATTTATCATTCTATTCTTCTGTATCATGTTTTCTAAGAAGCTTAAAAATAGGATCGCACTTATAGGTGAGTTGAAAGATGAAGCGAGCCATGTAGTTTAATCTCTTTAGGAAACCTCGCACTTCTTTTAGGGTATGAGGGGGAGATAAGTTCTGAATGAATTGTATCTTATCCGGGTCAACCTCGATTCCTCTTTCATCGACCAAAAAGCCCAATAGTTTTTTTGATTTGGCATCAAATGTATATTTTGCAAGATTCAACTTCAACTGAAATCTTTTTAATCTGTTAAATAGTTTTTTAGGTTGACTATATGATCTTCTCCTTCATAAGATTTTACGATTATATCATCTACATATACCTCTATTTCTTTATGCATCATGTCATAAAAGAAAGTTACCATTGCTCTTTGATAAGTGACACAAATATTTTTCAACCCAAATGGCATGACTTTGTAACAAAATGTCCCTCATATGGTCACAAATGTAGTTTTCTCCATATCATCTCGAGCTATCTTAATTTGATTGTAGCCTAAAAAGCCATCCATAAAGGAAAATGTGGAATGCCTAGTAGTATTATCTACTAGAATATCGATATGAGGCAGAGAAAAATTATTCTTAGGGCTTGCCTTATTTAGATCTTGATAATCGACACACATTTTCACTTTTTCATCCTTTTTAGGAACTGGCACTATATTGGCTACCCATTCAGGATATTTTACCACCTTCAAAAATCCAACATCAGATTGTTTCTTCACTTTCTCTTTAATTTTTAACAGCATCTCCGGCTTCATGCACCTTAGCTTTTGCTGCACCGACTTACATTCTAGTTTTAAAGGTAATTTATGCTCTATAACATCAGTGTTAAGTCCTGGCATATCCTGGTAAGTCCACGCGAACATATCCATATATTTTCAGAGTAGCTCTTCTAGCTTCTGTCTTTCAACTAGTAAAAAGGATGTACCAACTTTGACCTCTCTTTTATTTTCACCATCTCTCAAATTCACTAATTCGATAATTTCTTGGTGGGGTTCAATTGGCTTATCTTCATTCTATTAATTTTAACAAATCAAGAGGCAGTGTGTAGTTATCTGAATCTTTCTCATTATCAAGTTCATCAATATGAATTAAGTTTTCAAAATTAAATCTGAGATTATTGCCATTATTATCTTCATGGTCATTATTTGAGACATTGCAAAAGGTAAGATGAAGAGAATATTGGCACACAAAAATGGAATGGCAAGAAAATGATGGAAAGGAAAAATGGAAAGCAAAATAAAGATGAAAACAATAGAAGAAATGTGGATGCATCTTTTAAGTCATTTATTAAAATGATAAACATAAAAACACCATAAAAGATCACCCAATGCTCATAAAGCAATTAGAGATTTAAAGTTTCACAATACATTACTTTTTAAAAGTTTTAAAAATAATAGGCAGCTCTACAACTTTTCAATTATCTAGCTTAAAATCTGAAGGACAAGGGTGCACAAATAGCTCTTTATCTTGCCTTTTCTTTTCATCATCCACCATTTGAATGGTCAGCTCAAAAAACTCTTTCACGAATCCTACATTTAGGGCTCCAGGTAAATCTGGGTAAATATATGCTTCTAAATGAAAGAGGTATGGAATGACCATAGGCTCTAACTCTGATTCATATCCTCCAAGATTAGCCATCTTTTTTTTTTTTTTCATTCACCATTCTCATTCTGTCTTTTTTTATTGGCTTATACCCTAAACTGAATCTATTTTTCTTGTTATATACTGCTGGTGGCTATATGATTCCTTACAAATTCTTTTCTAGTCTAGTTTCAGGTTGCCATCCCATTTTGGTAAGCTGTTTGACAACCATTTTAGTTGTCATAGACAAGTGTGGCGAATATAATTTAGATCCTTCAGCTATATAAGTTGTGTTAGCAATCTCGAAAGATCTATATGAGCATTCTAGTGTTTCATTTATTGATTTCACATAAGGAGTATTTATCAATTGAGTTTTCAATAAATCTTCTTCTCCTACCACACATGTTAGCTTTCTTTCAACAATGAATTTGACTTTCTGATGCAATGATGATGGAATAGCATCCGCCATATGGATCCATGGCCTACCCAATAAATAATTATAAGAAGAAGAGATATCCATAACTTGAAATTTTACATTGAAAGTGCACGGGCCAATCTGCAATAGCATTTCTATATCTTTCAGCACTTCTCTTCGGGTTCTGTTAAAGGCTCTCACTATCATATGACTAGGCTTCATATAAGATCCATCAACAGAAAGTTTTTTCAGAGTAGTCATAGGCATAACATTGATGGATGAACCATTATCGATCAAAATCTTAGCTATTATATGACTCTTACACTTTATAGTAATATGAAGAGCCTTGGTACTCCTTTGATCTTCAAAAGAAATCTCTTTATCATTGAAAAAGATATAGTTTAAAATTATTATATTACCAACAAGCTATTCTACATATTCAACAGAAGCATTGTGAGACACGTATGCTTGATTGAGTATTTTTAATAAAACATTACGGTGTGACTCTGAGCTTAGCAATAATGATAATAGCAAAATTTTAGCTGGCATCTTGTTCAACTATTCTACTACACTATACTCATTATATTTTATTAACTTTAAAAATTCACATGCTTCACTCTTAAAGACTAACTTCTAAAATTCTTTTTTTGGGGCTACAATATGATTATTCTGACTTTTCTCTTCTTTTCTTACCTTGGCTTTCTCTTTTCTAGCTTTTTCTAAAGCCTCTGGGGTATAACTCCTGCCACTTTGAGTCATGCCTCCTACGTTCATTATGTCCACAGTATCTAGGTTAACTACGACAGCACAATCATACTTTCACAGTATTACTTTATCATTTTGATATGAAAAAGGGCTAGAAACTTTAATTGTCACCACTGGTCAGGAGACATGCTTTTTTAGCTTTAGTGTCGACTTTTCATCATAATAAATAGTGATCGATTTATGCACAAACTTATTTTTTGAATCAATGGTAGATACTTCAGCTTTTATCAACTCTTTTTTCTCTTCGTAAAATTTTATCTAACCTATATCCATAAACGTTTGCACCTCTTGATGAAATTGATGATAATTCTTGATAAAATACCCCAAAGCACCTCTGTGATAATTGTAGCTCTCAATGGGGTTAATCATTTTAGAGTAATGCTAAGGTTCTATTGATTTAACATATCAACCTTAACCAATACCTCAAACACCTTAGCCACTGAAGTCTTAACTTCATCTATTTTTTCCTTCACGTGACTTTTTTGCCCATCAATTAAGGCATTTATTGATGATCTGGTATGATTTAGTAGAGGGTTCCCATTAACATTTAGAGTTTCTTGTTGGTTGGTGTCAAAGTTTAATACCTCTTCATTGATTAATCCCTGCACTTTATGCTTCAAAGTAGTACAGTTCTCAGTGGAATAACTTAAATTTTTATAGTGATAATCACACTGCGCATTAGGTCATATCATTTGGAAAACGGAGTATTCAAAGGTTCAACAATGACAGAAGCAAGTAAATATTTCTTAATAAGTCAGGGATACAAATCTGTGTATGTCATAGGAATGAGGTCAAAGATGGGTTTTTCTTGGGTATTTCTTAAAGCTCTCAGATCACTATTAGGACTAGATCTCTATTCTGGTCTGGTAGAGATAATAGGACGATTATAGGTAGACGTCCGAAAAGATGGTTAAAAATGAGATGGATAAACTGGTTATGGTAGTGACTGGTATGGTTGATATAGATGAATGATGGATGTAACATGGTTTACGAAAGGGTAATGGGTCGATAGACTGGTGCAGAATAGGGTGTGAAACCTTTGAATTATTACCCCACATAGTTCACTGCTTGAGCTTCATTATCTTTCTTTTTAGGAGCTTCGCCTTTCTTTGCTCTACTTGTTTTTTCTGCATTGAGCTTGCCATTCTTTATGGTATTTTTAATGATCTCATCCGATATCACCATATCTATAAAGTTCTTGGTTACATTACCTATCAATCTCTCATAGTACAGCACTTTCAGGATATTCACAAATAAAACAGTTGTTTCTTTCTCAATAAAGGGAGGTTGAACTTGTGCAGCCACATCTTTCCATCTTTGGGCATATTCTTTGAAGCTCTCAATTTTTTTTTTCATACCTTGTAAAGATAGACGATCTGGAGCTAAATCTCTGACATGCTGATATTGTGTAAGAAATGCCCTTGTGAGCTCTTGCCAAGAATAAATACGAGTCTTATCTAGTTAAACATACAATTTAACTGTAGATCTCATAAGGTTATCTTGAAATATGTGCATCAATAACTTTTCATCATAAGTATATACTGCCATCTTATGATAATACATAGTGAGATGGATCATCGGGCATTTCGTGCCATCATATTTTCAAATTCAGAGACCTTAAATTTTGGTGAAATGATCACATCTGAGACTAAACAAAGGTCATCTGTATCTGTGGAGCCATAAAAATTCATTCCCTCTACGATCGTAAGCCTTCTTCTAATAACTTCATCTTCTCTCTAGCACTGGTATCTTTTATTTTCTCAAATGTCTTTATCTCTAACTTTTCTCTCTCCTTGGATCATCCAAATTAGGAACTAAGATCGGTTAAGGTGCTTTTTCTATCATGATGGGATTAACAAAATTTTAAAATTATCCTAGAACAGGTGTGGATGTTATTCCTGGATAAAAATTGAGATATCTACCGGGAGTAAGAATTGACACTCTAGTTCCTTGAAAAGGTTAGGTCAGTCATGGCTCAAACCCTAGAGGATAAATAGGATCTACCATATCTGGCGATTGCTCTTGAAAACTAAGATTTTTTTCCACTGCTTTTTTCTTATCAAATTTTTTGAGTATATCTATTATTGTACTAAGATCCCCTCTTAGTTCTTCTTGACATTTCTCAATTCTTTCAAATCGACTAGCCTGTTCTTGCTCTATGATTCTTGTTTGAATCCTAGTATTGTATGAATGACAAGTAGGTTGGATCAAAATTTTTGATGGGCAAGTTATTTTTGAACCTTATATTACCACAAAGTTTTTTTTTTTTGAAAAAAAAAAAGAAAAAATTAGAATACTATGTGTTAAAAATTTTATTTTTCACTTATTTTATGAAAAATTATGTATATGATACATGAATGCAAATGGGAAATATTTGCCCTTGGATGAATTTTAACATTAAAAATTTTTATTGGTTTCATACAATTTTTATTACATGAGATTTACCATCCTAGAGTTATATCCATAAAAGCATTTGACTTGTTCATAATGGTCCTTTGCCTCATTTAAAAAGTTCACTAGGCATTGTCCACATTCTCCTATGGGATTGACTTTTCTTCTTAACACTTCTACTTTTTCAACCATCTCTCATTTTTTTTTAGTGCTTTATAAACTTATTAGTCAGGTGCTCTATGTACTGTTGCCTCCCTAAGCTTTCTGCTTTCCACCTTATGTGAGCATTTCTTTTTGAATTGTATATGAAGATCCAATCCTTTTTTCTTCTATGCCACTCATCTATTATTGCTAAAATATGGCTCTTGTGGTCTTGCAATTGCATGTCTAACCCTTGGATCACTTGGTGAAGTGATTCTTTTTCATTCAGTACTTTAAAGGGTTTTTTCTCTCTTTTGTGAACATGACTTTCAACATTTCCTTTTCTTTTTGGCATTTCACTAATCTTGCTGAGGTTGTAGAGTATAACCCCTTCCAATTCTGACATTCTTAAGAAATTATGGTGCTCTTCTTTTACTTTTCTTGAGCTTTGCCCTTCTATTGGTTCATTTCCTCTCGGAGCTCATCCATTTCACGTTGCTGATTGAAGTAAGACTTGGTGACTTTTTTAGTTTTGAATTGGACTCGTAACCTCTTATTTTCCTGGTGTAGATCTTTCAAATCACTATTGGCCACATCTCATTCTTTTATGACTTTTTCTAATATACTATATTGTATCTCTATTTCATATTTTAATTATTCAACTTTCTCACGAAGTCTCAAATTTTCTCTTCTTATTTTTTTTTTTTTAGCTTCTAATTTTTTTTACAAGCTCAACTTCTGATAATTTCACCTCTTTTGAAAGATTAACCAATTGATATGAGCTGTCATCAGAATGCTTTACCTTTCAAATTTGATAATAAGGGGTACTTTGTCGATAAAAGGCCTAACCTTATTCTTCGTGTTCTTTTTCATGCTTGAATCAACTGCTTTGAGGTTCTTGATGGATTCAATTCCCCATAGATGAATTCTACTTGGACCAGGTTATGAGTGGCAGGAACAAACTGCTTTACACCAAATTGCCTAAGCACCATTAATGGAGCATAACTTACAATGCCCTATAGCCCTAATAACGGTATCCATGGCTCATTTTCTTCAAGATACAATAAGGGCACTAGAGGCATTTAAGGCGCCATCCATTCAATTTCATCCTAGGTAAGCCTTCGTAAGAAAAGGACCCACTATTCCTTAGTCTTTAATATTGGCCATTGACTTCTGTAAAACTCTTCAATTGGTGCTTTATTTCGTAGATACGGCTTCGAGAAAGCACTATTCCCACACTTGAAATGATTTTTGATCCACACATGTAATAGCAATACACATTCTATGAATCGTCCTTTTTCATTTCATAGATAAAAATTTAATAACCTGATGGTTTCAGCTAGGATTAATTACTTGGGTTTCAATTTGCTCAAAAAAGTCTACCACAGTTATCTTAATGTAACCCAAAGTCTTCGAAAAGATTACCATGCCATACAATGCCATACAATGCTAGAGCAAACACAGCCATACCTAGATCATCATTTAAATGCTCCTGAATGAAGTTTCAGAGAAAGTCCCAACAAATGCCCGGATGTTCACCTTTAGACTTCATGAAGGAATCAATGGTTTCCACGTTAACCCTCATAAGCTTGGCCAACTTTTTACGAAAACTTGATTTTGGCTTACGGGTGAATACTTTATCTAGACACTGTAGTTTTATCCCGAGCAAAATTGAATACTCTTCGATAGTTGGCACTAAATCCTCTTGATTAAAAGTGAAGCATCTATAAGATGAATTTTAAAACTGTATAGCTGTTCTGATCAACTGTTCATCAATCATAACCAAAATGAGAAATACAATCTGTTCGTACTTTTTACAAAAGCTTTCTTTTTTTTTTCATTTAACTAACCCCAGATGGTGGCTAAGTCTTCTAAATCAGTCTATGTGATATCTAAATGCATTTTTTTAGGTAATTCAAACACATAACCGATAGGTAAACAATCTTCACTCTTTTGTTGGACTTCTTTTGACCAAACATATACTTCATTATACGGTTCATATGGGACACTAACTGAAGATGAGCAAATCTGTAATTCTATGAGATCCATGAAAACTTCTTGGGAGAAATATGTCATAGAGCAAATATCTTGATGTAAAACTGTATAATATGATTAATGCAAAAAAAAAAAAGGAAACAAAATTGAGTTAGTGTGAAGATGTGGTTTGAGAAAAAATATTTTTTTTGTTTTTTAGTTTTGAGATTTTTTTGTTTTATTTTATTTTTTATTATAAACAATTTTTATTCTTAGGTATTTCTTACAAGAAGGTGGACGAGGCTCTACCTAAGGCTGGTTTCTTAGGCTTATTACATGTTGGGTTTGGATTGATATGTGTCTAAAGGTTCCTAAATTATTTCTCACTGTAGTCCATGTTAGACTAGTAAGGCATCCCAATCTTCATCCATTATAAGCTATGAACGAAAATGGTTCAATTTGAGTGGAAGTATTTCGCTTGTCATTACAAAGGTTATCACCTTACGAGGGCATAGGTACTCTACTTTCTCTTATAAAGGACGGAGCTTCGATATAGAGCTTATGCATGAGATGCAACGTGTCATTGTGCGTGCAAATATATCCTAATTTACTGAGAATAATATATACAAGAAAATAAAGCATAAGAGGCATAGCAAAAAAATGTTAGGAAAATTTTTTTCTTTTTTATTTTAATTTGTTGTTTTTTTTTTACCTTTTTTGTTAAAAGTGAAAAATAAAAATCTAAGAAATTAATTAGGATTGTTTAAATCAAAATTTGAGGATAACACGTAATTAATTTTTGCTTGACTCTCGAAAACAAAAAGACTCCACAGTGGAGTCATTAAGCTATCATAACAGTTTTGTGTCCGTCCGACAAATTTGGAAACGAAAATAAAAGAATGAAAAAGCAGAGTCGTCACCAATATTTTTTGGCTAGGTGTGATTGGCCACCTATCAAAACATATCATTTTAATGAAATTTTAAAATTAATTAAAATTTATTAAAATGATAATTTTAGGGTCTACGTAACAGTTTGGGTTCATGAGTTAGTTACATATGGGGAAGGATTAGCACCCCCACAGTGCCTGTTTAAAACGGTACAATTAACTATATGTTATCTTTTGATTTTGAAAAAAAACAGTCCCATTTTTTATGTTTAAAAAAATAATTTTCTTGATTTATTTATTTATTAGAAATTATTTTTATTTATTAATTTTCATTTTTTTATTCGAGAAAAAATAAATTAGAACCTTTTTATTGAAATAATTCTTAAAATATTCCAATATGTTGGTAATATTAGAAGAATTTTTTCTCACCTAGAGGTTTCTTAGGCATCGTTTCTCGGAATACCTTAGAATTTCATCTTTGGAGGCTTAAATTTACTTTTCGTAAAAAATTATGCCGTGCATGCAATGCAATTGATAATAAGTTAAAGCACACATTTTATTTTTGTTTAGAAATTTTATTAATTGTTTGATTTGATTTTTTTATTTTTAATTGAAATTTTAAAGAAAAATTTATTATATTGAAGATTTTTTATAAATATTCCAATACACTGGTAATATTTTTAAAAAAATATATTATCACCTAAGGATTTCATAAAGCATCATTATTCAGAATACTTTTAGAATCTCATCATTGGATAAAATTTTCTTTTCCTTATTTATATTATTTTTTTAATATATTGATTAATTTTTATTTATTATTTTATAAGAAAAAAAGAAAATTTTTATTATATTGAAAATTTTTTTATAAATACTCCAATACACTGATAGTATTTTAAAAAAATCTTCTCACCTAGAGATTTCGTAAGTATTACTACTCGGAGTACCTCTGAATCTCATCATTGAATAAAAATTTTTTTCTTATTTTTTATTATTTTATAAGATTTATTCTAAAATTAATATAATTATCAAAAACTTTTATTATATATTTTATTATATTAATTATTACTATTATTATAAAATAACAAAAATTTATTCTGTTAAATTTAAATATTTTAACATGCATAAATATTTAGAATAATAATTAAAATAACAAAAAAATATTTTTAAAAAATCTAAAAAAAATTAAAAAAATTTTTTTACCTAAATCGGACCAGTCAACGGTCCGATAAATGCGCGGTTCGATCCGACAATTCGGTTTGACGGTTTGGTCCCGTTCAGCGGTTCAATTTCGGTCTAGATCGAGTTCAGCGATTCGATTTCGGTTCAGTCTGACCGGTTAGAAGTTGATGAAGAGGTGGGTCGTGGGTCGGGTACACGAACCTCGAGTCGAGTTACGAGTTGACGTGCGGATCCTCATGACTTAAAATGACATCGTTTTGGGGTTTTATTGAAATGACATCGTTTTGGTCTTTGGTAATTTCTATAAATGTCAAAATTTTTCTCTATCTATCATTTTTCCCTCTCTCCTTCTTTCTCTAACTTTCTCTCATTCCCAGAGCCTCTCTCTCTCTAAGTCGATCGGTCGGTCATCGGCAGCCGTGTTGGCTACCGTCGGTGGTTGAAAAATTCCAAAAAACACTCGCAAATTCCTATCAATCTGCTGAACACAGATCCAATCTCCTTTTCACCAAAAAGAGTCCCAAATTGTCCAGATCTACTATTGAACTTTTGGTCAAACCTTTTTTTTATTCTCTTTTTTTTTTTTTGAAACTGACTTTATTTTTTCTTTGTGCAAGAACTCTCGGCGCTAGGTTCCCCGTGGACTAAATTATTTTTTATGTATTTTTTTAGTATTTTTTTGACAGAAAGCTTTTTCTATTTTTTATAGGGTTTCCCCCCTTCTTGTTAGGTTCGGCCAGTAACTCTATTTATAGAGCTCCAACCGTGCTCTATGCCTGAATAGGTGGCATAAGGTTCAGCATGGGGGTGAGCACGAGCTCCTCACCCTTTTTATTTCTTTTGTTTTATTCAGTGATAGGGTAAGATAGTTAGGATAAAATTTACAGGATATGAAAAAGGGATAGGGTATTGTGGGCAGGGATAGTGGCACCACTGCCATCCCCTCTTTTTTTTCTGTTCTTTTTTTTGTATTTTATATTTTTTTGATATTTTGATATTTTGTATTTTAGTATTTTTATATTTTATTTTTTTTTATATTCCATATTTTTGTTTAATTTTTATTATTATATTTAATAATATTATTATTATCTTATTTATTATTTAATAAAAATAACAAATTTGATCAAAGTTGAATAAATTTGATGTCTACACTATCGATGAATTAATATCCAACTCTCAAAATTTCATCCAACTCTCAAAATTGAATAGTAGTAGTTGCAAAGGACAATTATTGAATTGGACGAATTAATATCCCAACCTTCAAATTTTAATAGTAGTAGTTGCCAAGAACAATTATTGAAATGGATAAATTAATATCCAACCCACAAAATTTTATAGTAGTAGTTGCAAAAGATAATTATTGAAGTCTCAAAAGTTATTGGTGATAAAGACTTAAAAAACAAAACTAAAAAATAAATAAGGCAATAAAATTAGTAACAATACTATGCGAAATTAAGTCTTTTTTTTTTTTAATAATTGATATCTCAAGTTTTATTTAGATCTAATCTCAAAATTTTTTAATATTTAAAATATATTTCTTTACATTAACTGAGTGCATTTAAAATTTTACTTTTGAAATACTCTCAATAAATATCATACTTTATTTGATAAATAAAAATAATTACTAATTAGATTAACCCTCAAAGATAAATTTTTATTTTTATCAATATTTAATCATGAACTTACTTAATTATCGCTCAGTTTCTTACATCTTTTCCCAATGTCTTTAGATTTTTTTTTTCAATTGCAACATAAAAATTATGGAATATATCCTGTCCTTGAATATCATTATCAAATTGCGTCTTTTTTAATTTTTTTTTCTCTCAATAAGCATATAATTTAGAATAATAAGATAGAATGAAATATTTTTGTTTTGCTCTGCAACGAACAAATATATAATCATTTAAAAGACTACAAAATTATTAAGAAATATTTACCCTTATGCATCTTGTATTAAACTTGGCCACTGACTATATAAAAGTAGAGAGAAAAAAAATTATTTTAAAGTTGAATGGTAGTTTTTTTTTTTTTACATAAGAGGTAAGGTCAACGGTTAAAAAAATTAGGAAAAGAGAATTTCTAATTATTAAAAATTAAATTAAAATCTTATTTAAAAATCACCCTTTAAAAAAGATGGATGAACCATTTAAAATAAACCCGAAGCTTAAACCCGGAGTTCAAAATTGAATATTAATTAACAGGGCTGCTTATTATACATATTTCATTTGCATTGCTCAGGTAAATGACATAAGGTAGCTATTGGTATTCGAACCTACAATTGGAGATGGTAAATCTACTTGAAATTGTTGAGTTTCAATCTAACCTGATTTTATAGATTGATTTTTTAAAAAAAACAAGTTAGACCGATATTTTTTTAAAAAATTGAAATTTGTTCAAAATCAAATTTTAGATAAATCTATATATATATATATATATAATATTTTTATTTGTTATTTAGTTTTATATTTATATATACGTATTGTATTAATAAAATTATTATTTAATATTTTGTTTAAGATATTAACTTAATAAAAATATTATATTAATATAATTAAAATATAATTTATATTAAAAAAATTTTATAAATATTATACTAAATTAAAATTATTAAATTAATTTTTGATGTAATTGAATTGATTACAATTTTTACATATATTTTAGACCCAACTCTAGAATTAGAAAACATAGATTCAAAAATTAATCTAATTGAGCCTACTTATCCCTAGAATTGTCAAAAAATATTGAAAAAAACATAAATTAAACGCAATTATTGTAATTATAATGATTACATTAACAACGCATAAATTAAGAAATTAATTAGGTGAGCAAAGATACAAATGTTTTCTTTCATTATGATTATTTTTCATATCATTAAATGATATTTACATGATGTCATATCATCAACAAATGAAATTGCATCATAAAAATCTATCGCAATTTTTTTATTAAAGAATTTTTTCTTTTCTAATTTAAAACAAAAAAAAATTCAAACTTAATTCTTTCTATGAAAGTACATATGTATTTATGATTAAATCAAATACATGGTCCTTTTACTATCGTGTTCGCATGCACTGATGTGAAAATAAATATTCTTCTGTTGTCTATGAATTAATATTAAACCAACCTGAAAATTTTTTAATGGCAGTAGTTGCAAAGGAGTAAGGACAACTATTGAAGACCCAAAAGTCACTGCTGACAAAGACTCAATAAAACAAAAAAAAAAAAAAAAAAAAAAAAAACAAGACAAGAAAATCAGTAACAATACAATGTGAAATTAAGTTTTTCTTTAATAATAATATTATTAATTTAATCTCAAGTTTCAGGAGAAATTATCAAATATATTAATAAAAAAAATTTTAATACCAAAGGGGTAGGTTGACACGTATTTTTAGTGTATTCAAAAATATAAAAAAACAGTTTACAAAAATAAGATCAATGTCATCTTGTTAATTTCATTTATAAAATTAAAAAATTTTACTGACAATATATTAAATAATTTTTTCGTGCATTTAAAAAAATAACAAAACAATTTTTATAAAAAAGATAAATGTCATTTTGTTAATTTCATTTGTAAAATTAAAAAAAATTTTGGTAATATATTAAATAATTTCTTCAAAATTTATCTCAAACAATATTTAATGCAAATTTTTCTACATCAATAAAGTATATTTAAAACTTTACTCTATGAAGTACTTGCCAAAAATATCAAACTTTAGATGAAAAAAATTACCAATTACCATTTATTGATAAAATAGTGGAACATTTGTTCTACTACATGGGAAACCTCGAGAAAAGAGACAATATATCTATACTTTTTTTGGCCGAAGGAGACAATGTGTATTTATAATTTACTATTATTCGATCTGTAAAAACTTTTAACTTATTTTAATTTGGCCCTTTTTTATTTTTTTTAGTGTTTTTCTTGTTGACTATAATTGACGATTAAAAACCACCGGCTATGTAAAGTAGTCTAACCCTTTTGTTCCATTTTTGCCTGTCATTTCATTGTAATTTTGGCTTTTCTGATATGGATGAAAATTTGATGAGGGCTGCTCAAGAGGGAAATGTTGATGAATTATATGCATCAATCCAAAGAGATTCTAATGTTTTGAGGCGTATTGATGAGATAGAGTTTGTTGACACTCCAGTAGACATACAGCTGTAGCTGAAGGTTGCATTGATTTTGCAATAGAGATAATAACTTTAAAGCCTACATTTGCTAGGAAGCTAAACCAACAAGGCTTTAGTCCCATTCATATGGCAGTGGGAAAGGGACATTAAGAGCTGGGGCTGCTTCTCTTGGAAAATGATAAAGATTTTGTTCGTGTCAAAGGGAAGAAGGGTGAGACTCCATTGCACCATGCAATAACCAGAGAACACAAGCTTGATCTCGTAGCCAGATTTTTGGAGCTCTGTCCTGAATGCATCCAAGGTGTGACAACTACAAACGAGACTGCTTTGCATATTGCAACGAGAAACAATGAATTAAAAGCTCTCAAACTCCTATGTGGGATGCTGAGGAGGACTGACAATCGAGAGGATGTTAATTAGAATGACAGGAATGGGGACACTGCCTTGCACATAGCTGCGTGCGATATTCAACATGAGATTCTACTCATCTGCTCTATTTAATTTTACTTTTACCGAAAGAAATAGATTCTTTTCAGATCTATAATCTCATCTTACTCAAACAGATGCTCAAACTACTATTGAAATGCAGCGCCGACAAATATGAGACCAATTAGGCTGGTTTAATGGCATTGGATGTTGCACAACAACTTAATAAAAGAGAAAGCATTAGAATTCTGCATGGATGTTGTATTCCAAGAGTTTTAACCCTCATATAAATTGCAGAAACAAATTTTCAGGGATGTGACAAAGGCATCGGCAATAACTTTTCAAGATATGAACAATATATCAATTAAGGATCGCAATACCTCATTAGCAATTCTAGGACTGCTTTTTAATAGCAACCTACCAAGCGTGTCTTAGTCCGCCTGGGGGTGTTTGGCAGGGGGACGGTTCCTCAAATTTCACGAGAAAAGTACGCGGGCAAAATGTCCTCAATATAATTTTCTTTATTTCTACATTCCAACCTCTGCTGTCTCACAGTAACGTTTTTCCTAATATTGGGCCTCCTTAAACCTTTAACTCGTGGTTTGAAAAGTGAGAGAAAAAGATTTTGTCTTTTATGCTTGAAAGAAAAATGGTTAGACCCGTGCGTAGAACCGGAGTCGGCTCAGGATTCGCGCGTCCGATTTGATGCCTTAACTGCTGGAAATCGGTCCAACTAAATCGCTTTTGAACCGTTTGAAACGCTTTTCAATCACCGGTGAACCGCTTCAAACCGTGTTGAATCACGCCAAAACAATTGAAGCGGCTTGAACTGGACTGTAGAACCGTTGATTGTATTAAGCAAGGGCCATTTTAGTATTTTTATTATATTTTTTTTCATATTTTTTTATTTTTTACTCAATTTTCTAATATATGTTTATTATTTTTATTTCTGTTTTTGGGACTTTTTATTTTCTTTTTTAGTGAACTTTGATATAGAAAATAAAATAGTTGTAACAAAATATATAGGAAAATTTTATGTGAAAAATAATTTTTTAAAGATATTTATAAAAATAAATTGAGGAAATTTTTGAAATTTTAATTTTTCCTAAATTCTTTGAAAAATAAAAAAATGTCATTCGTTCTTAATAATCACAAGTGAAATATTTCTTGAATGTCACCTAAATATGGGAATAATTCAAAAAATTATATTTGTTAAGAATAAAGATTTTACAAATAATAAATGAATTAAAAATAATTAATTATTTGAATAAATTTTTGGTAATGTAATTTTAAAGAAAATTGAAATAGTTTAAATTTCTTTAATTATTGTAAGTAAAAATATTTTTGGATTTCATTAAAGAGTTAGGATAGTATAAAAATTATTTTTCTAAACAAAGATTTATTTAAATAACTCAAAAAAATAATAATTAAATATAAAAGTGTTTATTTAAATAAATCTCTTAAAGGAAATTTTTAAAGAAAATTCGAGGAATCTTATTTTCTTTAATTATTTTCAAAGAAATTTTATTTTTTTTAAATTTCACCAAATAGTTGACACAACCCTAAAATCAATTTTACAAATGAAATTTTTATTTAGATAATCACATAATGATAAATAATTATTATAATAATAATCATCATAAATTATTTATAATATTTTAAATCATGCATGTTTGTGAATAAAAAAAAATCTCCGAATGAAATTTTTGAAATTTGGTGAATGGATAATTTTTTTAGCATTTTTTAATGAGAATATTTTCTATAAATTTTGTCAAAGTGTTAGAAAATTTAAAAAAATGTTTAAATAATAAATTTTATAAAAACTAAAAATAAAAATTTTTCATAATAAATTTTAAGGAATTAATTTAGATATTGAAAGGATCATGCTATCAAAATTAAAAGGACATTACCTGTTTAATTGATACCATTCTTTGAATGAGTGATGTGAAGGCACCCAATATGTTTGAGTTTTATTCTAAACTAAATTTAATTAGTCAAATATTAAAAAATTACATAAAATTTTTTTATCATTTTAGTAAATTTCTTAAAAAAAAATTTTCGTCTCAAAAGCATTTAAGGAATCCATTTATTTCCTTGAAAATGCTCTATTGTCAAATTGACGAAAATTTTTGTGATATCATTTTAAAAAATTTCTTTTATAATTTAATTAATTCTTTTTCATTTTTATAAAAATATATAAAATTTTTATCATTCTGACAAAATTTAGAAATTTCTTATTCCCTAAATTTTTTTCCTAAAGATCACTCATTTATAATATTTAGAATTTCATGATCTGAAAAATTGGTTTAAAATTTAAATTTTATAAATTATTCTTTATTTTGAAATAATTTAGAAATAATCTCTTTTAGAAAATTACACATTTGTAATTTGTCTAGATTTTATCATTGATTTTATCCTTAAAAAAGACCTTAAAATTGTTAGAGATTAAATTATTTGATTATCTAATTTTTATTATTTTATTTTAATTTAAAATAAATATTATTAAAAAAATTTTCTAAATTCATCATAATTTTGGTATAATTTAAAATATTTATTTATCAGTCGTACATTTGCAATTGTTTGAAATATTATTATTGAAATATTTGTATCATATTATTTTATTTATTATTTTCATTAATCTTGCTTTTTCTTAAAATTTGTTCAATTTTATAATAAAATAATTATTATGCAAAAATTTTAGTTTAACATTTTATTTAATAATTCTATTATTGTTTTTTTCATTATCATCATTTAAATAAACGTCCCATACTCAAATTACTCTAACTTTTAATATGCATATATTAAATATTAAACATAAATATAAATAAAATAAAACACAAAATATAAATAAATAAATAAATAATTATCTAAGAATATTATAATTGTATTTGTATGTTTTATGTATTAATCTTATCATTTTTCAATATCTTTTTGTAGTTTGACCGTTGAAATTTATGTAATAAGAATAATCAGATTCAACAGAAGGACTAAAATGAAAGTATACAGCAAAAAAAGAGTGCGGTCGAGCTGCTGGCATTGTGCTGAGACAATAAATGGCAATGGCCACAGCTACACCATTAAAAATGAATGCTATTCCAGTGCCACTGACAAGACGATTGTGCTCCAGTCGTTGGTCAAAGGCCTTTTTTTTTCCACCGTTTGTTTTAATCTGCGTCGTTATCTGTACACATCGTTACGACGTGTCCTTGTGCTCCAGTCGTTGGTCAAACCCCTTTTTTTTTTCCACCGTTTGTTTTAATCTGCGTCGTTATCTGTACACATCGTTACGACGTGTCCTTTTCCAGTGTCCCACTGTTGGCATCACCTCCCATGGAGACAGCGCCCTTTCATTAACTTTAATCTATACCCATTTTTAAATCCATCCACCCTTTAAAGAAAATCCCCAAAAATTAAAAATTATGATTATACAAATTTATTCAATAAATTAATTTTTAATTTATATATTCAATAAATTTATTTTTAATTTTTAAAATTTTTATTTATATATTAAATAAATTTATTTAAACAAAAAATATTATTATTTAAATAATTATATGATAAATAATCATAATTATTTAACATAAAATTATAATTATTCATACAATCTTTTAACTATTTTAACAAAAATTATAAAGTCCTGACCTGTCATTGTCATTTGGCTTTTCTCCTATGGATGAAAATTTGAGGAGGGGCTGCTCAAGAAGGAAATGTTGATCTATTATACGCATCAATCCAAAGAAATTCTAATGTTTTGAGGCGTATTGATGGGAGAGAGTACTTGGTTTTGAGAAAATACCTATCTATATAATTAAATCTGTATTTAGATAATTATGTTTATATAAATAGATATCTATTTGTGCAGTTATTTTAGGTATATTTAAATTATATTTGACATATAATAATTGAAAAATAAGATATTAATCATTTTATTATATATTTATTATTCAATTAAATAAAATGATTGAATTATTAAAAAAATTAAATATCTTATATGAATAAAATAATTTTATTACTTTAAAAAATAAAAAACAATTTTCAAACGATAAGATTAAATCATTTATTAGAAATTTTAAATAATTAATTTTTTATTTTTTTATTTTTTATCGTACCATCTCATAACCCAAGCCTTAAGAAAAGAATTCAATAATTTATTAATTAATTTTAAAATTTTTTATTTATATATTGAATAAATTTATTTAAACAGAAATTATTATTATTTAAATAATTATATGATAAATTATAGCAATTATTTAATATAAAATTATAATTATTCATACAAATTTTAATAAAAAATATAATTATATTTATATAATATAAAATTATATACGACCATCTCACTCCCCACTAGGCTCTTGGACATTTGTTGTGAAAAGATAACAGATGAGAGGTCAGCTTTGGCAGGCAGCGGGACCAAGCATTTGATTTAATTTGATTTGATCGATGTAATCAGCAAAATAATGCAGCTAGTTGGGTGAGGAGTGACCAGTAGTTCGGAACATGCATCTTACTATGATCAATGCCTGTCTTTTATGCATCTTGCACTTTTGAAAATCGGATACAAAAGTCGTTGATACGTTGTTTTTTATATTCAAAAGCAAAAAACAGTTAATAAAGTTTTGAAAAGTCTTGTAACTTGTTAAAAGTGAACAAAAGAAATTGATCTTTTGAATACTTTGGACCGTACGGATGAACAGCACTTGTGTGTGAATAGTATCAATTTAATACCTAAAAGAATCGAAGATATGAAGCGTAACTTACAACATTTCATAGTCTTAATAATAATATTTAATATTATTTTTTTTACGATACAATAAAAGCATATAAGTATCTAAAATGTCATCCATTCGATTTCATTTTTAATAAATCTTCGCAAAAAAATGACATATTCTTTTTTAGTCTTTAATGTCAGTTATTGACTTTTACAAAACTCTATAATTAGTATCTTATTTCGAAGATATAATTTTAAAAATGCACTCTTTCACATTTGAAATGACTTCTGACCCATACGTATAATAAAGATACACATTCTATAAATCGTCTTTTTTTATTTTATCGATAGAAATTCAATGACCTAATGGTTTCAGCTAGGACTACTGGAGCGAGATTAATTGCTTAGATTTTAATTTGCTTGAAAAAATTTATCACAGTTATCTCAATGTAACTCAAAGTCAAAAGATTATCATGTCATACGATGCTAGAGCAAACATATCCATACCTTGATCATCATCTAAATGCTTCTGAATGAAGTTTCGGAGAAAATCTTAACGAATGTCGAGATGTTCACCTTTAGACTTCGTAAAAAAATCAATAGTTTCTACTTTAACCCCCATAAGCTTGGTTAACTTTTTGCGATAACCAGATTTTGGCTTTCGGATAAATATTTTATCTGGACATTGTAATTTTATCTCGAGTAAAATCGAATACTCCTCCATAGTTGGTACTAAATCTTTCTGATTAAAAGTGAAGCATCTATAGGATGGATCCCAAAATTATATAGCTGCTTTGACTAGTTGTTCATCGATCATTACTGAAATAAGGGATGCAATCTACCCAAACTTTTTACAAAAGCTTTCTTTTCTTTCTTCACTTAACTGACCCCAAACAGCAGCTAACTCTTTTAAATTATTCTATGTGAGATCTAAATGCACTTTTTCGGATAATTCAGACACATAATCGGTAGGTAAACAATCTTCATTCTTTTGTTGAGCTTTTTTTGACCAAACATGTATTTCATTATACGACTCACATGGCACACTGATTGAGGATGAGCAAATCTGTAATTCTATGGGATCCATAAAAACTTCTTGAGAAAAATATGTCCTAGAGCAAATATCTCGATATAAAATTGTATGATATGATTAATGCAAAAAAAAATGAAACAAAATTGAATTAGTGTGAGGATGTGGTTTAAAAAATATATTTTTTTATTTTTTTAGTTTTTTTTTTTATGTTTGGAGATCTTTTGTTTGTTTTGTTTTGTTTCGTATTATGCACAACTTTTATTCTTAGGTATTTTCTACAAGAAGATGGATAAGGCTTTACATAAGGCTAGTTTCCTAGGTTTATTATATGTTGGGTTTGAATTGACACTGTCTAAAAGTTCCCAAATTATTCCTAGCTGTCATCCATGTTAGACTAGTGAGACACCTCGATCCTCACCCATTACAGGCTACGAATGAAAATGATTCAATTCGAGTGAAAGTATTTCGCTTGTCATTACGGAGGTTATCACCTCACAAGAGCATAAGTACTTTACTTCCTCCTATAAAAGACGAAGCCCGGGTATAAAGCTCATATATAAGATGCATCGTGCCATTGTGTGCAAATATATCATAATTTATTGAGAGCAATATATACAAAAAAATAAAACATAAGAGGCATAGTAAAAGAAATGTGTGTGAATTTTTTTGCTTTTTATTTTCGATTTGTTTTGTTTTTTTTTTTACCATTTTTATTGAAAATGAAAAATAAAAATTTAAGAAATTGATTAAAATTGTTTAACTCAAAATTTGAGGATAAAATGTAGTTAATTTTGGCATGACTCTAAAAAACAAAAGGCGTCCCCAGTGGAGTCGCTAAGCTGTCATAACGATTTTGTGTCCGTCCGATGAATTTGAAAATGAAATAAAGAAAATAACGGAGTCGCCACCAATCTTTTTTGATTATGTGCGATTGGTCACTTACTAAAACATATCCTTTTGATAGAGTTTTAAAATTTATTAAAATTTATTAAAAAGATAGTTTTACAGTCTGTGAAACAGTATGGGTTCGAGAGTCGGTTACGCGTGGGGAAGGATTAGCATCCCCAAAACGTTCGTTAAAAACAGTACCAATTAACAACGTGTTATCCTTTGATTTTGATAAAAATAATCCAATTTTTGATGTTCGAAAAATAATTTTTTTGATTTTTTATTTATTAGAAAAAAAATTTATTCTCGAGAAAAATAAATTAAAACTTTTTTATTGAAATAATTATTAAAATCCAATACGTTTGGTAACATTAGAAGAAATTTTTCTCACCTAGAGATTTCTTAGGCATCGCTTTTCAGAATACCTTAGAATCTCATCCTCGAAGGCTCAAATTTACTTTTCGTAAAAAATTATCATGCATGCAATGTAAAATATTACCATGTTAATGCACACATTTTATTTTCCTTTGTTAAAAATTTTATTAATTATTTTATTAATATTTTTATTTAAAATTTTGAAGAAAAATGAAAATTTCATTATATTGAAGATTTTCTATAAATATTTCAATACACTGGTAATATTTTACAAAAAATCTTCTCACCTAGAGATTTCTTAAAGCATCTCTACTCGAAATACTTTTAGAATCCCATCATCGGATAAATTTTTTTTTCTTCTCATTTTTATTACTTATATTTTTAATATATTAATCAATTTTTATTTATTACTTAAAAAAAAAGAAAATCTTTACCGTATTGAAAATTTTTTTATAAATACTCCAATACACTAGTAGTATTTTAAAAAAAATCTTCTCACCTAGAGATTTCGTAAGCATCACTACTCGGAATACCTTTGAATGTCATCGTCGGATAAAAATTTTATTTTCCTACATTTTTTATTAGTTTAGGATTATTATTAAATTTATTTTTATATTATTTTATTTTTAAAGTTTATTTTAAAAATTAATAAAATTATAAAAAAATATAACAACATATTTCATCATTTAATCTAACAAATATAAATATTTTAATATGCATGAATATTAATAAAAATAATATATAAAAAATAAAAAAATAAAAAAAAATTTTACCTGAACCGAATCGATCAACAAACGGTTTGATTAGGTTCAATCAGACCGGTCAGAGGTTGATGAAAGAAGTGGGTCGCAGGTCGGGAGTGCGGACCCCGGGTCGGGTTGCGTGTTGACACGTGGATTCTGGGTGCTTAAAACGACGTCGTTTTGGTTTTCATCGTTTATATAAAAAGTTTAATTTTTTTTCAGTCATTTTTCTTTCTTCTCCAAAAAAAAAAAAAGCCTGATTTTTTTTCTCTCTTTTTTTTGACCGACCTGGGCCGATGGTCGTCCGTCGCAATTGCCGCTGCAATCCTCGTCGGTGGCGAACTCCGACCACCGTCGACGGTGCCAACAAATTTGAAAAAACTCTCACAAACTCTTCTCGACTCTTTGAACGCAGATCCGACCTCTTTTTCATCAAAAAGGGTCTCCACTTTCCTAGATCTGCTTTCAAAATTTTGGTGAGATTATTTTTTTGTATTATGATCCTTTTTTTTTTAAACTAACCCTTTTTTTTTTCGTGCAGGAAGCTCGACGCTGGGTTCTTCCATATGGGGAGGACTATTTGATTTTTTTTTTTGTTTTCGCAAAATCTCCCTCTTTCTTTTTGTTTTTGATTTGGCTAGGAGCTCTATTTATAGAGCTCTGGCCGTGCGTATGCTTGAGAGAAGGGCATGAGGCTCGGCATAGGGTGTAAGCACGAGTCATGTACCTCTTTTATTCGTTTCTGTCTTATTTGACAGTTTATCAATGAGATGAGTAATTAGAGAGGTAAAAGGTAAGGTATAATGATCATAAAGGTAGAATATAGGATCTGGTGGCAGAGGTGCCTTCCCTAGCACCACTGCCATCCTCGATTTTTCTATTCTGTTCATTTTTTTATATATTTTTTTATATTTTGTATTATTTTTAATATTTTTTATTGTATTTCATATTTTATATTTTTTATTACGTATTTTTTTTAGCAAGTTGATGTCCACATTTATTATTCAATTAAATAAAATGATTGAATTATTAAAATAATTGAATTATTGAAAAAATTAAATATCTTATATGAATAAAATAATTTTATTATTTTAAAAAATAAAAGACAATTTTCAAACGATAAGATTAAATCATTTATTAGAAATTTTAAATAATTAATTTTTTATTTTTTTATTTTTTATCGTACCATCTCATAACCCGAGCCTTAAGAAAAGAATTCAATAATTTATTAATTAATTTAAAAAAATTTTCATTTATATATTGAATAAATTTATTTAAACAGAAATTATTATTATTTAAATAATTATATGATAAATTATAATAATTATTTAATATAAAATTATAATTATTCATACAATTTTTAATAAAAAATATAATTATATTTATATAGTATAAAATTATATACGACACCTCACTCCCCACTAGGCTCTTGGACATTTGTTGTGAAAAGATAAAAGATGAGAGGTCAGCTTTGGCAGGCAGCGGAATCAAGCATTTGATTTAATTTGATTTGATTGATGTAATCAGCAAAATAATGCAGCTAATTAGGTGAGGAGTGACCAGTAGTTCGGAACATGCATCTTACTATGATCAATGCCTGTCTTTTATGCATCTTGCACTTTTGAAAATCGGATACAAAAGTCGTTGATACGTTGTTTTTTATATTCAAAAGCAAAAAACAGTAAATAAAGTTTTGAAAAGTCTTATAACATGTTAAAAGTGAACAAAAGAAATTGATCTTTTGAATACTTTGGATCGTACGGATGAACAACACTTGTGTGTGAATAGTATCAATTTAATACCTAAAAAAATTGAAGATATGGATCAAAACTATGTATTCATTATTCTGCTTTTTAATTTTTTTTAATGTTTCTTGTTGACTGTAATTGAATTAAAATGGATAAAGCAATAATATTGGATATGAGTTTGGATTTTTAAATTTTTATTTGGTTTGGAATTAATTAATAGTTATATATTAAATATATGTTTTGAACGATCTGTCTTAAAATTTTGCTAGTTGCTTATTTAAAGAATTTTAAAACTACAAGATTAGGTTTTTGTACATTTGAATCACTTGATTTTTTTAGTAAATTAATTTATTTTTAATTTTTTATTAATTAATTTTTGAAAATTTTATTTATATATTAATAAATTTATTTAAACAAAATTATTATTTAAATAATTATATGATAAATTATTATAATTATTTAATATAAAATTATAATCACTTTTATAAATTTTAACGGTTTTAATAAAAAATTTAATTATAGCTATATAATATAAAATTATATAACTATTTCGGTGTTGATCATCCGCACTAGGCTGTTGGACATTTGTTGTGAAAAGATAGAAGACCAGAGGCTAGCTTTGGCAGACAGCAGGCCTAAGGCATTTGATTTGATTTGATTGCTAGAAAGTTACGTGAAAAGTGACAAACAGTTCGGAACGTCCATCTTGCTCTGATCAATACCAAACTTCTTTTTTTTTTTAGTGCTGCAATATGCACCGTACCTTTTTCTCTTCGCATTTTAATTTTTTAAAAGTAAAATTACTTAATTTTTTAAAAATAAATTTTTAAAAAATTTTAATGATTTTCGAAAATGGACCGTACGGATGAACAATACCTTTGTCTGAATAGCAGCAACTTAATGCCTAAAAGAATTGAAGATATGGATCAAAACTATGTTTTCAATAATCTGCTTTTTTTTTATTTTTTAACGTTTCTGGTTGACTGTAACATACCAACTAAACAGCACCTACGTTTGGAAGGTACTATGTAACTGAATTAAAATGGATAAAGTAAATACATAGGGGTATGAGTTTGGAATTTTTAAATTTTGTTTGGTTTTGAACCAATTAATAATTATATATTAAATATATGTTTCGAAGGATCCGTGTTAAAATTTTGTTAATCACTTATTCAAAAATTTATAAGGTAAATGATTAGGTTTTTGTACATTTGATTCACTTGCGTTTTTTCAGTAAATAAATTTATTTTTAATTTTTTATTAACTAATTTTTAAATTTATTACTTGTATTTTGAATAAATTTATTAGAATAAAAATTATTATTATTTAAATAATTATATAATAAATTATTATAATTATTTAACATAAAATTGTAATATAATACTATTTAATAACACTGATGTGATAATGAAGTGTGCTAATTTAATATTTGAAATGACCAATAAAAATATTGAGTTGACAAAAAAATTAGAGTAAATTGAGTTAGCTTTTATATGTAAGTATAGTTATTATATAGCAATTGGTGCTATACAGCCTCAAATGATTTCGTGTTTGTGTTTTACCGTGAGGAGGGGAGCTGCTTAACTTTAAGTGAAACCATACTCTTGATTTCCTCCATCTTCTCTTTCACCCTTTTAATTTGGCTATATAAAGCAGTCTAACCCCTTTTTCCTCTTTTGTCTTTCATTTTCATTGTCGTTTGGCTTTTCTGATATGGATGAAAATTTGAGGAGGGCTGCTCAAGAAGGAAATGTTGATGAACTATATGCATCAATCCAAAGAGATTCTAATGTTTTAAGGCATATTGATGAGATGGAGTTTGTTGACACTCCATTACACATAGCTGCAGCTGAAGGATGCATTGATTTTGCAATGGAGATAATGACCTTAAAACCCACATTTGCTAGAAAGCTAAACCAACAAGGCTTTAGTCCCATTCATCTTGCAGTGGAAAAGGGACATAAAGAGCTGGTTCTTCTTCTCTTGGAAAATAATAAAGATCTTGTACGTGTCAAAGGAAAGAAGGGTGAGACTCCATTGCACTATGCAATAACCAGAGAACACGACCTTGATCTCATAGCTAGATTTTTGGAGGTTTGCCCCGAATGCATCCAAGATGTGACAACTACAAATGAAACAGCTTTGCATATTGCAACGAGAAACAATGAGTTAAAAGCTCTCAAACTCCTATGCGGGATGCTTAGGAGGACTGACAATCGTGAGGATGTGGTGAATCAAAAAGACAGGAATGGCGACACTGCCTTGCACATAGCTGCCCGTGATAATCGACATGAGGTTCTACCCATATGCTTCAATTAATTTTACTTTTGGCAAAAGAAATAGATTCCTTTCAGATTGTATAATTTCATCAAACTCTTGATTAAACAGATGCTCAAACTGCTATTGCAATGCAAGGCTGACAAACATGCTACCAATCAGGCTCGCTCAACGGCACTGGATGTTGCACAACAACTTGATAACAAAAAAAGCATTGGAATTCTGTGTGGTTGCTTTATTCCAATAGTTTCAACTTTTAATTATAAATTGCAGAAACAAATTTTCAAGTATGTGACGAAGGCATCAGCTATAATTTTTCAAGATATGGACAATATATCAATTGAGGACCGCAATGCCTTACTAGTAATTCTAGGATTGCTTTTAACAGCAACCTACCAAGCCAGTCTTAGCCCACCTGGTAGTGTTTGGCAGGGGGACAGTTCCTCAAACTCCACTGCCGATCTAGGAGATGAAGAAAAAGTACCAGGGAAATCAGTCATGAATGAAATTACTTTTCTTTATTTCTACATTCCAACCTCTGCAGTCTTCATAGTAACGTTTTTCCTAACATTGGGTCTCCTTAAACCTTTTCCTCGTGGTTTCAGGACTGCTCTTCAAATACTCCTTGCCTTTCTTGCTATATGCTTCAACGAATCAATCTCTGTCTTAGCGCCAAGTTATTTAGCAACTGCAGTTATCAATCTATTTTCACTTACGATTTTCGTTTTGATGATGTTCATGTGCTTTGCTTATCGGGTGTCAAAAGTTAGTGTTTTAATTCTGGGATGCTGGTTATTCCCCACAAGTCCTCTGTTTAATGGTTTTGTAAGTTATGTAATAATAGGATGTTGGTTATTCGTTTTTCTACGTGATAAATTATGGAAAGGAACAGCTTAAGTTGTAGGGTATTGTACTCATTGGTTTGGGTAGTAGAGTTATATACATCATAGAAAATATTTTGACATATATCCTAGGATGTTGGTTATTCCTTAGTCTCTGTCGATTCTGCATAAAGCGGTGTAATGAACATTATAATACCTGAACAGTCAAAACAATGTACCATGTCCGTGTCCATGTCTCCCACACATGGATATTAGATGCATATCTAGTGATGAAGGATGGTCACCGCAATTTCTTTTAGAACAACAATGGAAATTGCTTCTTTTTTCCTAAGTTGTTCTATTTGTAATATGTCAAACTGTCAATGTATCACTGTTTTTTTTTTCTTTTTGTTTAATTTTTTATCTTTTGAGTTTATTTCACTTATATATATTTCGTGCATATATAAATAGTGTTATAAAAAAGGTACTACAATTTTCCTTCCATCATTAGTTCTCTCATACTTTTAACTTGTAAAAATGTTAAACAGGCCATTTCGATTGTTGAAGGTAAAGCAATTATATCCTCCACTTTACATTTAATGCTTTAAAAGGTAAAGTTAAAGGTAGACAAAGCAAGTGGAGGAAAATTCAATTTTCGTCTACAAATTAATTCTCATGATTCAAGTCGTTTAACCTTAACCACCCTATCTCACCTCTAAGGAAAATGGTAGTTAACTTACGCACTTCTTGGTTTCTACTTTCTATAAAAAGTTGCATTTTAAATTATTATTATTTGAATTTATATTTTCATTTTAGCATAAACTTTATTTGAAATATACTATTTATTGCTAAGATAAACTTTATTTGTAATCATCAAAAAAGAAAATTGACATTAAAGAAAATTAAAACTGTCAAATAGATAAAGAAAAAGAGGAACCCTGCTAATCAAAAGCATGAATTTTTGTTTAAATATGGGTTTAACTGAAACAGTTCACTCACTTTTATTAAAAAGTAAATTCTTCTAAAATTAGGTTTTGATTCTTAACATTTCATTTGCTATATATTTCCTTTCTTCAATCTCTTTGGTTTCCATTTTTTTTTTTTTTGTAAAAAAACAAAATTATTTGTTTGGTGCAAGAAATTATGTGATGTGTTCTCATTTATTTCTTTATTATTATTATTATTATTATTGTAGTTGTAATAATTTTTTAAAATACTTCCATTACCAAATAAGCAACTGAATTTAAATAAAAAATATCATCAGATTTGTTTACAAGAGCAAATATTTAAGCAGCTTTCAATGGACAAAAGATTGAGAGAGGCCAACAGTTGCATGATTTATTATGATAAAATGTTGGATTTTTAATTTAAGTGATTAGGTGTGGAGATTTATAATTAACTTGGAAGATATTATCTGTTTTATTTCAAAAATTTTATAATTTTGTCCTGTACAAAATATTTTATAAGTATAAATTTAAGTTTCTAGTTATATATTATGTCAGATTTTCAAACCATTTAGATATGAAATTGAGGTATCATAAATTTTCATCCATTAAAAATTAACTTTATTGTCAAGCCCAACACAAAACACATATAAAATTACGTAACCAAAAATCATACTAAATGCTAGGATTTTTAGAAATTGCTCTCTATGTAGTATTTAATTTTTATTAATCAGTAATTAGCTCTAATATCATTTGTTGGGATTCACACTCAATATACGATGTATTATTTGTTTTAATTCAAAATTTTCATAATTTTATCTTATAAAAAATATCTTAAAAATATAAATTTAAATCTTTAATTATATATCATAACATATTTTTAATATATTTTAATATGACATTAAGCGTCACATTAGCATTCGAGATCTGATAATATGTAAAAAGAAAGTGAGAGAGTGGGGTTGAGAAAATGTACAGTTTATTGAAGAAAGCCTGAAAAGGTAGAGGAGATACGATGGACAAGTGTGTGCGCTTTTTCTAAAGAAAGTGAGCTGAGAAAAAAATGGTGATGCTGAGCACAATAGCAAGAAAATTAAGTTCAGAATCCCAATATCCTTGGGACAACATCTAGCATGACCTTACCATTGCCAACAGCAAGCCATGCTGTGAGCACAAAACAAACTTTTCTTTCATCTTATAATAAACCTACAAATAAATTTAATAATCTATTTATTATCTTCATGTATATAAAATTTTAAGTCAATTTGAACATATCAAGTGTTGATCAAGAATACTAGATTTTTTTTCTTATATATGTTTAACGATTTGAAACTTTTATTGATGTCAACAATATAATAATCTAAAATAAATTATTAATCCAACAATTAGATTAAGAAAATATAAAAAATTATATATAAACTTTAATTATTTTTACACTGTATAGTGTAAGGGAATCTTTACTCTAATCATTAATCCTATAACTATTTGATATAGATTTTTAGTGAAGGTTTGCTTTTCTTTTTTTTTTTAATTTCGAGATTTCGGGTTTTTATAGTTTTGTTAAAAGAAGGTTATTTTACTTGCATTATGGCAAAGTTGGTTTCTTTGGCAAAAAAATTATATATAGAAATGCAAAATGCAATTGCCTTTATGCATGTAACTATTTGATGTAGATTTTTAGTAAAGGTTTGCATTTTGAGGAAAAAATGTAGATTGGTTTGGAAATGTTATGTATAAGTGTTTTTTTTTTTTTTGGTGATATGATCAGCACTGCAATATCATCAGGATTTTTCAATATTTTGAAAAGGCTAACACATGTTGGGCGCTTATTAGGGTTTGGAATTGAAAATAGATGTTCAGCTTAAATCGTTTTTGTTTTTTTAAATTTCTTTTACATTAATACTCTCCTTTTTCTTCTAAAATGGTGTTAGAAAGTGCTATTAACAAGCTCTAAACCATTGTACCAAAAGAATAAAAGGGAAAGACATAGTATGAACAAGCCAGCCACTACAAGAAATAATATTTTTTGTAGAGAAAAAAATTATTACTAAAAATAAAAAATTTAGTCACTAAAATTATAGCGACCAATTTAAAGTCATCATTTGTCATCACAAATAACTTCATCACTATTGAATTGTGATGATATTTATTAAGTTGCCACTATGGACATCGACATTTTTCAGTAAAAAAAAAAAATATTATTAAATACAAAATACAAGATAAAAAAAAAAAGAACAAAAAAAAATGAGGGATGACAATGATGTCTTTTTCGGCACCACTATCATTATACCCTACCACTCATCCCTCACCCATACCCTATTCACTACCCTCCCCTAGGCTCCTAGCCATCGTACCCTACCACCAGATAATATAAAAGAAATAAAGAGGCATGGAGCTTGTGCTTGCACCCCATGCCATGCCCTATGCCACTCCCTCAAGCACAAGGCATTGTCGCAGCTCTATAAATGAGCTCCTGGTCGAACACAAAAAATGATGAAGGAAGCTGCAAAAAAAAAAGGGGAGTTTTCTGCCTAAAAAAAAAAAAGTCAACACAGTCCTCCCCGTAGGGAGAAACTTAGTGCCTAGAAGCTTCATGCACAAAGAAAACAAACAAAGTCAGTTTCAACAAAAAATAAAAAAGTCAGAATACATAAAAAAAAAATCGTTTCACCGAAACTTCAAGAGCATATCTAGGGAATTGGGGATTCTTTTGGTGAAAAAAAGGTCAGATCTGTGTTTAGGAGGTCGAAAGAAGTTTGTGGGTATTTTTTAAAATTTTTTGACACCGACAATAGCAGTCGGAGGTCGTCGCCGACAGGATCACGGCTGCCGTCACGGTTGACTGCCACCAGCTCTAGTCGGCCTAAAAAAAAGCATTTTTTCTGAGAAAAAGGAGAGAATGATCGAAAAAAAATTTAGCACATTTTTATATAAACTACCAAAACCAAAACGATATCGTTTCAATAAAGACCCTAAATGACATCGTTTTAAGCACCTAGGATCCGCGCGTCAACCCGCGACCACACCCGGGGTCGCACACCCGACCCGTGACTTGCTTCTCCATCAGCCTTTGATCGGTCTAACTGAACCGAAACTGAACCGCTGAACCTAATACGAACCGTAACTGAACTGTTAAACGCGATAGAACCGCCAAATCGAACCGTTGAACCCGATCGAATCACCGGACCAAACTGCGGCTTGATCGAACTGTTGATCGATTAGGTTCAGGTAAAAAAAAAATTTATTTTAATATTATTTTTGTTATTTTAGTTATTATTCTTAATATTTATGCATGTTAAAATGTTTAAATTTAACAGAATAATTTTTTGTTGTTTTATAATAATAATTAATAATAAAATATATAATAAAAGTTTTTTCTAATTATATTAATTTTAGAATAAATCTTATAAAATAATAAAAAATGATAAAAAATAAGAAAAAAAAGAAATTTTTGTTCGACGATGAGATTCAAAGATACTCCGAGTAGTGATACCTACGAAATCTTTAGGTGAGAAGATTTTTTAAAAACTACTAGTGTATTGGAGTATTTATAAAAAAAAATTTTCTTATAAAATAATAATAATAAAATTAACTAATAAATAAAAATAGGTAATAAAAAATGAGGAAAAAAAATTTTGTTCGATGATGGGATTCCAAAAGTACTTCGAGTAGAGATGCTTTAAAAAATTCCTAGGTGAGAAGATTTTTTCTTAAATATTATCAATGTATTGAAATATTTATAGAAAATCTTCAATACAATAAAACCTTCTCTATTCTTCATTTCTTTTAAATAAGAATAATAATAAAAATTAATAAAATTTCTAAAAATAAAAAAATAAAACGTGTGCATCATGTTATTATTTGCATTGCATGCATGATATAATTTTTATGAAAAGTAAATTCGGACCTTCAAGGATGAGATTCTTAGGTATTCTGAGAAACGATGCCTAATAATAGATGAGTGGCATAGAAAGGGATGCTCACATGAGATGGAAGACAAAAAGCTTAGGGAGGCAACAGTACATAAAGCACTTGACAATCAAGTTTGTAAGGTAGTGAAGAAAGCATGAGAGATGATTGAAAAGGTAGAAGCATTAAGAAGAGAAGTTAATCCCATAGGAGAATGTGGACAACACCTAGTGAACTTTCTAGATGAGGTAAATGACTATTATGAACAAGTCAAACGCTTCTATGGATATAACTCTATGATAGTAAATCTCATGTAATAAAAGTTATAAGGAATCAATAAAAATTTCTAATATTGAAATTCATCCAAGAGCAAATATCTCGCACTTGCTTTCATGCATCATGTACATCATTTTTCATAAAATAAGTGAAAAATAAAATTTTTAACACATAGCATTCTAATTTTTTTTCTTTTTTTTTAAATAAAAAAATTTTGTGATAATAAAGGTTCAAAAATAGCTCGCCCATCAAAAATTTTGACCCAACCTACTAGTCATTCATATAATACCAGGACTCAGACAAGAATCATGGAGCAAGAATAGGCCAGTCGATTTGAGAGAATAAAAAAAGTTCAAGAAGAACTAAGAGGGGATCTCAGTACAACAATGAATATGTTCATGAAACTTGATAAGGGAAAAGTAATGGAAGAAAATCGTAACTTTTAAGAGCAATTGCCAAATATGGTAGATCCTTCTACCCTCCAGGGTTTGAGCTACGATCGACTCAACCTTCTTAAGGAATTAGACTGCCAATTCCTACTCCTGGTGGATATCCCAATCCTTATCTAAGAATGACATCCACACTTGTTCCAAGATAATTTTAAAATTTTGTTAATCCCGTTGTAATGAAAAAACCACCTGAGCTGATCTTAGTTCCCAGTTTGAATGATCTCAAAAAAAGAAAAAATTAGAGATACAGACAACTAAAAAAGTGAAAGATACCAGTGCCCAGAAGAATATGAAGTTATTGAAAGAAAGGCTTAGGGCTGTAGAGGAAATAAATTTTTATGACTCAACAAATGTGGCTGACCTTTGTTTAGTTTCAGATGTGGTCATTTCATCAAAATTTAAGGTCCCTGAATTTAAAAAATACGATAGCATGAAATATCCAATGATTCATATCACTATGTATTATCTTAAGATGACAGCACATACTCATGACGATAAGTTATTAAAGTACATATTTCAAGATAACCTTACGAGATCTGCAGCTAGATGGTATGTCCAACTAGATAGCACTCGTATTTATTCCTAACAAGAGCGTACAAGGGCATTTCTTACATAATATCAGCATGTCAAAAATTTAGCTCAAGATCGTCTATCTTTACAATGTATGAAAAAGAAAGCAACTGAGAGCTTCAAAAAATATGCACAAAGATAGAGAGACATGGCTGCATAAGCTCAACTTTCTCTTACTGAAAAAAAAAACTGTTTTATTTGTGAACATCATGAAAATATCGTACTATGAGAGATTGATAGGCAATGCAATCAAAAACTTTACAGATATGGTGATATCAAGTGAGATCATTAAAAATATCATAAAAAACGGTAAGCTCAATACAAGAGAGATAAGTGAAGCAAAGAAAGACGGAGCTCCTAAAAAGAAAGATAATAAAGCTCAAGCAGTGAACTATGTGGGACAATAATTCAAAGGTTTCACACCTTATCCTACACCAGTCTACCAAACCCATTACCCTTCCATAAATAATATTACATCTATTCCTTATCCATACCAGTCATACCAACTATTACCACAATCAACTTATTTACTCTATTTTCAGTCATCTTTTCATATACCCACCTACAATCGTCCTGCTACACCACCAGACCAAAATGGAGATTTAATCCTAATAATGTTTTGAGAGCCTTGAGAATTACTAAAAAAAAAATCACGTTCGATCTCATACCCATGACATACACATATCTATACCTTTAACTTATCGAGAAATATTTATTAGCTCCTATTATTATTGAGCCTTTGAAACCCCTATTTTCTAAATGGTATGATCTCAATGCATATTGTGATTATCACTATAAGAATCCAAGTCATTCTATTGAGAACTGTACTACTTTGAAGCATAAAGTGCAGGGGTTAATCAATTAAGGGGTGTTACATTTTGATACCAGCCAAAAAAGAACTCCAAATGTTAATGAAAACCCTCTGTTGAATTATACTAAACCATTAATAAATGCTTTGATTGATGGGCAAGCAAGCTATGTGAAGAAAAGGGTAAAAAAAGTTAAAACTTCGATGGTTAAAGTATTTGAAGCTTTGGTCAAAGCTGACATGTTAAAACTAGTAAAGTTTCAAAATCACTCTGAAACAATTAATTTAATTGAAAGATGTGACTTTCACAAAGGTGCTTTGGGGCATTCTATCGAGAATTGTCACCAATTCTATCAAGAAGTGCAAAAATTGATGGATATGGATCGAATAGAGTTTCACAAAAAAAGAGAAGAGTTGATGAAAGCTAAAATATCTACCATTGATTCAAAGAATAAATTTATGCGTAGATCAGTAATAATTTATTATGATGAGAAGTCAAAATTGAGGCCAGAAAAACCCACATCCCGATCAATGTGATAATTAAAGTTCCTAGATCTTTTTCATATCAGAATGATAAAGTAGTATCATGAAAGTATGATTGTGATGTTATAGTCAACCCAAATATTACAAACATAACGGACGTAAGAGGCATGACTCAAAGTAAGAGGTGTTATACCCCAGAGGCTCTAGAAAAAGCTAGAAAAAAGAATGTCAATGTAGGAGAAAAAAAAAGTCAGAGTGGTCTTGACGTAGCCTCAGAAAAAGAATGTCAGAAGCCAATCTCTAAGAGTGAAGCATGTAAATTTTTAAAGTTAATAAAACATAACGAGTATAGTGTAGTAGAATGGCTTAACAAAATGTCGCTAGAATTTCGCTATTGTCATTATTGCTCAGTTTAGAGTGGCACCGTAATGCTTTGCTAAAGGTGCTAAATCAAGTATATGTATCTCACAATACTTCTATTAAATATGTGAAATAACTTGTTAACAATCTGATAATTTCAAATTATATCTCTTTTAGTGATGAAGAGATTCCTCCTGAAGGTCGAAGAAGTATCAAGGCTCTTCACATTACTGTGAAATGTAAAGATCATATAATGGCTAAAGTTTTGATTAATAATGACTCATCTATCAATGTTATGCCTTTGACTACTCTGGTAAAACTCTCTGTTGATGGATCTTATATGAAACCTAGTCATATGATAGTGAGAGCCTTTGATGGAACCCAAAGAGAGGTGCTAGGAGATAAAAATGCCATTACAGATTGACCCAAGTACTTTCAACATGAAATTTCAAGTTATGAACATCTCTCCTTCATACAGTTGTTTATTAGGTAGGCTATGGATCCATATGACAGGTGCTGTTCCATTCTCATTACATCAAAAAGTCAAATTCATTGTTGATAGAAAGCTAACATGTGTGATAGGAGAAGAAGATTTATTAGTAACTCAATCGATAAATACTCCTTATGTGAAATCAGCAGATGAAACTCTGAAATGCTTTTATAGAATCTTCGAGATTGTCAATGCAATATATATAGTTGAAGGATCTAAATTGTATTTACCATACTTATCTACGACAACTAAAATGGTAGTCAAACAGCTTACCAAGATGGGATGAGGATCTCAAGTTGGACTTGGGAAGAACCTGTAAAAAATCATGAAGCCATCGGTCATATATAAAAAGAGAGACAGATTTGGCTTAAGATATAAGCCAACAAAAAGGAACAGAATAAGAATGGTGAATGAGAAAAGAGATAAGAGGATAGTTAATCTTAGGGGATATGAGTCGGAGTCAGAGCTTATGGTCATTTCATATCTCTATGATTCTTTTCACTCGAGAGAATATATTTATCCAGATTTACTGAAAGCCCTAAGTGCAGGATTCATGAAAGAATTTTCAGAGCTGACCATTCAAATGGTGGATGATGAAAAAAAGAAGAGCCAAAGTGAAGAGCAATTTGTGTACCTTTGTCCTTCAAATTTTGAGCTGGATAATTGAAAAGTTATAGAGCTGCCTGTTACCTTTAAAACTTTGAAAAAATAATGTATTGTAAAACTTTAAATCCCTAATTACTTTCTACGAGTATGAGGAGATCTTTTATAGTGTGTTTATGTTTGTTGTTTTAATAAGACTTAGAAGATGTATCAGCATTTCTTTTATTGTTTTCATCTTTATTTTACTTTTCATTCTTTTCTTTTCGTCATTTTCTTGTCATTTCATTTTTGTGTGCTAATATTCTCTTCATCTTACCCTTTACAAGGTCACAAACAATGAACACGAAGATAATCATAGCAATAATCTTAGATTTGATTTCGAAAACTTAATTCATGTTGATGAACTTGATAATGAGAAAGATTCAGATAACTACACACTGCCTTTTGATTTGTTAAAATTAATAGAATATGAAGATAAGCCAATTGAATCCCACCAAAAAATTACTGAATTAGTAAATTGGAGAGATGGTAAAAATAGAAAAGAGGTTAAAGTTAGTATATCTCTTTTACCAGTTGAAAGACAGAAGCTAAAAGAGCTACTCTGAGAATATGTAGATGTATTCGCGTGAACTTACCAGGATATGCCAAGACTCAGCACTGATATTTTAGAGCACAAGTTACCTTTAAAATCAGGATATAAGTCGATGTAGCAAAAATTAAGGCGTATGAAACCAGAGATGCTGCTGAAAATTAAAAAGGAAGTGAAAAAACAATTTGATGTTGGATTTTTGAAGATGATAAAATATCCTGAATGGGTAGCCAACATAGTACCAGTTCCTAAAAAGGATGAAAAAGTGAGAATGTGTGTCGATTATCGAGATCTGAATAAGGCAAACCCTAAGGATAACTTTCCTCTACCTCACATCGATACTCTAGTGGATAATATTGCTAAGCATTTCATATTTTTCTCTATAGATGACTTCTCATGCTATAATCAGATTAAGATGGCTTAAGATAATATGAAAAAAACTACATTTGTGATCATGTGAGAGACATTCTGTTACAAAATCATGCCTTTTGGGTTGAAATATGCTAGTACCACTTATCAAAGAGTAATGGTGACTCTCTTTTATGATATGATGCATAAAAAAGTAGAGGTATATGTGAATGATATGATTGTAAAATCTCGTGAAAGAAAAGATCATGTAGTTAATCTCAAAAAGCTGTTTGACAGATTGAAAAGATTTCAATTGAAGTTGAATCTTACTAAATGTACATTTAGTGCCAAATCAAAAAAACTATTGGGCTTTGTGGTCAATGAAAAAGAAATCGAAATGCACCCGAGTAAGGTACAAGCCATCCAGAACTTACCTCATCCTCGTACCCCAAAAAAAATATAAGATTTCCTAGAAAGACTGAACTATATTGCTCGTTTCATCTCTCAACTCACCTACAAGTGCGATCCTATTTTTAAGTTTCTTAAAAAATATGATCCAGGAGAATGAAATAATGAATGTCAAAAAGCTTTTGACAAAATCAAAAAATACTTATCAAATTCGCCCATATTGGTACCACCTGTTCCAAGAAAGCCTTTGATCTTATAGTTAACAGTACATGAAAATTTTATGAGATGTGTGCTGGGGCAAAACGATGAAATTGACAGAAAAAAATGAGCAATATACTACTTGAGCAAAAAATTCACTGATTATGAGTCCAAGTATTCACCATTAGAGAAGATATGTTGTGCATTAGCCTGGACGACTTGAAGGCTTGACAATACATGCTTTATTACATTACTTGGCTTAAAGCAAAGTTGGATCCTATTAAGTATATATTCGAAAAACCCTTATTGACAGAAAGAATATCGCGGTGGCAAGTTATGCTTTTCAGAATATGATATCATTTATGTGACTCAAAAAGCTATAAAAAAAAGTACCGTAACTGAGTTTCTTGCTGATCGTGCTGTTGAAAATTATAAACTAATGAACCTGGAGTTTCCTGATGAAAATGTGATGGTCATTGAAGAAAATGAACTTGTTGAAGAGTCTTGAAAGATGTATTTTGATGGAACTGCTAATGCTTTAGGTCATGGTATTAGAGTAATTTTAATATCTCTCGATGGGCACTATTATCCCATTACAGTCAGATTAAATTTTAATTACACAAATAATGTGACTGAGTATGAGGCATGTGTTATGGGTCTGCAAGTAGCAGTTGAAAAAAAAATCAAAGTATTAATTGTGTTTAGAGATTCAACTCTAGTCATCTATCAATTACGAGGAAAATGAGAAATCAGAGATTCTAAATTGATACGGTACCATAAGTACATCTTTCAATTGGTTAAACGATTCGAAGAAGTTCAATTTGAGCATTTACCTAGAGAGAAAAATCAAATTGCTGATGCACTGACTACTTTAACTGTAATGATTAAAATAAATGCAACTACTGAAATCCAACCCATTAAGCTGAATGTGATGGATGAACCAGCACATTATTCAGGTGTTAAAAAAGAAGTTGATGGGAAGTCATGGTATCATGACATCATGCAATACATTAAAAGCCAATAATACCTAGAACATGTAACAGAAAACGATAAGAGAACTATTGAAAGATTGGCTATGAGTTTCTTTCTTGATAGAGACGTCCTCTATAAAAGGGGTCGAGATCAAGTATTCTTAAGATGTGTGAATGCAACTGAAGTGAAAAAGATTATTGAAAAAGTGCATGATAGAGTTTGTGAGACACATGCAAATGGTCATATGATGGCTAAATAAATTATGAGGGCTGAATACTATTGATTGACAATAGAGAGTGATTGTATTGATTATGTCAAAAAATGCCATAAGTGTCAGATCTATGCTGATAAGATCTACACTCCTCCAACAACATTACATGTTTTGACTCTTTCGTGACAATTCTCTATATGGGGTATGAATGTCATTGGTCCCATCACTCCAAAAGCTTCAAATGAATATATATTCATCTTTGTGATGATTGATTACTTTACAAAATGGGTAAAAATCGCATCATATGCTAGTGTGACCCGATCTATGGTATGCAAATTCATAAAAAAAGAGATAATATGAAGATATAGACTTCTAAAGAATTATTTTTTATAATACCAAAAATTTGAATAGCAAAATAATGAATGAAATTTGCACTTAGTTCAAGATTGGTCACCGTAATTCGACACTATATCTTCCAAAGATGAATGAGGTAGTAGAGGTTGCAAACAAGAATATCAAAAAAATCTTAAAAAAAATGACTATACTTATAAAGATTGGCATGAGAAGTTACCTTTTACTTTGCATGCTTATAGAACATCAGTCCGAACATCTACTGGGGCCATTTCATTCTCTTTGGTATATGGAATGGAAGCTATGCTGCCGGTCAAAGCAAAAATTTCCTTGCTGAGAATTCTGATGGAGGTAGAGTTAGAGGAAGCAGAATGGGTTCAAAATCGCTACGAGTAGTTAAACCCCATTGAAAAGAAAAAACTTACAGCACTTTGTCATGATCAATATATCAAAAGATATCAAAAGAGGATGATGAGAGCACATGACAAAAAAATTTATCCGTTGCTTTAGGAAAAGAGATTTAGTGCTGAAAAAAATCTTTTCAAATCAACATGATAATCGAAAAAATGGACACCAAATTGAAAAAATCCGTATGTGGTGAAAAAGACCTTTTCTGGTGGGACATTGATTTTGACAGAGATTGACGAAAGTGATTTACCTACTCCGATAAACTCAGATGCTGTGAAATAATATTTTGCTTGAAAGAAAAAAAATAAAAAAAAGTAAAAAATAAAAAATAATGACTTATCTAAACTGAAAACCTGAAAAAGGCGATTTGAATGCGAAGAAAAAATATCATTCCACAATACAAGGGCAAGTGTAATTTTATGAACTCTAAAGGATCAAAAAAATCATCTAATTTAGTTTTAAAAAAAGAATCTAAGAATATTTTATTCATGATTATCTTATGATCATTGTTTGAGCACCTTTGTTTTAACTCAAATAATTTACCATACACTTGTTACCAATCTAATAAAATATGCTATCTTTCATTTGAAAATAACACATATCCATTCCTTTATTCTCATTTTTTGTCCGTCATATGAATAGAAAAAATGTGTGATTGCATTTTATTGATTTTGGACTTAAAATAATGAAAAAAACAAACATAAAAGATCTTAGCATTACTTTTTAAAAGTGGACAAAGACAAATGAAAAAGAATGAGAAAAGCATGACAAGACATTGATGTTGCAGACTTTCGAAGAAGAAAAATATTGTGATTAGATGTTAATAACAGATTGATCATATAAGAATTTTGATAAAAAAAGTCAAAAAACGAGAGATTTCGAAAACTTTTTTACTACAATGAATAATTTTGATTGCATTACATGCATTGCATTTAGAGCACTCAGTACATGCATTCATGAGCAGTTTTAATAAGGATAGAGACTTTCTATTTTCTAATGAAAAATAAGATCAAATAAAAAATTTCAAAAAAGAAAAATTTATTTGTTCAAATATAAGAACTCGATTTGAAGAACAGATGATATTTTTAAAGTTGTTAAGCTTCTATTGAAAGAAACTTTTTTAAGATGATTTTTAAAGTCATTGAATCTCTATTAATAGGAATTTTTTCAAGTAAAATTTTAAATTTGTTAAACCTTTGTTAAAAAAAACCCTTTTCAAAATGAAATTTTAAAATTATTGACTCTTTGCTAAGAAGAGACTTTTTAAAGATGATTTTTTAAATTATTTAACCTCTGTTGAGAAAAATTTTTTCAAGTGAGATTTTTAAAATTATTGAACTAAGATGAGTCTTTTTCAAGATAAAAATTTTTAAAATTTTTAAATCTTTGCTAAGATGAATTTTTTTAAATGAGATTTTTAAAATTGTTGAACCTTTGTTAAAAAGAATTTTTTTTATTAAAAAATTTTTTTCAAGATAAAATTTTTAAAATTATTAAATTTTTGCTGAAAAAAAATTTTTTTAAATAATTTTTAAAAATTATCGAACTTCAAATGAGATGAACATTTTCGATTCGATGAAAAAAATTTTATGGATAATCTATATTAAAAAAAAATATACCTTTTTGGATTTCGGATAAAATTGAACCTCATGCGATTATCGCGGGCAGCTACGTGTAAGGCAGTGTCCCCATTCCTGTCTTTTTGATTCACCACATCCTCACGATAGTCGGTCCTCCTAAGCATCCCGCATACGAGTTTGAGAGCTTTTAACTCATTGTTTCTCGTTGCAATATGCAAAGCGGTTTCATTTGTAGTTGTCACATCTTGAATGCATTCGGGGCAAAACTCCAAAAATCTAGCTATGAGATCAAGGTTGTGTTTTCTGGTTATTGCATAGTGCAATGGGTCTCACCCTTCTTCCCTTTGACACGTACAAGATCTTTATTATTTTCCAAGAGAAGAAGAACCAGCTCTTTTATGTCCCTTTTCCACTGCAAGATGAATGGGACTAAAGCCTTGTTGGTTTAGCTTCCTAGCAAATGTGGGTTTTAAGGTCACCATCTCCATTGCAAAATCAATGCATCCTTCAACTGCAGCTATGTGTAATGGAGTGTCAACAAATTCCATCTCATCAATATGCCTTAAAAAACTAGAATCTCTTTCGATTGATGCATATAGTTCATCAACATTTCCTTCTTGAGCGGCCCTCCTCAAATTTTCATCCATATCAGAAAAGCCAAACGACAATGAAAATGATAGACAGAAGAGGAAAAAGGGGTTAGAATGCTTTATAGAGCCAAATTAAAAGGGTGAAAGAGAAGATGGAGGAAATCAGGAGTCTGGTTTCACTTAAAGTTGAGCAGCTCCCCTCCTCACGGTAAACACAAACACGAAACCATTTGAGGCTGTATAGCACCAATTGCTATATAATAACTGTACTTACATATAAAAGCTATTCCCATACTCAATTTACTCTAATTTTTTGTCAACTCAATATTTTTATTTGCCATTTCAAATATTAAATTAGCACACTCCATTATCACATCAGTGTTATTAAATAGTATTATATTACAATTTTATGTTAAATAATTATAATAACTTATTATATAATTATTTAAATAATAATAATTTTTATTCTAATAAATTTATTCAAAATACAAGTAATAAATTTAAAAATTAGTTAATAAAAAATTAAAAATAAATTTATTTACTGAAAAAACGCAAGTGAATCAAATGTACAAAAACCTAATCATTTACCTTATAAATTTTTGAATAAGTGATTAACAAAATTTTAACACGGATCCTTCGAAACATATATTTAATATATAATTATTAATTGGTTCAAAACCAAACAAAATTTAAAAATTCCAAACTCATAACCCTATGTATTTACTTTATCCATTTTAATTCAGTTACATAGTACCTTCCAAACGTAGGTGCTGTTTAGTTGGTATGTTACAGTCAACCAGAAACATTAAAAAATAAATAAAAAGCAGATTATTGAAAACATAGTTTTGATCCATATCTTCAATTCTTTTAGGCATTAAGTTGCTGCGATTCCGACAAAGGTATTATTCATCCGTACGGTCCATTTTCGAAAATCATTAAAATTTTTTAAAATTTTATTTTTAAAAAATTAAATAATTTTTCTTTAAAAAACTTTTAAAAAATTAAAATGCGAAGAGAAAAAGGTACGGTGCATATTGCAGCACTAAAAAAAAAAAGAAGTTTGGTATTGATCAGAGCAAGATGGACGTTCCGAACTGTTTGTCACTTTTCACGTAACTTTCTGCATTATTTTTCCGAGTCTAGCAATCAAATCAAATCAAATGCCTTAGGCCTGCTGTCTGCCAAAGCTAGCCTCTGGTCTTCTATCTTTTCACAACAAATGTCCAACAGCCTAGTGCGGATGATCAACACCGAAATAGTTATATAATTTTATATTATATAGCTATAATTATAATTTTTTATTAAAACCGTTAAAATTTATAAAAGTGATTATAATTTTATATTAAATAATTATAATAATTTATCATATAATTATTTAAATAATAATTTTGTTTAAATAAATTTATTAATATATAAATAAAATTTTCAAAAATTAATTAATAAAAAATTAAAAATAAATTTATTTACTAAAAAAATCAAGTGATTCAAATGTACAAAAACCTAATCTTGTAGTTTTAAAATTCTTTAAATAAGCAACTAGCAAAATTTTAAGACAGATCGTTCAAAACATATATTTAATATATAACTATTAATTAATTCCAAACCAAATAAAAATTTAAAAATCCAAACTCATATCCAATATTATTGCTTTATCCATTTTAATTCAATTACAGTCAACAAGAAACATTAAAAAAAATTAAAAAGCAGAATAATGAATACATAGTTTTGATCCATATCTTCAATTCTTTTAGGTATTAAATTGATACTATTCACACACAAGTGTTGTTCATCCGTACGGTCCAAAGTATTCAAAAGATCAATTTCTTTTGTTCACTTTTAACATGTTATAAGACTTTTCAAAACTTTATTTACTGTTTTTTGCTTTTGAATATAAAAAACAACGTATCAACGACTTTTGTATCCGATTTTCAAAAGTGCAAGATGCATAAAAGACAGGCATTGATCATAGTAAGATGCATGTTCCGAACTACTGGTCACTCCTCACCTAATTAGCTGCATTATTTTGCTGATTACATCAATCAAATCAAATTAAATCAATGCTTGATTCCGCTGCCTGCCAAAGCTGACCTCTCATCTTTTATCTTTTCACAACAAATGTCCAAGAGCCTAGTGGGGAGTGAGGTGGTCGTATATAATTTTATACTATATAAATATAATTATATTTTTTATTAAAAATTGTATGAATAATTATAATTTTATATTAAATAATTACTATAATTTATCATATAATTATTTAAATAATAATAATTTTTGTTTAAATAAATTTATTCAATATATAAATGAAAATTTTTTTAAATTAATTAATAAATTATTGAATTCTTTTCTTAAGGCTCGGGTTATGAGATGGTACGATAAAAAATAAAAAAATAAAAAATTAATTATTTAAAATTTCTAATAAATGATTTAATCTTATCGTTTGAAAATTATCTTTTATTTTTTAAAATAATAAAATTATTTTATTCATATAAGATATTTAATTTTTTCAATAATTCAATTATTTTAATAATTCAATCATTTTATTTAATTGAATAATAAATGTGGACATCAACTTGCTCAAAAAAAATATGTAATAAAAAATATAAAATATGAAATACAATAAAAAATATTAAAAATAATATAAAATATAAAAAAATATATAAAAAAATGAACAGAATAGAAAAATCGAGGATGGCAGTGGTGCTAGGGAAGGCACCTCTGCCACCAGATCCTATATTCTACCTTTATGATCATTATACCTTACCTTTTACCCCTCTAATTACTCATCTCATTGATAAACTGTCAAATAAGACAGAAACGAATAAAAGAGGTACATGACTCGTGCTTACACCCTATGCCGAGCCTCATGCCCTTCTCTCAAGCATACGCACGGCCAGAGCTCTATAAATAGAGCTCCTAGCCAAATCAAAAACAAAAAGAAAGAGGGAGATTTTGCAAAAACAAAAAAAAAATCAAATAGTCCTCCTCATAGGGAAGAACCCAACGTCGAGCTTCCTGCACGAAAAAAAAATGGTTAGTTTAAAAAAAAAGGATCATAATACAAAAAAAAATCTCACCAAAACTTTGAAAGTAGAGATCTAAGAAAGTGAGGACCTTTTTTTGATGAAAAAGAGGTCGGATCTGCGTTCAGAGGGTCGAGAAGAGTTTGTGATAGTTTTTTCAAATTTTTTGGCACCGTCGACGGTGGTCGGAGTTCACCACCGGCGAGGATTGCAGCGGCAGTTGCGACGGACGGCCATCAGCCCAGGTTGGTCGAAAAAGAAGAGAGAAAAAAAAATCAGGCATTTTTTTTTTAGAAGAAAAAAAATGACTGAAAAAAATTGAACCTTTTATATAAACGGTGAAAATCAAAACGACGTCGTTTTAAGCACCCAAAATCCACGTGTCAACACGCGACTCGACCCGGGGTCCGTGCACCCGACCCGCGACCCACTTCTTTCATCAACTTCTGATCGGTCTGACTGAACCGGAATCAAACCGCTTGTTGATCGGTTCGGTTCAGGTAAAAAATATATTTTTTTAATTTTTCTTATTTTTTATATATTATTTTATTAATATTCATGCATATTAAAATATTTATATTTGTTAGATTAAATGATGAAATATGTTGTTATATTTTTTTTATAATTTTATTAATTTTTAAAATAAACTTTAAAAATAAAATAATATAAAAATAAATTTAGTAATAATACTAAACTAATAAAAAATGTAGGAAAATAAAATTTTTATCAAACGATGATATTCAAAGGTATTTCGAGTAGTGATGCCTACGAAATCTCTAGCTGAAAAGATTTTTTTTTAAATACTACTAGTGTATTGGAGTATTTATAAAAAAAATTTCAATACAGTAAAGATTTTCTATTTTTTAAGTAATAAATAAAATTGATTAATATATTAAAAATATAAGTAATAAAAATGAGAAGAAAAAAATTTATCCGATGATGGGATTCTAAAAGTATTTCAAGTAGAGATGCTTTAAGAAATCTCTAGATGAGAAGATTTTTTATAAAATATTACCAGTGTATTGAAATATTTATAAAAAATCTTCAATATAATGAAATTTTTATTTTTCTTCAAAATTTTAAATAAAAATATTAATAAAATAATTAATAAAATTTTTAACAAAGGAAAATAAAATGTGTGCATCAACATGGTAATATTTTGCATTGCATGCATGATAATTTTTTACAAAAAGTAAATTTGAGCTTTCGATGATGAGATTCTAAGGTATTCCGAGAAGCGATGCCTAAAAAATCTCTAGGTGAGAAAAAATTATTCTAATGTTACCAAACGTACTGGATTTTAAGAATTATTTCAATAAAAAAGTTTTAATTTATTTTTCTCGAGAATAAATTTTTTTTCTAATAAATAAAAAATCAAGAAAATTATTTTTCGAACATAAAAAATTGAACTATTTTTATCAAAATCAAAGGATAACATGTTGTTAATTGGTACGTTTTTAACGGGTGCTGTGGGGGTGCTAATCTTTCCTCACGTGTAATCGACTTTTGAACCCAGACTGTTTCATAGACTGTAAAATTATCTTTTTAATTAATTTTAAAACTCTATTAAAAGGATATGTTTTAGTTGGTGATCAATCGCACCTAGCCAAAAAAGATTGGTGGCGACTCCGTTATTTTTTTTATTTCATTTTCAAATTCATCGGACGGACATAAAATCGTTATGACAACTTGACGACTTCATTGGGGACGCCTTTTGTTTTTGAGAGTCATGCCAAAATTAACTACTTGTTATCCTCAAATTTTGATTTAAACAATTTTAATCAATTTCTTAAATTTTTATTTTTCATTTTCAATAAAAATGGTAAAAAAAAAAAAAACAAATCAAAAATAAAAAGCAAAAAAATTCACACACATTTCTTTTACTATGCCTCTTATGTTTTATTTTTTTGTATATATTGCTCTCAATAAATTATGATATATTTACACACAATGGCACGATGCATCTCATACATGAGCTTTATACCCGGACTTCGTCCTTTATATGAGGAAGTAAAGTACCTATGCTCTTGTGAGGTGATAACCTCCGCAATGACAAGCGAAATACTTTCACTCGAATTGAATCATTTTCGTTCGTAACCTGTAATGGGTGAGGATCGAGGTGTCTCACTAGTCTAACATGGACGACAGTGAGGAACAATTTGAGAACTTTTAGACACTTTCAATCTAAACCCAACATATAATAAGCCTAGGAAACTAGCCTTATGTAAAGCCTTGTCCATCCTCTTGTAAAAAATACCTAAGAATAAAAGTTGTGCATAATACGAAACGAAACAAAACAAACAAAAGATCTCAAAACACAAAAAAAAAGCACTAAAAAAATAAAAAATATAATTTTTTTAAACCACATCCTCACACTAATTCAATTTTGCTTCATTTTTTTTTTTTTGCATTAATCATATCATATAGTTTTATATCGAGATATTTGCTCTAGGACATATTTCTCTCAAGAAGTTTTTATGGATCCCATAGAATTATAGATTTGCTCATCCTCAATCAGTGTGCCATATGAGTCGTATAATGAAATACATGTTTGATCGAAAAAAGCTCAACAAAAGAATGAAGATTGTTTACCTACCGATTATGTGTCTGAATTATCCGAAAAAATGCATTTAGATCTCACACAGAATAATTTAAAAGAGTTAGCTGCTGTCTGGGGTCAGTTAAGTGAAGAAAGAAAAGAAAGCTTTTGTAAAAGGTTTAGGCATATTGCATCCCTTATTTCAGTAATGATCGACGAACAATTGGTCAAAGTAGCTATATAATTTTGGAATCCATCCTATAGATGCTTTACTTTTAATCAAAAAGATTTAGTGCCAACTATCGATGAGTATTCGATTTTGCTCGGGATAAAACTATAATATCCAGATAAAGTATTTACCCGAAAGCCAAATTTGATTATCGTAAAAAGTTAACCAAGCTTATGGGGGTTAAAGTAGAAACCATTGATTCTTTTACGAAGTCTAAAGGTGAACATCTCGACATTTGTTGGAACTTTCTCCAAAACTTCACTCAGGAGCATTTAGATGATGATCAAGGTATGAATATGTTTGCTCTAACATTGTATGACATGATAATTTTTTCGAAGACTTTGAGTTACATTGAGATAACTGTGATAAATTTTTTCGAGTAAATTAAAATTCAAGCAATTAATCTCACTTCAGCAGTCTTAGCTGAAACCATTAGGTCATTAAATTTCTATCGACGAAATAAAAAAAAGGTGATTCATAGAATGTGTATCTCTATTATACGTATGGGTCAGAGTCATTTTAAATGTGAAAAGAATGTATTTTTAAAATCATATCTTCAAAATAAGACATCAATTATAGTTTTTGTAAAAGTCAATAACCGACATTAAAAACTAAGAAAAAATAGGTCATTTTTTTTACTAAGATTTATTGAAAATGAAATCGAATGAATGGTATTTTAGATACTTATATGCTTTTATTGTATCGTGAAAAAAATAATTATAAATATTATTATTAAGACTATGAAATGTTGTAAGTTACGTTCCATATCTTCGATTCTTTTAGGTATTAAATTGATACTATTCACACACAAGTATTGTTTATCCGTACGGCCAAGAGTATTCAAAAGATCAATTTCTTTTGTTTACTTTTAACAAGTTATAAGACTTTTCAAAACTTTATTTACTGTTTTTTGCTTTTGAATATAAAAAAACAACGTATCAACGACTTTTGTATCCGATTTTCAAAAGTGCAAGATGCATAAAAGACAGGCATTGATCATAGTAAGATGCATGTTCCGAACTACTGGTCACTCCTCACCTAACTAGCTGCATTATTTGGCTGATTACATCAATCAAATCAACTTAAATCAAATGCTTGGTCCCGCTGCCTGCCAAAGCTGACCTCTCATCTTTTATCTTTTCACAACAAATGTCCAAGAGCCAGTGGGGAGTGAGGTGGTCGTATATAATTTTATATTATATAAATATAATTATATTTTTTATTAAAATTATTAAAAATTGTATGAATAATTATAATTTTATATTAAATAATTGCTATAATTTATCATATAATTATTTAAATAATAATTTCTGTTTAAATAAATTTATTCAATATATAAATAAATTTTTTTTAAAATTAATTAATAAATTATTGAATTCTTTTCTTAAGGTTTGGGTTATGAGATGGTACGATAAAAAATAAAAAAATAAAAAATTAATTATTTAAAATTTCTAATAAATGATTTAATCTTATCGTTTGAAAATTGTTTTTTATTTTTTAAAGTAATAAAATTATTTTATTCATATAAGATATTTAATTTTTTTAATAATTCAATCATTTTATTTAATTGAATAATAAATATATAATAAAATGATTAATATCTTATTTTTCAATTATTATATGTCAAATATAATTTAAATATACCTAAAATAACTGCACAAATAGATATCTATTTATATAAACATAATTATCTAAATACAGATTTAATTATATAGATAGGTATTTTCTCAAAACCAAGTACTCTCTCCCATCAATACGCCTCAAAACATTAGAATTTCTTTGGATTGATGCGTATAATAGATCAACATTTCCTTCTTGAGCAGCCCCTCCTCAAATTTTCATCCATATGAGAAAAGCCAAATGACAATGACAGGTCAGGACTTTATAATTTTTGTTAAAATAGTTAAAAGATTGTATGAATAATTATAATTTTATGTTAAATAATTATGATTATTTATCATATAATTATTTAAATAATAATATTTTTTGTTTAAATAAATTTATTTAATATATAAATAAAAATTTTAAAAATTAAAAATAAATTTATTGAATATATAAATTAAAAATTAATTTATTGAATAAATTTGTATAATCATAATTTTTAATTTTTGGGGATTTTCTTTAAAGGGTGGATGGATTTAAAAATGGGTATAGATTAAAGTTAATGAAAGGGCGCTGTCTCCATGGGAGGTGATGCCAACAGTGGGACACTGGAAAAGGACACGTCGTAACGATGTGTACAGATAACGACGCAGATTAAAACAAACGGTGGAAAAAAAAAAGGGGTTTGACCAACGACTGGAGCACAAGGACACGTCGTAACGATGTGTACAGATAACGACGCAGATTAAAACAAACGGTGGAAAAAAAAAGGCCTTTGACCAACGACTGGAGCACAATCGTCTTGTCAGTGGCACTGGAATAGCATTCATTTTTAATGGTGTAGCTGTGGCCATTGCCATTTATTGTCTCAGCACAATGCCAGCAGCTCGACCGCACTCTTTTTTTGCTGTATACTTTCATTTTAGTCCTTCTGTTGAATCTGATTATTCTTATTACATAAATTTCAACGGTCAAACTACAAAAAGATATTGAAAAATGATAAGATTAATACATAAAACATACAAATACAATTATAATATTCTTAGATAATTATTTATTTATTTATTTATATTTTGTGTTTTATTTTATTTATATTTATGTTTAATATTTAATATATGCATATTAAAAGTTAGAGTAATTTGAGTATGGGACGTTTATTTAAATGATGATAATGAAAAAAACAATAATAGAATTATTAAATAAAATGTTAAACTAAAATTTTTGCATAATAATTATTTTATTATAAAATTGAACAAATTTTAAGAAAAAGCAAGATTAATGAAAATAATAAATAAAATAATATGATACAAATATTTCAATAATAATATTTCAAACAATTGCAAATGTACGACTGATAAATAAATATTTTAAATTATACCAAAATTATGATGAATTTAGAAAATTTTTTTAATAATATTTATTTTAAATTAAAATAAAATAATAAAAATTAGATAATCAAATAATTTAATCTCTAACAATTTTAAGGTCTTTTTTAAGGATAAAATCAATGATAAAATCTAGACAAATTACAAATGTGTAATTTTCTAAAAGAGATTATTTCTAAATTATTTCAAAATAAAGAATAATTTATAAAATTTAAATTTTAAACCAATTTTTCAGATCATGAAATTCTAAATATTATAAATGAGTGATCTTTAGGAAAAAAATTTAGGGAATAAGAAATTTCTAAATTTTGTCAGAATGATAAAAATTTTATATATTTTTATAAAAATGAAAAAGAATTAATTAAATTATAAAAGAAATTTTTTAAAATGATATCACAAAAATTTTCGTCAATTTGACAATAGAGCATTTTCAAGGAAATAAATGGATTCCTTAAATGCTTTTGAGACGAAAATTTTTTTTTAAGAAATTTACTAAAATGATAAAAAAATTTTATGTAATTTTTTAATATTTGACTAATTAAATTTAGTTTAGAATAAAACTCAAACATATTGGGTGCCTTCACATCACTCATTCAAAGAATGGTATCAATTAAACAGGTAATGTCCTTTTAATTTTGATAGCATGATCCTTTCAATATCTAAATTAATTCCTTAAAATTTATTATGAAAAATTTTTATTTTTAGTTTTTATAAAATTTATTATTTAAACATTTTTTTAAATTTTCTAACACTTTGACAAAATTTATAGAAAATATTCTCATTAAAAAATGCTAAAAAAATTATCCATTCACCAAATTTCAAAAATTTCATTCGGAGATTTTTTTTTATTCACAAACATGCATGATTTAAAATATTATAAATAATTTATGATGATTATTATTATAATAATTATTTATCATTATGTGATTATCTAAATAAAAATTTCATTTGTAAAATTGATTTTAGGGTTGTGTCAACTATTTGGTGAAATTTAAAAAAAATAAAATTTCTTTGAAAATAATTAAAGAAAATAAGATTCCTCGAATTTTCTTTAAAAATTTCCTTTAAGAGATTTATTTAAATAAACACTTTTATATTTAATTATTATTTTTTTGAGTTATTTAAATAAATCTTTGTTTAGAAAAATAATTTTTATACTATCCTAACTCTTTAATGAAATCCAAAAATATTTTTACTTACAATAATTAAAGAAATTTAAACTATTTCAATTTTCTTTAAAATTACATTACCAAAAATTTATTCAAATAATTAATTATTTTTAATTCATTTATTATTTGTAAAATCTTTATTCTTAACAAATATAATTTTTTGAATTATTCCCATATTTAGGTGACATTCAAGAAATATTTCACTTGTGATTATTAAGAACGAATGACATTTTTTTATTTTTCAAAGAATTTAGGAAAAATTAAAATTTCAAAAATTTCCTCAATTTATTTTTATAAATATCTTTAAAAAATTATTTTTCACATAAAATTTTCCTATATATTTTGTTACAACTATTTTATTTTCTATATCAAAGTTCACTAAAAAAGAAAATAAAAAGTCCCAAAAACAGAAATAAAAATAATAAACATATATTAGAAAATTGAGTAAAAAATAAAAAAATATGAAAAAAAATATAATAAAAATACTAAAATGGCCCTTGCTTAATACAATCAACGGTTCTACAGTCCAGTTCAAGCCGCTTCAATTGTTTTGGCGTGATTCAACACGGTTTGAAGCGGTTCACCGGTGATTGAAAAGCGTTTCAAACGGTTCAAAAGCGATTTAGTTGGACCGATTTCCAGCAGTTAAGGCATCAAATCGGACGCGCGAATCCTGAGCCGACTCCGGTTCTACGCACGGGTCTAACCATTTTTCTTTCAAGCATAAAAGACAAAATCTTTTTCTCTCACTTTTCAAACCACGAGTTAAAGGTTTAAGGAGGCCCAATATTAGGAAAAACGTTACTGTGAGACAGCAGAGGTTGGAATGTAGAAATAAAGAAAATTATATTGAGGACATTTTGCCCGCGTACTTTTCTCGTGAAATTTGAGGAACCGTCCCCCTGCCAAACACCCCCAGGCGGACTAAGACACGCTTGGTAGGTTGCTATTAAAAAGCAGTCCTAGAATTGCTAATGAGGTATTGCGATCCTTAATTGATATATTGTTCATATCTTGAAAAGTTATTGCCGATGCCTTTGTCACATCCCTGAAAATTTGTTTCTGCAATTTATATGAGGGTTAAAACTCTTGGAATACAACATCCATGCAGAATTCTAATGCTTTCTCTTTTATTAAGTTGTTGTGCAACATCCAATGCCATTAAACCAGCCTAATTGGTCTCATATTTGTCGGCGCTGCATTTCAATAGTAGTTTGAGCATCTGTTTGAGTAAGATGAGATTATAGATCTGAAAAGAATCTATTTCTTTCGGTAAAAGTAAAATTAAATAGAGCAGATGAGTAGAATCTCATGTTGAATATCGCACGCAGCTATGTGCAAGGCAGTGTCCCCATTCCTGTCATTCTAATTAACATCCTCTCGATTGTCAGTCCTCCTCAGCATCCCACATAGGAGTTTGAGAGCTTTTAATTCATTGTTTCTCGTTGCAATATGCAAAGCAGTCTCGTTTGTAGTTGTCACACCTTGGATGCATTCAGGACAGAGCTCCAAAAATCTGGCTACGAGATCAAGCTTGTGTTCTCTGGTTATTGCATGGTGCAATGGAGTCTCACCCTTCTTCCCTTTGACACGAACAAAATCTTTATCATTTTCCAAGAGAAGCAGCCCCAGCTCTTAATGTCCCTTTCCCACTGCCATATGAATGGGACTAAAGCCTTGTTGGTTTAGCTTCCTAGCAAATGTAGGCTTTAAAGTTATTATCTCTATTGCAAAATCAATGCAACCTTCAGCTACAGCTGTATGTCTACTGGAGTGTCAACAAACTCTATCTCATCAATACGCCTCAAAACATTAGAATCTCTTTGGATTGATGCATATAATTCATCAACATTTCCCTCTTGAGCAGCCCTCATCAAATTTTCATCCATATCAGAAAAGCCAAAATTACAATGAAATGACAGGCAAAAATGGAACAAAAGGGTTAGACTACTTTACATAGCCGGTGGTTTTTAATCGTCAATTATAGTCAACAAGAAAAACACTAAAAAAAATAAAAAAGGGCCAAATTAAAATAAGTTAAAAGTTTTTACAGATCGAATAATAGTAAATTATAAATACACATTGTCTCCTTCGGCCAAAAAAAGTATAGATATATTGTCTCTTTTCTCGAGGTTTCCCATGTAGTAGAACAAATGTTCCACTATTTTATCAATAAATGGTAATTGGTAATTTTTTTCATCTAAAGTTTGATATTTTTGGCAAGTACTTCATAGAGTAAAGTTTTAAATATACTTTATTGATGTAGAAAAATTTGCATTAAATATTGTTTGAGATAAATTTTGAAGAAATTATTTAATATATTACCAAAATTTTTTTTAATTTTACAAATGAAATTAACAAAATGACATTTATCTTTTTTATAAAAATTGTTTTGTTATTTTTTTAAATGCACGAAAAAATTATTTAATATATTGTCAGTAAAATTTTTTAATTTTATAAATGAAATTAACAAGATGACATTGATCTTATTTTTGTAAACTGTTTTTTTATATTTTTGAATACACTAAAAATACGTGTCAACCTACCCCTTTGGTATTAAAATTTTTTTTATTAATATATTTGATAATTTCTCCTGAAACTTGAGATTAAATTAATAATATTATTATTAAAGAAAAACTTAATTTCACATTGTATTGTTACTGATTTTCTTGTCTTGTTTTTTTTTTTTTTTTTTTTTTTTTTGTTTTATTGAGTCTTTGTCAGCAGTGACTTTTGGGTCTTCAATAGTTGTCCTTACTCCTTTGCAACTACTGCCATTAAAAAATTTTCAGGTTGGTTTAATATTAATTCATAGACAACAGAAGAATATTTATTTTCACATCAGTGCATGCGAACACGATAGTAAAAGGACCATGTATTTGATTTAATCATAAATACATATGTACTTTCATAGAAAGAATTAAGTTTGAATTTTTTTTTGTTTTAAATTAGAAAAGAAAAAATTCTTTAATAAAAAAATTGCGATAGATTTTTATGATGCAATTTCATTTGTTGATGATATGACATCATGTAAATATCATTTAATGATATGAAAAATAATCATAATGAAAGAAAACATTTGTATCTTTGCTCACCTAATTAATTTCTTAATTTATGCGTTGTTAATGTAATCATTATAATTACAATAATTGCGTTTAATTTATGTTTTTTTCAATATTTTTTGACAATTCTAGGGATAAGTAGGCTCAATTAGATTAATTTTTGAATCTATGTTTTCTAATTCTAGAGTTGGGTCTAAAATATATGTAAAAATTGTAATCAATTCAATTACATCAAAAATTAATTTAATAATTTTAATTTAGTATAATATTTATAAAATTTTTTTAATATAAATTATATTTTAATTATATTAATATAATATTTTTATTAAGTTAATATCTTAAACAAAATATTAAATAATAATTTTATTAATACAATACGTATATATAAATATAAAACTAAATAACAAATAAAAATATTATATATATATATATATATAGATTTATCTAAAATTTGATTTTGAACAAATTTCAATTTTTTAAAAAAATATCGGTCTAACTTGTTTTTTTTTAAAAATCAATCTATAAAATCAGGTTAGATTGAAACTCAACAATTTCAAGTAGATTTACCATCTCCAATTGTAGGTTCGAATACCAATAGCTACCTTATGTCATTTACCTGAGCAATGCAAATGAAATATGTATAATAAGCAGCCCTGTTAATTAATATTCAATTTTGAACTCCGGGTTTAAGCTTCGGGTTTATTTTAAATGGTTCATCCATCTTTTTTAAAGGGTGATTTTTAAATAAGATTTTAATTTAATTTTTAATAATTAGAAATTCTCTTTTCCTAATTTTTTTAACCGTTGACCTTACCTCTTATGTAAAAAAAAAAAAACTACCATTCAACTTTAAAATAATTTTTTTTCTCTCTACTTTTATATAGTCAGTGGCCAAGTTTAATACAAGATGCATAAGGGTAAATATTTCTTAATAATTTTGTAGTCTTTTAAATGATTATATATTTGTTCGTTGCAGAGCAAAACAAAAATATTTCATTCTATCTTATTATTCTAAATTATATGCTTATTGAGAGAAAAAAAAAATTAAAAAAGACGCAGTTTGATAATGATATTCAAGGACAGGATATATTCCATAATTTTTATGTTGCAATTGAAAAAAAAAATCTAAAGACATTGGGAAAAGATGTAAGAAACTGAGCGATAATTAAGTAAGTTCATGATTAAATATTGATAAAAATAAAAATTTATCTTTGAGGGTTAATCTAATTAGTAATTATTTTTATTTATCAAATAAAGTATGATATTTATTGAGAGTATTTCAAAAGTAAAATTTTAAATGCACTCAGTTAATGTAAAGAAATATATTTTAAATATTAAAAAATTTTGAGATTAGATCTAAATAAAACTTGAGATATCAATTATTAAAAAAAAAAAAGACTTAATTTCGCATAGTATTGTTACTAATTTTATTGCCTTATTTATTTTTTAGTTTTGTTTTTTAAGTCTTTATCACCAATAACTTTTGAGACTTCAATAATTATCTTTTGCAACTACTACTATAAAATTTTGTGGGTTGGATATTAATTCATCCATTTCAATAATTGTTCTTGGCAACTACTACTATTAAAATTTGAAGGTTGGGATATTAATTCGTCCAATTCAATAATTGTCCTTTGCAACTACTACTATTCAATTTTGAGAGTTGGATATTAATTCATCGATAGTGTAGACATCAAATTTATTCAACTTTGATCAAATTTGTTATTTTTATTAAATAATAAATAAGATAATAATAATATTATTAAATATAATAATAAAAATTAAACAAAAATATGGAATATAAAAAAATATAAAATATAAAAATACTAAAATACAAAATATCAAAAAAATATAAAATACAAAAAAAAGAACAGAAAAAAAAGAGGGGATGGCAGTGGTGCCACCATCCCTGCCCACAATACCCTATCCCTCTTCCATACCCTGTAAATTTTATCCTAACTATCTTACCCTACCACTGAATAAAACAAAAGAAATAAAAAGGGTGAGGAGCTCGTGCTCACCCCTATGCTGAACCCTATGCCACCTACTCAGGCATAGAGCACGGCTGGAGCTCTATAAATAGAGTTACTGGCCGAATCTAACAAGAAGGGGAGAAACCCTGTAAAAAATAGAAAAAGCTTTTTGTCAGAAAAATACTAAAAGAATACATAAAAAATAATTTAGTCCCCTGGAACAGGGAACCCAGCGTCGAGAGTTCTTGCACAAAGAAAAAGTAAAGTCAATTTCAAAAAAAAAAAAGAGAATAAAAAAAGGTTTGACCAAAAGTTCAAGAGCAGATTTAGAGAATTTGGGACTTTTTTTGGTGAAAAAGAGATTGGATTTGTGTTCAGCAGATCGAGAGAAATTTGTGAGTGTTTTCTGAAATTTTTCAACCACCGACGGCAGCAAACACGATTGCCGATGATCGATCGACCGACTTAGAGAGAGAGGCTCTGGGAATGAGAGAAAGTTAGAGAAAGAAGAAGAGAGGGAAGAATGACAGAAAGAGAAAAAATTTGACATTTATAGAAATTACCAAAGACCAAAACGATGCCATTTCAATAAAACCCCAAAACGATGTCGTTTTAAGCCGTGAGGATCCGCACGTCAACTCGTAACTCAACTCGAGGTTCGTGCACCCGACCCACGACCCACCTCTTCATCAACCTCTGACCGATTAGACTGAACCGAAATTGAATAGCTGAACCCGATCTAAACCGAAATTGAACTACCGAACGTGACCAAACAGCCAAACCGAATTGTCGGATTGAACCGCGCATTTATCGGACCGTTGATCGGTCCGATTTAGGTAAAAAAAATTTTTTTAGATTTTTTTAAAATATTTTTTTGTTATTTTAATTATTATTCTTAATATTTATGCATGTTAAAATATTTAAATTTAACAGAATAAATTTTTGTTGTTTTATAATAATAGTAATAATTAATATAATAAAATATATAATAAAAGTTTTTGATAATTATATTAATTTTAGAATAAATCTTATAAAATAATAAAAAATAAGAAAAATTTTTTTATCCAACGATGAGATTCAGAGGTACTCCGAGTAGTAATACCTACGAAATCTTTAGGTGAGAAGATTTTTTTTAAATACTATCAGTGTATTGGAGTATTTATAAAAAAATTTTCAATACAATAAAAAAATTTTTTTTCTTATAAAATAATAAATAAAAATTAATCAATATATTAAAAAAATAATATAAATAAGGAAAATGAAATTTTATCCAATGATGGGATTCTAAAAGTATTCTGAATAATGATGCTTTACGAAATCCTTAGGTGAGAATATTTTTTTTAAAAAATATTATCAGTGTATTGAAATATTTATAAAAAATCTTCAATATAATAAATTTTTTTCTTTAAAATTTTAATTAAAAATAAAAAAATCAAATCAAACAATTAATAAAATTTCTAAACAAAAATAAAATGTGTGCATTAACTTATTATCAATTGCATTGCATGCATAGCATAATTTTTTACGAAAAGTAAATTTGAGCCTCCAAAGATGAAATTCTAAGGTATTCCGAGAAGCGATGCCTAAGAAACCTCTAGGTGAGAAAAAGTTCTTCTAATGTTACCAACGTATTGGAATCTTTTAAGAATTATTTCAATAAAAGAGTTCTAATTTATTTTTTCTCGAATAAAAAAAATGAAACATTAATAAATAAAAATAATTTCTAATAAATAAATAAATCAAGAAAATTATTTTTTTAAACACAAAAAATGGGACTGTTTTTCTTCAAAATCAAAAGATAACATATAGTTAATTGGTACCGTTTTAAACAGGCACTGTGGGAGTGCTAATCCTTCCCCATATGTAACTGACTCCTGAACCCAAACTGTTACGTAGACCTTAAAATTATCATTTTAATAAATTTTAATTAATTTTGAGATTTCATTAAAAGGATATGTTTTGATAGGTGGCCAATCACACGTAGCCAAAAAATATTGGCGACTCTGCTTTTTCATTCTTTTATTTTCGTTTTCAAATTTATCGGACGAACACAAAACTGTTATGATAGCTTAATGACTCTACTGGGGAGTCTTTTTGTTTTCGAGAGTCAAGCCAAAATTAACTACGTGTTATCCTCAAATTTTGATTTAAATAGTCTTAATTAATTTCTTAGATTTTTATTTTTCACTTTTAACAAAAAAGGTAAAAAAAAATAACAAATTGAAATCAAAAAGAAAAAAATTTTCCTAACATTTTTTTACTATGCCTCTTATGCTTTATTTTTCTGTATATATTATTCTCAATAAATTAGGATATATTTGCACACACAATGACACGTTGCATCTCATGCATGAGCTCTATACCGAAACTCCGTCTTTTATAAGAGAAAGTAGAGTACCTATGCCCTCGTGAGGTGATAACCTCTGTAATGACAAGCGAAATACTTCCACTCAAATTGAACCCTTTTTGTTCATAGCTTGCAATGGGTGAAGATTGGGGTGCCTTACTAGTCTAACATGGACTACAGTGAGAAACAATTTAAGGACCTTTAGACACATATCAATCCAAACCCAGCATGTAATAAGCCTAAGAAACCAGCCTTAGGTAGAGCTTCGTCCACCTTTTTGTAAGAAATACCTAAGAATAAAAGTTGTTTATAATAAAAATAAAATAAAACAAAAAAATCTCAAAACTAGAAAACAAAAAAAATGTTTTTTCTCAAACCACATCTGCACACTAACTCAATTTTGTTTCCTTTTCTTTTTCTTTTTTGCATTAATCATATCATATAGTTTTGCATCAAGATATTTGCTCTATGACATATTTCTCCCAAGAAGTTTTCATGGATCTCATAGAACTACAGATTTGCTCATCTTCAGTTAGTGTCCCATATGAGCCGTATAATGAAGTATATGTTTAGTCAAAAGAAGTCCAACAAAAGAGTGAAGATTGTTTGTCTACCGGTTATGTGTTTGAATTACCTAAAAAAATGCATTTAGATATCACATAGACTGATTTAGAAGACTTAGCCACCATCTGGGGTTAGTTAAATGAAGAAAGAAAAGAAAGTTTTTGTAAAAAGTACAGACAGATTGTATTTCTCATTTTGGTAATGATTGATGAACAGTTGATCAGAGCAGCTATACAGTTTTAAAATCCATCTTATAGATACTTCACTTTTAATCAAGAGAATTTAGTGCCAACTATCGAAGAGTATTCAATTTTGCTCGAGATAAAACTACAGTGTCTAGATAAAGTATTCACCCGTAAGCCAAAATTAGGTTTTCGTAAAAAATTGGCCAAGCTTATGAGGGTTAAAGTAAAAACCATTGATTCCTTCGCGAAGTCTAAATGTGAACATCTGGGCATTTGTTGGGACTTTCTTTGAAACTTCATTCAGGAGCATTTAAATGATGATCTAGGTATGGCTGTGTTTGCTCTAGCATTGTATGGCATGGTAATCTTTTCGAAGACTTTGGGTTACATTAAGATAACTGTGGTAGACTTTTTTGAGCAAATTGAAACCCAAGCAATTAATCCTAGCTGAAACCATCAGGTCATTAAATTTTTGTCTATGAAATGGAAAAGGATGATTCATAGAATGTGTATTGCTATTACATGTGTGGATCAGAAATCATTTCAAGTATGGGAATAGTGCTTTCTCGAAGCCGTATCTACGAAATAAAGCACCAATTGAAAAGTTTTACAGAAGTCAATGGCCAATATTAAAGATAAAGGAATAGTGGGTCATTTTCTTACGAAGGCTTACCGATGATGAAATTGAATGGATGGCGCCTTAAATGCCTCTAGTGCCCTTATTGTATCTTAGAGAAAATGAGCCATGGATACCGTTATTAGGGCTATAGGGCATTGTAAGTTATGCTCCATTAATGGTGCTTAGGCAATTTGGTGTAAAGCAGTTTGTTCCTGCCACTCATAGCCAGGTCCAAGTAAAATTCATCTATGGGGAACTGAATCCATCAAGAACCTCAAAGCAGTTGATTCAAGCATGAACACAAAGAATAAGGTTAGGGCCTTTCATCGATAAAGTCACCCCTGATTATCAAATTTGAAAGGCAAAGCGTTCGGATGACAGCTCATATCAATTGGTTAATCTTTCGAAAGAGGTGAAATTATCAGAAGTTGAGTTTGTCAAGGAAGAATTAGAAGCTAAAAAAAAGAAATAATAAGAGAAAATTCGAAACTTCATGAGAAAGTTGAATAATTAAAATATGAAATAGAGATATAATAGAGCATATTGGAAAAAGTCATAAGAGAATGGGATGTGGCCAATAGTGATTTGAAAGATCTACACCAGAAAAACAAGAGATTACGAGTCCAATTCAAAACTAAAAAGGTCACCAAGTCTTACCTCAGTCAATAACGTGAAATGGATGAGCTCCGAGAGGAAATGAACCAATGAAAGGGCAAAGCTCAAGAAAAGCAAGAGAAGACCACCATAATTTCTTAAGAATGTCAGAATTGGAAGGGGTTATACTCTACAACCTCAGCAAGATTAGTGGAATGCCAAAAAGAAAAAGAAATATTGAAAGTCATGCTCACAAAAGAGAGAAAAAACCTTTTAAAGTACTGAATGAAAAAGAATCACTTCACCAAGTGATCCAAGGGTCAGACATGCAATTGCAAGACCACACGAGCCATATTTCAGTAATAATAGTGAGTGGCATAGAGAGAAAAAGATTGGATCTTCATATACGATTCAAAAAGAAATGCTCACATAAGGTGGAAGGCAGAAAGCTTAGGGAGACAATAGTACATAGGCAACAATACTTAGGAAAGCAGAAAGTAGAAGTGTTAAGAAGAGAAGTCAATCCCATAGGAGAATGTGGACAATGCCTAGTGAACTTTTTAGATGAGGCAAAGGACCATTATGAACAAGTCAAATGCTTTTATGGATATAACTCTAGGATGGTAAATCTCATGTAATAAAAATTGTATGGAACCAATAAAAATTTTTAATGTTGAAATTCGTCCAAGGGCAAATATTTCTCACTTGCATTCATGTATCATATACGTCATTTTTCATAAAATAAGTGAAAAATAAAATTTTTAACACATAATATTCTAATTTTTTCTTTTTTTTTTCAAAAAAAAAAAACTTTGTGGTAATATAAGGTTCAAAAATAACTTGCCCATCAAAAATTTTGACCCAACCTACTTGTCATTCATACAATACTAGGATTCAAACAAGAATCATAGAGCAAGAACAGGCTAGTCGATTTAAGAGAATTGAGAAAGGTCAAAAAGAACTAAGAGGGGATCTCAGTACAATAATAGATATGCTCAGAAAACTTGACAAGGAAAAAGCAGTGGAAGAAAATCTTAGTTTTCAAGAGCAATCACCAGATATGGTAGATCCTGTTTATCCTCTAGGGTTTGAGCCACGACTGACCTAGCTTTTTCAAGGAACTAGAGTGTCAATTCCTACTCCCGGTAGATATCTCAATTTTTATCCAAGAATGACATCCACACCTGCTCTAGGATAATTTTAAAATTTTGTTAATCCCATCATGATAGAAAAAGCACCTGAGCTGATCTTAGTTCCTGATTTGGATGATCCAAAGAGAGAGAAAAGTTAGAGATAAAGACACTTGAGAAAATGGAAGATATCAGTGCTAGAGAGAAGATGAAGTTATTGGAAGAAGGTTTACGACCGTAGAGGGAATGAATTTTTATGGCTCCACAGATGCAGCTGACCTTTGTTTAGTCTCAGATGCGATCATTTCACCAAAATTTAGGGTCTCTGAATTTGAAAAATATGATGGCACGAAATGCCCGATGATCCATATCACTATGTATTATCGTAAGATGGCAGTATATGCGTGTGATGAAAAGTTATTGATGCACATATTTTAAGATAACTTTACGAAATCTACAGTCAAATGGTATGTTTAACTAGACAAGACTCATATTCATTCCTAGCAAGAGCTCACAAGGGTATTTCTTACACAATATCAGCATGTCAGAGATTTAGCTCCAGATCGTCTATCTTTACAAGGTATGAAAAAAAAAGAACTGAAAGCTTCAAAGAATATGCCCAAAGATAGAAAGATATGGCTGCACAAGTTTAACCTCCCCTTATTGAGAAAGAAACAACTGTTTTATTTATGAATATCCTGAAAGTACTGTACTATGAGAGATTGATAGGCAATGCAACCAAAAACTTTACAGATATGGTGATATCGGATGAGATTATTAAAAATACCATAAAAATGGCAAGCTCAATATAGGAAAGATAAGTAGAGCAAAGAAAGGCGAAGCTCCTAAAAAGAAAGATAACGAAGCTCAAGCAGTGAACTATGTGGGGTAATAATTCAAAAGTTTCACACCTTATTTTGCACCAGTCTATCAGACCCATTACCCTTTCATAAACCATGTTACATCCATCATTCATCTATATCAACCATACCAGTCACTATCATAACCAGTTTATCCATCTCGTTTTCAACCATCCTTTCAGACGTCTACCTATAATCGTCCTACTATCCCTACCAGACCAGAATGGAGACCTAGTCCTAATAATGATCTGAGAGCTTTAAGAAATACCCAAGAAAAACCCATTTTTGACCTCATTCTCATGACATATACAGATTTGTATCCCTGACTTGTTGAGAAATATTTACTTGCTTCTGTCATTGTTGAACTTTTGAAACCTCCATTTTCCAAATGATATGACCTAATGCGCAGTGTGATTATCACTATAAAAATTTAGGTCATTCCACTGAGAACTGTACTACTTTGAAGCATAAAGTGCATGGATTAATCAATAAATATGTATTAAACTTTGACACCAACCAACAAGGAACTCTAAATGTTAATGGGAACCCTCTACTAAATCATACCAAATCATCAATAAATGCCTTAATTGATGGGCAAAAAAGTCACGTGGAGGAAAAAATAGATGAAGTTAAGACTTCAGTGGCTAAGGTGTTTGAGGTATTGGTTAAGGTTGATATGTTAAATCAATAGAACCTTAGCATTACTCTAAAATGATTAACCCCACTGAGAGCTACAATTATCACAGAGGTGCTTTGGGGTATTTTATCAAAAATTATCATCAATTTCGTCAAGAGGTGCAAACGTTTATGGATATATGTTAGATATAATTTTAGGAAGAGAAAAAAGAGTTGATAAAAGTTGAAGTATCTACCATTGATTCAAAAAATAAGTTTGTGCATAAATCGATCACTATTTATTATGATGAAAAGTCGACACTAAAGCTAGAAAAGCATGTCTCATGACCAGTGGTGACAATTAAAGTTCCTAGCCCTTTTTCATATCAAAATGATAAAGTAATACTGTGAAAGTATGATTATGCTGTCGTAGTTAACCTAGATACTGTGAACATAATGAGCGTATGAGGCATGATTCAAAGTGAGAGGAGTTATACCCCAGAGGCTTTAGAAAAAGCTAGAAAGGAGAAAGCTAAGGTAAGAAAAGAAGAGAAAAGTCAGAATAATCATATCGTAGCCCCAGGAAAAAAATTTCAGAAGTCAGTCTTTGAGAGTGAAGCATGTGAATTTTTAAAGTTAATAAAATATAACGAGTATAGTGTAGTAGAACAATTGAACAAGATGCCAGTTAGAATTTTGCTATTATCATTATTGCTAAGCTGAGAGTCACACCGTAATGTTTTACTAAAAATGCTCAATCAAGCATACGTGTCTCACAATGCTTCTGTTGAATATATGGAATAGCTTGTTGGTAATATAATAATTTTAAACTATATCTTTTTCAGTGATGAAAAGATTTCTCTTGAAGATTGAAGAAGTACCAAGGCTCTTCATATTACTGTAAAGTGTAAGAGTCATATAATAGCTAAGATTTTGATCGATAATGGTTCATCCATCAATATTATGCCTATGATTACTCTGACAAAATTTTTTGTTGATGGATCTTATATGAAGCCTAGTCATATGATAGTGAGAGCCTTTAACGAGACCCGAAAAGAAATGCTGAGAGATATAGAAATGCTATTACAGATTGGCTCGTGCACTTTCAATGTAAAATTTAAAGTTATGGATATCTCTTTTTCTTATAATTGTTTATTGGGTAGGTCATGGATCCATATGGTGGATGCTGTTCCATCATCATTGCATCAAAAAGTCAAATTCATTGTTGAAGGAAAGCTAACATGTGTGGTAGGAGAAAAAGATTTATTGAAAACTCAATTGATAAATACTCCTTATGTGAAATCAGTAGATGAAGCACTAGAATGCTCATATAGATCTTTCGAGATTGCTAACATAACCTATATAGCTGAAAGATCTAAATTGTATTCACCACACTTGTTTACGACAACTAAAATGGTTGTCAAACAGCTTACCAAAATGGAATGGCAACCTGAAACTAGACTAGGAAAAAATTTGTAAGGAATCATATAGCCACCAGTAGTATATGACAAGAAAAATAGATTCAGCTTAGGGTATAAGCCAACAAAAGGGGACAGAATGAGAATGGTGAATGAAAAAAAAAAAGATGGCTAATCTTGGAGGATATGAATCAGAGTTAGAGCCTATGGTCATTTCATACCTCTATGATTCTTTTCGTTTATGAGCATATATTTATCCAGATTTACCTGGAGCCCTAAATGTAGGATTCGTGAAAGAGTTTTTTGAGCTGACCATTCAAATGGTGGATGATGAAAAGAAAAGGCAAGATGAAGAGCTGTTTGTGCACCCTTGTCCTTCAAATTTTAAGCTAGATAATTGAAAAGTTGTAAAGTTGCCTATTGTCTTTAAAACTTTTAAAAAGTAATGTATTGTGAAACTTTAAATCTCTAATTGCTTTATGAGCATTGGGGATCTTTTATGGTATTTTTATGTTTATCATTTTAATAAAAGACTTAGAAGATGCATCCATATTTCTTCTATTATTTTCATTTTCATTTTGCTTTCCATTTTTGCTTTCCATCATTTTCTTGCCATTCCATTTTTATGTGCCAATATTCTCTTCATCTTACCTTTTGCAATGTCCCAAATAATGAACATGAAGATAATAATTACAATAATCTCGAATTTAATTTTGAAAACTTAATTCATGTTGATGAACTTGATAATGAGGAAGATTTAGATAACTACACACTACCTCTTGATTTGTTAAAATTAATAGAATGAAGATAAGCCAATTGAACCCCACCAAGAAATTATCGAATTAGTGAATTTGGGAGATGATGAAAATAAAAGAGAGGTCAAAGTTGGTACATCTTTTTTACCAGTTGAAAGATAGAAGCTAGAAGAACTACTCTGAGAATATGTGGATATGTTCGCGTGGACTTACCAGGATATGCCAAGACTCAACATTAATATTATTGAGCATAAGTTACCTTTAAAACTAGAATGTAAGCCGGTGCAGCAAAAGCTAAGGTTCATGAAGCTGGAGGTGCTGCTAAAAATTAAAAAAAAGTGAAGAAACAATCTGATGTTAGATTTTTGAAGGTGGTAAAATATCCTGAATGGGTAGCCAATATAGTGCTAGTTCCTAAGAAGGATGAAAAAGTAAAAATATGTGTCGATTATCAAGATCTAAATAAGGCAAGCCCTAAGAATAATTTTTCTCTACCTCATATCGATATTCTAGTAGATAATACTGCTAAGCATTCCATATTGTCCTTTATGGATGGCTTCTTAGGCTACAATCAAATTAAGATAGCTCGAGATAATATGGAGAAAACTACATTTGTGACCATATGAGGGACATTTTGTTACAAAGTCATGCCATTTGGGTTGAAAAATGTTTGTGTCACTTATCAAAGAGCAATGGTAACTTTTTTTTATGACATGATGCATAAAGAAATAGAGGTATATGTAGATGATATAATCGTAAAATCTCATGAAGGAGAAGATCATATAGTCAACCTCAAAAAACTATTTGACAGGTTAAGAAGATTTCAGTTGAAGTTAAATCCTGCTAAATGTACATTTGATGCCAAATCAGAAAAACTATTGGGCTTTTTGGTAGATGAAAGAGGAATCGAGGTTGACCCGGATAAGATACAAGCCATTCAGAACTTATCTCCCTCTTATATCCTAAAAGAAGTGCGAGGTTTCCTAAAGAGATTAAACTACATGGCTCGCTTCATCTTTCAACTCACCTATAAGTGTGATCCTATTTTTAAGCTTCTTAGAAAACATGATACAGAATAATGGAATGATAAATGCCAAAAAGCTTTTGATAAGATCAAAAAATACTTGTCAAATTTACCTGTGTTGGTGCCACCAATCTCAAAAAAATCATTGATTTTATACTTAACAGTGCATAAAAATTCAATGAGATATGTGCTAAGGTAAAAAGATGAAACTGACAGAAAAGAACGAGTGATTTATCACTTGAGCAAGAAATTCACTGATTATGAGTCCAATTATTCACCATTGGAGAAGATGTGTTGTACATTGGCCTGGACAGCTAGAAGATTCTGACAATACATGCTTTATCACACTACTTGGCTTATAACAAAGTTAGATCCTATTAAATACATCTTTGAGAAGCCCTAATTAACAAAAAAGATAGCATGGTGGTAAGTTATGCTTTCAGAATATGATTTTATTTATGTGACTTAAAAGGCTATTAAAGAAAGTGCGATAGTCAAGTTTCTTGTCGATCGTGCAATCGAAGATTATGAGCTAATGAAACTAGATTTTTTTGATGAAGATGTGATGGCCATTGAAGAAAATAAACCTATTGAAAAGTTTTAAATGATGTATTTTGATGGAGCTGTAAATACTTTAGGCCATGGTATTGGGGCAATTTTAATATCTTTCGATGAACATTATTATCTAATCACAGCTAGGTTGAATTTCAATTGCACAAACAATGTGGTTGAATATGAGGCCTGTGTTATAGGTTTACAAGCAACGATTGAAAAAAAATCAAAATGTTGGATGTATTTGGAGATTCAACTTTAGTCATCTATTAGTTACGAGGAGAATGTGAAACAAGGGATTCCAAGTTGCTTCGGTACCACAAATACATCTCTGAATTGGTCAAGCAATTCAAAGAAGTTCAGTTTGAGCATATGCCTAGAGAAGAGAACCAAATTACTGATGCATTGGCTACTCTAGCTGTAATGATTAAAATAGATACAAATACTAAAATTTTACCCATCAAGCTAGATGTGAAGGATGAACCAGCACATTGTTCAGGTATCGAAAAAAAAGTTGATGGGAGGCTATGGTATCATGACATTATGTGATACATTAAAAGGCAGCAATACCCAGAACATGTAACAAAAAATGATAAGAGGACTATCAGAAGGTTGGCTATGAGTTTTTTTTTGAATAGAGATGTTCTCTACAAAAAGGGTTGAGATCAAGTGCTCTTAAGATGTGTGAATGCAATTGAAGCGAAGAGGATTATTGAATAAGTGCATGATGGAGTTTGTGGGGCACATGCAAATGGTCATATAATGCCTAGGCAAATTATGAGGGTTGGTTATTATTGGTTCATAATGGAGAGTGACTGTATTAATTATGCTAAAAAATACTATAAATGTCAGATCTACGCTGACAAGATCCACGCTTCTTCAACAACATTGTATGTTTTGGCTCTTCCATGGCCATTCTCTGTGTGGGGCAAGGATATCATTGGTCCTATTACTCCAAAAGCTTCAAATGGGCATAGATTCATCTTTGTGATGATTGATTACTTCACCAAATAGGTAAAAATTACATCATATGCTATTGTGACCCAATCAGTGGTATGCAAGTTTATAAAAAAAGAGATAATATATAAATATGGGCTTTCAGAGATAATTATTTTTGATAATGCCAAAAACTTGAACAGTAAAATGATGAATTAAGTGTATACTTAATTCAAGATCCATCATCATAATTCGACACCATATTGCCCAAAAATGAATGAGGCAGTAGAGGCTGCAAACAAGAATATCAAAAGAATCTTGGAGAAAATGATTAATACTTACAAAGATTAGCATGAGAAGTTACCTTTTGCTTTACATGCTTATAAAACATCAGTCCGAACATCTACTGGGGTCACTTCATTTTCTTTGGTATATGAAATGGAAGCTGTGTTACCGGTCGAAGTGAAAATTCTTTTGCTAAGAGTCCTGATGGTGGTAGAGTTAAAAGAAGCAGAGTGGGTTCAAAATCGCTATGAGCAATTAAACCTCAATGAAGAGAAAAAAGTTACAGCACTTTGTCATGGTCAATTATATGAAAAGAGGATGATGAGAGCACATGACAAGAAAATCTATCCCTGTTGCTTTAGAGAAGGAGATTTAATGCTGAAAAAGATCCTTCCAAATCAACATGATAATAAAAAAAAATGGACACCAAATTGAGAAGGCCCGTACATAGTGAAAAAGACATTTTTTGGTGGGGTATTGATTTTGACAGAGATAGACAGAGGTGATTTGCCTACTCTAATAAATTTAGATGTTATAAAAAAATATTTTACGTAGAAAAAAGAAAAAATGATGACTTATCTAAGCTAAAAACCTAAAAAAGGTAACTTGGATATGAAGAAGAAGCATCATCAAGAGAAGATCCCACAATATTAGGGCAAGTATAGTTTGATAAACTTTGAAGAATCAAGAAAATTATCTGATTTAGTTTTAGAAAAAGAATCCGAGAATATTTTACCCGTGATTATCTTATGATCATTACTTGAGAACCTTTGTTTCAACTCAAACACTTTTATTGCCATGCACTTATTATCAGTCTAATGAAATATGCTATCTTTCCTTTGAAAATAATGCCTATCCATCTCTCTATTCTCATTTGATATTTTTGTTCACCATATAAATAGGAGAAATGTGTGACTGCATTTTGTTTGTCTTAAACTTAAAATGATGAAAAGAAAAATGAACACGAAAGATCTTAGCATTATTTTTAAAAGTTGACAAAAGCAAATGAAAAAGGATGAAAAAAACATGACAAAACATTGATGTTACAGACATTTGAAGAAAAAAAGCATTGTTAAGAAAGAATACAATGGTCAGATGTTAAGAATGGATTGGTCATGTGCAATTCTGATAAAAGAAACCAAAAAGTAAGAGATTTCGAGAACTTTTTTACCATAATGAATAATTTTGATTGCATTACATGCATTGCATTTAGAGCACTAAGTACATGCGTCCATGAATAATGAGGACAGATACTTTCCATTTCCTAATGAAAAACAAGATCAAACAAAAGATTTCAATAGAGAAAAATTTACTTGTTCAAAGATGAGAACTTGATTTCAAGAACAAATGAGAATTTTTAAAGTTGTTGAGCCTCTACTGAAAGGAACTTTTTCAATGAGATTTTTAAAATTGTTGAGCTTATGCTAAGAGGAACCTTTTTCAAGATGAGAATTTTTAAAGTTGTTGAGCCTCTACTGAGAGAAGTTTTTTCAAAATGAGATTTTTAAAGTTGTTGAACATCTGCTGAGATGAGCCCTTTTCAAGATAAAGATTTTTAAAGTTGTTGAGCTTCTGCTAAGATGAGTCTTTTTCAAGATGAGATTTTTAATGTTGTTGAGCCTCTACTAAGAGAAGCTTTTTCAGATGAGATTTTAAAGTCATTAAGCCTCTATTGAGAAGAGCTTTTTTTTAGATGAAATTTTTAAAGTTGTTGAACCTTTGCTGAGAGGAGCTTTTTTCAGAGAATTTTTAAAGTTGTTGAGCCGCTGCTGAGAGAAACCTTTTTCAAGATGAAAATTTTTAAAGTTATCGAGCCTCTTCTGAGAAGAGCATTTTCAAGATTAGAATTTTTAAAGTTGTTGAGCCTTTGCTGAGAGGAACCTTTTTCAAGATAAGAATTTTTAAAGTTGTCAAGCCTCTACTGAGAATAGCCTTCTTCAAGATAGAATTTTAAAAGTTATTGAGCCTCTACTAAGATTAGCTTTCCCAGATGAGATTTTAAAGTCATTAAGCCTCTGTTGAGATGAGCTTTTCTAATATGAGATTTTAAAGTTGTTGAACCTCTGCTAAGAGGAGCCCCTTTTTTTTTTAGATTTTAAATTTTTAAAAGTTGTTGAACCTTGAGTAAGAAGGGCATTTCAATTTGATGACAAAAGCCCTTTGATTAATTTTTTTTTTTTAAAAAAAACTCTTTAAATTTCAGACAAAATTATTGTCTTTGTCTTTACCTTATTCTTGATTCTCAACAATGTGCAAAGAAAGACAGCTGTAGACATCAAATTTGTTCGGTCTTAATCAAATTTGCTATTTTTATTAAATAATAAATAAGATAATAATAATATTATTAAATGCAATAATAAAAATTAAATAAAAATACAGAATACAAAAAATACAAAATACAAGAAATACCAAAATACTAAATACTAAAAAAATACAAAATACAAAATAAAAACAAAAAGAGGGGATGGCAATGGTGCCTTCCCCGGCACCACTGCCACCTTACCCTACCCACCATACCCTATCCCTTTCCCATACCTTGTAAATTTTATCTTAGCTATCCTACCCTACCACTAAATAAAACAAAAAAATAAAAGAGATGAGGAGCTCGTGCTCACCCTCATACCGAGCTTTGTGCCACCTACTTAAGCATAGAGCATGGCTGAAGCTTTATAAATAGAGCTACTGGTCGAACCTAATAAGAAGGTAGAAACCCTGTAAAAAATAGAACAAGCTTTTTGCCAAAAAAATGAAAAAAAATACATAAAAAAAATAACTCAGTCTCATGGAACAGGGAATCCAGCGTCGAGAGTTCTTGGACACAAAAAAAAAACAAAGTCAGTTTAAAAAAAAAAAAGAGAATAAAAAAAGTTTGATCGAAACTTTAAGAGCAGATTTGGAAAATTTGGAACTTTTTTTGGTGAAAAGAGGTTGGATCTGTGTTCAGCAGGTCGGGAGGAGTTTACGAGTGTTTTTTAAAATTTTTCGACCATCTATCAGTTACCACTGATGGCTGTCGACATGGCAACCGATGATTGACCGACAGGCTTAGAGAGAGAAGCTTTGGGAATGGGAGAAAGTTAGAGAGAAAAGAAGAGAGGGAAAAATGACAAAAAGAGAAAAATTTTGACTTTTATAGAAATTACCAAATACCAAAACGACGCTATTTTAATAAAATCCAAAAACGACATCGTTTTAAGCCTTGAGGATTAGCGCGTCAACTTACGACCTGACTTGGGGTTTGCGCACTTGACCCGCGACCCGCTTCTCCATCAACCTCTGACCAGTTTGACTGAATCGAAACCGAGCCGATGAACCCGATCTAGATCGAAACTGAACTGCTGAACGCGATCGAACTGCCAAATCGAACTACCGAACTAAACCATGCATTGATCGGACCGTTGATCGGTACGGTTTAGGTAAAAAAAAATTTAACAGTTCGGTTCAGGTAAAAAAAATTTTTAATTTTTTTTATATTTTTTAAAAATATTATTTTTGTTATTTTAATTATTCTTAATATTTATGCATGTTAAAATATTTAAATATAACAGAATAAATTTTTGTTGTTTTATAATAATAGTAATAATTGATATAATAAAATATATAATAAAAGTTTTTTATAATTATATTAATTTTAGAATAAATCTTATAAAATAATAAAAAATAAGAAAAAAATTTTTTATCCGACGATGAGATTCAGAGGTACTTTGAGTAGTGATGATACCTACGAAATCTCTATATGAGAAGATTTTTTTAAAATATTATCAATGTATTGGAGTATTTATAAAAAAAAATTTAGTACAATAAAAATTTTCTTTTTTTCTTATAAAATAATAAATAAAAATTAATCAATATATTAAAAAAATAATAATATAAATAAGCAAAAAGGAAATTTTATCCAATGATGGGATTTTAAAAGTATTCCGAGTAGTGATGCTTTACGAAATCCCTAGGTGAGAAGTTTTTTTAAAAATATTACCAGTGTATTGGAATATTTATAGAAATATTTCAATATAATAAAATTTCTTTTTTCTTTAAAATTTCAATTAAAAATAAAAAAATCAAATAAAACAACTAATAAAATTTCTAAACAAAAATAAAATGTGTGCATTAACTTATTATCATTTGCATTGCATGCATAGCATAATTTTTTACGAAAAGTAAATTTGTGCCTCCAATGATGAGATTTTAAGGTTTTCCAAGAAACGATGCTTAACAAACCTCTAGGTGAAAAAAAGTTCTTCTAATGTTACCAACGTATTGGAACATTTTAAGAATTATTTCAATAAAAAGGTTCTAATTTATTTTTCTCGAATAAAAAAAATGAAACATTAATAAAAAAAATAATTTCTAATAAATAAATCAAGAAAATTATTTTTTTAAACACAAAAATGGGACTGTTTTTATCAAAATCAAAGAATAACACGTAGTTAATTGATACCATTTTAAATGGGCGCTGTGGGGGTGCCAATCTTTCCCTATACGTAATCAACTTTCGAATCTAGACTGTTATGTAGACCCTAAAATTATCCTTTTTGTAGACACCTAATTTGGTCAAGGCCTGGATCAATTGGGCCTAGTCCAAATGGGGTAAGCCCAATTTTGTTTTATATTTTTATTATTTTTATTTTATATTTTATGTATATATTTTCCTTTGTATCCTATGTATTTATTATTTATTTATTTATTATTACTATTTATTAATATATATTTTTATTATTTTTTTCTTTTTTCTCTTTTTCATTTTATTTTATATGTATTTTTATTTATCTAGTTATATATTCATTTATTTGTTGTTATTATTTTTTTATTTATCTTGTAATATTTTTTATTTATCTTATTCTTTTTTTCTAATTATCTATTTTTTTTAATCTAATTTTTTTTGGAGGTTGAGATTGAATTCTTTTGAAGAATTCTACCGAGAATGAGGATTCAATTAGAATCCAGATTAGATTCAAAGATTGAATCCCCATCCAAAAAGGAATAGGGTTTCTGATCAATCCCTATAAATAGGTACAGAACATAGAACACAACACACAAAAAACAATGAGGAAAGAAGCTACTGGTTGAGAGAAAAAGGCATATAGAAGAGATTTGAAGGCTAAGAAAGGTTTAGAAGTGTTAGAACAGATTTAGGAATTGAAAAAAAAAAATTTTTAGAGATTTTTAGTGAAATTTTTTTCTGAAAATTTTTGGAAAATTTCCAGATTCTGGTGACTTTTTCGACGGACATTGAATTTTTCGATGAAGATTTCGACCAAGTTTGAAGTTTTCGGCCAACTTCCCAGTTTTCGACGACATTTCTAGAAATCGATCAGTTTTTCGATGAACTTTCGGTGAAAAATCCAAATTTCGATGAAAAATTTTAGAATCCGATAAATATTCAACCAGAGTTTTTTGGGCGTTTTAGAGAGAAGGGAGAGAAAAAGAAGAAAGAGAGAGAGAGGGGAGAAGGCTTCTGCTGAAAAACAAAGGAACCAGCCCTATATACCCTCCCAAAATGATGTCGTTTTTACGTTAAAAAACCCTGAGGATCCGCGCGTTTTGCCAAGATCCGACCTGACTCGAGCGTCGACCCGTTTTTTGACCCGTGCGTGCTCTACCTCCTCGAGCCAAGCTGAGTTGAGCCGACCTTTCGAGCCACGTTCTCCAAGCCATTTTTCTTCCTTAAGCCGAGCTGAGCTGAGCCGTTCTCCGAGCCACTCAAGGTTTTTTTTAATTAATTAATTAATTAAATTTTTTTAGATTAGGTTTATTTAATATTCTTTTCTCTTTATTTTATTTTTATTTTTGTTTTACTTTTCTTTTTTTTTCACTTTTATTTTGTTTTATTATTTTATTTTCTTTAAATAAAATAAAAAATATATATTTTTGGGGAAAAGTTGAAAGTATCAATTTTTCTTAAAAATAAATTTTTAAAAATGATTTTTGAGGGAAAGTTGAAAGTATCAATTTCCTTCGAAATTAAAAGTTTCCAAAAAATATTTTTTGAGAAAAGTTGAAAGTATCAATTTTCCTCAAAAATCAAAGTTTTTCAAAAAATATTTTTGAGAAAAAGTTGAAAGTATCAATTTTCTTAAAAATAAATTTTTTTTAAAAAAAGATTTTTTGAGGAAAAATTGAGAGTATCAATTTTCCTCGAAATTAAAGTTTCAAAAGAATATTTTTGGGGAAAAGTTGAAAGTATCAATTTTTTCTGCACAAAAACAATCATTCTTTTATTCTTTTTTATTTTTTTTTATTTTTTTTAAATGTTAAATAATCCGACGATGGAGCCTCTGCAAGTGAAGCAGTAGTTTTTCTTGCATACTCTTGAGGTGAGGGAATTTTTTCAATTTTTTGCTAAAAGTATTAGAGTCAATTGAGAATAATTTCTAATAATTAATTACTTGATAAAATTTTAAGGCTCATTGGATAACACAAATTTAAGCTGGTACCATCTTTTAATGGGCGTTGTGAGGGTGCTATAACCTTCCTCACACGTAATCGAACTCCTGAACCCTGTTCTAGTTAGTAGACCTGAACCTATTTTTTTAGGGACCCTTAAACTTAGGTGTTCCCTGAAAGGACAGATTCCTTAGGTGACTAATCGCACCTAGATAAAAAAGATTGGTGACGACTCCTAAAAGCCAATGTCTAGTGATAGATCCCCAGACTAGACGTTATGACAGCTTGGCGACTCCACTGGGGACTTTGAGAGTCAGGCCAGCAAATAATTTGTGTTATCCAAAAGCCTAATAAAATTGAACCTTTTTGTATATATGTGTTATTATTCATTCATGTTTATTTACCTGGTTAATTATGTCATTCATTTGCATATGCATAACATGAGCTCTACATCCGAGCTCTGTCCCTTTAGGGGAAGTAAAGTACCTATTGCTTTCATGAGGTCTAATGCCTCCACAGTGGCTAGCGAAATACTCTCACTCAAATTGAACCTTTTTCGCTTGTAGCCTGTAATAGGTGAGGATTAGGGTGCCTTACTAGTCTGTGATGGACAAGGATGTAAGGAGCAATTTGAAAATCTTTAGACTTTGACCTTAAAACTGCATATAGTGAACCTTAAGTGTGCCTAACCTATAGATAAAGCCATCACTCTTCCCTTTTAGAATTGACCAAAAGCATAGGATTCATCCCTTTTACTCTGTGTGATGTTTAAATTTACTTAGTTATTTATTTTTTTTTGGGTATACTAACCTTTTTCTTATTCTTTTGCATTGGTTCATACGTATATCATAAAGTTGCATAAAGAACATTTGCTTGAAAAACGGTCTTCAACAAATTTTTTCATGGACTCCATTGAATGGCTAGTTTGTTCTTCATCCGTATTAGCACCTTGTGGGACACCCAATGAAGTAAAGGCCCAGCCAGAAAAGATTCAACTGAAGATGGGAGATTGCTTGCCAATCGGGTATGATTCTACTATCTCAAGAAACATCTATCCTCTTCAAACAGAACAATCTAGATGATTTGGTTGATATTTGGAAGAAGATGAGTCCGTCAAGACAAGAGCAGTTTTGTCAGAGACACAGGCATATAGCACACCTTCTAGCAGTAGTTGTTGATGATCAACTAATCAGAGCTACAACATAATTCTGGGATCTTGCATACAAGTGTTTCATCTTTAATGAAGTTGATATGACTCCCACCATCGAAGAATATTCGATCTTGATGGGTCTACACTTCAAGACTCCTGACAAGATATATGTCAAAAAACATAAGTCAAGATTTCATAAAAGTTTGGCTCAACTCATGGGGATAGACAAGGAAATTATGGATTCTCATACAAAGAAGAAACAAGAACAAGTTTGCTTACCTTGGAAGTTCTTTCATGAGTTTCTGATGCAACATGCCAATAAAGAACGAGGGTTAGATATATTTGCCTTGGCCATATACGGACTGGTGATCTTTTCAAAGGTTTTAAGATATATTGAGATAGCAGTGGTTGACTTCTTCGAGAGTGTGATCAATGGTTGTAATCCTTCAACCGTAATATTAGCAGAAACTATCAGATCTTTGAGTTATTATCGTCGGAATGGAGGACGCTTCATAGGTTGCATACAGTTATTATACTTGTGGATGAAAAGCCATTTTGAACAGGGAAATGGTGCTTTCTCGAAGCTTTGTATCCGTAATCGTCTTCTAATCAAGGAATTCTATGAAAGTGGGTGGTCAAAACGAAAGTCTAAACAAGAATAGATAACTTTTCTACAAAATTTGAAAAATGCCAGGGTGAGATGGTTGGCCTCATGGATGAATCGTGAGCCTATGCTGTATCAATGTGGGGATAGTACAGTGGTCCCATTTCTGGGTTTATGGGGAGTGACAAATTATGCACCACTCCTAGTGAGAAGGCAATTTGGGGGAGAACAGTTCATTCCTATGACTTATGGGCTTCATCAATTAGATTTCTCTTACAGTGAGCCTAAAGCATTTCAAAGGATGAATGAGATGATTAAAGCATAGAAAAATCCTCGAAGAGTGAGTCCTGGATCATTTATTGATAAAGGTACCCCAAGGTACTTGGTTTGGAGAACAAAAAGAAGACAAAAAATGGTATTCACTTATAAAATCTCTCAACCACCAACAGAAGAAAAACTTGAAGAGACACCATCAGAATTAGAGCTAGCAACAAAAGAATTTAGGTCTGAAAAGGGTAAGTTAAAGCAAGAAATCCAGAAGCTTCAAGAAGAAAAAGCCTAGTGGAAAGATAGAGCCGAAAGTTATGAAGTTAAAGTTCACAAGATTGCTAGAGAACGTGATACAGCTATTAAAGATCTAACAAAGCTACACCAAGAGCACAAAAGGGTATGTGTGAGAGAAAAGGGCCAAAGAGATAACCATTGTTGAGCTAACTAAGGAAAATACAAGATTGAAGCAAGAGTATGCTGAATTGGAAGAAGAAAGTACCGAAGCACAGGTAGAAATTAACATGCTAAATAGTTATTTGAGCAGGCTAAATCAAAAATTGGATGAACAAGGAGACCATATCATTGCATTGGTTAGAGAACATAGAGAATTATCATACCAAGTCTAGTGTGGTAAAAGAGAGAACTTAGAAAGGTAGAAATACATTGAGCACTTAACGACTCAAATCCGTAAAGGGGTATGCAAGGCAAGAGAGATGGTGGAAGAGGCAGAGGCATTGAGACAAATGGTGACCCCAATAAGAGAACATGGACAGTGTCTATTGAATTTTATCGAAAAAGCCAAGGCCTAGTATGAACAGATCAAATAATTTTATGGCTATAATTCTAGGATGATAAACTCAATGTAGATAAAAGTTTTTTTGGAATAAATGAAATCTTTTAGTTGAATACCATTTTTAAGGCTAATGTTCTTTGCATACATGCATTTTTCATTCATTGCATTCTCATTCATTACACTTAACAAAGTAACCATGTGATAGTCATGCAAATTTACTAATTCTAAGGTATGGTACTCAAAGTTCAAGGATAGCTCCATCTAGCGAGAACTCTGCCCATCGATACAACATAAGATCCAAAGCAAGGTAAATGGAGCAAAAAAATTCTCATAGATTTGAAAAGATAAAAAAACACAGGAGAAGATTGAAAGTGAGTTGAACAAGATTCTGGATGCTCTTAATAACATGAATAAAAGAAAAGAAGTTGAAAAAAATGCAAGCCAACAAGTTCCCCCGTTGCAAGAAGTGGCTGACCTTTTATATCCTCCAGGTTTTAACCCACCTCAAGCCCAGTCTACTCAAGAGGTTCCACTGCAACACTTCACATATCCAACATATCCGAAAATATCGTCAGCTTCCAACCCAGGATATTATAATAGTTATGTAAACCCTGTCTTTACTGAAAAAATAGTAAAACTAATTCTTGATCTAGATGATTTAAAAGAGAAGGAGAAAAAAAAATAAGAGTGGAAACTCAGCAAAGCTTCAAGATTAGTATGCTAGAACAAATGCTACGGGCCGTGAAAAGATTTAGTTTTTATGGGTCAGTTGATGCTGCTAAGCTTTGCCTAGTCCCTGATGTGGTTGTTCCTCATAAGTTCAAAGTACCAAAATTTAAAAAATATGACGGTACAAAGTGTCCCAAAACTCACATCACAATGTACTGTCAAAAGATGGCAGCTCATGCTCATGATGAAAAACTATTAATGATGTCTTTCAAGATAATCTTACTGGCTCTGCGACTAGATGGTATGTTCAGCTAGACAGAACCCGCATTCGCTCTTGGAACGATATGGCACGTGACTTCATCGATCAATATCGACATATTATCGATTTGGCCCTTGATCATTTATCTTTACAGAATTTGGAGAAAAAGGTAAATGAGTCTTTTAAAGAGTATGCCCAGAGGTGGAGGGATGTTGCTTTTCAGGTACAACCTCTTCTGATTGAGAAAAAAACTACAGTGCTATTTGTTGGCACTTTAAAACCTCCCTATTATGAAAAGATGATAGGGAATACAACAAAAAATTTTACTGATATGATAATTTCGGGAGAAATCATTGAGAGTGCCATCAAGAATGACAAGCTAGAAGAAAATGAAGCATTTAACAAGAGAATCCCGAAAAAGAAAGAAACTGAAGCTCAGGCTGTGAGCTTTGATAGACAACAATTTGAAGGCTATCAACCTTACCCACCACTAGAATATCTACCATATTACCTTACTGTAAATAATACTTTCCTTCACCCATACCAATCATTTATACAATCACCATACCCCCAAACATATCAAACTCCTCATAGGCCTCAAAATACCATGTACAGTCCTAACACTCAACCTATCCCAAGACCCCAAAATCGCCCAACTAACCCCATTGGTGGTTCACGGGAGTAACGAACTACCCGTGAGAAACCTGTATTTGACCCAATTCTAATGACTTATACAAAATTATATAAAAAGCTTTACAACAGTCATTTGATTCTCCAAGTAAATTGGAACCCCTCAAGCCATCTTACCCCAAGTGGTACGATCCCACAGCCCACTGTGACTACCATTATAAGATTACCGATCACTCCATCAAAAATTACACCACCTTGAAACATAAAGTGCAACGGTTGATCAAGGATGGAATGATTTACTTTGATACGGAAGGGGTGACTGTGTCGAATGTTAGTGAAAATCCTTTGCCGAATCATAATATGAATGCTATAAGTGAAAATAAAGTGGGGCTTAATCAAGAGGAGTAGGTTCGCCTTTGTCCGTCAGGTTATGAGCTGAATAATTAGAATGCCATCAAGATGCCTGTGACTTTTGATTCTAATACAATGTAATTGTAACATCTCAATAGCTATTGTCCAAGGCATTGGGGTGATCTTTTTTGTTTGTGCCATTTATCTTTTATTATTTTTAATAAAAAATAAGAATGATGCATTTTCATTCATTTTTTCTTGTGTCTTCATTATTTCCATCTTTCCAAGCACATCTTGCCAACATATCCCATTTCATTCAATTTCAGGTCTTTAAATGAACATGAAGATAATCATGATAACAATCAAGAGGTTAGCTTTGAGAATTCAATTAACACTGATGAACTTGACGGTGAAGAGAATTCTGAAGAATATGTTATGCCTCCGGACCTAATGAGGTTAATTGAACAAGAAAATAAGCTAATTGAGCCTCATCAGGAGGTAGTAGACTTAGTGAATCTGAGAGATGAAGAGAATAAGAAAGATGTCAGAATAGGCACTTCACTTTCATCTAGAGATAGGCAACGATTGGTAGACCTACTTCAAGAATTTATAGATATATTTGCTTGGTCTTACCAGGATATGCCAGGACTAAGCACAGATTACCCTTAAAGCCAGAATGTAAGTCAGTTCAACAGAAACTGAGATGGATGAAGCTTGAAATGCTACTAAAGATTAAAGAAAAGGTGAAGAAACAATTTGATGTAGGTTTTCTACAAGTGGCTAAGTATCCAGAATGGGTAGCCAATATAGTCCCAGTTTTTAAGAAAGATAGAAAAGTATGAATGTGTGTAGACTATCGAGACTTGAATAAGGCTAGCCCAAAGGATAACTTTCCTTTGCCTCATATCGACACACTGGTAGATAACATGGTTAAGATTCAATTTTCTTTTTTATGGATGGTTTCTCAGGGTATAATCAGATAAAAATAGCTATAGATGATATGGAAAAGACTACTTTTGTGATTATGTGGAGAACTTTTTGCTACAAAGTCATGCCTTTTGGGTTAAAGAATGTTGGGGCAACATATCAAAGGGCCATGGTAACACTCTTCCATGACATGATGCACAAAGAGATCGAGGTGTATGTAGACGATATGATTGTAAAGTCTTGTGAGGATGAATATCATGTCACTAGTCTCATAAAGTTATTTGAGAGATTGAAAAAATTTCAGCTCAAATTAAACCTAGCCAAGTGCACTTTTGGGGTAAAGTCAGGGAAGTTTCTAGGCTTTATGGTCAGTGAAAGAGGAATTAAAGTCGATCCTGATAAGATACAGGCCGTTCAAAATCTGTCACCTCCCAACATACCAAAGGAAGTTCGAGATTTTTTGGGGAGATTGAACTACATTTCTCGATTTATCTCTCAGCTTACTTACAAATGTGATCCCATATTTAAGCTTCTCCGTAAGAATAATCTTGGGAAATGGAATGAAGAATGTCAAAAGGCGTTTGATAAAATTAAGCAATATTTATTGAACCCTCCAGTATTGATGCCACCTGTTCCAGGGAAACCTTTAATCTTATACTTAACTGTATGTGAAAATTTAATGGGATGTGTACTGGGGCAACAAGACGAGGCCAGTCGAAAGGAGAGAGCTATTTACTATCTGAGTAAAAAGTTCACAGAATATGAATCCAAGTATTTTTTATTGAAGAAAATGTGTTGTGCATTAGCGTGGACTACCAAAAGACTCAGACAGTATATGCTCTATCATACTACGTGGCTCATAACGAAACTGGATCCAATTAAGTATATCTTCGAGAAGCCTTCTTTGTCTAGAAGAATTGCTAGATGGCAAGTAATGCTCTCAAAATATGGTATTATATACGTGAGCCAAAAAGTAATAAAAAGAGGTGCTATAGCTGAATTTCTTACAGATCATGCTACTGAAGAATATAAGCCAATGAAGTTGGAATTCCCTGATAAAGACCTAATGACTATTTCCCAACTGGAAGAAGGGGAGCATGGAGAAAAATGTTGAAGAATGTACTTTGATGGAGCTGCTAATGCCTTGGGGCATGAAATTGGGGTAATTTTGATTTCTCCATAAGAACAATATTGTCCTGTAACAGTAAGGTTAAATTTTAATTGCACAAATAATATCGTTGAATATGAGGCATGTGTCATAGGCTTACAAGCTACTATAGATAGAAGAGTGAAAGTATTAAAAGTGTTTGAAGACTCAGTTCTAGTTATATATCAGTTGAAAGGAGAATGAGAGATGAGAGATTCAAAACTCGTTTCATATCATAAGTATATTCTAGAGTTGACGAAATAATTTAAAGATATCTAGTTTGACCACTTACCTCGAGAAGAGAATTTGATTGCTGACGCATTGGTTACTCTAGCTGCAATGATTCAAATTAATGATAATACTGACATTCAGCCTATCAAGCTAGATGTTAAGGATATACCAGCTTATTACTCTAATGTAAAAGAAGAAGAGGATGGAAAGCTCTAGTATTATGACATCTTACAGTATATTAAAGATCAGTAGTACTTAGTTTAAGTAACAAAAAATAATAAAAGGGTCATCCGAAGATTGGCTATGAGCTTTTTCCTGAATGGGGATGTCTTGTACAAAAAAAATAGGGATCAAGTATTATTGAGATGCGTAAATAAGACTGAAGCGAGAAAAATAATTGAAAAAGTGCATGATGGAATATGTGAAGCACATACCAATGGACATATAATGGTAAGACAGATCATGAGAGCAGGATATTACTGGTTGATGATAGAGAATGATTGCATTGACTATGCTCGTAAATGCCATAAATGCCAGATATATGTTGATAAGATCCATGCTCCGCCATCTGTTTTACATGTTATGGCACCACCATGGCCATTCTCATTATGGGGCATGGATGTCATTGGTCCAATCACTCCAAAAGCTTCTAATGGGCACAGATTGATTTTTGTGATGATATATTACTTCATAAAATGGGTAGAGGCAGCATCATATGCAAGTGTGACACGCTCTGTGGTTTGCAAGTTCATAAAAAAAGAGATCATCTGTAGATATAGACTTTCGAAGAGAATTATTTCAGACAATGTCAAGAATCTAAATAGTAAGATGATGCAAGAAATATGTGCTCAATACAAGATCAAGCATCATAACTCGGCACCATGCCATCCGAAAATGAATGGGGCAGTTGAGGCAGCCAATAAGAATATAAAAAAGATTTTGAAGAAAATGATCGAGACTTACAAAGATTGGCATGAGAAGTTACCATTTGCATTGCATTCATATCGAACGTCGGTTCGCACCTTTACTGGCGTAACCTCATTTTCTTTGGTTTATGGGATGAAAGCTGTACTACCAGTGGAAGTAGAGATTCCCTCTTTGAGAGTTTTAAAAGAAGTTGAATTGGAAGAAGTTGAATGGATTCGAGAACGTTATGAGCAGTTAAATTTCATAGAAGAAAAGAGATTGACTGCACTGTGCCATGGTCAGCTATATCAAAGAAGAATGATGAGGGCTCATGATAAGAAGATTCGACCTCGTTGCTTTCGAGAAAGAGAATTGGTCTTGAAAAGAATTATCCCAATCTAACACGATAGTAGAGAAAAATGGATTCCGAATTGGGAAGGGTCGTATGTGGTGTAACATGCTTTTTCAGGTGGGGCGCTGATACTAATTGAGATGGATGAAAATGATTTACCCCATCCTATAAATTCTGATGCTGTGAAGAAATATTATGCTTAAAAAAATGAAAAAATAAAAAAATAAAAAAATAAAAAAATGAAAAAATAAAAAAAATGAAAAAAAACTGAATGAAAAAGGAGGACTCAAGGCGAAAACCCTAAAAGGGCGGTTTGAGTCATAGGGGGTTTGTCTAAGTTGAAAACTTGAAAAGGCAGCTTAGATAAAGAGAATACAGCATCGAATTTAAAAGTCCGCTGACATGGAGGCTAGCAAATTCGGAAGAGTTCCAAGTTGTTAAATACATCAGAGGGTTGGATTTTCAAAAAATAAACTTTGAGATTTGTTATCATGATTATCTGATTGTTCATTTTGGGCTTTGTCCCCATACTCATCCTTGTAATTCTCTTTTGGTCAAAATTAGCCAACATTTTGCTAATAAGAGACATTCTATTTCATTCTTTGTGTCTTTTTCTGATGACTGTTTCTCAACCATTCAAATTTTTTTCTTCTTAATACCCCACCATGGAAGAAATGTGCAAATGCATTCTTACATTTTGGGTTTGAAATAATGATTGATGAATGAATAACAACATGAAAGATTTTTACATTACATTGAATAAGTCAAGAGTGATAAAGGTAGAATCGAGATGTTCAATTTTTTATTAGGACATTGAATCTGGGAAGAGATTTCTTACAGGAAGAATGTGAGTGGAAGAGACAATTGAGAGCTACATTGGTTCGATCTTAGAAGAGCAGTGTAATTGGATCTTTGAAGAATCAAAAGGCTTGATGCCCAAGAAAAAAGTTTGAGAAACTTGAGTACCATACATTGAATAGGAATTAATTGGCCGACATTTGCATAGCATGCATTGAAATTCATATGCATTGCATTAGCATATACTACTTTCAGAAAAGTATAGTGTATAAATTCAAGAAGTAGGAGTGTTCCAACATCCCACATAGAGAAGACAGATATGAAGATATTTTCAAATTTGAGAAGAAACTTGTCAGGTAAGTTCTTAATCCTTGAAATAGGATGTCTTTTGGTATCGGGGTTGATTTATAAGACCTTTGGGCGTAATCTCCTGAAATTCCTTCAAACACAATTTTCAACTCCTTTGGACATGATTGTCAATGAGTAATTTACTTTCTAAAGTCGTGGTGCCTCTGTTTAGAGGAGCAATTTACTTTTTCAAAGTCGTGGTGCCTCTGTTTGGAGGAGCAATTTACTTTTCAAAGTCGTGGTGCCTCTGTTTAGAGGAGCAATTTACTTTTTCAAAGTCGTAGTGCCTTTGTTTAGAGGAGCAATTTACTTTCTTTGTTTAGAGGAGCAATTTACTTTTCAAAAGTCGTGGTGCCTCTGTTTAGAGGAGCAATTTACTTTTCAAAGTTGTGGTGCCTCTGTTTAGAGGAGCAATTTATTTTTTTAAAGTTGTTGAGCCTCTGATTAGAGGAGCCATTTATGTTTTTCAAAGCCGTTGAGCCTTTGCTCATAGGGGCTTTGATCAAAAACAAAAAAACAAAAAAAAACAAAAAAAATAAAAAAATATCGAGTTGAGTCTTGATTGGGTGTCTATGTCTTTGCGTAATTTCTGTTTCACAAAAAATGTGCAAAGAGGGGCAACTGTAGACACCCAATTTGATCCAGGCCCGGATCAATTGGGCCTGGTCCAAATGGGTAAGCCCAATTTTGTTTTATATTTTTATTATTTTTATTTTATATTTTATGTATATATTTTCCTTTGTATCTTATGTATTTATTATTTATTTATTTATTATTACTATTTATTAATATATATTTTTATTATTTTTATTATTTTTTTTCTTTTTCATTTTATTTTATATGTATTTTTATTTATCTAGTTATATATTCATTTATCTGTTATTATTATTTTTTTATTTATCTTGTAATATTTTTTATTTATCTTATTATTTTTTTCTAATTATCTATTATTATTATTTTTTATTTGATTTTTTTTAGAGGCTGAGATTGAATTCTTTTGAAGAATCCTACCGAGAATGAGATTAATTAGAATCCAAATTGGATTCAAAGATTGAATCACCATCCAAAAAGGAATAGGGATTGATCAGAAACTCTTCTGATCAATCCCTATAAATAGGTACAGAACACAAAACACAGCACACAAAAAACAGTGAGGAAAGAAGCTACTGGTTGAGAGAAAAAGGCATATAGAAGAGATTTGAAGGCTAAGAAAGGTTTCGAAGTGTTAGAACAGATTTAGGAATTGGAAAAAAAAATTTTTGGAGATTTTTGACGAAATTTTTTTCTGGAAATTTTTGAAAAATTTTCAGATTCCGATGACTTTTTCGGCGGACATTGAATTTTTCGACGAAGATTTCGACCAAGTTTGAAGTTTTCGGCCAACTTTTCAGTTTTCGGTGACATTTCCAAAAACCGATCAGTTTTTCGACGAACTTCCGGTGAAAAACCCAGATTTCGGTGAAAAATTCCAGAATTCGATGAATATTCAACCGGAGTTCTTCGAGAGTTTTAGAGAGAAGGGAAAGAAAAGGAAGGAAGAGAGAGAGAGGGGAGAAGGCTTCTGCTAAAAAAATGAAGGAACCAGCCTTATATACCCTCTCAAAATGACACCGTTTTTGCGTTAAATAACCTAGAGGATCCCCGCATTTTACCAAGATCTGACCCGACCCGAGCATCGACCCACTTTTCGACCCGTACGTGCTCTGCCTCCCCGAGTCAAGTCGAGCCGAGCCGAGCGGACCTTTCGAGCCGCGTTCTCCGAGCCGTTTTTCTTCCTTAAGTCGAGCCGAGCCGTTCTCCAAGCCGCTCCAGGTTTTTTTTTAATTAATTAATTAATTTATTTAGATTATGTTTATTTAATATTCTTTTATCTTTATTTTATTTTTATTTTTGTTTTACTTTTCTTTATTTTATTTTTTATTTTTCACTTTTATTTTGTTTTATTATTTTATTTTCTTTAAATAAAATAAAAAAAATATTTTTGGGGAAAAGTTGAAAGTATCAATTTTCCTTAAAAATAAATTTTCAAGAAAAAGGTTTTGAGGAAAAGTTGAAAGTATCAATTTTCTTTAAAAATAAATTTTTAAAAATGATTTTTGAGGGAAAGTTGAAAGTATCAATTTTCCTCGAAATTAAAAGTTTTCAAAAAATATTTTTGGAGAAAAGTTGAAAGTATCAATTTTTCTTAAAAATAAATTTTCAAAAAAATGTTTTTTAAGGAAAAGTTAAAAGTATCAATTTTTCTTAAAAATAAATTTTTTTTTAAAAAAGGTTTTTTGAGAAAAAGTTGAAAGTATCAATTTTCCTCGAAAATCAAAGTTTTCAAAAAATATTTTTGGGAAAAGTTGAAAGTATCAATTTTCCTTAAAAATAAATTTTTAAAAAAGATTTTTGATGAAAAGTTGAAAGTATCAATTTTTCTCAAAATTAAAAGTTTTCCAAAAAATATTTTTGGGGAAAAATTGAAAGTATCAATTTTCCTTAAAAAATAAATTTTCAAAAAAATAAATTTTTGAGGTAAAGTTGAAAGTATCAATTTTCCTCGAAATTAAAGTTTCAAAAGAATATTTTTGGGAAAAAGTTGAAAGTATCAATTTTTCCTACACAAAAACAATCATTCTTTTTCTTTCTTTTTATTTTTATTTATTTTTATTTTTTTTAAAATATTAAATAATCCGACGATAGAGCCTCTGCAAGTGAAACAGTAGTTTTTCTTGCATACTCTTGAGGTGAGAGAATTTTCTCAATTTTCTGCTAAAAGTATTAGAGTCAATTGAGAATAATTTTCAGTAATTAATTATTTGATAAAATTTTAAGGCTCATTGGATAACATAAATTTAAGCTGGTACCATCTTTTGATGGGCGTTGTGAGGGTGCTATAATCTTCCTCACACGTAACCGAACTCCTGAACCCTGTTCTGGTTAGTAGACCTAAACCTATTCTTTTAGGAACCCTTAAATTTAGGTGTTCCCTGAAAGGACATATTCCTTAGGTGGCCAATCGCACCTACATAAAAAAGATTGGTGGCGACTCCTAAAAGTCAATATCTAGTGATAGATCCCCGGATCTAGACATTAGGACACTTTTAATAAATTTTAATTAATTTTGAGATTTCATTAAAAAGATATGTTTTGATAGGTGACCAATCACACCTAGTTAAAAAAGATTGGTGGTAACTCCGTTTTTTCATTCTTTTATTTTTGTTTCCAAATTTGTCGAGCGGACACAAAATTATTATGACAGACAGCATATGACTGCAATTTTTCCCCTATATGACAAAATCAAGGAAAAGAAAGAAGGGATAAGATTTTTTTTTTCTTTCTCTTGTCCAATGTTAAATAGCCGCCACAAAGAAATATAGATAGTGTAACACTCCAATCTTACATTGAAAAAATATATGAATATAATATGATATATATGTAAATATTTAAATTTAAATTTGTAAACTTAAATTTATGTAACATTTTTTATGAAACAAAATCATAATTAAAACAGAAAATACTTCATAAATTGAATACGTGTCTCCATAAATAATATTAGAGCAATTATAAGTGCTTCAAATGTACAAAGACTTAATTTTTACTTTTAAAAAAGCAAAAACTTTGTCAAGTTGCCCCCCATTTTCGTTGAAGGCGTGCAACGAAACACTCCATTATTAATGTTTCAATATCTTTGATGGAAAACCAAACCAACTTTCCTAACCCAAATTTCTTTAATGATTCAATATCTTTAATCGAAAACACATGTTTAGTGGGTTCAACATTACTTTTGCAAGCCAACGTTCAGAATTCTTTTTATCACACGACAAAAGAAATTGTGAAAATATTGAAATTTTCAAAAAAAAAATCTAACAAAAATATTCATTACTTTGACGAAATTTATAATTTTAATCGAAACTATTACAAAATCAAACAATTTTTATATATTCTTAATTGAATTGCACCACATCATTTGAACCTCAATTAAAGTTTTACACAAAACCACATTCAATAAGTTAGCCTCCGTCCACAATTACTTTGAAATAAGCCAATTAACAATGTTATAAGCCAAAGTTGATTTAATCCCAACACAAATTCTTTCCACTTTGATCATATGCAGTTTGACTACAGATGCAAATATATTCTTTCATATTTACTGCATATATTATTTATAAATTGGATCTTAAACGTGCAATGTTTGTCAGTTTTTCATTATAAGAAAGTTGAAATCTAAAATTTAGATTCCAAACCCACCTTTAAACTTCGTTATACATATCAAAAAATTAAATATTCAAATCTATGTGAATTTGAAATGCAAGTTTATGCCATGAAGATAGTCGTTAAAGAAATGTTGTGAAAAAGCAGTTTGTCAATGTTGTATCTGAATACATAAAAATTTGTTAGAAGGTGGGACTAGTGAAACATATTTGATTTTTATCCCCAACTTAAAGTCTATCAATGGCTTTTAAATATTTTGTCTGTGTTTATTGACTAGGAACCAAATTTCCAAAGATTAATTGCTGGAAATTTAATTTCCAAATAATGGAGATGGAAACGTTATAGCATATTTAAACCAATGAGACATAGCATGTTAAATATGAAAATCAAGAAATTTATGGCTTTAAAGTGTGTATCAGTATCACTTTTTTAAGGTTTTATCATTTCATCAATTAATTATTTGGTATGCAAAGGAGTTTTCAACAATAAACTTCAACAATACAATAAAATTCAATGGTTAATTATATTTTACACTTACAAAATCAATTTATTAAACATTCATCGATCTAAAAGTAGAATTATTTGATTTGATTATATGAAAACTTGCAAGGTTTTTCTTTGTTTTATTCAATATTAAGAATGTTATTAAAGGATCAATTATTTTTTTGTGTTCTTTTCAAAAATAAAAAAAAATTCTATTTGTGATCAAATAGATATCTCACTTAATTGTCTAAAACAATGTTTATTTATAATGATATAATTGTCCAATATGATTGGATAAATACAATTATCCAAACTCAACTCTTTGATAATAATTAAAAAATATAATTTTTCACCATCACATACAAGATATTACTATTTTGAAATTATACAAACCTAGGACCAACCCCTAAAAGCATACTCTTCATTTCCTTCATCTGATCAATACTTATCCTATTTGATATATGGTAATGGAAAAAAGATTGCGGGTAGCAGCTTAATTAGAGGAGCATATCACCTATAATTCTTTTTACTATAATATTATAATTGTTCAATCAAAATAAAGATTTATGTAAAGATATGTCATTTATAAATGCAGACTCTATATAAAATTTTAATGGAACTTACACAATTTCAAATTATGATTAATTATTTATATTACAATTATTGTAAGTGATATGCTCCCTTAATCAAGAAGCATTAATCAGTTGCATGAATTAATTTTGAAAGATGGATCTGTTTTGAAATGCCAGGATCAAGATGACTAGGCAATGCATTAAGATGCTTATATTAATCCTTAAAGAATTTACAAGAAAAAGAATTCACTCATGTTTTTTTTTTTTTTTTAATTTTTAATTTACTTTTAAATCTTTACCCTAATATTTATTTAACGAAATATGATAATACGCGCTTAAACTCTTTTAAATCCATAACTATCAAACTTTAGCTATAATAACATGTTGACTAATCCAAAAGTTAGTTAGTAAATCGCCGATACTTTTAATCATTAATTATATAGTCATTGAAAAAACATTAAAAATCAAATAGACCAAAACATCAATCCCCCTTAGACTATTTTAATTAGGTTAATTAAAACCCTTTATAAATTTTTTTTTCTTCTTTTTACACCTTTCCAACCAATCAAATTAACACCATATACGAAATGGCTTGTTGAATACCAATGTTATAAGAGTATGATATTAAATTTGTATTTATTCAAATTAAACTTTCTTTTTTTTTTTATCTCAAAAGCAAAATAAAATAAAAAAAACTTTCTCCTTTACAAGGTTTAAAACTTAATAAATCAAATATATCAATCAATTAATTTAGTAGAATATTTCCCACTCCCCTGCCACGGTATCTTTCTAACGTTAAGAGCTTCTTGAGTCTATAACATTAATTTTGGTAAGGTACAGAGCAAAATTCTGTAACCTAGGGGTGCCACGTTAATTTTGTTTTTGTTTTTCGTAATTTTCCATTTTACATTTTTTGGGAGATTTTTTATATTTAAAAATATTTTTATATATTTTATTTTTTAAAAGTGGGATCCACTTTACACTAAATTTTTCTTTTCTTTTTTGTTTTTTTAAAATTTTTTACTTCTTACAGTTAATTTGAAAAATTAATATTTTAAGCACGATGAGATTGTCCATATGAAACTCTTTGAGCATCTTTTTTATTTTAAAATTTAAAATTTTTTCTTTTTCTTTTAATTTTATTTTAATTTTGTCTTTTTTTTATTTTTTTATTTTTTGATTCTTCTATTAAATAAATTTTGTAAGAATATGATGTTAATTAAGGTATGCACATGTTATTCCATTGATTTTTTTTTTTCAAAATTTACCTAATTTAAAAAAAAAAAAGCCAATGAATAGAGAAGGTAAAACAAAAAAAATTCGATCCCTATAATGCTTGAGTAGTCGTAATTATTTTTCCTTTTCAAGGTTCTTTTTTTTCTGATTTTAGTTTTTTGGTTTTCTTTTTTAAATGCTTTTTAAAACTGTTGATTTTTTATTTTTATTTTTTAATTTTTTAAAATGTTTTTTTGGTTTTTTTATATTTAATAAATATATTTTAACAATTTTTTAATTTTTGTGAGACCAACTTGATATTGAATTTTCCCTTCTACTCCTTTTTCTTTTTTTCTTTTACATTTTCTAATAAAATATTTAATAAATCCTTTTTAAGATTTTAATTTTTTGTAAGTAGATCCACTTGATACCAAGAGTACATTTTTTTTCATTTTTTTACTTTTGCATTTTTTCTCTTTTTCTTTTTTTTTTTTTTTGATTTAGTTAATAAATAATTATTTATATTTTTTTATGACCTACTTGATATCATGTCATGTGTCAAGCCATTTGATTCTTTTTTTTTAATATACATTTTATTTTTTATTTTTTTATTTGACAAATATTTTAAAATATTTTAATTTTTTTAAAAGTGGGACCCATTTAATTTAATTATTAAAAATATACATTATTTTCTTTTTTTGTTAATTTTCTCTTTTTAATTTGATAAATATTTGTTTTATATTTATATTATATTAATAAACTTATTATTTAATATATTAATTTAATAAAAATATTATATTTATACTTAATTAAGATATGATCCATTTATTCATCCATCTATTATATACATTTTACTTATTTTGATTATTATTTGACCTTTATTTAATATTTGACGTAACACATTATTTTTCTTTCTTTTTTATAACTTATTTGCTCTTTCTTCAAAATTTTTGTTTTTTATTTATATAAATTTGTTTTTTAAAAAATAACCCAATTGAAGTGTTTATGTAGTACCCTAATTTGATTTTTTTTCATTTTAATTTTAATGTTTTTTAATTATATAAATTTTGCAACAAAAGGAGCTGATGAATAGACCAAACAAAATAAAGATTTATCTGATCAATACTTAACCTATTTGATATATGGTAATGGAAGAAAGATTGTGAGTAGCAGCTTAATTAGAGGAGCATATCACCTATAAATTTTTTTACTACAATATTATAATTGTTCAATCAAAATAAAGATTTATGTAAAAGTATATCATTTATAAATGTGAACTCTATATATCATTTTAATGAAACTCAATTAATTATGAATTATGATTAATTAATTATATTACAATTATTGTAGGTGATATGTTCCCTCAAATCAGGAAACATTAATCAGTTGCATGAATTAATTTTGAAAGATGGATCTGTTTTGAAATGCCAAGATCAAGATGACTAGTCAATGCATTAAGATGCTTATATTAACCTTAAAAAATTTACAAGTAAGAAAAAAAAATCACTCATGTTTTTTTTTTTAATTTTTAATTTACTTTTAAATCTTTACCCTAATATTTATTTTAATAAAATATGATATTATGCACTTAAACTCTTTTGAATCTGTAACCTTCAAACATTAATTATAATAACATGTCGACTAATCCAAAAGTTAGTCGGTAAATCACCAATACTTTTAATCATCAATTATATAGTCATTGAAAAAACATTAAAAATGAAATAGACCAAAACATCAATCCCCGTTGGACTATTTTAATTAGGTTAATTAAAACCCTTTATAGATTTCTTTTTCCTCTTTTTACACCATTACAACCAATCAAATTAACACCATATACGAAATGGCTTGTTGAATACCAATGTTATAAGAGTATGATATTAAATTTTGTCTTTATTCAAATTAAACTTTCTTTTTTTTTAACTCAAAAGCAAAAAAAAAAAAAAAAAACCTTGCTCCTTTACAAGGTTTAAAACTTAATAAATCAAATACATCAATCAATTAATTTAGTAGAATATTTCTCACTCCCCTGCCACGGTATCTTTCTAACGTTAAGAACTTCTTGAATCTATAACATCAACTTTGGTAAGGTACAGTGCACAATTCTCTAACCTAGGGGTGCCACGTTAATTTTGTTTTTGTTTTTCATTATTTTCCATTTTACCTTTTTTGGGAGATTTTTTATATTTAAAAATATTTTTATATATTTTATTTTTTACAAGTGGGATCCACTTTACACTAAGTTTTTTTTTTTTTAAATTTTTACTCCTTACACTTAATTTGAAAAAAGTAATATTTTAAGCTCGATCGGTTGTTCATGTGGGAACTCTTCGAGCATCTTTTTTATTTTAAAATTTAAAATTTTTTCTTATTCTTTTTTTTTAATTTTATTTTTGTCTTTTTTTTACTTTTTTTATTTTTTGATTTTTTTATTAAATAAATTTTGTAAGAATATGATGTTAATTAAGGTATGCACATGTTATTCCATTGGCTTTTTTTTTCTTTTCACCTTTTTTTTAATTAGTAAATTTTGCCCAAAAAAAAAATCAGTGAATAGAGAAAGTAAAACAAAAAAATTTTGATCCATGTAATGCTTGAGTAGTCGTAATTATTTTGTCCTTTTTAAGGTTCTTTTTTTTTTTTTTTTTTCTGATTTTAGTTTCTTTGGTTTTCCTTTTTAAATGCTTTTTAAAACTGTTGATTTTTTATTTTTTTAAATGTTTTTTTTTATATTTAGTAAATATTTTTTAATAATTTTTTAATTTTTGTCAGACCCACTTGATATTGAATTTTGCCTTTTGTTCCTTTTTCTTTTTTTTTTTTTAACATTTTCTAACAATATATTTAATATATTTTTTTTTAGATTTTAATTTTTTGTGAGTAGGATCCACTTGATACCAAGAGGATGCTATTTTTTTTTTTTTTCATTTTATTACTTTTTCATTTTTTTTCTCTTTTTCCTTTTTTGATTTAGTTAATAAATAGGTATTTGTCAAGCCATTTGATTCTTTTTTTTTTATTTACATTTTCTTTTTTACTTTTTAATTTGACTAATATTTTAAAATATTTTAAAATTTTTAAAAGTGGGAGCTATTTGATTTAATTATTAAAAATATATATTATTTTCTTTTTAATTTGATAATTTTATATTTTATATTTATATTTATATTATATTAATAAATTTATTATTTAATATATTAATTTAATAAAAATGTTATATTTATACTTAATTAAGATATGATCCATTTATTCAACCATCTATTATATACATTTTATTTATTTTGATTATTGTTTGACCTTTATTTAATATTTGACGTAACTTATTTCTTTCTTTTTTAAAACTTATTTACTCATTTTTCAATTTCCACAGACTATCATTTTAAGATATAATATTATGTTATTGTCACCTTAGACCTTAAAAATTTAATAAAAATGGTCATATGTTAACGCTTACATTTACCCTTTAGTTTTTAATTTTTTTTCTTCTTCTCCTTCTTAAACCACTCTTGTTTTTTAATTAGTCAGGGCATTTTTGTAATTCAGTTGAAAGTTTAATCTATCGCTCAATCTAGTAGTGTTGATTTTAATTTTTTTTTAACAATTGTGTGGTTAGTTGATAAAGTTTCAGATTTTAAATTATACTGATTAAGATTTAATTTTTGACACAAAATAAATAAAACGCTTTTTTGAGAAAAATCAACAGTTAATTTTATAATACTATTTATACATGCATGCATCCAGGAACATATATGTGCATGAAATAAACTCATATACAAGATAACAAAATTAAAAAAAAAAAAAATAGTGATACATTGGCATACTACAATAGAAAAACTTAGGAAATAATAAACAATTTCCATTGGCCTCTTGGGCTGCTCTCAAGCGGTACACGAGTAAGAGATGATAGATTGGAGCCCTAGTTGTCGTTGAACCAAAAGAAATTGCAGTGACCATCCTTCAACACTAAATATGCATCCAATATCCATGTGTAGGGGACATGGACATGGTACATTGTTTAACTGTTCAGGCATTACAATTTTTCATTACACCGCTTTATGCAGAATCGACATAGACTAAGGAATAACCAGCCTCCCAGCATAAAAAAAAGGATGTACGATGAAGTCTTGATTACCCAAACCAATGAGTAAACAATACCCTACAAGTATAGCTGTTCCTTTCCAGAATTCATCGTATAGAAAAAAGAATAACCAAAATCCTACTATTACATTTTCTATAAAACCATTAAACAGAGCACCCGTAGGGAATAACCAACGTCCTAGAATTAAAACAGTATCTCTTGACAACCGATAAGCAAAACACATGAACATCATCAAAACGAAAACCATAACTGAAAATATATTAATAACTATAGTTGCTAAATCTGTTGGCGCTAGGAAAAAGATTGATTGATAAAAGCATATAGCAAGAAATGCGAGGAGTATCTGAAGAGCAGTCCTGAAACCACGAGGAAAAGGTTTAAGGAGACCCAATGTTAGGAAAAACGTTACTATGAACACCGCAGAGGTTGGAATGTAGAAATAAAGAGAAGTAATTTCATTCATTACCGATTTCCCTGGTGCTTTTTCTTCATCTCCTAGATTGGCAGTGGAGTTTGAGGAACTGTCTCCCTGCCAAACACTACCGGGTGGGCTAAGACTGGCTGGGTAGGTTGTTGTTAAAAGCAATCCTAGAATTACTAGTAAGGCATTGCGGTCCTCAATTGATATATTATTCATATCTTGAAAAATTATAGCTGATGCCTTCGTCACATACTTGAAAATTTGTTTCTGCAATTTATAATTAAAAGTTGAAACTATTGGAATAAAGCAACCACGCAGAATTCCAATGCTTTTTTTGTCATCACGTTGTTGTGCAACATCCAGTGCCGTTTTGCGAGCCTTATTGGTAGCATGTTTGTCAGCCTTGCATTGCAATAGCAGTTTGAGCATCTGTTTAATCAAGAGTTTGATGAAATTATACAATCTGAAAGGAATCTATTTCTTTTGCCAGAAGTAAAATTAATTAGAGCATATGGGTAGAACCTCATGTCGATTATCACCGGCAGCCATGTGCAAGGCAGTGTCCCCATTCCTGTCTTTTTGATTCACCACTTCCTCACGATTGTCAGTCCTCCAAAGCATCCCGCATAGGAGTTTGAGAGCTTGTAACTCATTGTTTCTCGTCGCAATATGCAAAGCAGTTTCATTTGTAGTTGTCACATCTTGGATGCATTCGGGGCAAACCTCCAAAAATCTAGCTATGAGATCATGGTTGTGTTCTCTGGTTATTGCATAGTGCAATGGAGTCTCACCCTTCTTCCCTTTGACACGTACAAGATCTTTATTATTTTCCAAGAGAAGAAGAACGAGCTCTTTATGTCCGTTTTCCACTGCAAGATGAATGGGACTAAAGCCTTGCTGGTTTAGCTTCCTAGCAAATGTGGGTTTTAAGGTCATTATCTCCATTGCAAAATCAATGCATCCTTCAACTGCAGCTATGTGTAATGGAGTGTCAACAAACTCCATCTCATCAATACGCCTTAAAACATTAGAATCTCTTTCGATTGATGCATATAGTTCATCAACATTTCCTTCTTGAGCGGCCCTCCTCAAATTTTCATCCATATCAGAAAAGCCAAACGACAATGAAAATGATCGACAGAAGAGGAAAAGGGGGTTAGACTGCTTTATAGAGCCAAATTAAAAGGGTGAAAGAGAAGACGGAGGAAATCAGTAGCCTGGTTTCACTTAAAGTTGAGCAGCTCCCCTCCTCACGGTAAACACAAACACGAAATCATTTGAGGCTGTATAGCACCAATTGCTATATGATAACTCTACTTACATATAAAAGCTATTCCCATACTCAATTTACTCTAATTTTTTGTGAACTCAATATTTTTATTGGTCATTTCAAATATTAAATTAGCACACTTATATTACAATTTTATGTTAAATAATTATAATAATTTATTATATAATTATTTAAATAATAATAATTTTTATTCTAATAAATTTATTCAAAATACAAATTTGAAAATTAGTTAATAAAAAATTAAAAATAAATCTATTTACTAAAAAACTCAAATGAATCAAATGTACAAAAACATAATCATTTACCTTGTAAATTTTTGAATAAGTGATTAACAAAATTTTAACACGGATCCTTCGAAACATATATTTAATATATAATTATTAATTGGTTCAAAACCAAACAAAATTTAAAAATTCCAACTCATACCCCTATGTATTTACTTTATCCATTTTAGTTCAGTTACATAGTACCTTCCAAACGTAGGTGCTGTTTAGTTGGTATGTTACAGTCAACCAGAAACATTAAAAAATAAATAAAAAGCAGATTCTTGAAAACATAGTTTTGATCCATATCTTCAATTCTTTTAGGCATTAAGTTGCTGCTATTCAGACAAAGGTATTGTTCATCCGTACGGTCCATTTTCGAAAATCATTAAAATTTTTTAAAAATTTATTTTTAAAAAATTAAGTAATTTTACTTTAAAAAACTTTAAAAAAATTAAAATGCGAAGAGAAAAAGGTATGGTGCATATTGCAGCAATAAAAAAAAAAAAATTTGGTATTGGTCAGAGCAAGATGGACGTTCCGAACTGTTTGTCACTTTTCACGTAACTTTCTGCATTATTTTTCTGACTCCAGCAATCAAATCAAATTAAATGCCTGGGGCCTGCTGTCTGCCAAAGCTGGCCTCTCGTCTTCTATCTTTTCACAACAAATGTCCAAGAGCCTAGTGCGGACACCGAAATAGTTATATAATTTTATCTTATATAACTATAATTATAATTTTTATTAAAACCGTTAAAAATTATAAAAGTAATTATAATTTTATATTAAATAATTATAATAATTTATCATATAATTATTTAAATAATAATAATTTTTTAAAAATAAATTTATTAATATATAAATAAAAATTTTTAAAATTAATTAATACAAAATTGTTTTATAAGACTTTTCAAAACTTCATTTACTGTTTTTTGCTTTTGAATATAAAAAACAACGTACAACGACTTTTGTATCCGATTTTCAAAGGTGCAAGATGCATAAAAGACAGGCATTGATCATAGTAAGATGCATGTTCCGAACTACTGGTCACTCCTCACCTAACTAGCTGCATTATTTTGCTGATTACATCAATCAAATCAAATTAAATCAAATGCTTGGTCCCGCTGCCTGCCAAAGCTGATCTTTTCATAACAAATGTCCAAGAGCCTAGTGGGGAGTGAGGTGGTCGTATATAATTTTATATTATATAAATATAATTATATTTTTATTAAAGTTATTAAAAATTGTATGAATGATTATAATTTTATATTAAACAATTGCTATAATTTATCATATAATAATTTAAATAATAATAATTTTTGTTTAAATAAATTTATTCAATATATAAATAAAAATTTTAAAAATTAATTAATAAATTATTGAATTCTTTTCTTAAGGCTTGGGTTATGAGATGGTGTGATAAAAAAATAAAAAAATAAAAAATTAATTATTTAAAGTTTCTAATAAATGATTTAATCTTATCGTTTGAAAATTGTTTTTTATTTTTTAAAATAATAGAATTATTTTATTGATATAAGATATTTAATTTTTTTAATAATTCAATCATTTTATTTAATTGAATAATAAATATATAATAAGATGATTAATATCTTATTTTTAATTATTATATGTCAAATATAATCTAAATATACCTAAAATAACTGCACAAATAGATATCTATTTATATAAACATAATTATCTAAATACAGATTTAATTATATAGATCTAAATACATATTATATGTTCTCAAAACCAAGTACTCTCTCCCATCAATACGCCTCAAAACATTAGAATTTCTTTGGATTGATGCGTATAATAGATCAACATTTCCTTCTTGAGCAGCCCCTCCTCAAATTTTCATCCATATGAGAAAAGCCAAATGACAATGACAGGTCAGGACTTTATAATTTTTGTTAAAACAGTTAAAAGATTATATGAATAATTATAATTTTATGTTAAATAATTATGATTATTTATCATATAATTATTTAAATAATAATATTTTTTGTTTAAATAAATTTGTTGAGTATATAAATTAAAAATTAATTTATTGAATAAATTTGTATAATCATAATTTTTAATTTTTTGGGATTTTCTTTAAAGGGTGGATGGATTTAAAAATGGGTATAGATTAAAGTCAATGAAAGGGCGCTGTCTCCATGGGAGGTGATGCTAACAATGGGACACTGCAAAAGGACACGTCGTAACGATGTGTACAGATAACGACGCAGATTAAAAGAAACGGTGGAAAAAAAAAGGGGTTTGACCAACGACTGGACCACAATCGTCTTGTCAGTGGCACTGGAATAGCATTCATGTTTTGATGGTGTAGCTGTGGCCATTGCCTTTTATTATCTCAGCACAATGCCAGCAGCTCGACCGCACTCTTTTTTTGCTGTATACTTTCATTTTAGTCCTTCTCTTGAATCTGATTATCCTTATTACATAAATTTCAACGGTCAAACTACAAAAAGATATTGAAAAATGATAAGATTAATACATAAAACATACAAATACAATTATAATATTTTTCGATAATTATTTATTTATTTATTAATATTTTGTGTATTATTTTATTTATATTTATGTTTAATATTTAATATATGCATATTAAAAGTTAGAGTAATTTGAGTATGGGACATTTATTTAAATGATGATAATGAAAAAAATAATAATAGAATTATTAAATAAAATGTTAAACTAAAATTTTTGCATAATAATTATTTTATTATAAAATTGAACAAATTTTAAGAAAAAGCAAGATTAATGAAAATAATAAATAAAATAATATGATACAAATATTTCAATAATAAAATTTCAAACAATTGCAAATGTATGATTGATAAATAAATTTTTTAAATTATATCAAAATTACGATAAATTTAGAAAAAAAATTTAATAATATTTATTTTAAATTAAAATGAAATAATAAAAATTAGATAATCAAATAATTTAATCTCTAACAATTTTAAGATCTTTTTTAAGGATAAAATCAATGATAAAGTCTAGACAAATTACAAATATGTAATTTTCTAAAAGAGATTATTTCTAAATTATTTCAAAATAAAGAATAATTTATAAAATTTAAAATTAAAACCAAATCTTCTTGATTAAAAGTGAAGTATCTATAGGATGGATCTCAAAACTGTATAAATGCTCTGATCAACTGTTCATCAATCACTACCGAAATGAGGGATGCAATCTGCCCGTACTTCTTGCAAAAGCTTTCTTTTCTTTCTTCATTTAACTGATCCCAGATGGTGGCTAAGTCTTCTAAATCATTCTGTGTGAGATCTAAATGTATTTTTTTGGGTAATTCAAACATATAACTGGTAGTCAAACAATTTTTATTCTTTTGTTGAGCTTCTTTTGACAAACACATACTTCATTATACAGCTCACATGGCATACTGACTGAGGATGAGCAAATCTGTAGTTTTATGGGATCCATGAAAAACTTATTGGGAGAAATATGTCATAGAGTAAATATCTCGATGCAAAACTGTATGATATGATTAATGCAAAGAAAAAGAAAATGAAACAAAATTGAGTTAGTGTGAGGATGTGATTTAAGAAAAAAATATTTTTTGTTTTTAAGTGTTTTTTTTTGTGTTTTGAGATTTTTTGTTTTGTTTTGTTTTGTTTTGTATTATACACAACTTTTATTCTTAGGTATTTCTTACAAGAAGGTGAATGAGACTCTACATAAGGTTGGTTTCCAAGGTTTATTATATGCTGAGTTTTGATTGACAGTGTCTAAAGGTTCTCAAATTATTCCTCACTGTCGTCCATGTTGCACTAGTAAGGCACCCCCATCCTCACCATTACAGGCTACGAACGGAAAATGTTCAATTTGAGTGAAAATATTTCACTTGTCATTGCAGAGATTATCACCTCACGAGGGCATACGTACTTTACTTCCTCTTATAAAGGACAGAGCCCGGGTATAGAGCTCATGCATGAGATGCATCGTGTCATTGTGTGCAAATATATCCTAATTTATTGAAAGTAATATATACAAAAAAAATAAAACATAAAAAGCATAGTAAAAGAAATGTGTGTGAATTTTTTGCCTTTTATTTTTGATTTTTTTTTTTACCTTTTTTATTGAAAATGAAAAATAAAAATCTAAGAAATTGATTAAGATTGTTTAAATCAAAATTTAATGATAATAAGTAGTTAATTTTGGCCTGACTCTCGAAAATAAAAGGTAATCCCCAATGAAGTCGCCAAGCTGTCGTAACGATTTTGGAGCCGCTCGACGAATTTGAAAACGAAAATAAAAGAACAAAAAATGGAGTCTCCACCGATCTTTTTTGGCTATGTGCAATTGATCACCTATTAAAATTTATCCTTCTAATAAGATTTTAAAATTAATTAAAATTTATTAAAAAGATAATTTTACGGTCTGTAAAACAGTCTGGGTTCGGGAGTCGATTATGCGCGGGAAAGAATTAGCACCCCCACAATATTCGTTTAAAAATAGTATCACTTAACTATGTGTTATCCTTTGATTTTGATTAAAAATAGTCTCATTCTCGGTGTTTGAAAAAATAATTTTCTTAATTTTTTGTGGAAATTGGTTTGTTTAGTTTTATTTTAAAAAATTTATTATTCAAATTTTATTCGAAAAAAATAAATTAAAATTTTTTTTATTAAAATAATTCTTAAAATACTCCAGTACGTTGGTAATATTAGAATAACTCTTTCTCACCTAGAGATTTCTTAGGTATTGCTTTTCGAAATACCTAAGAATCTTATCCTCGGATGTCTAAATTTACTTTTCGTAAAAATTATATCATGCATGCAATGCAAATAATAACATGATGCACATGTTTTATTTTTTTATTTTTAGAAATTTTATTAAATTTTATTATTATTCTTATTTAAAAGAAATGAAGAACAGATAAATTTTTATTGTATTGAAGATTTTTTATAAATATTTCAATACACTGGTAATATTTAAGAAAAAATCTTCTCACCTAGGGATTTCTTAAAGCATCTCTACTCGGAATACTTTTAGAATCCCATCATCGGAGAAAATTTCTTTTTTTCTCATTTTTTATTACCTATTTTTAATTTATTAGTTAATTTTATTATTATTATTTTATAAGAAAAAATTTTTTTATTGTATTGAAAATTTTTTTATAAATACTCCAATACACTGGTAATATTTTAAAAAATTTTTTCACTTAGAGATTTTATAGGTATTACTACTCGGAGTACCTTTGAATCTCATCGTCGGACAAAAATTTCTTTTTTTCTTATTTTTTATTATTTTATAAGATTTATTCTAAAATTAATATAATTATCAAAAACTTTTATTATATTTTTTTATTAATTATTATTATAAAATAACAAAAATTTATTCTGTTAAATTTAAACATTTTAACATGTATAAATATTAAGAATAATAATTAAAATAACAAAAATAATATTAAAAAAATTAAAAATTTTTTTTTTTACCTGAACCGAACTGATCAACAATCCGGTCAACGTGCAGTTCGGTCCGACAATTCGGTTGGGTTCAACGGTTCGATTTGACGGTTTGGTCGCATTCAACGGTTCGGTTGCGGTTTGGACTAAGTTAAGTGGTTCGGTTCTGGTTTAGTCAGACCGATCATAGGTTGATGGAGAAGCGGTTGCGGGTCGCGGGTCGCGTGCACGGACCTAAGGTCTAATCGGGGGTTGACGCACTGATCCTGGGTGCTTAAAACGATGTCGTTTTGGGCCTTTATTAAAACGATCTCGTTTTGGTTTTGACAGTTTATATAAAATGTGTTAAATTTTTTTCGGTCATTCTCCCCTTTTATTAAAAAAAAAGCCTTTTTTTTCTCTTTTTTTTTTAGGCCGATTAGGGCTAGTGGCAGTCCGCCATGACAGCCTCCGTGATCCTGTCGGCGGTGAACTTCGACTACCGTCGTCGGTATCAAAAAAATTCCAAAAAACACCTATAAACTCTTTTCGACCTTCTGAACATAGATCCGACCTTCTTTTCACCAAAAAGAATCTTCAATTCCTTAAATATGCTCTTGAAGTTTCGGTGAAACGTTTTTTTTTTAGTATTCTGGCTTTTTTATTTTTTGTTGAAACTAATTTTGTTTGTTTTCTTTGTGCATAAAGCTTCTCGATGCTAGGTTCCTCCATACGGGGAGGACTGTGTTGAATTTTTTTTTGCAGAAAGCTCTCTTTTTTTTTTTGCAGCTTCTTTCCTCGTTCCTTGTGTTCGACCAGAAGTTTTATTTATAGAGCTGCGGCAATGTCTTGTACTTGAAGGAGTGGCATAGGGCATGGCATAGGGTGCAAGCACAAGCCCCATGCCTCTTTATTTTTTCTATATTATCTGGTGGTAGGGTAGGATGGCTAGGAGCCTAGGCGAGGGTAGTGAATAGGATATGGGTGAGGGATGGGAGGTAGGGTATGATGGTAGTGGTACCGAGGAAGGCACCATTGCCATCCTACATTTTTTTCTGTTTTGTTTGTTTTTTTTTTTTTGGTATCTTGTATTTTGGTATTTTTTGTATTTTGTATCTTGAATCTAATTATTCTTATTACATAAATTTCAAAGGTCAAACTACAAAAAGATATTGAAAAATGATAAGATTAATACATAAAACATACAAATACAATTATAATATTCTTAGATAATTATTTATTTATTTATTTATTAATATTTTGTGTTTTATTTTATTTATATTTATGTTTAATATTTAATATATGCATATTAAAAGTTAGAGTAAGTTGAGTATGGGACGTTTATTTAAATGATGAAAATGAAAAAAATAATAATAGAATTATTAAATAAAATGTTAAACTAAAATTTTTGCATAATAATTATTTTATTATAAAATTGAACAAATTTTAAGAAAAAGCAAGATTAATGAAAATAATAAATAAAATAATATGATACAAATATTTCAATAATAAAATTTCAAACAATTGCAAATGTACGACTGATAAATAAATTTTTTAAATTATACCCAAATTACGATAAATTTAGAAAAAAATTTAATAATATTTATTTTAAATTAAAATGAAATAATAAAAATTAGATAATCAGATAATTTATACTCTGACAATTTTATGGTCTTTTTTAAGGATAAAATCAATGATAAAGTCTAGACAAATTACAAATGTGTAATCTTCTAATAGAGATTATTTCTAAATTATTTCAAAATAAAGAATAATTTATAAAATTTAAAATTAAAACCAAATTTTCAAATCATGAAATTCTAAATATTATGAATGAGTGATCTTTAGGAAAAAAATTTAGGGAATAAGAAACTTCTAAATTTTGTCAGAATGATAAAAATTTTATATATTTTTGTAAAAAAGAATTAATTAAATTTTAAAAGAAATTTTTTAAAATGATATCACAAAAATTTTTGTCAATCTAACAATAAAGAATTTTCAAGGAAATAAATGGATTCCTAAAATGCTTTTGAGACGAAAATTTTTTTTAAAAGTTTTACCAAAATGATAAAAAAATCTTATGTAATTTTTTAATATTTGACTAATTAAATTTAGTTTAGAATAAAACTCGAACATATTGGGTGCCCTCACATCACCCATTCAAAGAATGATATCAATTAAAGATGTAATGTCTTTTTAATTTTGATAGTATGATCCTTTCAATATTTAAATTAATTCTTTAAAATTTATTATGAAAAATTTTTATTTTTAGTTTTTATAAAATTTATTATTTAAACATTTTTTTTAAATTTCTAACACTTTGACAAAATTTATAGAAAATATTCTCATTAAAAAAATGCTGAAAAAATTATCCATTCACCAAATTCCAAAAATTTCATTCGGAGATTTTTTTTTTATTCACAAACATGCATGATTTTAAAATATTATAAATAATTTATGATGATTATTATTATAATAATTATTTATCATTACGTGATTATCTAAATAAAATTTTCATTTGTAAAATTGATTTTAGGGTTGTGTCAACTATTTCGTGAAATTTAAAAAAAAATAAAATTTCCTTGAAAATAATTAAAGAAAATAAGATTACTCTAATTTTCTTTAAAAATTTCCTTTGAGAGATTTATTTAAATAAACACTTTTATATTTCATTTTTTTTGAGTTATTTAAATAAATCTTTGTTTAGAAAAATAATTTTTATACTATCCTAACTCTTGAATGAAATCCAAAAATATTTTTACTTACAATAATTAAAGAAATTTAAACTATTTCAATTTTCTTTAAAATTACATTACCAAAAATTTATTCAAATAATTCATTATTTTTAATTCATTTATTATTTGTAAAATCTTTATTCTTAACAAATATAATGTTTTGAATTATTCCCATATTTAGGTGACATTCAAGAAATATTTCACTTGTATTTATTAAGAACGAATGACATTTTTTTATTTTTCAAAGAATTTAGGAAAAATTAAAATTTCAAAAATTTCCTTAATTTATTTTTATAAATATCTTTAAAAAATTATTTTTCACACCAAATTTTCCTATATATTTTGATACAACTATTTTATTTTCTATATCAAAGTTCACTAAAAAAGAAAATAAAAAAACCCCAAAAACAGAAATAAAAATAATAAATATATATTAGAAAATTGAGTAAAAAATCAAAAATATGAAAAAATATAATAAAAATAGTAAAATGGCCCTTGCTTAATACAATCAACGGTTCTACAGTCCAGTTCAAGCCGCTTCAATTGTTTTGGCGTGATTCAACACGGTTTGAAGCGGTTCACCGGTGATTGAAAAGCGTTTCAAACGGTTCAAAAGCGATTTAGTTGGATCGGTTTCCAGTAGTTAAGGCATCAAATTGGACGCGCGAATCCTGAGCCGACTCCGGTTCTACGCACGGGTCTAACCATTTTTCTTTCAAGCATAAAAGACAAAATCTTTTTCTCTCACTTTCCAAACCACGAGGTAAAGGTTTAGGGAGGCCCACTATTAGGAAAAACGTTACTGTGAGACAGCAGAGGTTGGAATGTAGAAATAAAGAAAATTATATTGAGGACATTTTGCCCGGGTACTTTTCTCGTGAAACTTGAGGAACCGTCCCCCTGCCAAACACCCCCAGGCGGACTACGACACGCTTGGTAGGTTGCTATTAAAAAGCAGTCCTAGAATTGCTAATGAGGTATTGCGATCCTTAATTGATATATTGTTCATATCTTGAAAAATTATTGTCGATGCCTTTGTCACATCCCTGAAAATTTGTTTCTGCAATTTATATATGAGGGTTAAAACTCTTGGAATCCAACATCCATGCAGAATTCTAATGCTTTCTCTTTTATTAAGTTGTTGTGCAACATCCAATGCCATTAAACCAGCTTAATTGGTCTCATATTTGTCGGCGCTGCATTTCAATAGTAGTTTGAGCATCTGTTTGAGTAAGATGAGATTATACAATCTGAAAAGAATCTATTTCTTTTGGTAAAAGTAAAATTAAATAGAGCAGATGAGTAGAACCTCATGTTGATTATCGCACGCAGCTATGTGCAAGGCAGTGTCCCCATTCTGTCATTCTAATTAACTTCCTCTCGATTGTCAGTCCTCCTCAGCATCCCACATAGGAGTTTGAGAGCTTTTAATTCATTGTTTCTCGTTGCAATATGCAAAGCAGTCTCGTTTGTAGTTGTCACACCTCGGATGCATTCAGGACAGAGCTCCAAAAATCTGGCTACGAGATCAAGGTTGTGTTCTCTGGTTATTGCATGGTGCAATGGAGTCTCACCCTTCTTCCCTTTGACACGAACAAAATCTTTATCATTTTCCAAGAGAAGCAGCCCCAGCTCTTTCTGTCCCTTTCCCACTGCCATATGAATGGGACTAAAGCCTTGTTGGTTTAGCTTCCTAGCAAATGTAGGCTTTAAAGTTATTATCTCTATTGCAAAATCAATGCAACCTTCAGCTACAGCTGTATGTCTAATGGAGTGTCAACAAACTCTATCTCATCAATACGCCTCAAAACATTAGAATCTCTTTGGATTGATGCATATAATTGTGGACATAAATTTGTCCAAAAACAAAAAAAATACAAAGTACGTATAAAATATGAAATATAATAAAAAGATACAAAATACAAAAAAATACAAAATAAAAAAAATACAAAAAAAAAGTAGAGCAGAACAAAAAATCAAGGATGGCAGTGGTGCCATCCCCGGCACCACTGCCACCACCCGTGCCACCAGACCCACTAGACCCTACACTGCCACCACCCCTGCCATCACCCCTGCCACTAGACCCACCAGACCCTACACTGCCACCACCCATGATCGCCAGACCCTACCCTCCACCCCTCAAATTAATTCTCCCATTGACAAACTACCATACATAGCCAAAACTAATAAAAGAGGCATGGGGCTCGTGCTTACACCCGTGCCGAGCCCCATGCCCTTCCCCCCAGACAGACGAAGCTCTATAAATAGAGCTCCTGGCAAAGCAAAAAAAGAAAAAAAAAGAGAGAAAGAAAAGAGATGCTACAAAAAAAAAAAACACAAAAAATATACACAATCCTCCCTGTAGGGAGGAACCCAGCGCCGAGCTTCCTGCACGAAAAAGAAAAAAAACAGTTAGTTTAAAAAAAAAGGAGTCAGAATATAAAAATTTTTTTTTTACCGAAGCTTCGCCAGCAGATCTAGAAATTTTGAGACTCCTTTTGGTGAAAAAGAGATCAGATCTGCGCTCAAGGGGTCGAGAACAGTTTGTGAGAGAATTTTAGGATTTTTCGAACATCGAAGAGAACGGCCGGTGACCGACGAACGATGACGGCGAACGGCGGCGGCACCGACGGCCGACCGGCTCTCGGCTGAAGAAGAAAGAAAAAAAAAGGAAGTTTTTTTTTGAAACGGTGAAACTGACCAAAACAAAAAATTTTGAATCTTTTATATAAACTGCCAAAATCAAAACGACATCGTTTCATTAAAGGCTCCAAAACGACTTCGTTTAGACCAAGGAGGATCCGCGTGTCAACCCGGACCGGACTCGGGATCCGGGCACCCGACCCGACGATCCGCTTTTCTATCAGCCCCTGATCGGTCCATCTGAATCAGACCAGACCGCCCAGACCGAACCAGACCGTGCTTGAACCGTTATCAGACCGAGCCGAACCGCCAGATCGAACCGCCGAACCGAACCGCTCGTTGATCGGACCGTTGACTGGCTCGGTTCAGGTAAAAAATTTTTTTTTTAAATTTTTCTTATTTTTTATATATTATTTTATTAATATTTATGCATATAAAAATGATTATATTTGTTAGATTAAATGATGAAATTGTGGTTAATTTTTTTATGTAATTATGTTAATTTTTAAAATAAACTTAAAAATAATAATATAAAAATAAATTTAATAATAATAATAAACTAACAAAATGTAGGAAAATAAAATTTTTATCCGACGATGAGATTCAAAGGTATTCCGAGTAGTGATGCCTATGAAATCTCTAGGTGAGAAGATTTTTTGTAAAATATTACCAGTGTATTGAAATATTTATAAAAAATCTTCAATATAATAAAAATTTCATTTTTCTTCAAATAAAAATTTCATTTTTTATAATAATAAATAAAAATTGATTAATATATTAAAATATATGTAATAAAAATAGGAAGGAAAGAAATTTAATCCAATGATGGGATTCTAAAAGTATTCCGAGTAGAGATGCTTTAAGAAATCTCTAGGTGAGAAGACTTTTTATAAAATATTACCAGCGTATTGGAATATTTATAGAAAATCTTCAATATAATTAAATTCTTTTTTCTTCAAAAAAATTCAATAAGAATTAATAAAAAAATTAATAAAATTTTTGAAAACGAAAAAGATGTGTGCATCAACATGTTATCATTTGCATTGCATACATGACATAATTTTTACGAAAAATAAATTTAGACCTCCAAAGATGAGATTCTAAAAGTATTTCGAGTAGAGATGCTTTAAGAAATCTCTAGGTGAGAAAGAGTTCTTTTAATGTTACCAACGTACTGGAACATTTTAAGAATTATTTCAATAAAAAGGTTTTAATTTATTTTTCTCGAGAATAATTTTTTTTTAACATGACATTTTCTTACGAAAAATGAATTCGAGCCTTCAAAGATGAGATTCTAAAAGTATTTCGAGTAGAGATGCTTTAAGAAATCTATAGATGAGAAAGAATTCTTTTAATGTTACCAACGTACTGGAACATTTTAAGAATTATTTCAATAAAAAGGTTTTAATTTATTTTTCTCGAGAATAATTTTTTTAACATGACATTTTCTTACGAAAAATGAATTCGAGCCTCCAAAGATGAGATTCTAAAAGTATTCCAAGTAGAGATGCTTTAAGAAATCTCTAGGTGAGAAAGAGTTCTTTTAATGTTACCAACGTACTGGAACATTTTAAGAATTATTTCAATAAAAAGGTTTTGATTTATTTTTCTCGAGAATAATTTTTTTAATAAATAAAAAATCAAAGAAATTATTTTTTGAATATTGAAAATAAGACTGTTTGTATCAAAATCAAAGGATAACACGTTGTTAATTGGTACCGTTTTTAACGAGCGTTGTGGGGGTGCTAATTCTTCCCCACGCGTAACCGACTCCCTAACCCAGACTGTTTCGCAGACCGTAAAATTATCATTCTAATAAATTTTAATTAATTTTAAGATTTCATTAAAAGGATATATTTTAATAGGTGGCCAATCGCACCTAACCAAAAAAAATTGGTGGCGACTCCATTATTTTTATTTCGTTTTCAAATTCGTCGGGGCGCACATAAAATCGTTACGACAGCTTGGCGACTCCACTGGGGATCTGTTTTTATTTTCGAGAGTCAGGCCAAAATTAATTACTTGTTATCCTCAAATTTTGATTTAAACAGTCTTAATCAATTTCTTAAATTTTTATTTTTCATTTTTAGTAAAAAAGGTCAAAAAAACAAAACAAAACAAAACAAAACAAAACAAAACAAATCAAAAATAAAAAGCAAAAAAATTCACACATTTATCTTACTATGCCTCTTATGTTTTATTTTTTCTGTATATATTGCGCTCAATAAATTAGGATATATTTTGCACACAATGGCACGATGCATCTCATACATGAGCTCTATACCCGGGCTCTATCCTTTATAGGAGGAAGTAAAGTACCTATGCTCTCGTGAGGTGATAACCTCTACAATGGCAAGCAAAATACTTCCACTCGAATTGAACCCTTTCCATTCGTAGCCTGTAATGGGTGAGGATCGAGGTGCCTTACTAGTCCAACATGGACAACAGTGAAGAACAATTTGGGAATCTTTAGACTTGTCAATCCAAACCCAGCATATAATAAGCCTAGGAAACCAGCCTTATGTAGAGCCTCGTTCACCTTGTTGTAGAAAATACCCAAGAATAAAAGTTGTGTATAATACGAAACAAAACAAAACAAAACAAACAAAAAAAATCTCAAACACAAAAACAAAACAAAAAAAATGTTTTTTTCTTAAACCACATCCTCACACTAACTCAATTTTGTTTCTTTTTCTTTTTCTTTTTGCATTAATCATATCAAATATTTTTTTTGCATTCATACATCATTTGCATCATTTAAAAAATTTTTTTTTTCAAAAATAAAATTTTCAACACATAGCATTCTAATTTTTTTCTTTCTTTTTTCTTTTTCACAATAAAAACTTTGTGGTAATAAAGGTTCAAGAATAGCTCACCCACTAAAAATTTTGGCCCAACATACTCGTCATTCATACAATACCAGGATACAGACAAGAATCATAGAGCAAGAATAGGCCAGCCGATTTGAGAGAATTGAGAAAGCTCAAGAAGAACTAAGAGGGGATCTTAGCACAATAATGGATATGCTCAAGAAACTTGACAAGGGAAAAGCAGTGGAAGAAAATCCTAGCTTTCAAGAGCAATCGCCAGATATGGTAGATCTTATCTATCCTCCAGAGTTTGAGCCACGACTGAACCAACCTTCACAAAGAATTAGAGTACCAATTCCTACTCCTGGTGGATATCTTAATCCTTATCCAGGAATAATGTCCACACTTGCTCCAAGACAATTCCAAAATTTTGTTAATCCCATTGTGATGGAAAAATCACCTGAACCAATCTTAGTTCCTGATTTGAATGATCCCAAGGAAAGAGAAAAGCTAGGGATACAGACACTTGAAAAAGTAAAAGATACCAGTGCTCGAGAGAAGATGAAGTTATTGGAAGAAAGGCTTAGGGCTGTAGAGGGAATGAATTTTTATGACTCCACAGATGCGGCTGACCTTTGTTTAGTTCCAGATGTGGCAATTTTGCCTAAATTCAAGGTCCCTGAATTTGAAAAATATGATGGCACAAAATGCCCAATGACCCATATCACTATGTATTGTCAAAAGATGGTAGCATATGCTTAAGATGAAAAGTTATTAATGCATATATTTCAAGATAACCTTACGGGTTCTGCAGCTAGATGGTATGTTCAGTTAGATAGGACTCGTATTCATTCTTGGCAAGAGCTTACAAAGGTATTCCTTACACAATATCGATATGTCACGGATATGGTTCTAGATCGTCTATCTCTTTAAAGTATGGAAAAAAAAGTAACTGAAAACTTCAAGGAGTATGCACAAAGATGGAGAGACGTGATTGCACAAGTTCAACCACCTCTCACTGAGAAAGAAACAACTGTTTTATTTGTGAACACCTTGAAAGCATCGTATTATGAGAGATTGATAGGTAATGCAACCAAGAACTTTATGGATATGGTGATATCAGGTGAGATCATTGAAAATGCCATAAAGAATGGTAAGCTCGATGCAGGAGAGACAAGTGGAGCAAGAAAAGGTGAAGCTCTCAAAAAGAAAGAGAATGAAGCCCAAGCAGTAAACTATGTAGGGTAACAGTTCAAAGGTTTCACACCCTACTTTGTACCAGTCTACCAAACCCATTACCCTTCTGTAAACCATGTTACATCCACCCCCCATTCATATCAACCATACCAGTCATTACCACAACCAACTTATTCACCCTATTTTCAGTCATCCTTTCAGACACCCACCTATAATCATCCTACTGCACCTATCAGACCAGGATGGAGACCCAATCCTAATAGTGATTTGAGAGCCCCAAAAAATACCCAAAAAAAATTATTTTTGATCCCATTCTCATGACATATATAGATTTGTATCCTCGACTTGTTGAGAAACATTTGCTTGCTCCTGTTATCGTTGAACCCTTGAAACCTCCATTTCTCAAATGGTATGACCCCAATGCACATTGTGATTATCATTATGGGAATCTAGGTTATTCCACTAAAAATTATACTACTTTGAAGCGTAAAGTGCAAGGGTTAATCAATGAAAGAGTATTAAATTTTGATACCAACCAACAAGGGACTCCAAATGTCAATGGGAATCCTCTACCAAATCATATCAGACCATCAATAAATGCCTTAATTGATGGGCAAAGAAGCAATGTGAGGGAGAAAATAAATGAAGTTAAGACTCCGATGGCTAACGTGTTTGAAGTATTGGTCAAAGCTGACATGTTGAAGCCAATAGAACCTCAAAATTATTCTAAAATAATTAGCTCAACTGAAAACTGTAATTATCACGGAGGTATTCTTGGGCATTCTATCAAAAATTGTCACCAATTTCATCAAGAGGTATAAAAATTGATGAATGAGGGTCGAATAGAGTTTTACCAAGAAAAAAAAGAGTTGGTGAAAGCTGAAGTGTCTACTATTGATTCAAAGAATAAGTTTATACGTAGACCAGTAACTATCTATTATGATGAAAAGCCAACATCGAAGTTAGAAAAGCCTGTCTCCTGACCAGTGGTGACAATTAAAGTTCTTGGCCTTTTTTCATATCAGAATGATAAAATAGTACCTTGAAAGTATGATTATGATGTTGTAGTCAACCCAAATACTGTCAACATAACGGGTGTAGGAGGCATAATTCAAAGTGGCAGGTGCTATACCCTAAAGGCTTTAGAAAAAGCTAGAAAAGAAAAAGCCAAGGTAGGAGAAGAAAATGAAAGTCAGAATGGTCTTGATGTAACCTCAGAAAAAGAATGCCAGAAGCCAGTATCTGAGAGTGAAACAGGTGAATTTTTAAAGTTAATAAAACATAGCGAGTATAGCGTGATAAAACAGCTTAACAAGATGCCAGCTAGAATTTTGTTATTATCATTATTGCTCAGTTCAGAGTCACATCGTAATGCTTTGCTGAAGGTGCTAAATCAAGCATATGTGTCTCACAATGCTTCTGTTAAATATGTGGAACAGCTTGTTGGTAATCTGATGATTTTAAACTATATCTCTTTTAATGATGAAGAGATTCCTCCTGAAGGTAGAGGAAGTACCAAGGCTCTTCACATTACTGTGAAATGTAAGAGTCATATAATGACTAAGGTTTTGATTGATAATGGTTCATCCATCAATGTTATGCCTGTGACTACTCTAATAAAACTCCCTGTTGATGGATCTTATATGAAACCTAGTCATATGATAGTGAGAGCCTTTGATAGAACCAGAAGAGAGGTGCTAGGAGATATAAAAGTGCCATTACAGATTGGCCCATGCACTTCAACGTGAAATTTTAAGTTATGGACATCTCTCCTTCATACAGTTGTTTATTGGGTAGACCGTGGATCCATATGGTAGGTGCTATCCCATCCTCATTACATCAAAAAGTTAAATTCATTATTGAAGGGCGGCTAACATGTGTGGTAGGAGAAGAAGATTTATTGGTAACTCAACCGATAAATACTCTTTATGTGGAATCGACAGACGAAGCTTTAGAATGCTCTTATAGGTCCTTCGAGATTGCCAATGCAACATATATAGCTGAAGGATCTAAATTATATTCACCACACTTGTCTATGACGACTAAAATGGTAGTCAAACAGCTTACCAAGATGGGATGGCGATCTGAAGTCAGACTTGGAAAGAACCTGCAAGGAATCACGGAGCCATCAATCATATATGAAAAGAGAGATAGATTTGGCTTGGGATATAAGCCAACAAGAGGGGACAGAACAAGAATGGTGAATGAGAAAAGAGATAAGAGGATAGCTAATCTTAAGGGATATGAGCCGGAGTCAGAGCCCACTTTCATTCCATACCTCTATGATTCTTTTCACTCAGAAGGATACATTTATCCAAATTTATCGGGAGCCCCAAATGTAGGATTTATAGAAAAATTTTCAGAGCTGGCCATTCAAATGGTGGATGATGGAGAAAAAAAGAGTCGAAGTGAAGAGATGTTCGTATACCCTTGTCCTTCAGATTTTGAGCTGGATAATTAGAAAGTTACAGAGCTGCCTGTTATTTTTAAAACTTTGAAAAAGTAATATACTGTGAACTTTAAATCTCTAATTACTTTTTACGAGTATTAAGAGATCTTTTATGGTGTGTCTATGTTTGTCGTTTTAATAAAAGACTTAAAAGATGCATCCGCATTTCTTCTATTATTTTCATCTTCATTTTACTTTTCATTCTTTTCTTTCCATTATTTTTTTTGCCATTCCATTTTTGTGTGCCAATATTCTCTTCATTTTACCCTTTGTAGGGTCCCAAACAATGAACACGAAGATTATCATGACAATAATCTCAAAATTGATTTCGAAAACTTAATTCATGTTGACGAACTTGATAATGAAGAAGATTTAGATAATTATACACTGCCTCCTGATTTGTTAAAATTAATGGAACATGAAGATAAGCCAATTAAACCCCACCAAGAAATTACTGAATCAATAAATTTGAGAGATAGTGAAAACAAAAGAGAGGTCAAAGTTGGTACATTTCTTTTGCCAGCTGAAAGACAGAAGCTAGAAGAACTGCTTTGAGAATATGTAGATATGTTCGCATGAACTTACCAAGAATGCCAGGACTCAGCACTGATATTGTAGAGCACAAGTTACCTTTAAAATCAGGATGTAAGTCGATGCAGCAAAAGCTAAGGCGCATGAAACCAGAGATGCTACTGAAAATTAAAGAGAAATTGAAGAAACAATTCGATGCTAAATTTTTGGAAGTGACAAAATATCCTGAATGGGTAGCCAACATAGTGCCGGTTTCTAAGAAGGATGGAAAAGTGAGAATGTGTGTCGATTATCGAGATTTGAATAGGGCAAGCCCTAAGGATAACTTTTCTTTACCTCACATCGATACTCTAGTGGATAATACTGCTAGGCATTCCATATTTTCCATTATGGATGGTTTCTCAAGCTATAATCGATTAAGATGGCTCGAGATGATATGGAGAAAACTACATTTGTGACCATGTGGGGAACATTCTGTTACAAAGTCATGCCTTTTGGGTTGAAAAATGCTAGTGCCACTTATCAAAGAGCAATGGTGACTCTCTTTCACGACATGATACATAAAGAAATAGAGATATATGTGGATGATATGATTGTAAAATCTCATGAAGGAGAAGATCATATAGTCAATCTCAAAAAGCTGTATGACAGGTTGAGAAGATTTCAGCTAAAGTTGAATCCTGTTAAATGTACATTTAGTGTCAAGTCAGAAAAACTATTGGGCTTTGTGGTCAGTGAAAGAGGAATCGAAGTAGACCCGGATAAGATATAAGTCATCCAAAACTTATCTCCTCCTCGTACCCCAAAAGAAGTGCGAGGTTTCCTTGGAAGATTGAACTATATTGCTCGTTTCATCTCTCAACTCATCTATAAGTGCGATCTTATTTTCAAGCTTCTCAAAAAATATGATCCAAGAGAATGGAATGATGAATGCCAAGAAGCTTTTGATAAGATCAAAGAATACTTGTCAAATTCACCTGTGTTGGTGCATCCAATCCTGAAAAAACCTTTGATCTTGTACTTAACAGTGCATGAAAATTCCATGAGATGTGTGCTGGGGCAAAGAGATGAAACTGACAGGAAAAAACGAGCAATATACTATTTGAGCAAAAAATTTACTGATTATGAGTCCAAGTATTCACCATTAGAGAAGATATATTGTGCATTAGCCTGGACAACTCGAAGGCTTAGACAATATATGCTTTATCACACTACTTGGCTCATAGCAAAGCTGGATCCTATTAAGTATATCTTTGAAAAGCCTTCATTGACAGGAAGAATAGCACGATGGCAAGTTATGCTTTCAGAATATGATATCATTTATGTGACTCAAAAAGCTATAAAAAAAAGTACCGTAGCCGAGTTCCTTGCTGATCGCGCTATTAAAAATTATGAACCAATGAACCTGGAGTTCCCTGATGAATATGTAATGGCCATTGAAGAAAATGAACCTATTGAAAAGTCTTGGAGGATGTATTTTGATGGAGCTGCTAATGCTTTGGGTCATGATATTGGGGCAATTTTAATATCTCCTGATGGGCACTATTATCCCATTATAGTCAAGTTAAATTTTAATTGCACAAATAATGTGATTGAATATGAGGCTTGTGTTATGGGTCTACAAGCAGCAGTTGAAAAGAAAATCAAAGATTAGATGTGTTTGGAGATTCAGCTCTAGTCATCTATCAGTTACGAGGAGAATAAGAAACCAGAGATTCTAAGTTGATACAGTACCATAAGTACATCTCTCAATTGGTTAAACAATTCGAAGAAATTCAATTTGAACATTTGCCTAGAGAGGAAAACCAAATTGCTGATGCACTGGCTACTCTAGCTGCAATGATTAAAATAGATGTAAATACTAAAATTTAACCCATCAAGCTGGATGTGAAAAATGAACCAGCACATTGTTCAGGTGTTGAAGAAGAAGTTGATGGAAAACCATGGTATCATGACATCATGCAATACATTAAAAGCCAGCAATACCCAGAACATGTAACAAAAAATGATAAGAGAACTATCAGAAGGTTGGCTATGAGTTTCTTTCTTGACGGAGAAGTCCTCTATAAAAGGGGTCGAGATCAAGTACTCTTAAGATGTGTGAATGCAGCTGAAGCAAAAAAGATTATTGAAGAGATACATGATGGAGTTTGTGGGGCACATGCAAATGGTCATATGATGGCTAGACAAATTATGAGGGCTGGATACTATTGGTTGACAATGGAGAGTGACTGTATTGATTATGTCAGAAAATGCCATAAATGTCAGATCTATGCTGACAAAATCCATACTCCTCTAACAACGTTACATGTTTTGGCTCTTCCATAGCCATTCTCTATGTGAGGTATGGATGTCATTGGTCCCATCACTCCAAAAGCTTTAAATGGACATAGATTCATCTTTGTGATGATTGATTACTTCATAAAATGGGTAGAAGCTGCATCATACGCTAGTGTGACCCGATCAGTGGTATGCAAATTCATAAAAAAAGAGATAATATGCAGATATGGGCTTTCAGAGATAATTATTTCTGATAATGCCAAAAATTTGAACAGTAAGATGATGAATGAAGTTTGCACTCAGTTTAAGATTCGTCATCATAATTCGACATCATATCGTCCAAAGATGAATTGGGCAGTAGAAGCTGTAAATAAGAATATCAAAAGAATCCTAAAAAAAATGACTGATACTTATAAAGATTGACATGAAAAGTTACCCTTTGCTTTACATTCTTATAGAACATCAGTCCGAACGTCTACTGGGGCCACTTCGTTCTCTTTGGTATATGGAATGGAAGCGGTGCTACCGATCGAAGTGGAAATTCCCTTGTTGAGAGTCTTGATGGAGGTAGAATTAGAAGAAGCAGAATGGGTTCGAAATCGCTATGAGCAGTTGAACCTCATTGAAGAGAAAAGACTTACAGCACATTGTCATTGTCAATTATATCAAAAAAGAATGATGAGACCACATGACAAGAAAATTCATCCTCGTTGCTTTAGAGAAGAAGATTTAGTGCTGAAAAAGATCCTTTCAAATCAACATGATAATCGAAGAAAATGAACACCAAATTGGGAATGCCCGTATGTGGTGAAAAAGGCCTTTTCTGGTGGAGCATTGATTTTGGCAGAAATGGACGGAAGTGATTTACCTGCTCCGATAATTCAGATACTGTGAAGAAATATTTTGCTTAAAAAAAGTAAAAAAAAAGAAAAAAAATGGTGGTGACTTATCTAAGCTGAAAACCTGAAAAGGCAGCTTGGATGTGAAGCAGAAGCATCATCAAGAAAAGATCCCACAATGCAGGGGCAAGTGTAGTCTGACGAACTCTGAATGATCAAAGAAGTCATCTAATTTTGTTTTAGAGAAAAAATTTGAGAATATTTTGTTCATGATTATCTTGTGATCATTTTTTTGACATTTTTGTTTCAATTCAAACACTTTGACATGCACTTGTTATCAGCCATATGAAATACATTATCTTTCCTTTGAAAATAAAGCCTATCCTTTCCTTTATCCCTATCTGATTTTTTATCCATCGTGCAAGTGAATAAGAGAAATGTGTGATTGCATTTTTATTTGTCTTGAACTTAAAATGATGAAAAGAAAAACAAACATGAAAGATCTTGGCATTGCTTTTTCAAAAATTGACAAAGGTAAATGAAAAAGGATGAGAAAAGTATGACAGGACATTGATGTTACAGACTTTTGAAAAAATAAATATTATGGTCAGATGTTAAGAACAGATTGGTCATATGAGAATTCTGATAAAAGAAGCCAAAAGTGAGAGATTTCAAGAACCTTTTTACTACAATGAATGATTTTGATTGCATTACATGCATTGCATTATGAGCACTCAGTACATGCATCCATGATAAGTTGTAACAAAGATAGAAAATTTTCATTTCTTAATGAAAAACAAGATTTTGGTAAAGACAATGATCAAACAAAAGAATTCAAAAGAAGAAATTTAATTGTTCAAAGATGAGAACTCAAATTTGAAAACTAGATGAAATTTTAAAGTTGTTGAGCCTCTGCTAAGATGAGCTTTTCCAAGAGAAGAAATTTTAAAGTTGTGGAGCCTCTGTTGAGAGGAGCTTTTTCAAGATGAGATTTTAAAGTTGTTGAGCCTCTGCTGAGAGGAGCTTTTTTCAAAAGATTTTAAAGTTGTTGAGCCTCTGCTGAGAGGAGCTTTTACAAATGAGATTTTTAAAGTTGTTGAGCCTCTGCTAAGAGGAGCTTTTCCAAGATAAGAATTTTAAAGTTGTTGAGCCTTTGCTGAGAGGAGCTTTTTCAAGATGAGAATTTTAAAGTTGTGGAGCCTCTGTTGAGAGGAGCTTTTTAAAGAAGAGATTTTAAAGTTGTTGAGCCTCTGCTGAGAGCAGAGGAGCTTTTCCACGATGAGATTTTTAAAGTTATTGAGCCTCTGTTGAGAGGAGCTTTTTCAAGATGAGATTTTAAAGTTGTTGAGCCTCTGCTGAAAGGAGCTTTTCCAAGATGAGACTTTAAAGTTGTTGAACCTCTGCTGAGAGGAGCTTTTTTAGATTTTAAAATTTTGAAAGTTGTCGAGCTTTAAGTGGGAGGAACATTTTCGAAAAAAAAATCATTTGGATTCTGGACAAAATTATTGTCTTTGTCTTTGCCCTATTACTGATTACCAGTAATGTGCAAAGAGGGGCAGCTGTGGACATCAATTTGTCTAAAAACAAAAAAATACAAAGTACGTATAAAATATGAAATATAATAAAAAGATACAAAATACAAAAAAATACGAAATAAAAAAAATACAAAAAAAAGTAAAAAATAACAAAAAATCAAGGATGGCAGTGGTGCCATCCCCGGCACCACTGCCGCCACCCGTGCCACCAGACCCACTAGACTCTACACTGCCACCACCCATGATCGCCAGACCCTACCTTTCACCCCTCAAATTAATTCTTCCGTTGACAAACTACCAGACATAGCCAAAACTAATAAAAGAGGCATGGGGCTCGTGCTTACACCCGTGTCGAGCCCCATGCCTTTCCCCCCAGACACACGAAGCTCTATAAATAGAGCTCCTGGCGAAGCAAAAAAAGAAAAAAAAAAGAGAAAGAAAAGAGACGCTGCAAAAAAAAAACACAAAAAATATACACAATCCTCCCCGTAGGGAGGAACCCAGCGCCGAGCTTCCTGCACGAAGAAAAAAAAACAGTTAGTTTAAAAAAAAGGAGTCAGAATATAAAAAAAAATTTTTTTCACCGAAGCTTCGCCAGCAGATCTAGGAATTTTGAGACTCCTTTTGGTGAAAAAGAGGTCAGATCTGCGCTCAGGGGGTCGAGAACAGTTTGTGGGAGAATTTTAGGATTTTTCAAACACCGGAGAGGACAGCAGGTGACCGACGAACGGCGACGACGAACAGCGACGGCACCGACGGTCGACCGGCTCTCGGCTGAAGAAAAAAGAAAAAAAAAAGTTTTTTTTTGAAACGGTGAAACTGACAAAAACAAAAAATTTTGAAACTTTTATATAAACTGCTAAAATCAAAACGACGTCGTTTCATTAAAGGCCCCAAAACGACGTTGTTTAGACCAAGCAGGATCTGCGCGTCAACCCGCGACCCGACCTGGGGTCTGCGCACCCGACCCGACAACCTGTTTCTCCATCAACCCCTGATCGGTCTATCTGAACCGGACCAGACCGCCCAGACCAAACCAGACCGCGCTTGAACCGTTGTCAGACCGAGCCGAACCGCCAGATCGAACCGCCGAACTAAACCGCTCGTTGATCGGCCCGGTTCAGGTAAAAAATTTTTTTTTTGAATTTTTCTTATTTTTTATATATTATTTTATTAATATTTATGCATATAAAAATGATTATATTTGTTAGATTAAATTATGAAATTGTGGTTAATTTTTTTATGTAATTATGTTAATTTTTAGAATAAACTTTAAAAATAATAATATAAAAATAAATTTAATAATAATAATAAACTAACAAAATGTAGGAAAATAAAATTTTTATCCGACGATGCGATTCAAAGGTATTTCGAGTAGTGATGCCTGTGAAATATCTAGGTGAGAAGATTTTTTGTAAAATATTACTAGTGTATTGGAATATTTATAGAAAATCTTCAATATAATAAAAATTTCATTTTTCTTCAAATAAAAATTTCATTTTTTATAATAATAAATAAAAATTGATTAATATATTAAAATATATGTAATAAAAATAGGAAGGAAAAAAATTTAATCCAATGATGGGATTCTAAAAGTATTCCGAGTAGAGATGCTTTAAGAAATCTCTAGGTGAGAAGATTTTTTATAAAATATTACCAGCGTATTAGAATATTTATAAAAAATCTTAAATATAATTAAATTCCTTTTTCTTCAAAAAAATTCAATAAGAATTAATAAAACAATTAATAAAATTTTTGAAAACGAAAAAGATGTGTGCATCAACATGTTATCATTTGCATTGCATACATGACATAATTTTTTCGAAAAATAAATTTAGACCTCCAAAGATGAGATTCTAAAAATATTCCGAGTAGAGATGCTTTAAGAAATCTCTAGGTGAGAAAGACTTCTTTTAATGTTACCAACGTATTGGAACATTTTAAGAATTATTTCAATAAAAAGGTTTTAATTTATTTTTCTCGAGAATAATTTTTTTTAACATGACATTTTCTTACGAAAAATGAATTCGAGCCTCCAAAGATGAGATTCTAAAAGTATTTCGAGTAGAGATGCTTTAAGAAATCTATAGGTGAGAAAGAGTTCTTTTAATGTTACCAACGTACTGGAACATTTTAAGAATTATTTCAATAAAAAGGTTTTAATTTATTTTTCTCGAGAATAATTTTTTTAACATGACATTTTCTTACGAAAAATGAATTCGAGCCTCCAAAGATGAGATTCTAAAAGTATTCCGAATAGAGATGCTTTAAGAAATCTCTAGGTGAGAAAGAGTTCTTTAATGTTACCAATGTACTGAAACATTTTAAGAATTATTTCAATAAAAAAGTTTTGATTTATTTTTCTCGAGAATAATTTTTTTAATAAATATAAAATCAAAAAAATTATTTTTCGAATATTAAAAATAAGACTGTTTGTATTAAAATCAAAGGATAACATGTTGTTAATTGGTACCATTTTTAACGGGCGTTGTGGAGGTGCTAATCCTTCCCCACGCGTAGCCGACTCTCGAACCCAGACTGTTTCGCAGACCGTAAAATTATCTTTTTAATAAATTTTAATTAATTTTAAGATTTCATTAAAATGATATGTTTTAATAGGTGGCCAATCGCACCTAACAAAAAAATATTAGTGACGACTCCATTATTTTTATTTCGTTTTCAAATTCATCGGACGAACACAAAACCGTTATGACAATAATTCATCAACATTTCCCTCTTGAGCAGCCCTCCTCAAATTTTCATTCATATCAGAAAAGCCAAAATTACAATGAAATGACAGGCAAAAATGGAACAAAAGGGTTAGACTACTTTACAAAGCCGGTGGTTTTTAATCGTCAATTATAGTCAACAAGAAAAACACTAAAAAAATAAAAAAGCGCCAAATTAAAATAAGTTAAAAGTTTTTACAGATCTAATAGTAAATTATAAATACACATTGTCTCCTTCGGCCAAAAAAAGTATAGATATATTGTCTCTTTTCTCGAGATTTCCATGTAGGTTTCCATGTAGTAGAACAAATGTTCCACTGTTTTATCAATATATGATTAATTTAATTGATTAAAGCTTGACTTTTTTGATAAAAAGATATTGAGTTTGAGATTTGTTAGTGATATTTTATTTTAAATTATCAAATATGATCCGTTTTATTTTAATTTAAAAAATTAAATAATTTATTTATTCTCGAATTTTTTTGAAAAAAAAAAATTCTACTATTTTAACCCATAAAAAACCGACTATCTCATACCAATAATCTATCTCTCTACAAACTTTTAAAAGAATGTTGTTTAATTTATGCGGATTTTAAAATTATCCGAGGTTGCATAGTACCACTTACTGTAGAATATAATGTTATAATAATTGGCCTTTATTAGAAAATTTTAAGAGAAAGAATTGATTTTGAGGTGTAAATAACTATTTTTTTTTTAAAGATATTTACATTTTTAGGATATAATAAAATTTAAAAACTTTCAAATCAAAATTTATGAAAATGATTATGTAAAATAATTTATTTATAATAAATAAACAAACACAATCATTTATACAAATGATTATAGTCATTTGTATAATCATAATTTTTTGTTAAATTAGTTTAAGATTATATGAATAATATATTATAATTTTATATCAAATAATTATGATCATTTGTCATATAATTATTTAAATAATGCAATATTTCTATTTAGATAAATTTATTCAATATATAAGTAAAAAATTTGAAAATTAATTAATACAAAATTAAAAGTAAATCTATTTACTTATTGAAAGAATTTTAAAACCTATATTTAATATATAAATATATTAATTAACTCAAAACCAACCAACATTTAAAAATTCAAACTCATACCCAATGTTATTTCTTCATCCATTTTAATTCAATTACATAGTACCTTTCAAACTTAGGTGCTGTTGAGCCGGTTTATTACGCTCAACAAGAAGCATTAAAAAAAAAAAAAAAACAGATTATTGAAAACTTAGTTTTGATACATATCTTCAAGTTTTTTTAGGTATTAAATTGAAACTGTTCAGCACGAGAATTGTTCATCCGTACGGTCCAAAATATTTGCACATTTCAAATTGAAAAAACTTCAAAAATTTAAGAGTCTTGAAAGTTGTGAGAATGAGGAAAGCCGAGTGGCGTGTGTCAAGTGGAATTGGTAATCTACATCATTTGAGATATTTGGGGTTAAAATGTGGTGGAAAAATCATCTTGCCACGATCTATTGAAAAGTTGAAAAGTTTACATACTTTGCACATCCGCAGTTTCCTATTAACGATACCTCCTAATATTCTATTCGAGTTGGAACGTTTAAGGCATTTTCTATTTCTTAATTATCAGAAAGAATTTGATTTCAGATGTGTTTGGATGATGCAGCTAAGGTTTACTTCAAAAAAATTCAAACTTTAAAGTACATTGGGTTAAGAATTTAATTGAAAATAATGCAGTGTTGGGCTTGGCTAATATTTAGAGTTTAGGAACATTTTTTAGGAGATCAAAAGATGTTGAGCCTATCCTAAAAGCACTGGTCGAATCACGCCGCCTTCGGTCATTGTACATGAGGTTTTTATGGGGTTCAAGCGAATCATTTCCAGACTTGGAACCCCTTTTTCAGTGTCATCACCTCTCCAAACTATTCTTAGGTAGGAAGATAGAAGAAGATCCGCAATCTAGGCATAATGTTTTGAAATTTGTTCCAGCAAACATTGCCAAGTTAACTTCGGTGGCATCTGAGGTGAAGCAGGATCCAATGGCTGTATCGGGAAAGCTGCCTCATTGGAGGACTCTCCGCTTATGGAGGAATTCATACAGGTGGACTAAACTGATTTGCTCTGCCAATGGGTTTCTTCGATTTGATTCTCTTGAAATTGTAGGTTTATCAAAATTAGAAAAGTGGAAGATAGAAGAAGGCGCAATGCCACATCTCCGGAGTTTATCTTTGGTTGGTTTAGATAGTTTGAGGATGATTCTTGAAGGGTTGAGGTATATTACTACTCTCCAAGAAATGATATTAGAGGAGATGAAGAGGTCATTGGTAGAAAGGATTCGAGTGATAGACGGGAGAGAAGGAGAGGATTTCTCTAAAGTCAGCCACATACCCTCCATCCAAATATTTGACACACGGGATAATTACTGAAAACTCTAATTTTGCAGGTGAGTTATTTGTTTTTTTTATAAAATAATAATCTCTTTTGCTTTTTATTTGGGACAATAAATATTCATATATATCATTTCCTTTCCATAAGAGATAATGATATATGCCATTTTCATCTTGGTGTAGGTATAATGAGATGGGCTGTGATACGAGGCAGAGTTGGATGCTTTGTTTGATCATGGAAAGCAATCGTGCGAATAAGAGCAAGAAGAGGCTGGGTTTACTTCGATTTGCATTTTGATTGTTTCAAAGTGTGATTTGTTTCTTTTTCCTTGATAGTTGTTTTTAATCAATAAATAATTAAAAGAAATTTTAATAGTAGTTTCAAATTTTATTAGCTGTGCCAAATGTACAAGCCTTACCAGTTCTTACCCGGCCCAAACGGTTCCCATCATGATTCATTCAGCATAATAAGGTTATGGTGGAATTATTGAAGGGCTTGACTTCGGCTGAAGGCATGGTTCAATGAAACTCTTGTTCTAACATCCTTAATGCGCCATTATTATCCACAACTCTGAATCAACGGACTCTCCAGTCAAGTTTGTAAAGTTTTTAACTGTTTTCAAGTAATCAAAAGTAATATCTTAAAGTGATAATAAGGGATGTAGTGAGAGCTCACATTGACAACTTGCCATGGATAACAAATTCTTTTGCTGCTAAGCCCTTGCAGCTGTTGGAGCATTAGAGTTTGCTAAAGAGACGGGTTTTAATGAAATTTTGTTAGAAGGACATGTCTTAACAGTTATCAGATCATATCATTCCAAAGGAAATATTGCTGCATTTATACAAAACACAAATGACAAGAGTAATGCATTGCTTTATCCGACGGATTAGAAGGTAATTCATAGAAGAAAATATCACCAAGCCAAAAAAGAAAGAAATTGATATTTGTACTAAGAAACAAAAAAAAATTAAATATTATTGGAGAAAAACAAATTAGGTTTAGATAAAACTTAAAATATCATTAATCATATTATTTAAAAAAACTTAAATTTCGTATTGTATAATATAATTATTAATTGAATTTATATTTAATATATTATTAATATATAAATTTTATTTACTTTTAATAAATTAATTGAATTTATATTTAATATATGGTCAGTATATAAATTTTATATACTTTTAGTGAATTAAATGATATTATTTTATTAATGATTAAATACAAATTTTTATTAGTTCTTAAGATAGATACACAAAACTTAATTTAAAAAAAAATTCTCAATAATGAATTAATATCATCTAATTTATTGACAATGTATAAAATTTATATATTAATAATATATTATATATCAATTCTTTATAATTTTATTACCTTATTTTTTTAGTCTTTATCACCGATGTCTGTCTAAAGAACAACAAAAAAAATATAAATATTTATTATTATAAAATATTAATTCGATCCTCTTGAAATTAAATGTCAATATTTGTCATTGTAGTTAAGTTCTTCTTACATTTATGAAAATATATGAATTAATGATTGAACCTTCTTAAAATAGAGTAACATAGTAAAAAAAATTCAATAATTGTCCTGTTTTTTTATAAAAGGTCTAAGATTAAAAGAGTAACTTTCCTTTAAGACCATAATGAAGTCATGTTTTAATAAACAAATAGATTTTAATTTGAAAAAACGTCTACGATTTTGAAATTATCAGTTGGTTCATAACATTTAATTAAGCTAAAATATTAAAAAAATTCCTAAATTAATTTATTTTTTAAAAAATAAGTCTTTATACTTTTATTCTATTCAAATAAGTTCTTATTTTTTAATTTGTTTCCAAATAAAGTTTTATTTCAAACAAAAAATTGATTTATATTAAAAACTTATTTATGTATAAATTAAAAGTTAAGAGCTTCTTTGGATATAAATTAATATTTAAGGACTTATTTGGGTGAAAAATAAATGTTAAAAACTTATTTAGATATAATAAAAATATAAAATCTTATCCAAATCAAACAGTAAAATTCATAAAATTTTTTATAATTTTAACCTTAATTATTTGACTATTTATCTTCGCTATTAAAGAGCACAACTTGGGACCAATAATAATAAGATGGTAATTAAAAGGAAGATAAGTTGGGTGAAACTTTTTTTTTTCAATCTCATAATTTACCCCTCTGTTAAACTCTGAAGATACTTCTTATCAGCTTCCCCCAAATTTCCTGTAATTTCCTATAGATCCATTTGACTAACAAAACTTAATTCGTTTGGTCATCTATTTGTTATCAATAAATTACTTGGAAAATGTTCTATTAGCTTGCATGTTAACTATTCAACATTAAAATGTTCTTTTTCTTTACTTTTCTACATATTGTCGGCAGTTAATCATGTCTAATGCAAATAAAACAAGAAAAGATGAGGCAACTTCTCTATGGAATTGAAATATCAATATTAGGCAGCCTGTTAACTACTATTCAACTTTAAAATGTTTTTTTTTTTTCTTAAATTTTGTGTAGTCAGTGATCATGTTTAACGGAAAATGCAAGAGTGTTATGACTAGGCTGCAAATATTTCTTATTAATTTTGTAGTCTTTTAAATGATTATATATTGCTGGTTGCATAGTAAAGCAAAAATATTTCATTCTAGCTTACTCTTCTAAATTATTTGCTTAACAAGAGAAAAAAAAATTAGAAAAAGGGCAATTTTTCTCTCGTATTCAAGCGCCGGACTTATTCTACATTATTTTGTGTTATTGAAGCTTTAGATTTATACTTAATTTGTGCTGCAATTGAAAAAAATGGAAGAAAATGAGATTTAATTATATAAATTCTTGACTAAATACTGAAAAAAAGAATAAAGATATATATGTAAAGGTTAATCTAATTGGTAATTTTTTTCATCTAAAGTTTGATATTTTTGGCAAGTACTTCATGGAGTAAAGTTTTAAATATACTTTATTGATGTAGAGAAATTTGCATTAAATATTGTTTGAGATAAAATTTGAAGAAATTATTTAATATATTATCAGAAAATTTTTTTAATTTTACAAATAAAATTAACAAAATGACATTTATCTTTTTTAAAAAAATCGTTTTGTTATTTTTTTAAATGCACGAAAAAATTATTTAATATATTGTCAGTAAACTTTTTTAATTTTATAAATGAAATTAACAAGATGGCATTGATCTTATTATTAACTGTTTTTTTATATTTTTGAATACACTAAAAAATACGTGTCAACCTACCCCTTTGGTATTAAAATTTTTTTATTAATATATTCGATAACAAGATGACATTGTATTGTTACTGATTTTCTTGTCTTGTTTTTTTTTTTTTTTTTTTATTGAGTCTTTGTCAGCAATGACTTTTGGGTCTTCAATAATTGTCCTTACTCCTTTGCAACTACTGCCGTTAAAAAATTTTCAGGTTGGTTTAATATTAATTCATAGACAACAGAAGAATATTTATTTTCACATCAGTGCATGCGAACACGATAGTAAAAGGACCATGCATTTGATTTAATCATAAATACATATGTACTTTCATAGAAAGAATTAAGTTTGAAATTTTTTTGTTTTAAATTAGAAAAAAAATGCCCTACTGAAAGTATTGAACCAAGCATATGTGGCACATAATGTATCTGTTAAATATGTGAACCATCTGGCTGGAAATTTAGTCATGCCAAATCACATTTCATTCAGCGATGATGAGATTTCCTCGAAGAAAAAGGAAAATGCCAAGGCTTTGCATATCACGATCAAGTGCAAGAGTCATATCATAGCCAAAGTCCTTTTAATAATGACTCCACTATCAACGTCATGCCTATGTCAACTTTGGCAAAGTTACCCATTGATTACTCTCATATGAAAGACAGTCAGATGATCGTGAGAGCTTTTGATGGGACCAGAAGAGAAATCCTGGGGGATATCGAGATACCCTTGCAAATTAGGCTGTGCACTTTTAATGTGAAGTTTCAAGTGATGGATATCTCTCCATCCTACAGCTGTCTATTGGAAAGGCCATGGATTCACATGGTAGGAGTTGTGCCCTCTACCTTGCACCAAAAGATCAAGTTTAATGTAGAAGGTCAATTGGTAGTGGTAGTTGGGGAGGAAAACATGCTAGTGACCCAACCATTGAATGCTCCGTATGTAGAGGCTGCCAAAAAAGTAGTAGAATGCTCCTATCGATCTTTTGAGCTAGTTAATTCTGTAGGTGAAGGACTTAAAAATCAATCTTTTTCAAGGATAGTGAGGAGCCAAGTCATCAATAAAGGTGCTGGGTAAGAACTTACAGGGAATAAAGGAACCCCTGACAGTGGTAGACAATAATGAAAGGCTAGGCCTAGGCTATGAAGTAACAGAATGGGAGATCAAGAAAAGAACAGTAGGAAAAATAGCAAGACTAATAGTTATCCCACACCTGTATGAGACTTTCAGACCTAAAAGCTTCATGTACCGAGATACAGAAAAAAACATAGAAAGAGCTTTTGCCCTGTTAACTATTAATGCTATTGAAGATGAAGTGGGGCTTAATCAAGAAGGGTGGGTCTGCCTTTGTCCGCCAGATTATGAGCTGAACAATTGGAGTGCCATTGAAGCGCCTGTGACTTTTGAAACTAATACAATGTAATTGTAATATCCCAATAGCTATTGCCCAAGGCATTAGGGTGATTTTTCTTGTTTGGACTATTTATCTTTTATTATTTTAATAAAGATTAGGAATGATGCATTTTCATTCATTTCTTCTTGTGTCTTCATTGTTACCATTTTTCCAAACACATCTTGCTAACATATCTATTTCATTCAATTTCAAGTCCTTAAATGAACATAAAGATAATTATGATAACAATCAAGAGGTTGGTTTTGAGAATTCAATTAACACTGATGAACTTGACAATGAACAGAATTCTGAGGAATATGTTATGCCTCCAGACCTAATAAGATTGATTGAACAAGAGAATAAGCTAATTGAGCCTTATCAGAAGATAGTTGACTTAGTGAATCTGATAGATGAAGAGAATAAAAAAGATGTCAAAATTGACACTTCACTTTTATCAGGAGATAGACAACATTTGGTAGATTTACTTCGAGAATTCATAGTTGTGTTTGCTTGGTCTTACCAGGATATGTCAAGACTGAGCACGGAGATATTAGAGCACAAATTGCCCCTAAAGCCAGAATGTAAGTCAGTCCAGCAGAAACTGAGGTGAATGGACCTGAAATACTACTAAAGATCAAAGAAGAGGTGAAGAAATAGTTTGATGTAGGTTTTCTATAAGTGGCTAAGTATCTAGAATGGGTAGCCAATATAGTACCAGTTCTTAAGAAAGATGGAAAGGTATGAATATGTGTTGACTATCGTGATTTGAATAGGGCTAGTCCAAAGAATAACTTTTTTTTGCCTCATATCAATACACTGGTAGATAACATGGCTAAACATTCAATTTTCTCTTTTATAGATGGTTTTTCAAGGTATAATCAGATAAAAATGACTGCAGATGATATGAAAAAAATCACTTTCATGACCATGTGAGGAATATTTTGTTACAAAGTCATACCATTTGGGTTAAAGAATGTTGGGGCAACATATCAAAGGGCCATGGTAACACTCTTCCATGACATGATGCACAAAAAGATTGAGGTGTATGTAGACGATGTGATTACAAAATCTTGTGAGGATGAAAATCATATCACCAGCCTCAAAAAGTTATTTGAGAGATTAAGAAGGTTTCAGCTCAAGTTAAACCCAACCAAGTGCACCTTTGGGGTAAAGTCAGAGAAGTTACTAGGCTTTATGGTCAGTGAAAGCGGAATTGAAGTCGATCCAGACAAGATACGGGCCATTCAAAATTTGTCACCTCCAAGTACACCAAAGGAAGTCTGAGGTTTTCTAGAAAGATTGAATTACATTTCTCGATTTATCTCTTAGCTTACCTACAAATATGATCCCATATTTAAGCTTCTCCATAAGAATAATCCTGAAAAATGGAATGAGGAATGTCAAGTGACTTTTGATAAAATTAAGCAATACTTGTCAAACCCTCCAGTGTTGGTGCCACTTGTTCTAGGGAAACCTTTAATTCTATACTTGACAGTATGTGAAAATTCAATAGGATGTGTGCTAGAAAAACAAGATGAGTCTAACCGAAATGAGAGAGCTATTTACTATCTGAGTAAAAAGTTCACAGAATATGAATCCAAGTATTCCTCATTGGAGAAAATATATTGTGCATTAGCATAAACTGCTAAAAGACTCAAACAATATATGCTTTATCATACCACATGGCCCATAGCAAAACTGGATCCAATTAAATACATCTTCGAGAAGATTTTTTTGTCTGAAAGAATTGCTAGATGGTAAGTAATACTTTCGAAATATGATATTATATATGTAAGCCAAAAGGTAATAAAAAGAAATGCTATAGCAAAGTTTTTGGCAGATCGTGCTACTGAAGAATATGAACCAATGAGGTTGGAATTTCCTGATGAAGATCTAATGACTATTTCCCAACTGAAAAAAAGGAGCACGAAGAAAAATGTTAGAGAATGTATTTTGATGGAGCTGCCAATGCCTTGGGACATGGAATTGGGGCAATTATAATCTCTCCAGAAGAACAATACTGTCCTATAACAGTAAGGTTAAATTTCAATTGCACAAATAACATTGTTGAATATGAGGCATGTGTCATGGGCTTACAAGCTGCTATAGATAGAAAAATGAAAGCATTAAAAGTGTTTGGAGACTCAGCTCTAGTTATATACCAGTTGAAAGGGGAATGGGAGATAAGAGATTCAAAACTCATTCCATAACATAAGTATATTCTAAAGTTGATAAAATAATTTGAAGATATCTAGTTTGACCATTTACCTCTAGAAAAAAATCTAATTGCCAATGCATTGGCTACTCTGGCTGCAATGATTTGAATTAATGACAATACTGACATTCAGCCCATTAGGCTAGATGTTAAGGATATGCCAGCTCATTGCTTTAATGTAGAAGATGAAGAAGATGGGAAGCCCTGGTATCATGATATCTTATAGTATATTAAGGATCAGTAATACCCAGTTCAAGCAACAGAAAATGATAAAAAGGTCGTTCGAAGATTGGTTATGAGCTTTTTCTTGGATGGGGATGTTCTGTACAAAAAAAATTAGGATCAAGTATTACTAAGATGTATAAGTAAGGCTGAAGCAAGAAAAATCATTGAAGAGGTACATGATGGAACATGTGGGGCACATGCCAGTGGACATATGATGGTGAGATAGATCATGAGAGTAGGATACTACTGGTTGACAATAGAGAGTGATTGTATTGACTATGCTCGTAAATGTCATAAATGCTAGATATATGCTGATAAGATCCATGCTTCGTCATCTACCTTACATGTTATGCCACCACCTTAGCCATTCTCAATGTGGAGCATGGATGTCATTGGTCCTATCACCCCAAAGGCTTCTAATGGGTATAGATTTATTTTTGTGATGATAGATTACTTCTCAAAATGGGTAGAGGTAGCATCATATGCAATGTAACATAATTTGTAGTTTGCAAGTTCATAAAGAGAGAGATCATCTGTAGATATGGACTTTCAGAGAGAATTATTTCAAATCATGCCAAGAATTTAAATAGTAAGATGATGCAAGAAATATGTGCCCAAGAAAGATTTAATTATTAATGAATAAAATTATTTTTTATATTAATTTTATTTATATTTAAAATAATTATGTTTGAACAGAAATAATTATCATGTGACAAATGGTCATAAGTATTTGAATACAAATAGATTATTGTTCATAAAGGTAATGATTATATAGAAGGTCATAACCATTTTTATATATGTTCATTCATTATAAATAATCTTTTAGTATAAATATTTTTGCTGCTTCTGATTGGAGAGTTTAAAGCTTTATTGTATTCTAATAGCATAATTGTCTTTAAGAAAGTATTCTTTACTCTTCAACCAAAATTCTTTTCTGTTATTTCTCTTTTCTTATTTAATTTTCTAACAGCTTCTAATTTATTCTTTCTTGTTGCAATGTGCAAAGCAGTTTCATTTATAGTTGTCACATCTCGAAAGCATTCGGAACAAACCTCTATCTATGAGATCAAAGTTGTGTTCTCTGGTTATTGCATAATGCAATGGAGTCTCACGCTTCTTCCCTTTGACATGAACAAGATATTGATCGTTTTTCAAGAGATGTAGCATCAGCTTTTTATGCCCCTTTTCCACTGTAAGATGAATGGGACTAAAGCCTTGTTGGTTTAGCGTCCTAGCAAATGTGGGCTTTAAGGTCATTATCTCCATTGCAAAATCGATGCACCCTTCAGCTGCAGCAATGGAGTGTTAACAAACTCCATCTCATCAATATGCCTCAAAACATTAGGTTTTCTTTGGATTGATGCATATAATTCATCAACATTTCCTTCTTGAGTAGCCCTCCTCAAATTTTCATCCATATTAGAATAGCCAAATGACAATGACATAAAAGGTTAGGAAGAAAAGAAAAAAAGGATTAGACTACTTTATATAGCAAAATTAAATGGGTAAAATAGAAGATATAGGAAATCGAATTATCGAAAAGTATGGTTTTACTTAAAGTTGAGCAGCTCCCTTCCTCCAAGTAAACACAAACATGAAATCTAGTGCAATGATAAATGTAGAATTTACATGTTAAATAGAGTAATGCAACAAAGATATATACATATGATAATAAGGAAGGAATATGATTTTGAGGCGTAAAGAATTTTTTTTTAATGATATTTACGCTTTTCTGATATAATAAAATTTTAAATTTTTCAAATCAAAATTTATGAAGATGATTACGTAAAAAGATTTTATTTGTAATAAATAAAAAAAAATTTTTATGCAAATGATTATGATCATTTGAATAGTTATAATTTTTTGTTAAAATAATTAAAATTATATGAATAATTATAATTTTATATTAAATATAGTTATGACCATTTATTATATAATTATTTAAATAATAATAATAATCATTCTATTCAAATAAATTTATTCAAAATATATGTAAAAATTTTGCAAATTAATTAATTAAAAATAAATCTAAAAAAACTCAAATGCTTCAAATGTACAAAAACATAATCTTTTACTTTTAAAATTCTGTGAATAAGCAATTTACAAAATTTTAACACAGATCCTTCAAAACATATATTTAATAAATAATTATTAATTAATTCAAGACCAACTAAAATTTAAAAATTCAAACTCATGCCTAATGTTTTTACCGTATCCATTTTAATTTAGTCCAAAATATTGAAAACATCAATTTTTTTCACATTTAACAAGTTATAAAACTTTTCAAAACTTTATTTTCATTTTTTGCTTTTGAATATTTATATTAAAAAAAAAAAAACCAACAACGCATCAAACACACTTCTGTATCCTATTTCTAAAAACAATGAAAACAAAAGCATTAAAAAAAAAAAAAAAATGAAGCGCACCGAATGCCGTTTGCCAAAGCTGCCTCTCATCTTTTATTTTGTCCAAGAGCCGAGTCGGGAGTGGGGTGATCGACACCAAAGGCATCTCAACCTCTGCCCCACTCTCAAAAGAAGCAAAAGCCCTTTAGCCCTATACCCAACTTTTCTTTTTTTCTCATTTTATTTTTAATTAATTATAAAAAATACTTTTTAATAATAATTACAAGAGAAATCAACTTGCACGAAAAAAAAATTACACCTTCTTACACATTTTTTTAATTATTAATTTCAATAGATTTAATAATATGATTAAATTATTTTTTGTCTTTTTAACTTCTCTCATTCTTTAAACATATTCAAATCAATGATTAAAAAATATAAAAAGATATAAAACTTTTTTATGTAAATTGATAAACCCATAATTAAATATTCAAATTAATACCTAACTTTGAAAATGAGTAAGTTAATATTTTAATAAATAAATTATTAATAATTTTGCTTAAAAAAATCATAATCTAAAAATTAAAGAAAAAATTAAAAATATTAAAATTCGAATATCAAATTTATTAAATATCACTTCATGATTACATAAATTAATTTAATAAACTTTGAATTTATCATTAATCATTAATAAATATAATACTTAAATTAATAGAATTAATGAATAGTTAATACAAAATAACGAATCAATTTTCATCCAATATAAACATAACATTTGTAATATTACATAAATATTATTTTTATAGCATGGTTAAGTTAGGAAAAAGCGTTAAAAAGGGGATTCAAAGTGGGGAAAATTGGAAAGTGTCTTCCCCTCCAATATTTATCTATGGTAGCATAGTCTTTCAAACTTGATACCACGATCACTTTGGCCCAATGCTTTTAATTTTATTTTGATGCCAACTTTTTCGACCAAAATGCACCAATTTTAATTTTAATGAAACCCGATACATTAATGGATGATTTTTCATACCAATTTTGATACCATGTAATATTGATCCATTTGATTGATTTTAGGTTATTTTGATTGTGAATTATGAGTTTTTAACCTTAACATATATATTTGTTAAAAAATCAACACGTATATGCAGCATCCACACATAAAATAACAAACCTAAATCAAAAATAAAAATATACAAATATATTTGTTTCGGCCCAATTCAAAATGATTTACTTCAAACCTAATCTACTAACAAATAAATCTTTACAACTTAAAGACTTTTAGAATGACAAAAGTCACCAAAAATTCTTTACTCAAAACTTAACCCAAAACCTAATTACACATTTTTAATAGCCTACTCACCCTAGCTATTCTCTTGGTGTCTAACTATCTGGGATTGCCAAACCAAAACCAAAACATCTTATTTATAAGGGTGAAACCCTTTATACCTTTACTAAAATCCTGATATGAGATACAAAATAAACTCTCAACTCTTATAACTTTACTCAACTTTCAATGTGGAAATTTGAAATTCAAGGCAAATCCCAACAAGTCCTCCATTGACTTGAATCTTCAAACACTTCAATAGAATATGTAAAGCTAACACGCTTACTTTTCTTCTTTTCTTTCATCATAAGGATCCCAACAACTAAGCCTCCATCAAGCATGTATAAGTGATTTTTGACCTTATTCCTTTGTAGAATCACACTACCATTCTTGTACACTTTCAACCAATCATTACTACCATAATATGTGTACCCCTAAGAAGCTAACTCACCTAAAACAATCAAATTGTAGCTACAACTCAGTACATACCTTACATGATGAAGCATCTTAACAACATCACTGTGAGATCTAAGATGAACACTCCCAATGCCTTGAATCTGTACTTTTTCATTGTTAGTAACTACAATAGCCCCATACTGCTCATTCTCATCTAACTCCATAAAGCAATTTCTATCATTGCAAACATGAACTGTAGTAGCAGAATCTAAAATTCAACTTTGATCACCTTTTAAAGTCTGAGTCTCATCCACATAAATCGTCAAAATGACATCATCATCATCATCAGACACAACAACAGCAGTATCACTTTTTTCTTCATCCAATTTTTTCTCATCATTTGCCCTTTTGAAAGTAGCCATATCCCTTCTCAGCTTCTTGCAGCACACTTGGATATGTCCTTTTTCATAATAATAATAACATTCTATATTACTGTAATATCTATCTCTTGACTTGGATCTTCCTCTTGATCCATCAATCCTCTTTTGAGTCTTCTCTTGATCAAAATCTTCTACAGCTAGTATACTCTCCTTGGTGATGAGTTCTGTGCTCTTATAAACCTTTCATTCTCACGTAACATGGCAGTTATATTATCTAATTTCAAAGTAGACCTACCCACCAACAAAGTTTGAACTAAAGGTCTATAAGACTTGGGCAAAGATGGTAGCAAAATTAAAACCTTTTTATTATCTTCTAACTCATCAATAAAAATCACCAGCAATTGAGAAACCAATCTATTAAACTCATTTATGTGCTTATGAAGACTTGCACATTCTTTCATCTTTAAAGAATACAAATCAATCTTTAAAGAATATAGATCTATCTTCAAACATAATTTGTTAGTCAATAACTTTATTGCATAAATGCTCTCAAGCTTATCCCACAAACTCTTTGGAGTACTTTTAGTCAATATACTATACTTTACCTCTAAGGCTAACGTCAATCTAATAGTACTAACAGCTTTATTTTAAATTCTATTCCAATTACCACCAGACATTCTTTCAAGCTTACTGCTCTCTAATGCTTGATCCAACTCTTGTTGTACAATAGATCTTGAATCGTACTTTGTCATAACATAAAATTACTCTTTTCATCAAATAACAAAATCTCAAACTTAGGCATAAGCATACTAGACATATTTTCTTTAGACATATTGAAACATTGCTTCACGATCTTTTAGGCCCATCGAACCTCACTCTGATACTACTTGCTAGGAAATCAACACGCATATATAGCACCCACACACAAAATAGCAAGCTCAAATCAAGAATAAAAACACATAAATATATTTGTTTCAGCCCAACTCAAAATGACCTACTCCAAATCCAATCTACTAATAAATAAATCTTTACAACTTAGAGACTTTTGAAATGAGAAAAGTCACCAAAAACTCCTTACTCAAAACTTAACCCAAAACCTAATTATATCCTTTTAATAGCCTATTCACCATAGCTATTCTCTTGGTGTCTAACTATCTGGGATTGTTAAACCAAAATCAAAACATCTTATTTATAAAGGTGAAACCCTTTATACTTTTACCAAACTCCCGATGTGAGATACAAGATAAACTCTCAATTCTTATAACTTTACTCAACTTTCGATGTGAGATTTTGAGATTCAAAGTAAATTCCAACAATATTAATTAAAAGTTTTCCTTTGTTTTCTAATTTTACTACTTTGTCTTTTAAACAAAAACAAAAAACTTTGCCAAATTGTCTCCAATTTCGTTGAAGGCGTGCAACGAAACACCATGCTATTAATGTTTCGATCTCTTTCACTGAAAAGCAAACCAACTTCCATAATCCAAATTTCTTTAATGGAAAACACATATTAATCCAATTTTTATTTATTTGTGCACTTTACTTTTTGGCCTGGAATTGGGATCAACGTTACTTTTGCAACCCAACATTCAGAATTCTTTTAATCACACAACAAAAGAAATAGCAAAAATATTGAAATTTCCAAAAAAAAGATCTAACATAAATAATTTTATAAATTTGACGAAATTTATAATTTTAATCGAAACTATCACAAAATCACACAGTTTTTATATATTCTTAATTGAATTGCACCACATCATTTGAACCACGTTTAAAGTTTTACACAAAACCACATTTAATAAGTTAGCCTTAGCCACAATTACTTTGAAAAAAGCCAATTAACAATGTTATAACCCAAAATGTTGATTTGATGCCAACACAAATTCTTTCCACTTTGATCATACACAATTTGTGTCAGATGCAAATATATTCTTTCATATTTACTACATATATTATCTATAAAATTGGATCTTAAACGTGCAATGTTTGTCAGTTTCTCCTCATAAGAAAGTTGAAATCTAAAATTTAGATTCTAGACCCACCTTTAAACTTCATTATATATATTAAAAAATTTTAAAAAAAATTAAAATATTCAAATCTATATATGTGAATTTGAAATGCAAGTTTATGCCAGGAAGATATAATCTTTGGCGAAAAAATAGTGAAAAAGCAGTTTGTCAAAAATGTGTCTGAATACATATAAATTTGTTAGGCGGTGAGACTAGTGAAATACAATTGATTTTTAACCCCAAGTCAAAGTCTATCAACGACTTTTAAATATTTTGTCTGTGTTTATTGACCAAATTTCCAAAGATTAATTGCTGGGAATTTTCCAAATAATTAATGACGATGGAAACGTTATAGCATATTTAAACCAATGAGACAATAGCATGTTACATCATAGGTATGAAAAGCAAGAAATTTAAGGAAAGGCTTTAAAGTGTGTATCAATATCACTTTTTTAAGGTTTTATTCATCTCATCAGTTAATTATTTGGCATGCAAATGTATTTTCAAAAATAAACTTCGATAATACAATGAAATTTAATGATTAATTATAATTTACACTAACAAATCTAACCATTAAACATTCATCGGTTTAAAAATATAACTATTTAATTTGACAATAAAAAACTTGCAAAGGTTTTTTTTTTTTTTTTTTTTTTGTGTTGTTCCATTTTAGGAACGTTTTTAAAAGGCCAACTGTTTTTTGTGTTTTTGACAAATAAAAGTTCTGTTTATAATCAAATATATGTCTCACATAACTGTCTAAATGAGTGTCTATTTATACAAATATAATTGTCCAAATAGATGTTTGTTAGGACAAACACAATTATCCAAACACAACTTTTTCGTAAATAATTAAAAAAAATACAATTTATATCATTAATTTGAAAATATTCTAACATAGGAGCACCCGTAAAACCATACTTTTAATTTCCTTCATTTGATTAATATTTATCCTATCTGATCAATATTTATCCAATCTCATATATAGTAATGGACAAAAAGATTGCTGGCAACAACTCAAACAGGAAGCATTGATCAGTTGAATGATTTAATTCTGGAAGATGGAAATGTTTTAAGATGCCTGGATCAAGATGAACAGGCTATGCAATAAGATGTTTATATTCATCCTTATGAATTTACAAGTAAAAAAATTTCTCTCGTGCTTTTTTTTTTTTTAATTTTTAATCTATTTTTAAATATTTTATCCTAATATTTACTTTGATTGGAAAAAAATTACACGTATAAATTCTTTTGAACCAATAACTTTCAAGCATCAACTCTAATAACATGTCAACTAATCCAAAAGTTAATCAACAAATCCCCATGCTTTTAATAATCAATTATATAGTCATTAATAAAACATTAAAAATCAAATAGACCAAAATAACCCGTATCTCAAACTCTTTTAATTAGGTTAATTGGAAACCCTTGATAGATTTTTTTTCTTTTTACATCATTCCAACCAATCAAACTAAAACCATATTCGAAATGGCTTAAAAATCGTTGAATATCAATATTGTCATATAAGAGTATAATATTAAATTTGTGTTCATTCAAAATAAACTTTCTTTTTTATCTGAAAAGGAAAATAGATAAACCTTGGTCTTTTGCAAGGTTGAAAACTTAATAAATCAACTATGTCAATCACTTAATTTAGTACAATATTTCTCACCTGCCTGCCACAGTATCTTTTTAAACCTAAGAACTTCCTCAATTTATATAAAAAATGGGTTTTTTTTTTTTTTTATGTTCTTTTATGGATATTGGTCATTGGTTGTTGTCACTTAGTAATAATTATACATAAAACATTTTCTTCTAAGACGGTAATTTTAAAATAAAATATTATATTATTGTCACCTTAAACTTTAAAATTTAATAAAAATGGTTATATGTTAGTTGTCATGCTTACATTTACGCCTTAGTTTGAATCTTTTCTTCTCCTTCCTAAACCAGACTTGTTTTTGAATTAGCTAGGCTGCTATTATAATTCAGTTAAAAGTTTAATCTATCGCTCAACATTTTAATAAATTTTTTAAAATAATTATATGATTTACTGATAAAATATTAAAATTTTAATTTTAGTGATTAAAATTAAATTTTTGATATAGAAAAGAAATAATTTTTTTTAAAAAAAATTAACAATTAATTTTATAATACTATTTATACATCCACGAACATAAGTGCATGAAATAAACTCATATACGAGATAACAAATTAAACAAAAGGAAAAAAAAACAAAGACTAATAAATTGACATGTTACAAAATAGAACAATATAGAAAATAAGAAGCAATTTCCATTAGCATCTTAGCTTCTCAAGTGGTAAAACAATAAGAGACCCTAGATTCGAGCCATTGTTTTCGCTATACCAAAAGAAATTGCAATGGCTATCCTTCAACACTAGATATGCATCCAATATCCATGTGTAGGGGACATGGACATGGTTTGACTGTTCAGGCGTTACAATGTTAATTGTACAGCTTTATGCAGGACCTACAAAGACTATGGAATAACAAGCATCCTAGGACTGAAATGGGTGCTTCTATCAAGCCTCCAGATTCAAAACCAATGAGTAAACAAAGTCCTACAACTAAAACAGTTCCTTTCCAGAATTCGTCATGCAGAAAAAGGAATAACCAACATTTCCTACAAAACCTAGAAACTGATAACCTGGAGGGAATATCCAGCATCCCAGAATAAAAACACTAACTTTTGACACTTGATAAGCAAAACACATGAAAATCATCAAAATGAAAACCATAACTGAAACTATATTGATAACTACAGTTGCTAAAACAATTGGCGCTAAGAAATAGATTGATTCATAGAAGCATATAGCAAGAAATGAAAGGAGTACCTGAAGAGCAGTCCTGAAACCACGAGGAAAAGGTTTAAGAAGACCCAATGTTAAGAAAAACGCTACTGTGAGACAGCAGAGGTTGGAATGTAGAAATAAAGAAAAGTAATTTGATCCATGACTGATTTCCCTACATTTTCTTTATCTCTATGATTGGCAGTGGAGTTTGAGGAACTGTCTTCCTGCCAAACACTACCAGGTGGGCTAAGACTGGCTTGGTAGGTTGCTGTTAAAAGCAGTCCTAGAATTACTAGTAAGTCATTGCGGTCCTCAATTGATATATTGTCCATATCTTGAAAATTCACAGCTGATGACTTCGTCACATACTTGAACAGTTGTTTCTGCAATTTATAATTAAAAGTTGAAACTCTTGGAATACAGTAACCACGCAGAATTCTAATGCTTTCTCTGATATAAAGTTGTTGTGCAACATCCAGTGCCGTTGAACCAGCCTGATTGGTCGCATGTTTGTCAGCCTTGCAATGCAATAGCAGTTTAAGCATCTGTTTAATTAAGAGTGATGAAATTATACAATCTGAAAAGAATCTATTTCTTTTGCTAAAAGTAAAATTATTTAGAGCATATGTGTAGAACCTCATATTGATTATCGTGGGCAGCTATGTGCAAGGCAGTGTCGCCGTTCCTGTCTTTTTGATTCACCACATCCTCACGACAGTCGGTCCTCCTAAGGATCCCGCATAGGAGTTTGAGAGGTTCTAATTCTTTGTTGATCGTTGCAATATGCAAAGCAGTCTCGTTTGTAGTTTTCATACCCGAATGCATTCGGGTCAAGCCTTCAGAAAGCTAGCTATGAGATGAAGGTTGTGTTCTGTGGTTATTGCGTAGTGCAAAGGAGTCTCACCCTTCTTCCCTTTGACACGAACAAGATCTTTATCGTTTTTCATGAGAAGTAGCACCAGCTCTTTATGCCCCTTTTCAACTGCAAGGTGGATGGGACTAAAGCCTTGTTGGTTTAACATCCTAGCAAATGTAGGCTTTGAAGTCATTATCTCCATGGCAAAATCAATGCACCCTTCAGCTGCAGCTATGTGTAATGGAGTGTCAACGAACTCCATCTCATCAATATGCCTCAAAACATTAGAATCTCTTTGGATTGATGCATATAATTCATCCACATTTCCTTTTTGAGCGGCCCTCCCCAAATTTTCATCCATATCAGAAAAGGCAAATGACAATGAAAATGACAGGCAAAAAGGAAAAAAAAGGGGTTAGACTACTCTATACAGCAAAATCAAGGGTAAAGGAGAAGATAGAGGAAATTAGGAGTATGGTTTCGCTTAAAATTGAGCAACTCCCTTTCCCCCGGTAAGCACAAACACGAAATTTAGGTGCAATGATAAATGTAGAATTTGCATGTTAGATATAGTAATGCAATAAATATTTTTATATTCATCCTTTAGGAATTAATTTACAAGTAAAAAAATTGCCGTGCTTTTTAATCATCAATTATAGTCAACAAGAAAACACTAAAAATAAAAAAAGGACTAATTAAAATAAGTTAAAATTTTTACAGATCAAAATTTAAAAATTCAAACTCATACCCAATATTTTTACTTTTTCCGTTTTAATTCAATTACACAGTACCTTTCAAACTTAGGTGCTGTTTAGTCAGTCTATTACAGTCAACAAAACATTAAAATAAAAGCAGAATATTGAAAACTTAGTTTTGATCCATATCTTCAATTTTTTTTAGGTATTAAACTGAAACTGTTCAGACACGAGTATTGTTTATCCATATGGTCCAAAACGTTGAAAAAAAAAAGTTTTTTCACTTTTAACAAGCTATAAAAATTTTCAAACTTTATTTCCTGTTTTTTGCTTCTGAATATGAAAAACAACGTGTCAAATTCAAACACTTCTGCATCCAATTTCCAAAAGTGTTTTGAAAAACATGAAAGGCATTTTATCCGATTTCCGAACTACTGTTCACCTTTTACGTAACTTTCTCCATCACTTTTCCGACTCTATAAATCAAATCAAATCAAATCAAACGCCTAACCCTATTGTCTCGTCTTTTATCTTTTCACTCCAAATCTCCACGAGCCAAGTGGGGAGATAGATGATCGACACCGAAAGCACTCAGCCTCTTCGGCCCACTTCAAAACCACCGGAAGCCCTATAGCCCTACACCCAACTTTCTCTCGCTTTTTTTTTATTCATTTTATTTTTTAATTATAAAAAATACCTTTTTAATAATAGTTAAAAGAGAATAATCAATTTACATAAAAAAATTTATATCTTCTTACATTTTTTTAATTATTAATTTTAATAAATTTAATAAATGAGATTAAATTATTTTTTTATTTGTTTTTCGGATCTCTTGAACATGTTTTAACCAATGGTTAGAGAATGTTGGAAGAAAATATAAATTTTTTTATATAAGTTGATGTATCTGATAATTAAATATTCAAATTATATCTAACTTTGAAAATGAGTAATTTAATATTTAAATAAATAAATAAACTATTAATAATCTTATAAAAAAGATTATAATCTAAAAAAAAAAATTAAATATCAAATTTATTAAATATCATTTCATGATTACATGAATTAACTAAATAAATATTAAATTCATCATTAATAAATATAATACTTAAATTAATAGAATTAATGAAGTTAATACAAAATAACGAATTAATTTTCATCGAACATAAATATAACACCTATAATATTACATAAAAATTTTAAAAAATATATTCAAATTTATGTGAAGTTGAAATGCAAGTTTACGCTAGGAAGATAATCTTCGACGAAAATATGATGAAAAAGCAGTTTGTGAAAGATGTGTCTAAATACATGTAAGTTTGCTAGGCGGTCGGGCTAGTGAAATGCATTTGACTTTTAATCCGAAGTCAAAGTCTATCGACGACGTTTAAATATTTTGTTTGTGTTTATTGATAAGGAACCAAATTTCCAAAGATTAATTGCTGGGAAATTTCCAAATAATGAAGATGGATACTTTATAGCATATTTAAACCAAGGAGACAATAACAAGTTACATCATATGTATGCAAGAATGTTAAACTTATTCATATTTATTGAGAAATTTGATTTTTTACTTAAATGAAATAAAGATGGATATTACATTACAGACATGAAAATGAAGACGGATATAATTTTAAATTTTTATTTGCATAAAGATGAAATAAGTAATATAGCATTTATCCCGTATCCATACCTTATATATATTTTTATATATTAAGTAAAAAAATTATTAAATAATATAAATTATTATTTTAGATTACTTAAAATTAATAAATTTTTATTGAAAAAATATATATTAATATATATTTTTAAAAATTACTTAAATATACATGATAAAAAATTTTAAAAAAAGTTAAAAAATATTTTTTATTTTTTATTTTTTTCAAAAGTTATTGGTACGAAGATTACTATACCGATTAAATATCCATGGGAATGGGGATGGGATAAATTTAAAATATCTATTGAGTATAGATACAAAAATAAGTATAATATAAATATTAGAGGAGAGGGATAAGAAATACTCTACCCTCTTCATACCCTACTCGTTAACATCCATATACGTATGCAAATCAAGAAATTTAAGGGAAGACTTTAAATAGTGTATCAATATTACTTAATTATTTACCATGCAAATGTGTTTTTTGCAATAAACGTCGATAATACAATGAAACTCAATTATTAATTATATTTTGTAATAACAAAATCAATTCACTAAACATTCATCAGTTTAAAAACATAATTATTTAATTTAGCTATAAAAAACTTGCAAAGATTTTTCTTGATTTTGTTCCATATTAAGAACATTATTTAAAGGTCATTTGTTTTTGTGTTTTTCAAAAGCTAAAGAAGTTTTGTTTATAATCAAATAGATGTCTCACTTAATTGTCTAAATAAATGTTTATTTATATAGATATAATTGTCTAAATAGATATTTGTTAGGACAAACACAATTATCCAAACACAACTTTATGCAAATAATTAAAAAATATATACAATATTTTATTATTGTTTTGAAAATATTCTAACATAGGACCAACCCTAAAACCATACTCTTAATTTCCTTCGTCTGATCAATATTTATCCTATCGTAGATATGGTAATAGAAAAAAGATCGGGGGCAGCAACTCAAACAGGAAGCATTAATAAGTTCAATGAATTAATTTCAATAGATGGAAATGTTTTTAGATGCTCGGATCATGATGAATAGGTTATGTTCATCCTTAAGGAATTTAGAAGGAAAAAAAAAATCTTCCATGCTTTTTTTTTTTAGTTCTTAATTTACCCTTAAATTTTTTTATCTTAATACCTATCAATATAGTAAAATAAGAGTACAATATTAAATTTGCATTCATTCAAATTAGACTTTCTTTTTTATCTCGAAAGCAAAATAGTCTTTTGCTAGCTTTTAAAGCTTAACAAATCTAATTATATCAATCACTTAATTTGGTAGAATATTTCTCACCAGCCTGCCATGGTATCTTCCTAACCTTAATAACTTCCTCAATTTATATAAAAAATGGTTCTTCTTTTATGTTCTTTTGTGGGTATTGGTGATTAGTTGTTGTCACTTAGTAATAATTATATATAAAACATTTTCTTATAAGACGGTCATTTTAACATATAGTATTATATTATTATCATTTTAGACCCTAAAAATTTACAAAAAATTGTCAAATGTTTGTTGTCATGCATACGTTTACCTTTAGTTTTGAATGTTTTCTTCTCTCCTTCCTAAACCACACTTGTTTTTGAATTAGCTAGGCTGTTATTGTAATTCAGTTGAAAATTTAATCCATCGCTCAACCTAGTGTTGGTTTTAATAATTTCTTTTGTACAGTTGCATGATATATTGATTAAATGTTAAATTTTTAATTATAGTGATTAAAATTTAATTTTTGATATAGAAAATAAATAAAACTTTTTTTTAAACTCAAGAATTAATTTTATAATACTATTTATACATCCACGAACATAAGTGCATGAAATAAACTCATATACAAGATAACAAATTAAACAAAAAGAAAGAGATAAAGTGATACATCGACATGCTACAAAATAGAACAATTTAGAAAATAAGAAGCAATTTCCATTAGCATCTTAATTGCTTAAGTGGTAAAAGAATAAGAAACCTTAGTTTCGAGCCATTGTTGTCGTTGTACCAAAAGAAATTGCAGTGACCATCCTTCAAGACTAGATATGCATCCAATATCCATTTGTAGGGGACATGGACATGGTTTGACTGTTTAGGTATTACAATGTTGGTGTGTAGCTTTATGCAAAACTAATAGATACGAAAGAATAACTAGCATCCTAGGAGTAAAATACAATGAATGATAAAAAGCTGCATTGCATTTAAACCCCTAAATCCATCAATCCATTAGTTTGTTTTTTGGTTTCTTCATCTTTTTCATTGCAGCCGACCGTTAAGCACTCAACGTTATCATACCTCTTTTTTACTGATATATACATATTTTATTCTTTTTTATTTATATTCTTCGATATAAGTCATTTTTTCCTTTCCTTACTATATATTTTTTTTGTATTTTTATGCATATTCCACTGTCACCTACGATGCCCAACCTCTCTTCATTGCATGTATGGTTTTTCTTTGTTGTTTGGTTTAGTATTATGGTTTGCTTAATGGTTTTGTGAAAATTAGTTGTTATATTTGTACTCATCATTTATTTTGCATGAAACTCTTATGATATGTTGGAATCACAATATGGCTTGTACCTGTAAACTATTTATTGGTTTTAGAATGTTTTATGCATATTGGTCTAGTAACTATAGTGGATATTGGTTGTTTCTTACTATGTGATATTTAGATAGACAATTTGGTGTATTTCGTATAATTATAATCAAAATCACATATATTATAGAATCTGAAGAATATATGTCTCCTGCTACTAAGCATAAAGAAGATACACTCGTAGTGAAAAAAAAAAAAGCTAAGGGACGTGGTAAACAAATTAAAGTGAATGGTTCGAAAATTCATGTCGACTTCATTCAAAATGGGCAACTTGTGTTGGTTAGAGTTGCCAATTTGGATAGTCACATTGGGGTGGTCGTCCATAATAGTATTTCTATTATGTACCTAATTGACGGATGGTTCTTAATAAGTAAAAGGATCGTATGTGGGAGTTAGTTATGATATGTTTATTCAACAATATCTAAAAATTTGTTAATTTAGAAATTTAATTAAATTAATGTGTTCATACTAATTGTTTTAAATTTATTAAGAATGGTTTGACATCTTAAATAAGTATAAAAAAACTTATATTGCAATTAGCTAGGAAAGCATTTAGAGACTTTCAAAGCAGATTGATAACCCAATATATTTTATTGTTCACTAATAAAAGTGATTTATTAGCTGATCCTCTATCGTTATATATAGATGCTATCAATTATCAATAGTGGCCACATTTTGTTCAATATCGTCTATCAGAAGAATTTTTGATATATATACCCAGTATGTTAATTGTTTTTAATATTTTGTGTAATATATTCAATATATTAATATGTGATTTATCTTTTTTTTTTTAAAAATCAAAGAATAACAAAAGAACATTCAAGTCAAACAAGTATATCATTATCGGACATTGAAAAAAGGTTATATAAAAGTTAAGCATGATCTTATAAGTATTCACACACTTGTTTTATACTTTTATATGAATATTTATGAACATTTGTTTAATAGATTCTGATTCTTATGACGCCTTAATTTTTTAGGAATCATTTAGCTTTGGAACCGAAGTTTTTAAATAGGATGTGTGAAAAAAAAGATATATGCAGAAGGATGGATCATTCATAAATGAAGCAACCGAAGAAATGGTTAAAAAAACTGTAAGTATAACTAATCAATTTATCATGTATGATTGGCTTTATGTTGGTATCATGACTATATATTGTATAACTTTATTATTACACACCATCGTATTGTGTTTCAGGATGAATTTGCTACTAAATTTGAATCCAGTAAACTGTCAACTGGTTATGTAATGCCCTTAATCTCACATTGAAAAAATGTATGGATAAGGAATGATATATATGTAGAGATCTAAACCCATACTTGCGATGTACCTTTTGTAAGACAAAACTATGAGACCTTTGAGTTAAAGCGGATAATATATCTTGCAAGTTAGGTGTGGGTCTCTATAAATGGTATCAAAACAATAACTAGACAGCAGGAACTAAGTGTTACATCATAAAAGTCACTAAGTGCTATACAGTGGGACCATGGGAGTCACTAAGTGCTACACGGTGGAGAGCCACCTTTAGAATCCCCACGTCTGGTATGATATTTGTCCTATTGGTGGACTTGCCTTGATAAGGATGTCAAGCTTTAAAAATTGAGAGATTGTAATGCCCTTAATCCCACATTGAAAGAATGTGTAGATAAAGAATGATATATATATATATCTAAACCTAAACTTGTAAGGCACCTTTTGTATGACAAAACTATGAGACCTTCGAGTCAAAGCGAATAATACCTCACAAGTTGGGTGTAGGTCTCCATAAGTTATATCAAATATCCTTTATCTTTAGCATTAAAATTAAAAGAAAGACATGATAGAGTTTGGGGGATTGATAGATTTGTGTTGCCATCAAAGTTCTTCAATAATCAACCTAAACCCCCTCCAATGAAAAATGCAATTTATGAAGTAATCATTTAGCAACAACAACAAAGACTTGATAAGCAAAGGCAATGTCAAAATGATCAACAATAATGACTCACAGCTTTGGAGGCGATGTTGGCAGCAATACAGCCTAACATGCCCAGAGGGTAGTTTATTACCAACATCCAACAAGGACAAGCTTTCACTAATCAAGTCTAGCAGTAAACCCAAACTCTGGTAATAATCATTATTTTCATTTTGTTTATTCACTTAATATTTATTTGTATTTTATATTTATTGATTTGGTTTTAATACTTATATTTCATTAGATATTGTAACAGGATGTTGGGACTTAAAGGATGACCCCTGCTAAAGCTACCATTGATGTGTTATCTAATTATGCACTTGATCATTTATTCGAAGGAAATGTCATTATCGTTGAGTTCGGGGATGGGTTATTTGATCATCCATCCATTTCTTACATTAGGGGGCTTGAGATTGAGGCATATTGTACCCTTGATAGCTTCTCATATTGTTGTTTATATGAGGTTAGCTTATCAATTAATTTAAATATTCAAAGTCAGTATCATTAACTTGTATATTACATCATATTACTAATTAGTATTGTCGATTGTTATTATACAACTTTTTATATAGAGAGATCAAGACGAGACAAATGACCTATAAATTCAGATTCATTGATTTAAATATGATTAATATAGTGAATGCACTATCTTTATTCATGGTCGTCATATGGATTAATGCATGCAACAATGGGTCGATTATTTTCTGGTGCCTTATAATGTTGCAAAAGTTCTATTCGTACAACTAAAATTCCAACCTTTATGGCACTAAAATAATGCCTAATATTTGTATATCATGCTTATTATTTTACAAGCGTCATTGACAGCTTATTGTAATTGATACCAATTCTTGGATGCCATATTTATTTAACTTCGCTTAATCAATGGCGACGTTTAACCGCAATATTAATAATTTAATAATTATGTATTACATATTATTAATTAAAGACAATTAGATTATATTGTATTTCTTCATAATTACTTTTAATTTCGCATTTATTATTATTTTTCTGTTCAATTTAGGGGAATGGATATAGTTGATAAGAATAGAAAGATAAATTGGTTGTCATTATCAGTAAGTGTGAAATATATTCTTTTATGCTGAGTTTGTTTCAATAAATATTTTTTAAACCCACTCAATTTTATTTTTTAGGTATCTTTTCAATTAGGATTTACCAAATATGAATATTATGTCTTTCATTTTATAAAAGAGATCATTTTATATGATTTTATGAGCACACCATTAATTCCATACAATAGTAATATCTTTCAATAAAAAAGCTAAATTTTGTGCTCATTTAATAACATTGATACCTAATTTTTTGTTTATAGAGGGAGAGTAAAGGAAGCTTCATGAAAGACGAACTTGATGAAGACCATAAAGAGTGATCTGATTATGTATTATCATTCACTAAACCTTGATGTTAGAGAACGTTGATTGGCTTCATCCTAATAGGCATTACATTGATTCTAATTTTTTTGTAAAGGCATGTTGATTGGATATTTGTTATTTTGGATCAGTTTATTATTATTGGTATATATTTGTTTTATATCATTCATATTATATGAAGATACATATAATGATAAGCATCAATTTTAAAAAATATATTTTTATATGCCAAAGTTGTAAGTTATAAATCCATATTGTGTCGTAATATTGAAGTATTATGATGCTTGTAATTTAAATACAAAAATAAAATTCATAGTATCACAAATATGTATTTGATTCACACAAGTACAATATCCGTTATAAATAAACCATGTATAACATGCCACACAATTTGTATATTTACAACCTTCCCCTTCCTACCTTAATTAAATAAATAAGTTTACAAAATTATACAACGAATCTATATACAAAATGTAGTGTGGTCTATATGTGTGAATGAGGAAGAAAGTCAAACAATGGACAATATGCATTGCATTTGTTTAACTATTTCCTAATGTAATTACTTCTAAATACAACTGGCATAGTAAAGAAAAACTTTACTTTGAAATTTTCTTTCAACATATACTCACTAGCAGCAAGTATTTCATCAAGGGTGAATTCATCAAGTTGCATTATTTCATTGAAAAGTGACTTTCTTCTACTCATATTCTTGACTTCTATCTGTAAGTAAGCTGAAATGCCCTCCATCACGTTCACAACCCTATCTTATGAAGCACTAATATTACCAATATGATCAACTAAATGAATGATTGGTCCGTCTTCACTCCTAGAACACTTTTCAATTGGCAATGTTATCCTAGCATTGCTCGAACTAGCAGAACCAATATCTTTATCATCGTCTCCTTTCTCCGCATCAAATAAATGGATCATGTCATAACACTTTGATCTATGAAAATAAAAAGATTCTTTTAAATTATCAATTAAGGCGTTTCAATTGGGAAAGTGCATTAAATAATTGACCTAAAGATTATTTAAGGTGTTTGAAGAACCAAACGCCTTAAATGATGGATTACTTAAAGCATTTCTTTTTGTTAAGTGCCCTTAATTGCAATATAAAAAAATTTAACAACAAAAACCTACAACTAAGTTCTAATCACTTCTCCAAGCATGCTTTTTAAAAAGATAATGGCTATTTTATAATTTTTTATTCAAGTCAAATTTGAAAATGAAGCAATTTTTTCTCTCTAGAATCTTAAAATACCACAAGAAGATATAGGTTTCTGATTCTGGGACATTGGGTACTATTGAAAATTTGTAATTTTTTTTCAATAATCAGATTACCTTGAACCAAATGTAAGAATTAAATACCCACCATCAAGATTCCAGGGAAAAAAATTATGAATTCCCTTGAACCAAACACATTCTTAGAATTTTCTTAGTAATTATTTATTTATTTATTTATATTTTTTATTTTATTGTGTTTATATTTATGTTTTATATTTCATATATACATGTTAAAATTTAAAGTAATTTGAGTATAGGATATTTATTTAAATGATAATAATGAAAATAATAATAGAATTGTTAAATAAAATGTTAAACTAAAATCTTTTGCATAATAATAATTTTATTATAAAATTTAACAAATTTTAAGAAAAAGCAAGATTAATGAAAATAATAAATAAAATGATATGATAAAAATGTTTCAATTATAAAATTTCAAACAGTTGCAAATGTGCGACTAATAAATAAAAATTTTCAATTATACCAAAATGATGGTAAATTTAGAAGAAAAATTCTAATAATATTTATTTTAAATTAAAATGAGATAATAAAAATTATATAATCAAATAATTGAATATCTAACAATTTTAGGGTCTTTTTTAAGGATAAAATCAATGGTAAAGTCTAGATGAATTACAAATGTGTAATTTTTTAAAAAAGATTATTTTTGAATTATTCCATAATGATAAATAATTTATAAAATTAAAAATTAAAACCAATTTTTCAGACCATGAAATTCTAAATATCATGAATGAGTGATCTTTAAGAAAAATTTTTAGGGAATAAGTTATTTCTAAATTTTGCCAGAATGATGAAAATTTTCTTCAATTTGATGATAGAGTCTGTTCAAGGAAACGAATGGATTTCTTAAATATTATTGAGATGGGACAATTTTTTAGGGATTTTACCATAATAATGAAAAAATCTTACAAAATTTTTCAATATTTGACTAATTAAATTTAGTTTAGAATAAAACTCACACATATTGAGTACCCTTATATCACTCGTTCAAAGAATGGTACCAATTAAACATGTGTTGTCTTTTAATTTTGATAGTATGGTCATTTCAATATTTAAATTCATTAACTAAAATTTATTCATGAAAAATTTTATTTTTATTTTTTATAAAATTTATTATTTAAACATTCTATAAATTCCTCGACACTTTGATGAAATTTATAGAAAATATTCTCATTTAGAAAAATTTTAAAAAAATTGATCATTCACCAAATTTCTAAAATTTCATTTGGAGTTTTTTTTTATTCACAAATATGCAAGATTTAAAGTATTATAAATTATTTATAACTATTATTATTATAATTATTTATTATTATATGATAATCTTAATAAAAATCTCATTTGTACAATTGATTTTAGGGTTGTTCCAATTATTCGGTGAAATCCTAAAACATCAAATTTTCTTGGAAATAATTAAGGAAAATAAGGCTTCCAATTTTCTTTAAAAATTTCATTTAAGAGATTTATTTAAACAGTCACTTTTATTTTTTTATTTTTTATTTATTTTGAGTTATTTAAATAAATATTGTTATAACATATAAATCCAAAAATCTATAGCTAGATGTAGACACCCTAATTGGTTCGAGCCTAAGTCCATTAAGCCTGGTTCAACAAGTTCTGGGCCTAAGCCCATTAGGCCTAGTTTAATGAGATCTAAGGCCTAATTATTTTTTTTCATTTATTTATTTATGGACCTTATTTTATTTTGTTTTTATTTTTATTTTTAATTTTGATGTTTATATGTGATTTTTCTATTAATTTATTTTTTGATTTATCTATAGTCTTTTTATTAAGATGATAATAGGATGATGGCTGAAAAAAAGAAGGCAAAAATGTTAATTCTACTGTGTTTAGAACAAAAGAGCAGAACAAGAGAATAAGAAACAGAAGCAAAAAAAAAAGGTGTTTAGAAGTGCAAAAAGCCATCTTAGGATTTTTAGGAATTTTTTTATAAAATTTTTGGCTTTTTTTCTGTCTAGAAATTTTTTTTAAATTTTCAGATTTTGGCGAAGATTTCGGCAAAATTCATCTTTTTCAACCATGTTTTCCAGTTTCCGGTGCTATGTCCCAGTTTTTTGTTAAATATTCAACCAAATTATGGGATTTTGTAGAGAAAGGGGAGAAAAGAAATGAGGAGAGAGAGAGAAGGGAAGGGGAATTCTAGTAAGAAAGCAGAGATTCTGATTTATATACCCACTATAAAATGATGTCGTTTTGTCATTTAAATAAACCCAGGATCCGCGCGATTTCTAGCTGGCGACCCGATCCTTGCGTCAACTCGTTTCTGTGATACGCGTCCCAGCCGAATCTCACAGCTAAGCCGAGTCGTGCCATACCCCTGAGTTACGCCTTTAAGCTACTTCCTGTTTCTGCAGCCGAGCCGATCTAGCCGCGAGCCAAGCCATTTTTTTGTTTTTCTTTGGTTTTATTTTATTTTATTTAGTTTTATTTAGTATTTTTCTTAGTATTTTTTGTCTTAGTATTTTTTTCATGATTAAATTTATGAAAAAATATAAATAATAAAATTTAAGGATAAATATTAATTATCCAATGATAGAATTTATAAAAATTTCAAATGGTAAATTTCTATAAAATTTCTATGTGAGAAATTTTTGTCTAAATTTGTCCCAAATGGTGGAATAATTTAGATTATGTTTCAATAACAATAATTAATATTTATTTAAAAAAAACATAAAAATATAAAAATCTTTGGAATTAAATACAAATTATCTAAAGATGAGATTCTTAGAAATTTCAAATGGTAAGTTCTTAAGAAATCTCTAGGTGAGAAATTTTCTCTATATTTGACCCAAATTATGGAATAATTTAGACAAAATTTCAATAAAAGTAATTGTATTTTTTTCCAAATAAAAAAATTTGGTTGAAAATATGTGATAATTATCGAAGGATGAGATTCTTAAAAATTTCAAATGGTAAATTCCTAAGAAATCTCTAGGTGAGAAATTTTCTCTAAATTTAGCCCAAATGGTAGAGTAATTTAGATGAAATTTCAATAAAAATAATTGTCATATTATCTTCTTTTCAAAGAAAAAAAATGAATTTCTAAATAGGCCTAAATGGTGAAAAAATTAGAAATTCAAAACAAAGAAAATATTTCTAATTTGGCCCAAATGATGGAATAATTAGATATATTTTCAACAAAATATTAAATAAAATTTTTTTCAACGATTGAGCTTCTTTAAGGAAACAAATGGGATTTTTGAATACTTTTAAGATGATGAATATTTTTTAAGAGTTTTATCAGATTGATGGAGAATCTTAAGAATTATTTTCAATATTTAACATTAAATTTTTAAAACCATTAGAACCAAGATTTTAGGATAAATTTAAAATAAAATAACACTATCATTTGGATGGGCATGTGGGGGTGCTATAACCTTCTTCACATGTAACCGACTTTCGAATCTTGTTCTGGTTAGTAGACCCAAATCTATTCTTTTAGAGACTCTTAGTCAGGCTTAGGAACTCCTTAAAGAGATAGATTTATTAAGTGGTCAATCACACCTAGATAAAAAAGATTGATAGCGACTCCATCCATTTTGTTAAGTCTAGCTATAGATTTACGAATTTATATGTTATAACATTTGGTGACTCCACTGGGGACACTAGAGAGTCAAGCCATAATTTTTGAATTTATCATATCCTTTGGTCTAATGGTCTTACATTGTAATTATTTGTCTACTAACATTGTTCTTTTTTGTTTCTTATTTGATTTATCTTAGGGCATGAAACCTATATGTTCCTTCACACACTATCATATGCATTTGCATTACATGAGCTCTACACCCAGGCTCCATCCCTCTTAGGAGGGAGTAAAGTACCTATACTCTCATGAGATTATAATCTTCGTAATAGCTAGCGAAATACTCCTACTCAAATTGAATTCTTTCCATTGGTAGCTTGTAGTGGGTGAGGATTGGACTACCTTACTAGTCTGTGATAGACAATGATGTAAAAAATAATTTGAGAACCTTTAGTGGTCAAAATGACCTAACCATGCATATAGTTCACTCATAAGAGGCCAGCCCTAAGATAGAGCTTTTTCTACCCAATGATAGATGTAACCTAAAGTTAGGACACAAAAAGGAACAATTAGTGATCTAACCATTTTTTTATGTGATTTTTATGCACCTGCATCATTTTCATTTCATTCAATGCATCATTTTCATGCTCATGATTTAACAATGTCTATGAAAATGCATATTTCATTCATGCACCAACATATAATGCATAAAGCATAACATTTTTTGTCACAATTGTGGTATGAAAGGTTCAAGGATAGCTCCACCAAGTAAAAACCTAACTCACCAATACAACACAAGGGCTCGAGCTAGACAGATAGAATAAAAAAAATTCTAATCGTCTCGAGAGGATAGAGAAAGCCCAAAGAAAGCTAGAATAAGAGTTGAATAAGATTTTAGAGACTTTGAACAAGTTGAACAAGGGAAAATGAATAGAAGGAAATACTAGCCAGTAAGACCATCCATCACAAGAGACGAATGACCCACTGTACCCTCTTAGTTTTGGGCCACATCAAGCTTAACCCGCATAAGGTCCATCACCCCAGCAGTTCACATATCTTATAGGGTACACATACTTTGGAATGCCATCAACTTCAAATCCACCATAGTACCAAAGCTACATAAATCTTGTCTTTATTGAGAAGGTAGTAGAACTAATATCAGTCCCTAATTTGGATGATCTAAAAGAGAAAGAAAAGCTAAAGCCAAAGTAGAATGAGGCTTTAGAAGGCTCAAAAGTTGAACAAAAAATAAACTTATTAAAGGAAAGGTTACGGGCCTTAGAGGGTATCAATTTTTATAGTTTAGTGGATGCTGTTGGACTTTGTTTAGTCCTAGATGTGGTTATTCCTCCAAAATTCAAGGTTTTGAAGTTTGAAAAATATGATGGTACAAAGTGTCCAAAAACCCACATTGCCATGTGTTGTTAAAAAATGGTCGTTCATGCTAATAATGAGAAGCTATTGATGCATGTATTCTAAAATAGCCTCATTGGCTCTACTGCTAGGTGGTATATCCAACTGGATAGGACTCGTATTCGTTTTTGGAGTGATATAGCCTATAACTTCATCAATCAATACTAACATATCATAGATTTAGCTCTTGATCGCCTTTCCTTACAGAATATGAAAAAAAAGGTGACTAAGTCGTTCAAAGAATATGCCTAGAGATGGAAGGACATGGCTACTTGGTGCAACCTCTTTTGACTGAGAAAAAAACTACGGTGTTGTTTGTTAGCACTTTGAAATCTTTTTATTATAAAAAGATGATAGGGAATGTAATAAAAAATTTTACTGACATGGTGATCTCAGGTGAAATCATTGAGAATGCCATTAAAAATGACAAGTTAAAAGAAGGAGAAACTAAGAAAGCATCAGAGAAGAAAGAGACTGAAGCTCAAGCTATGAACTTCGACAAACAATTTAGGGGATATCAACCCTATCCACTCCAAGGTTACTCTTTACACTATCCTGTTGTGAACAATGCCTCATACCAGTCTATACCACAACCATTTTACTCATCCACAAACTAACCTATTTTTAGCCTCTAAGCTCTCACATACAGCCTTAACATTCAACCTCCTGTAAGATCTCAAATTCATCCTATTAGCCTATCAAGTGGTTCATGAGAGCAATGAATTACTCGAGAGCTTGAATGGGTTGGAGAGCCTAATCACAATGTCAATGTTCTGAGTGAGAATCAAGAACACATTGATACAAAAGAGCTTGGAGAGCTACAATAAATCAGGGACAAGATGTCAATAAAGATCTTTAACCTGATTGCATAAAGGCATAATTTTGAGAAGGATGTTAAGGCTGGTTAAGAGTTGTTTGCCATTTTAGGATTTTTTTTAGAGTAATGTTAGGATTTCATTAGTTATCATTTTAATAAAAGGTAAGGATAATGCATTTCATTATATTTTCTCTTTCATTTAACCATGGTTTCATACTTTATTACCTTTCATACTTTTCATTCCTAAATTCTAGATGATGAATGTTTAGACAATGATAACAATAATTTTGAAATTTAATTTTGAGAACTCATTCACATTAATCTCAAAAAACTATTTGAGCAAAAAAATCTAGCTACTAGTAGAGGTGAAATAGGTTTGTCATGAAGATGTGTAGTCCGTTATAAATATCTATGAGCTTATTTTTGTTCAATAGATGATTTTTAAGGAAAGCATTCACATTTGAGATGAAAAATTGTCATATTTATTTTACCATTCGAAAAACTATTCATTACTACCCCTTTGAGCCTATTATGATTTTTTTTTTTTTAAAATCCTGACCAAGGATCACCTTCCACACTATGGAGTATTTTTTTGAAAAAAAAAAGAGAAGAGGCAAAATATCATAAAAGGTCTCAAAGAAAGAAAGAAACGTAAAATAAAAGAAAAAGAGAAAAAAATGCCGTAAACAAGTTGGGGCAAAGTAATGAGATGGAAAAAGGGAAAAAGTAGTGAAATGAAGTGGAAAGGGGCAAAATGTCAAGTTGTTTCAAATGATAAGAAATGATCATTTGGTTTTAAACCTTTTAAACACATGTTTCAAGCCTATTTTATCCATTTCTTTCATGACCCCTCACCATGGCCTACATTACAACCTTTAAAAGTCCATTTGGATTAAATGTGAGTGCTCGAATTAAATGATCATATGTTGGGCTAAGGCATGCTTGTGATGTAATGATAAAATCATGCTATGTTACTATATAGATTGATGTAGAAGAGGTATCAATAATGGGTGAAAGAATGAAAAAAAAATAGGAAAAATGAAAGGAGAAAAAAAGAAGACTTAAATTGAAAACTCAAAAGGGTGATTTGGGTAAAAAAATCTCTAAGTTGAGAGTTAGACACATGGATGAAAGGTCAAAGACATCTGAAATTCCCTCAAAGCCAAAACAAAGTTTGATAAGCTCAAGATGATTTTGTTAGTCAATGGAATGAGCTTTTGAAAAAGAATCCTGGATTAATGTTCAGAATTATCTGAATATTCATTATTTAAATATACCATTCATCATAATAACATGTATCTAACTTGTTTCTTTTCCTATTTATTTTTGTACCAAACTCATTCCTCATTGATTACCTTTCTCGTGATTCACCTTATGTTCTCTTATTACTACATCCATAAAATAAATAAAGAAAATGTATGAGTGCATTATATTTGTGATGATTTGAAATGATAATGAATGGATGATAATGTGCATAAAAAAGGTCTTGCATTCCTTTGAAGAGAAATCCAAAATGATAAGAGAAAAAGGAAGATATGGTAGAAACCTAAAAAATGATGATTTGATAAGGCACATGGTGTGACCAAATGATGAATAAGGGGATAAATTGGTCGACAAAGCTTGTTAATGGTGATCAAGTGATGAACATAATATGGATCAGAGGACAAAATTCATTCTAAAATGGCTAGTACCGAAAAGCTTGTGAATTATGGTGAAAATAATATGGGTCAATGGATGAAATTTATGCTGAAATTGCTAGTGCCGAGGAGCCTGTAAGTTGTGATTAAATGATATAGGGTAATGGAAGAAACTTATTCTAGAATTGTTAATGCTAAGAAGCCTATGAATGGTTATCAGGTGATGAAAATAATGATGATCAGTTGATAAAACTTGTTTCAAAGTATTGAGAAGCTAAATAAGGAGAGAATGTGAGATGATGGAGACTTTAGGACCATATTACCGCACTTTGATTAGAATTTCATGACTTTGATATCTACATTGCATGCATTATGTTGGCATTATTATTTGGAAAATATTTGAAACTTTGGTTTGGCTATGCATTTGCATTATGTAGTAAACATTTGAATCACGGTTAAGAGTATGGCATTATGAGAATCTAGATTTTTGCATTTGCATCATTAAGAAGTCATTTGCATCTTTAATCATGACATTCATTCATGCAAAATTCTGTGTCACCTGAAAAAAATTATGAACTTTTTGATGAGACTCTTTGATTTTCAAATGAGAATCTTTAAAACGTATTCAAATGAGAATCTTTGAATTTCAAAGAAGAATCTTTGAGTTTTGAGTTTCAAATGAGAATCTTTGATATATGAAACTTTGAGATTTATTGAATAAGAACCTTTGAACCTGAATGAAAAGCTTTGAACTTTTGGATGTGAATCTTTAAGATTCAAATAAGAATTTTTAAATGTTGCAAATTGCAAATGCTGAAAATCTTGTAGATTTGAAACTAAAATTTTGAGAATCAAATTTCAGTAAATTCTTATGAAGCTAAAAGGTTTTTACGAATCTGAACCTTTGAATTTCAAACTCAAACTGTGAATCTTTGAGTTTTCTTTACAAATTTCATTAGACCTGATCTACAATTCCTCTAGACATGATTGTCGATGAGTAATTTATTTTTCCAAAGTTCTATTGCCTCTATTTAGAAGAGTAATTTATTTTTTCAAAGTCCTATTGCCTCTGTTTAGAGGAGCAATTTATTTTTTCAAAGTTCTGTTGCCTCTGTTTAAATAAGCAATTTATTTTTCTCAAAATCGTTGAGCCTCTATTTAGAGAAGATTTGTTTACTTTTTTTTAAAAAAAAGATGAATATGTTAGGATGATCATATGTAGAGTGTTTACGTCTTTGCATAATTCTTGTTACATAAGAAATGCGTAAAGAGAGATGGTTGTAGACACCCTAATTGATTCGAGCCCAAGCCCAAGCCTAAGCCCATTGGGCTTGGTTCAACAAAGTGTGGGCTTAAGCCCATTGGGCTCGATTTAATGAAATCTAAGGCCTAACTATTTTTTTTCATTTATTTATTTATGGACATTATTTTATTTTATTTTTAATTTTGATGTTTATATGTGATTTTTCTATTAATTTATTTTTTTGATTTATCTGTAGTCTTTTTATTAAGATGATAATAGGATGATGGCTAAAAAAAAGAGGAAAAAATGCAAATTCTATCATGTTTAGACACTGGCAGAATTGCATATCGACTTAATCTATTGCAGGTTGAAATTTTTTTGATTTTTTTCTATAAATATAACACAAGAGAGCAAAACAAGATGATAGGAAACGGAAGCGAAAAAAAAAAAAAAAGGTGTTTAGAAGAGCAAAAGCCATCTTAGGATTTTTAGAATTTTTTTTTTTCAAAATTTTTTGCTTTTTGTTTTCTCTAAAAATTTGTTTGGAAATTTTCAGATTCAACAAAGATTCTGATAAAATTCATCTTTTTCGACCATATTTTCCAGTTTTCGACACTGTTTCCCAATTTCTGGTTAAATATTCAAGTAGATTTTAGGATTTTGTATAGAGAGAAGAGAGAAAAGAAACGAGGAGAGAGAGAAGGGAAGGGGAATTCTGGTAAGAAAGCAGAGATTCAGATTTATATACCCACTGTAAAATGACATCGTTTTGTCATTTAAATAAACCCAGGATCAATGCGTTTTCTAACAGGCGACCCAACTCGCGCATCAACCCACTTCTATGACCCACATCCTAATTGAATCTCGTCATTGAGTCGAGCCGAGCCAAGCCATACCCCTGAGCCACGCCCCTGAGCCACTTTTTGTGTTTGCAACCGAGCCGATCCTGTCGCCAGCCAAGCCAGTTTTATTTTTTTTTGTATTTTTGTATTTTATTTAGTTTTATTTAGTATTTTTCTTAGTATTTTCTTTCATGATTAAATTTAGGAAAAAATAAAAATAATAAATAATAAATTTTGAGAATAAATATTAATTATCCAGTCATGAAATTTATAAAAATTTTAAATGATAAATTTCTATAAAATTTTAAAGTGAGAAATTTTTGTCTAAATTTGTCTCAAATGGTGGATTAATTTAGATAATGTTTCAATAACAATAATTAATATTTATTTTCAAACCAAAAAAATTAAAAAATATAAAAATCTTTGGAATTAAATACAAATTACCCAATGATGAGATTCTTAGAAATTTCAATTGGTAAGTTCCTAAAAAATCTCTAGGTGAGAATTTTTTCTAAATTTGACCCAAATGGTGGAATAATTTAGATGAAATTTTAATACAAGTAATTGTCTTTTTTTCCAAATAAAAAAAATTAGTTGAAAATATGTGATAATTATCCAATGATGAGATTCTTAGGAATTTTAAAAAGTAAATTCCTAAGAAATCTCTAGGTGAGAAATTTTCTCTAATTTGACCCAAATGGTTGAATAATTTTGATGAAATTTCAATAAAAGTAATTGTCATATTATTTTCTTTCTAGGGAAAAAAAAGAGAAAAAAAGAATTTCTAAATAGACTCAAATGGTGAAAAATTTAGAAATTCGAAACAAAGAAAATATTTCTAATTTGGCCCAAATGATGGAATAATTAGATATTTTTCAACAAAATATTAAATATACATTTTTTCGATGACGAAGCCTCTTCAAAGAAACAAATGGGATCCTTAAAAACTCTTGAGATGAGAAAATATTTTTTAAGAATTATACCAGATTGATGGAGAATTTTAAGAATTATTTTCGATATTTAACATTAGAATTTTAAAACCATTACAACCAAGACTTTAGGATAAATTTAAAATAAAATGATACCATCCTTTGGATGGACATGTGGGGGTGCTATAACCTTCTTCACATGTAACCAACTTTCGAACCCTATTCTGGTTATTAGACTTGAACCTATTCTTTTAGGGACCTTTAGTCAAGCTTAGGAACTTTTTAAAGGAATAGATTCATTAGATGGCCAATCACACCTAGATAAAAATGATTGGAGCTAACTCCATCCATTTTGTTAAAGTCTAGTTATAGATTTATGGATCTATATGTTATGACACTAGACTTAACAAATGGAGTTACCACCAATCTTTTTTAACTAGGTGTGATTGGCCACATAAGGAATCTATCCTTTTAAGGAGCTTCTAAGCTTGACTAAAGGTCCCTAAAAGAATAGGCTTGGGTCTACTAACTATAACAGGGTTCAGGAGTTCAGTTACATATAAGGAAGGTTATAGCACCCCCACATACTGATCTAAAAGATAGTACCATTTTATTTTAAATTTATCCTAACGTCTTGATTCTAATTATCTTAAATTTTATGTTCAAATATTAGAAATAATTTTTAAAACTCTCTATCAATCTAGCAGAATTCTTAATAATATTTTCTCACCTCAAGAGTATTTAAAAATCCTATTTGTTTTCTTAAAAAGGCTTTATCATCAGAAAAAATGTTTAATTATTTTTATTCCTTATTTTTTATTTTTATTGAAAATATATCTTATTATTCCACCATTTGAGCCAAATTAGAATTTTTTTTTTAATTTCTAAATTTTTCACCATTTTGGCCTATTTAGAAATTCTCTATTTTATTTTTTTAATTTCTAAATTTTTCATAATATGGGTCAATTTAGAATTTTTTTATTTTTTTTAATTTCTAAATTTTGTACTATTTGGGTCAATTTAGAACTTGTTTTTATATCTTTGAAAAGAAAATAATATAATAATTATTTTCTTGAAATCTCATTTAAATTCTTCTACTATTTGGGATAAATTTAAAGGAATTTCTCACCTTAAGATTTTTTAAAAATTTACCATTTAAAATTTTTAAGAATTTTATCGTTGGATAACACTGTCAAATATTTTCAACCAAAAATTTTTATTTTTTATTTTTTATGTTTTAAAATAAATATTAATTATTGTTATTAAAATTTTATTTAAGTTATTTCACCATTTGGGATAAATTTAGAAAAATATTTCTCACCTAGGAAATTTATAGAAATTTACTATTTGAAATTTTTAAAAATTTCATCATTAGATAATTAATATTTAATTCCAAAATTTTATTTTTTTTATTATTTTATTTAAACTTAATCATGCAAAAATATCCCTAAAAATAAATATACATATAAATAAATAAATAAAATACCAAAAAACGTAAACAACTCGAATGGAGTGGCTCAGTGCGACTTGGCTCCAAGCATAGAAAGTGGCTTAACGACTCGACTCAGAAGCTCGGCTCAACTTGACTTAACTGCAGGAATTAACTAGAACGTGAGTCTGCAGAAGTAGGTTACACTCGAGTCAGGTTGCTTGAATAAAAACAGGTGGATCCTAGGGAGTTTATTAAAGCAAAAATGATGTCATTTTAAGGCTGGTATAAAAGACCAAATCTAGTTTTTCCTCTTCAAAATTTTTTTCTCCCCTCTCTCTCTTCTTCTATTTTCTCTCCCTTTCTCTCTAGAATCCCCAAAAACATTGATTGATTTTTTACCGAATTCTAAGATTTTCACTGAAATCTAGATTGGTTCACCGAAATTTGATCGAAAGTTCACCCGTTTCTAAAAAATGGATGTCAAAAACTGAAACTTTGTCAAAATCTAGGGGTCTTGCAAGAAAAGTCCTCAAAAAATTCAAACAACATAAGAAAATTTCACCAGAATTTGGAAATTTTCCAAAAAAAACTTATTTTTTTCAAAAAATTCCCCTATAAATTTTTGACTATTTTTGTGTGTGACTTTGCTCTAATCTCTATATTCTGCTCTCTATGTTCCTTTTTTTATCTGTGTTTATACTTGCTCTAATTTCTCTGTATGTTTTTTTTTATCTATGTGGGCATGTATTTATAAGGTTTCAAATCTGAGAACCCTAAACCAGAAAGTATTTCAATCTCTTCTAAGTTTTAACTCTAAATTTTAATTCAACTTAAACTCTTCATATAATTTCACACAAACTCAACATCTATTTTTCATTTTTTTCATATTTTGTTTTTTATTATATTTTTATTTTTCATTAACAGAATTAACCCAAATATAACCTCAGATAGATTGGGTTATTTACTGCTACCCATTTTTACACATTTTTTGTGAAACAAGAATTGTACAAAGATGTAGACAACTCAATCAAAAATCAACACACAATTTTTTTGCTTTTTTATTTTTTTTAAGCATTCTCAAACTTCATAAAAACTTCTATAAATAGAGGTTCAACAACTTTGAAAAATAAATAAATCTCCTATAAGCAGAGGCTCAACAACTTTGAAAAATAAATAACGTTCCTCTAAACAGAGGCTTAATGACTTTGAAAAATAAACAAGGCTCTTGTAAATAGAGGCTTAACGACTTTAAAAAATAAATAGGCTCAATCACTTCTGAAAAATAAATAAGGCTCCTCTAATTAGAGGTTCAATAATTTTTGAAAAATAAAAAAGGTTTCTCTAAACAAAGGCTTAACAACTTCTGAAAAATAAATAAGGCTTCTTTAAACAAAGACTCAACAACTTCTGAAAAATAAATAAGACTCCTCTAAATAGAGGCTCAACAACTTTTAAAAAAAATAAATAAAACTCCTCTAATAAAGGCCCAACAACTTTAAAAAATAAATAAAACTCCTCTAAATAGAGGCTCAATAACTTTAGAAAATAAAGCTCATCGACAATCATGTCCAAAGGAGTCATAGATCGTGTCTGAAGAAATTTTAAAAAATTATACTCGAAGGTCTTACAAATCATTCCTAATATTAAAAAATATCCTTTTTTCAAGGATTAGAATCTTACCTTATAGGTTTTTTCAAACGAGAATTTGAAACCCTTTCACCAAAAAATCTTCCCATTTATCTTCTTCATATAAGACCTTGAAATATCCCTGCTTCCTAATTTCATGCATTGAACATTCTCAAATGCAATGCCTACTATGCCATAAACATTCAGAAATGCAATGCATGCTATGCAAATATCAATTAATTTCTTTTCAATTATGGTACTCAAGTTTTTCAAACTTTTTTCTCAAGTTTCGAACCCTTTAATCTTCAGGTACTAAGACCAAATCAATGTAATTCTCAATCATCCCTCTCATTTAACTCTCATATTCTTTTTTTAAAGAAATCTTTTTCCAAATTTAGTGTTCTTGTCAGGTACTGAACATTTTATATTTGCCCACATCAACTTTTAACATTTCCAAGGTAATGAAAAAATCTTTCATGCTCTTATTCATTTATCAATCATTATTTCAATTTCAAAAAAGTCAGAATAAAATCACATATTTCTTCCATTGCAAGGTAGTAAAGAGAAAATAGTAGGAATGGCTTGGAAATAATTAACAAAAGAGAAGCAAAAAGAATAAACTAAAATATGTCCTATGGTATCACAACTTTGGCCATTTAACAATGTGAAAAGGAAAAAGAGTTACAAAGATGAGTATGGGGCAACGATGCCCAAAATAAACAATCAAATAATCATGATAACATATCTTGAAATCTTTTTTGAAAAGTCAACCACCTCATGCACTTAACAACTTAGAGCTCATTAGAACATGCTAGACTTTACACTAGTGAATTTTCAAATTTGATACTGTACTACCCTTATCTAAGCCGTCTTTTTAGGTTTTCAACTTAGATGAACCCTTCTTTGACTAAAACTGCACTTTTGGGTTTTTAATTTGAGTCTTTTTTTTTCATTTTTTTTGTTTATTTTTATTTTTTATTTTTTTTTGAAACATAGTATTTCTTCACAACATCAGAATTTATAGAATGGGCAGATCATTTTCATCCATCTCAACTAATATCAATGCCCCACCTGAGAAAGCTCATTTCATAATATATGGCCCTACTGAATTTTGGGTCCATTTCCCTCTATATCATGTTGGCTTAGGAAAATTATTTTCAATACCAACTCTTCTTCTCGGAAGCAATGAGGTCGAACCTTTTTATCATGAGCCTTCATCATTTTTTTTTAATACAGCTGACCATGGCACAATGTTATCAATATCTCTTTTTCAATGAAATTTAACTGCATATAATGCTTTCGAATCTATTCAGCCTTTTCTAGTCCAACTTCTTTTAGAACCTTTAAAGATAAGATTTTCACTTCCACTGGTAATACAACTTTCATCCCATAAACCAAAGAAAATGGGGTTACCCTAGTAGAGGTATGTACTGATGTCCGATAAGCATGCAACGCAAATGGTAACTTTTCATGCCAATCTTTATAGGTATCAGTCATCTTCCCAATAATTTATTTTATATTCTTATTTGCTGCCTCAATTGTCCTATTCTTTTTTGGATGATAAGGCACCGAATTATGATGTTTGATTTTATATTGGGCATATATTTCCTGCATCATCTTACTATTTAGGTTCTTGGCATTATTTGAAATGATTTTTTTAGAAATCCACATCTACAAATAACCTCTCTCTTTATGAACTTATAAATCACAGATTGTGTCACACTTTCAAACGAAGCTGCTTTCACCTATTTCATGAAATAATCTATCATCACGAAAATGAACCTATGCCCATTAGAAGCTTTTAGGATAATAGGACTAATGACATCCATGCCTTACATAGAGAATGGCTAGGGTGGCACCAAAACATGTAAAGCAGATAATGAAGCATGAATCTTGTCAGTATAGATCTGGTAATTGTAACATTTTCAAGTATAGTTAATGCAGGTGCTTTTCATTATCAACCAATAGTACCATGCTCTCATGATCTATCTTGCCATCATATGTCCATTTACATATGCTCCACATATTCCAGCATGCACCTCCTTAATAATTTTTCTAACTTCAGTTGTATTTATGCATCTCAATAATACTTAATCATGGCTCTTTTTATATAAAACATCTCTATCTAGGAAGAAACTCATAACTAATCTCCTGATGACTATTTTATCATTTTCAGTTATTTGGATGGAGTGTTACTAATTCTTAATGTATTGTAAGATATCATAATACTAGGGCTTTGCATCTTCCCCATCTTCTACATTAGAATAATAAGCTGGTATATCCTTGACATCAAGCTTGATAGATTGAATGTTAGTGTTATCACTAATTCAGATCATTGTTGCCAAAGTAGCCAAGGCATTAGCAATCAAATTCTCTTCTCGAGGCCAATGATCAAATTGAATATCTTTAAATTGCTTGATCAACTCTAGGATATACTTATGATATAAAATGAGTTTTGAATCTCTCCTCTCTCATTCTACTTTCAATTGATATATAACTAGAGCTAAGTCTTCAAACACTTTCAATGCTTTAATTTTTCTATTTATAGTAGCTTGTAAACCTATAACACATGCCTTATATTTAGTGATGTTGCTTGTGCAATTAAAATTCAACCTTGTTGTTATAAGATAGTATTGTTCTTCTAAAGAAATCAAAATTACCTTAATTTTATGTCCCAAGGCATTGGTAGCTCCATCAAAATATATTTTCCAATACTTCTCTTCATGCCTTTTCTTTTCTAGTTGAGAAATGACCATTAGATCTTCATCAAGAAATTCTAACCTTATAGGTTCATAATCTTCAACAATGTAATCTGCAAGAAGATTAGCTATGGCACTCATTTTAATTGCCTTCTGGCTTACATATATGATATCATAATCTGAGAGCATTACTTACCATCTAGCAATACTTTCAAAAAAATAAAGCTTCTAAAAAATGTATTTGATCGTATCCAATTTTGCTATAAGCTAATTGGTATGATGGAACATATACTGTCTAAGTCTTTTGGTAGTCCAAGCTAATGTGTAACACATTCTTTTTAAAAAAGAATACTTGGACTCATATTCCATGAACTTTTTACTCAGATAGTAAATAGCTCTTTCTTTTTGGCTAGACTCATTTTGTTGTCCCAACACACATCTCATTGAATTCTCACACATCGTCAAGTATAAGATCAAGGGCTTCCCTAGAACAAGCAGTACTAGTACTAGAAGATTTGACAAGTGTTGCTTAATTTTATCAAAAGCTACTTAGCATTCTTTATCCCATTTTTCAAGGTTATTTTTGGAGAGAAGCTTAAAAATGGGATCACACTTATAGGTAAGCTGAGAAATACATCAAGAAATGCAGTTCAATTAAACCAAAAAACCTCAAACTTTTTTAATGTGCTAGGAGGTGACAAATTCTGTATGGCTCATATTTTGTCTAGATCAACTTTAATCATTTTTTCACTAACCATGAAGCCTAACAACTTTCTTGACCTTACTCTGAAGGTACATTTGGTGGATTCAACTAAAGTTAAAATTTTCTCAATCTTTCAAATAGGTTTCTAAGGTTGGTGACATGATCTTTATCTTTTTGAGATTTTGCTATCATATCGTCTATATACACCTCATTCTCTTTATCCATTATGTCATAAAAGAGCATTATTATGGCTCTTTGGTATATTGTCCCAGTATTTTTTAAACCAAAAGACATGATTTATAGTAAAAGGTTCCTCAAATGGTCACAAAAATGATCTTTTTCATGTCGTCTGCAGTCATTTTTATCTAGTTATACCCTAAGAACCCATCCATGAAGGAGAACATTGAATGCCTAACCGTATTGTCTACTAGTGTGTCAATATGAGGTAAAAAAAAGTTATCTTTTGGGCTAATCTTATTCAAGTCATAATAATCTACGCATATTTGCACTTTTCCACCTTTCTTAGGGACTGGTACCATGTTGGTTACCCATTCTGGATACTTGGCCACTTGCAAAAACCCTGTATCAAACTGCTTGTTCATTTTTTTTTTAATCTTTAGTAGCATTACAAGTTTCATTGACCTCAACTTTTGTTGGACTGGTTTACACTCTAGTTTTAAGGGTAGTCTATGCTCCATTATTTTTGTGCTAAACCCTAACATATCCTGATAAAACCAAGCAAACAAATATACAAATTCTTGAAATAAATCTTCCAACTTTTGCTCGTTAGTTGATGAAAGCAACGTGCCAATTTTAACATATTTCTTATTCTTTTCATTTTTTACGTTCACCAACTCAGTTATCTCCTGATGAGGTTCAATTGGCCAATTTTCTTGCTTAATTAATCTCATTAAATCTGGAGTTAATGCATATTCTTCACAATCATCTTTACTATCAAGCTCATCAGTGTTAATTAAATTTTTAAAATTAACCCCTTGATCACTATCATGATTATCTTCATGTTCATTTAAAGACCTAGAATTGAATGAAATGGATATGTTGGCAAGATGTGTTGGGAGAATGAAAGAATGAGAACAATAGAAGAAGTGAATGAAAATGCATCTTTCCTAATCTTTATTAAAATAATAAAGGATAACTGGCCCAACAAGAAAGATTACCTCAATGCCTTGGGCATAAGTTATCGGGATGTATAATTACATTGAATTAGTTTCAAGGGTAAAAGGCATTTCAATAGAACTCTAATTGTTCAACTCATAACCTAGTGGACAAAGGTGAACCACATTTCTTGTTCATATCCTTTTTCATCTCTAATTGCATTGATGGATAATTCAATGAATGCCACTTTCATACTTTATTCTAAATCTTTTTCTGTTGTTGGGTACGTGAACCTTTTAGGCTTAAAAGTCTCATACAAGTATCAGATGATCATTAGTCTTACTATTTTATTTTTTCTCCTATTAGTCTTTTTTTTTTTTATCTCTCATCCTTCTGCCTCATAACCTAGGCCTAGTTTTTTTGCTATTGTCTATTATTGTTAGGGGCTCTTTTATCCTTTATAAATTTTTACCCAGCCCTACTCTAAGATACCAACCCTTATTGATGACTTGACTCACCATTATTTTTGAAAATTAATGGCTTTTAAGTCCCTTACCATAAAATTGACTAGTTTAAAAGATTGTTAAGAGCATTACATCCCTTTATTTTCAACTTCCACATATGAAGCATTCATTGGTTAGGTTACTAGCATCTCTTCCTCTTTAAATACCACCACCAATCGACCTTTTACATTAAGCTTGATCTTTTAGTGTAGGATAAAGAGGACATCACCTATCATGTAATTCCATGGCCTTCTCAACAAATAGCTATAAGATGAAAAAATATTTATCACTTGAAATTTTATATTGAAAGTGCATGGCCCAATTTATAAGGGTATTTCTATATCTCTTAAGACTTTTTGCCTAGTCCTATCAAAAGCTCGAACAATCATTTGGTTATCTTTCATATGTGACTAATCAACAGGTAGCCTTGCCAAAGTTAACATGGGCATAACGTTAATAGCAAAGCCATTATCGATAAGGACATTGGCTATGATATGGCTCTTACACTTGATAGTGATATGTAGAGCCTTGAGACTTGCCCATTCTTTTGGAAGAATCTCATCATCACTGAATGCTATATAATTTGGCATGACCAAGTTTCTAGCTAAGTGGTTCACATATTCAACAGACACATTATATGCCATATATGCTTGGTTCAGCACTTTCAGCAAGGCATTTCAATTTGGTTCTGAATTTAATGGCAGTGATAATAATAAGATTCATGCTAGCATCTTGTTCAACTATTCAACCATAGAGAATTCACTATGTTTCATGAATTTTAATAATTTACAAACCTCTTTTTCTGACACTAACTTCTGACATTCTTCTTCAGGTACCACTTTTGGTTCATTTTGTTATTCTTCTACCTTGGCTTTTTCTCTTCTAACTTTCTTTAACATTCTAGAGTGTAGCATATTCCACTTCGGGTGATGCCTCTTATACAAGTTATATTAGTAATATCGACTTAAAGGCATTCTCTTATTACCCCCGGACTACTGTATTGTAGCCATATTTCTAAGGCACCATTTTATCATCCTTATACGGGAATAGAGCTAGAACTTTAAAAGTTACTAGTTTGGGAATAAGCTTATCAATAATCGACTTTAGCTTATCCTCACAGTGAAATGTTATTGATTTTAAAAACAGTTTCGATGGCTTATCAATCATAGATATTTTAGCACTTTTTGAACTTTCCCCCTCTTCATAGAGTTCAATCTGGTATGTATCCATGAGTTTTTATACTTTCTGGTGAAACTACTTATAACTTTTAATAGAGTGGCCAATTGCCCTACTATGATATTTGTAACTTTTATTTGATACATGTGCTCTATGATAACTGTGTAGACTCACTGGCTATATCATATCAACTTTTCATAAGGTATCAAATAACTGATTAAGAGGTGTCTTAATTTTTACCACTCTCTTTTTCAGATAACGTTTTTCGCTCCTTACTCAAAGCATTCACATTATGGTTAGGCAAAAGATTGCCACTAACATTAGGTGAGGTTACCCCTTCTGTATCAAAGTTGATAATTCCATCCTTGATTAATCATTGCACTTTGTGCTTCAAGGCAGTGCAATTCTTAGTAAAATCATCAGTAATCCTATAGTGATAGTCATAATGGATTATAGGATTATCCCACTTAGGGTAAAGTGGCTTGAGTGACTCCAAACTACTAGGGGCAATCAAGTGGTTGTTATAGAGCTCTCAATATAACTCCATATAAATCATGAATATTGGATCAAATACAGGTTTTTTATAAGTAGTTTGTTACTCTCATGAACCACCTATCGAACTAGTAGGATGAGTTTAAAGTCTTAGGATAGGTTGAGCATTAGGATTGTATGTGATAGTTTAAGGTCTGAAAGAGGGTTGATATGTCAAGAGGTAGGATGGTCATGGGATTGGTTGGTACTGGTAAGGGAAAGCATTTTTCACAGTAAGATAATATGGATAATAACTTTGTGGTGGGTAAGGTTGATAATCCCTAAATTATTGTCTATCAAAGCTCACAGCTTGAGCGTCAATCTCATTTTTTTTTTAGGGCTTTCTTGGTGGATGCTTCCTCTCCTTCTAACTTGCCATTCTTGATGGCATTCTCAATGATTTCACCCGAGATCACCATATCAAGGAAACTTTTGTTGCATTCCTTATCATTTTTTCATAATAAAGAGATTTCAAAGTGTTGACAAATAATACTATGGTTTCTTTTAGTTAAAAGAGGTTACACTTGAAAAGCTATATCCCTTCACCTTTGAGAGTATTCCTTGAATGATTCATTTTCTTTTTTCTCCATATTCTGTAAAGATAAACGATTAAGGACTAAATCTATGATATGTCAATATTGACTAATAAAGTCATGGGCCATATCACTTCAAGAATAAATGTAAGTACTGTCCAGCTAGACATACCACTTAACAGCGAAGCCAGAAAAGCTATCTTGAAATGTGTGCATTAATAGCTTTTCATTATAGGTATAGACTACCATCTTCTTACAGTACATAGTAATAAAGGTCTTTGGATACTTTTTACCATCATACTTTTCAAACTCTGATACTTTGAACTTTAGATGAATAACAACATCTGAGACTAGATAAAGCCTAGCAATATTTACAAAACCATAAAAACCAATTCCCTCAACCACTCGTAGCCTCTCTTCTAGCATACTAATCTTTTGGTCAGCCATCGAGTCCTCTAACAACTCCACCACTTTTACCTTTAATTTTCTCTTTTCTTTTAAATCATCTAGATAAGGGACCTGGGTTAGTTTCACTACCTTCTCAGTAAAGATATGATTTACATAGCTCTAGTAATATCTCAGATTTGAAGCTAATGACATTCCAGGGTATGTATAGCCTACTAAGTATGTAAACTGATGTGGTGGTGCATCCCTGAGTGGACTGGACTTGATGTGAACCAAAATCAGAAGGATATATAAGGTTAGTCACCTCTTGTAATTGATGGTCCTATTAGCTGGTTTAAACACCTGTTTTTATTTTTTATTGATTTATTTTTTGAATCAAGTTGTTTTGCAGATAAGCTAACAAAAAAATTAAGAAAATAAATAAATAAATAAATAAAAGCAGAGTTTTAATCCTAGTAAAATGCTAAGATTAAAACTTTAAATTTTGAAACTGAGATCAATCAGGAGGGGTTTTTGAAAAAACAGGGATAAACTAATTAGAAGATAGGGAGATTTTGATTTTTGAATCTTGTATCAACCCCTATATAAATCCCAACAATTATAGAATAAGGACACACAAAAAAGAAACAGAAAAGAGGGGAGTAGTCAGAATAAAAAAAATTTAAAGAAGCTATAGTTTACAATAAAAGGGTTTCTAGGAGATTCATTGTTCAGATTGGAGGATTAAGTTTTTTTTAGGAAGTTTTTTTAATTTTTTGGAAATTTCCAGAATCAGGTGAATTTTTCAACGAAAATTCAAGTTTTCCAATGACTTTTTCGGTAAAAAACCTAGTTTTCGATGATAAAACCTAGAAACCAATAAGAATTTCATTGGTATTCTTTGTGTTTAGAGAGTGAAACAAAATAGTATAGAAAGGAAGAGAAGAAGCAGTTTGAGGAAGAAATGAAATTTTAACCTTTTATATAGCCCAAAAAATGATGTCATTTTGAATAAGCAATTAGGCAGCATCCGCATGCTTTTCCAAGATCCAGCCTGACCTGCAGTGCGTTGACCCATCAACCCATTTCACTTAGCCACTATTGAGCTATTGAACCAAGCCGCACACCAAGCTGCTCCAACCGATTCTATCTCTAGAGCCACACTATATCTGAGCCTAGCCAAGTTTCTCTATTTTTCATTTAGTTTTAATATTTATTTATTGATTATTATTTTTCCCTTATTTATTTATTGAATAAATTGAAATAATTTATTTATTTAAACATCCTTAAATTTTCAATGATTTTTTTAAATAAAAATTTTTTAAAAATATTTTTTAAGAAAAATTGAAAGTTTTAATTTTTCTTAAAAATTAAAACTTCAAAAAATATATTTTTAAGGAAAAATTGAAAGTGTCAATTTTTCTTGAAAATAAAATTTTCAAAAATATATTTTTGAGAAAAAGTTGAAAGTATCAATTTTTTTAAAATAAAATTTTCAAGAAAAAAAGGGTATTTTTAAGGAAAAGTTGAAAGTGTCAATTTTTCTTGAAAATAAAATTATCAAAAAAGGATTTTTGAGGAAAAGTTGAAAGTATCAATTTTTCTTGAAAATAAAAATGTTAAAATGCTTTAAGGAAAAGTTGAAAATATCAATTTTCCTTATATAAAATCATGAGTTTTTTTTTTAATAAAACAACATATAAAAAAATATCTCTATCAAAAGTTGAAGCATTATTTTTTTTCCTTTTTTTTTTAAATATCAAATAATTTAACGATGAAGCATCTATAAGAAAAATAGTAGTTTTCTTGTATACTCTTGAGGTGAGAGAATTTTCTTATTTTTCTACCAAAAGTACTGGAGTCAATTAAGAATAATTTTCGATAATTAATTACTTGGTAAAAGTTCTTAAAGCTTAATGGATAACATGAAATCGAGTTGGTACTATCTTTCGTTGAGCGTTGTGAATGTGCTATAATCTTTCTCACACATAATCGTACTCCCAAACCTACTGCTGGTTTCTTAGACATTGAATATACCTTTTTTAAAATATCTAAGTCAAACTTAAGATTTTTTTTTAAAAAGGGACAGATTCAGTCAAGTGGCCAATCGCATCTAAATAAAAAAAGATTAGTGGTGACTTCTCAAGTTAATATCTAGCGATAGGTCCACAGATCTAGACGTTGTGACAGTTTGGCGACTCCACTGGGGACATGCTAAGAGTCAAGCTAGCGAATGAATTTGTGTTATCCAAAAAGCCTAATAAAATTGAATTCTTTGTAAGGATATTTTTCCATTTATTTTATTTATTTATGTTGCTAACTATGTCATTCATATGCATATGCATAACATGAGCTTTACACCCAAGCTCTGTCTTTCTAGGAGGGAGTAAAGTACCTATGCTTTCGTAAGGTTTTAATGCTTCCGTAGTGGCTAACGAAATACTCCCATTCAAATTGAACCTTTTCTACTTGCAGCATATAATGGGTGAGGATTAGGGTGCCTTACTAGTCTGTGATGGACGATGATATAAGAAACAATTTGAAAACCTTTAGACTTCAACCTTGAACCACATATAATGAACTTTAAAAATGCCTAACCTATAGATAGAGCCATCTCCCTCCCTTTAGAATTGACCAAAAGCATAGGATTCATTCTTTTTATTATGTATGATGTTTTAATTTATTTAGTTATCTATTTGTTTATCTTTTTTTATTTGGTGTACTAACTTTTTTTCTTATTCATTTTTGCATGATTTAGCTTATATCATAAAGTTGCATAAAGAACATTTGCTTGAAAGATGGTCTTCAACAAAAAGTTTTTCACGGACTCCATAAAATGACTGGCTTGCTCTTCATTTATGTTAGCTCATTGCGAGTCACCAAATGAAGTAAAGGTTTAGTCAGAAAAGATCCAACAAAAAGAGGGGGATTGCCTACCCATTGGTTATGCTTTTACCTTGTCTCAAGAAACATCCATCCTCCTCAAACAAAATAATTTAAAAGATTTGGTCGATATATGGAAGAAGATGAGTTCATCAAGACAAAAAGAGTTTTGCCAAAGACATAGACATATAGCACACCTTCTTGCAGTGAATGTTGAGAATCAACTAATTAGAGTTGCAATGCAATTCTGGGATCCTTCATACAAGTGTTTCATTTTCAATAAAGTTGATATGACACCAACCATTGAAGAATATTCGACTTTGTTGGGACTGCACCTCAAGGCTCCTAACAAGATATATGTCAAAAAACATAAATCAAGATTCTGTAAGAATCTGGCCAATCTTATGTGGATAAACAAAGAGATTGTAGATTCTCATACAAAGAAGAAACAAGAACAAGTTTGCTTACCTTGGAAGTTCTTTCATGATTTTTTGGTACAACATGCCGACAAAGAGTGTGGGTTAGACGTGCTTGCCTTAGCCATATACAGAATGATGATTTTTTAAAAGGTTTTGGGTTATATTGAAATAACAATGGTTAACTTCTTCAAAAGTATGATCAATGACTGTAACCCTTCAATGGTGATATTAGCAAAGACTGTCAGATCATTGAGTTACTGTCACCAAAATAGAGGGCATTTTACAAGCTATATACATCTATTGTATTTATGGATAAAAAGTCACTTCGAGTGTAAAAAAGGGGCATTCTCGAAGCTTTATTTCTGCAATCAAGCTCCAATAAAGAATTATGTGAAAATGAGTCGCTAGAACAAAAGTCTAAAAAATAGTGGGTAGCATTCTTACAAATGCTAACTAGCACTTAGGTAAAATGGTTGGTCCTATGGATGAATAAGGAACTCATGCTATATCAATGTGAAGACAACATCGTGGTTTCACTTTTGGATTTATGGGGAGCAACAAGTTATGCACCACTATTAGTGAGAAGATAGTTTGGGGCAAAACAGTTCATTTCCATGACATATAAGCTTTATTAGTCAAATTTTTCTTACAATGAGCCAAAAGCATTTCAAAGGATGAACGATGTGATTAAAGAATGGAAAAAGCCTCACAGGGTGAGTCCTAGATCGTTCACTGATAAAGTCACTCATAGGTACTTGGTCTGGAGAGCAAGATAAGGACAAGAAGTGGTATTCACTCTCAAAGGTTTTTGACAACCAATAAGAGAAATGTTTTAAGAAACACCATTAGAACTAGAACTTGCGAAGAAAGAATTCAAGATCAAAAAGGATAGGCTAAAGCAAGGGATTCAGACGCTTCGAGAGAAGAAAGATCAATGGAAAGATAAAGTTGAAAAACATGAAGCTAAAGTTTGTAAGATTGCTAGAGAATGCAATACAACTATTAAAGACCTAGCAGAGTTATACCAAGAACATAAAAAGTTGTGTGTGAAGGTGAAAGCTAAGGAGATAATAATTACTGAGTTGATTGACGATAATAAGCAATTGAAGAAGAATATGCAGAGTTGGAAGAAGAAAGTACCTAGGTACAGACAAAAAATAACATGTTGAATAATTACCTATGCAGGTTGAGACAAAGGTTGAATGAATAAAAAGACTATAGTGCTGTATTATTTAGAAAGCCTAAAGAGTTATCATACCAACTATGGTGTGGTAAAAAGGAAAACCTGGGAAGACAAAGGTATATCGAGCACTTAATAACCTAAATTTACAAAAGGGTATGTAAGGCAAGAGAAATGGTCAAAGAGGCAAAAGCACTGAAACGAGTGGTAGCCTTAGTAAGAAAACATAGACAACGTTTGCTGAATTTCATTGAAGAAGTAAAAGACTAGTATGATCTGATCAAATGATTCTATGGTTATAACTCTAGGACGATAAATTTTATGTAAATTGGGTTCTTGGAATAAATGAAATCTTTTGTTGAACACTGTCTTAAGGCAAATGTTTTTGCATGCATGCATTTTGATTCATTACATTTAACAAAATAACCATCTTCAGCTTTCATGAGATAGTCATATAAACTTGTTAATTATGAAATATGGTATTAAAGGTTCAAAGATAGCTTGACCGTCAATAAGTTCAAGCCAACCTACACGTCACCTATATAATACTTGATCACAAGCAAGACAAATGGAATGGGAACAAAATACCCATATGGACAAAATCGAAAAGGCTCAAGAAGAGATAAAAGAGGAGTTGACCAAAATGATAGAAATGTCGAAAAAATTAGATAAGGGAAAAATAGTAGAAGAGACCCATAATCTAAATGAAAGATAATATATTATGGATCCCTTATACCCTTTTGGGTTTGGTCCAAACCAAGGTTAATCTTTTCAGTAGACACAGGCCCCACACATGCCATTTTTTGGTGCATATGCTTACACCTATCCTGAGGTACCATATTACAACGACATTAACCCCACCTACGGGGTAATGATAGCAGACTTAATTGAGGTCCCCAATTTTGATGACTTTAAGAAGAAGGAAAGGTTGAAAGCAAAAACATCTGAGGTAATAGAAGAGTCAAGCTCCCAACAGAAAATGAATATTTTGAAGGAAAAAGTTCATGCCATTGAGGGTATAGATTATTTTGGCTCTATGGACGTAACCCAATTATGTTTAGTCCTAGACGTAGTCATTCCACTAAAGTTTAAAGTCCTTAAATTTGAAAAATATGATGGGACTAAATGTCCAGTAACCCACATTACCATGTATTGCTACAAAATGACCGTCCATGCTCATGACAAGAAATTATTGATGCATATCTTTCAAGATAGCCTTATAGTCCGCGATAAGATGGTACGTACAGTTAGATCGAGCCTATATCTTATCTTAAAATGATTTGGCAAAAGCATTTGTAACTTAATATAGACATATAATAGACTTAGCACCTGACCTCTCTCCCTACAAAGTACGGAGAAGAAAACCATAAAAGTTTCAAGCAATATGCCCAAAAATGGAAAGATCTACTTCTCAAGTCCAATCACCTTTCATAGAAAAATAGGTAACAGTGCTTTTTGTTAGTTCTCCTAAGTCTCTCTATTATGAAATACTAATAGAAAATGCTACAAAAAACTTTACTGATATGGTTATATTAGGTGAGATGATTGAAAACACCATTAAGAATGCAAATTAGATGGTGGAGAGACAACAGGTGCAAAGAAAAGTGGCCCATCTAAGAAGAAAGAAGGAAAAACTCATGTTATGAGTTATGAGGGCCAACATTTCAAAGGTTATGTTCCTTTTTATAACCAGCCTATGTATCCAACCTAAGTAGCCACTAGCCACTACCCATACCAGCAGGTTTATTGACCCATGCTTTAACTATAACCACTCATTCCCATATACATTCATCCAGCATACCTTAGGTAAAATTTACCCCTAAACTAAATACCTAACCAAGTAATTCAAGAGGGTCATGAAATAACTAAGAGAATGTCACATTTGACTCGATTCTTATGCCTTATGTAGACTTACTCCCATAACTCGTGGAGAAAAATTTAGTAGCTCATGTCTTTGTAGATTCTGTGAAACCACCTTACCCTAAATGATATAACCTAAATGCTCATTATGATTACCACATTGGGTCACAAGCTATTCTATTGAAAATTGTATTTCTTTGAAACATAAGGTGTAAAACTTGATAAAGAAATGCTTGATAAGTTTTGAAAAAGAAGAGGCATTTAATGTCAATGGTAATCATTTACCAACCCATACTGGGGCAACAATTAATGTCATACATAAAGATCAAGGTTGTTGGATCAAAAAGAGAGTAAAAGAGATCAAGACCCCTTTAACTAAGATGTTTGATGCTTTGTGGGAGGCAGAAATGCTGTATCTAGTGGACCCACATACTTACCATAAAAAATATAATCCGACTCAAAGGTATAAATATCATAAGGGAGCCATAGGGCATTTGATAAAAAATTATGATCAGTTTTACCAAATTTTATAACAATTGATGGACTCATTCCAAATTGAGTTCTATAAAGATGAAGGATGCTTAAGAAATGCAAAGATATCCATCATCGAATAGGTTTTAAAGCCTACCCCAAAACCAATGACAATATATTGTAAGAAGCTAAGCCAGTGGAAAGTTAACCCACCTCTAAGCTGGTATTAACTTTTAAAATTTCTAGTCCATTTTCATACCAGAGTATTAAGGCAATACCATAAAAATACAACTGTCATGTTGTAATGACAGGGTCAAATAAAAGAGATATGTCAAGCAATTCTGATACAGCAAATATAATTGGAGTGGATGGCATGACTAGAAGCAGAAGGTGTACTTTTCAAAAATGTTAGAGAAGGCCAGGAAAGAGAAAGCAAAAGTTGGAAAGAAAAAAAAATAAGAAAAATCTTGTGGTAGCACCAAGTCAGGAGTACTAGAAACCTATTTTTGAAAAAGAGGCTTGTGAATTCCTAAGGTTAATCAAGTATAGCGAGTATAGTGTTGTGGAATAGCTGAACAAAATACCAGCTAGGATCTAGCTTTTATCACTATTACTGAATTTAGAGCCTTACCATAATGCCTTATTGAAAGTCCTGAATCAGGCGTACGTATCTTATAATGTATATATGCAATACGTAGATAACTTGTAGGAAATCTAGTAACCTCAAACTACATTACTTTCAACGATGATGAGATTTCTCTAGAGAGGAAAAGAAATAACAAAGCTCTGCATATTACAATTAGATGTAAAAGCCATACAATGGCAAATGTTCTTATTGACAACAACTTCATGATTAATGTAATGCCTATGTCCACCCTAGCTAGGTTACCCATTGACATGTCTCATATGAGAACTAGCCATATATTTGTTAGAGCTTTTGATGGAGCTAGGCGAGAAGTGGTAGGTGATATTAAAATACAACTATAGATTAAGCCATGTAATTTCAACGTCAAGTTTCAAGTGGTGGATATTTCACCATCGTATAGCTGTTTCTTATAAAAGCCATAGATCCAAATGGTCGGTGCTGTCCCATCCTCACTACACCAAAAAATAAAGTTTATTATCAAGGGAAAGCTGGTAAGTGTATCCGAAGAAGAAGATCTACTAGTGACCTAGCTAATAAATACCCCATATGTGAAAGCTACAGATGAAGTTTTAAAGTGTTCTTATAAATCCTTTGAGCTTGTTAATGCAACCTATGTCGATGAAAGATCTAGGTTGTATGCACTACAATTAATAGCCACTACCAAGATGGTTGTTAAACAAACGATTAGGAAAGGGTAGCATCTAGGAATAGGACTAAGAAAGAAGCAATAGGGAATTCAAAAACTACTAGCTATTATCAACAACTAAGAGAGGTTTGGCTTAGGGTATAAGCATACAAAGAAGGATAAAGAGAAGTTAATTAAAAGCAAGAAAGAAAAAAAGATGGTTAAGCTTAAAGGGCAAGAGCTAGAGTAAAAAAAAATTATTATTCCTTATCTTTATGACACCTTTCGATCAGGGGGTGTATATATCCTGGAGATGATAACTGGGATATAGGGCTAAAAGAATCTTATTCTAAACTTACCATTTAAATGGTGAAAGATGAGGCATTTGATGGGCAAGATAAAAAGCTACTAGTGTATCCAACCCTACACAGCTTAGAGTTGAAGAATTAGGAGATCATTGAGCTGCCTATTGTCCTTGAATCTTTCCAAAAGTAATGTAGTGAATAAAATTCCTATACTTTTGCCCAAAAGTACTAGGATTTATGAGCCATTCATTCATTTCAATAAAAAGATCGATGTGATGCATTTTTATTTCTTCTGTCCATTCTTTAATTTTCATTCCATACATCTTGCCGATATTTCTCTTTTCTTACTTACTCTCAAATATCCAAACAATAAAGATAATCATGATAGTAACACAGAGTTTGACTTCAAAAATCCAATCTATATTGGTAAACTTGATCATGAAAAAGACATGGATAATGATACTTTGCCTTCTAATCCAGTAAAATTGGTAGATAAGAGAAGAAACCAATTGAACCTCACCTAAAAAATACAAAATTAATAAATTTAAAAGATGATAATAATAAAAAAAAAGTTAAAATGGGCACATCATTACCTCTGAATGATAGGCAAAGGTTAAAAGAGTTACTTTGTAAGTATTTGAACATCTTTACATGGTCCTACCAAGACATGTCTAGACTTAGTATTGAGATAGTAAAGCATAAGCTACCTTTAAAGCCAAAGTGTAAGCCAGTGCAACAGAAATTAAGACAGATGAAGCTTGAAATGTTATTGAAGATCAAAGAAAAAGTAAAAAAATAGTTTGATGCAGGTTTCTTAGAGGTGGCTAAGTATCCAAAATGGGTAGCGAACATAGTCCCAATATCGAAAAAAGATGAAAAAGTTTAGATGTGTGTTGACTATCGAGATTTGAACAAGGCAAGCCCAAAAGATAACTTTCTCTTGCCTCACATTGACACTTTAATAGACAATATGGCCAAACATTCCATATTTTCTTTTATAAATGGATTTTTTAGGTATAATCAAATTAGGATGGCTAGGGATGACATGGAGAAAATGACTTTTGTAACTATATGGGGAATATTTTGCTACAAGGTAATGCCTTTTGGTTAAAGAATGCTAGGGTCACTTACCAAAGAGCTATAGTAACTCTCTTCCACAATATGATGCATAAAGAAATAGAAATGTACATAAATGACATAATTGCAAAGTTTAGAGAAGGAGAAGATCACGTTGCCAACCTCAAAAAATTATTTGAAAGGTTTAAAAAATTTTAGTTGAAATTGAACCCATCAAAATGCACATTTAAGGCTAAGTCAGTGAAGCTATTAAGTTTTATAGTCAATGAAAGAGGGATAGAAGTAGATACTAATAAGATCTGGGCTATCCAAGACTTGTCACCTCCATGCACACCAAAAGAGGTATAAGGTTTTTTAGAGAGATTGAATTATATATCTCAATTTATTTCTCAGCTCACTCTTAAATGTGATCCTATTTTCAAACTCTTTTGTAAACATAGCTTTGGCAAATGAAATGATGAATGTCAAAAAGCTTTCGATAAGGTCAAAAAGTATCTATCAAATCCACCTGTACTAGTACCACCTATTCTAAGAAAACTATTGATTTTATATTTAACTGTGAATGAAGGCTCAATGGAATTCATACTAGGGCAATAGGATGAGACAAGCAGGAAAGAGCAAGCTATTTACTATTTAAGTAAAAAATTCATTATGAGTGGAAGTACTCTTCATTGGAAAAAATGTGTTATGTTTTAGCCTGGACTACTCATTGACTTAGGCAATATATGCTATACCATACCACATGGCTCATAGCAAAACTGGATCCTTTCAAATAAATTTTTAAAAAATCGCTTGATGGCAAGTAATGCTTTCTGAATATAACATTGTCTACATAACTGAAAAAGTAATTAAAAGAAGTGCCATAGCTGAATTTCTAGCTGAACAGGCTGCTAATGATTATGAACCAATAAAGCTTGATTTTCTGGATGAAGACCTGATGGTTGTTTCCTAAATTGATGAGAAAGAGTCTACTAAGCAATCTTGGAAGATGTACTTCAACAAAGCTGTAAATGCCTTAGGGCATGGAATTGAGGCAATCTTAATATCACCAGAAGGAAATTATGTCCCCATTACAGCAATATTAAAATCAATTACACTAATAACATGATTGAATACGATGTATGTGTTATAGGCTTACAAGCTGCAATTGAAAGAAAAATCAAAGTACTAGAAGCCTATGGAGACTTAGCCATGGTTATTTACTAGTTAAGAGAAGAATGGGAAACAAGGAGTGCAAAACTGATAAAATACCACAAGTATGTCGCTGACTTGGTTAGTCAGTTTGAAAAGATTCAATTTAAACATCTACCTAGAAAAGATAATCAAATTACTGATGCCTTAGCCACATTGGCAGTATGATCAAAGTGAAGACAGTTATTGAAATTCAACCTATAAAGCTTGATGTGAGAGAATTTCCAGTGCGTTGTTCAAATGTTAAAAATGAGGTTGATAAGAAGCCTTGGTATTATGACATTTTGTAGTATCTGAAAAATCAACAATAAACAGAGCATGCAATTAAAAATGATAAAAGGATCATTAGGAGATTAGCCATAAGTTTCTTCCTTGACGAAAATATTTTATGTAAGAGAAATTGAGATTTAGTTCTCTTAAGATGTGTGAATGCAATAGAAGCACGAAAGATCATGGAAGAAGTTCATGATAAGAATTATGGAGCTCATACAAGTGGCCACATGATGGCAAGATAAATTATGAGGGTAGGGAATTACTGGTAAACCATAAAAAATGATTGTATAGATTATGCCAAAAAATGCCATAAGTGCTAAATCTACGCAAATAAAATACATGCCCTTCCAAATGCTCTACATGTTATAGCACCCTCATGGCCATTTTCGATATGGGGCATGGATGTTATCGAACCCATCGTGCCAAAGGCCTCTAATGGACATAGGTTCATTTTTGTGATGATTGATTATTTCACCAAATGGGTTGAAGCTATATCATATGCTAGTGTGACACAATCGATAGTGTATAAGTTCATTAAGAAAGAGGTAATATGTGGATATGGGCTCCTGAAAAAAATTATCTCAGATAATGCCAAGAATTTTTATAGCAAGATGATGAAAAAGATATATGCCCAGTTTAAGATCAAGCATCATAACTCGACCCCTTACCATCCGAAAATGAATGGGACGATAGAAGTAGCAAATAAGAATATTAAAAAGATTCTTGAAAAAATGACTGAGACTTATAAAGATTGGCATAAGAAGTTACCTTTTGCTTTTCATGCTTATCAGACATCAGTATGTACTTTTACTATAGCAACCCCATTTTCTTTAGTCTATGGGATGGAAACAGTACTACCAATAGAAGTAAAAATTCCCTCTTTAAGAATCCTAAGAAAAGTTGATTTGAAAAAAGTTGAATGGATCTGAAAGTGTTACAAGCAATTAAATTTTGTTAAGGAGAAAAGATTGACAATGCTAAGCCATGGGTAGTTATACCAAAAGAGAATAATGTGGGCATATGACAGGAAAATTTAACCCCGATGTTTTCATGAAGGGGACTTAGTTTTGAAAAGGATTCTCTCAAGTCAACATGACAATAGAGAAAAATGGACTCTAAATTGGAAAGGTTCATATGTTGTTAAGAAAGTATTCTCAGAATGAGCTTCAATCCTAACAGAAATGGATGGAAAAGACTTACCCAATCCAATAAATTCAAATGCTGTGAAGAAATACTTTTTTTAACAAAAAAAAAGAGCTCAAATTGAAAACCTGTAAATGGTGGCTTAAGTTCAAAAAAATAAAATAAAAAGAGCTCAAATTAAAAACCCATAAAAGCCAATTTGGGTTCTAAAAAAAAAAAAAAAGAGAGCTCAAATTGAAAACCTGTAAAAAGTGATTTGAGTTCCAAAAAGGAGGGCTTGAATTGAAAACCCACAAAGGATAGTTAGAAGATATCTAAGTTGAAAGCCCAAAAAGGCAACATGAAGGTTCAAGATATTACTTTCGTGAGGAACAAGTGTGATTTGATGAACTTGACAAGATCAAGGATTTCTATTAAATGGCTTTAAAAGAGAACTCTCGGTTACTTTGATCATGATTATTTGATAGCCCACTTTAGCCCATTTTTGTAACCCAGGCCCAATCAATCAATAAAATCCATTTCTTTCCTAATGTTAACACTAACCTCTTTTATTATTTTTGTTTTCTTTTTGTTTGCCCTTTTACTCAGGTCAGAAGAAACATGTATTTGCTTTACTCTATCGTTATATTGAAATGATAATGAATGAACAAATAATGATATGAAAATTCTCTTCATTACTCTGAAAACTAAGAGTGGCATGGATAAGCAAAATGAGAGCAATGAAAACTTAGTGAAATGGTGATCTCGGTTTGGCTGAAACTAAAAGATAATGATAGTTTAATTCCTTAACCAAATATGTTCAGAAGCTAAAGGATCCATCATTGGTGCAAAATGAAAACAACAAAAAGCTTGAGAATCTTTTTACCATAATCAGATAAGCCTAACATCTCATAACATTTCATGTAGGCATTCCAGAAAAATTGGCATTTCATAACACTTTATGTACGCATGTCATTTGCTTTTACAATAAGGTGTTCAAAAATCACAATGATTGGATTTGTCAAGAATGAAGTGGCAGTTGTTTCGAATACAACCTGTACTAACGTATTTTGTCTTAGTCTAGATTATTCATTTTAACCTTTGGTTCAATCCAAGTCATTTTATTTTTAAAATTTGACATATGCCAGATCCTTCTTGGCTTAGTCCAAGTCATTTGCTTCAAACTTCGATTTAATCCAAGTCATTATATTTTTTAATTTTGACATATGCCAGATCATTCTTCAGCTTAGTCCAAGACATTCATTTCAAACTTTGATTCAATCCAGATCATTTTGTTTTTAGATTTTGGCATATACTAGATCCTTCTTCAGCTTAGTCCAGATTATTCATTTTAGGCTTCAATTCAATCTAGGTCATGTTGGTTTTTGGATTTCGATCTATGTCAAATCCTTCTTCGACCTAGTCCAAGGTATTCATTTCAGACTTCGATTCCATCCAGGTCATTTTGTTTTTAGATTTTGACTTATGTCAAATCTTTCTTTTGCTTAGTCTAAGTATTCATTTCAGACTTCAATTTCAACCAGATCATTTTATTTGATTTTGGCTTATGCCAAACTTCGGCTTAGACTAGGTCATTTTGCTTTCAAATTTCAGGCTATGCCAAATCCTTCTTTAGCTTAGTCTAAGTTGTTTATTTTAGACTTTGGTTCGATACAGGCTTGTGTCGAGTCCTTTTTTGACTTAGTCTAAGTTGCTCATCTCAAATTTTGGTTTAAATTGAATGTTTTTGTCTTCAAATCACATTTGTTCGTCTTGTTTCTTTTTTTGTATTAGGTCTTGATAGGTGTTTACATCTTTGTATAATTTTTGTTTCATAGAAAATATACAAAAAAGGGCAATTGTAAACACCAATTTCTATTTTTTATTATTTTTTTATTGATTTATTTTTTGAATCAAGTTTTTTGCAGATAAGCTAACAAAAAAATTTTAAAATAAATAAATAAATAAAAACAGAGTTTTAATCTTAGTAAAATGCTAAGATTAAAAATTTAAATTTTGAAACTGGGATCAATCAGAAGGGGTTTTTGAAAAAAACAGGGATAAATCGATTAAAAGATAGTGAGATTTTGATTTTTGAATCTTGTATCAACCCTTATATAAATCCCAGTAATCACAGAACAAGGACACACAAAAAGAAATAGAAAATAGGGGAGTAATCAAAACCAAAAATTTGAAAAAGCTATAGTTTGCTATAAAAGGGTTTTTGGGAGATTCATTGTTCAAATTAGAGGATTAGCCCTTTTTTTAAGGAATTTTTTTTGAATTTTTTGGAAATTTCCAAAATCAAGTGAATTTTTCGACGAAAATTCAAGTTTTTCGACAAAAAAATAGAAATTGACTAGAATTTCATCGACCTTCACATCTAGAGAGAGAAACAAAAGAGTAGAGAGAGAAAAAAGTAGTTTAAGGGAGAAACAAAATTTTAACTTTTTATACAACCAAAAAATGACATCATTTTGAGTCAGCAATTAGGCAAGATTCGCATGTTTTCCCAAGATCCAACCCAACTCGCAGTGCGTTGACCAGTCAACCCATTTCACTTAGCCGCCGTTGAGCTGTTGAGCTAAGCTGCACACCCAGCCGCTCCAACTGATTTTGTCTTTGGAGCCGTACTCTATCCGAGCCTAACTGAGCAATGCCAAAGGTTTTTTTTTCTCTTTTTTTCATTTAGTTTTAATATTTATTTATTGATTATTATTATTTTTCCATTATTTATTTATTGAATAAATTGAAATAATTTATTTATTTAATTAAACATCATTAAATTTTCAATGATTTTTTTAATAAAAATTTTAAAAATATATTTTTGAGGAAAAATTGAAAGTATCAATTTTTCTTAAAAATTAAAACTTTAAAAAATATATTTTTGAGTAAAAGTTGAAACTATCAACTTTTTTTAAAAATAAATATTTCAAAAAGGATATTTTTTAGAAAAAGTTGAAAGCATCAATTTTCTTTTATCAATTTTCTTTGAGAATAAATTTTTTTTTAAAAAAAGACACTTTTAAGGAAAAGTTGAAAGTGTCAATTTTCCTTTAAAATAAAATTCTCAAAAAAGAATTTTTGAGGAAAAATTGAAAGTATCAATTTTCCTTGAAAATAAAATTTTCAAAAAAAAATATTTTTTAAAAAAAGTTAAAAGTATCAATTTTTCTTGTATAACAGTGTGAGTTTTTTTTTTTATATATAAAACAAACATATAAAAAGAGATCTCTATCAAAATTTGAAGCATTATTTTTTTTATTTTCCTTTCTTATTTTTTAAATATTAAATAATTTGACGACAAAGCTTCTGTAAGAGAAACAATAATTTTCTTATATATTCTTAAGGTGAGAGAATTTTTTTAATTTTTTATCAAAAGTATTGGAGTCAATTAAGAATAATTTTTTAATAATTAATTACTTGGTAAAAGTTCTTAAGGCTTAATGGATAACACGAAATCGAGTTGATACCATTTTTCGATGGCATTGTAGGGATGCTATAACTTTCTTCACACATAACCGTACTCACAGACCTAGTACTGGTTTCATAGACATTGAATCTACCTTTTTAAAAATACTTAAGTCAAACTTAAGATTTCTCTTTAAAAAAGAACAAATTCAGTTAGGTGGCCAATTGCACCTAAATAAAAAAATATTGGCGATGACTCCTCAAATCAACATCTAGCAATAGGTGCACGAATCTAGACTTTGTGACAGGTATTTTTTTTTTTACATTCTTTCCCTTGTTCAACTTATTTAGAGCCTTTAGAATCCTATTTAACTCCCCTTCAAGCTTCTTTTGGGCTTTCTCTATCCTCTCAAAATAGTTAAAATTTTTTTGTTCCATTTGTCTGGCTCAAGCCCTTATGTTATATTGGTGAATAGGGTTCCTATTGAGTAGAGCTATCCTTGAAGCTTGAATACCACAATTATATGATTATTAGAAATTATATGCTCTATGTTTGGTACGTTGATGCATGAATGGAAAGTACTAATATTTGCCACATCACCATTATTGATAAAAAATCTCAATTAGAAACTTTATTTAATAAAATTTTAAAATTACATTCTAATAAAATCGAAGCAATATTTTAAAGTCCTAAGCATCATTTTTTATTACCTACTACCTTTTTATACATTTCCTAGCTTGCTAGTAATGATTTTGTGCCTCATTTAGAAAGTCAAGCAATCATCACCCATGAACTCCACCGGTTGCATCACAGCCTTCAAGTCTTTCACTTCTTCTTTCATTTTTTATGCTTTGTCTACAACAATGCATAGTTGATCAAACAAATACTTTAGATGTTTTTGTTTTTCTGTACACATGTCCTTCCATAGTTCACTCTGTTTAGCTTGTCTCCTATATTCATTAGACAAGGCCTCTATTTGTGCTGTGCACTAGTCCACTATCCCTTATAGCATTTGACTATGTTTGTATACCCTAACAGTGGCCTATTATCCTTCTTCCACCCTTACTTTTAATAGCTCATTCTCTTTTAAGAGTCGAACAAGCTTAGGTGTGATTGATGAATGTGTCATGTCTAGATCATTGAATAAGACTTTTCACTGATCTTTTTTATCCTTGAGGCTTTGGATTTTTTATTTTTGGAGCCTTAAACTTTCTTCAATTTCTAACTTCAATCACTTATTTTCTTGTTTCAGCTCATCTTTCTTAGTTTGGAGTTTTCTTTTAGCCATTTTTACTTTGAGCAATGGATCTTGAGGAATCAATATTAAGGAATGGCCAACTAATTATTCTCGAGGAAGCATAATGTCCTTACCCCTCTTTGCATGCCACATAATATATTCTAGGGTGACGTCATAAGTAAGCCTCCATTGGTTAACCTTGATGGTTTACTTCCATGCCTTTATGATTTTTTCAATTATTCCATATGCCCATTTCTTAATGAAAGAGAACTCCTATTGGTTAAGTCCATAAGTTTCTGGAATAAATTGCTCACATCTGGATTATCTTCTTACCAAATTTGAGGTATAAGTAACAATACCCCATAGGCCTAACAAAAATACCCATGGTTGATTCCCATAACTATATAACATTATGTCATGATGCATCCAAGATGTTCTTTAAATTATCCTTTGACTATCAAGGGCCTGAAAGTATGAAACCCATTCTTGTTTTGACCTTACTTTGGGCCATATGCTACAATAAAACTCTTGATTGGAACACTGGAACAAAGGTTGCAAAATTGACTTTTCTTACACTCAATATGACTCTTCATCCACACATAAAGTAATTGTAAGCACCCATTAAATTGGCCTTTACCATTTCAATCATAGAAATTCAGAAAATGAATGGTTTTTGCTAAAATAGTTAGGCCAACATTGACTTTGTATTCTAACTAATCAACAAAGTCTATCATTGCGACATCAATATGTCCAATGACCTTTGGAAAGATCACCAATCCATACAAAGCTATAGCCATTGCCACTAATCCCTAATCATTATTCAAATGCCCTGGATGAACTCTTGCAGAAAACTCCATGGGATAGCTTTACTTTCACCTTTTGTCATGACACATGCATCAACTTGAGACAAGCTAAGTCCAAGCATTTGCACTGGCTTTTTACAATAACCCACCTTATTTGACTAATAAATCTTGTTTAAGTTTGGTAAATTAAAACGGAGTAGGACTATGAACTTTTTAATTGTGGATACCATATCTACTTTGTTAAAGACGAAACACCTATAAGAAGGATCCTAAAACTGAAGTTTGGCTTTAATCAAATTATTGTCCACATCCACTTGAAGTAATGAAGCTACGTTTCCATATTTATTCTCAAATGCCTCCTTCTTTGTTCTACTCATGCATCCTCAAACTTTGCTTAGATCAACTAGGTCATTTTGTTAGAGATCAAGATGAACTCTCTCAGATAATGATGAGATAAAACCTTCAGTCTAGCAATTATCGTATTTTTTTTACCCTTCTTCTGACTTGATTTTCAATTGATGAGTAGATTCATAATGGACTAATGTAGACTTTGATTGCATTTGGCTTTTTATGAAAGCAGGTGTGAGATCTGATTTATCAATAATTGATATGTGGCAAATATTTCTTATATGAGAATGATGCAAATGACAATGTTAAACATGACCATTAAAATGATGCATAGAATGATAATGCAAATGCACAAAGTCAAACAAACAAAATGGTTAGATAGGTAATATATCACACAAATTGTTCTTTCTTGTGTCCTAATTTCGGGGTATATCTATCACTAGGTAAAAATGGCTCTATCTTAAGGCTGGCCTCTTAAGTGTAGATTATATGCAAAGTTAGGCTACTTTGATTACTAAAGGTTTCCAAATTGTTCCTTATATTGTTATCCATCACAAATTAGTTAGGCATTCCAATCCTCACCCATCATAGGCTACTAACGGAAAAGATTCTATTTGAGTAGGAGTATTTTGCTAGCCATTGTGAAAATTATCATCTCACAAGAGCATAGGTATTTTACTCTCTCCTAAGAGGGACGGAGCTCGAGTATAAATCTCATGTAATGTAAATGCATGTGATAGTGTGTGTGAAGGAAAATATAATTGTCAACTCGATAAATCAAATGAGAGACAAAAAAAGAAAAACATTAGTAAACAAATAATTACAATTTAAAACCATTAGATCAAACGATAGAATAAATTTAAAATTGTTATGGCCTAACTCTCTATGGTGACCCCAGTAGAGTTGTCAAATTACCATAACACATAGATAAAAAAATCTATAGCTAAACTTAACAAATGGAGTCACCACCAATCTTTTTTAACTAGGTGTGATTGGTTACCTAAGGAATCTACTCTTTTAAGGAGCTCTTAAGCTTGACTAACGGTCCCTAAAAGAATAGGTTCAAGTCTACTAACCATAACAGGGTTAAGAGTTTGATTATATATGAAAAAAGTTATAACACCCCCACATGCCCATCGAAAGAATGATACCATTTTGTTTTAAATTTATCCTAAAGTATTGATTCTAATAGTCTTAAACTTTATGTTCAAATATTAAAAATAATTCTTAAGACTCCATCAATTTGACAGAATTCTTAACAATATTTTTTTACCTCAAGAGTATTCAAAAATCCTATTTGTTTTCTTGAAAATGCTGTCTTTGAAAAAATGTTTAATTATTTTTTATTCTTTATTTTTTATTTTTATTAAAAATATATCTAATTATTCTACCATTTGAGCCAAATTAAAAATATCTTTTCTTTTTAATTTCTAAATTTTTCTCCATTTGGGTCTATTTAGATTTTTTTTATTTTTTTATTTTTAAATTTTTTGCCATTTGGGTCAATTTAAAAAAAAATTTATATCTTTGGAAAGAAAATAATTGTTGGAAGGAAAATAATATGACAATTATTTTCTTAAAATTTCATTTAAATTCTTCCATTATTTGTGACAAATTTAAAAGGATTTCTCACTTCAAGATTTCTTAGAAATTTATCATTTGAAATTTCTAAGAATCTCATCATTGGATAACTGTCAAATATTTTCAATCAAAAATTTTTATTTTTTATTTTTTTGTTTGAAAATAAATACTAATTATTGTTATTAAAATTTTATATAAATTATTCCACCATTTGGAATAAATTTAGAAAAAAAATTTCTCACTTAAGAAATTTATAGAAATTTACCATTTAAAATTTCTAAAACTTCCATCATTGGTAATTAATATTTAATTCTAAAATTTTTTTTATTATTTTTCCTAAACTTAACATGCTAAAATACCCATAAAAATAAATAAACACATAAATAAATAAAATAAAATAAAATAAAACCAAAAAATGAAAATGACTCGACTGGAATGGCTCAACATGGCTTGTCTCTAAGCACAGAAAATGACTTAGTGACTTGACTCAGAAGCTCGGCTCGGCTTGGCTCAATTACAGGAACCTATTAGAATGCAAGTCGATAGAAGCAGATTACGCTTGGATCGAGTTGCCCGAATAAAAACACATGAATCCTATAGAGTTTATTAAGGCGAAAACGACATCGTTTTAAGACCGATATAAAAAACCAAATCTAGTCCTTCCTTCTTAAAATTTTTTCTCCCCTTTCTCTCTTCTTCTCTTTTTTTTCTCATTTTCTCTCTAGAATCCTTAAGAACACTGGTTGAATCTTCACTAGATTCTAAGATTTTTGTCGAAATCTGAGTTGGTTCGTTGGAATCTAACAGAAGTTCATTGATTTTTGAAAAATAGATGTTGAAAACTGGAAACTTCATCAAAATTTAGGGATCTCGTTGAAAAATTCCCGAAAAATTGAAACAACAACAAAAAATTTCATCAGAATCTGAAAATTTTTCAAAAATTTTCCAAAAAAAAACTTATTTTTTTCTAAAAAAATTTTCTTACAAATTTCTAACTACTTTTGTATGTGACTTTATTTTGATCTCTATATTCTGCTCTATGTGTTCCTCTTTTATCTATGTCCATACTAGCTCTGATTTCTCTATGTGTTCTTTTTAATTGTGTGGGTATGTATTTATAAAGTTTTAAATCCGAGAACCCTAAACCAAAAAATATTTCAATCCTTTTTTAGTTTTAACTTCAAATTTTAATTCAACTTAAACTTTTCATACAATTTCACACAAACTTAACACCTATTTTTTCGCTTTTTCTATTTGTCCATTTTTTATTTTTTTGTTAACAAAATTAAATCAAGTAAAACCCTAGACAGATTGAGGTGTCTACAAATATTTGTGTAGAAAAATAATTTTTAGATTACCCCAACTCTTTGCTTAAATTCAAAAATATTTTTAGTTATAATAATTAAGGAAAATTGAACTATTTCAACTTTTTTTAAAATTATATTTCCAAAAATTTATTCAAATGATTCATCATTTTTATTCATTTATTATTTGTAAAATCTTTATTCTTAACAAAAATAATTTTTTGAATTATTCCCACAATTAGGTGACATTCAAGAAATATTTCACTTGTGATTATTAAGAACGAATGGACTTGTTTCAAAGAATATAGGAAAAATTGATATTTTAATTTTTTAAAAATATTTTTAAAATTTTATTGTAAGAAAAAATTTATATTTCAAAATTTTTCTTAATTTATTTTTATAAATATCTTCGAAAAATTATTTTCACACAAATTTTTTCTAAATATTTTTTACAACTATTTTGTTTTCCATATCAAAGTTCACTCAAAATAAAATAAAAAATCACAAAAATAGAAATAAAAAAAATAAACATATGTTAGAAAATTGAGTAAAAATGAAAAATATGAAGAAAATACTGAAATTACCTTTGGTCAACCCAGTCAATGATTTCACAATCCAGTTCAGGCCGGTTCAATTATTTTGATACGGTTCAACACGGTTTGGAGCGGTTCAAAAGCGATTCAAGGTGATTCAGATGGTTTCAAGAATAGTTTGGTTGGACCAGTTTGCAATAGTTAGGGCACTAGATCAGACGCACGGATCTTGAGCGGACTCCGGTTCCACGGAGAGATCCTAACATTTTTGTTTCAAGTATAAAAGACAAAATCTTTTTCTCTCACTTCTCAAATCTCTCTCTAAAACCTCCCTCTCTCATTACTCTCTCTCAAACTTTGGCTGGCCAAAAACAAAACCCAAAAACGAGTGCAGGGATTTTCGCTGAGATTTTTCCCAAGAAAGAGGAATTGGCCTCCCCCTTCCTTTCGCAATTGGCACTCTTTTCAGAGCTGATCGGAGAGAAAATGTTAGATTTTTAGGGATTCGAATCTCCGCTTTTTGATAATTCCAGATTTTGGTAGGTTGTAGGCAGCTGGTTTCAGCTACCATGGTTGAACAATTTTTTACTTTTCTTTCTTTATTCAGAAAGAAAAAAAAAAACTAGTTTCTAACAGCCTTACTGATTGGACGGCTACGAAATTTAAATGACTTTAATTAAGAAATTGGATTCGAACAAAAAATTTATTAACATTATTGATATGAATAAAATTAAATGTTTATATTTATATTATAAAAAAATTTTATGTTTTATATATTAACAAAACATTACATTTTTAATTTCAACTATGAAGATCAACTTCTAATAATTTTAAATAAAAAGATAAATAAAACTTTAGAAAAAATTCAACATGAAAGAAATAAAGTCACATAAAAAATAACAAATTAAACAAAAAGAAAAAAATTGATATATCAATACCCTGCACATGAAACAATTTAAGAAATAAATAACGTCTGTGATTTGGGTGATTAAAGATTTTAATTTTTTAAAATAAGATTTAAATTTTAAATCTTGTAAATAAAAAAAATAAATATTAAAAAAATTTGTCTCTTTTATAATATCTAATCCTATTTTAAATTAATCAAAATTTAAAATAATTATCAAACATCAAAAGATCTTAAAAAAAAAAAACTCTGGAATTATGAAACAAGTTTCATTGGCTCTTGGACTGATCAAGTGGCAATAAAGGATCTTACATTCGAGCCATAGTTGTTGCTGTACCAAAATAAATTGCAGTGACCATTCTTCAACATTGGTTATGCATCCAAAATCCATGTGTAGGCGACATGGACATGGTACATTGTTTGACCATTCAGGTATTACAATACTTATTGCACCGCTTTATGCAGAATCGACACAGACTAAGCAATAACCAGCATCCTAGCATAAAAGTAGGTTGCATGATCCATCTTCTGTCACCCAAACCAACGAGTAGTAAACAATACCCTACAAGTGAAGCTGTTCCTTTCCAGAATTCATCATAAAGAAAAATGAATAACCAACATCCTACTACTAAATTTCCCATCAAACCTTCAAACGGATAAGCTGTAGGGAATAACCAGCATCCTAGAATTATAACACAAATTTTTGACACCCGATAAGCAAAACACATAAACATCATCAAAACGAAAACCGTATCTGAAAATAGATCGATAACTAAAGTTGCTAAATGAGTTGGCGCTAGGAAAGAGATTGATTTGTAGAAGCATATAGCAAGAAATGCAAGGAGTATCTGAAGAGCTGTTCTGAAACCACGAGGAAAGGGTTTAAGGAGACCCAATGTTAGGAAAAACGTTACTATGAAGACAGCAGAGGTTGGAATGTAGAAAGAAAGAAAAGTAATTTCATTCATGACTGATTTCCCTGGTATTTTTTCTTCATCTCCTTGATTGGTAGTGGAGTTTGAGGAATTGTCTCCCTGCCAAACACAACCAGGTGGGCTAAGACTGGCTTGGTAGGTTGCTGTTAAAAGCAGTCCTAGAATTACTAGTAAGGCATTGCGGTCCTCAATTGATATATTTTCCATATCTTGAAAAATTACAGCTGATGCCTTCTTCACATACTTGAAAATTTGTTTATGCAATTTATATATGAGGGTTGAAACTCTGGGAATAAAGCAACCGCGTAGAATTCTAATGCTTTCTATGTTATCAAGTTGTTGTGCAATATCCAGAGCTGTTGAACCGGCTTGATTGGTCGCATGTTTGTCAGCCTTGCATTGCAATAGCAGTTTGAGCATCTGTTTAATCAAAGATTTTGCTGAAATTATACAATCTGAAAAGAATCTATTTCTTTTGCTAAAAGCAAAATTAATTAGAGCATATGGGTAGAACCTCATGTCGATTATCGCGGGCTGCTATGTGCAAGGTAGTGTCGCCATTCCTGTCTTTCGGATTAACCACATCCTCACGATAGTCAGTCCTCCTAAGCATCCCGCATAGGAGTTTGAGAGCTTTTAACTCATTGTTTCTCGTTGCAATATGCAAAGCAGTCTCGTTTGTAGTTGTCACATCTAGGATGCATTCGGGACAAACTTCCAAAAATCTGGCTATGAGATCAAGGTTGTGTTCTCTGGTTATTGCATAGTGCAATGGAGTCTCACCCTTCTTCCCTTTGACACGAACAAGATCTTTATTATTTTCCAAGAGAAGTAGAACCAACTCTTTATGTCCCTTATCCATTGCAATATGAACGGGACTAAAGCCTTGTTGGTTTAGCTTCGTAGCAAATGTGGGTAGGGGTGAGCAAAAGTCGGTTTGAACCGATTAGACCGATCAAAACCGAGTGAATTCGGTTGAATCAGTTCGATTTATTCGATTTTAATTATAATCGATTTTTTAAATCGATTAAATTGATTAATTCGGTCGGTTTTCGATTTTTAAAATTGATAACCGTACTGACCGAATTAATCGACTTTTTAATAATTAAAAATAAAAAATTTGAGATAAATCTTTTTATTTTTTTTTTTTGGTAAAATATTGTTGAAATTATTAAATTCTTTAGTAATTTAGTTTGAATGATACTAGAGTTTGAATTTTATTGAATTGAATTTATGGTTAAATAATTATTCATAATAAAAAAAAAATGATAAAAAAAATCGATTATTTAACCGAACCGATTGAACCGAACCGATTTTAATCAGTTCGATTATGATCGGTTATTTAATAATATTTTATCGATTCGGTTATTTGTTAAATGAAAGTTGATTATATCGATTATTGATTTTATCAAACCGAACTGACCGAATTGACCATATACTCACTCCTAAATGTGGGCTTTAAGGTCATTATCTCCATTGCAAAATCAATGCACCCTTCAGCAGCTGCTACGTGTAATGGAGTGTCAACAAACTCCATCTCGTCAATGTGCCTCAAAACATGACAATCTCTTTGGATTGATGCATATAATTCATCAACATTTCCTTCTTGAGCAGCCTTCCTCAAATTTTCATCCATATCAGAAAAGCCAAATGACAATGAAAATGACAGGCGGAAAAGGAAAAATGGGTTAGACTACTTTATATAGCAAAATTAAAAGGGTAAAAGAGAAGATGGAGGAAATCGGGAGTCTGGTTTCACTTAAAGTTGAGCGGCACCCTTCCTCCTGGTAAACAGAAACACAAAATATAGGTGCAATGATAAATGTAGACTTTAGAGCAATGCAATAAAGCTTTCTATATTCATCCTCCAGGAATTAATTTACAAGTAAAAAAAATCGCCGGTGCTTTTTAATCATCAATTATACTCAACAAGAAAAACACGGCCAAATTAAAATAAGTTAGAAGTTTTTACAGATCAAATAATAGTAAATTATTCAAACATAAAATATATCGTCTCCTTTGGCCAAAAAAAATATAAATATTTTGTCTCCTTTCTCAAGGTTTCCCATGTAGGGCAGCAACTGTTCCAAAATTTTAGCCCATAAAAAGCCGACTATTGCAGGCCAATAATCTCTCTCTCTCTAGAAACTTTCAAAAAGCTGTTGTTTAATTTATTCAGATTTTAAAATTTTCGAGCCTGCATATCACCATTTGCTATATAATATAAATTTTCTATACCTATATATTAAAAGAGTCCAACAGGGCTCTTTCTTTCTCAACTAATAAATTTTAAATGATTGTTAAATGATTTAAAATAATTAATTTAATTGGTTTGTATGGATTTAAGAAAAAGTTAATAAAAAGGTTAATTGGTATTTGTTGAGCCAGCTAAAAAACCTGCAAGTTGGATATTAAGACTATTTATTTGACACCTAATATAAATTAAATATTTGACAAATGGCTTAAAATAATTAATTGATTTGTGCGGATTCAGGAAAAAGTTCAAAAGGAAAAAGGCCAATTGGATATATGTTGAGACGGCTAAAGAAGCTACAAGTTGGATATTAAGACTCCATCGTTGACGGCTAATAAAATTTAATATTTGACAAATGACTTAAAGAAACTAATTAGTTTGTGTGGATTTATGAAAAAGTTAAGAAGACTAATTGAATAGTTGTTGAGCGGGCTAAACACATTACAGGCTGGATATTTACCTATATATTAAAGAGTCTCTGTAGGGCCTTTTGTTTGACACCTAACAAAATTTAAATGTTTGACAAATGACTTAAAGTAATTGGTTGATTTGTATGAATTTGGGGAAAGATTCATGAAAAAATCAACTGAGTATTTGTTGAGCAGGCTAAACAAGTTACTGGATATTTATTAAGTAATTGCTTGACTGGTTGAAAGATGTTTCAAATTTAGGTTTTGCAAAAAATGTTTATATTAAAATATAAGCTTTGCAAGAAAGGTTTGTAATGTGTTAAGTGGAGATTATTTTTTAGTTATAAACTATAAAATAAATAAAAATATTTATATAATTAAATAACTAAAAATAAAAAACCTTTAAAATAGTTTAGATTTTTTGTTACGGGAATGGAGTTTGACATATGAGCTTTGCAAGAAAGATAGAATTGAATTTTTATTAGATTTTATCATGTAAAATTCATATTGTCCATTTTAATTAATGTAATTTCTAATATTTTTTAATTAAAATATTATTTTATTCACAATATACTTTTGAATTAAAACACATTGTAAGCTACATGCTTTCATATTGGAAACAGCTTGTATCGTTGGCAGGATTATGCTCGTGTCACGGACCTAAGGGGGAGTCTTGAATCCCACATCGAACATAATAGGAGGGTCACTGGGGTATAAAAGAGTTCACACCATCTCCGCCTTGTGAGACGCCTTTTGTAGGACAAAACCGTGAGGCCAGGGGGGCCAGAGCGGATAATACCTCACAAAGGTGTGAACCGTGGCGGAAGGCTGATCCGGGATGCCGAAAGGGTGAATGCCCGGGTCCCGGAGCCGCACGGGTTCGGAGCTTGAGTCTCGACCCGTGACAAGTGGTATCAGAGCCAGCCCTAAACCGTTCGATCCACGTCAAGCACCTCGAGGGATGTAGGCAGGGTGGCCAGCCTCCGTGACGAGGGCGTCACGAGGTTGGGTGCGTGAAAATGTCACGAACCTAAGGAGGAGTCCTGAATCTTACATCGAACATAATAGGAGGGTCACTAGGGTATAAAAGGGTTCACACCATCTCCGCCTTGTGAGGCGCCTTTTGTAGGACAAAACCGTGAGGTCAGGGGGGCCAGAGCGGACAATACCTCACAAAGGTGTGAACCGTGGCGGAAGGCTGATCCGGGACGTCGGAAGGGTGAATGCCCGGGTCTTGGAGCAGTACGAGTTCGGAGCTTGAGTCTCGACCCATGACACTCGCTCCTACATCGATTTTAATCTTTAGTAATTTTATTTGATTTTATTTTGATTCGATATTGAGTTATGATTTTAGATATTCCATTCCAATTCGAGATATATATATATATAATTTTTATTTAATTCAACTCAATTTGAAATTAATTAAATTATTTTAATTGAGTATAATATTTAAAAAAGCATTAATTTTTAATATAAATTATATCTGAATTATATATACATGTAGCATTTTATATTAAGTTAATTTTTAAATAAAAATATTAAATAATAATTTTATTAATATAATAAATATATAATTAAATAAATACTAAAATATATATTTTTATATCCTCTAGACAAAACAGCATAAATCAACATTTGACTTGATTCCAATTTTTAAAAAATAGTTCTTCCTTTCCTGATCTTCCTGACTTTTTTTTTTAATATTTTTATCATATTTTAATGGTCAAAGTCCATTTAATACAAATTATTCTACCATTAATTCCTATTCCAACTCGAAAGTAGAACCAACAACAAAGCTTAAAAATTGCAATGAGCGGCAAAAACTTAAGACTGATGTTAATTGCAACAAAACAACAATGCAGTTTCCCTTGGAATAAAATTTAACCAATAATATGAACTCAATGCAATCCATTAGACTTTACATATTATAGCATAACGGTCTATCAGGTGACATAATGTGAATACATAACAAATTTACCAAGAAAGGACTAACCGTAGACACGTAACCACTCTTGGAGCCTACCGGAGGGTTCTAGTTGTATGGAGTGTAGAAATTTAATTTGATTCAGGTTCGGATCAATTGGGTTTGATCAAAATATGTAAGATGGGCTCATTTCATTTTTAATTTTATTATTATGATTATTATTATTATTATTATTATTATTATTATTTAGTTTATCTATTCTAAATTTCGTTTTAAGTATTGTTGTTTTTATATATGATTTTTGTTCTAAAAGAAACCATTTTGCCATAAATCTTGGGATTGATAGGGTTTGGATTGAATTCAAAGACTGAATCTTAATTTCAGAAGGAGTTGGGATTGATCAGAAACTCTTCTGATCAATCCTTATAAATAGATGTTGGAATACACAGAAAAGACACATAAAGAGAGCAAAAAAAAAAAATGGTGTTTAGAAGGTTTATGAGTGATTTTAAGAATTTTGAGATTTTTTTTGACGATTTTTTTTGGAAATTTTTTGAAAATTCCATATTCCGATTTAATTTTCTGGTGAGATTTGAATTTTCTTGCAACTTTTGCGCACCGATTGAATTTTTCGACTAGTTACCTAGTTTCTGGGATAGCTTTTCAGAAATCGATTAACTTTTCAGCGAACTTCCAACAAATAACCCAAATTCTGGCAAGAATTTTCAGAATTCGGTTAAAGCTCGACTGGTGTTCTTGAAGAGGTAAAGAGAGAGGGAGAGAAAATGAGCAGTAGAGAGAGGGAAGAAGAGGATTCTACTAGAAAAGGCTGAAATTAGCCTTTTGTAGTACCATAAAATGACGTCATTTTATGGTATTAACAAACCCAGGATCCGCACATTTTGCTAAGATTCGACCCGACTCGTAGCGTGACCCAAACCAGCGACCCACATCTCTGTCTGGGCTCCAGCCGAGCCAAGCAGAACCATTTCCCGTCGAGCCACACCTTTGAGCTGTTTCTATCTCTCAAACCGAGCCGAAACGTTTCAAAGTTTATTTATTTATTTATTTATTATTATTATTATTTCTAAATTAGAATTATTTGGTATTCCTTAATTTTTTATCTTTTTATTTTTATTTTTATTTTATTTTTCTTTTTTTTTTCAATGATTTTCCTAAAATAAAATTCCCAAAAAAATATTTTTGATGAAAAGTTGAAAGTATCAATTTTTCTTAAAAATAAAATTTTCAAAAAAATATTTTTCGAGAAAAAGTTGAAAGTATCAATTTTCCTTAAAATAAAATTTCTAAAATAAAATTTTCAAAAAAATACATTTTGAGAAAAAATTGAAAGTAATAATTTTTCTTTAAAAAAAATTGTTAAGAAAAACATTTTGGAGAAAAGTTGAAAGTACCAATTTTCTTTGAAAAAAATTGTCAAGAAAAACATTTTAGGGAAAAGTTAAAAGTATCAATTTTTCTTAAAATAAAAATTTCAAATGCTTTAAGGAAAAGTTGAAAATATCAATTTTTCTTATACAAAAGCAATGAGTTTTTTTTTTTGAAAGGAAAAGGATTTATACCTAAAGTTGAATTTTTATTTATTTTCCTTTTCTTTCTTGAAATTTTAATGTTAAATAATCAAATGATGGAGTCTCTGTAAGTGAAACAGTAGGTTTCTTGCATACTCTTGAGGTGAAGGGATTTTTCTTAATTTTTTGTCAAAAGTATTGGAGTTAATTAAGAATAATTTTCAATAGTTAATTACTTGATAAAATTTTTAAGGCTTATTGGATAACATGAAATTAAGCTGGTATTATTTTTCGATGGACGTTGTGAAGGTACTATAACCTTCCTCACTCATAACCGAACTCTCAAACCCTATTTTAGTTAATAGATCCAAACCTATTTTTTTAGGGACCCTTAAGCTTAGGTGTTCCTTGAAAAGATAGATTCCTTAAGTGCCCAATTGTACCTAAACAAAAAAGATTGGTGGTGACTCATTAAGTCAATATCTAGCGATAAATTTTCAGATCTAGACGTTATGACAGTTTGGCAACTCTACTGGAGAGAACTGAGAGTCAGGCCAGCAAATAAATTTGTGTTATCCAAAAGCTTAATAAATTGAACTTTTTGTATGGATTTTTTTATTCATTCTATTTATTCACTTTGTTAACTCTGTCATTCATATGCATGTACATAACATGAGCTTTATACCTAAGCTCAGTCCCTCTAGGAGGGAGTAAGTTACCTATTGCTTTGTGAGGTTTTAATGCTTTTGCAATGGCTAGCGAAATACTCCCACTTAAATTGAACATTTTTCGCTTGTAGCCTGTAATGGGTGAGGATTTAGGTGTCTTACTAGTCTGTAATAGACGATAATGTAAGGAACAACTTGGGAACCTTTAGACTTTAACCTTGAATCACATATAATGAACTTTATAAGTACCTAACCTATAGATAAAGCCATCTTCTTCCATTTAGAATTGACCAAAATATAGGATTCATTCTTCTTATTGTGTGTGACATTTTAATTCATTTATTTATTTCTCTTTATTTGATGTACTAACCTCTTCTCTTATTTATGTTTGCATGATCCATACTCATATCATAAAGTTGCATAAAGAATATTTACCTAAAAGATGATCTTCAACAATGAGTTTTTCATAGATTTTATAAAACGACTAGTTTACTCTTCGTCTGTATTAGCTCCTTGTGAGTCACCCAACGAAGTAAAGATTTAGTCAAAAAAGATTCAACTAAAGATGGAGGATTGTTTACCAATCAGTTATGCTTTTACCTTGTCCCAAAAAAACATCTATCCTTCTTAAACAAAATAATCTAGAGGATTTGGTTGATATATGGAAGAAGATTAGTCCATCAAGACAATAGATGTTTTGCCAGAGACATGGGCATATAGCACATCTTCTTCCAGTAAATGTCAACAATCAACTAATTAAAGCTGTGGCACAATTCTGGGATCTTGCATACAAGTGTTTCATCTTCAATGAAGTTGATATGACACCAATCATTGAAGAATATTCGATTTTGTTAGGCCTGCACCCCAATGCTCCTAATAAGATATATGTCAAAAAACACAAGTCAGGATTTTGTAAGGATTTGACCCATCTTATGGGGATAAATAAAGAGGTTTTGGATTCTCATACAAAGAAAAAACAAGAACAGGTTTGCCTACTTTGAAAGTTCTTTCATGAGTTCCTAGTGCAACATGCCGATGAAGAATAAAGGTTAGATGTGTTTACCTTAGCTATATACAGAATGGTGATTTTTTTTTTAAATCTTAGGTTATATTGAAATAGCAGTGATTGACTTCTTTGAAAGTTTGATCAATGGCTGTAACCTTTCAATGGTAATATTAAAGGAGACTATCAAATCTTTGAGTTACTATCATCGAAAGGGAGGGCGTTTTACAAGCTGTATACAGTTATTGTACTTATGGATGAAAAGCTACTTCGAATGGAGAAAATGTGCTTTCTTAAAGCTTTATGTCTGCAATCGAGCTCTAATTAAGGAATTCTATGAAACTGGATAGTCAGAACAAAAGTCTAAAAAAAATGGGTAGCTTTATTACAAAGATTGATAAGTGTCAAGGTAAGATGGTTGGTCTCGTGGATGAATCATGAACCTATGCTATATCAGTGTGGAGATAACATTGTGGTCCCACTTTTGGGTTTATGGAAAGTAACAAGTTATACGCCACTTCTAGTGAAAATACAATTTGGAGTAGAATAGTTCATTCCTATGACGCATAAGCTTCATCAATAAAATTTTTCTTACAGTGAGCCAAACACATTTTAAAAGATGAATGAGGTAATTAAAGCGTGGAAAAATCCCCATAGAGTGAATCATGGACCGTTCATTAATAAGGTCACTTAGGGGTACTTGGTTTGGAGAGCAAGACAAAGATAGGAAATGGTATTCATTTATGAAAGCTTTCAACAGCCAACAAGAGAAAAGCTTGAAGAGACACCATCAAAATTAGAGCTTGTGACAAAAGAATTCAAGTCTAAAAAAGATAGGCTAAAACAAGAGATTCAAGAGCTTTAAGAGAAAAAAGATAAGTGGAAAGATAGAGTTAAAAAATAGGAAGCTAAAGTCTACAAGATCGCTAGAGAACGTGATACAACTATTGAAGACTTAGCGAAACTACACCATGAATATAAGAGGTTGTGTGTGAAGGTAAGAGCCAAAAAGATAACAATCGCTAAGCAGACAGATGAAAATAAGCGATTGAAGCAAGAATATACTGAATTAGAGAAAGAAAGCACCCAAGTACAAACAAAAAATAACATGTTGAATAGCTACTTAAGCAGATTAAGACAAAGGTTGGATGAATAAGAAGACTATATTGCTACATTAGTTAGAGAGCATAGAGAGTTATCATACTAAGTTTGATGTGGTAAAAAGGAAAACCTAAGAAGATAGAAGTACATTGAGCGCTTAACAATCCAAATTTACAAAAGGGTGTATAACACAAAAGAGATGGTAGAAGAGGCAGAGGCATTGAAACAAATGGTGGCCCTAATAGGAGAACATGGGCAGTGTCTCCTAAATTTCATCGAGGAAACTAGAGCCCAGTATGAGCAAATCAAACAATTTTATGGTTATAACTTTAGGATGATAGATTCTATGTAAATGAAAGTTCTTTGGAATAAATGAAATCTTTTGGTTGAGCATTGTCTTAAAAAAAAAATTCTTTTTATGCATACATTTCCATTCCTTGTATTCTCATTCAATACATTTAATAAAGTAACCATAAAATGGTCATATGAACTTGCTAATTTTAAGATATGGTATTTAAGGTTCAAGAATAGCTCCATCCAGTAAAAACCTCATCGACTGATATAACATAAAAGCCAGAGCCAGACAAATGGAGTAAGAAAACTCTCACCAATTTAAGAAATTGAAAAAAGCATAGGAAAAGATTGAGAATGAGTTGAGTAAGATTTTGAAAGCTCTTAATAAGTTGAATAAGGGAAAAGGGATAGAAGAAAATACAAGCCAATATGGCCCTCCATCATAAGAAATGGTTGACCCTCTATATCCTCCAGGTTTTGATCCACAACAAGCCCAATCTACACAGGATATACCGTCACAACAGTTCACATATCCTGTATACCCTGAAATGCAATCAACTTCAAACTCTGGGCATTACTATAGCTATGTGAATCCTGTCTTTACTGAAAAGATAGAAGAATCAATCCAAGCTTTTGATTTAGATGACTTGAAAAAGAAAGAAAAAAAAAAGACAAAGGTGGTGGAGTCTTAGAAAGATTCGAGTATTAGTATGCTGAAACAAAGGCTACAGGCTGTAGAAAGAATTGAGTTTTATGGTTCTATCGATGCTGTTGGACTGTGCTTAATCCCATATATGGTTATTCTACCAAAGTTCAAAGTACCAAAATTTGAGAAATATGATAGTACAAAGTGTCCAAAGATTCATATCACCATGTACTGTCAGAAGATGGCAACCCATGCTTATAATGAAAAATTATTAATGCATATTTTTCAAGATAGCCTTACAAGCTCTGCTGCTAGGTGGTATGTCCGGCTGGACAGAACTCGCATCCATTCTTGGTGCGATATGACCCATAACCCTGGACATTATCATAGCTATGTGAATCATGTCTTTATTGAAAAGGTAATAGAACCAATCCAAGTTCTTGATTTAGATTACTTGAAAGAGAAAGAAAAAAAAAAGCAAAGGCGTTGGAATCTTAAGAAGATTTGAAGATTAGTATGCTGGAACAAAGACTATGACTGTAGAAGGAATTAGGTTTTATAGTTCTATCGATACTATTAGGCTATGCTTAATCCCAAATATGGTTATTCCACTAAAATTTAAAGTACCAAAATTTGAGAAATATAATGACACGAAGTGCCCAAAGACTCATATCATTATGTATTATCGAAAGATAGTAGCCCATGCTCATAATGAAAAATTATTAATGCATGTTTTTCAAGATAGCCTTACAGGCTCTGTTGCTAGGTGGTATGTTCAGCTGGATAGTTATCACATCCATTCTTAGAGTGATATGACCTATGACTTTATCGATCAATATCGGTATATTATTGGCTCCTAATCGTTTGTCTTTACAGAACATGGAGAAAAAGATAAATGAGTCCTTTAAGGAATATACTTAGAGTGGAGGGATGTAGCCTTTCAAATGCAACCTTCTCTAACCGAAAAAAAACTACAGTACTGTTCATCATCACTCTAAAATCTCCCTAATATAAAAAGATGATGGGGAATGCAACCAAGAATTTTATCGACATGATGATTTCAGAAGAAATTATTGAGAGTGCCATCAAGCATAGCAAGTTAGAAGAATGAGAGGCATCAAGTAAAAGAGCCTCAAAGAAAAAAAAGACTGAAGCTCAAGCTATGAGCTTTGATAGGCAACAATTCAGGGGTTATCAACCCTACCCACTACAAGGATACCTTTCATATTATTCTACTATGAATAACACTTCCCTTTACCCATACCAACCATTCCTACAATCATATTATCCCCAAACATATCAACTTTTTTTAAACCTCAAAATACCACATATAGTCCTAATATTCAATCTACCCCAAGACCTCAGACCCGTCTAGCCAGCCCAATGAATGGTTCTCAGGAGCAACAAAATACTCACGAAAAGCTTATATTTGACCCAATTCTCATGACTTATATAGAGTTATATCGTGAGCTTTACAATAGTCATGTGATTGCTCCTAGCAAATTAGAGCCACTCAAGCCGCCTTACCCTAAATGGTATGATCCCACAGCCTATTATAACTATCACTATGGGATTGCTAGTCATTCCACCAAAAATTGCACTGCCTTGAAACATAAAGTGCAACGGTTAATCAAGGATGAAATGATTAGCTTCGATACAAAATGAGTAATTACACCAAATGTTAGTGGCAATCATTTGCCTAATCATAACATAAATGCCCTGAGTAATGAACATGAGCATCATTTGAAGAAAAAAGTTACAGATATTAAGACACATTTCAATCAACTATTTGATGCTTTGAAAAAAACTAACATGATATAACTAGTGAGTCTGCACTATTATCATGAAATATATATATAGCAGGCACTAGTTGTAAATATCATAGTGGGGCAATAGGTCACTCTATCAAAATTTGTGAGCAGTTTCACCAAGAGGTACAAAAGTTCTTGGATTCATACCAGATGAAAGTTTATGAAAAAAAAGAAGACTCAAAGAGTGTTAAAGTATCCATGACTAATAAACATATAAAATCGTTTCTAAAACCAATAATAATTCATTGTGGGAACAAGCTAAAGTCAGTCATAGACAAACTCATTCCAAGGCTGGTAACTTTTAAAGTTTTAACTCCATTTATATAGAAGGATGATAAGGTTGTACCCTAGAAATATGGCTGCGATATAGTAGTTTGGGGGCAAGAAGAGAATGTCTCTAAGATTGATGCCTCTAATATAACTGGTGTATGAGGTATTACCTGAAGTGAAAGATGCTACACTCTAAAAATATTAGAGAAAGCTAGAAGAGAGAAAGCCAATGTAAAAGAAAAATGAAATAACCCCGAAGTAGAACCTGATGAGGATCGTTTGAAGTTGATGTCAGAAAAAGAGGCTTGTAAATTCTTAAAGATGGTAAAACATAATGAATATTTAGTTATTGACAATTGAACAAAATGCCAGCATGAATCTCATTATTATCATTGCTATTGAATTTGAAACCATACCGAAATGCCCTGTTGAAAGTATTGAACTAAGCATATGTGGCACATAATGTATCTGTTGAATATGTGAACCACCTGGCTAAAAATCTAGTCATGTAAATTATATTTCATTCAGTGATGAAGAGATTCCCCCGAAGGAAAGGGGAAGTGCCAAGGTTTTGCATATCACGATCAAGTGCAAGAGCCATATCATAGCTAAGGTCCTTATTGATAATGGTTTCGTTATCAATATCATATCTATGTCAACTTTGGTAAGGCTACCTATCGACTACTCTTATATAAAGGACAGTCAAATGGTCATGCAAGCTTTTAATAGGACCAAAAGAGAAGTTCTAGGAGATGTCGAGATACCTTTGCAAATTGGGTTGTGCACTTTTAATATGAAGTTTCAAGTGATGGATATCTTTCCATCTTACAACTGTCTACTGGAAAGGCCACGAATTCATATGGTAAGGGCTATTCCCTTTATCTTGCACTAAAAAATTAGGTTCAATGTGGAAGGCCAATTAGTGTTAGTGTTTAGAGAAGAAGACATATTGGTAACTTAACCATTGAATGCCCCATATGTAGAAACTGCTGAGGAAGCAATGGAATGCTCTTATCGATCCTTCGAGTTAGTCAACTCTATAGGTGAAAGATATAAAAATTAACCCTTTTCAAAGATAGTAATGTGCCAAGTCATCAATAAAGGCTGGTATCCAGAGTAGTGCTAGGTAAGAACTTATAGGGAATAAGAAAGCCCCTAACAAAAGTGAACAACAATGAAAGGCCAGGCCTAGTTTATGAAGTAGTAGAATGGAAAATTAAGAGAAGACTAGTAGGTAAAATAGCAAGATTAATGATCATCCTGCACTTATACGAGACTTTCAGGCCTGAAGGATTCATGTACCCAAATGCAAAAAAGAAATGTGAACAAAGTATGAAAGAGGCATTCGCCCAATTGACCATCCATGCTATTGAAGATGAAACAAGGCTTGAACAAAAAGGGTGGGTCCATCTTTGTCCTTCAGATTATGAGTTGAATAATTGGACTACCATTGAAATGCCTTTTACTTTTAAGATTAATTCAATATAATTGTACATCCAAATAGCTATTGCCCAAGGCATTGGGGTGATCTTTCTTGTTTGGGTCATTTATCTTGTATTATTTTAATAAAGATTAGGAATGATGTATTTTCATTCATTTCTTCTTGTGCTTCATTATTGCCATTTTTTCATTTTTTCAAACACATCTTGCCAACATCAATTTTAGGTCTTTAAATGAACAAGAAGATAATTATGATAACGATCAAGAGGTTAATTTTGATAATTCAATTAACACTAATGAACTTGATAATGAAGAGGATTCTAAGAAATATGTTATACCTCTAGACCTAATGAGATTGATTGAACAAGAAAATAAGTCAATTGAGCCTCATCAAGAGATAACTGACTTGGTGAATCTGAGAGATGAAAAGAATAAGAAAGAGGTTAGAATTGACACTTTACTTTCATCAGGAGACAGGCAACGTTTAGAAGATCTACTTCGAGAATTCATAGATATGTTTGCTTGGTCTTACCAAGATATACCAGGATTGAGTACGAAGATAGTAAAGCATAAACTACCTTTAAAGCCAAAATGTAAGCCAGTCCAACAAAAACTAAGGTAAATAAAGCCTGAAATGTTGCTAAAAATTAAAGAAGATGTAAAGAAATAGTTTGATACAGGTTTTTTACAAGTGGCTAAGTATCTAGAATGGGTAACTAATATATTACCAATTCTTAAGAAAGATGAAAAGGTACGAATATGTGTAGACTATCATGATTTGAATAGAGCTAGTCCAAAGGATAACTTTCTTTTATCTCATATTGATACTGGTAGATAACACAACTAAACATTCAATGTTCTCCTTTATAGATGGATTCTCAAGGTATAATTAGATAAAAATGACTGCAAGTGATATGAAAAAAAACCATTTTCACGATCATGTAGGGGACTTTTAGCTATAAAGTCATGCCTTTTGGGTTAAAGAACGCTAGGACAACATACCAAAGAGCCATGATGATGCTCTTCTATGACATGATGCATAAAAAGTTTGAGGTGTATGTGGATGATATGATTACAAAATCTCTTGAAAATGAAGATCATGTCACCAACCTTAAAAAGTTATTTGAAAAGTTAAGAAAATTCTAACCTAGTTGAACCTAGCCAAGTTCACATTCGGGGTAAAATCAGGGAAGTTATTAGGCTTTGTGGTTAGTGAAAGAGGGATTGAAGTTGATCCAGACAAAATATGAGCCATTCAAAATTTGTCACCTTCGAGTACTCCAAAAGAAGTTTGAGGTTTTTTAAAAAGATTGAACTACATTTCGTGATTCATATCTCAGCTTACTTATAAATGTAATCTTATTTTTAAGCTTCTTCTTCGTAAGAATAACCCTGGAGAATGGAACAAAGAGTGTCAAGTGGCTTTTGATAAAATTAAGCAATACTTGTCAAATCTTTTAGTGTTGGTGCCACTTGTTCCAAGAAAACCCTTAATTTTGTATGTGACAGTGTACGAAAATTCAATGGGATGCGTGCTGGGGCAGTAAGATGAATATGGTTAAAAAGAGAGGGCTATTTCTTATTTGAGTAAAAGATTCACAAAATATGAGTCCAAATATTCTTCTTTGAAAAAAATGTGTTGTGCATTAGCTTAGACTGTCAAAAGACTCAGACAATACATGCTTTATCATACCACTTGGCTTATAGCAAAATTAGATCCAATTAAATACATCTTCGAGAAGCTTTTTTTGTCTGAGAGAATTGCTAGGTGACAAGTAATGCTCTCAAAATATGACATCATATATGTAAGCCAAAAGGTAATAAAATAGAGTGCTATAACTGAGTTTCTCGTAAATCGTACTATTAAAGAATATGAACTAATGAGATTAAGTTTTTCGATGAAGATCTGATTGCTATTTCCCAATTAAAAAAAAGGGAGCATGAAGTAAAGTGTTTGAAGATGTACTTTGATGGAGCTGCCAATGCTTTGGGACATGAAATTGGGGCAATTCTAATTTTTTCAAAAAATTAATACAATCTTATAACAGCAAGGTTAAATTTCAATTACACAAATAACATAGCTGAATATGAGGCATGTGTCATGGGTTTACAAATTGTTATAGATAGAAAAGTCAAAGCATTAAAAGTGTTTGAAGATTCAGCTCTAGTTATATATTAATTGAAAGGAGAATGGGAGATAAGGGATTCAAAACTCGTTTTATATCATAAGTATATTTTAAATTTGATAAAGTAGTTTGAAGATATTCAGTTTGATCATTTAGCTCGATAGGAGAATCTGATTGCCGATGCCTTAGCTACTCTAGTTATAATGATCAAAATTAGTGATAATACTGACATTCAACCTATCAAGTTAGATGTCAAGGATATACCAGCTCATTGCTCCAATGTAAAAGAAAAGGATGATGGGAAGCCCTGGTTTTATGATATATTCAGTACATTAAGAACCAACAATACCTGATCTAAGCAACAAAGAATGATAAAAGGGTCATTTGAAGATTAGCTATGAGCTTTTTCTTAGACAGGGATGTTCTGTACAAAATGAGCCATGATCAAGTATTGCTGAAATGCGTAAGTAAGGTTGAGGTAAGAAAAATTATTAAAGAGGTACATGTGGAATATATAGGACACATGCTAGTGGACATATGATGGTAAGATAGATCACGAGAGTAAGGTACTATTGGTTAACAATAGAGAGTGATTGCATTGACTATGCTCGTAAATACCATAAATATCAAATATATGCTGATAAGATCCATTCTCCACAATCTATTTTATATGTTTTGGCACCACCTTGGCCATTCTCGATGTGGGACATGGATGTCATTAGTCATATTACCCCAAAGGCTTCTAATGGGCGTAGGTTTATTTTTGTGATGATAGATTACTTCACAAAATGGGTGAAAGTAGCATCATTTAGGAGTGTGACATGGTCTATAGTCTATAAGTTCATAAAAAGATTTATAGATACGAACTTTCAAAAAGAATCATTTCAAATAATGCCAAGAATTTAAATAACAAAATGATGCAAAAAATATATGCCTAGTATAAGATCAAGCATCACAATTCAGCATCATACTGTCCAAAAATGAATGGAAAAGTTGAGGCGACAAACAAGAATATAAAAAAAATTCTTGAAAAGATGATCAAGACCTATAAAAATTGGCATGAAAAGTTACCATTTGCACTGCATGCATATCGAACGTCAATGCGCACCTTTATTGGGGCAACTCCATTTTCTTTGGTTTATGAGATGGAAGTTGTACTAACAATGAAAGTAAAAATCTCATCCTTAAGTATTTTGAAGAAAGTTGAACTAAAAGAGGTTGAATGGATTCAAGAGTACTATGAACAGTTGAATCTCATTAAGGAAAAGAGATTGATAGCATTGTGCCATGGTTAGCTATATTAAAGAAGAATGATGAGGGCTCATGATAAAAAAGTTTGACCACATTGTTTTCTGAGAAGGCGAGTTGGTTTTGAAAAGAATTCTCCTAAGCCAGCATGATAATAAAAAAAAAGTGGACTCCAAATTAGGAAAGGCCATATGTGGTGAAACGGGCTTTCTCGGGTGGAGTGTTGATATTGGCTGAGATGGATGAAAATGATTTGCCTCATCCTATAAATTTTGATGTTGTGAAAAAGTACTATGCTTGAAAAAAATAATAAAAAAATGGAAGAAAAATAAAAAAATGAAAATGAAAAAATGAAAAAACTCAAGGAGAAAACCTCAAGATGACGGTTTAAGTCATAGAGGGTTTATCTAAGTTGAAAACTTAAAAAAGCAGCTTAGATAAGGAGAATACAACATCAAATCTAAAATTTCATTAGCATAGAGGCTAGCATATTTTGAGAAACTCTAAGTTGTCAAGTGCATCGGGGGTTGAGTTTTTTGAAAAAAAACTTTGAGATGTGTTATCATGATTGTCCAATTGTTCATTTTTGGGCATTATCTCCCCATACCTATCTTTGTAACTTTCTCTTAGCCAAAGTTCGCCAGCATTTTTGCTAATAAAAGACATTCTATTTCATTCTTCGTGTGTCTCTTCTGTTGATTATTTTTCTAACCATTCTTATTATTTTCTCCTTAATACCTTATAATGGAAAAAATGTGTGAATGCATTCTTACTTTTTGAAATTGAAATAATGATTGATAAATAAATAATAGCATGAAAGATTTCTACATTACATTAGAGAGGTCGAGAGTGATAAAGGAAAATTTGAGATATTTAGTTCCTAATAAGGATATTGAATTTGGAAAGAGATTTCTTGCAGAAAGAATGTGAAAATTAAATGAAAAAGATGATTGAGAGTTACAATGACTTGGTCTTCGAAGAATAAAGGGTTTGAGGTCTAAGAGAATAGCTTAAAAAACTTGAGACCACAACTGAATGAGAATTAATCAGCCAGCATTTTCATAACATGCATTGAATTTTGCATGCATTACATTTCGCATAGCATACACTGCATTTAAGAAAGTATGATGCATAAATTCAAAAAGCAAGGGTATTTTAGGATCTCACATGGAAAAGACAGATGTGAAGACATTTTGGTGTAAAAGTTTCAAATTCTCATTTAAAGCTTGTGAGGTAAGATTCTAATCCTTGAAAAAGGATATCTCTCGGTATTATGATCGATTTGTAAGACCTTTAGGCATAATCTCCTGAAATTCTTTTAAACACGATCTTTGACTCCTCTAGACATGATTAGAAAAGCTTTGTTTATTTTTTTAAAGTTGTTGAGCCTCTATTTAGAGGAACTTTATTTATTTTTCCAAAGTCGTTGAGCTTCTTATTAGAGGAGCCTTGTTTATTTTTTCAAAGTCATTAAGCATCTGTTTAGAGGAACCTTATTTATTTTTTTCAAAGTTGTTGAGCCTCTATTTAGAGGAACTTTGTTATTTTTTCAAAGTCATTGAGCCTCTACTTAGAGGAGCTTTGATCAAAATTTTAATTAAAAAAATAATAAAAAACAAAAAAAAGTAAAAAAAAAAAGTTGAGTTGAGTCTTGAATGGGTATCTATATTTTTGCACAATTCTTGTTTCACAAAAAATGTGCAAAGAGGGACAGCTGTAGACACCTAATTTGATCTAGGCCCGGATCAATTAGGCCTAGTCCAAATGGGTAAGATGGGCCTATTTTTATTTTTATTTTTAATTTATTATTATTATTATTATTATTTTGGTGTATCTGTTCTAAATTTCATTTTAAGTATTATTATTTTTATATATGATTTTTGTTCTAGAAGAAACTTTTTTGTCGTAAATCTTGGGGCTGATAGTGTTTGGATTAGATTCAAAGACTGAATCCTTATCACAGAAGGAATTGAGATTGATTAGAAACTCTTTTGATAAATCCCTATAAATAGAGGCTGGAATACACAGAAAAGACACATACAGACAGAGCAAAAAAAAAGGGCATTTAAAAGGTTTATGAGCGATTTTAATATTTTTGAGATTTTTTTGGTAATTTTTTTTGGGAAATTTCTGGAAATTCCATATTTCAGTTGAATTTTCTGGTGAGATTTGAATTTTTCGACAACTTTTTCGACTCCAACTGAATTTTTCGACCAATTACCCAGTTTTCGGCATAACTTTTCAGAAATCGACCAACTTTCTAATAAACTTCCGATGAATAACCTAGATTTCAGCAAGAATTTTCAGAATCTCATTAAAGTTCGACCGGTGTTCTTAAGGGGGTAGAGAGAGAGGGAAGAAGAGGATTCTGTTGGAAAAGGCTGAAATTAGCCTTTTATAGTACCATAAAATGATGTCGTTTTGGGCATTAATAAACCCAGGATCCATGAGTTTTGCCAAGATCTGACCCGAACCGACCCGTAGTGTGACCCGAACCAGCCACCCGTGTCTCTGCCTGGGCTCCAGCCAAGCGAGCCGAATCGTTTTCCGTCGAGCCGCACCTTGAAGCCGTTTCTATCTCTCAAACCGAGCTGAACTAAGCCGTTCCAAAATTTTTTTAATTAATTAATTATTTATTATTATTATTATTTCTAAATTAGAATTATTTCGTATTCCTTAATTTTTTATCTTTTTATTTTTATTTTTATTTAATTTTATTTAATTTTTCTTTTTTTTCAATGATTTTTCTAAAATAAAATTTCCAAAAAAATATTTTTGAAAAAAAGTTAAAAGTATCAATTTTCTTTGAAAATAAAATTTCTAAAAAGTATTTTTGAGGAAAAGTTGAAAGTATTCAATTTTTCTTGAAAATAAAATTTTTTTAAAAAGTATTTTTAAGAAAAAGTTGAAAGTATCAATTTTTCTTAAAATAAAAGTTTTAAAATAAAATTTTCAAAAAAATACATTTTAGAGAAAAATTGAAAGTACCAATTTTTCTTAAAAAAAATTGTTAAGAAAAACATTTTGAGGAAAAGTTGGAATTACCAATTTTTCTTGAAAAAAAAATTGTCAAGAAAAATGTTTTAGGAAAAAGTTGAAAACATCAATTTTCCTTAAAATAAAAACTTCCAAATGCTTTAAGAAAAAATTGAAAGTATTAATTTTCCTTATACAAAAGTAATGAGTTTTTTTTTTTTTGAAAAAAAAATGATTTATACCTAAAGTTGAATTTTTATTTCGTTTCCTTTTCTTTCTTAAAATTTTTACATTAAATAATCTGACGATAGAATCTCTGCAAGTGAAATAATAGTTTTCTTGCATACTCTTGAGGTGAAAAGATTTTTCTTAATTTTTTGTCAAAAATATTGAAGTTAATTAAGAATAATTTCTAATAGTTAATTATTTGGTAAAATTTTTAAGGCTTATTGGATAACACGAAATTAAGCTAGTACCATCTTTCGATGGATGTTGTGAAAGTGCTATAACCTTTATCACTCGTAACTGAACTCCCGAACTATATTCTGGTTAATAGATCCGAACTTATTCTTTTAAGAACCCTTAAGCTTATGTATTTTTTGAAAAAATAGATTCCTTATGTACTCAATTGCACCTAAATAAAAAAGATTAGTGATAATTTATTAAGTAAATATCTAGCGATAGATCCTCAGATTTAGACGATATGACATCGAGCTTTTATCTTTTCCTTAAGCAATAATTTACTAAAACAATTGATTTTTTTTTAATGAATTAAACAATTTCACTTGACTTACAATTTGTTGACCAAGTCAACGATATCTAACTCCAACTTCTAAATTAATAAAATGGGTAATCCACAGAGAAAAGTGGAAGTTAAAACCCAAAACCCATACGTATTCATTGGTTCCAGTTTCCCAGTTTCCATTTTATTAATAAATATTTGTCATTTAAAAAGAAAACAAATGAAAATCAATTACTGATTTAGGTATAGCCAAATACCATTTTGCTAAGTTCTAACTCTATCACGGAGGTTTCTTGTTTTCCCTTTTAAATGGAGGGAGGATGCATGCCGAAGGGGACAGAGGAAGACAACCACTGCTGTTTAAGGATAAACCCATGAGTTGTGAAGAGCAAAATTAAACCATTAACGCAGCTATTAAGGTACTGGACGATGAACCACTAAGCTGCTGGCTTAGGTTTATACTATGTCTTTCCTTTTTCTTCTTTTGGTACAATGGTTTAGAGCTTGTTAATTGCACTTTCTAACACTATTTTAGTAGAAAAAGGAAAGTATTAATGTAAAAGAAATAATAAAAAAAAAAGGATTTGAGCTAATAAGTTCCCAACATGTATTAGCCTTTTCAAAATATTGAAAAATCATGATGATATTGCAGTGCTGATCATACCACCAAAAAAACATTTATGCATAACATTTCCAAACCAATCTACATTTTTTCCTCAAAATGCACACCTTTAGTAAAATTCTAATCAAACAGTTACATGCATAAAGGAGATTGCATTTTGCATTTCTATATATAATTTTTTATCTAAAGAAACAAACTTTGCAATAATATAAGTAAAATAACCTTCTTTTAACAAAATAATAAAATCCCGAAATCTCAAATTTTAAAAAAAAAAAAAGAAAGAAAAGCAAACCTTTACTAAAAATCTGTATCAAACAGTTATAGGATTAATGATTTGAGTAAAGATTCCCTTACACTTATACAGTATAAAAATAATTAAAGTTTATATATATGTTCATATTTTGTTAATCTAATCGTTGGATTTATATGCTATATATATAAATCATTCATTTTAGATTATTATATTGTTGACATCAATAAAAGTTTCAAATCGTTAAACATATATAAGAAAAAAAATCTAGCATTCTTGATCAATACTTGATATATTCAAATTGACTTCAAATTTTATGTACTTGACGATAATAAATAGATTATTAAATTTATATGTTGGTTTATTATAAGATGAAAGAAAAGTTTGCTTTGTCCTCACAGCATGGCTTGATGTTGGCAGTGGTAAGATCGTGCTAGATGTTATCCCAAGGAAATTGGGATTCCGTACTTATTTTTCTTACTTCTGTGCTCGGCATCTCCTTTTTTTCTTTTATTTTTTTCCCGGCTCACTTTCTTCAGCAAAAGCCCACACACTTATCCATCATGTCTCATCAACCTTTCAGGCTTTCTTCAATAAATGTACCAGTTCTCAACCCCACTCTCTCACTTTCTTTTTTCATGTTATCAAATCTTGAATGCTAATATAACATTTTAATCTCACATTAAAATATATTTAAAATATCTTATAATATATAATTAAAAATTTATATTTATATTTATAAAATATTTTTACGAGATAAAATTATAAAATTTTTTTATCAAAATAAATAATATCTCGTATATTAAATGTGAATCTCAACAAATAGTATTAGAAATAGTAACCAATCAGATAAAAATTAAATACCACATGATAAGAGACATTTATAAAAATCTTAACGTCTAACATGATTTTTGATTATATGATTCTGTATGAGCTATGTGATAGACTTGACAATAATATCAAGTTTTAATGGACGAGAGTTAATGATATCTTGATTCCACATCAAAATGTTCTAAAGATCTAACATAATATATAACTAGAAACTTAAATCCATACTTATAAAATATTTTTTATAAAATAAAATCATGAAATATTTAAATTAAAATGAATAATACCTCATAAATTAAGTGTAAATCTTCACACCTAATCACTTAAATTAAAAATTTAACATTTTATCATAATAAATCATGTGACTATTGGCCTCTCTCAATCTTTTGTCAATCGAAAGCTACTTAAATATTTGCTCTTATAGCCAAATCTTATGATTTTGTTTATTCAAATTCAGTTGCTTATTTGGTAATGGAAGTATGTTAACAAATTATTGCAACTACAATAATAATAATAATAATAAAAGGAAGAAATAAATGAAAACACATCACATAATTTCTTGCCCCAAACAAACAATTTTATTGAAAAAAAAAAATCGAAACCAAAGAGACTGAAGAAAGGAAATATAGAGCAAGTGCTAGGGATCAAAACCTAATTTTATAAGATTTTACTTTCTAAGGAAAGTGAGCGAACCATTTAAATTAAGCCCATGTTTAAACAAACATTTTAAGATTTTGATTAGCAGTGTTCCTCTTTTTCTTTATTTATTTGACAGTTTTAATTTTCTTTATTGTCTTTTTTTTTTTTTTTTTTGCTGATTACAAATAAAGTTTATTTTAGCAATATATAATATATTTCAAATAAAGTTTATGCTAAAATGAAAATATAAATTCAAATAAAAATAATTTAAATTGCAACTTTTTATAGAGAGTAGAAACCAAGAAGTCTTGCAAGTTAATTACCATTTTCCTTGGAGGTGAGATTGGGCGTTTAAGGTTAAACGACTTGAATCATGAGAATTAATTTGAAGACGAAAATTGAATTTTCTTCCACTTGTTTTGTCTACCTTTAACTTTACCTTATAAAGCATTAAATGCAAAGTGGAGGATATAATTGCTATAACTTTAACAATCGAAATGGCCTGTTTAACATTTTTTCAAACTAAAAAATTGAGAAAACTAATGATGGAAGGAAAATTAATAGTACCTTTTTATAATACTATTTATGCATCCACGAAATATATATAAGTGAAATAAACTCGTATAAAAGATAACAAATTAAACGAAAAGAAAAAAAAAACAGTAACACATTGACAATTTGACGTATTACAAATAGAACAACCTAGGAAAAAAGAAGCAATTTCCGTTGTTGTTCTAAAAGAAATTGCAGTGACCATTCTTCAACACTAGATCTGCATCCAATATCCATGTGTAGGGGACATGGACACGGACATGGTACATTGTTTTGACTGTTCAGGTATTACAATGTTCATTACACCGCTTTATGCAGAATCGACAGAGACTAAGGAATAACCAACATCCTAGGATATATGTAAAAATATTTGTTATGGCGAACATAACTCCACTACCCAAGCCAATGAGTAAACAATACCCTACAACTAAAGCTGTTCCTTTCCAGAATTCATCATACAGAAAAAGGAATAACCAACATCCTAGTATTACATTTTCTATAGAACCATCAAACAAAACACCTGTAGGGAATAACCAACATCCTAAAATTAAAACACTGACTTTTGACACCCGATAAGCAAAACACATGAACATCATCAAAACGAAAACCATAACTGAAAATATGTTAATAACTACAGTTGCTAAATAAGTTGGAGCTAAGAAAAAGATTGATTGATAAAAGCATATAGCAAGAAATGCAAGGAGTACCTGAAGAGCAGTCCTAAAACCACGAGGAAAAGGTTTAAGGAGACCCAATGTTAGGAAAAACGTTACTACGAAGACAGCAGAGTTTGGAATGTAGAAATAAAGAAAAGTAATTTGATCCATGACTGATTTCCCAGGTAGTTTGTCTTCATCTACCGGATTGTCAGTGGAGTTTGAGGAACTGTCTCCTTGCCAAACACTACCAGGTGGGCTAAGACTGGCTTGGTAGGTTGCTGTTAAAAGCAGTCCTAGAATTACTAGTAAGGCATTGCGGTCCTCAATTGATATATTGTCCATATCTTGAAAAATTATAACTGATGCCTTCGTCACATACTTGAAAATTTGTTTCTGCAATTTATAATTAAAAGTTGAAACTCTTGGAATAAAGCAACCACCCAGAATTCCAATGCTTTTTTTGTTATTAAGTTGTTGTGCAACATCAAGTGCCGTTGAACCAGCACGATTGGTCGTATGTTTGTCAGCGTTGCATTGCAATAGCAGTTTGAGCATCTGTTTATTCAAGAGTTAGATGAAATTATACAATCTAAAAAGAATCTATTTCTTTTGCTAAAAGTAAAATTAATTAGAGCATAAGTAGAACCTCATGTCGATTATCGCAGGCAGCTACGTGCAAGGCAGTGTCGCCATTCCTGTCTTTCTGATTCACCACATCCTCACGATAGTCAGTACTCTTAAGCATCCCGCATAGAAGTTTGAGAGCTTTTAACTCATTGTTTCTCGTTGCAATATGCAAAGCAGTCTCATTTGTAGTTGTCACATCTCGGATGCATTCGGGGCAAACCTCCAAAAATCTAGCAATGAGATCAAGGTTGTGTTCTCTGGTTATTGCATAGTGCAGTGGAGTCTCACCCTTCTTCCCTTTGAAACGAACAAGATCTTTATTATTTTCCAAGAGAAGTAGAACCAGCTCTTTATGTCCCTTTTCCACTGCAAGATGAATGGGACTAAAGCCTTGTTGGTTTAGCTTCCTAGCAAATGTGGGCTTTAAGGTCATTATCTCCATTGCAAAATCAATGCATCCTTCAGCTGCAGCTATGTGTAATGGAGTGTCAACAAACTCCATCTCATCAATATGCCTTAAAACATTAGAATCTCTTTGGATTGATGCATATAATTCATCAACATTTCCCTCTTGAGCAGCCCTCCTCAAATTTTCATCCATATCAGAAAAGCCAAACGACAATGAAAATGAAAGACAAAAGGAAAAGAGGGTTAAACTGCTTTAGATAGCAAAATTAAAAGGGTAAAAGAGAAGATGGAGGAAATCAGGAGATTGGTTTCACTTTTAACAAGCCATAAAACTTTTCAAAACTTTATTTCCTCTTTTTTGCTTCTGAATATAAAAAACATGACAAAGACTTTTGTATCCGATTTTCAACAGTGCAAGATGAATTAAAAAAAAGGTTTTGATCAGAGTAAGATGCATGTTCTGAACCGTTGGTCACTTCTCACCAAACTTTTTGCTTCTGAATATAAAAAACATGACTTTTGTATCCGATTTAAAAACATGACAAAGACTTTTGTATCCAATTTTCAACAGTGCAAGATGAATTAAAAAAAAAGGCATTGATCAGAGTAAGATGCATGTTCTGAACCGTTGGTGACTTCTCACCAAACTTTTTGCTTCTGAATATAAAAAACATGACAAAGACTTTTGTATCCGATTTTCAACGGTGCAAGATGAATTAAAAAAAAGGTATTGATCAGAGTAAGATGCATGTTCTGAACCGTTGGTCACTTCTCACCAAACTGTCTGCCTGCTGTCTGCCAAAGTTGGCGTCTCATCTTTTATCTTTTCATAAAAAATGTCCAGGAGCCTTGGGGGGAGTGAGGTGATCTCCAAAGCACCAAAAGCCCTATAAACCTATAGCAAACTTTTTTTTCCTTTTTATTTTTTAATTAAATATAAAAAATACTTTTGACAACAATTAAAGGGGAGAAAAAAGTTTCATATATTTTTGTATTTTTTAATTATTAATTTTAATAAATATAATAAATGAAATGAAATTATTTTTTATTTTTTAATTTATTTCTTTTATCTTTTGAATATATTAAAATGAATATTTAAAAATATAAAATTGTGTAATTTTTTTTTTATGTAAGTAGATCCTACTCCATAATTTAATATTCAAATTAATAACTAATTTTGATAATGAGTAATTTAATATTTAAATAAATTATTAATAATTTTGCTTAAAAAACACATCATAACCTAAAGACAAAAAAATAAAATAATTCAAATTCAAATATCAAGTATCAAATTATTAACTATTATTTTATAATTATTTTATAACTATATAAATTAATTGAGTAAGCTTTAAATTTATCATTTATAAATATAAAACGTAAATTAATGCAATTAATGAATAGTTAATACCAAATAATGAATTAATTTTCATCCAATATAAACATGACATCTGTAACATTACGTAAATACTATTGTTATAGCATGGTTAGGTCAGGAAAAAGCGTTAAAAGAGGGATTCAAAATGGGGGAAATTGTTAAATGGCTTCTCCTCCAATATTTATCTATGGTAGTATAGTTTTTCAAACTCTGATCAGCTTAATTGAATGTTTTTAATTTCGTTTCGATACTAATTTACAATGCATTAATTTTAATTTTAATGAAATCACCTTAATGAAAAATTTTTCATATCAATTTTAATACCGTTTAATATTGATCAATTTGATTGATTTTAAGTTATTTTAATGACGAATTATGAGTTATCAACCTTACATAAGTATATTAATTTAAAGTTTTCTTCAAAAAAAAAAAATACTACTTTATCTTTTAAAATAAAAGCAAAAACTTCGCCAAGTGGTCCCCATTTTCGTCGAAGGCGTGCAACCCTGTTATTAATGTTTCAATCTCTTTCATGGAAACCAACTCCCATAATCCAAATTTCTTTAATGATTCAATCTCTTTAATGGAAAACATATGTTAATCCAATTTTTATTTATTTGTACACTATACTTGTTGGCCTGGAATTGGCGTTAACATTACTTTTGCAAGCCAACGTTCAGAATTCTTTTAATCACATAACAAAAGAAATACTAAAAATATTGAAATTTCCAAAAAAAACAAAAATAATTTTATTAATTTGACGAAATTTATAATTTTAATCGAAACTATCACAAAGTCACACAGTATTTTCATATTCTTAATAGAATTGCACCACATCCTTTGAACCACATTTAAAGTTTTACACAAAACCATATTTCAAGTTAGCCTCCGCCCACAATTACTATGAAATAAGCCACTTAGCAATGTTATAATCCAAAAAGTTGATTTAATCCCGAAACATATTCTTTCCGCTTTGATACGCAATCAGATGCACATATATTCTTTCATATTTACTGCATTTATTATCTATGAAATTGGATCTTAAACTGCAATGTTCGTCAGTTTCTCATTATAAGAAAGTTGAAATCTAAAATTTAGATTCCAGACCCACCTTTAAACTTCGTTATATATATCAAAAAATTAAAAAAAAAAACAAAAATTAAATATTCAATTCTATGTGAATTTGAAATGCAAGTTTATGCTAGGAAGATAGTCTTTGGCAAAAATATGATGAAAAAGTAGATTGTTAAAGATGTGTCTGAATCCATATAAATTTGTTAGGCGGTGGGACTAGTGAAATACAATTGATTTTTAACTCCAAGTCAAAGTCTATCAATGACTTTTAAATATTTTCTCTGTGTTTATTGACCAGGAACCAAATTTACAAAGATTAATTGCTGGGAATTTTCCAAATGATGAAGATGGAAACGTTATAGCATATTTAAACCAATGAGACAATAGCATGTTAAATCATACGTATGAAAATCAAGAAATTTAAGGAAAGGCTCTAAAATATGTATTAACATCACTTTTTTAAGTTTTGTTCATCTCATCACTTAATTATTTGGCATGCAAAGGAGTTTTCCACAATAAACTTTAATAATATAATAAAGCTTTGTGATTGATTATGTTTTGCTTTGGCGAAATCAATTTATTGAATATTCATCGATTTAAGAATAAAATTATTTGATTTGAGTATGAAAAGTTTTTCTTGGTTTTGTTCCATAATAAGAATGTTATTTAAAGATCAATTTTTTTTTTATGCTTTTTTTTAAAAAAAAGAAGTTTTATTTATATTCAAATAGATGTCTCACGTAATTGTCTAGATAAATGTTTATTTATACAAACATAATTGTCCGAATTGATGTTTGTTTGAACAAACCCAATTATCCAACCACAACTCTTTGTAAATAATTAAAAAATATAATTTTTCACCATCACACACATTATTATTTTGAATTTATTCAAACATAGGAGCAACCCCTAAAAGCATACTCTTAATTTCCTTCATTTGATCAATACTGATCCTATATGATATACGGTAATAAAAGAAAGATTGTGAGTAGTAGCTCAATCAGGAGAGAATATCACTCATAATTCTTTTTATTACAATATTATAATTGTTCAATTAAAATAAAGATTTATATAGAAGTACGTTACTTATAAACGTGCATTTCATATAAATTTTTAATAAACTTCAAATAATTTTAAATTGTGATTAATTATATTATAATTATTGTAGGTGATATACTCTCTTAATCAAAAAGCATTGATCAATTACATGAATTAATTTTAGAAGATGGAAATGTTTTGAGATGTGAGGATGCTTATATTCATCCTTATAGAATTTACAAGTAAAAAAAAAAAAAATCACCCATTTTTTTAATTTTTAATTTATCCTTAAATCTTTATTTTAATACTTATTTTAGCGAAATATAATATTACGTGCATAAATTTTTTTAAACCTATAACCTTTAAATATCAATTTTAATAACATACCAATTAATCAAAAAATAATTTGACAAATCACCCGTACTTTTAATCATCAATTATATAGTCGTTTAAAAAACATTAAAAGTCAAATAGACTGAAATATCAATCCCCTTAAGAATGTTTTAATTAGGTTAATTGAAATTGATAGATTTTTTATCTTTTTACACCATTCCAACCAATCAAATTAACACCAGATACGAATTGGTCTAAAAATTGTTGAATACCAATGTTATATAAGAATATAATATTAAATTTGCATTTATTCAAATTGAAATTTCTTTTTTTTTTTTTTTATCTCAAAAGCAAAACAGAAAAACCTTAGTCCTTGGCAAGGTTTAAAACTTAATAATCAACCATAGCAATCAATTAATTTAATAGAATATTTCTTACCGATTTGCCAAGGTATCCTTCTGACCTTTAAGAATTTCTTGAATCTATAACATTAATCTTGGTAAGGTACGGAGCAAAATGCTCTAACCTAAAGGATGCCACGTTATTTTTTTTGTTTATTTTTCATTTTATCTTTTTTTCCTAATTTTTTATAAATTTTATTTTTTAAAATTGGGATCTAATTTATCCTAAATTTTCTTTTTTCTTTTTTGTTCTTCTTCTTTTTTTTACATCTCATACTTAATTTAAAAAATTAATATTTTAAACTCGATAGGGGTTGTTCATGCGGCACTCTTTGAGCATTTTTTTTTATTTTTTCTTTTATTTTTGTTTTTATCTGTTTTTACTTTTTTTAATTTTTAATTTTTTCATTAAATAAAGTTTATAAGAATATGACGTTAATTAAGGTATTCACATAATATCTCTATCTGTTTTTTCTTTTTCCTTTTCACCTTTTTTTTTTTTTTAATTAGATAAATTTTACAAAAAAAAAAACAAAAATCAATGAATAGGGATGATAAAACAAAAAAATTTTGATCCACGCAACGCTTGAGTAATTGCAATTTTTTTTCCTTTTAAGGATTTTTTATTTTTTGGTTTGTTTCTACTTTTTTTTACTTTTTCTTTTTCTTTTTTTAAATGCTTTTTAAAACTATTGATTTTTTTAATTTTAGAAATTTTTTTGAGTTTTTTTTTTACTTTTTTATATTTAATAAATATATTTTAATAATTTTTTAATTTTTGTGAGACCCAGTTGATACCAAAATTTGCCTTTGGTTCCTTTTTCTTTATACGTTTTCTAAAATATCGTTAATAAATTCTTTTTATGATTTTAATTTTTTTTAGTGTGGGATCTACTTGAAAACAAGAGTATGCCACATGTTTTTTTTTTTTTTTCATTTTTTTCTCTTTTTCCTTTTATGATTTAGTTAGTAAATAATTATTTATATGTTATTTTTTTGTCACCCACTTGATATCACAAATATGCTCTATATCAAGCTATTTGATTCTTTTTTTCTTTATTTACATTTTCTTTTTTACTTTTTTTTGACAGATATTTTAAATTTTTTTTAAAGTGAAGCCCATTTGATCTAATTATTAAAATATATATTATTTTCTTTTTTTAATTTTCTCTTTTTAATTTGATAATTATTTATTTTATTGTATTTATATGTATTATATTAATAAAGTAATTATTTAATATCTTAATTTAATAAAAATACTATATGTATACCTAATTAAGATATAATATATCTATCAATCCATTTATTATATACATTTTACTTATTTCGATTATTATTTGACTTTCATTTAATATTTGACATGGCATATTATATTTCTTTTTTTAAAAAAACTTATTTACTTTTTTTCAACTTTTTTATTTTTTATTTATGTAAATTTGTTTAAAAAAAAAAAAAACCTGATTGAGGCGTCTACATGGTAGGGATGATGACTATTCAAATTGAATCGGATTCAATTTCTTTTGGATAATGTATTGTATTATGAATTTTTAAAATTCAATTCGAATCTTAACCGACTTATTTTTGAAATCGATTTGATCCGAATTGAATTTTATATGTTCAATTCAGTTCATCAGTTTTTAAATTATAAACTTTTTTATTTTTTATATATTATTTTAATAAGATTTTTAATATATTTAAACAAATTTATATATAAAATAATTATTTTTATTTTATGAAAATTTCATATATATATAAACTAATAAAAATATATAATTTGATTCGATTTGATTTTTTTTTTACATCTCGATCCGAAATTTGATCCAAACTTAATATATACATTTAATATCTGAACTTGATTCGAACTGAATAAGAAAAAAATCGAACTGAACCAAATTGAATATTAAAATTTTGAATCAATTTTTTATTTTTTCAATTTTTTTCTCACCCCTACTACGTGGTACCCTAATTTGATTTTTTTTCATTTTATTGTTTAACTTTTTTTAATTACATAAATTTTGCAATAAAAGGAGCCAATGGATAAACTAAACAATTAGTATCTAATAGATTTCAATTCGATTCGATAGATAGCATGCGTTTTTTACTCTCTTTTTTGTTTCTAAAATATTTTTAGTTTTTTATTGTTTTTTAATTAGATCTTTTTTTCTGTTAAAAAATAATGTTAATGGAGATACGCATGTAGCATCTCTAATTTTTTTTTTTTTGTATTCTTTTAGTTTTTATTTTTTATTAGATCAAATTTATAATAAAATGAGATTATTAATAAGGATGATAAAATAATTAATATTTGATAAATTTCTATTTGTCTCAATTCGATATAGGTGTTTTTATAAAAAAAAATTGATATCAAATTAAGCCCATGTTTTATAATAATCAATTATAGTCAACAAGAAAAACTCTAAAAATTAAAAAATAAGTATAATCATAACTTCTTGTTAAAATAGTGAATATTATATAAATAATTATAATTTTATGTTAAATAGTTATGATCGTTTGTCATATAATAATAATAATAATAATAATAATAATAATTTCTATAAAAATAAATTTATTCAAAATACAATTAAATAATTTGAAAATTAATTAATAAAAATAATAATAAAACTATTTACCAAAAAAGCTCAAGTGCTCCAAATGTACAAGTATCCAACATTTTACTTTTAAAATTTTTGGAATAAGCAATGAACAAAATTTTAACAGAGATCCTTCAAAACATATATTTAGTATATAATTATTAATTAATTCAAAACTAACCAAAATTTAAAAATTCAAACTCATACCAATGATTTTACTTTATCCACTTTAATTCAATTACATAGTACCTTTCAAACTTACTTGTTGTTTAGTCAGTCCATTATAGTCAATGTTGTAACGGTTTTGAGATCGTCAGACGTAAAATATTTTAAAATAAAAAAAAATAAAAAAAAGAGTCGCCACCAATTTGTTTTAGGATGTGATTGATCACCCAAAAATTTATCTTTTTAATAAAACTCTAAAAGCGGGTTTAAAGTTTATCAAAAGGATAAATTTCGATCTACGAAAATCAGGTTGGATTTGGGAGTCGATTACGTGTGGGGAAGGATTAGCACCTATTGATACCATTTTATTTTTTTTATTTTCTTCTTTTTTTTCTTTTTTTTCCTTTCTGCTAGCTTTTTTGTCGACCACTGACAGTCGCATTGCCAGCGGCTTGCACGCTGCCCCAACCCTGACAGCCACCGACAATCGTTCTAACAATCGATGGCTGCCCTAATACTAGGCCACTAAAATCTTAGATTTTTTAGGATTTTGGTCTTCTTTTGTTATATAAATAGAGCAATGAAATCGGTGGAAAAAAAGAGAGAGAAGCCAAGAGACCTTGTAAAAAAAACAAAAAACAAATAAAAAAAAGATACTGCCAAGTTCAAAAAAAAAAAAGCTTCTTGCAAAAAAAATCAAGCACCAAAATACAAGAAACCAATAGTCCTTGGAACAGGAACCACAACGCCAGTCTACAAAAAAATAAAAAAATCATCGAAACAAGAAAAACCAATTTGGTTTAAACCTTTCAGGCCAGATCCTTGTTGTTCGGATCATTTTTTCTCAAAACTAGGCTCAAATCTGGACTCAAGAGGTTGGGAACATTTATTTCAAAAATTTTAGATTTTTTCGGCAACCGATAAGTGACGATCGACAACCACCGATGACGACCGGCCTAACGAAACAGTCGTCAGATTTTGGGTTTTAAAGAGAGAAAAAAAGAGGTCTGAGAGAAAGAGAGAGAAAAAAGAAGAAGACTGAAAAAAAGTTGATTTGGCCTTTAAATAAGCCTTCAAAACGATGTCGTTTAGGAAGATAGCAAAATGATGCTGTTTAAACCCCAGATGATTTGCTGGTTGACCTTTAACTCGACCTGAGATTGTGCACTCGATCTGACGAACCAGACAGGACCAAATTGGTATCGAACCCGAACCAACCGGATCAGATCGGATCTAACTATTGAATCGACCTAGACCGCGCTGATCGGACCGTTGATCGGTCTGGTTCAGGTAAAAAAAACTTTTTTTTAATTTTTTTTAATATTATTTGTTTTATTTTAAATTTTATTATTAATATTTATGCATATAAAAAATGTTTAAATTTACTAAAATAAATTTTTATTGTTTTATAATAATAATTAATAAAAATAAATAATAAAATTTATAATAAAAGTTTTTTATAAGTATATAATATAAATAATATAAATCAATAAAAAAATGTAAGAAAAGGAAATTTTTATCCAACAATGAGATTCAAAGGTACTTCAAATAGTGATACCTATGAAATCTTTAGGTGAAAAGATTTTTTTTAAATACTACCAGTGTATTAGAGTATTTATAAAAAGTTTTCAATATAATAAAAAAAATTTTCTATTAATAATAAATAAAATAAACTAATTTATTGAAAAACAAAATGATAAAGGAATAGTAATAAAAAATAAGAAAAAAAAATTTATCCAATGATGGGATTCTAAAAGTATTTTGAGTAGTGATGTTTTACGAAATCCCTAGGTGAGAAGGTTTTTTAAATATTACCAGTGTATTAGAATATTTATAGAGAATCTTCAATATAATAAAAATTTCTCTTTTCTCCAAAAATTTTAAATAATAAAAATCAAATAAAATAATCAATAAAATTTGTAAAAAAGAGAATAAAATACATGCATCAACATATCAGCATTTTACATTACATGCACAATAAAGTTTTTATGAAAAGTAAATTAGAGCCTCAAAGAATGAGATTCTAAGTTATTCTAATAAGCGATGCCTAAGAAATCTCTAGGTGAAAAAAGGTTCTTCTAATGTTACCAACGTACTGAAATATTTTAAGAATTATTTCGATAAAAAAGTTCTAATTTGTTATTCTCGAATAAAATTTGAGCACTAAAAAAATTTCCAACAAACGAAGAAAATAAAAAAAAATTATTTTTCAAACACAAAAAATAAGACTATTTATATTAAAATTAATGGATAACACATAGTTAATTGGTACTGTTTTAAACGGGTGTTGTGAGGGTGCTAATCCTTCCTCACACATAACCGACTCCTGAACCTAGACCGTTGTGCAGACTCTAAAATTATCCTCTTAATAAATTTTAATTATTTTTAAGATTTCATTAAAAGGATATATTTTAATAGGTGGTTAATCGCACATAGCCAAAAAAGATTGGTGGTGACACTGTTATTTTTTATTTTATTTTCAAATTCATCGGGCAGATACAAAATCGTTACGATAGCTTGGCGACTCCATTGGAGAGTGACATTTGTTTTCGAGAGTCAGGTTAAAATTAACTACATGTTATCCTTAAATTTTGATTTAAACAGTCTTAATTATTTTCTTAAATTTTTATTTTCCACTTTCGATAAGAAAAAGCCAAGAAAAACAAATCAAAAATGAAAAATTCACACACATTTCACACATTTCTTTTACTATGTCTTTTATGCTTTTATTTTTCTTGTATATATTACTCTTGATAAATTAAGAAACATATACACACACAATGACACAATGCATCTCATACATGAGCTCTATACCCGAGCTCCGTCCCTTATAAGGGAAGTAAAGTACCTATGCCCTCGTGAGGTGATAATCTCTGCAATGGCAAGCGAAATACTTCCACTCGAATTGAACTCTTTTCATTCATAGCCTGTAACGGGTGAGGATCGGAGTGCCTTACTAGTCTAGCATGGATGACAATAAGGAATAATTTGAGAACCTTTAGACGCATGTCAACCCAAACCCAGCATGTAATAAGTTGTAAAAAGCCAACCTTAGGTAGAGTTTCACCCACCTTTTTTTAGAAATTACCAAAGTATGTAAGAATAAAAGTTGTGTGTAATACAAAACAAAACAAAACTCAAAAATCTCAAAACTAAAAAAAAAAGTTTTTTTTTCTTTCTAAACCACATCCTTACACTAACTCAGTTTTGTTTTGTTTTTCTCTTTTACATTAATCATATCATACAGTTTTGTATCGAGATATTTACTCTAGGATAACTTTCTCCTAAGGAGTCTTCATGAATCCCATAGAATTACAGATTTACTCATATTTAGTCAGTGTCCCATGTGAAAATTATAATGAAGTATATGTTTGGTCAAAAGAAGCCCAACAAAAGAGTGAAGACTACTTGCCTACCGGTTATGTGTCTGAGTTACCCGAAAAGGTACACTTGGATCTCATACAAAATGATTTTGAAAACTTAACCATTATCTGAGGTTAGTTAAGCGAAAAAAAGAAAGAAAGCTTTTATAAAATATATGGGCTGATTGCATCTCTCATTTCAGTAGTGATTGATGAATAGTTAGTTAGGACATGTATACAGTTTTGGGATCCATCTTATAGATACTTCACTTTTAATCAAAAGATTTGGTGCCAACTATTAAGGAGTATTTGATTTTGCTTTGGATAAAACTATAGTGTTTGGATAAAATGTTTATCCGAAAGCCAAAATCAGGTTATCATAAAATGTTGGCCAAGCTTATGAGGGTAAAAGTATAAACCATAGATTCTTTCGTGAAGCCTAAAGGTGAACATCTCGGCATCTATTGGGACTTTCTCCAAAATTTTATTCAAGGGCATTTGAATGATGATCAAGGTTTAACTGTGTTTGCTCTAGCATTGTATGGTATGGTAATCTTTCTGAAGACTTTGGGTTACATTGAGATAATTGTGATAGACTTTTTTGAGTAAATTAAAACCCAAGCAATTAATCTCGTATCAGCAGTCCTAGTCAAAACTATCAAGTCATTGAATTTCTATCGATAAAATGAAAAGGGATGATTCATAAGGTGTGCACCTCTATTATATATATGGGTTAGAAGTCATTTCAAGTGTGGAAAGAGTGTATTTTTAAAATTGTATCTTCGAAATAAGACACCAATCGAAGAGTTTTGTAAAGGCCAATGGTTGACATTAAAGACTAAGAAGGAGTGGGTTCTTTTCTTGCGCAAGCTTATTGGGGATGAAATTGAATGGATGGCACCTTGGATGCCTCGGGTGCCCTTGTTGTATCGTAGAGGGAACGAGCCATGGATACTGTTGTTAAGGCTATAGGGTGTTGTAAATTATGCTTCGTTAATGGTACTTAGGCAATTTGGTGCAAAGCAGTTTATTCCTGCCACTCATGGCCTGGTTCAAGTAGAATTCATTTTTAAGGAACCGAGTCCACCAAGAACCTTGGAGTAGTTGATCCAAACATGGAAGAAAATACGAAGAATGAGATTGGGACCTCTCATCGATAAAGTCACCCTCGATTATCAAATTTGAAAAGTAAAGTGACCTAGAGATATAATACTTCCTCTTGATGACATCTCATATTGATCAGCCAATCTTTTAGAAAAAGTATAATTATAAAAAATTGAGCTTGTGAAGAAAAAATTAAAAGTTGAAAAAAATAAGAAAAGAAAATTTGAAACTTTACGAGGAGGTAGGACAATTAAAATATGAAATAGAGATACAATGGAGCATATTGGAAAAAGCTATAAAAGAACGGAATGTGGCCAATAATGATTTGAAAGATCTGCACTAAGAAAATAAGAGGTTATGAGTCTAATTCAAGACTGAAAAGGTCATTAAGTCTTACTTTAGTGGGTAACACGAAATGAATGGGCTCCAAGAAGAAATAAAATAATAGAAGGGCAAAACTCAAGAAAAGCAAGATGAGGCCATTAGAATCTCTCAAGAATGCCAAAATTGGAAAGGGTTATATAATACGACTTTAGCAAGGTTGGTGGAATGTCAAAAAGAAAAGAAAAGGCTAAAAGCCATAATCATGAAAGAGAAAAGAAAGCACCTAGAAGTACTGAATGAGAAAGAATCACTTCACTAGATGATCCAAGGGTTAGAGCTACAACTACAAAACCACAAGAACCATATTTCAACAATAATAGATGAGTGACAGAGAAGGGAAAAAGATTGGATCTTCACATGTGATTCAGAATGAGATGCTCGCATGATGTGAAAAGTAAAAGATTTAAGGAGGTAATAGTACATAAAGCACATAACTAGTCAAGTTAGTAAGGTAGTAAAAAAGGTATGGGAGATAGTTGAAAATGTAAAAATATTAAAACAAGAAGTCAATCCTATAGGAGAATATAGATAGTGCCTAGTAAACTTTTTAGACGGGGTGAAAGACCATTATAAGCAAGTCAAACGTTTCTATGGATATAATTCTAGGATGATAAATCTCATGTAATTAAAGTTATATAGAATCAATGAAAATTTTTAGTGCTGAAATTTATCTAAGAGCAAATATCTTCCACTTACATTCATGCATCATCTACATCATTTTTATTCTCTTTCAAAAAATAAAATTTTTGACACATTACATTCTGATTTTTTTAAAAAAAATTTTGTGAAAATAAAGGTTCAAGAATAGCTCGCTCTTTAAAAATTTTAACTCAACTCACTTGCTATTCATACAACACCAGGACTCAAACAAGAATCATGGAACAAGAATAGGAGAGTCGATTTGAGAGAATTGAGAAAGTTCAAGAAGAACTAAGAGGAGATTTCAGTATAATAATAGATATGCTCAGGAAACTTGACAAGGGAAAAGTAGTGAAAGAAACTTCTAGCCTCCAACAACAATCGTCAGATATAACAAATCTTATATACCCTTTAAGATTCGAGCCGTAGCCTACCTAACCTTATCAAAAAACTAAAGTACAAATTCTTACTCTCGGTGGATATTCCAATATTTTTCTAAGAATGACATCAGCACTTGTTCCAGGATAGTTTCAAAAATTTTCTAATCCTGTTATAACAAAAAAATCACTCGAGCTAATCTTGGTTCCTGATTTGGATAATCCTAAAGAAAGAGAAAAGCTAGGGATAAAGATACTTGAGAAAGTAAAAGATATTAGTGCCCAGGAAAAGATGAAGCTATTAGAAGAAAGGCTTAGAACAATGGAAGGAATGAATTTTTATGGTTCCACAGATGCAATCGAGCTTTGTTTAGTCTCTGATGTGATCATTCTGTCTAAATTTAAGATTTTTAAATTTGAAAAATATGACGACATGAAATACTCTCACCATGTACTGTCGAAAGATGACAATACATACTCGTGATGAGAAGTTGTTAATGCATATATTTCAAGATAGCCTTACGAATTCTGTAGCTAAATGGTATGTTCAATTAGACAGGACTCGTATTTGTTCCTGGTAAAAGCTTACAAGGGCATTCTTTATACAATATCAGCATGTTAGGGATCTAGCTCCAGATCATCTATCTTTACAAGGTGTGAAAAAAAAAACTGAAAGCTTCAAAGAGTATGCACAAAGATGGAGAGATATGGCTGCACAAGTCCAACCTCCTTTTACCAAGAAAGAGACAACTATCTTATTTGTGAATACTCTGAAAGTATCGTATTATGAAAGGTTGATAGGCAATGAACCAATAACTTTACATATATGGTGATATCGAGTGAGATTATTAAAAATATCATAAATAATGGCAAGCTCAATACAGGAGAGACAAGTGGAGCAAAAAAGGGTAGAGCTCCTAAAAAGAAAGAGAATGAAGCCCAAGCGGTAAACTATGTGGGGTAACAGTTAGAGGTTTCATGCCCTACCTTGCACCAGTTTACCAAATTCATTACCCTATCATAAATAATGTTACATCCATCCCTCATCTATATCAACCATATCAGCCACTACAACATCTAACTTATCCATCTCATTTTCAGCTATCTTTTTAGACACCTACCTACAACCGTCTTGCTGCACCCACCAGACCAAAATGGAGGCCTAATCTTAACAGTGGTCTTAGAGCCCCAAGAACTACAAAAAAAAAGCCTTTTTGACTTTATTTCTATGACATATACTGATTTGTACCATCAACTTGTCGAGAAATATTTACTAGCCCTTGTTATTGTTGAGCCTTTGAAACCTCTGTTTCTTAAATGGTATGATGATAATGCACATTGTGATTATCATTATAGAAATCCAGGCCATTCTACTAAGAACTGTACTGTCTTAAAGCATAAAATGTAAGGATTAATCAATGAAGGGGTGTTAAATTTTGAGACTAGCCAATGAGAAATTCTAAATGTTAATGGAAACCCTCTACCGAACCATACTAGACCATCAATAAATGCTTTAATTGATTAGCAAACAAGCTATATGAAGAAAAAGATAGAAGAAATCAAAACTCCGATGGCTAAGGTGTTTGAAGCCTTAGTTAAAGCGGATATGTTAAAATTAATAGAGCTTCAAGATCATTCCAGAACAGTTAATTCAATTGAGAAGTGCAACTATCACAAAGGTGCTTTGAGACACTCTATAAAAAAATTATGACCAATTTTGTCAAAAAGTACAAAAAATGATGATATGGGTCAGATAGAGTTTTTTAAAGAAAGAGAAGAGTTAATAAAAGCTGAAGTGTTACCATTGATTCAAAAAATAAGTTTATACGTAGATAGATAACTATTTATTATGATAAAAAGTTGTCACTGAAGTTAGAAAAACCAGTCTTTCGACCATAGTGATAATTAAAAGTTTTGATCCTTTTTCATATCAAAATGATAAATCAGTACCATAAAAGTATGATTGCAATGTCGTAATCAATCCAGATACTGCAAACATAATGGGCATAGGAGACATGACTCGAAATGAGAGGTGTTATACCCCAGAGGCTCTTAAAAAAGCTAAAAAAGAGAAAGCAAAGAAAGGAGAAGAAAAAAAAAGTCAGAGTAATCCTGTTGCAGCCCTAAGAAAAGAATGTCAAAAGTTGGTCTCTGAGCATTAAGCTTGTGAATTCTTAAAGCTAATAAAACATAGTGAGTATAGCATGGTAGAACAACTGAACAAGATGCCAACTAAGATTTCGCTATTGTCATTATTGCTCAACTTAGAGTTACATCGTAATGCTTTGCTGAAGGTGCTAAATCAAGCATATGTGTCTCACAATACTTCTGTTGAATATGTGAAACAACTTGTTGGCAATTTGATAATTTCAAACTATATTTCTTTTAGTGATGAAAAAATTCTTCTTAAAGGTCATGGAAGTACCAAGGCTCTACACATTACTGTCAAATGTAAAAATCATATAATGGCTAAAGTTTTGATTGATAATGGCTCATCCATCAATGTTATACCTGTGACTACTTTGACAAAACTCCCTGTTGATGGATCTTATATGAAGCCTAGTCATATGATAGTGAGAGCCTTTGATGAAACCCGAAGAAAGGTGTTGGGAGACATAAAAATGTTGTTGCAAATTGGCCTGTACACTTTCAATATGAAATTTTAAGTCATAGACATCTCTCCTTCATACAGTTGCTTATTGGACAGGTCGTGAATCCATATGGCATGTACTGTTTCATCTTCATTACATCAGAAAGTCAAATTCATTGTTGAAAAAAAGCTAACATGTGTGGTAGAAGAAGAAGATTTATTAGTAACTTAGTCGATAAATACTCTTTATGTGGAATTAATAGATAAAGCATTAGAATGCTCTTATAGATCTTTCAAGATTACCAATGCAACATATGTAACTGAAGGATCTAAATTGTATTCGCCACACTTGTCTACGACAACTAAAATGGTTGTCAATTAGCTTACCAAGATGGAATGGCGACCTAAAGCCAGACTTAGGAAGAATTTACAAAGAATCACTAAGCCATTAGTCGTATATAAAAAGAGAGATAGATTCAGCTTGAGATATAAGCTAACAAGAGGGGACAGAATGAAAATGGTAAATGAGAAAAAAGATAAAATGATAGCTAATCTTGGGGGATATAAGCTGGAGTCAGAGCCTATGGCCATTCCATACCTTTATAATTCTTTTCGTTCAGAGGGATATATTTACTTAGATTTGCCTAGAGCCCTAAGTGCACGATTCGTGGAAAAATTTTCAGAGCTGGCCATTCAAATAGTGGATGATGCAAAAAGAATAGTCGAAGTGAAGAGTTGTTCTGTACCCTGTCCTTCAGATTTTGAACTAGATAATTGAAAAGTTACAAAGCTGCCTGTTATCTTTAAAACTTTGAAAAAGTAATGTATTGTAGAACTTTAAATCCCTAATTGCTTTCTATAAGCATTAAGAGATCTTTTGTGACGTGTTTATGTTTGTCATTTTAATAAAATGCTTGGAAAATACGTCTACATATCTCTTATTCACTTTCACTTTTATTCATTCGAATCATTTCCCTTTTTGCCTAAATCATTTTCTTGCCATTTCATTTTTTTTGTGCCAATGTTCTCTTCATTTTACCCTTTACAGGGTCTCAAATAATGAACATGAGGATAATCATGACAATAATCTCGGATTCGATTTTGAAAACTTAATTTATGTTGACGAACTTGATAATGAAAAAGATTTAGATAATTACACATGCCTCCTGATTTGTTAAAATTAATAGAACATAAAAATAAGCCAATTAAACCCCATCAAGAAATTGCTGAATTTGATGGATGATGAAAATAAAAAAGAAGTCAAAGTCGGTACATTTTTTTAATTAACTGAAAGGCAGAAGCTAAAAGAGCTACTCTGAAAATATGTGGATGTGTTTGCGTGGTCTTACCAGGATATGCCAAGACTCAGCACTAATATTGTAGAGCATAATTTGCCTTTGAAATCGAAATGTAAGTCAGTGCAGCAAAAGCTAAGGTGCATGAAGCCAGAGATGTTGCTGAAAATTAAAGAAGATGTGAAAAAGCAATTTCATGCAAAATTTTTGGAGGTGGTAAAATATCTTGAATGGGTAGCCAATATAGTACCAATTTGTAAGAAAGATGAAAAAGTGAGAATGTGTGTCGATTATCGAGACCTAAATAGGATAACTTTCCTCTGCCTCGTATCAATACTTTAGTAGATAATACTGCTAGGCACTCCACATTTTCCTTTATGGATGGCTTTTCAAGCTATAATCAGATTAAGATGGCTCAGAATGATATGGAGAAAATCACATTTGTGACTATGTGAGGGACATTCTATTACAAAGTCATGCCTTTTGGATTGAAAAATGCTGGCACCACTTATCAAAGAGCAATCATGACTCTCTTTCATGACATGATGCATAAAGAAATAGAACTATATATGGATGATATGATTGTAAAATCTCATGAAAGAAAGGATCATGTAGTCAATCTCAAAAAGCTATTTGATAGGTTAAGAGGATTTCAGTTGAAATTAAACCTACCAAATGTACATCTGGTGCTAAATCAAAAAAATTATTAGGCTTTATGGTCAGTAAAAGAGAAATCGAAGTTGATCCAATACAGGCTATTCAGAATTTATCCCCTCTTCGTACGTCGAAAGAGGTGCGAGGCTTTATGGGAAGATTGAGTTATATTACTCGCTTTATCTCTCAACTCACTTATAAGTGCGATCTCATTTTCAAGCTTATTAAAAAACATGATCCAGGAGAATGGAATGACAAATGTCAAGAAGCTTTTGACAAAATCAAAGAATACTTATCGAATTCACCCGTGTTGGTGCCACTCGCTCTAGGGAAACTTTTAATTTTATACTTAATAGTGCACGAAAATTCAATGGGATATATGTGGGGGCAAAGAGATGAAACCAACAAGAAAGAACAAGCAATCTACTACTTGAGCAAGAAATTCACTGACTATGAGTCCAAGTATTCACCATTAGAGAAGATGTGTTGTGCATTGGCTTGGACAGCTCGAAAGCTCTAACAATACATGCTTTATCATACCACTTAGCTCATAGCAAAGTTGGATCTTATTAAGTATATCTTTGAGAAGCCTTCATTGATAGGGAGAATAGCACGATGGCAAGTTATGCTTTCAGAGTATGATATTATTTATGTGACTCAAAAGACTATTAAAGGGAGTACAATAAACGAATTCCTTACGATCGTGTAGTCAAAGATTATAAGCCAATGAAATTAGATTTTTTGATGAAGATGTGATGGCCATTAAAGAAAACAAACTTGTTGTAAAGTCTTAGAGAATGTATTTCAATAGAGCTGCTAACGTTTTAGGCCATAGTATTGGGGCAATTTTGATATCTCATTATGGGCACTATTACCCCATCACAGCCAGGTTAAATTTCAATTGCATAAATAATGTGGCCGAATATGAGGCTTGTGTTATGGGTTTGCAAGCAGCAATTGAAAAAAAAATTAAAGTGTTAGATGTGTTTGGAGATTCGACTCTAGTCATTTATCAGTTACGAGGGGAATGGGAGACGAGAGATTCCAAGTTGATCCGGTATCATAAATACATCTCTGAGTTGGTCAAGCAATTTGAAGAAATTCAATTTGAGCATCTACCCAGAAAGAAAAACTAAATTGTTGATGCATTAGTTACTCTAGCTGCAATGATCAAAATAGATGTAAATATCGAGATCCAACTCATCAAGCTAAATGTGAATGATGTACCAGTATATTGCTCAGGTGTCAAAAAAGAAGTTGATGGGAGGCTATGGTATCATGATGTTATGCAATATATTAAAAGTCAGTAATACCCAGAGCCTGCGATAGAAAATGATAAAAAGACTATTAGAAGGTTGGCTATAAGTTTTTTCTTGGATAGAGATGTCTTCTACAAAAGAGGTCGAGATCAAGCACTCTTAATATGTGTAAATACAACTGAAGCAAAGAGAATTATTGAAGAAGTACATGATGGAATCTGTGAGGTACATATAAATGGTCATATAATGACTAGACAAATCATGAGAGCTAGTTATTATTGGTTGACAATGGACGGTGACTGTATTGATTATGCTAGAAGATGCTATAAATGTCAGATTTATGTTGATAAGATTCATGCTCCATTATCAACATTGTACGTTCTGGCTCTTCCATGGCCATTTTCTATGTGAGACATGGATGTCATTAGTCTAATCACCCCAAAAGCTTCGAATGGACATAGATTCATCTTTGTAATGATTGATTACTTCACTAAATGGATAAAAGCCACATCATATGCTAGTGTGACACGATCTGTAGTATGCAAATTCCTAAAAAGAGAGATAATATGCAGATATAGACTTTCAGAGATAATTATTTCTAATAATGCCAAAAATTTAAATAGTAAAATGATAAATGAAGTATGCACTCAGTTCAAGATGTGTTATCGTAATTCTACATCATATCATCCAAAAATGAATGGGGCTATGGAGATTACGAACAAGAATATCAAAAGAATCTTGGAAAAAATGATTGATACTTACAAAGATTGGCATGAGAAGTTACCTTTTGCTTTACATACTTATAAAACATCAGTCCAAACATCTACTGGGGCCATCTTATTCTCTTTGGTATATGAAATGAAAGTTGTGTTACCGGTCGAAGTAAAAATTCTCTCATTGAGAGTCCTGATGGAGATAGAGTTAGAGGAAGTAGAATGGGTTCAAAATCGCTATGAACAATTGAACCTTATTGAAGAGAAAAAACTTATAGTACTTTGTCATGATCAATTATATCAAAAGAGGATGATGAGAACATATGATAAGAAAATTCACCCTCGTCGCTTTAGAGAAGGAGACTTAGTATTGAAAAGGATCCTTTCAAATCAACATGACAATCGAGGGAAATGGACACCAAATTAGAAGGCTCGTACGTGGTGAAAATGGCCTTTTCTGGTAGGGCATTGATTTTGGCAAAAATAAATGGAAGTGATTTACCTACTCCATTAAATTCAGATGTTGTAAAGAAATATTTTGCTTGAAAAAAAGAGTGAAAAAAATAAATGAAAAAATGATAGCTTATCTAAGCTGAAAACTTGAAAATACGGCTTAGATGTGAAGGGGAAACATTATCGAGAGATGACCTTGCAAAAAGGGCAAGTGTAATTTGATGAGTTCTGAAGAATCAAGAAAGTCATCTGATTTAGTTTTAGAAAAAGAATCTAGGTATATTTTATTCATGATTATCTTGTGATCAGTACTTGGGCACTTTTGTTTCCATGCACTTATTATCAGTCTAATGAAATATGCCAGCTCTCATTTGAAAATAATGTCTATCCATTCTATTACCTCATTTGATATCTTTGTTCACTTTACAAATGAATGAGAGAAATGTGTGATTGCATTTTGTTTGTCTTGAACTTAAAATGATGAAGAAAACAAATGCGAAAGATCTCAATATTACTTTTTAAAAGTTGACAAAAGTAGATGAAAGAAGATGAGAAAAGCATTGATGTTGCAAACTTTTGAAAAAAAAATATTGTTGGAGAATAATACAATGGACAGCTATTAAGAATGGATTGGTTATAAGGTAATTGTTGAGAAGTTTGATAAAAAAAGGGGGGGGCAAAAAGTGAGAGATGTCAAGAACCTTTTTACTATGATGAATAATTTTGATTGCATTACTGCATTGCATTTAGAGCACTCAGTACATACATCCATGAACAGTTACAATAAAGATAGAAACTTTTTATTTTTTAATGAAAAATAAGATTTTGATATTCGGATAAAGACAATGATCTAAAAAGAGATGTCAAAAGAGAGAAATTTGTTTGTTTAAAGATGAAAAATCAGTTTTGAGAAAAGATGAAATTTTAAAGTTGTTGAGCATTTGCTGAGAGGAGCATTTCAAGATTAATTTAAAAGTTGTTGAGCCTCTGCTTAAATGAGCTTTTCCAAGATGAGAATTTTAAAGTTGTTGAAGAGAATTTTAAAGTTGTTGAGTCTCTACTTAGAAGAGCTTTTTCAAGATGAAATTTTAAAGTTGTTGAGCCATTGCTGAGAAGAGCATTTTTAAGAATTTTTAAAGTTGTGGACCTATGCTTAGATGAACTTTTTCTAGATGAATTTTAAAGTTGTTGAGCCTCTACTGAGAGAAACTTTTTCAAGATGAGATTTTTAAAGTTGTTAAGCCTCTACTTAGAGGAGCTTTTTCTCAAGATGATATTTTAAAGTTGTTAAGCCTCTGCTTAGAGAAGCTTTTCCAAAATGAGAATTTTAAAGTTATTGAGCCTTTGCTGAGAGTATCATTTTCAAGAATTTTTAAAGTTATAAAGCCTCTGCTTATAGAAACTTTTTCTAGATGAATTTTTAAAGTTGTTAAACCTCTGCTAAGAGGAGCATTTTTAAGAATTTTTTAAGTTGTTGAGCCTTTGATTAGAAGAGCTTTCTAAATTTAAAAAGAAAAAAAAAGGTTTTTATGCTCAATGTTTCCTCTTTTTTTGAATAAAATGGTTGTCTGTTTGTTTTTACCTTATTCCTGATTCTCAGAAATAAGTAAAGAGGGCAGCTGTTGACACCATTTTATTTATTTATTTATTTATTTTTCTTTTTTTTCTATTTTCTTTTTTCTTTTTTTTGCCAGCTTTCTGTCGGTCGTCAGCAGTCGCATTGCCAGTCGCCTTAGCCTTGACAGCCACAGACAGCCATTCTGACAGCCAGTGGCTCCTCTAATACTAGGCCACCAAAATCTCAGATTTTTTAAGATTTTGATCTTATTTTTGCTCTATAAATAGAGCAATGAAACCGATAAAAAAGAAAAGAGAGAAGCCTAAAGACCCTGTAAAAAAAAACAACAAAAAATAGATCAAAAAAATATACTACCAGGTTTAAAAAAAAAAAAAAAGCTTCTTGCAAAAAAATATCAAGCACCAAAATACAAGCAAACCAATAGTCCCTGGAACGGGAACCACATCGCCAGTTTACAAAAAAATAAAAAAATCATAGAAATAAGAAAAATTAGTTTGGTCGAAACTTTTCATGCTAGATCCCCATTGTTTGGAGCCCTTTTTCGCAAAACTAAGCTTGGATTTGGACTCATGAGGTTAGGAACATTCATTTTGAAGATTTTGAAATTTTTTGGCAACTGACAAGCGATGGTCGATTACAATCGATGACGATCGATGCGACAGAACAGTAATCGAATTCTGGGTTTTAGAGAGAGAGAAATGAAGAACGTCTGAGAGAAAGAAAGAGAAAGAAGAAAAAGACTAAAAAAAAGCTGATTTGGCCCAGACCGTTGAACTTGAACCAATCGAATCAAATCGGATCGAACCATCAAACTGGCCCAGACTGCACTGATCGGACCGTTGACCGGTCCAGTTCAGGTAAAAAAAAATTTTTAATTTTTTTAATTTTTTTAATATTATTTTTTAATTTTTAATTTTATTATTAATATTTATGCATATAAAAAATGTTTAAATTTATCAAAATAATTTTTTATTGTTTTATAATAATAATTAATAAAAATAAATAATAAATTTTTTTTATAAGTATATAATATAAATAATATAAATCAATAAAAAAAATAAGAAAAGGAAATTTTTATTTAACGATGAGATTCAAAGGTACTCTGAGTAGTGATACCTATGAACTCTCTAGGTGAGAAGATTTTTTTTAAATACTACAAGTGTATTGGAGTGTTTATAAAAAGTTTTCAATATAATAAAAAAATTTTTTCTATTAATAATAAATAAAATTAACTAATTTATTGAAAACAAAGTGATAAAGGAATATAATAAAAAATAAGAAAAAAAATAAATTTTATCCAATGATGGGATTCTAAAAATATTTTGAGTAATGATGCTTTACAAAATCCCTAGGTGAGAAGGTTTTTTAAATATTACCAGTGTATTAAAATATTTATAAAAAATCTTCAATATAATAAACATTTCTCTTTTCTCCAAAAATTTTAAATAATAAAAATCAAATAAAACAATCAATAAAATTTGTAAAAAAGAGAATAAAATACATGCATCAACATATCAGTATTTTACATTGCATGCACAATGAAGTTTTTACGAAAAGTAAATTTGAGTCTCCAAGGATGAGATTGTTTATAATAAAATCAATGGATAACACATAGTTAATTGGTACCGTTTTAAACGGGCATTGTGGGGGTGCTAATCCTTCTTTATACGTAACCAACTCCCGAACCCAGACCGTTGCGCAGACTCTAAAATTATCCTCTTAATAAATTTTAATTATTTTTAAGATTTCATTAAAATGACATGTTTTAATAGGTGGCCAATCACACATAGTCAAAAAAGATTGGTGGTGACTCCGTTATTTTTTATTTTGTTTCCAAATTCATCGGGCGGACACAAAACCGTTACGATAGCACCCCTACAACGCCTATAAATTGGTACCATTTAATCGTGCACTATTTTCGGTGTTGGATAAAATGATTTTGACTTGAAATTTAATACTAATTCCCTTTGTTTAAAAAATATTTTTTTGCTAAAATTTTTGTTTAGAAATATTGAGAAAATCTTTAAGTTAAAGAATTATCTTAAAATTCTCCAACATTTAGGCAGAATTTAAGATAACTATTTTCACTTGAGATTTAATACCATATCCCTTCAAATGAAATAATATTCTTTATAGAAGATAATTGTTAGTGACTCTCCAATATCTAGGTAGAGTACCAAGAATCATTTCCTTCGAAATGTTATTTTTATTTTATTTTATAATATCATAAATTTTTAAAAAATGTATTATTTCTTTTTATTATAAAATAGTTTATCATCAACTGATAAATAAATAAAAAAATTAAAGAGAGAAAAATGCAAATTATTGCTCATGATAACATGATAACGTATGTATGCCAATGACTATTATGCAATACAAACAAATGGATTTTTAAATATAATGAGACCACATTGACTTTTCAACATCTAACTATTTATATTTAAGATCCCATTTTATTATTATACTTTAATTGTTAATTAGTCTCATTATTAAAGCGAATTAAGAATTCGTGTGAAAAAACTTAATGAAATAAAGTTTCTTAAATACCCCATCATCTAGGCAGCATTCGGGAACAAATTACTTCAAGCGAGATTTTCACACGTATCCTTAGGATTTTCAAATGGTTTTGGTTAGAGCTTAAGTCGATATTTTAAAGGTTAGGGTCCCAAGATTTTGAAAATTCAAAAATGTGTATCAAATTAGGGTCTTTACCTTTGGATTTTTAGGTTTTGGATTTTGGAGTTTGGGATTTTGGATTTTAAAGGGTTTAGAAATTTGGATCTTTAGGTTTTGGATTTTAAGGTTTGGGCTTTTTTTTAATTTTAAGGTTTCGTGTTTGGGGTTTGAAGTTTAGGGTTTTAGTTTTAGGGTTTAAAAAATTTAGAGTTTGATTTTAGGGTTTGGAGGTTTGGAGTTTAGGGTTTCAATTTGGTGTTTTGTTTTAGAGTTTGGAGGGTTTAAAGTTTTAATTTTAATTTTGAAAAAACATGAATATCTCTAAAAATCTCCAACATCTAGGCATATTTTTAGAACAAGTTTGATTTTTATGATTTTTGAAAATTTATTAAAAATTTTTCATGTGTTTCCTTTTTTATGAAAACTTATTTTTAACAATAACATTAATTTTTTTTTTAATTATTATTATTATTATTATTATTATACCATTTTTTTTATAATTAATCTTTATAAATTAATTTTTCAACATCTAGGCGAAATTATTTTTAAAAGTATATTTTTATTCCCTCCAACATCTATGTAAGGAAACTAAAATAAAATATATTATTTAATCTTTATTATTTATTATTTTTTAAAAATTATTATTATTATTTAACATTTTTAGTATTTTTTTAGTTATTCTTTTATTTTATTTCATTTTATTATCAATAAAAATAATAAAATAATTATTCTAATAAATTTAAAAAATTATCATGCATAAATAAAAAAATACTCAAAATAACAAAAATAATAATATATAAAAAAATTAAAAAATGAAAAAAAAAAATTTTACATGAACCGAACCAGTCAACGACGGTTCGATTGGACCAAAAAGGGTTCAATTTGGTGCACGGTTTGGTTGAGGCGATTCAAATCGATTTAAACAGGTTCGCTAGCGGTTCGTCTGAACCAGCTGAAGGCTAGATGAGAAGGGTCAGTGGGTCGATTTGTGCGGATCTTGGGTCAGGTCAACAGGCACACGCAGATCCTCCTATGTTCAAAACGACATCATTTTGCTCATATGATTTTTCTATAAAAGTCAAGTTTTGTTTTAGTTCATTTCATCCATCTTCTCAAAAATAAATTTCTTCAGCTTTCCCTTCTCTCTCTGGCTTTGCCAGAAATCGACGTCGTGCCGTCGTACCGGCCATCGCCTAGAGTCATCTTCGGTGACCAAAAAATACCAAATTTTTAAAAATAACTCCATTTGATCTTCTGAGCATAGATCTAGACTCTTTTTTGTGAAAAACAACCCCGATCGACGTAGATCAAGGTTTGAAGTGTCTGACTTTTTTTTTAATGAAAACTCAAACTGATAACCTTTTTTTTTATTGCATGTAGCTCGGCACTGGGGCTCCTCTCTTCGGAGAGGGCTATGTTTTTTTTTTGTGTTTTTTGTTGTTTTCTTAGTGTTTGGTTTTCTGTTTGGGAGGGATTAAGAGATTTTCATTTTTTGATTGCAAGAGTTTTTTTATTTTTCTGGTTGTGGAGGCTTAAGGATTTTTAGGCATTAATGAACTAGGTTTTTTTTGTGTTTGAAGATGTCTCCCCCAAAAGCCACGAAAGAGGAAGAGGCTGGGTTCTTTATAGGGTTGGGTATATGTTTGGGATAGTGGGTGGTCTAAGGGCTGTAAGGGGTGGCTGTAGGTGTCTATAGGGCGACTGTAAGGCTCTGGTGAAGGTCACAAGCGTGGCTAGTCTGATGGCTAGTCTAGTTAGGTCACAAGTGTGGCTAGATGATGGGATTGGTTTGGTGGCTGGATGGGGCCGACAGCGCCACCGCTTTATGTTTTCTTTTTTTTTTTAATTATATTTTGTTTAATTAATAAATATTAAAGTAAAAATGATAATAATAAAATAAAATAAAATACAATGTAAATATGCTTTGGGCTTAAATAATAAGAATGGGCTTCAGGCCCGATTGAATTAGATTGGGCCTAAAACCCAATTGAATCAAAATTAGGCCTAGAGCCCAATCAAATTGAAATCAGGTATGGGTCTAGAAACCCAGTACCCATAACGAATTTTAATACGATACTTAACTAAAAAAAAGTCGGTTAAATTTAGTGTCTACAACTGCCCCTTTTTGCATATTACTGAAAATCAGGAATAACGCAAAGACAAAGACAACATTTTGTCCATAAGCAAATTGAGAATTTTCCAAAAGGTTTTTTTTTTTTGGACAATTATTGGGACGAAGCAATGAATCAAAAAATGAAGACTTGACTTACGGCAACACCGTAAGTCGAATAACAAAAAAAGTGATCGGGATGACACCGCGAGTCGAAAAGTAAAAAAAGATGATCGGGACAACACCGTGAGTCAAGGAACAACAAGATCGGGATTGAACTTAGATTAAATCACAAGTCAAAAAATAAGGAGACTGTGATTAAACCACGAGTCAGAGAATAACAACAATCAAGATTTAACCGTGACTTAAAAGTAAAAAAATCAGGATTGAATCGTGAGTCAAAAAAACAAACATACCAAGATTAAATCGTAAGTCAGAGAAATAATGAGGATCAGGATTAAACCGTAATGTAAAAGTAAAGAGACTGAAATTGAACCACGAGTCAAGAAAATAAAAAAAAAGATCGGGATTAAACCACGAGTTAGAGAAAAAATGAGGATCGAGATTAAACCTCAATTTGAAAGTAAAGAGATCGGGATTGAACCGCAGTCAATGAATAACGATGATTGGAATTGAACCGCGAGCCAAAGAATCATAAGACGACTGAGACTGAACCACGAGTCAAGAGCATAAAGATGATCGGGACTGAACCATGAGTCCAGGAATAATGACGATCGGAACTGAACTATGAGTCAAGAAAATAATGACAATCGGGGTTAAACCGTGAGTCGAGAGAATAAATGTGACTAAGACTGAGCTATGAGTTAAAAAAATAAGGGATTGTTCATTCTATAGATTGACAGTTTCAATTTTAAGAATCGTGCTAAAGATAACATATCATTTTCAAGGCCATCATCTTTGTTTTGAAAAAGAAAAATGCTTATTCTTCCTGATCTCTCATAAAGAAAACTTTTATGCAACTTATCAAGAGGTATGAGATGTATGCAATGATTATGATGAATGAAAAGACAAAGATGCAATCAATGAATTATATCATGTGTTTTCATCCAAGTTAATTCAACTTTTTGGTTCAATTCTTTCAAACTTTAAAAGCCACTTTCAGTAGTCTTATCCTTTTGATCTTCATCCAGAAATCTCCATATTTTGATGGACTCGTTTGACTTTAGTCACTCTAAAATCTTCTTTGAATCCTTTCTTTATCTCTTCTCTTTTGTTTTTAGTGATCAATCAATTTCATTTCATTCTTTCTAACCCCGTATTATTATTTTCATCATCCTTATATTGTATTCTCTTTTTGAGGGATGCATTAGTCTATCATGAACTTTATCCAAACATTATCTTAATTTTAAATGACAAATGTAATGATTTCAGGTTCAAGGTTGGGCGTGAAACATGGTCAGTAATGAGGTATTTTGGAATAAGAAAGATACAGATAAGCCTTTCGGGACATGAAAAATAATTAACTCAAAAGTATTTCAAGAATCAAATATCAATTTTCTAGATAATGAACATTTGAATAACCTTAACCTACTTAGACCGGGCTTTTTCCAAAAACTCGTTACATTGGCAATCTTGCTATATTTGATTTCATATAACCAATCATTGTCACATGTCTGTAACTAATGAGAACTTGCCCTCAAAGTCATCTCTCTTAATTCTAGTGATGATTCGTCCATTTGGTGCCACTGTTTCATTCTTTGAAATATTTTTTCCTAGTTTCACTTTCATTTAAGCTATCTTTTCAAGTTTTCAGCTTAAATGACCCCATTTTGGTTCAAACCACTCTTTTTCAGGTTTTTAATCTGAATCATCTCCCTTTTTCTTTCTTTTTTTTATTTTTTTCTTTTTTTTTAAGTAAAATATTTCTTGACAATGTCTGAATTCATAGGATTTGATAATTCATCACCATCTATTTCTGTAAGGATTAGAGCTCTATCAGAGAATGCCTTTTTTACCATATATGAACCTTCCCAATTGGACATCTATTTTTCTCTATTATCATTTTGATATGGCAAAATCTTTTTCAAAACCAATTTGCCCTCACGAAAACATAGAGGTTGTATCTTCTTATCATGTGCTCTCATGATTTTTTTTTGGTATATTTGCCTATGATTGAGTGCCGAGAGCCTTTTCTCTTCAATAAGATACAGTTGCTCAAAATAATCTTGAACCCAATCTGTTTCATTCAATTTTTCCTCTATCAAAACTCTCAAAGAAGGAATTTTTACTTTAATCGATAGTACAACTTACATCCCATATACTAACAAAAACAGGGTAGCCCTCGTGGAGGTTCAAATTGATGTTCTATAGGCAAATAGGGCAAAAGGTAATTTTTCATGCCAGTCTCTATATGTATTAGTCATTTTCCTTAATATTCTCTTTATATTCTTATTCGCAGCTTTCACTGTACCATTCATTTTTGGGCGATATGGTGCTGAATGATGATGCTTTATCTTGAATTGTGCACATAATTTTTTCATCATTTTATTATTTAAGTTGCTAGCATTGTCTAAAATGATCTTTTTAGGGAGCCCATACCGACATATTATTTTTTTGTTTATAAATCTATACACTACTGATCATGTAATACTAGCGTACGAAGCTGCTTCGACCCATTTGGTAAAGTAATCGATTATCACAAAGATAAAATGATGCCCATTTGAAGCTTTTGGGATTATAGGTCCGATTACATCCATTCCATACATAGAGAAAAGTCATGGTGGTGCCAAGACATACAGTGAGACTAGAGGGAAATGAATTTTATCTGCATAAATTTGGCATTTATGGTATTTTTTGGCATAATTGATGCAATCATTTTCCATCATAGACTAATAATAACCTGCTTTCATTTTGGCCATCATATACCCATTAGCATGTATTCTGTAAATTTTTTCATGCACTTCTTCAAGTATCTTTCTTGTTTGAACAGTATCTACACACCTTAGCAAGATCTGGTCTCGACTCTTTTTATACAAGATTTCTTCATAAAGCACAAACCCTATTGCTAATCTTCAGATGATCCTCTTATCATTTTTTGAGGACTATTCTGAATAGTTTTGGCATTTGATATATTGTACAATATCATAGTACCATGGTTATCGATCTACCTCTTCTTCCATATTTGAATAGTGGGCTGTTGAATCTTTCATTTGTACTCTGATGGGTTGGATTCCCATACTATCATTTAACTTGAACATTGCTGCCAACGTAGCCAAGGCATCAGCAATCTAGTTTTCTTCTCGAAAGACATGCTGAAATTGAATTTCTTTAAAATATTTCATCAAACCGATTATATGCCTTTGATATAATACTAATTTTGGGTCTTTGGTCTCTCATTCACCTTTTAGTTGATAAATTACCAAGGCTGAATCCCCATATACTTTTAGTGTTTCAATTTTCTTTTCAATGGCCATCTGTAAGCCCATGACACATGCTTCATATTCAGCAACATTGTTTGTGTAATTGAAATCTAACCTTATAATACAGGGATAATAATTCTCTTATGGGGATATTAACACCGCTTCAATGCCATGTCTTATTATATTGGATGCCCCATCAAAAAACATCTTTCGCATTTTTCTTACAGGCTCTTCATTTTCGTATTCTAAGATCGCCATCAAGTCTTCATTAGAAAACTCAAACTTTATAGGCTTGTAATCTTTTGTAGCTCGATCCGTAAGAAAATTAACTATTGCGCTCCATTTTATGGACTTTTATGTCACATACACAATATCATACTATAAGAGTATAACCTGCCATCTCGCTATCCTACCTGATAGAGATGGTTTCTCAAAAATATACTTGAGGGGATCCAATTTTGATATCAGCCAAGTCGTATGATAGAGCATATATTGCCTGAGTCAACGAGTAGTCCAACCTAGGGCACAACATATTTTTTCTATTTGGGGATACTTAGCCTCATACTCCATAAACTTTTTATTCAAATAGTAAATGGCATGCTCTTTCTTACCAGTTTCATCTTTTTGCCCTAATACACATCCTATTGATTTTTCTTGAACTGTTAGATATAAAATTAATAGCCTTCTTGCAACTAGTGGTACTAATATTTGTGGGCTTGTCAAATACTCTTTAATCTTTTTAAAGGCATTTTGGCATTCTTCATCCCATTTACTAGGATTATTTTTACGAAGTAGCCTAAAAATCAGATCGTATTTCGAAGTGAGTTGAGATATAAAGTGAAAAATATAATTCAATCACCCTAAAAAGCTTCTCAATTTTTTCTATGTATGCGACACTGACAACTCTTGAATGGCTTGAATCTTATCAGGGTCTACTTTTATACTCTTTCACTGACTATGAACCCTAGAAGCTTTCCAGATTTAACATAAAAAGTGTATTTGGCTGGATTCAACTTGATATGGTATCTTCACAATCTTTCAAAGAGCTTTTTGAGATTAACAATATGATTTTAACCTTTTTGAGATTTAGCAATCATATCATCAACATATACCTCTATCTCTTTGTGCATCATATCATGAAAAAGAGTGACTATTGCCCTTTGATATATGGCACAAGCATTTTTTAGCCTGAAAGGCATGACTTTATAGCAAAATGTGCCTTACATTGTCATAAATATGGTTTTCTCCATATCTTCTGTAGACACCCAATTGAGTCCAGGCCCAGATCAATTGGGCTTGGCCCAAACGGGTAAGGTTCAATTCAATTGTAACCCTGTATTTTTTTTCTTCTTTTTTTGTATTTTATGTATTTTATTATTTATTATTATTATTATATATTAATATATGTATATCTTTATTTATTTATTTATTTATTTTCTATTAATATTTATATGTATTGTATTTATATAGTTATATATATTATTATATTATTATTATTTTATTATTAATTTTTTTCTCTCTTTTTCTTGTAATATTTTTTTTTGGTTTATCTTATTGTATTCCTAATTATCTGTTAATAATTTTTTTTTCTTTCTCTTTTCTTGATCCGTATCTGATTCTTTTCTAATTATCTATTATTATTTTTTTATTTGATTTTTATTTTTGAAGGGCTGAGATTGAAGTTGAAGAATCCCACTGGGAATGGGAATTCAATCAGAAGAGTCCAGTTGGATTCAAAGATTGAATTCCCGTCCAAGGAGGAATTGGGAATGATCAGGAACTCATGATCAATCCCTATATAAAGGACCCCTGGAACAGATGCAAACACAGACAGAAAACAGTAAGCAAAGCTACTGATTTGAGAGAAAAGGAGGCGTATAGGAAGCTAGGAAAAGTTTAGGAGTGTTCTGGGAGTGAGAAAAAATTTTTAGAAATTTTTGGCGAAAAATTTTTCTGGAAATTTCTGGGAAATTTCTAGATTCCGGTGAAAATTTCGACGAAATTTGAATTTTCTGGTAACAATTCCAGCAAACATTGAAGTTTCCGGTGACCTGCTAGTTTCTGGCGAAGAATCCCAGAAACCGGTGATATTCCGACCAACTTCCGGCGAAATTTCCAGATTTCGGTGACATTTTCCAGAATCCGGCACCGGTGTTCTTCAGATTTTAGAGAGAAGGGAGAGGAAAAGGGAAGAAGAGAGAGAGAGGGAAGGAGCGTTCTGCCAAAAAACGAAGGGGATTGCCTTTTATACCCTCCTAAAACGACGTCGTTTTGGCCTTAAGTAACAAGAGGATCCGCGCGTTTTACCGAACCCGACCCTACCCGAGCATCGACCTGCTTTCCTGACCCGCGCGTGCTGCCCCTCCTTCGAGCCGAGTCGAGCCGCGCCAAGCTGCCAAGCCGTTCCCCCCGAGCCGTTTCCCTGCCTTGAGCCAAGTCGAGCCGAGCCGCGTTCCGAGCCGCTCCAGGTTTTTTTTTTTCTTTGAATTTTTTTATTTGTTTTTTTATTTATTATATTAGGTTTATTTAATATTCTTTTTATCTTAATTTTATTTTTATTTTTGTTTTTACTTTTTTTTTTATTTTTTATTATTTATTTATATTTTTTATTATTCTATTTTCTTCAAATAAAAATCAAATTTTCCAAAAAAAAATATTTTTAGGGAAAAGTTGAAAGTATCAATTTTCCTTAAGAATAAAGTTTCGAAAAAAAATATTTTTGAGGAAAAGTTGAAAGTATCAATTTTCCTTGAAAACCAAAATTTTTGAAAAAATATTTTTAGGGAAAAGTTGGAAGTATCAATTTTCCTTGGAAATCAAAATTTCAAAAAAAATATTTTTGAGGAAAAGTTGAAAGTATCAATTTTCCTTAAAAATAAATTTCCAAAAAATATTTTTGGGGAAAAGTTAAAAGTATCAATTTTCCCTACACAAGAACAATCATTCTTTCCTTTCCTTCTATTTTCATTTTGATTTTGATTCTTCTTTAAATAATCCGACGACGGAGCCTCTGCAAGTGAAACAGTAGTTTTTCTTGCATACTCCTGAGGTGAGGGAATTTTCTCAATTTTTTGCTAAAAGTATTAGAGTCAATTGAGAATAATTTTCAATAATTAACTACTTGGTAAAATTTTAAAGCTTTTAGATAACACAAATTTAAGCTGGTACCATCTTTTGATGGGTGTTGTGAGGGTGCTATAACCTTCCTCACATGTAACCGAACTCCCGAACCCTGTTCTGGTTTGTAGACCTGGACCTATTCTTTTAGGGACCCTTAATTTTAGGTGTTCCCTGAAAGGACAAATTCCTTAGGTGGCCAATCGCACCTAGATAAAAAAGATTGGTGACGACTCCCTAAAAGTCAATGTCTAGCGATAGATCCCCGGATCTAGACGTTATGACAGCTTGGCGACTCCACTGGGGACTTTGAGAGTCAGGCCAGCAAATAATTTGTGTTATCCAAAAGCCTAATAAAATTGAACCTTTTTGTATATATGTGTTATTGTTCATTCATGTTTATTTACCTTGTTAATTATGTCATTCATGTGCATGTGCATAACATGAGCTCTACACCCGAGTTCCGTCCCTCTAGGAGGGAGTAAAGTACCTATTGCTTTCGTGAGGTCTAATACCTCCGCAGTGGCTAGCGAAATACTCCCACTCAAATTGAACCTTTTCCGCTTGTAGCCTATAATGGGTGAGGATTAGGGTGCCTTACTAGTCTGTGATGGACAAAGATGTAAGGAACAATTTGAGGACCTTTAGACTTTGACCTTAAAACCGCATGTAGTGAACCTTAAGAGTGCCTACACCTAAGATAGAGCCCTTTCTACCTAATGATAGATATACCCTGAAATTAGAACACAAAAATGGTGTTTGTCTAATCATTTTGACTGTTTAACTTCGTGTATTATTTTTATCATATGTAACATTATGCACCAGCATCACTTTCATTTCATCCATGGAACTAACTATGTTGTTTATCTGATTGTATGCATCTGCATTATCTTCATGATCATATTTTAACACAATCATTTGCATTCATTTCATACTAGATTTCATTCAAAAAATGTACATTTCATTTGTGTATCAAAGCATCATACATAAGGCACAGCATAACATTTCTAATCATAAGTATGGTACTCAAGGTCCGAGGATAGCTCCATCTAGCGAAAACTCTGCTCATCCATACAACACAAGATCCAGAGCAAGGCAAATGGAAGAAGAAAGTTCTCATAGATTTGAAAAGCTAGAAAAAGCTCAGGAGAAGATTGAAAATGAACTAAGCAAGATTCTGGAGGCCCTCAATAATATGAATAAAGGAAAAGGAGTTGAAGGAAGTACAAGCCAGCAAGAAGTGGCTGACCCTTTGTACCCTTCAAGTTTTGGCCCACCTCAAGCCCAGTCTGCCCAAGAGGTCCCACCACAACATTTTACATATCCAACATATCCTGGAATGCCATCAGCTTTTAACCCAGGGCAGTATAATAGCTATATAAATGCTGTCTTCACTGAAAAGGCAGTAGAACCAATTCCTGATCTAGAAGAGAAGGAGAAGGAAAAGATAAGGGTGAAAGCTGAGGAAAGCTCTAAAATTAGCATGCTAGAGTAGAGGCTACGGGCTGTTGAAGGGTTTAGCTTTTATGGGTCAGTTGATGCTGCTGGGCTCTGCCTAGTTCCTGATGTGGTTATCCCCATAAGTTCAAAGTATCGAAGTTTGAAAAATATGACGGTACAAAGTGCCCCAAAACCCATATCACCATGTATTGTAGAAAGATGGCAGCTCATGCACATGATGAAAAACTCTTGATACATGTCTTCCAGGATAGCCTTACTGGCTCTGCTACCAGGTGGTATGTTCAGTTGGATAGGACCCACATTCGCTCTTGGAGCGATATGGCTCATGACTTCATCAGCCAATATCGACACATTATCGATTTGGCTCCTGATCGTTTGTCTTTGCAGAATCTAGAAAAAAAGTCAGACGAGTCTTTTAAAGAGTATGCCCAGAGATTGAGGGATATAGCTTCACAGGTACAACCTGCACTGACAGAGAAAGAGACCACAGTGCTGTTTGTTAGCACTTTAAAGCCTCCCTATTATGAAAAGATGATAGGAAATGCAACAAAGAATTTTGCTGACATGGTAATCTCTGGAGAAATTATTGAAAGTGCCATAAAAAATGGCAAGTTGAGAGGAGGAGAAACCAAGAAGACATCAGAAAAGAAAGAAGCTGAAGCTTAAGCTGTGAGCTTTGATAGACAACAATTTAGGGGTTATCAACCCTATCCATCCCAAGGTTACTCTCCATACTATCCTGCTGTGAATAATACCTCATCCTACCCATACCAGCTAGCTTCACAACCATCTTATTCATCCACTTACCGCCTCAACATTCAAGCTCCTGCAAGAACCCAAATTCGCCCTATTAACCCAGCAAGTGGCTCACGAGAACAACGGACTACTCGAGAAAAACCTGTATTTGATCCAATTCCTATGACTTATACAGAGTTATATCGAGAACTCTATAATAGCCATTTGATTGCCCCCAGCCATGTGGAACCACTTAAACCACCCTATCAAAAGTGGTATGATCCTACAGTCCGTTGTGACTACCATTATGGAATTACTGGTCATTCTACTGAAAATTGCACTGCTTTAAAGTATAAGGTGCAACGGTTGATCAATGATGGAATGGTAAGTTTTGATCAAGGAAAAGCAACAGCACCTAATGTTAGTGTACTGAGCGAAAGTCAAGAACAGAAAGGATCCGGAGATTCACAATGAATTGAGGGGCAGGATGTCAATAGAGATTCTTCACCTGATTGCATAGGGGGATAATTTTAATGGAGATAAGGCTGGTTGAAGGTTTCTTCTGTCATTTTAAGATTTCTTTTCAAACAATGTTAGATTTTTTTTGCAATATGACTTCACTTGTTATCATTTTAATGAAGGCAAGTCAATGCATTTCATTACATTTTTCTCTTTCACTTGGCCATTACTCCATGCTCTGTTACCTTTCATAACTTTACATTCCCATTCTTAAATTTCAGATGATGAATATTTAGACAATGATAACAATAATTCTGGGATTTAATTTTGAACTCATCCACGTTAATATGAGGAGATGATTTGAGAAAAAAGTAAGCTGTTACTGAAGGTGAAATAGATATGTCTTGAAGATGTGCAATCTTTTATACAAGTTCATGAGCTTTGTTTAATAGATGATGTTCAAGAAAGGTATTCACAATTGAGATGAAAAATGGCCATCTTTTTTTTACCATTTGAAAAACCATTTATTGTTACCCCTTTGAGCTTATCATTTTTTTTTTAAGAACCCCAACCAAGGATCACCCTCTACACTGGAGGGTAAATTTTGAAAAAAAAAAAAAAGAAAAAAAACACCACAAAAGGTCTCAAAAATGGAAAGAGAAAGAAAAGCAAAAGAAAAAAATAAATGCCACACATGACTTGGGGTAAAATAATGAGAATCTTTTGTGTGAGGAAAGAAAAAGTAGTGAAACGATGTGGGGCAAAATGCCAAGCTGCATCAAATGATCCTTCGGTCTTGAACCTTTTTAATACATGTTTTGAGCCTATTATATCCATTTTTTATGACCCTTCACCTTGGCCTACATTACAACCTTGAAAAGTCCATTTGGATCAAATGTGAATACTCAACTTGAATGATCATAGGTTGAGCAAAGACATGCTCATGATGAAGCAATGGAATCATGCTACATGAAAGATATCAACAATGGATGAAAAATGAGAAAAAAGAAAAAAAAAGGGGAAAAAATGAGAAAATGAAAAAAATAAAAAAAGAGATTCAAATTGAAAACCTGAAAGGGTGATTTTGGTACCAAAAAAAAAAAGATCCAGGTCAAATGGCTCACATGAATGAAAGATCAAAGACATCTGAAGATCCCTCAAAGACTGGGGCAGAGTTCGCCAAGCTCAAGATGACTTCAACAGTAAATGGAATGAGTTTTTGAAAAAGAATCCTAGATTAATGTTGAAAATTGTCTGAATATTCATCATTTGGACATATCATTCACCTCAATGACATCCAATTTATTTCCTTTCCTATTTATTTTCTACCAAAATAGATCTCCATTGATTATCTTTACCATAATTCACCTTCTGTTCTCTTATTGTTTCACCCCTAGAATGAATTGAGAAAATGCTTGATTGCATTATATTTGTCAAGAATTGAAATGATAATGAATGAATGAATATGTGTTTAAAAGAATCTTACATTCATTTGAAAAGAAATCTAAGATGATGAAGAAATGGTAGAAACCTAAAAGAGATGATTTAGAAGGATGTATGATGTGACCAAATAGAGAATATGATGGGGCAAATCTTGAAAAGCGATACAACCAAGTGATGAGTACAAGGATGAATTGGTCGAATGGTGGGAACAATCAGTGGACAGAGTTTGTTTTGGAATGGTTAATGCTGAGACAAGGACCTAGTGATGGTGGATGAAATTTGTTTTGAAATTTGCTAGTGCTGAGAAATTCATTGAATGATGGTCAAGGGATGATCGATTGATGAAGCTTATTCCAAAGTATTGAGAAACTGAACAAAGAAAGAATGTGAGTGGAAAGGACAATTGAGAGCTACACTGGTTCGATCTTAGAAGAGCAGTGCAATTGGATCCTTGAGGAAACAAAGGGCTTGACACCCAAGAAAGAAAAAAAGAGCTTGAGAAACCTGAGTACCATACATTGAACAGGAATTAATTGGCCAACATTTGCATAGCATGCATTGAAATTCATATGCATTTGCATAGCATACACTACTTTTAGAAAAGTATAGTGTATAAATCCAAGAAGCAGGGGTGTCTCAAGATCCCACATAGAGAAGATAGATGTGAAGACACTTTCAAAAATTGAGAAAAAAAAAGCTTGTCAGGTAAGTTCCTAATCCTTGAAATAGGATTTTTTTTGGTATCAGGGTTGATTTATAAGACCTTTGGGCATAATCTCCTGAAATTTCTTCAAACACAACTTTCAACTCCTTTGGACATGATTGTCAAGGAGCAATTTACTTTTCAAAGTTTCGTTGCCTCTGTTTAGAGGAGCAATTTACTTTTCAAAGTTTCATTGCCTCTGTTTAGAAGAGCAATTTACTTTTTCAAAGTCGTGGTGCCTCTGTTTAGAGGAGCAATTTACTTTTCCAAAGTCGTGGTGCTTCTGTTTAGAGGAGCAATTTACTTTTCAAAGTCGTGGTGCCTCTGTTTAGAGGAGCAATTTACTTTCCAAAGTTCCGTTGCCTCTGTTTAGAGGAGCAATTTACTTTCCAAGTTTGTTGCCTCTGTTTACAGGAGCAATTTACTTTCCAAAGTCGTGGTGCCTCTGTTTAGAGGAGCAATTTACTTTCCAAAGTTCCGTTGCCTTTGTTTAGAGGAGCAATTTATTTTTCAAAGTCGTGGTACCTCTGTTTAGAGGAGCAATTTATGTTTCTCAAAGTCGTTGAGCCTCTGTTTAGAGGAGCTTTGGTCAAAAACAAAAAAAACAAAAAAACAAAAAAAACAAAAAAACAAAAAAAAAACAAAACAAAACAAAACAAAAAAACAAAAAGTGACAACGTTGAGTTGAATCTGGATTGGGTGTCTACGTCTTTGCGCAATTTCTGTTTCACAGAAAATGTGCAAAGAGGGGCAGCTGTAGACACCCAATTGAGTCCAGGCCCAGATCAATTGGGCTTGGCCCAAACGGGTAAGGCCCAATTCAATTGTAACCCTGTATTTTTTTTCTTCTTCTTTTGTATTTTATGTATTTTATTATTTATTATTATTATTATATATTAATATATGTATATCTTTATTTATTTATTTATTTATTTTCTATTAATATTTATATGTATTGTATTTATATAGTTATATATATTATTATATTATTATTATTTTATTATTAATTTTTTTTTCTCTTTTTCTTGTAATATTTTTTTTTGGTTTATCTTATTGTATTCCTAATTATCTGTTAATAATTTTTTTTCTTTCTCTTTTCTTGATCCGTATCTGATTCTTTTCTAATTATCTATTATTATTTTTTTATTTGATTTTTATTTTTGGAGGGCTGAGATTGAAGTTGAAGAATCCCATTGGAAATGGAAATTCAATCAGAAGAGTCCAGTTGGATTCAAAGATTGAATTCCCGTCCAAGGAGGAATTGGGATTGATCAGGAACTCCTGATCAATCCCTATATAAAGGACCCCTGGAACAGATGCAAACACAGACAGAAAACAGTAAGCAAAGCTACTGATTTGAGAGAAAAAGAGGCGTATAGGAAGCTAGGAAAAGTTTAAGAGTGTTCTGGGAGTGAGAAAAAATTTTTAGAAATTTTTGGCGAAAAATTTTTCTGGAAATTTCTGGGAAATTTCCAGATTTCGACGAAAATTCCGATGAAATTTGAATTTTTCGACAATAATTCCAACGAAAATTGAAGTTTTCGGTGACCTGCCAGTTTCTGGCGAAGAATCCCAGAAATCGGTGATATTTTGGCCAACTTCCGGCAAAATTTCTAGATTCCGGTGACATTTTCCAGAATTCGGCACCGGTGTTCTTCAGATTTTAGAGAGAAGGGAGAGGAAAAGGGAAGAAGAGAGAGAGAAGGGAGGAGCGTTCTGCCGAAAAACGAAGGGGATTGCCTTTTATACCCTCCCAAAACGATGTCGTTTTGGCCTTAAGTAACCAGAGGATCCGCGCGTTTTATCGAACCTGACCCGACTCGAGCGTCGACCCGCTTTCTTGACCCGAGCGTGCTGCCCCTCCTCCGAGCCGAGCTGAGCCGAGCCGCGCCAAGCTGCCAAGCTGTTCCCTCCGAGCCGTTTCCCTGCCTTGAGCCGAGCCGAGCCGCGTTCCGAGCCGCTCCAGGTTTTTTTTTTTTTTCTTTGAATTTTTTTTATTTGTTTTTTTTATTTATTATATTAGGTTTATTTAATATTATTTTTATCTTAATTTTATTTTTATTTTTGTTTTACTTTTTTTTATTTTTTATTATTTATTTATATTTTTTATTATTCTATTTTCTTCAAATAAAAATCAAATTTTCCAAAAAAAAATATTTTTAGGGAAAAGTTGAAAGTATCAATTTTCCTTAGAAATACATTTTCAAAAAAGAGATTTTTGAAGAAAAGTTGAAAGTATCAATTTTCCTTGAAAACCAAAATTTTTGAAAAAATATTTTTAGGGAAAAGTTGGAAGTATCAATTTTCCTTGGAAATCAAAATTTCCAAAAAATATTTTTGGGGAAAAGTTGAAAGTATCAATTTTTCCTACACAAGAACAATCATTCTTTCTTTTCCTTCTATTTTCATTTTGATTTTGATTCTTCTTTAAATAATCCGACGACGGAGCCTCTACAAGTGAAACAGTAGTTTTTCTTGCATACTCCTGAGGTGAGGGAATTTTCTCAATTTTCTGCTAAAAGTATTAGAGTCAATTGAGAATAATTTTCAATAATTAACTACTTGGTAAAATTTTAAAGCTTTTAGATAACACAAATTTAAGCTGGTACCATCTTTTGATGGGCGTTGTGAGGGTGCTATAACCTTCCTCACACGTAACCGAACTTCCGAACCCTGTTCTGGTTTGTAGACCTGGACCTATTCTTTTAGGGACCCTTAATTTTAGGTGTTCCCTGAAAGGACAGATTCCTTAGGTGGCCAATCGCACCTAGATAAAAAAGATTGGTGGCGACTCCTTAAAAGTCAATGTCTAGCGATAGATCCCCGGATCTAGATGCTATAACATCTTCATGAGCCATTTTGATTTGGTTATAGCCAGAAAAACATCCATGAATGAAAAATTGGAGTGCTTAGCAGTGTTATCCATAAAGGTATCAATATGTGGCAATGAAAAATTATCCTTTGGGCTAGCCTTATTCAAATCTCAATAGTCCACACACATTCTAACTTTTTCATCTTTCTTAGAAGCTAAGATTATATTGGCTACCCATTCAAGGTACTTGGCTACTTCTAAAAAACCAGCATCAAATTGCTTCTTTACTTCTTCTTTTATCTTCAGTAGTATTTCGGTTTCATGCATATCAACTTCTGCTGTATTGATCAACACTCTGGTTTTAAAGGTAATCTATGCTCAACCACCTTTGTGTTAAGTCTAGGCATATCTTAATAGGACTATGCAAATACATCCACATATTCTTGTAGTAACTTCACTAGTTTCTGTTTCTCGACCTATGATAATGAAGTACCAATCATAACTTTTTTTTTATTCTCATTATCTCCTAAATTTAACATGTCAGTCAATTCCTGATGGGGTTCTATAATTTTCTCCTTTTGCTCCATCCAATTCAGCAGATTGTGAGGTAAATCATAGTCTTTTGAATCAACATCGTTATCAAGCTCACTAATGTGAATAAAATTTTCAAAATCAAACATGGTGTTATTGCCTTGGTCATCCATAATGTTCATTATTAGAAAACCTAAAAATGGGTCTAATCACAAAGAATCTTGGCAAGGGCAAAGAGGATAGCAATGAAAAAAAATGAAAAATGAAAAATAGAGAACATGGTATATGTGAAATGCATTGCATCCATCATTTTATTAAGATAATGAAAATAAGTCTATACATTTAACCTTTGTATGCTCTTGGGTAGAGGCAATTAGAATTTTTGAGTTAAAAGATTCAAGAATAACAAAAATGGTACACCATTCTCAGGTCTTTTAACCTAAAAAAGAAAAAAAAATCTCTTCATATTACATGACTCATTCATCTGCTCTAATTTGAAATCGAGAAAAGGCTTCCTCCAATCTTATTATTGGTTTCTTCTGTTCAACCTCTATTGATCCAGGATAGACATACCCACCTGAACGAAATGTTTCTTACAAATAAGGGAACACCATTGTTTTATCAATCGACTCTTGCCCTTTAAGGTGTGCCATTCTCTTTTCTTTTTTTTCTAGCATTATGTTTTTTTTATCAACAGTCGTAAGCTTATAGCCTAACTCCCATCTTTCTTTATTTTCCACCAAGCAGGGTGCTATTACGATTCTTTGTAAAGCTTTTCTTAAGCCTTGTCCGACTTGCCAACCCTTGCCAACAATCTGTTTGATCACTATATTTGTTATTTTTGACAGTTAAGAGATCGGTATTTATGACCTTCTCTGACATAAGTAACGTTTGCTATTTCAAAAGCTTTGAATGAACATTCAATCGCTTCTTCTATCATCTCAACGTATGGGTTAGTTAAAGTCTTTGTTACCAATAAATCTTTCTTACCATCTACACAAACTTATTTTTCTTTCACGATGAATTTTACCTTCTGGTGTAAAGATAAAGGTACAGCTTTGATCGTGTGAATCCAAAATCTTTCTAGTAGATAACTATATGTAGGAATTATGTCCATTACTTGAAATAAAAAGTTAAAAATACAAAGACCAATCTATAATGAGATCTCTATATCACTAATTACTTCTCTTCGTGCTCCATCAAATGCTCTTACAACCATGTGACTATTTTACATGTGAGATGGGTCTATCGAGAGTCTTGTCAATGTCATTAGAGGCATAACATTAATAAAGGATCTATTATTAATTAAAACTTTAACCATAATGTGGGTCTTACACTTTACAGTAATATGCAAGGCCTTAATGCTGCCTCATCCTTCAGAAGGTATTTCATCATCATTAAAAGTGATAAAATTCAGGGCTATAATGTTCCTAACCATGTGATCACCTTCTCAATAGAATGTTATGCTCGACATAAGCTTGGTTGAACACTTTTAGCAAAGCATTCCTATGCAGCTTAGAGTTCAACAATAGTGACAGTAAAGAAATACGAGCTGGCAGTTTGTTTAACTGGTCAACCACATTGTACTCACTATGCTTAATGATCTTTAGAAACTCAAAAGCTTTTTTTTTAACACCAGTTTGTTAATCTACACTTTCGAGCTTACCACTGGCTAAGAATCTTTGCTTTTCTTTATGTCTTCTTCTCATATCTTACCTTTCTTTTTTCTAGTCCTTTTTGATATTTCGAGAGTGTAAATCCGACCACTTCGAGTCATTCTTCCTATTCTCGTTATGTTGGTAGTATTTCTCATATTTGGATCATTTGAAATCACATCAGGCCCTCGCATCATCGCATCATAATCATATCTCCATGGGACTACTTTATCGATTTGGTAAGAAAAAGGACTAGAAACATAAATGGTCATTGGTGTCCTAGAATAGGGGGTGGCTTTTTCAGTTATGAGCTTTAATTTTTCATCATAGTAGATAGTGGATGTTTGGGTATAAAAGACTTGCCAAGACGTTCATCACCCATTGTATTCACACTACTTTTATCACATTCATCATAAAACTCAATTATGGCCTCATCCATCAAGCTCTTTAATATTTGTTTAAAGACCTCATAACCTTGGATCGAATGTCCAATGGATCTTTTATAGTACTTACAAAAATGGTCAAGGTTTTGATAACTTCTATTGCTATCTAAAGATAGCGGTTGAATCATGTCTTACATAAATAGTCATACACCTGTTCAAAAAGGGTCTTTATTTCTTCCATACATCTTTTAATCCTCACATCTTTTCCTCTACCTACCATATTAATTTTCCTTTTGGTGTGATCTGGCAAAAGGTTTCCATTAACACTTGGCTTGAATTTGGTGTCAAAAGTTAAGAGCCCATCATTTATCAAACCTTGTACTTTATGTTTAAGTATCGTGTAATTTTCAGTAGAGTGTCTTGTAACCCTATAATGATAATGGCACTTGGCGTTAGGGTCATACCAACTTAGGTAAGGTGGTTTTAATGGTTTTACGAATGAAAGAGCGATAAGATGGCCTCTCATTAATTGAGGGTACAAATTGGTGTAAGACATGATAATCGGGTCAAAATGAGGTCTTTCTCGATTGTTATTATTTTGAGAGTTTATTTTATTGCTGTTTGGGTAAGTTGGTTGAGTTGGAAGTGCAGAGGTGTAATTAGATGGCTGAGGGCTAAAGTTTGGTCTGGGCAGTGGTTGTTAGGGTGCTCGATAATGATATGGTTGTTGAGAAATTTGGTTGGTGGTAGAGTAGTAAAAAGGGTATGAAGGGTTTGGATTATATGGGACAAAAGGATGGTGCAAGGGATTTTTGTGAGTGACAACATGTGTCTCCTGCTCTTTTTTTTTTGAACTTGCTGTTTTCTTTTTAGGCTTTTCAATTTTACCACTTTTGATAGCATTTTCTATCATCCCTCCTGAGATTACCATGTCAAAAAAGTTTTTTGTGGCATTCTCTACCAACCTATCATAGTACAGGACTTTCAGTGTGTTGACAAATAGCACAGTTATCTTCTTTTTAGTCAATAGTGGTTGGACTTGGGTCGCTGCATCTCTCCATCGATGTGCATATTCCTTGAAAGTTTTTGTTGACTTTTTCTCCATATTTTGTAATGACAACCTATCAAGGGCTATATCAAGGATATGCTTATAATGAGCAATAAAAGTTTCGACCAAGTCTTTCCATGTATGGATTTTACTTCGGTCTAACTGCATATACCATCTCGTTGTCGATCCATTTAAATTATTTTGGAAACAGTGTATCAGGAGTTTATCATTATAGGTATGACCAGTTACTTTTCTATAGAACATGGTAATGTGGGCAGAATGACACTTTATTCCATTATATTTATCAAAATTTAAAGTTTTGAATTTTGGTGGGATAACCAAGTCAGGCACTAGGCTCGACTCATTGGCGTCAACAACTTTATAGATGTCATTTTCTTCTACTACTTTGAGCCTCTCTTCAAGTTGATCATACTTGTTTCATCTTTTTGAGTTTATAATAGGCTCCAACATTTCACGAGACTTTTCTTATTCAACTGGTTCATCAAGACTTGGTACTATGGTAGGATCAACTGGAATAGGCCTCACATTAGTATTTTGGCTAGCAGAATGATTGACATAGGGGTAAGGTTGCACACTTGGTAGGCGTATATGTATGCCACAGGTGCTTGAGCTTGGGCTTGAGGTGGAGTGAATCCTGGAAGATAGAGTGGTTTTTCTAAATTAACTTCTTTCCCTATCCTTGATGCCCCAACAACTTCTTTACTTTTCACTGAACCAGTTAATAATTGTCTTAATTCAACCATCTGGGCTTCAATACTTTACTGTATCTCTATCAACTATTTCCTCTTTTGCCCTTTCAACTATTTCAAATCTGGTTGCATTCTTTTCTTCCATAACTCGAGCTTGAGAACGAGTATTATATTTATGCGAAATTGTTTGACTTAGATTCTTCGACTTTGCTATCCTTGAACCTTATTTTATTAACCATGAATTAGAATGCATGATATAATATCATTGTTTATTATTGTTAGTATTTGCCTTTATTAAAATACATGTTTGGAATAAATGATATACAAATTATGGGTATTGTTTTAGATCAAACAAAACAAAAAGAAACTTTCATTAACCATGGAAATCTTTATATATCATCTGATTATCCTTGCATTAAAACCATAAAAACATTTGATTTGAGCATATTGCTCTCTAGCTTCACACAAAAAGTTCAATAGTCTTTGACTGTAGCCTTGGGTAGGTACAATCTCTCATTTCAGTGCTTCCACCTTTTTGACCATGTAGCCTGCCTTTCGGACAGCCTTGTAAATTTGAACGGTCAAATGTTCTATGTATAGTTGTCTCCCTAAACTTTCAGATCTCCACATTTCTCGAGCATCCACTTTCATATTGCAAGTACGAGCCCGATAATCTTTTATTTCTTGCCATTCAGCAAATCTTATCTATGTGACTCTGATTGCTTGTCAACTGAAGCTCTAAGCTCATTAATTCTTACTCTAAAGCTTTTTTCTCATTTTGCAAATCAGAGTTCTTATTTTGTTCATTCCTTAGTTTGACTTTTAGCTTTTTGTTTTCTTTTTAGCACCTCGTTACTTTTTCAAAAGCTCTTGAAAATTTTTCTTTCCATTCATGCTATTTTTTGATGAGTGCAGAGATCACTTTTTTATTCTCTTAACTCTATTCTTCCAATACTCCACCATATCTCTTAATTCTTCTATATCTTTCTTGGATCCTTTCAAAGGTCTACTGTCCAATCTTAATTTTTTATTTTCTTAATGCAAATTTTATAGATCTTTTTTCAATACCTTTCGTTTCTTGGTCAACTTTTGTACTATATCATCTTTTATCATCAAATCATGTCTCAATTAGTTAACTTGATCCATCATGGCCATCTTCTCTTTCTATAACTTTTTTTTCAATCTCAAATTCTTGTTAGACAATCTTAAAAGTTGATAATATCGATACTGAAATAGGAGTTGGTAACTTTTTGAAACATTGGCTGGTAGAGGCCTAATTTCATTAACCATTTTCATTTTTCATGCAAGGTAACCTTTTACGACATTATCTGTGAATCTAGTTGAGCTCATTCGATTGACTTGTTTTCATGCTTTGATGATTTCACAAACCCTTCTCATGTAATTGGGTGTTCCATAATCAAACTCGAGTGAACTGAACCTATGAGTCATAGGGATGAACTATCATGAGTCATATTGTCTTTGAATAATAAGAGGCGTATACCTTATTACCTATCATATTCCTAATAAAGGTACCCATTACTCATCTCCATAACTATCCAAAATGGCCATATAAAGCATCTATGATGCCTTCCATATTACATCTTCGCTAGTGAGCTTCAGAAAGAATGCCATTAACTGACCTTTTATCTAATATTTCCTTCATTTTTTAGCAAAAACTCCTTGATAGGGACGAAATGAATGGAGAATAGCCGAAATGATATCTTTTTTTTTCTCCAAAAGTGACTTCTTAGCCAAACAAAAAGTAACTAAACACACCCTATAAATCATCCCTCACCCTTCCTTCGACAAAAATTAAGTGATCTAACAGTCTCTACCAAAATAATTGGTGAAGGGTTTATGCCTTTATCTAATTACTCAAAAAAATCAACCACTGATACTTCTATATGTCTTAACACCTTAGTCCAAACACAGTCAAAGTAAACACATCCAACTCCTGATCAGTATCAATATATTTTTTTATGTACTCAAACAGGAAAGCTAATGGAATGGTCTCAACCCCATTCTTTTCCTTTTTATGCTTATCTATCTCTTCAACCCCTACTTGTATGATTTTGGCTAACTTTTCCTATATCTAGTAGTCTTATGTTCATTCCAATAGATCTTATCTTGATTGGTAAACTATATTCAAAGTAAAAAAAAATATTCTTCAATCGTGGAGGCCAAGTCTTCTTGATTGAACACAAAGCATCGATAAGATGGACTCAAAATTATATTGCTACTCTAATAAGCTGTTTATCAATCGTTACCTACATAAGTAGTGCCATATCTCCATATTTCTTGGAAAAAGATTCTTTTCTTTTTGTTGCCCATTATTTCAAGATAGCCTTCAATTCCAATGTGTCATTTTGACTGGGATCCACATGCACTGACTGTGGTAGTGATGGGATATGACCATCTACTAAACAATCTCCTTCTTTCTTCTAAGTACTTACGAATGACATCCTTTAGGTTTCCTAAAAGTTTTTTTTGCTGAAGATTGATTCAAAACAATACCTTTTTAAGAAATATGATACCTATATGATGCATGTAGCAAAATTGAAGGCAACAAAAGAATTAAACAAATCAACAATGTAAATAAAACAAATAAATAAAGAAATAAATAAATAAACAAACAAGTATGTGACATAATAGAATATATAGTGTCCTAATTTTAGGTAATTTTCTAAAGAAAGAAGGCATGGCTCTATTCTAAGGTTAGGTCTTACGGCTCACTATATGCTGAGTTAAGATTTATGTATCTAAAGGTTCCCAAACTATTCCTCACATTATTGTTTGTTATAGACTAGTAAGGCTTTCCGATCCTCAACCATTACGGGTTACTAACGGAAAGGGTTCAATCTGAGTGAAAGTATTTCACTAGCAAATACGAAGGTTATCACTTCACGAGAGTGTAGCTATTTCACTTCCTCTTAAAAAAAATAAAGCCTTGGTCTAGAGCTCATGCATGTGAATGAATATGCTAAAGTGCATAAAGCGACATATTAATCAAAATACCATAAACGTAAAATTCGAAAACAAAATAACAACTAACATACAATTTATCTTATTCATTAACGTGTACATATATAATTTTCTTGAAAAAGGGATTAAATTAAATGTCAAATAAAACTGATTAAATCCAACAATTCTTAATAGCGCATAATTAAAAATTTTGGCTTGACTCTCAAATATCCCCAGTGGAGTCGTCAAGCTGTTATAACGGTTTTGGGACCGCCAGACATAAAATGTTTTAAGATCGAGAAAAATAAAAGGGAGTTGCGACCGATATATTTTATGGTGTGATTGGTCACCCAAAAGTTTATGTTTTTAACAAAACTCTAAAAGCGGGTTTAAAGTTTATCAAAAAGATAAATTTTGATTTACGAAAATCAGGTTGGGTTCGAAAGTCAGTTACGTGTGGGGAATGATTAGCACCCCACAACGCCTATAAATTGGTACCATTTAATCATATGCTATTTTCGATGTTGGATAAAATGGTTTGACTTGAAATTTAATACTAATTCTCTTCATTTAAAAAATGTTTTTTTGCTAAAATTTTTATTTAGAAATATTGAGAAAATCTTTAAGTTAAAGAATTATCTTAAAATTCTCCAATGTCTAGGCAGAATTTAAGATAACTATTTTCGCTTGAGATTTAATACAATATCCCTAAAAATGAAATAACACTTCTTATAAAAGATAATTATTGGTGATTTTCCAACATCTAGGCAAAGTACCAATAATCATTTCCTTTGAAATGTTATTTTTATTTTATTTTATAATATCGTAAATTTTTAAAAAATGTATTATTCCTTTTTATTGTAAAATATTTTATCATCAAGTGGTAAATAAAAAAAAATTAAAGATAGAAGAATGCAAATGATTGCTAATGATAACATGATAACGTATGTATGCCAATGAATATTATGCAATACAAATAAATGGATTCTTAAATATAATGAGACCGCATTGACTCTCCAACATCTAGGCAGAGCTTAGGTGCGACTATTTATATTTAAAATCTCATTTTATTATTACACTTTAATTGTTAATTATTCCCATTATTAAAGCGAATTAAGAATTCGTGTGAAAAAACTTAATGAAATAAAGTTTCCTAAATACTCCATCATCAAGATGGCATTCGAGAACAAATTACTTCAAGCGAGATTTTCACACGTATCCTTAGGATTTTCAAATGCTTTTGGTTAGAGCTTAAGTCGATATTTTAAAGGTTAGGGTCCCAAGATTTTGAAAATTTGAAAATGTGTATCAAATTGAGGTATTTACCTTTGGATTTTTAGGTTTTGGATTTTAGAGTTTGGGATTTTGGATTTTAGGGGTTTTAGAAATTTGGATCTTTAGGTTTTGGATTTTAGGGTTTGGGTTTTTTTCTAATTTTAGGGTTTCGTGTTTAGGGTTTGAAGTTTAGGGTTTTAGTTTTAAGGTTTAGAGAATTTAGGATTTGATTTTAGGGTTTAGAGGTTTGGAGTTTAGGGTTTCAATTTGGTGTTTTGTTTTAGAGTTTGGAGGGTTTAAAATTTTAATTTTAATTTTAAAAAAACACGAACATCTCTAAAAATCTCTAACATTTAGGCAGATTTTCAGAGTAAGTTCAATTTCTATGATTTTTGAAAATTTATTAAAAAATTTTCATGTATTTCCTTTTTTATGAAAACTTATTTTTAACAATAACATTAATTTTATTGTTATTATTATTCTTTTTATACCATTTTTTATTAATTAATATTTATATAATAATTCTCCAACATCTAGGCAAAATTATTTTTAAAAGTATATTTTATTCCCTCCAACATCTAGGTAAAAAAAATAAAATAAAAAAATATTATTTAATTTTTATTATTTATAATTATTTATTAAAATTATTATTATTATTTAGCATTTTTAGTATTTTTTTAGTTATTTTCTTATTTTATTTCATTTTATTATCAAAAAAATTAATCAAATAATTTTTCTAATAAATTAAAAAAATTATCATGCATAAACAAAAAAAACTCAAAATAACAAAAATAATAATATATAAAAAAATTTAAAATTTCAAAAAAAAAAATTTTTACCTGAACCGGACCGATCAATGGTCTAGTCAATGACGGTTCGATTGGATCGAAAAAGGTTCAGTTTGGCACACGATTCGATTGAGGTGATTCAAATCGGTTCAAACCGGTTCACTGACAGTTCGTCTAGACCGATCGAAGACTGGATAAGATGAGTCAACAGTTCAGTTTGAACGAATCTCCGGTCGGGTCAACGGGCACGCACAGATCCTCCTATGCTCAAAACGGCATCGTTTTGCTCTATACTTAAAACGGTGTCATTTTGCTCCTATGATTTTTCTATAAAAGTCAGTTTTTTTTTTTTAGTTCATTTCATCCCTCTTCTCAAAAAAAAATTTCTTCAGCTCTCCCCTTTCTCTCTGGCTTTGCCAAAAACCCGCGCTGTGCCGTCTCACCAGCCTCCACCTAGAGTCGCTGTTGGTGGTCGTCACGGGTGACCAAAAAATGCTAAATTTTCTAAAAATACTCCTTTTGGTCTTCTGAGCATAGATCTAGACTCCTTTTTGTGAAAAGCAACCCCGATCGGCATAGATCCTCTGACTTTTTTTTTTTAATGAAAACTCGAACTGATAACCTTTCTTTTTTATTACAAGTAGCTCGACGTTGGGGCTCCTTTCTTCGGAGAGGACTGTGTTTTTTTTTGTGTTTTCTGTTGTTTTCTTAATGTTTGGCTTTCTGTTTATGAGGGATTAAGAAATTCGAATTTTCTGATTGCAAGGTTTTTTTGTTTTTCTAGTTGTGGAGGCTTAGGGATTTTTAGGCATGAACGAATTGGTTTTTTTTTTTTATGTCTGAAGATGTCTCCCCCAGAGCCACGAAAGAGGAAGAGGCTGGGTTCTTTATAAGGTCGGGTATATGTTCGGGACAGTGGGTGGTCTAGGGCTATAAGAGGTGACTGTAGGTGTCTATAGGGCGGTTGTAAGGCTCTGGTGAAGGTCACAAGCGTGGCTAGTCTGATGGGGCTAGGTAGTTGGTTGGATGGGGCCGACAGCGCCATCGCTTTTCGTTTTATTTTTTTAATTAATTTTTTAATTATATTTTGTTTAATTAATAAATATTAAAGTAAAAAATAATAATAATAAAATAAAATGTAAATATGCTTTGGGCTTAAATAATGAGATTGGGCTTCGGACCTGATTGAATCAAATCGGGTCTGAAACCTAATTGAATCGAAATTGGGCCTGGAACCCAATTGAATCAAAATCGAGCTTAGAATCCAGTCAAATTGGAATCAGGCTTGGGTCTAAAAACCTTATACCCGTAACGAGTTTTAATACGATACGCAACTAAAAAAAAAATTAGATAAATTTGATGTCTACAATCAATAAAAAACATTAAAAAAAGAAAAAAAAAAGTCTACATATAAAAAAGAGGTCCACTTACCTTAATAATTCTTAAATTATTTTATTCTTCAATCAAAATTATTAAATTAAAAAATTTTATTTAAATTCAAATGATTTATTAATTTAATTTTTACCTAAAAATATAAAAATTATATTAATATAAATGATTCCCTATGGCTTTTGATTATATATTATAAAATTTTCACCTATAAAATTACCCAAATGGTATTCCTCTGTCACACTGTCGTGGACCTCAACTTGTTATAAACTTATTACTATTAGAATCTACTTTTGAGGAAGCGCTTGTCCTAAAACATTTTTATATTTGGTTAAACTAATTAAGCAGTGTACGTGACTTAAAAATTAAGACATCGTTTGCATCGTTTTACGTTTTGTGGCTTTCAAATTTTTTATTTTATTTTATTAACTTTAAAAACATGTTTAAAGGTTAAATTATTGTTGTAGTGATCTTAAATTCTTGAACCTAAGCTTTGGTAGTTTTCATCTATATCTTTAACTTTTTGGAATTAAATTGATACTGTTCAGAAACGAGTATTGTTTATTCGCACGGTCCAAAATTTTGATTTTTTTTTTATTTTTAACAAGATCTAAAATTTTTTAAAACTTTATTTCCAATTTTTTTTGCTTTTGAATAAAAAACAACATATCAAACACACTTTTGTATCTTATTTTCAAAAAAATTGAAGACAAAAACATAAAAAGAAAATCGTATTGATTAGAGTACCATGCATGTTCTAACTGTTGGTCACCTCTCACCTAACTTTCTTCAGTACTAAACATTTGTAATGATTCCTAAATATTCGCTCAATTATCTAGTCAATTAGAATAAAGCTTAGTCAATATAGTCAAATTTTTGGATCGTCTGGACGGCACATGCCTAAATCATCATATCATCTTTGAGGAAATGGCTTGGCCCTTATCAAAAGAATTCATCTAACATTTTATTGATATCATATTAAGATATCATTTTAAAATTGAACACATGATTTTTGATTTATTTAAAATTATTAAATATAATTTATGTTTATTTAAAAATATTAAATGTGATATATAATTATTCATTTATATTTTTTTTCAAGCTCCATGTAAACATCAAGTAACTGTCAACTATCTAAGTTATATCATAACCTATTATTCAATACATAAGGTAATGAAGGAGTTGAGGTATGTAAGACATTTTTGTACTTAGCTTTCTTTTCCTCACATTTTCAGATAAATTTTAGAAATTTTGATATTATGTGTAAATTTAATAATATAAAATATGATACGATAATACAATACGAATATAATATAAAATTAATATATAAAAGTAATAAAATTTAAAATTATAATAATAATTACATATGAATTTAATAAAAAAAATTTAAATTTTATATTTTTATGTTAATATAAATTATTACACGTAATTATTATAAAAAATATAATATAAATATATAAATTTTAATATTTTACATGACATAAATATATAATTTTTATTTATACGGCTCTTCAAATGGACCTAGTGGTGGCCAATTCCAAAAGGGGACACTCGGCCGAAAAAAAAAACCCACCCGAATCAACTGACCAGTCGGCCATCCACCAATTCCACCTCCGCCATAGCCAAATTACCAGCAAACCAATTTCCATAGCGAGCCACTCACTCACCTCCCAACAATCCCAAACACCAATCTCTGGGTATAAACAACCCACCACCACAGCAATCCCAAAAAAACAGGAATCACAGCTTTCACCAAGAACCATCAACCCCACTGCCAAATGCCCATGTAGAAATTGAGTGCTACATGGGCAAAGCCATTTTTAAAAATCTTAACGAGTAGTATGATTTTTGGTTATGTAATTTTGTACGTGTTTTTTGTTGCACTTGATAATAACGTCAATTTTTAATAGATAAAAGATCGTGACATTTTAATTTTACATCAAAATATTTTAAAAATCTAACATAATATATAATTAAAAATTTAAATTTATACTTGTAAAATATTTTTTATAAAATAAAATTTTTTAATTTTTTAATTAAAATGAATAATACTTCATAAATTAAATAAGAATTTTCATACATAATTATTTAATAAAAATCTAACATTTTATCATGATAAATCATGTGACTGTTGGCTGCTCTCAATCTTTTCTCCATCGAAAACTACTTAAATATTTTCTTTTATAGTCAAATCTAACGGTATTTTTTTATTCAAATTTAGTTGCTAATTTGGTATTGAAAGTATGTTAACAAATTATTACAACAACAATAATAAAAAAAAAAGAAATAAACGAAAATACATCTCATAAAATTTCTTGCACTAAACAAACAATTTTATTTTTTTTTTATAAAGAAAGTCGAAACCAAAGAGATCAAAGAAAGGAAATAGTAAATGTTAGGGATCAAACCCTAATTTTATAAAAATTTACTTTCTAAGGAAAGCGAGTAAATCATTTAAGTCAAATCCATATTTAAACAAACATTTATGCTTTTGATTAGCAGTGTCTCTCTTTTTCTTTTGTTTATTTGACAGTTAATTTTTTTAACGTCAATTTTCTTTTTTGCTGATTACAAATAAAATTTATTTTAGTAATAAATAGTATATTTCAAATAAAGTTTATGGTAAAATGAAAATATAAATTCAAATAAAAATAATCTAAATTGCAAGTTTTTATAGAAAGTAGAAACCAATAAGCGTGTGTAAATTAATTACCATTTTCTTTGGAGGGGAGACTGGGTGTTTAAGGCTAAACGACTTGAATCATGGGAATTAATTTGGAGACAAAAATTGAATTTAACTTATAAAGCATTAAATGTAAAATGATGCTTTCACCTCTAACTTTTGCATTTTTTTTCCTGAAATTCTCCTCTATCTAGCATCCTATTATTTTTGTCTACAGTTTATTATATAAATTTAAACCCAAAATAATCAAATCTTTTCCTCTTCTTTATCCCAAAACGATTATTCTAAAGAAAGTTTCTGTCATTATTATTTAAATGCTCAATTCTTTTCGGCTTCTGTTTTCTTATCTAATCGTCGGTTTCGAACTCTTAATATCTTTCAAAAATGACGATGCTTGATATATCAAATTTAAGCTAACCCTAAAACAAATCAATTCATTATCCCTTTTTGGTTTGAAAACATTTTCCTGGTAATTTTTAAAAATCCCACAAAAAACCTTTTTAGTTTGGACAAAAAAAAAATCCCATAATCCCAATCTTTCTTCTGCTTCATTTCATTTACAGAATCTCTCGATTTGTAACCCATTTATTGAAAACAAAGGCATTTGGAATAATTGGGAGCGGCCATTTCTTGGATTTGTTTTAGACGGTACCCGGTCCCGCACCTTCAATTCGAGGTACATATTCGCCATTCTAATTACTTCACAAAGTTTTTTGAAGGTGGTTTTTAATCCTTTGGGAGTGAACTTATGAGTAAAAATAATAGCCGGTGGTTTTTAATCGTCAACTATAGTCAACAAGAAAAACACTAAAAATAATAAAGAAAAGGCCAAATTAAAATAAGTCAAAAGTTTTTACAGATCAAATGACAGTAAATTATAAAGTATAATATATTTTTCACTTTCTCGAGGCTTCTCATGTAGTGGAGCAACTGTTCCAATATTTTAGCCCACAAAAAACGGTCTCAGACCAAGAATCTCTCTCTCTATAAACTTTGAAATGACTTGTTTAATTTTTGTGAATTTTAAAATTATCTGAGGTTGCATGGCACCACTTGCTGTATAATAGAATGTTATAACAATTGGTTTCTATTAGAATATTTTAGGAAAAATTGATAACAAAGAAGGAATCTTGATTTTGAGTAGTAAAGAAATTTTTTTAAAAGATATTTATGTTTATAAGGTATAATAAAATTTTAAATTTTTTAAATAAAAAATTATGAAAATGATTATGTAAAAAAGTTTATCTATAATAAATAAATAAATAAAATATTTTACTTACATAATTATAATTATTTATATAATCATGATTTTTTGTTAAAATATTAATATTATATAAATAACAATAATTTTTTAAATAAATTTATTTAAAATATAAATAAAAAAATTTAAAAATTATTAATAAAAAATTAAAAATAAATCTATTTACTAAAAAAACTAAGGTGATTCAAATGTACAGGAACCTAATTTTTGCTTTTTAAAATTCTTAGAATAAGCAATTAACAAAATTTTAACACAGATCCTTCAAAACATATATTTAATATATAATTATTAATTAATTCAAAACCAACCAAAATTTAAAATATCAAACTCATAGCTAATGTTTTTTACGTCACCCATTCTAATTGAATTACATGGTAACTTTCAAACCCAGGTGCTGTTTAGTCGGTATATTACAGCCAACAAGAAACATTAAAAAAAAAAAAGGCAGAATATTGAAAAATAGTTTGATCTATATCTTCAATTCTTTTAGGTAATTTTCTCCATAATTTTTTAGACCCCATCAATCAAATCAAATCAAATGCCTAGGCCCTACTGTCTCATCCAAATCTCCGAGAGCCAAGTGGGGAGTGAGGTTATCCAGATCGAAAGCACATCAATCTTTTTGGCCCACTTCAAAAGCACCAAAAGCCCTATAGCCCTACACACAACTTTCTTTTTTTCTTTTTTCATTTTTTAATTAATTATAAAAAAATACCTTTTAATAATAATTAAAAGAGAGAGATCAATTTACATTTAAAAAAATTTATATCTTATTTTTTTAATCATTAATTTTAATAAATTTAATGGATGAAATTAAATTATTTTTTATTTTTGTCATTTGTCTTTCTCATCCTTGAATATATTTCAACCAATGGTGAAAAAAAATATAAAAAAAAACATAAAATTTACTATATATATATATTAACTATAAAATTGGATCTTAAATGTGCAATATGTCAGCTTCTCATTATAAGAAAGTTGAAATCTAAAATTTAGATTTCAGACCCACCTTTAAATTATATATATATATATATATTAACTTGTTACCGTGCGATATACAGATTATTTTTATTTTATTTAAATTTAAATAAAAATAAATTTTAATATTATTAAATTATTAACATGTTTAAAATATATAAAATATAAATATTATAATTAAAATTAAATCATAATAAAAATAAAATTTTAATTAATAAATTTTAAAATATATGATAAATAATATTCGAGGAAGAAAAAATATCTAAAAAGATATTGTAAAAAATATTATTAATTATGCCAACAAAATATTAAAATAGAAACTAAAAATTTTATCACTTCAAATAAAATCAGGTAAAATCAGCCATGTTATCTAGATTATATAGTTGAAATTTCAATTAAAATTTTGTTTCATAAGAAACATCTTTCAGAAGACATAATGAAATTTTAAGCCAAAAAAGAAAGATGTACTGATAGTTTTTTTACAATTTCTGTAGTTGTTGTCTCAAAATTGCAATCTCTCTTTGCTAAAACTGTCAAACAAATAGTAAATATCAGTTTATTTACAACATAAGAAATACAACAGTAATATGAAAGCCTGTTAGAAGAAAAAATAAATTCACCTAGAGTTGAAGTGCAATAAAAAGTAATGCTAAAATTTATGAGAAAATGGAGTATTGTTTGAAAAATAAATTGAATGAAAAGGGGATAAAGAATCAAGTTATATAATAGATAGATTTTATTCAAATAATAAACTTATCTATAAATTATATTTAATCAAATAATAATATTAAATTTTAATATTTGATATCTTTGTCTGATAGTTTTTTTTTTTTTATATTTTATATCTTGATATCTTTACCTGATATTATATTAATCATTATCATATACAACCATTTAAAAATAATAAGTTAAAATACTAACACTTATCTTCTTTTCTTTAAGCATTTTTTTATGATAAACAAATTTGTCTTACATAATTTTGATAACTTTTAAAAGTAATACACTTATTTCACCATTGACAATGTGGTTCTGTCTCGACACAAATTTCATACTTTGCCCACTATTTCTACTTTTTTTTATCCAGCAAAGCATATAACATATATATATATATATAAATATATCTTTACACTTATCAAGCATATATATGTACCAAGGCTGGTCTATTTTTGAAATATTAATTTTTATTTTTATTTTTTTTTGGCATAATGAAACATATAAAATATCTTTTGGTGGGTACCTGCATGAGAAAAACATATATAATATATATTTAGATTAATTGTCTCCAAATTTAGATGCATTAATATTTCATAGTTTAATTTAAGTTTGTTATAGTAATTAAATACTTATATTAAATGTAGATAAATTAGAAAAAATAAATTGTTTTAAAATTAATTTTAAATTAAGATAAAGTGATATATAGGATAATAGAATTTCATTAAAATTTAAATTGATTTTTGATTCAATTTTAAAATTTTTATTAATTTAATAATATTTAAAATATATAAATATCTTATGTGTCATTAAAAAGAAAAATTTAAGGGATTTTGTTATGTGTCAAAAAAAGGGGATGTCCATGCAAGCGTTCACGTCATCAAATTTTGTCTGGTAACTATATATGTTGTAATATAATATATATATATATATATATATGATATCAAATAATAATAAAAAAAAAACAGATATTCAAATCTATGTGAATTTGAAATGTAAGTTTATGGTAAGAAGATAATCTTTGGCGAAAATATGATGAAAAAACAGTTTATCAAAGATGTGTCTGAATACATGTAAATTTGTTAGACGGTAGTACTAGTGAAGTACATTTGATTTTTATCCCCAACTCAAAGCCTATCGATGGCTTTTAAATATTTTGTCCGTGTTTATTGACTAGGAACCAAATTTCCAAATATTAATGGCTGGAAATTTAATTTCCAAATAATGAAGATGGAAACGTTATTGCATATTTAAAACAATGACATATAGCATGTTACATCACACATATGAAAATCAAGACATTTAAGGAAAGGATTTAAAGTGTGTATCAAAATCACTTTTTTAAGGTTTTATCTTTTCATCAATTAATTATTTGGCGTGCAAAAGAGTTTTCAATAATAAAGTTCGACAATATAATAAAATTTATTGGTTGATTATATTTTAAATTGACAAAATCAATTTATGAACATTTATGTATCTAAAAATAGAATTATTTGATTTGATTATATGGAAACTTGTCAGGTTTTTCTTGGTTTTATTCCATATTAAGAATGTTACTTAAAGATCATTTTCTTTTTTGTGTTTTTTTCAAAAATAAAAAAATTTTATTTATAATCAAATAGATATCTCACATAATTGTCTAAAACAATGTTTATTTATGCAGATATAATTGTCCAAATAGATGTTTGATTGGATAAACACAATATCCAAACTCAACTCTTTGATAATAATTAAAAAATATAATTTTTCACCATCACATACAAGATATTATTATTTTGAAATTTTACAAACCTAGGACCAAACTTTAAAAGTATACTCTTCATTTCCTTCATCTGATCAATACTTATCCTATTTGATATATGGTAATGGAAGAAAGATTGCGGGTAGCAACTTAATTAAAGGAGCATATCACTTATAATTATTTTTATTACAATATTATAATTGGTCAATTAAAACAAAGATTTATGTAAAGGTATATCATTTATAAATGTGGATTCCATATAAAAGTTTAATAGAAGTCACATAATTTTAAATTGTGATTGATTAATTATATTATAATTATTGTAGGTGATATGCTCCCTCAATCGGGAAGCATTAGTTAGTTGCATGGATTAATTTTGAAAGATGGAAATGTTTTGAAATGCTAGGATCAAGATGACAAGGCAATGCATTAAGATGCTTATATTAATCCTTAAAGAATTTACAAGTAAAAGAAAAAGAAAAATCACTCATGCTTTTTTTTTTAAATTCTTAATCTACTTTTAAATCTTTATCTTAATATTTATTTTTAAAAAATATAATATCATGTGCTTAAACTCTTTTAAATTTGTAACTTTTAAACTTTAGTTATAATAACACGTAGATTAATCCAAAAGTTAGTTGGTAAATCGCCAATACTTTTAATCATCAATTATATAGTCATTGAAAAAGCATTAAAAATCAAATAGACCAAAATATCAATTCCCCTTAGATTATTTTAATTTGCTTAATTAAAACCCTTTTATAGATTTGTTTTTCTCTGTTTACACCATTTCAACCAATCAAATTAACACCATATACGAAATGGCTTGTTGAATACTAATGTTATAAAGAGTATAATATTAAATTTGTATTTATTCAAATTGAACTTTCTTTTTTTTTTTTTTTCCTATTTTATATCTCAAAAGCAAAATGGAAAAAACCTTGCTCCTTGACAAGGTTTAAAACTTAATAAATCAAATATATCAATAAATTAATTGAGTAGAATATTTCTCACTCCCCTGCATCGGTATCTTTCTAACGTTAAGAGCTTCTTGAATCTATAACATTAATTTTGATAAGGTACAGAGCACAATTCTCTAACCTAGGGGTGCCACGTTAATTTTGTTTTTGTTTTTTATTATTATCCATTTACTTTTTCGTAACGATTTTGTATCCGTCTGACAAATTTGGTAACAAAAAAAAAAAATAGAGTCGTTATCAATCTTTTTTGGTTAAGTGCAACTGACTACCTATTCAAACATATCATTTTAATGAAATCTTAAAATTAATTAAAATTTATTAAAAATATAATTTTAGGATCTGCTAATAGTCTGGGTTCGAAAGTCAATTACATGTGGGGAAAGATTAGCACCATCACAGTGCGCGTTTAAAAATGATATCAATTAATTACGTATTATCCTTTGATTTTGATAAAAACAGTCCTATTTTTTGTGCTTGAAAAATAATAATCTTGATTTTTTTATTTAGTAGAAATTATTTTTTATTTATTAATTATTGTTTCATTTTTATTTGAGAAAAATAAATTAGAATATTTTGTATCGAAATAATTCTTAAAATATTTCAGTACATTAGTAATATTAGAAGAATTTTTTCTCACATAAAGATTTTTTAGGCATTATTTTTCAGAATATCTTAGAATCCCATCCTTGGAGGCTCAAATTTACTTTTCATAAAAAATTATGCCATGCATGCAATGCAAATAATAATAAGTTAATACACATATTTTATTTTTGTTTAAAAATTTTATTAATTGTTTTATTTAATTTTTAAAATTTAAATTTAGGAAGGAAAAATGAATTTTTATTATATTGAAGTTTTTATATAAATATTTCAATACACTGGTAATATTTAAAAAAATCTTCTCGCCTTAGGATTTCGTAAAGCATCAATACTCGTAATACTTTTAGAATCCCATCATTGGATAAAATTTTCTTTTTCCTTATTTATATTATTACCTATTCTTAATTTATTAATTAGTTTTTATTTATTATTTTGCAACCAACAAAAGAAAATTTTTATTGTATTGAAATTTTTTTTTTTATAAATACTCCAATACACTGGTAGAATTTAAAAAAAAAATTTTCACCTAGAGATTTCGTAAGTATCGCTACTCGTATTACTTTTGAATCTCATCGTCGGATAAAATTTTTTTTCCTCATTTTTATTAATTTTGTATTATTATTAAGTTTATTTTAAAAATAACAAAATTATCACAAATTTTTACTATATATTTCATTATTTATTTTTATTTGTTAATATCATAAAATAACAAAAAATTATTCTAGCAAATTTAAATATTTTTACATGCATAAATATTAATAACAAATTTTAAAATAACAAAATAATATTAAAAAATTCAAAAAAAATACTTGAATCGGATCAATCAACGGTTTAGTCGGATCAACCGTTCAGTTCAGTCTAGTTCTGTCTGGCAATTTGGGGACGATTCGGCTCGGGGATGGTCTGGTTCAATCTAGGCCAGTTCGGCTGGATCGGTCAAGGGCTGAAAGAGACGCGGGTCAACGAGTAGGGTACGCGAACCTCGGGTCGGGTCGATGGGTTGACTCGGGATCCTGAGTGTTTAAACTGACGTCGTTTTGGGTTTTTATTAAAATGACGTCGTTTTGATTTTGGCAATTTATATAAAATGTCCCAAAAATTTTTTCGATCATTTCTCCTCTAAAAAAAATGTCCTTTTTTCCCTCTTTTTTTTTTCAAGCCAATTAGGACCGGTGGCCATCCCCCATGATGGTCGTCGTGGTCCTCGTCGGTGGTGAGCTTCGATCGCCGTCGTCGATGTCAAAAAATTTTAAAATATCCCAAAATGCTCCCATCAATCCCCTGAATACAGATCCAACCTCATTTTCACTAAAAAGAGTCACAAATTCCCTAAATCTACTCTTGAAGTTTCGGTCAAACTCATTTTTTTTATTCTCTCTCTTTTTTTGAAACTAACTTTATTTATTTTTTTTGTGCAGGAACTCTTGGCGTTGGGTTCCTTGTTCTAGAGGACTAATTTATTTTTTTTGTATATTTTTTGGTGTTTTTTTGGCATAAAGCTTTTTTTATTTTTTTGTAAAGTTTCCCCTTTCTCTCTTTTTTGTTCGGCCAGGAGCTCTATTTATAGAGCTCCGGCATGCCCTATGCCTGAGAGAATGGCACAAGGCTAGGCATGGAGGTATAAGCATGAGCCCCATGCCTCTTTTATTTTTTTTGTCATATCCGGTAATAGTATGGCTAGGAGCCTAGGCAAGGATAGTGAACAGAGGGTGGCAGTGGTGAACAAGGTATGGGTGGTAGGGTAAGGTGACCAATGGTGCCGTGCTAGGCACCATTGCCACCAGTCTTCTCTTTTTTTGTATTTTTTTGTTTAATTTTTATTATTATATTTAATAATATTATTATTATCTAATTTATTATTTAATAAAAATAACAAATTTGATCAAGGTCGGACAAATTTAATGTTTACATACTTTTTTTGGCAATTTTTTTATATTTAAAAATATTTTTATATATTTTATTTTTTAAAAAATGGGATCCACTTTATGCTAAGTTTTGTTTCTTTTTTTATATTATTTTTTACTTCTTGCACTCAATTTAAAAAATTAATATTTTAAATTCGATGGAGTTATTTATGTGAAACTCTCGAGTATTTTTTTTTATTTTTAAATTTTAAATTTTTTCTTTTAATTTTATTTTTGTCCTTTTTAGTTTTTTATTTTTTGATTTTTCTGTTAAATAAATTTTGTAAGAATATGATCCATTTGCCTTTTTCTTAAATATTTTTGTCCTTTTGTTTTTTTTTTAATTAGGTCAATTTGGAAAAAAAAATCAATGAATAGAAAAGGCAAAACAAAAAAAAATTGATCCACGTAATGCTTGAGTAGCCGTAATTATTTTTCCTTTTTAAGGTTCTTTTTTTTTTTTTTCTGATTTTAGTTTTTTTTTTGTTTTCTTTTTTAAATGCTTTTTAAAACTGTTGATTTTTTTTTCAGTTTTTTATATTTAATAAATATATTTTAATAATTTTTTAATTTCTGTGAGACCCATTTGATACCGAATTTTGCCTTTTATTCCTTTTTCTTTTTTTACATTTACTAAAAAATATTTAATAAATCTTTTTTAAGATTTTAATTTTGTATGTGTGGGATCCACTCGATACCAAGAGGGTAAGTTTTTTTTTTTTTTTTCATTTTTTTTCTCTTTCTCCTTTTTTGATTTATTTAATAAATAATTATTTACATTTTTTTTTATGACCTACTTGATATTAAAGGCATGTCATGTGTCAAGTCATTTGATTCTTTTTTTTTTTTATTAACATTTTTATTTACTTTTTTATTTGACTAATATTTTAAAATTTTTAAAAGTGGGACCCATTTGATATAATTATTAAAAATATATATTATTTTTTTTTTTATTAATTTTCTTTTTTTAATTTGATAATTATTTATTTTATATTTATATTATATTAATAAAATTATTATTTAATATATTAATTTAATAAAAATATTATAATTATACTGAATTAAGATATGATCCATTTATTCATCCATCTATTATATGCATTTTACTTATTTTGATTATTATTTGACCTTTATTTAATATTTGTCGTACCACATTATGTTTCTTTCTTTTTTAAAACTATTTACTTTTTTTTCAATTTTTTATTTTTTATTTATGTAAATTTGTTTTAAAAAGAAACCCAATTGGAGTGTGTATGTGGTACCCTAGTTTGATTTTTTTTTTCATTTTAATTTTAGTTTTTTTAGTTATATAAATTTTATAATAAAATGAATTAATGAATAGACCAAACAATTCAATTTTTATCTAAGTAGATATGATAGCACGCATTTTTTTTTGTTTCAAAAACTTTTTACTTTTTCCTTTTATTGTTTGTTTAATTAGATATTTTTTTTGTAAAAAAATAATGTCAATAGAGATCCTCGCATAGCATCCCTATTTGTTTATTTTCTTTTGTTTTCTTTTATTTTTTTGTTTTTTATTAGATCAAATTTATAATAAAATAAGATGATTAATAGGAATGACAAAATAATTAATATTTGATAAATTTTTATTTGTTTTGATTCAATGTAGGTGTTTTATTAAAAAACATTGATATCAAATTAATTTAGATGGATTTTTTAATAAAAATATATTTGTGGTATATATAAAAGTATATATTTATTAATTTTTTAATATTATATTTTTATACATATTTATCTGATTTTTGTTAAAAACTTGATATTAAATGAGTCTAACACAAAAAAATTAAAAAGATTCTTTTAAAATATATATTTTGTAAGAATAAAAACGGACTACGACAATGCGCGGGCACTCCACCTAATTTACATAAAAACGATTTTTTCTTTTATGCTTTTTATAGGCATTGGTCATTGGTTGTTGCCGGTTAGTAATAATTTTATATAAAACATTTTCCTCAGACTATCATTTTAAGGTATAATATTATATTATTGCCACCTTAGACCTTAAAAATTTAATTAAAAAAACGGTCATATGTTAATGCTTACATTTACCCTTTAGTTTTTAATTTTTTTTTCTTCTCCTTCTTAAACCACGCTTGGTTTTAATTAGTTAGGTCACTTTTGTAATTCAGTTGAAAATTTAATCTCTCTCAACCTAGTAGTGTTGATTTTAATATATTTTTTTTAACATTTGTGTGGTTAGTTGATAAAGTTTTAGATTTTAAATTATACTGATTAAGATTTAATTTTTGATACAAAATAAATAAAACTCTTTTTTGAGAAAAATCAACAGCTAATTTTATAATACTATTTTATACATACATGCATCCACGAACATAAACTCATATACAAAGATAACAAAAAAAAAAAAAAAACAGTGATACATTGACATACTACAAATAGAAAAACTTAGGAAATAATAAACAATTTCCATTGGCCTCTTGGGCTGCTCTCAACCGGTAAACGAGTAAGAGATGATAGATTGGAGCCCTAGTTGTCGTTGAACCAAAAGAAATTGCAGTGACCATCCTTCAACACTAAATGTGCATCCAATATCCATGTGTAGGGGACATGGACATGGTACATTGTTTGACTGTTCAGGCATTACAATTTTCATTGCACAGCTTTATGCAGAATCGACATAGACTAAGGAATAACCAGCCTCCTAGCATAAAAAAAGGATGTATGATGAAGTCTTGTCTGCCCAAACCAATGAGTAAACAATACCCTACAACTAAAGCTGTTCCTTTCCAGAATTCATCATATAGAAAAAGGAATAACCAACATCCTACTATTTCATTTCCTATAAAACCATTAAGCAGAGCACCCGTAGGGAATAACCAACATCCTGGAATTAAAACACTAACTCTTGACACCCGATAAGCAAAACACATGAACATCATCAAAACGAAAACCATAACTGAAAATATATTAATAACTATAGTTGCTAAATCTGTTGGCGCTAGGAAAAAGATTGATTGATAAAAGCATATAGCAAGAAATGCAAGGAGTACCTGAAGAGCAGTCCTAAAACCACGAGGAAAAGGTTTAAGGAGACCCAATGTTAGGAAAAACGTTACTACGAAAACAGCAGAGGTTGGAATGTAGAAATAAAGAAAGGTAATTTCATCCATGACTGATTTCCCTACTTGTTCATCATCTATATCATCGGCAGTGGAGTTTGAGGAACTCTCTCCCTGCCAAACACTACCAGGTGGGCTAAGACTGGCTTGGTAGGTTGCTGTTAAAAGCAGTCCTAGAATTACTAGTAAGGCATTGCGGTCCTCAATTGATATATTGTCCATATCTTGAAAAATTGCAGCCGATGCCTTCGTCACACTCTTGAAAATTTGTTTCTGCCATTTATAATTAAAAGTTGAAACTCTTGGAATACAGCAACCACGCAGAATTCTAATGCTTTCTTTGTTATTAAGTTGTTGTGCGACATTCAGTGCCGTTGATCCATCCTGATTGGTCGCATGCTTGTCAGCCTTGCATTTCAATAGTAGTTTGAGCATCTGTTTGATTAAGATGAAATTATACAATCTGAAAAGAATCTTTTTCTTTTTGCTAAAAGTAAAATTAAATAGAGCATATAAGCAGAACCTCATGTTGATTATTACGTCCAGCTATGTGTAAGGCAGTGTCGCCATTTATGTCTTTCTGATTCACCACATCCTCACAAAAGTCAGACCTCCTAAGCATCCCGCATAGGAGTTTGAGTACATCTAATTTATTCTTTCTTGTTGCAATGTGCAAAGCAGTCTCGTTTGTAGTTGTCACATCTCGGATGCATTCGGGACAAACCTTCAAAAATCTGGCTATGAGATCAAGGTTTTCTTCTGTGGTTATTGCGTAGTGCAGTGGAGTCTCACCCTTCTTCCCTTTGACACGAACAAGATCTTTATCCTTTTCCCAGAGAAGTAGCACCAGCTCTTTTATGTCCCCTTTCCACTGCAAGATGAATGGGTCTAAAGCCTTGTTGGTTTAGCTTCCTAGCAAATGTAGGCTTTAAAGTCATTATTTCCATAGCAAAATCAATGCACCCTTCTGCTGCTGCTAGGTGTAATGGAGTGTCAACAAAGTCTCTCCCATCAATACGCCTCAAAACATTAGAATTTCTTTGGATTGATGCGTATAATTCATCAACATTTCCTTCTCGAGCAGCCCTCCTCAAATTTTCATCCATATCAGAAAAGCCAAATGACAATGACAGGTCAGGACTTTATATAGCAAAATTAAAGGGCAAAAGAGAAGATGGAGGAATCAAGAGTATGGTTTCACTTGAAGTTGAGCAGCATCCTTCCTCACGGTAAACACAAACACGAAATCTAGGTGCAATGATAAATGTAGAATTTACATGTTAATTAGAGCAATACAATAAGATTTTTTATATCCATCCTTCAGGAATGAATTTACAAGTAAAAAAAATAGCTGGTGCTTGTCAACAAGAAGAACACTAAAATTTAAAAATAAGTTAAATGTTTTAATAGCCAATTATATTGTCTCCTTTCTCGAGGTGTCCCACGTAGGGGAGCAACTGTTCCAATATTTTTAGCCCATAAAAACCGACTGTCTCTGACTCAGACCAATAATCTATCTCTCTTGAAACTTTGAAAAGATTGTTGTTTAATTTATTCGGAATTTAAAAATTATCTGAGGCTACATATCACCACTTGCTGTATAATATATAATGTTATAAATAATTATGATCATTGTCATATAATTATTTAAATAATAGTAATCATTTCGATTCAAATAAATTTATGCAAAATATAAGTAAAAAATTTAAAACTTAATTAATAAAAAATTAAAAATAAATCTATTTAATACAAAACTCAAGTGCTTCAAATGTACAAGAACCCAATCTATTACTTTTAAAATTCTTTCAATAATCAATTAACAAAATTTTAACAAAGATCCTTTAAAACATACCACACACGCGTGCGCACACACACATATATATTACAACATACATATTTATCATATAAAATTTGTTGATGTAAACATTTATATACGCAACCTTTTTTATTTCGACATGTAAGAAAATTTACATATTTATCATATAAGATTTGTTGATATGAACGTTTATGTAAACAGTTTTTTTTTTTCTGACATGTAAAAATTTTTTTAAAATTTCTCTTTATAATGACACAAATTATTTCCTAATTTTAGACTATTTATAAAAAATATATTTAAAAAATTATTGAATTATTCAAAATTTTAAATTTAAATGAAAAATCAATTTAAATTTAAAATAATTAAATAGATAATTTTATTATTTTTGTAAGATTTTATTTAAATAAATAAAATTAATTCTTATTATCCAAGTATTTTTTAAGATATATTTATTTGAAAATTTTTTAATTATTCAAACTTTTTCTTTCAACTAAAAAAAAAATCATCTTCATCTATCAAATAAACCTTTAGATATATATTAAAGGTTGTCTTACAAGTAAAAATTATAAATACAGTCAAATTTTTTTATCATAGTGTATATTCACAGTAAAATTAGTAATAGATAAAACCAATCAAATAAAACCAATATAAATTGTGTTGAATTATAGTCGCATAATAAGAGATTTAATTAAAGATGATTTTTTTATTAATCTAAATCAAAGTTTATACATGAGCTCTTAAGAGTATACATAAGCTATTACTGAGTTGTGAAAATAAAAGAAAATTAGATGAACATAAGATAGTGATTATTATATTAGAAACAAAAAATGACCTTAAGAATGATCAAACAAGCATAGAAATTAAATAATTTAATTTTAGAATATTCATCAAAATTTCATGATAAATATGCACAACTTATCTTTATTTTACAATAATCAAGGCAATAATATTTTTTAAATTAATTTTTTAATAATTTAGATATATCTTTTAAATTTTAAAAATATGAAATGTAATTTTATCTTATCAGATAAATAATATCATACCTAAAGTCTATGAGGTTATTTGGTAAAAAAATAATTGATATAAAAAATAATTTGTGATTTTTGAAATATCATTATGTTTTGAATTATATAAATTTACAGGTGTATAAAAATAACCCAAAAAAATTTGAAAATGATTTAAATTGAACAAAATTAATTTCAAGTGACAAAATTTTTAGTTTCTATTTTAATATTTAGTTGCTGTACTTAATAATATTATTTACAATATATTTTGAATTTTTTCTCCTCCAATATTTTTTATCTTATATTTTAAATTTTGTTTATTTTTTAATTAAAAATTTTAATTTTATTGTGATTTAATATCTTATTAAATTATTTATATTTTACATTATTTTAAACATATAAATAATTAAATAATATTAATTTATATTTATATTTATATTTAAATAAAATAAAAATAATTTTTGCATTGCAAAAATAATAAGTTAATTTAATAAATAATTATTAATTAATTCAAAACCAAACAAAATTTAAAAATTCAAACTCATATCCAATGTTTTTACTCTCTCCATTTTAATTCAATTGCATAGTACCTTTCAAACTTATGTGCTGTTTAGTTGGTATATTACAGCCAACAAGAAATATTAAAAAATTGATACTGTTCATACACGAATTTGTTCATCCGTATGCTCCAAAATATGGAAAACATCAAAAAAAAATTTTATCACTTTTAACAAGTTACAAAACTTTTCAAATCTGTATTTCCAGTTTTTTTGCTTTTGCATATATAAAAAAACGTATCAAACACACTTTCGTATCCGATTACCAAAAACAATGCACAAAAAAAATAAAAAGGGACTACTTGCATCATACCATTGTTTCTTTACATCTTAATTTTTTTTAATTTTTTATAAATAAAATTTTTTTAATTATTCTTTTTCTAACAAGTTTTTAAAAATAAATTTTTAAAAAATTTTAAAAACTTTGGAAAATTCATCATCGAAATCTTTAAAAGTTTTTGAAAATCTATTTTTAAAAATTTTTAAATATACTAAAACATTTTAATATGAAAATTTAAAAAACTAAACATAAAATTAAATGAAAAAAATAAAAAAAATAATTTAAAATTTTAAAAGGTAAAAATGTACTCAAAATTTTCATCTATTTTAAAATAAAAAAATAATTAAAGGTAAATTATTTGTTTTTTATTTAATTTCATAAAATTTTATATTGAAATATTTTGATGTGATTTAAAAATATCAACAATAAATTTTTAAAAAATCTTAATGATTTTCAGAAAATAAACTTTTGAAAGTCTTTAAAAATTAAAAAAATGAATTAAGAAAAGTTTTTAAAAACTTTCAAAAATCAATTTTCGAAAACGATTTTTTATAAATTTATTTTTAAAAAATTAAGTAATTTTATTTTAAAAAACTTTAAAAGAAATTTAAAATATGAAGAGAAAAAGGTACGGTGCATTTTGCAGCACTAAAGACAAATTGGTATTGATCAGAGCAAGATGCATGTTCCGAACTGTTGGTCACTTCTCACCGAACTTTCTGCATTGTTTTGCTGATTCCATCGATCAAATCAAATCAGATCAAATCAAAATGCCTTCGCCCTCCTGTCTTGCAAAACTGGCCTGTTATCTTTTATCTTTTCACAACAAATATCCAAGAGCCTAGTGGGGAGTGAGGTGATCTCAAAAGCACCAAAAGCCCTACAACCATACAGCAAACTTTTTTTTTTTTTTTTCATGTTTTAATTAAATATAAAAAATACTTTTTGATAATAATTAAAGGGGAGAAAAAAGTTTAATATTTTTTTAATTATTGATTTTAATAAATATAATAAATGAGATTAAATTATTTTTTATTTCTTGAATATATTAAAACAAATACTTTAAAAAATTGTGTAAAATTTTTTTTGTGTAAATAGATCCTGTTCCATAATTTAATATTCAGATTAATACCTAATTTTGATCATGAGTAATTTAATATTTAAATAAAATATTTTTGCTTAAAAAACATATCATAACCTAAAGATAAAAAAAATTACAAAAATTCAAATTCAAATTCAAAATTTAAATTTATTAAATATTATTTTGTAACCGTATAAATTAATTGAATAAGCTTTGAATTCATCATTAATAAATATAAAACTTAAATTAACACAGTTAATGAATAGTTAAAACAAAATAATGAATTAATTTTCATCCAACATAAACATTTCACCTGTAACATTACATAAATATTATTTTATAGCATGGTTAGATCAGGAAAAAGCGTTAAAAAGGGGATTCAAAATGGGGGAAATTGTTAGATGGCTTCCCCTCCAATATTTATCCATGGTAGTATAGTTTTTCAAACTCTGATCAGCTTAATCGAATGTTTTTAATTTCGATTCGGTACTAATTAGCAATGCACTAATTTTAATTTTAATGAAACCCGATACATTAATGAAAGATTTTCACACCAATTTTAATACCGTGTAATATTGATTAATTTGATTGATTTTAAGTTATTTTAATGGTGAATTATGAGTTTTCAACCTGTACATAAGTATATTAATTTAAAGTTTTCTTTTTTTTTAAAAAAAATATTACTACTTTGTCTTTTAAAATAAAAGCAAAATCTTTACCAAGTTGTCCCCCATTTTCGTTGAAGGCGTGCAACGCACCATGTTACTAATGTTCCAATCTCTTTCATGGAAAAGCAAACCAACTTCCATAATCCAAATTTCTTTAACGATTCAATCTCTTTAATGGAAAACATATGTTAATCCAATTTTTATTTATTTGTACACTTTACTTGTTGGCATGGAATTGGGTCAACATTACTTTTTGTTGTAATGATTTTGAGATCGTCATATGTAAAGTATTTTAAAATTAAAAAAAATAAAAAAAAATCAACACTAATTTTTATTAGGGTGTGATTGTCGATAAAAAATATTTTTTTAATAAAACTATAAAAGTGGATTTAAAATTTATTAAAAAGATATTTTGGTTTATGAAAATCAGGTTGAATCTGTGAGTCAGTTACGTGTGGGAAAGGATTAACACCCTCATAATACTCATAAATTGGTACCATTTAATCATGCATTATTTTTGGTGTTGAATAAAATAGTTTTGACTTGAAATTTAATCCTAATTTTCTTCATTAGAAAAAATATTTTTTGCTAAAATTCTTTATTTAGAAATATTTAAAAAAATTTTAAGTTAAAGAATTATCTTAAAATTCTTCAACATTAAGGCAAAACTTAATATGACTTTTTTCACTTGAGATTTAATACAATATCTCTTAAAATAAAAATAACACTCATGGCAAGAAATGATTATTGATGACTTTTCAACATCTAGATAAAGTACCGAGAATTATTTCCTTTGGAACATTATTTTTGTTTTATTTTATAATATCACAATTTTTAAAAGTAAGTAAATAAAAAAAACATCTTATACGAAAAAGTAAATGATAGTATTATCAAATAGCAAATAAAAATTAAAGACAAAGAAATACAAAATGAGTGTCAACAATAATATAATGATGCATGCACGCTCATGAATATTATGCCAGATGATAAAATATAATTTAAAAAAATTTGATTCTTAAATATAATGAGACCACTTTAACTCTCCAATATTTAGGCAGAGCTTAGGTGACGACTGTTCATATTTAATATCCCAATTTACTAATATTCTTTTTATTAAAGTTTTAATTTCATTGTTAAGACGAATTAAGGACATGTATGAAAAACTTAATGAAATAAAGTTTCTTAAACACCCATCATCTAGGCGACATTCGAGAACAAATTACTTCAAGTAAAATTTTCACACATGTCCTTAAGATTTTGAAGATGGTTTTGAATATAGGCTTGGGCCAAGGTTTTAAGATTTGGTGACATTTGAGTGATGATTCAGGAATGTGTATCAAGTTCAAATTTTTAGAATTTTCGATTTTAAGGTTCAAGATTTTGGATTTTAAGGATAGGGTTTCAAGTTTCAGATTTTGGGGTTTAGGTTTTTGATTTTAAGATTTGAGGTTGAGGGTTTTGGTTTTAGGGTTTAAAGAATTTAAGGTTTCAATTTTGGGGCTTGGAGGGTTTAATTTTGATTTTAGGGCTCAAAAGGTTTAAGATTTCGATTTTAAGATTTGGAGGTTTGGGATTTAATTTTAGAGTTTGGAGGGTTCAGGATTTTGATTTTAGGGTTTGTAGGGTTTAAGGTTTTATTTTAGGGTTTGGAGGTTTGGGATTTAATTTTAAGATTTGAAGGTTTGTAGTTTTGATTTTAAGGTTTGGGGTTTGATTTTTGGGTTTCAATTTTTGGGTTTTGAAATTTAGGGTTTGAATTTTATGGTTTAAAGAAAGCGTGAACATCTCTAAAAATCTTTAACATCTAGGCGGATTTTCTAAACAACTTCAATTTTTTATAATTTTCAAAAATAAACTTTTTTTTATAAAGGGTTGATATTAACTATTTAATATATATTTTTAACAATAATTCTCCAACATCTAGGTGAAATTAACATCATTTAAAGTAAGATTATATTCTCTCCAACATCTAGGTAGAGAAAAGTTTTTTTTTATTAATATTATTTTATACATATTTTATAATCTTTATTTAATACTTGGATTATTAAAATATTAATAAGAATTTAAAAGCTTTAAAATCATTTGAATTTTATTATTGTTATTGTCATTTAATTATTGTTATTGTTAATTATTATAATAAAAAAAAGTATTGATTTTAATAAACTCTAAAAATTTTAAAGCATGCATAAATTACAATAATAATAATGTTAAAAATAATATAAGTAAATAATATATAAAAACAAAAATAAAAAAAATTGAAAAAAAAATTTTTTTTACTTGAACTAGACCAGTCGACGATTCAGTCAACGAAGATTCAATCGGACCAAAAAAGGATTAGTTTGGCACGTGGTTTGGTTAAACCAAACGGGGAGCAATTCTGTCCGGTATAGGGAGCAATTCGATCTGATCTGATCAAATCGGTTCAGAGTTGTTGAAGAGTCGGGTTGGTGGATCGATTGCGCGGACCTCGAGTCAGATTCGGGTCCATGCACGGATTTTTCTTGGCTTAAACAGCGTCGTTTTGAGATTTTATTGAAACAACATCATTTTGGCTTATACCGTTTCTATAAAAAGCCCCAAAAAAAATTTTCGATCATTTTTCCTTTTTACCCAAAAAAAAATCCCCCAACTTTCAAAAAATCCTTTCTGGCTTTGCTAGATCCAACACCGACTGTCATGTAAGGTCATCGCCGGTGACTACAGCTGATAGTCATTGATGGTTGAAAAATATCAAAATTCACTAAAAGGTTCCTTTCGACCTTTTTTTCGTCATAAACAGCCTCGATTAGCGTAGATCAGGGCTCAAAGTTTTGGTGTTCTTTTTTTTTTTTTAAGAATCAAACTGACAATTTTTTTTTTGTAGGAGAGCTTTGGCGCTGAGGTTCCTCCTTACGGGGAGGACTGTTTTTTTTTTCTTTTGTTTTTCTCTTTGGGTGTTTGTATGGGTAAAAAGGGATCGATGTTGGTGGATGAGTCTAGTGAAAATGTGGGAAAGCTTTTGGGTTTTCGCAAGTGCTGGGATTTTGGGCGTCTGTCTGAGGATTCAAGAGCCATGAAAGAGGAAGAGGCTAAGTTCTTTATAAAATCGGGCATATGTTCAGGACAGTAGGTGGTCTAAGGGTTGTAAGGGGTGACTGTAGATGTCTATAAGGCGGCTGTAAGGTTCTAATGAAGGTCATAAGCATGGCTGGTCTGATGGGACTAGTCTAGTGGTTGGTTTGGTTAGGTCGCAAGCGTGGTTGGATGAGGCCGAGGTGGTTGGTCTGCTAGGGTCGGCAATGATGCCGCTTTTTAGCTATATGCTTTTTTTTGTTTGTTTTCTCTTTTTTTTTAAATATATATTTATTATTATTATTATTATTATTATTATTATTATTATTATTATTATTCTTATTATCTTTTTTTATAAAAGACCCGAATAAAATTTGGTGTTTACAGTTGTCCCTATTTGCCCGTTACTGATAATCAGGAATATGGCAAAGATAAAGACGCCAATTTTGTTCGGAATCAAAAAAAAAAAAATTTAATTATTTTTTAACCACAGTTAAAAGATAAAGAAAATGATCGGGATGACATCGCGAGTCAAAAAGTAAAAAAAAAAATCAATCGAGATAACACCGCGAATCAAAATTACACCCAGAGGTCTTAAAGATTATGCCCGAATGTCTTAAAATTCATGTCCGGAGATCTTACAAATCATGCTTGGAGATCTTACAGAATCGATTGGGATAACACCGTAAGTAAAAAAAAAATCAAGCGGGATAACATCGCGAATCAAAATTATGCCTAAAGGTATTAAAAATCTTGCTCGGAGGTTTTACAAATCATGCCTGGACGTTTTACAGAATCAATTGGGATAACACCATAAGTTAAAAAATAAGAAATTGATCGAAATAACACTACGAATCAAAATTATGCCCAGAGATTTTAAAAATCATGCTCGAAGGACTTATAGATCATGCCTAGAGATCTTACAGAATCATACTTGAAGGTCTTACAGAATTGACTGGGATAACATCATAAGTCGAAAGATAAGAAATCAAACAAAATAACATCACGAACCGAAATTATGCCTGAAGGTCTAAAAAATCATGCTCGAAAGTCTTACAGAATCGACTAAGATAACACTACAAGTTAAAAAATAAAAAATCTATCGGGATAATACCGTGAATCGAAGTTATGCCCGAATGTCTTAAAAATCATGCCTAGAGGTCTTAATCAGAGGTCTTAAAAATCTTTGAATGCTCCTTTTAATCAGAGGCAATGAAACTTTAAAAATTTAAAAATCTTTTTAAACATGGCTTTCATCTGATCAGAGATTTTTGAGACTTTAAAGGTCTTATCTGAAGAAGGTTCCTTCTAAATAAAGGCTTTGAAATCTTGATTGAAATTGGTTCCTTTTAAATAGAGGCTTTAAAATCTTAATTGAAAACGGTTCCTCTTAAACAAAGATTTTAAAACTTTAAAAACATGCTTTTTTTTTTGTCTTTAATACTTACAAAGTTGATAAATGCAATCATGATACAAATGTCTATTCTCATCAAATGATGCTAATGGAAATGTCAATGCAAATGTCAATGCCAACGTAAGAATGCAAATGCTTGATGCAAATACATTTGACTTTTTCACAATGTAAATGACAATGTTTTTTTCATGTAGATGTCCCTACAAATACCTTTTCTTAGGATGTAGATACCATGATGCAAATGTAAATTTTTTTTATGGTGTGAATACAAATGTCTTATACAAGTGCAAATGCAAATGATGTAAACGTGAATATCTTTCTTGTGATGCAGATGCAAGTGATACAAATACAAAAATCCCTTTCATGATACACAGGTAAGCGATGCAACCATAGACATCTCTTTTTATTTTTTTTTTAATTTTTTTATTTGCAAATCAAATTTCTTTCTCATGGTGCAAGCAAAGCAAATACAAAGACTCATTTTACCCCTCCCTCTTTTTTAAAAAAAATCTCTGTTCAAATTTTTAATGTTTTGTTTTTACAAAAAAAAATGATCTCAATATTATATACAAAATTCTCAAATAATCTCTAAAATTTTCAAAAGTGATAAGAAAATTACAACATATAAAGTATTTTTACAGTTGAATGAAAAATTTAGAACTCAAGACTTTTGAATCTCTTAAAAATTGATGACTACTATTTGGAAGGCTTATGGGTGGTGTAATTGACAATTCAATTTTTTTCTCACTGGTGGCATATCTCATGGAAAGCTCGATGAGGGTTGCAAAGATTTCTCTTAGGCTCACAAAAGAGATAATTTTTTTTAAAACATTTTTCTTGAAAATGTTATACTTCAATGTGAGTCAAAACTAGCCATTACTTTTCAAATAAGATTTGAGAAATGGACAAGGCTGGTTTTTTTTTTTTAAATGGAAGGTCTTTAATGGGTACTGGTCTTTTAAAGGCTTTGCATTGACATTTTTTTATTTCGAATAGAACTTTAGAACTCCAAAATTTATTTTGAGGCCTCAAAAATGACTTTAGCTCTAAATTGCCCTTTTGGAGTTTTCACCTTAGAGGTATATTTCTTATCAATGAAGAATTTGACAAGTATAAACAAATTCAAGGACATTGCTCTTTAATCCAAGTGCCTACATTCGAACAAAATGAACTTTTCAGGGTGTGTAATGTAGGCCAAGGTTAAGGGTTCTGAAAGAATGGATAAATAGGCTCAAAATATATTATTTAGGGTAATTAGGCCAAGGATCCTGAGGAGCATTCTCTGACTTTCTTTTTTTGCTTTTTTTTTTAAAAACATTTGGCTTTAATTTCAGCAACTTTATTCACCTTTTTTTTTTTTGCCCTGAATTCTCATTTTCAAGGTACATATAGTTTTTTCTTTTTACTTTTTTTTATTCTAACTGAAATGTCATATTCTTATCTCTAAAGTTTCTTTGCTTTGCCTTAGAAATGCCTAACTTCATCTTTAGCTATTCACTTTCCTGAATCTTGAGATTTCAATTGAAGCTTTGTTCACTTTTTGCCCCAGACTTTCACCTCCGAAGGGCATGTTAGACGCTTTCAATATCGGATACTTTTTTTGAAGTTGATCTTGAATATATCCTAATTTTGTCCCCTCAATGTAAAAATGATCATTGGTTAGGGTTTATTTTGGAACAAAAAATTTAATAGCCTCAAATGGATAGCAAATGGATAATTTTTATGTATGAGTAGGATAGAGAAAGATGGCCATTCATCATTTCAAATATGATCATTTGGCTAGAAGAAAATATCGTTGAAGATGTCCCTTTTTGTTTGTTTTTTTTTTTCTTTTTACTTTTTTTTGCTTTTTTATTTTTTTTATATTTTTTGGTGATGCCCCATCTTTTTTTTCTACTCAAGATTCTAATGATGATCAAGTTGTATAGGATTGATTTTGGACTCCAAAATTTTTCTGGCATTTTCTTGGTGAAAGGAAGAGAAAATGTATAAAGGTATGAAATAAATTGTCTTAGGCAAAAAATGATTCTTTTTCTTTTTTTCAATGAGCTTTAAGACATGGAACAAAGGTTATTTAAGAGAAAAAAAATTTAGGCATTTTTGTGTCTATGGTTATGGTAAAATTTTGACACATTGAATTACCAATTAAAAATTTGAAAGAGTATCTAATTTTTGAAATTCAAAATGAACTTTCAAAATTAATCTCTTTTGTTCTTTGCCCAAGAAAAAATCATCGACCTTTTAAAATATGAACTCAAACTCATATTCCCTAAAAGGTTATGGTTGATGAGTCCAATCATTTGAGTGATTAGGGGCATGAAAGTATTTGAAAAGGTGTGACGGTATTTGATGAGCTTTTTCCTAATAGTAATCACCATTGCCCTTAAAAATTCTTTCATCTTTATTGCAAAAGAAAACTTCTTTTTCTCTTTTTTCTTTTTTTGATTTTTTTTTGAAATTTTGAAAGTTACTTATGTGAGACTTTTTATTCAAACAAATACATAAAGAGAAATTTCATAAAAAAAAAGATCCAAAACATTCAATTCTTTCAAAATAAGTTAAATAACTCATAGAGACACAATGCACATATCATACATACATAGCAAAAAGATTCAAAAATAAATCATCCTAACCTGATTTTCAAAACTCGAAACCTTCATCTTCATCTCAACTCCTGACATTTGACAACTGGATGGAGTTAACAACTTCCATTGTTCTATTATCTCTGAAGTCAGAAACCATTCTTGATAAGATCTTTAACCTTTTTTTTTCAATTGTCTATATTTTTCAGTTGAGTGGTCAATTACTTGCATATGGTAATCACACTTGCCATTGGGATCATAACTCATTGCTAATGGATTTGGTGTTATTTTTAAAGGCACAGGAGTGAGATATCGACCTTCTATTAGCAAAGGTAAAAGGTGAAAAATAAATATGGGTAATTTCTCTTTATCATTTCTTAGTCTCTTTCGATTCTTTGTTAATCGAGTGGTGGGTTCAAATGTAGGAATAAGATCATGAATGACCATTTGAGGATGGAGATTTGCTGAAAAGTCCAAATACTGGCTTGGTTTACAAAAATATGAGTTTTGAGAGACATGGCCTATGGTAGGGTGATGAGGTTGATAAACAGGATAAGGATTGTATGGGATAAAGCTATTAGATATATACCATTCCATTGTAACTGCTTGTATCTCTCTTTAATTCTTTTCTGTTGTACTTCCTCTTTAACATATGTCACATCTTTTAACTTAATCCTGCCACTTTTGATTATATTTTCTATAATTTCATCAAAAATCACCATGTCTGAAAAGTTTTTAGAGACATTCCTATTCATTTTTTCATAATAAGGAGTGTTTAAAAATTGACAAACAGAGCAGCAATTTCTTTCTCAAACAAGGGAAGTTGTACTTTGGTTACTATGTCTCTCCATTTATTTGCATATTCTTTAAAAATTTTAGTTGATCTTTTCTTTATGTTTTGCAAAGACAACCTATCTGGCACCATATTTTCAACATGCTTATATTGTGCTAGGAAGGCCTTAGCCAAATTATTCTAAGCGCAAATCTTATTTTGGTCTAACTAAGCATAACATTTTATTGCAGACCCAATAAGACTATCTTGAATGCAATGGATCAATAATTTATTATCATAAGTATGGCTTGTCATCTTTCGACAGTACATGGTGATATGTGTTAAAGGGCATTTCGTTCCATTATATTTCTCAAAATCTAGGGCTTTGAATTTTGATGGAATAATAAGATCAAGCACTAGACTAAGTTCACTAGCACCAACATTCTCATATACATCATGGCTTTCAATTACTTTCAATCTCTTTTCTAACAGATCATACTTATCTTTTATCACTATATCTTCTGATGGATCTGGCACCCTTTTCAATTTTTTTAATTCTTTATGATTATCCATATTAGGCACAGTAGTGAAGTTTGAGGAGTACGCCCATGATTGGCATTTATTTGAACTAATGGTAACTTGACAGAATGGCCAATATAAGGTTGATGAGTTATTGGAGTTGCTAATGACACATGGGGATCTTGAACATATGTGAACCCAAATGGATATAATGGTGTCTCAATAATTGTTTCCTCCATTGTCCTGTGCGACTCAATGACTCCTTTTCCTTTTGTTACTTTTACTATCATCTGTTTTAATTCTACCAGTTGTCTATTCACGTTCTGTTACATTCCTGTGATTATTTCACTGATCTCTCCTTGAGCTTTTCTACTCTGTTCATCCAACTTGTATCTTCATTTTTCATGATTCTGGTACTGACTTGAGTGCTATAAGTGTACATACTTAACTGATCTCATTTCTTAAGATAGCTATCCTTAAACCTTTTATTAATTATCAAAAATCAGAAATGCATGGCATGAGTTTTATTATAAAAAATCTTTTGGCTTTGAAGGTTTAACAAAAACATATTCACAATCATCATCCTTTGCGCTTAGCTAGCGTAAAAAACAATGAATTCAAATAGATGATGCATGATGTGCAAGCCAAATTTTATTAAGAAGAAAAAAACTTAAGTTCCATCCTATATTCTAGCTGGATTATTTAAAGACATTCATTCCTCCTCAAAAGTTTAGTGAAAGTATATTCACAATTGTCACTCTTTTTCACTGGCTCCAATTATTAAAAATGGACAGAGGCATCAATTCATTGAAAATTCAAGTTAAAAGAAGTTTCATTCATTCTCAAATAGTATCAAGTTTACACATAATAAATCATTCTAGGGCTGGGGCCAAAAAATGTCAAACCTACTCTTACTTCCCCTCGTCTCACCTAAAAACCCAAAAAATAGTTGACTATGATTGCTGAGGAGGACAACCCTTTGCTTTAAAAGTTTCTACTCCTTATTCATTATCTTGGCCAACTTTACTATTGCTTCAGCACTGCTTGCTATCTCGACATGGATCAAAGAAGGGTTCTTGTGAACAACTAGCTTCATTTTAGTGTCAAAACTCAGATATCTAGGTTTCATCAGTCCCTGTACCTTATGTTTCAAAGCTATGCAATTTTTCAAAGAATGGCCTGTGACACCAAAATGGTATTTGCATTGAGCATTGGGGTCATACCATTTGAGAAAAAGTGGTTTGTGAGGTTCAGTAGGGATAGGGGCAATGAGGTAGTTTTAAGAGCAATGGGTATAACTCTGTGTAGGACATGGCTATTGGATCAATAAAAGTCTTTCCTTTAGTGTTGCCAAAGTTTTTCTGTCCTATGATTGGTTTGCTTTGCTGAAAAGATGGTGGTTTAGTTGGTCTCGAAGTGAATTGGGAAACTTTGGGTTGAAAATTAGGTTCAAAAGGTGGTGACGGGATAGCATGCTAAACAAGTGATTGTGAAATGTGGGGTTGGGTACATGAATTCAAAAGTGAAAATTTTGAAGGTTGCATGACATTTGGGGGCCTAATCCTAGGTGCTTGAAAAGGAGGTTGGAAGTAGTCAGAAGAAGAATTTAGGTGCAAGTTTGGACTCTGGATAATTGGTGATGGTTGTTTGAAGCTAGGTGATTCTAGTTTGAAAATCAAACTTTTGAGCTTAGTTATCTGCTTGGCTAGTTCATCCATTCCTCTCTTGAGTTAGCCCAAACCTCGGTCATTGTTCGAATCACCCAATGCCTTAGTATGCTCGAGAAAAATACTAGAACTAATAGAAGCCAGTTGATCTTGATTTGCTGGAATCGAAAGTGACAACGATCCTTGAGGGGGAACAAACTTAACTCTACCACTAACTTTAACCATTTCTATCAATTGAGCCATCTGTAGTTTCATCTCTTAAAGCTCAAGCCATAATTCTTCTTGATTTGACTCTAAAGCACTAATCCTTACCTCTAATTGATCTCTCATCTCCATCACTCTAGTTTCCATAAAGACAAATATTTTATTTTGGGACTTAGACCAAGAATTCTAGACTATTACCCTTATTGAATGGATGTCACAAAAATAATGACACACAAAGTATGTTTATGAATACATGAATACGATGGCTAAAGAATATCATGAAATGCATATATGCCTATGACAATGAATTTTTATATGTACAAGGACCCAAATGAAAATTTTCATCAACCATGAATATGTATGCAAGGAATGTAATGTTATGTTGCAGGGATGGTGGGGTATGAAATGCAACATATGTTCCATACGACCCTATTATTCATGAATCTATATGTATGAAATACAAGGACATACTTACATGAATGATGAGATGTATACCTATGACTAATGCAACATGTATAGAATGCATGAACCTATCAAGTGCACATTATACTTTTACATGGAATGCAATACTTGTATTATGCTGACCTAGTGTACCAACATTACCTTCAAATATATAATGAAATAGAGTATGTGCACTACCTATTAAGATGCGTATAAAAAGTATGCATCATTTATCAACATGTGCATAACATGGGATGCATGTACTATCTGTTGATATGGATGGGATAGAATGCTCATATTATCCTATTATGATGCACTTGGGATAGGATACATGTATTATTTATTATGATGTATGAAATGCGAAATATGAAAAAAAAAATTGTTTTGAGAAGGAAAAACAAAAAATCTAAGACTTTGAAAATTAATTTAGCTAATAGACAAAGAATTTAAGAAAATCTTTAATTTTTTTGAAAACTTTTTTTTGCCTTTTTTTTTTTTTTTTGCTTGTTGGATAATGCTAAAAAAAATCATTTTATTTTAAAATATTGTATGAAAATGTAAAATTTGGACGATTACCAAATGAATAAACTACATGTTAAGAGAAAATTTATTTTTTTCAAGAAAATGCTTTTCTTTTATTATCCATTTTTCAAATTTTAATACATTTTTTGGTTATTTCTATAAAAAGGTTGGTAGGGCCTACCCTAAGCAAGCTTCTTATGGCTCATGATATGCTGGGTTAGGATTTATATGTCTAAAGGCTTCCATACTATTCCTCACATCATCGCCTATTATAGACTAGTAAGGTTCCCCGATCCTCGCCCATTATGGGTTACCAACGAAAAAAGTTGAATTTGAGTGAGAGTATTTTGCTAGCAAATATGGAGGTTATCACCTCACAAGAGCGTAGCTACTTCACTTCCTCTTAAAAGAGATGAAGCCTGGGTATAGAGCTCATGCATGCGAGTGAATATGCAAAGTGTGTGTAAAGTAATGTATTAATCAAAATAACATGAATAAATCATAACCACAAAATCAAAATAAAGTAATAACTAACATATAATTTATTTTATTTATTAACATGAATGTTTTCAAAAAATAAAATAAAAGAAATTAAATTAAATATCAAATAAAACCAATTAAATCCAACCATTATCAATAGCACATAATTAAAAATTTGGCCTGACTCTCAAATAGTCCTCAGTAGAGTCGTCAAGTTGTCGTAACGGTTTTGGGACGGCCAGACATAAAGTGTTTTAAAATTGGAAAAAATAAAAAGGGAGTCACCACCAATCTTTGTTAGGGTGTGATTGGCCATGCAAAAGATTATCTTTTTAATAAAACTATAAAAACGGGTTTAAAGTTTATCAAAAAGATATTTTGGTCTACGAAAATCAGGTTAGGTCCGGGAGTCGATTACGTGTGAGAAAGGATTAGCACCCCTACAACGCCCATAAATTGGTACCATTTAATCATGAGCTATTTTCGGTATCAGATAAAATGGTTTTGACTTGAAATTTAATCTTAATTCCTTTTAATAAAAAAAATTTTTTTGCTAAAATTCTTTATTTAGAAATATTTAAAAAATCTTTAAGTTAAAGAATTATCTTAAAATCCTCCAATATCTAGGCAGAACTTAAAATGACTTTTTTTGCTTGAGATTTAATACAATATCTCTTAAAATAAAAATAACACTCATTACAAGAAATGATTATTGGTGACTCTTCAACATTTAGGCAGAGTACCAAGAATTATTTCCTTTGGAATGTTATTTTTGTTTTATTTTATAATATCACAATTTTTAAAAGTAAGTAAATAAAAAAACATTTTGTGCGAAAAAGTAAGTAATGGTATTATCAAATAGCAAATAAAAATTAAAGACAAAAAAATGCAAAATGAGCCTCAACAATAATATAATGATGCATGTATGCCCATGGATATTATGCCAGATGATAAAATGTAGTTTAAAAAAATGAATTCTTAAATATAATGAGACCACTTTGACTCTCCAACATCTAGGCAGAGCTTAGGTGTGACTGCTCATATTTACTAATATTTAATATCTCAATTTACTAATATTCTTTTTATTAAAGTTTTAATTTCATTGTTAAGACGAATTAAGGACAGGTATGAAAAACTTAATGAAATAAAGTTTCTTAAACACCCATAATCTAGGCGGCATTCGAGAACAAATTACTTCAAGTGAAATTTTCACACATGTCCTTAGGATTTTGAGGATGGTTTTGAATATAGGCTTGGGTCGAGGTTTTAAGATTTGGTGACATTTGAGTGAAGATTCAGGAATGTGTATCAAATTTGGATTTTTAGAATTTTGGATTTTCGACTAGGGTTTCGAGTTTCAGATTTTGGGGTTTAGGTTTTTTATTTTAAGGTTTTAGGTTGAGGGTTTTGATTTTAGGGTTTAAAGAATTTAAAGCTTCAATTTTGGGGTTTGGAGGGTTTAATTTTGATTTTAGGGCTTGAAAGATTTAAGGTTTCGATTTTAGGATTTGGAGGTTTGGGGTTTAATTTTAGAGTTTGGAAGGTTCAGGATTTTGATTTTAGGGTTTTGAGTGTTTAAGGTTTTATTTTAAGGTTTGGAGGTTTGGGATTTAATTTTAGGGTTTGAAGGTTTGAAGTTTTGATTTTAAGGTTTGGGTTTTGGGTTTTGAAATTTAGGGTTTGGATTTTAGCGTTTAAATAAAACACGAACATCTCTAAAAATTTTCAACATTTAAGCAAATTTTTCAAAACAAGTTCAGTTTTTATAATTTTCAAAAATAAACTTTTTTTTATAAAGGGTTAATATTAACTATTTAATATATATATTTTTAATAATAATTCCCTAACATCTAGGTGAAATTAACATTATTTAAAGTTTGAGTCTCATCCACACAAGTTGTCAAAATGACATTATCATCATTAGACACAATGGCAATAGTATCACTCTTTTCTTCATCTGATTTCTTCTCATCATTCGTCTTTTTGAAAGTAGTCATATCTCTGTAAATACCAGTTTTGTTCGGGTCTACTGTTTTCATTTTAGTATAATATTAATAATTTTAATAATAATAATAATAATAATAATTTTAAAAAAATTATTTATTCTATAAAAAAATAAAAAATAAATAAAGAAACAAAAAAACAAAAAAATAAAAAACAGAAAAACAGAAAGTAGGGTGGCTGGGGCTGTTGCCGCCCTCGACCAGCCACCCTACAGCCCTCTGCTGCCACCCCCGACCAGTCAGCCTACAGCCCTTTGACCAGCCTACAGCCACCTACAGCCACCCTACAGCCACCTTGGAGTTCTTTAAAATCCCCAGCCCCTCTCTTTTTCATCTTTCTTGGACCACCTCTTAAAAAAAAACTCTCAGACACCCTTTTCTGAAAGCTATCGGACATCCCCTCTTGAAATCTTTCAGATAGTTCTTCACCTCTAGACAAACTACTCACAATACCCTCTCGGACACCCAGACACACCAAAAAAATCATAACCCCAATCAACCCCTCGCCCATTAAAAACCCCTATCCCAATAGAAACACAAACAAAAACAAAAAAAAAATAACACAATCCTCGCCAACGGTGAGGAACCATCAACGTCGAGCAAGCCCTGCAAAATAAATCAAAAACAAAAAGTCAAATAAAAAAAAAAGAAACCGCAAGCTTTAACTTGTAAAACGGACGTCAGATCTGAAAAGACCTCGTTGAAAGGAGCTTCTGAAAGTTTTTTGGTGTTTTCAACCACCGACGATAACCGTCGACGGTGACCCAATTGACAGCCGATGTGGTGCTCCGATGACCAGACGACGAGCTCTCCCTCTCCCCCCCTTTTTTTTCTAAAAAAACCAAAAGAATGAACAAAAAAAAAATTCAATTATATATAGAAAACATAAGGGCAAAACGACATTGTTTTGAGCATAGGACCAAAATGACTCCGTTTCAAGCATAGAGGATTCGCACGTGGACCCGAATCTGACCCGAGATCCGCGTAACCCGACCCGTCAACTCGTTTCAGCCAACCTTGAAACGGTCCAAACGAACCGTCAGTGAATCGGTCTGAACCGATCTGAACCACTGAATTGCCCGAACCGCAGATTCAACCATCGAACCGGTCCAACCGATCTAGACCAGCGTAGACCGAATCGTTGACCGATCCGATTCAGGTAAAAAAAAAATTTTTTTGAATTTTTTAAATTTTTTTATATTATTATTTTTGTTATTTTGAGTTTGTTTTATTTATTCTTGCATGGTAAATTTTTAAATTTGTTAGAATAAATGTCTCATTGTTTTAATAATAATAAAAATAAAAACAATTAAAAATATATATTAAAAATGTTCCAAAAAATATTTTTTATTATTATTATTTTCTTTGCTTAGATGTTGGAGGAAATAAAAAATATTTTTCTTAAAAAATAATTATACCTAGATGTTGGAGAATTATTATTAATAAATTTTTATAAAAAAAAAATTTAATTAATTTTAAAAAATCATTAAAATCGAACTTGCTTCAAAAATTCGTCTAGATGTTGAGGATGTTAGAGATGTTCGTATTTTCTTAAAAATGAAACCTTAGACACTAATTTTTTTTAATTTTCAAAATCCTAGGTTTCTAAAACCCCTGAAATCCGAAACTCCTAAAATCCTAAACCCCAAAAAATTCAAAATCCCTTAAATCCAAACCCCTAAAAATCCAAAACCTCTTAAAATTCGAAACCCCTAAAAATCCAAAACCCCTTAAAATCTGAAACCCCTAAAATCTAAAACCCCCTAAAATCCAAAATTCCAAACCTTTAAACTCTTAAACCCCAAAATCCAAAATCCAAAATCTCCAAAATCCAAACCCTTAAATCAAAACCTTAAACTTTTCATATCCTAAGATTCAAGCCTTAAAACCCTCTAAACCTTAAAACCAAACCTTCAAAACCTCTACTCAAACCCTTTAAAATCTAAAATCCTAAAAATCCTAAGGACATGTGTGAAAATTCTATTTAAAGCAATTTGTTCCCGAATGCCGCCTAGATGATGGGATATTTAGGAAATTTTACTTCATTAAGTCTTTTCACACGATTTCTTAATTCGCATTAATAATAAGATTAATAAATAAAAAGTATAACAGTAAATCGAGATCTTAAATATAAACAGTCGCACTTAAGCTCTGCCTAGATGTTGGAGAGTCGAGGTGGTCTCATTATACTTAAGAATCCAACTTTTAAATTGCATCTCATCCTATATAACATTCATTGACATACATACATTAGCATGTTATTATCAGTAATTATTTGTACTATTCTATTTTTAATTTTTATTTACTACTTGGTGATAAAATATTTTATAATAAACAAGAATCATACTTTTAAAAAAAATTGTGATATTACAAAATAAAATAAAAATAACATTCCGAAAGAAATAATTCTTGGTACTCTGCCTAGATGTTGGAGAGTCACTAACAATTATTTTCTATAAAGATTGTTATTTCATTTTAAGGATTATTGGGTTAAATCTTAAGTAAAAAGGGTTATTTTAAGTTCTGGCTAAATGTTGGAGAATTTTAAGATAATTCTTTAACTTAAAGATTTTCTCAATAGTTCTAAATAAAAATTTTTAGCAAAATTTTACTTTTCCAAATGAAGGGAATTAGTGTTAAATTTCAAATTAAAATCATTTTTATCCAAAACTAAAAATAGTGCATAATTAAATGGTACCAATTTATGGGCATTGTGGGGGTGCTAATCCTTCCCCACACGTAACCGACTCCCGGACCTAACCTGATTTTTTGTAGACCAAAATTTATCTTTTTGATAAACTTTAAACCTGTTTTTATAATTTTATTAAAAAAATAAACTTTTGGGTGGCCAATCACACCCTTTTTCTCGATTTTAAAACCCATTCACGTCTGGCGATCTTAAAACCATTACGATAGTTTGGTGACTCTACTGGGGATTAGTTTGAGAGTAATGCCAAAATTTTAATTACGCGCTATTGACGATGGTTGGATTTAATTGATTTTATTTGATATTTAATTTAATTTCTTTTATTTTATTTTTCAAAAACATTCGAGTTAATAAATAAAATAAATTATATGATAGTTATTAATTTATTTTGATTTTGTGGTTATGATTTATTCATGTTATTTTGATTAATACATTGCTTTACACACACTTTGCATATTCACTCGCATGCATGAGCTCTATTCCCGGGCTTCATCCCTTTTAAGAGGAAGTGAAGTAGCTACGCTCTCGTGAGGTGATAACCTCCGTATTTGCTAGCAAAACACTTTCACTCAGATTGAACCCTTTCCGTTAACAACCCATAATGGACGAGGATCGGGAAACCTTACTAGTCTATAATGAATGATGATGTGAAGAATAGTCTGAGAACCTTTAAACATATAAATCCTAACCCAGCATATCGTGAGCCATAGGAAGTCTGCCTAGGATAGAGCCATGCCACCTTTTTAGAAAATTATCAAAAATTAGGACATTATATGTTATACTATTTTGTTGTATGGTTATTATATTACTTTTCTTACTTGTTTGTTTTGAATTCTTGAGTCATTTTATTTTATTTTATTTTATTTTTTTGATTGTGTGCATTATATTTGAATATGTGGTATTTATTTTAGGTCAATCATTGAAAAGAAAAAAAAGATAAAAAAAAAAGATAAAAGAACATTTTCAAAGATTAAAGATTTTTCTTAAATCCTTTGTTTATTGGCCGAATAAAGACTAATTTTAAAGCCTTATTTCTTTCTTTTTTCCTTCTCAAAACAAAAATTTTCATATTTAATTTCATCTTTCACATTTCATACATCATACATGTATCTCATCCCATGCGCATTATAATAGGATAATACGTGTATTCCATCACATCCATATCAATAGGTAACACACACATTTTACTTCATGCACATGCATCCCATGCACTTCTTGATAAGTAGTGCATGCATTCTATCTCGTTACGTATCTTAAAGAAGTGTTTACCTTATTAAGCCAACACAACACATGCATTGCATTTCATACATACATATCTCATACATATAGTAGGTCTATGCATTTCATACAAGTATGTTGCATTAGTCATAAGAATACATCTCACCATTCACGTAAATATGTCATTGCATTTCATGCATATAGATTCATGAATAATAGGGTCGTATGAAATATACATTGCATTTCATATCCCATGTTCTTGCAACATAACATTGCATTTTTTGCATACACATTCATGGTTGACGAAAATTTTTATTTGGGTCTTTGTACATATAAAAATCCATTGTCATAAGTATATATGCATTTCGTGACATTCTCATATTCATGTATTCATAAACATACTTTGTGTGCCTTTGTTTTTATGATATTCATTCAATAAGGGTAATAGTCTAGAATTTTTTATCTAAGTTCTGGAATAAAATGTTTGTCTTGGTAGAAATTAGAATTGCAAGAATGAGAGATTAATTGGAAGCGATGATTAGTGCTTTGGAGTTGAATCAAGAGGAATTATGGCTTGAGCTTCAAGAGATGAAACAACAGATGGCTCAATTGATAGAAATGGTTAAAGGTAGTGATGGAGTTGAGTTTGTTCCTCTTTAAAATCGTTGTCACTTCCATCAAGTCAAGGTCACTTGGCTCTCATTAGTTCCAACACTCTGCCAGAGTATGCTAAAGCATTTGGTGATTTAAATAGTGATCAAAGTTTGGGTGAACTCAAGAAAAGAATGGGTGAACTAGCCACGTAAATGACTGAGCTCAAGAGTTTGATTTCTAATAAGGAGTCACCTGGCTTCAAATAACCATCACCAACTATCTCAAGTCCGAACCCGTACCTAAATCCTTCTTATGACTATTTTCAACCTCTTTTCCAAGCACCTAGAATTAAGCCCCCAAATGTCATGCAACCTTCAAAATTTTCACACTTGAATTCACGTCCCTTACCTCACATTTCACAATTGCTTGTTCAGCATGCTATCTAATCACCACTTTATCAGCCCAATCTTCAACCCAGAGTTTCTCAATTCACCTCGAGACCAACTATACTAGCACATTTTCAGTAAAGCAAACTAACCATAGGACAGAAAAACTCTGGTAACACCAAAGGAAAAGCCCCTATTGATCTAATACCTATGTCCTACATAGAGTTATACCCGCTGCTCCTAGGAAACTACCTCATTGCCCCTATCCTTGTTGAACCTCGTAAACCACTTTTTCCTAAATGGTATAACCCTAATGCCCAATGTGAATACCATTTTGGTATTGTGGGCCATTCTCTAGAAGACTGCATAGCTTTGAAACATAAGGTATAGAGATTGATGAAAGTCGGATATCTGAGTTTTGATGCCAAGATGAAGCCAGTTATTCACGAGAACCCTTTTTTGATCCATGCTGAAATGGTAAACAGTGCTACAAGCAACAGTAAAGTTGGTTAAGATGATGAATAAAAAGCTTTTTAAGCAAAGAGTTATCCTCCTTAGTAATCATAATCGACTATTTTTTAGGTGAGACAAAGGAAAGTGGGAGCAGGTCTGGCACTTTTTGGCCCCAGCGTTAGAATGGTTTATGATGTGTAAACTTAATACTTTTAAAATGAATGAAAACTTCTTTTAACCTAGATTTTTTATGAATTGATGCTTTTGTCCACCTTTAATAATTGGAGCCAGTGAAAAAGAGCGATGGTTGTGAATATACTTTCATTGAACTTTTGAAGAGAAAATAATGTCTTTAGAAAACCCAGCCAGAATATATGATGGAACTCGAGTTCCCCCTTCTTAATGATAATAAAATTTAGCTTGCACATCATGCATCATCTGTTTGAATTCATTATTTTTCATGCTAGTTAAAGACAAAAGATGATGATTGTGAACATGCTTTTGTTAAACCATCAAAGTCAAAAGATTTTTTATAATAAAATTTCTTATTGTGTATTTTTGACTTCTGATGATTAACAAAACGTTCAAGGATAGCTATCTTAGGAAACGATGTCAGTTGAGTTTGCACACTTATAGCATTTGAGTCAATACTAGAATCATGAAAAATAAAGATGCCAGTCGAATAGACAGAGTAGAAAAGGCCCAAGAAGAGATTGGTGAAACAGTTATCGAAATGTAACAAAACGTGAACAGACAACTGACAGAATTAAAATAGATGATAGTGGAATTGACAAAAGGAAAAGAAGTTGTTGAGACACACAGGACAAGAGAGGAAACAGCTATCGAGGCACCATTGTATCTATCTGAGTTCACATATGTTCAAGATCTCCATGTGTCACAAGCACTTTTAACAACTCATCAACCTTATATTGGTCATTTTGCCAAGTTACCATCAGTTCAGACAAATGTCAATCCTGGACATACTCCTCATGACTTCACTACTGTGGAAAATTCAAGAAATTAAAAAGGGTGTCAGATCCATCAGAAGATATAGTGATAAAATATAAGTATGATCTGTTCGAAAGGAGATTGAAAGCAATTGAAAGCCATGATGTGTACGAGAATGTTGGCACCAGTGAACTTAATCTAGTACCTAATCTTGTTATTCCATCAAAATTCAAAGCCTTAGGTTTCAAGAAGTACGATGAAATGAAATGTCCTTTAACACACATTACCATATACTGTCAAAAGATGACAAGTTACACTAATGATGATAAATTATTGATCCATTGCTTTCAAGATAGTCTCACTGGACCTGCAGCAAGATGTATGCTTAGTTAGATCGAAGTAAGATTTGCTCTTGGAATGAATTGGCTAGGGCCTTCCTAGCACAATACAAGTATGTTGAAGATATAGTGCCAGATAAGTTATCCTTACAGAACATGAAGAAAAGATCAACTAAAACATTCAAAGAATATGCACATAGATGAAGAGACATAGCAGCTCAAGTACAACCACCCTTGTCAGAGAAAAAATTACTATTCTGCTTGTCAATTCTTTGGACACTCCCTATTATGAAAGAATGATTGAGAATATCTCTAAAAACTTTTCAGACATGGTAATTTCTGGTGAAATTATAAAAAATGCAATCAAGAGTGGCGGGATTAAATTAAAAGATACGACAGATGTTAAAGAGAAAAATACATCAAAACAAAATAACAAAAAGGTGCAAGCAATCACAATGAAGGGGCATCTACCTAATAGCTTTATCCTGTATAATCCTTATTTTACTTATCAACCCTATCACCTTGCCATAAGCCATATCTCTCAAAACCCATATCTTTCCCAACCAAGCCAGCATTTGAGCTTTCCAGCAAACTCTCATCCTCAAGTGGTCATTCATGATCTTGTTTTTACATTTGAATCTACCACCCGATCAACAAAGAATCGAAAGAGACTAAGAAATGATCAAGAGAAATTATCCATCCCTATTTCTTACCTTTTGCCTTTGCTAATAGAAGGTCGATATCTCACTCATGTGCCTCTGAAAACAACACCAAATCTATTAGCAAGGAGTTACAATCCCAATGGCAAGTGTGATTACCATATGGGGGCAATTGGTCACTTAATTAAAAAGTGCAGGCAGTTGAAAGAAAAGATTGAAGATCTTATCAAGAATGGTATTCTGACTCTGAAGGTAATAGAATAATGAAAGTTGTTGACTTTATTCAATTGTCAAATGTGAGAAGTTAAGATGAAGAGAGAGGTGTCAAGTTTTGAAAATCAAGATAGGATGATTTTTTTTTTACTATGTATGTATGACATGTGCATTATGTCTCTAGAAGTTATCTAACTTATTTTGGAAGAAATGAATACTTTGGATCTTTTTCATTAAATTTTCTCTTTATGCATTTGTTTGAATAAAAGTCCCACATAAGTAACTTTCAAAAAAAAAAAAGAGAAAAAGAAGTTTTCTTTTGCAATAAAGATGAACTGATTCTTAAGGGAAATGGTGATTACTATTAGAAAAAAGCTCATCAAATACCCCCACACCTTTTCAAATACTTTCATCTCTCTAATCACTTAAATGATTGGACTCATCAACCATAACCTTTCAGGGAATGTGAGTTTGAGTTCAAACCTTAAAGGGCTGATAATCTTTTCTTAGGCAAAGAACAAAAGAGATTAATTTTGAAAGTTTGTTTTGAATTTCAAAAATCAGATACTCTTTAAAATTTTCCAATTGATAATTCAATGTGTGTCAGAATTTTGCTATAACTATAGATACAAAAATGCTTGAGCCTTTTTCTTAAATAACCTTTGTTCCATGTCTTAAGGCACATTAAAAAAAAAATCCCTTTCTATCTAAGATAATTTATTTCATACCTTTATACCTTTTCTCTTTCTTTCATCAAGAAAATGCCAAAAAAAATTTTGGAGCCCAAAGAGCCTTTCTGAACTATGCGATCAATCCTATATCACTTGATCGTCATTAGAACCTTGAGTAAAAAAAGAATGGGGCATAAAAAAAATAAAAAAACAAAAATAAAAGGAAAAAAAATAAAAGAGACATATTCAATGATTTGCTTTTCTAGCCAAGTGATCATGTTTGAAATGATGAATGGCCATCTTTCTCTATCTTTCTTGTACATAAAAATTATCCATTTGTTACCCATTTGAGCCTATTAAATTTTTTGTTTCAAAATAAACCCCATCCAAGGATTATTTTCTACATTAGGAGGAAAATTAGGATACATTCAAGATTAACTTCAAGAAAAGTATTCGATATTGAAAGCATCTAACATGCCCTTCAGAGGTGAAGTCTAGGTTAAAAAGTGAACAAGGCTTCGATTAAAATTTCAAGATTCAAGAAAGTGAACAGCCAAAGATAAAGTTAAGTATTTTCAAGGCAAAACAAAGAAACCTTAAAGATAAGAATTTGAAGCTTCAATTAGAATTTGAAAAAAAAATCAAATCAAAAAAGAAAAAAAAAAAGAGAAAATATGTACCTTGAAAATGAGAATTCAGTAAAGTTGCTGAAATTAAAGCCAAATGTTTCAAAAAAAAAGGGGGCAAAAGAAGAAAGTCAGAAAGTGCTCATCAGGATCCTTAGCCTAATCACCCTAAATAACATATTTTGAACCTATTTATCCATTCTTTCAGAACCCTTAACCTCAGCCTACATTACACACCCTGAAAAGCCCATTTTGATCAAATATGGATACTTGGATTGAAGAGCAATATCCCTAAATTTGTATATACTTGTTGAATTCTTCATTGATAAAAAAAAATATATAGCTCTAAGGTGAAAACTCCAAAAGGATAGTTTAGAGCTAAAGTCATTTTTTGAGACCCCAAAATGAATTTCAGAGTTTCAAGGTTCTATCTGAAATAAAAGGTCTCGATACAAAACCTTTTAAAAGATCAGTACCCATTAAAGACTTTCCTTTTAAAAAAAAATAGCCTTGTCTTCTTCTCAAATCTTGTTTGAAAAGTAATGGCTAGTTTTGACTCACATTGAAGTATCACGTTTTTAATAAAAAAAAGTGTTTTAAAAATTTATCTCTTTTGTGAGCCTGAGAGAAATCTTTGCAACCCTCATCGAGCTTTCCATGAGATATGCCCACTAGTAAAAAGAGTTGAATTGTCAATTACCCTCCCATCCATAAGCTTTTCAAATAGTAATCATCAATTTTCAAGAGATTCAAAAGTCTTGAGTTTTAAATTTTTTCACTCAATTGCAAAGATACTTTATGTGGGCTAATTTTTTATCACTTTTAAAAATTTTCAAGATTATTTGAGCATTTTGCACATAATACTGAGATCATTTTTTTTTGGGTGAAAATAAAACAATGAAAATTTAAACAAAAATTTTTCAAAAAAAAAAAGAGAAGGGCAAGAAGAGTCTTTATATTTGCATCGCTTACATATGCATCACAAGAAAGACATTCGTATTTGCATCACTTGCATTGGCATTTGTATAAGATATTTGTATTCACACCATAAGAAGAATTTACATTTGCATCATGGCATCTGCATCCTAAGAAAAAATATTTGTAGGGGCATCTACATGAAAAGGACATTGTCATTTGCATTGTGAAAAAAGTCAAATGTATAAGGCATTTGCATTCTAACGTTGGCATTGACATTTGCATCGACATTTCCATTAGCATTATTTGATGATAATAGACATTTGTATTATATTTGCATTTATCAACTTTGTAAGTATTAAAAACAAAAAAAAATGGGGCATGTTTTTAAAGTTTTAAAGTCTCTGTTTAAGAAAAATCGTTCTCAATCAAGATTACAAAGCCTCTGTTTAAAAGGAACCAATTAATCAAGATTTCAAAGCCTCTGTTTAGAGGGAACCATCTTCAAAAAAGACTTTTAGAGTCTCAAAATATCTGATTAGGCGAAAGCCATGTTTTAAAAGATTTTTAAATTTTTAAAATTTCATTGCCTCTGATTATGAGGAGCATTCAAAGATTTTGAGATTTGTAAGACTTTTGGGCATAATCTCTAAAAACTTCCAGGCATAACTTTCAAGACCTCCGGGCATAAATTCGATTCACGGTGTTATCCAAATAGATTTTTTATCTTTTGACTTGTGGAGTTATTCCAATTGATTCTGTAAGACCTCCGAACATGATTTTGTAAGACCTTTGGGTATAATCTCTAAGACCTCCAGGCACAACTTTCAAGACCTACGAGCATAAATTCGATTCGTGGTATTATCCCGATCGATTCTTTATCTTTTGACTTGTGGTGTTATTTCGATCGATTCTGTAAGACCTCCGGGCATGATTCTGTAAGACTTCCAAGCATAATCTCTAAGACCTCCAGGCATAACTTTCAAGATTTTTAGGCATAAATTCGAGTCACAGTGTTATCCTGATCGATTTTTTATCTTTTGACTTATGGTGTTATTCCAATTGATTCTATAAGACCTCCGAACATGATTCTGTAATACTTTCGGGCATAATCTCTAAGACCTTCGGGTATAACTTTCAAGACCTCTGGGCATAAATTCGATTCATGATGTTATCCTGATCAATTCTTTATTTTTTGACTTGTGGTGTTATTCCAATCGATTCTGTAAGACCTCCGGACATGATTCTGTAAGACCTCCAGGCATAACTTTAAAGACCTCCGGGCATAAATTCGATTCGCGGTGTTATCTCGATTGATTCTTTATCTTTTGACTTGTGGTGTTATCCCAATCGATTCTATAAGACCTCCGGGCATGATTTCTAAGACCTCCAGGCATAAATTCAATTCACGGTGTTATTTCGATTGATTCTTTATCTTTTGACTTATGATGTTATCCTAATCGATTATGTAAGACCTTCAGGCATGATTTCTAAGACCTCCATACATAAATTCGATTCGCGATATTATCCCGATCGATTCTTTATCTTTTGACTTGTGATGTTATCCCAGTTGATTCTGTAAGACCTTCGGGCATGATTCTGTAAGACCTCCAGGCATGATTTCTAAGACCTCCGGGTATAAATTCGATTCGTGGTGTTATCTCGATCGATTCTTTATCTTTCGACTTGTGGTGTTATCTCAGTCGATTCTATAAGACCTTCGGGCATGCTGTCTAAGACTTTCGGGCATAAATTTGATTCGTGATGTTATCTTGATCGATTTTTTATTTTTCAACTTACGGTATTATCCCAATCAATTCTGTAAGACCTCCGAGCATGATTTGTAAGACCTTCGGACATAAATTCGATTCGCGATATTATCTCAATCGATTCATTATTTTTCGACTTGAGGTGTCATCTCAATCGTTTTGTGTTTTTAAAAAAAAAAACGATTTGCTTTCGGACAAAATCATTGTCTTTGTCTTTGCCCTATTCTTGATTCTCGATAATATGCAAAGAGGGGCAGCTGTAGACATCGATTTTGTCCGAGTCTACTATTTTCATTTCATTATAATATTATTATTAATAATAATATTAATAATAATAATAATTTAATAAAAAATAAAATAAAATAATTATTAATAAACAAAAAAACAAAAAAAAATAGAAAAACAGAAAGTAAGGTGGCTGGCGCTACTGTCGCCCCCGACCAGCCACCCTACAGCCCTTTGACCAGCCTCTTGTCTACCCACGCTCACCAACCTACAGCCACCCTACAGCGACCTTGGAGTTCTTTAAAATCCTCAGCCCATCTCCCCTTTAACTCTCGGACCCCCCTCTCAAGAAAAAAGAAAGCCTTCGAGCAGACCCCTCTCGAAAAACCTTCAAACAGAACCTCGAAACCTTCAAGCCTCTTCCTTCAACAACCTCAAACACCACACCAAACCCATACCCAAACAGAAACGCAAAAAACAAAGAAAAACAGTCCTTCCCGTAAAGAGGAACCTCAGCACCGAGCTCCCTACAAGAACAAAAAAAATCAGATCAACCTTCGTTTTACAAAAAAAAAATTGAAAACAGTAAACTCAAAAAAGTTCAAACCCCGATCTATGACGATCGGGGCTTGTCCTCATAAAAAAGAAATCGGATCTGAACTTAAGAGGCCGAGAGGAGCATCGCAATGAATTTTGGTAATTTTTCGACAACCGACAACCACCGATAATGACCGTCGAAGGTGACCTAGACGGCGATCGATGCGGTAGTCCAACCATCGGACAACGAGAGCCCGGATCTCTCCCCCAGAGCTCTCTCTCTCTCTCTCTCTCTCTCTCTCTTTTTGAAACAAAAAATAATTAACCAAAAAAAAATCTTGAGTTATATATATGAAAGCTAAACTCAAAACGACGTCGTTTAGGGAAAGACCCAAAACAATGTCGTTTTAATCGAGGAAGATTCGTGCATGGACCCGGATCTCACTCGAGACTCGTGCAACCCGAACCGTCAACCCGCTTCAGCCAACCTTGAACCAGTCCAGACAAACCACCAGTGAATCGGTCTGAGCCATTGGACTGCCCGAACAGCAGCTTGAACCGTCGAACCGGTCCAAACCAGCATTGACTGGTCTGATTTAGGTAAAAAAGTTTTTTTTTTTAATTTTTTGAATTTTTTTATATTATTATTTTTGTTATTTTGAGTTTGTTTTATTTATTCTTACATGATAAATTTCTAAATTTGTTAGAATAAATGTCTCATTGTTTTAATAATAATAAAAATAAAAACGATTAAAAATATATATTAAAAATGTTCAAAAAAATATTTATTATTATTATTATTTTTCCTGCCTAGATGTTGGAAAATTATTATTAATAAATTTTCATAAAAAATAAATATATGAGAAATTATTGATTAATTTTTAAAAATAATAAAATCAAACTTGCTTCAAAAATTCGCCTAAATGTTGGAGATTTTTAGATATGTTCGTATTTTTTTAAAAAACGAAACCTTAAGCACTAATTCTTAATTTTCAAAATCCTAGGTTTCTAAAACCCTTAAAATCCAAAATCTCCTAAAATCCAAAATCCTAAAATTCGAAACCCCTAAAATTCAAAACCCCCCAAAATCTGAAATTTCAAACCTTTAAACTTTTAAATCCAAACCTCAAAATCCAAAATCCCTAAAATCCAAACCCTTAAATCAAAACCCCAAACCTCAAAATTCAAACCGTAAAATCTCCAAACTCTAAAATCAAAACTCTAAACCTTCCATAGTCTAAAATTCAAGCTTTAAAACCCTCTAAACCTTAAAACCAAACCTTCAAAACATCTATTCAAGCCCTTACTCAAAACCTCCTAAAAATCCTAAGGACACGTGTGAAAATTTCATTTAAAGCAATTTGTTCCCAAATACCGCCTAGATGATGGGGTATTTAAGAAATTTTACTCCGTTAAGTCTTTTCACATAATTTCTTAATTCGCTTTAATAATAAGATTAATAAATAAAAAGTGAAACAATAAATTAGGATCTTAAATATAAACAGTAGCACCTAAGCTCTGTCTAGATGTTGGAGAGTCGGGGTGGCCCTATTATACTTAAGAATCCAACTTTTAAATTGCATCTCATCCTGCATAACATTCATTGACATACATACGTTAGCATGTTATTATCATTATTTATTTGCGCTATTCTATCTTTAATTTTTATTTACTACTTGGTGATAAAATATTTTATAATAAAAAAGAATAATACATTTTAAAAAAAAATTGATATTATAAAATAAAATAAAAATAACATTCCAAAAGAAATAATTCTGGGTACTTTGCCTAGATGTTGGAAAGTTGCTAACAATTATTTTCTATAAAAATTGTTATTTCATTTTAAGGATTATTGTGTTAAATCTTAAGCGAAAAGAGTTATTTTAAATTCTGTCTAGATGTTGAAGAATTTTAAGATAATTCTTTAACTTAAAGATTTTTTCAATATTTCTAAATAAATATTTTAGCAAAATTTTATTTTTCCAAATGAAGGGAATTAGTATTAAATTTCAAATTAAAACTATTTTTATCCAACATCGAAAATAGCGCGTAATTAAATGGTATCAATTTATGGGCGTTGTGGGGGTGCTAATCCTTTCCTACACATAACCGACTCCTGGATCCAACCTGGTTTTTCGTAGATCAAAATTTATCTTTTTGATAAACTTTAAACTCGTTTTTATAGTTTTATTAAAAGGATAAACTTTTGGGTGGCCAATCACACCCTAACAAAGATTGGTGGTGACTCCTCCTTTTTATTTTTCTTGATTTTAAAATTTGTCTGGCGATCCCAAAACCGTTACGATAATCCCTTCTCAGCTTCCTACAGTGCACTTGGATATGTCCTTTTTCACCATAATAATAACATTCTATATCACTGTAATCTCTATCTCTTAACTTAGATCTCCCTCTTGATCCATCAATCCTCTTTTGAGTCCTCTCTTGATCAAAACCCTCTACAACTAGTGTACTCCATCCAGGTAATGAGTTATATGCTCCCATAAACCTTTCGTTCTCACGTAATAAGGTAGTCACATCATCCAACTTTAAAGTAGACCTACCCACCAACAAAGTTTGAACTAAATACTTATAAGACTTAAGTAAAGATGATAGCAAAATTAAAGCCTTTTTCTTCATCTTTTAACTCATCAACAGAAATTACCAATAATTGAGAAATCAATTTATTAAGCTCATTCAGATGATTATGAAGACTCATACCTTCTTTCATCTTTAGAAAATACAGATCCATCTTTAAACATAATCTATTAGTAAATGACTTTGAAGTATAAATACCTTCAAGTTTATCTTACAAACTCTTCAGAGTACTTTCAGTCAATACATTATACTTTACCTCTAGAGCTAGCATCAATCTAATAGTACTAATAGCTTTCTTCTTAATCATATTTCAATTACTATCAGACATTCCCTCAGGCTTACTACTTTTTAATGCCTGATCCAACCCTTGTTGTACTAACAAATCTTGAATCATACTTTACCATAACATAAAATTACTATTTCCATCAAATAACGAAATCTTAAACTTAGGTATAGGCATACTAAACATGCATTCTTTAGACATCTTTAAACACTGCTTCATAATCATTGTAGCTACAACTTGGTATATACCTTATATGATGAACCGTCCTAACAATCCCATTATGAGATCTAAGACGAACACTCCCAATGTCTTGAATCTGTACTTTTCATTGTTGGCAACCACAATATCCTCATACTACTCATTTTCATCCAACTCCATAAAGTAACTCTTATCATTGTAAATATGAACTATAGCAGTTGAATCTAAAACTCAACCTTTATCACATTTTAAAGTTTGAGTCTCATCCACACAAGTCGTTAAAATGACATTATCATCATTAGACACAATGGCAACAGGATCACTCTTTTCTTCATTTGATTTCTTCTCATCATTTACCTTTTTGAAAGTAGCCATATCCATTCTCAGCTTCCTGCAGTGCACTTGGATATGTCTTTTTTCACCACAATAATAACATTCTATATCATTGTAATCTCTATCTCTTGACTCAGATCTCTCTCTTGATCCATCAATCTTCTTTTGAGTCCTTTCTTGATCAAAATCTTCTACAGCTAGTGTACTCCCTCCATATGATGAGTTATGTACTCTCATAAACCTTTTGTTCTCACATAACAAGACAGTTACATTATCCAACTTCAAAATAGACTTACCCACCAACAAAGTCTAAACTAAAGACCTATAAGACTTGAGCAAAGATTATAGCAAAATTAAAGCCTTCTCTTTATTTTTTAACTCATCAATAAAAATTGCTAACAATTGAAAAACCAATCTATTAAACTCTTTCAGATGATTATAAAGCCTCGTACCTTCTTCTATCTTTAGAAACTATATATCCATCTTCAAACATAATCTATTAGTCAACGACTTCGAAGTATAAATACCTTCAAGTTTATCTCATAAACTCTTCAGAATACTCTCAGTTAATATATTGTACTTTACCTCTGGAGCTAGTGCCAATCTAATAGTACTAACAGCTTTCTTTTGAATCCTATTCTAATTACCATCAAACATTCCCTCAGGCTTACTACTCTCTAATGCCTGATCCAACCCTTGTTGTACTAACAAATCTTGAATCGTACTTTTTCATAACATAAAATTACTCTTTTCATCAAATAACGAAATCCCAAACTTAGGTATAGGTATACTAAACATACCTTCTTCAGACATCTTTAAACACTGCTTCATAATCTTTGTAGCTACAACTTGGTACATACCTTACATGACGAAACGTCCTAACAACACCATTGTGAGATCTATGGCGAACACTTTTAATGCTTTAAATCTGTACCTTTTTATTATTGGCAACCACAATATCTCCATACTTCTCATTTTCATCCAACTGCATAAAGTAACTCTTATCATTGCAAACATGAACTATAACAGTTGAATCTAGAATCAAACCTTTATCACCTTTCAAAGTTTGAGTCTTATCCACACAAGTCATCAAAATGACATCATCATCATTAGACATAATAGCAATAGTATCACTCTTTTCTTCATCTAATTTCTTTTTATCATTCACTATTTTGAAAGCAGCCATATCCCTTCTCAACTTCCTGCAGCGTACTTGGATATGTCTTTTTTTACCACAATAATAATACTCTATATCACTGTAATCTTTATCTTTTGACTTAGATCTCTCTTTTGATCCATCAATCCTCTTTTGAGTCCTCTCCTGATCAAAACCCTCTACAGCTAGTGTACTCCTTCCAGGTGATGAGTTCTATGCTCCCATAAACCTTTCATTTTCACGTAACAAGACAGTCACATTATCCAACTTTAAAGTAGACCTACCCACCAACAAAGTTTGAACTAAAAGTCTATAAGACTTGAGCAAAGATGATAGCAAAATTAAAGCCTTCTCTTTATCTTTTAACTCATCAATAGAAATTACCAACAATTGAGAAACCAATCTATTAAACTCATTCAGATGATTATGAAGACTCATACCTTTTTTTATCTTCAAAGAATACAGATCCATCTTCAAACATAATCTATTAGTCAATGACTTCGAAGTATAAATACCTTCAAGTTTATCCCATAAATTCTTCAGAGTACTCTCAGTTAACACATTATACTTTACCTCTAGAGCTAGCGCCAATCTAATAATACTAACAGCTTTCTTTTGAATCCTATTCCAATTACCATCAGACATTCACTCAGGCTTACTACTCTCTAATGCCTGATCTAACTTTTATTGTACTAACAGATCTTGAATTATACTTTGCCATAACATAAATTACTCTTTCCATCAAATAACAGAATCTCAAACTTAGGTATAGGCATATTAGACATACCCTCTTCAGACATTTTTAAACACTGCTTCATGATCTCTTAGGCCCATGAACCTTAAACCTTGAACTTCGCTCTGATATCACTTGTTGGAGATCATACAGCTCTGATACCACTTGTTGGGAAATTAACACCCACACAGCTCTGATACCACTTGTTGAAAAATTAACACCCACATGTAAAATCCTCACATAAAATAGCAAACTTAAATCAAGAATGAGAACACACAAATATATTTGTTTCGGCCCAACTCAAAATGGTCTACTTCAAACTTAATCCACTATCAAATAAATATTTACAATTGAGAGACTTTTAGAATGAGAAAAGTCTCCAAAAACTCATTACTCAAAACTTAACCCAAACCCAATTACACCTTTTTAATAGCCTACTCACCTAGCTATTGTCTAACTATCTAAAGCACCCAAACCAAAACTAGAACATCTTATTTATAAGGGTGAAATCCCTTATACATTTACTAAACTCTCGATGTGTGATACAAGACAAACTCAAAGCTCTTATAACTTTCGATGTGAGATTATGAGATTCAAGATAAATCCCAACAATTCTATCAGAAGAACTATCCATCTAATGATCAATTGTGGCCAACAAAGCCATAAGAAAAATGATGTTGCAGAATATTTGTAAACAATTTAACCTAGTTGAAATATGATATGAAGTATCACAAAATCCTTGCAATGCATGCAGATGGCTCGAAAGTGGTGCATAAGATAACCATATCAATTTACACAAAACCTAGTAAACCGACTACATTACCTAGATATAGCATAAACCTTTGCTTGAATTACATACTTGCTAATCACAATGACAGGAAAAAAGGTTATACTAATTAAGATTTATTTTTAGATAAAAAAATAACTCTTTTCTGAGAAAAATAAATGATAAATTTTATAATACTATTTATACATACATACACAAACATAAGTGCAGGAAATAAACTCATATACGAGATAACAAAATAAACAAAAAGAAAAAAAATACATTGATATACTACATATAGAATAACTTAGGAAATAAGAAACAATTTCCATTGGCCTGTTGGGCTGCTCTCATGCGGTAAAAGTGTAAGAGATCTTAGATTCGAGCCATAGTTGTCGGTGAACCAAAAGAAATTGCAGTGACCATCCTTCAACGCTAGATATGCATCCAATATCCATGTGTAGGGGACATGGACATGGTTTGACTTTTCAAGCATTATAATTTTTATGGTACAGCTTTATGCAGAATGGACAATGACTAAGTCATAACCAGCATCCTACGACTATAATTATGGGTTCTCTGATCAATCCTCCACCACTCAAACCAATGACACAACAATATCCTACAACTAAAACGGTTCCTTTCTAGAATTCATCATATAGAAAAAGGAATAGGCAACATGCTGCTATTAAATATCCTATAAAACCTTGAAACGGATCACCTATAAGGAATAAACAGCATCCTAGAATTAAAATGCTAATTTTGACATCCGATAAGCAAAACTCATGAATGTCATTAAAAGGAAAACTGAAAATAGATTGATAACTATAATTGCTAAATAAGTTGGTGCTAGATTTGATTCATTGAAGCATATAGCAAGAAACGCAAGAAGTGTCTGAAGAGCAGTCCTGAAACTACGAGGAAAAGGTTTAAAGAGGTTCAATGTTAGGAAAAACGCTACTATGAAGACAGCAGAGGTTGGAATGTAGAAATAAAGAAAACTAATTTCATCCATGACTGACTTCCGAGGTACTTTTTTGTTCATTTCCTTTATTGGTGTGGAATTTGAGGAACTGTCTCCCTGCCAAACATTACCACAGGCGGGCTAACACTGGCTTGATAGGTTGTTGTTAAAAGCAGTCCTAGAATTACTAGTAAAGCATTGCGGACCTCAATTGATATATTATCCATGTCATGAAAAATTACGGTCGATGCCTTTGTCACATACTGGAAAAATTGTTTCTGCAATTTATACTTAATTGTTGAAACTCTTGGAATAAAGCAACCATGCAGAATTCTAATGCTTTCTCTATTATTAATTAAGTTGTTGTGCAATATCCAGTGCCGTTGAACCAGCCTGATTGGTCGCATGTTTGTCAGCCTTGCATTTCATTAGTAGTTTGAGCATCTATTTAATCAAGAGTTTGATGAGATTATACAATCTAAAAAGAATCTATTTCTTTTGCTAAAACCACTATTAATTAGAGCAGATGAGCAGAACCTCATGTAGATTATCTCGAGCAGCTATGTGCAAGGCAGTGTCCCCATTCCTATCTTTCTGATTCACCACATCCTCACCATAGTCAGTCTTATTAAGCATTCCGCATGGGAGTTTGAGAGCTTCTAAGTCTTTGTTTTGTGTTGCAATGTGTAAAGCAGTCTGGTTCATAGTTGTCACATCTCGGATGCATTCGGGACAAGCCTCCAGAAATCTAGCTATGAGATCAAGGTTGCGTTCTCTAGTTATTGCATAGTGCAAAGGAGTCTCACCCTGCTTCCCTTTGACACGGACCAGACCTTTATCATTTTCCAGGTAAAGTAGCACTAGCTCTTTATGCGCTTTCTCCACTGCAAGATGAATGGGGCTTAAGCCTTGTTGGTTTAGTTTCCTAGCAAATGATGTCTTCAAGCTCATTATCTCCATTGCAAGCTCAATGCACCGTTCACCTGCAGCTATGGGTAATGGAGTGTCGATAAACTAAACCTTGTCAATTCGCTCAAAACATTTCCATCTTCCTGCATTAATCTATAAAATTAACTAACATTTCCTTCCCCAGCAGCCTTTCTCAAGCTCATCCATGGCAAGAGGACCAAATGACAATAGGATGAGGAAAATTGAAACGGTTTAAGGCCAATTACAACAATTAATTTAAACATTATAAAAACAGAATAACCAGAATATATCAATTGAGGACTGCAATTTAATTGAAGGCGCACAGTAACTTTCTATTGCACTTAACTTGTTGGGCTGGAATTGGGGTCAACATCACTTTCTAAACCAACGTCCATAATCCAAATTTAATGTTTCAATCTTTTTCATCAATGGAAAACCAACAAGTTGACTGTAGATAATCTCTCTTTCTTAGAAATTTTTTAAAGACTGTTGTTTATTTATTTGGATTATAAAATTATCTAAGGCAATAATATTATAATTTTCATTTGGACGTCATTGACCTCATCTTGTTAATAATTCAATACCCAATGGGTAAGAGTCACTTTCCTATAATTTAAAATAATTAGAATGAAGAGTTGATAGTTTGCTTTTCGTTTTCATTCAAAAGGACTGAGTTTGTAACAGCTTTCTTTCATAATTGTTGGAATCGCAAGATTCGGGATAATTCCTTCTAATCAACACAATGAAAGATGTTAAAATTCTAAAGAATAACTACTAATTTGACTAAACATCAAACTGACAGAATTTTATAATTTTAAAGAAATTTCCAAAGATTAGTTGCAGGGCTAGCAAATTTTCTAAATGATGAAGATGGATACCTTATAGGATTTAAATCAATGAGACAACAGGATGCTACATTAAACCATTTCACGATCGAGAAATTTAAGGAAAGGTTTCAAGACATGTATTTTTTTAAGGTTTTATTTGTTTCACTGTTTAATTATTTGGTATGCAAAAAAATTTCTAAAGATAAATTTCAAAAATACAATCAAGCTCAGTGATTAATTATATTTTGCATCCACTAAAATTCACTAGCTTAATAACATAATTATTTGATTAGGCTAAAGAAACTTTGCAGAAGATTATTTTATGTTTTGTTTTATGTATAGAATGTTTTTCAAAGGGATTGTGTTATTAGAGCTTGAGGAACCTTTGGTTCCTAAAGTTTTAAAAATTTTAACATATGTATTTATTGGTCTCAAATTAAAATCGTCTTTTTATATTTTTATAATTAATTTTATGGATTATTACAATTAAAGGGAGTTAGAATTATATTACTATTTGTTTATTTGCTGTATCAAGTAATAATTACTTTAAAAAATTTTAAATTAAGGGATTTGTCACAGATTTTAACTCACAATCATTTGAACTAAATAAAATCAAATTAATTTTTCAGTTTTCTCAATAACACTTTAATTTCCAACAAAATATCAATTTTTTTTATTTCTTTCTAGCTTACTTCAATTCCCATTTTCATATGATTTTTTTTTTAATTTTTTTTCAGATATTTATCTAATACTATCCTACAATCCTTTTTTCAAAATAAAAATAACATTCGAACCTCTTTAAAAAAAAATCATAATTTTTAATCTCAAATTTTAAACTTTAGTTTTTAAAATTATATTTATTTTTCTTGTTTTGATAGAAAATTATTATTTAACTATTGATTTATTTATACTCTTTTATTTCAATTTTTAATTATCAAAAAAAAAAATTCAATAAGTCATTGAAAGACTATATATTTAGTAATTCTACTATTAATTAGAAAGTGTTATTCTTAAAATTTTTAATACTATCATAGTAATATGTTTATTTTTACAATTTTATGTGCTTGTTTATTTTTTATTAGTATATTTTATGTGCTTGTTTATTTTTTATTAGTATATTTTATGTGCTTGATTATTTTTTGTTAGTATATATATGTGATAAAAATCTTATAAAAATAAAATAAAATATTATTAATTGACTTCCTCAAAAATAAATGTCAAGATCCATTGATCCGCTACTGCTTATCCTATCTGATTTATGTTAATGGAAGAAATATTGAGGGCAGTCAGTTGTCTAAAATAAAATGGGAAAGTTTTGAGACACCTGGATCAGGATGAGTGTGCTGCTGCTCCATTACATATAGCTGCAGCTGCAGGGCACACAGATTTTGTAATGGAGATTATGAACTTAAAAGTTAAAACCATCACTTTCTAGGAAGCTGAACCACGATGGCTTTAGCCCTATTCACCTGGCCTTGCAAAATGGGGTTCTTGGATTTAATTTCTCAGAATAAGACAGTATTTTTGTTGATCTAAATGGTTTAAGCACAAGATGAACTTGAAAGAATAAAGTATAAATCTTTTCTTCTTTTACTTTTCCTTTTTTCCTTTTCTTTTTTTTTTAATTATGAAATTAATCAACTTTTTAAAATAACAAAATATAAAAGAAACGTAAATCATACATGTCAAATTTTAATTAAGACAAGATGCTAATGGCATGAGTAAAGGGAAAGTAAAGAATTTAAGAAAGCAAATTTTTTTTTCAACCTTTGAAGATTAATCTTAATATTGAAAATTTTCAAGATGCTCAATCAAAAAAAAAAAAAAGAGCAATCTGCTTTTTCCTATTTATTTATTATTTTTAAATATATGTATAAATAAATACCAAAAGAATGGAATAACTTAGAAGTGAGGAAATTTGGAGCATCTAAAGGCTACCCATTAAAAGTAAAAAAAAAAAAAAAAAATTATACTCTCATATTTTATTTTTAATGTAATTACTTTCTCTTTTCTCACAAGATTGGTATAAATAATAAAGAGTCATATTCTTATGGAGGATAACACGCTTGTGTTTGTTCATCTAAATAATTCAAGCAAACATAAAGTAAAATTCTTTTCTTTTTCTTTTTCTTTTTCTTTTGCTTTTCCTCTTTTTTACTTTTTTTTTTTTATTTTCCTTTTATTTCTTCGTTCCAAGGTGATAATCTATCCATACTTATTTGTTTTTATTAAATATAAGTGAAAGATTAGTTACTATTTTTATAATAAAAATAAAAATTATCTATGTCAAAGATCTATATAGAATATATAGAAATTGCTTGATTTTGTTTTATAAAATATATTTTTAAAAGTAATCATTTTCATTATACTATTAACCATGACAAATTTTGAAATTAGAGACATTAACATTGCAATTGTGTTCCAACTCATACTTTTTAATTTTGACAATTAAAATATTAATATATTAATTGTTTGGAGCATGTTTATAATTAATTTTAATTTAGACACCATGGGAAACATGGTGGTAACTTAATTTTAAAAAAAAAAAAAAAAACACGATGAATGTTAAGATAAATCTTGATATAGATTGGAAAGTGAATAAATCTCTCCCATTTATAATTGATTGTTATTTTTTTAAAGTAGAAAAATATATATATCCTAAAGAGAAAGAAAAGAATCCAATAAACAATTTTTCATTCTCATCTAGTGGAACAATATAAATATTTTAACCATAGGCTTAGCTTCCGTTAACCCATTTTGCTTCTTAATTACCCGCAAACTTTACATAGAAACACAAAAAGATAGCAGAAATGGAGCTTCAACATTTTAGCCATAAACATCCACTGGTGTTCGTTGAAGAGCGGAGCCATGAAAGTGACAAGGTATATTGCTCAGGATGTGGGGAGTTGGTGATTGGTCCAAGCTTCAGTTGTACCGAATGCGGGTTTTACCTTGACAAGCAGTGCGCTGAGGTACCCCGTGAGATGAATCACCCGTTCCATCGCAATCACAGTCTTAATCTTCTAGTAAGTGCACCTTATAAAGATGGGGCTTTTATTTGTGATTTCTGCGACAAAATGGGTGAGAGGTTTGTTTATCATTGTTCTTGTGGATTAGACTTTCATATCAAATGTGCTTTGCTTTCATATAACATTGCTGAAAAAAGAATTGCAGAGTTTCAACATATTCCCCGTATAGATCCATTGATCTCTACGGAAAATCAAATTGAAACACTCAAAAAAGCTAAGTGTTTTGCCTGCTGGAAGCCATTACTAGAGCCTGTATACTTTTCTCCTGATTGTGGCTTTTACCTACATGCAAAATGCGCTGATCTATCAGCAGAAGTCAATCACCTATTGCACCATCAGCATCCTCTCATTTTACAATTTAACAGTCAACGTCTGTCTTGCAACTTATGCCAAGAAATCCAAAGTCGGGGGCTTGTTTACTGTTGTTCACTTTGCATGTTCATCCTTCATATTGAGTGTGCTGCAATACCTACTCAAATCAATAATCCTTTCCACCGCAAACATCCTCTTATTCTTCAGTTTAAACATGACGGTGATCTCCCCTGCCAGATATGTCAAGAAACCAAACATAAGCAAATCCTTTATTGTTGTTTAGTTTGCAAGTTTGCTCTTCACATTGAGTGTGCATCACCACCACCAGTTATTGAAGATAAAAATCATCCGCACCCTTTCATCTTGTTTTGGAGACATTTCTCATTCATTTGTGATGCGTGTGGCATGCCAGGGAATCATGTATCCTACATTTGTTCTACATGTGGCCTTCTAGTCCATAACAAATGCATTTCATTGCCACGCACCCTCAAACACCCAATGCATCCTGAACACCCCATTTCCCACACCTATTTCCTTGGGCAGTATGAGGTTGAATCATGGGAATGCAGAATTTGCCATCTAGAGGATGTGAATTCAAAGCATGGAGGCTACTACTGTTCTGATTGCAATTATATTTCCCATGTGAATTGTGCAATAGAAGATTATAATTGGTATGAAATTGATGAGTCTGAAAGAGATGAGAATCTTGAAGAAAATTCAGCATTATTGCTACCATATTCTATTGTTAAGGAGACCAAAGATGGAGAAAATGTGGTAGCCGCAGAGATAAAACATTTTACCCATGAGCACAATTTAGTTTTAAGCAATGACATCAAGGATGATAAATGTTGTGACGGTTGCGTGCTAACCATCTTTACTTCTTATTACTATTGTCCTCAATGTGATTTTTGTCTTCACAAAGGTTGTGCTGAATTACCTAGGAAGAAGCATCTTTGGTTTGACCCGCACCCAAAGCTTCATCCACTTACTTTAGGTGGCATTTTTCGATGTGATTTGTGTGATTATGAAACTAGTGGTTTTGCCTACACCTGTGATAAATGCGACAGTAGTTTTTGTATTAAATGTGCTCCAGTCTCCGACGTTGCCAGATGTGAAGGACATAAACACCCCCTCTTTTTTTATGGCAAGTATGAAGGATTGTGCAATGCTTGTGGTGATTCTATAAATAACGCACACAGATGTAAGAGTTGCAATTTTAATTTGGATGACATTTGTCTGACATTGCCACTTATAGCTCAACACAAGTATGATGAGCATCCTTTGAAACTCACATATCATGATAATAACAACTACTCAGAATGTGATTATTGTGACATTTGTGAGGAAGAAAGAAACCCAAGTCATTGGTTTTATCATTGTGCAATTTGTAACAATTCGGCTCATCCCAAATGCGTCCTTGGAAAATACTCATTTATCAAGCTCGGGAGCATTTACAAAGAGGGAGATCATACACACCCTATCACTTTTGTCCAGAAAGTTCATTATTATCCAGAATGCCATAAATGCAATAAGCCCTGCCTTGATCTGGCTCTTGAATGTAAAACGTTTGGATGCAGCTATATTGTTCACTGGAAGTGTATAAAACCTGATTCACTTAAAGAAGAGGAAGAAGAAGATGAAGAGGAAGAAAAAGAGGAAGATGAGGAAGAAGAATAATGTTGTCCAAGGAAGGATGAGACCAAAAAATATTGCTTTTACTGGTTGATTCTAAACTATTTGCAGTTATCTGTAATAATTTGTGTCATATATTGTTTGATTATAAGGCTTGATAGAAGTACATATATCTAATGTAATTGGAATTAATTTAAGATATTTCTATCTCATAATTGAATATTGCAAGAATATTTTATAATTGATTTTGTTAGGCTAAAAAGTCTCAATCCAATTATATCAGCTGAAGCGAATCAAATAATCAATCAATCACACAAAAAATAATAATTTAATATTGTTCAACCCAATCAATCTATGTTTATGGATGAGAAATAAGATCTACTAGTTGTAAAGAATTACAAATATACATCAAATCAACTACTCAACAATAAATATCCATAGGCCTTCTCAATCTCCTCTAATCCACTCACATTTATCATACTTATGTGAACTTTTTCAGTCTCCTCTAATCCACTTATAAATATTTAACCACTCAACAATCAATACCCATAGACCCTCTCAATCTCCTTTAATCCTATGGAGTATTCTCAACTCAAACAAATACATACTCATATACACCATTTCCACATAAACAAACACATGCCTATAGTACGTACTCATTCATATATCATATCTATGTGAACTCTTTCAGTCTTCTCTAGTCCACTCACATTTATCACACTCTCAGTCTCCTTTAGTTCACTTACAAATATTCAAACATATACATCCATAAGACATAAATCTTCAATAGTCTTAGGAGGTGTCTACCCATAAAACCCTACAACTCTATTAAATATTTTACTCATACTTAACTCTACAGATACTTCACCTATTTATAACTATCTAATAAGAATTTTTCAAAAATTTTTTTCCTCTTAAAATTTTTTATTCTGCAAATCAAACTTATTTATTAAAAATTCAATCAAACTTACATATTAAAAATTCCTTTCATTTAAAAGTTCAATCAAAATTATCTATTAAAAATCCCTTGCCTATTAAAAATCCCTTCATATTAAAAGTTCAATCAAATTTATCTATTAAAAATAAAATTTAACTATTAAAAATGTATTTCTTTTTATCCTTTTCTTTTTACGAATGTTCTTATCCATTAAACAATATCCAACAAATCTCATTTAATCAAACTTACCTATTAAAAATTATCTATACGAATGTTCTTATCATTAAACAATATCCAACAAATCTAGTATCCTACAAATCCCATAATCCCGCAAATCCAATATCCAACAAATCTCGTAATCCCGCAATAAACAGCGCAAATCCAATATCCGACAAGTCTCGTAATCCCGCAATAAACAGCTATCATAGTCCTCTTGGTTTACCTATCTCAATAAAGTCTATGATTGGTTCGAAAAATGCCTCGAGATTCAGGCGATTGCAGATGATATAACTAGTAAATATGTTCCTCATGTTAACATATTTTATTGTCTGGGAGGAATTACGCTTACTTGTTTTTTGGTACAAGTAGCTACAAGATTTGCTATGACTTTTTACTATCGTCCAACCGTTACTGAGGCTTTTACTTCTGTTCAATACATAATGACTGAAGCTAACTTTGGTTGGTTAATCCGATCAGTTCATCGATGGTCGGCAAGTATGATGATCTTAATGATGATTCTGCACGTATTTCGTGTCTATCTCACTGGTGATTTTAAAAAACCTCGCGAATTGACTTGGATTACAGGCGTGGTTCTGGCTGTGTTGACTGCATCTTTTGGTGTAACAGGTTATTCCTTACCTTGGGACCAAATTGGTTATTGGGTAATCAAAATCGTAACAGGCGTTCCGAAAGCTATTCCGATAATAGGATCGCCTTTGGTAGAGTTCCGGAAGCTATTCCGATAATAGGATCACCTTTGGTAGAGTTATTGCATGGAAGTGCTAGTGTGGGACAATCCACTTTGATCCGTTTTTATAGTTTACACACTTTTGTATTACCCCTTCTTACTGCTGTATTTATGTTAATGCATTTCCTAATGATACGTAAACAAGGCATTTCTGGTCCTTTATAGACCATAGCTATATTATAACCAATCATTTATCTTATTACTTGCGAATCATTTTTCTTATTATTTGGGGGAGGAACAATAGTATTTCATTGCTACAAACATGGATTGTTGAAAAAAAAAAAATAAGACATGTATTTGGATATTTCCTTTTTAACTTCACAATATTCTATTATTTATTTGATATGACATGAATAGTTGAAGAAAATTCCCCGAAGAAAAAATGGATTATGGGAGTGTGACTTGAACTATTGATTGGGCCATGCGAAAATATGCCTTTATCTACTCCGTTACATTGGAATTCACAACTAAATGTGTCTTTGTTCCAACCACCGTTACATTGGAATTCACAACTAAATGTGTCTTTGTTCCAACCACCGTGTAAGCCCCATACAAAAGATAGGCTGGTTCGTCGCCTAACGATGTCGTGTATGAACAGGGCTCCTACATTCATTTCTTCTGCATCGACCCAATTTATTTTTATTATACTATCGGAGTGAAACAAGAGATCTAAAGAGATCTAAAGAAGCCGACATGTCCCGTAATCCCGGAATAAACAGCCATCACAACATACACACATGCTGGTAAGGGCACAGCAATTCTTCCTTTCACACTCACCGCACAACTTGGGCATTACCACGCCATTTGCGCTTTTAGATATAGAAGTTGGTTGGAGTGTACTTTTATTTTCTTAGCAATGTGGGATTGTGCTTTTATTTTCCTGAGATCTTTTAAAAGTAGCTGTTTCTGGCTGTATTCCATACGTTTTTTCCTTCTCTTTTTGAAGGATTGCTTCACGAAATTAATACTTTAATACCTGATTGTTGGCCTATTCTATGATGAAATTAGATGTTTTGAACCAAGTCTGCACCAAAACATTATTATTTGTCCTGGTCCACAGGCTACTCCTTCGCATTCAATCTTTAAAATATTCAATCAAGCTAGGCAATTTTCATAACAACATATAGTAACTTTTACGATCTATTTGCAAGAACAATTTTTAGTACACAACCTATAGATTTGTCATGAATTTTGCATTTTTTTGTCGAAAATTGGACAAAAACTACCCATAATTTCTCTTACATATATTAATATCATATAACTCATCACTTTACAAATTCAAGACTCCATTTGGGAGACGAATAGGAAGGCTCCCACCGCACCAGATGCGTTTTACGGCTAGAACCTTTGTCTAAATCATACCTCCCAAGTGAAGATAAATACTCAATACCATAAACATAGAAAAATAGAGTACTGAAAGACACCATTTAGCATCTCTTACAAAGTACTAATACTAGCTATGGACGTGAGACATTTGCCCTCTTCCCAAGGAAGACATCAGTAAGCACAGTCTTCGACTGCAACGATGCCTCGAGCAATTTCACAGCCTGACAGAGCAGCAAAACAAAATTTCAATTCTGTTACCATCAGCAAACTCTAGTTCACTTGAAAATGTAAAGCAGTTAACCAGGAATAAAGGGTGCTTAGTGCTTACCTCATCCATGCCAATTTTGATCGTTTTCTCTTCAAGTGCACCAACGTTTTTGACATTGAACCTGTTGAGCAAAGCTATGCTGGAAATAGTTGACATTGGCTTCACCATAAGATCATCCATGACCGTATATGTAACCACTCCTTTCACAAAACCTCCCTCAGCATCGGATGATGAAGTTGAAGATGAAGACGAAAATTTTTTCTCTGTCTCAACAAGTTTTACCTGGTTGTACATTGTACTACGACAAATAGGACAAATAGCCCCCGGATCCTCTGCAATATAAGAGAGAGAGCCATAGCAGTTACACCTGTAAAAACCTTTGTGCTTTGAATCTTTCGACGACTCAATATTAGGCAACAACTGAGGCAAGTTTGTTGCGCCAGAGGTTAAAAGTTTAGGCTTCAACAGGTCGTCCTTGTCCTGAAATGGTTGCATGTAAACATCACTCAAGGTTTCAATGCTTTGATAAAGGTTTCCAAGGGAGCCCACCATGCCTTCCTTGTTAAGGAGTCTTACAATAGTGCCAACAGGCAATGACATTATGTTGAAAAGGAAATCAACAAAGTCCTTAACAGCTTCCGCAAACAAAACTCTTTGGCCTCCCACATCAACCAGAAGCTTCAGGCTCATTTGAGTGGCTGCCATTGATACAGAGTCCAGTTCCGAGCTTAGATAAGTAGGATCAGTGAATAGATTCTCTGGTATGCTGAATGTGTCAGAGCTGTTGTTTGCCCTTCTGCTCATAACATTTTATCTTTGAGTGTGGAGAATATCTAAGCTTAAATAGATAAATGGTTGCTTATCATTCAAGGACCTTAGAATTGAAAAAAAAAAAAAAAAACTAAAACTAAAATCTAAAAGTTGGGTGAATTACTCTTTATGATCACTTGAAATGAGACAGATGAGATTTGAATTCTAATTGAAAATCATTTTTAAACAAGATTGTACGAACCAACTAAACTAAGCTTCATAAGTTTCATTACCATGTGCTCTTTCACTATGTAACATGCAAAAAGAAAAGGATTTCCCAGTACGTTCGTTTCCACGATTCTGAATTCCTATAGGTTCTTGAATAAATGGCATTTAAATTTAAAAAGGAAAAGGATTACTTGGTAAGTACAGTACCCTCAATTCAATCTCTTGGCACGTCTTGAACCAAAGGGTATTTTCAATTTTCTTTACCATATCTCCTATGCATAACTTAACCAGACTGTCGATTACCTTCAAAATAAAGAAATCAAAGTAATATTAAATTTTAGACCCAAGATTGAAGTTAAGAAGGTTTCAATTATATAGGTTAAAACATGGACAATCAATTTGTTTTGGACAGACATGTACCAAAGCTCTTTTTTCTTTTTTTTTACAAAAAAAAACCACTTGAAGATAAGGTTAAAAGGTTGCAAGTGTCAAGATTTGAAATATGATCAATGAATTTGTTATTGACTGTATTTGCAAAATGGTAAGGATTTTGATCAGTGCCTGATTGCTAGGATCTTTTAGATAATTAGACTTAAAAACTCATTAAAGACCAAAAAAAAAAAACTCATAAAAGAGGAAGATTACTATGTGCTGCTATTCCACCGCTCTATTTGCTCATGTACAAATTCTGGCCATGTCAACTTTACTTCAAAGAAAAAGGAACCCAAATTTGAGTAAAGGTTATGTTCACCTTGCAAAAAGGAAAAGGGTTTAAAATACATCTCTTCCACGGCCCTCTCTATTGGTTAATTCTTGAATGAATGCCCTTTAACTTTAAAAAAAGAAAAAGATATCTATAGATCATAATTCACTCCTTTGCTTAGGGGGATCTTGAAAGAATGCTATTTCCAATTTTCTTTATGTTTCCAAGTAATTATATATCTCCTATATATAAGCACAATACCTTCAGTATCAGGAAATCCAACGACTGCTTATGCTCAAGAGCTTTGAGGATTTGAAAGAGGTCCCAGTTATACAATTTGCACTGACATGCTTGAAAGTTCAATTTACAAATTAAATATATCAATTGGAGAGCATGACATATCATTTGCAGCCTAATGGGAAAATTGCAGGAACACCAGACCAATTCTCAATCTGATACTATATAATTTCCATGTTTTCGATGTTTGTTAATTTGATACTTTGGTTTCCCGTCTTCAGTGTTCAAGTTGCATGAACCCAAGGATAGGAATATAAAAAGCCTTTGAGGCTTAGAAACAGGTACCAGTTAAAGCTTAAAAGTCATAGATTTGGGCTGTCATATTTGAATCAGGCTTGATGAATGCTATATATATGAAGCAAACAACGAAGCAACTGATATTTGGGATCAACGATCCGCACTCCTCCAATAAGCCAAAAGATTTTAGTAGTAAATAGGTTCAGATATGGGAGGTCTCTAAAACCACCATTATTACATAACAAAAGGCTCAGGGCAATTCTCGCACAAACTGCTTAAGTTTGAGCAGAAATCAATAAGCATCCACTACTACACTGAGACTCACTGAAAATCAATCAGCTTTTCCTAAATCGCGATTGAAAGCACTGCACTAGAATTGCTAGTGCTAACATCACTTTGGCCCGCCTTCTTCCCGAGGAACACGTCGATGAGCACAGTCTTGGACTGCAAAGATGCCTTTAGCAATTTCACACGCTAGAGCAGAAAAGCAAGCCAATGTTTTCTTATCATCAATGAAAGAGTGCCACATTCTTAAGGTTTTCTCTTTTCATGTAGAAACTAACATCTCAAAGTACTTAAAATTAAGGCAGCAAAAGAAATGGGGTAATTTCTCACCTCATTCGTTCCTATATCAATCACTTTCTCTTTAAGAATCCCTACATCCTTGATATTGAACTTGTTGAGTAAAGTGAGACAAGAAATAGTTGACATAAGCCTTACGGCCAGATCATCCTTGATCATGTAAGTAATAACCCCTTTGACATAAGCTCCCTCATGCGAGGATGAAGCCTTCTTTGTTGGTGGATTAACAACGGTTGCGATTTGGCTCATAATATTGTTGCAGGAAGGACAAATGGATTTCGAATCGTTTGCCACATAGATACCACAGCTGCCACGATTGCAACTATTGACACACATATAAAGGTTGGTGGATGTTGATGATTGAATGATTGGCAACAGGGGAGGCACATTTGCATCATGGTTGGAAACCGTAGACTTCAAAAGGGTGTCTTTATTCTCCATTGGCTGCAGGTTGGTGGATGTTGATGATTGAATGACTGGCAACAAGGAAGGCCCATTTGCATCATGGTTGGAAACCGTAGACTTCAAAAGGGTGTCTTCATTCTCCATTGGCAGCATGTAAGTATCACGAAGATTTTCAAGGCTCTCGTAAAGGCTTCCAAGGCACCCAACCATGTTTTCTTTGGTAAGAAGCCCTAATACAGTGCCAACAGGCAATGACAGAATGTTGAACAGAAAACCAACAAAATCTTTCCCAGCTTCTGCAAACAGGACTCTTTGGCTTGTTGAATCTACCAGAAGCTTCAAGCTAACAATGGTGGGAGCCATGAATGGAACACTGTTGTAAGAAGTAGGAGTTTCACAGATCTTTACTACAATTACTGTCTTGTTAAATTTTGTGGAGTCTGTGCTCTATATTGAAAACAACCAATGGCACAGATACAGCTGAAGTGAGTTGCAAGGGATTCTTTCCATTACTTTCAAGTCTCCTATATTTCTTTTTTCTTTTTTTTTTTAAATGAGATCACGGCCTGTGATAAGAAAGTGATTGCGAGCATTAATATTTGAATTCCAGAGCTATTGGATGACATCTTTTTACGCAACTGCATGAACCATTGAACTATTACGACAAGTGGAATAATTTTTAGATTACTTAGCTATACTATAGCCTAATATTTTTAACTTTTCTATTTTCTTTTTCCTGATTTTGATTTGGGGAAGAGAAATTCGAAACCTGCTCAAAGAGCAGATGATAAATTAACCAACCAATGTGCAAACTTTTCAATCATCTTTCCCTGAAGAGATCTGCTACCTCCAATAGCAGGAAATCAAAACATTGTTTAGACCCCAAGAACGAGGTTATAAGTAATGGTTCGAGGATTTATACAAGTGGACTCACATGCTTGTAATTTAATTTACAAAAACAAAACAAGTTAACAACAGAACCCATTATTTTTATCAATCGGAGAGACACAATTGCAAGAACACCAGACCACTTCTCAGTTTGATACTTGCTGGTTTCAATGTTTAAAATGTGATATTTCAATGCTGTTTTGCAAATAATGAAATATTTTGAAAGTATAAATCTAGAAGAATTCAGTGAATAGGTTTTGGCTTCAAAGGACTCTAAAACCAGAAAAGGATGGATAACAAGTTTCCCCAATTACATAACAAAAGGCTCAAAGCAAGTCTGTCTGAACTGCTAAAGTATGAACTTTGAAGTTTGAAAATAGACCAACAAGCATCTACTCCTACACTAAGATTTTACTGTCTGCAAATCTAAATCAAACCATCATTTACTAAATCACATCTGCAATAGCAGTAAGCACCTCCTTGACATTTAACCTGTTGAACAAATTGCATTATTAAGTTTCAAGTTAACATCGGTGGAAGCCATGACTAGAAACATAATAGTATATTAAAAAAATGCGGCTTATGTTTCTTAATAGTTTAGAGAAAAAAGTTTCTTAATAGTTTAGAGAAAAAAATCAAAGATTATAGAGAAATGAATATGACCAAGATAAATTCTTTGGTAAACAGCCCTCTAAAAATAACCAAAATTCTTTGACTCAAATAGAAAGGCCGTTCAACGAGAAACAGCCCTCCAAAAATAAGAAACAGCGCTCCAAAAAAAAGCATACGCCGCTGAGAGCAACGAACACACGGTATTTTTTAGTAAAAGGCGAAAGAATAGTTCGCTCTCTGTTCACTATACGGCTCCATGCTCCTTGAATTTGATTTGTAGTTGCGATTTTGTTTATAGAAGTTGCTTGACGTTCACTTGTTTGTCTTTTAGAAATGCGGGATTCTGTTTCTGCCCTTAGCTCTTGCAGTTCACTATTCTACCAAGCCACACATTTTTCGATCACATTTCCTCTCACCGTTCATGCTTTTATTTTATAAAATATGGTACCTTTGAACTTGTAGCATTTTTTTTTTCTTCCTTATTGAAGCATTTCTTCCTCGAGTCATCATTTTCACCATTGAGCTTGAATGTGATGAAAAGGGTTGTTGAAAACCCTGCCTGCCGGCTTAGCCAAGTTCAAATCCTTATAAAATATAGTACCTTTTTCAAACAACAATGTAGAAAATTTAAACGCTAGGTTTTCCTTCCTTTTTACATTAGACAACCAACGAATTTAGGCTATGAAAAAATCGTAAAGATGTGCTTATTTTTGCCAACAGCTGTGTGATCTATTGATTAAGTGATAAACTTAATTTCAATTAATAATCAGAATTTAAATCCTCGAGTGTAAAATAAAAAATAAATTATTAGGCTATGGCAATCTTGTAAAAGGATCAAGACCAAACATAGCCAAGTTCAATTCCTCAGACTGATGGGCAAATATAAAACTCATAAATGGCAGAATGATATCATCTATAAGCAAAAGCGAGGAAGAAATCTATCCAGCTTTGGAATCCAGCATTTGCCTTTGAAAGTTCATGTTAGCACCTGTCTCTACAGAAAGTTTTCAATTTAACAGTTATGGGAATTAGGGAAAAAAGAAAAAAGTAACCCACAGAAGGGAAATTACGGTGTATCTATTTTGGCTGGAACTAGCCTTCAGAACTTGATTCTACTAACACTGAATATACAGTAACAGTGTGCGAAACAAATGATTATCGGTTATGATGGTGTTATGGTGCTGTAGAACCAGGTGAACTGCCACATGTCCAATGGTCTTTTCCAAAAGCAAGTACCTGCATACATCATACACTGTGAAACAAGCTATATCACAAAGATGAGAAAAATATACAAGTAAAATTTTCAGCTCATTGTACAATGACTAAACTAAACTGAAAATTCACTGAACTTCTCAGTCCAAACAGAAATCTAAGAAAGAAAACCACCATCCTAAATTGAGCCAAAACCTTGAAAATGATGGTGGTCAAAAGGCACTGGGCCATAATGGGCAAGAATCTCAATTTTTCAATGTTCAAAATTACATGCTTTTGCATCCATGGTGAATTTTTAAACATCTCTAAAGCATGGCTCCATAGGCAACATGTTCTGACTGACATCTTGCTCGTATCCTCTTCATGTACCATAACTGAAGTCTAATTAACAAGACACCTGGAAGTGAACTTTACAAGGACAACTTCCAGCTGAATAACATCCAAAGTAATGAGTAATCCAGAAAAGAAACATGCGAAAGACTAGCACAGCCAAATCAAAATAGTTGCGCGCATAGGTGTTATTCATGCTTTCATGTTAACAATGGGAGGGATATGCAAAAGTTTAGCTCTCAAGTAAACGCTGAAAAAGATGGGAAGGGAGAGAAAACAGAACAAGTTCCTGTGGTAATAAATTTTAATTAACATGTGGCATATGAAAAGATACCATGCTATGTTCTTTTCAAAAGAAATATTTTGATATTCTATCAGAACTATCCATCTAATGATCAATTGTGGCCAATAAAGCCATAAGAAAAACAATGTTGCAGAATATTTGCAAACAAGTTAAGAGTAGTTGAAATATGATATGGAGTGTCTTAAAATCCTTGCAATGCATGCAGATGGCCGGAAAGTGGTGCATAAGATAACCATACCAATCTGCACAAAAGCTACTAAACCGACTACATCACCCAGATATAGCATAAACCTTTCCTGGAATTACATACTGCCAGTCAGAAATGACAGGAAAAAAGGTTAACTACCTCCTTGGTTTTGCCATGGAAAATAAACTTCATGCCTGAAATTCCAGAGCTAATAAGCCATTTGAAGAAACAGGAAGATGATCTATAAACTATTGGCTTGCAGATCTCTCCTTATTTGCAGTAGAGCTACAATGTCCTCAGCAAAGCAAGAAATTCTGTTGGTTCTTCATCTTCTATGACAATCTGTTCATAATCATTATCCAAGATACATATTAGAAAGTTAAAAGGCACTACAGTTTATTTTCATCTCTTCTGCAGGCTGAATGCAAGAGAACATAACAAAATCAAACAGAATGTGCTGCAAAAGAGAGTTCACAGACAAATCTTATAAATTTCTCTCGTAGAGGTAAATAAGCATTCCACCTCTAGAAAAGCATCCAGAGAAAGACAAGTGGACACCTCAAACTTACCGTGGTATAAGAATAACTTGATCCTTTAATTTGATAGCAAATCAATTCCCCTCATACTATGAAATGGGTCTAATACTTGCCTAAACCGATAATCTAATAGACAGCCCAGCCCTTTAGTTAAAGTCACCAGAAGAATGGAAGTACTGGAATAGAACCAAAGTAGTACCTCTTTAAAAATCAGTTCCTTGACACACCCTAACCCCCTCCCTGCCCTCTTTCTATGGTATGAGGTTATCAGCAAATCAAACATAGATGTAGTTTCTATTTTTAAACAATAAATAAATAAAATTTTAAAAAGATAAGAATTAAGGTATGATATTCCCTAAAAATCTGATGTGCAACTTAAAGGCCTTCCAGTTTCATAATTATAAAACATCATTCTCATCTTTTCCCTCACACAAATGGTTCAAAAACATAGAAATAAGTATGAATTAGATATACAATTGTTGGTGCTTCAATCTTCTCAAAGGATTCAAAATCTTAAATCAGAAGCAAACATGACATAAAATATATGACATAAATCTGTACATAAACATGTAAAAATGACAAGAAGCAGCAAATAATATAATGCCAAAACTCCAAGCATTAATCCGTACCTTAACAGGGGTATCCTTTGGCAGACCCAATTGAGTTAGAACATCATAACCAACTTGGTTCCAGTCAATCTCTTCTCTATTCCCTATCACACTGCTGCTATCTAACTGAACCAAGCTTTTGACATGATGAAAAGACCTTCCTATCCAAAAATATAGAATCCTATCTTTGTTTTTGCCTATAGCCGTAGTAGGAGAAAAAATTGCAAATGCAGATTTTGAATCTAGATCACTTCTATTAAATTTGGTCATCCTCTCTATACTGGGCCAGCGACATACTAAAGGTTGAACTACACCATGACATGCTGGAATGCTTTCCTCCATCCTACTCAGAACAGCAGACACAAAACCATCCCGGGCACAATGATTTCTCTGAGGTTCACAACAACTATTAACAAAAGTACATTCCTTATCATATGAGTCAGCTATTCTACCTGCAGATATCTTCAAATCGGAACCTTGAGTCAAAATATCCCCTCCATTTCCAACACCACGTTTGGAATCAAAGACAATTTCAATATCCGACTCGCATGATGAGCTAATATTATCATTAATCCTGACTCCATCTGGCTTGACAAGAAAAAATGATGGACCATTTGTTACTCTTACATTATCCTTCATCCCTGGCAGCTTGAGTGACTTTGACAAAGTGCCTCGACGTTCCGCAAGGGAAAGTGAAACCTTTTTAAGGGGTGAATATCCAGTGTGAGAAAAAGGTTGAGAAGTGAGGTTGACACTGACAATTTCTGTGCTACGAGATTTGGGCTGAGAAGAAGTTTGAGATGAAACTAGAGACAAGTTAGAAAAGTTAGACAAAGTTGAAGAAACTGGAAGAGAACAGGAAACAGCTGAGGGTGAATCCAAAGAGGATTCAGAGAAGTACTTTGAACAAGTACTGGAATCAGAAGCTAGAGAATCAGGAGAGAGATAAGGAGGTGAGGAAGACGAAGATGAAGAGGTTGACGTTGATGACGGTGATGATGCATGAATTATCATCATGGAATCTGAATAAAACCTGGAGAGCAATATCTTTGGTGCTGAGACAAACTCCTTCATTACACCAGAGGCAAACTTACGTCTAAGCATGCTCCAACTGCTTTCTCTTGCAGGAAGGCGGGTTTCATGTTCATTCTCTGATGAAGCAAATGGAGGGACAAAACCTCCCTTTATAGCCTTCAAGAAAATCTCAAAATCAACATTATATGTATCCACTGTCCTCTCACCAGGGCAAATCTTGATTGCTGACTCCCCTAGCTCAACTTTATTTCTAGATTTATCCATCAAAGGTAAAAGGTTTGAAAAAGCATCCCAAAAATCAGCCGGTTCTTCTCCTTCCTTTATCATAATTATACGCCCCTGCACTCTCTCATAGCGAACAATCTGACAAACAGCACCTCGTGCATCCCTTTCCATGATAGATTCACAGTTTTTACCGATCCAAATATATATTGCATAAGGTATATGAACAATAAATGCACCTCTAGAATCCAGCACAGAAGGAGACGGATCATTCAGCATTTTAGGGACTAGATGCAAAGGATCATATGGTGAGTGAGGTGCAATTCTATACATCCTCAATAAGGAACTGGGGCTCAAAGGGAATGCATGTACCCTCTTTTGGCACTGTAACAACTGGCAAGCAAAACCCATATTCGGATCTGCAATTCCTCTGGCAGCCTTTACATACTGAAAGGCATCATCAAAACTCTGCCCCTCTCTCCACATAAGATACGCTATCACCAATGATGTGGACCTTGATACCCCCTGGCAGCAATGAACAAAAACCCTTCCACCCTGTTCCCTAACATCCTCAAAGTAATCAAAAACATCATAAAGTATACTAGTAATATCCTCTGATGGACTATCTTGCAACCATAAAGTTCTGTACACAAAATCAGCCTTGAAATACTCCGGACAAACAAAGCCCACACAATTTAAAACATGAGTAATCCCATTTTGTTTCAGTATTTCTCTGTCCCTTGCAACAGCATCTCCACCAAAACATATATGCTCTGCCACTTTTGAGCACTCTTTATCAAAGAAAGCAATCTTATCTCTCTTTAGAAGCCTGCCATTCTTATCATTATTCCGCTGAATTGATGATAAATCAAGCTTTAACCTCTCACCACTCTTGTTACCACTTGGGGTAGGTGGCTGTGGCCACTCACCAAGATCATCAGAACCAGCCATCGGCCACTCATCCAAACTCCTCCGTGCAATCGACAATGGCTGCAAAGGCGGCAAACATGACCTGGCCTTACAATTCTGTTGCGAGCGCGGGGTTAAAGGAGGAGGAGGAGGAGGAGGAAACCGGCGGGTTTGTCCAATATTGGTACCATCATTACCATTAGGATCTTCACCTAGATCTTCTTCCTCAGTTTCACGAATTTGGCCACTCGTTCGGGAAGAGGACCATGAAGCTGAACGCCAAAACATTTTCCTAGAACCAGAAAGCTGGCATGATGGAGCCCTAGGGTTAATGGGAGCATCCTCTTTGCCCACCATACCCACTTCAAAATATCACCTTTAGTAAAATCGCAAAACAAACACAAAGCTCCAACAAAACCCTACTACTGATTCACCATACTGCCACCATTACAAATATCACAATAAACTAATCAAACAAATATAACCCAAGTCCAAAAATCTAATTAAAACCCTAACTTTTCACCAGCTTCACCGTTTTCACCATGCCTACTTTCAACCCCTCGACATAAATCTTAATGCAAAACCTGGAACCATTAAAAAAAATTCCAACTTGGAAACAAAAAACCTTACTTGAAACGACAAGTGGACATGGAAAGAGAGAACTAACCCAAAAAATGTGAAGAAATCAAAAACCATGTCAGATCAAGCATGAGGAACAAGTAAAGTCACTGCAAATACACAAATTAAAGAGAAATCAAAATCCCATCTTATTAAAATTTAAAAAAAAAAAAAGAGCTCAATACAAGGCAAATTAATTAAACTGAAACAAAAAATGGAAAACCCAATCTGTAAATCTATATGGGTAACTTAGGGAAAAAAAAAAAACAAAAGTGTTTTAAAATCAGTAAAGAAAAACAGAAAAATCTTAAATTAGAAAGAGAGATAAGAGAGATTTGGGACTCACATGGAAGGTAAAGGAAGAAAAAGAAGCCATGGAAAGAGTGAAGCTGAAGAGAGAGAGGGAGGGAAAATGATAAAAATGAAAAGACGGGGAATGAAAGGAGAGGTGAAGAAGGGTGGTAGCAGTCTTTTTCAATAATTTTGCTTTCTTTATTTATTTGACTGAGAGAGAGAGAGAGAAAAGTGAGTATGTGAAGGCATGTGAATCTTTCAACATCTGCCCATTTTGATAATTTTTCTCCACAAACTAAAGAGCTGGTTAAAAAAGAAAAAGAAAATAAGCTCGACTCTGTGTTCAATATTAATAATTTATATATTTAATCAAGTTTAATTCGATTTAAAATTTTGAATCTCAAATTTATTTTAAGTTTGATTCAAATTAAAAAATAAATTTTAAATTTATTCGTTAAATTTAATTTATATAATAAAAAATTTAAAAATATATACTTAAATTTAATTTAATAAAATTATATTTAATTTATATATATTAAAAATAAAAATAAGTTTATTAAAATATATATAATTTTTATGTTTAATTTATATATATATGAATTAATTTTTATATAATTTACATATATATAAAAATAAAAAATGTATATATATAAATTTAGATAAAACTTGAGTTTTAAATTTTTTTCTCAAAATTTTGTTTAAAATTTAAACGAGACTAAAAATTATGTTTAAATTCATTAAATAAAATTTAATTTGTTGTTCAAATTTTTTCAAAATTTGGAAGGATCTTAGAGTTTTGATGGATAATTTGACTCTTAAACAGGATTATTTAAGAACACTTTAAAATTTTAAATTAAAAATTCTAATTTAAAAATTTTAGGTTTTGGAAAAGTGGGTAATTTTAAAAAAAGAGAAAAAATTTTATTTGAGCCCAATTTTTTCATTCAAATAAATAAAAAAATATATATGACATGTAAAATTGGTTTATGATTGCAAATAATAATAATAATAATAATAATGCTTTTAATGAAAATTTTGTGATGGCTAAAATCAAATTTTGAAGATTTTTAATGCATTATCTGTTTTTCTTTTTTTAGTCATGGGGCATAACACTTGGAATATAATAAAAATTAATTACTAAGGATTCAAAATCTTCAACAAGACATCTTAAGGTTAGAACTTTAAAAAATTCTAAGATTTGGTCTTTGGGTATTTCTTGATATCAAAGTTCAATTTTTTATTTTATCCTTTTAGGATAAGCTAAAGGCATAAATACATTATACTTTGCAAGTTACTTATGGTGAGAATAAAATTGTCTTTGAACAAATCTAGCTCAATAATTTAGATATTAAATCAAAAAAAAAAAAACAATTTTGCAGTCAAGAAAAAAAATTTGAATTCTATATTTTTGTATATTTAGATAATCAAGTTGTAGATATTTCAAATTGAGGAATTTATTGGATTTAATTAGATTTTGCTACATTTTTACCAAAAAGAAATGAACCATGTGTGCTATTAAAATTGTTTCGATAAAATTACTAAACTCACCCTTATTGTTGTTAGTTAATGAGCACTTTTTTTTTTTTTAACAAGGTAAAATAATTCATATTTTTTTATTAATTTCAATTTTTAAAATTTTACACTTAAATTTTGGCTAAATGGTTTAAAACAATATATTTTATTTAAAGAATTGAGTTCAAATTAATTTTTTTTAAAAAGAAAATCAACAATCACATAATTTATTAATAACACTATATTTTTAATTTTTGTTATTCAAATTCAAATATTATAGTTTCAAATTAAAAAAAAAATTGATAAATCTTTATTTATACTCCATATAAGATTCAAGACTTGAAGCTGGCTCCTTCAAGCAAGTTTTTCTTTTTTTGCCTAAATTTCTTGATTCATTCAAAAGGGAGAACCTTTAAACTTTGGGTTTACTTTAAATCTAGGAAGAACCAACAAGGTTCATAATTTACCATAGTGACAGATTCAAGTTTTTATTTATTTATTTATAATAAATTTATAAATTTTTTGATAAATTAGTTAATTTTGTTAATAAAAATAATATTTTATTATTAAATTTTCATATTTTTCAATATTTAAAATTATCGAAAAAATTTTAGGAGATGGCCAAAAATTTTTTCATTCAAATTTTTTTAATTTCAATATTGAAAAGCATTCATAAACATTTTTTTTATAAAAAGTGGATTTACCCCTAATTGATGGTCATCAAAAACAAACCAAAAGGTCAACTGTTAGCACATGTGGGGTGGAATTCAAACAAATGATTGACAGAAACATAGACTTACAAGTAAACAAGTCTTATTCTCATTATTCTTTGTTGTTTTTATTACAGGTTTTTCTGAATTATTTTACAAGTTAATTCAAGCTAGAATTCAGTTGGATATAGCAATTCAACCTTAAAATCTGTTTTTATTAAGGTATCCTATGTTTTCTTCTAGCAACACATTTACATTTGATTATGACAAGGAAAACTTTGTTTGAAAACCTTATTAATTAGCATTACTATTATCAGTCCTAAAATGTTTTGTCACGGGTTTGAAACTTTAGCCTAATAATTGTATATTTGAATCTCAAATATGTGTGAGTGTGCATGTGTGCGAGCTGTGACAGTATTATAAAGTTAGGTTTTGTAAAGAATTTTATGAGAAGGAAACCAATCAATCCAAATTTTTGGATTGCAATCAAGATTTTGGTTTTTGGCTATGATATGCAAAATTGAGATGACAAGCATGCAGTATTCTTTGCATGATTTGGTTTTGACCTATCAGGCCTTTTTTTTTTTTCGGTGCAGTCATGAAGAGTTGGTGAAGTATCATTTTCACATTTTTCTGGCAGAAACTATGGAAATAAAAAATAAAAAATAAAAAAAAACTATGGAAATCAAAGTTGCTGGTGCAATGGAGAAGACAAGGTTAAGCCATACCTGCTGTAGCCTACTGTTCAGACATTTGAAGTTAGGTCATTGATTGACTCATAGCACTGGTGTGATAAATACTTGGAAGTGTGACTATATTTATATATATATATATATATACGAAGAATAATTACAAATGTGAATAATTAAAGTAATTAATTTGCCATTGCTTATTAGTTTAGGTGTTTAAAGAGTTCAATTTTTTTTAAATGAAATTTTAATTTCGAATATTGTGAATAAAAAAATTAGATGTAAGGAGAATTTATTTCTCTTATAAGATTTGATTATGTTCGATTTATCAAAATCTAAAATAGCTACTAAACGTCAAGAGTCTTAGACAAAAAATAATAATAATAACTAATATGATAAATTGTGATAATCCAGCAATTACAAATCAAAGTGAGGGGAATCATGAATAGTTATCAGCTTCATTTTTGTTTTTCAAGGAATAAAGGGGTTGAAATTTCATTGAGAATTAATCCCTTTGAACCATCATCTGGAATGACCCCAGAAATCCTGCCAGGAAGTTAGTGAAGCAAAAGTTTTGCTCGATTAGAGGCAAAGCCGTCTGAATCAGTTTATGGAGCATGCATGCTTATGAATCAGGACTCAGAGTCTCTTTGCTGTTTCAAGTTTTTTTTTTTTTTTTCAAGCAACTGTGTCTTTTGATCTTACTTTCTTTAGTCAAATCCGACACTCAACAGCCAGTGTTTGGAATTCGAAGAAACTACAGACTTACAAACATAAAGCCAAGTCTAAATCTGCATCAATTTTCATTGTCTTGGGTAGGTTTTTCTAAATTATTGAACTAGTTAGATAAAGATGGAATTGGCTTGAAGTAACAATGAATGATTGGCTCAACTGATAAAAATATATATTTTTCTTTTTTTTGTTTGAATTTGAATCAACTTGTTATGAATTCCTTAAATCCATGGTAAATAAGTCTACTTATACTTAGATCGGCTTGAAAAATATGCATCCGGCAGAATCTAAAAATCTTCTACCATCTTCTACCGGTTAAAGAAATTGACTTGAAGATAAACCTAACGATTTGTAAATTTATATTATATAAAATATTAAATTTTGTATATTTATATTATATTTTATATAAAAATTATGTATTATAATTTATATTAATATAAAATTATAAAATATAAAATTTTTATTTTATTAAATATATATAATTATTATTATAATTTTAAATTATATTATATTTATATTTTATTTTTATATTATATTTATCTCATATTATCATATTATATTTTAAACTATCATATATATATATATATATATATATATATACTTAAAAGTAAAATTTCATACCTGTCATGTCTATAGATTCCTAAGTACCCTTTGTAGGATATGTTTGAAGTTGGCCAAACTTTGCCCGAGTCAAAAAAAAATTGCTAACATTTATTCTACTAGGAGTTGAAAAGTTACTCCATATAATTTAGAAGGGAATCTTCTTTACTATTGGTCAAAGGAAATCCTGTGAAGGGGAAAATTAAGTTTTTGAATGGACATTATAATTAGGGTTGGTAATCCAATCTCAATTCATTGGATTTCAGTTTAATCTAATTTTATAATATCGATTCTTTCTTTTTAAAAATCAAATCTCAGATCAAATAAGATTAAATTTTAAAAAATTGAAATTAAATCAGGATATATATAAATTTTTTATTTTTTATTTAATTTTATATTTATATTTAAAATTAATATTTTGTTAATTTTAGATCAAATTTAATAAATTATAATTTTATGCATATACAAATTAAATATAAAAAATAATATTTTAATATCAAATCAGATTGAATTAAAATATTTATTATATAGAATTGAGATGAATTCAAGATAAAAAATATTCGTACCAACCTAACCCGTTATCATCTCTAATTATAATATACAAGAGCACATGCAAGCAGCTTCACATCAACTATAGCAACCTGACATGTAACAAACAGAAGAGTTGTTACTCATAGCATGATCAAGGACCAGTTGGGGGTGTCGCGCGCGTATTCGTTTGTAACTGGAGCAGTTTGAACCACACGCCTTTTCAATAGGCATCTAAAGTAATGGAACCGAGGCAATGCAAATTAATATTTGGTGCAGATAATAGCCTCCCTCTTGCTCCACAAAAGCTCTATTGGAAGAAAAAATTGGAAGCAATGGCATTATTAAAAAATGAACTAGATGATGAAGATGCATCACTCACCTTTGATCAGTTGTGTTAATTTAAGGGACTAGAATGAAGATGCATCACTCACCTTTGAGTTGTGTCAATGTAAGGAACTAGAATGATTGAATTCTTCTAATACGCAATTTTTTTTCTTAATTTTTTGGATGAAAATTAAAATTTAAATTCAAATATTTTAATTTTAAAATCATATTCATCACTGAGCTAATGGTATATATGATAATACGTAATTTAGTTACTTACCCTAAATGCTTAACTGCATCTAACACAATATTACCTAAAAAGATAAAAATAATATATGCCAAATAGAGCCAAATACCAGGAACTTAATTAGTCATGTTAATGACAGTAATTCAAGCAATTTGGTTACTCTCTCTCCATTTACCTTAATATTTCCTTTGATCTCTTCCTTGCATAAGATAATTATTTTGTGGGATCCATAATCATTTTTCCCATCAAAAGCATTCACATGCACAACAAAAAGAAAGCAGATAGATAATCAAAAGCCATAACTCAAAAGGAAGGGCATTATAGCATACCAAATGCTAGAAATGATTTTCTTTCAATCCACAAAATATATAATAAGACATGTTTATCTAGGCAGATGATTAGAAAAAGGAGCTGCCTTGAAAAGTCATCTTCCAGCACATGTATTTGAAACAAGAGAAAAGTGCCAGATTGTTTTTGTTTGTCTATATCGATAATGTCTGACTTAGAAAAAAAAAAAGTGACATACTCATTGCTACTCTGAGGAACCTCTTAAATGAAATGATTTGACTTTCACTGGGGGTCCTTGAAAACCCCAAGTAATCGCTAATTTATTGGATCCTATGGACGGCCCTATGCTCCTAAGGTCTTCTTTTATAAATTTTATTAAAATTTTAAATCGAATCGCTTTTGTTTTTTTTTTTTTTATATAATTTTTATCGCGTCTTTAACGTTGTTGGGTCTGCTTGAAATGAAAAAGCATGACTCATTTGAGGTTAATGAGTGTTTATTCTTTCTAGTAGCTCAGCCTTCTGATCCCAAGGAAAAGACCTCGAGATGCCAGACCCACCTTAATTGCTGAAAATGCATTCCAAGCCTTTGGACAAACCCCAGGGCCCAACCTACAGATAAAATCAATGTTAAAACTTAAGTTTAAAACTCAACAGTTATGCACCACACACAGTGGATTAAGATTTGCAGAAAAAGCATTGAAGGTTTCTTCCTTGAGATGAAAAGTATTCTATAAATTTATGGAAACTGAAAAACCAGCAGCCTGTTTAAGGCAAGGGAAAGGGAATCTCTTATTCCCTTGTTGGTGAAGAAATAATGGAATCTTTACCTAACAAATACAATGGATTATTATGTTAAACCACTTAGCCACCATAACAAAAAGATAACGTTAATGTTGAATCTTGTCAAGGCATGCACTCAACAAACTAAAGAATTTGATACCATTCTTTGCATTAATACACAAAAATCTTCACATAACTGTTTTTGTGTTACAAAAGTTGCAGAGCTTTAAATTGAATTTGATATTTTTAGCATAACATTTCAAATCCAACTATAATTGTGGGTATTTATACATATGTTCCCTTATAAATTCTTGATTTGAAATAACCATATTGGAAATATATAAAGTTTCTTCCCTTTCCTTTTTCTTTTTTTTTTTTGGTGTTAATGTTCACCAAAAAGAAGTTCGAGCCACAATCGTATCATATCCTTCTCCCTCGGTGAATGTTTGTCTAGCAATATTGAGTTCACTTATTTGAAGGATTTTGCTAATCGATATTTTTTTATACAAAAAAATCATAATTTAAAAATAAGAGAATACTTCTAAAAGTAATATTATATTTCATTCAATGTATCAAAAACTATCAAATTACCTATTTACATACTCTTATCAATAATATCCTAACCAATGCCCATAATAAACTCATTAACAAAACCCTAATTTGATAGTTTTCATAAATGTCATGTTCTATATATGATCATGTAAAGTTTGTCAGAATGATATGAATCAAATTTGATAGATCATATATATATATATTTGCTTAATTTATAAAATTCAATTGTAAAGTGAGTTATTATATCAAGGCTTTTCCAAAACGGTTCAAATATGCCAAAAAGGCCATATGCCATGATCATGTGAAGTTGTGAAAATGATATCAAAGAATCAAACCCTAATATTATGGAAAATCAAAGGCAATAACAAAAAAAAAAAAAAAAAGAAATACATAGGAATCAAGTAATTGTCTAGAAAAGAAAAGCATGGAATGTCAAATTAGCAAGATTGGATTCAATTTTGTGTTTTATTCTTTTTCTTCTTTGCTTTAATTCCCTTGATTATTGGAGGTATGGTGCTTAGTAAAGGTTAATTTGATACCCATAATTACATGTATCTAATAAAAAGGGAAAAAACTCTATATACATATATGATGACGATGATGATGATGTTAATTTTGTTTTCATAAAAAAATTAAAAATTATCATAGGATAAAATGATTATTATTAAAAAGTGAAGTCACATACATTCATATGATAAGTTTTTTTTTTATTTCGTTTTCAAATTCGTCGGGTGGACACAAAACTATTACGACAGGCATGCACTCAACAAACTAAAGAATTTGATATCATTCTTTGCATTAATACCCAAAAATCTTCACATAACTGTTTTTGTGTTACAAAAGTTCCATAGCTTTAAATTGATATTTTTAGCATAACATTTCTATAATTGTGGGTATTTATACATATGTTCTCTTATAAATTCTTGATTTGAAATAACCATATGGGAAATATATAAAGTTTCTTCCCTTTCCCTTTTTCTTTTTTCGTGTTAATATTCACCAAAAAAAAGTTCGAGCCACAATCATATCATATCCTTCTCCTTTGATAAATGTTTGTCTAACAATATTGGGTTTAATTATTTGAAGGATTTTGCTAACCGATGATTTTTTATTAAAAAAAATTATAATTTAAAAATAATAAAATACTTTTAAAAGTAATATTATATTTTATCCAATGCATCAAAAAATATCAAATTACCTATTTACATACTCTTATCAATAATATCCCAACCAATGCCCTTAATGAGCTCATTAACAAAACCCTAATTTGATACTTTTCATAAATATCATGTTCTATATATGATCATGTAAAGTTTATCAGAATGATATGAATCAAATTTGCTAGATCATATATATATATATATATTTGCTTAATTTATAAAATTCAATTGTAAAGTGAGTTATTATATCAAGGCTTTTCCAAAACGGTTCAAATATGCCAAAAAAGGCCATATGCCATGATCATGTGAAGTTGTGAAAATGATATCAAAGAATCAAACCCTAATAGTATGGAAGATCAAAGGAAATAACCAAAAAAAAAAAAGAAAAAGAAATACATAGGAATCAAGTACTTGTCTAGAAAAGCATGGAATATCAAATTAGCAAGATTGGATTCAATTTTGTGTTTTGTTCTTTTTCTTCTTTGCTTTTAATTCCCTTGATTATTGGAGATACGGTGCTTAGTAAAGGTTAATTTGATACCCATAATTATATGTATCTAATAAAAAAAGGAAAAAAAAACACATATATATATATATATATATATGATGATGATGATGTTAATTTTGTTTTCATCTTGACAAAAAAATAAAAAAATAAAAAATTATCATATGATAAAGATGATTATTATTAAAAAGTGAAGTCACATGTTTATATGATAAGTATGTTATTACCTATGGATTATTAATATGTCGAGTCTATGAATTACGTGGTTGGAAGTATCTTTCTTTTTTTTTTCCAAAAAATCCAGGTTAGTTTTTAATTTTGAGTTAATGTAATTAAATTAGTCAAAATTTATTTTCCTGATATATTAACATGTAATCATTTACATATATATAATAAACACTCATTTAAAAGGGTTACTTATATTTGCCAAATATACATGTAAAGATTAAAATACCAATGACGTAGGGATGATTATAATAGTAAATAACTAGATATGTGTTATTATGTTATTCATTTATGTTAGATTCAAATAATTATAAAAAATTAATTGATGGATTTTGATAACAGATTTATTATTTATAATGGATTCATATAAGATATAAATAGTATCTTCTTAATATTTAATATTTAAATTTATTTAAATTTTAATATATAATGATGAATATCTAAATTTGTCAACCGTAAGATTTTATATCTAACTTTAACAAATAATCTGTCTTTGTTATTAATTAAAAATAAACTTGAATTTCAAATATAATGTTTGTTTATCTTATATTTTAACAAAAGAATTAAGTAATAGAATATTTTAATATATTCAATATTTAAATAAATAATATTTGTTTGTTTAAATTGATTCGAATTTATTTAAATAATAATATTATATTTAAATAAATTTAAATATCATGAATAGTAAATGAATTTGGATATTAATATCTAAAAAAATAAAAGCAAATATTGACAGTCATTGCTTTCACTAAATGCATGTTTGATTGTCTAAATTCAAATTTGCTAAAAGATTTTGATAAAAGATTTTGAGAAGATAAATTTTTATAAAGTTACCGGATCCAATTTAAATAAATTTATTTGAATTTATGTGAAAAAATATATCTGAACAAAATTTAAAAACTTTTTACAATAAAAAAAATTAAAATTAAATAAAAAATACCAATTTAAGTACTTGTAGTCAAAGATTATCAGCACACTCAAACTAGTCAAAAATAATCATTGCGAAAATTAAATAAAAAAGAAGTTTCATTGTCTCATTGGTTTAACCATTTCAAATGTCAGTTTCTTTGTTTTGACACTTTTTTCTTCTCCATAAATTTAAAATAAAACAAAAAACAAAGGGTGACAAGAATGAAATTGTTGTGGTCCCAAATTTAAAATTTATTTTCTTTGCCCGTCAAATATAAAAACAATAATTAATTCATTGATTAATCAAAAGTAGGGCCCACTGAGAGTTCCATCGTAGCAAAACAAAAATTTAACGATTGATTAACTTATGGTGTGGTATCTCCCAATGTCAGCAAGACGTGGCATTTTGTTATTGGTTAAAAAGTCATTCATCAACCAATAATCAATTGACAGTTCATCATATTTCTGAGATTATAGGATCGTTAATCGTATACTATCATTTTCAGTGGATAAAACTTGGGCCCACCGAACGAGTTTCATCTGAAGATTACGAAGAATCACGTGGCTAAGGTCACTATACTCCCGAGATTCACTTCCGTGAAATAAGTGATACCTACATTTGATTCCATATCTACCGTCCAAGTGTCCTTTCAAATTCCCACATGTATACCGACCCTCTATATATCTGCCCTTCACTCACACCCAACTTTTGTGGCCTATAAGAGATTTTCACATTCCCGAAATGCCCTAACCTTTCCTTCAAATTTCCAACCTCTACCCCTCAGATTAATTGAATAAAATAAAAGGGGAAAACCAATCTCAAACTTTATTTTTTCCTTAGGAAGGGTGAGCTGAAAAATGCTAGAGACGGTGGCGCGTGAAGCCGACGAAGAGCTGTCACTTTTGCCACATCAGAGCAACGGTGACCGCTCATGGCGGTTGAACTTCGAGGGTTTCCAGTTATCTTCTGAACACAAAGACAAAAAGCCTCCTCGTAGCCTCCATGATTGCCTCGGGGTTTTAGGTAATTTCCACAATTCCTTTTTCTTGTTGGATATCCGTATCCGAGATTTTGTCTATTTAATTTTAATTACCAATATTCTACTCTTTTTTGTGCTTGATTTTGAATTTACTTAAATGGATTTTTTTGTTTGTTTATTGTCTGTGGAGTGCTTTGGGTTTTTGGTAAAAATCACATTTTTATTTTCCCCTTTTGTGTTTTATATTAAAGTTTAAAACTTTTTTTGGTTCATTAGTTTTGTTGGGTATGTGGGATTTATTTATTTAGCTTTAATTGTCAATATTCGATCTTTTGTTATGCTTGGTTGTGAATTTACTGAAATGGTTTTTTTTTTTTTTTTTCAATTTTGATGAAAGTTTACCTTTTTATTTATTCTTTGTGTATGGCTACTATGAGTTTGAGTTATTCTTCAGTTTTTTTAAGCATCAAAACTTTAAAAAATTTAAGGAGAGAAAGATTGTGTTTTTGGGTCTTAAGATTTGAGCTCTAGATTTGTATTATGAGGTAAACTATGGTATGTGATTAAAGGTATGGGAATTCTTGTTTTTTGATGTTGTTTTAATCATGGGGTGTGCTTTATTGTTTGAGGTTTTGAACGGAAGTTATGGTAAAAGCTTGCTAATTTTCTTGATAAAGTGAAAATTGACAGTTAGATTTGCTTTATTTTGAGGTTGATGTTATATGATTTCTTGTTTATTTATGTTTTTTTCTGTGTTGGAAGTTTGCTTTAGTTTAAAGTTTTGCAAGGAAAGTTTGGTAAAATTGCCAGTTTTCTTGATCAAGTGAAGTGAACTTTGTCAGTTGGGTTCTTACTGCCTTTATTTCTTTCCATATATACATATGTAGAGTAGAGATCGCTTATATTAGTGTAAGTTTTACACTTTTTTTTTAATCCTTGGATCAAAATGGCTAAGATCCAAATTCGTCATGAATTTAATTTTGATCCAAAGGTCAAAATCGAGTGTAAAACTTACAAGTGGATCCCCACTCATATATATATATATATATAAGCTGCATGTATATGTGTGTGAATATAAAAGACTTGTTTGTGGAGTTACTTTAACCGTGTATATATTGAATTTATAAAATATTTAGGACTTTGTTTTTTTAGCTCTACTGTGGAAAGACTGGAGATTTTAGCTCTTTAGGATGTATATGGCATTTATATGAATTTTTTCCTTCTGAAATTTGTAAGGCTTCATTTGATTGGTGCATTTGCTTCTTGCTTTTTGCTTTTTCAATAGAGAGTGAAAAGCAAAAAATAAAATATGAACTGAAGACAAGGGACAAATAGCAAAAAGTAAAAAGCAAAAGCACCAACCAAATGGAGCCTAAGCATTTTTGCATTTTCTTTCACCATGCATAAGTTGTGTTGAGCTAACATGTTCTTTACCTTTTTGTGTATGATAGTTTTGCAGTAAGTGGAAAACCAAGTGAGTGGACAAAATCCTTTAGTTGGAATCGGAGATTACATATATAGCATAGAAAAATGCTCTTTGGTGAATGTGCCACAAATGCTGAATTATTCGTCAAATGACACAACAATTGCAAATGAACTAAATGAGTTACAAGAATGCATCTTAATAGTTTTCTTTGATGGTTTCAGGTCCAGAAGATAACGTGGCTGAATACTATCAGCAGCAGGTAGAAATGCTTGAGGGTTTTAGTGAAATGGATGCCTTAGCTGAGCGTGGATTTATTCCTGGAATGTCAAAGGTTTACTGTGATGTCTTGTGTTCTCTCTAGATTATAAAATTTGTGTACTTGAAGAAGTAATAGACTGAACTTTGTTGCTTTGATTGGCAGGAGGAGCAGGAAAAATTGGCTAGAAGTGAGACACTAGCCATTAGAATTTCCAATTTTGCAAATATGGTTCTTTTTGCTGCTAAAGTTTATGCTTCCATCAGAAGTGGCTCATTAGCTATAATTGCATCCACATTAGACTCTCTTCTTGATCTTCTGTCTGGCTTCATCCTATGGTTTACTGCATTCTCCATGTCAACACCAAACCCGTATCAGTACCCAATTGGAAAGAAAAGAATGCAGCCACTGGTCAGTATTCTTGCTATACCTTGTTGTAATAAATTTCCTGATCAGTGTTAGGGCATGATGAACGAAGTAGCATTTCCTAGCTAAGGTGCATCTAACTGCTGTACTTTCATTGTTCATTTTTATCATTTTGTGGACTGATCTTTTCTTCAATACCAATTATTTGGCAAGAAATGTGTTCTGTATTTATACCACAATATTGGCAAACATTGTCAGCTAAATTACCAATCTGCATGTTCTAAGGATAGTTCTAAATCTTTGAGTTCTTTTTTCTATTAATAACAGACATTAATTAATCCATTTGATTACCTATCTCAAGTCACCATGTATATAAGATGTTTATTAAAAAATGTTTAGCAACTTAGATAATTCCTACAAGGGGAGGGTAATACCGCATCTACTGGTTCTGAAGCAGCATTTGATCTGAGTTTGACATACTGAAAGCAAACTCTTGATAATTCATTACTTAACAGTGAACTGAGAGATTATTATCTCCTGTATTATACTGGCAAGAAGCTGGAGTATGAACATATTAGTTGACTTCTATCATATTTAAGCAGGTTTTTTTACCTTAGGCTTAGGATGCATTTTATTTTCTGAAGGCATCCAAGGGTCTTATCTTATAATCAATTCTAGATCTTAGTTGTTGAAGTTACTTCTTTGATAAGCGATAAAACATGATGATATGGTGGATGTTTTGATAATGCCTCTGTAACATTGATTTGGACACATGTAATCTTGCCACGTGAGGATGCTTAATATTAGCATAGACTGAAAGGCTAGTGATTAGATAGGAAACTGGAAATATGCATGCATGTTAGACGTAGGTTTACAGATATATATGCATCATTGTATTTATATTTGTGCATGTTCATATGCATCTTCTGCTGCTGCATAGCCATGGAAGTAAGAGTATTGGTTGGTTTGTCTCTATTTTCATGAAATAAAGTTTCAAAGTTTTATATAAGATGCATTAATGTTGTGAACTGTTGAAATGTAATAACAATCAAAACTTAAAACTGGTAAATTTTCTGCAGGGCATCCTTGTTTTTGCCTCTGTCATGGCAACTCTTGGACTTCAGATAATCTTGGAGTCAGTACGAACATTGGTTTCAGATGTGAGTCAACTTTGATTATGCATAAAGTTCTCTTCTCCATTCAATAGATCTTTTAATATATTTGAAGATGACTGCTTATATGGTTGGAATGACAATGACATGTTTCTTTCTTTTGCCTAGGAGGACGAATTCAACCTGACAAAAGAGCAAGAGAGGTGGGTTGTAGGCATAATGCTTGGAGTGACCTTGGTTAAGCTTTTCCTGGTGTTTTATTGCCGCACGTTCACCAATGAAATTGTTAAAGCTTATGCTCAGGATCATTTCTTTGATGTTATCACAAACATAATCGGCCTTGTTGCTATGCTACTTGCCAATTACATTGACGATTGGATGGACCCTGTTGGAGCTATCATTGTAAGTAAAATCTTATATATACAACAAAAAAATTGATGCTCCGATTGTAGATTTTTGGGAATCAATAATTCACAATCACATTTAACGGAAAAAAAGTTAGCACGAACTTGTGACTTACGATATAATCTTGGATATTGCAGCTGGCGTTGTACACTATCCGCACATGGTCAATGACAGTATTAGAGAATGTGAACTCACTGGTTGGAAGATCAGCTGCTCCAGAATATCTTCAGAAACTAACCTATCTCTGTTGGAACCACCACAAGGCCATAAGACATATCGATACAGTCCGAGCTTACACCTTTGGGTCTCACTACTTTGTGGAGGTTGATATTGTACTCCCAGCAAACATGCCATTGCAAGAAGCTCACGATATCGGAGAATCTCTGCAGGAGAAGCTTGAGCTACTGCCTGAGATTGAGCGTGCTTTTGTTCATCTCGATTATGAATTCAGTCACAAACCTGAACATGCACAAGCACATGCTTTGTAGGCAGCAGCCAGGAGGTATGAAGGTCTGTCTATAATGTTATATTTTTGTTGGTTATTTTTGTTTCTACCAACAAATTCTATGGTTGGAAAATTGAGCCATATGAAAAGACACATATATGTATGTGCATGTAACACGTGACGCACTCGTTCGCATGTATAAAAAGCAACATCTGCACGTATAAAATGCATGTGCAGATATTATTATTCAAATTTCAGATTTCTGCCTAAAATACTTTCCATGGATAATTGAGTTTGCTTCTACGTTCTAATAAGATGCATATTTCCTATGTTCATGGTGGCTTTAGTTTTAGTATCTTCCATTAATAGAGAATGTGCCAAAGAACTCTGCTTACCCCAAAGATAAAATTCTTTTGCCATTTTTTTTCTTGGGTAGATTTCCATTTTTCTTAAGTACTAATAGTTAAGAGATGAGATATACCATTGCACCGACGTTATGTGACTGTGGATGTGTGATAATATGTTTGGTAAATATAAGAAAAAAAAAAAAAGGAATATGAAAATGAAATATACAAGTCCATTTATTTTATTTCTTCTTATTTCACTTCTATTTATTTTATATTAATTACGTGTAAAATATAAAGATTATTATATATAATTCATGTCTAACACCAAGCACAAAATATATATATTTTTATTTTGTCAAATTTATATATAATTTTTATTAAAATTTTAAATAATATATTTTTCATATAATCTTTATATTGTATAAACATATTGTGTTTAAAATTATCAAATTTATTTCATCTTACACACCGACAGAAATTTGCTAAGGTGAATATAAAAAAAAGGTTAGCTGTTTGATTTAAAGAAGATTGGATTGCTATAACATATATCTATAATTTCTTTTAATGAAAAAAATCTAATCTTTGGCACATTCTAGCTGGATCCTGATAAGAAAAAAGAGCAAACAGAAGTAGTCTTCCTGGAATTGACACTTTGTTTGCAACTGAGGAATCAACAGGAAATTTGTATACAATTTTGCCATTTTCACTTAGAATTTGGGGTAAACCTCCAATTGTTTGTACAAAATTCTTTACATTTTTCCTGTGGATGAGTGATTTAGCAGTTCTACATACAGTTTTGATTCTTTTGAAACGACAAGAGTGACAGCTAATCTCTAGCTATAGGAAGATGATCAACAACACGAGTAAAACGTTTGTTGAGGGCATCACTGATGATAACCAAATTTGAAAATTGAAAATTTTAAGATTTGTTATAATTTTTTATGGTATTAGAGTTGTAATGATTGATTCCATATGCCAAATCAATATATTAAGTTCATAAATTTAAAGAATTTGAATTATATATGAAGCAATCAACTACTTCACTGTTGAGTGCATTTTAAATAAAAGAATTGATTATTTTATAACAAATCGATTATCTTATTTTTAAAAATATTTAAAAAATTAAAAATATAAAGAGATAATCAACTATCTTCTTAAGATAATTGAGTACTCTATATGAAAAGTTATCATTTTAAATAATATGAAAATTTTGATTATTCAAATGAATATTTATAATAAAAAAAGTTATTTTTAATTAAAGCAACACAATCTAATAGTCATCATCTTAAAATTCAAACTTTATAAATAGAGATTGATATTAGTTTATTTGATATCTAATTCATTTTTGGAATTACTCTATTCTTTTTCCTATTTTTTTCTCACTTAACGGTAAGTTGTTTTAGCATTGTCTGCTGCACAACAAACCTTGCAAAGACCAGGTTTTTCCATTCCTATTAAAATGTGTTTAGTGGTTTGTTATATTAGTATAAAGCACAAACAAACAATGCTTCATTGTATTTTGAAAGAGTTTCGATTCGCCCTTTTGTATACTATAACACGTTAGGGCGAAATAATTCTTAAGAAAAATGTCAATTGCACTACGTCTTAAAGCCATTTGGTTCGTGATTGGAGGTTCAGAATTGCTCAACCCCAACTACTTAATCAGAAGGCTACAAGGAAGTTCACAAGAAGATCAAGTATCCACAAATTATATCTTATAGTCTTGTAATCAATTAATTTTTCTAACCATTTTCACGTAAACAAGATACAAATATACAAATTGTTAGATCTACTTGTAATCCCCTCTCGGCCAATTATCACCAATCTCCCACGTGGGTCTCCTTGACCCATCCCCTCTGGCCTCCCCCTCTTTCGGTTGCTATACTTTGCTCTTGTGCACCCCCCAAAGTTTGCTCCATCATATTGCACCAGGATCTCATTTCCCTTTATCATCAAATTATACAAGCAAAAAAGAAAGAGTTTGGTTCAGGAAACAAGGATCAGAAGAATCATGGGGGATTCTTCTGCATCATATATTCACATGGTGATTTACACTATATTTGAGATGCTAGCTTGTAGGTTCTATAACTATGAAGTCTATTATTATTACAGTTTAATAGGTGACAAATTTTTGATGTTGTTGACAGGTGCATTATCTGATAGAAAAGTGTTTGATCTTCAACATGACAAAAGAAGAGTGCATGGAAGCACTCTCCAAGCATGCAAACATCAAACCTGTCATCACTTCTACTGGTTGGTTTTCCTTTTCCAACTCCTTCTTTTTCAATCTCCCTCCATGAAAAGAAAGCTGTCATCACTTCTACCATGAGAACTGTTGGATGATTCCAAAAACCCTGCAACAGAAACTGTCTCGGACATGATTTGCAGGTTTTGGCTTGGCTTATATCATGATCTTCAATAAGATTCTGATGCAGCTATAGCCAGTCACGTACATAAAGATATAGAACTTGGTGAATTAGATTTCAAAAGAAACCCTGTCAATTCATTTAGAATTCTGCTTGAGCTGTTCGTGGTTTCATCGTTTCTTCTGATCTTGCCCTATCAACCCAACAAGAAGTCAACCTCTGATCTTATAGCCTAGTAATAAGCTAGACTACAAGTTGAATCTATCAACCAAAGTAGGGTTCTGTTTTCCTTTTGGATTTACAGATCGTCCACTAAGACGACTGCTGGCAATAGGACTCGAATCTAGGCCTTACAAGCGAAGTATTTGAACTTTACCAACTCAACCAACCCCATTACCGTAAGGTTCTGCTTTAACTTTTGCTTTCTCGTATGTACCGTGATCATCTGAGACAACCTTTGATCAAGTTAAGCTGAGTAGCCTCCAGGAGAAATCTTGTCAAATCCAAGTATACATTTTCTGCCTAGGGTCGGCTCTTTTAATGATCCTGAATCACTTTCGAATTTTGATCAACCAAATATTACACCACCACTAAAACTATCAGGGTCTAATCTTGGCCTAAAATTTCAACATTCCTTTACAGAATTACAACTTCCAATCCTTTTATTTCTTCAATCATCAGCTTAGCTTGAATCTGTGCTTGGTTCATTTTTTCATTTACTTTCTCTTGGTTTTTACGTCATATGATCATGGTTAATATGTAACAAGTTAATTGTGTAAAGTTTGGAATGAGCTTGAAAAGGAAAACAAGGAATTCTTTGAAGCCTATGCACAATTTCAAAGCAAAAGACAAGTCAAATGATCTGATCCAGAAGATGGTCTTGATTCCTCTAAAGACACCGATGAATAATATTGCCATGGAAAATGATCTCTCCTTGGTGTTCAACTTGTTAGTTAGCATGTATGTGTCTCAGTGCCATCCTTTGTCTTTGAATAAATTTTTTTTGGTTTTGCTTTGTCGGATGGTATTGGTGGAGTGGCGTATATATGGCTGGTCACAGTCATGAATTTTATACTTCATTAAAGTATGTGAAGGTGATGTTAAGGGTCCTGGAGAAGTCAGTGGTCTGAAAGCATCCAATGCTTATCGGGTCCTTTAATGAATGGGAAGTTTGGTGCAATGACTTAAAACAGGGGCTGGGACAGGGGCTTGCAGTTCGTGGGCTGTGGGAACTGGTAATGGTCAGGGCTAACCCAAGGATTTTGCATCTACTAAACGATTAAAAAATGATCTTATATTTGTTTCTGGTTGGAACCATATCCAGCTTCATATGGTTGAAAATCAACTATTATTTGGAATTGTCATATGAAACATTATCAATACAAGACATGCTCGATACCGACAGTAGCATTGTGAAATGACCTCATCTTTCCATGACTCCACCATCTTTTAGAAGAGGGTTATCCATACAATGACATTTAACTATTGTAAAATATTCTATAAAATCTCTAATGTGATATATAAATTATAAATTTATTGACTAATAAGATATCAATTTTTAATATAATTAATTTCAAATGATAATATATAACGAACAAATAATTATTTAATTTTAAATATCATATTAATTAATACATTATAGTTTCATGTTAGAGATTTTATAAAATTCAAATATCGTAGTGACCTATAATTCAACCACCATTCGTAAAATTAACCCTTTAGAAGAAAATATCTCCCACCAACAAGCACACCCCTCTGATATACATACTCAGAGAAAGAAGAAGAAGAAGAATTGACGCTAATCAGTAATCACAATTTAACCTCAGACCAAAATTTACTAATTGATAATAGCATGTATTCTGGACTACAGATAGATTAAAACATTTATTAGATGACTGGAGCAACCAGTGTTCATCAGGTTTTACATAAGGTCTCACCCACTTCATAGTTCATGCTAAATGATTACATAACCTTAATAGTTTTGAACTAATTCAAGCATTGACCTTAGGCGCCCATCCGGTAATCACGTATTCCCTGGCAGCCTGTGTTTTCACGAAGGACTCCCAAGAGAAAATCGACTGCAAAATAAGATACAAGAAATATATTTGATCATTAGTCAACAGAAAGTTTAATTTAAAGAAAGACGGGGTTGCAAGTAACAAAAAATGATGCACGGTTAAAGAAATAAATGAAAAAGTTATTTTTTATAGAAATGAGTGACAAAAAAATTTAAAACTACGAGCTAATATAAGGCTTAATTTGTTGTTATTGTTGTAGAAAGTCTAATTTTCTTCTATATAGAGTCAATATTAGATGAACACAGGAAAGCAAACAGACATTTAAAGGTACACAAGTAGCAACAAAGAAGAGAGAATGATTCCGAAATTTAGTCAGCGAAAACTTGAAAATATTCATTAATAAGAAAAAAGTCAGGACAAAGATCGCCCCAAATCATTGAGCATCAATCAATTAAAACCATTATGTGAAGCCAAAAATTTATATAGTCAGAATTATGTTCATTTGTAGTGTATATAGTCAGTGAGGTATGATCATACTGCATTACTCCTAATCATGGTGTGTTATGATGCAAAAAGCTTAAAAAATGTGATAAAACAAAGACAAAAACCAATACAAATCAACAAAACAAGCTTCCAAGAAGGAAAAAAAAGCAGTAAATTGCAGAAAAAATGTTGATTGATGGTACAGCTGCAAACCTTCATGTAATTATGGACATGAGTCAAGCTTTCTGGAACAGTCCAATTCTTAAAATGGCCGAGAGCAATCTCAAGATGGTAGAGCTTTGGTCCTAAACCTAAATCAACAGCAGTGATCTTTTCCCCAGCAATGAATGGACCCTGATGCATATTCTAATAAATTAGAATCAACTTACATGGTTGGCATGTCAAATTTATTATCATTTACCTGTCCCTTAAGATGCTCATCCAATGCCTTTAGTTCATCAAGCAAAGCCTGCTCAGATCCATCATTTGCATCCTTGCTCTTCAATAATGTGACGAAAGTTCCAAATATCTTTGATCCACTGCAGTCACACAGTGACGAAAGATTAATAATCAACTGAGAGGTTTCAAGAACAAAATGATTAGTGAACTTTTCTAAGAAATGAAAGGCGAGAGGTAGCATACACAGAGGCAAATTCAGGTGGTGTCTTCAGGGAAGGCTCAGGGTACTTCTCTTCAAGAATTCCAACAATCACATCAGAATCGGGCACCCATTTGTCATCAAACTTCACCACTGGTACCTTTCCTCCTGGACTTATCTCCAAGAACCTAGCAAAATCAAAACAAATGAAAATTCACAAATTTACAGCAACCCATTTGCCTAAACACTCCAAACAACCCATCACCACCAAAAAAAGAATAAAAAAACCACAAAGTTCACAATTTTACGTAGAAGTTTACATGTTTTGTTATCTGATATATACCATTGAGGTTTGTCACTGAGATTGACAAGGTGCATCTTGTAAGAAACCTTCTTTTCCTCCAAAGTAAGAAGAACCCTTTGGCAGAATGGACCTGGAAAACATTAAAAAAGGCAAAAAAAAAAAAAACTTCAATCCAAATTCAAAACCCAGAAACAAAATCACCCAAAAAAAGAAAAAGATGAAATTTAACAAAGACAAGGTGAAAGACAGAGAAAGCATACAGTCTCCAAGAACATCAGGGGCACCAGCAGCAGCCTTGACACAGATCTCCAGAGCCATTTGAGAAAGATTTGGCAATCAAGATTGAACCTTTTTTGGTTTCAGATGCTAATAGTAGTAACTGAAGTGCTTGGGGAAGCAAAGAGCAATAAATAGCATACTGAAAGCAGTATTTGAGCATAGTACTACAAACTCCAAGATTTTAGGAGTGTCGATATTTATGGACCTGATTGATCAAAACATCATGGTCAATAGGCCATGTTGTTTAATTTAAATTGGGGCCAGCAACAATTGTCTATTCTAGCTTTGTAAAAGCTTCTACACCTCGAGAAAGCTCCATACTTTATTCCATCACCTAATGTGAAAATAAAAAGACATCAAATTTTACAACTTTATTACATCAATTGATTTCCACTATTGTTTCTTGTAGATTAAATAATATCATGAAAAAAAAATCTTAAATTTTTTATTGAAAGCAATGATATTAAAAGCAACAAGAAAATTTTCAAATTACCAAAATATCTTAGTTAAAGTTTGAAATTTGTTTGTAAGAAAGGCACAATTGAATGGAAAATAAAAATGGTCCATGCAGAAAGTTAGGTACAATTGTTTCTAATTTTCTAATCGTCATCTTTCCTTCGGAGAATCAATTCTTTTGTCATCATTTTTTCTTATTTCTTGGACAAACACCACACATTTCTCCATTTCCACAATGATAAAAGCCAAAGGCAATGTGGAGGAGCCTTTCATTTCATGGCTTTTTCTAAAGTGGAATAAATATCTCATGTACTGTTTTTTTTCTTTGTAAAATTCCATTAATTATTTTAAAAATATTTCTTGAATTTAAATTTTAAATTTTATATTCAAATTTTAACTCGTGTCGAATCAACTTTGTAAGCTTGACAAGCATTTGATTCATTGACATACTTTCTCTATTTTCGTTTTTCTCATTTTTATTGCTTTCACTCACTAATCATCTTGCCTTCGATACAAAAAATCAAAGCAACCTCTATGATTTGATTGTTCTTTGATGGCATTCTGAATTTAGAAGAGATTAAAATTTATAAAATTAGATTACGAAATACATAAATGTAAGAAATAAAAATAATATGATATTAATAAAGTATATGAAAAAATTATTTTTAATAAAAATGAATAGAAAAAAAATGTTTAATTTTGACTTAATATGAATTTTTTATTTTTTTATATAATCGAGCCTAAAATTATAAAATATAAAGGTTAGTTTGTTATTGTTGTATAATTTTGGTTTTTGTTTAAAAATGGTAATCATATGCAAATATAATCATGGTTTTCCTAATGCCACCAACTTTGCTTCCTCAATGCTTAATTGATAATTAATTTATTCCTTAACATTGGGTGAAAATATTACCCTTTTAATGCTATATATCCTTAAAATATGTTTTTTTTTTTTAAGTAAGAGATGCCTTTTGTTAGTTGAATTTATATAAGCATTAAAATTATATTATAAAAAAAATTCGTTCTTTTTTCATGCAAAGAAAGCATTACATTTTAATCTTAAAATTTTTATTCACTCTATCACACATGCCAAATGAATTTGGTCTTAGCTTTAGTTTGGATTTCACTCAGATGCGGTGTAGTATAATTGAGTTCATTATATTATCAATTAAAATTCAAATATTAATTTTAGTGATATTCATTCAATATAAATTTTTAAAATTTTTTTCACTCATAATTACATTAATTTTTTTGATCATTACTATAATAATTTTTATATTATCTTTAATTTTATCAAAATTAATCTCATCGTTTATCCAAACGTAATTTTAATATTATTTAATAGAAAATAAAAACAAATGTAGGACATACTCGTGCATAAAATATTTAGTTTAAAAATAAGCATATGTAAATCTTTGTTTAAAAGTTTGGTTCGGTTTTTTTCTTCAAAAAAAAAAATTATTATATCCTTAATTAATTGAGAAACGATTCTTTTTGTACCTCTTTTTTTTTTTACTTTTAATATTTTTAAATTAATTTTAAATGAAATTGTTTAATTACTTTTTTTTCTCTTAACATTCCCTTCCGCTTTTAAGTTGTAAATTCAAAAATTTTTTAAAGTTTCGAATTTGCATATCCAATTGTTTAAAATTTTTATAAAATTTTTTTTTCTCAAACCTAAATGTAACTCTTTTAAAAGCTTTCATATATGTATTTTCAATAAATTATATAATTTATTGAAAATGTATATCTAAATGCTTTAACATTAAAATAAAAAAGATAACTAAGTAATTTTAGTTGAAAAAAATTAAAATATATATATAAAGAAAATAATGAAAATGTATTTAGAACCACTCTTAATTGAGTTAAAACTTATGTAATGTACAAAAAATAAAGATCGAAATAGAAATAATATGCTTACAAGTTAAATTTAAAATTTAATTTAATTATTTATACAGTTATCTTCCGAAAATAGCATAAAAAAATTTTATAATTCAAATTTTAACAATCTCTTTTCCTACTAAAAAAATAATTTCAAGTATTTTACTACTATTCTCTCATCTATAACTTATATAGAAACTCATGATTAGAATTGACAATATGAAACATAATAAGGTAATATTACACAAAAATTATATAAATAAAAGAGACTAAAATAATACATTTAAAATTTTAATAAAAATTATAAATAGATTTAATAAAATTAAAAAATATATTATATATTTTTATATTAATATAAATTATTACACATAATTTTTTTATAAAATATAATATAAATATAATATTTTACATGACATAATAATAAAAATTGTTAGATCTATTATTGATTAAAAAAAAACCTTTTACGAACAAATAAAAAAATAAAAATGTTTTTTTTGGCGCGAAATACGCAAAAAACGACAGTTCCTGTTCGCGCGTAGTTTCGAAACAGCAAAACAACGCGAAAACATGTCCCCACTAAAACCTGACTCTTTTTCCCACTTTGTCTTGTTCTTCCTTCTTTCTCCCCCTTCTTCGAATCATCAAATTATTATCTCCAATTTTTTTCTTCCAAATTTAAAACTCTAATTCTTTATTTCTTTGAACTTTCGATTCAATCTCAAAAAGTCCTTCTCCCAGATTTTTTTTTTCCCTTTTAAACCGACCATTATTTGTTTTTTTGGCATGTAAAACTAGGTTTTCTTAAAGTTTTGAACAGCCAACTTGTTCATGTCGGCTTGTCTTTTTCTTTCTTGATTTATAAGCAAGACAAAATGATTTTGATCCCTTATGTTATAATATCCTTTTAATTAATTAATTTAAAAACACTCTGAAATGGAAGTGATTTAGCTGAAAGCTTTGTTGGGCATCTAAACACTCAAAATCAACAGCAGCATTTTCATTCATAAAACTTCTTAGGAAAAAAAAGGTCAGATCTTTTTTTTTTTTTTCCCTTTCTTGGTTCTTGTTTTCTGGGTTTTTCTTGATTTCATTAAGCTTTTGATGTTTGCTTCTTTTTATGTTATAGTTGGATTCTTTTGTTTCCTTTTCAATGCACCACATAATTTTTTTAAATGATTTTTTTTTGTTTCACTGACTATGATTCTTGTTAATCTGATAGTAAATGATTTGATTTTTATGGTAGTGATTGTTCTTTGATAGTAATTGATTGAATTTTATGGTTCTATGTTGGGGGAAGGGGATGTTTTACTATTTGATTTAGTATCAAAATTCTTTCTCTCTCTTTTTTAATGATGGGGTTGCACTTTAGACTTTGTTTTCATGCTTGTTCTGATTATTACTTTGCCAAAAAGAAGTTGTTTTTAATGATTTTGTTTCTTGCATGCCTATTGCTATGAGCCTTACTTTGTTTGCATTTATGAGTCTTCTAGAAACTTTATTTCTGGCTTTATTATATGCCCATATGACTTTAATTTTTGTTTTTGCTATTAAATTTTTAAAATATCAAGTTTGTTTCTCAGTGACTAAATGATTGTTTTCCTTTTCTTTTTTACTCTTCAAAGATGTTTCTAGTGCAAGTTTGTTTCCGAGAAAATTCCTAGTACTTTTCTTTTTCCTTTTTTAGTTGTCATTAGTTGAGGCTGAGCATCCAATATAGTTTATGCATATATGGAAAACTGTTATCACAGTTTCTTTTCTTTTGTAGATTTGAGTTTGTTTATTGAATATTAATGTGGCATTTCCTGGAAGCAGGGAGCTTTTGGATTTGAGTATTTGGTGGCTAGACTTTAGTTGTTGCTGTGGGAGTAGTATAAAGGAATATATGGTAAGTAAATCAGAAGCTATATCCTTCCTTTGAGGAGCTATGAATTTTGGTAGTTGTTTCACTAGTTTGTTTTGCTAGTATGTCAGTTTCAGGTAGATCCATTGAATTCTTTTTCTTTTCTTTGGAACCGACTATCGATATATTTTTGCATTTTGTAGAATGCTATTGAATTATAGGAGTGTTCATTTCAACTAGATGAAGAAATGTCAAAAAACATGGAATCAAAATCTACCACACCAAGTGTCATTGCAAGATTAATGGGTCTTGATGAACTCCCATATCAGCAACCTGTCAAGAAACAGAAGCAGCAAAGAGTGCTTTCAGATAATTATCTACGTAAAGTTGCATCTATAGGTGTTTGGGAGAAGCGGTCATGTGATGAACACCGTTCATTTCGGTTCAGCATGGAAGAGCAAAAGGAGTTCAAGGATGCATTTGAAGTGATAGAATCATTAGAGAGAGACAAGAGTAGAACTGATAGAGAAAATCCTAAATTGCTTCAAAAACTTGAGAATTGTTTTATAAAAGATTCCCATAGGAAATATGGACCTGATAGTACTTGTATGGTTCCTAGATTTCATCTTGAATCAAACAATGAGAGACGTTCTTCCTTTAAGAAAATTGTTGTTTTGAAACCAAAACCTAGAGAGGCAGAGAACACTACTAATTGTCTCTCTTCTCCTAGTTCATGTGAAGGTTCTTATTCAGGCAATAGGAAAGACAAAGGGTTCCTTAGTCATGGAAAAGGAAATTCACATGCTCAAGTTAAGGAGTTGAAGAACTTTTCCAATGGTGTGAAATCCACAGGGCATATATCTATCCTTTCCTGCAAAACTGAAAAGGAAATCATCAGAAAAACAAGGCATAACATAAGTAACATTTCTTTGGAGCCACCAAGTCCAGGATTCAGTGGTGTTCACAGTCTTGCAAAAAAGCCAGAGTTCATGATGGTTTCTTCCCCAAATAACTCTGATTTAAACAACTGGTTCAAGCCCTCATGTTACTACTTAGATGGATCATATGTGTCTCTGGAAGCAAAGAAGCAAATCTCAGAAGGATGGAGGAAGACTAAAGAGTTTCGAGAGAACGGACTCATTATTGGGGGTAGGGGCAGAAGTAGAACACTTGGTGAAATGCTTGCCTTGCCTGAACATGATAAGTGTGCAAACTTTCGTAGTCCTTTAGGCATTAGCAATAGAGATGGATGGAAAAATGGGGGTGTTGGAGACTTAATAAAGTCCAGATCTCCAGCATTTTCTACATCTGTTGAAAATCCTAAAATCAGGACCTATCACAAAGCTTTCCACGATGATTTGTATATGACTATGAGGCCAATGTTTTCTCTTAATTGGTCAAGACTGAAGTCAAGTAAGCATGGTTCCAATGGGAAAGATGATCTGGAACAAAGAAACTCAGGATCCATCTGCAAGAAGTCTCAATCTAGTTTATACCTAGAGTCAGAAAAGAATCACTCACTAGAAGACAAATCTGTTATCCATAATATGTTCATGAACAACCTTGAGAAGCAGGATCCTTCTGATGAAAATTCTATAGTTTCTAAGTCATTAAAGCATGATGTCGTTCACTCTGGTTCTGAAAATAAAATCACCCCAATTGATCAATGGAACGACATCAAGGATGGAAATATGTCTGCAGAGGGTTGTATGGTACCTGAGTCATCAATGTGCACTGCTGCATCACCAAGCATTGCCTCTGATATGGTGGTTATTGTAGAAACTGTGGGTGTTGCCTCTGAATCAACAAGCAGCACAATGTCAGACAAAGATTACAATTCTTCTCTTTGTATCCCTGATGCTTCGAGTCAACAGGTTTGATGCTCCTTCTCCTTTACTTATTAAGTTTCCAATATGTTTTATAGGATTAATACTAGTATTACGTAATACTCAAAAACTTAGACACTATTTTTAATCAAAGTTATATTGAAGCTGATATGTCAAACAACCTGATTGTATCTTAAGTAAAAAGGTGGATGTGCAATACAGTTAATGTGTATGTCCACACTATGTTTTGTCATTGATAAGTAAACTAATTTAAAATTTATAAAGAATTCCTTCTTATATACAGAGACCTTGTGCAGAGAAAATAAAAGGGGTGGGGGAGGTTTCATTTATGTCCAGAAACAAAAGTCTGTTACCTTGAATGAATTGAAGTAATACTAGGGTGCAGGATATGGCATGATTAATCAAAAACGAAATTGATGAATAGTCAAAACGTAATTCTCACTGTGGCAGCTGGGACTTAAGATATCACCTTTCCAAGAATATCAGTTCCTATTAGAAGCCAATCTAATCACCTTTCCAATAATGTCAGTTCATATTAGAAGCCATTCTAACTTTTATATTAGTTTCATTTTTTGTTGACAGAAATATTCATGATTGATCAAACATTGAAGAACACTTCTGTTTATGGTCTATCCTTATTTAGAAATTCCGTTGAGTCCTATCTGGCATCCCACAAGCTTGTTTCATCTTTCAACTAACATTTAATAACTTTCTGTGGATGTGTTTGTTCTCAGAATTTTTCTGCTGCAATTTTGAGCTACAGTTGTATAAAAAAATTGGATTTCATTAAATTTTCACCGTAATCTTGCAGGAAGACATGTCAACGAAAATATCTGAAGAGTGTGGCACAGACCCCGACTTTCTTGTGAACTTGGAGACAGCTTATCAGCCTAGTCCAGTTTCAGTTTTGGAAGCACCATTTGAAGAAGAGAATTTATTGAGCCCTAAATGCTTTCAAAGTGTCACTGATAGCTTACTTGGTTAGTAAGATAGAAGGATTCCTTGACCCTTTGATTCTTTGCCTCACCTTTTATATATCTAAATTCTTTTATGATCTTGTTTTCTAACAGATGTGAGGCGACATCTTGAATTTCTAAAATCAGAATCACTTAAAGGATACTCAGAAGGGCCTGGAATGGTTGTGTCAAGTGATGATGATGATGCTGGTGCAGTAGAAGAGTCTCTGGAGGACTGTGAAGTAAATGAAGATTTAACTAGGTTGTTTGGAGCTGAAGAGAGTAGGGATTTCTCCTATTTGGTTGATATAATGACTGAGGCAGGTTTTCATAGTAGGAACCAGGATATAGGCCTTAATGGATGGCACTCTCCAGAAATCCCAATAAGCCCTTCAGTTTTTGAGAAATTAGAGAAGAAGTATGGTGAACAGATACCTGGGAAGAGGTCAGCAAGGCGGCTACTTTTTGACTGCATAAATTCAGGTTTAATGGAAATTCTCCAACCATGCTTAGGAGAACCCATGTGGACAAAACCTGTTGCAAGAAGGCTTAGCTATAGGCAGAACTTAAAGGAGATTGAGGAAGAACTGTACATGTTCTTGGTTAGCCATGAAAAGGAAGCAAGAAATGACTCATCTGAGAAAGTATTGGGAAAGGATGATGGATGGTTATTCTTAGGATATGAAGTAGAGGTAATTGGTAGAGAAATAGAGAATTCATTGATTGATGAACTGGCAGCAGAGATTGTTAGCCTAGAGAGTTTTTGAAAGATAGTTTTCCCACTTTTTTCCCCTCATGGTTTTGGCAGATATTTATATGCGTCATCAAAACCACCAGTGAGTTTTTTTGTTTTTTTTGCTTTTTTCATTGGTATTTTGCATTAGCTTGTCAGTGAGAAAAAAAGAGAAGTATATAGGAAAATTTTTGATCTAGTGAGGTTTAAACTTTGTTGGTCATGTTAGTTTATTGAGATTGAAAAATACATTACATGGTTCATTCTTTGCATTGGTGTGGAAAGTCAAGATGTGTGGATAGATATGTTAGGCTGATGGCAGATACCATTAGCATTGCCATGCCTGGTATTGTATTCCTGTAAGTTAGTTTCTGAAATTGTTTGGTTCCAAAAAGAAAAAAAATGAAAAAAGATGGGAGATTTTATGTTAATACCATGTTATTTCCATTTTTTTTTCTTTTTCTTTCCCTAGCTCAATGATCAAGATCCTCTATGCAGTTATGTTATCTGTAAATGGTAAAGACATTACATTCTGCTGAACACTTGGATGGATTTCAGATTACCTTCAGGAAATTGATTATCAATGAATTTGATTTCAGATTAACAGAGGTGAAGCAACATATCATGCGTTGCAATCTCTTTTTTTTTATTTTTTAATAGTGAAAAACTGGCTGCAGTTGCAAAGTGGACGTAACTCTCATGTTGAGGGTGAACCACTACAAGTTTGGTGTGTTCCAATTTCATTTTGTATTTGTTTATTATCGCTTTTTGAAAACAGGGCTTTGATCATGAATTTCCAAGATAATTGTTTGTGCACAGCATGATGTCATTGATTTTGTTTCATTTCTTCCTTTGCTTGTTTTCTTCTTTCTCCTGATCTTATTTACAGGATGATAATACGTTCTTTTTGACAAACAGGATGATAATACTTCTATGGTAAATTAAGAAGTTAATCAATTTATGGCAAAATTTTTTGGATAGCCATTGATGACTATGAAGAACCACAGAGTAAAGAATTATATTCTCCCATTTGGTCCATATAAAAGAATATATAAAGTAGGCCGCAACTTAAGAATAGATGCAAGAATTATAAGTGTTGATCTGTCATATTTCATCTTTTAAAAATGATTGCATCAATTAATTGAATTAAGTTTCGGGTTAGGTTGACTGGTTTTTGGTATGAATAATCAACTTCTCTTTCTAGCTGGTTTAATTTTTCAGTTGAAAGCCTTTCTGGTATAAGTGGGAAAGGTTCCATGAAGTGAGCTAAACCATAGGCCACTATTCCAAATATTCCATCTCATCCACTTTCTGTAAAACTTGAAGCAGAACAGTTGAGATCCTAAACTAAACATTAGAAATAGAAAGAGTTCAACAACTCCATTTCTTCGGCTAGCTCCTGCTACAAAACTCAACCTATATATACATACTCTTACATATCCTTCAATCCATCAAGAAAAACACAAGCAAATCATCTTGAATTTCTAGCAGTTTTCCCTTGTCAGAACCATAGGATGGAAGCCTACAAACTCATTTGTATATCTCTCATCTTCACAATTGCATTCTCCACTTCAGCAAGAATGCTTGATGAGCAACCCTCAAACCCGGCCAACGCTGGTGTGACACCTGTCGCTAATGTACCATCATTGTCCACCCCATCAGGAACACTACCTAAACCTAGTGTGGCTGCAGCCACTGGTGCCAATCTTGGTAACCCTGACCCTGACCACACCCTAACCTTCTTCATGCATGACATCCTAGGAGGGTCAAACCCCAGTGCTCTAGCAGTGACTGGTGTTGTCAGCAACCCGGCAATCAATGGTCAACTTCCATTTGCCAAGCCAAATGGTGCAAACCTCCCAGTGAACAATGGAATAAACCAAAACAGTGGTAATACCGGCCTTATAAACAACAATAACGTTCCATTGCTCACTGGCCTTGGTGGCAACACGCAAGCTTTGTTGCAGAACAATGGCAACAACTTGAACAATGGGGCACTAAACTTCCCAATCACAGCTGGAGGCCAACTTCCTTCAGGGTCTACACTCCAAAAGCTCATGTTTGGAACCATGACTGTCATTGATGATGAGCTGACAATAGGGCATGAGCTAGGCTCTGGCTTCCTAGGCAAGGCACAAGGGTTCTATGTGGCTAGTTCAATTGATGGAACCAGTCAAACAATGGCATTTACAGCCATGTTCGAGAGTGGACACTATGCAGACAACCTTAGTTTCTTTGGGGTTCATCGCACTGGCGTATCGGAGTCTCATTTGGCCATCATGGGTGGTACTGGAAAATATGTTAACGCAAAAGGTTTTGCCATTGTTAAGACCATACCGGGGACTAATCAGCAGCAGGAGACTGATGGCTTTGAGACAGTGCTAGAGTTCACTGTTTATGTCACCTATTAGATGTGATTTGAGAGTCAAAAAAATATTGATTTTTAAGTCAAGCTGCCTAGAAAAGAAGTGAAATATGATGTGATTTATTTGGAAAGTTGCACTGTTATGAGTCTGAAAAAGAATGGAAAATTTACAATTTGTTTGTCTAATCTTTCAAAGAGGTTTTTTATCTGCTAACAGCTTACTGTTTTTTGTTTCTCCACTCATTTTCATTTGACTCCTCTCAAGCTCTCATTTTTATCTTTAAAAAATTCAATAAACTTCAGTTTATTCAACAACGAGTTGCTTTCTTTATTATTTTATGATTAATATTGGCAGAAGATACAATAATGGACAATGATGTTCAACTTTAAGGGAGATATGCTGCAAATTAAGGCAGTGAGAAATTGTTAGTATAAAAAAGAACAAAGTGATGATGAATGAACTTGAGACATGGAAACTGATCCATCTGATTCATACCAAGTTTTAAAAGAAAAAAGAAAACAACTCTAATAAACTGATAAATAAAATATTGTTTCATCTCTAACAAAGAGTCAAAATATAAAAAATTGACCAACAATGTTGGTTCAAGTGGCCAAGAGGAGAGTTTGCTCGTCTTTTGGTTGTTTGAGTTCGAATTGGTTAAGAGGCTATAGAAAGCTAATTTCTCATGAATTCATTAAACTTGATATAAATAAACTTACTTGAATCGGTCCTAAGAAAAATTGTACAAGGCGAAACCTAAAAGCCCATGCTGCTTAACAAAAAAAAATCCCCTTCTAATTAATTGATTTCTTACAACTTGAAATTTTTTTATTGATAATCAACTATAAATTGAAAATGCAACAATCAAGAATTCAAATTTGTTGGTTTATCTCATTCTCTATTTGCATTTTTTTCAATAACACTCAAAATTTTTTTGCACAATTGATAGAAAAGAAAATCAATTTTTTTATGAAGAAAAAGAAAAAAAATAATGAAAGAGGAAAGAATATTAGTTATATTCATGTTAGACAAGTGACTCATTGAGATATGTTAGTCCATTACATTACCGTGATTTTTCAGGTCAAAAATTAATTTAGTGCTTATCTTGAATCACCAAATCCATTGCAATCCAAAGAAAAAAAAAAGACTCAAAAGTTTCATTAAAGTTTCAATATTAAATGCTTCAAAGACACATGAAATCCACGCTTAATTGAACTGTTCCACCACACAAATCAAATTGCTAAACCATGAACCACCAGCCACAAGATGATCATCAGTAAGTAAGGTAAACATTGAAATGCAGGATTGTATCTACACCATCTGTTATGTGCTGATCCTCCTGGTGAAGAGTCTCAACCGTGGCATACCCTCTGGCATTCTCGTACTTCCCAGTTCCACCAACCACTGCAATCTGTGACTCCTGCGACACGGTCCTATGAACACCAAAGAAACTAATGGCATCCTCAAGTTCATGACCATGTTCACCTCCATGTAATAGAACAGTCAAAGCAATGGTTTGGCTAGTACCATCCAAAGAGCTAGCCAAGTAGAACCCTTGTGCTTTGCCTAGCACAGCTGACCCCAACTCATGGGCTTCAGTTAGTTCGTCATCTATGACAGTTATGGAGCCAAACATGAGCCTTTGAAGAGAGCCAGGTGGGAGCTGTCCGGCTGTGACAAAAGGTTGGCTGTTCCCATTAAGAACATTGTTGTTGTTTCCAGTGTTTTGTAATATAGCATTGGTTTGGGCACCAGCTAGGCCTGTTAGGAAAGGGACATTGTTGGGGTTAATGAGGTTGTTAATGTTGTTACCATTTAAGAGTGGGGCTCCACCTTGGAGTGGGAAAAGGTCATTGTTGGTCTTTGAGAAAGGGATGCCGCTGATTTCTGAGTTGGCGATGATACCAGTTACCACCCTGGCCGATGGATGGGATCCACCCAAGATGTCATGTATAAAAAAGGATAATACAGGGTCATGTGGGCCAGGTTTTGCCATTGTGGCACTTGTGGCTGAAGCCACTCCTCGCCCAGTTGTCGTTGGTGTGGCTGCGGGTCCGGCTGTTGATGCTGCCACACCAACAACAGGCACTGCAGGAGTAGCTACTGGTCCCTCATCAGCAGCAGGAGCTTCAGGAATTGGTGGATCACCACCATCATCCACCGGGCCACTTGGGTTGACATCAGGAACTTGGCCACTTAGCAAAGTGTTAGGAGTGACCATTGGTGCTGCCAGGTTCGATGGCTGTGGTATGTCATCGACAACTTGTGGTTGAGCTTCCACCTCATCAAGGACTCTTGCAGAGTTGGCACAAGTGAAGATGATGGCGAGGAATAACAGGTAGGGGGTGGCCTTGAATGTTTTGCTTGTGAGTATAGGAGTTTTAGCCATTTGGGTTGTCAAAGAACTTAAGATTGTTTAGCAAAAATAAACAACAAGATGGATTGAAAATTTTTTTTTTATTTTATGTTTTCCGGTATTTGACTTGATGGAGAATTGAGGGATCTTCATGGTTATATATTAGTTTAAAGAGTATGATGAGAAAGTGGATTCGATGATATGGAGTAGTTCCAAGCCCATTTTTGTGGGGGTGTGTTTCGGTTGGACAAACCTAATTCACATGATGATAGGTAGCTATTTGCTACCAAAGAAGAAAATATTATCATAAGATGGTTAGGACACTTGTCCAGATTATTTATAGTTGTTGGATTCTTTTCAATTTTCTGTGTTCTTAGTAAACCTCTTATCGGATTATTCATCTAAACTAAAAAATTCATTCAAAAATTGAGAGAATTTAAATATGAATATAGTTTATTAAATGAATTTAGACTTAAATTAAAGATTCGTTTAAAAAATGGATCGCATAGTAAAACGGGTTAGATTCAAATAGCTAATAAGATTCATATTCAGGCGAAACCAGGTCTAAATAAATTTAAAATTTATTAATATTTTATATGTATTTTAACTAAATTCAATCTAATCCAACTCACGAACAAATTTAATTTAGCGTTTTGTCTCTTTAAATATCTAACCCAACTCATGAACAGATATAGTTCTGAGTTTTGTCTCTTTAAATTATGTTTCCTGGTTGTGAAAGACTTATCATAGTTGGCAAAAAGAGTATGGTTCAAACTTTTTTATGAACAGAGAAAATGGTCTCGGAACTTTGTGTTACCATTGTTTTTTATTGGTTTACTGACCAGCGCCAAAAGTTCTCCAATTGGCTGTTCTGGAGCATTAGTTGTAACCTAGTCATTAACTCCAATTTCCACAATTAACCTAGGTTTGGATTTCATTGTATTTTTGGTATTGTATGATTGAGTTCATTATATCACTAGATGAATCCAAATGTTTTTTTAATAAGATTTATTTCGTATAAATTTTTTATTAAATTTTTTTTTAAAATTATAATTATAATAATTTTTATTATTATTTTTAATCTTACTGAAATCAGTCTCATCATCTATCTAAATAAAATCTTAGTCTAATTGTATATGCCTGACCATCCAAATGAGGGAATTGCCAAATAACAGTCACCAGTCAAGTTATTTGAACCTCCATTTGTTTGATTGTTTGTTTGTTTGTTTGGGTCTTTGGATTTCTAGAAAGTTGAATTTGGAATAGCTAAAATTTGACAATTCATATTCCAAATTAATGAAAATGCTATAAATTAAATTTGTTTGTCATTAAGTTTGAAATTTAAATTACATTTTATAATTCAATTTCTTTAACATATTTCACATTAAAAATAGATAATTTTTGAAGTAAATAACTCAATAAAGAAATGATATAAATTGATCCTAAAGTTTAGTTCAATTAATACATGAAATCACTTTCACAAAATAACATCTAAGAAATTTAGAATTCGAATATCAATATCTGTAATTCCATTAAATAAAATCACTTTTAAAAAAATGTTATTTGATAAATTTAAAATTTGAATTTCAATATTTGTAATTTTTTTTTCAAAATGCAATCTCTTATATAAAAAAAAATTAATTGCAACAATTTGTAACAGACTTTTTTTTTTTTCAATTTAAACACATCCAAGCTTGTATAAATATATATATATATATATATATATATATATATAATCTCAGGCCAACATCAACACTGTCTATAGAAATATGGCACTAATTTTTATTCCATATGTACAATTTACATCAGCTAATTGTAGTATTTGAGAGTGCCTAATCACTGATCTGTTCCTTCTCTTTTGAATATAACAGCTCATCATTTTGATGCTTCAATTCCCTCTCCAACCTCGAATTTCCGGATTTAGTTCTCTGGTTTAACCAGTTGATGATATCTGCAAACACAATCTCAATGTTTTCTGGTGTTTCCCCATATAGCAGGCCATGCCACATTCCAGGATACAGCTTGAATGTCTTGTCTGAACTTGCTGCCACATCATAGAGTTGTTGGCTAACAGCTTTATCTGTCACTTTGTCATCATCTCCGTGGAGAACTAGAAATGGTAATGAAACCTGATAAAAAACATAAATAAATAAAAAGATTGAGTTAATTCTTGTTTATTTGATTTTTTTTTGGGTAAAAAATTGATGGTTTAATATATTTTCAATTTTTAGTATACAAAAGAAGTCGTAGGTTAATGTAGAAAAAAATTTATAAATATTAAATTTTAAATTTATTGAATATCACTTCTTAAAAATATTTACAAAAATCAATTAAATTAAATTTTAATTTATATTTTCTTAAAATTTGCCTGAACCCTATCCGAACGATTTTATGAACAGACTCCCTATTGATATTTTTGTTCCTTTGTTTGTCATAATGAACAAACCTCATTAAGTCTTTGTTCAAGCTCCAAGCTGGTCTTTAGAAGTTCATTGCCTGTGTTCAAACGAGGACGTCCTTTGTAGCAATATGGGTTTGCTCTAACCTGTAAATTAATTAAATTATTGACATTAACAAACATATATATATTTCAATTTCTAAACAAAAAATAAAATAAAATCGCGACAATCATTTTTAAGATATATCTTTGAAATTTTGATTTGAAAGTTTCAAGCTAGAATCTTAAATTAAAAATTCAAATTTTTGTAGAAAAAATACCTGTGCTCTAATCTCAGGCTGTTTAAAAGCAGCATCAATGACATCTTGAACTGGAATTATTCTCCATTCTGGAATAAATTTGCAAAGCTTTTCCAAAACAGTAATAACAAGTGGATGTGGTTTCATTTCATCTGCAATCTGTGGATAAATTAATAACAATAATGTTAATATCCCTATAGTTTGAACCAATCTGGATCAGATCCAGATTAAGAATCTCTTCAGATAATTTTTTTTTTAATTATTTTTGGTCAGACTCATCAGGATTGGATATAGAACATGATAATTGCCAAAATTTTAAGCAAAAATGAGTGCAATAATCAAAGTACCTAAGATAATTTATTCCATTATAACAGCTGTTCAAAGCTGCAAGTAATGCCTTAACTTTTACTCTATTAATATGAACAATCTGTCCAAGGATTTCAAATTTGAGAAAATTAAATAAAACCCATCTAGAAGAATGTAAAATTAAAAATAAAATAATACATGTATCCGTTTCATAATCCTACTTATAAAATTAAAAAATTTCATTATCAGATATCAAAATCAAACTCATAATTAAATTATGTAATTGGCTGAATAATTCATGTTAATTATGTGAGGTAAGACTTGACATTGTAAAGTAATGGCCCAACTTGAAAGTCAGCAGCCATTAATACATGGCAAAGTAAGGTCACTTTACAACAACTGCCGCTAGATGGATAAGGACTTTGATCTTTTTCTCCTCAGATTTCATTTCAATTAAATCACTTTTTTTTTTCTATTCAAGCACAAAAATGTAATTACCTTCACTAAATGTGCCTAAGAATTAAGAATTCCAGTAGTTAATGAAATCTTATCTACCAAATTCCTAAATTGGGGCTCAAGAAAACCATTGGGGAGACTTTATTATAGTTCTAGGATTGAAATTTCAAAACAAAAGACTCACTGTACATAAACAGTAAAGAAAATAATAATAATATAATAATAATAATGGAAAATTGACATTTTTCAAGGCTATCTGCTCCATTTTTACAACCCTGGCATCTTGACTTTTCTGAGAAGAAAAACAAAAGTCACAATTGAAACTTACTACATGACGAATCGTACGTTTATATTACATTAAAATTTATATATTTATATCATATTTTTTAAAAATTACGAATTATAATTTATATTAGAATAAAATTTTAAATTATATATTTGTAGATTTTATTAAATTTATATATAATTATGATTAAAATTTATTTTTTTATCATATTTATATTATTTTACTATATCATATTTTAAATTATCAAATTTAAACTTAATACTTAAATGAAATTTCTTTGTCCTTTACAAAAAGGTTATTAAAACTTTTATTCAAATCTACATGCGTGCGTAATGTAAAAGGCTAGTTACCAAATGTGGTTCCCACATTAAAGGGGGTGAAATAGGACAAAAACCAGGCTTTAAAGAACACAAAAAGATAAAAGAAAGGCACATTACCTTACACATAGGTGCAACCAGGACTGCCCCATCCCAATAGTCTGGCTTTCTTCTGTGTACCAGTAGCAGCACTGCTCCACCCATGGATTCCCCTAACAAAAATCTCATCTTCTTTTTGTTCTCTTTTTTCTCTGAAAATTCCATTGAGAAAACAAGAAAATAAGTCATAATTGGAAAAATAGGATTGAAATTCCATAATTGGAAGGTGAAGGATTTGAGTTTTAACTCTTCTGTCATATTGACATATTATGGAAATAAAAATGGTAGTAATTAAAAAGAAAAAATTTAATATTTACCACATATTTGTGTGAAAAAGTTGGAGCAATCATCAACAACATTGTCAAAACTTGAGATATAGCCTTGCAGCCCTGATGATTTTCCATGGCCTTCATAATCTATTCCATAAACTGCAAATCCTGCTTTCACCAGCCGAATTGCAGTGCCTGAATTAATCAGAATCACATACATCAGAATCCAGATATTCAATTTTTCTCTGTGTTTTTTTTTATTATTATCTGCTTATATATAGAGGAAAAATATAGAACAGGATGTTGAAATATGCTTACTGTTCATGGTGATGCTGCATTCCATGGCATAGCCATGGCAGATGAAGATTAAACCTTTTGGTTCTTTATTCACTGGAATCCATTTGCATGTGAAAAGCTTTAACCCTCGAGAATTCATGATATATTCCTGGAAGATTAAAAAAAAAAGAAAAACAGTTCAGTGAATAAAAACATAATAAACGGATTGAAAAAACTGATAAAAAAAATTGTATGAGCACTAACCTCATCATATCGAACGGTTCCATTTTCAAGATCCTAAAAACATTAAAAACCAAACACAATAATCACAATCCATTAACACAACATGAAACTGATGTCTGATCATGTAAAAAAAGAAGAAGAAAAGATAGGGAGGGAAGAAGAAAATCAGAACAAACCATTTTGTCTTAGTCGAAGTTGGACTAGGAATTACAGAAAGTTATGGCTCAGCTTAGTTACCAAAAACTAAGGGAAGAGAAAGCGTATTGGAAACTGATGTGATAAAAAAATATATATACAAACAAAGCTGAATTTTGATGGGTTTGAGACAATTTTGTGATCAAAGTCTAAGTTATTTATATAATATAAATGGGATTTTAGCTACCCCACTTGGGATTCATGGGTTTCAATCTCTCAAAATCTAATAAACAAATTGTTAATTGAGTTGGAGGGGGAATTATCACAAGAATTCTTTTATCTAAGTTGTGGCTATTTATATATATATTTACATATATATATATATATATATATATATTTAACGGAGAGGAATAGTTTGAAAATAAGAGAATGAATTATCAAAATAAATATTATCTTTTAAATATGATTAAATAAATTAATTGAGTTAAATCGAAAATTTTTTATATATTTTTTTATTATAAAATTGATGTGATTTTGGGGTTGATTTCGGATGGATTTAGTATTCCTTGAAAAGTAAGAAATTGGCTTCAAATTTTATTACTTAAAAAGATAATAACTTGTTGAATTAATTTACAAGAAAGGAATGATGGGAAGACTAAACATTACATCATAGGAAAGATAAATTTGGTTCAAGATTTTTTTATTACTTAAAATAAATTAAATAAATACAAAATAGTAATGTAATAATTGAATTAAATAGTGAAGAGTGAGAATAATGAAGATGTATTGTTGGAAAATTAAGCACAAAAAAATTCTATTTATATGATGTCATTATTTTTTTTTTATTATTGATTATTTATTTTTTAATTGGTATCATAATTCACGTGTTTATAATTATATATGGCAAAGCTAATTTCATATTGATTTCCAATTTGCTAATTATACTCAAATTAATTAGTAGACATTAGTTAAATTTTTTTTTTCTTTTCATGGTGGATAATTAATTACTTATTATACTTCTTATAGTCTTAATTATCTTTTTGGCCAAAAAAAAACTTAATTATCTTAATAATTATTGCAGTTATATATTTTATTTTTGAAGCATATATAATATAATTTTAAAAAATGCTTACTTCTCTAATTTTATCTTTATTATATCATGCTAAATATTTAAATATAATTATCTATTTTAAAAAAATAGAAAATGTAAGATTTTGAATTTGAGTCTAAGTTATATTTTTTTATCCAAATTATAATATAAACTCTACTACCCAAATTTCCTTTTTCTTTCGCAATTTAGAAACAGTAATTCAAGCAATAACATCAATCGTCTCAAAAAAAAAAATCCCAAAACAAAAATTATATTGTACCAATTTGCTTTTAAAGCAAAATTAAACTTTTGATTTATTTTTGGGAAAACTTCACAAACACCCCTTGTAGTTTCTGACTTTCCTACTTATATTTCATGGAATTTTTTTTTTCATTTATAATTTTGTGATCGTTTTTGGTTACCAAAAGGGATAACTTCGTTAAAAATCAAGTGTTTTTAGAGGAAGCAGCTGCACAAACAAGGAAGTTTTCATAGCAGTAAGAGAAATAGCAATTGAATGGGTCCTAAAGACCAAATCATCAAAAAATTTGATTAGAAATTCTTCTAGGATGGCAGCTTTGACCAACCACTACTTCTCAAAGTCTCACATCGATGATGCTGATATATCCCTTTAGAAGTTTCTGCTTCGCCTTTCCTATTCATTTCACCACAATCGTCCATTTTTAAGATTTAATTATAATAATCTTTGAGTCAAAGACGTAAACCTACAGTTTTTTTTTTTTTTTTTGAATTTATAACATTACGAAACGTCAATGAGAGATCATTACGGTTTTAAATCTAAAATTTTTTTATTACTGATAAAAAATTTAGATTGAGATTTTTTGATACATTCAATTTGACATTATTCACGTATACGGCATTGGAATAGACTTCACTTCACATAAAGTGAATGACGAAATGATGAATAAATAGAAAAATAAAAGGAAAATGAATTCAGTCAATCTATATCGATGAGAAATATCGATCTACAATTTTTTTTTTTTCATTACAAAAAATAATTGAAGTAAAAGATGTGAAAGACTCCCATCTCAATCTTATCTCTATGGTACATCTAATTTGTGTCCGATATCAGCTTGTTTGTATTCAGACGCTCACTTTCTGGTACATGTTTGTTTGATTATTTGCTTGGACAAAGAAAAAAAAAAAGTTAAAACTTCACCAATCTTTCAAACACGAATTCAACACGGCAAAATAACTGTAGGGCCTGCTGAGAATTGAGCCGTTTGGCCATATTTTTTTGAATAATTTTATTTGTTTTTTTTTTTTCATGTGAACTTTTATTGGCTTTATATGATTGTCATTTTTTTCTTTTGTTTGTTCATCATTTAAAAAAAAAAAAAAAAAAACTGTAAGCATCCCATTCTCTCTGGGATTAATTTTTTGATTTATTATTTTTTTTAATTGTAAAAAAAATGAAAAAAGAAAAATCAGAAAAGCTTAAGCTGTTTGAGTTTATTTGGGACTATTTCTTTTGAGATTATAAAATTTGGGTTAAAATTATAGTTTGAAGTTGGAATTGAAGTGAAATTAAAACTCTTTTTTATTTAGAGCTCTTATAATTTGAATCCTATAAATATAAACCCATAATCAACAAAAAAAAAAAAAAACTCGATTTGGCAGAAAATATATGCAGCAAAAAAAGAGAAAGAGAGAAAGTACGCGCACAAGACCTTTTTTTTTTAGAAAAAATTTCTGGTAGAAAAAAATTTTTAGGGATTCAGAATTGAGGAAATTAGAATTGGTGTGGCTAGAAACTTTTAGAAGATTGAGAAAGAGATTTGGAAAAAAATTGATAAATTTAGTTTTTTTGTTTTTTCGTTTTTTCGTTTCTGGGTTTCTTGAACTTTCTGATGACCAAGTTCGAGTTTTCCACCAACATTTGGCTAGAATCCACATTTTTTCATCATAATCTAGGTTTTGTCGGGGTTTTCGGCTGGTGTTCATAGAATTTTAAAGATAGAGAGAGAGATAGAGAAAAGAAAGGAAAGAGAGAGTGTGGGTAGGAAAAATATGAGGAAAAGAAGAAAATTGGGCTTTTATTGTTTAAGAAAACGACGTCATTTTGATCATTTACAAATCCTTGCAGATCCGCACATCAACCCTCGAGAGCCATGCACCAACCCGACCCGCAACGCACGACTCGCTTACATCTCTTAGCTTCAGCTGAGCCGAGTCTGAGCTTTGAACCGTGAATCGTAAGCCGTGTTGTTCTTTTTTGCCTTGAGCCGTTATTCTTCAGCTGCCTAAGCCAAGCTATTTTCTTGGTACTTTTTTTGTTTTTCTCATTTATTTTATTTTATTTATGTTTAATTAATTATTTATTTGATTAGTTGTTTTCCATCTATTTTTTATTATTTTATTTATTGGTTATTTATTTATTTATTATTCATTTATCTATAAATATATTTTTTAAAAATTTTTTAAATAAAATAAAAAGAATCTCACCTTATTTATTGGTTTTTTATTTATTTGTTATTCATTTATATGTAAATATTTTTTTAAAAAAAATAAAAAAAATCTTACCAAACATATTGAAAGATTCAAATTGCTAAAAAAAAATATTTTTTTCATATAACAATGAATCTTACAAATATATTGAAAGATTTAAATTTTTAATAAATTGTTTTAATAAAATAAAAAGTCTTACCAATATATTGGAAGCCAATTTAATTTTTAAAATAAGATTTTACCAACATATTGGAGAATCTTATTAATTTTTTTATAAAAAATAAATTTCAAAAAAAAAAAAATTTTTAATAAAGCCTTACCAACATATTGAAAAATTTTATGATTTTTAAATAAAAATTAATTTTTAGAAAATAAATAATTTCTATAAAATCCTATTAACATATTGGAGGGTAATTTCTAGCAGAAAATCTTACCAATATATTGAAGAATATTTTTTGAAAATAAAAAGCATTTTCACAAAGTTAGATTTTGAATTTTTTATGATGGAATAACAATCTCTATGTAAATTTTTAGGTGAAATTTTTTTTCTAAATTTTACTAGCATATTAAAAAATTTAAAAAAGATTTTCAATATCAAGGTTATCACAAAAATGTCAATTATCACAAGTAAAAGTTTTTTACAAAAATTAAATGAATTCAACAATGAAATCTCTTCAAAACATAACAAATAATTTTCTTAAATACTTATGAGGTGAGAGGATGTTTTTGAATTATTATCAATATATTAGAGTAATTTATGAATAATTTTCAATATTAAATTACTTAAGTTTTTTTAGGCTTTCCGATAACATAAAATCAAGCTAGTACCATCTTATAGGTGGGCGATGTGAAAATGTTATAATTTTTTTTTATACATAACTGTACTCTCAAACTTAATTTTGGTTTTGTAAACATAAATCTATTAAGTAATCAATCACATTTAAATAAAAATATTAGTGATGATTTCTCTCCTTAAATCTAATTATACATCTATAAATTTACACGTTATGACAAAAACATATTTTTAATATCATCCTACTTCCATGTTATTGAAAGAAGACGCTTAGGCCTCGTTTAATATTGCGTGTGGGATTTCAAAACGTAGTTTTTAATGCAAAAACAAAGTTAAACACGTTATAATTTGAGTTAAAAACACATTTTCAATCGTTAAAAGTGTGTCAATCGTAAAAGGTAAAGGTAATTGGGAGATATAGTTGTAATTTGAAATTTATAGTTTAGAGACAAAATGATTAAATACCCACTCAAGTATTTATTTTTAACAAAATAGCAATTTTTTTTCTTTCTGACATCATGTCCTTTTTAGATATTTTAATTTTGCACAACAATACTAATCACTCAAAAATCTTAAACCATAAATTTTTATAGCACCTTTCAAATGCATTTTTTTCCTAACCAAGTTTTTTCAAATCACATTAGCAATATTAAACTAAGCCTTAAGCGGTTAATCAAAGCTACAGACTTTATCTTGAAGATCTCGGGTCCAAAATTTGGGATAAATTTTGATAACAATGACTTAAAGAAAATATATGGAACAAAACCTAATAATCTCATACTTCTAAAACATATATCATCACATGATAGCTTGTCCTTGATATTTTTCATGATTTTTTTCTTTAAGACTTCTATAATTTGAAAATGCTCATTTTTTATATGAAGAAATATGAGTAGGATAACATTTGACTGTAGATCATGGTGGTGTCTTTCGTTGGTGTAGTTGATTCTATCATTGACTAATCATTATTTGTTATCATCTATCTTTGAATCCCTAACTATATTTTTTCGTACTTTCTACGTTTAGTTTCTTATATTTTATCTCAAAACTTATGTGCGGTAGGCTTTTCATAGTTAGTTATATTTTGGATTCTTGTTTTGTGTATCTTGATTGCTCTTGGTTATCCTTGAGATTCGGTAACATGTTTTTTATTTATTTATTTATATTTAGGTGATCGTTGATATTCAAATAGGTTTGTATTGGTACTTGGGATTTTATCATTGTTAATCTTGATTAGCTTTGTAACTTTATGATTGCTTTAATAAAATTTAGCTTAGGAAAAAAAAAAAAGAGTAGCAATAGTAATTGCTCCATTTTCATTATCCACTTTTCATTTAATATAAAGATTAAAAAAAAATGGCATCTATTTAGCATTATATATGCAACAACATTTTGACATTTAAAAAATTTATTATTAGTATCCATTTAGATAGACGATAAAATTAATTCTTGTGATATTGAAAACAATAATTAAAGTAAGATTGATTACTGTGATGTAAGTGAGATTGGTTGTTCTGGTATAAGATTAAAATTAATAGTGAAAATATATATTTGAATTAAATATAACGATAGCGATAAATTAAATTATGATGAGAAAAAAAATTATCATTAAGAATATTAGATTAAAATTTATATGTAATAAAAATTTTAAATTATTTAATATTTATAAAATAAATAATTAAGTAATTAATTAACTATTAAACTATTTTTATGATGAATAATAATTTTATTAATAAAAACATTTAAAAAATAATGTTTTTATTATATTAATTAACAAAATTATTTTATAGTTTTAAACAAAAAATTAAAATGAAAAATAATAAATAAAATTATACAAATATTTTTATATCTTCTATATGATTGAAAGGGTAAAAAAATAAAAAAATAAAAAAAAAAGTAATCCAGCGTTGGATCATTGGACTAAAAACCACCGGTGAAAGATTTCGCACCACTCGCACCACAGCTCAAGCATCCAAAATGGAGTCCAGTGCGATTTGCACAAATTTTCATAGGAAACGTTGGGGTACGTTTGAATCCAAATCTAAGTTTTAGTGTCTATTTAATTTCAACGTATTTTCGGTATAATATAATTAAATTTATTATATCATCAGTTAAATTTAAATATTAATTTTAATAAAATTTATTTAATATAAATTTTTTATTTAAAATTTTTTAATCATAATTATAGTAATTTTTTTATATAATAATTGTAATAATTTTTATTATTATTTTTAATCTTATCCTAATTAATTTCACCATTCATTTAAATAAAACACTAATAAAAAGTGAACAAAAGATGAAAAAAGTTTGAAAACGTTAGATGTTTGAAAAATATAAAAAAAATATAGTTTTAAGACATGATATGACCATTATAATGTCAAAATGAACCAAAAATTATTATTACTTTATAAAAATAACCCTCAAATCAATTCAAAATGCCAAATGATAACCACAAAATCAATTCAAAACAAATTCCTTAATAAAATTAATCTAAATTATAATATTAAATAATGTTTGAATTTTAATTTTATTAATATTATTTATTAGTAAATTACTTTATGTTTAATCAAGTTAAATTATAATTTTAAAATTTTTATAAAACTTGCATTATTATTATGGGTGTGTTTAAAAATTAAACCAATATAAAAAACTAAATAATTTTTTAAAAAACCATTAAATACAATATAAAAAATCAAGAATAAAAACTTAATTGTCCTATATATATTTTAATGAATAGTACGTATTATAAATGTTTTTTTATCAAGCCAAGATGTGAAATAAGTACAAACATGCCTTCTCTGTCATGCTGGGCACACCGTGCCCGCATCGTCCAATAATCGTGTATTTGTATTAATACAATATTAAAATTTATATATTTATATTATATTTTATACAATAACAATAAAATATATCTTAAAAAATTTATAAATAAAAAAATTATAATAGTAATAAAATATACTTTAAAAAAATTTTATGTAAATCACATTACATTTATAGTTTTAAATTTGTAGAGAAATTTTTTAGTGATAATTATGATTAAATAAAAAAATTTAAAATTTTAAAATCAGTATAATAAATAATAAAAATAATATTAAAATTTTTTTGCATTTATTTGAAATATAATTGTGATAATTAGAGTTCAAATGAATATAATCATTTTGATAATCTTATTATTTAAATATTTAAGATGAAAATTTTTAAAATTTTAAAATCTTACATAAAATTGCTTATATTTTTAATGTTTTACATAAATTTTTTAAAAATATAATTTTTAAATCAAAATAAAAAAGATTGTTGAAAGATTTAGATAAACTAAATTTTTGTAATTTTTAAACATGTTTGAAACATTTTGATAATTAAATAATTTTTTAAATAAGGTTATTTGATAAACAACTAAAATTATTTATTAAAAAAATAAAATCTATATTTCATATTTTTAATTTTAGAATATATATCTCTAAATTAATTTAATTTTTAATTATAATTTGAATAATTTTGATATTTAAATAAATTTAAAATTATTTAATTTGTAATTAAAAAAATTATCTTATTATTTTAAAAAACTATCTTACATGTCATTTAAAAGAGTTATTCATATAGACTCATATGTGATAAATTTATTTATGTATGTTATTATATAATATATATATATATATATATTATATTAGATTAGATTAGATTTGAAATTAAAAATTTGAATTCAATTCTTTAAATAGCTATAAATAAATTGAAGTCAAACTAAGCCAATATCAAAAGATTTGATAAAACAAACAAACTTGACCTCACCAATTAAAGGCCAATAAATGTATTTAAATGAAAAATTAAGGTCAATGGAAGATATTTTTAGAAAAAAAAAATCTTTTTTACTATTTAAAAAATAATAAAATTTTTTAATGCTTTATTCAAACGTGAATAATGTATTTTTAATTAAATCTATTATTAAACTTTAATGATTTTAAATTAAATATAAGAATAATTTTGATCTAGAAAGAAAATCACTTTGGGCCAAATTTTTCATTCTTTTATGTTTGGAAAAAGAAAAATTAAAAAGTTTGTTTTTATATATTAGTTGTGTAATTTTTTAATTAAACAAATGGGATTAAGGGATATGAATAACAATAAAATAATAATACAATTTAAAATTTTAATAAAAATTATAAATAAAATTAATAAAATTAAAAATATATATTATTTTTTTTATCAACAACGTATAATTTTTATATAAAATATAATAAAAATTTATAACCTTTTAATATTTTACATAACAAAAATATATGAATTACCTTAGCTATCGCTAAACCAATAAAACAACCCCTTTTAGGCCCAAGTAAAATCCATTGATAAAATCCCTATACTTTTTTGATTTAGGGTTTCTTATTAGTCGACAGACAGCGAGAAGCCGCCTTTGCAGTGCGAGCAGAAGAAGCGCAAAAGAAGAAATGGGTAACTGTTCAAAACATATAACTTGCTTATATTTTTCTCACGTATTCTCGTTATTTTTAAAAAAATTGAACATGGGTTGTCCATGTTTTTTATTTTTGTTTCATGTTTTTGTATGTAAATCACAAAAAATAAAAAAACAGCGAGAATCAAGGTCCATGAGTTGAGACAGAAATCAAAAACCGAGCTTTTAGGTCAGTTGAAAGATCTCAAATCTGAACTTGCTGGTCTTCGCGTTGCTAAAGTTACCGGCGGTGCACCTAACAAGCTTTCCAAGATGTAACTCACTTGCTCTTTCTCTCTTTTGGTTTTTTTTATTGGTTTTCTTAAGTGTTAGCTATGGATCTAAACTATATGTTTAATTGGATATATAAAGTGGAATTTGATTTCTTAGTTTGTTTAGAGAAATGGGTATTTATTTGTTTTAACTAAGATTTTGATTGTTTGTTGGTTTTTTTCTTATTTGTTTTTGCTATGTAGTGAAAGTGAATGGTAGAAAGAAAGAATAATTATAATTGATTAATAATGAATAAATGGCTGAAACGAAATATTTCTTCTGATAAATTTGTCCAAATGTGTTTTTAGTAATAAAATTTCAAATAGTAATAGTTTTGAGGGATACAAAGTTAGAAATTGATTTTCTTGAATCAGAAGCTCTATGATTTTACTTTTATAAAGGACAATTATATATGAATTGATGTTTATTTTAGCAATATGCTCTCTTTTTTTTCTTGAATTAGATCTATTGGTAACTCTTTAAGAAGTGAAAAGAAAGTAGCGAAAGTGATTTTGAAATGGTTTGATGGACAAGTTAGGACTTATGTATATGTTGCTTTGCAAATTGTACATTTTGGATTGCTATATGAGGTTCATTTATGGCTTGTTATTTGAATATTTTAGGCTGTATTGATTTGGTTTCTGTGATGTTCTGGTTCTGGATTCATTGGTTTTGGTATGTTGTTCTGAGTCTGGTGTTTGTGTTGATGCAGAAAGGTGGTGAGATTGTCAATTGCTCAGGTGTTGACAGTGGTCTCACAGAAGCAGAAGGCTGCACTGAGGGAGGCATATAAGAAGAAAAAGTTCTTGCCCCTTGATCTGCGTCCCAAGAAGACCAGAGCCATAAGGAGAAGGCTTACCAAGCACCAGGTACTGACGTTCTTTTGATAATGCTGAATGCTATCTTCTACTTTTATCAAACAAGTTATCCCTAAAATCACGCCATTTTGGCTGATATGCTGTTTTTATCCATCATCTTGAATGCCTAGAACTTTGAATGACATGTTTTCAAGACTAATTGAGTAGATGTTACTTCTTTAATGTAAGTAGGAACTGTAAAACTTCCAAATGCTAAGGATGATTGGCCCACAGTGGTGAATACAAATTGAGAAGTAGGGTATTCATGGGCACCCCCAAAGATTGGAAAACGAGAAATTTGAAAGGAAATTCCCTAGACACCTTTGCTGTGAATAAAATTGATAAATCTGTTGACATTATATTATAAGTGGACACCTTCGGAAAAAAAAAATCCTAGATCTGCCATGTTGGCCTGATGGATTTTGTCGCTGATTAAGATATTAATTCCTGTTGTACAAATTTATCTCATTTGAAGCATTTTTATTCACTGTTGGCCCAATGGATACCTTTTAGTCCCTGATTAAGATATTAATCTTTCTTGTACAAGTTTATCTCATTTGAAGCATTTTTATTTGTAGGCTCTAACCCTCCGCTAATACATATTCTTCGGTGAACTCATAATGGTTTAGCTTGTTTCCTATTTGTATAGCTTGTTCTGTTGTACCTGAATATCAGTTATTTTGCTTGCCAGGCATCATTAAAGACTGAAAGGGAGAAGAAGAAGGAAATGTACTTCCCAATGAGGAAGTATGCCATTAAAGTGTAGGTTAAGATCATTCAGACAGTGTCATATTTGTGAAACCCGAGTTGCGATTTTGTTCAGATTTTTATGTTTGTGAACTTTTCTTGTCAAACAAAGATGTTGATCTTTTTGATGTAGTGATAATTAAACGAGGGATTTTTGCATTTGTTGATGAGGTGATGAATGTTAGGTTGAGGTAAGGAATGAAATCACATTAGCTCGAGAAGCCTATCTGCTCCCAATCCAGTAATGATTGAAATTTGTGCGTTCAGATAATTTCATCTGCAGGATGGATAATAAAATGAATTAAATCACACAAAAAAACTCATCAAACTTCCTGTTATTATCAAGATTCTTCTCCAGGATTTAGGTGGGACTGGAATCCCATGGATCGTATTTTTAAAGGGGTAATGTTACGAATGGTTCTTATATTATAATAGAATTTTCAATGTGATATTTAAATTTTAAAAATTTTTAATATGATATTTAAATTATTAATTTTTTAATTAATGTAATATTTGGAAGGTTATTCATTTGTCACATGATATTTTTGGAGTTAAATCATATTAAGAATAAGTATTCGTATTGGTTAATAAATTAATAATTTAAATATATTAAAAAAATTTTAAATTCAAGTATTACATTAAGTATTTTATTATAATTTAGGAGTCAATTTATAATATTAATTTTATTTCAAAAGATTTAAGAATGTCATTAGTGCCCAAGGTCATATAGATTAATGTTTTTGGGACTTTTTTTTTCTTTTACATTAAATTTTCGTCTTTTAAGACCATATTTTTATTTATTTATTTTTTAAAAGTCCTGAAAGGGTAGTAAATGAGGGGAGCCACTTTTGTCAATGCTAAAATAGAGCATTAGCCAACAAATTAATCAAGTCATCATAATTTTCTAAGTCAGATGTAATAGAACAAAAGAAAAAAAAAAAAAAAAACAAGGACTGTGACTCATTTGGATGGCTATTATGTTATTGGAAAATTTTAGCAAGTCATTTTTTTTATTCTAGAAAGAAATAATGGTTTTTCTGTTCAGACTTAATAGTAAAAGTCAATGTTCAATTAACATTGTCTCCATATATGATCACCTTTTTCAACTTATTAAGTTAGACTTTTATTTTAAGTTGGGGAGGCTTGTAAAATTGATTTTTTTTTTTTAATTAGAAGGATTTTTTATTCATTTAGATATTATAATTTATTTATTTATTTTGATAAAAAATATCCTCAAATATTTAAAATTTTATCTAAATCTCTTACTTATTTGAGCTAAATTTAAGTTATACTGGCAAGATTTAAGTAGAACTTTTTAAAAGTAAAATTTTGAAAGTTTTAATTAAAAATATTTAAATAAAAATTTAAACTGAAAACTCAATATCCCGATGATAGCATGTGATTTTTTTTTTATAAGATTACTATATTAATGTAATCATCAAGATAATTTTATTATTAAGGTGATTTTGTCATTCGTAATTTGAAATCACTTTATTTGGTTAACAATAATTAGTTATTATGAATTAAATATTATTGTATTTGGTATTACTAAATCAAATATTATTTTGTTTACAAGTACAAAAATAACCATACATATTGTCATAATTACATGAATTAATAAATTTAATATTATTTAAAGATAATAATTTATAAAATATTAGTAATATTTTATTTATTTTGTAATACAACATAATTAATTATTAAATTAATAAATATATTTATTGATAATTAAATTAATTTTTATAAAATAAATTATATAAAAAGTATTTGAATTAGAAAATAAATCTAATATTAAATTCATAGTAAAATAAAAAAATTAATTTATATATAAAATATTACAAAATAAAAAAAATACAAATTATTTTGAACTTGTGACAATGAATATTAATTTGAAAATATAAAAAATGCTAATATAAAATAATTATAATTTTAAAAGGAAGTAAATATTTAATTCACATATAAAATAGGTAATATTTACTATTATCAATTTTTCTTATCACTTTACTTTAATGACAAAAATTTTTCATCATTTTGAGTAGAGATTACATCACCCTTCAAAGTAGTAATATAATCATTTTTGGTGATCCAATATCACTACCACATAAAATCACTAAGTGCTTATTAAACACAATGATATAATTATCATATGTAGATCAATATAATTTTTAGATTGATCACCCATATCTAGACATATTAATTTATGTATTTATATTGTGTAAAATATTAAAATTCGGGCATTCATATTGTGTTTTATAAAAAAAATTATTCATCTTAATTTGTATAAATACAAAAATATAAAATATATTTTTTTTTATTTTGTTAAACCTATATATAATTATTATAAAATTTTTAAATCATGTTATTTATTTATATTTTTTATATTATCTTTATATCGTGTCAACATATATTACTTTAAATTATTAGATTTACTCGTATCAAATAAACACTTTATAGTTCTCTTAATAATAATACACAGGTTTTAATTTATATTAAAAAAAAATCAAGTCTCTAACCTGATCCAACTACTTTTTATTGGAAAGGTAATGTTTATTTAGATGTTAACTAATTTATTTATTTATTTATTTGTGATTTCACTTGAGTAATTTATTCGGATGCATCATCTTTACTGAAAAAGTAAAAAATAGTAGTTCGAATCTACCTTTTCAAATCAAGAAAAAAACAATTTATGGGGTTCAACATATATTATGTTAACAAATGAGTGGCTTAATTAAGATTCAAATTAAGATTAATGTTGAAAAATAGTAGTATTAAGAAAGATTAATACATAATTAATGTATTGAATATTTTTTGTATTAAAAAATTTGTGAAATTCTAAAAGCTTTTGTCAACAGCCTAAAATTAAAAAAAAAAATACAGATACTAAAATTCAAATTTTAAATTAATTAAATATTATTTTTTAAAATAATTACATGAATCTATTAAATTAATCTCGAAATTTCTTTTAAAATAAGTCCTTTGCCCTCCAAATATGTCATCTCACTAGGTCCCATGACAGTTTAGTCATCCACAATTGATTGCAACACTAATTTTCTTTCAAGAAATTAATTTTTACCCCATTTGAGTCAAATGCATTGTAAATGTGAAGATTAGTGCAACAACGATGACAAATCTCCTTAAAAAAAGGGAAATTATCAAAGTTAGATTTTTTTAATTTTATAAACGAAGTTAAAATGATGACACATATTTATTAATATAAAATATTAAAAAAATTAATATAAAAAATTATACTCATTTATGAAAATAAAAAATTTCATCATCAATATCTCAAATACATTTGATATTTTTTGTAAGATTATCATAATAATATAATCATGAAAATAATCTTATTATCAAGATGATTTTATTACTCGTAATTTTAAATTATTTTATTTTGATAACAATTATTAATTCTTATGAATTAAATATTATTACATTTAATATTACTAAATATCAAATATTATTTTATTTAAAAATATGAAAATAACTACACACATTATAATTGTTACACAAATTAATAATTTTAATATTATTTAAAAATAATAATTTGTAAAATATTAATAATATTTTATTTATTTATGGTAAAATGTAATTAAATTATTAAATTAATAAATATATTTATTGATAGGTAAATTGATTTTTATAATATACATTATATAAAAAAATATTTGAATTAGAAAATGAATCTAATCTATTAAATTCAAAATAAAATAAAAACAAATAATTAAATTATATATAAAATATTAAAAAATAAAACATATAAATTATTATTTACAACTTGTTACAAAAAATATTAGTTTGAAAATATAAAAAATGATAATATAAAATAATTAAAATTTTAAAAGAAAATAAGTTTTCAATTTACATATTAAATGAATAATATTAACTATTATTAATTTTACATATTACTTCACCTTAGTGATAACAATTTTTTATCTTTTTTATAAGAATTACATCACCCTTCAAGGCAATGATATGATTATTTTCAGTGAATCAATATCATTACCATATAAAATCACAAAGTGCTTATCAAACACAGTGATATGATTACCATATGTAGATTAATATAATTTTTAGAGTGATCACCCATATTTAGACTTGACGATTTGTGTATTCGTATTACGTAAAATATTAAAATTAATATATTCGTATCGTATTTTACTCAAAAATTATATATCATAATTCGTATTAATATGAAAATATGAAATATATTTTTTTATTTTGTTAAATTCATATATAATTATTACTAAAATATTAAATCGTGTTACCTTTATATTTTTTATTTTTATCATATTCATATCATATTTTTAATTATTAAATCTATCTATATCAAATACTATCTAATATATAATTTTTAAAAATAAGACTCAAGTTGTAATTAAAAAAAAAAAAAATCAAGTCTCGAACCTCATCCAACTACTTTTATTGTAAAAGTAATGTTCATTTAGATGTTAAATTAAAAAATTTTTGTGATTTTCACTCGAATATTTTATTTAGTTACATCATCTTTACTGAAAAAAAAAAAAAAAGTAAAGTTCGAATCTACCTTTTCAAATCAAGAAAAAAAAATGGGGTTCAACATATATTATGTCAACAAATGAGTGGCTTAATTAAGATTCAAATTAAGATTAATGTTGAAAAATAGTAATAGTAAGAAATATTATTATTCTATGCATAATTAATGCATTGAATGATTTTTTGTATTAAAAAAATTGTGAAATTCTAAGAGCTTTTGTCAACAACCTAAAACAAATTACAGAAAATAAAATTTAAAATTTAAATTAATTAAATATAATTTCTTAAAATAATGACAAGAATCTATTAAATTAATCTCCATTTTTTTTTTTAAATAAGTCCTTCGCCCTCTAAATATGTCATGTCACTAGGTCCCATGAACGGGCTAAAGGGAAGTTCAAGCATTTGACAGTTTAGTCATCCATAATTGATTGCAACACTAATTTTCTTTCAAGAAATTAATTTTACCCCATTTGACTCAAATGCATTGTAAATGTGAAGATTAGTGCAACAACGATGACAAAACTCCTTAAAAAAAAAAAGGAAATTATCAAACACACTTATGTTAGATTTTTTTATTTCATAAATGAAATTAAAATAATAATAATATATGTTTATTAATATATATTTAAAAAATAAAAAAATTTAATTTTAAAAATATGTATTACTATTTTAATCTAGTTTATGAAATTAAAATTTTTTATTATCAGTATATCAAATAATTTCTCTTAAAATATATAATAAAACCACCAACAACAAAAAGGCTAAAGAAATTTCTTCATGATTTTTTTTTGGTAAAAAATTATAGAAAAAAGAAATTATTTTCAAGATTAAGTAGTTGTAGATCTCAATAAAAATTTATATTAAAATTATAAATTATTAATAAAAAATATTAAAATAAAAATAAAAATTTAAATTTTATAAAAAATATTTTATATTTATTATTCAATCAAAGACACGTGATCATGATTTTGTTGCTATTGATTTTCTAAAATGCATGTTTAGAAATATGAAATATGGATACAATTAAATTGAAAAAAAAAAAAATTATCCAAGTATTCTTGAAAGTTGATGACAAATATTTTTCTATGATTCTAGAAAATATATTTTTGCTTGTTCTAAAAAGCAAATGATGCCTTTTATGATTCTAAATTGTCAAATCATAAAAATGAAAAATGACGTTACTCTATCATTTCTTTAAAATTCCACTTTATATTATGATTCAAAATTTAATCATACAAAAATTTATAATTTAATTAATTGGATTTTAATAATCATTTTTAAAAATAATATTCAATAAATTTAAAATTTAAAACTTTTTTTCTTTATCGATTTGAAATTTAAATTTTTATATTTACAACATCCTTTTTTTATAAATTTAAAATTTAAATTTTTATACTTATGATCTCTATTTTTATTATCATATTACAACCCCTTATAAAAAAAAAAAAATTACAAAAACTCATATTATGTTTTTCATGATGCTACTCTATCCATCTACAAAATTAATTTCCACTTTTTATTATGATTCAAAAATTAAATACAAAAACCCATATTTCAAAATTTTTTTTCTAGAATTTGACTGACATAAGTAAGTAATGAAGAAGAAATGGGGAGTAGGTTATATATACAGTTAAAATTAGACATCATTGTCAAAGTCCTTACCCAAATATAACGGCATTGAGGTTCATTTCACTTAAAATAATTAGACAACAATTTGGACTTCCCCATTCATACAAGCCATTACGCAATTGACAATAAATTACATGTGCAAAGGGGAGTTTCATAATAAGTTTACTTCAAGTCACGGATTTAAAGAAAAAGAAAAAATAATAATAATTGTTTTATATTAAGGGTGGTCTTTTTCGAAAAAAGGGTCCCGCTAAAAAGTTTTTTTTTATATTAATTTTTTATTTTTAAAAATATATAAGTTTTTATTAATTAAGATATCAATCTCTTTATAATAAAAAATTAATTAAGGTGCTATTTTTTAAAATTAACTTTAGTAGAGATCTTAATTTTATCCATGTTCCATAAAATATCTATTTTTTTTATGTGGTAGGAAATATGAACGAGTATTATATTGTAAGGATGAAGATGAAGATTGATATAATTTTAAATTTTTTTATCAAGTATGATTATATGAAGACAGAGATGGGTAATATAGTATTCGCCTAAACTCGTATTTATATTTTACATATATATATTTTTATATTTTTTTAAATAAATTTTTATTAAATAATATAAATTATTATTTTAATTAATTAGAACTAATATATATTTATTTTAAAAATATATATTTATAAAAAATTATATAAATGCAGACAATAAAAATAAAGAAAAACTAAAAAAATTATGGGTATGAAAATTACTCATACTTATTAAATACTTATAAAAATAAAAATAAAAACAAATTTAAAATGCTAATTGAATAAAAATACAAAAATAAATATAATATAAAATTTTGAAAATAAAAAAAATATTCTACTAACCTCATGTCCTATATGTTGACGTCATAATGCTTAGGTATACGAATAGAATACCATATACAAAACAAAAAAAAAAGAAAGAAATGGAACAGAAAATCAGAGCCACAAATGTTTACTTGACCAAGATACTGTGTCTCCAACAAGATTAGTGTAGTTCGTGGGTTGTTTAGACTTTAGGGAACAAATCTACGGCGGTCTTTTTAAGGCTTGTTGGTTAGAAGTTTCAAATAATCCACGCCAACCAAATTTAGAGGTTCTTATCACTCACAAAATCGAGGAGTGCTCAAATAAAGTAAAGGAAAATAAAATATAATGTAATTTTAATGGAAATGACTAATTTTTTATATTCCCTCAAATTTTTGTTTTGTCACATTTAAAATATTAAAAATCTGAACAAAAATTTGTAAAAATTCAACATAAAATTGACCTAATAATCTCATACATACATATATATATACATATATTAAAGGTCATTTTAAATTTAATTTTGTTTTAAAAAAATACTATTTATTGAATAAATGTTGAAATATCTTAGAATTGATAGTTTAATCTAAAATTGATATTTTTTCACGAATAGTTTAATAAATCTATATCCATATGGTTAAGTTAAACATATGTTAAGTCTTGAGTTTTTTATAATTTTATTTTTAAATTATATTTTTTTATTTATTATCAATTAATTTTACGTTAAATGTATAACAGAGTTAAGATTTTGTTACGTTATCCTTTATCTTATATCTTTTTTTAGTATATCACATGGTGAGTTATTTTTATTTTTTACTTATACATGATAAATACTTGTTAAATAATGTTATCTTATATCAGTTGTTTTAGAGATATTTTCACCTATTATCAATTATGTTTGAAATTTATTTCTTTTATATAATTTTCATGCTGTAAAAAAAAATTATCTCTTAGAATCAAAATGGTCCTATCATTTATGTTGGGATTTACTTACAAATTTCAAAAATATTTTTTTTAGAATGAAAAATTACGAAAATTGGAGGTTGTAATATGAAATTAAGAATTAAAATAGATACGTTTTATAATTGAATAATTTTGCAGAAAATATAACATTGGAAAAAAAAAAAGAGAAATATTTGGTTGGTATAAATGGGAGTAAACGTATTTTAATATGGGTTTGGAAGACCGGGAAAGGGGTTTTCAATGATATACGGCGTCTCTTTCTTGGTAGCTTCCTGATGGACCTTGACTTCGTTTCATTCTTCAACGAAGTTTACTTTCAATTTGATATCTAGTTATTACAAAAATATTTTTAAAATTTTAGGGATTAAATAATTCAATCTACCTATGACTGAAAAAGAAGAATTGATTTTGTATTAGATTTTTTTAATAAAAAAGTCATAATTTGAAGAAAAAAATTACAAACATTAAAATTTGAATATAAACTTATTAAATATTATATTTTAAAATAATTGTGTGAATCAAATTAAAATTTTAACTTATAATATTCAATAACGAATAATTTAATTTTAGGTTTGAATTCAAATTTTATTAGATGTGAACTTTGTACAACTATACGATGATTTGTTGGTTATTGATTTTACTTGTTTATTAATTTTTTTTTTCATGATGTATATTGAATATTATTTTGTTATAATTTTAACTTTTACATATACATATAATTTTATCAAAGAAAAACTATTCCCTCTCTTCACATTAACCTTTTCGGATGTGTTTAGTGACAAGGAAAAGGTTTTAGGATCTTGAAATCTTAAGTTTAAGTTTTATTATATATAAATTTAATTGTTCAGTTAAATTATAATTTATTAATTGATTATTTGGTGATGTAATAATTTGATTATTTAGTTAATTATAAAATATAATATTTGATAATGAGTGTAATTTTATAAAAATACTTCAAGTGCTTGAAATTATTGAAATTGTACAATGTAAATATTAAAAGGATTAGGATAATAATGTAATTATTATTGTAATAGTATTTGATAAATCACCGACTAATCCCACTTATAGAGTCTAAAAACTCTACAATGGATGGAATCATTTTTCATTAGAAAAAACTGAATTGCAGGAAAAAAGAACAAGAAATATCTAAGAAAAACTTTATTATAATTCCTCAACATTTTTTTCCAATATTAAAATCCATGAATTCTTGCATTGCTTTCTATGGATATCTGATGATCAGGTCTTTCCTTCTGGAATCTACTTCATTTTGCCATTAAAAGGTCAGTCAATGATTCATTGGTCTAAACATCAATTTTGGAGCTACGTACCTCAAGTGGAAACTTGCTGCTCTTTTCCTCTATATAGTCCCCTCCCCCCATGACAGAAACTTCAAACCAAGATTGATAAACAGCAGCAAAGTCCTCTGCTTCAGCTTCCTTCTATCTTCTGTGAACCCTGGAACGCAAAAATGGTGTTGGCTGAGACTTCAAAGCACAACACTCTTATTGCAAGAAAAGGATTGTCTCCTCTCTTTTTGTCATCCTCTAAAACACCTACCTCTTCTTTTTCATTTCCAAGCTCTCTCACAGTTTCTGAGTCAATGGTGGAAGAGAGCATTCAAAATGCAGAATCAATCATCACAAAATGGGATCGAAACTCTTCATCATTAACCAGAGTTATCCCTCTCTTTCACCGAAACCGAAAAGAGGCCAAAGAGTACCTCAAATGTGTTGGAGACCTGCGTCGATCCATGCATTTTCTTGTTTCTCAAAATTCAGCATCTGATAAGCTCATTCTTGCTCAAAAGCTCATGCAATTGGCCATGAAAAGGCTTGAAATGGAGTTTTATCAGATACTGTCAACGAACCGTGAGCAGCTTGATCCGGAATCGGTTTCAAGTCTGTCCTCTGATGGTTCAGGCAGTTTTTATGATGAGCATGAGCTTTTATCTGAAGATGAAGCTGAGCTGAAAAAGGCTGGTGAGTCAATCACTGAGGTGGAGAGAGTCTCAGCTTTGGCAATGTCAGATTTGAAGGCAATAGCTGAGTGTATGAGCAGTTCTGGTTATGGTAAAGAGTGTGTAAAGATATACAAATTGTTCAGAAAATCAATAGTTGATCAAGGGTTATATCTACTTGGAATTGAAAAGTTCAAGTCTTCTCAAATCAATAAAATGCATTGGGAAACACTAGAGCATACAATAAAGAACTGGCTGAATGCAGTGAAGATTGCTGTAAAAACACTCTTTACTGGAGAAAAAATTCTCTGTGATCATGTGTTTTCAGCATCTGAGACAGTCAGGAAGGCTTGCTTTGCTGAAATAACCACAGAAGGAGCAAAAAATCTATTCAGGTTTCCTGAACTCATTGCCAAGAACAAGAAAGCAACAGAGAGAATTTTCCAGCTAATCAAACTCCATGAAGCAATCTCTGAACTCTTGCCAGAGATAGAAACAATATTCAATGCTGAATTGACTTCAGCTATTAAATTGCAGGCCCTTTCATCACTGCACAAAGTTGGTGAGTCAGTTTGCACTTTACTGACCAACTTCGGATCATCAATCCAGAAGGACTCATCAAAAAGTCTGGTTGCTGGTGGAGGGATTCACCCGCTTACTCGATCTGCAATGAGTTACATTTCTTCCCTGGCAGATTATGGTGAACAGCTCTCTGATATTGTTGCTGACCATCCACTACCAGAAAATTCATCACTTCCAGAATCTTACTTTGAGAATCCTACTTCCATTGACAGTCAAAAACCAGCAGTGTCAGTCCATCTTGCTTGGCTTATATTGGTGCTTTTATGCAAGCTTGACAGGAAAGCTGAGCTATATAAAGATGTCTCTCTGTCATATCTTTTCCTAGCAAACAACCTTCAGTTCATCATTGATCAGGTTCATAAAAGTAACCTGAAGTACCTCCTAGGTGAGCAGTGGGTGTCTAGACATACAAAGAAAATTATACAATATGCTTTGAGCTATGAATCAATGGCCTGGAATAAGGTATTCTCATCTCTCCCTCAAAGGACTTCGTCGGTACTATCACCTGAAGCAGCGAAAGACTGCTTTCAGAGGTTTAATGCTGCTTTTGAAGAAGCATATATGAAACAGATATTGTGGATTGTACCAGATGGGAAGTTGAGGGATGAACTGAAGGTGTCGATAGCTAGGAAACTTGGACCAGCATATAGAGAATTCTATGAAACATACTTGGTGACATTGAGTGAGGAGAAAAACTTGGAGGTGTTAGTAAGGATTGCGCCTGATGACTTGGGAAATTACTTGTCAGATCTTTTCCATGGAACTCCATTTTCATCGAGTTCTTTGTTATCATCGCCTCATTCACGAGGCTGCCTTCCCTGGTGAAAGATACAGTTCAAGGTTACATTACAAACTGTGATCCAATGGCTGGTATACAAAATCAGATAGAATCCCTTTGCTTCCTGTTCTAAATGTTTTTAAATGTTCCATAGTTAAAAGGAGTCAGCTACTTCTGTCTGCAAGTGTCTGTAGAGAAAACATAAAATAAATAATAACTTTGCATTTAATCTTCTGTTTTGCAAGTGTCCAAATGTTGAAACAACATTCTTTTATACATCCTGGTTGAATGGAAGGAAGAAAAATACGAGAAAAAGAAAAGAAAATGAGATACAAGTCTAAAGCCTGTACCTAGGATCATATAAACTAGATTCATGAAGAAGAAAATGAGAAGCTACCAAAATACCATCAGCTATGGTGGTCGACAGGTTGAGGAATGGGTTGCCAACCTGCACATATTTGAAGGACATGTTTCAAAGAATCTGAGGGTGCTTCCATTGTCCATGTTTGATAATATTCACTTGGATGGAATACACTTGTTTCACCAATGCCTGTTAGTAAGCATGGTTGTGCACCATCCAGAAACAAGTCTCCTTCAGATCTTATTAAGCCAGACCTTGCCTCTTCCCTGTCGGCTGCCTATATATCCAGCCGAAAGCAACATGCCAAACAAATCATGTTAATTGCCAGCAACTCTTCTCCTTTTTGAACTTGAAACAATACAAAAACAAAACCAAACATGCAAATCAAAGTGGAAAAGGGTTCACTTGAAAAGCAACTACATCTCAACACAGTTTTTATTCCACCCGTAAGATGCACTGAATGAGTCCTACTCCATATTTTGGTATAATTGCAGGCAAAAGGAAAATGAATCGCAGAGCTGCATGATGCCTAACATCTTTCCTAGAAGTGTAGCAGATGATTTAGCAGTCAACATTATAGATTGCCACTTCTGTTCATAATCGTAAAGAAAATTTTTTTTCCCTTTTTATAATAGTTATATTTGCTGTTTGCTTTGTGGTACACATTTTGAACAGCTGATAGTGATCGAACAGACAGTGCTATATCAGAAAAAGTTTATTTAGGAAGCATCACCTCAACAATGAGATGGCTTCCAAGAAAAAAGATAGTTGCTACTTGCTATTCTGATCTCTGCTCTACAAGAGGCTTGAAGATTACATTGTAAGACGAACAATATTGGCTTGTCTCAACCAGCCGCACTCCCCATTGGTGACAAAAGCAAAACGAAACATAGCAAAGTTATTTATCTAATCTCATAAGCTCACTAGAATGAAGTATTAACTATCACAATCCTTTTAGCTGATCTGATTGCTTATCCAAATTGGGGCATCCCATTAGGCATTTCACTCGAGCAAGGTGCTTAACCTCCAAACAGGATCCTACACAACCATCAAACCTTACTAGTGACAATCCCTTAATTTAGAACTAATAATGCAGCTCTTGATAGTAGGAGCTAGGAGATCTGATATACATCTTCTTAAGATTTGGATAACTATATTGTTGTATGGACTGGCAGACAGCACAAAAGAAACCTCACATTCCTTCATAGCAACGAGAAAGTACTTCCCTGACAATTTTCAGATGACACAATATCGGGAAGTACATAGGCTATAAATTGTCTAGAAATTACAGTGTTAATCCTTATGATGGGAAAATAAATACCACCAAATTAGGATGGATCTAAAGGAGAGAAACATGAATAAAACGATAAACTAGTAGGGCAATTCATATGACTACTGAATAAACTTTAAACAGCTAAATTCTGATTCCTGATAATAGCTACAGATTGCAATGGTTGAAAACTGGAAATGGCCAACGACATTCCCATAGAACAATTGACAATGTAATAGCCATCCATCCTAATGGTTTTGTTTAGTAAAAGATGGTTACCTTCTCGGTATAAAATTCGAAAGTTTTTTTCTTCTTTCCAGCTTCATATATGTTGCATTCGGAGTATATCTGATTAACAACAAACATACACAATCGAAAAAAAAAATCTGTAGTTTATATATGGAAAATGAAAGTATGCATTGGTATGCTTAATTTTCTTAAGAAAGACACCTCTACCTGAGCTTCTACACTTGCACAAACAGCATAAACGTCCCAGTGTTTGGTGTAGTTGTTGTACAAATGTACCTTCCCAAATCGAAGACGAGGATGCCTTTGCCGAGTTCCATCAAAAAAGCAATGGTGAATAGTCACTCTAATGCACCTATCCCCCACATGAGAAGGGTCTGCTCCAATAAGCATTGTCTTGTCGTGTTGAGCAAAGTAACATCTAGGGACACCAGAATTGCAGAAACAAAATTAAAACCATCAATACCCAGTTTCACTGATTATTACTCTGTTCATTCAAAGACCATTTCAAAGAATCTCTTGTAGGAGCCAACATTGAAGAAATAAAATGACAAATAAAATCAACCAAAAGTCAGAATTCAACATCAAACTCAATCTCATTCCAATGATTATTAGTTACTCAGTTAAGAATAAGATCATTTCAAAGGCTCCCTCAGGTAACAAAAATGCAGAAAAAAAAAAAAAAACCCATTAAAACCTGGAATTCTTTTTTTTGTACAAAAAAGTTTAGGATGAGGGGAGGCTTCCGTAGAGCAGACCACAGGCCTCAAAGATGACTTACATTAGATTCACGGATCACTCACCAAGGGAGACTGCTGGTAGCGGGATTCAAATCTAAACCTTACAAGAGAAGTATTCGAACCTTACCCAATCAAATCAAAACTTGGAATTCAACCATTTACATTCAATCTGATTTCACAAAATTTACACAGCCTATTAATTCTAACTTCTTAGACCATTTCCAATATCCCTTGGGGGAGGGGGGAATTGCAGAAAACAAAAACAAACCCAGAATTTAATCTTCACATTCAATCCCATTTCTTCAATGATAATTATATAACTCAATTCAAATCAAACCGACACCATATCAATCATAATTACAAAAATAAAAAACCTTAAGCCAACAAAAAATTAAAAAAAAAAAACAAAATTTACCTAGAAACAGTGATGTCAGTGCTTCCTCGGGTAATATCAATCAACCCATCATCATAATCTTTAAAACTACACCTATCAATCCAAATATGCTTTGAATTGGGTTTGATTTGAATCCCATCAACATCATGTCCTCTTCCTCCTTCAAACTCCATATTACAAACAATCACATTTTCACATTCCTTTAACCTTAACCCTTTTCCTGTCAGCTTCACCCTTTCACCTCGTCCATCTATTGTCTTGTGAGAACCCACGTTTAAGTACGATGAAAGTTGGATTACACCCGACACTTTGAACACGATCCAACCTGGTCCAGGTCTCCGGCAGGCTTCTCGGAGAGAACCCGGACCGTCATCTACAAGAAATCATATGTGAAAGCAAAATTTGATGAAAATTAATGTAATTTGAGAAAAAAAATTAAAGAAAGTTTTAGGGTGAACGCACCGGCTAAAGTGGTGACGGGAAAGAGAGGACCGTGGAGACCGCCGATGGCAAACCGGCCGAAGCCCTCGGCTTGACCGGCTATTGCTCTTAGGGTACTGTCCACGTCGGCGTACGGAAGCGATCCCATCTTGTTCTGCTTCTTCTAGATTTGTTTAACGTTGTCGTTTTAAGAGTTTTGGTGTCCGAGGTGGTTTGTGAAGTCGTTACTTTCCGTTACAAAAGGGCGTGTTTGTTGGAAATTCATTTTGACGGGGTTGCATAGGGCCGTGTTTGGATTATTTAGACAGGTAAAAAATAGACAAAATTAGGATTTAGATTTTTTATTTGTTTTAAAAATATATTAAGGTAGAAGCGTTCATAAATCAAACTTAGAAAGCTCAAGACGAGCTTAAAAATCTTGTCCAAACTTCAAAAATAAATATTTTAAATGAGCTCATGATAAAATAAAATTTTCGTTTTATTATCAAATCAAAATCGATAAAAATAGGAATATTTACTTTTTTTTTAATTATCTGAACATAAAAAATGATATAAATATTAAAAAAATAGATAAAAATATTATTTTTTATAAAAATAAATTATGTAAAAAAATTTAAAATTACAACATAACATAATTATTTCAATTATTTTTATTCAAAAATCAACAAAATTAAAAATATAATAACAAAAATTTTAATAAAATTGAAGAAAAACAATGATAAAATTCAATATTTATAAATTATAAATGCTGCAACAAGGTAAAATAAATGCTTCCTTTAATATATCAAAATATCAAAGTCAAAACCAATAAAAGTAGCCAACATACACAAAAACCACAGGCTAAAACCACGCATTTGAGAATTCAATGTGCCATATCTAATCAATAGGTAAGCAGAAAAACAATATCCATAGGAGCATCTACATTTTTTTTCTCTCTAGTTATTCAAGATTTCTAATTATCAGCTGCAATCTTATTACAAAAAAAATAGTTGGTGCATTTGAGCTTAATTTAATAGATTTATATAATTATTTTTAAAAGATAATATTTAGTAGATTTATAATTTAAATTTTAACACTTGCAATATTTTATCCTATCCTCAAGATACAACCTCTTTCGCACTAATAAAAAAAAAAAAAGAAAGGATAATCAATATTAAAATTTGAATTTTAAATTTACTAGATATTATCTCTTAAGGGTATATTTAACAATTTGTATATTCATGTCATGTAAAATACTAATAATTTATGTATTTATATCGTTTTTTATATAAAAATTACGTGTCATAATTTATGTCGATATGAAAATATAAAATATATATTTTTTGTTTATCAAACCGTGTCACTTTCATATATTTTTTCATATCATTTCTGTGTTATATTATTATAAAATATTTTAAATTATCAAAACTATTTAAAGATAACTGCATAAACTAATTAATCTCAACTTGAGTTCAAAATTGTAGTTTTTGGTTGAACACATAATTTTATGCAAAAATAGTAGTACTACTATTTACTTGTAATTTCATTTTTTTTCTTTGTTTAATATCAAATTTAAGGTTCCATTTAAGTCACTATTTATATACCTATTATCTCATATCTATCAAAGATGTCTACCAACTTTTTTGTTAAACTTTTTCTATTTATAAAAAATTATTTTATAAAGAAAAATCCAGCAATTAATATTTCTTAGTTAATCTAATCATTGAATTGAAAAAAAAAATTATCTTTCAAGTTTAATTCAACAAGGGCCCTTAAAATGTGATATTTACAAATGCTTGGATTCCTATTTCATTTTTCCCTTGGATTAACCTTATGTTAGGTTAATGTTCATTATTTTTTAAGTATATTAGTATTTTCTTTCTAATTAATCTTTCATGTTTCAAATTATTAGATTATAATAAGAGTTTGACCTAATTTAATTTATTAACATATAATATTGGGTCGATGTGAAAGAGTGTATTTTTAAAATCGTTTAATGAAAAAAATTAATTAAATAAAAAAAACTTAAACTCATGATTGTATTATTCAAAAAAATATTTATCAAATCCAATATTAAAAGGAAAGTTGCTCAATTAAAGCCAATATTTATTCTTAATAATATAATTGATTATAGCTATTTATTATGGAGTTGTAATGATATTTCATTCACATGTAATTACATGACCATAATATTTTAATGAATTAACATATAAAATTGGGTCGATGTGAAAGAGTGTATTTTTAAAATCATTTAATGAAAAAAATTAATTAAATAAAAAAATTTAAACTCATGATTGTATTATTCAAAAAAATATTTATCAAATCCAATATTAAAAGGAAAGTTGCTCAATTAAAGCCAATATTTATTCTTAATAATATAATTGATTATAGCTATTTATTATGGAGTTGTAATGATATTTCATTCACATGTAATTACATGACCATAATATTTTAATGATTTTTGTAAGACTTAATATAAATGATTTGAAACATGAAACAGTTGTAGGGTATTTATTGTCTCCAAACTTAGGTTATTTTAAAGAAACAGATTTTAGAAAAAATCAAATAATAAAAAATATTTTTCATTTACTTATCTAAATAATAAAAAATTTTACTCTTAAGAAAATAAGGCAAATTTTACACAAATTTTCTATTCCCTTTTTCTTTTCTTTCCTTCCAAACACCCATTTTCCAGTTGCCCTGTCCTTTGTCCGTATGCTTCGGTCTTAATGCAAGTGTCCTACTGTACTAAAACGTACTAAATGCTAATGCCATTTCCGCGCTAGAAGAGCAAAATTCTATCTTCCTCGCCTAGATAGATAAAAGAGCAATCTATTATATCCTCGATTCATATATTTATATAATATAAAATATTAATAATTTATGTATCTGTATTTTACATAAAAATTTCATTTTACAATTCATATTACACATAAAACATGAAATATAATTTTTATTCTTGTTAAACCCATAAATGATTTTTGTTAAATCTTTGTGTATCTCTTTTATATTGTGTCGCTTGATGTAAATAGAAAAAAATTGAAAATTAAGTATAAATAGAGGCAATGTTTCATGTATCAGAGTCAAATATTATTGTACAAGCTCAAAAAAAGAAAAAAAAAATCACAGCACTTAATTCTTTCTCTTTGTCAATGGAGCTCTTCATGACAATATGTCTATTACTTCTTTACTGCATCATGTTCTTCATTTGTACGTTGGTTTTACAAATGAGAAATCAATGCTGCTATATTTTTGCCTATGGGTGTTGTAAGGCTCCTGATGACAGGAAACTTGACACTGAAACCTGTGGGAAACTCATATTGAGGAACAAAAATCTTGGTATGGAAGAGTACAGGTTTCTGCTGCAAGCTATGATAAATGCAGGCACTGGCGAAGAAGCTTATGGCCCAAGAAATGTCATTGCTGGCACAGAAGAATCTGCCAACCTTTCTGATGCACTTTCAGAGATCGATGATGTTGTCTTCGGCACTCTTGGCAGGCTCTTTGCTAAAACAGGAGTTTGACCATCAGACATTGATGTGCTTGTTGTCACTGTCTCAATGATCTCTTCAGCACCGTCTTTACCGGCTCGACTGATCAAACGTAACAAGATGAGGGAAGACATTAAGGTCTTCAACCTGTCTGGAATGGGTTGTTGTGCAAGTGTTATGGCTGTTGATCTTGTCCAGCATCTGTTCAAGACATACAAGAATGCATTTGCAGTTATTGTGAGTTCAGAATCATTGAGTCCAAATTGGTATTGTGGCAAACAGAGATCCATGATGCTCCCCAATATCCTGTTCCGGTTGGGAGGGTGCTCCTTACTCTTGACAAACAAAAGATCTTTAAGGCATCAAGCCATGTTGAAGCTGAAACATTCGGTTCGAATCCATGCCGGCTCAAGTGATGAAACATATGGAAGCTGCACTAGAATTGAAGATGCACAAGGGTACTGTGGTTTCTTCCTCACCAAAAGCTTGCCAAAGGCTGCTGCTAAAGCTGTAACCATGAATCTCCGAGTTTTAGTATCGAAATGTTAACTCTAAGGTGTTGGGCTAAAAGCCTCCAATCCAATCACACTAACAGAAGCAAAATCAAACAATAAATCAAACACAACAATTTAACGTGATTCGATTTAATCAGCTTACGTCCACGGATGAGAAACAAGATCCACTAGTTGTGGAGAATTATAAACATACATTAAATCATCAACCTCACTCAACAATCAATACTCATAAGACACTCTCAATCTCCTCTAGTCCTATGGAGTATTCTCAACTCAAACAAATACAAATCCAAACCTTTGTGCACCCTTTCAACATAACCAAACACATACCCATATGCTCTCATACATCATATTTATGTGGACCCTCTCAGTCTCCTCTAGTCCACTCACAAACAAATATATACACCCATAAGATGTAGAGCCCTAATACTCCTATGGGGTGTCTATCCCATAAAACCTTACAACTCTCTTACATTTTTTTCTCATCCCTAATCTTGTAAAAACTTCACCTATTTATAACAATACAAACTTGCTCATTAAGAATCCTTCTCCTTTTAGAATTCTTCTCTTGTACGTTAAACTTGCTTATTAAGAATCTTTTTTCTTTTAGAATTCTTCTTTTGCAAGTCAAACTTACCTATTAAGAATTTTTTTTCTCTTAGAATTTTTTTTTTGTAAGTCTTCTTGTCCATCAAGCAATATCTGACAAATTTCAAATAAATCTTTTATAGTATTTGAGTTATTATTCCCAATAATCTCTACCTTGACTCAAATTCCATCAATCATTTGTCTTCATGCTAGATATGCTTAGCTCAACCTACAATGAAAGTCTCACACTCATCTTTTTTTGTGTGTCTTCACGCTTCATACAAACCAATCCTCAATCTTCAAAATTTAAACTCGAACTCTTCTCTTGAATCGAGCTCTTTTGGACTTGCTTCTTCCTATGTCTCAAACCATGCACTTGCCACATCTTAAACCTTTAGCTCTTCCACGTCTCGAACCTTCGACTTTTTCCACATCTTGAATCTTCAACTCTTCTCATGTTTCGAACCTTCAGCTCTGATACTATTTGTAGGAAACACCACAGCTCTGATATCATTTGTTGGGCTAAAAGCTTCCAATCCAATCATACCAGCGGAAGCAAAATCAATCTTGAATCTTCAACTCTTCTCATGTTTCGAACCTTCAGCTCTGATACTATTTGTAGGAAACATCACAGCTCTGATATCATTTGTTGGGCTAAAAGCTTCCAATCCAATCATACCAGCGGAAGCAAAATCAAATAATAAATCAAACACGCAAGAGACAATAATTTAACGTGGTTCGGTCCAACTAACCTACATCCACGGATGAGAAACAAGATCCACTAGTTGTAGAGAATTATAAACATACATCAAATCATCAACCTCACTCAACAATCAATACTCATAAGACACTTTCAATTTACTCTAGTTCTATGGAATATTCTCAACCCAAACAAACACAAACTCAAACCTTTGTGCACCCTTTCAACATAACCAAACACATACTCATATGCTCCCATACATCATACTTATGTGGACTCTCTTAGTCTCTTCTAGTCCATTCACAAACAAACATACACACTCATAAGATGTAGAGCCCCAATACTCCTATGGGTGTCTATCCCATAAAACCTTACAACTCTCTTACATCTTTTTTTCATCCCTAACCCTGTAGAGACTTCACTTATTTATAATCATACAAACTTGCTCATTAAGAATCCCTTTCTTCTTAGAATTCTTTTCCTGTAAGTTAAACTTGCCTATTAAGAATCCTTTTCCTTTTAGAATTCTTCTCTTGCAAGTCAAACTTACCTATTAAGAATTCTCTTTCTCTTAGAATTTTTCTTTTGCAAGTCTTTTTGTCTATCAAGCAATATCTGACAAATCTCAAATAAATCTCTTATGGTATTTGAGTCATTGTTAAGGGAACTTATTCGCTATGCAATGATATCACTTCGGAGAAGTAATAGCAAAACATCGTCTCCTGAAGCAGCAGCAGCAGCAAGTTTAAATCTGAAATCTGGTGTTGAGCACTTTTGCATTCATCCTGGTGGAAGGGCAATAATTGATGCAATGGGCAGAAGCTTAGGGCTGAACGAACATGATCTTGAGCCAACTCGAATCGCATTTCACCGATTTGGAAACACTTCAGCTGCTGGACTCTGGTATGTCTTAAGTTACATGGAAGCTAAAGAGGCTGAAGACAGGTGACAGAATTTTAATGATCAGTCTTGGAGCAGGTTTCAAGTGTAACAACTGTGTATGGGAAGTAATGAGGGACTCGGAAGATGTCAATGTGTGGGAAGACTGTATAGATCGCTATCCTGTAAAATTGACAGCCAATACTTCTTTCCTGGAGAAATACAGTTGGGTGAATGAGTCCAGGCATGAGCAATAGGTGTGACAGCAAACCAGGATTCTTGGTTTGGAGGTTCGAACAGCTCAGTTAGCTATGTGGACCATTCATCACTTGCCAATTGAGGCCCTACTTAAACTATTGTGTGATAAACTTTCATGGGATCAATTCATCATGTAATATTTACACACAACAGTTTACCAATATGGAAGGAAAAACTGGTCCCTGCTAGTGAAACCAGCATATCTGGGAAATTTGATATTCTCCAAGAAGAGTGTGTTCACTATTTTTCAAATGATTGATTCTACATTCTTTTGTTTTGAAAATATTAATTGAAATAACAGCACTACAGCAGAACTACATGTGAGATATAATTGTTAAAATTAAGTGTGAGAAGTTTTTTTTGTCTTTTTTTTATAGAAAAAGTTTAGGGTGAGAGGAGACTTCACCGTTTCGAGGTCAGGGTAGAGCGCAGGCCTCAGAGAACTTATATTGGATTTACATATCACCCACCAGAAAAGAATATTGACTGCGAAATTCGAACCTTACCAACTCAACCAATTTCGTTTTGGCAATTTACTTGTTATTTTAAAAGGGCAAAACATCACATATATCTACTTAAGAAGGACAGAAGGGTTTCAGGGGCTATGTCAGTCAGCTGCAGTACCATCTTTTGTCCTTTATCTCCAGGATTTTAAACTTTCCATTCAAACTTAAAACCATTACTTAAATTTGCACATTCCTCTCCTTTAGCAGAAACTGTAAACCTTGCTATTCTCACTCTTTTGTTCCCAGGGATGCTGAAAAACTCACGAGGAATCCGCCTCCAGCACTAACATACCTTTGATGTTCATGTAAAATATGTCTGTTAGACTTGTTAAACTTCACAAAATTTTCAATCAGGATACAGTAAAAGTGTGAGTATTTAAAAATCAGGATTCTCCTTAGCATTTTGGATACAGTTTAAGTTAATAATGTTATGTTTCTCAGTTGAACATGACTGGGGAAGCAAAATTTAGTTAATTTTTCCTTGTGTTCAAGGAAAGTTACCAAAAATTGAACCCAGAACTTACCTCAATTTGTTCATGTAATCACTCTTAAGAAGTAGCCTCTAGCAAGTCTGGAATTCTAATCCCATCACTTAAGACCCATTTTCCTATTCCAGGGTCGACCTTTTTTTACCAAAAAAGTTGGATAAAAATTTGCAATATTATCAGAGTTCTAGTGGAAAAATACTGTATCAGGTTTTTGGAAGCCTCAAAAACACCAAGCTGGTAAAATAGGGATTGAGAAGAAAGAACTGGTTTTCTTCCAAAACTATGGGCATATGAAGGTAGCTTGTCAATGTGACAGAGTGGTATACTTTGCCTAACCCTGCAACTTGATTACCTCCAGCTTCCATAGGACCACAGCAGTACCAAAAATGAAAGAAGTTTAAAACTTTCAACCACTCATTCATTAATATTTCATTAAAGGCACCAGACTCTATGACTTCACAGTTACATGGTTTCTTTTCTTTTTGTGTTGTTAACCTTTTCGGAGTATTGATGGAAAGAGGGCTGCAACGGGCATGCAGTGTTTAAACACAATGATGGTCAATGATATGAACTAATCAGCTATTAATCTCTTGAATCCAATATCTTTCAACTTTTTAGAGTAGTGAGAGTTAAAGCTGTTGTAATTGCTCTTAAATGCGACCCTTTTTTTAATAAATTTACAGCTAATCACAACAGGAAATTTTACTAGCCAAGAAGGATAATCATTGTTTATTCATGTGACAAAAACATGGTTCTGTTTCCATTTAGTTTACCAGCAAAAAAGTATTCATATCTTCAGAATTATAGCACTCTTGAGTAATTTGTGAAGCTTCTAATCTCCCCTTCCATCTAACTTCTTTGAAACGACAGATAAGCAAAGTTTTTCATTTGTCATTTTCATTTCTTTTGCTTCCAATCTTGTAGAAATGTGACTGAAGCAGAAACCATGGTGTGCAAAAGGTCAACGACACTATCAAAAACACCGGAAACACAAGACATGAAATTTAAAAAGATTGAATACATTGTCTACTAAACTATATGAGCCAGGCATCGCGAAAATATCAAATTTCACCAGTCTGAGCTGCCTGATATGTAGCATCTTATGTTCAACTAGACTTCGAACCTGAGACCTGTGAGATATCAGCTATTTATGAGTACTTATGTATAAGAACATGTGATAGCATCTATTAAATCTCTTTTTCTTTATGTCACTTAATTTCCGCCTTATCTTTAGCTTCTATTTTCCTTCTTTCTTCTCCTTTTTCTTACAACTGCTAGTTAATTGTATGCAAAATTTATGTGCATGACTTTTCTCTAGCAAGCCATGTGATTGACCCAATGTCAGGTAAGAAAAATGAATAAAGCTAATAATTTTGAAGTAATGGATGTTTAACAACTAATACTTTTTGCTGTCATAGTCAAGTCATTTTGATCTTGAACATGGCTCTTGGTACCATCTCATCAGATAGAGCAAACGACCGTTTGCCTAGTTTATGAAAGCAAAATAGAATTGGCCATTGGCTTTCATGGATGAATTTGAAAGGAAAATTATGTTACTGCTGATATTTAATGTTTAATCTTCCCATTCTAGAAAAAACAGGGAGAGAAATGGATGCTCATCAAGTCTTTCATGTACCAGTCAAATCGGACTCTGCCCTACAAGCAAGTTGCAGAAGTTGCAGCTGTAACCAAGAGATAGGGGTTGTTGAGAATGTTATTGCTTTTAAATGTTGAAATAACATTTTCTTCAATAAAATCTTCAAGTTATATAATGCTATGATCTGGTTCGAGGGTGTTATTGGGTGGAAAAAGTAGGAAAAGGGTACTATAAATAAGGCATGTACCATGACTTCCACAGGCAGAGCTCCCTGAAGATTTTCCTCACTTCTTCTAAATCACTCAATGGAGCTCTTCATAACAATATGTCTTTTAATTGTTTTCTGCGTAATCTCATACTTCTACCAGAGGTTTTTTCAAATGAGAAACCAATGCTGTTATATGTTAGCGTATGAGTGTTACAAGGCGACTGACGACAGAAAGCTTGATACTGAAGCTTGTGTAAGAGTTGTCATGAGGAACAAGAATCTTGGTCTAGACCAATACAGGTTTCTCTTACAGACCATGGTGAATTCAGGTCTTGGTGAAGAAACTTATGGCCCAAGAAATGTCCTTGCTGGCAGAGAAGAAACTCCCACTCTGGAGGATGCTCGGGCAGAGATGGATGAGATTATGTTTGACACACTTGACAAGCTTTTTGCCAAGTCTGGAGTTTCTCCATCCGAGATAGATATACTCATTGTCGATGTGTCACTGTTTGCTCCAGCACCTTCCCTGACAGCTCGGATTATAAACCGATACAAGATGAGGGATGACATTAAAGCCTTCAGCCTCTCCGGAATGGGATGTAGTGCAAGCATGGTAGCTGTTGACCTGGTGCAGCACTTGTTCAAGACATACAAGAATGCATTTGCAATTGTTGTAAGCACAGAAACAATAGGTCCACATTGGTATTGTGGCAAAGAAAAATCCATGATGCTGTCAAACTGCCTGTTTCGATCCGGAGGGTGTTCAGTGCTCTTGACAAACAAAAGATCATTGAAGCATCAAGCTCTGATGAAATTAAGCCATTCAGTACGAACCAATATTAGCTCAAATGATGAAGCATACGGATGCTGCATACAAATTGAAGATGAGCAAGGATATGAGGGTTTTCTTCTCACAAGAAGCCTAACAAAAGCTGCTGCTAAAGCTTTGACAATGAATCTCAAAGTTTTAGTACCCAAAATCTTACCAATAAGAGAACTACTCCGGTTTGCTATAGTATCTTTGTGTAAACGTAAGAGCAAAAGCTCAACACCTGAATCAGCAAGAGCAGGTTTGAATCTGAAGACTGGTATTGAGCATTTCTGTATTCACCCTGGTGGAAGGGCAGTTATTGATGGTCTTGGAAAGAGTTTAGGGCTCAGTGAATATGACCTTGAGCCAGCCAGAATGGCGCTTCACCGCTTTGGAAATACATCAGCTGGTGGCCTGTGGTATGTTCTAGGTTACATGGAAGCCCTGAAGAGGCTGAAGAAGGGTGACAGGATTCTGATGATCAGCCTTGGAGCTGGTTTCATGTGCAACAACTGTGTTTGGGAGGTGATGAAGGATTTGGAAGATGCTAATGTATGGGAAGACTCATTAGATCGTTACCCCATCTCCAGAAATAACCTGGAGAACCCTTTTGCTGAGAAGTATAGCTGGATCAATGATGAGTGTCTAAACTTTGTCAGGGTGAACTAGAATTATCGGCCTTTTCTGCATTTTCTGATTTTTAGATGTTTTAAACTTCCCCCCATTTGTTGCATCAGGTTTTGTTCTTCATGAAGTTGCGATTTTTAAAAACCAAAACAAGCGTGTGAAAGAGGTTGGTGCTCATTTCACATTGTCTACATTTTTGGTATAATAAAGTTTCTGTATTCATTTCATCAAGCAGTCTGTTGTTTCTTGCATGTATTCTAGAAAAAAAAAAAAAAAAAAACTAGTTTAAAAATGAAAGTTCTACTACAAACACATACCCTCTAATGAGCTCTTCCAATCATATCTAATCTGTATTATTCATATTTGTTATACATTGAGATTATTGTGATTTTATATTTAAATTAAATTTTCATGAACAATTGATTTTAGATTAGATATTCAATCTAATATCAAAACTCGGATTCTATTTTATTGTTCTTACATGTAATTTTTTTTTCAAGGAAATGGCCGGAAAATCTTTCCTCCTCCAGCTTTCAGACCATCCCATCCACTAGAACAGAAATCATTTATCATGACAGCACTTCCTCTAGTGCACAATAAATCCACAACATTAAAGTTAATCGATTCATATAAAATATTAATACTTATATATTTATATTGTTTGTATATAAAATTATATGTTATAATTCGTATTAAAATAAAAGTATAAAATATATTTTTTAATTTTATTAAATATATATAATTTTTATTAAAATTTTAAAGTAATATTTAAATAATATTTGAAATCAAATTCAAATTTAAAACATTTTATTTGAAAGCTTCATTAATGTGAAGTCAAGCTCACAAGTTTAGCAGGTCACCCTACCGATTATTTAATAATTAAAAGAAAGTATATAATTGCAGCCCGAAGGGATGATTAATGAATTAGGTAAGAGTGGGCTAAATCCTTATGGCCGCTAAGCTATCATTCTTAGTATTGGCACGAAGAATAAGACACATACCCAAAACCACAAAATAAAATTTAAAAATGATAACGAATTTGGAAAGAATACGACTCAATTTTTTAGATAATAAATAAAATTTTAAATTTTTAAAATTTGAATAAAATTTGAATTGAGGTTTTATGCAATTTTATTCAAATTGAATTTTATTGATTCAATTTAGTTTATTAATTTTTAATTTTTAAATTTTATTTGTATATATTATTTTAACATAATTTTTAATATTTTAAAATAAATTTAAATATAAAATAATTATTTTTATTTTATAAAAAATTAAAATATATACAAAAGTTAATAGAAATATATAATTAGATTTACTTCATCTTTTAAGTTTAATACTTTTCAATTTAAAATTTGATTTAAATTTAATATATATTTAATATTTAATATTTAAATTTAATTCAAATTAAATAAAATAGTTTAATCTAATTTGAATCGAATATTATAATTTTAAATTGATTTTTAATTTTTTTGATTTTTTTTCACCCCCTAATAAGAGGAAAGGAATTACTAGTTTTACTTTTCTTTTGTTACAACAAGTTTCCGATGTAATATAGAAGAAAAAATTATAAATATTAAAATTTAAAAGTATTAAATATTATTTTTTAAAATAATTATATAAATTAATTAAATTAAAATATTTTTAAAATAAAAATTATATTAAATAGATGAATCCATCTCCATCTCCATCTCAATAATGTTCCTTTCATTTTGGCAAGTTTTGACTTTGTCATGATAGTGAGTGAGAGAGAGAAGGTGATCAAAGGAAAAGCCAAAAATTTTTAATGTCTTTGCCTAATTGGAGTATTGGAAAAGCAAGGCCATAAATATTCAAACTTCATAAACTTCAATGCTTGTCTCTAGTTGTTCACCGTATTAAATTGGATTGAATTGAATTTTATTTAAATTATTAAAAATTTATTTAATTTAATGTTAGTATATTAAAATTATTTTTATTTTAATATTTAAATATATTTAAAATTTAAAATTTAAAATTAAATAAAATTAGTTAATTTATTTGATTAAGCACATATAAAAATTTTTATTTAACAAAACTTATGTTATTTTGGGAATACAAAACAAAAGATATCTTTCTATTTTATTTAAGTTATGTAATGTATCTTTCACATTAATATGACCCATTTAAAATTTCTTACAAAGATGGAATCAAATAAATATAAAAAAAAAGAAATCAAAATCCATTAATAGAACAATATTTTGTTTCAATCAAACTTTTAAAAGTTATGTTTGTTTTTATAATAAATTTATTAATTTTAAATATAATGTGATAATAAGATAAAACATATATAAATGATAATTTAAAATTTGAATAAAAATATTATATGCATTTAATAAAAGTAAAAAATATATTTTATATTTAAAATATTTTCATAAATTATATTATTAATAGCTTTTATATTTTATACATAAAAATATAAAAACTAAATGTAATCCATATTTAAAATAACAAAAAATGTTAACAAATCTAATAATCTAAAATATAGTAATGGGCCTAGTGACTAAAAAAGTTTTACGAAGACATAAAAATTTTAATTTTGACTCAATTTTTTTTCGTTACACCTTCCTCTAAACGAAATATATATATATATATATATATATAATATAGTGATAAGATATGAATAAAAAAAATAAAAAAAATAAAATTTGAAATTTTAATAATAATTATATATTAATTTAATAAAATTAAATTTTATTTTTATATTTTTATATAAAGATAAATTATAATATATAATGTTTTTATAAAATATAATATAAATACTTAAATTTTAATATTTTGTACTATTTAAGATGCATGAGCAAAGTCTCCGGTCAGTAAGCGCTAATTGCTTACAAGAAAAGCAATTCGGACCAATCCGCTGCTAAGTATTTTTTTCTCTATTAAGAAAAGAAAAAACAAAACAATTTCCAAGCACCTTCCTCCGTCAACCTCTGTATTTCTCAAAGCAATTTCCAAACACCTTCCTATGTCAACCTCTGTCGTTCTCTGTTTTTATTCTTTTCTCCCAACCACAATCTCCTTTCTCTTGTCCTTTTTCTCTTACTGTTTTATAATATAATACTCTCCCCATCTTCCTTCTCTGCTTTGCTTCTGTCTCTTTTTCAACCATGGCCTCGTCTTCAATACCACAAGGTAACACTGTTGACTCTCGTTTGACCCATCTTTCAACCTTCATCATCATTTCTCTTAATTTTGTTTTTCACTTTTTTTTTTTGTCATAAAGGTTGTTCCTTTAAGTTAAAAGTTCACTTTTTGATTCTGGGTATTGATTCTTTCTTCAAAATATTTAATGGGTTCTTCTTAAACTTGGAAATCAGCTTAATTCAGCTGAAAATAATTATTTTTTTTATTGTTTTTTAATTGAAATTTAGCTTAATTTTGTTAGAAATAACGACTCAAATCTCATAAGAGATTTGTTTAAAATTTATTAGATATTGTTTGATGGTTAGAAAACTTGCAAAAAAAAAATTTAAAAAAAAAAAAATTTTAATAGATAAATTTGACTTATAAAAAAAGAATTCTAAAAAGAAAATGATTCATAATAGGTAAATTTGATTTATAATAGAAAAATTTTAAGAGGAAAGAGATTTTTAATGGACAAGATTGTATGGTTATAAATATGTGAAGTCTCTGTAAGGATTAAATATGAAAAAAAAATGTAAGAGAGTTAGTAAGATTCTATGAGATAGACAACTCATAGGAGTATCAGGGCTTTACCTTTTATGAGTGTGCATGTTTGTTTGTGAGTGGACTAGAGGAGACTAAGAGGATTTACATAGGTATGATGTATATGAGCATATGGTTATGTGTTTAGTTATGTTGAAAGAGTGCACTGCATGTTTGTTTGTGAGTGGACTAGAGGAGACTGAAAGGGTCCACATAGGTATGATATATGGGAGCATATGAGTATGTGTTTGGTTATATTGAAAGAGTGCATAAAGGTTTGGGTTTGTGTTTATTTGGGTTGAGAATACTTCATAGGACTAGAGGAAATTGAGAGTGTCTTATGAGTATTGATTGTTGAGTGAGGTTGATGATTTGATGTAAGTTTGTAATTCTCTACAACTAGTAGATCTTGTTTCTTATCCATAGATGTTGGTCAGTTGGACTGAATCACGTTAAATTGCTGTCTCTTGTGTGTTTGATTTATTATTTGATTTCGTTTCCGTTAATGTGATTGGATTGGAGGCTTTTAACCCAACAAATTTTACTCTCTTAAAGAATGTTGCGGAACCTAGATAATTTAGTGCTAGCTATCGAGTTTATCCATTGGAGTTTAACTAAATAGAAAAAAAAAAGAAAAGATGGGACTTTGATAGGAAGTTGTTTTGTGTGTGTGCGTGTGTGTGTAATTATCTGGTAGTTTTAGTTTGAAATTAAGAATTAAGGTGAAGCAATGGAAGGTGGCATCATTTTGTGATTGATTCATCGATAGGAGCCGAAAAATGAAATTTCTTTTTTGGTTGATGGGGTTAGTTGTATCATTTCTGTGAAGGATTATGGAAAAAATTGTGATAGTTTAATAATTATTTTGATTATTTAGGTGGAGAGAGGGATCTGGAGAAAGGACTGGTGACTCCACTACTGATACAGAATTCCCTCATGGAAGCTTCACCAACACCATCACCATCACCATCACCATCACCATCCTCAATTGCATCAACCTCAGGCCTGATCCTATCGAGTTCTGCCAAGCGTATTGATAGGATGGGTATTAGCCTCACCAGTTCCAGTTTCGGCTTCACAGAAGACTCAGCAGCACCATCACCTTCCTCTACAGCAACAGCCCCAGCTCTTGTCTTATCGAATTCTGGCAAGTGGATTGATAGAATGTCCAGTAGCCTCACCTGTTCCAGTTCTGGTACTGCAGCACTCTCAGCAACACCATCACCATCGTCTACAGCAACAACCCCAGCTCTGGTCCTATCGAATTCTGGCAACCGCATTGATCAGGCTTGCAAAAAGAAATATGTGAAGCAGGTAACAGGACGCCATAATGACACTGAGCTGCATTTGGCAGCACAGCGTGGGGATTTGGCTGCTGTAAAGCAGATTCTTGCTGACATTGATTCACAGATGATGAAGACTGCGAGTGGGGAAGATTTTGATATGGAGGTCTCGGAGATACAGGCAAGTGTGGTGAATGAGATGAATGAGTTGGGGGAGACAGCCTTGTTTACTGCTGCAGAGAAAGGGCATCTTGATGTTGTCAAGGAGTTGTTAAAATACTCAAACAAAGAGACTGTTACTAAGAAGAATAAATCCGGGTTTGATCCCTTGCATATTGCTGCGAGCCAAGGGCACCACGGTGATGATCTTGAGCATTTGGTTATGTGATTTTGCTTTTGGTGGTAATTGGTTTTAATTGGTTGGTTGAGTACTTTAATTGTATGTGGGCAGTTATGATCTGAGTTCTTGCAAAGATGACATATAGTAAAAGTACTGGTTCAAGAGGGTGTCAAAGACTGTTGAATAATGTTGACAATTAAGCTATGTTTGATAGCTTGAAAAATGTAGGAGAAACTTTAGAACCAAAAAGAAATGCATTACTTTCACACTAGACTGCCTTTGGTTAATGTCATCTATAATCTATCTCATAGTAAATTCAGTTCCTTTCAGCAAGTTTTTTGTTAATGAAAAAAAAAGGAAGTTACAATTATTTGGGAACAGAAGTTGTTAAAAACATAGGGCTACATATGTTCTCCTGAACCGTATAGGTTCTTTATATGAAAATTGCCGTTGTATAGTTCTTTAGGAACTATATAATTTAAATATAACTGCAATGCTATTTATTATTAACATGCTCATGAAATGTTTAGAGGCGTAAAATTAGTGCCTTACTATTTAACTTCCTCTAGGAATGATCTACCCTCTTACGCTATGTTATCTTCTTGTAGCATTTGTTTTATACACTTTAAACAACTTATTATGATTATAATTTTGTAGGTTGATTATGATGGAGTTATGAACCTAACTAGGTTTTTGATTTGTTCTTTAGATTGTTCAAGACAACAAATTCAATATTGTTGTACTAATGTTATGAATGGGTTATAGCCATGTGATATATGATTAGTTGAGTAAGCAGAATGATGAGGCTCCATCCTTTTTCAACCTTTAGAACAATCTTCCATCATATTCTTCTCATATAACATGGATTATAAATAGTGAATAAATACATGCCTTCATTATTAGTTTGCTTTTATGCCGGCCAGTTGTGGAATTGATGGTCCTATTTCAGTTGTGTTTTATGGATACTAGGCTGGAACAGTCATCCTTATTCTTTCCTTGCAGCTATTGTCCAAGTGCTGCTAGATCATGACCCTAGTCTATGCCAAACTTTTGGGCCATCAAATGCAACCCCTCTTGTCTCTGCAGCTACCAAGGGGCATACGGCAGTAGTCAATGAGCTGCTATCAAGGGATGGTGGCTTGCTAAGGAGTACCAAATCAAATGGGAAAAATGCATTACATCTAACCGCTCGACAGGGGCATGTAGATGTTGTAAAAGCTTTGCTGAGCAAAGATACACTATTGGCAAGAGGAACTGACAAGAAAGGACAGACCGCATTGCACATGGCTGTTAAAGGACAGAGCTGTGAGGTGGTGAAGCTGCTTCTTGAGGCAGATGCTGCTATTGTGATGCTTCCAGACAAGTTTGGGAACACAGCATTACATATAGCCACTAGGAAAAAGAGAGCAGAGGTACAACTATTCTCTCACTCCCTTTTCATTTCTTGCTATAGAGGTAGAGCATATATCTCAATGATGCTGCATATATATTCTTAATCGTTATACATCTTATGAGAATTTTAATAATTTACCCATCGTTTAAATTGTCATGGCAGATTATACAGTAATGCAAGTTTATGTTCGTTAAGACACTTGCACACTTGTGTGCAGCAGTAGCATCCTTGAAATAGTTTTACTAACATGTATGGCATGTTAGAAAGATGAGGTTGAATGTAGAGAGAGATGAGTTTGTCATGTACATAGGCATTCAACTGAAAATTTCAGTTCTAAACATCAATTTCTTTAGTAATGGTCTATAGAAGGTTTATTTTTATACTAATTAGATCATTCTTGGTGGTAAACTGTGATGATATCTGACTGTATGATCTTGTAAGCTAAGCTTTCTATATTATTTATCTATCTGTATGGATCCTCCTTATGTGCCTATGTATTATACAATGGTTTTATTTTTATTTTTTACATGTATCAGCAATTTCCTATATATTTAGTTACATTCCGTACAAAAACAGTTTCCTATTATTGAATCTTCTTCATTCCTTGCAGATAATAAACGAATTGTTGTCCCTTCCTGATACAAATGTCAATGCACTCAACAGAGACCATAAAACAGCCCTTGACATAGCTGAGGGGCTTCCCCCCTCTGCAGAGTCCTCAGATATAAAGAACTGCCTTTCTCGCTATGGTGCGCTCAGAGCTAACGAACTGAATCAACCAAGAGATGAGTTGAGGCAGACAGTGACGCAAATTAAGAAAGATGTCCATACACAGCTTGAACAAACCAAAAGAACCAACAAGAATGTTCATAATATTTCAAAGGAACTTAGAAAACTCCACAGAGAAGGAATCAACAATGCCACCAATTCAGTGACTGTGGTGGCTGTTCTATTTGCAACTGTTGCTTTTGCAGCAATATTTACTGTGCCCGGAGGAGATCTAGATAGTGGAGTTGCTGTGGTGGTAAGCTCTCGTCCTTTCAAAATCTTCTTCATCTTCAATGCCATTGCTCTCTTCACCTCTTTGGCTGTTGTCGTTGTTCAAATTACGTTGGTTAGAGGTGAAACCAAAGCAGAGAAACGGGTAGTGAAAGTGATTAACAAGTTGATGTGGTTGGCTTCTGTCTGTACTTCGGTTGCTTTTATGGCCTCCTCTTATATAGTGGTTAGCAGGAAACATAAGTGGGCTGCAATTTTGGTCACAGTTGTAGGGGGTCTGATAATGGCTGGGGTTCTTGGCACCATGACTTACTATGTGGTGAAATCCAAGAGCACTAGAAGGAAGAGGGGAAAGAGTTCAAGGACTGGATCCAATTCTTGGCATCATTCTGACTTCTCTAATTCAGAAGTTGAAGTTGATAGGATTTATGCCCTCTAATATGCAAATCTATAGCTTCTGGAAAAGGGAAAGGGAAGATGAATGTTAGAAATTAAAAAATTAGACCCAATATGCCAAAGATTAGATTATATAAGAATAATGAATTTTTGGCCTCTGCCTGGTAGTTGGTATATGCACACCCTACCTTCGTAACCATGGTTTACGAGGTACGAGCTATTTGAACTAATATTTCAGGAGGGCCTATTAGTTAAGAAGGAAGAAAGAAGAGTGATGAATGTGGCATTTTGTTGAGTACATATATTAGACTAACATAGGTAGCAGTTCTTGGGTGGCAAAAGGCTTGAGTTTTGGTTCATAACCTGATGTTCATGTTACCAAATGGCAGTGCTTTGTCTATGCTTCTTATTCTTTTCATGTAAGAAATGGAAAGTGATGATTTACACATGCATACAATATCACCTTCTGAAAGAATAGGGATAGGCAAATTAGACTGATTTAGTGAAGTATGCCTGCCATCAGAAGCAAAGTCGGCTGTTCTCGAATCATCTGTGGCACTTGCTTGAATATGACTCAAGGTATCCCGGAGCTAACATTCATAAAAACTGCTTCAGTTCTCATCTGGGATATTGCTCAGCCAGCATTGTCCTAAATCAGCCTGGTTTGATGGATTCAAACCATTCACTTGTTTTAACTTCTCATCGACAACTATTAAGAGCCTAGCCTTGAAATATATGACTGATTAACTTTCTCTGATTAAACTTTATTGCTACTTTCTCTGATTAAACTGTATTGCTGCAAAAACATACTTGTTTTCCTTTAGTTACAACCTCCTGAAATTGAACAAGGACTTCTAGAACCACCATGTTCAAACATGTTTCTTGCTTCCTAGTAAAAGTCTTGCCTTGGTAACTTATAAAACGCTTGTTTTCTAGAATTCCGAATTCAGTTAAGTTGGTTCATGAAATTAGATTTAAAAGAAGACGTTCATCGAGTTTTGGATTTAAATTTTAGTATTTACAATTTATTTATTTTCAGTTTGCCGTCTTTTTTGTACAAAAATAAAGTCTTGCCTTGGAGTAAAATGTTGGATTCTGGTTCTTTCTATGAAATTATTTTCCAGTCAACAAGTCCTATCAGAATCGTAGTATTAGTGGAATTTGTTTCAGTCTTTGGCACGAGTCTTGACTCTTGTAGGAGTCTTCAAGCAGGCCAAAATTTCCTTCTAAAGTTGAAAAAAATAAATCAACTATAACAATAAAATTTGTGAAGCTTTCTAAACTTGGAGCTAATATGATAGACTAGACCTGATAATCTGTATATCTTAGTTGTGTTTATTTTATATTAAATACATATAAAATATAAAAATTTTTATATTATAATTTATGTTAAAACGCTAAACATAAAATATATTTTTTATTTTTATTAATACATATAATTTTTATTAAAATTTTAATTTGGATCTTTTTTTTTTTCATTGAATCATTATGTTATTTTAAAATTATTAGGTGTAGGATGGACTATTAAAAAAAAATGGACTTTTTTTTTTAGTTGCAGGTGAAATTTTATATTCTGTTAAGGAAAAGAATCTTGTGGTTAAGCCCTCAATAACATGTTCATTCATTGGATGCAAAATACAACAAAAGCTAACTTGTGTTCATGAGAGGCAAAAATTTTATTGAATCAATGAATTGTGGCTATTAAGAACAACTTCATCCCACCATTTGTTCACCTTTTTGCCTATTGAAAACTTTACTCAATTTCCCATCATTTCTCATCAAATTTTCCACTTCGCAAATTTAATTGGGCTTTTAACAATGGATACAGAGTATTATGCCTTAGCCCAAAAATTTTTCAAATGCAAAAAAAAAAAAAAAAAAAAAAAAGAAAAATCTAACCCAAAGAAGTTCCACCAGTTAAAATTTATGGCCTCAAATATTTTTATATAAAAAAGGAAATTAATTAATTAAATCTTAAAAAAAAAAAGAAAAACACAGAATCGATTTCTTATCCGACGGAGAGGTCTGAACTGAGGTGAACAACAAAACAACCACCGAAAATGTCGGCAGCGCTTCCTCCTACAGCTTCATCTACCAAACTACCAACAACTTCCTTACCATTCTCACGCGCACTCCTCCACGTGCTCCCCAAACCCCAATTTTCCTTCACCCCACGCGCCACTCCTGACTCCGACTCATCCTCAACGAAACCCGAATCAGCGTCGTCGTCGTCGTCGTCCTCCTCCTCCTCTTCCACCTCGCCTGACTCCGACCCATTCGAATCCCGCCTCTCCCGAGTTCGCTTCCGTTACCGAAGTGGAACCGGCAAAAAAGCGCAGCTCCGAAAATCAAGGAAATCCGGATCAGTATCCGGATCCACTTCCTCTTCCTCCTCCATCTACCTCCCTCCAGTGCCTTTAAAAGAAGCGATTTCGAATGGGTTAAAAGTGGATTTCGGGTTTAGCCCATACAGCGAGAGAATAAACGGGCGCATCGCTATTCTGGGGTTGACCGCTTTGGTTTTGGTGGAATTGGCTACTGGTAAGAGCGTGATAAGTTATCATACGCCGGCGATTATTTTAATTCAGATTTATTTTGTTGCGGCGGTCGGGGCTTTGTTTGTCAAATATGAGAAAGAAAAAGTTAGTGTTTGGCCACCTCCTCAATCTTCATCACCCAAAACTTGAATTCTTTCAAATTTTTGGGTATGATTTCATTTCCATTTCCTCTTTCCTTTCCTGGGTTTTTCAGTCAATATGAAGTTATGGTAATCTGTAATGTATTGATACTTTTATTGTTGAAGAAAGGGAAATTCACTGAATTGTGAAAGCTATTATTTATTTTATTTATTTCTTTACTTTTTTATGCAAGGGGGGTCGGTACTTTAATCCCACATTAAGATGTTACCAGGATCAGTTATAATATATAAGTTGAGGCTTAAATCCATGCTTGTAGTGTAATTTTTATGTGATAAAATCGTGAAACTTTCGCATCAGAGCGAAAAATATCTTGAAGGTTGATTATGGATCTCTACATTTATTGGATGGAAAAAATAATGCAAGTGCTATAATTTGAATCTCGGATATGCTGGAAATCATATTCATGCATAAACTACCTGAACTAAGTCCAGGTTTCTTGGTTTATAATACTTTAATGAAACTTGAAGAAAGAGAGAAAGGTCAATGAAAACTTTATTAATTATTATGCATAATTTTGTATTGAATTTTTATAGTTTTTTTGGAGAATAATGTTTATATCATTGACTAAAAATGAGGAGTTTGTTGTAAACTTTTCTTTTTTCTTTACTTAGGTGTACATTGTGGTTTATTATGAGTGTTTATTGCGTTTGATTTTTGTGATTGATATCTTTGAATTATTGGAGAGCAAACTATATGTTTTTGAAGGAAATTGTATGTACAAAGTAGAATCTTTTTCCCTATCCATAGGACTAGAGATCAACTATGAAGTACATGATATTTTCTTCTTTGTTCAAAATGGAAACATGATTGATAATACTCCAATGGAGATCATTTGTGGTTTCATAGGATGGAACATGGACAACAAGATGTCGATTTCGAATGAGTTCTTGTTACACCAGGATTTTTAGGTGACCATTCAACTCTTGTTGTAGCGACTTTTCCAGTTGAAGCTTCATCTTTCTGCTTAGTAACAGTTTTCTGATGTACACTCTCATGCGCTTCTGATTTAAGAGGAGTTGCATGCCCTTGTGCAGAAGGATCCTTAATTGAAGATGATTGTGATTTGTGTGGATCATAGCAATTTGTGGAGTCCTGTTGTGTGTTGCTTGTGTTTGAAGGTTTTGTCATAGGATTCGCTTGCTTGGGAGGCTCACCTTGTAAGCAATCCAATGGCTGTTGCTGGAGATGCTTGGAATTTTGAGGACTTGCAGTATTATCATCTTCTGAAACATGTCTTTCTGAAGGAGCTGTAACAGGAGCTGGCTCTTGGTGTGATCGATGGGAACTTTGATTACTCTCTCCAGGAGGATGATTGTTTTTTGGAGGGGGAGCCGAAATTGGAGATTGCTGTTGTTTGGAAGGATTGGAACTTTGGTTACGTGGCTGAGGTTGTTCTTGCAGAGAAGTTGCCCCAGTCAACAACTGCTGCTGTGGCGGATGGTAGGTATTTTGAGTGTCTGTAAGGTGATCACCCTTTGAAGAATGTTCCTGTGAAGTAGAAACCTTAGTTGAAGACTGTTGTTGCTGGAAACCAGGATAGGACCTCTGATGATTCAGAAGAGTCTCATCTTTTGGAGGACATCCTTGTGGAGATTTAACCAAAGCCTGTTGTTGGGAATGGCTGGAAATTCGACTACTCTCCTTAGTATCACTGTCTTTTAAAGGCAAAGGAGCCCCTTTAATTATCTGTGGTACCTGCTGCTGGATCTGGTTCTCACCGCTCATCTGCATCAATGGTGAATCCTCCTCACTGAAATCTTCATCTTGGTTGTTGTTGCTACTCAAGTGCACCTGTCGATGAGTGTCCTTTGGAGCAGAACCTTGATGAAAATTACTCATCTTTTACATCTTCAGGAGGTATTTTTCTGTTCCTTTCTGCAATTCTTGGGTTGGTTTTCCTGCATTTTTGTTGAACCTGAAGGTTTTGACAGCATTAGCTTACTGTTGACGCAAGTTTATAAAAAAGGCCAATAAAAATATTATAGTGTCATAGCTTGAAGGAAGGGAGCAAGAATAAACCTAACAAAGGAGTGAGACCGAAGAATATAAGATTCATGTTTTAGTTTAGTATTGCTGTTGCGATTAAAGAGAGTTTTTATTATTGCGGATAAAAAAAGTTTGGATAAAAAGAAATGCATTTAAAAATGTTATGAAAAATAAAATGAGTTAAGAATTTTAAGCATTTAGTATCATCATGAAAAGATGCTGTGACGGATTGAAATTTTAAAAAAAGGGTAAAAGAAATTATGGTTAATTGTAAAAGCTTATTTATAAATAGTTTTTTTGGTTTGGATGTAGAAACTCGTATCTAATTTGCGAAATATTGTTTGTTTTGATCTAAAGATTTTATGGTTTTATTCTACAAAAGGTTTTTTGTAAGTTTGAATTTAATTATCTATTGATATATTATAACAAATTTTCAAAATCTCTTAGACATAAAATTGGAGTATCACATTGGATTTGCAAATTGAGTTCGAGTTTTTTAAATAAAAATTTTTATTTATTTTTATTTTTTAACGTTAAGATTAAAGCAATAGCAACTTTTGAATGCAAAAATCCCTTACTTTCAACCTCAATGTTAAACTAACCTTATTCTCTTAGATTGCTTCTTTGTTTGAGCTCCAATCATTCCCAATGAAAGCTCTTCTTTCAACCTTTAATTTCTTATCTTTGATCTGTGCTGGAAAGTAATAGTGGGACACAGAAGTTGCCGCCAACATTACCCAACAAAGTCCCATAACCTGATATTATATAATATTATATAAGATAACGTTTATTATTGGAAAATCAAGAGTGAGATCCAAGTTTTAAGAAAGAGAGATGGTAAATGCAATTTCATTTTTTTTTTCTTTTGCATCGTAATTTTTTTAAAAAATTTTTTCATAAGTAAAATTGTTTAATTATTTTTATCATAATTTTTTAGAGTTTTATAAATTTTTAAAAATGAATTTTTAAAAAATTATATAATTTTACTGGATTTTTAAAAAGGTATAAATTTTTTTCGAAAATAAATTTTCAGAAAAATCATATGGTTTTCCTAAAATTCATTTCTGGAAGGTGAAATAATGAAAATTTTACTTAAAATGTTTCTTAAATTTTCACTATCCCATTTTTTGAAAATATATTTTCAAAAAGATTTATAATATTTTGATAAATCATTTTTAAAAATTTATATTTTTTTGAAAATTTATTTTCAAAAAGGTTTATGACTTTTGAGAAATTCATTTTCGAAAATTTGTATAAAGAAGAGAGAATAATTAAATAATTTTACTTAAAAAAAAAATGTTGAAATGCGTAAAGAAAAGGGTGAAGTGCATTTAACATCTTTCTTTATAAATTCGCAACTGATATCTTCTTTCAAAAAGGAATTTGTTTTTATTTCTTGAGGTGTTTATTGTAGTTCATGAATGAGGTTTTTGTTTATCAAATCGTATAAAGGAAGGAAAAACAGTTGCCGGGAATTGAATTTAAAATCTGTTGGATTTAATTTTAAAAATAATTGTATAAATAAATTGATTGAAGTTTCGGTTTAATTTCTTTAATATTTATTGAACATGAAGGATTTGACATTGGCCCTTAAGCATAAGGAAATATTTTAGAGTCATTGCTTCAAGTAAAGGATCAAGAACAAACCCACCAGATTGTCCTGAATCAAAGAATAAAATCAAGCAATTAACTTCATCAATAAGCTTATATTGGACACTTCCTCAAACAACAGCTGTGGCATTTCAACAAATTAATATTCCGTTTCCGAGATTGATGTTAAAAAAGATAATGTTCTGGAACTACCAGGTTCTGCCATTCGGGTTCAAATCGAGCTTCGAATCACTAATTTTTAAGTCAAGCAAAACTTGAGTTTGATAGTGTTTCAACTCGATTAGATTATATTTCTAAATTAATCGGTAAAATTGAGTGTAAAATACTAAAATTTCCCATCAAAATTTCTTCCACAGATTACTTCTGTTTGAGCTCTAATCATTTGCAATAAAATCTTTTTTTTTTTTTCAAGCTTTAATATTTAGGCTTTTGAAGTGGAGAGCAGTAGTTGGACACAGTGAAGATGCCAAATGGAAGCAAAGACAACATACATTAATGTAAGTAAAATGCTAACTGGCTTGGTTGGTGGCTTTCAAGTTTTCCCTGGTTCTCTTAAAAGCTTATATCAGGATTTTCTTTCAACATTTAGCTTCCATGAACATCATTAAAGATGGAAATCCAACGCCACAAATATGAAATATTTCATTCCATGAACAAAGCTATATTAACATGGAGAGCTAGGCTGATGAAGGGAAACATGAAAAATAAACTATTTCAACGTTGAAAATGCATGCTTTTGTACCAAGTAATTTCAGTACTTTTTGAGAGGTGATCAATTGGGGTTTCAGAAAATGCTACAACAGGAACAACCACCACCAGAAGAAGGCTCAGAAGGCTGCGGTGGCTGCGGTCGTTTATGCAAGACAATCGGGGTTGCAGCTGGTGTCTCTTTGTTTTCACTTGAATCCTGTGTTTGAGCATGGCGCTCTGGATGTGCTGTATCAGCTTGTTCTCTCGATGAAATTTGAACCTCAGATTTGTTGGATGATCCCTCGATCAACTTCATTGGTTGACGAGGGTTATTGCCACTTGAAAATTGCTGATGCTTTTGGTCTTGGGAACTCAACTGCTTCTGTTTAGAATCTCCATCTTTGTAGCCATCACCTTCATCTCTGGAGGGTTGATCTTGATCAACATCCTTTGCAATATTAGACCCTTTTGAAGAATGACTCATCCTTTACCCCTCCTGGAAGTCTCCTACTTAGTTCTTTCTCTACTTGTTGATTCGATTTTTGTCTTTCAATTTCTAGAAGGAAAGAATTTTAAAGAAGGTTTTGAACTGGTTTGATTTATGGAGGATAAGGTAAGGTTGGAGGAAGTAGACATATATTGCTTACCATAAACGCAGTTTAGAAAAGAAAAAAAAAAGACATATAGAAACAATATTCCACTCCTGAATTCTGCAGTCTCCCAAGCTCAGCAATTAGAATATCACAGGTTAATTTATACCTAAATAAAAGTATTTCGAATATAAAATTTGATTTAATCGATTCGTATAATCAATTTTAAAAATGAGCACTTAACAAATTTAATATTTAAAATTTAATATTTGCAAATATTTCGTTTTTTACGCTACAAACAGTTCAACTTTTTATTTCTTATAATAAAATATTGGTGGCCATATTAAAGATGGGGAATCTTGATTGATAGCAGAACCTGGCAATTGATGAGTTTGTTCAAATCTTATCAATTACAAGAAAGCTTTTTCCCTCCCCAGGCAAGAATTTTCTTGTCAGGTACTCTGGGAAGCTGAAACGAAGACAGGTAATCAAATATCAAGCTAGTTATATATATATATATATATTTGAATTTATCAAAATGGAACATTAATTATTAAAATTAAACGTTCAATATTATACTGTGATCACAGTATTCTACTAAGATCACAGGTTTTTGGCAGGGTCTCTTTTCCTGATAAATGGAAAGAAGAAACAATTGGCTAGAAACAAAAATTTCAAAGTATACTAATTAAAGTAGAGTTATTGAAGAGAGAGGTAGGGGGAAGTGAGACATTTTTTTTGTCCATAAAAGTTTAGAACTATAAGAAATTACTCATTTTCAAAATGAAGGTAAGCCGCTAACTCATCCTTTAAGACTTTTCGGACGTATAAATCATCTATTAATAAAAGGTTTTGAGAATTCAAACCATGATACTTTACATCCAGATTTTAAATTTTAACCAATTGTGTCAACCCCATGTCTCACCTCATCATATAAAAAAGAGGTGAGATGTATTTTTATATGATGATTGATGCATAAAAGACATTTACAAAATGATTTTGTTTAATTTCTTCTCCAATTTTAAAGTAACTAAACAAATTGATGATGGTTAAAGAAATACGGTGACTGGTGGTATTGAAAAGTAGAACTTGGAGCTTGGTCCACTGGATTTTGACCCCAGGCTTGTTAGGGTGGTTCCTTGCATCCCTTGGTGAGTAAATCTTCTCATAAACCAGGAAACCCTTGCCAATAATTAGTACGGAATGATGCTTGCTATGGTCTGGTGCCCCTTTCTTGGCCAAAAGTGTAAAATCAATGGCCTTGTAGTAATAGAAACATATCTTACTCCTTAAAGCAAACCATACTTCAATTCCAAAATGTTTCCATTCATTTATATATAGAAATACATAAGAATTATAATTCTATATTCTATATTTTTTTGGTGCATAAATACTGGAAATCGCTTACATTATTTAAGCATTAAGCCTTGTAAGATTCAATATGTCTTCTTGTAATGTTAAAAGTTCGACATTCTTCTAATAGATTACAAAATTTTGAATGAAAATTTTCTTTTTGAGTGATCAAATCAATAGAATCTACTTAAAAATTTGATCAATTCGATTATCCAGTTAATTTAGTTTGTGTGAGAGACCAAAAAATTCGAAAATTTGGATCATTAGTTTTAATCAAGGTTTTTGAAATACCCAATGAATAAAAAAAAAATACATATAATTAAGAGAATAATATACAAGAGCTAGCAGAACATATGTATCTACAAAGCAAAGAATTTGTTGCAATGAATCTGCCATAAACATAATTAAAGGATGCTCCAAAGAGTGATCAGCCTCAACTTTAAGGTACCATTATCAGAAACAACAGCAAAATATTTTCTCTAACAAACCTTTCTTCCGACGAGGTTCCAGCTTAGACGGTGAAGTCGGAGGTCGAGGTGGTGGGTACCCTTCTGGAACTGGAAGAGAATCCCGTGACGATGCAGCGCCTTCAGGTGGCTGTAGCTGACGATGTGGTTTTTGCTGATAGCCATTGGTCTGATCTGCTGACATAGGCTGTTGTGTTGGTGGGTACCCTTCTGGAACTGGAAGAGGCTCCCGTGACGATGCAGCACCTTCAGGTGGCTGTGGCTGTCGATATGGTTTTTGCTGATAGCCATTGTTGTGATCTGCTGACATAGGCTGTTGTGTTGGTTCATTGTTGGTCTGTAAAAGATGCTTTTCTCCATGGTCTGGTAAATCAGATGCTGTGGGAGTAGGGTTCTGTGGAGGATCCATGTGGTTTTCAACTGAGCCTTTTGAGGGAATCAGCTTTTGCTGGGTTTTGCTTGAACTTTCACTTGGTGAAGGATCCTGGATTGACGTCACCTGTTTATGGAATTGGTTGCGACTATGATGATTATCTTTGGGATGATATCCTTGTGAAAGGACTCCCGGAGCTGGCTGCTGTTGGTGAGGTTGATAGTGGGAACTTTGAGAACCTGGAAGACTAGAATGTTGATTGTGAGGATATCCTGATGAAGAAGAAACCCCCAGTTGAATGCTTTGAGGATTATTGTTTTGTGGAAGAATATGCCCTTGTGGAAGAACCCTCACTGGAGATGCTTGCTGTTGCCGCTGTTGCTTCTGCTGCTGCTTCTGGTGGTGGCTCTTGCCCCTTGGAGGACCCTCACCATCGTAGCCACCAACTGGTTTCCCTGACTGTGGATAACCATCCTGTGAAGGAGACCCTTGAGGAGGAGAATAGCTCATTTCTTTCCCCTGGAAGTTTCCTGTTTCTCACTTCTATTGTTGATCTGGTTTAATCAACAAGGCTTTGGTATAGTTTCAGGAGTGCAGCTCAATGAGATTTGTATAGCTTAGCTTACTAAAAAAGTAGTTTCATATTTTAGTGCAAATTCTTTATAAAGTTCCCCAAATCCTCTGTCTTTTGTTATCCAATTGCCATTGCTTCAAGTAAAGAAGCAAGAATAAACGCAATTATCACCTTGGAGACTTTATTTGATAAAAAAGATGTTAATTTAATGATTAAATAATAATATTTTAAAATAATTATAAATTTTAATAATTAAATTAATAAAATTTTCAAGATTTACTTGGCTTCTGGTTTATCAAGATTCCCACTCAATTGCTTACATCAATTGTTTTTACATCAGCTAGCTTAACCGCACCAGAATCTATCCTCCATTGTTATACTCAAAATACTAATTTCATAGCCTTTTTTTCTCCCACTTTCGGTTAGCACCAAACCTACTAAAAATGAAACATTTGGCAATTGGCATTGACAAGCAAGCAACATTGTTTATTCCAAAAGCACCATAACATACTCCAAAAGTTTATTATTGAGACCTGTTATTATGTTATGTTTCATATCATACATGGTTTTAGACATGATACGAATAATTTTGACATGAATAGGACATAAATAGTTAACTAACGTGAATAACCTAAACATAAAATTGATATGTTTATTATACGTGTTATACGTGATACGATATGACTAATACAATTAAAATTAATTATTTAACACAATTCAAGTAATACGACACGACACGATTAACATAATTCAATACAATTAATCTATTTATTTAAACAAAAAAATCATTTAAATTAGTATTTAAATAAAAAATTATTTAAAAATAAAAATTTTATAATTTATTTAAACATAATAAATATGATTATTAATTTATTTAAGAAATAAATTAAAATTATTTGTATAGTTTGTATATTATATATGCTTGCATGAACAATATTGTATCTTAAACGTGTCTTAAGCGTGTCATCACTGTTTGATACGAACATAACATGAATAATATTGTATCTTAATCGTGTTGACATGATTAAGATATGAAACATAATTACACTAAACCTATACATAATTTTTTTGGTATCATTTTCGTGTCGTGTCATCGTGTCATGTTCAAAATTAGCAGATCTAAAAATTAACAAAAAAGCATCATCACTATATAAATCATTAATTAATTTTTTTATTTGAGATTATTTAAATTTAAGGATTAATAACATGCGTGGTTCCTAAATTATATGCCAAATTCTATATTGGTCCCTTAACTTTAAAAAGTTATAATTAAGTCCTCAATTACCCAAATGTGTGTCAATGTGGTCCCTCCGTCAACTGAACCATTTAAATTAATAGTAAATCCTATGTGGCATGACACATAATCTAAAGAACTTGTATGACATGGAATTTTTTGAATGCCAACTCAGGAAATAAAAAAAAAAGAAATTTTAATGTTTTACTTAAAAGAATTAAACATTTAAAGAAAAGAAACTAGTTAGATATTGTAAAAGTTTCAAGTGCTGAAGAAAAAAAGGGAGCTAAGGTTTGAAAAGGAGGAGCTATGAGTGTTGAAGAGGAAAACAAAAGGAGTTTGAAAAGAAAAAGCTCGAGGTTTAAAGTAAGGAACCCATTAAAAGTTGAAAGAGAAAGCCAATGGTTGAAAGAGAGAAGCTATAGGTTACCATATGAAAGATATAGGCTTGTTACCTATTTTCATTATGGTCAACAAGCTCGAATTAGGACATCATAGACTGACATTAACCCAAGCCATCGATTTTTCAATTATAACAACTATGGGGTAAGCACACAATATTTTATTTTTTTGAAATGGGTAATTTTATAGATATTTAAGAATACCAAAAATTGGGTGTATTGTTTTGATATAGGTAGCAAGTAGCAACAATAGGTAGCAAATCATGGTTTTATGATTTTTATTTATTTAATTTAGTGTGCTTTCATTCTTTTAATTTGGTGATGGTTTTTGTTTAAATTTGTAGCAACTTAGTGCATGTGGGTTTTTCAATAATGTGATTCTCCAATAGATGAACACAGTAAGGCAGTCATTCTAGGTTTATTAAGGAGGCTGCAAAGAATGAAAAATCAAAATTAAGTCCTTTCACATAATGCAAACAACAACAATTGCAAGCATAAAAATTGGAAGTGGATTGTAATGTGTTTGCTTGTAGTTATTTTTATGATGTTGTTGGAAAGAAATTGAACAAAATTTAGTATACTATTTAGGGTAATTAGCTTGTAATATTATGCTGTCGATTGGAAGCTGTTTATGTTTATAAACTTACATATTTTGAGTATGAATATGTTTCATGGGTATTAATGCAAATTTGTTCATAAAATGGTATATTTGTAAACTATGTAATATGATTATATTTTTTGTAATATCATATTTTGTGTAATATAATTATGTTCACATCAAAATCAATAGAATAATCCTAAGAATAGAACGGAAAGCAGTTGACTACTCTTTGGTAGCAATAAGTTTATAAAACACTTCCATAAGTAATGATTATGGAACATACATAAGTAATAATAACTCTATTTTATAGAAATGACTACAAGTTTATATAACACTTCCATACATAAGTAATAATTTCGTATTTTCATTTCAAATGGGAACAAAATATAAGTTTGTACACTTTAATGCTAGCCATGTTTTGTACACTTCAAAATACTAAATGTTATAATAAAAAATACAGTTTCGAACAAACCTTAATCGACTACAGTTCTGCACTTTGTAAAGTTTTATACATTTCAATGCTAATAAGTTCAAACCCTAAACTGACTACAATAAAATATCCTAGCAAATCAAACACAATTTGTCGACACAATCAAAGACAATGTTCTAATAAAAAATTACAATGTTTTAACAAAAAATATAGTGTATGACAAAACATACTTATCTTTCACATTATAAATTTCATTCATCGTGCAAACTTCTGGACCTTTTGGTACTTAGCCATAGGCTTTTGGGCAACATACTTGAACAATCTTTTCATAAAAGCTGAATTTTGTGAAAGAGATGTTGAACTCTAAATTACACACAAAGATAAAAATTACTAAAAAACATAATCTGACAGTAACCCTAAAGCAAACCAAAAATCAAAATTTCAGGTAATTTACTTCATTAGAAGCGGGAGTCGGAGTTAGAGTTGGAGTTGAAGAAAGAGTAAGATTCAACATTACATTTTGTGTATCACTTTGTGAATGTTGTGCACCAATGATGGATTGTTATGGTACATAGTTTGACTTGAACCCTCAAATATAATAAACCGAAATGGTTAAACAAAATTAATATATAGGTAAGCCATTATTAACTAATATAAATATACATAATCTAAGTATTACATTATGCAATGGAACTAGTTGTTGCTGCTGTTGATGATTGGTTGTTATTGGTATTCTTTGTTGCTAGAATTGGAACTAACTAACCTGACTGTTGTTGTTGTTATTGTGGGTTATTGCTGTTGGTGAGTTGCTACTATTAGAGGTTGCTCTTATTGAAAGTTTGCTGCTGGTAGTGGGTTTTTGCTATTTGTGGATTGCTGTTGGTAGGTTATTGTTGTTGGAAGTTTGATATTGGTGGTAGGTTGCTGCTATTAGATATTTGTTACTATTGGTGGTATGCTGCCATTAGATTAGGGAATTTGCTATTGTTGGATAGGAAAAAAATTAAAATAAATAGTATTAATTCAACCAAATTACATAAAATTTTGAAATTATAAATATTAACTACAGTGATTGTACCTAAGGAATGTTCTTGCAAGACCTTTTATTATGACATTTTTGTCCACATTTAAAATATGACATTGTGACATATGTTTTCCTAACCTTAGCATCCGTGGTACTTACTTCATTAAGTTCTTTTTTTATCTTAGTCTTAAATCTGTCAGGTTGTTTTATTTGCACCTCTAGAGGTTTTGGCTTGTAGTCATAAGGAGGCAAACAATTTTCATCCCTGATTAGATTAATGGCTTCTTTATAAATTTTCCTTTGTCTATCAACAAAGTAATATTCATGCACATAGTCTTTAACCTATTCCTTGTTGAACAAAATTGCAAAAATTGTATGTGGACAAAGAATACTAGATAACTCCCATTTCTTACAACTACATGACTATTTATCTAGGTCAACTATGTATTGGTCTGTTAAGTTTTTTTATTTCAAATATTCTCTGTGTAGATGGTTATAATTAGTACTTCCAAAATAATTCTTTGTTCTTGTCAACTTTCTTCTGAATCCTTGGACAAATCAACCCAGAATACTTTTTCACAGCATTCCTCTTCATATAGAATCTATTCATCAATTTGCACTTGATTATTTTGCACATAGTTCAAATTGACTTGTCTCTAGCATCCAAAATGTACTTGTTAAGACATTTACACAAGTTGTTAAATAGAATATCACATTTAGGGACTATGCTAAAATAAAACCTCGAGCATTCATGTGCTGGCCTTTCTGTAAGCCAACCATGTGCTTTTGAGTGCTTCTCTTTTATCTTGTCCATAATTACATTAAATTATGGTATATGGCTTGCCCTTGTTGCAACCCATAAGCATCTTTTAAAGCCTTCCTTCTGTGACCATCATTTTGAAAGTTGTTGTGTAAATGCCTCACACAACATCTATACTCTGATTTTGGGAATAGCCTTTTAAATGAAGCTTTCAAACCCTATGATAAAAAATAAATGATTAGACAAAACACTTTAAATAAAAGTTAAACTAGAAACATATAATTCACTTTTTGTTTGTTAGACATCTAAGTCCAACTATACTAATTTTCCATCTTCAGATCCTCTATAAATCTTTCAATGAACTAAGTTCATATTTTAGTATTTTTAATCTTTATCACAGTATATGCAATAGGGTAAATGCAGTCATCAGCATCAATTCTTATAGTAGTAAGCAGTTGGCCTCCATACTTTTCTTTCAAATGGTAGCCATCAACATTAATTATTGGCCTATAATAATCAACTCTAGTAGCACATACTTTCAGACAAACATAAAATCTTTGGAACAGACCAGCATCTAACTTATGCAAAATAATGGATCCTTGGTTAGTTCTTTTAATTTCTTTTGTATAGCTCTTAATCTTAGAATATTGTTCCAAGTAAGTCCCAATAAGTCTTTTCAAAGCCAACTATTTATCTCTCCATAACTTTGACCTAGGCACAATCAACATATAGTTTTTGTACATTTATCTCTCAAATAAAGGCAAAGAAAAATTTTCATCAGCAAAGAAACATTCTATATACCTTTCTGCCAATCACCTATAATCCATATTCTTATTAGCATAGTTTTTGCAACAAATGCTTGGACATGTAAGTTCTAATATGAAAGGTAGGATCCTCTAGTTCAAGCTTAAATTTCTTACCATATAATGTCCGTTCACCCCCTTTTTGCATACAACCCTCAGTCTTAGTTTGTTATTTTTTCTAAAAATAATGTTCACCCTATCTTTGATGCTAACATTTTTTATAGCATTTTTTAACTACTTTTTATCTCTAAAACAAGTTTCAACATAGAATATAGGGTCATCTATGTTAGTGTTTTGAAATTCAAGCCACTTCTTCCTATTATAATCATCATATGATCCATTAATACTATAAAGTTTATCATCAAAATTAACTCTTAATTCTTATTCTGTCTCCTCAAGACCAGTATCTCTATCACATTCAAGATCCATATAATTTTCAAAATTAACAACATCTTCATCCTCATCCAACTTATACTCACTATCCCTATAATTAGAGTTCTCACTATCCATATAGTCAGATTTCTCACTCTCAGTTCCATTTTCATTATTTTTATTTTCATGAAATTCTCTATACTAGGCTTTTTTGCACTTGTATTAGGCCTCTGTGCATTAGACTCAACATATATCCTTGATTGTTGGTAAATAACAATATACCTATTTTAAGGCTTATGCTCACATATCTTTATCATATTAGCATCGGTAGTAATTTTTATTAATCTATTTTCTCTATCAAGCTTTTTCTAACAATACATATTAAATCTAACATGCCCTATCATATCTGCCATGCTATAAAGTTCAAATAAAAACCTTTTTATCAATCTCACACAAGTCAAAATAAACTATTTGTCATGTTATTTATTGACCACCTAAAAAATAGACCTATGATGCAAAGCTATAATGTAACAAGGGGAACCATCCTCCGTCATGCATAAAAAAATTATTATTATAAGACATAACACTATCAAGGATAAAATATTAAAAAAACTAAATCAACAGAATATTCAAAAACAATATTGTTGAGTTAATGTGGGACAGATTCTATATTGGTCCCTAAATTTTGAAAAGTTTTAATTAAGTTATCAATTATCCAAACGTGTGTTAATTTGGTTTATAAATTTTGAAAAGTTCTAATTGCATCCTCAATTACCTAAGCATGTGTCAATTTGGTCCCTTCCTCTGAACCATATTCACACACATTTGGCCACTTGAGCTCTCAATTAGAATTATATTAGAGACCAATATAAAATTTGACCCCATTTTTTTAAAATTTAATTTTTAAGGACCAATATAGTTCTATATTTAATGTTTATTGCATGATTTTATTAGATGGAAGTGTTGTTTATTGTTGTTTATTCTATTGTATGGGAATCCTGAGTCCTGTTTAGTTTATGTTATTGTAATTGTTTTTAGTATGTATGCCAGTTACAGCTATCAATATGACATATGCCTTGACAATGGTGGTCATCTTATTGATAGGTCCTGACTTAAAATGACTAATCAATTAAACAATTTTATTTTTGTTGCCTTTAAAGCTTTTGTTTAGGGTTTATTATTGGAATTTTAAAGTTGTAATGTTATCAATGATAATTTAATTCAGTTTTGACAATTATCAATGATTCCCATTCCTTTTATCAATGATTCTCTTTATCCTATCATTTATTTTGTTTAATTAATTTAATCTTTCTTTTAGATCTTGTCAACATATAACAATAGTTGATATTTGCTTTATTATAATTTACCTTTTGACTTGTGAGATTTTGTCAATGGTTTATGCAAGAAGGGGCATTGTAATACCCATTAAAAAAAAGACTATTTTAAGTATTTTTATAAGGGGAGGGATTCTTTATTAAAAAATGAGAAATGCAAAGAACTTATTGATAAATAACTTAATTTTTTTAATAAGGTTAACTTATTCAGTTTTCAATCGATGACTAATCGAAAGAAAAATACAAGCTTATTTCTCATCTATTTTTTATACAGAAGAGATAAATTGAAGGATTCCAAGTGAAGGGTAACAACAAAATCTACAAGGAGAATTGTCTGTCAGATGTGAGTAAATAATTTCTTTCAATTTTGGAGTATTGATTGTTAAGTCTTAAGGTGTAATTTGTAATCGAGAAACCTTAAGATTTTAGGGTTTTCGTTATCCCTCTCCAAGATTAGTTTGGGCAAATAAGTTAGACTTTAATTAGGGTCTAATTAAGTATTAAGAAAGTTGATAGTGTGACTGTATTGCTGTAAAAATAGAAAAAAAATTTGATGGGAATGGAAAGGAAAATTTTTTTGTTTCGTATGAACCCTGATATGAACCCTGGTATTTGTAGTGATGGATTAAGGTTATATTTTGTATTAAAGGATTATATACTACAATTATTATTATATATCGTTGGAAAGCTTACTGAATTTACTTTCCAATGAAATAAATGGAAGTCAATTATGAATTTTTTATGAAGAGTAGTTTAATGTTTACTTAAGGATATACAGGCTGCCTAATAGCAGCAGTAGGGAGAAATTTCAAAATTCCTCTTAATTTTTATACAAGGATTTATAGATTAAGCCTATATATTTAGAAAGCTTATTGAGTCTACTTTTCAACAAAACAAACGGAATTGAATTTAGAGTTTCCTATGAATAAATATATAATTTTTATTAAAAGGTATATAGGCTATCTGGCAGCAACATCAGACGTGGATTGCAAAAATTGTTATAATTAATCCACAAAGAATCATGAGATGAATCATATATGGTTAGAAACCTTATCGAGTCTAGTTTCTAACGCACTAAAAAGATTTTAATTTTGAGTTGTATATCTTGAGATATGATTGTTTTAGTGAAAGTAGTGCATGCTACCAAAATTAATTACTTGAGTTAATTCTTGTTTAACTTAATTGTTTTGGTATAAGTGGTCTCAACTAGGTTGATTAATTATTGTTATGTTGAAATTATCTTGAATAGGCCATTAATTATTTGAGGAGAAAAACTAGGTGATGAAATTGAAAGGAGGTAAGTAGAATCTCACATACTTTACTTGTTTTCAAATCTATATGTATGAATGAATGTTTCTAAATGAATAAATGTTTTATTTCATTATTTTCGATGTATGAAAATAGGATCAAGCATATGATTATTTTGTGTTTCTCTATATAAATGATGGATAATGCTTATGAATAAAATGAAAAGAATGATTTATGTTTAAAGAATGATTTTATGATAGTTACATTTTTATATCCCTGGGAAGTAGGATCATCAACACCAGAACTAGTTCTATGATCCTAGCTAATGGGTAATAGTAGTTAGCATAGACATAATCATACGGCCTTGCCAACGGGTTATAGTAGTTAGTGTAAAGCCTTGGTTAATAAATTATAATAGTTAGCAATGATCATGAGGATGAAATTGTTGATGCGGCCAATGTCACAGGTTATAACAGTGACCGTAGCTAACGATAAATGAATGATAATGATTATTTATGATGAATGATTTTTACAAATTGATCCATGATTTGATGACCTGTTTGATATTAATTTGTGATTTACGAATGCTTAACATAATGTTGATTTTTTAATTACTTTTGACATTATGAGTTGACGAATGTTTTAGAATGATTTATATATTAGGCTTCGTATTGCTTTGGGGTTTTATTTCAAAGTAATATGATCATATTATGTCTTGATCTCGGGGCGTGACAGGTATATTTAAAGTGTATGTGAACTCAAAATGGCAAACAAATGGACAAATGGTAGACAAAGTGTATGTTTAGGGTTTTGTCAATTTGTATCATTCACAAAGCAAGAAAAACATCATAAAATAATGAAGCCCAAAAACATGAACCCTAAAATAATCCCTAAATCTAAACTAAGCTCATAAAAAGAATTCAAACATGATTAGGGTTTGTCAATTTTTATCATTCACAAAGCAAGCAAAACATCCTAAAATAATGAAGTCCGAAAACGTGAACCCTAAAATAATCTCTAAATCTAAACTAAGCTCATAAAAAAAATTCAAACATAATTAATAAACATATCAAACAAAACCCAAACATGAAAAACCCTAAATAAATAAAACAAAAAGCATAAACATGAAAAACCCTAAAAAAATTCCCAATGCAAACAGTAATAAACCTTAAACCCAAGTCATAAATAATGCAAAATTATCCAAAATAAAAAATAAGTAAGCAAAAAAAAAAAAACTAACCATAATCAATGTCACCATTGTCGGCCTCTTTCAAACTCCAACTCATGATATTCCTTTTTTAAAACCCTCAAAACCGTATGGTTTACCTTTGTTGGTCCTCTCGTTGAAAAGCGATCCCCTTGGTTAATCCGTTTCACTTCACAAAGTCCCTTCCTTTTTGCATGCGTCTTTTTCTTAAACATTGTTTCACAGGGTCTTATCTTTTTCATAATCTTTTTTTTTTGTCTCTTACTTTTCTTTTTGTCTGGTCAACATTCATTTTTTAGTCTTTTGCATTTTCAAATTTATGATTAGTTTAATAATTGATAAAAAAATTCCATGTAATATGTTATGGCATTAAAAAAATTTTGCATCATACAAATTCTTCAGATTATGTGTCATGTCATGTAAGATTTACCATCAATTTAAATGATCCAGCTCATAGAGGAACCATATTGACACATGTTTGGACAATGGAGAACTCAATTAGAACTTTTTAAAGTTTATAGAACAATATAAAATTTGACCTATAATTTAGCAACCACGCGTGCTATTAACCCTAAATTTAAATCTTAACTATTAGAATTAGTAGTTTAATATTTTATTAACAGTTACATGACTATTGATTATTAATTAAAGTTTCATTTAATTGATGATTTTTTTATTATTATTTGTTTTTTTATTTTTTATTTGTTATTTTTTTTCTCTATTTTTTTACAAAAAAGAAATTAAAAGCATTTATCAAAGTGAACCTAAGTAAATAAAAAACATTTACAAGAAAATAAGCTACTATTAACAATAAATTAATTAAACGAAGTTTTATAAGTGAAATTGGTAAAACTTCTTATTAGAAATAAATAAACAATCTAAATTAATAGATTGATAGAGTTCAATGTAAAGATCAATAATATGTGAAAAATTATTAAAAATATTGTTTATAATTTAAATTTGATCCATATTTATTTAACAATAAAAATTCTATCAATATTTTTACTAAAAATGTTTATTTAATAAATAATCAAAATTTTTTTTAATTTTTTCAAATTTTACACAAATGATTTATATAATGAGATTTTTCAATCTATCGATTTTGATTTTTAATTTTAATTTTTATTTACTCATTTATAATAAAAAAACTTTGCAAACTTCACTTATAAAATTTCATATAAGTCTTTTCCTAACTAAATTGCTTTTATTTCTTCTGTGTGGAAGAGGGTTTGCCTTGGAAGGGATTATGTTTTGTTATTTATATATTCTGTTTTTCTTTTTTATTTTAAAATTAACTAGCGCAAATGATTTAAAAAAAAAAAAAAAATTCTTGGCTGTCACCCCATGGGTGCAAAGATGCTTCAATTTCCTTGCATATGTAATGGACATAGCAACATTAGTGATAAACAGGAAGCCAATTACTCTTCCAATCTAATAATCACATGTACAAAGCAAACTTCATGTGATTGAAAAATGAACTACTATTTTATACGATGCTACACTGCCCACGACACCCTCAACACCCACAACAACAACAACAATAACGTTGAGAAGGTGAAGGCGGAGGTGGAGGAGGACGCGGTAGCGGAGAAGGTGGAGGAGGCGGATAATGGTAATAGCTCTGATCAGGAAAAGCTAACATAGGCTCATGATCACTTGTTAGTTCGGTAGGAGCATCAACCACTGCATTATTTGTTATGGGAGATTGATCTTTTTGTGGTTGTTTGGGAAACTCAATAGGAGGTTGCTGTTTCTGGGTTTGTTCACTCTGAAGATGATCATCGTTTGTAGACTGAGATATTGGTGGATGACGATCGTTTTCTCAAGGACTTTGTTTTAAAAGGGAAACCTGATCAGGTGGAGACGGCTGTTGTTGTTGTTAGTGCTGGGGGTGATTGAAACTTCCATGACTCTGGAGACTAGAATGGCTTTCAGGATAATGATCTTTCTGAGCATATCCTGATGAAGAAGAAACCTCCCGTTGAATGCTTTGAGGACTATTGTTTTCTGGTAGATGCTCTTGTGGAAGAACCCTCGTTGGAGATGCTTGCTGCTGCTGCTGCTTCTGTTGGTGGCTCTTGCCCCTTCGCGGAGGTCCCTCACCCTCACTACCGTGTCCACCAACTGGTTTCCCTTACTGTGGATAACCATCCTGTGGAGGAGACCCTTGAGGAGAATAGCTCATTTATTTTCTCCTGGAAGCGTCCTGTTTCTCACTTCTCTTGTTGATTTGGTTTAATCAACAAGATTTTGCTATGGTTTCAGGAGTGCAGGTCAATGAGATTTGTATAGCTTAGCTTAGTAGAAAAGCAGTTTCATATTTTAGTGCAAATTCACTATAAAATTTCCCAAATCGCCTGTCATTTGTAATCCAATTGCCAGTGCTTCAGGTAAAGAAGCAAGAACCAACCCAAGTATCACCTTGGAGACTTTATTTGATAAAAAAGATGTTAATTTAATGATTAAATAATAAAATAAAATAAATTATTATGAATTTTAATCATTAAATAAATAAAAATTTCAAGATTTACTTGGCTTGTGGTTTATCAAGATTCCCACTCAATTGATGCAATTGCTTACATCAATTGTTTTTACATCAGCTAGCTTAGCTGCCCCAGAATCTATCCTCCATTGTTACACTCAAAATACTATTTTCATAGACTTTTTTTTTCCCTCTTTCATTGGCATCAAACCTACTAAAAATGAAACAATACCGGATAAGATTGTTTATACAAAAAGCACCATATCATACTCCAAAAGTTTGTTCTTGAGAAAAGAGAATAATTTGGAAACTAGCACAAAACATCATCATTATATAAATCATTGATTAATTTTTTTATTTGAAATTATCTAAATTTAAATTTTAATTATTAAAATTAATAATTTAATATTTTATCAATGGTCACACGAACATTGAATATTAATTAAAGTTTCATTTAATAGATGATTTTGTTTTTTATTATTTTTTGTTATTTAATTTTTAATTTTTAATTTTTCTTCTATATTTTTCGATAACAACAATTAACTAAATAAATTGCTTTTTAAAATTATTATAAATTTTAATCATTAAATAAATAAAATTTTCAGGATTTACTTGGCTTGTGGTTTATCAAGATTCCCACTCAATTGATGCAATTGCTTACATCAATTGTTTTTACATCAGCTAGCTTAGCTGCCCCAGAATCTATCCTCCATTGTCACACTCGAAGTACTATTTTCATAGACTTTTTTTCCCCTCTTTCATTGGCATCAAACCTACTAAAAATGAAACAATATGGGATAAGATTGTTTATACAAAAGCACCATATCATACTCCAAAAGTTTGTTCTTGAGAAAAGAGAATAATTTGGAAACTAGCACAAAACATCATCATTATATAAATCATTGATTAATTTTTTTTATTTGAAATGATCTAAATTTAAATTTTAATTATTAAAATTAATAATTTAATATTTTATCAACGGTCACACGAATATTGAATATTAATTAAAGTTTTATTTAATAGATGATTTTGTTTTTTATTATTTTTTGTTATTTAATTTTTAATTTTTCCTCTATATTTTTCGATAACAACAAATTAACTAAATAAATTGCTTTTTGCCTTGGAAGGGCTTATGTTTTGTGATTTATATATTCTGTTTTTTTGTTTCTATTTCTAAATTAACTAGAGCAAATGATAAAAAAAAAAAACAAAAATTCTTGGCTGTGACTCCATGGATGCAAAGATACTTCAGTTTCCTTGTATTTGTAAAGGACATAGCAATAATATTCTGACAAACAGTGTTCAACTTTAATGATAAACAGGAAGCCAATTACTCTTCCAATCTAATAATCACATGTACAAAGCAAACTTCATTTGATTGAAAAATGAACTACTGTTTCATAAGATGCTACAGTGCCTGCAACACCAACAACAACAGTCCTTACAACACCGATAACAGTCCCTACAACAACAACGTTGAGGAGGAGAAGGCGGAGGCGGAGGCGGAGGTGGAGGCGTTGGCGGAGGAGGTGGAGGAAGCGGATAATGGTAGCAGCTCGGATCAGGATAAACCAACACGGGCTCATGATCTTTTGGCGGAGGCGGTGTTGGAGACAGTGTCGGAGGCGGATAATGGTAGTAGCTCGGATCAGGATAAACCAACACGGGCTCAATAGGAGGCTGCTGTTTCCGGGGTTGGTTACTTTGAAGATGATCTTTTGTAGACTGAGATGTTGGTGGATGACGATCGATTATTCGAGGACTTTGTTTCAAAAGGGAAACCTGATCAGGTGGAGACGGCTGTTGTTGTTGGGGGTGCTTGGGGTGATTGAAACTTCCATGACTCTGAAGATCATGATTATCTTTTGTAGAATGCCCTTGTGAAGGAACCCAATTCAAACGCTCCTGTTGCTGGGGTTGGTCCCAAGTTTGAAAACCTGGTGGATTGTTATTGCTTTTTGGAGGATTCTCTGGCAAAGGAAGAGCCCCAACTGATGGCAGCTGTTGCTGTTGCTGGGATTGGCCCCAAGTTTGCAAACTTGGTGGATTGTTACTGCTTTTCGGATGATTTTGTGGCAAAGGAAGAGCCCCAACAGGGGGCAGTTGTTGCTGGGAACTTTGTTGACTCATGTTCAAAGGCTTTAGAGGAATTTGCTGAGGAGGTAGAACCTGAACTGAAGGCAGTGACTGCTTAGAAGAGTGAGGAAAATGAAGATAATCATCTGTTGGAGGATATCCTTGTGATTGTGAAATCTGCTTAGAACCCTCCCCATGAAAATTGTCTCTTGGATAAGCACCTTTTGCTGAAGCTGCTGCAGCCCCTTGAAGAGAATTGCTCATCTCTTCTATCTTCAGGAAATTCCCTGGCTTCTCTTTGCACTTGTTTGATTTGGTTTGGCATAGTTTCTTGATATATATAATTGAAAAATAAAATAAAATAAATTCGACCATATGATTCAATGACTTAATGCATGATTTGTACCAAAAATAGGATTCAAATGCACTGTTTTTAGAATAAAAAAAAGTTTGCAGCTTGACATAAACGCAGCTTAATTTATTTGAAATGCAAAAATTATAGCTAATAATTTCACTAGAGAGTGAACTAAATGTTCCTTCAACCATTAAACTGACAAAATATTGTCATTATTTCTAGAAGAGTTGACGACATAAATAACTTTTGTACTATACATTTTTTAATACGATATATGATATTTAAAATTATCAAATTTAATATTTATATGATCAAATCATACGATTATATCATATTTGAGATTAACACCGTTACTTAAAGATGATAACATGATTCCTTATCGATAAAATACACAAATTTTATGGTAAATTGAGTATCTTGATATATATCAAGACTCCCACTGCAATTTATTCTCCAAAGCTTAGCTCCAAAGGTTTATTCTTGAGCATACAATAATATTTTCAGACATGGAATGGCCAACACATCATTGAGACAACAATATGCTTGAAATTGACTTCAATTACTACTTACATTTTTTAATTTTTCTATTTTATGCTATCAACTAAAAAACTAGTAATGCCAATTGAGTTACCAACTTAATTAACATTTCATTATTTTAATATTATTCTTTTTTTCAACAAAAGTCGTAATTTGATAATAAAAAAATTATAAATATTAATCTTTGAACATCATATCTATAATATGTTAATGATTGCATAATCTGATTAAACTAAATGCCAAGTTTTTCTATGTTATATTTCTCTCAATCCCATCTCACTATCAACACGAAGTTGCAGATGATCTCAGCTGTGGTTTCAGAGACAAGAATAAAGAAGCTAGCAAGACATGAAAGTGAAACGAGTTCAGTTACATACAAATAATTTTCCTGTGGAGAAACATGACGAGTACTTTCGAGTCTGTCAAGCACTACATTATGAACCTGTGTTGGAGAATCTTCCTTCCTGCCCGTCCTATTTCTTTTACCACTCATGTAACTTAACCTATAATCCTTTCACCCACAGCCAATTCCATTTGCTTTTGTAGACATCCACTTTTTGATTCTGTTTTTCTCGGTGAGCTTCAAGAAGGATAACAAAGTAAAAGAAAAAACAAATAAAAATAGAGTTTTAATCTTAATAAAATTATGAGATAAAGGAATTTAAAATTTGAAACCATGATCAAGAAAGGGATTTTTTTTTTTCAAATGAAGATAAATAGATGAGAGGATAGGGGGATTTTGATTTTTAAATCCTCGTTTAATTTTTATATAAACCCTCCAGCAATAACAAGAGGGACAGACAGAGAGAAAAAAAAAAGAGAGTAATCAGAGGGAAAAGAAAAAAAATTCGAAAAAGTTACAGTTTTCTGAAAGAGGTTTTTGAGGAATTTGTTGTTTTGATTGGAGGATTTTTTTTTTTTGGGATTTTTTTTGTATTTTCTAAAAAGTTTTTGAAAATTCCAAAATTCGGTAGAAATTTTTGGTGAATACTCAAATTTTTTGGCAAGTTTTGGCAATAAATCCCGTTTTTGACAATAAAACCCAAAAATCGACGACAATTCTATCAGAGTTTTTCGCGTCTTAGAGAGAGATGCAAAGAAAAGGAAAATAAGAGAGAAAGCAAGGAAGCATTTGACGAAAAATTTTTTTTTTACATTTTATACTACCTGAAAACGACATCATTTTGAGCTAAAAATGAAGCATGATCTTTGTCTTTTCCTTTAGTCCCACTCCACTTATCCAAAAGCCCATTCCTGTCATCAAGCCGACCAAGTTACTAAGTTGTCTGAGCCCAAGTCGTTGATCCAGCTGTATTCCTTTCTTCAGTTGAGTCGCGTCCCCTTTAGTTGAGCCGCACCAAGATTTATTCCTTTTATTATTTTGTTTGCTTATTTATTTATTTATTGGTTAAATTGATATTATTTATTTATTTATTTATTTTGTGAATGAGTATTTTTTAAAATAATAAAAAATATTTTTTAAAAAAATTGAAAGTATCAATTTTTTTTAAAAATAAAATTTTAAAAATACTTTAAAAAAAAATTGAGATTAATGAAACAAGTAAAAATTCATAAAATAAATTTGGCCCATGCAGGTTTCGAACCTGCGACCTTCGCGTTATTAGCACGACGCTCTAACCAACTGAGCTAATAGGCCTGTTGATTTTAGTGAGTAAAATTTCTATTAAGTCCTGAAGTTGTTGACATTTTTTTGTCTGAAAATGACAACTATTTTCTCCCACGTATACGGGATGCAATGAAGTTTGTTGTCCGAAAAAACAATTTTGTGTGCCCCAAGTGCCATAATTAAGTGGTTGAATTTTGTACTAAATTCACACTAATTACAAAGCAACGTTTCCATTTTGTTTTATTATGTAACCATTCTGCTATTCATATATATATTTACACTTTTTTTTTATAAAGTGAAAACACATCAATGAACCAATTAAGAATCAATTAATCTCATTTGTTCCAATAATAATAGAAGACTCAATTGATTATCAACCAAAAAAAATTTAAATCAATTAATAATAATAGAATACAAAGTTAAAAGTATCAATTTTTTTTTAAGATAAAATTATCAAAAGATATTTTTTTGATAAAAAATTGAGAGTATCAATTTTTCTTAAAAATAAAATTTAAAATTTTTTTTTTTTTACGAAAAATTAAAAGTATCATTTTTTCTTGAATAAATGCATTAATCTTGTTTAGATATATATATATATATATATATATATAATAAGAAAAGAAATCTCAAGAAAAGTTGAGGTATTAATTTTTTTTTACTTTTTCTTGAAATTTTTTTGTTAAATAATCCGACAACGGAGCCCTTATAAGATAAGCAGTAATTTTCTTGTATACTCTTAAGGTAAAAAATTTTTTTTAATTTTTTACCGAAAGTATTAGAATCACTTAAGAATAATTTTCAATAATTAACTATCTTGTAATATTTTTAAGGCTTAATGGATAATATAAAATCAAGTTGGTACCATTCTTTGATGGACGTTGTCGGGATGTTATAACTTTCCTCACACGTAACAATACTCTTGGACCTAGTTTTAGTTTCGTAGACATTGAATCTACCTTTTAAAGATACCTGAGTCAAACTTAGAATTTCTCTTTAAAACAGGACAAATTTAGTTAAGTGGCCTATTGCACCTAAAAAAAAATATTGGTGGTGACTCCTTAAGTCAATATCTAATGATAAGTTCATAGACTTAGACGTTATGACAGTTTGGCAACTCCATTAAGGATAAACTGAGAGTCAAGCTAGCAAATAAATTTGTGTTATCCAAAAGCCTAATAAAATTAATTTTTTTGTTTTGTAAATATCTTTGTTTATTCATTCATTCAATTTATTTATTTTGCTTATTATGTCATTCATACGTATATACATAACATGAGCTTTATACTCGAACTCTATCCCTTTAGGAAAAAGTAAAGTACTTGCACTTTCGTAAGGTTTTAATGCCTCCGTAGTAGCTAGCAAAATACTCCCACTCAAATTGAACATTTTTCATTTATAACCTTAATAGGTAAGGATTGAGGTGCCTTACTAGTCTGTGATGAACAATGTAAGGAGTAATTTAGGAACCCTTAGATTTTCAATCTTAAACCATATGCAATGAACTTTAGAAATGCCAACCTATAGATAGAGCCATACTTTTCCTTTTAGAATTGACCAAAAGCTTATGATTCATTCCTTTTATTGTGTATGATGTTCTAATTTATTTATTTATTTATTTATTTCTTATTCAGTGTATTAATCTTTTCTCATATTCATCTTGCATGATTCATGCTTATATCATAAAGTTGTATAAAAAATATTTGTCTGAAAGACAGTCTTCAACAAAGAGTTTTTCATGGATTCCACAAAACGACTAGTTTGCTCTTCATCTGTATTAGCTCTTTGAAAGTCACCAAACTAGTTAGAAAAGATCCAACAAAAAGAGAAGGATTTTTTTCTAGTCAGTCATGCTTCTACCTTGTCTAAAAAAATATCTATCCTCTTTAAACAAAATAATCTAGAAGATTTGGTTTATGTATGGAAAAAAAATGGGTCCATTAAGACATGAGGATTTTTGCCAAAAATATGGACACATAGCACATCTTCTTGTGGTGAATGTTGAGGATCAATTAATCAGAGCTGTTCTCAATTATGGGATCTTTCATATAAATGTTTTATCTTAATAAAGTTGAAATGAAATCAATCATCGAAGAGTATTCAATTTTGCAGGGTCTACACTTCAATACTCTTGATAAGATATATGTCAAGAAACACAAGTCGAGATTTCGTAAAAATCTAGCAAGTATTATAGATATAAACAAAGAAACTGTAGATTCATATACAAAGAGAAAGCAAGGGTAGGTCTATTTACTTTAGAATTTTTTTATGATTTCTTAGCACAACACGCCAACAAAGAGTAAGGGTTAGATGTGTTTGCCTTAACCATATACGGAATGGTGATCTTTTCAAAGGTTCTAGGTTACACTGAGATAGTAGTGGTTAACTTCTTTGAAAGTGAGGTAAATAACTGTAACACTTTAATGGTAATATTGGTAGAGACTATTAGATCGTTGAGTTATTGTCGCCAGAACATAGGGCATTTCACATGTTGTATACAGCTATTGTATTTATAAACAAAAAGTTATTTTGAAGGTAAAAAAAGTGTATTCTTGAAGCTTTATTTTTGCAATCGAGCTCCAATTAAAGAATTATATGAAAGCGAGTGGCCAGAACAAAAGTTTAAAAAAGAGTGAGTAGCTTTCTTACAAAACTGACAAGCACTGAGGTGAAATGATTGGTCCCATAGATGAATTAGGAACCCATGCTATATCAATGTGGAGACAAGATCGTGGTTTCACTTTTAGGTTTATGGGGAACAATAAATTATGCACCACTTCTAGTGAAAAGATAATTTGGGGCAAAACAGTTTGTTTATATGACACATAAACTTCATCAGTTAGATTTTTTTTACAATGAGCCAAAAGCATTTCAGAAGATGAATGATGTGATTAAAGCATGAAAAAACCCCCCACAGGGTGAATCCTGGACGTTTCACTGATAAAGTCACTCATAAGTATTTGGTTTTGAGAGCAAGATGAGAAAAAAAGTTGTATTCACTCCTGAAGACTTTCAACAACCAACAGAAAAAAAGTTTGAAGAAATACCATCAAAATTAAAGCTTGCAAAAAAAGAGTTTGAGACCGAAAAAGATAAGCTAAAGCTAAAGATCCAAAAGCTTTAAGAGGAGAAGGATCAATGGAAAGATAGAGCTAAAAAATAAGAAATCAAAGTTTGCAAGATTGCTAGAGAATGCAATATAGCTGTTAAAGACATAACGAAGTTACACCAAGAACATATGAGGTTATGTATGAAGATAAAGGCTAAGAAGATAAAAATTGATGAGTTGACTAATGAAAATAAATGATTAAAGTAGGAATATACTTAATTAGAGAAAAACAGTACCAGGTACAAACAAAAAATAATATACTAAATAGTTACATAAGCAAGTTGAGATAAAAATTGAATGAACAAGAAAACTATATTGATGCATTAGTCAGAGAGCATAAAGAATTATCATGCCTAATATGATGTGGTAAAAGGAAAAACTTGATGAGACAGAGGTACATTGAGCACTTAACAACTCAAATTTGCAAAAAGGTATGTAAGGCAAAAAAAATGGTCAAAGAGATAGAAGCACTGAAGTAAGTGGTGTTCCAATAGAAAAGCATAGACAACATTTGCTAGAATTCATTGAAGAAGCAAAAGATCAGTATGAGCAGATCAAGCAATTTTACAGTTATAATTCTAAGATAATAAATTCTATGTAAACAAAGTTCTTAAAATAAATGAAATATTTTGTTTGAACACTATCTTAAGGTAAATGTTTTTTGCATGCATGTATTTTTATTCATTGTACTTAACAAAATAATCATCTTAGATTTTCATGAGATAGTCATATAAACTTGTTAATTCTGAGATATGGTATTAAAGGTTCAAAGATAGTCTGATCATCGACAACTTTAGGCCAACCTATATGTCACCCGTATAATATTCGATTGCGAACAAGGCAAATGGAATAGAAACAAAGTACTTGTATGGACAAGATCAAGAAAGCTCAAAAAGAGATAAAAAAAAGAGTTGGCAAAGATGATGAAAATGTTAAAAAAATTAGATAAGGGTAAGATAGTGGAAGATACCCCCAATCTGAATGAAAGATAAGATATTGTGGATCTTTTTACCTTCCTAGGATTGGTCCAAATCAAGGTCAATCTTCTCATGAGACATAGGCCCCCACACATGCCATTTTCTGGGGCATATGATTACACCTACCCTGAAGCACCATATCATAGTTACACTAAATCAACCTTTGGGGTTAAGATATTAAACCCAATTAAGGTTCTCGATTTTGATGATCTCAAAGAAAAAGAGAGGTTGAAAACAAAAACCTTTAAAGTAGTAAAGGAATCAAACTCCTAGCAAAATATGAAAATTTTGGAGGAAAAAGTTTGAGCCATTAAAGGTATGTACTACTTCGGCTCAATGGATGTTGCCCAACTATGTTTAATCTTAGATGTGGTTATTCGACTAAAGTTTAGTCTCTAAATTTAAAAAATATGACTGGACTAAATGCCCAGTAATCCATGTTACCATGTATTATCACAAAATAACCGTTCATGCTCATGATAAGAAACTGTTAATGCATGCATTTCAAGATAGTCTTACAAGCTCCACTATTAAATGGTATGTGTAGCTAGATTGAGCCCATGTCTATTTCTAGAATGATTTGGCAAAAGCATTTATAGCTCAATATAAACACATAATGGACTTAGACCTAACCGTCTCTTTTTACAAAGCATGAAAAAGAAAGTCACATAAAGTTTCAAATAATATGCCCAAAGATGGAGGGATGTTACTTTCTAAGTCCAACCACCCCTCATGAAAAAAAAAGGTAACAATGATTTTTGTCAGTATGTTTTAAGCCTCCTTATTATGAAAAATTAATAGGAAATGCCATGAAAAACTTTATCAACATGGTTTTCTCGAGCGAGATGATTGAAAATGCCATTAAAAATGATAAACTAGATGGAAGAGACGATTGGTGCAAAGAGAAGTGGCCCACCTAAGAAGAAAGAAGGAGAAACTCATATTGTAAGTTATAAAAGCCAACTATTTGAAGGTTATGCTCTTTTTTATAACTAGCCAATGTATCTAGCTTAAGTAACCTCTACCCACTACCCATATCAACCATCATACTAGTAGGTTTATCGACTAACTCTTCAACCATAAACACTTGCTCACATATACAACTCATCCGCTATACCCGAAGTAAGATTTGTCCTTAAATCAAGTGCCCAACCAAAAAATTCAAGAGGATCATGAAATAATCAAGAAAAAATCACATTTGACCTAATCCCCATGCCTTATGTAGACTTACTCTCACAGCTCATAGGGAAACTTTTAATAGCTCATGTTTTATTAGATCCTATGAAACCACCTTTCTCTAAATGGTAGGATTCAAATACTCATTGTGATTATCATTATGAGGTTACAGGCCATTCCACCGAGAATTATATTTCTTTGAAACACAAAGTACAAAGCTTGATAAAAAAATGATTGATAAGCTTTGAGAAAGAAGGGACACTTAATGTCAATGGCAATCCTTTGCCAACCCATACTAAAACAATAATTAATATCATACATAAAGATAAAGCCAGCTAGATTAAAAGAAGAGTAGATGAGATTAAGACCCATTTAGCTAAGGTGTTTGATGCCTTATTCAAGATGGAGATGTTGTATTCAGTAGACCTATGTACTTACCATGGATAACATAATCTAACTCAAAGGTGTAAATACCACAAAAGAGTTATAAAGCATTCGATTGATAATTATGATCAGTTTCACCAAGTGTTGTAATAGTTGATTGACTCATTCTAAGTTGAGTTCTATGAAAATGAGGGAGGCTTGAAGAATGCTGAGATATTCACCGTTGAGCAAGTTTTAAGGCTTGCCCAAAAATCAGTAACAATATATTATAAGAAGTTAAAGCCAGTGGAAAATCAACCCACTTTTAAACCAGTTATAGACTTCAAAATCCCTTGTCTTTTCCCATACCAAAGTAATAAGACGGTACCGTGGAAATACAACTATGATGTTGTAACGTCATGTTTAAATGGAAAAGATATATTGAGCAATTCTGATATGGCAAACATTATCGATGTGGGTGACATGACTAGAAGCGAAAGGTGTTATTTTCCAAAAATATTAAAAAAGGCTAGAAGGGAAATGGCAAAAGTTAGAGAAAAAAAAAGAATAAGAAAGATTTTATGGTAGCGCCAAGTCAAGAATACCAGAAACCCATTTCCAAAAGAGAAGCTTATGAGTTCTCGAGGCTAATTAAACATAACAATTATAATGTAATGGAACAACTGAACAAAATATCGACTAGGATCTCATTTTTATCACTATTGTTAAATTCAAAGCTTCACCGTAACGTTTTATTAAAAGTATTGAATCAGGATACGTATCCCATAATGTATCTGTGGAATATGTAGATAATGTTATAGGGAATCTGGTAGCCTCAAATTATATTACTTTTAATGATGATGAGATCCTTCTAAAAAGAAAAAAAAAATACCAAGGCTCTTCATGTTACAGTTAGATGTATAAGCCACAAAATGACAAAGGTTCTTATTGACAACGGCTTCGTGATTAATGTGATGCCTATATCCATTCCGACTAGGTTACTCGTTGACATGTCTTGCATGAGAACTAGCCAAATGGTTGTTAGAGCTTTTGATGGAGCCAAGCGAGAGGTGATAAGTGATATCAAAATACTATTACAGATTGGGCTAAATAATTTCAACGTCAAATTTTAAGTGATGGACATCTCACCATCTTATAGTTGTTTATTGGGTAGGGAATGGATCTACATGATGAGTATTGTTCCATCTTCGTTACCCAAAAAATAAAGTTCATTTTCAATGGGAAGCTAGTGTATGTGTGTCAGGAGAATAAGATCTACTTATGACCCAACCAACAAATACCACATATGTGAAAACTATAGATGAAGCTATAAAATGTTCTTATAAATCCTTTGAGCTTGTTAGTGCAACTTATGTTGGCAAAAAATCTAGACTATATGCACCACAATTGTCAGCAACTACCAAGATGGTTGTTAAATAGACTATTGGGAAAGAGTGGCATCCTAAAAGAGGATTAGAAAAAAAATAGCAAAGAATTCAAAAGCTACCAACTGTGATCAACAACAAAGAGAGGTTTGGCTTGGGGTACAAGCCTATAAAGATGGATAAGGAAAAGTTGATGAAAAATAAGAAAGAAAAAAAGATGGCCAAGTTCACAGGACAAGAGCTGGAATAAAAAAAATGATTATCCTCTATCTTTATGACACTTTCCAATTAGAAAGATGTATTTATCCTAGAAATGATAATCGAGATGTGAGGTTGAAGGAATCTTTTTTTGAACTTACAATCCAAATGATCAATGTTTGATAGTCAAGATAAAGAATCGCTAGTATATCCAACCCCGTAAGGTTTAAAATTAAAGAATTTGGAGATCATAGAGCTGCATATTGTCTTAAACCTTTCCAAAAGTAATGTAATGAATAAAACTCATGTGCTTCTACCCAATAGTACTAGGATATTTATATGTATGGGCCATTCGTTCATGTCAATAAAAAGATTGATGTGATGCATTTTTATTTTTTTCTTTCTATTATCTAATTTTCATTTCATATATCTTGTTGACATTTCTCTTTTCTCACTTACTCTCAGGTACCCAAATAATAAATATAAAGATAATCATAATAGTAACCCAAGGTTTAACTTTTAAAATCCAATCTATACTGATGAACTTGATCATAAAAAGGACTCGAATGATGACACTTTACCTCCTAACCTAGTAAAATTGTTGGAACAAGGGAAAAATCAATTGAACTCACTAAGAGATGCATAATTGCTAAATCTAAGAGATGATAATAATAAAAAAAATTAAAATGAGCACATCATTACCCCTGAATGATAGGCAAAGGTTAAAAGAGCTGCTTTGTGAATATATGGACATCTTTGTATGGTCTTGCCAAGATATGTTCAAACTCAGTACTAAAATAATAGAGCATAAGCTACCTTTAAAGCCAGAGTGTAAGTTGGTGTAATAGAAATTACGATAGATGAAGCTCAAAATGTTATTGAAGATTAAAGAAAAAGTGAAAAAATAATTTGATACAGGTTTCTTAGAGGGGGCTAAGTATCCAAAATGGCTAGCAAACATAATCTCAGTATTAAAAAAAGATAAAAAAAAGTTTAGATGTGCATTGATTACCGAGATTTAAATAGGGTAAGCCTAAAAGATAACTTTTTCTTACCTTACATTGACACTTTAGTAGACAATACAGCCAAACATTCCATATTTTCTTTTATGGATGGATTTTCGATGTATAACCAAATTAAAATGGCTAGAGATGACATGAAAAAAACTACTTTTGTAACTATATGGGAAATATTTTTTTACAAAATGATGTCTTTCGGGTTGAAAAATACTGTGACCACTTACCAAAAATGTATAATAACTCTCTTCTATAACATAATGAATAAGAAATAGAAGTGTATGTAGATAATATAATTGCAAAGTCTAAGAAAGAGAAGATCATGTTGCCAACCTCAAGAAATCATTCGAAAGGTTAAAAAAATTCCAACTTAAACTGAATCTATCTAATGCATATTTGAGACTAAAATAGGAAAGCTATTAGGTTTTGTAGTCAGTAAAAAACATATATATATGGATCCTGATAAGATCCGAGCCATCCAAGATCAATCACCTTCGTGTACACTAAAAGAGGTATGAGGATTCTTAAAGAGATTGAATTATATATGTCGATTCATTTTTCAGCTCACTCTTAAATGCAATCCTATTTTCAAACTCTTCATAAGCATGGCTTTGGCAAATGGGATGATAAATGTTAGGAAGCTTTTGACAAAGTCAACAAGTTTTTATCAAATCTGCCTATATTAGTGCCACCTATTCCAAGAAAATCATTGATTCTATATTTAGTAGTGAACGAAAACTCGATGAGATGTGTGCTGGGGTAATAAGATCAAACAAGCAGGAAAGAGCTAGCTATTTACTATTTAAGTAAAAAATTCACTGACTACGAGTCAAAGTATTCCTTATTGAAAAAAATGTGTTGTGCCTTAGCTTGGATGACTCGTCGACTTAAGCAATATATGTTATACCACACCAACTAGCTTATAACAAAATTAGATCCTCTTAAATACATTTTTGAAAAATTCTCTTTATCTAGAAGAATCACTAGATGGTAGGTAATACTTTTCCAATACGATATTGTCTATGTAACTCAAAAAATGATTAAAAAGAAAAGTTATGGCTGAATTTTTGGTGGAATAGGCTGTTGATGATTATGAGTCGATGAGGCTTAGTTTTTTGGATGAAGACCTAATGGTTGTTTCCCAAGTTAAAAAGGAAAAGCTTACTAAGCAATCTTGAAAGATGTACTTTGATGAAGCTGTAAACACTTTGAGACATGGAATTAGGGTAATCTTGATATCTCCAAAGGGAAATTATATCCTTATTTTAACAAAATTAAACTTTAACTGCACTAATAATATGGCTGAATATAAAGCTTATATTATGGGCTTATAAGTTGTAATTGAAAGAAAAATCAAAATATTAGAAATTTATGGAGACTCAACCTTAGTTATTTACCATTTGAGAAGAGAATGGGAAACAAGCAACACAAAGCTAATTAAATACCACAAGTATGTCACTGACTTGGTTAAACAATTTGAAAAGGTTTAATTTGAACATCTGTCTAAAGAAGATAATCAAAGTGCTGATGCCTTAGCCATATTGGCAACGTTGATCAAGGTAAAGGTAGATATTGAAATTCAACCCATTAAGCTTAATGTGAAAGAATTTTCGATGCATTGCTCGAACATCAAAAATTAGGTCGATGGGAAGCCATGGTATAATGATATTTTGCAATATCTAAAGAGTCAACAATACCTAAAGCATGCAACAAAAAATGACAAAATGATCATTAGGAGATTGGCCATGGGATTATTTCTTGACGAAAATATTTTATATAAGAAGAATCGAGATCTAGGTCTCCTAAGATGTGTAAATGCGACAGAGGCACAAAAGATCATTGAAGAATATCATGATGGGAATTGTGGAGCTCATGCAAGTAGCCATCTGATGACAAGATAGATTATAAGGGTAGGGTATTACTAGTTAACCATAGAAAGTGACTGCATAGATTATGCTAGAAAATGTCATAAATGCCAAATCTACACAAATAAAATACATGCCCCTCTAAATGCTTTACATGTTTAGCACCCCCATGATCATTTTCAATGTGAGGCATGAATGTTATTAGACCCATCACATCGATGGCTTTAAATAGACACAAGTTCATTTTTGTAATGATTGACTATTTTACTAAATGAGTTAAAGCTACATTATATGTAGTGTAACCTGATTAATGGTGTATAAGTTCATTAAAAAAGAAGTAATATGTAGATATGAGCTCCCAAAAAGAATTATCTTAGATAATACCAAGAATTTTAATAGTAAGATGATGAAAGAAATATGTGCCCAGTTTAAGATCAAGCATCATAACTCGGCACCTTATCATCCAAAAATGAATGGGGCAGTAGAAGCAGCAAATAAGAATATTAAAAGATTCTTAAAAAAAATGATCGAGACCTATAAACATTGGCATGAAAAATTACTTTTTGCTTTGCATGCTTATCGAACATCAGTGTGCTATGTCATGATTGATGGATCTAAGAGTGTTACAAACAACTAAATTTTATTAAAAAGAAAAAATTAATTGTCATGGTCAGTTATACCAAAAGATAATGATGCAGGCACATGACAAAAAAATGTGATCTTGATGTTTTCATGAATGAGAGTTGGTTCTGAAAAAGAATTTTCTAAGTCACCGTGACAATAGACAAAAATGAACTCCAAATTAGAAAGGTCCATATGTTGTCAAGAGAGTGTTATCAGGATAAGCTTTAATCTTGATATAAATGGATGGAGAAGACTTACCTAATCCACTAAATTCAGATGCTATCAAGAAATATTTTTCTTAAAAAAAAAAGGCTCAAATTGAAAACCTATAAAGAGCGATTTGAATCTAAAAAAAAGGGGGTTCAAATTAAAAACCCACAAAGGGCAGTTTGAAGTAAAAAAAAAAAAAAAAAAAAAGAGGGCTCAAATTAAAAACCTACAAAAGGCGGTCTGAGTTTGAAAAAAAAAAGAGGGGGGTTCAAATTGAAAACCTAAAAAGAGTGGTTTAACTCCAAAAAAAAAGCTCAAATTGAAAACCTATAAAAGGTAGTTTGAGTCAGGAAAGGATATCTAAATTGACAACCTAAAAAGGCAGCTTAGAGAATCAATTCATCATTCTCATAGTGTAAGGGGCAAGTGTGATTTAGTGAACTCGAAAGGATCAAAGACTTTAGTTGGATGGTTTTTGAAAAGAACTCTAGGTTACTTTGATCATGATTATCCGATAGCCTACTTAAGCCTGTATTTGTAACCCAATCTCATTCATTCAATAAAATCCATTTCTTTCTTGAAATCAACACTAACCTTTTTTATTATTCTCATTTTTTTCTCTTTTCATTTTTTTTATCCACTCCCTCACCTGGGTTAGAAAAAATGTGCAATTGTTTTACATCAGTCGTTATATTGAAATGATAATGAATGAACAAATAATGATATGAAAATTCTCTTTATTGCTCTAGAAAGCTAAGAGTGGCATGGGTAAATGAAATGAAAGCAATGAAAGCCTAGTCGAATGTTGATCTCAATTTGGCTAAAACTAAAAAATGATGATAGTTTGATTCCTTAATCAAATATGCTTAGAAGTTAAAAGATATATAACTGGGGAGTAAATGAAAACAAAAAAGGGCTTGAGAATATTTTTACCATAATCAGATAAGCCCAACATTTTATAACATTTCATGTATGCATTCCAAGAAATTAGCATTTCATAGCATTTCATGTATGCATGTCATGAAATTTACTTTATAAGAAGATGTTTTGATATCACAGCTGATTGAAATTTTCAAGAATAAAGTGGCAGTCATTTCAAATTTTTTATACAACCTATACTAATGTATTTTGGCTTAGTCCAAGTTACTTATTTTAGACTTCAGGTCCATCCAGGTCATTTTGTTTTGGATTCTAGCCTATGTCAGATCCTTCTTCAGTTCAGTCCACTTATTTCAAATTTCATTTCCATCCAGGTCATTTTATTTTGGATTTCAACCTATGTCAGATCCTTCTTCGATTCAGTCCTTAGCCTATGCCAGATCTTTTTTTGGTTTAATCCAAGTTACTTATTTCAGATTTTGGTTCCATCTAGATCATTTTGTTTTGGATTTCGACCAATGCCAAATCTTTCTTTGGTTTAGTCCAAGTTACTTATTTTAGACATAGGTTCCATTTAAGTTATTTTGTTTTGGATTTTGGCCTATGCCAAATCCTTATTCGGTTTAGTCCAAGTTACTTATTTTAGGCTTTGGTTCCGTCCAGATCATTTTGTTTCAGATTTCAGCTTATGCCAAATCTTTTTTTGGTTCAGTCTAAGTTACTTATCTTTGATTTCGATTTCGTTCAGGTCATGTTGTTTTAGAATTCAACCTATGCCAAATCCCTTTTTAGTTCAATTCAAGTTATTTATTTTACACTTTAGTTCCATCCATTTCATTTTGTTTTAGATTTTAGCCTATGCCAGATCCATCTTTGAGTCATTCCATTTTCAAAGTCGATTCAATCTACACCAAAATATTTTCTTTCTTGAATAAGGTCATGATAGGTGTCTACATCTTTACATAATCTCTATTTCACAAAAAATATACTAAGAGGGGCAACTGTAAACACCCATTTTTTTAATCTATTTTTCTTGGTGAGTTTTAGATAAGGATAACAAAATAAAAATAAATAAATAAAAATAAAGTTTTAGTCCTAATAAAATTATAAGATAAAAAAATTTTAAAATTTGAAACTGTGATTAAGAAACGAATTTTTTTTTTAAACGAGGACAAATAGATGAAAGGATAGGGGGATTTTGATTTTTAAACCCTCGTTTAATCTCTATATAAACCCTTCGGCAATCACAAAAGGGACAGACAGACAAAAAAAAAGTGAGTAATTAGATGGAAAAAAAATTCAAACAAGTTGTTTTGCTTTCTTAAAGAGGTTTTTAGGGAATTTGTTGTTTTGTTTAAAGGTTAGGTTTTTTTTAGGATTTTTTTTTTTGCATTTTCTAGAAATTTTTCAAAAATTCCAAAAATCGATGGAATTTTTTGGTGAAAACTTAAATTTTTTTATAGCTTTTCAATGATAAATCTAATTTTTGGTGATAAAACCTAGAAACTGACGAGAATTTCATTGGGGTTCTTCGCATCCTAGAGAGAGATGAAAGAAAAGGAAAAGAAGAAAGAGAAAACAAGGAAGCATCTGAGGAAAAAAAAATTTTACCTTTTATACTACCTAAAAATGATGCCATTTTGAGCTAAAAACGAAGCAGGATCTACATGTTTTCCTTTGGTTCGACTCGATATGCTACATTGATCCAAAAACTCATTCTTGTCATCAAGCTGATTGAGCTCGAGTCACAGATCCAACCGTATTTTTTTCTTCAGCCGAGCCGCATCCTCTTTAGTCGAGCCGCACAAAGGTTTATTCCTTTATTATTTTATTTACTTATTTATCTATTTATTGGTCAAATTGATATTATTTATTTATTTATTTTGTGAATGAGAATTCTTTAAATTTTTAACTAATTTTTTTAAATAACAAAAAAAATTATTTTTAGGAAAAGTTGGAAGTATCAATTTTCTTTGAAAATAAAATTTCAAAAAAATGCTTTAAGAAAAAGTTGAAAGTAGCAATTTTCTTTAAAAATAAAAATTAAAAAAAAATGCTTTAAGGAAAAATTAAAAGTATCAATTTTCTCTTAAAATAAAATTTCAAAAAAAAATGCTTTAAGGAAAAGTTGAAAGTATCAATTTTTCTTGAATAAAGGCATTAATATTTTTTAAATATATATAAAATAAGAAAAAAAATCTCAAGAAAAGTTGAGGTATTAATTTTTTTTGTTTCGTGGATTTTTTTTGTTAAATAATCTGACAACAGAGTTCTTACAAGAGAAACAGTAGTTTTCTTGTATGCTCTTGAAATGAAGGAATTTTTTTAATTTTCTACCAAAAGTATTGGAGTCAATTAAGAATAATTTTCAATAATTAACTATTTGGTAATATTTTTAAGGCTCAATAGATAACATGAAATCAAGCTAATACCATCTTTTGATGGGTGTTGTTGAGGTGCTATAACATTTTTCACACATAACCATACTCCTAGACCTAGTTCTGGTTTCGCAGACATTGAATCTACCTTTTAAAAATACTTGAGTCAAACTTAGAATTTCTCTTTAAAACGGGATAGATTCAGTTAGGTGGCCAATCGCATCTAAATAAAAAAGATTTGTGGCAACTCCTTAAGTCAATATCTAGCAATAGCTTCACAGACCTAGACATTATGATAGCTTCCACAAAGAAATTGCATAGCACACCATTTTTGTTTTGATTGCATGTTAACCATTGGTGTAGCAGCCAAAGATTCTTCTCAACCCCACACTTTAGTTTCCATCAAATTGTTACAGTAACAACTCATAATTGACTCTATATTCCCCAATCCCAATAGGCTTTAATTTGTGAACTTCTATACTATGGATATAAATGATACATTAGTATTTATAAAACTCAAGTTCGACTCAAATAAAACTCAAGTTCGACTCAAATAAAATTCAAATTCGACTCAATTATTATCGAATTGAGCTCGAGCTTGAATAACTTAACTTATCAATCAAGCTAGATTCAAGCATTCTTATACCCAACTCGAGTAGTTACGAGCTTAATCAAGCTTTTATATTTTAATATATTTTAATTATTTTAATTAATAAAATATCTTGAGCTCAAGTTCAAATATAAATAATCAAGTTTTTATCGAATATAAGAATTAAACTTATTTTTATATATTAATTAAGCTTAATCAAGTGAACTTGAATAGCTTAAGTTTTATCTCAAGTTAAGCTTGACTTAAAAAATTAAAATTCAATTAAACTCGAGCTTCATTTCAAGCCTGAAATTTAAAGCCAATCTCAAACTTAAGCTTAATATTACATCAACTCGAACTCGATTTATTACACCCTTATTCTATACATAATATACCTTTGTCATTGTCACTTCAATATATTTTTATTGAGAACCATTCAATCATTAAAGTGATAGTAGCAATAAGGGCCCATTGACCCTCAATTAAATTTGTGTATAAATTCTTGCAAAAAGGATGAAAAATACAAGGTACAAAGTTGATTAATCCACCCAATTGTCATATTTTCATTTCTAAGACTGAATATTGCACATTGGAACTCAAATTTCTAAAGCATTCATATATCCAACATAGTGAGTAATTTTCCTTATTTTCTTCTTCCTGAAATACATTTATCTTCTGTCTTCACCAAGAAAGAATGAAGTGATATTGATGTTTCAAAAAAGAAACAAGAACAAAAACTACAATGCTAGGTCAACCGTTCTCTGCCGCCCTAACAAGCTTTTCTTAGAGAATTTGAATTTTTTCAGAGTTTATGGTTTAGGATTTAGGGTTATGGGTTACAAATGTAATCTACTCTCTTGTAGGTTACAAGCAACACCCTCAGCCATCCGGCTTAACATCGTCGCACTTGCCAGCCATTCTTCAAAATATTCCACCCTTTCTCTCGTGTATTGGACTGAGGATGGTAAAATTTTCCAGTTAATCTTCTACACGTGGGTACAAATAACTTGGCTATGACGATATCCGAGTCAGAAAATCATTAACAGCTAGACTAGCATCTCCATGGGCAACGGTATGTTCAGGATCTGGCATGTAGAGACTCAAAGATGAAGCCTGCACATTAAGGACACTCCATTAAGTCAGATCCAGTAAGCCAAACATTTCTTCTGTACCTTGAAAATTTAGAAAAAGGTAGAGAAGATGAGAAAGACAACTCCCAAGAAGTTAAATATGTAGTATTTCTATATGGACAGAAAAGGGACAGAAGGACGAATCCAAAATGGTCCAACCGAAGTTCAGTAGGACTGCACCATTAATATATTTGCTCATGACATGATGGAAAAAGGTTTCCAGGAATACCTATCCATCCAATTTTATATAAAAATCAGTGCCATGGGGAGGACATGATGTTTAAACCAAGATGGAACTTCGACAAGTTCACTTCGACTGTTTCCATGAAGAAGCTCGCAAGTGACATGAAGGGAAAACTTTTTACAGGTATGAACTTTTGATATCAAGCTTATTTAATTTTATTTAAAGCTCAGATCACGGGGCCAATTAACAACTTAAGGATCTAATGGGCGTAACAAGGTCGAATATTGCTAATTAGCTGATAGCAATAAGATGAGATTAACAATACCTTAGTATCAAGCTGCATCTCTCCGTTACTATCTGCAACAAGGCATGCACCATGTGCCTTCAAACAGTCAACACAGTCCTCCAATCCATCTGAGTCTTTCTCATCACTTCCTTCATTGTGGGCATACCACTGCCGAAGCCCAGCACCCGAGCAATGTATGAAATAGGTACCTGAGGACGATAAGAACGAGACATACAGCTTACAGCCTTACATCGCATTTTCTCAACATAAAGATCTGCAGAAAGAAAAACCTTAGCATTTCTTTGGTACATATAATTGGTTATTTCTTCTGTGTGGAAGAGGATTTGCCTTGGAAGGGCTTATGTTTTGTGATCTATATATTCTGTTTTTTTTTTTTTTCTATTTTTAAATTAACTAGAGAAAATGATAAAAAAAAAAATTTTCTTGGCTGCCACCCCTTGGGTGCAAAGATGCTTCAATTTCCTTGCATATGTAATGGACATAGCAACATTAATGATAAACAGGAAGCCAATTACTCGTCCAATCTAATATTCACATGTAAAAGCAAACTTCATGTGATTGAAAAATGAACTATTATTTTATAGGATGCTACACTGCCCAAGACACCCACAACAACAACAATAACGTTGAGAAGGTGAAGGCGGAGGTGGAGGTGGAGGTGGAGGCGGTGGCGTAGAAGGTGGAGGAGGCGGATAATGGTAATAGCTCCGATCAGGAAAGTTAACATAGGCTCATGATCACTTGTTAGTTTGGTAGGAGCATCAACCACTGCATTATTTGTTATGTGAGATTTATCTTTTTCTGGTTGTTTAGGAACCTCAATAGGAAGCTGCTGTTTCTGGGTTGTTCAGTCTGAAGATGATCATCATTTGTAGACTGAGATACAGGTGGACGACGATCGGTTTTTGGACTTTGTTTTAAAAGGGAAACCTGATCAGGTGGAGACGGCTGTTGTTGTTGTTGGTGCTGGGGGTGATTGAAACTTCCATGACTCGCAAGACTAGAATGGCATTCAGGATAATGATCTCTTTGAGGATGTCCTGATGAAGAAGAAACCTCCAGTTGAATGCTTTGAGGACTATCGGTTTCTGGTAGATGCTCTTGTGGAAGAACCCTCATTGGAGATGCTTGCTGCTGCTGCTGCTTCTGTTGGTGGTTCTTGCGCCTTTGCGGAGGTCCCTCACCCTCACCACCGTAGCCACCAACTGGTATCCCTGACTGTGGATAACCATCCTGTGAAGGAGACCGTTGAGGAGAATAGCTCATTCCTTTCTCCTGCAAGCGTCCTGTTTCTCACTTCTCTTGTTGATTTGGTTTAGTCAACAAGATTTTGCTATGGTTTCAGGAGTGCAGGTCGATGAGATTTGTATAGCTTAGCTTACTAGAAAGGCAGTTTCATATACTTTAGTGCAACTTCACTAGAAAATTTCCCAAATCCCGTCTTTTGTAATCCAATTGCCAATGGTCCAAGTAAAGAAGCAAGAACAATCCCAATTCTCACTTGGAGACTTTATTTGATAAGAAGGATGACAATGATTGAAAATAAAAAATTGTTTAATTTAATAATTAAATTATAAATTTTAATCGTTAAATTAATTAAATTTACAAGATTTACTTAACTTGGCTTGTGGTTTTTGAAGATTCCCATACTTAATTGCTTCCATCAACTGTTTTTACATCAGCTAGCTTAGCTGCACCACAATCTATCCTTCATTGTTACACTCAAAATACTATTTTCATAGCCTTTTTTTTTCCCTCTTTCATCAGCATCCAACCTACTAAAAATGTAGCATTTGGCAATTGGCATTGATAAGCAAGCATCAATAATGGGATCAGAGGCGGATGCTTATGTAAATCAGAGACGTAGATGGTAATATAAGCTAAAAGGAGTCTTTGGCCCCCCAAAATTTTAAGAACAATCAGGAATCAAATAATTTTTTTTGGTTACATCAAGAGGACAAGGTCTTAATACAAGTAAGGGGAAGGAGAGAGACATGATTTAAAATTAGGCTCTTAATGTTCACTCAAGCTTTTTTAACCATTAGGTTAAAAGCTTGGGACGGGAATCAAATAATTTATGAGCTTTATTCTCATTGTAAATGTATTATGTAAGCTTGACTCGGTTATAATAATATTTGAAATCTGAATAACTCAGTAATAAAAGATATTGTAAAGATGTTTTTTAGATGATTAAAATCAATTCATGATTTATTGAGAGTCACACAAAAAATTTTGTTACCTTAACTTTGCTTCAGTATTTATAGTCATAAGTTTATACTTATTTTATGCATTAAAGTTTAAGATGGATTAAAATTTTATTATTATTTGTTTATTTGTTATACCAATTAATTATTATTTACAAACTCTTAAAATCAAGAGTTTGTTATAAGAATTAAGAAGTATAATCTTAGTCCTATCCATTTAACAAAAGCCTAATTCACTTTCTAGTTTCTTCGTAAGACTTCAAATCTACAATCAACTATCAAACATGTTTTTTTTAAATCAACCACAACTTCTCTCTATATAATTTTTACTTTTAATTTTATTTTAAATTTTACCTTCTCTATATAATCAAGTTTTGAATAACTTTTTAAAAGGTTAAAAAAATAATTAATATCTAATCTCAAAGTTTTAATTTTATTCTTTTAATGATATATTTTATTTTTCTTGTTTTGATAAAAAAAAACATTATTTAGCAATTGGTTTATTTGTATTTTTTTTAAATCATTCACAATTTTAAGTAAAATGATTTATTTGATGTGTTATGTTTCATTGTACATTTGGTTATGAATTGATAAAATTTATAATGTTATAAGTTATTTTTACTATATTTCTTGTATATATTTATATTGGTAATATATATATATATATAGTAGTTTACATATAAAGAAAAAAACTAAAATTTAATATAATACTAATTGTCTATTCAAAATTAAATGTTAAGAATCGTCATTAAATGAGATAAAATTGCCTATACAAAAAAGTACTATAAAATACTCCAAAAGTTTATTCTTGGAAAAAGAGAATAATTTGAAAATTAACACAAAAAACATCATCATTATATAAATCATTAATTAAAATTTTCTTATTTGAAATTATTTATATTTAAATTTTGATTATAAAAATTAAAAATTCAATATTTTACCATAAATCACACAATTATGAACCGTTAATTAATGTTTCATTTAGTGGATGATTTTATTTTTTTTTATTTTTTAATTTTTTCTCTCTATATTTAAAAAATAAAATAAAAGCATTTGTCAAAGAGAACCTAATTAAATAGAAACTATTTACAAGAAAATAAGCTAATGTATATTAACAACAAATTAATTAACTAAATTGCTTTTTTTTTTTCTTGTGTGGAAGAGGATTTGCTTTGGAAGGGCTTATGTTTTGTGATTTATATATTCTGTTTTTTTTTTTTTTTTCTATTTTTAAATTAACTAGAGCAAATGATAAAAACAGAAATAAAAAATCTTGGCCGTCAAAAGATGCTTCAATTTCCTTCCTGTGTAAAGGACAGAGCAATAATATTCTGACAAACAGTCTTCAACATTAATGATTGACAGGAAGCCAATTACTCTTCCAATCTAATAATCAGCTAACTTCATGTGATTGAAAAATGAACTACTGTTTATAAGATGCTACACTTAGTATAACAACCACCATGTTGAGGAGAAGGAGGCAGAGGCGGAGAAGGTGGCCGTGGCGGTGGCGGAGGCTGTGACCAAGGTGGTGTCAGATGCGATGGCGGAGGCGAATAATGGTAGTAGCTCGGATCAGGATAAATCAACACGGGCTCATGATCTTTTGGCGGAGGCGGATGCCGAGGCGGCTCGGAGGCGGTGGCCGAGGCGGCGTCGGAGGCGGATAATGGTAGTAATCGGATCAGGAAAAACCAACACGGGCTCATGATCTTTTTCTGGTTGTTTAGGAACCTCAATACGAGGCTGCTGTTTCCGGGGTTGGTTACACTGAAGATGATCTTTTGTCGTCTGAGATGTTGGTGGATGACGATCGATTATTCGAGGACTTTGTTTCACAAGGGAAACCTGATCAGGTGGAGACGGCTGTTGTTGTTGGGGGTGCTTAGGGTGATTGAAACTTCCATGACTCTGAAGATCATGATTATCTTTTGTAGAATACCCTTGTGAAGGAACCCCATTCAAAGGCTACTGTTGCTGGGGTTGGTCCCAAGTTTGAAAACCTGGTGGATTTTTTTTTTTTTTGGTTCAAGAAAACCTGGTGGATTGTTATTGCTTTTTGGAGGATTCTGTGGCAAAGGAAGAGCCCCATCAGAGGGCAGCTGTTGCTGGGAACTTTCTTGGCTCATGTTCAAAGGCTTTAGTGACCGCTGAGCAGAGTGAGGAAAATGAAGATAATCATCTGTAGGATGATATCCTTGTGATTGTGAAATCTGCTTAGAACCATCCCCATGAAAATGCTCTTGGATGAGCATCTTTTGCTGTAGCTGCTGCAGCCCCTTGAAGAGAATTGCTCATCTTTTCTATCTTCAGGTAATTTCCTGGTTCCTCTTTGCACTTGTTTGATTTGGTTTGGCCCAGTTTCTTGATACATAAAATTAAAAAATAAAATAAAATAAAATATATCCGAACATATGATTCAATCATTAATGCATGATTTGTTGATTTGTACTAGAAAATAGGATTCAAATGCACTGTTTTTGGATTTAAAAAAAAAAGGTTTGCTGGTATGGTTTCTGGTCAAGTGGGATGGGTTAAATATATTTCCAGCTTGACATAAACGCAGCTTAATTATTATTTTTCTTTGGTGCTAAAAGGTTCAAGAGTATAGCGATTATCCATATCTTAAGTCATCGTAAGCTGTCAATCCAATTAAAATTTACAGATTCATTAAATTTTTATTTGTGAATTTTTTGAATTTATAAATCGTTTATTAATAAAAAATTATAAAAAAATTCAAACTTGAATATTAATGCCACTTCTGTCAACCCTCGTAAACACAGCTTAATTAATTTGAACTGCACAAATTATAGCTAATAATTTCACTAGAAAGTCGACTAAATGTTTCTTCAACTATTAACGACACGAATAACTTTGTATTATACATTTTTTAATATGATATATATACTTTAAAATTATCAAATTTAATATTTATTTATCAAATCGTATAATAATATGATATTTGAGATTAATATCGTAATAACGTGATTTCTTAATGATAAAATACACAAATTTTATAGTAAATTAAGTTGATGCTATCTTAGCCTTTTGCATATCAGGATTCCCTCTGCAATTTATTCTCCATAGCTTTGCTCCCAAGGTTTATTCTTGAGCATACAATAATATTTTCAGACATGGAGTGGCCAACACATCATTGAGACAACAATATGCTTGAAATCGACTTCAATTATTACTTACATTTTTTAATTTTTCTGTTTTATGTCATCAACTAAAAAACTAGTAATGGGAATTGAGTTACTAACTTAATTACCTTTTCATTATTTTAATAATTTTTTTTTTTATAAAAATCATAATTTGATAATAAAAAAATTATAAAAATTAAAATTTGAACATCAAATTTATTAAACGTTAATGATTACATGAACCGATTAAATTAAATGTCAGATTTTTCAATATTTTATTTTTCTCTATCCCATCTCACTATCAACGAGATGTAGCAAATGATCTCAGCTGTGGTTTCAGAGACAAGAATAACGAAGCAAGACATGCATGAAAGTGAAATGAGTTCAGTTAGATACAAATCATTTTCCTCTGAAGAAACATGACCAGTACTTTCAAGTCTGTCAAGCACTACGTTATGAACCTGTATTGGAGAATCTGCCTTCCTGTCTGTCCTGTTTCTTTCACTGCTTATTAACTTAACCTACAATCCTTTCAACCACAGCCAATGCCATTGCTTCCACAAAGAAATTGCCTATCACGGAGCTTTTTCTGGTTGCGTTTTAACCATTGATGCGGCAGCCATAGATTCTTCTCAACCCCACACTCCAGTTTCCATCAAATTGTTGCAGTCACAACTCACAACTGACTATATTTCCCGGTCCAACAGGCTTTAATTTGTGGACTTCTATAAAGGATTGTGAAAAATACATTACTACTCGCAAGTTATTCAGGTTCAATTTAAATAAAAATTTGATTCAATTATTATTAAGTCAGGTTTAAATTTAAGTAACTTGACTTATCGATCGAATCAAATTCGAATATTTTTATATTCGATTTCAATAATTCATAAACCTAATAAAATTTTTATATTTTAATATATTTTTATTATTTTAATTAATAAAATATCTCAAACTTAAATTCGAACACAAATAATAAAACTTTTATTGAATATAAAAATCAAATTTATTTTTACATATTAATCAAACTTAATCGAACAAAATTGAATAAATTAATTTTTATCTTGAGTCGAATTCAAATTAAAAAAATAAAATTTGATTGTATTCAAATATCGTTTTAATCTTCAAATTTAAAATCAAACTTAAACTCGTCTTCAAATTTAAAATCAAACTTAAACTCAAACTTGACCTATTGTACCGGTATTCTATATATAATATTTTTTTATCTTTGTCACTTAAATATATTTTTATTGAGAACCATCCAATCGTTAAAGTGATAATCCTCAATTAAATTTGTGTATCACTCCTAGCAAAATGCATGAAAAATACAAGGTACAAAGTTGATTAATCCACCCAATTGCCATATTTTCATTTCTAAGACTGAACATTGAACATTGAACATTGGAACTCAAATTTCTAAAGCATTCATATATCAAACATAGTGAGTAATTTTCCTTATTTTCTTCCTGAAATACATTAATTTTCTATCTTCACCGAGAAAGAATGATGTGATTGATGTTTCAAAAGAGAAACAAGAACAACTATAATGCTAGCTCAACCGTTCTCTGCCGTCCTAACAAGCATTTCTCAGAGAATTTGAATATTTTCGAGTTAGGGTTTACAGTGATCTACTCTCTTGTAGGTTACAAGCAACACCCTCAGTCCTCCGGCTTAATTTCATCGGACTTGTCAGCCATTCTTCAAAATATTCCACTCTCTTTCTTGTGTATTGGAGTGAGGATGGCAAAAGTTTCCAGTTAATCTTCTACACTTGGGTACAAATAACTTGGCTATGACGATGTCCGTGTCAGAAAATCATTAACAGCTAGACTAGCATCTCCATGGGCAACGGCATCTTCAGGATCTGGCATGTAGAGACTCGAAGATGAAGCCTGCACATTAAGCACACTCCATTAAGTCGGATCAAGTAAGCCAAACATTTCTTCTGTCTCTTCAAAATTTAGAAAAAGGTAGAGAAGATGAGAAAGGCAAACTCCCAAGAAGTTAAATAGGTAGTATTTCTAGATGGACAGAAAAGGAACAGAAGGATGAATCCGAAATGGTCCAACTGAAGTTCAGTAGGACAGCACCCATGAATGTATTTGCTCATGGCATGATGGAAAAATAGTTTCCAGGAATACCTATCCATCCAATTTTATTTAAAAATCAGCCACGGGGTGGATATGATGTTTGCACCAAGATGGAACTTCAACAAGGTCACTTCGACTGTTCCCATGGAGAAGCTCGCAAATGACATGAAGGGAAAATTTTTTACAGGTATGAACTTTTGATATCAAGCTTATTTAATTTTATTTAAAGTGCAAATCACGGGGCCAATTAACAACCTAAGGATCTAATGGGTGTAACAAGGTGGTATATCGCTAATTATCCGATAGTAATAAGATGATATTAAGAATACCTTAGTATCAAGCTGCATCTCTCCATTACTATCGGCAACAAGGCATGCGCCATGTGCCTTCAACCAGTCAACACAGTCCTCCAATCCATCTGAGTCTTTCTCATCACTTCCTTCATTTGTAGGCATACCACTGCTGAAGCCCAGCACCCTAGCAATGTATGAAATAGGTACCTGAGGACGATAAGACCGAGACATACAGCTTACAGCCTTATATCGCATTTTCTCGACGTAAAGATCTGCAGAAAGAACAAATGAAAGAGAAACCTTAGCACTTCTTTGATATATGTAATTGGTTATGAGCATTGAGATAACCCAGTAGTACACACTTACCCATAAGGCAGGTGTTCAAGTTAGGTGCCGTTTTGTACAATCTGAAAAACATAACATAATTTCCTGAAGTCACCGCTGCACGAACTGCAAGTGCATGTTGAACAGCTGTATCTTTCTTTGCTTCATTAGATAATCTAGAAAGCAGAAATAATAGGATATTCTGTGTCAATATTAGCATAATGGATAGTTGACATAATTCAAGAAATCAAGGAAAAAATCTGGTATATATATCAATATAAGAAACGTTACTAACCTTGACATTGATGATAAGAGATCTCTGTTATTATTTGAGTGCATGATAACACAAAGTAAATTGTAAGCGGAAAACTCCATATGACAGCCCTCAATTCCTTCAGCATAAAGTATTTTCAGCTGTGATTGGCACTGAACCAATGGGACAAAAAAGAAAGAAAAGAAAATAAGATTAAAAAGGTAAAATAGTAACACTTAATCTATTTACATTCATTATATCACACTTTGCATCAAATATTGGTTGCCACATCTTCCAAGATCAACTACAGTAATTTTCGCTAAACATTACTTAAGTGACATAAAACAGTGTCACCAAAAGATAGAACTGAAATAAAACTAGCAAGACACGCTAATGTTTCATGCAATAGCTAAACACACTAAACGCTAGTGTCCATGAGTATGTTTTATCCGCATTTTCTTTAAAGCAAAACATGTTAATTTAGCTTTGCAAACAGGGCTAAGAATTAGTTTGGTGGCAAACTAATTGGCCACATCTGATACACAAACACAGCAGTCGAAAGAAAAAGACATCCGTCATATAGAAAAACAGAATAATCTCATTAAGAAACCACGTGTGATACTTTAGACAATTTAATAAAAGCAAGCAAACAAGCTATTCCAAACAAGAAATTATAACAAAATGTTATTAAAGTGCAAACCTGATTATACTCAGGCAGGTCCCCAACTTCCAATGCCAATCGAGCATGAGTTTCATAAACCTGATTACCAGTGAAATTAAGCTTGAAAATCCATATACTATCCAGGAATTATTTGTTTAGTAAAACAAAACCCTCATCATTATAAACATATTGTTTTTCCCAGGGAGACAGGGATATGCATCAGAAATACCTTAACTGTTAGCTGGTTACGGATTCTTTGGACAGTTAAGTCTTGGCGAATAGACTTCAACTGATCACACTTATAGAGGTAGTTCTTTTGAGAATTTTGAACCATAGATAGAGCTTTTTCCAGAACTTCTCCTGGTCTTACCTGTCAATCAATAACGCTCAATAATAAGCAAATAACTTGATTCTTCCTAAATATTTCTAAAGAAAGAATGCATGTTACTACAACAAAATGAAATAGTGATAATTACAGTGGAGGGATCTGGTGCAGAAGTAAGACGCAAATATCGTTTCTCTATTTCCTGACATGTTCCTTTCACAGTTAATGCATCCCAGTCAATGTCTTCAACAGCCCTGCTGCCACCATCTTCAAAGCTTTTGCTAAGCACCAAAGCACTAGCCCTTCTACCATATAGGTTTCCATTGCCAGCATTTTTGGCCTTAAAGTGATTAATTTGTGCTTGATTTCCTTGCACTTTCTCAAAACGCTTAGAACGATTTTCACGTCTCTTTCTTTCCTCCGGTGTTTTAGCGAGTGCAATTGCACCAGAATTATATACTATTAAATTATCTTCCTTATCACTATCACTAGATGCATCATCACTATCAGCAGCATTCACACCACCAAGACGCTGCCTCTTAACTGGCCTCTGTAGAGTTTTACTAGCAGATTTCTGCTCCATCAGCAGAAACCTAATGTCATTCATAACGTCAGTCTTCCCCTCAGAATTTGCACCTGCAGGCTGAAGAATAATTTATTCAAGAAAGAAAGCTGATTACAATATTTGTAGCAGAAGTGCGACACCTTAAGAACAAATGATATCACTAAACCCATACTACAACCCATGCTACAAAAAGAATGTATAACCCTAGGCATAGTATTGCTATGAAAGAACAAATGCCAACAGAATTCGATACTACCTTTCTGTCCTTTTCATTGACGTGAGCCCAGCTACTATATTTTACTGCATAATTGTTGACAGAAACCAATTTATCAACAGGTTTCTCCTCTGGCAAAGGCTCCCATCTGCTCTTGGATCGTCTAGTTGGACTCTTCTTGTACTTTGGGAATAAAGAAACAGGGGTTGTATTTTGTAAATTGCTGCTACAAGATTAAAAAAGAAAGGAAGAGAGGAATAAGGATGGAGGCAGAACAAAATTATTATCACAACCAAAAAAAAATACCATATATTTCCAGATAAACGCAAGTCACAAATCAAGCATTGATATGGAACTAGAAAACATACTTCGTATTAGTCATATCTGCATCTGGTATTGGAAAGAGAGGCTCAGCATCCCAGTCTCGTGTGTGAAGTGTGCCATCATTAGTTGCCTTGGTAATTATCTGAAAGAAGACAGCAGGAAGTGAAGGGGAAGAGTCAATGTGCATCCTGCACAAAATAGTGAAACATACTGCAATGGCAAGTAGAACTACAGAAATACAAAAATAAACTCAAACACATCAAAATGTCCAGAAATTATAGCATATTTAACAAGTAGAAACCAATAAATCTCAGTAACTTTGAACCACATAAAGTAACTTTTATAATAGCATCCCTCATAAAGAAACATAAAAATATACATGTAGGAAATTTGAAAGTTGTCAGATATCAGACCATAAAGCTAGGCACAGGAATCATTGATCTCAATCTTCCTTTCTAGTGGGCCCAGTCCCTTCTTTTAAATTCATATCAGAAGGAACTGTTAAATAGAATGAGAGGTTAACAACAGAAGGTCAGCCTAGTGGCTGTTAGCTATCCAGGGTTCAAGTTAGCCCTCCCTCTGGCCTGTCAAATTGTAAAGATACAATTTGTCTAGAGATACACTATAATTTTTCAGTTAAACAGCTTATCATTGTCAGCATGTTAAGAATTCATTAAAAACTCTTAAAGAGTACTTGATTACAATGGCATGAGAAAAAATTAAATAAAAAAAAAAACAATTCATTTTGCACATATTTTAAGCAACAGCTAGACATGATTTACTAAAAAAACCCTCACCTCCTTCATGACTTCCTGGCAAGCTGTCATTTGCTTTTCATCTTTACATTGACCCAATGCCCTTTCAACATAACTCTTCAATGATTTTCGGAACACACCAGCCTGCAAGCAACAACTTAGCCATTAATTGTTGTAGCATAACCTGACAAGCATAAACCACAAGTCTTCTTTTTTTTTTTTTTTGGAGGGTGGGGGCTTACAAGTAAACTATACAATTTAAATCTATGAGATTAAAGAACTTCAGACCAATTTATACTGATTTATGTTTAAATCATTATTATTTACTGCATTTATGTGGAGATGCATTTTAATTCAACACTCCATAATACAGTATTGGAAGCCAATATGGAAATGAAGATTGCACCTCAAATGAACAACAGGACTTCCTTAAATACAAGGGACAAGCAAATAACACATCAAGAGCACACAACACTGAGAAATATGCATGCATATACAATATTTTAAAACAACATTAGTTCATCAAACTTAATAATGTCTTGCAAACTACAAATTCCAGTTTGAATGTAATAATTCTTTTTTACAAAGCAACAACCTTGCACATTGAATTATAACATCAAGGATTTATCTCCAGACACAGCAAAGCTAAATAATCCTAAGCATTATTTAGGCAAACATGTTAATCATGACCAAACAAGTTCACTACCCAGGTTAAAATTTCCTAGGCATCTATCACGATTTTATACACAAGTAGAATAAATAAACTAAAGACAGAACACCATTCACTTGCAGAATACTGGCACTCAAGCATTTTCAATCTACAGTGAAATACTTCCCTGAGGCAAATCCCATAACATTACAGCACTCAAGCACTTATTAAGAGCCCAAGAAATCATAAATTCTTATAACAGACTACGCCAATAATAGGTGATTGAATTGCAGAGCTTCAGGCAAACAAAGCAATTCAGATTAGACAAGGTAATACATGTTTCTGGTACTAGCGTGCACATGTTCAGCCTAGTGTGGCTGGAGGCAGCTTTCTTACTCACCTCCTCATTTTCTAACAGAAAGTCTTACAAAATCCCTATGGTGTTTATTCTGAAGAAACACAAGTACACATATCAGAAGGCTCACCTTGAGAACAGAATCAGCTGCATCATCAGGCAACACTTTCTCACTGGGTTTTGGCAGTGAAACACTGATATAAGCAGGTTTTGCTACTGCACTGTTGTTAGAGACATCCTTGTCCAACTTTTGTAAACCCAATGGCAAATTAGAAGCAATTCTGGGGTTTGTTTGAATCTGCAGTTTGCTTACCCTTCGTGTGTCTAATGATTGAACAGTTTGCAAAGGCGGTTGGTAATTTTGAGGTGCCTGCTGAGCCACAGGATACTGTAAATCGGGACCTTGAGGGCAAGCGGTTTTTTGTTGTTCATGAAAGTTATCATATGAAGATTTTGAATCCGAAGGCTTCTGAAAATGTGGCTGTACAGGACTAGGATGCTGATTTTGAAAACTTGGAGCCCCATGTTTCCAGCAACTATCATAAGAACCAGTGACTGTTGCACCAGGCTGACCAAAAAGAGCACAAAAAGATGAAAAAAAAATTCAAGTAAAACATTAAAATTCAAATAGCTAAATAGAAGTTAAATGCAATTACTAACAAAGGGAAACTACGTGGTTAAATAGGCATCCATGAAGATAACATAGCCATTACAATCGTAGCCATCAATTTTATAACTACAAGGAGCACATAATTCCTACGATATTCCTTTTCATACAATTCGTGATGCATTATAATATGAGAAGCACATAAATTCATCATTTTTCTTGTGCAAGTGGAACATGAAATCCACCTTGCAATCTGGATGCACCATATCATTTAGTCTTCCAAGGAGTATAAAATGCATTCTTCTTCAGGAGCATTATATGATGAAGAATTTAATTAAAAGCTTTAACAAAAAGCAACTATCCCCAGGACTTTCAATAGAATCAGAATTATTATCACATCATGCACAACAGGCATCACCTTGATAACAGTTCATAGAACAATTCCTTCATATCCTTATGCCCCCTTAAGCAAAACCTTCTGAAAGGTTGTTATAACTATCAAACATCACTCCATTGTTTGGTTAGAGGAAAGGGACCAGGTAAACCCTGGGGAAGTGGGATTCTACCAACCAGTAGGCTACCATAGTGAAAAAAACAAGCAATGATTCTCCTTGCACACCAACCCTACATAAGGTGCAGCTTTATGTGTTAAGACAACTAAAAAGCTTATAATTTTTTCAAGCCAAATGATTTTTGTTCCCTTCCTAAATTCTACCCTTTTTACCAACATAATGCAAAAGTTAAGACAAGCATTCCACCTCAAACAAATAGTAGCATTAAAATACTTCCATCCACACTGTTCCATATCTAACACAATACACCTTCTCACGGGTGGTTACACACTGGCAACAAAACCCAGAACAGTTATAAAAATCAAATCTTGCCATGACCATCAAAAGCCCTAGGCTTGCAGACAAGAGATTTTCTATCTAAATAGCTCTTTGATAGCAGTTGCAACATTAAAAGAACCGAGGAATTTAAACTAATCATACTCACATCATAACAACATGGCTTAACACATTGTCATAAATCCAGAAACATCATCCCACTACAAAACTCAAAAATATATAAAATAAATACTTGTAAGGGTTTGAGAAATCTGTTAGATGATACATCAAATGCCCTATTTCACTAATTCTGAAATAAAGAGATATAATACCATTAGTATACTGTCTTTATGTTAGAACAAAGAGTTAACACCTTAGGACTCTTTAGATTCACAAGCAGCAATGGTCCTGATTTTACCACAGAAAGAGGAAATGTTTGTCTAAGCCTCTAAGGGGCAGAATTTCAAGCAAACGTACTACCATATGTCATGCATAGCATGCTATAACTCATATCAAAAACAAAGGAAGGCTAAATTCCAAATATCCCTCATCTTAAGAACAATGAAATCTTACCTCTGTTGGATGCTCAATAAAATGCATCAACATTCTAGTACGGCATCCAAAATTCAATATCTAAATTAGAGAAGAATATTATTGATGACACTAAATATAAATAATAGATCGAAAAATCAACCAAAGACAGATGAAACATAATAGGTTTACCAGGTTAAGATGCAGTCCATGCAAGAAGAAATATCTCATCAAATCAGAAAATTGATCAATAAGAATCACACAAACAGTATTGCACCTACCATACAATACATCAATTCCAACAAAATAGAAACATAAGTAAGATAGATGCACAGCACCCTTCAATAACAATCACCTTCAACAATTAAAAAATTATCTAATACAGAAAAAGTTCAAAAAACAATAATGATAGAACACAGATTTTAAGATTAGCAGTTAGCACAAACAAGTCATCATTATGTATGAATTCAGCTAATCTGGCACTATGCATGCAACATAAACTCAAACCTGCAATGAAGGCATTAGAGATGAACTGGACTCTGGCCTCCAAGATGGGGTAAAAGATAGGGGAGCAGGGCTGTTTGAAGTAGGATATCCACCACTAACACTAGGAACCTGAGACACCTCAGTGGATGTACTAGCAATAGACAAATTTTCAGTTCCTGGGGCACAGGTAACTTCTGTTTGATTGTAATAATCAACCCACTGCTTGTAATGCTGCTGATAATGCAATGAATTTGTCGCTGCATTACCAGTAGTGTAAGCCCCACTTGTATCTGGAGTGCAGTTTGAATATTGGTGAGTAGTATAATTTGCATAGTTGCCTTCACTCCATGTGGTAGTCTGATGACTGTAATCGCTGCTTGGGTAACCTCCAGCTGTCTGATAATCACCAGGATTGTAGTAAGTGCTTGAATAACTTGTAGGCCCAGCATAAGACCCTGCATTCTGAAATGAGGAAAGAGGCTGATAAGGAGCACCTGTGTTTTGATATACTCCTACTGGCTGAGAGTAAGAGTGGTTAGGTTGTTGCTGATAACCATTATAGTAACCTTGGTATCCTGTACTCCCATATGAATAAGGATCAGCAGAATTTGAGTATGAATTATAGCCAATATAGACTGGTTGTGCATTTGTCAATCCTACGCTTGATGAAGGAGCAAGAGATGCTGCATTTGACCCATCCTGGATGGTTCTTGTCGATGGCTCTGTGTGCTGCACATGGTGGTAAATGGAATTCGATAAACTTCCATTTCCTACAGAGTGATTATCCACCCTATACATGTTCCATGATACAACTTCAGAACCAGTTGTTGAGGGAACATATGAAGATGTCTGCCCCTGACTTTTATTAACAACACATTGATTCTGAAAAAAAAATGGAAAAAAAAAAGTAAATGAATGACAAGTTAACCAACCAAAATAACAGAATTCAGATGCCAATCACTATGAAAGTATATCATTTATCTAATATAAGGTTCTCATAAATTCAAAACTTCAAATCTGATTACTTCTAAAACATGCATTAACTTGGATGTAGCATGTACAAGTAGAATCCACCACCACATAATAACCTATCCTTTTTCAAACAAACCATTGATGTAAACTCAAACCTAGTTCACAACAAGAAACATTCTTCACTTTCAAAATGCCTAAAGTACTATAACCTAACTAACCAACTTAGAAACTTCAAACTCAATTCATTACAAACAATGCCCTTCAGTTTATGATTTCAACACCTTATTAACACAACTCTAAACCAATCCAGTTCACATCAAACAAATTCAGCCGACCAGAAAAGCCTAAAGAGCCAAAACCTAACCTAATAACTTAGAAACTTCAAACTGAAATCATTGCAAGCAATGATACTACATTTAAACTGAGATTTCAATTCTTACTAAACCAAATTTACAACAGGAAACATTCTTCACTTCAAAAATGCGTAAAGCGCTTAAACCTAACTAAATATTACTTCAATCCAATCTAGAAGCAAAACAACTCCCTTAGTTTTCGATTTCAACAACTTTTTAATCCAATTTTCAACTAGACACAACCAGCAACATTATTTACCACCAAATACCTAAAGCACCAAAACCTAACTAAACAACTTAGAAACTTCCAACTCAATTTATCACAAACATTGCTACAACCTTTGATTTTCAAGTTTGAAATTCCTAAGCAAATTCATTCGAAACAATTTTGACAAAGTTTTAACCCAACCGATTAGTTAAATCAACTTCTTTTAACCATTTTAGCCTTTTTTTCAAAAAAAAAAAAAGGAAATTACCTCGATGGAGTTCGGGCCAAGTGAAGCTAATGTTTGAGTATTAGTAGCTTGATTCATCATCTCATAATCATCATCCCTATATTTTATTTAAAAAAAAAAAAAGCAAAAGCAGAGAATTAGCACCTCAAAAAGAACGACCAAGTTCATCAAATCAATAATTAAATTAACCAAAAGAGTTGAAACTTTCGCATTGAAATAACAATTAGAAAATATTATACAAAAAAACCCCTAAAACCCTAGGTAAATTAAAAAGAAACTGACCTATTTCCTTCAAAAAAACCCTGATGTTGAAAAGGTAAAGACTTTGAGGGTTTTCAGGGGCAAAGAACAAAGCTTTGGGATCAAAGGAGAAAACCCAGAAATTAAAAAATATATACGTCCAAAGTAATTGAATATTGGATTTTATCAAGTAATAAAACGAACAAAAAATTTGAATTTAAAAAAATAAATAAAATCCCGCGAGCTTGAAAGAAAGACAGACGAAGCAGAAAGAGAACCAGGAGAAACTCAAAAAGAAAAAGAAAATAAATGAAAAACAAAGAAAATGAGAAGCAATTGTGTTTGTTTATAAGTTCGTCGTCGTTTAATCGCTTTTAGGGCCGTCGTTTTGATTTATTGAGTTTGAATTATTACCAATTTTGAAATAGTCTTTTTTTAATACTTAAAACTCTGATTTTTTATATTGTAAATTTTTAATTTTTGATATTAAAAATTATGAAATTATAATTTTATAAAAAATTTTAAATTTAAATTTAAATTTAAAATTTTTTTCTTAAACTTCATAAAAATCAATAACATTCAAATAATTTAAAATAAAAAGAATAATATTTTTCATAAATAAAATAAAAAATTCGGTTTTCAAGAGAAACTCATTAATATTACTTTAAAGTAATATTATTTATAAAATATATACCGGAGATGAATAAGGTATTGAATTCAAAACTTTTTATCATCAAAAACAATTGATTGAATCGAATTAGATTTTTGTTGATAAACTTTTGAGATCCAAAGCATGTTTGTTATGTTTAACTTATTATTATTTTTTATGAGGCTTACAGTAGATAACTTATTATTCTTTATAAGGTTTTTACAAATTTGATAATTTTAAATATAATATAAAAATATATAAAAATATAAGAAAGATGTTATTTAAAATTTTAATAAAAATTATATATAAATTTAATGTAAAATTAAAAATATATATTTTATATGTTACATACCAATACGAATTTGATATAATAAACTTTACTATTTTATATGTATTTAATTCAATAAGAAAATAATATAAAAACACATTCTCATGTGATTTTATAAAGCCAAAGAGATCTAAATTGACCTGTCGTAATTTAAGTTGGGCTTTAGGGTTTAGCTCGTTAAAATTGAATTATAATCTTCCCATTCCAATCCAATTGGAATTTTTATAATGTTTTTACCATTTTTTTTTTCAAATTTATGTCTTACCATTTATACTTCTTTTTTTTTTTCCTACCCCTTGAAGACCAATTACCCAGAATGCCTATGCCTTGAGAATATTTCAACATCATTGCCTTGTGTTACCAGCTTCAATCCCAAACTGTTTTTCTTGATGGAGGCCAGTTAAACCATCCCCAACAGAACATCCAATGCATTGTCACAGCTTCATTTCATATAATGATCAAATTCTACCCATGTTGCCTTTTTTTTTTTTCTGGAAATTTAGACGCTTAGGACCCATTTGAGAATCCGATTTAAGGGTCTCCGCCGCATCAGAAAATGCATTTTATTACTGGACCCCTAATTGTGAAGAATCAAACCCACCATCACTTTCAACCAATAAATTTCAAGGATACAGGTGACAACAAAAGCAACAATAAGACCCATAAATTGCAATATTCAACAATACATCAGCATACCAAATGAGACCTGATCCCTATCCGCAACGATGGTGGTAACCATGACTGATTTGAAGCACAAAAAACATATATATTCAATGCAGAAGCCACCACAGTGTGAACATGAAAGTAAAATCTGATGTAGCTGATCCACATCTCATGGTAAGACAGTGAAAAAAGTTCAGAATTTGCTTCTTCTGGAATAATAGATTATGTTCACAGAATAACCGGTTGCTCTGAACCAAAACCGGAGGCCAGATCCAATAATTCTCATCTCACACAACTTGGATTATGTTCAGATGCAATAAGGGTTAAAGCACCAGTAAAGGAAGATATTGCAGTAAAATGCAGCATTTTCAATTTTCAGGGCGATATCCAACTGTCCCTTGAAAAGGCTTGCAAACAGTGTCACCTAACTGCTGGTACCTTGCAGGGATGGCATTTATAAACAGAAAGTCAATCCAGACCACATGAAGCCATACCATTTTTGCAATTAAAGTGATGATCAGCTGCGAAGCACAAACAAATGCGAATTTATTCATATAGTAATAGATAAATTGATCATTCGCTTTGCTTCCTTTTGTTCTTTCAAATGCAACCACTCGCCTTTTCCCCACTAGAGATAGGTCTGCCCAAAGGAATAACCAGCAAATACCAAGTTAGGGTGACAGAGAAGGTTTGAGTTGTCTCATCAAAACCTGTCAAACAGATTTGTTCTTCAGGCAAAGTACACAGGCTTCCATTGCACTAAAAATTACCATCAGCTGATTCTTCTAGCTGTTGCTTCCATATTTCATTTTACATCCTAAACAAGGAATCATGGCATATGCAGAAAATAGTCAAGAATGGTAAGCACTAAACACAGTATCCTCAACCATGCAGTAAATGTAACAGGCTCTGCCCTGCTGCTCCAATAATTTACACCATTAACAGTGACTAATGGCATATACAAACCTACTCAAAATCGTTTTCGCTTTGCTCGTGACGTATTATCAAATTCATCGCCATGCCAAACCTGACTGCCATGCCTGAAATTTCCCTCCTGCTCGTCAATGTTTCTTGTCCTCCTAGGAGGATTTCCTGGTGGATTTTTTATATGTCCATCAAATTCCCTTTCCCTCATATTTCCTCTTTCATGTAACTCCAGATCATCTTGTGGACAGTACCTAAAGGATCTAGGGCCACCCTCAGCATTAAGATCAAAATTCTCACTATCAGCACCACTATAAGTTGGCCTCAAAGGGCGAACAGGCCCTCGTCTATCACCATACCTCCTCTCATCAGCATTACCATCAGTACCAAGCTCATGAAACCTGCCAGATGGCAAGGGCCTTCCAAAATAATTATCACCTTCATTCCTTTCTCGAGGATCTACAAGTTCCAACCGTCTACTGTTTCTAAGTACAATCCGACCAGATGGGCTCCTAGTAGGGATGCCAGACCTTGGATGTCGACCAGGATCCAGATCCCTCACATCATTAGATGGTCGAGACAAATATGGAGGAGATCCATGCCATCTAAGAACCATGTCTCCAGCGAAACAAGGATGATCAGGTGATATTATCCTCTCCGTCTTGTAAATTGGTGGTGATCTTCGATGAGGTAATTCTAAAGGCCCTCCAAGTCCATTTGGTGGTCTTCCCCTCAGAGAAGACCATGGACCAGGAGAACGAGTTCGTGGTCTGGTCGGAGACTTTGAAAAAATTTGGGGAAGACCCCTTCTCTGAACAGATGAAAACTCCCTGTTCCCCCTGACAAAAGGACCATCGAATCCCTCAAATGAAGGTTGGGAGCGCGCAAACATTGGGTCTGTATGGTCATCAGCTAAAACACTCGTATGCCGCAGTCCAACAACTTCAGATCCATCTTCACCAATGCATCTACTTGGACTAAGATTTCTTTGAACCCTGCCAACCATTGGCAGCCTGCGTACAGCAGGTCCATCTCTTCCACCAGGAGACCGCCTCCCTGAAGGAAAATGGGGGGAAATTGATAAATGATCACTCAAGATCTTTCTATTACCTCGTCCAGTACCAAAATATGCACCATCTTGCCCATTATTATAGCTACTAAAGTTAGGATCAACATCAGAAACAGCAGATGCATATTTATGTCTTACAACACAAGATTCTATAGGACCATTATAAAACTCTGAAGCAAAGTTACATTCTGAATCCCGATCACCACGTAGGGTGTCTATCTGACTGGAAATCCTACCTCTTCCACGCATAAAACTTATTCTATTGTTTCCAGATGGCTGATCATGATGCCTCTCTCTTGAGAATCTATGTGAACCGTCACCATAAGCTTCATCTCTGAGGTAAACATTGTCATAAGGAAGAAAAATTAAAAGAGACATTTATTAATTATCAAAAGAAATAAACAAACTAAAATAAAGCAAGAATGATAAATAACAATAATCACCTCCCTCGAGAATGAAACTTATCTCCTTCAAAGGCAACATCAAGCAGTCTCCCTCTTCCAACTTGAGACTGCATTGTCCTGCCTGAAATAGATCTTGTTCTACCACGAAATGACAGATTAGAAGCTTGAGATAAGTTTATAATTCGACTCCTATTACCTCCGTTGTTGACATCCTTACCTGCATCTTCACCATTTAAAAATGCATCTGCCTTAGGTAAAACCGAATTGCTTTTTCCTTCTGAATCAGGTTTATTAGCATCACCTGCACCTTGAGCAACGGTTACTGAAGTTCCCTGGCTTGTATCATGGTCTTGGACAGATGATAGCTCTCCCTCTTGCCCTTTAACAATATCCTTCTTTTCTGATACATCAAGTGATTTTCTTGGCATGACATTAACGAGTCTCTTTTTGTCAGTTTGACCGGAAGGCATCTCAACAACAGATGATTCTTGCAAACGAACCTCTTTATCAGCTTCTGTAGTGGAATCCTTATTGACAGATGTGTCAATGCATTCATTAGTATTATCGTTACTTGTTTTACCAGGGTCTTCTCTTTGAGTTTCCTTTTCTTTGACAAAGGATGAAGATGTATTCCTATCACCAACAAACCCTACAATATCTGAGTTTCTATAGCCAGCATCACCGTTATTTCCATTTCCTGCCTCTCGCCTCTCACATATTGGAACTTCTATCTCAGTGTTCTCTACAGGTTCTCCGACTTCACCATCTGTTCTGCCATCATGTTCCATATCCATAGCTGCAGCTAACTCTCGTTTGCCACCTGACTCATAATCAGTGCCACATGAATCATCCTCTAGAATATCACCTGATAAATTAATCTTTTCCTCGTCACTTACAGAACCCTCAATTGTTCCCCTTGAATCAGGCAGTTGTACATCCATGAATTTCAGTCTGCAATGATCAGGATCTTCAACATTCTTATTTTGGGAAGTAGAGTTATCTATTTTACCAGAAATGTTTAATTCATTAACATCATGTTCTGCAGAAGAAATCATTTTAGAAGCAACCTGGCCCTCACCGCTGGGCTCAATTTCTTTGGCTTTAACAAAATGTTCCACATGACTTGAGGCATCACCATTTAATGACAAATTAGTAGAAGTAAGTACTGTTGTAGTATCCAGAGGACATAGCATTGGATCAACTGATTGATTCAATAATCCTTCCATTCTCTTTGGTGTTTCCTGGTCACCCTCAAGCACTGGTTCAGGTTTTATGGATCTAACATTAACTAAATTTAAGGTACTGAGAGTTGAAGATTTTGAACTTTCTGAGCTGCACTTTTCAACTACTTCGCACTTCACCTTTGTAATATTTAACAAGCCCATAGGTTTGGCTTTGACTCCAGCAGAACTAGTTTCGATGCTTTCATCAAGTGGTTCTGATTTTACAGGCTTTAAGTTAACCATGTTCAGCTTGCTGACAGTCACTGACTCTCCAGGTGAGCTGATATTTGCAACAACTTCGCGCGAATCCACTTTAACTAATGAGTCTGATTTTACAGGCTTTAAGTTAACCATGTTCAGCTTGCTGACAGTCACTGATTCTCCAGGTGAGCTGATATTTGCAACAACTTCGCACGAATCCACTTTAACTGATGAGCCAGAAGGTTTTTCATTGGAGTTCAATTGAAGATAAGGCATAGTGAGTCCCAAACAAAGTGAATCCTCAGTGCTATACTGCTGGCTAGATAGCATAGAAGACATTTCAATATTGGCTCTGCACTCCATCTCTTGAAGTACTTTCCGCTCTGTAGGAATACTGGTAGCAGTCATCCCAGCTGAGTAGATTAACGGCTTTATATCATCCGTATGAGTAGTTTTTTTACTTGCACCATCATCACTAGCAGTACCTTCCCAAGAATCCATCGTAGTATTCAAATCCCAATTTGTTCTGTCAGTCAGTATATTAGCACCATTAATATTAGGCAGGACATCAGCAATACTAAGTTGAGTACTGCATTCTCCTTTGATTAAAGATAAATTCAATGAAACAGGTTCTGCCTTTTCCTGATTCTGAAAACCATGCTCATTATTTCCACTAGTCATTGCTGAAAGACATTCCCTTAAACCTAATGCCAATCCAGGGTTCCCAGAAACTGTAGATAATTGCGACCTACACATTGCATCTATATTTTGCTGGCTATGTATATCCTTCCCGATATTAAGGGTAAGAGAATCATTACCTACTAAGTCCAACTCAGAATTTGCTATCTTTCTCGGGATATTGTAGGATTCTCCAGTTGCCACAAGCTTCCCTTTGTTGTCAATGTCAGCCAAAGACCTAGAGTGATCTGCAAAGCTTTGTTCTTCAAGTTTTACCATAAGGAGGTTGCTATTACCCTGCACCATGCTACCATTTGCATCATCAGAACTTCTCTTCCCTTTCTCACATATAGACTTCTCACATGCATCAGAAAAGCTGGAAACATTTGCTGCAATACTAGTAACATTTGGAAAACTTGCTGCAGCACTACTAGCATTAGATGTTTCCACAGCACTACTAGCATTATAACCTGTGGTAACACTGCTAGCAGTAGAAATCACAGCAACACAAGAAGCATTAGAACTTGCTCCAACACTACCAGCATTCAAACTCACAGCAACACTACTAACATTTAAACTCCCTGCAGCACCACCAGTGTATAAACTTCCTTCAACACCACTGGTGTTTGAACTCGTAGCAACAACACTATCATTTGAAATAGTTGAACCCTGAAGAGGACGAGAAAATCCTTTCTGCTCTGGTTCATTCTCAGTTGGTAGTGAAGCCGTATATTCGGATGATTGAGAAGGTGACAAAATAAAAGGAAACCTCCTTTTCTTTATTGGAATTCCTGCACTATATTCACTAAACTGCCCAACAGTGGGCTTCACCCCCATCTACCAATAGAAAATAAATTAATCAATATTCAACACAAAAACATAAAAAAATGGCAAGTTTCCCTAAGCTTAGTTGCTAGTAACTTGAAAAAATAAATAAATAAATAAAGATAAAGATAAACACCTCTTCATTTCCTGATACCGGCATTATCCCAAATATTCGCGTTGTAACTGGCCCGCCCTTCTTCGTTTCAAAATCAGTTTCCAATGAAACAATTCTCTTAAACCATACCCTCTAATCCCTCCTTATTCAAAATGCAAAACTTTCAAATCTAATTCAATTATGGACAAGAATTAAGTCCATTTCTAATTGTCTCCTCCTCCCCCCAACAACCCAAAAACAAAACCAGTAAGAAACACCTGCAATCAAAAAATAAGAGGGCAAATTTCTACAGTCAAAAGTTGGCTTGAGATTCATATAATCATTCATAAGTTTCAAAATTACATAACCTAACACCAACAAATTAGCCACAATTTAACCCTTTTTTTTTAAATCTAATCCCAATCAAATTTCAAAACAAAAAAGATCATTTTTTGCACTGAATTAAATCAACAAATGGAAAAAGGTAAGAAAAAAATCAAGACAAATCATATCGAGATACTGAAACAAGATAAAAACAACCTAAAAATTCAACAAAAATTAAAAACTTTAATCAATTTCCAGGAGAAGTACATGAAATCAAAATCAAACAAGAAACGTTGACCGAATAGTAATAATAATAATATTTCTTAAAATAAAAAATCGGAAAATATACAAAAAAAAAAAGAAATTAAAGAAGAAAGAAAAAGAAAATACCTGATCGAAACAAAGAGAAAAAAATCGAAACTTCAACCAAAATGAAAGTAAGGGAATCTAATTATGCGTGTATCCTCGGCAGGGTTTGAGGGTTATATAGAGAATTTTTTTTTTTTTAATTTTAAAGTTTATTGTGTCACGGTGGAACACGTGGTCCAATTGGAGATTGCCACGTTTTTTAACGAAGGCGATGTAACTCCACAATAAATCAACCACGTGCATTTGTCGGCCATTATTATTTTTGTGCTTTCTTGCTACGATCTACTTTGTTTTATAAACATTGTTTTAATTTTGATTTTTTTTTATTTTTATTAGTTGGAGCTTCCAAGGGAAGCTCTGAAGGTTCTTGCGGCGACAAGGCTTTCTCATTGTGTTGCAGTTTCTAGTCTGCAATTATGGTTAATACAATTCTGCCATGAAAGCTTAATACTATTTTAATTGCATCAAAGCAGATCAGGTTGGTGGCGTGGCACAGTAGGACATTAGTTCTGATCCTGATGTCCTGGAGCTCAGTACAGATGATGAAGATTAACAGACAGATGAAGAGCTGCTCCTTGATAGGTAAGGTTGTAGCTGATAAAATTATTAAAGTGGGTCCTTTAAGATCTATCCTGTCCAAAGCCTGGCCAATAGATAATACCTTGGAAGTCGTGCATGAGCTGGAAAGGAATATATTCCTTTTTGTGCTAAAAGAGGAGAGAGACAAGGCACTGGTGCTGGCACAGGGCCCATGGTCAGTGATGGACAGCCATATATGCTTAAAGAAAGGTTAGAGGAAACGGTGCTGGAAGAAATTGACTTTGTTACAACCGATTTTTGGGTTATGTGTGTAATCTTCTGTTGTTGCTATCAGAGAATTAAATGTTTTGCTAGAAGAGCACATGGATGCAACAGTAGAAGCAGATGATCTCAGACAGCCATTAATGTTCCTTGATTTCTCGGAAGTTACGTGAGAAGGGGAGTCAGAAGAGATGGAACAAAGGCCGGTCCTCTCAAAGGAATCAGTTGGGCTAGAGATTGATAGAATTGATGGAGTAATGGATGAGGCCCACCATGATGGAAAGGAAAAAATGGGCATGGTGGATATCTAGGAGATGAAGAATCGAAGTTTAAAGAGAGGGAGAATTGAGGAGTGGCAGATGGGAAATAACAAAGACTAGAACTCAAAACCCAAATTCAATATTGGTTTTATGAGGTGGGATTTCAAGCTGATTGGGGTATCTCAGGATGAGGTTCTATTAAAGCATCTATTTACATCTATTTCGAAATGTTAAGTAGGTAATGAAGTTTAAAATGATTGACAATCAAGTTATTTTAGCTTACGAAATCCCAAATATGGAACTGGAGGAAATGCAAGCCTTAAAGGTGCAAGAAAATAATGAAAGAATGGTGGTGGCTTACCTTAAACAACCACACGGGGGCCAATGAATATATTGTCGTGGAATTGCTAAGGGCTTGGACAACCCTTGGCAATTCAAGTTCTCAAAGAGCTCATACAAAAGTGCCCTCCCTCCATTGTCTTTCTAATGGAGACTAAACAAAAAAAGTCAAAAATGGAAAGGTTGAAGAATCGGATTGGTATTTTGGAAGACTTTTACCCTGAGCCAAGGAGGAGATCGGAGGGCCTCGCATTGTGGTGGGTGAATGGTTTTGGTCTTGAGGTTCTTAATTTTTCAGGATTCTTCATTGATGCTAAGCTTGATTTAGTAACCGGCAAGGATTGGTTCTGCACTTTCGCTTAAGGGAATCCCCAATACCAGGGAAGAAGAGATGTTTGGGACATTGTTAAAAGTCTGAAACAAAGTATGGAAGAGTCTTGGTGTTGTATAGGTGACCTTAATGCGATAAGGTCGCAGGATGATAAAGAAAGAGGTAGACAAGTTGATAGAAGTCTGGTGGATCAGTTCAACGCCTTCTTGGATGAATGCGGATTAATGGATATCTTTTTACAAGAGTATGGCTTTTCATAGTCGAATAATAGAACAGGGGATCACCTTATCCATGAGCTTTGGCTACTGTGGAATGGAATGAAGCTTTACTTGTAGCCCATGGTTATGTGGATGTTGTGATGGCCTCTGACCATTGCCCGATGATTTTCTTTTTGGAGAATTTTGAAAGGCGAAGGAAAAGAGATTTCAAGTTTAAATCGAAATGTCTTTTGAATCAAGAGTGTAATGAGGTGGTGCAAGAGGCATGGAAGGCTGACGCTTAAGGATCTCATATGTTTCGTATGCAACAAAACTCCAAAATATAGGAAACAAACTTAGAGAGTAGAGCAAAAGAAGTTTTCACTTTTCATAACCCAAGACAAGAGATTGTTAATCGTATGAGCAGAATTGCTATGATTCAGGCAAGTGCTCTAACCGAGGAGCTTAAAGAAGAGGAAAAGCAACTCAAGAGATCGGCGGATAAGAAATGGCAAATGGAGCAAAGGTTTTGGCATCAGAGGTCCCAGGTTAATTGGCTAAGGTATGGGGATCGTAACATACGGTTTTTTCATGCGATGACTGCTCAATGAAGGCGACAGAATGCAATCACCAGAATTAGAAAGGTTGATGGGGAGTGGATCATAGAGGAATCTGAAATTGCAGACTACATTTCAAATCAGTTTCAGAAGATGTTCAAGGCTGGTCAGCTCTGGGATATGGAGGAGGTTCTTGGTGCTGTTAAGGAGGTAATCACTGACGAGATGAATGTTGAGCTCTGTCTAGAGGTCTCTGATGAGGAAATACGTAATGCTATTTTTGAGTTTGGACCTTTGAAAGCTCCGAGTCCGAATGGATTCCCCGGTATGTTCTTTCAAAATTTTTAGGATTGTGTAAAAGATGATGTGATTAACACTGTTAAAAGGTTTTTCCATAATTGGTATATGTTAAGGGAACTTAATTGGACTAACTTAGTCCTGGTGCCGAAGTATAAACACCCACAAGAGATCACTTGGTTTCGACCCATTAGTTTATGCAATTTTATTTATAAAGTGATCTAAAAAAATCCCGGCTTCAAGAATGAAAAGTTTACTGCCTTTAATTGTCTCCCCAACCCCATCTACTTTCATTGCTGGGAGACAGATCGAAGATAATATACTGGTTGCCCATGAAGCTTTTCATGCCTTAAAAAATCGAAAATGGGGAACTAAAGGGGTTATGGTGATCAAAATAGACTTAAGTAAGGCCTATGATAGAGTTAAATGGGATTTTTTGGAGAAATTCCTTATTAAGATGGGTTTTCAACTTTTCCAGTTGTAAAGAATTATGGAGTGTGTGTCCACTCGTCAATTCTCTATTATCCTTAATGGGGAAAAAAGTGAGGCCTTTCACCCTCAAAGGGGACTTGGACAGGGAAACCATCTATCACCTTCTTTATCCTCATTGGGAATGTTTTATCAAGACTGAGTGAGAAACCCATGGATCAGGGGAAACTTCAGGTTATAGAATTAACATAAGATGTCTTATTTTAAGTCACCTGTTGTCTACTGATGACTGCTTGTTGTTTTCCACAGCTAACCAGGAAAACTGTGATTCTATCTTGGATATTCTTCAAAATTTTAAAATGGCCTCCGAGCAAATTGTTAACTTTGCCAAGTCTACTATTTTTCTCGCCTAATGCTAGGGGCGATGTGAAGTCGGCCATCAAGGAAAGATTGGGTGTACAGACTATGGACAATAGCAGCTTCTATCTTGGACTTTTTTCGATATGGGGAAAAGGAAAGAATGATGCCTTGGGGTTTATCTTTGATAAAGTTCAAGCCGAGATGCAAGCATGGAAAGGTAAATTGCTTTCTCAAGCAAACAGGGAAGTGCTGCTAGAAGCTGTTGCATCAGCTGTTCCGGTGTATATTATGCAATGTTTCAAGCTTCCTCTTTCTTTTTGCCAGGAGTTGAATTCTTTGGCGAATAGATTTTGGTGGAGTGGAAAAGGGGGTGACGATATGAAGATTCACTGGATGCGATGGAGCAGACTTTCCGTGCCTAAATCCGAAGGAGGAATGGGGTTTAGAGAGTTTTAAAATTTCAACAAAAGTTCTTTTGGCTAAAAAGCACGCAGATTGTTTAAAAACCATGATGCATTTTAGGCAAAGATTCTGAAAGGGATTTATTTCCCTCATTCGTCCCGTCTTGAGGCTCCAAAAGGTTGATCATCCTCGTGGGCATGGCGAAGCATATATGAAAAGATTGATGTTTTAAAGAAGGGAACGCACTGTAATGTGTGTAATGGAAGATATATTTTCATCTGGCAAGATAATAGGTTCCGACGCTACAATCTTTCCAAATCTCTTCGACCAGACCTTTTGAGAATGGTCCTACACTGGTCCAGCACTTGATTGGTCCGGATAGGAGGGCATGGAATTTTGATTTACTAAATGAATGTTTTAGTGAAGAAGAGGTCAATGTTATCAAGTATAACTCATAGGACACCCTAATGGGAGTGATTCTCTTGGTTGGCATTTCTCAAAGATGGAAGCTATTCTGTTAAATATAGTTATAAGTTCCTCCAAAACAAATCATCCTTTGGCAACATTGGATGCTCAAATGAATGGGGACAGCTTGATCATAGCTTTTGGAAAAAGGTGTGGAAGCTGCTTGTTGTACCAAAAGTGAAACTTTGTATGATGAGCGTGTCATAATGTTTTAGTCACGAGGGAGAATTTAGTACGAAGGAGGATTTTTGTGCCCAATGTCTGCTGCAGGTGTGATTAAGAAATGGAATCCCTTGAGCATTGCTCGTTTGCTGAAACCGTCTGGGGTGCCTCTTCTTTTACCTACAAGCCGAGAAGGGAAGGTTTTGAGGGTTTCCATAAATGGTGGAATGATGTTGTCAGCTTCCTCCCTAATTTTGGCGCTTTTTGTACGTCAAAGCTGTTAGCATACTTATGTTAGCGTATCTAGAAAACGATGAATGATTTCATCTTCCAAGGTTTTTTAGGCGATCCGATTAATACCAAGCAAGCTGCAATCTAGAACTATCATGAGTATAATGAGGAGCATGCTTGTCCTGTTTGTATGGCTTCTATCTCGACGAGTCCTTCTCAATGCAGGATCTGCACAGGTGGCTGAAGCCTTAACTTTAAGGCTGGGTTGCGTTCTTGTTGATAAAAGGGAATGGAGAAACGTCATTCTTGAGTCTAACAACGAAGAGCTGATCCCACGTTTGAATTCTGGTTTGAAGCAAGGATGTTGGGAAACTATGGTGATTGAATAGGAGATAAAGGTGCTCAAAGCAGGTTGGCAGTCTTCCATGCTTGGCCTTGTTCGCAGGGAAGCTAATGGTGCAGCTGACTGGGTTGCTAGGATAACTCGACAGCGGAAATGCCCTGTAAATTAGGTTTTATGCATGCCCTTCAAAACTTTTAGATTTGTTATCTTTGCAACGTTTAGATCAGTGCGTTGTGGTTGTACAATAACAAAAAAAAAAGCAGACAATAAAGGATACATTGACTCAAACATAATATAATAATATATACAAATATAATATAAAAATATATAAAAATAACATTATTTAAATTATTTTTAATAATTATTATAAGTTTAATAAAATCAAAAAATATTTTTTATATATAATATATAATTTTTGTATAAAATACAATATAAATATATAAATTTTAATATTTTATATTATACAAATATATGAATAAACCAAACATATCAATGATCCTGATTTGTAGATTTATCAAATTTAATTACCTCATAATATAAAATTATATGAAAAAAATGTAAAATTAATATGATTCAAAATTTTAATAAAACTTATATAAATTTAATTAAAATATATATTGCATTTGAAATATAAATATAAATTATAACAAGATATTTTGTAATTAATACAATATAAATATTAAATTTATTAATTATTGAAATTCATTTGCACAAAAAAAAAATCTATTATTATATAAATAGAGAAATAATATAATTTTAAAAAAATACTGATCCCTTTCTTTCGTTTATATTTTTGAATAAAAAGAAAATTGAATAAGAATATTTTTTTTTTTGGTTAACGGTTGATTTAATCAATTTTGGTTAATTTATTTTAAATAATAAGATATCATTATTTTTAAACAAAATAATTAATAAGATATTATTAATAATCAATCTATTTAGTTTTAATAGAAGAATTGAATTTTGAGAAAAAAAAAATTCACCAATTTTCCATTATTCTCTCTATTTCTTTCGTATAAAAAAGAAATAATTAAAAATAATTATTTCCTCGAGGGAAAAAAAATAAAAAAAATCGTTTCTTACCGGGCTTAGAAGTTAGAACGGGTGGGGCTCCAGGTCCAAGTTTAAAACATTCCACCTTTTTCAAGCCCATTATCGTAAGTTCAAGAAAAAACCGGGATCTTTTGGTAATTACACAATCATTGATTTTTGAGTGTTGACTGATCCATATCCTTAGGCCCTATAAATAAAAATAGAAACGACGCGTTTAAGTGCTCTCTCTCTTTCCCTCTCTCTCTCTTCTCGAAAATTCTAGGGTTTTTCATCTTCGCCTCCTTCCTCTGAAATTTCACAGTAAGCTCTTTTTTTGCCTTTTTTAATTTCTTTCAATTTTAATTCTCAATTTTCTTGATTATTTATTTATAGATCTGAAAGATTCTTTAGCTTTTAAATTTGAAGTTTGCTGTTTTTTCGTGTTAATTTTTCATGCGTATTATCGATTTATTTTTTTGTTTTAAGGTTTTATGATTTTCAATTTTAATTAGGATTTAGGCTGTTAGAAATTGAAATCTGAAAAGCTAAATAATTATGTTTCTTTCATTTTCAAAATTGTTTTTTCAAAAAAAAAAAATTATTTTTTCTTGTTTTATGATATGTATAACAAGAGATAATCAGTTCGAAGAAACACGAGTTCAGTTAGGTACAGTTTGGTTGTTGCTTTTATAACTTGATTTTTTTGTGCAATTGGATTCAAAGAAAATAATATTTTTGAAGACTTAAGCATTAAATGTTATGTTTTTGCATGAACTATGCCTGATTTTACTTTTATATTAGAATATTGCATTTTAGTTGTATGTAAAATTTAGGCTAAAGGATGTAAAAACCCGGAATTATAATTAAAAAGTCATCTAAGCTCCTTTTTTTATTGCAATCAATCAACCCCTTCAATATTTATTTACATCCAATTAAGCCTTTATCCGAATGAAAAAAATTAACAGATAAGATAAAATTTTATCTAACATCTATAAAATAGATAAAAGTTTTACGGCAGTGCAATTACTATATGCTAAAATTAAATAAACAAAGCGGTAGTTCGGAGATTGATTGATTCAATTTTGTCATGTGATTAAATTTCATCCAATTAAGGATTCAATTAAGTCGAAGTAGAAGATTAATGGCTTGATTTATTACAATAAAATATTAAGGGCTTAAATATTTTTTAATTATAGTTCAAAGGCATTTTTTACCCTTAATCATAAATTTAAAATTGAATACGATTTTCTGTTCTACCATAGTAATCTAATGGGAACAAAAGCAAGCAGTAACTAAAATAACAACCAAACAGAGCTTTAAGATGTCTTGAACTTGAATTAGACTGTTGATTCTGTAATATACAACAAGAAGTCTTCTTCTATTAATTGTTATAAGAATTGGAGTATTTTAGTTATGCAAATCTCTGTGTTATTGTATGTTTGTTTGGTACTTATGGAAATTGTTATTGCAGGGAAAGAAAAATGCCAAGGTATGATGATCGCCGCAGTGGTACTCGCCTTTATGTTGGTCACTTGTCTTCAAGGACAAGGTCACGTGATCTGGAGGACATGTTTAGTAGATATGGGAGGTAATCAAGTCTTTTGTTATGTTGAAGAATTCATAAAATTTGTAATTGTAGCTGCTTTTGATTAAGTGTACTTGCTTCAAGTGTTTCGTTTCATTTTTATTCATTTGGGTGTTCAATATTGTTTTATTCTTTTGTATTGATAGCCATTAGGATGGGTTCAGGGTGTAGTGACGATGAAGTAGGAGAAAATAGAGTCCTTCCAAACCCTTGTTGTAGTGCTTGACATCTGGTCTTCCTTATAAAATACGAGTGAGAATGATGCAGCCCTCCACCTGTCTGTGTGGTTTAACTTGAATGATCTTGTTGAAGGTCTCTTGGCTCTTGCCTAACCTGGAGGTCTATGGTGAGAGGGTGACCTTGGTGGATTTGGCGAGTCTTTCTATAGTGTTATTGCGTGTTTTTATCGAAATCGCAACAATCTCAAAAGTGGTGTTTTTGGTTCATCTGTGAGGAGCGAACTATCAACCCTTCGATAATTGTGTCATGATGGCCTTACTGTTTCTGGCACCCGTTTACGCAGAATACGCGATGTGGATATGAAGCGCGACTACGCATTCGTTGTATGTATTTCATTACTCTTTAATTTAAACCAAAACAACTTTTCATATGTTGTAAATATGATCTTTTTTTGTGGATCTTTTTCTTCTTTGTTTGTGTGTGTGTTGTCTGCCTCCTTCATAACAGGAATTCAGTGACCCTAGAGATGCTGATGATGCAAGATATGCATTGAATGGTCGAGACCTAGATGGAAGCCGTCTCATTGTTGAATTTGCCAAGGGAGTAAGTTTTCTGATGTCTTTTCACATGACAGAAGTTTTGTTAGTATCCATGTTTTTTCTTAAAATGTTAAAATCTCATTACTGTGGAAAAAGGCAACAAGTATTTTGTGTAAGCCATTGACTAACTTAATGTTTCAGTGGTGGGGTTTGAAGGTCTAGCAAATCCCAACGCTCAGAATGGCTGGCTACAATAAACATTTAAATGAAGATGCTTGTAGGTCTCAATAAACAGTGGGACTGTTTGCAGCTTGCTAGCGAAGCCAATATAACCATTCTTGTGGTTTATGGTTATGAGTTCCATGTTTAAATAAACAAATGAAAGTCAATATAGCTGCTGCCCATAATAAAGAGATCAAAACCTTTTACAAACTACCCATTATAATATCATTATTTGCCGCATGGTTTCAGCATTTGAATAGAAGTATGAGAGAAAGTTGGTGGTGGGGAAAAGTGTAGTTTACAGGACTTGCCTTGCAGGTGGATTGATTTTCTGAGTGTCATGTTGAAGGTTATGCTGGTTCTGCATCATTTTATCTTGTTGCTTTCCATTCCTCTTTCTCATTGTTGTCCTAGATTCATCTAGTGGAGTCTGTTAGTCAATATTGTTTAATCATTGAATCTGATTTATCTTGCCATTTAGTCTGTATCCTTTTATCTTGTTACTTCCCACTCCTCTTTCCCATTGTTGTCCTAGACTTTATTTGTGGAGTCTGTTGGTCAATATTGTTCGAACATTGAATCTGATTTGACTTGCAATTTAGGTGCCCCGTGGCCCTGGTGGATCTCGTGATTATGCTGGAAGAGGTCCAACTCCTGGGTCAGGCCGCTGCTTCAACTGTGGAATTGATGGTCACTGGGCTCGTGATTGCAAAGCTGGGGATTGGAAGAATAAGTGCTACCGCTGTGGGGAACGAGGCCACATAGAAAGAAATTGTCAAAACAGTCCAAAGAAACTGAGGTCCTCTCCCCCCCATCTATCTATTTTTTCTTGTTCTGAGCAGTTTGGTCTGGATAGGAGTGTTATCATATTTTATCAGTTTAAATTTGAGTTTGTTTACTTGAGAGACAACTAAATTGGTGCAGCCGCAGACCACGCAGTTACTCACGCTCACCTAGCCCCCGCCGTGGTAGAAGCAGAAGCCGCAGTTACAGCAGGGGGCATAGCAACAGGTTTGTGTTTATCTTTGCAACCAGTCCAGTTCTGAAATATAAATTACCTTTGACATTTTACTTTAGTACTGTCTGTGAATAATGCAGTCTTGTGGGAATTTACTATTGTTGTTGAGCATTGAAGTGCCCATGCAAGTCAAAATAATTGAGGAAGATTTAATCTACAGTTGTTTTTGTATGTTAAAACTGTTTTTCGGGCTTATTCTTCTTTGTGCTGAATCTCGAGCATCTGCAGTAGATCAAGATCACCTGTGAAGAGAGAACGAAGTTTTGAGCGTGATGATAGAAGATCAAGGAGCCCTAAGCGGCACAGAGGTTCTCCATCCCCATCCAGAGGGAAGAAGCATAGTCCAGCACCCGATGAAAGAAGCCCGCAAGAGAGAGGTAGCCCTTCTCCAAGGGATCACAGGCACACCAATGGATCGGACTACAGTGCAAGTCCCAGAGGAAGGAGCAGAACCCCAGATCGTGAAGCTGATGCCGAGGACCGGGCTTATAGGAGCTCCACAAAGGAAAACGGCCAAAGCCGCAGCCCTAGCCCACTCCCTAGGGATAGCCGGAGCCCTATTTATGACGATGATGATAATCATGCTTCTCCTAGACGCAGTGAATCAAATTAAGCGGATCGGATGGTGGCCTGAATTGTTATGTCTTAGTGACAATCTATTTGCAAGAACTTTTGAGTTCTTTAAGGATGGATGATTAACTTTCTTTTTCTTGAATATTAAGGCAGCACTGTTGAGATTTATTTAAGTCTGTTTTATAAGTTCCCTCTTTTATCTTGTCTTGGGTAAGATATTTTCCGGCTGCTAATAACAGTTGATAATTTCTGCAATAACTATGAATCTATGATCATATAAAACTCAAAAGTTGTGATAAGCATTAAAACTCATTGATAAATTCTCATTTTACAATACCAGCACATCCAGGGATGATGGAAAGGTTCACGTAGTAATTTTTTTTACTTCTTGACTTTTTAAAAATAGATTTAATAATTTTAAACATGATATAAAAATTAATACAAAATAATATCATATAAAATTTTAGTCAAAGATGTAGATGAATCTGATAAAAATTTAAAAAACATTTTTTATATTTGATATATTAATATAATTATGATATGATAATTTTTATATTTTATATATATTTAATATATAATAAATATGATATAATAACTTGTACACGAATTATTATATATATTTAGAAGATTAACTCCCAATATAATAATGTGAAAATTTTCTGGTAACCAAAAAATATATGGAGAAGTTAATACCTAACATAAATTAATAAGTTGCTTACTCATACAATCGATAAGCATTTTTTTTGGTTTTTTTTATTATTATTATTTAGAGATGTGACGTGTTATTAATTCAAAATTGATTATTTTAAATCAACGTAAAATTTTAATAAATCATATATATTCTCAAATTTTGTGACGAAAAAAGTCAATCAAATATGATATATTAATTTTACTTATCATGAATGTTTAGACATTACTTTTAATTTGAATTAATGTAAAATTTTAATAACTCATACATTCTCTTAACATTTTCAACGTGAAAAGTTAATTAAATGGGATACGTTAATAATACTTATATGAGATATTTGAAATATTATCTTTGATAAATTCATTGTTAACAAATTACAATAACACAATCACATTTTGTTCTTTTGGTTCAAAGATAGAATACATCATTAGTTCAAAATCGAATGATTCAAGTTAACGTGAAACCCTATATATACACTACCCGATGTGGAAAGCCTTTGGCTTTCTCTTATTCGTTTTACCATTCTTTAGCTTAGAGATATGACAAAGTAATGGAATTTTGTTATTGGTCAAGACATTGCTAGCCTTCTTGCAAAACCAGCTCTTCCCTTTTACTTTCTTATTGGGCAATAAAATAACTAGGATTCTCCCTCCCAAAAATGATATTCTACATGAAATGAATAGAGAATTTCTGCAGCAACAACAACCTTTGCCAACCAACCATTAAAGATGCAATTGATTTTAATTTGTTCTGAGTATGCCTTCATAATGAAGTTCGTATTTCTACCAAATGGAATTGGTTTTAATGCGGTGCAACTGTGTTCAGATCAGAATTAAAATTCAAGAATAAAGTTTCCATCCAAATCAAGACTGCAAAGTAAAATCCAAAAACCAATGAGTCATTACAAGTGACAGCTACGGGACAGGACAAGATGAATTTTTCTCATTCGGACTCCGATCTGATTTCATAAAATACATATTCGATTGACTTGTTTTAACATTAAAACATTATTTTTTAATATTTAATCCGCATATATATAAAATCATAATTAATTCAATTTGACTCAAATTAATTTAATATAATATTTATAAAATATTATTTTTTAATATAAATTACATCTTAATTATAAATAAATATAGCATTTTTATTAAGTCAATATCTTAAATTAAAGTATTAAACAATAATTTTCTTAATATAATACATATATAAAAATATAAAATTAAATAAATAATAAACAACAATTGTTATATATAATGGGATGGGTTCACCTAAAATCTAACTCTAACCGACCCCAACTTAAAAAAAAAAATTCCGATTCAACCCGAAACCTAATTTAAAAAAAAAAAAAATCCTATAGAGTTGGATAGGATTGAAACTCGATAGGTTCAGATGTATTTGCCATCCCCAGCCACTCCCTTAATGGTATTGAAATCGGTTCTAGAATTAAGGGTCTCAATTTCAAATCTCAATTGTAATCCAAAAGACGAAAAAAAAAAAAAAGTAAAATCCATAGAACTAATGGCTGTGATATAGTAACTAAAACAAGTATAATCAACTAAAGGGAAATGCTGCTTATTCAATTGCATAATAAGCTAGAGAGAAGTACAGTCTTAATTTTGCATATTTACATGAGGTAAATGCTTCAACACCCTAACAAAGTTGAGGTACAAGAAGAATTACAGTGTTAAGTTCTGAAATCAGAATTTTCAAAATATCAGAAAGCAGAGAAGCATCCTCAGATGGTGCAGAAAATTACCAACAAGTTGTGGAAACAACCAGATTTACAGTCTTGACCATGCAAATTTATGAGATATAGGCCTTAACCAGCTCTGAATAACTGCAGACCAAACCTGTTCTTGGACATGTAATTTTACCGTTGTTTTTCTCAGCCATTTCTTTGAGAGCCTACCACATAAGACATGAAGACAAAAGACTTAACCCAATGAAAAAGTTAATACTGGCAGTAAAATGTAAACATTAGTGAGGTAAAATGTGAACCTTAGTGCTGTAGACATAGCCATTAGGTAAGACTTGTGGTGGGTTCTCTGTGTCCATTAGCTCTTTGGTTATGTAGCAAACAAGCTTTGAGTGATGCTGCTTGGAGTACGGCAAAGGCAATGCTAACTTCCGGAAGCTGTCCTGCGACAATGGGTCCTCCTTGGTGCAGTCATCTTCATAACAGTATCTAATCATGTCAAGGGAAAAACTGTGCTTGCAGAAATTTGAGGCACTGAAAACTTATCGAGCGGAACTCGATCGTTTAGGAATTTAGATGTATCTGCACACTCATGCAAAGTAAGATTCCTACAACTTCTTCATAACCCAGAATGCTAATTTGAGGATTGCTCACATGTCATATTACTTTAAGTGCTCTGTTGACATTGCTGAGGCTATTAAGTTGGCAGATAAATATAGATAAAATAATAAGTGGTTACATAATGGTAGTTGATGTAAGGATACGGAGTTTTCAAAGCAGACAAGCCTGCTTGTAGATAAATATTCAGCAATGGCTCCGGGGTCATGCCATATAACCTGCAGAACTCCTGTTTAAACTGATCCACCAGGAAGTCCCACTGCTTAGGTTCAAACAAAACCTGGAATCAAATCAAAACATATTGTATGAGCATTGTTCAAACCTGACCCTTATTAGCTCCCACGAGACAAGATGGTATAAAGCCTTAGAGTTTCATGTATATAGTGTTTTAGCTACCATTTGGGAGATAATGTGTCATTTATTAATAAACGCTAAACACCTAAAACACATAACCCATGGCAGATGTTAAGTACGCAAATAAGACAAGGAGAAAATCCCTTTTTAGGTTACTTGGAAGCTAAATAGCATGAGCAAATTATCTGAATAGCAAATCAGTGTCACTACTAGTACCAGCAAAAGTATGTTGCTTAAAGATAAGAAAGAAGGAACAAAGCACAATAAGCTCAGTCATAAATAGCAAATTTGAAATACCAAGAGGAGGACAAGGATTATTCATCTTCAGGCAGACAAAATTGAAGTGAGTGATATACGTTATTTATTCAGGAATCTAAGTGAACAAAAAGCTTTTATCTTTGAAAACAGTAAAAAGAATCAAAATGATCCAAAGTAGTACTATGCCCTACTCGACAGGTCATAGGTTGTGAAAAGGAAGCATTAGGATCAATCAGAATTGCAACAAAATTAGGCAAAACTAGATAGATATAATGTTTTAAATAATACAATTTTAGCTGAATTATCCAAATATACAAAATATTTGTGTCATTTATCATTACCAAATTAAATAAAAATGCTCCACATTTACAAGGTCATCAATGATGTAAAATAAACAACTGTAAACAATTGACCTTATTAAGTAATCAGAGCGAGACAACTGTTTGTTTTGCCTTTGCTCCTATTATTTCCGATTCTTTCATATTTATCATTGTCAACCAGTCATTCCACTAAACATCACAAGCAACAAAACTAACTTGAACTAGTAGTCTATTTCAAAGGAGTGATCAAATTCACCTTGTACTTTGCACATTCAGTGTTACTTCTAAAGGCCAATGTTGCCATGACTCGCTGCAATTCTTTCAAATGAGTTGCTCCCCACGGTGCAAGGTACTTTCGAGCATACAAAATAGCACGCATGTAGTTTTCAGATCGTACCAACTCAATGAACTCCTGAAGTCTCAACTGGAATTCGAATTTGCTCTGTCATCAAAAAGCAACAAAAATGATGCAATCTAAAATCACAGCTCTAAATCCAAGTTGGGACACCCACAAATTTTTTACAGCAAGTACTAAAGAACATCTGTATCTAATAAATGCAGTTAAGAGAATAATTTCATAGCATAAATGCCGATAATAAAAGAGCTCAGTTATGGTTTAACTCTAACAGAATTGTGGCTCTGGAAATGTTAAAACATCAAGAGAAACTCAAAGAGAGTAATGATCATGAAAATTCAGAAAACACAATAAATGTATACCTTGGACTTCTTCAACCGTGATTTGTTATCTATACACCAGGCAAGGGCAGAACCGGCATCCTGATTTCTGAGGGCATCAATAACTTTCTTAGCTTCTTGGAAAACATCAATATCAACAAGATCCTGGCACATAAAATTCAATTAAATACAAGCATATCTGTAGGCAGACAAGGTGCATAAGACTTGCAAAAGTTATTTATTTATTTTTACTTGAAACAACAGAAGAGCCATTGCCAAATCATTGTCAAAGCCGAGTGGTTCTCAAGAAGGGTGGCATGTGATGTGAAATTCAAGCATTGCAGTAACTTCTAAATAAGCAGAAAGTTTGTATTGGACCTCAGCAGTTATTATAAGCAATATAATTGGAAACTATTGTGAAGACACTGACAAAGATGACAAGAATGGTTTCTATAATGAGCATATATGAAGCAAGGACACAGACATGTAATACAGGTACAATACAATACGAACACTGCAACATGGTTATTTCTAAAACCTGAGAACACGTATACGGCAGAACATGCCAATAAAAATTTATTTTTTATATATATAATCATCAGTTAACAATATATGGTAGAGATTGGGTTGATTTTCAAAAAATATTTACCCTTGTTGAAAAAAAAATAATGATAGACACAACAATAAAAGAACATATAGTATCGTTATCCCACAAGAATTGTCTTTTTCTTCTTTTTTCTTCTTTGTTGTGTTGGGCCAAGTTCGACACGTATTTTGATGTGTCGCAAGTGTCAAAGTATCTGACACGAATACAACACAGGTATGCGAAGGGTTCAGAAGTGTCCGTGCTTCATAGATGAGCATTTAAGGGGGAAAAAAAAAAAAAAAGGTGCCCAGTCAAATCCAGAAATACTGATGAATGACGAAGAATTCTAATCCAAAAAGTTAAAATATGTGTGTACTGTTGATACTATTATAGAGGAAAGATGACAAAACATGCTGATTCAAGGTAATACTGCTTGATACTCCTTCCAAATTCTCCATTAACCAAAACAGAAAAAGGCAATAGCAATTTTTTTTACTTTCTACCTCCATTATTCAATTGAATTTCAATGAATGACACCTTTGACACCTCCATAGCAAACATATGAAATGAAACAAGCATGTAAATTACCTGTATGTTACAGCTTTCAGCCAACTTCATAGCAGTGTCATAATATGACATCCTCAACATGTAGTCCACAAGGATCCGCTTCAATCGCATATTATTCCATTCAGACATGTTCTCAGCATCCACTGATTCTAAATGATCAAAACGAGCCCGACATTTCTGTGCCTGTAAGTTCTCCGTTCGACTTCCCTCTTCCAACTGAATGATAAAAAACATATTGACTACCCATTAATTTAGAGGGGCTACTCATGACCTTGGATAACAAACTTATCCACTCCAATCTCTTAATTACCAAACACAAAAAGACAACAAAATTGCTTAGATAAGAAGAAAAAATTTACCAATGAAAAAAAGCATAAAATCATCAAATGCTCATACTTTTTGAAGATAAGACATATAGAAATCACTGCTAGCAGCTGTGAATATACAATGGTTACTAATTAAATTGGATTACAAGTTTATTGAATTTTGACAAAATGCCAATCCATGAAACACACACACACACACACACACACACACACATATATATATAGTCCAAAGGCGAACAATTTCGGATTAAACTCTATCAGTGCTTTGCTTTCTGCAAATTCTTACATGGCAGATTTCTATCCATTGTGATATCATAAAAATTTAGTCATTTTTACATTTAACCTTGATTTATCTCCAAAATCCAAATCCAATATGATAAGATTCAGAACTCAAAATTTTTCAATAATTTCAACTTTCCATACAAATTCATCCCTTTTAAATTTATCATTGATTTAATTTTAAAAACTCATATCATCAAATTAAGCATCAAAATTTCAACTTTCACAAAAATTCAGCCATTTTAAATAGAATTAATGATTCCCTTTCTTTTTTATACAAACTCATCAACTTTAAATCATATTAAAACTCAGCCGTTTTGCACTCAAAATTATCCAAGATTTCTATCCAAGAAGTTGAAAAGAACATAATTTAGCTAATTTCAATCTAAATCACACTCAATTAACTTTTTTTAAAAAAAAGATAAAAATAATTAAAAATAAATAAAATTAAAATTTTATCTTCTTTCTTCTTTTATTTTTCTTTTACCTTGCGTTTGAGTCCTTGCAAACGGGAAACAAGGGAGCTAAGACTCAAAACGGCGTCGTCTTTGGAAAGTTCGTCACAATCAGCCACGTCAGCGACGCTTGAAATGACGGCGGAGACTTCTTTCTCGACGGTTCGGTGATTGGCTCGGATCGTTTTCTTGAAATGTTCAAAGGGAACACGCAAGAATTGGTGCTCTAATTTCAACGATTCCGTCAGTTGGCTCAGTTTCGAGGAAGGACTCGTATTCGACGCGGCGATGGGTGCCGTTGTCGTCGCGACGGTTTCAGGGGTTGTCGTGGCCGTCGAACCGGCGCCGTTTGGAATGGGATCGATTTCCATTGGGCAATCAAAAAGGAGATTTTTATTTAATGTTGGCGAGTTCAATGGAAGAGTGCAGAGGAAAAGAACGACATTTAGATGGGATGGAATGAAACGACGGCGTATCAGGTCTGTAATTCTGAGAAATGGGCACAAGGGATGAATCAAGGAAGTGGATTTGATTGAACAGTTGGGCTTTGGGTTGGGCCTAGCTACTACTTTTGGGATTTCTTTTTTTTTTTTTGGACAGAATTTTTGGAAGTTCATAATCCCATATTTTATATAAAAATGTATCCAAAAATTAATAATTTTCAATGAAATTTTTAAATTTTTACTATTGCTAACTCTTGAATAGATTTTTTCAATTTAGTTTCTTTCTTTTTTCAAATTACAAAAATAATATTATCAAATAAAATATTTTCAAGAAAATATATATAATTTTAAAAATCTATATATGATTCTTTTCTTCTTCTTTTTTTATTAAGCATTAGAGATTCTCGTATTTTGTTATTTACATCTCTTCCTTAAATCAATTCAAACAAATTTATCTAACGAATTTATAAAAAAATTATCTTTCAATAAAAAAAGAAATACATTTCTTTTACTTAATCCGACCATTCGTTGGTCTATAAATAATTTTATCAAATATATAATAATTAGATTAATTTATTTTTTTATTCATTTTTTTTACTCTCATTTATTAAATGAATAATATAACAAAAATGAATTGTATTAAAAATTACTAAAGTTTCAAATTTGGAAAAAAAAAATACTTCTCAAACCTTTTTTTTTTTTGTGCATGCTAATAACTTTGATACATTTTATGAAAAAAAAAAAAAAAGGGAATAAATAACTAATAAAAAACAATAAATATTGGATTTCCGTCAACATTACTAGTCCTAATTCTAGTTGGATTTGGTGTCAGAAAAATTATAAAAGTAAAATCTTAGACGACAATCTTAACCCCTGTTTGTTTGTTTTTAAGATTTTTTTATGTTCGTCGTTGAAATTTAAAATTTGATTATTAACAGATTACACACGATTGTTGATTTTTTGTTTTTTTATATTTTAAGATTTCAACAATGGCAGACCGAAACCTAAGCCTACTGATTTTCGTAGCATTATTATTTGTTTTCATATTTTTACCATTAGCTTTCTTGGTTTTAGGGTTACTAGTTTCTTTCTGCAAGATAGCCCTCCAACGACGTGGACCACCACCTCAAGATATCGAAACCGGGCAACCGGCCGCCGCTGTAGCTTTGCCGCCAATGGTGCTGCTAATATCCCCAGCCATATTGTCCAGGACTGTTGATTTTGTATTCAACGAGAATAATGAAGGAACAAGAGAAAACTATGATGACTGTGCTATCTGCCTAGGAAAGTTCCATGATGGTGATCAATGTCGGATTCTTCCCGGTTGTAAACATATGTACCATAAATTTTGCATCGAGCGATGGCTAGTAGAGACCCAAAATTGCCCGATTTGTCGTATTTATGTATAAATTACTGAAAATTACAAATTTTGAATATATAAAAAATATGAAAATTTAAAATTTAAATCATAAATATTTATAATAATTTTTGTTATTTTTGAGTTAAAATATTTTTATAAAAAATTAAGAATGTATATAAATTTTTTTTTTTAAATCAAGTTTTGAATGACATTTCATATCGAGCTATAATTATATAATTTTACATCATCTGCTAAAATATTTGGTGAAATGTCCAAATATTATGTCATCATAACAGTAAAATTTGTACGTGATTTATAATTGACATTTGCATATGACAGCAAGCATATCCTCTCAGACTGGCTTATCAACAAGTGTGCAATGCAGAAGTAGATGCCGGCAAAACGTACATGCATCTATCTTTCTTATTGCGTTTACCAATATATATATATATATATATATATATATATATGAATGCTGGCCAATTATTTAATAATATAAAAATATGAAAATTTATGTATTTATATTATATTTATTTTATATTAAATATATATAATGTAAAAATTTTTGTATTAAATTTTATATTAATACATCAAATATGAAATCTATTTTTTTTATCAAATTTATATATAATTTTTTAAAAATTTTAATTATATCATTTTTATAATTTTTTTATATTATATTTAAAATTGTAAAATATTATAACAGCCACTCTGTAAAATTTCTTAGGACTGGTTGATTTTTTGGATGGTCGCAAAAACCATAAATTCATCCATGTGTAGGAATATCTACATCTATCCCACACACACAAAAAAAATAAAAATAAAAAATAAAAAATTAAGCAAGCACCAACAAGTTCAATGCCGTAAAATTTCTTAGGACTCAAGATTACTGTCGTAGTTTAAAAAAAAAAGTTATAAATTTTATATTGATTGCATATTGGAATTGATATTGAAATATAAATATTTATATTATTTTTAATTTGTGAGATATTTTTTTATAAAATAAAATCGTAAAATTTAATAGATTAAAACGAATAATACCTTATAAATTAATATAGATCGAGACACTTAATCTTAAAAATAAGCAATGCTCATTTGTTAAGTTGGTGTCAACCATTTAACCTCACGTGTCAAAACCTTAAAAAATAAAAATCAAATTATATAGTCTAAATGCAGATGTATGATCTCATATCAAGTCATTTCATTCAAAATTTTGTTTTCAAAATATTTTTTATAAAAATCAAAATTTGATCAATAAAAAAATAAAACTGTTCTTTTTAATAATCGAATTACTATTTTTGAACGAGTGAAAAAATAATGTATTAATGGTATCCAAATAATTGATTTAATGATCAATGAAAAATAAAAGTTAAATTTAAAATTTTTTAATAAAAAATAAAAATCATGCATTGATAGAGAGGAAGCCAATATCAAACAAAGATGCAAATCTCAAATAATATCTATTCCTACTATTTGTTTTTGTTAGAAGAAAACTCCATTTTGACAATTGACTAATTTTGTTTTTAGCTTTATTAAACTTCCTAGTTTTATCATCATTCTTTCATCAGATTATGCAAGAGAACCTCTTGCCAATTCAAAATAATTTTCAATTCAATATTTTGACTTAAATTCCTTGATGAGATATGCAAAGAGAATCAAGCATTTTGGTTGCTATAAAAAAAATAAAAAAAAAAAAAAAACAAAGAAATAAAGTTCAAATTTCCCCTCTCACTAACAAGTTGATTTGACACACAAAAAAACATAAATCACTATATATATAATGACAAGTTTAATAAAATTATTACCTACCCTTTGAGATAAAATCAAGAATTTGACTACCCTAATTGAGTATGTTTTATTATATTAAATTAGTTGATTGTTTTGTTTTGATGGGCAAGATATAACCTACTTCAAATCCTTTTATTTTATATATATTTTTTTATAATTGGATTAGTAATATCTTTAGATTTTACAAAACTTGAGAATAGTATATTTATATTTTGTAAAATATTAATAATTCATATATTTATATTATATTTTATATAAAAATTATATATTATAATTAATGTCGATATGAAAATATAAAATATATATTTTTATTTTGTTAAATTCATTTATAATTTTTATTAAAATTTTAAATTATATCATTTCATATCTCTTATTCGTATTATTTTCACATTATATTATTATATCATATTTTTATCAAATTTAGATTTTATTTATATTTAATCATTTTCTTGAAATAATTTTCTCAAACAATTTAAAAAAAAATCCCCGACCTGATTTTGATTTTTCATTTCACAAAAATCAAGTTTAATTTTCTAATTATTTTGGCCAAGCCAACACAAGAAAATTATTGGAAAAAAAGAATGCATATTATTTTATAACCCAAACTTGTTTTCAAATGAAAAAAATTACAATTGTAATCTGCACCAAATCATAAAAAATGAAAAATAAGGAAGAAATTCAACATAATTTTCAAAAGGGAGAAAGTTTTGGTTTGCTATTTAAAAAAAAAAAAAAGGTAGATGAGTAAAAGTTGCCTAAAATGTTGGTTTGTTGAAGCCTGAAGGTCAAAGTCAAAACCCCCTCAGCCAATAAATTTAGAAAATAAAAACTATAAAAAATTCCAACCCAAAAACCATAAGCTAAAAACCCACAGAAAGGGCAAAAAAAAAAAAAAAGTAATAAAGAGAAGTGATGGTTTCAAAAACTCAAGATTTGTTTTGTTAAAAGTTACTAGTTTTTATTATATTTTTTTTCAAGCCCACCTTCCCAACTTTCTCCCAACCTTTTTCTTCTTTCCTTCGTGTTCTTTTGTCTCAAAACATTCTTAAAACATGTATTTTTTTGTTGTTCATTTGATTCTTTTGAGTCATCTTAGACGGGCTTATAACTGAAAAGATCATACAAAATTCTTCATTGTTTCATAAGGTATGTAAGTAGAAAATCTCCGTTGGGTCTTTTTTTTTAAATAATTATGTCATGTAGTTGTTGTTTTTTTTTTTTTATGTTTTTAGGGTGAAGGATGTCTGTCTGAAAATTCTTTGTTTTGTTCAAATTTTTTTCTTGCAATTTCTAGAAATACCCATCATTTTGTTTCCATTTTAATGCATGTAAAAGATTCAAATGTAAAATTTTGTCATTGTTTTGATTGACCCCATTAAGGGTTCTGATTGATAGGTGTCTGAAAATTTTTAATTTTGTTCCAAAGTTCATATTTTTGTATTTCTAACATTCCCATCACTTGGTTTCCATTTTAAAGCATGTAGAGAGGTGGCAATGTGGAATTTCAGTAATGGTTTCTAGTCAATTGATGTTTTACATATTGGTTGGTGTCTGAAAATTATTTGATTTTATTTTGAAGTTCATTTTTTTTGTAATTTTTATTCAAACCCATTAATTTGTTAGCATTTTAATGCATGGAGAGATTGGGGATGTGGAGTTCTGGTCATGGTTTCAATTTCATGTCTTTTGTTTTATGTTTTTGATGTATAGATTCATGAGTGTCTGAATTTTTTTTTTTTTATTTTCTCTCAAGTTATATTTTGGCTGTTTTAGAAATCTTTTTACATTTTAATGCTTGAAGAAGTTGGCAATGTGGAATTCTAATCTTGGAGTTTCATGTTCATTTCATGCATTTCAAGGTCATGTGTATTGGTTTGTTGGACCTCCAAAAGCATAGATAAACTGATGGTGCCTATATTCTTATTTTTGCCCTGAAAACATTGCAGTTTTATGTGAATAACCATTTTAGGATGCTGTCAGTAATGCCTCTCTTTAAGATTTGTCTAGAATTATGCAGTTTATGGGATTAAAATGAAGGTTTTGTAATTTCTTTTCATTGCAACTGTGCAGATTAATGTTGTCTGCATTTATCAATGTGTTTGATTTCTGAAACTTATGTTGTGGGTTTGGAAATTGAGCAGAAACCGGAGCAAATACTTTGGGTCAATAGAGTTCCCAGTATTGATTTTATGAACAATTTGATTGCTGGGTCTTTTGGGTGAGAATATGTAAGTTATGGTATCAGCAACATTGATGCGAATTGTGCCGCCCTGTTGGAGGCCTTCCGTTGAGGGTGAGAATTCTAGTAGAGGTGGGGATGCTAATGGTAGGTTTGATGGATTGGTATGGTCCAAAGATTTAGGAGAACATGTTACTGGCGAGTTTTCAATGGCAGTAATTCAAGCAAATAATCTGTTGGAAGACCATAGCCAACTTGAATCAGGTCCGATGAGCTCAGTTGAATCGGGGCCTCATGGGACATTTGTTGGAATTTATGATGGTCATGGAGGTCCAGAAGCTGCTAGGTTCATAAACAAACACCTTTTTGGCCATATCAAGAGTATGTTATTCTTTCTCCTCTTTGCTGAATTGAATCAGAATTTGTTATTTTGTCATTGCAATTTGGATAGGTTTTGATGTTTGACAAGTTACATCTTGCCTTGTTTCCATTGGTTGTCTCAGAAAACATCATATTTGATAGTTATAAAATATTTAAAGCTGGATCATGCACCTTAAAGAAGGACCAATGATGTTGAAGTAGGCATGTTTGAGTGAGGCAGTGAGGCTGGAACTTCACAATTTAACAAGCATTTATATTTTTATTGCAGTCTTAAAAGTCAGATTTGGAATGGGGTTTGGTTACTGTTGATTACATGCTTAGAGAAGATTTGGCACATTGTAAACAGGTTGGAAGTAATCTTCAAAAAAATAGAATGTGCTACTTTATGCTTTCTGATGATAATTTAGTAATCTGACGATTTGTCATGCCAGCTCACTGCAAAGGTCTTAAGAGTTTCAAAAGTCAAGTCGTCGATATGTTTTTTGGAGCTTGAGGATTTGTCAATTCCTTCTCATATGCTCCATTTTAATCATTTATTAGGGACAACAAAAAATGTCAAATTTGGATCAACTCTGACCCTCTTCTCCTACCTCTCCTCAAAAATCAAATTTCTTTTCCCCACTAGTTCTAGTTTCCAATTTTTGATAGTTAATGCATATGTTCACTGACTTGACAGCTATTAATGGTGCAGAGTTTACAGCTGAGAATCATGGAATGTCAGCTGATGTAATAAACAAAGCATTTTCGGCAACCGAAGAGGATTTTCTTACTCTTGTCAAGAAGCAGTGGCTTAGTAACCCACAAATTGCTTCTGTTGGTTCATGTTGTTTGGTGGGAATACTTTGTAGCGGACTGCTATACATTGCAAATGCTGGAGATTCTCGAGTGGTCTTAGGAAGACTGGAAAAAGCCTTTAAAGAGGTGAAAGCAGTTCAGTTATCATCTGAGCACAATGCAAGCATTGAATCTGTGCGGGAGGAGTTGCGATCATTACATCCTGATGATCCACAGATTGTGGTCCTCAAGCACAAAGTATGGCGGGTTAAGGGTATTATACAGGTAATTTATTGTGTCTTTGGGATATTTGTGCTATTTTGTCAAGACATTGATGAAAGTTGGTAAATTACTTTCTCATTCCAATATCCAGCCTGTTTACAGCGTATATTTCAGCGCATACCAACTTGAATGTTAGTCTTTTGAATTTCTACTTGGTACCAGAATTCGTCATATTTTCCGTCATTTCATTTTTCCATAGGAGCATCCTTGCTTGAATTGTTATCAGTTTGTATATTTATTTTCTCAGTACACCATCATGGTGCTATTTATGAATTCTTGATTTCCAATATAGACTTATGGCTCATCAAAATCCTGACCCTATCGAATCCCTTTACCATCAAAGAAGCAACCCCAAAATTATTTATTTAGTTAATTATTCATTTATTTTGTCTCTGTGACATGGATTATAACAGATAACAACATTTGACAAGGATACTTGTATGCATTGCGGTGAATCATGCTGCTAGGGGAACCAGCTTTAGGTTTTGGTCAGTAATCATTGTAAAAACTTATTTTCTGATGTAGAGGGATGTTATCGATAATGTTGAGGAAGGATGAATTCGAGAATATCTTAGGAATTCATTTTTCACCTGCTTTGGTGATCATTTCGTAGACTTCATGGGAATGATTTCAGGTTAAATAACAACATAAGTGATGTTTAGATATATGAAACTTGACCTAGATATGATATTTTTAGAATTTCAATATGTATTATGACTTTCAAAGGTACTTTCCAGGGGAATTGCCATTTGAATTACTGTCAATCTGACAGAGATAATTTGCATGATCTACTTAACAATCATGTGCAAAACTATAGTCCATTTACCAAAGTTTATTATGTGACAGATTTCAAGATCCATTGGTGATGCTTATCTAAAGAAGGCAGAATTCAACAAAGAACCTCTATTGCCAAAGTTTAGAGTTCCAGAATCATTCGAGAAGCCAATCCTACAAGCTGAGCCAGCAATATTAGTACAGAAACTCCATCCTGAAGATCAGTTTCTTATCTTTGCATCAGATGGTCTATGGGAGCACCTTGGCAATCAGGAGGCAGTCAACATGGTCAACACCTGTTCACGTAATGTAAGATTTCTTTTTGTGATTTTATTTTGATGTATTTAACCTGGCTATATTGTTGTGGTTGCTCTTACAATTGAGTTCTAAAAAAATAATGGCTCTTATGTTAGCAAGAATTAGCAGACCCTATCAAACCTGACAATTCATGTATTCTTGTCATCTAAAACACTAGTAATTCGTATATTTGTGTCATGTTTTACACTAAAATTGGGTGTTATAATTCATGTCAACATGAAAAATATGAAATATATATATATATATATTTTGTTAAACTCATATATGGTTTTTGCTAAAATTTTAACCCATGTTAGTTTTGTGTGTTTTCTTGTATCGTTTTCATGTCATGTTTTAAATTATCAGGTTCTCTTTTAATTTCCTGGGTTGTAAAACTCTAGACCTTTCCTTTTCCGCATTTTCCTATCTGTGATAAACATGATTGGTTGAGTCAACTACATGTTTATCCCTCGCAACCTAGAAAATGGTTTCTTGTCCTTGAAGCAGCTGCTGCTGGCTTTTCCTACATTGTGTAATTAGTATAATTGTTGACAAATTACTAAACCAGAACATTTTAAAGGTTTTCCTTTTTTATTCTTTTTTTTTTTTCTCCACATATATATATATATGAGTTATATGCTGAAATCACTTAGAACTTAGAGGTCATCTTTATTTTGATGATTAAGTTGCTTCTGGATATACTGATAAGAGATGCTTACACAGGGTATTGCCAGGAGACTTATCAAAGCCGCGCTTCGTGAAGCAGCAAAGAAGAGGGAAATGAGATACTCAGACTTGAAAAAGATTGACCGTGGAGTAAGGAGACATTTTCATGATGATATAACAGTTATTGTTTTGTTTCTGGATTCCCATCTGATAAGCCGCAGCTCATGGTGTGGACCCCTGGTTTCAATCCGAGGTGGTGATGGAGTCCCTGGAAATGGCAACTGCTAGTGCAACAGGTCCTAGACCTCTATCATTTTCTCCCCATTTTCTCCTTTTGTATTAACAAGCACTGAAAATTATTTTTTTCCCAATGTATAGCCACTCAATTCAGGAACTTGTTTCCATAAAGCCATGATAGAATTATCTATAGATGTTAGTTACCAGTTAGAGAGTGCCTAAGAGAATTCCTCCATTGAAGTTTACCCTGGTGACTGACACATGATAATTGAAAAGCTATAAAAATTCATTGATATCTATGGTATTATCCATTTGCCTTTAGAATTGTTCAGATTTTGCCACTAAATGTAAGTACATGTTTATTGTGGTTCAGTTCTAAGTGTTATTCTTGCCTCTTAGTTGTTTAACCTGCAATTTCTCTTCCCTGTGTATCTCTGAACATAGCATCTATGGAGATCTGGCTTCCTGGTTTCATCCCAACTTGAATCATATTAGCAGATGAAAGTTTCATTTGAACTGTTGCAGAAGTTTATGTAAACTTTGTCTCTTTTTGGCAGTTTTCATGAAGTTGTTGTTGGTTAAAGGCACTACTACATATTTTGGAATCCATGATTTAGCTCAGCCGGTTCATGCAATCACTTCTAAGAAGTGACATCTAATTAGTTTAGAGATAAAATTCCAATACTTTCAAGCCTTTCTCTGTTCTTAGGTTACGTTCTTTTTTGTACTAAAAAAGTCACAGCAGTTTTTTACGAACAATTCGTTAACAAATGTTGATGAATAATTTGTGAATAAATTCAATTTTTATCGTTTGTTAAACTTAACAAACGATCATGAACAACATTTTAACATTTGTTAATTAATCAATAGATTGATCAATGACCTTTCATTATCCTTAGATTACGTTTTCTTTTGAACTTAAAAGCCAGAGCAGATTGAACCATGACCTTTCATCGCTTTCTCTTTTCATCCCTTTCTCTAACCTTGAATTATGATCTGTTTTGTACTAAAAAAAGTCATTGCATCTTTTGACAAATAGCTCTTGAACAAATTCGATTTATGATTGTTTATTAAGTTACAATCACGAACAACACTTTAAAATTCATTTATTAAATGAACAAATCACGAATATAATAAAATTCAATCATATTAGTAACAGACCCAATTGTTGCCAATGGCCATTCGTTGAGAATTCTCTCACATAAATTTCATAATCAATTCATCATCATAAACTCATGAGTTCTTCAAAGGAGAACGTGTAACAGGGTATGAAATTTTGCTATAACAAATGAGATCTGCCTCAAATATTATCACTTTTGTGTAAGCTGTGAGTAGCTACTTGACTAGTAATTGTCATTTACACTACAATAGTTCAGCAAGAGTTGCTTCATCTCTAGTTGCAGTACAGTGCCAAATGTGCTTCTGTTGGGACTCAAACTTACTTTAAGCATCCGGCATCCTTTGCAAAAGCAAAACATGTCTAGTTCCAACATCGTTTAAGACGTTGGAACAGCCCGCAAACATATTGATACCCTTACCGAGACAGTTTTAACTAGAAAGAGACTTCAAAAAGCAAGGGCTTTCTCCTAAATCCAGTGAAACAAAGAAATCGGCTTCAATGTGTGAAGATATTCATCAGAAAGAATATGGAGTAACATGACAGAGAGAGAAAGGATCAGCCACAAACTGTCAGCAGATGTCGATAACTACTTTAATAATACTTTCCATATCTTCCCCATATACACAGCTAATGACATTACGGAAAGCCCTGCTGAAATATCAAGCAAAATAACACCCGAAGCTACTAAAATCCCAGGTTCTCCAAGACTACATAAAGGGTAAAAAATGAAGAAACAGTCAGATACAAAAGGAATGATTCAACCAGGCTTGTTTGGGCATTTATCATTATCATGCAGGTCAATGAAGCAAATTAATAAACCTGCTATCTCTTGTAGCTAGAAGTATGGTTAGTGCAGCCATCTGCGTGGCAGTTTTCCACTTTCCCAGATTGTTTACTGCAACAGCCTGATAATATGTATCAAACTTATAAAATAAGCTACAACCAAAAATCAAGCATTTCCTCGTGAGAGAAAAAAAAAAAAGAACATGTAAAATAACCTTTAATTTAGAAGTAAAAGAGGTTAAGAAGCAAACCTCAGAAAGCTTACTATTCTGAGAAGCAGCCCATTCCCTGACGGCAGACATAGTTATCTGCAAATGAATTGCCAACTATTTGTAAGATATCTTTAACTAATCCATACATGTAAAGAAAAATATCAGCTATAATATATATTACCTCCCTTCCAATAATGGCTATTGATGGTACAATCAGCAGCCATGGAACTTGCCCAAACATAGCAACATTCAAAGGTCTTGAACATAATAAGACCAATGTAGCAGCAACCATAAGCTACATTCAACAACCATTAGATCAGATGGAATGCTCAATGGTTCAGACAAGTTAATACAGCAACTTCAGTAATTAAACTGCATCTTTAAAAACCCTCAAAACTTCAGAAAAAAAAAAGGAAGAAATAATAGACCTTGTCAGCCACTGGATCCAAAAAAGCACCAAAGACAGAATGTAACCTCATCTGAAAGACATAATAAAGATTTTACTTGGATCAATTATACAGAGTAACTATAAAACAAGAGGAAAAAGAAAGGTTTCCATCGTATTCCAACAAGAGGGTTGGTGGAAGGCAAACCTTCCGAGCAATGTACCCATCAAGCCAATCAGTTATAGCAGCGGCAACAAATATACTAGTCGTAGCAGTCCTTCCCCACCAACTATCGACATAAAAGGCTAGAGAGGAAAAAAAAACTATTTCATTAGTCTCACCAAATGGAAAGTTTTCACATCGGCAATGCAATTAGCAAGTACCACTAAGAATTCAAAAGCACACCACCGATACATTGAACAACCCATAGATTTCTTATACCATTAATCACATTGCAACCTATCAAACATAGATCATAATTCACTCACGTAGAGATTTTTTTTGGTACAACGGAGACCATAGCTTGTGGATAGGGGAAGGGATTGCAGGTGCTAGGATTTGAATCCCAGACCCGCTGGATGAAGGGATTGCTGGCATTGGGATTTGAACCCCAGACCTGCTGGTTGCCACCTATTAAGGGCGACTCATTAACTAACTAGACTAAGCCTCAGGTTCACCCGCATAGAGATTTCAAATACAAATAAAAGCTATAATTCCCAAAATCATCATCAAATTATCAGATTATGACTCGAAGAGACATCAAGATTACAAACAAAATACCCTGAAACACACATAATTCACGCGCCAAGACATGGAAATCGCAAACAAACCAGGCTAACATATACATACTGTAATGGTTGAACGAGTTATGTCTCAAACAGACATCAAAATCACAAACATATAATCTAAATATACAAGAAAAACCTTGGAAAACTTTATACATCATCCAAACATTAAACAAAGCAAAATCACAGGTTCAAACCATGGAGGAAACAACAATCCTGACTGCATTACATAAAAATTGAAATGTCATTGTCAAATTATCATCATTATTAGAAATTTCAAATTCAATTCAATGTGCAACAGATCAAGAACAACCAAAATCTAACATCACTATCGACAACTATTCAATTAAACCGTTGCTGTATTATAAAATTCAAGAAAAGAAACTTAACTGAAAATCAGCACCGGCACGGCGGCAACGCGGCCTAGAGTTAAAACGGTGGGCAAAGTTAAAATTTTGGAAGAAGAATTATTAGAAGAAGACAATTTAGGCTGGTGTTTTTGTTCCATCAACAGCGGCGTTTTGGAATCCGAATCCATATCAGCAAGAATTTCGTCAGACCCGGAACCCGACCCGTTAAAGGCTCCTTTTGTTTGCTGGGGAAGAGGAAGGGAGCAGCTGGGAAAGGGGAATATAACAAAAGGTATGCTTTTATTGGGAGGGGGGGGAATGCTAAATTGGGCCGAGGGTGAGGAGGGGGCTATCGTGCGCCGGGTTAGGTGGAGTGAGGGTGGAGCCCGGTGGTGGTTATGGTTCGGACCCATTTGCCTGGATTGACGTAGATTGAGGTTTTGAGATGTAAATAATTTGTTAATACTTTTAATTCGAATAAATTTGAATTTAATTCAAGTATTTTTTATATTAAATTTTAATAGCTTGTGAAATTAATTAAAATTTTATATTTTAATTATTTTAATTAATAAAATATTTTAAACTAGAACTTAAATATAAAAAATTAAGTTTTTGTATAATATAAAAATTAAATTTATTTTTACATGTTAATCGAATTTAATCGAATGAATTTTGATTGCTTAATTTTTTTTTTCAAATCGAACTTAAGTTACAAAAATAAAACTCAATCAAACTTGAATCGAATTTTAAGTTTCGAATTTAAAATTGAGCTATAATTAGAGTTTAATGTTGTATCGATTGGAACTCAATTTATTACACTTTTATTCTAGATTGAGTTTCAAATTTTTTTTTAAGTTATCTCTTAAATTAAGGTTATTGGTTGAGCTAAAAAATTTATTAATCAATTAAATTTAATTTTAAATTTAATTTTTATATTTTAAAATATTATAATTAAATTAAAATTTTTTTAATTTTGAATTTTATAAAAATAATTATAAAATTAAGTTAATTTGATGAAAATCAATAAAAATAATTATTTTGGGAGAAAAGTATTTAATATAAGTTATCTCTTAAATTAAGGTTATTCATTGAGCTAAAAAATTTATTAATCAATTAAATTAAATTTTTATATTTTAAAATATTATAATTAAATTAAAAAATTTTTAATTTTGAATTTTATAAAAATAATTATAAAATTAAGTTAATTTGATGAAAATCAATAAAAAAAATTTTGGGAGAAAAGTATTTAATATAAGTGGTTCAATTTGTCCTGTTCTAATCCAATGAGGTCATTCAATTTTTTATGGTTTGAATCACGTCAGATTCAATTTTGTTAATATCTTTAAATGTTTAGGACTTAGAATTGAAAACCCTATTTATTTTCATTTGGTATTATTTAAAAATTTGTTTTTATACTAGTATTTTAAAATTAAAATCAAATAAAAACTTCTTAGTAATTATACAATTTATCAAATTAATATTTATTAAAAAAATTTTGTCCAAACCTCAATTTATTTGTAGGATTATAAACAAATTAAATATGAACGAATGTATATTTATAATTTATTTATTTATTTTTAAAAATATTTAGATTCAATCGTGTTTAGTAATAAAATTATTTTATTCATTTAAATTCGATTTGTTTAAATAATACGATATTTATGTTGTATTCGATTTAATTAAATTAAATAAATTTATTCGTGAACAATAAATAAATATATTCACGAATATATATATATATATAAACAAACATGTTTATAAATAATAAATAAATTATAACAAAATAAATTTAAACAAACGAATTATTAACGGACCAAACGAAAATAAATGAATTTTTAAAAAATATTAAAACAAAAAATTGGTAATTTTGTTGTTAGTATTATTATAAATGAATAATAAAAGAATAAGTTTTAAGCAAATTTTAAATAAACTTATTCATAAATATAAATGAATCAAATAAATTTTTATTAATATTTAATTAATTTAACAAATGAATATAACAATATTATTTAAAATCATTTGTTAAACTTAATAAATAAATAAAAATTAAATATATTAAAGAACGATTCATTAAAAATTTTATCCGTTTACCCCTATTTGACAAGTGCTAAGCCTTTGAACAGATTTGGTTCTCAAATTCTAATAATGAAAAACACTTTCTTTTATAATATTTATTCATCTAATTAGCCTTGTCATCCATTAGATTGTGCAATACTTATTTTATTAATCTAAACATGAAGTATTATTCTATTATATCAGTAATGAAATATTTAGATTTCACAAAATGAATAATATTTTCTCACATGTTCCTATATTTATTATATTAATTTATTAATTTAAGAGTTTAATTTAATCATACTATTTTTTTTGGTCAAGCTAATGAGATTTGCAATACTAATCAAATCTTCATAACTTAATTACATTGCTTAAATTCTCAAAATCAATGGTTTTTTATTGATTATTCATAGATAAACAGCTAAGCTTCTTAGAGGTGAAGGCAGAATCTTGCTCACAAAAGATCCCTTTTCTATGGCTTGAATGTAGTTTGTGTTGGAAAAAAGTTGGCATCAAAAGTCAAGACATTAGACATTTTTATAAAATTTTTTTTTTTAATAAAAATCATGAAAAAAAGCTGAAAGATTGAAGCAAACTTTTTGTATATCACGTTGAATTGGGAGTTTCATTTATATTCATTAAAATATGCAAATTTCATGTGACTTTTTTCAAATCATAAGATTCAAAATACCAAAAAACAAAATGTAAGATCATGATTTTTTTTTTCAAAAAATGTTAAAATCTCTTATAATTAAGAGATTTTCGATTAAATTTGATAAATTAAAATATGATACAATAATACGATATAAATAAGATATAAATATAAAATATAAAAATAACACGATTTAAATTTTAATAATAATTATATATAAATTTAATAAAATAAAAAAATATATTTTATATTTTATGTCGATATAAAATATAATACTTAATTTTTATATAAAATAAAATACAAACAATGAAAAACCGTCATTCAAGCATGAAAAGCATTGACCCCCAAAATTTTCACAACTCTTAACGCCCCCTTTCAAACTTTAAGCAACCCTTAATACATATATATATATATATATATATAAACTTGAATTAGCTCATTCAAATTTTAATTTTTTTTCATATATATGTAATATAAAAAGTTGTATAAAAAATATATATATTAATTGATTTCTTCAAAATTAAGTGTTAAGATTCATCAACGATACAAATATTTAATTTTTAATATTTTATACAATATGAATCATCATATTTACTTTGGGCATTGTTACTCTACAAAATTTTTTTTAATAAATTTTATAACTTTTGAAGGAGGATTAGGCGTTACATACTAATCACCATTCCCATTAAAATTGACTTTTTTTTTTCGTGAACTTATGGTTTGATGCTCCTAAATTCATAGATAATATATCAATTTTTATATTAAGTACTTTGACGAGTAATTTGGAATTTCATATTTAGATTTTATTATGGGCGGGTTTAGTTTTAATTTTATGTTAATTAATTGATTTATTTTATTTGTTTGATTTAATTCTTTAATTTTTTATATTAGATTTAAACTTAATTATTATTGTAATGTTTATTTATACTATTCATTTCATTTTAAAATAATAAGTTATATGAGTGATAACAAATTGGATCAAATATGATTTAATTCGATTTTTTTTGAATAATGTATAAAATTATGAATATTTAAAATTTAATTTGTATTCGATATAAACTTTCATACAATCCAAATCAAATTCTATTTGTTTGATTTAGTTCAGGGTTTTTTAATTTAATATTTTTATTTTTATATATTATTTTAAGATGATTTTTAATATATTTAAATAGATTTAAATATAAAGTAATTATTTTTATTTTATAAAAATTTAAAATATATAATTCGATTTGATTTTTTTTTCAAATTTTCACTTTTAATTTGAAATTTAATCCAAACCTAATTTATATTTAATATTTGAATTTAATTTAAATTAAATAAAAAAATCAATTTAAACCAAATCGAATATTACAATTTTAAATCTGATTATCGATTTTCTTTTTTTTTTTTGCACTCCCTACCAAGTTATTTAAAAAAAATTGATGATAGAAGGAAATAGGAACCATAAATTGAAAGACAATGTTATTCTTAAAAAAAAAAAGGGTAATGTTATTTAAATAGGTTAATATCATGATTAAAACCCTATTTAAACGTTCTGCCTCAAGAGGAAAGCATGCTACTTTTTCGTAGGCAGGACAGCATGTGATTTTGTTTAGGATAATTAGTGACAAATTGAGTGCTTCTAAATTGTTTCTTTTAAGGTGAAGAGGGTGCAAAAATTAATGATGATCTCCAATGCTATCACATTGGACCCATCCAAGAATTTAAAAAGTAGGCAAAAAAAAAAAAAAGGCCTAAAAATTTATTAATGGTTATATGATTTATTAGTAAAATATTAAATTTTTAGTTAAAATTTAATTATTAATAAATTTAAATAAAAAACACATCAAATTTATCAAAATATTTCCCCTTTATTATATAAATAAATAAATTTATTATTATACTTATCATTATTGAAATGTAGTTACCTAAAAGAGTTTATTTATTGTTGCTTACTTTGTCAAAGTTTGAATGGAATGTTCCCTAGTTTGATTGTTTTCTTAGTGTATCTTAAGCAAAATAAAATATAATTTCTTATAAAAAAATTTAGTAGAGATCAAACTAAAAAAAAAAAATCATTTATACAATAAATGGTTCTTAAATTATAATGAAATATTTAATATAGTATTTAAATTTTAAAAATTTATAATATAATATTTAAATTATAAATTTATTAATTAATATAATATTTAAAAATTATTTATCCGATACATATATCATTTGAAGTTAATTACATTAAAAGTAAGTGCTATATAAATTAATAAACTCATAATTCATGTGACATATTAAAAATTTTTAAAATTTAAATATTACATCATTATTATATTATAATTTAAAAATTATTTATAATATTAATTTAATAATATTGAATAAAATGTCAAAATATAATATAATAAAATGAGGCAAAGAAATGTAAGTTTTTTTAATAAATAAATAATTAAGAGTTAAAGGTTATATTAAACTGTTTCATTTTTAGGAGTTTTAATTTTGCATTAACTTTAAAAGTAAATAAAAATTATATTTTACATATTTTAAACAGTATGGAACTCTATATTTAATATATAACTAATATTTAAAAATAAATAAAATATATTTCTATTTTAGTCCTTTTAAGATTCAACTATTGGTATTATTTTTTTATTTAAAATTTTCTGATTCAAGGAATTGCTAATCCTGCCGTTTTCCGTCATCGATCTCCGTGCTAAGAAAGCACCCACATGTGACGCTGATCTCGCCATTCTGCATGTGCCCCGTCTTTACATCGCTCTTTCCTCCCTCACTTCCCTTCTCCCAAACAGCGAAGCCGAAACTCCCTGCTTCTCTCTCTTTATATATATCCTTTCTTTTCTCTTCCATTGTTTTTCCGTTGCAGAAATTCAGGCGAAACAGAAGAATCTCCGAAAGATCCTCTCGTCCGTCACCGACATCCTCAAAATCTCACAGACCAATCAAATCGATCCACCTCATCAGGAACAAATGAGATCCTCCGCCGCCACCATTACAACAACTACCAAAGCCGTAAACCCCCTTATAACCTTCGAGCACAAGAGGTACGCTCTTCTCGCCATGTGTCCCTTCGATTTCTTTCTCTGATCCATGAAAATTTTGATCAGATCTTTTTTTTTTTCTTATTTTTAGTAAATTTTTTGACTGTTTTGACTACGATTTTTTATCCGTGATTCTTGATTTGGATTTGATAATGTGAAATGTGATTTAATCCTTTGAACGAATTTGAGTGGAAAATATGAACATATGCTGCTTTGTAGTGTAACTCGGCAATCTTTGGATTCCGATTGCAGGTACATTCAAGCTTGATTTTGATTGAATTTTCTTTTTTTTTTTCGCCTTTAATTTTGATTTTGATGTTTTTTGAGTTAGATTTTTTGTGATCAAAATCGTATTGCCTTTGATCATAGTTTAATTTAGTAATTGAGGAGAGTGGTGGCTGGTTGCTAGTGATTTGTGATCTTTTATGGAGAAAATTTTTTTCTGAAACGTGGTTGGATTTTTGAGCAAATTGAATCGAAAATGAGTGATAATGGAAAGAAGAGTAGTTTAGGTTTGGCTAGGATATGTTGTTTTTCTAGTCAAAGTAGGCAATGTTTGAAGGTATTTTGATTACATTACTTGCTATTTCACCTTTAGTTTGATGTTTCTGCTTATTTCTTGCTCTAGATTTTATTTTGCAATGAGTTCTCTTGATTTGAAATTAATAAGATTAGTTTAATATTGCAAGTAATTTTAAATTTTAAGCTAGTTTTTGCTTAGAATGCTGTGGTAATCAGTGATTTGTTGGAGGTTGAATGCAAGTAATTTGAGCTAATTTTTTCTCAGAATGTTGTGGAAATTTGCAATCTTTGTTTGAGATTATTTTTCATGGAATGATCTGTTGTTAAT